>NC_083226.1:110821860-113321860 GCF_032191835.1 Heteronotia binoei | reverse complement strand
TGAATTTTATGGTGATGATGTGACATATTGGGTTGCTTGTGGATTCAGTGAATGTCAGCACCACAATGGGCCATTTGACAAATCGTGTCACAATTTCATCAGTGGGAAGCCTAAGAGATACTGTTCATAGAAGATATTTTTTGGAATAAAAGCCAATGGTGAACACTACAAGAGAGAATGGCTGTTGTACTCTCCTTCAAAAGGATCAGTTTACTGTTTTGTTTGTAAACTATTTGCGCCCAAAGGGTCAACGCATTTTGCTAGAAATGAGGGATTCAATGACTTGCGAAACACTGCTGTAATTGACAACCATGAAAAAAGTACAACTCACCAAGATGCCATGTTGACACATTTAACTCAGAAACAAGGCTTAGGCTTGACACAACCACTGGAAAAACAAATTGAAGAGGAGTACAATTAATGGGAGAATGTGCTTTGGCATGTTGTAGCAGTCATTTGCACACTGGCTGAACAAGGACTGGCATTCTGAGGAAAAGTGGAAAAATTTGGGTCTCTCAATAATGGGAATTATTTGAGGTTACTCGAATTGAAAAGTTGGTTTGACCCATTCTTGGCTGCTTACATATCACAGTATGGCAATGCTGGAAAAGGCAACCCTTCGTACCTGTCCAAAACAATATGTGAGGAACTTATTGAGTTAATGGCAAAGAATGTGCACTCCATCATCATTGATGAAATTAATGTTTCTGGATACTGCAGTCTGTCTGAGGACTCAACGCCTGATCTTTCACATGTTGACCAACTGAGCATGGTGCTCAGATACTGGCAAGATGGACAGCCAGCTGAACGATTTATCACATTTTTGGAATTACAAAACCACACTGGTAAAGCTATGGCACAGCAGGTGTTGAAGTACTTATGTGATGATTGTAAATTGGATTTTCCTAAATGCAGAGGGCAGTCATGCGACAATGCTGCCAACATGTCTGGACATTACAATGGCATGCAGCAAAAACTTTTGGATGCAAATCAGTTGCCATTTATGAACCCTGTGCAGCTCATTCATTAAATTTAGCTGGACGAAGTGCTGTGAATTGCTGTCAAGTTGCAGCCGATTTCTTTTCCACTGTACAACTGCTCTACACTTTCTTTTCAGCCTCAACTGCTTGGTGGAGAATTCTCAAAGATTGCATTGGAAATGAAAAAGTGTTGAAATCACTTTCAGACATAAGATGGGAAGCACATGCTGTGGCAACTGCAGCAATTATCAACTCTTTCTTCAAGATTCTGGAAGCTTTGGAAGCTTTATCAGATAACCAGTATCAAAAAGGTGACACTAGAAGGGAGGCAAAGAATATTGCAAACAAGATGCAAGAACTGGAATTTGTGTTCATGCTGAATTTTTGGAATGAAACTTTAGAAAAGTTTCATAGGACAAATCAACTTCTTCAAAGTGAAAACGTGATCTTGCAAACATGTGCACATTTGTATTCATCATTGGCAGACCAGTTGCACACATCAAGAGATGAGTATGAGATATTTGAATCACTTGCAAAGGACATGCTCCCTGATGTAGAATACAAAGCAACTCAAATGCGTAAGTGTATAAGAAAGTTAATGCCAAATGATGGAAATGCACCAGAGGTCATTCTCAGTGCCAGAGACAAATTCCGTATCTCCATTTTTTATGTAATTGTTGAAAAGTTAGAAACGGAAATGAGGAGGAGACGAAGGGTGTACACTGAAATAGCAGACAGATTCTCTTGTCTGACAGATGTTCCTAATGCTACCCAACAAGGTGCTAATTCCCAGTTATCAGAAAGTGAAAGGTACTCAAAGACTTGTCAGACACTCATTAATGCTTATCCAGATGACATGAACAACACTTTGTCTACAGGGCTTCAGCAGTTCCATTCATATGTTCTTCATAAGTTTAAAACAACCAAGAAAACATCTTTCACTCACATGGAACTTTACAACACAATTACAGAAGACAAACTAGAGAGTGCCTTTCCAAATGTTGAAATTGCCTTAAGAATATTTTTAACATTAATGGTCACCAACTGCACAACAGAGAGGTCTTTCTCACAACTGAAACGTGTAAAAAACTCAAATAGATCAGTTATGCTTCAGGAAAGACTCATCTCACTGTGTATATTAACAATTGAAGCCAACATTCTGAGAAGTATTAATTTCAAGGATGTTATCAGTGATTTTGTGAAAATTAAATGTAGAAAAGTGCCTTTCAGGTCATGAATATTGGAACTTTGATACATTTAACTTGTCAAATATTAAAATAGATGTTGTATTGCATTTTTGTAGAACTTTACGTAGCCCAAGCTTGGCTTAGTTTGTACAGTATATTGTGTTATCATATGAATAAATTTTTGTATTTCTGCAACCTGCATTGTATATCTGGTCAGACAGGTCAACAACTAAAATGGACTGGGTCAGTGTGGAAAGGAGGGGGGCACTAATATTGGCCAGTGCTTAGGGCATCAGTGAGCCTTAATCTGCCCCTGATTGCGTGTATAAGAACAAATACACCAATAGTAGGCACAGGTATGCCTGCTCAGTGCTTGTGCTGATCCTTTTGACTTCAACTCAATTTGTACATCTTTTCCAAGGAAATGTGCCTGAACCAAAATAATTGGTGTAAGTGTAATTAGCCAAATGTAGGCTCTTCCGTATGAGATTATTTCAGTTTCTGCCAAGGAGGAAGCCTTATTATCCAGCAACACATACTTACTGAAAGCAAATCTTCCAAAAGCAAAGAAAGATACTTATCTTTAAAGCAAATCTAGCAAAGTTTGGAAAACAATACCGAGTCACATCAACTTGTCTGAAGCAATTCAGAGTGTCTTGCCCCAAAGATCCATTGGTATATAAAACTATGCAGTTACTCTTTATTTCAGCAATAAAACTTCTACTCCCATTAAAAGAGGATGTACTGGGATCAGATTATCTATGAAAGAACAAAATTAATTAACTTGTGGTTTGGCCTCATATTCAACATATCTGAATCTCCAGTCAAATTATGTGTTTATGAGAATAATGTGCTGGGACACTGCTTGAAATAAATCAAGGGCACAGTAGAAACCATCCAGCTAATATAAACATGTACAACAGGAAGGGAATTTTAATCTGTAGAGCACTGCAGGTCATCTGTTACAATCCTCCTCATCTGCCAATAAATTAGATCTATATCACTGTTCATGAAATTGTTGTTTTTCTGGAACAGCCAAACACACAAGCCACACATTTAGAATCACTGTGACAGTACAGTTGTTTCCTGTACAAAAGAGCTCTGTATCTATGTGACATAGTATTCAGTGTTATGCATCTTCTCATTTTGAATTTAAGGGTTCTTTTCACACTATAAAATATACACTTTATTTATTAGCCATGATTGGTTACAATATTTATAGCTCACCTTTCTCTTTTGGCTCAGTGCAGTTTACAGATCCAAACTTAACATACAAGGTATGATAAAACCCCCAATGACTTTCCACCACTGATAAAGCCTGCAGCTTACACTCCATAAAAGCCCTAGCAACAAAACAGACTTGTAGGACCTACTACAAATTTCAAGAGATGGCATAGCACCCCTCAGGGAGCATGTTCCATAGGGTAGTAGTTATGATAGAAAATGTATGAAAGAGAATCCAATTTGATGAAAACGTTAGCCAATCATAGTATCATCTCATGATGCGAGAAAAGACATGGACAATAGGTTTGGATCCCACAATGTTTTTTGCTCAAGCTCTCCCAGTTCCCCAGTTTATTACAGTTCCTGTCACCAGGGCTTTTTTTGAGCAGGAACACACAGGAACATAGTTACAGCTGGCTTGGCATCAGAGGGTGTGTCTTAATATGAAAATGAGTTCTTGCTGGGCTTTTTCTACAAAAAAAAATCCTGTATGAAGCTATGATGATGTCAGAGGGTGTAACCTAATATTGTCAAGCATCAGTATTTTGAATAATTGAGCTATTGTTTAAATAAAAGACTCGTTTTATTGATAATCCAATACTTGCCCAAGGAACGATACCTTGGAAGTGATACAGAATGTTACATAGCATGGCGTCTTAAAGGCTGCTTCAAAGACAAAGTTCAGATAGCTTCAAAACATAGCATACAGATGTGAATTGCATAGAAGGTTCAAAGCATACTATCAACTAACCATTTGGATGCTATAACATCTCTTGATTCCCACACATTCCTGACTTGCTGATATGTATGGGAACTCAGGGGAGGTACTTCTACTTTACAATAGGAAGATTACTTGCATATCCTGCATCCTTGAGAGTCCACAGGTGGGGGAGCTTTGAAGAGAGATCTTTATTCAGAAAAGAGGGATAGTAGGAAGGAGGAGGGGGGGAAGTATGAATACCAAATGCACATTAAATTAATACTCAGAAATATCATGCTTGACAAATATGCAAATGAGTTCCTGCTGGGCTTTTTCTACAAAAAAAAGAAGCCCTGCCTGTCATCCCTGCCTGTCAGATAAGGTCCAATAGTCCTCTAGTCAGGCGACGGACCTAGTGTCTTCCATGGCGACACTGGGACTCTCTCAACTCGTTGCAACCCCCACTCACCAGGCTGGACACATGTTGGACCTGATCTTTGTGGCTGGGGTTACAGTGAGCGATATAACCGCAGAGGCGGTGCCATGGTCGGATCACTTCGCCCTTAAGGCCCGTGTAGATATGCCTCCCCAAACCTGTTTAGGCGAGGAGCCTATTATGGCTCGCCCGCGGAGCCAAATGGACCCAGAATGGTTCCAGATGGCCCTGCGGGACTCCTGGCCCCCTGGCGATTCTCTCGATGGCCTGGTTGAGACCTGGAATAGCCGGCTCTCTAGGGCCATCGAGGAGATCGCACCTCCACGCCCTCTATGACCTCGGACTAGGTTGGCCCCGTGGTATACCCCGGAATTACGCCAGCTGAAACAAGGTCTTAGACGGCTAGAGAGGCAATGGTGGCGTACCTGTGACGAAGCAACTAGAACATCTTATTGGAAGTTTATGAAGTCCTATGAGATGGCAATCAAGACCGCAAAGAAAACATACTTTGCAGCTAAGATTGCATCTGCAAATTCGCGCCCGGCTCAATTATTTAGAATAATTCGGAACCTTACTACATTGCCACAGGGCAACTCAAAGGCTAAGGAATTGGAGATAGGCTGTGAGGCTTTTGCGAAATTTTTTGCAGATAAGGTCCAATCGCTCCGCCACGACTGCCCTGCCAATTTAGATGCAGTAAGCGAACTCGAGGCCCAATGCGTGTCTTCTGATTTAACTCTGGATTGCTTCGTCCCGCTCAGCTTGGAGGAAGTCGACAGAATACTTGGCACTGCACGATCCACAACTTGCGATCTGGACCCATGTCCCTCCTGGCTAATTAAGGCCTGCCAGGAGGAACTAAGGTGTCCTATACGGGACATCGTAAATCGATCCCTTTCAGAGGGTATCTTTCCAACACCCCTGAAAGAAGCAGTGGTCCGCCCCCTCTTGAAAAAAGTTACATCAGACCCGGCCGAATTGGTACACTACCGACCGGTCTCAAATTTGCCCTTTTTGGGCAAAATTATTGAGAGGGCTGTGGCGTTGCAGTTACAGGATTTTTTGGAGGACGCTTCCACCCTGGACCCATGCCAGTCCGGCTTTCGCCCGGGCCATGGGACAGAAACAGTCTTGGTCGCCCTCATGGATGACCTCCGGCGACAACTGGATCGAGGTGGCAGTATTGCTGCTGCTAGACCTGTCGGCTGCGTTCGACATGGTCGATCATTGGCTGCTGACCCGCCACCTCGCTGACGCAGGAATTCGGGGGCTAGCCTTACAGTGGCTCTCCTCCTTCCTTGAAGGTCGGGGACAAAGGGTGGCAATTGGGGGGGAGCTGTCTCAGAGACACCCACTTCATTGTGGGGTGCCTCAGGGGGCAGTTCTCTCCCTGATGTTGTTTAACATCTACATGCGCCCCCTTGCCCAGATTGCACGGAGGTACGGGCTTGGTTGTCATCAGTACGCTGATGATACCCAGCTCTATCTATTGATGGACGGCCGGACTGGCGATGTCCCTATAAATTTGGACCGGGCGTTACAAGCCGTGGCTGACTGGCTCAGGCTGAGTGGGCTGAAGTTGAATCCGGCGAAGACTGAGGTCCTTTGCGTGGGCCGGGGTGGAGCAGGAGGGGAGATCACCCTACCGGCTTTTGACGGTGCGCCACTGATACCAGTGCGCAGGGTCAAGAGCCTGGGAGTGCTACTGGAATCCTCCTTATCAATGGAGGCCCAGATAGCTGCCACGGCCAGATCCGCCTTCTTCCACCTCAAGAGGGCGAGGCAGTTGGCTCCCTTCTTGGAACGCAGCGACCTAGCAACTGTGATCCACGCAACGGTCACCTCGAGACTAGACTACTGCAATGCCCTCTACATGGGGCTGCCCTTATGCCGAACACGGAAACTTCAGGTAGTGCAGAACGCAGCGGCCAGGCTGCTGCTGGGACTACCTCGGTGGGAACACGTGCAGCCTGGGCTGCGGGATCTGCACTGGCTGCCGGTTGTGTACCGTGTTTGCTATAAGGTGCTGGTTATCACCTTTAAAGCCCTATATGGCCGAGGACCTGCCTACCTCAGGGACCACCTCTCCCCATATGTTCCCCAGAGAGCACTGAGATCTAGCTCCCAAAACCTCTTAAAAATCCCTGGGCCAAGAGAGGCTAGACTGAAGACAACCAGGGAGCAAGCCTTTTCAGCAATGGCCCCCCGATGGTGGAATCAACTTCCAGAGATGGTGCGAGCCCTGCGGGACCTGAACCAGTTCCGCAGGGCTTGCAAAACCTCTCTGTTTCAGCTTGCCTTTGGGACAGAACATGGTTAAACGGATCTATAGCTATCCTGCCATCCTGTATATGATCGCGATCTATTGCACTTTATAGCACCGTTTTATCCATCTAATTAATTATGTGATTGAATTTGTAATTGAACTGTATTTTAAAATTGTTGTTTTATATTGTATTTTATTTATATCACGGTGTTCTGTGTCTGTGAGCCGCCCTGAGCCCGCCATTGGCGGGGGAGGGCGGGATATAAAAATAAATTTATCTTATCTTATCATAGTAGGCTTTTGTTTACATATGTCGTATGCTTCCTAGCTTTGACATTTTGGTGGTCAAAGATAATTATCTCCTCTATTTATAAACAGCAAAAAACTTGGCAGTATCTAATCCAATGGACTGCACTTGGATTTATATATGAGGTTCCCTGTAAATAGTATTATTAGGATGTGACTTGCCTAATCATTGGGATATTGATAATAAATAAAATGTCATTTTCATATTTGTGGTATGAAGATAAGATATTTATATATACCATTGTGCAGTTTATGGGTCATCATTTCATTAACATAAGGAAATTAATTTGAATATTTTATAGTATTTTTTTAAAGTACAAATAGCATTTTGATGATCTAAATACGCCCACCTTTATTGTTTTTAATATGAAGTAAATTTCCCAACAAATGGGATAAGGAATGAATTTTACAATCTACTCTACTATAATCAAAGAATACAGATTTTATCTGTATGCCACAGGTGAAGCCAATTAACTGAATTACTTTGACTCTAAAGAGATCACTTTAATTGATATCTTAGGCTAGCACAATTAAAAGAAAGGAATGGAAATCATTCTCTATTGAATACAAGCTTACTGTCAGGAGCTGTCCTAGCACAATGTTAAGAGTACAATTAAAAAAAAAAAAACACCCTCAGACCAGGATCCTCACATTTCATGCTATGCCACAGAACAATCAGGGCAGCAGAAGGAAGTTCCAAGCCCATCATTCTGTAGAAAATTTCATCTAGGAAAGTCATTGGAGAGCCTAGTGGCCCATGCAATTCTCCCTACGGTTCCAATATTACAAAAGGGTGTGGTCTGAGTAGAAGTCCAGAAGGAGAGATATATGCCTGGCATCCCAGGATATTTGGAGAACAATTCTAAGCAGGTCTACTCAGTGAAGTTTATACATGTAGTGGTCTTGCTTCCCTCCCAGCCTTTGAAATGATGCTTCAGGGTCAACAACTTAGGTAGTTACAATCGCTGCAATTGTTATTTGCACCTGCACCTTATCTGTTGTTGGGAACAGATAGATCCCCCCTGTTCTCGTTATACCATCTTTATTGGTTCAACGCAGATTTGGAATTTAGGACTGTTTTCCAGTTGGAGTTCCTAATAACTGTTTTCCAATTAGAGTTTCAGTTTTTAAGACTGTGAGAACCTGTGAAGGGAAACCATGGTATCTTCTAAGAAGATTTAGCTATTTACACAAGGTTCTAGGCAAATTGGTATCACCTATCTAGAAGGCCACAAGAGTATAATCGTGGTTGGTTAATTGGTTTAAGAATAAGTTTCCTTTAAAAAATAGTATGTAGCATCTTGTTTTGCATGCTGAAACCCCACTTCTCTGTCCTGGATTCCTTATGGATGTTCATAAGTACCTACTTTGCAACTGAGAAATCTTTAGCTAATTGCAACTGCTTTTAATAATAATAATAATACATTTTTATTTATACCCCGCCCTCCCCGCCGAAGCAGGCTCAGGCTTAGAGTTAAGTGTTATGTCATTCAGGTTAGATTTGTTGTTTTCCTTTCCACATTGAAATCTGAAAATACGTATTTTTTTTTTTAAAAAGAACTCCTTTCTTTATTAAATAAATATTATTCTTATAACTGATTTGGTTTACTTGTGCTGGAACGTATGTGTTTTCTGGCAGCACCAGAGTTTTATGCATGTTTGCATTGTTTGCATGATTTGAAAAGAAAAAGATATTAAATCTCATACCCCTCTCTCCACTCTCTTACAATCTCAAACCTTCATTCCAATTCCAGAATGCTTCTTCTACTCCCAGGGGCTGTCATTTTACTCTGGGGGCTGTCATTCCAGAACACATATTCTATTGCTAGGGACTATCATTCTACTCTAGGGACTGTCAGTCCAGGGGGAAGGGAGATTGGATTTATACCCCACCCTTCAGCCAGAGTGGCTTACAATCTCCTTCCCCTTCTCTCCTCACAACAGATACACTGTGAGGTAGATGGGGCTGAGAGAGCTCTTAGAGAACTGCTCTCGAGAGAACAGCTCTCAGAAAACTGTGACTGACCTAAGGTCATCCAGCAGCTGCATGTGCAGGAGTGGGGAATCAAACCTGAATCTCCAGATTAAAGTCCACTGCTCTTAACCACTATACCAAACTGAGGCAGTGTAACTACCCAGGGGAGTGACTAGTTCCCAGAGAATAGTTTGAACCTCCATGGCCTGATGTCCATTACAATTTAGAAGAGATAAAAGGGATTACTTCTTCACCCAAAGAGCAATTAACATGTGGGATTCACTGCCACAGAAAGTGGTGGCAACTACAAGCATAGACAACTTCAAGAGGGGGTTGGATAAACATGGAGCAGAGGTCCATCAGTAGCTATTAAACAGAAGTTATAGATTGAACACTATGTCTGGACCAATGATACTTTGTATTTTTGGTGCTTGAGGGCAACAGTGGAGGGGCTTCTGGAGTTCCAGCCCTGCTGGTGGACCTCCCTGTGGTGTCTGGGTTTTGGCCACTGTGTGACAGAGAATGTTGAACTTGATGGGCCATTGGCCTGATCTACCAGGGCTTGTCTTATGTTCTTAATACCCAGGAAAGTGTTCATAGGATTACATTGCCAGTCCTAGTTAGGAGGAGGTAACCAAGAGTTATGACTGCTTCCCAGATTCCAACCAGTTTGGCTCTGATTTCATAAGTGCAAATCTTAATTCTGATTGACCAGAAAGAAAGTCAGTGGCAATGGCAGGTTTTCTTGAAAGACTTGAGATGTTCCATATTAATTGGACTGTGGCCTACAAACCCAAGCCATTTTGATTTTTTTTCAGACACTGCAAGTCAGTATGCCTTAAAGCAACTGGAACTATTTTTATATTTTTTATGGAGACATAAATTGGATTGTACTGTCACCTTTAAAATAAATAAAACGATTAGGAACCTTTAGCTTTCTGTGCTGGCATATGACAAAAATGGAATTTCCAGCTAACACAAATATGAGTCAGTGAAAGGGGAAAGTCTGGCAAACAGAAAAAAGAACAAATTGTTTTTAAAAAAGAACAAATTCATCACACATCTTTTCAAATGACTTACAATAATCATTTCAATATAGCAACTGAATCAATTAAGAGAATTCCCTTGGATATTTTTGGGGAAGGGTGGAAAGATGAAACAAGATGACATTGTCAAAGACACATCATTGAGAGAAGACAAGATAGAATTTACAACATTCAGAAACACCTATTAAATATGGGATGAAGGAAGCTATACGACATAATGATCAAATGTCCATTTATTGCAGATACGCCTTCAAGAGCTCTTTGCATTAGCTTCATATCAGATCACATTAAATGATCACCTAAATTCAAGTTAGAAATTCTTCTCATGTTTACTCTAAATGGTTTTTAACAAATTAAGCCCATTCATTTTAAGAGAAATTACCTGTGCTTGTGAGTTTAGAATTGCAGCTTTATATTCAAAGCTCTAATTAACCCCTCTCCTTGTGTTTACAACATTTTGCTGTTGTATTATGTTGTGACTTGGATTTAGGATTTAGCCTTTTTTGTAAATTATCTTGAATCTCTATTGAGAGAAATGTGGGCTGATAATTTGAAAATACATGCTTAAACCTGAAGGTTTTGGCCAATGTAATCATTTTTCCTTCTCCATCGAACTATATGGCTCCCAAACCATCTCCTTTTCTATAAAAAGTTTCCTTTTACCTCAGCAAGTTTCACATTCTTTTTGTGACCTCTTTCATTTGTCCCTACCAAATCAGTCCTGTTAACCTTTCTACCAAAACATGGGCCTCTTTTATTTATATACATCAATGTTTTAAAGCAATTCCTTGTACTCAATAAAGTGGTGGGAACTGATCTAAATTAGGGTTGCCAACTACTGAGGAGGAACTTGGGGATGGAATCTGGGGAATGCAGGAACTGGGGAAGGTATAATGCCATACAGTTCACCCTGCAAAGCAGCCAGATTTTTCAAAGGGAACTGATATCTGTTGTCTGAAAAGTACCTATAATTCCAGCAGATCTTCAGGCCCCACCTGGAGGCTGGCAAGCCCACTTTCTGCTATGACTGTGATGTGCATTTTTAGTTGGAAGATGTCTGGAAATTAGCCTACCATATTCCTAAATATAGTCCTGGATAGCCCAGACTAATCAGATCATGAAAACTAGGCAGGGTTAGTATTTAGATGGGACATCATCAAGGAAGTCTAGGGTTGCTGCACAGAGGCAGGCAATGACAGACCACCTCTAAATGTCTCTTGCCTTAAAAGATCTACAGGGTTGCCAAAAGTTGGCTGCAACTTGGGGGCATGTTCCTCCACCACAATTTCTATATATAATATTTAAATATTTAGGACTCAGTGAGAGCAATCTTAATCAGATCTACTCAGAAGTAGGTACCATTTTATTTAACGGGGATTAATCCTAGGAAAGCATAATTTAAGATCACAGCCAATATGTTGTATTCTTGGCATGCCTGACTTCAACTGCAACTGCTGTGAGTGTGGAAGTCTTAGAACAAATTCAAAGTCTTATATACATAATATATGGATAAATTGTCTATAATAAATAAAATTATTTTGAATTATATTAAAATATCACAGCTGGTAGAAGCTCCATTTATCACAAAGATTTGTTTTTAAAATACAAGCACACAGCTTGACTATTATACACAGATAACCCAACGTAATGACATACCATCGTTGGCCTATACTGTTCCTCTGGGATTCTGGCTGCTAGGATACAAAAATAATTTGTTTGCTAATGTCAGTCCCTGCAGACATCTGGGATAAGCAGTCTTAAATTGAGATCTGAAACAATCTATGAATTGCACTTGATTTCAAGCTGTTTTTTAACTATCTTGTTCAGGGCTTCTTTTGTAGGAAAAGCCCAGTAGGAACTTATTTGCATATTAGGCCACACCCCCTGACATCACCATTGTTTCAAGCAGGGCTTTTTTGTAGGAAAAGCCCAGCAGGAACTTATTTGCATATTATGTCACACCCCCTGATGCCAAGCCAGCTGGAACTGCATTCCTGTGCGTTCCTGTTCAAAAAAAGCCCTGATCTTGTTCAAGATACTTTTATCTGACAGATCTCATCACAAGCTCCTGAGCTGGCTTCCAATGAAATTAATTTTTATGAATTTACAAAAGACAATAAAAACAGGCAAATAATAATCACAGCAATAATAAAGCCAGAGAAAACTTTTGAAAACTCTTTGAAAGTCAATAGCAGCAAATAAGGCCAGCAATGGAAGTAACAATAATTACTGTAAAATCTGCACAGCCTTTTTTAAGAAGCCAATGATAAAAACACAAAAATAAACCAAAAGATTGTGTTAAAAGTTTTCACTTGGTGCCTAAAACTAAGAACATTAGGCTGGTTTCCATTGCATCTAGTTGGTCCTGCTTTTTCTCCAATGAAGCAGTCCTTGCATGGGTTTGCTTGTGGTCTGACATGTAAAAACACCGAAAATTTTGACCTCACCAATTTAAATTTCAGCTATCATGTTTAAAAGAGTGAAGCTTGCTTTCTTCAATAAGCCTAATTTCACCATCCTCAGAGCCTCCTGAGCTCAGATATTTATTTTTTAAGTTTTTATTTTCTCCAAAATGGCGGTCGTGACTTTTCCTCCAATGCTTCCTGCTTTACTTGCCACCAAATCCTGTTTTCGCTGGTAGAGAGATCTCACGATACTTGACGTATTTCCTGTGTTGACTGTGGGAGCTGCAATTCTATGACGATGGGGCTTTGCCCCCCAAGTCGGAATAAAGAGACGGACACAATTAAATTGGTGAAAATATGGGCCACTTTTATTAAAATAACTAGCAACGGCAAGGGCAACCGAACTGCGGCCAGGTCAGGGCCAGGGGTCTCCTCAGACCGCTCCCCTGCCTTTTTCAGCGGGCGAGAGACCCGGCCCCCCAGCCGGAGCTGTGAGCCACAGCTCCCGTTAGGCAGGCCCAGCAGGGAGGCTCGCACCGGAGGGCCCAAACACCAGACGCGAGTCTCAGCGAAAGGCACCCATCCAATCGAGTCTCCAGGACAGTCTGCATTCACAAACCTCGAGCCACACCCAAGGTTGATCCTGACAGACCCCTAACTCCCCAAAAGGGGGAGGCTAACCGGTCCTCCCCAGGCCGCATGGTGCCATAACCCCGTAGAACCTGCCCTAAAAAGTGACCAAACTCTACCAAGGCACCAACCCTAAGCCAATTCCTCAATCCACTGAAATGTTATGCAAGGTAGGCAAAAAACACCCCCCAGTCACATGCCAAAACGCCGGGGAGTGAAAAAATTCCTACCCGGCCCCTCCAAACGGAAGCGACCAGCAATTGCCTGCATAACAAACAGGGCGGGCGGGTGGGCCGAAAACGCCGGGAAGACTGCCGCGGCGCCGAGCGGGGCTTCAGCAACAGCGTTGAAGCCCCGCCCCCTCAGGACGCGCTCAAAAGCGCGCTGAAGATTCCGCTCTCCCTCCAAGGGGGGGCAAAACTTCCCCTTCAGCCAGGCTGCGATGCAGCGGGCTTCAGGAGGCTTCTTTGCCCCCCAAGTCGGAATAAAGAGACGGACACAATTAAATTGGTGAAAATATGGGCCACTTTTATTAAAATAACTAGCAACGGCAAGGGCAACCGAACTGCGGCCAGGTCAGGGCCAGGGGTCTCCTCAGACCGCTCCCCTGCCTTTTTCAGCGGGCGAGAGACCCGGCCCCCCAGCCGGAGCTGTGAGCCACAGCTCCCGTTAGGCAGGCCCAGCAGGGAGGCTCGCACCGGAGGGCCCAAACACCAGACGCAAGTCTCAGCGAAAGGCACCCATCCAATCGAGTCTCCAGGACAGTCTGCATTCACAAACCTCGAGCCACACCCAAGGTTGATCCTGACAGACCCCTAACTCCCCAAAAGGGGGAGGCTAACCGGTCCTCCCCAGGCCGCATGGTGCCATAACCCCGTAGAACCTGCCACAACTAAGGCCAAGTCTCTACTTAGGGCTTAGCACCCACAAAAAGACCCAAAACCCAACAAAAGCCCTTGCCGCAAATCACTCAGAAAAAGCACATTACCCTTTTCCGAGAGATGCACACCATCCCCTCTGTAGAGGTCTTTAGAAATATCCGGATGGGGCAAATAGTGGCCCAAACCACCCTCCATAAACTTGCAAATTTCCTTATTCGCTCGGTGGGCAACAGAACTGCGGCCAGGTCAGGGCCAGGGGTCTCATCAGACCGCTCCCCTGCCTTTTTCAGCGGGCGAGAGACCCGGCCCCCCAGCCGGAGCTGTGAGCCACAGCTCCCGTTAGGCAGGCCCAGCAGGGAGGCTCGCACCGGAGGGCCCAAACACCAGACGCGAGTCTCAGCGAAAGGCACCCATCCAATCGAGTCTCCAGGACAGTCTGCATTCACAAACCTCGAGCCACACCCAAGGTTGATCCTGACAGGCCCCTAACTCCCCAAAAGGGGGAGGCTAACCGGTCCTCCCCAGGCCGCATGGTGCCATAAACCCCCAGGCACAGCGCCACACCAAGCGCGGAATCATGGCCGACCAAACTATAATGGTACCAGGCCATCTGTTCCTTATGTACCTGAAATCGTCTCGAGCCTGCAAGATCAATGCCTTGCCCTTAATCAGCCCGAGATCATTCCCTCCCAGGTGAAAAATCAATACCTGCGGAGGAGGGCCCCCAGACCCATGAAACAAAAGGGGAAGCAAGCCAGGCCACTGAAGACCCAGGCGCCCCCTCCATTCTATCGTGACATGTTTGCTGAGCCCCAGCTAAGAGCCAACAGCAGTTCTCCGAGCTTGATGTGCCTCCCAAAACACATAACTGCGCCCGCAGATGAGAACTCTGCTCCTCCGGCCAGGAACAACAGCATCTAAAAGGAAGAAACAGACAAGTTATACAACCCAAACCTCAAAATACCCCCAGCTCCTAACCAAAACTTATTAGCGGAGCAAAGGGCGAATATAACCTTTGTAAGCTGGAGAACGCCAACGGCCCAGGCGTTGAATGGACGAAGTAGGATAACCCAGGGCGTGAACGGACGAAGTAGGATAACCCAGGGCAGCAGCCGTCGAGGCTGCACCGATTCTGAAGGAATGGGTACCAAACCTCAATCCAGACAAACCCAACAGGGCTAAAGCCTTTGATATCACAG
This sequence comes from Heteronotia binoei, assembly GCF_032191835.1. Lineage (NCBI taxonomy): Eukaryota > Metazoa > Chordata > Lepidosauria > Squamata > Gekkonidae > Heteronotia > Heteronotia binoei. The sequence continues at coordinate 113,306,625 of NC_083226.1, read as the reverse complement.
TCCAAAATTGATGCTTTGCCAACGGACTGCCCCCAGCGTGACAATACAGCGATCCTTCGCAGCCCTCCCGCAAAGCCAAATAGTCAGCTAATGCGGAAACTGGGCAAAGCTCCGCCTCCGAACACGGACCTAACTCTAGCACAGTCCCCGTGCCCTCTTGGGCAACGTAATATCCTTCAATAACAACGCCCTACCCGAAACATCATTCTTGGAGCTTGCCACCAGTTCACTAACCCTCAGAGCCCCAAAGGGGTACCAAAGAGGCTGCATGGAACAAAACTGCCTCGAAATGAGACGCACGCACTGCGCTCCAAACCCCCTTTCAAACCCCGAAGAATATCAGGAGACAAAGGGACCCTAGTATCAGGCATAGGCCTAGCCTCCCTAGGACCACCCTTCCAGCATCTTTCGAATACGAAAATCTGCTGATTCCTCTTAAACCCCAAGGCCTTGCTAGGGAAGGCCAGCGCAGACATGCGTCCCCGAATTGATCGCACGGCCAATCCCTTACCTCTCAAGGAAAGACAATAATGGAGCAACTGCTCCACTGGGAGGGGCCAACAATGCGATACCCTACCTCAGCCCTAAAGTCCTCAAACTGCCACACAGCACGCTCATAAGACTTCCTGGTGCTAGGTACAATGGCTAAGCCTATACACTCTGCAGGCCTCGGCTCTCCAATCAGCCATAGCTCCTGGGGCATTGGCGCCGCTTCCAGATCAGCGTCTGTGGCCAGCTGAGGTGACATCACCTGCAGCCACACTGTTGGTGAATCCGATCCCAGGGGAGTGAAGGGTACAAAGCGGCCCTCATCCTGAACTCCTGGTCATATTGGATCCAGGCCAGGCCGCTGAACATCGTATACCCCTTGTATATGATGTCCATATATTGAATCAACGCGGCTGAGGTGACATCACCTGCAGCCACACTGTTGGTGAATCCGATCCCAAGGGAGTGAAGGGTACAAAGCGGCCCTCATCCTGAACTCCTGGTCATATTGGATCCAGGCCAGGCCGCTGAACATCGTATACCCCTTGTATATGATGTCCATATATTGAATCAACGCGGCGGCCCGCCAGGGCTGCGCACGAGCTATCACTCCCGCATATATGAAAAACCCCGGGAGCCAATTGGCCAAGGTCAGATAAACCTTCCTCTTCCAGAGCTTCTTCTTCTCTTTATCGTCCAACTCCTCCTTGTCCCCCTTCTCCACTTCCCTAATTAAAAGGGGGAATACGACCACATATTCCCATTATAAGATTTTCTGTCTTGTGGCAGGCAGCAGGTGATCACCCAGCGGCAGAGCCACCTCCCCAAAAGGCATAGCACTAAAGGGGACCGCCCCGTATGGAGATGGGAAACCCCAACCTCCAGGCCAAGTCGCTGCCGATCCCTGCTGACCAACCACGGGCCAATTACCCAAAGGACCAACTGACCCTGTGGTTACATCCGGTTGCTCTGCTGCTCTAAGCCCGGAGTAGAAGGAGCCCCCAGCACTGCCCAATGGAGCACCCACCCCACCAGGACCAGCAGACCCCCAAGCCCCCCAAGGCCACACAGGCCCAGGATGAGGCAAAGAGCCTTCCCCCGACTTACCAGCTGATAAAGCAGGCACCAAAGCTGATCCAGTACCTCCCGCACCGGACGACGTGCCCGCACCAACATCAGAGCAAGCAGGCCCCACAGCTCCTCCAGCAGCAACTACAGCAGATCTGCCCTCCAAAAGAGATAAGCGGGTCAATACATCTGCCTGCAAAGCACGCTTGGACAACCGACCCATCTTGGGCAACTGAGAAGGTGGAAACCCCGATGCCTGCTCAAGTGCCCGCAGCCTCTGAAAAATGGCTGCATTAACTTCATCGTCCCCTTCAGTGTCCGAAGACGAAGGGGGGGGGGGCTTAAAAGGAGGCTTAGGAGCCTTAGGGGCAGGCTGTTTCCCTTTTGATTTTCCACTGCCTTTGCGACCCGACATGTTTGCCAAAGAGCACAGCAAACAGCAGACTTTCTTTAACTAGCTTAGCCAAGCCTGAGGCCAGCAAAGGAATAAAAGGAGGAAAACAGCCCTCAAAATGGCCACCACCCCAGTGACTCTAAAATGGCCGCTGCCTAAACACCTCGTAAAATGGCCGCCCCAAGAGCAAGGGTGTGATGAAGAAGAAGCAAGGCCAAAATGGCCGCCAAGCACCAGGGAGAAGTACAGCACCTCAAAATGGCCGCCCCAAGCACAAGGTATGAGGGAGAAGAAGAAAGGCTAAAAATGGCCACCCAGCCTCAGGGAGAAGTACTCTTACCAGCACCCCCGAATTTCAGCCTCTCAAAACGGCCGCCCAGCCCTGCCGTTCCCCACAGTCCTGGTCAAATGGCTACCCAATCCCCTGACAGCACCACAGTCCTGAATAAGGCACCTAAAAAAGTCTGCTATGAAAACGCTGTGACAGCAACGTCACCCCAGAGGCGGAAACGACTGGTGCTTGCACAGGGGACCTTTCCTTTCCTATGCTAAAGCAGCAGCCCCGTGGCACAGAGCGGCAGAGCCGCAGCACTGCAGTCTGAGCCCTCCGCCCACGACCCGATCCCGGCGGAAGCTGGGCCCAGGCAACCGGCCCAAGGTCGACTCAACCCTCCATCCTTTCGAGGTCGGCCAAACTAGTCCCCAGCTTGCTAAGGGGAAAGTGCAGATGACTGGGGAAGGCAATGGGAAACCACCCCATAAAAAACTCTGCCATGAAAATGTGAAAGCAACGTACCCGCAGAGTCAGAAACGACTGGTGCTTGCACAGGGGACCTTTCCTTTCCTATGCTAAAGCAGCAGTCCCATGGCACAGAGCGGCAGAGCCGCAGCACTGCAGTCTGAGCCCTCCGCCCACGACCCGATCCCGGCGGAAGCTGGGCCCAGGCAGCCGGCCCAAGGTCGACTCAACCCTCCATCCTTTCGAGGTCGGCCAAACTAGTCCCCAGCTTGCTAAGGGGAAAGTGCAGTTGACTGGGGAAGGCAATGGGAAACCACCCCACAAAAAAACTGCCATGAAAATGTGAAAGCAACGTCCCCGCAGAGTCAGAAACGACTGGTGCTTGCACAGGGGACCTTTCCTTTCCTATGCTAAAGCAGCAGTCCCGTGGCACAGAGCGGCAGAGCCGCAGCACTGCAGTCTGAGCCCTCCGCCCACGACCCAATCTCCGCGGAAGCTGGGCCCAGGCAGCCGGCTCAAGGTCGACTCAACCCTCCATCCTTTTGAGGTCGGCCAAACTAGTCCCCAGCTTGCTAAGGGGAAAGTGCAGATGACTGGGGAAGGCAAGGGGAAACCACCCCATAAAAACTCTGCCATGAAAATGTGAAAGCAACGTCCCCGCAGAGTCAGAAACGACTGGTGCTTGCACAGGGGACCTCTCCTTTCCTATGCTAAAGCAGCAGTCCCGTGGCACAGAGCGGCAGAGCCGCAGCACTGCAGTCTGAGCCCTCCGCCCACGACCCAATCTCCGCGGAAGCTGGGCCCAGGCAGCCGGCTCAAGATCGACTCAACCCTCCATCCTTTTGAGGTCGGCCAAACTAGTCCCCAGCTTGCTAAGGGGAAAGTGCAGATGACTGGGGAAGGCAAGGGGAAACCACCCCATAAAAACTCTGCCATGAAAATGTGAAAGCAACGTCCCCGCAGAGTCAGAAACGACTGGTGCTTGCACAGGGGACCTCTCCTTTCTTCCCATCCAAGAGCTAAACAGGGCCGTCCCTGCTTAGCTTCCAAGACTGGGCAGTCCAGAAGCAAGCAAGGAAAGAGGGGGGATCCAAATGGACTACTCTTTACCCCAAAAGGCGACGTTCCTAGAGCCCCTGCAAAAGACCAACCCAAAAGAACACCCTATAACAGCCCCCAAGACAAAAATGCTCCAGGGCACACAGCAAGCCCCGGCAATCAAACTGTTCAAGAAAAATGCTCCCGCGACGCGTTCCGCTCCTCTCAGCCGATCCACAAGACGCTCCACAGGCTCCACGGCCCAGACAGCCCCGACGCGTCAAGAGCTTGCAAACATGCTGCGACCCCTCCGAAAACGCCGGGAAGACTGCCGCGGCGCCGAGCGGGGCTTCAGCAACAGCGTTGAAGCCCCGCCCCCTCAGGACGCGCTCAAAAGCGCGCTGAAGATTCCGCTCTCCCTCCAAGGGGGGGCAAAACTTCCCCTTCAGCCAGGCTGCGATGCAGCGGGCTTCAGGAGGCTTCTTTTTCTCAAAAACCGCAAGTAGATCAAACAATAAATTCCTTTCCACTTTTTAGCACTGTCCTTTAAATTTACAAAGTCCAAATTTTGCCCCTTCTCCCCTTCTGCTTCCAAGCTTCCCAGATTTCAATTTCGCACCTTCTGATTTTATTTTGTTTAACTTTAATTAGTCCCGGAATGAAAGACAGCAATCTGTACCTTTTCTGTAGTTATCCAGATCAACACCGGTCTTGTATAGCTTTAGATGTTTAGAAGCATCAAAGAAGATTAGGATCCTGTCAAGCTTAAGTCAAATAAATGACTCTGGAAACTTCTGCAGATGATGAAAATGCAACTCGTCTCCGGAGACCCTTCAAAGCCTCAAAGGAGCCCCCCCTGGGACTCCCTTTTAGCCAAAGTGAATCTCCTCAGAGTTTCCTGTGCATATCTTGGACTGATCTCTGACTGAGAAAAGTAGGCATTGGATTGTAAAAGTTATAACATGGAGTGAAATGGACAAATTAACAAGAATTTTAAGAGACTATGATTTAGAAGTTTTTAAGATGGAGTGGAAAAAGTTTAGAAGATATGTAGAAAAAGAGTGGAAAATAAAAGGACATTGGACAACTTTTGATAATGATTAAGTATTAGAAGGAAGAAGGGTATTAATCTTTGTTTTTATTAGTTAAGGGTACCTTTAAATATTAGTATTTTAAGTAAATAACACTGGTGGGGGTCAAGTAACAGGGGGAGGGGTGGTTAGAAAGTAATATATGGGATAGATAAAAAGACGTTATTAATGATGCAAGAAATAGATATTATTACCATACGTTACAAAATAAAATTGTTTTAAAACAAAGATATGGTGCTGGAAGATGAACCCCTCAGGTCAGAAGGTGCCCAACATGCTACTGGGGAAGAGCGTTCAAATAACCACAGAAAGGGTAACACAGAAATCAGATTGATTATATACTCTGCAGTCAAAGATGGAGAAGGTCCTTACAGTCAGAAAAAACAAGACCTGGAGCTGACTGCGGCTCAGATCATGAGCTACTCATTGCAAAATTCAGGCTTAAACTAAGAAAACTGGGTAAGCCATTAGACCATTCAGGTTTGACCGTGATCACATCCCTTATGAATATAAAGTGGAGGTGAAGAATAGGTTAAAGGAACTAGAGTTGATAAACAGAGTGCCTGAAGAACTATGGACGGAGGTTCGTGACATTGTACAGAAGGCAGCAATCAGCACCATCCCAAAGAAAAAGAAATGCAAGAAAGCAAAGTGGTTGTCTGATGAGGCTTTACAAATAGCTGAGGAAAGAAGGAAAGCAAAAGGCAAAGGTGAAAAGGAAAGATTCATCCAACTGAATGCAGATTTCCAGAGAACAGCAAGGAGAGATAAGGAGGCCTTCCTGAAGGAATAATGCAAAGCAATAGAGGAAAATAATAGAATGGGAAGGACAAGAGATCTATTCAAGAAAATTGGAGACATCAAGGGAATGTTTTGTGCAAAGATGGCCATGATAAAGGACAAAAATTGTAGGGACCTAACAGAAACAGAAGAGATCAGGAAGAGGTGGCAAGAATGCACAGAAGAATTATACAAGAAGGAGCTCAATGTCCCAGACAACCATGACAGTGAAATTGCTGACCTTGAGCCAGACATCCTGGAGTGTGAAGTCAAATGGGCTTTAGAAAGCATTACTAACAACAAAGCGAGCGGAGATGATGGTATCCCAGTTGACCTATTCAAAGTTCTAAAAAATGATGCTGTTAAAGTGATGCACACATTATGTCAACAAATTTGGAAAACACAACAGTGGCCACAGGATTGGAAAAGATCAGTTTATATTCCAATCCCAAAGAAGGGTAATGCCAAGGAATGTTCATACTATCACACCATTGTACTCATTTCACATGCCAGCAAGGTCATGTTAAAGATCTTACAAGCCAGGCTGCAGCAGTATGTAGATTGGGAACTACCAGAAGTTCAAGCTGGGTCTGAGAGGTAGAGGAACTAGAGATCAAATTGCCAATAATCAATGGATTATGGAGAAAGCACGGGAGTATCAGAAAAACGTCTATTTCTGCTTCATAGACTATGCTAAAGCCTTTGATTGTGTGGATCAAAACAAACTGTGGCAAGTCCTTAAAGAGATGGGAGTACCAGACCTTCTCACATGTCTCCTGAGAAACCTGTATAAGGGTCAAGAAGCAACTGTCAGAACGGGATATGGAACAACTGATTGGTTTAGAATAGGAAAAGGAGTTCAATAAGGATGTATATTGTCACCCTGCTTATTTAATTTATATGCAGAGTACATCATGCAGAATGCTGTCCTGGATGAAACACAAGCCGGAATTAAGACTGCCGGGAAAAACATCAACAACCTCAGATATGCAGAGGACACTACTCTAATGACAGAAAGTAAGGAGGACCTAAAGAACCTCTTGCTGAGGGTGAAAGAGGAGAGCACAAAAGTAGGCTTGAAACTCAACATCAAAAAAACTAAGATCATGGCATCCGGCCCCATCACACCTTGGCAAATAGAAGGGGAAGACTTGGAAGTAGTGACAGATTTCACATTTCTGGGATCCAAGATCACTGCAGATGGTGACTGTAGCCATGAAATTAAAAGATGTTTGCTCCTTGGGAGGACAGCTATGGTGAACCTGAGCAGTATAATAAAAAGTAGAGACATCACTCTGCCAACAAAAGTCTGTATAGTCAAAGCAATGGTATTCCCAGTAGTAATGTATGACTGTGAGAGCAGGACCATAAGTAAGGCTGAGCGCAAAAGAATAGATGCTTTTGAGATGTGGTGCTGGAGAAGACTCTTGAGAGTCCCTTGGACTGCAAGAAGATCAAATCAGTCAGTCCTAAGGAAAACCAACTCTGACTGTTCCCTGGAAGGTCAGATGCTGAAGCTGAAGCTCAAATACTTTGGCCACCAAATGAGAAGAGAGCACTCACTGGAGAATATCCTGATGCTAGGAAAGACAGAAGGCAAAAGAAGAAGGGGGCGACAAAAGATGAGATGACTGGACAGCATTACTGATGTAACAAACATGAATTTGATCAGACTTCGGAGGATGGTGGAAGACAGGAGGGCCTGGCGTGACTTTGTCCATGAGGTCGCAAAGAGTCGGACTCAACTGTGCAACTGAACAACAACAAAAATTGTTTTGCATAGATGCAGAATTTACTCTCATTAATTGGCACACACAGAAAAAAAAATTTTACACAGTTCAGTTTTGGAAAGGAGCTTGGATATAATCTTTTACAGGAGTTAACATGGACAGGATAAACACAATAGCTCTTATCTACTATATTCATTTTTTAAAATACAGCAGGGCACTTTTGAGTCAGCTGCGAGCCATGCAATCATAACGTTTCAGAAAATATTTTCTGCCATAAGGTCATAGATTATCATTCCCAAGGGAATGACAAGCCTAGTTTTCTACCATCACATTGTCAGGAGTAATGGAACAAATGTCATCCTTTCCTTTGGGGAAAACTTTTTTTTTTTTTTGCTTCATAGGATATACAATAATGCAATCCAAGTGCTATCTATTGAATTATGCCAGTGATTCAATGTATTTTTCTTTTATGGGTATAAGTGCCAAATGGCAAATAGAGGTGCCATTTGCTAATCACTGACAGAGACAGAAACCCTCACGAAATCATAGATTTCTTCAGCATTTCATACCTCTATCAATCTGTTAAGCAAAGCAGGAGAGGCAGCAGCTCTTCTTTGGGGCTGTGCCTCAGAAAATGGCAATCACGCTCCTGGGAGTCCAAGGCAGCCTTATTTTGTGTGCTATTTCCACAGCAATACAGAGGCTACATTCCTGTAGTGGAAAATCCTTGACTCAAAAAAATAAATATCTTCATTTTCATTCTAATGCTGGGAGGAGCTAGGACCTGAGCTGTTTCCTGATCAAGTTTTGGGTGGCCATATGCAAGAGTTGCCATTTGAGCAAGCTCTCATAACAAGCTAAGGAACAATAACTGCTATTCCTGTGCTGTGGCCAATATCGCATAAGACAGCTGAGCAAATTGTAGAAACCAAAATGAATGGGAAAAATTGCCCTGAGGGAAAATAGCTTTTTAAAATGTGATCATGTATGTTTTTGTTTCCATTAGTTTATTACTTCAGAACAGGTTTCAAGCGTTACATCAGAGAAAGTTGTTCTTTATATAAAAATTAGATGATCACTTGGTACTTCGAAGGATGGGTCCTGTGTAAGACCTGAGTCACAACTTACTTACAAGATTCAATATGATTACCTTTTTGCTTACGAAATTCAAGATTATTACTTCGCATCACAGCAACTTTAGAGTAAGTTTATAAACCTATATATGTAATTATACATTAGCAAGTTTTAGAATTTATAAACAGGCAATAGTGTATTCTTTTTGGATAGCATTTTTGCTGTCTGTCAGAAACAGCATAGTAGTACACAGCAGTAACACTTCTTGGCAAAAAGAGATGCATGGTAAAGAGAAACACCTAATGATTAAGTGTAATATTACAGGATGTGGCATTAGAGGGAAAAGCAAGCAAAGCTGCTGAAAATTACAAGTCCCACATTGTGGAGCCCCAAGAGCGCTCCTAGCAACGTTGTTGTTCAGTCACACAGTCAAGTCCGACTGTTTATGACCCCATGGACAAAGTCATGCCAGGCCCTCCTGTCTTCCACCATCCTCCAAAGTCTGCTCAAATTCATGTTTGTTACATTAGTAATGCTGTCCAGCCATCTCATCTTTTGCCATCTCCTTCTTTTGCCCTCTGTCTTTCCCAGCATCAGGGTCTTCTCCAGTGAGTGCTCCCTTCTCATTTGGTGGCCAAAGTATTTGAGCTTCAGCTTCAGCATCTGACCTTCCAGGGAACAGTCAGGGTTGATTTCCCTCAGGACTGACTGATTTGATCTTCTTGCAGTCCAAGGGACTCTCAAGAGTCTTCTCCAGCACCATAGCTCAAAAGCATCTATTCTTCTGTGCTCAGCCTTCCTTATGGTCCAACTCTCACAGTCATACATTACTACTGGGAATACCATCACTTTGACTATTCAGACTTTTGTTGGCAGAGTGATGTCTCTACTTTTTATTATACTGCCTAGATTCACCATAGCTGTCCTCCCAAGGAGCAAATGTCTTTTAATTTCATGGCTACAGTCACCATCTGCAGTGATCTTGGATCACTGATTTTATGATTTTATTGTGATTTTATTTCTATTTGCTGTACTTCGCTCTGAGCCCCCAATGGGGGAATGGGCATAATATAAATAAATAATAATAATCCCAGAAATGTGAAGTCTGCCACTACTTTCATGTCTTCCCCTTCTATTTGCCGAGGTGTGATGGGGCCGGATGCCATGATCTTGGTTTTTTTGATGTTGAGTTTCAAGCCTACTTTTGTGCTCTCCTCTTTCACCCTCAACAAGAGGTTCTTTAGGTCCTCCTCACTTTCTGCCAATAGAGCAGTGTCATTTGCATATCTGAGATTGTTTATGTTTTTCCTGGCAATCTTAACTCCAGTTTCTGCTTCATCCAGGCCAGCATTCCGCATTATGTACTCAGCATATAAATTAAATAAGCAGGGTGACAATATACATCTGCAATACATACATATATATACATAGCAATACATCTGTTCTAATCAAGCATCTTGTATGATTTCTTTTGAAGATGGGTGGTTAAGTTTCTTTGTCGACTTATGGGGGTTCTCAGCAGCCCTGACTGCAAATAGTGACAGTTAGTGAGCAATTGTTGGGGACATGAAGATGAAAAGAGAAGGTGCAAAACCACTAATCACTTCAAAAATTTCAAATGCCAGAGCAAGACAAGCAGCAATGAAAGAACCCATTAGAATACAGCTAATAAAAATATACCCAATGGATCTCTTGCAATTTGTTTGCAAGTGCTTCTATGTTTGCAGCATCTATCAAAGACACACCGGCACCCACAGGGGCAATCCAGTCAGAAAGTTCTCTCTTACTTCTGGGGTTACGATGCGGGCCTTTCCAGAGTTTGATCCATTCTACCCAGCCATTATCTCCAGTGGTCAGATATGGAGCACACTCAGGGAGCCTCAAAGAGATGTTCAGTCCTGTCAGGTTAACTTTCACTTCCTTAAGAGACATTTGGGGCCAGATTAAAACTGTTTCTTGAATGTCTGTTTTGAGAACGTGGGAGCCTGCTACAAGGTATGTTGCTCCTTTAAGAGTGTCTGCATTTGTTAAATGTTAGAGTGACAGATCCTTCAACCCAATTGATAAGGTATAATTTCCTTCTTGGTGGGTGACATTGATAGCTAGCAAACCAAGTGCCTTAAAATTGATTTGCTTAGCTAATCTATTACATGGGGACTGGTTGAAACTGACAAGCCAGTCGGGAGGTCCATGCCTGGAAAGGTCTTTGCCAGTTAGGGCCCAAGAAATAGCTTCCCGCTGTACCAAATGTAAACTTTGATTAGCACCAGATGGATTAGTGAGAGTGACTGCCAATTGATCTCCTTCTTTGTGTCATGCATGAGTTCTCACAACTATAACAATTCTAAGTGGGTCTCCTATATTCCAAACAGCTGCTGAGACTAAGGCTAATTCACAAAATCGGTGGGTTTCTCCTGTGGGGAGGTCTCCTTCTGGCATGCCTGGCTATCAGGCCAGTGGCTTGCATTCCACTGGGAGGGCAGAGGAAACCTTGCTTGCGGGTCATAACAGAAGTTTTCCTCCTCCCCAGAAAGCTTGTGAATGCATTTGGCAATAGGTTCTTGAGGGCAGTCTGGTTTCTGATTTTGGGCGTAAAAGAGATACAAATCACTATAGGCATCTGGGTTTTTGTTGTTTAAATGGAGCCCATACATGGAACATAGCATTTTGATTCCTGGAGCTCTCTTAATCTGGCAGCTCCAGTAAGGAACAGGGATCTGTGAGAGCGTTCCCTCTAAAAGGATAAGGCTCCACAGGAAAAAGAAAGGGGTGTCCATACTTTACCTCGTCCTGAAGTGCAATCCTTGGGGAAGAGTGTATTCTGTAAGGGAAAAGGGTTATGCCTGGTCTCGTAGTATTTCTAGCTGAAGATCAAGAAAGAAACATACACACAAATAGCCAAGGCTTGCCCCCCCCCCCTTTGCTGCTGAGGTGCAGGGTCAAGTTTCCTATATTTACATAGTAGCTCAATGCTTGTAACCTCAGAGGGTTACAATAGTCTCAGCCAGATCAATCAGAGCAGGTGTAGGAGCATAATTAAGTGAGATCTGCCTGATCTTTATAGAGGAGGCTTTTTCAGGTTTGTCTGGGGATTGCTTTTCAAAGTTCTGCTGGGGAGCAGCTGGAGCAGGGTTGGCCCAGTGTCAGGGGGTTTCCGTTTCCACTCTTTCAACTGAGAGCAGTGGAAGAACTTGAGCCAGGTACCTCCTGACTTGGGGATGGCAACTTGGTACACAGCAGGGCTGATCCTCTTTGTGATTGGGACTGGTCCCTTCCATTTGGCAGTGAGGGCATGCTCTTTTTCAGAAAACTTTCTGTACATTATGAGTTGACGTTCTTCCCATTGTCTGGGGTTTCTTACCCATCCCAGTCTTTTATCCATTGCTTAACGGGCTATGCCTAACTGCAGGGCAACCTTTTTATGGATGGCAGAAATTTCAGTGACCAGGGACCTTACACATGCATCACTTATTATAACTGGTTCCAATTCTGATGGGAGGCTCGTATCTAACCAAAAAGACTCTGGGAAAAGCATTTTTCTGCCAGTCATCACTTGATGTGGTGAAAAGCCATGAACAGCTTTAGTACCTCGAAGGGCCATGAGAATGATGTGGAGTTTTTCATCCCAGTCCCTGCCAGAAGACTTAACCATTTTGCACAGAGCCTCCTTGAGCGTTCTGTTTGTACAGTCTATATTTCCAGAACTTTGTGGATGACCAGCCACATGAAATCTTTGCTGTATGCCTAATGCTTTGCATAATTCCTTTGTGATGTCACCAATGAACGCTCTGCCCCTATCACTATCAATTTGCCGACTTATGCCCCACCTAGACCAAGCATTGTTAAAGAGGAGTCGGGCTGCAGTTGCTGCTATGTTATTTCTGCAGGGAAATGCCTCTACCCACTTGCTGAAGGGATCAATTATTGTCAGACAATGCTGGTTGCCACGGGATGTGAGAGGGAGGGGGCCTATGAAGTCAATCTGAATCTGTGCCCAAGGACCCTTTATTCTCTGGTGTTGTATAGGTGCTTTGGCTCCTGTGTTATCTGCATTAACCGTTGCACAGGCTAGGCAGTTGTCTACCCATTGCTCAATGTCCTGTCTCATGTTTGGCCACCATTCTGTCTCTTTAACTCTTTCTAGGGTGAGTTCTTTCCCTCTGTGTCCTTGCTCATGGGCAAGTTGGATTAGATCACCTCTGACTTCTAAAGGGACTATCCAATGCCTGTTGTGGTTCTGATCCACAGCCCAGTATATTCCTTCTAGTTTCTCAATGGTATATCTGCCTGTGGGGTCTTTTCCTACAGTGGCTAGGCCTTGGATTTGCTCATCTCCCTCCTGGAGAGTAGATATGTCTAAGAGGAGAGCAGGGAGTGCTGCTCTTTGTCTGGTTGTAACTGCGTGTAGAGGTTGGGGACTAGGCTCTGGGTTTGCTGGGTCCTGGTCCTCCAGGGCAGCTTCTTTAACTAATGCATCCACTTGGTTGTTCCAGATGCTTGTGTCTGAATGATTTTTCTGATGGCCTTTGACATGTGTGACCCAGGTTGCAGCTTGCCTGCTCTGAATTAGTGCAGCAACATGGATCCATTTGTCTCTGTGTGAGATGGGCTTCCCCTCTGGGGATCTGAACTCATTTGCCAACCACACTAGCAGCCATACAGTTGCAGTTTTTGCTGTCCAATCTGAATCTGTATATAGGGCCAGGGGGCAATCTGGGGGTTCAAATTCAAGGATGGCACAGAGGGCTGCTACCTCTGCTGCCTGGCTAGAATGTGGACGTGCTATGCCTTTTAGAACATAAGAATCATGTACTCTGATTGCTGCATAGCCTGTCTTGGGAGAACCATTTACATGGAAAGAGGAGGCATCGCAGAACCAGCACACAAAGCCTTGCTGCTGTGCTTCTGCTAGAGACTCTCCCCATGTAACTGGCCATTGAGTGTGATTCATCTAAGGGAGGGGGCATTCATGCTGTTCCCCTGAAACTATGAGGCCATAAGGGGCAGGAGATTCAGTTTGTTCTTTCTTGTAGTCAACTCCTCTGCCTACCAGTTTTAGTGCCCATTTAGCAATCCTTGCATTGGACACCTGACCATCTTGCACTTTCCCTGAAAAGATGTATTTGAGAGGCATGTGTGTAGTTTGAACTATGACTTTTGCACCTGCTATAATGAATTCCCAGTGTGTGAGGCTCCAAACTAGGGCTAAGCAATTCTTCTCACAGGGGCTGAATCTGGCTTCTACAGGGGTGAGGTTCCTAGAGGCATAGGCAATAACCCTTAAAGAGCCTGCTTGCTGCTGAAAGAGAGTGGCCCCTGTGCTTTCGTCTAAAGTGGCTAGCTGTATGTAGAAAGGCTTAGTCATGTCTGGGTGTGCAAGTGCTGGGGCTTGAATCAAACTACGTTTGAGCTCTGCAAAGGCTTTCTGTTGCTCAGATCCCCGGTTCCAGCAAACTCCTTTCTTTAAGAGTGCATATAAGGGATGTGCCTTGTCTGCAAATGATTCAATGAAATCCCTAGAGAAGTTGAATATTCCCAGAAGTGATCTCAGAGTAGGGGGGTCAGTGGGGGCTGGGAGTTTAGAAACAACTTCTACCCTCTGAGAGTCTGGAGTGCATACATCAGTTCCTAGGGAGAGGCCAAGGTATTTCACTTCAGTTTTGACCAATTGGGCTTTCTCTCGGTTTGCCTTGAAGCCTGTCTCTCTAATGAGGTTTAAGACCTCCTTTGTGATCTCACGTGTTCTTTCTTCTGTGTCTGAATACATGAGAATATCGTCAACGTACGAAAGAACATGGGGGCGAGATGTAGGCCTCAATTTGTCCCACATTTGAACCACGTGTGCATGGCAAATTCTGGAGCTAGAGTGGAAACCCTGGGGAGTCCTTTTGAAAACATACTGCTGACCTCGGAATGTGAAGGCAAATTTATACCAGCAGGACTCGTGTAGTTTAACTGAATGAAAGGTGTTGGCCAAGTCCAAAACACTGTAGTATTTGGCCCCTGCAGCAATGCCTGTCAGGATTTCATTGTATTTTGCCACCACTGGAGCCACGGCAGGTGTGACTGTGTTGAGAGCTCGAAAATCCACAGTTAGTCTCCAGGTTACTCCGTCTGCTTTGAGGACTGGCCATAGGAGCGTGTTGCAGATGGATTGCATAGGTGTAATTACATTGCAAAAGACCTTCAATAGTTTTCCTTATCCCTATTTCTGCTTATACCTATACTGCTTCTGAGGGGGTGGGTCTTTCCCTTCAATGAGAACACAGGCACCTTTAACGGTCCCACATTCTACTTTGTCTGTGACCCAGACTTCAGGGAACTCTTCCACCCAAGGGTCGCCTACAATTGGGGCTAGGGGTAAGGGAACCTTTAGAGCAGCACATCTATGGATAGCAGATATTATTTCAGGTCCATTCTGAACTTGCCATAAGAGACTATTGGCCAAATCGACTGTAATGCTCTGTCCTCTAAGAAAGAGCATTCCTAAAATTCTTGCATCCTCCCTGAGATTCTCACAAGCTGCAATTATAGTCTTAACACCTCAACTAACTTTTTATTTGGGAATATTAATATTTCTTAACTCAAAATGGTGAGTCTACGAGAGGTGAGGTGAGCGAGGATCTCTGTCAATGTCTATGGAGATAGACCACTAAAAATCCTTTGGTTAATAATGGATTTTATTATAGGTATAGGTTTTCAAATAGTTACATCCCAATCAAACAATTTCAAGCATACAAGAGGAATACAGTGGTTAGCTGAATAAGTATGGATGGGGTAGGTGATACAATACCTAGATCTTGCAGAGTAGGCTCAGTCAGAGGAAACACAAGGCTTCTGGATGGAGATTTCTCTTGAGAAGAAGGGGGGGTGAGAGTAGGAAGGGATAGAGGGGGGAGAGGATGGAGGAATTTCCTTTTTCCTTTCCTTTTTCTCTAATCCTGACAGGTGGGATTGCCTGTTTTCTAGGGTAAATTACGTCACATCAAGCAATTCAATAACCCAATGAGGAAGCAGAGTGTCACACCAATGGAAAATCAGAGTGTCATATGTGGAATATCCAATTAGAGATCATTGTGTCATAGATCCATACCCCAATGGAGGAATTTTAATTACACTGGCCAAATGACTTTTTATGGCCTTGTTTTTTCCAAACTGATTCCTTTGAAGCTCCCCAAAAGTGATAGATTTCTCCCTTAGTGTCAAATATGGATAGGCATCCATCAAGTGTTCAGGAGATTGGTGGACTTTGATAGCCTTAGCAATAATTAAAGAAAAATAGAAACTTTGTTCCCTGGCAGAAATGTGAGACCAGTTTACAGGTACACCACACATACACAACAAGATGGCCACTTAACCTTTAGCCTTTGCGTTTCTGCTGTCTTGCCCTGAAGAATAACAGAACATACATATACAAGTAATTTATTTGTGTTGCAGGAGTCCTGGTAACCCTTATTTTTTTATGTTTTGATAACAGGATTTAAAAGGTTGCCAAAAGAAGTGAAGGAACTTTTTCAGCTCTGCCCACCATGTGTCCCTCTCTGGGCCTGGAATTCTTCATTTCCAGGAGCAGAAAGATGGATGCTCCTTAAGCTTTCAGCATTGGCCACCATGTCTGTCCAGCCTGTGAACCAGACCTGACATCATTCCAGCCTGCCTGAGGCCTAGAAGGCACTGGTTTTTTCTCCCTTATGTGCAAGAAAGACCATTCCAATTCAAATGGGCATTGCTGTGTCATATTAATATTCTAGGGTTACATTGCAATATCACATTCCAGGGGTGCATGACTTGGGAATCAGTACAGGGATGTCTTTCTGGATATCAGTATCACTCAGCATTTCATCTTATAATGCTGAGAGCATTATAAGATGAAACACTGCATAAAATGAGCCTCTGGCAGAAGCATCTGCATCATCAAAAGCATTGACCTGACCACACTATAAATAGACTGGGGGTGTGGCAACATTCCACTGACTAGCACAAAGCCAGTCACTGCTGGTCAAACAACCTACCCTTCTAGCTTCCCACCCCCCCAATTGCAATTGTGTGGGGGGGATGGGTTAAGCCAGCACATCCCACACAAAGCAGGTGGTAGAGGATACAGTCCATGTACCCATTGTATTATTTTAAATGTATTTTAAAAATAATAATAATAATAATAATAATAATAATAATAATAATAATAATAGCACCATTGACACAATCTTAAACAATCTTTTTGTTTGATACAGTGTGTTGTTTCTCCAGGTTGTGGATACCCGATGAATAATTCAAAAGTATTCTGATAAGGAATTGCTCTGATTAATTTATCTTGCCCTTTGAAGATCACCACTGCAAATGCATGTCAGCCTTAATAACAAAAATGAAGAAGTAGGTATGAACTAAGCTGGAGGGTGATGAATCATAGAGCTATGATATGTGGGTAGGCATAGGGAAGGCTGATTCTAAGAAGTGGCTAACAGAGCTTAGAATGTCTGAATGCCAAAACAGAATCCTATTCATTCTGCAGTTACTAAGTAAACACATAGACTTTCATAGCCTTTACAGCTTGAATTACCAAATATCTTAATTGCTGAGGGGAAGATTATAAAGAGCTCCCTGGTAATAAAATCATGCCAAAATGAATTAAAGAAATGCCCCCATATCCAGCTAAGGAGATGGAATCAGCATGTCTGGATTACTGAAAATATAAAGAGGAAAAAATTATGCACGACAACAGTGAGGCATATTCAGCTTCCCATCTACAAAGCATCCATCTAGCTACAACAACAAGGCTATCAAAGATTTCAGGTTTTCACGGCTGGTAACACCATTAGGGTTTGTAGAATCTTTCGGGCTCAAGTGCCATGTTCTACTGGAGAAAGTTTTCCTTCCAGACGTTTCGTTCTCAGCTGCGGAGAACATCTTCAGTGGTGTTGCAGCCTGAGCAGGCACTCTGACCTTCTTGGCTGCTGTGCATTGACTCAATGCACAGCAGCCAAGAAGGTCAGAGCGCCTGCTCCGGCTGCAACGCCACTGAGGAAGTTCTCCGCAGCTGAGAATGAAACGTCTGGAAGGAAAACTTTCTCCAGTAGAACACGGCACTTGAGCCCGAAAGATTCTACAAACCCTAACAACAAGGCTGTTCAAACAGATGACAAGTAGACAAAGGGGAATGAAACCAGAGCACTTCTCATAACTGAAACAAGAACAATGAAGCCTATTTTCATCTGTAGTTTACATTAACGAAATAGATGGTGGTATTCAATCTGAGAAGTTTCTGTACGTGTCACAAGTTCATGTTGCAAGTGAAAACCTTTTCACTCATTAGTCCTAGCTGATAGAAATCTAAACTGTAATCGTTGGTGGATTCCTGACTATGACACATGATGGATACTGCATTGTGTAAACTACCATTAACCATATGATCTGATTGTTAGGCAATAAGTGCTCCATTTCTCAACAACTCTGTATCATATTTTATCCCATAGAAGCTAGGTATCCTCAATCATTTAACACTGCCAGTCCACCAGAAGTTTATTTTTATTTATTTATTATTTGATTTCTAGCCTTCCCTCCCCTGCACAGCAGGCTCAGGGTAGGCTACAACAGACAATAAAAACAATAAGATAAATATAGTTAAAATATATATAACAATCATTAAAATGTTGAAGTAATATTGTTCACATAGCAATACAGTCTCCACAGATGTACTATTTTCCCTCATCAATTAGTCCAAACTATAATAGCAGAAGCACATGAAAAGCAGCCAGAAAGTCTGGGTTTGGGGTGGGGTGGGGAGGCAATTAAGATACATACTACATTATGGTGGACAGGGAGTCCATCCTTTTCCTCTGCAATGTTTTACTGACCTGAAGCAGTGTGCATGTGCACACACCAGAAGCTGCTATTTTTATCTTTGCTGAGTGGGGCAAATAGCAGTTTTGTGGGACCACCAAAGTCAGACAGAAAGCAGGGGAGAATAAATCAATCCTTACCACCACACAATGGCCCAAATTTAGGTTCTTTCACAGCTGCTGTGAGATCCCTGAATACAGAACACCCAGTATCTCATTTGGCTTGATCCTCAGACCACTTAGACAACTGTGATTACTACCTATTTACCCTCTGACCAGAACTAGGGTTGCCAGCTTCAGGTTGGGAAATACCTTGATATTTTGAAGGTGGAGCCTAACAACAGTAGTATTTGGGGAGGGGAGGGGCTTTAATAGGGTATGATGCTATCTTGTCTGCATAACCTGATACCATCTGTTTTCCAGTATCTCTGGCCTTCTACAGGTTTTTAAAAATTAGATTTTTACATAGATATCTATGATCTGATTCTTTATTACATTTATCTTTTTCCATTGTTGGTCCTAAACTGTTACCAATAAAACATTATTTAAAATCTGTCCACATCTGGTATCAGGTGATGATCCAAATATAATCAGGATACGTTCTTGGTGAAACCCTCTGCAAGATTATGCCATCACTCCTGTTTCGTCCCTCCCATCCCATGAGCCACAGATTCCCAACAAGAGCTAATTATCACATTCTTAACTCTAGCCTTGACAATGATAACCATGTGGGTAGGAAGGCCCAATTACTGAGAGCTGCAAGCTGGAACAGGCCTATTACTATGCACATTAAACCTTGGGAGGAAACAAACAAGAGTACTTTGACTCACATGCCCGCCCCCGCCAAAAAAGCTGAGATTTGTAGTGATGCCATGGACAAAGCTTTTACATTTAGGCAAAGTGACTACAATTTTCATATTCCTATCTGAAAAAGTGGCCAGCGACTCATGAAAGCTCATACTCTAACACCAATTTTGTTAATTAAGGTACTAGTGGACTCTTGCACTTTTCTACATATTCCTATAAAGCGAGGTATATATTAAAAAAAAAAAAAACACAGAGCAACACACATAATAAAGCAGGAACTACTGAAAACCCTTCCCAGAGATTCACTCCCCTCCTTTATGGAACAGACTGTCAACTACAGCTTTCTGGCCTCCCTTAATATGAACAATCCAAAGCAGAAATCCTGTAGGCTTACCTCAGGATCCAAGCATTATTTCCCTTCATCTGATGAATGAAATACAAAAGGTTGTTGTGGTCAGTTTCTATAATGAATTTAACACTGCACAGATAAGGTAGAGCCCAAATAAAAGCCAAACTTTCTTTTTCCAGGGTGCAAAAGGCCTGTTCCGGGGCAATAGCTTTCTGTTTAGATACACAACAGGATGAAGCTCCCCATCACCTCCTTTCTGGAGCAACACAGCACCCAGGCCTCTCTCCAAAGCATCAGTTCTGACCATGAATGGATTCTTATAATTAGGGGGCACAGGAATGGGTGCTGGTGCCATTTGCTATTTCATATCATAAAAGGCCTGTTGGAATTCAAGCATCCAGATTACCTAAGTAAGGGCCCTTTTCTTGCATAAACCTGTTAAGGGGCAAGCCCTATTACTGAACCCTTCAATGAATCTTCTGTAAAAATCTACCAGGCCTATGAATGCTTGTACATCCTTTTTTGTGACTCTTAGAACAATCCATAATACTAGCCACCTTAGCATCATAAAGCATGATGCTATTAGACCCAATCACATGACCAAAATAAACAACATGATTACAACTAAATTGACATTTAAAGGCTTTAATGGTGATTCCCGCCTTGTGAATTCTTTAGAACTCTTCTCACAAGTGTTCCAGGAGCTCTTCCCAAGTTGGACTGTAGATGGCAATATCATCCTGATATGCAGCCATGAAAGGCAGTCCATTGACCAAGCGATCCATTAATCTCTGGAAAGTTTTTGCCGCCCCATTCAACACAATTGGCATCTTCATAAATTGATAATGTCCCAGAGGTTGCACAAAGGCAGTTTTATCAGAAGCTCTAGAACTCAAAGGGACTTGCTAGTAGCCTGAAACCTATGATGCAGATATAAGCAGCACCAGCTCAGTCCTCAATCAGGCTCTCAGTTGTAGGAATGGGGTGAAGATCTACAAATGTTAACTTGATCAGCCTCCTGAATTCAACTCAAAAGTAATATTCAGTGAGGGCATCCTCAGACAATTTCTTTTTCTGTACAATGAATGAAGTGATTCCCAATCAGAATGGGATTCCTTTGTAAACCCCCCACACACACACACACACTTTAATATCTGTTCATTCATTCTGCAATCTCCTTTATAGGCCTATTCAATGGATAAGGGCCAGATTTTACAGGTGCACATTTCCCTGTTTTGATATGATGGGTAATCGTCAGTCTTTCCAGGTACATTAGAGAAAAGGGGCTGGAAACAATTCAGTATCTGCTCTGCTTGCTGCCGAGATAACAGGGTAGGGGCCTTCTGCAGTTGCTCTAATCCTTCATTTCCTGTGTGTTCACTCAACAGCTCAGGGAGACACATTTTTCCCCCTCTTGTGCCAGTTTGGTATAGTGGTTAAGTGCATGGACTCTTATCTGGGAGAACCGGGTTTGATTCCCCACTCCTCCACTTGCACCTGCTAGCATAGCCTTGGGTCAGCCATAGCTCTGGCAGAGGTTGTCCTTGAAAGGGCAGCTGCTGTGAGAGCCCTCTCCAGCCCCACCCACCTCACAGGGTGTCTGTTGTGGGGGAGGAAGGTAAAGGAGATTGTGAGCCGCTCTGAGATTCTTCGGAGTGGAGGGTGGGATATAAATCCAATATCTTCATCTTCTTCTACTATGGAAACATTTGATCAGCCCTTTCTTGGAATACCTTCAATCAGTTGATGTGAACATCTTGTGCTGTCTTTTGGGAGCCCACTTCTTTAACAAGATAGTTATCATGCTCCAGCTTTTGCAATATGTAAAACAGACTAGCCTGCGCAGCCTGCAGCTTCGTTACATAATTGGGTTTTTAAACCAAGCCCTTATCCCTGATAGCTAGATTTCTAGGTTTGGCATGATGGTCGTAATAAGCCTACTGTTGGTCTTCTGACTGCTTAAGGAATTCCCCATCCACTTTCCTGACCTGCTCCAGGATCTGCTTTAATTTTACCAGATACTTGGTGGCATTAAGGGAACACTCCATCACCTGGCTCCCCTCTTAAGAGGCCTTCAGTAACTGTAGGGGCCCAGAGACCTTTCTCCCAAAAATCTTGTTGGGACAGTGCCATTCCAGGCTAGCTGTAGGGCATCTCAGCAAAGATGAGATAAGGGAATGCTCCATCCCAGCCCCCCGATGCTCCATGGCATATGCCTTTAGCATCTTACCCAAAGTCTGCATGTACCTTTCCACCAGGCTATTAGTACTGATGATGAGCCATGACAGGAATGTGTTTAATCCCTGCCAGTTCAGAAACCTTCTGCATTAGCTTAAAGTGAGTCCATTGATTGGAAATTTTGAGCCATTCAAAGGTTGGGCTGAACTCAAACAAGACCTTGGCAATATCAGAAGCTGTGAAGGAGTTGAGTGGAAATGCCACTGGGAAGCAAGAAGTGTGGTCTACTACCAGCAAGATGAATTGTCACCTCGACTTGGTCCGGGGTAGGGGTCCCAAGACATCTATGGAACTGTTTTACTGTGATGTATATGTGACCCACCCTGAGCCTGCTTCAGCAGGGAGGGTGGGATATAAATCTAATAAATCAAATCATTGAAAAACCTGGCTGACCACTGGAAACAGTCTCAGGGGCACTTTAAGATGATCTTGTGGGAACCCCACCTTCTGGCAGACTTCACAGGTGTTGCAATAATTCTGCACACTCTGATGTTGGGCCAGTAAATGAATTGGTAACTTTGGCCAGTGTTTTCTTTAGGCATAAATGTCCAGCAAAGGGAATGTCATGGGCTACCCTAAAAACTTCTCTGTGATAATCTTGAGGGATGACTAGCTGTTTAATTGGCTCAGTCCTTTCTGGGTAGTATTTAGGAAGATACTCTCTCTACAAAAGCCCCTCATTCTACATAAATCTGTTAGTTGAAATTTTCATTCAGCTCCCACAGCATATCCACTGCCTGCAAGCAGCAGTCTCTGAGAGTTTCACATTTACACGGAGACAGAACATCCTTAAAGACTTCAGACACCTGGAAGTTCTTTACTGACCCTTCCTGTAGTATTTCTATCTCCGGCTGGAATTCTTCAGGTGCAAGAGAGGGGTCAGGACTTACCATGGTTCCAGCTTGAAGAAATTCTTCTGCCAGTTTGGTGTAGTGGTTAAGTGTGCAAACTCTTATCTGGGAGAACCGGATTTGATTCCCCACTCCTCCACTTGCACCTGCTGGAATGGCCTTGGGTCAGCCATAGCTATCTTAGGAGTTGTCCTTGAAAGAGCAGCTGCTGTGAGAGCCCTCTCAGTCCCACCCACCTCACAGGGTTTTTATTGTGGGGGAGGAAGATAAAGCAGATTGTGAGCCACTCTGAGACTCTGAAATTCGGAGTGGAGGGCAGGATACAAATCTAATGTCTTCTTCTTCTTCTTCTTCTTCTTCTTCTTCTTCTTCTTCAGGAGAACCATCCTCTCTCTCTCTTCTTCACATCAGCCTGGAAAGCCTATGCTTAGCATGTTATAACAGGGCTCTGTTCATGGGGGCAGCTCCTGTCTCTCTTTCACTTCAGAAAAGAAAAAAAACCCACTGTGATAGCTACAAATTGCATATACAAATTGAACAAAGAATTAACTTCAAATAATAAATCTTTTATTGGTTAATGTTGTAATGTATAGTACAATTAATATCCCAAGATCAATATCCACATTAGACATGAACATCTAAAAACATTCTACAATAACAATTCCATTGAGTATCATTGATCTCCTATTTGAATTTGCACAAATCTATAAACACTGCTACGAATCTCCCACTAAAGTTCTGTCTTTATTCAAAACACCAGAAGCTTTGACTATGAGTACCCAAGTGTAGACTCTCTCTGGCTTCTAGCCCAATTATAGTCACAAGCCATCTGGTGTCAGGTGATGGTCCAAATATAATTAGGTACATTCTTGGTGGAACCCTCTGGATGATTATATCATTGCTCTTGCTTCCCCCTCCCATCCTGCAAACTGCAGGTTCCCAAGAAAGGTTAATTATAGAGGAGGAGGAGGAGATTGGATTTATATCCTGCTCGTCACTCAGAGTCTCAGAGTGGCTTACAATATTCTTCCCTTCCTCCCCCAACAAGAGACACCCTGTGAGGTAGGTGGGTCTTAGAGAGCTCTTTGAGAACTGCTCTTGAGTGAACAGCTATGAGGAACTGTGACTGACCGAAGGTCACCCATCAGCTGCATGTGGAGGAGTGGGGAATCAAACCTGATTCTCCAGATTAGAGTTGCCTGCTCTTAACCACTACACCAAACTGCCATGTAGGCTGGAAGGCCTAATTATTGACATCTGAGTGCTGGAAGAGACCCATTACTACTGTGAAAGGAAGGAAGGAGGGAGAGGGAGGGAAATGGTTGTGGTCAATTATCACCCTGTCTCTACCCTTTCAGGGAGGAGTGATGGTGAGATCAGTAGTGGACCAACTCCAAATCTTCTCAGATAATTGATCTGCTCTAGTTCCTTTTCAGTCTGACATCAGGTCAGACTATGGGACAGAGATGGTTCTGGTAGTAAGAGAGTAGACAAAGACCATGCCTCTTTGTTGCTCTTATTGGATTTATCTGCAGGCTTTGATGTAGTAGGTCATGCCATCTAAAGGCACTTGAAGGCAGAAATAGGTATCTGGGGATGTGTGCTGAACTGGTTCAAATGATTCCTCATGATTCAGACTCAAAGGGTTGCTATTGGAAACCAATTGTCATTTGTGCAGCATCTTCTTTGTGAGGTTTCACACAGTGTAAATTCATCCCCATAGCTACTCAATCTTTGTGTAAACCACTTAGAACAAATCATTCATAGTTTGTGGGTTGGTTGTCATCAATATGCTGACAATACCCAGCTCTATATAACCTTATCCAAATCTCCCAGTGATGTGATAGAGATCTTGAATCACTGCTTGGCTTCTGGGAGCTGGCTGAAAGTGAGCAAATTGACATTAAACTCTGAAAAGACTGAAGTAATACTAGTTTGGAAAATTGAAGTTCTCCCCAATTTGGATGGAGTTCAGCTGTTCCTTGCTGAATCAGTTAAAAGCCCTGCAGTTATACTGGGTCCAAATTTATTACTGGAGAAGCTAGTTAATGCAGATGCAAAACAAACAAACAAAAAAACTTATGCTTTTTACAAACTCATCCTAGCTTGTAAGATGGCCCCTTATCTGGATATGGCTTATCTGGCTATCTGGATCCATGCTACAGTAACATCAATTCAAGACTAGACTACTATAACACACTGTTCATTTGTCTCCCTTCAAAATCAATTTGGAAACTCTAGTTGATACAGAATGCTGTGGCTAGGCTATTATTGGGAGCAAGAAAGAACATGCATATCACTCCCATTGGTTGCCCATTTGTTCCTGGGTTCAATTTTAGATACTGACTATCACATATAAAACCAGTTATGGTTGTCACTCCTCTTATCTGTCAAGTCAGCTCTCCTCCTATGTTTTGCCATGTCAGCTTCATTCATGTCATCAGGGGTTTCTACAACAACAACAAAATTTTATTTGTATCCCGCCCTCCCCGCCAGAGTGGGGCCAGGGCGGCTAACAGCATCATTCAGGTTTCAGTTATACAAAGGTAAATAACCTACAGGTGCCAACCCACAAATGCGCAAAACCAACAATTGCTTGTAAATGTGCCTTCTCCATTGTGGCTCCCACCTTATGGAATGGCCTATCTGGGAAGGTCAGGAAACCTCTCATTCTCTTGGCTTTCTACAAACTATGCAAAACTGAATTATTCAAGGGGTTTTTTCATTCAAGGTAGTGAGGTTGCACTGTACAAAATGGTTCACAAAGTTATTTGGATAAATGATTAAGGACTGTGGTCTATACTGCTGTGAATAGCTTATTGTAAGTAGGTTCTTATCATGTAACTTCTGCACCACTTAATGTGTCATGTCAATACTTATGCTGTGCTTCAAACTTCTACAGTCCTAATATATTGTTTACTGAATCTCCTATTTTGTTGATTCACTATGTGTAATCTGCCTTGAGTCTCTGAGAAAGACAAAGCTAAAGTCCCATTACTCCTCCACCCATTCTTATCTCTGCATTCAGAGGCACTAAGCCTCTGAATACTGATGCCAAGAGGCAACATCAAGGGAAGGCCTTGGCCTCTATGTCCCGTTGTTGGACCTCCAGAGCAACTGGTTGGCCACTATGTGAGACAGGATGCTGGACTATATGGACCACTGGTCTGATCCAGCAAGGCTCTTCTCATGTTCATTTATCTCGAGATAGTATAACCAAGGGAGTAACCAGAGTTAGTCTTTAAGATGCTACTGGACTCTTACTTGGGTCTATAACCAAGGTAGCTTTACCTTCCTCATCTGTTGCAGTTTTTTCCAGAAGAGCTTAAAAAGTATATATATATATATGTCAAACATGCATCCCGAGGGCTGAATCAGGCTCTTGGAGGGCTCCTATCAGGCACACAAGCAAGTCTGTTCCTTCTCTCCCTCTCTTGCTTCCTTCAGTTATCAAAAGTGCTAATCTTTTAAGCATGTTTTATTTTAACCTTCTTTTTTAAAAAAATTGTTTGTCTGTGTCCTTTATAAAGTTTATGTCTCCACTACCTGGAATTACATTTTATGACAGATCTGGCCCTCATAACAAATGAGTTCGACACCCCTGATCTATACATGTCTTCATCTTGGACAAATCCCCTGCTGGGAAAGGTTCCTGTCTCTTTGTACTAAATTCCAAATGATATGTGTTATCCATTTTCTTATAGAAATTACCTTAGATATGTCAGTGGAGTAACTCAGAACAAGATGGTTGCACAACGCAACTTAAACCACCCATACAAAATGATGTTGCAACCACCTTCTTACAAAGGACAGTTAAAAATACTTCATTTTAATCACAGTTGCCAGATGGTTTTCTTTTCAGATTCTTCCTCTTTTGGTAGAACAAGTTAGATTCTTCTACCTTCTACTACAGGAGAACCTTTTAAAAGAATAAAATAAATTTCAGTGCTACCCAAAAATAAAGAAAATAACAAAATAATCTCTCTTTCAGTCATATATTATATTTGAAAGAGAAATTTCCATTATTTTACATAGCTTTATCTTGTTTAGCAGGTGTTTAAACAAGTAATATCCTTCCTATACAATAGCCAAGAAAAAGAGTGTGTTAAATGTTATTGGTGTTGCTATTTTTCTTATTTTTGTTGACACATCCTGCCTTTCTACTGTATCTAGATCTCAAAGCATTAGTGTTTCAAGACAGCATTTTGCTGATTTGTGTTTTCAAATATATTATCTGCCTTAAACAGATACAATTAATTATACATTCCAAGCTACTGCATAGCAGAAACTAACATTCCAAAATCCAACTATATCAGTTAGTTCTCCAATGAAATGACCCTAGAAACTTGATCTTCCATATAGGATTTGTAGTTATAAATCCAGATTGATCCTGCAGTGACTTGTTACATTTCACTGTAGTGAAAATGCACAGACGTACCAATGGAGAAAATGCACTAGACCATTGTAACAAGATTATCATAATTTCTTGTTCTGCTCCTTTCCTTCTTCAGTGTTTGCAGCTCACAATGCTCCTTGTGAATATACGCATGCATTTCAGGTTTTTTACAAAAATACATAAATGCTACAAAGCTTTATTTCCTGGTGTTATCCTTAAGAATATACATAGGATTTGGATGCCTATCAGAGATAATATTACATTATGCATAGACAATAAGTTACAAATAGAGATGTGAAGGCCTGGGAGAAAAAGACACAAATTCAGGAAACCTTTTGTTCCCCCTAAGCCCCCTCTCCCAGTTTTTAACAGGAAAAAATGGAAATTTGGGGGAGGACTATAAAAAACCTCCTATGAAATATTTTGTTTTTTTAGAATGAGTTAAATGCTTTTAAAGACAACATGGGCATTATGTAGACATATGCAGTGTTTAAAGACAAGGTGCATTTCTGCAAAAAGAACAATACCTAATCTTCAGAAGGCCAAAATGTAGAGCTTTCATTGTTTCTGTGGCCCTTTTGATGTGACTCTTCTCTTGTGGTTGGCCTTTTTACCTCTCTCTCGAGTCACTATGACACATATACCCACAGATAAAGTATCAAGCAATTTATAGCCCTACCTTCCTGGAAGGGGGGTGGAGATCAGAAGGAGGTGGGGCTGGAACTATACCAAAGCCTCAGAGTTTCATTGAGAACTGAGATGTTTCTTAACCAGTAGCCACAGAAGAAAGCATCTAATTGGAACTGTATCTAGTAGTGCAAATATTATTATTGACCTTTTGTGTGAGGCCTTTTTTCTGACCAAATAATATATTTTTGATTATTTAACAAAAAACTGTGTTTTTCTGTTAAACTTCTATTTTTTGAATAGCAAAAATTAAGATATATGGGCTAAGGTAGCATAGATGGTGGTTTTCTCCCAAGCACTTGGGTGTATTTGCAATTTTGCTTGTAGAAAACTAAGGCATTTCTACCTTTTACATTCCATAAATATTTCAACTATTACAATTTTATATGCTAAGTAATCTATAAATGATGCCTTTTACATTGTTAAAGCAGTACAATTACTTTGTTGTTGTGAATCACCCAATTGCTCTGGGCAATGTACAAACTCTATTAAAATATTTTGATAAGACAGCAAGTATTGCATATATTTCAGTTCTTCCCCAAAATTTCTGGGTGGTATCCATACATCAAATAGGGGGGATTCCTGTGGCTTCAAAATTTCTGGAAATTTTACATCTTTAGTTACAAACAAGTATATGCATCTGTGACAGACTGCACCATTTAAAAGCTTAGAAGTGCTGTACAAACAGCTGAAGGACTGTGAAGGATTAATTCTTCACAGAAACTGACAGCCTTGAGTGACAGACTACTCCAAGTAATCTGATTGGTTAGCATCAGCTGAGCAGAGAGAGATGCTAAGGAGAAGAATTTATTTGGAATTCAGCCCTGACTGAGAGTAGTTTAACACAGACAGGAGAACTGAGGCAAGTTGGCAAAGACAAGTGAATAGTTAGATGGAGATTCTCATTTGGGCCAAGGAAAGGGGATAGATTTTCTAGAGAGAGAAGGAATTTCCCTACCCCATCTAACAAGTTAGCTGTGAAGAGTGCAGAGATACCTGGTCTTGTGTAATTAGAAACTTACCTGTAGAGACCTTAAGAATCAGTTAAAAACTCAAGATGAGTACTGATATATCAAGAGAAGGGGTTTGGGTACTGGAAAGAATGTACCAGCCTTTTGGAAACCAAAAGAATCAGCAAATACTCAAAGAAAGTGTACTAGATTGTTTGGGAAAACATTGGAACAAAAGCCTCTCAGCATAAAGATTTAAATAACTCTGAATAGCTTAAGAAACTCTCACTAGCCTGAAATATAAGAACTAAAGTCTTGATGCACTGATTTTACCTCAGTTATCTATAAATTTTACTCCTGATTTCACCTGACATTTCTCCTCTATGTTGAATAAAATACTTTGTTAATTTGGAATATAAAAACTCACTTAGTGCCATTTAAGCTGTATAAGTTAAAGGGGGCTCCCATTCATGCCTTCAGGTTCCTGGGCTGAGCAAACAGCCAAAATATCATACTGTGACAGGGTGAGCTAGCCAAAGCTTCAGAAAAGAAGAAAATAGACTACTAGGACTTCTCAATCACAAAGGGAAAAAGAAACAGAGGAAAAATCTTGCCTCTGAGGGAGGGAAATGGATAGAGGCATTGTAGTATCAGACATTAATTGTGAAACCTCAGACTGTTGCTTAACTTTGAGTAGATAATTATGCTAACCATAAAAATATTTGTATAATCAGAACTATTATTTACATTGCATGGAATTATGATGAAGAATACATTCAAATAAAAGGTGTGGTAGGTCTGTAATACTGTCTTCATTTATGATTGTTATGCATAGATTTGTCTTGTGCATTAGGTATACTAGCAAGTCTCAAATAAACATTTGTAGTATTCCAGTATGTTGTTCTTAGTACTCATTTGACGAACTTCAAAATGATGAAAAATCAGCATTTCTAGACATTAGCTGTCTCACGTGGACCAGGCTAATAAACTCCCTTTCTTGAATGGTTCCCATATTTACTAATGATTGTGATGAAACTTCTCCTGGATACATTTCTACTGGCCTGGAGTTGCTCTGAATTCCCTTCTACCTGAAAACTTTGGTGGTGTCCCTAATCTGCTTTTCATAATCATCATTTGCCTTATTCACCTTTGAAAATCTTCCAGAACTATCAAGATACTAGTTCTCATCTGGACTGCTTGGGTAATGGCCTGACACCTTAAATGCCCTCCAGCTGTTTTCAGAAAGTGGATGGGGTCAGGTGGGGCTCTTGCCTACCACAGCTTCTGATTAGCTGTGCAGATTAAAATAATGTTGCTTTGATGGCAGCTGCTACAACAGTGTTGGTTTTGTCCTGCTTCTTACTTCTGTTTCTCAGTATATTGTTTAAATTCCTTCTCATTTTCCCTGCATTTGGACTTCCTCTGGGCATGTATGTGATGGCACCTCATATATCAGCCATTTTGTGATTAAGTCCATGACCATGTATGCAAACTCCAGAGGTGTCCTCAGGGTCAAGAAAGTTGGGAACCCCTGGCTGGAAGACCCTGCCATTTAAGTAATGGATCTTACTGTTGGTCTGAAACTAGAATTTGCCAAAATAATGTGAAAGGAAATGGGTTTGATCCAGTAGAAAGTTTCATGGAAGAAGTTGGCAAAGCAGTTCTTTCTCCTTTTCCAAGCAGCCTATATCTTTTCAGTGATTTGAGAGAGAGCTTAGTAAAGAAATTACACCTCTGTACATGGCACAGTAGCAAGTCTCATTTTGGGCAGGAGCTCACAGGAGAGGTGCTCTGGAACCTCTAAATTTTATTGTCCTCTCTTTCTTACCTTCCCCCCTGCAAAAAAAAAAAACCTTTGCTTCTGTGATCATTGCTCAACCCACCCACCCCCGTGAGAATTTTGCTGAAATCTAAGATTTGACAAACTTTCTAATATTTTCCTTCACAAAAAAGGAAACTAAGGACAGGTTTCTTACCTGTAACTGATGATCTTCGAGTGGTCATCTGTGCAGTCACACATATGGGTAATCCGCAGGATCTGCCCTGACCTCGGAGAATTTCAAAGCAATCTTTTAGCGTAGCTCTGGCGCGCCTCCCTCTCGTCCTGGGGAGGAGGCATCGTCTGCGCATGCCTGGACGAGGGGGAGGTGCTTAGCCACTCAGTTTCTTCCCGCCGCCGAACAGGTGGAGATGTCTACGATGAGTGTCCAGCAGCGGGGAAGGCTGGGTGGGTTTGTGTGACTGCACAGATGACCACTCGAAGATCATCAGTTACAGGTAAGAAACCTGTCCATCTTCTTCGTGGTCTCTGTGCAGTCACACATATGGGTGATTAGCAAGCTATTCCCTCGGGAGGAGGGTGCTGGACCTGTAAGAAGATGTGAGGTTAGGTGAGAAAGATTAACGAGAATGGTACTCACGGCCAGTCAGTCGAAGATGGAACGCAGTACTGCTTGTCCGAAGGACGAGTCGCGTCGAGCACGAAGTCAAGAGCGTAGTGCGAGGCGAAGGTGGACGGAGAGGACCAAACTGCAGCGGCACAGATGTCCTCTATTGGGATGCCCCTTAGGAATGCTGACGAGGTAGCGACAGCTCTGGTAGAGCGTGCTCGTATGTGCTCCGGGAGTGGCTGCTTTGCCAGTTGGTAGCACAACTTAATGGCAGCCACGAGCCACTTGGAGAGTCTTTGGGCAGATATTCTGTTGCCCATATTGTGAGTTGCGTATGTGACAAAAAGTCTCGAATCCTTTCGGAATTGTCGAGTCCTGTCTATGTAGAAAGCCAGGGCCCTGCGGGCATCTAGGTTGTGAAGGGCTCTCTGGCCTGTATCCGTAGGGTGCTGAAAGAAAGCTGGTAGAATTGAAGGCTTTCCTAGGTGGAAAGGTGAGACGACCTTAGGTAGAAAGGTAGGGTCGGGGCGGAGAACCACTCTGTCGTTATGGAAGATCGTGTACGGTGGGTCTGCTCTGAGAGCACAGATGTCGCTAGCTCTCTTGCCCGTGGTGAGTGCCGTGAGTAGTGCTGTCTTCCAGGATAGCAGGTGAAGCGGGATAGAGGCCATGGGCTCAAAGGGTGGCTTCATGAGTTGACTTAGCACGAGAGAGAGGCTCCAAGTCAGTAGAATTTGTCAGATTGGGGGGTGTAGGCGAATGATGCCCTTGAGGAAGGCCTTGGTGGCATGGTGAGAGAAAACTGTCACACCCTCGATGTGAGGGTGGAAGGCAGAAATGGCTGCCAGGTGGACCTTCAGGGAGGAGTAGGAAAGTCCTGTCTCAGAGAGCGCTACGGTGTAGGATAGGACCTGAGAGATGCTAGCGCGGTTGGGGTCAAAGTTATGTTGTAAGGCGTAGTGAGTGAAGCATTTCCACTTGAGTGTATAGGACTTTCTGGTGGATGGCTTCCTGGAATTCACTAGGACGTGGCGGACTTCAGGGGGGAAGTCTAGAAACTGATTCTCCAGGCCGTCAGCTTGAGTGACGCTGGGTTGTGATGCAGGACTTTGCCGTGTTGTTGTGAGAGTAGGTCCTGTGCTTGTGGAAGTGGTAGAAACGTGTTGCTGGATAGGAGCAGCAGGGTGGTAAACCAGGGTTGACGTGGCCACCAGGGAGTTATCAGGATACAGTTGGTGCGATCCAGCTGTATCTTCTGTAGGACTCTGGTGATGAGTGGAATTGGAGGGAAGAGGTAGTGAAGAGTTCCCTTCCAAGACTGAAGGAATGCATCCCCTCGGGAGAGTTTGGATGGGGGCCCTCTCATGTAGAAATGGGTGCATTGGGCATTTGATGGGGATGCAAACACATCTATTTCCGGGGTACCGAAGATCTGAAGATCCGACGAATGTACTTGGTGTTGACGGTCCACTCGTGGTTGTTGGTGGAGTGGCGGCTCAGGGCATCTGCCTGTACGTTCTCGATTCCTGGTAGATGGACGGCTGTGAGAAAAATGCCTTGGCTGATGCTCCAGTGCCATAGTGCTAGGGCTCTCTTGCAGAGTCTGGTGGAGGCTGTGCCGCCCTGTCTGTTGATATAGAAGACCGTGGCGATGTTGTCGGAGGTGACCTGCACATGGCTGTTCTGAAGTGATGGTAGGAAGGACTTCAGAGCTTTGTGGACTGCAAGTAGTTCTAGGCAGTTGATGTGGAGGGAGCTTTCGTAGTCCGTCCATTGGCCTTGAACTGTGAGGTGCCCCAAGTGGGCTCCCCATCCCCACTTGGAAGCATCTGTGGTGACGATGACGGAGGGGGGTGCCTGCTTGAATGGCATTCCCGTACGGAGGTGTCTTTCTATCGTCCACCATCTTAAGGACGTTATGATGTGTGGTGGGAGGGTCAGCAGCGTGGACTGGTGCTGTCTGTGAGGGTGAAAAGTCCTGATGAACCATAGCTGTAGAGGTCGCATGTGAAGTTTTGCAAAGCACAGGACTGCCGTAGTGGCTGCCATTAGGCCCAGCATCCTCTGGTATGTGAGGGCTGGTTGAGAGCGGTGAGCAATAATTGCGCTGGCCAGCGACTGGATGCTGCGTGCTCTGTCCTGTGGTAAGGAAGCTGTTTGAGAAACCGTAGAGATGTCTGCTCCTATGAATTGGATTGTCTGAGTAGGAGTTAGTTTGGACTTTGACAGGTTGACTTGAAGGCCGAGTGTGGCCAGGAGGGAGAGGGTAGTGGAGACGTCCAGTTGGAGCTGTTCTCTTGAGTGGGCGACGATCAGCCAGTCATCTATGTAAGGATAGATTGATATGTTTCGCTGACGTAGTGCTGCTGCCACCACAGCCATGCATTTTGTGAAGACTCTTGGTGCTGTCGATAGGCCGAAGGGGAGGGAGCGGAATTGGAAGTGCTGTTCCCCGATGGCGAACCTGAGGAATCTTCTGTGATGGTGATTGATGGTAATGTGGAAATAGGCATCCTGTAGGTCTATGGATGCCATCCAGGATTGTTCCGGAATGAGTGGCAAGATTGACTGAAGGGTAACCATGCGGAATTTCTTGTAAGTGATATGGAGGTTGAGTTTGCGGAGGTCGAGGATGGGGCGGAGTCCCCCATCCTTTTTTGGTACCAGAAAGTAACGGGAGTAGAATCCGGTACGATGGTACTGCGGTGGCACCGGTTCTATCGCGCCCTTGTCCAGCAAGGATGTGATTTCTGTTTGTAAGGGTGCGGATGGTGGTGTGGTGAGAAATCTGTGATGTTTCGGGGTGGATGTGAATTCTATTATGTATCCCCTTTGTATGATGGCCAGGACCCATGAGTCCGATGTTATGGCCTCCCATGCGGGGAAGAATGGCTGTAGTCGTGTGTGTGGGTGGAGGTTTGGCTGAGGGGGAGGGGGGGCTGGACGTCTTGAGGCAGGATGGTCAAAGAGAAGATTTGGAGGTAGCTGGGTCCTTTTTAGATGTTTGAGGTCGTGGCCTGTGCTGAAAAGGCTGTTTCGGTTGTGTAGGCTTGCATCTCCATGTTTCCTGTTGTCTTGGGGACCTAGAAGTCTTGTAATAGCTTGGTCTCCAGTTCCTCTGCCTGCCGAGGTGGGGTTGGTGTTGTGAGACCCCTAGTCTCTTGGCTCTTTTCCTGCTATCGTCTACGGACGTAAGAATGTCGTCCGTAGTCGCGTTGAACAAGCCCAGGCCATCGAAAGGTAGGTCCTCAATTTTGTACTTAATGTCAGGTTGGAGGGATGAGGATCTGAGCCACGCATGTCTGCGTAGGGCTATGGCCGAAGCAAGGGTTCTGGAAGAGCACTGTGCAGCGTGGCGTGCTGTATTGATCTGCTGCTTACTCACTCTGGATAGTTCTTGAAGAGCATTGGCGGCTGGTTTCTGGGATGCCTCAGGTAAGGAGGGAACCAAGGTATTGAGGTAGTTTGTTAGGTTGTATGCGTAGGCCGAGAAATATGCCATGTAATTATGTATTTTGGTTGTGGCCGTGGTTAGTGAATATATCTTCCTGCCAATAGTGTTGAGCTTCTTGCCTTCCCTCTCTGGGGGTACTGGATGTCTTGTTTGTTTCGACTTCGATGAAGAATGTACAATCATCGAGTTCGGGGGTGGGTGGCTGAATAAGAACTTCAATTCGGGTGCGTGTACTTTGTATAGGGCTTCCATCCTTTTACAAGTTGGAGGTACTGATGCCGGCTTATCCCATGCCTCCTTGAGGGTTTCAAGGTGGACGGGGAGCATTGGGAAGGAAGAGCTTGAAGAAAGGTCCTCATGGACCAAGTCATACACGACATCCGAGACTCTGGGTGCGTCAGTGTTAAGTTTGATGTTCAGGGAATTTGCCATGTTTGATAGGAGGTCAAGGTACGACTTGGGGCCTTCTGATGGTGATAGGTCCGCTGGTTTGGCTATATCAGAGGCCGGGGAGTGTAGATCTGAAGCAGAAGAGTGAGCAGAGTCCGAGAGTCCCGCATCGGAGTCGTCATCGGATTCGTGAGGCATTTCAGTCGGAGGTTCCATGGTCGGGGGCTGTTTGGCGGAAGCGGCCGATGCTGACCTGGTCGGTGAGATCGGCTTCGGCTTGAAGTTAAGTTGGGGCTGCTCTCGATGGTACCGAAGGAGTTCCTTGTAGTGGGGGTAGTGCCTGCTCGGAGTCGGGTCTCGGTATCGCGTCCGATCAGCTGTGTCGACACGGTCCCGGTAGCGAGGAGAGTCGTGATGGCTGCGGTAGGAGCGGGCTCTCGAGTCCAAGTGGTGGTAGGTGTCGAAGGAAGGGGATCTTCGGTGTCGTCTTTGGTCCCGAGGAGACGGCGATCTGGACCTCGAGGGAGAGTAGTAATGGTATCTCTCTCTCCGGCGGCTGCGAGATCGCTGGCGACTGCGAGATCGTGGTGTGCGAAGACGAGGTGGTACATCTCTCGGGGTCGAAGGGTCTCTGGTCAGAGAGTAAGCTTCCAGTGGTTGGGTACGGATGTCTTGGAAGGCGTGTGGGTCGATCATATCACGTCGTTGGCTTCTAGTGGAGGCGGGTGAGTCGACATCGAGTATCTGGTGTGGTGGAGAGTTGGTTATTGATGGGGATTTGGAGGAGATGCGGACGATCTCTATTGGCGTAATAGCTGGAGTCGATGTCGATTTCGAGGCCGGTGTTCTCGGGATCGAGGTGCTGGAACTCGTGATCGGGATCGACGGCATCGGCTTTGCTGTGCTCGAGCTCATGGTCGGGTTCGAACCCGGGGTCTTTGCAGGCGGGTCGGACGGCTTGTGCCCCGTTTTAGACTTCTTCGGGGTCTTGTCGTGAGCAGAGTCGGAGCGGCGGCGCTTTTTGGCTTTTTGGTGTGCTTCCCGGACTTAAGCTTACAGGGACCTTGAGCCACGGAAGCTGCCGGCTGCGCCATCCCCGAGGGAGGTGGGGAAGATGGCTGCTGTGCCACGTGGGGCATGGTTGGTCGTAGGGAGGATTCCATAAGATGGCTCCTGAGCCTCGCGGCGTGGTTTTTGCGAGCCTGGTTTCCAAACTGGCTGCAATGCACGCAGGTATCCGTGCGATGGGCCTCCCCAAGACAGAAAAGGCACAGGGAATGGCCGTCCGACGATGGGATCTTGGAAGCGCAGCGGATGCAGTGTTTGAAAGTTATTTTGTCTCTTCCTTCCATCCGCCCGGGGGGGGGGGAGGGAAAGGGGGAAAAAGCCCGAAAAATAGTAAGAAAGTCCCTTTTTTTTTTTTTTATACGATACCAGAAGGTGAAGGAGAAGGTGAAGATCGAAGAAAGGATGCGTTTGGAGATAGATTGCAGTGAAGAATCGGGAGAATCAACGAGGTAGGTGTGATCTGGTCGGCGGTAAAGAAGAAACTGAGTGGCTAAGCACCTCCCCCTCGTCCAGGCATGCGCAGACGATGCCTCCTCCCCAGGACGAGAGGGAGGCGCGCCAGAGCTACGCTAAAAGATTGCTTTGAAATTCTCCGAGGTCAGGGCAGATCCTGCGGATTACCCATATGTGTGACTGCACAGAGACCACGAAGAAGATCCAAAACATATAAAGAAGACAAATGGAAATCTTCATCATGCCCATGTGGCCACATAGAAGAAAGTGATTGAAAAAGTATGATGGGAGTAAGGTTTTATTATGACAAAGAAGCCTTTTAAGGTAGATGCTGAGCTGATACAATTTAGTACACCTTTTGGTGGTCAGGGGTGTGTGTCATATGCAAATGAGTTATGCAAATTAGTTGTGCTAATGAGCTCCGGCACCTCTTTTTCTACCAAATGACCCTTGCACAGCAGCAATGAGGAAAACCAGATTGGTTTGTTCTCCTTGTTCTATTGGCTTTCATCAAGGAAAGACAGAGAATGGACTGATGTTACCAGATTCTCATACATCACTACAATGCCCTGTATTGTATTCTTCATGAGGTTCTCCCAGCAGACTGTTTGAGGAAGGCAGAGAAAAACCTGTTTTGCCAACTGCTTCCATGAACGTTTCCATTAGATCCAACACAGTGTTTTTACAGCCATGAGTAAAGTTGCTCCGATATCATGATATGGGGACTATCCAACAATTGCTACACTTTAAATCTGGCTGAGACTGCCACCCTTAAATCTAGAGGACCCTTAAATCTAGAGGCTACATTACCATGTCTGTGTAATGGGTGGGTTCCACTGATCAATGCAGGCTTCCAGTAACCAACTATTTCATTATATACTGTAGTGCCAGTCATCAGCTGTCATGAAGCAAATAATGGCAAGACGTTTATATTCATCCTTTATCACTGGTAACACTCCCCTGCTTGGTTTGATACATTTGTCATAATCTGGGTCAGGATTTTTCTAACCCAACTCACTGTCCCCAGAGCCACAGGACAGCTGCAGAGAATTTACTTAGCCAAGCATCACAAGGCCAAATTCAAATCTGGACTGTGATGCTAGGGGAGGAGGGAGCTCAGCCTTTCTCATTTGCACCATTTTGGGAGTCAATATTGCTCCATAGCCCCTCCATCATTGCTGCAGTCCTGATTTGAACTGGGCTCTGTGGTGCTTGGGTAAGAAATTTTCTTGCAACTGAATGAGGCTGCAGGAAAAGCAAGTGGGGTCAGAGAAACCTCAACTCAACCTCTGGCCAAACATATTGTGTAGTTTGGCCTTCAGTCTTCCCAGTTTGTGCACAGGGAAGCAGCACCTATGACCATGGTATAAGTACAAAATGTTTTAATTGATGTGAATCATTTCTTACCTAGTTGAGTGAGTTACAAAAGATTTAAAACAATCATAAACAATTGACAATGTAAAATAACCAGACAACAAAAATGAATAATAAAACCAACCTAAATAAAAAATAACAAAACAATAAAAAGATCAAGCAAAAAGCAAATGAGCATCAAATACATAAAACAGCATCACTCAAAATAACTACAAGCAAAAGAGAGCACTGCGCATAAAAAACAGGTGATAACTCAGCTGGAGAAAAGTTCAAATAAAATCCCGGACAAGCAAATTCATCTTTACTGGATGCCTAAAGCACGGTAAAGTAGGTGTCAGACAAAGTCTCAATGAGACAGCATTCCCCTGATGGGATGCCACAAGCAGAAAGTTTGTCCTTGGTTGTAGGGTGGAAGCACACAGAACAAGACCTTAACTGGAAGTTAGGCAATACTGATAATGCTATCAGTAGACTTGTTTTGGCCTATTGCCCTCCCACACAATTAGTTTTTTGGGAGCACAAAATGATTTAAGTTTTCCACAGAAACAGAAGGGACACAACTAAATATTAAGACTGGACACCAAACTGAAAATGTAACTGAAACACGGTTTCTGCAGCATGAGGATATGGTAAAAGAAATTCACTTGCAATTCCTGAACCCAGAAAAGGAATTCTCCTGTACGTCTAGAAGAACAGAGACCAACCTATTGACAGTCCCAGACAGATACTCAATATATGAAGCAAAAAGAAATCAAAATGCAATTTCATGCTAAAATGTCACACAGATATTTTTTGCCCTGTATCTTTTTTGAGAACAATACCTTCCATGTGAATCACAGAATGCTCAACAAGGGTCTAGAGGAGAGTGGCCTTCAGAATGAACAACCCAGGAACAGGAAAGAGGTCTTGGTTCCATATTCAGTACAGCAAAGGCAGGATCAGGATCAGCAGAAAATGGTCAAACTCCCAGCAAGCAATCTTCTAGGATACTGATGATACTTCACAGAAGTGAGACAGCCTTGACCCCCCATTTGTCTTTTAAAAAGTAACATTCAACTGTTCTTAGAACTCAGGACTGAAATGTGAAGCTAATATTCCTTCTTGATTTTACTGTTAGTCCAGAGAGCAGGTGTGTTCTCAGACTGTTCCCTACTGAGCACCTCCAAAGTGATGTTCAAGTAGGAACCTTCCAAAATGGCTGGGTAGGGCTCCTTCTCCAAGCCACCCCATGATTAGGACAAAGGAAGCAATGCAGGGTTTCTGTGTTGATTAGTACTCAACTGTGCAACTGAACAACAATCTGCATTTTTCTACAATTGAATAGCCAGAATTGCCAGCCCTGCAAACACAGTTGTCTGAATTTTGTTTACTCACCACAAGATGGCATCATATAATTAAGAGTAAATAATGAATCTTTTTTTTAAAGGAGAAAGACAAGTTGGATTTCACAAAAAGAAAAATATTTGTTCCAATTCTAGAAAGGAATCCTCATTTAAAAGTAAGCTGGACATTTTGTGATCACTAATCTGTGTTCTAGATAGGGAAAGTATTTTCAGCAACTGCCAAGGAAGAAAGCATGGTTTGCATATGCAGCAGAATAAAGTTTTAGAATCCTCAGAGTGGAGTAAACCACTTCAGGCTGCACAAGAGTGGGAGTCTACACTAGAATATCAGGAAGAAAAATTCTATCAGTTCTTTCTAGGGTTGCCCACTCTGAGTTGCAAAATCCTTTTACGTTTGGGGATGTAACCTGAAAAGGGCAGGGTTTGGGGAGGCATTGGACCTCAGGGGGATATACTGCCGTAGTGTCCACCCTCTAAAGCAGCTGTTTTCTCCAGGAGAACTGATTTCTGTTTTCTGGAGATCAGTTATAATTCCAGGAAATCTCCAGGCCACAGCTGGAGGTTAACAACCCTAGTTTTAGCTCACTCCCAGATGTTCTAATGTTTTGTTTGTGGGTTAGAGTTGCCAACTCTGGGTTGAAAATCCCAAGAGATTTGGGGAGCGAAAACTATGGAAGACAAGGTTTGAGGAGGGGAGGGCCTTCAATGAACTGTAATCCCATAGAGTCCACCAGGGCTTTTTTTGATGTGGAGAAAGCCCAGCAGAAACTCATTTGCATATTAGGCCACACACCCCTGATGCCAAGGCAGCTGGAACTGCATTCCTGCGTTTTCCTGCTCAAAAAAAGCCCTGGTTCCGTGCTGACCAGCCTCAATAAGAAAACAATAAACAACAATAAGAAATATTACAAATTCTTAATACACACTCTCATACAAAATTTTACAAATTACATACCCTGACAAACAAACACATAAGAACATAAGAGAAGCCATGTTGGATCAGGCCAACGGCCCATCCAGTCCAACACTGTGTCACACAGTGGCAAAAAAATTTATATATACACACACACTGTGGCTAATAGCCACTAATGGACCTCTGCTCCATATTTTTATCTAAACCCCTCTTGAAGGTGGCTATACTTGTGGCCGCCACCACCTCCTGTGGCAGTGAATTCCACATGTTAATCACCCTTTGGGTGAAGAAGTACTTCCTTTTATCCGTTTTAACCTGTCTGCTCAGCAATTTCATCGAATGCCCATGAGTTCTTGTATTGTGAGAAAGGGAGAAAAGTACTTATTTCTCTACTTTCTCCATCCCATGCATTATCTTGTAAACCTCTATCATGTCACCCCGCAGTCGACGTTTCTCCAAGCTAAAGAGTCCCAAGCGTTTCAACCTTTCTTCATAGGGAAAGTGCTCCAGCCCTTTATTCATTCTAGTTGCCCTTTTCTGGACTTTCTCCAATGCTATAATATCCTTTTTGAGGTGCGGCGACCAGAACTGCACACAGTACTCCAAATGAGACCGCACCATCGATTTATACAGGGGCATTATGATACTGGCTGATTTGTTTTCAATTCCCTTCCTAATAATTCCCAGCATGGCGTTGGCCTTTTTTATTGCAAATGCACACTGTCTTGACATTTTCAGTGAGTTATCTACCACGACCCCAAGATCTTTCTCTTGGTCAGTCTCTGCCAGTTCACACCCCATCAACTTGTATTTGTAGCTGGGATTCTTGGCCCCAATGTGCATTACTTTGCACTTGGCCATATTGAACTGCATCTGCCACAATCTTAGTGCATTAGAAGGACATAACAAGATAAATAGGAAATCCAGTCCTGGAATATTTCAAAAAGTCCTTCCACTCCAACTGAATCGCCAGTACGACTCCTGAGAAAACCAAGCAATGATACTCAGTCCACAATATCCAAATCTTCTTATATATAATTTTCTTAAAGCACAGCAAACACAGTGATGAGGAAGTACTTTTATCTTCCCTCGTTTCAATAGAAGCTTTAACCAGCTGTGTAAAAATTAATAAAACTAAATTTGAAAAGATACAAAATTCAAAAATTTCTTTAAAATACACCTGCACTAATACATACCTTTTCCACAATTATCAGAGCATGGCAAGACTCCACAATTCTTTGCACACAATTAAGTTTCAGCTTATAAGATCTTGCAACATAGTCATAGCTCATTCCATTAATATACTTACAAACAGGTGTAATTAGGGTGATTAACATGTGATCACTGCCACAGGAGGTGGTGGCGGCCACAAGTATAGCCACCTTCAAGAGCGGTTTAAATAAAAATATGGAGCACAGGTCCATCAGTGGCTATTAGCCACAGTGTGTGTGTATATATAAAATTTTTTGCCACTGTGTGACACAGAGTGTTGGACTGGATGGGCCGTTGGCCTGATCCAACATGGCTTCTCTTATGTTCTTATGTTCTTATTATCAGTGTTTCTTAAAGGTATGATATCATATCAAAGCCTCCATGTAATACAACGCTAATATTAAATATACAGTATTAGGATAACATAATAACAGAAAAACCCAGAAATCAAAGAAAGCAAGAAAAGTCCCACTCATTAAGAGATCGTGACCTAAAAATCCACCGCATTTCTTCCTGATGTAGCCATTTCACAATGTCGGATCTATAATGCTGTCTAGATGAAAATCTACTAACTACAAAAGATTTCAGAGTCCACATCATGTTTAAAAATCCTAAAGTGCTCCACGAGCGAGGCTTCAGACACATTATTCCTAACCCAGAATTTGTTCTCTGGTACACGTGTACGAATGACACATGCTGTACTTCCGACATAGATTTTAAAACATGGACATAAAATTACATAAATGCACTTCCTTATTTCATAGTATGGTGATGACATCATCAATGTACCATTTAAAGTACAGGATAGATTTTATAAAGGGATTACATTCAGGATTACAGTAAAAATTTCTTTCCAATCTATCCATAAAAAGGCAAGCTAAGCTAGGGAAAAAACATTGCCCATAGCTACCCCTTTGACTTGGAGATAATATTCTTCCTGGAATCTGGATAATATTCTTCCGGGGATAATATTCTTCTAGGGAGTGGGCATTCCAGTAGCTGTTTTTTTTTGGGGGGGGGGTTTGCCAAATGACCCCTGT
Organism: Heteronotia binoei; assembly: GCF_032191835.1. NCBI lineage: Eukaryota > Metazoa > Chordata > Lepidosauria > Squamata > Gekkonidae > Heteronotia > Heteronotia binoei. The sequence goes on along the minus strand of NC_083226.1, from coordinate 113,264,471 downwards.
GCAGAATTTTTGCTGACTGGGATCATCTGATGGTGAGAAAGACTTTTTTCTTTGCCCCCCCCCTTTCTTTCTTTCCCTGCAAGTGATGATCTGTCTGTATTCTTGATGCTGGGGGGAAGCAACAGTGGGAGGGCTTCTAGTGCCCTGGCCCCACTGGTGGACATTCTGGTGCTTTTGGGGCATTGTATGAGGGAATTTTGGACTGGATAGTCCACTGGCCTGATCCAACATGGCTCCTCTTATGTTTATGTTCTTTCTTTCCATGTCTTTCTTTTCTTTTCTTTTCTTTTCTTTTCCTTTCCTTTCCTTTCCTTCCATTTCATTCTTTCCCTTTCTCTTTCTTTCCTTCCATTTTTGCTGGATGAAACTTTTCTGTTCATCAAACTGTTGTTGCAGACATAGGAGCTCTGCCAATGAAAAGTTGGCACTCCCAGTTGTAGCCAGGTGGCCTTCTGTGAGATTTCTGTGTGAGTGAGTGAGAGTAAGAGGTGTGGGGCAGAAAGAGATTATTGGAGATTACTGTGGTATATCTCAACTGCACTGGAAGAGATGGTACTATGAACTTGGCACCATTTTATTGGTCCTGCTTTTAACAGCTGTCTGACACCAAAATTAAACTCCTCCTGTAGATATTAAAAAGGATGAAAGTAGTTCACTGGCTAAGTATCTGCAATACAGGTTGCTTTTAAAGGCATGGGAAACACAGCCAGTAAAAAGTTGCAAGCCCCTCATAAATATCCTTTTGGGGATGACTGCAGAAAAGCTTGTATGAACTTCATTTAACTTGAAATTAATTCATTAATTGCAGTACAATTTTCTGCTACCTTTCACAGCAATTCCCCGTGTTTCAACCAAAGAAAAGTATGAAAAATAGCTGTCGAAAGATTTTCTTGAAACCAAGCAAGCTTGGTTGTAGCTTGAGGCAGGGTTCCAGTAGTAGCAGCTGAAGGAAGGACCTACTAAATGTGTCAGCATATTTTGAGGTAGAGCACCTGCCAGGGCCCAGTGTGGGTGGTACACAGTGCTGGCATTCCTGATGGCAATGGCAAGAGCACTCCCAACTGCACACACTGGCCAGTGCTGTTGAGGAAGGGATGTGTAAGTGGTGCAGGCAACTGAACATCGGCATTAGAAGTGCTTGCAAGCTGGAGAAGAATACACAAACAGATAGGTCATGCAGGTGTGGGGGTGAAAAGAGAGGACTGCCCACCTTCCACCCCCATTTTGGCTCAGCCTGAGTTTCAGAGAGATTTTCCTGAAAATGAATTTACTTCCAAAGAAGAGGCAGGTTTGGGGGAGTGCCCTGGAAGTGACATCACAGGAAAAGGTGGAGTTTTGGTTCAGTGTGCCCCAGAAGTGACATCATTTAGTCCTTGACACCACAGAAAATGACATAATTCCTGTCTCTTGGCTCCACCCCCAAAGTCTCCTGGCTCCACCCTCAAATTTTAGTGGGTCATGAAGGAGAAGTGTAAAAATAACCAGGCCACAGGAAAGAAAAGTTTGGGAAACCCTGGACTAGAAGAGAAATTTAAAGTACATGGCAAAGATATGTGAGGTATCTGGAGGTCTTTATTTTTCTATAAACAAAAGAATTTGGCTATTGAAATGTATTTTATTGCTATTTCATTTGGAAAAAGCCTACAAAGGCAAAAACAAGGCTTAAGGTCTCTGGAGAAGCCTGTTTGCACTTCTGAAATTTGATAAGAACTAATTGCACATCAAAAAATCTTCAAACTAGCTCCAGCACATTTGAAGCTATTGGAGGAGGCCCGTCTTCTTCATCTTGTTTACAAACAAGCAGCAATATACACCATGACAAGAATTCCAAGAAAAGGACTGGTCCTTTAAGAGAGTTGATTTGTATCGGAGAGTTTATCCTGCCTGTGTTTGCCGGTTCTGTTTCCACAAGAAGTTTTGTTGTGTAAAAGGAAAATATTTTTATAATAGTTTATTATATTAGATAAGCTGTTCAAGACCACTTGGAGGCTGGCAACTCTATTTATGGGGAAGATATGTTTTCTTTTTGTTATTGTTGTTTACCTAGAGAAGCATTCACCCATGCTCATACTCCAAAATGACCTCCTCATTCCTGTCCAATTGTGGATCAGTCATACAAATCAATTCAGACCTTTTAAAAAGTACAGCTACTCTTAGGCTGTACTTAAAAAGTGGTTAAAGTTGACTTGCCAATGGTTTGGCTTTGTTTAAGCATGTATTACAGAAAGACAGCTGCCTTCGCAAGCATGAGTGGAACATGGTTGTCATAGCAGTACTGCATTAATTTGCAATGAAATACCAACTAGCTCATATCAGCCTTTTTCATTATGAATCACAACAGTATGAGATGTGAACACCATCATATGACAATAGTTATTTTCAGACCATCAAATGTGGATACTGAATGCGCAAGAGGGCGGGCGGGTGGAATCTCGTCACCAGTCCAGGCCCTAAATCTACCTATGCATATGTAATAAACGATCAGACTATGCAAAAGCAAGTTTACACAAGGCCCCTCCTGATCTATGTGTGCAGAACCTGTTCTGGAAATCTATACACATAGATCAGAGGTAGGGTCTGCAACCACAATCCTATTCCCCTTGCATACATGTTCAGTACACCAATATGACAGAATGAAGAGGGAGATAGAACTGTTGATCATGATTCAACTGATGAGCTTTTGTTAAGATCAGCAGCCACAGAAAGCCACAAACTGCCATCTTATTATTGGGTAAATTCTAGCATTTGGGAGGCCCTAGTTATACCCATCACCCTTTGCTATCCCATGCTATTCCCAAATGTAGCCTTTGTCCATGAGACAGGGATGCCAGCCTCCAGGTGGAACCTGGGGATCCCCCTGAATTGCATCTCATTTCAGGACTACACAGATCAGTTCCTTGGGAGACAATGGGGGGGGGGGTTCTGTGCTACTGTACCCCCACTGAGGTCCCTGTCCTCCCCAGGCTCCATACCCAAGAGTTTCTCAACCTGGATTTGGCAATCCTACCCCCCAGCCCCTACCAGCAGCTTGGGGGACACCAGGCAACCCTACCCTTCCACATATTTCTCATCATCTTTGCCGGCCACTTTGCCTATTCCCACTGTGTTTCTTTGACACTTAAAGCCTGTTTTCTGGCTCCCTGGCCCTATCAATCCTACACCCTGTTCCTTTCTCCACACCTGTCACGGCCATTTAGACTGTCTTTAGCAAACTGCCTTTGTCCTGTATCTCTGGTGAATGATTTTGCCTATAGGGAGGGCCATGGACCTCTCCAATGAGTAACAGCTTTTGTATATAGACTTGCATGACAGATGGAATGCATAGACTTTATTCTCATGTTATTTTTGAATTTACACAGTTGCTGTTTTTCATCAAAATATGACCTCTGGGCAGAGGTGAGAGAAGAACAGAAACAACTCACTGAAAATGTCAACTCAGTGTGCAACTGCAATAAAAAAGGGCAAATGCTATGCTGGGGATTATTAGGAAGGGAACAGAAAACAAATCAGCCTATATCATAATGCCCTTGTATAAATTGATGTGACCTCATTTGGAATACTGTGTACCATACCTCAAAAAAGATATTATAGCATTGGAAAAGATGTCCAAAAGGGGACAACTAAAATGATTAAGGGAATGGAACACTTTCCCTATGAAGAAAGGTTAAAGTGCTTGGGACTCTTTAGCTTGAGGAAATGTCAACTGAGGGGTGACAAAATTATTCATGGGATATAGAAGGCAGAGTAGAAATAATTATCTCCTTTTCTCACAATACAAGAACTTGTGGGCACATAATGATATTGATGAGCAATAGATTTAGGCAGTACTTCTTCACCCAAAGAGTCCTTAACACAAGGAATTCACTGATGCAGGAGGTGATGGCAGCTAAAAGTATAGGCAGCTTCAAGAGCAGAGGTCCATCAGTGGTTATTAGCCACAAGGTATAGATGGAGCAGCCACAGTGGAAGGAGTTCTGGTCCCACTGGAGGACCTGCTGATAACACCTTGGTTTTGTGTGACAAAGAGTGTTGGTCTGGATGTGCTATTAGCCTGATCCAATACAGCTTTTCTTAAATTTTTAGAAGGAATAGTCAGGCTTGTATTTTTAAAAAGTTTCTGTTTTTAAAAGGTCACCTTGCAATGAAAATAACAGCCATCTATATCCAAACTCATTCAGATGCAAATTTAGGAGAAACCCACTGAATTCAACTGACATACAATTAGGGGTGTGCATTCGGTTTGGCTGAATCAAAGAAGCCGCCAAATCACCCCTGATTCGGAAGTATACAGCACCATATACTTCCAAATCTAATTGGGACCCATTATACGGGAGCCGTATACGGCTCCCCGTATACTTCTGAATAGATATTTGGAAGTTTACGGAAGTCCATGGAAAAGGCGAGAAAGGAGCTTCTGCAGCCTCATGGGAGCTGCTTGCCTCCTTTCCTGCCTTTGGAAGCCTTTTCCCGCCTCTCCCATAGCCTCCCTGGGATCATGGAGGGAGGGGGAGAGGAGCCCCAGCAGCCAATCCAAAGCATGCATTTGCAAAATGCATTGCAAATGCATGCTTTGCAGGGCTGTTGTGTAGCTGATGGCTGGGCTAATCCCACAGCCCTCAGCAACATTCTGGTTCTTTTGTTCTTTTGTTTACTTGGGTATCCAAGTAAATAGTGTTCTCTGGCCAATCACAGAGCAGTGCTATTTTTTGAAACTGCTCTGTGTAGGGCCAGAGAACCTTTTTAAGGAGTCTGCCTGGCTGGACTCCATTCCATTGCTGCTGTGTTGGTGTTGGTGTTGGTGTGAGAGAGAGATTGTGCTGCACTGGCCCTTGGCCTCAGCTGCTGCTGCTCTCTCTCAGCCTTGCCTGACCTGCCTGGAGAAGAGAAGATGTCTAAGGTAAGACAGTCTTGGGGTTCTTGTTTTTATTTTAGTTAGTAAAAGGACTTTTTAAGACTCAGAGTCCCTTTACTTATCCAGATTTGGGTGGGTGAGTACTGGGTAGCTTATTTGGGGTTAGGGGGTTCTGCTGAGGGTGGGGGCCTGGGGTGGGGGGGTTGCCAATTTGTCCATATCTTACTTTAGTGAGAGAACTTTTAAAAGTGCGGTGTCCTTTTACTTTTCCTGATTTGGGTGGCTTGGATTTCTTGGGGTTAGGGTGAAGGGTTGTTTTTTTTTTGGGGGGGGGGGGGGGTTGGTAAAGTTCCTGTATTGTTAAAAGTCATGTTTTTTAACTGTTTTAAAAGGATTCTGTGTTTGATTTGTTGCTGCTGTGTTGTGCTGCCATTGTTCCTTTTCTCTTCTGGATCTGGTTCTTTGGGGAAGGCTGTTTGGCCTAATTTTCATTGTTAAAAGGTCACTTTTTTAACAGTTGAATTTTTTGGTCTTTTCTCAGTGATCTGTTTGCATCTATTCTCTGTTGCTGCAGGTTTTGCATCCTCCTGTCCTATTGTCCCTTTTCCTGGTTCTGTTTTTTTTTTTTTGGGGGGGGGGGGGGTGTTGTTGACTAATTTGGCCTGAGGTTTTTGTTGAAAAGGTCACTTTTTTAACAGTTGAATTTGTTGCCCTTTTCTCAGTGATCTGTTTGGATCTATTCCCTGTTGCTGCTGGTTTTGCATCCTCCTATCCTATTGTCCCTTTGTTCTGATATTTTTTTGGGGGGGATTAAAAGTTAAGTTTCTTTCTGTCACATTTTGATTTTTTTAAATTACCTCTGGTTGGTGTGGGGGTTGGTGTGTGGGCTGTGTGGGGTGGGTCACTTTCATGTTTTTATAGAGTTATTTTTGGAGTCTGAGGGTGCTTTCGGTTTGGCTAGGGCCACTTAATAGGCTGCCCCACTAATAAGGGTGTTTTTAGGGATTGTGTTTTTTGAAATTAAAAAAAAAATCCCATTTAGGGCTTTATCTTCTTTCAAAATTTAAAAAGACCAGATAGGAGTGATTTAAAAAGATTTTAGGTTTCTCATAAAAGGCCACATCAGGCTCCCTTTTAAAGAGACTAGGGTTGCAGTGCATCTTGCTTTCAGCCACTGAAAGCTGGTGTATCCTTAGATTTCCATAGGGGAAACCACAGCTTCTCTCAAGTTAACTAGAAGGATATAACAAGGATTGCCTTCATCTCAAGGTAGCCTTTTAAAAAATGTAGCCAGGTAGAGGCAGGATCACCTAGTCTCTTAAACTTTACCAGACTACTACTACCGCAACCCAAAGAAGGACAGGTTAGGGACCAAAAAAACAAACAAACAAGTTTTGGTGGGAGGGTTTTTAAAAAGAAGTCAGGGCACCTGTTGGTTCAGGTTGGTACAGTGCAGTGAGTTAGGTTTGTAAAAAAAACCCCACTCTCAGTTCAGGTTGTGTGAGACTGGCCAAGGGTGACATGAGTGGCAGGCAGCAGAAGAGGGGCCCTGGGGGCAAGGCCAAGAAGAAGACTAGAGGGGTGGAGAGGAGGAGGAGGACCCAGGTTTCCCCCCCACCTGTGCGTAGGGCCACTCCACAGCCGCCTTCCAGCACTCCGACCTTTGGCCAGAGTGTGATGAAGAAGAAGGCCCACCTTGGGCCCTTCATCGAGGATGCTGCTGGGGCACCTCCAGCAGAGGTGACATTAGGTGCTGGCACTGAGCAGAGGTCTGCTGCTCGGGCAGTCTCTCCTCCAGCTGATGTCGCTCGGCCTCAGCAGCCGGAGGAGGGGCAGCAAGAGCAACCCTCCTTAGAGATGAGCTTTGGGGATAGTTTTCTGTCCAAAACAATCACCCCAAGGAGGGGGCAGAGTGTCGTGCAGGAGCTGGAGGAGAAGCTGGTTGAGGAGGACCAGCCCCCTTCTTCGGTTCCTTCAGGCACCAGCAGTCCTTCAGGGGATGGCCAGGAGGGGAGGTCGCATGGGGTGGAGGGGGAAGAGATGGAGAAACACGAGGTGCCTCCATCTCCGCCCACTTCCTTCTGGCAGCCAGCCCCTCCTGCCACCCTGAGACATGATGTGTCTGCCCCAAGGACCTCACAGGAGGTGGCTCTGGACACCCAAGCTGCTGGTCAGCTTGGGCATCCAAACACCTCTGAAGTCTGGAAGCATTTCCAACTTATGGAGAATCCATGCTATGCACACTGCCAGCTGTGCAGGGCCCGGATCAGTTGTGGGCGGGACCCTGCCCACCTGACTCTGGGGGGGATGCAGAACCACCTGCGGAAGCACCACCCGGCGGTGCTTCTTAAGGGGGAGAAGCAGGCTGGTGCTGGGGTGCCCAAGTGGCCAACACCACCCAGCCAGGAGATCTATCCCATTGCAACTACCTCCAGAGCTCTCCAGGAGAGTTCTGTGGCAGTGCAGGAACGCCAGCCATCTCTGCCTGTTTGGTGGGGGTTGCACCTGTGTGCCAAGAGGGGGAATCAGGTATGGCAGGAGGGTGATCGCCTGGAACCTTGCGAGGTCGGTCGCCCATGGGCTTCCATTTTCAGTGGTCGACAATCCTGGGGTGCTAGGGTTGCTCGAGTACCTGGCACCCTGATACAAAGTTCCTGCTAGAACCACCATTGTGCCAGCTGTTTTCAGGGCGACCAGATCAGTGGTAAAGGCGCATTTGTCCCATGCTGCCGGGGAGACTGTTCATTTCACCTCAGATATCTGGAGCTCCCAACATGCGTTCGAGGGGTATCTCTCTCTGACTGCGCATTGGTGGCAACCCAGTGAACTGCAGCGTGGGGGTGGCAATAGTGGCAGGCAGGGTCAGGGCCGCCAGGCTGGCTATTGCTGGGTCTTGGTGCACACCGAAGCAGTCGACGCTCTGCACGTGGTGGACACTCTCAGAGCCATCCTCTCACAGCAGTTAGAGGGCTGGGTAGGCAGCAGGGACGTCGCCACGGGCTTCATGGTGACTGATGGTGGCTCCAACATCAAGGTGGCTGTCCAACATCAGGGCCTACAATGCCTTCCTTGCATGGTGCACCTTCTCCACCTCGAGGTTAAGGATGCATTGGGCCAGATGAAAAGCCAGGATCATCGGTATCTAGCCGTGACCCATGAGTACCGACTTCTACTCCAGAAGTGTTGGCACATCACGGTTCACTTCTCATGCAGCAATACGGACTCGTACTTGCTGTGTGAGAAACAGACACTGACAGGCATGCCAGGGCACCACCTGATCAGTGACGTCAGCACATGCTGGAACTCCACCTGTGCCATGCTGGAGCGCATGATGGAGCAGAGAGCAGCCCTGGATGCCTTTGTCTCTGAGACGAGGGTCTTTCAGGATGAGAACCATCTCACCCAAGAAGAATGAGTGGTCATTACTCAGACTGTGGAGGTTCTTGGGCCCTTCAAGAGCCACACAGAAATGCTCTCATCCGACATGGCTATATTTAAGATATTTAAGAAAAATAACAGATCCAATCCCAATAATTAAAGACCTATTAGCTTGATAAATATCATATGTAAACTGTACACCAAACATTTATGTATAAAATTATGTAGATGGCTAGAGCAGGAAAAGATCCTTAAACCTGAACAGGGTTTTTTTTATAAAAGGCCGTTCTACCCTAGATCATTGTCTTGTTTTAGATTATTTAGTTCAAAAATACATGCATAACCATAAAGGAGTTTTATATGCTGCATTTATCGATCTGAAAGCAGCCTTTGATTCGGTTGTGAGGGAAAAATTATGGGCTAAATTAAATAAGACTACCATAGACAAGAGATTACTACTGTTGATGGCTAATTTATATAAAAACACAGCTCTACAAATACGATATACTGCAGATGGTAAGCTATTGAAACCCATTCAAGCGCAAAAAGGTGTAAGGCAGGGTTGCCTTCTTGCTCCCTTTCTATTTAACTTTATGTCAACTGTTTGATAACCCACCTGCATAAAATTGGCAGCTTAGCTCCCATTTTAGGCAAAGGAAGAAAGATTCCTGTCCTAATGTATGCAGACGATGCCGTGCTCCTCTCATTATCTAGAGGGGGTCTAAGTAGGGCAATGGAAAAATTTAGCACGCAATGCCAAAAAGAGTCACTTGCAATAAATTACTCAAAAACAAAGATTATGTGCTTCCATAAAAAACACAAAGAAAAGAAATGGATAATGGATGGGGTCCGGGTAGATCAGGTAAAAATTTTTAAATATCTGGGATTAACCTTTATATTTAATGGTAGGGATTCCAGTCATATTCAATATATAGCATGTTCAACACAAAAGAGCGCAAATACTATATTGCGCTTCTTTAGGAATGAGGGAGCCCAGTATGTGCCGGCTGCTCTTAAACTTTATTTGAGCAAAGTTCTCCCTCAGATGATTTATGGAACGCAAATATTGTCTGTGAGTAAAATTAAAGAATTGGAGTTAGTGCAATCAAAATTTCTTAGAGCACTTTTGTATACCCCGAAACGTACGCCAAGTTTGATATTGAGACAGGAAGCTGGTTTATCTACAGTCACATTGAATGTCTGGATTCAGAGGTGTAACTATTGGGTTAAGACTCATCTGAACCCGTTGGGGCTTATCCCTGATTTTCTGACATAAACTCCTTATCCCCAATGGTCTCATAGAGTAATTGATAAACTGAAATCAATTGGGTTAGATCCTGAAAATTTATTAGAGGTAGGGCAGAAGTATTCAAGGAGTTTGATTTCTCAAAGATTTAAGGATATTGAAGCACAAAATGATTATGCAGCCCTACCGTGTTATTACAAGAAACTGAAACTGGGACCAAGCCTAAGATCCACATCTTATTTTGGATTTATAAAAAGTCCTAATTATAGATGGGCATTTACTAGACCCCGTTTCGATGCGCTCCCATCAGCAATCCTTTTTGGTAGATATACCCGGACTCCCATGCATCAGAAGATTTGTTTTTGTGCGTTGAATCAGGTGGAGTCAGCTGCCCATATATTTCTTCATTGTCCTATGTATGATGAAGAGAGACAGCAGCTGCTGATACCCCCGTCTCTCACATTTTAAACCATTGGCAAATTATTGTAAATATGCCGAGGAACAAGTGATGAAGTTTTTATTGGCTGACAATTATGAATCCATCTCACGCAAGGTTGCTAGGTATTGTTATCTGGTAATTAAAAAGCGTAGATTGTACTGTAAATTGAGTTATTAGTGAAGGATTAGTTTGGTCCGTAATTTTAGGAATTATGGCTGTAACTGTCTAATGCCATGTTCTAATACTGTATTATCTTATATTATTTTGTATGCTGGTCTTACGACTGTTTTTAATAAACTTTGACTTTGATTCATCTGACATGGCGAGCATCGCATTGGTCGTCCCCATGGTCCACATGGCCCGTGAGGACCTGGCCTTGTTTCTAGTGCCAGCTCAAGGCCATGTAGATGTTCTTCCAGTGGTGCACGTCCCGGTTGTTAGGCTGCAGGAAGGGCTTGAGGCCCACTTTCAGACTTTCACCCAGGATAAGGTCTACATGATGGCAACCATGTTAGACCCGCGCCTTAAGGGCACAGTCGCTGAGCAGGCCAATGAGCTCGATTGTTGGCGAGACGAGCTCTCCCAGAAGGTCAAACGTTGCAGAGTCAGGGTGGGAAGGAGGGGGGTGGAAGCAGTTCATCTGCCACTTCCACTGCTGTTCATCCCCAACCTCCCCAGCTAGGCAGTGTTTCCCACCAGACTCATGCCACGAAGAGTCCTGAAATGACACTCATCGGACGGCTTGTTGGTCCCTCTGGGAGCGGTAGGCCCCTGAGAGCGGAGACAGGTGCTGCGATGGTGAGGGACTATCTTTCGGAGCCCAACAAGTAGCAGGAAACATCTCCTTTGGACTACTGGGTCACAGAGGAGGGGGTCTGGCCAGCCCTCTCCTCCGTGGCCAAGGCGTTCCTCTCATACCCACTGACGAGCGTGCAGAGCAAGCGCATCTTTTCGCATATGGGCGACATTGTCTGCCCACATCACAATCACCTGCAACCCTGGACAGTTGAGCAGTTGGTCTTCCTGAAGGTCAACTTGCCTCTGTTCAGCTCCCCAAACGTAGACTTTGAGAGTGAATGAAGTGAGCACCTACTTGTTCCTGCATCCTCTCTTGGCCCGAGCTTGGAAGGTGGTTGTAAAACGCTCTCCCACTAAACATAGACTAGAGTCCAAAGACAGCCCAAAAACTCACTCACAAATTGATTGGCAGTGCATCCCCCCCCCCCCACCCCTCATCCATCCCCAAACCAAAAGTGAATGCTGGTTTAAAATCTGCAAAGCAATCCAAATTTCTCCAGTCCCCATCCACACATGCCTAATAATACTGAAAGGGCCATTGCAGCCCCCAACCGTAGCCAACAACACCCACAGGCCCAGCCAAGATAACCCAGTTTTTTTTTCAGGGGCAGGAGGAAGAAAGAGGGAGGTGCCAGTGATGTTGACAGGCAGCCAGCAGCCACACCAATGCTGAGGTCCCTCTAATGGGACAATGATAGCTGGTGTGTTGCTGCTGAGCTGAGAGAGAAGGAATGGTTCCCTTCCTCTCACACAACCTGAGGCCCTCCCGGTGATCTTCCTCATTTGGGGTGCAACTCTGGCTCGCCTCCTCGTGATGCACCCTGGGTAATGCAAAAGAGCCTGGACCAACCAACCATCCATCACTCAAGGTAAGTCTAAATGCTTCTTGCTTTGTGTCAGATACAGAATGATGTGGAGCTAAGTGTGATCCACCGCTTCTCTTGTTTGAGAGTTGTGTTGTTTGGGGCAGGGCTGGAGAGCTGGCATCTGTAGATTGTGTGTTCTGTGGCAGGGAAGCTGGCACCTGAGTGAGAGACCCAGAACCAGCATGCTTGTTGTGCTTGGCAAGCTCTCCCTTTGTTGTTTGGGGCAGGGCTGGAGAGCTGGCATCTGTAGATTGTGTGTTCTGTGGTAGGGAAGCTAGCACCTGGGTGAGAGACCCTGAACCAGCATGCTTGTTGTGCTTGGCCAGCTCTCCCCGTGTTGTTTGGGGCAAGGTTGGAGAGCTGGGCTGGGTTTGCTGCAGCCAGATTGTGTTTTGTGTGGCAGTGACGTTGGTATTGGCAACTGGGTTTATATTGGTTCCAGGCCAGCAGGGTTCATAGAGTAGATAGATGGATGTAGTGCATTTGAGTCCTATAGAGATTCTCTGCTGTGAAGCTAGGTTTGGCTTTGGGTGCCCCAGGAATTGGACCCCCTGGCCCAATCTTTTTGGTTCTTGGGGGTTTTGTAGGGGAGAGTCCCCTGCAGGTTCCCTGTAGTTTTGGGGGCTCTCCCTTAAACCCCCTTCTCCCCAGTAGCCTCTAATTACGCCCTATGTCGCCATTGATTTCAATGGTCCCTAGGGTATAATGGTGGGATAGGGGCACCCTCTTTGGGTGTCCCTGGAATGGGACCCCCTGGCCCGATCTTTTTGGGACTTGGGGGGTTTGTAGGGGAGAGTCCCCTGCAGGTCTGCTGCAAATTTGGGGGCTCTCCCGCAAACCCCCTTCCCTCCAGGCGGCTTTCAATATAACCTATTTTGCCATTTATTTCAATGGTCATAGGGTATAATGGGACCGTATATTCGGAAATAGCCACGCATCTACCATATATGTGGCTATTCCGAGTACCCGTATTCGGAAATATATGGTATTCCGAAATTTTTTGCCCTGTATATTTCAGAATCCGATTACGGTAATTCCGATTTTTTTTTTTTTTTTTGCACACCCCTACATACAATATGAAGCTGATTCAAGTGGAACAAGGATAACCGAAAGGAAGTGGCTGTCCAGGCAATGTAAAAGAGGGAAACTTTTCCTCCTTCCCATCTATTTCCCTTCTCCATATCTCCACTTCGTACTTCTCAGTTGAACAATTTCACAAGCCGTTGATGAATTTACTGGTGTTGTTCCTGGTGTTGTTAAAACCCAATGTAGAACATCCTTCTTTCTCTTCAGCCTCAGTCCAGTCTCTTCAGAATACCACAATTTTTAAAACATACCAACTTTTGTATCACATATTAGAAATTAAGCTCAGTGCAGGCCCTTCAAATTATAGGTCTTGGTGCAACAGCAAAATACCTGGCCATAGATTGTTGCTTGTATGAAGGACAGAAAGGCTTGCACTTTCAAAGCAATACTTGTAGCTTGATATTTGAGTAACCAGTGAAGAATAAGGACAGGGCAAATACTGAAGCATTATTATCCAAAACAATAATTAGGTTTGAAAGATCTGGATATTTTACATCTGTAATAAATTCTGATCTAATGATTATTAGGGTTTGTAGAATCTTTCGGGCTCAAGTGCTGTGTTCTACTGGAGAAAGTTTTTCTTCCAGACGTTTCGTTCTCAGCTGCGGAGAACATCCTCAGTGGCGTTGCAGCCAGAGCAGGCGCTCTGACCTTCTTGGCTGCTGTGCATTGAGTGCATTGAGTGAGTCTGATCTAATGTGTAAATATTATTTTGCACTACTGATTCAAATTGTGTGACAGAATATAAAATAATATTTAACCAATGGTGAATTACCTTACACATGACCATGGATTTGGTTTGGAATTATCTTTTGGAAGGTTGTCCACTTCAGGCAATTTCAGGCAATCTCAGTTAGTATATAAAACTGCAAGAACTTAATGGGGTGGCATCGCATTTTCTCCTTCCCCACTATTTCCTCTTTCACTTCCCTGAAAACCCTCAAAGCCTTTTCTCTTTTTCTGCACCCATCACTCCATCCCACTTACAAATCTATCTACCCTTATCTGCCCCCCATGCATCATCTTCAGCTTTTTCTCCTTCCTTCCTTCTGGCAGCATCTCCATGGGAGGACACTACACAATGCTGGCCACCAGACTAGACTCAGTTTCACAGTGGTGAACACAGAAGATTTGCAGGGGCTGCTTCACTTCCTCATGTATACTCCCTCCCTACACAATTCTCCCTTTTCCTTTTCTTAGTAGCCCCCATATCTTCATCTTTCCCTGATTATTTTTTCCTTCCTTCCTTCCTTCCCACCCACCAACCAATCTGTCCTCCCATCTTTGGCTAAATTTATTATTTATTTACTTCATTTATATCCTATTTTCTTCACAATGGGAACCCAACACAGCTTTCATCATTGTTCTTTCATCCATTTTATCCTCACAAACAATCCTGTCAGGTAGCTTAGACTAAGAGTGTGTGACTGGTTCAAGGTTACTTAGCTTCTAGGACAGAATAAGAATTTGAACCTGGGTCCTCAGATCCTCACAGGCTCCACGGCGCAGAGTGGTAAAGCAGCAGTGCTGCAGTACTGTGGTCTGAACTCTCTGCTCATGACCTGAGTTTGATTCTGGCAGAAGCTGGATTCAAGTAGCCGGCCCAAGGTTGACTCAGCCTTCCATCCTTCTGAGGTCAGTAAAATGAGCACCCAGCTTGCTGGGGGGAAAGTGTAAAAGACTAGGGAAGGCAATGGCAAACCACCCCATAAAAAGTCTGCTGTGAAAACGTTGTGAAAGCAACGTCACCCCAGAGTTAGAAACAGCTGGCGCTTGTACAGGGGGCCTTTCCTTTCATCAGATCCTACTCCAACATTCTAACCAATTCACTATACTTACTTTTGTGGGGTGGCTGCTGATATTGATATATATATATATATTGGGGGGGGGGGGGTGTTATGGCCTCAGTCTCCAGATTTAAGTATACACAGATGGGCTATGCTGAGAATTCAATTTACTGATACCAGTGTAGAGTTGTCAACTAAAATGAAATAAAATACAAAATGCAGAACTTTGCACTTAAATACTGTAGCTAATTAGAACACAAAATGAATATATATGGTGCCCTAATAAGCTGTAAGGTATACATCTGTATAGACTAGAGACACAGGAATGTCTATTACATGTTGAGACACTAGGCAAAGACAGGAATATGCTCTAAAAACAACTATACAATGGCTTAGGACAGCAGCTTGTCATATGAGACACAATCTCTTTCTATTTGCTCCAGCTAGCTGGAGCTAGAGCTACCTAGCTCTAGATGTGCCATCCATCCTATCGCTACAAGACTATTCATAAGCTTTCAAATGCTATATGAAACCATCATTTAATTTAATTAAGCTCATTATATGAAGCATGACCAATTTGATTAACTATGTTTAGTTATGGTCCATCAAACCAGGGTCTGAAAATTCATTTTGGTTTAATAATTGCAGTCTTAACTATGGCTTTGTATGATGCATGAATGAAGATATCCTGGCTCCAAACTAGCTACTGAGTCACCTGACCAAAGTAAAATGGATAAAACAAGCATTTGTTGAATCAAATCAGTATCTGTTGATCATCTGCAGGTCAAATTCTGGTCTCACAAATTAACCTTGCTTATAATAAACTGTGACTTTGCATTGTGTCTGAACTGAACCATGGTCTTCCTCCTTTCTTTCATCTAATTTACCTTTGCTCCCTTTTTGTATTCTTGGCTCATTTTAATCTCTCTTCATATTTCTTTAGGCTCCAAGAAAAGTCCTCTGTATGTTTGCATCATCTTTGCACATTATAGAAATATACTTATTGTTATACCCTAAATTAACCTGGGCAAATGCCCAAGGCCTTTTTCTATATACAAGAGAAAAGCTAGTGACATCTGTCTATGCAACAATGCAACATTTTGTCTACATTCAATGCTGAGCTGCGCTCAGACAGTGTCAAAGTTAGGAAAAGGAAAGGAAAGGTCCCCTGTGTAAGCACCAGTTGTTTCCGACTCTGGGGTGACGTCGCTTTCACAACGTTTTCAAGGCAGACTTTTTACGAGGTGGTTTGCCATTGCCTTCCCCAGTCTTTTACACTTCCCCCCCACCAGCAAGCTGGGTACTCATTTTACCAACCTCAGAAGGATGGAAGGCTGTCAACCTAGGGCTGGTACCTGAATCCAGCTTCCACCAGATTCGAACTCAGGTGAGCAGAGTTCACAGCACTGCAGTACTGCTGCTTTACCACTCTGCGCCACAGGGCCACTTGTCAAAGTTAACTTTGGCTCTAATCCACAATGGGTAGAAAAACAACAGCCACTGGACAGAAGCCTTGGGTGTGTGCTCAGTGCAAGGAACTCCTGGTTCTCAGGGAATGAGTTCGCACCTTTGAGGCCAAGGTGGCTGCCCTGGAGAAGCAGAGACAGTCAGTTAGGCAGATGGAGAAGACTCTCAGGAACTTATTAGATGTGTCCCACTCTGAAAATGGCCGCCCCGCTGCTGTCAGGGAACATGAGAGTTGAGAGGAAACAGGGCACCATGCTGATAAGGCGAATGTGCCCTCAGAAGGGACCTCTTCTTCATTTGGTGAACGGGTATCATTTTGCACAAAGGAACCATCCCTGGGCAGAGGGAGAGGGTGACTCTTCATAGTTGATGATTCGATCCTTAGGGAAGTAGCTGGGTGGCAAACCCACGTATTGACTATACAGTGACTTGCCTGCCTTGTGCAAAGGTAGAGGACATTACGCATGTTCTAAATAGGCTGGTAGACAGTGCTGGGAAGGAGCTAGTGGTTGTGGTACATGTTGGCACCAACAATGTGGGGAAATGCAGTTGTGAGGTCCTGAAGGAAAAATTTAGGCTGCTAGGCAGGAGACTCAAGGCCAGGACCTCCAAGGTAGCTTTCTTAGAAGTGCTACCTGTTCCACACACAGGGCTGGATGGACAGGCACAAGTTAGGAGTCTCAATGCATGGATGAGATGACGGTATAGGGAGGAAGGGTTCAAGTTTGTTAAGCACTGGAATGCTTTTTGGAACAAGCAGGAGCTGTACAAAAGAGACAATCTCCACTTGTCCCAAGAAGGAACCAGGCTGCTGGCATGTAAAATTAAAAGGATGGCAGACACCTTTTTAACTGAATCTTGGGGGAAAGCCGACAGGAGATGAAATGTCTTGGTACAGGATGACTCATTTCAAAGAGATGACAGGTTAACTGTTCCTTTTCTATAGGGCAATGGATTAAAGTTGTCCACTGAGATGGTAACAAACAGTATGGACTGCCTGGCAAAGTCTCGAGGAAGGTTGGAGTAAGGAGTAAGGTTGCAGGCCTAACTTGCCTGGGAAATTATAGATGTTTATATGCAAATGCTACACGTGTCTGAAGTAAAATCTGGGAACTGGAATGCTTAGTGTTTGGAGAAAATAGAGACATTGTGGGTATTTCAGAAACTTGGTGGAATGAGGAGAATAAGTGGGACATGGTCATTCCTGGATATAAATTATATCAGAAGTATAGGGAGAGAAGGGTTGGAGGTGTTGTCGCTCTGTATGTCAGAGAGGGTATACAGTCCAGTAAGATTGAGAATGTAAGAGAATTAGATTTACTTCTACAAATGCTTTGGGTTGAAATAGTGGGCCCAAAAGGAAGTTTAACTCTGGGAGTTTATCAGATCAAAAGATAGAGGATGATTATAAAATGATGAAAGAATTAAAGATAGTGGCTTGATGTAAAAACTGTCATAATAGGTGATTTTAACTACCTGCGATTGATTGGGTCAATATGTGTTCAGATCGAGAGAAAGAGACTGAGTTTCTAGACACTCTCAATGACTGTGTTATGGAGTAGATGGTCACAGAACCTACCAGGGGAGAGGTGATCCTGGACTTGGTCCTAAGTAATTCCCAAGACCTGGTGAGAGATGTAAAAGTGATTGTACTACTTGGGAACAGTGACCATAATGTTGTTGATTTCACCATTTGTATAAATAGGGAGTTGCCCAAAAAGGCCAACACAACCACTTTTAACTTTAAAAGGGGTAACTTCTTTGAGATGAGGAGGCATGTGGAGACTTCCGGTTTCGGTGACACGTGGTTGGAAGCAGCTCGGACCGACGCGTCCAGAACCACTTCCAAATCGGTCCGAAGAGGGGTCGCCCCTGAAGGACGACTCAAGTCTGGGGGCCAGGAAGGGTTCCAGAAGGCAGGGGGCTCGAGCGGTAGATCGAGGGTGCCAGCGGAGGTGGCTGCTCCCCGATCCCACTTGCCTCTAGCCTCATTGTTCCGATCGCCTTTTTTAAATGGCAAGAGGGTCAGCCACCGACTTCTTCTTTTATTCTTTTACACTCTACATTTTGGACCTTAAAAGCATGTAACATCAAGACTCTACTACTGTAAGTGTTGTTTTTTCCCTTACTATTTTGCTTGAATGGCAACTTCTCTAACAAGCAGGAAGAAGGAGAATCAGAAGTGAAGCAGATTTCAAATGGGGCTAAAGACTGAGAAGGGGGGGAACTCTCCCTCATTCTTTCTTAAGGCTTATAAAAGTTTCTGCCTAACCTGATAACATTGAAAATACCTGCACGAGGAGATCACACCAACTTTTAGTTTTGTAAGAGACTGGATGGCTGAATTTAACTTATCTGCTTTAAACCCTCTTTGGGGGAGAAAAATGTTTTGGATTTTGAGAGAGATGCTTGCTTGCAAGTGTATATGGATGTGAAAGACAGCTGGCTTAAAAACACTTTGAAGCTTAAATTGAAGTGCTCTGAATGAATTTATAAGAGTTTTAATTAACTTTCAAAGGCTGGTTGGTACCTGATATTGACTTATAAGATATAGAAGGATCTCTGGCTGTAAAAAAAAATAACTTTATGACTCTCCAAAGTGGTTTTTTACTATTTTTGTTGGATGATATGGATATAATCTTTTAAACTTGTTTTTATTTTTTCTCTGCCTTCTTTTTATTAGTGGCTGGAATACTGTTTGACATGGTTTAAATAATTTTTGATTTGGGATTCCTTTTTTCTTATGCACCTTTTATTTTTCATGTTTTGTTGTATTATTAAATAGGGGAACTTTTTCCAATTTTTTACTAATTTTTGCCTTTATTTTTGGGAGTGCCTGATTTTCTTTTTTTCTGTTTGGATTATTGGGGGTTTTTTCAATCTTGGATTATAACTAGGGCATTCAGCCCTGGATTACAAATTTACATCTTGAAGTTTCTGAAGTTTGAAGTTATTTGAAAGACATTGTCGTGATTGGATTGCATCTGAATAAGCATTGCTAGAGGACTTGTAATAGTGAATTGTTGTTGTTGTTGTTGTAACAAACTGAATTGTTTTGCCTATTGACTATCTAGTGTGGTTGACTAAAAAAAATTGTTTACTATTATTCTTAACATTGTTTTGGCTATCACAAATTGTTGATAGAAGTAAGAAGGTTGTTTCTTTAAACTACTTCACAATAAAGGTATTGCTTGGTGGAGATTAGCTTATCTGTTATAAACAGGAACATAGAGTTCCAAAACAAATGTTGAAGAGGCACTTATTGAACTTGTAGTTGTGAGTGTGCTTATTCTAATAAGAATGGAAAATAAAGCTGGGATTGGCTTCAAAGAAACAGTCAAAAAAAAGATAACAGAGAAGGAAAGCCACCATTTTCTTCACCCAATGCTCCACCTGGGCCAGGGAAATTTACGACCATGCAGGGAGATATGAAAGAAATGCAAAACACCTTAATGACAGCTATAACACAGCTGGCTAGTAAAGTAGACAACACTGGTGAACAGATGGCAGAGATTAAACAAGAGCTTTTGGAGAACAACAGACAGACATCTGTGACCAATAAAGCCTTAAAAGTACTAGATGGTCAGGTGACAGAAAATATCCAAAAGGTGGAACATGTGGGAAAAGAACAGAATATACACGATTCTAGACTCTTGCAATTGGAAGTAGACAGAGTTGCCTATATGTTGAGGTTTTAAAATATACCAGAAGAGAAAAAATGAAGATTTACAGAAAATTTTAAGTGAAGCCTTGGCTGAAATTTTACAGGTGACTCCACAGAGGATGGAAGAAGAGTTTGATCAAGTTAGACGGGTGCCATTGAGTTATACAAGACAAAACAAATTACCTAGTGAAGTTCATTTGAGATTCACAAGAAAGAGGACTAAAGATGACATCTTGAAACAAGTAAGAGACAGACCCATGATGATAGCTGGCAATATGGTAAAAATCCTAAGAGAGGTACCATGGCCAGTGAGACAACAAAGGAGAGAATACCAAGTGCTAACAGATTTTTTGAGAAGAAGAGAAATACTCTATATGTGGCTAATGCCAGAAGGCCTGCTTTTTACCTACCAGGAGAACAGATACAGGATTAACACCACTTTTAAAGCTCAGAATTTTCTGGATAGAGTGAAGGAAAAAGAAGACAAGAAAAAGAAGGAGAAGGAAGAAAGTTCTGGTGAAGAAAATCCAAATGAACCCCGGAGATATCATATAAGACAGCATTCCAAAAAAGATAAAAAAGATAATAATAAACAAAACCCATAATGGCTTCAATAGTTTCAATTAATGTGAATGGACTTAACTCTCCTGCCAAAAGGAGGCAGACTTTTAGATATTTGACAAAAATGGAAATGGACATAATTTGCCTACAAGAAATTCATATTTTAACTAAAGATCAACATTTTTTGAAAAATAAAAAACTTGGTAATTTATTTACAGCAACAGACATGAATAAGAAGAAAAGGGAAGTGGCAATATATATTAAAGATAAATTTAACCCACAATTGCAATATGCTTCTGAAGATGGAAGAATTCTATTAGTGGAAATTTCAGTGGATAATAAAATTTTATTGGCAAATATCTATGACCCAAATGACTATCAAGAGAAATTTTTTTCAATATTTGCATCTTAAATTATCAAATTTGGAATATGTAGAACACTGTCTAATAGGAGATTTCAATGCAGTTTCTGACAGACAACTGGACAAAAAAAATGCTCAAACAGATGAAAAGTAAAGGTCCTCAGTTGCCAACAAGTTTTTGGAAATTAGCAGAAGAAATGGATCTGGTTGATATATGAAGAACAAGATATGCCAACTCCAAAGATTTTACTTACTATTCCTCTAGCCATCAAACTTGGTCAAGAATCGACATGTGCTGGCTTTCTGAAAGTATGATTAAAGACTTAGTCGACACAGAAATTGTCTATTTCAGACCATAGCCCTGTAATGATAAAGCTTAAAGGTCCGCAGATGAGAAGATCATGGAGGCTAATATTTCAATTTTGAAAGATAAAGATTTTCTCAAAGAATCTCAGGTGAAAATGGAATCATTTTTTAAACAGAACATAATACCAGAGGTAAAGATGCAAGTAGTTTGGGACACCGCTAAAGCTTATTATAGGGGCCTTGCAATTAGATATAGAATCAAGAAAACGAAAGAATGGAAGATTTTCAAAATTTAATGTCACAAGTTGGAGAAGCTGAAAAGAATCTTAAAAAACAGCCAATAAAGTATGAATTTCAAAAAAAGTGAAAGAAATGCAACACAAATTGAATTTAATTCTGATGGAAGAGATGGAGACTAAATTGAGGTACGCTAGACAAAAAATTTTTGAACATGCCAATAAATCTGGAAGGTGGTTGGCTTATAGGATGAGAAAAGAAAAGGCCAAAAGAATAATTACAACACTGAAAGATGAGAACAATAAAGAGAAAACTCAAAAGCAAGAAATATGTCAAATTGTGGAACAGTTCTATAAGGAATTATATGAAATAAGCAAGTTCATAAAATAGATTTAGAATATATCAACCAAAATAATCTCAATAAATTTACAGAAGAACAACAAAAAATTTTAAATGAGTCAATAACAATAACGGAACTTGGAGATGCAATAGCACTTCAAAAGAATGGTAAAACTCTGGGTCCAGATGGATTACCTGCAGAATTCTACAAAGCTTATGAAGAGACTTTACTCTTACCATTTAAGCATCTTATTGAAAAGATTCAAGAGGAAGGCCAAATACCAGTTTCATGGCAAGAAGCTACAATATCTTTGATTCCAAAAGAAAATAATGATTTGAAAAATATTAAAAACTATCATCCAATTTTCCTCTTTAAATGTGGATTATAAAATTTTTGCTACAATACTGGCACAATGTTTGAAGAAAGTTCTACAGTCTATAATACATTATGATCAAGCAGGATTTCTTCCTAAAAGATATTTGAAAGATAATGTCAGAACAGTTTGTAATATCTTGGAATATTATGAGACTCATCCAGAGAAACAAATGGCTTTAATCTGTTTAGATGCTGAAAAGGCCTTCGATAATATCCATTGGTATTTTATGCTGCAGCAACTAAAAGGTATGGAATGTGGTGAAAACTTCTTGAGAGCAGTGGAAGCAATATATTCTTCACAAAATGCAAGGGTGACAGTGAACGGCGAACTAACAGATGTAATTAACATTCAAAAAGGTACAAGACAAGGCTACTTTTTATTTTATTTCTAGAGGTATTGAATAATCAAACAAGGGAAGATACAAGTATAAAGGGAGCTGTGATAAAAGATGAACAATACAAATGTAGAGCTTTTGCAGATGACCTAGTCTTCATACTAGAACAACCAATGGACTCAATAGACTGTCTTATAAATAAGATTAAACAATTTGGTCACTGGGCAGGATTAAAGATTAACTATCATAAAACAAAATTTCTGACAAAGAATATGACAATGGAACAAAATCAATCCTTCCAGCAAAGATCAGGGGTTTTGTATGAAAAAATAATCAAATATCTAGGTGTTGTTATTTCAAATAAGTGTAGTAACTTGAAAACAGATAATTATGACAGACTGCTTAAAGAAATTTAAAAAGATTTGGAAAAATGGCATGACTTGAAACTATTCTTAATGGGAAGAATAGCCTTAATAAAGATGAATATCCTTCCAAGGTTATTATTCCTGTTTCAAACAATTCCAATATTTTTAAATAGTGGATTCTTCCAAGAACTGAACAAGATGGTTGCTAAATATGTCTGGCAAGGCAAAAAAACTAGAATTAAATTAAAGACATTACAAGACTCTAAATTAAGAGCAGGTATGGGTCTTCCAGACTGGCAATTGTATTATATAGTCTCTGCGCTTCTATGGATAAGAGGCTGGATACTGCTGAATGACAAGAGACAATTGTTGTTAGAAGGACATGATCTCACTATGGGGTGGAATGCATATTTATGGTATCAAAGACTAGAAGGCCATTCCTATTTTAAGAATCACTGGTTTTGAAAATCCTTATACCATAAGTGGTCAAGGCTAAAGACTAGAATTTATCAAAAAAAATTCCAAGGTTGGTTTCTCCAGTAGAAGCATTTACTCTGCCCCTGGCCCAAAAGAAGCCAGGCTGTGTGTGATGAGATCCAGGGCTTTTTCGGTGGCAACACCAGAACTTTGGAACACACTTCCAGAAGCCATAAGGGCCCTGCGGGATTTGTCTGTGTTCCGCAGGGCCTGTAAGACCGAATTGTTTAAACAGGCTTTTGCTGTTTGACTGAAAAAGGGCTGCCACCGGACATCTTATAGAATGCTGGTGATCACAGTCGAGAATTCAATACCACCTATACTGTACTGAAACAGCACCATAGAATGGTTTTAAAACTGATATAAGTAAATTATGGTTTAATATGTTTTACTGGATTGATTGTATTTTATGATGTTGTAAGCCGCCCTGAGTCCGCTTGCGAAGAGGGCGGGATATAAATGGAAAGTAATAAATAAATAAATAAACTCATCCAAATCTCCTAAAATTAAATCAGAACTATAGGTATGAAGATCTGTTGGGAAAAGATAATCAATTGAAAACCAGAGAAGAGCTGGAAAATATGGATGTTAAAATGAACTGGTGGTTAAGAATGCAAGTTGAATCCAGATATGCCAAAGTCAAGATGTCAGGTTTCAATACAGAACAATATCTATTTGATAAAATCCTTTTGGGTCCACAGGAAAAACTAATCTCCAAATTATATGCATATCTACTTCAAATGAAGGCACAAGACGAAGTTGTAAAAGATTGTATGGTCTAATGGGCAAAAAAAAATGGTCATAATATTACATTAGAAGAATGGGAGAGATTGTGGAAGTTTAACGTTAAATTAACTAGGTCAGCAACTTTTAAAGAAAATTTGTATAAGATGTTTTATAGATGGTACCTGACTCCACAGAAATTGTGTAAGATTTATACTAATATGTCTAACAAATGTTGGAAATGCACTAAACAGGTTGGTTCTTTTTACCATATGTGGTGGACATGTGAGATGGTGAAGGGTTATTGGAAAATGGTGCATGAAATATTACAGAAGATTATAATAATAATAATAATAATAACTTTTATTTCTATCCCGCCCTCCCCGCCTAGGCGGCTCAGGGCGGCTAACAACAACTTACACATTAACATACATAATAAAACTTTAAATTTAACAATTAAAATTAAACATAAAAACCAGTCAGTTAAATTAGAATACATGATTTTCATTAGACTAAATATATATGAGTATATCTGGCAGCAATAGAGCTGTTATGGCGCTGGTTCTGCCAGTTTAGGTAGTCTTATGAAGACACAGATTAATTTCAAACCAGAACTATTTTTATTGAACATATTTCCTGAGGACTATTCCAAAGAAATGAGACATTTGATGGCATACTTTAACACAGCAGCTAGAATTCTTCTGGCGCAGAGATGAAAATCTCAGGAAATTCCCACGAGAATGGACTTGGTGGGAAAAATTCTAGAAACAGCAGTGCTGGACTTTCTATCCCAGCAGTTGGCTGGGAAATCTAAAGAAGAAGAAAGAAAATATTGGATGAAATTTTATGTCTGGTTAGACATTCAAGACTCTTAAGATTCTCTGGTGTGAACTTATTTCTCCTCCCCCCCCCCCCATATTTTATATTACAAAATTGCCTTTACTAGAATTGTCAAAACTAATAGATGATTGTAACAATAGATTTGTGCTATAAAATTTTAAAATGTGGATGATGTTTAGTTTAGACATAATAATATGGGACAATTCATGTAAAGAAAGTATTGTAGAACTAAGCTTGTATATTTTGAAAATATTTTATGCAGAACAAGGTCAAAATGTATTGTGTTTTCTACTCCCTCTATTCCCTACCCCCAATCTTTCTGAAATCAATAAAACTTTTGAAAACTGTGAGATGAGGAGGCATGTGAAGAGAAAACTGAAAGGACAGGTTAAAAGGGTCAAAACACTTGGGGAAGCTTGGAGACTATTTAAAATGATAATCCTAGAAGGTCAGATAAAATACATACTGCAAGTCAGGAAAGGCACAAATAGGTATAGAAAAAGGCCTGCATGGTTAACAAACAAAGTAATGGAAACTGTAAAAGGTAAGAAGAATTCCTTTAAGTGATGGAAAGCTAGCCCAAGTGAAGTTAATAAAAGGGAACACAGGCTGTGGCAAATAAAATGCAAGTCTGTGATCAGGCAGGCAAAAAGGGACTATGAGGGCCATATTGCAAAAAGCATGAAGACCAATAATAAAAATGTATTCAAATACATTAGAATCAGGAAACCAACCAGGGAAGCGGTGAGGTCCTCAGATAACCAAGGGGTGAAAGAATTACTGAAGGATGATAGGGAAATAGCTGAGAAGCTGAATGCATTTTTTGCCTCCATCTTCATGGTGGAAGATGAGAAGTGTTTTTCCACTCCAAAACCATTGATTTTGGGAGGGGTGTTGGAAGACCTGAGTCAGAATGAGGTGATGTGAGAGGAAGTCCTACGACTGATAGACAATTTAAGAACTGATAAATCACCAGGCCCGGATGAATTCCGAAAGAACTGAAATGTAAACTTTGGATCTCCTGACAAAAATATATAAATTTTAATTAAAAATCTGCCTGAATTCCTGAGGACTGGAAGGTAGCTAATGTCATCCCCATCTTTAAAAAGGGTTCCAGAGGAGATCCAGGAAATTACAGATCAGTCCGTCTGACTTCAATACCGGAAAATTTGGTGGAAACCATTAATAAATAGAGAATTGGTAGGCATATTGATGAACAAAAGCTATTGAGGAAGACTCCACATGGGTTCTGTAACGGAAGATCTTGTCTCACTAACCTGTGGGGGTATGGTAGCACAGAACCCACCCCCCATTATTAAATAGAGCAGGGGTGGCCAACAGTAGCTCTCCAGATGTTTTCTGCCTACAACTCCCATCAGCCCCAGCCATTGGCCATGCTGGCTGCGGCTGATGGGAGTTGTAGGCAAAAAACATCTAGAGAGCTACCATTGGCCACCCCTGAAATAGAGAATTAGTAGGCACACTGATGAACAAAAGCTATTGAGGAAGACTCAGCATGGGTTCTGTAAGGAAAGATCTTGTCTCACTAACCTGTTAAGAGTTCTTTGACAGGGTGAACAAACATTTGGACAAAGGGGACCCAGTAGATGTTGTTTACCTTGACCTCCAGAAAGCTTTTGATAAAGTTCCTCATCAAAAGCTCCTAAGTTAGCTCAATAGTCATGGGGTAAGCTCAATGGTCTTGCGGATCAAAAACTGACTAATAGGAAACAGAGTAAATATATGGGCAATTTTCTCAGTGGAGGGGGTAAGCAGTGGGGTACTACAGGGCTCAGTACTTGGTCCAATGCTTTTATCATTAATGCTTTTTCATTAATGATTTGGAGTTGGGAGTAAGCAGTGAAGTGACTAAGTTTGCAGATAACACTAAATTGTTCAAGATGGTAAGAACCAGAGAGGATTGTGAGGCACTCCAAAGGGACTTGTTGAGGCTGGACATCAATGTAGCAAATGAGGTTCAGTGTGGACAAGTGCACACTGGGGTCAAAAATCTTAACTATAAATACAAGTTGATGGGGAGCGAACTGGTGGAGACTGACCAAGAGAGAGATTTTGAGGTTGTGGTAGATAACTCACTGAAAATATCGAGACAGTGTGTATTGCAATAAAAAAGGCCAACACTATGCTGGAATTATTAGGAAAGGAATTGAAAACAAATCAGCCAGTATCATTATGCCACTGTATAAATCAATGATGCAGCCTCGTTTGGAGTACCATGTTCAGTTCTGGTCACCACACCTCAAAAAAGATATCATAGCATTGGGGAAAGTGCAGAAAAGGGCAACTAGAATGATTAAAGGGTTGTAACACTTTCCCTACGAAGAAAGGTTAAAATGCTTGGGGCTCTGTAGCTTGGAGAAACATTGACTGAGAGGTGACATGATATAGGTTTACAAAATTATGCATGGGATGGAGAAGGCAGAGAAAGAAGTTCTTTTCTCCCTTCTCACAATACAAAAACTTGTGGGCACACAATGAAATTGCTGAGCAGTCGGGTTAGAACAGATAAAAGGAAGCACTTCTTCACCCAAAGGGTGATTAACACATGGAATTCACTGCAACAGAAGGTGGTGCCAGCTACAAGCATAGACAGCTTCAAGAGGCGATTGGATAAACATATGGAGCAGAGGTTCATCAGTGGCTATTAGCTACAGGGTATTGATGGAACTCTCTGTCTGGGGCAGTGATGCTCTGTATTCCTGGTGCTTGGATGGTGGGCAACAGTGGGAGGGCTTCTAGTGTCCTGGTGTAAGAAAAAGCCCCCTACTTTTCATACACATGGACATCGTGATCACCAGTATGGTTGCCAGGGTGCCTGGAGTTTTGACTCGCACACATCTGCTCTAAGAAGTGGACTTTGCCCACAGTTGCTAAGGCTTATGTGGATACTATAAGCCTCAGCTTTGCAGCAGCATTCTACATCTCTGGATGGGTGTTAGCCAGAACTACAGACGAGCTTCCAGCTGTTCCTTGCATGCCCAGTCTTGGCCGCTGCAGTGGAAGAAGCCACGCCACCATGAAATGTACAGGCAAACAGTTTCCAGCCTGTTTCCATGAACCAAAGGCTAATAACACCAGAATCCATCTTGTTTTCCTGACTCCATTACAGCAAAGCAAGAAACTCACGTATCCAACAGCTGCTTCAACTTCTGCATAAGGCAATCAAGCTTATCCAGGCATGGATTCTGCCAGACCACTCAAGCCTTTGTCCAATGGAACTCAGGACAAAGACTGGTGTCAAAAAGAACTCTGAAGAAGAGGAAGACCATCTTCAGCCAGAGCCAAGTTCCTTTGTGTAAACCGGGTGTTACCTAGGCAATGATTTGGCTCTCTATTGTCACCCTTTTAGATAATTTTAATAGTCTTAAGCATCTCCCCACCCAGTAATCTCTTCCATTCTTCTCCCCAACTGTCATTTTGGAGCCTCACCCTAGTCCATTGCAACCTGAAAGTTTAACCAGGTATCCATGGACCATGCTCGTTCATTGGTCAGTCATGGGCACCCAATTAGGTGCCACCAATTAACTTGCTATTAGCTACTGCAGAAGTCCAGCCCTTATGGTCACTGCAGAGCCTCTCCTTTTCTGAGGTCATGTACCAGCTGACCACCTGTCATCCACCTCTGAGCCTCCCATCCCCTAAGGGCTCAAGGTAGTCTATATAACCTGTGACACAGCTCCCCACAGGTGTGCTTCTAGCAGTACCCCAACTTCTGCTACATAGATCCATCCCCGATTCCTAATCAGTTTTGGGTCCTTCTCCCACTTCCTCGCTTGTCGCCATTGGAGCCTTCCTCGAAGACTATGATAGGTAAATATTGCCCTGTTTGTCTACCCATGTGTTTCCCTATCTCTCTATTTATATTTCCTAGGACTGAATGTGTGTTTTGATGAGTATTTTATCTTGTATGGAAGCCTATATTTTTCTTAATAAATTTTAATTGTTTTTACTTAATTAGAGTCCCAATATTCTTAAGCATTACTTTTCTGGAAGGTTAATCTTGTATACACAGGTAAAAGATCCTGAGTGAGCCAGGTGCCCACCTGATAATTCCCCAACCTCGTTTTGAGGGTATTTTGGCTTACACTGGACCCACTGATGGACCTCCTGATGGCACCTGGGATTTTTCTGTGTGACAGAGACTGGATGTGCCATTGGCTTGATCCAACATGACCTGTAATGTTTTTATGTTCTTAGATACATGGGATTTAACATTGTCTAAATATGTACATAAAAAGTACATAAATGTCCTTATTTGTTTGTTTGTTTGTTTGTTTGTTTATTTATTTCATTAAACTTCTATCCCGCCCTCTCCGCAAGTGGACTCAGGGCGGCTTACAACATTCATTTATACAATTAGGAACAATAAATCAATAAAATCAATAAAACATCAATACAATTAAAATTTTTAAAAACTATTTCATGGTGCTGTATCATGGTGACTAATTAATAAATCAAAATGGAGAAATACAGGTAACACTGTGTTTACTAGAACCTCAACCATACTGCCAAAAAGAATTATATAATCATTTTGAAGAACTATTTTTTTAAAAAATAAGGTATTTTCCCTTATCTCTGTTTGCAAAATAAATACTGTCACTTGATTTGCTTTGTATAAAAGCAATATAATTCTTCGCACTTGAAGTCAGAATAAAAACACACCATGGTCCACCCCTAATTGCAATCCTCATAATCAGATGGCTGCCAGAATGTAACGTTTTCCTTCCATTTAAATCACAAAGATCAATAGGCTGATTGTTATTCCTCTCTCAGACCATTATACATTATTCAAATAGAGTATTAAAATTAAATGCAAACTAAACCATTAAATACTCCTAAATGAATTGCGGCTGCTTGATATTGAGTTTGACCATGATCCCGTTTCATTCTCCTATTGACTTTCACTGAAGCAATGAAATCCCTGGTTGTTGGCTTGCCTGTAAATCCAGGCTGACTTGAAACAAGATTCCCTGAAGACACTTCTAGGAACTAAGGACCTGCATACTAGAACTCCCTCATGGTAATTACCAGTTGGCAATATGTTAACAGTGTGTTTACTGCTATTCTCCCCCTTTAAAATATTAAACTTGTCTTTGTAACCTAGTGGCTCCTATACTTTGCTCCCAGCTCCAGCAGCTGGGTAGAATTTTGTTGTTCAGATCTGTAACATCAAGCTCTGTTTTCACGTAACATTAAGCTGTGTTTTCAGAGCCCGCTTAATTTTGCCTGTTCTCAAATGCCTACCCCATTGTATCATAAAGCAAAAGGACAGTGAGCAAGATCTTTCTTATGTGGTAAGGATAAAACATTTGAGGCTTTTTACTTTAATGTGCCTTCCCTTCATCATTCCCCCCTAGCAATTAAAAAAAAAATTGAAGATGTGGAGAAAATAGAGATTCCTCCCACACATACATTCTTTTGCATTTCTTCTAGGTCTAACCCAATGAAAAAGATAAACAGTTCTTTTGATTTGATTTGATTTATTGGATTTATATCCCGCCATCCCCGCCGAAGCAGGCTCAGGGCGGCTCACAAACAATAAAAGCAATACATTACAGTAAAACAGTTCAATTCAATCAAACATTAAACATTTAAACAATTCATCAGTTCAACAATTTAAACAATTAAAACAGTTTTGTTACTAATGTCATTTAATCTCCGATGGCATTCAGTACTCTTAGGCATCCTTCTATGCTACTATATCGGCAATTCGGTTAAAGGCTAGCCGAAATAATGTTGTCTTGCAGGCCTTGCAGAACTGGGCAAGGTCCCCCAAGGCTCTAACCTTTTCCGGCAGTTGGTTCCACCAATGAGGGGTGGCAATTGAGAAGGCTCTTTCCCTGGTGGTTTTCAATCTTGCCTTCCTTTACCCGGAGATCAATAGAAGGTTTTGCGTTCCAGATCTAAGCACCCATTGGGGAACATGTGGGGAGAGATGGTCCCTAAGGTAGATAGGTAGATAGGTCCTCAGCCACATAGGGCTTTAAAGGTAATGACCAACACCTTGCAGCAAGTACGGTATACTACTGGCAGCCAGTGCACCTCCTGCAGCCCCAGCTGGGGAGGGACGGCGGCTCAGTGGTAGAGCATCTGCTTGGGAAGCAGAAGGTCCCAGGTTCAATCCCTGGCATCTCCAGAAAAGGGTCCTGGCAAATAGGTGGGAAAAACCTCAGCTTGAGACCCTGGAGAGCCACTTCTGGTCAGGGGAGGGACGGTGGCTCAGTGGTAGAGCATCTGCTTGGGAAGCAGAAAGTCCCAGGTTCAATCCCCGGCATCTCCAAAAAAGGGTCCAGGCAAATAGGTGTGAAAAACCTCAGCTTGAGACCCTGGAGAGCTGCTGCCAGTCTGAGAAGACAATACTGACTTTGATGGACCAAGGGTCTGATTCAGTATAAGGCAGCTTTATATGTTCAATATATATATGCTCCTGCATGGAGAGTCCCAATGACAGCCTGGCTGCTGCATTCTGCACCAGCTGTAGTTTCTGGATTCTAGACAAGGGCAGCCCCATGTAGAGGACATTACAGTAGTCCAGTCTTGAGGTGACTGTAGCATGGATCACAGTTGCCAGGTCGCCATACTCGAGGAAGAGGACCAACTATCTTAGCCACCTAAGATGGAAAAGGGCAGATTTAGCAGTGGCTGCTATCTGGGTTTCCATTGTTAGAGAAGGCTTCAGTAGCTTCTGACCCTGGGTGCCGTTTTGGATGCAAGAACTTTATATAGAGCACAGGTATATATAATTCACTAACTGCAGCCACTGAATAACCCTATAGGTTGTATGCATGATGAGTAGTAGAGGGGACAGTGGGAGTATACCACTTCCATGTCTGCCTGGTGCACTGGCAAGGTATTCAATGCCTGAGGACATCTATATGTTATAGCTATGTGTTAGGATGCAGCCAAACCCAACATACACTCTGTACAGGGTTCAAATCTTGAATTTAATCTAGGGTTCCAAGTACATGCAAGGATATACAAACTAGCTTTGGCCATGTCGGATTTTACCTAGGGGTGTGCAGGAAGGGAATCTTCCCCCCCCAAAAAAAAATTCGAGTGTATTGGACCTGACGAATATCAGTATTCCTCAATATTCCTGAATCCAAATTTTGGTATGGTGTTGGGATTCAGGTAAATATTTCGGAAACCCAAATTTATTTGGCTCCATTATACCATATGGGGACTATCTCCATAGGGTATAATAGAGAATTAATCTGAGGGTATTTTGGGCTTGGGGGGGCTGTTTCTTGAGGCAAAGGCACCAAATTTACAGCATTGCTGCTGGTGCCTCTCCTCAGCCCCCCCCCCCCAAGTTTTAAAAATATAGGACCAGAGGGTCAAATTCTATGGGACCCCAAAGAATGTGCCCCCATCCTCCATTATTTTCAATGTGGAAGGGAAAGGCATTTTAAAAGACTATTTGTCCCCATGGGCACTAACCACCTGCAAGTGACAGGATCAGTAAAACCCTGCTATACTTGTCCCCTATGCAGACCCACCAATGCACAGTGCACTGTTCCCAGGCACTCCAATTCAGGTAACTTTGATCTATGTAAATGGAAGATCTGAATAGAGGTTTTGGAAGTATCCAGCCATGGTGGTGTGCACAGCCATTATAAGGAATGGAAGACCATTCACACAGATAATATACAGGGCTATGTATTAAGCCCTCCCAAAAAAGTTGACTGAACCCACATCATGCCCATAGTTTTTGTACAGTGAATACTACAAAAGTATGTCAGCTGCATATATGGTAATGCCTTCAATCTCAAATGCACTTCTAAGTTAAGAAGTCTCACCAGTAGAATTAATTTTCATAACCATAAATGTACAAAAGTGCCAAGGAAAATAGAAAAAGAGCCAAGTCAAATATTATGTTATTGATTTCACCATTTGTATAAATAGGGAGTTGCCCAAAAAGACCGCCACAACCACATTTAACTTTAAAAGGGGTAAATTCTCTGAGATGAGGAGGCATGTGAGGAGGAAACTGAAAAGAAAGGTAAATACGGTCAAAACCCTTGGGGAAGCTTGGACACTATTTAAAACTATAATCCTAGAAGCTCAGATAAAATACATACCACAAGTTAGAAAAGGCACAAACAGGCATAAGAAAAGGCCTGCATGGTTAACAAACAAAGTAATGGAAGCTGTAAAAGGTAAGAAGGACTCCTTTAAGCGGTGGAAAACCAGTCCAAGTGAGATTAATAAAAGGGAACACAGGCTGTGGCAAATCAAATGCAAGACTGTGATCAGGCAGGCAAAAAGGGACTATGAAGAGCATATTGCAAAAAACATAAAGACCAACAATAAAAATTTCTTCAAATATATTAGAAGCAGGAAACCAGCCAGGGAGGCAGTGGGGCCCTTGGATGACGATGGGGTAAAAGGATTACTGAAGGAGGATAGGGAAATGGCTGAGAAGCTGAATGCATTTTTTGCCTCCGTCTTCACGGTGGAAGATAAGAACTTTTTGCCCACCCCAGAACCACTAATTTTGGAAGGGGTGTTGAAAGACCTGAGTCAGATTGAGGTGACAAAAGAGGAGGTCCTACAACTGATAGACGAATTAAAAACTAATAAGCCACCGGGTCCAGATGGCATACATCCGAGAGTTCTGAAAGAACTCAAAGTTGAACTTTTGGATTTTCTAACAAAAATCTGTAATCTTTCATTGAAATCTGCCTCCGTTCCTGAGGACTGGAAGGTAGCAAATGTCACCCCCATCTTTAAAAAGGGTTCCAGAGGAAATCCGGGAAATTACAGCCCAGTCAGTCTGACTTCAATACCGGGAAAGTTGGTAGAAACCATTATCAAGGACAGAATGAGTAGGCACATTGATGAACACGGGTTATTGAGGAAGACTCAGCATGGGTTCTGTAAGGGAAGATCTTGCCTCACTAACCTGTTACATTTCTTTGAGGAGGTGAACAAACATGTGGACAAAGGAGACCCGATAGATGTTGTTTACCTTGACTTCCAGAAAGCTTTTGATGAAGTTCCTCATCAAAGCCTCCTTAGAAAGCTTGAGAGTCATGGAGTAAAAGGACAGGTCCTCTTGTGGATCAAAAACTGGCTGAGTAATAGGAAGCAGAGAGTGAGTATAAATGGGCAGTCTTCGCAGTGGAGGACGGTAAGCAGTGGGGTGCCGCAGGGCTCGGTACTGGGTCCCATGCTCTTTAACTTGTTCATAAATGATTTAGAGTTGGGAGTGAGCAGTGAAGTGGCCAAGTTTGCAGATGACACTAAATTGTTCAGGATGGTGAGAACCAGAGACGATTGTGAGGAACTCCAAAGGGATCTGTTGAGGCTGGGTGAGTGGGCGTCAACATGGCAGATGCGGTTCAATGTGGCCAAATGCAAAGTAATGCACATTGGGGCCAAGAATCTCAGCTACAAATACAAGTTGATGGGGTGTGAACTGGCAGAGACTGACCAAGAGAGAGATCTTGGGGTCATGGTAGATAACTCACTGAAAATGTCAAGACAGTGTGCGTTTGCAATAAAAAAGGCCAACCCCATGTTGGGAATTATTAGGAAGGGAATTGAAAACAAATCAGCCAGTATCATAATGCCCCTGTATAAATCGATGGTGCGGTCTCATTTGGAGTACTGTGTGCAGTTCTGGTCACCGCACCTCAAAAAGGATGTTATAGCATTGGAGAAAGTCCAGAAAGGGCAACTAGAATGATTAAAGGGCTGGAACACTTTCCCTGTGAAGAAAGGTTGAAACGCTTGGGGCTCTTTAGCTTGGAGAAACGACGACTGCGGGGTGACATGATAGAGGTTTACAAGATAATGCATGGGATGGAGAAAGTAGAGAAATAAGTACTTTTCTCCCTTTCTCACAATACAAGAACTCGTGGGCATTCGATGAAATTGCTGAGCAGAAAGGTTAAAATGGATAAAAGGAAGTACTTCTTTACCCAAAGGGTGATTAACATGTGGAATTCACTGCCACAGCGGTGGTGGCGGCCACAAGCATAGCCACCTTCAAGAGGGGGTTAGATAAAAATATGGAGCAGAGGTCCATTAGTGGCTATTAGCCACAGTGTGTATATATGTGTGTGTGTGTGTGTATATATAATTTTTTTTTGGCCACTGTGTGACACAGAGTGTTGGACTGGATGGGCCATTGGCCTGATCTAACATGGCTTCTCTTATGTTCTTATTCTAATTGGAAAACAAATATTGATAATATTGCTTGAATTCTTTAAATGCAAAAGATGAGGCTTTTTTGTGCACTTCAAATGTTTCCCTAAAAATCTGAAAAAACAAACATATGACTAGGATGGGGGAAAAAATAAGTTCCTAAATGTGCAACGGATCAGAAACTTTAAAGAAAATGTAGGCTGGCTTAGTAAAAAGAAAACCCTGCCTGTCAGGGAGATATATATGAGGTTGTGGAGTGATGTCTCAAGGGAAGTGATAGAAGCTTTATTGCTCTGGTAATTTAAAATTAATCTGGACAGTGCACTAAAAATGTAACATCATGCATTGGCAAGCGTCAATCAGAAAGCGATTTTAACAAAACCTTGCTTATTGGCCAAAACTATATGACAGACTTATTTCCAATACAGTTATATTGTAACAGATCTGCTGGGTAATGCATAGACCATTTCAAGTGCAGAGAGAGAAATTAATCAATGCAAAGTAAAATATTCCTTTCCCGACCAAGAAACACTGCTTAGTAACGGAGAATTCTATTTTGCCCTGATTAGATTCATAATGCTTTGAACATTTGTATGATGACTCACAATGCACTTGGATTTTTTTCCTTGTACACTGAAAGGAATGCAGCCAGCTCAAAGGCAGGACAATAGTATGTTGGTTGTAATGGAACTTGCCTGGGAGAACACTGAAGTTGATTGTGCCTATGCCAAGTGGATTTAAAAGGACATGCTTGCGGTTGCACTCTTAGTATACTTACAATTAACAAATATTGCATGCAATGTGTATATATGGAATAGGGGTCACGCATGTTGTACTATGACAGAATAAAAATCTTAGATTTTGTGATCTCTATGATTCTTCCTATTCAGAAAGAAAACACAAATGTTGTCAAGTGTGATACATGGCCAAATTAGACATATTTTTTTCCATGAATATTGTACATGTAGCCCACACAAAGCCCCAAATAACACCCTCCAGAGTCAATTTTTAACTTCATTTATACCCTGCTTCTCTCTCTAATGAGGACCCAAACTCCTGGCAACCAGTTGGGGATGGGGAGGACTACAGAGAATGGGAGGTAGACCCAGCTGATGTTGCCGCAAAATGTCTACATCACTTCTGATGTGACTGAGAAGTGACATCATCATGCAGTAATGTTGGGGTGAGACTTTGGTATTTGGGCAAAAACTCTATGATTAATTTTGTTGGAGTGAGCAACTCAGCATTCCTGGAAACCTGGGGGTGTTACATCACTCTAAGCGTGTAGAGGTGTTATCTCCTTGAATAGGATGCCTCTCTTTGTCTTAATCTGGGAGCTACCCTCTGACCTCTCCTCTCTCATTTTGTCCTCTCACACTCTTTCATGGCCTTCCATGGAAAGTCTCTCCTGTAGATACAATGCCCTCATATGTACACACACATAATGCCAGGCATGTTGGTCATTTGTGATAGGCAGTGCCAGACTAAACCCTGTGGAGGCCCCTAGGCAGTTGAAATCTCGAGGCCCACTTTGCAAAGAGCAGTTCAGTTGCTGGCTGTGCTTGCAGGCTGGGAAGACTGCAAGCAGGGGGGAAACCAGGAGGAAAAGCCGGCCAGGGGCCCCTAAAGGCATGGGGTACCATAGGCCGATGCTTACTTGGCCTATTTGTTAATCCGGCCCTGGTGATAGGGAAAGTTTTCTTTAGGTTAGGCTCCTCTCTCTCCTTTCAACTGCAACCTGAATGTGAACTGGACCTACTTGAATAACTGAAATTTTGCCTTTTTGCAATATGCTTTTTGGGAAATTTATTTACTGTGCTCAGTAACAGGCTTCTATTACTGGGCAAGCTCTGTCATATTAATCAAATATCCCAACAAATTTGGCTTCTACTATAGAGTTTTTGCCCAAATACCACAGCATCACCCCAGCGTCACCAACATACTGATGTCACTTCCAGGTCACACCTGAAGTAATGTATACATGTCACTGCAGCATCAACTGGGTCTCACTGAATGAGAAAGCAAGCCGAAGTCACTCTCTGCTTCCCTCCAAAGTGAAACACACAAATTGTTGCTTGGTGCTATTATTATAGTTGCAGTGGGCAAAGTACTTTGCATTGGGAAGCATGAAGTAACAGTGTATTGATGTTTGGTGGAAAACAAGTGGAGGACCTACAAGGATGTGAGGGGATAGCTCATTTTCCTTCCTTCACTCTTTCCTCTTTCCTTTCCATGAAAGCCCTCATAGCCTCTTACTTTTTCCTGCTTCCTCTCATTGACATCCACCAGCTAGCTTTCTTTATCTGCACCTGATTAGGGGTGTGCATTCGGTTTGGCCGAATCGAAGAAACCTCCGAATCACCCATGATTCGAAAGTATACGGCGCCGCACACTTCTGAATCCAATTGGAAGCCATTATACAGGAGCCATATATGGCTCCACATATACTTCCAAATCAATTTTCGGAAGTATACGGAAGTCCATAGAAAAGGCGGGAAAGGAGCATCTGCAGCCTCAGGGGAGCTGCTTGCCTCCTTTCCCACCTTTGGAAGCCTTTTCCCACCTCTCTCATAGCCTCCCTGGGATCAGGGAGGGAGGGAGAGGGGGAGAGGAGCCCCAGCAGCCAATTCAAAGCATGCATTTGCAAAATGCATTGCAAATGCATGCTTTGCAGGGCTGTTGTGTAGCTGATAGCTAGGCTAATCCCCCAGCCATCAGCAACATTGTTGTTCTTTTGTTTACTTGGGTATCCAAGTAAACAGTGTTCTCTGGCCAATCACAGAGCAGTGGTATTTTTTGAAACTGCTCTGTGTAGGGCCAGAGAAACTTTTTAAGGAGTCTATGATGGCTGGAGCATGTGCAGAGTACTTCTAGACCACAGCGTGAAGTCTCCTTCGATAGGAACGCCAGCAAGAAGAGCCACACACCAGCTTCTTTAGCGCAAATGGTGTATTATACAGGAATATATACAGAGGTGAAATATTTACAGAAACAGTTCTGAGAGTCAAAGTGCTTCACAAGTCCTCCGTCCATAACAAGAGATAAGCACACTGAACACTCAGCTGTAGATATAGTCCGGTCAGCCAATCAGGTCATACTGCTGACTCATTGTGACTATCCAGTTTTGCCTTGTCCTGATTGCATCAGTCATGTGATCAGATCTGTCATCCTAGATGCACACAATCTAAGCATGCTTCACAGCAGACTTACACCAACAGTCTGCCCAGGCACCCGCCCCCAGCAGAACCCTCAAACCCTAACCCCAAATAAGCTACCCAGTACCCACCTACCCAAATAAGTAAAGGGATTCTGAGTCTTAAAAAGTCCTTTTACTAACTAAAATAAAAACAAGAACCCCAAGACTGTCTTACGTTAGATGTCTTCTCTTCTCCAGGCAGGTCAGGCAAGGCTGAGAGAGAGCAGCAGCAGCTGAGGCCAAGGGCCAGCACAGCACAACCATGTCTGTGAGCCGCCCTGAGCCTGCCTTTCGCGGGGGAGGGCGGGATACAAAAATAAATTTACCTTACCTTACCTTACCTTACCTCTCACACACCAACACCAACACAGCAGCAATGAAATGGAGTCAGACTGTGGAGGTTCTTGGGCCCTTCAAGACCCACACAGAAATGCTCTCGTCTGACAAGGCGAGCATTGCACTGTTCATCCCCTTGGCCCACATGGCCCGTGAGGACCTGACCTCATTTCTAGTGCCAGCTCAAGGTCGTGCAGACATTCTTCCAGCGGTGAGCACCCTGTTTGTTAGGCTGCAGGAAGGGCTTGAGGCCCGCTTTCAGACTTACACCCAGGATAAGGTCTACATGATGGCGACCATGTAAGATCCGTGCCTTAAGGGCACGATTGCCGAGCGGGCCAATGAGCTCGATCGCTGGCGAGATGAGCTCTCCCAAAAGGTCGAGCACTGCAGAGTCAGGACAGGCCCAGTGCCGGTAGCTGAGGAGGAGGGGGGTGGAAGCAGCTCATCTGCCACTTCCACTGCTGTTCATCCCCAACCTCCCCAGCTAGGCAGTGTTTCCCACCAGACTCACGCCAGGAAGAGTGACGAGATGACACTCATTGGGCAGCTCATTGGCCCCTCTGGGAGCAGTAGGTGCTGTGATGGTGAGGGACTATCTTTCAAAGCCCAACAAGTCATAGGAAATGTCTCCTTTGGACTACTGGGTTGGAAAGGAGGGGGTCTGGCCAGCCCTCTCCTCCGTGGCCAAGGTGTTCCTCTCATGCACACCGACGAGCGTGCAGAGCGAGCACGTTTTTTTGCATATGGGCGACATTGTCTGCCCACATCACAATCACCTGCAACCCTGGACAGTTGAGCAGTTGGTCTTCCTGAAGGTCAACTTGCCTCTGTTCGGCTCCCCAAACATAGACTTTGAGAGTGAATGAAGTGAGCACCTACTTGTGCCTGCATCCTCTCTTGGCCTATGCTTGAAAGGGTGTTGTAAAACTCTCTCCCACTAAACATAGACTAGAATCCAAAGACAGCCCAAAAACTCACTCACGAATTGATTGGCAGTGCATCCCCACCCCTCATCCATCCCCAAACCAAAAGTGAATGCTGGTTTAAAATCTGCAAAGCAATCCAAATTTCTCCAGTCCCCATCCACACATGCCTAATAATACTGAAAGGGCCATTGCAGCCCCCAACTGTAACCAACAGCGCCAACAGGCCCAGCCAGGATAACCCAGGTTTTTTTTCATGGGCAGGAGGAAGAAAGAGGGAGGTGCCAGTGATGATGACAAGCAGCCAGCAGCCATACCAATGCTGAGGTCCCTCTAATGGGACAGTGATAGCTGGACTGAGAGAGAAGGAATGGTTCCCTTCCTCTCACACAATCTGAGGCCCTCCCAGTGATTTTCCTCATTTGGGGTGCAACTCTGACTTGCCTCCTCATGGTGCACCCTGGGTAATGCAAAAGAGCCTGGACTAGCCAACCATCCATCACTCAAGGTAAGTCTAAATGCTTCTTGCTTTGTGTCAGATACAGAATGATGTGGAGCTAGGTGTGGTCCACCGCTTCTCTTGTTTGAGAGTTGTGTTGTTTGGGGCAGGGCTGGAGAGCTGGCATCTGTAGATTGTGTGTTCCGTGGCAGGGAAGCTGACACCTGAGTGAGAGACCCTGAACCAGCATGCCTGTTGTGCTTGGCCAACTCTTCCCATGTTGCTTGGGGCAGGGCTGGAGAGCTGGCATCTGGGTTTGCTGCATCCATGTCTGCACAGCAGACCTTGAGCAGATTGTGTTTTGAGTGGCAGTGTCGTTTGCAATTGGGTTTATATTGGTTCCAGGCCAGCAGGGTTCAGAGAGTAGATAGATAAATGTAGTGCATTTGGGTCCTATAGAGATTCTCTGGTGTGAAGTTAGGTTTGGCTTTGGATGCCCCAGGAATTGGACCCTCTGGTCCAATTTTTTTTTTTTTTGGCCTTGTGGGTTTTGTGTGGGACAGTGTCCCGAAGCTGCACAGCAGTTTGTGGGGCTCTCCTCAAAATCCACTGCTCCCCACTTTTCCCATGACAATTTCAGTGGGGGAAGTGGCTCTAATTGGTTTTTTCTCACCATTGGGAACAGTGTTCCTTTTGGGGTGCCCACAGATGAGTGCAGTCTTTTTGGGCCAGGGAGCCTCTCCCTCAAACCCCCCTCTGGTCAGAGCCACTTTCCCCACAGGAAGTGCCTAATTGGGCTTTCCCCAGCATTGGTGGCAATGGGCCTTTTGGGGAGCCCAAAGACAGGAACCCCCCTGGCCCAATCTTTTTGGGACTTGGGGGGTTTGTAGGGGAGAGGCCCCTTCGGGTTCCATGAAGTTTTGGGGGCTCTCCCTCAAACCCCTTGTCCCCCAGTAGCCTCTAATTATGCCCTATGTTGCCATTGATTTCAATGCCCCATAGGGTATAATGGTGGGATGGGTACTCTCTTTGAGTGCCCTTGGAATGGGACCCACTGGCCCAATCTTTTTGGAACTTGGGGGGTTTGTAGTGGAGAGTCCCCTGCAGGTCCCCTACAAATATGGGGGATCTCCCTCAAACCCCCTGCTCCCCAATAGCCTCTAATTATGCCCTATGTTGCCATTGATTTTAATGGCCCCTAGGGTATAATGGTGGGATAGGGGCACCCTCTTTGAGTGCCCCTGGAATGGGACCCTCTGGCCCAATCTTTGTGGAACTTGGGGGGGTTGTAGCGGAGAGTCCCCTGCAGGTTCCCTATAAATGTGGGGGCTCTCCCTCAAAACCTCTCCCCTCCAGGCGGCTTCCAATATACCCTATTTTGCCATTGATTTCAATGGCCATAGGGTATAATGGGGCCGTATATTCGGAAATAACCGTACATCTACCGTATATACGGCTATTCCGAGTACCGGTATTCAAAAATATATGGTATTCCGAATATTTTGGCGCCGTATATTTCCGAATCTGATTAATTCCAAATCTATTTTTTTTTTTGCACTCCCTACCCCTGATGTCTCCAGTTTTCTCTCTTTTCCTACCATTGGCAGCCACTACCTAGGAAAACTATGGGCCAGTTGCATAGTGCCAGTCACCAGGCCTGCCCAAGGAACTGGATGATGGAGGAATAATTGCAATGTGTGGCAGCCTACTTACACAGTGGGAAACCCAAAAGGACTTGTGGGTTTTACCTTCCCAACACTATTTCCTTTTTCTATTCTTCTGGCAACCCCATATCCTCATCTTTCTCTGCTTTTTTCTCTCCTTCCACCCATCAACCAGCCAATCTGGGGCCCAAAGCAGCTTACATAATTTTTCTCTCCTCCATTTTTTCATTACAATAGCCCTTTGAGATAGATTAGGCTGAAAGTATGCAACTGGTCCCAGGTCACCTAGTGAGCTTTGATGGCAGCATCAAACCTGAGTCTCCCAGTTTCTAGTCTGAAACTCTAACCACTATATCATACTAGTTTATTATTATTATTTGGCTGCTCTTGAACAGTAGAAAGCATCCAGAAAGCATCCATATACGGCGCCAAAATATTCGGAATACCATATATTTTTGAGTCATGCAAGTCAGGTGGTATCAAGTTTCCTGATAGTCCTTCCTCAAGGGTCAAAACAACTCTGGAAAGGGCCCTGGCCCCTTTGCCTGGCCAGACACCAAATCTGGATGGCTGGTAAAACCTTTGTTCTTGCCCAGCAACAGCCACTGAGACCATCTGTACAGGTACTCCTTTTAACATTTGTGGGAGTTAACCCACCTCCAATGTTTTGTTTTGTCTGCAAATCTGGGGCTTTCCTCAGACATTGTGAAACTGCCTTTCTGTATGTCTATATGTTGTAAGCCGAAATGCCCTCAAACGAGGTTGGGGAATTAGTCAGGTGGGTACCTGGCTCACTAGGAATCTTTTCCCAATGTATACAAGATACATGTCCAGAGAGTAATGCTTAAAATAATGGGGACTCTAGTTTAGTAAAATCAATTATAAATTATTGGAAAAATATAGACTTCCATACAAGATAAAATGCTCATACAATCACACATACAGTCCTAGGAAATATAGAAATATGGATAGGGGAACAAAAAGGGTAGACACACAGGATGATATTTACTTATCGTAGTCTTCGAGGAAGGCTCCAATTGGCGATGAGTGAGGGCGTGGGTAAGGGACCCGAAACTGATCAGGAATCGGGGATGGATCTATGCAGCAGAAGGTGGGATACTGATAGAAGTACACATGAGTGGAGTTGGGTCAGAGGTTAAATAGACTACCTTAGACCCTCAGGGACTGGGAGGTATGAGGGAAGAGAAAGGGGAGGCTCTGCAGTGACCATAGGGGCTGGATTTCTGAAGTAGCCAATAGAAAGTTCATTGGTGGCCCCTAATTGGGTGCCTATGACTGACCAATGAACAAGCTTGGTCCAGGAGTACCTGAATAAACTTTCAGGTTGAAACGGACCCTGGGGCGGCTCCAAAGTGACAGTTGGGAAGAAGAATAGAGGTGACTACTGGGTGGGGGATACTTAAGATTAGATGGACTTATCTAAAAGGGTGACAATAGAGAGTCAAATGTTGGCCTAGGTAACATTCGACTTAGACAAAGAACTTGGCTCTTGGCTGAAGATGGTCTTCCTCTTCTTCTTTCTTCTTCTGGGCACTAGTCTTTGTCCAGGGTTCCGTTGGACAAAGAGAGTGACTGTTGGATAATTAACCATTCTTTGGGTAGATGGGTTGCTTGTAGGCCAAAGGTGACATCTGGTGTGCACGTTAGCCTTCTGTTACGATGAAATGGAGTCAAGCCTGGTGGGAAGATGGCTGCATGTGGTGTTAGCCCTCCACGGTGGATTCCATGGTCAGCGCTTCATAACCGTTCACTTGGATAGCTCCTTGGCGGAGCAGTCTCTTCCATTCCATGACTGGCATACGAGACAACGGGAAGATGTCCGTTCTGCTGATAGGCATTCTGTACCGGTTTAGAGTGTCTGTGTAACTTGTGGCTGCTTATTTATTTATTTATTTATTTATTTAATGGACTTATATCCCGCCCTTCTCACCGAAGTGTCTCAGGGCGGCTTACAACACACATAAGTGCTTGTACACATAAGTCCTTTATGTCCCTGGATAGGTTTGCCCACACTCTCTGGCCAGACGTGTGTGATTTTACTTCTCCAGGTGCCCTGGAAACCAAGCTGGTAACTACGGTGTTCGGAAAGGGGGCTTTTCCTCACAATGCTGTGGAATACAACTGAAGTAAAAAAATGAATATACTACCCCAGAATTCATGTAAGAGGTGAACTTTGTCCCCAAGACTCCACCCCCAGATCCCCAGGAATTTTTTGACCAGGAGTTGGCAATACTAACAGTCTGAAAAGGAAAGGAAAAATTAGAATCCATGAAAATATTCATTACTAACTCTGTTTTATATTTTAGATGCAGGGTTGCCTTGGCTTCAGTGGGAGATTTTTCTCCATACTGTGGTACCATAGAGTTTTTACCCAAATGCTAAAATGTTCCCCGTGTAACATGCCTGGAATGATGATGTCATGCCAGCAGCCCACTCTATGTTAGAGGGTTGTGGGGGGGAAACCCCGGGGAAACCTCTATTTAGATGCTTTTAACCCAACAGCAGATTTCCAGAAGGTTCCCCTTTTCTGCATTCTGGCATGCATAGCTTTTATTGTTTGTCATGTATATATGGGATCATTCCCCCTGAATTTTCAGTACTTCCAGGTGACGGGAATTGTCATCTCACAGTGGAAGAAAAATGGCTGAAACCCAAAGATAGTGAGGAAATTCTGAAGCCAGTGTGAGAAATGAATCTTTTCCCTCGTGCTCTGCTAAAGGAAGAATCAACCATTTGCAACACAGTCTGTGTTTTTAAAAAATGAGTTCCTAATAATGCATGATGAATGTACCCAGGATCAGCTACTCTACAGAATAATGATCCATAGATAGAAAGATATTGGCGCAATGGAGACTTTTACATCATTTTAAAATGTTTTCACAAGAAAAGGGCCAAATGCTGGCCTGGCATGCCAGTCCCTTTATTGGAAATAAATTGGCTGTCTCTTTTCCAACTTTGGCCAGTTTTGCTCACTAGAAATGACAGGTTTCAAATGGCAGAAGCAAATGGTATTAAATGGCAATTAAGGGTAAAATGTTCTCATTGATTGCAAAATGCAATGGATAGTATAAAAGATCTCAGTAACCTACAGCTACAATATCAGTATTTAATAGAATAGTGTGCATGTTTTTTTTCCTTTTACAGGGGCAAGGGAATGCAAAGCAAAGGTCTCCATAGAGACTGTAACCTTGCACAGAAGTTTGCAAACTGATTGACAGCTTTATGAGAGAGGGAGAGAGAGAGAGAGCTACTGCATGTAGTTTTCCAGGTACTAGGAAGACAGGGAGGAGGGCGCTGCTTGTTTACTGTATGAGGCATAATGGAAGATAGTTTGTTCATAAGAAAAACCAACATATTTGGTTCCAAGTTCTCCTTTGCTCCAAATGTAGCATTCCCATATGCATAGGATGCTTCTTTGCTCATAACAATGAAAGCAAATTATTGAGCATGATTTGTTTAGGGGGAATCATTAGCAGCTCCAAATATAGAGCTGCTGTATCCACAAAGGCTAGGCTGTCGTTTCGCAGATGACTTTGCAAGCTGTCCTTTAGCGACTACGAGAAATCACACAGTAGGGGATTGTTCCTTTGGAGGCATATGGCTTGCCTTTGCAAACACCAAGCAGATTTTCTTCTTAATTTAAATCATTTTTTCCCATTCATTGGCAAAGTGATGCAG
The DNA here is from genome assembly GCF_032191835.1 of Heteronotia binoei. Classification (NCBI taxonomy): domain Eukaryota; kingdom Metazoa; phylum Chordata; class Lepidosauria; order Squamata; family Gekkonidae; genus Heteronotia; species Heteronotia binoei. Next base: position 113,219,535 of record NC_083226.1, on the reverse strand, counting down.
TCTGATAAAAAGGTAGCAGAACTCATCATTATTATGCCAGGAGGGATATAAAGCTATTCATGCTGTCAGAAATAATCTCCTGGAGTTTAAAAATGGTACTTAATTTTGACCATGCCTGTGGTGGCACCATTTGTCATTTTTTCTTTTCTGTTTGCCTCATCTTAGCACTTACTATTTGCACCTGTGCGATCTGCTTGCATAAAATACAGTTTAGGAATCATTGGAATTACTGGTACATGGTCCAGTTTAAGCCACTGGCTTGTGCACAGATTCCCTTGCAAACAGAAATGTTGGCCTCTTGTTTTTAAACTGTGGGCTGAGTTTACATGCAGGTGTTCCATTCTTCAGTTTTGTGGCATGTCTGCAGGTTACAATCTTCTACAGAAAAGCAGTTTCTGCCTGTTGATTGAGACAGCATCCTCTTCATAGCAAACAGGGAAATGAAGGTGTACTCATAGAATATCTATCTAATATTTATTTATTATATGGTAGATTTGCACGCAGGAAGCATATAATAATATAAAATACATAATCAGGTTGATGCAATGGGTAAGCAGATAGGGTTGCCAGGTCCTCTCGATGTCATGGCAGGGGATTTCAAGGGTGTTCCGAGGATGAGCAGGATGCTGCATGCAACATTCCTGATGCAATGACATCACCCAGAAGTGACATCATCACACTGGTGACATTGCACGTGTCATTCTCATTTTTAGACAAAACTCTATGATTTTTGCCTTCAAAAGCATAGTTGTTGTTGTTGTTCAGTTGCACAGTCAAGTCCGACTCTTTGCAACCCCATAGACAAAGTCACGCCAGGCCCTCTTGTCTTCCACCATCCTCTGAAGTCTGCTCAGATCAAAAGCATAGAGGTTGCTCCAAAACCAGAGCATTGCTGCACAATGTCCTCAGCATTATGACATCATCATATCAGGGATGTCATGCAGCAATGTCCCGTTTGGGGGTGGATTTTTCAAAAGCAGGGGAACCCTGCTGGCACTAGGGGGCTGGCCATCCTATATGCAGACCAATTCAGTAATCCCCCTAAATACTAATATCTTAATTTTCAATTAACTCTGTAACCTAATATATTTATCCCCTCCATTCCCCCAAGAGGTTCAGGACAGCATATATTGTGCTCATTGTGAACTATATCCAATTGAGAATGTGTGACTTGCCTAAGGTCATCAAGTGAGCTTACGTGGCAGAGTGAGAATTTGAACTTCAGTTCCCCAGAGTCCACTCTAATTGTTACACCTCTCTAGATACATCCTAGAACAAACGAGGAATTGGAAAGCCTATAAAATGGAAATTCCTTGCTATAATTCCTAATATTGTGGGAAGGCAATCGATTTCTCATCTCCAACATTGTAGTGACAATGATGAATCTGCATGCCATGTTTTCATAGATGTTGAAGAAAATTATCAAAAGAATCTGGCAATTTAGAGCAGATTTTTTTATTATACAATAAAGAGCAAGAGAGGGAAAGCAACATGGTTTAATCCAAATTCATCAGATCTCCGAAGTTAAGCGGTGCCAGTACTTAGATGAAAGACAACAAAGGAAGGCTCTGTAGAGAAATACAATGATAAACCACCTCTGTTTCTCATCTGCCTTGAAAGCCCCTGCTGTGGTTGCCATAAATTGGCTGTGACTTGATGGTATTTACACATGCAATAAATAGCAGAACCAAAATACCATTTTCTTGAAGGGGCCATGAGTAAACTAGGCCCTGTATTCTTCTTCTTCATGTATTTCATAGCAATGCAATGAAGCAGAAGATGGGAATAATGGTCAGTTAAGGTAACTGTTAGGAAGTTACTGTGTTTGTGTGTACACACACATGTGCACACACACACACACACACAGAGAGAGAGAGAGAGAGAGAGAGAGATTTTATTCATAAAACAAAATCTGATTGGAATCTAGAGCAAATTATGAAAAGAGCTGAAGTGCCTTAATTGGGGAAAATTCCAGATGCTTTGTGAGAAGATAGAGAAGATACTTCATGATAGAGGTCCCTGCACCCATCAGTCAAATATAATGGACTGGTATGACAAAAACCCAGCAGATTTTAATCAACAAGAGGGTGCAAATGAGTTTGGTATAGATAAAGTGGAAGCTCTATCACAATCTTTGCAAGTGTGCAAACAGCTTCAGTGCAAATTTAACCAGCAGCTGATGTTCTGCAGCTAGTTTTGGATGAAGTACACTACAATTCTTCTGGTAGGGGATGGTTGATAAATTATCTGTGATAATGGACTTCTGCTCACTAAGATTTAGTAATGGGTAAAATAGACCGAGATCAATCCATTTATTTCAGAATCAACTACCTGCCATTTGAAATAGCTCTAAAACAAATAGATTATTGACTCAGTTAACCCAAGCATGGCTACGGTCACTGATGTGAATCCCTCCCAATCTATTTACATCACACTCTCATATGCAGTATCAACCTTTCGATTCACACAGAAATGTGGGACAAATCACTGTCATCCCCTTTCTGATGCTGTTCACAAGGCTCCATTTTGCTTTCAGTTTACATTCAACAGATCTATAAAGGAATCCATTTAGGAAGTCTTCATTTGTGTCATCTGCCACACTGAAATGTCTATCTTCTCTGAAGCTTGTTAAAGAAGATTTAATGTAACGAGTGACAGCATACTCATTAAAGTGCAGGATGATAGGAGGATTTAAGGCAAATGAGCAAGAAGTTTTCAGCCTTTATGTTGCAATAGAAAATCCTACACAAAACAAATCCCCACAGGAACCCTAAGAATTGGCTGTGTTATTAATGAGTATGTGCAGTTGGTGCAAATGAGTCATGCAGAGCTGTGGTTCATCCTTGTATTCTTAAATGTCTCATTACAGTATGTGTCAATATGGCAAGGTTATAACTACCAGCCACATAGAGGCAATGACACTGATGTTCACAACAGCAGTACTACTGGCAATCTGAATATTTAATATGCAGGATGGTCTCTCATGCTTAATGTGAATTATTATCAAGACAAGGTTTTGCTCAGTTTCAACTATGTTTCTTAGCATGAAATTCCATATGGGGGAAGCTGATTGTCCATTCCATTTTATACTGGAATTGTGTCTGAAGGTTTTCAAAATGCACAATGACTTTACATTAAAAATCATGATGCATTAAAGAAGCCCTGTTCCTCTCTTTTGATAAACTGCTTGGGGGAGGGGTTCCCTTCTTTCTTTAATTTCTAGTGTTTTTGTAAAATGTTTTGTTCATCAGAGGTATCCATAAATAAATAGGAAGATTGACTGGGATTTTTTATAAGATCTTCACATCAAAAGGAAGGCAGTATGATAGTCCACTATATTGTAACAAGAAGTGATTATAAAATATGTAGGATCTTGCAGTTACAAGGATGGTTAAACAGGAATATGTAAAAGGCATTGTACAATATGCTAAGCACTAGCATCCTTGACCTCTTTCTAGCATCCAGCCACTGCAGACAATAATCGCCACTCAAACTGTTTTTCTGCAGATTTGTGAGAGCTACAGGCAATACAATTTGTTTAGAAAATTAACTGCACCAGACATTTACCAGTGCTGTTCAGAATGAAAACCTAGTCATGTTATGCCCATTAAATTCTCCACTTCTTCTGCTCTTGCATTCATTATTTGTACTGTAATCCTCCATACAAATCTAGAAATCCCACAAGACCATGCCCATGAAAAATTTAAGTTCTTCTGATTAGTATCTTAAATTTAAAAATAATTCCCTCTTTCATAATGGCTAATGGAATAAACATTATATTTAAGGAACGGCTTTAATAGTTCTATTGCTTTCATAAAATGATCATAATACTGCAAAGGAGCAAATAAATTTGAGCAAAATATAAACATTTAATTTACTAAATTTCACACAGTAATAGGAGTTTTAAAAGGAATGGCCCAGAATATATAATCTCATATAAGAACTGAATTAAGTATTCATTTAGATACTCTGTTTATATTATTTGAGTACTCTAATTCCACAAGAAATCTTAGAACCAATTTTGTTACATACATTATTCATTCTGTTCTAAGTATGGAATCCTGCCAATATAACTAATAATTAACTCAGGATAAATGTACTTTAACGATATTTCAAATATAGCTACTTGAACTGCACATAAATTAGATAAACTAGATTTAAAAAAAAAACAATCTTTGAAATGCTGTGACTTTGAATTAATTTATGTTGAACACAGTGGGTACCAGATTCAGTGCTCGTTGCCATGACAACAGACACTGAAAATTTAAACATCCAGTGGCAGGCTGAATTTCTCACAAAGAGAGCTCTTTCACATTAAAATTATATACTGGTGAAACATTAAACATATCTGCATGCAAACTACTTTTTAAAAGGATAGTTCAATCATTCCTTCTAACCAGTGAATGTTCAGATGGTACGTTCATTTGAGCTTTTGTTTCTATGAGCTTTAGAAGAGGGAAGAAAAACTACTTTATGAAAAGATAAAGTGGCTGATTATCAAACTGTAATGGATGAAAGAATCAAAACATTTTAAAAGCCCATTTTTAATTGCAGTCTGATCATCTATTTTGCTGGATAAGGAAGATGCTGAGTTAGATATTCATCCCATGCAACACAAAACTAATGCATCTGTGTGATAGTGGTTAAAGGCACATTGCTAATCATCCAATGCTTGGCTTCTCTGCTAACTGAATTTTCCTCAGTTTTAATTTAAAATGATTCTTTTAGTTCCACCAGTATTTCTGCTGGAGATATCTGTTCTCTGATAAGAATAGTTCTCATTTCATGCCAGTGCATCTTTTTCTTTTTGTCCCCATGATACTGTATGCCAGCATGCCAAACAAAATGTACTTGCCAGGTGCCAACTTAATTTCTGCTACTTTCCAGAATCAGAAGTGAAGGGGCTTTACTGCTACTTGGTTTTCCAGTGCAACTTTACTGTCTGCTCAGCTTAGTAGATGAGAAGTAGGAGCACATTAAAAAATGGGGTGCAAAGGGAAACTGCTTGGCATAAAAGAGAAAGCAACCATGATGGATCAGGTCAGTGGCCCATCCAGTCCAAAACTCTGTGTCACAAAGTAGCCAAAACCCAGGTGTCATGAGGTCTATCAGTGGGGCCAGAAGTTCAGAATCCTTCCATTTCGCCCCAAGCACCAAGAACACAGAGCACTACTGCCCCAACTTGTGTTCCATCTATACCTTGTGGCTAAAAGCCACTAATGGACCTCTGTGCCATATTTTTATCCACTCCTTTCTTGAAGCTGCCTATGCTTGTAACTGCCATAACTTCCTATGGAAGTGAATTCCACATATTAATTACTCATTGGGTGAAGGTGCGGGATCTTCCTCCCCCGCCCATTAAAACATCCCGCCGTGGTGTTTAAATGGGGGGGGGGAGGAAGATCCCACACCTTTGCTATCTCCCCGCCAGGCGAAGAGACAGCAAAGAGAGTTGCCGTGTGCCCCCCCCATTTAAACACCACGGTGGGATGTTTTAATGGGCGGGGGAGGAAGATTCCACACCTTTGCTATCTCCCTGCCAGGCGGAGAGATAGCAAAGAGAACTCCTGGGCTTCCCTTTCCTTTCTGGGTGTTTAAATGGGGGGGGGGGCAGATCGCCCACCTTTTCTGGCACCTTTAAAAAAAAAGCCAAGCACGATATCCCATGGTACTGTGCTTGTGCGAGTGTGAAATGCCATCTCAAAGAATGAGGTCCGGTTGAGCACTCTGATTGACCAGCGACGGGACCCACATGGGATAAAAACGTTAGCCTGGCTGTTGTCTGATCGGGAAATTGGTTGTGCGGATTATAATAGAGGCGCGTTGCAGATGGATTTAATGGTGAATGTGACCGCACCCAAGTATTCCATGGGCTAATGCATTCTGTTCCCTATCTCTATCCTCCCATTAACACTGTAAATCAGTTACTGACTTTCAATTTACTGACAAACATAGCTTGAAAATCCATCTGAACAGGCCAACTATGATTTACACTTCTCCTACAAACTGAGATTTCAAACCAGCTTCAAATCAGGATTTGGATACCCATTTTCAAGGTGAAACAGTAAACAAAGTTAGCATGTCCAGATATAATGGCAAACCATGTTCTATATATCAGAAGTCACTAAGTGATTGGTAGCATGCAAGGGAAAAAGGAAGGGTGATGAAATGGAAGAAGCACCTGAGCACAGGACTTACTCATGTAGAAGCCAACCATCTGAATCAGGAGATTCTCGCTGAAGTGGATCGCATGTAGTTCTTAGAGGATATGCTGTGATGGTAAGCAGTGTTCCCTCTAAGCTGAGTTAGCATGAGCTAGCTCACAGATTTTTAGCCTCCAGCTCACACATTTTTGTCTTAGCTCAGGAAGGATGACCCTGGAGCACAATAATTTATGCAGTAGCTCACAACTTTAATGCCAGTAGCTCACAAAGTAGACTTTTTGCTCACAAGAGTCTGTAGCTTAGAGGGAACAAGACCCTGTCTTCAGACACATTTAGAAAAGTCAGAAAACTGCCCTTGGTATAACATTTTACCTGATGAAAAACTATGGCAAACATGACTCTTGCTTTAATTAAGATGTGCATTACAAACCTTGATTATTTGAATACTATGCTCAGAGCATGTTGTGTCTGCTCCTTTCAATATTTTGGTATTCTCCCCAAAAAACTCTTCTGTTATATGCATACTATTTAACTGTCCCTCACTATTCAAAGGTTTTTTGCCTGTCTAGGCTTAATGCTAATCCTTCTCAGGTTCGCCAGGGTAGATATTCCATATTATGACTATCTTTGCCCTTGCCCTTTAGGTAGAATTGACACCTCCTTTCATATTATTTTTTAGTGCCCGAACTTGGAAGATCTTAGAGTACCTTTTATTACTCCTCTTCTAGCTTGCCATTCTGAGCTTTCAACCTCAGATGCCTGGTATTTTTTATTTTGTTATAAGGATCCTAAAATTACATTAGCAGTAGACAAATATTTTTCAGTCCTTCTATCTTTTAAGTCATAGCTATTTCTGCTGCTCAAGAGCAGTGTCTCATGGAGCTTCAATGGGAGAAAGGAAAGAAAGAAAAGGAGTCAGAAAACTGAGTCACAGATATTACCAGCGTATTATGACAAAGAGATGAGACAGCAAACATTGAGACAATAGATTCAAAGTTAGTAAAATAACTATAGCACACCAGAAGCAGGTAGAAAATGAGATGAATAAGAATTGCTACCGTGGATGGAAGAGAAAACAGTAGTTAAAAGAAAAATGTCCAAGAAATAGAAGTGACCAGGTAAACTGTCTTACTCTATCAGACCATTGAGCCAATAAGCTCAGTTTTGTCTACTCTTTAGAGTCATGGTCCCAGGGCTGACACAATCATGGGGGTTTTGCCCTAGGTGAACTATAACTTTGGTATACACATTCTCTTCAATACAGAGACAAGTCTAAAATGAATGTTTTATTTACTGGGCATTCAAAACAATGTAAAAATAAAAATAGATAAGCTCATCAAAAACTCTACATTTTTCATCCCAGCAGCTATAGAAAATCAAAGTCATCAGGCATCAAAATTCTAGAAACTGGTTAATGCCAAGCTTCCCTTCAAGACAATAGAGGCAACTCCTCTTGCCTTTTTGGTGCCCCACAAAATCTGGCACTCTGGGCAATCATCTTGTCTTGCCTAGTGGCTAGGTTGGCCCTCCCTGAATATCTGGAGATCAATGAAGATCTGGATGCTTCTGGGTGCACAATATACAGAGCCAAAGACTCTGCACCCACACTTCAGTTCCATGGACAGAACTGAATAATCAGTATTCTAATATAAAGAAATGAGTCCATAGAGAATATAGCAATTTGCTTCTCGCCTACCAAAACATATCCTTGCACAAGAGAGTGCAAGACCACTTGAAGCGCCTATCATGTGCAACACTCCCAGCTGGTGGCACAGAATAGCATAGTCTATTACCTCTCAGAATTGTGCTGCCACCACCTGGGTCCAAACGTGAAGTCCAAAGGTTCAGGCAGCCTTGTTGGTGCTTTCCTTGCTCCTAGTTGACAGAGAGGCATGAGCATGAAAGGAGGTATAAATTCTTCCTAAAGGGCAAGGGCAAAGATGATCAGAATATAGAATATTCAAAAATCTACCCTGGCAAACCTGAGAAGGATTAGCATTAAACCTAAACAGGCAAAAAGCCCTTGCATAGCAAGGTAACTGGTGTGACTTGCGTTCATTGCTTTCCCATCCTGTACAGCTTGGAAAAACAAAATTCCTTGAGCTGAGCCTATAATAATAATATTTCAGCAAGTTGATCTATTGAAGATTGGCTGCCCCAGTAGAAACATGATTCCTGCTGAGCCTTCATAAGAGTCAGTAGAAGGTACAGAAGGCTACCTTTTATATAAGTCTGTTTTAAAAAAAAAAATGTAAGACAATGATCAACCATTTTGTGAACTTTTAGCAGTGATTCTTACAACAGATTTCCGCGGCTGTGGTATTTGTAGCAACATATAAGCCACTAATTAAATTTCTTTAAGCATATAGACAAAAATTTCAGGGACCCTATGGTCTAGTTGTTTTTCTTACTGAATGACAAAGGAGCAGTACATGCAAATCACCTGCTTGGAAATGCATGTAGGAGGCAGGGGAAGGAGATGAGCCTGTACATAATTCCTGTAATCCTATTGCTTTGCAAGAATCAGACATATATGCATACCATATGTGCCACAAATTATACTGTCTCTGCTCCCCTCTCCCCCCACCCTGTGACTGGGTGAACCACTCAAAAATTCATTAGATGAATCAGACATTTCAAGTGCCAGAGATGATTCACTGGGATTTCTGGGAAAAGGTACAAAAACAATGATGTGCTTAAGTATTGTCAACATACAACGGTGTTATTGTTCAAAACATTCCTTCTTTCTGAATATTACAAATCCATTGCGTTTTGAATTTGCCTGCATCACAATGTCCTTTTAAAGAATTGGAAATAACTTTTATAATAGCTGTCATTGAAAAACAATTCACATGAGTCATGGGCTCATCATGACGATACAACCATTCTGAGAACAGTGTACTGCTGCTTCCATACATTTGCCTGCTGTAATCTGCACTTGAAGATTAGCAAAAAGAATACAAAAGAATCCTAGAAATTTGCTGCTGAAGAAAAGCACTACTGTACTTCAGAACGAGGATGCTGCTGTTGCCATTAGATTCTGATGCCAGCCTCCAGTTGGGCCTGAAATTCTTCTGGAATTACAACTGATCTCCATATCATAGAAATCAATTTCAACTGGAAGTCATGGCAATTTTGGAGGGTAGAATCTATGGAATCACATCCCCACTGAGCTCTGTGCCTTTCACTAAATTCTACCTTTCCAAGCCACCACCACAACCCCAAATCTCCAGGAATCTCCCAAGCCTGAGTTGGCAACTCTTTTTTTTCCTTATGAACACTGTGATTTGATATAGACTGTTAGTAATTGCACTGTGAATCATCTTTTACCTTCCTTATGCCTAAGCTAACCAGTGTCTAACAAATTTGTTGCAAACCCCACATCCTGCATATTGAAATCTGGTCATCCCCCCCACCCACCCCGCCCCAGAGGATTTGCATTTTCTCAGCTGGATTTCTGAATGGCTCAAAATACATGACCACATCACAAATCAACATCAACATACTTTTCATACATATCTCAAGATGTGTTCCCTCAGATTCTAGGCAAAATGCAACCAAAGCAACAACCATTCACAAATCCAGTTCAACACATACAAATCTACTGTGAAAGACAAGTTCAAAACAAATAAATTATATCAGAATGAAAGTGTAAGGTAATTGGGGGATAAAGGCCAGGCATAAATGAAGAAAATAAATAAATTATTGTCAAAACTGAATTGTCTTCAGTTTAGGAGATCTTCTATCAGTTTCTCTTGCTTTAATAGCAGCAAGGTAATCTGACTTCCACTATCAAATAGTTGGAGGGTTTCATCTAATTCCTAGGAAGCACAATATATAAAACATTTCATATTCATAACCCAGCACTAGCTGAAGAGAAATATAGCTTTCTTCTGGCTTTAGAAGTAAGGCTAGAAGCAGGGAGCTTCTGGAATAATTGTCAAATCTTTTTGAGTGTATCAAATACAAATTTTATCATTTGACCTTTTTAATTTTACTTGTCAGAATGAAAGAGAACAGTACCTGAAATGATCCCCAGTATGTCAAGAGTAATGGGAAGTTTGGGACCACATGTTAGCTGCTCAAAAAGAAAAGAAGGCAAAAAAGAAATGCCATGACTATAATGCAAATCTGGCTTCATTTATTTTCTTTCTCCAGTGCAGGAGACAGAAAAGGCATTTCCAGTTATTTTCAACAAGGAAAATAAAACATATTTTACATGAGAGAAAGCATGAAGGTTAATCAGATTTAAGAAAAAATGCTACCAATGCGTCAACCCCTATCAAAAATCATTTGTGTTAACAATAGCTTGTGACTTTGTAGGAAAGAATTCTAACTTAGACATAAGGGAGGAAGAAATATTGCTAGTAAAGCAAAAAGCTTTTTCAGGTTGGCAAGTTTATCACTCTGTTGATACCATTCAAACACTTTGTTGCCCAAACACAATGCTTCACTGCCATATGAATAAGCCAAACCTAAGATAAAACGCCAAGTCCGCGTTCTTTCATCTTCGACGGGCAAAGCAGTTGGCCCCCTTCCTGGAGCGCCGTGACCTAGCAATGGTGATCCATGCTACAGTCACCTCAAGACTGGATTACTGCAATGCCCTCTACATGGAGCTGCCCTTGTGCCGAACTCGGCGGCTGCAGCTGGTGCAGAATGCGGCGGCTAGGCTGTTGCTGGGGCTCCCAAGGTGGGAGCACATACAGCCGGGGCTACGCGGACTGCACTGGCTGCCAGTGGTATACCGAGTTCGCTACAAAGTGCTGGTTATCACCTTTAAAGCCCTATATGGCCGAGGACCTACCTACCTGAGGGACCGTCTCTCCCCATATGAGCCCCAGAGAGCGCTGAGGTCAGATGGAAAAAACCAGCTGAATGTCCCTGGGCCAAGGGAGGCCAGATTGAAGGCCACCCGGGATCGGGCCTTCTCTGTCGCAGCTCCACTGCTGTGGAATCAACTCCCTGAGGAGGTGCGGGCCCTATGATGCTTAGATCAATTCCGTAGGGCCTGTAAGACCCACCTTTTCAAGATGGCCTTCAACTAATGACAAAGCTAGGAAATGCTGCTGAAAATGCCTTTAGTTACTGAATTCCACTGAAGATCTAATGTTTATAACGCCACATTGTTAAATGTTAAATTTAATAATCTATAATTTTGTTTTAACCATGTTTTTATAAGTATAATTGATGTACAGTGTATTTTATGTTGTGAGCCGCCCTGTGCCTGCTTCGGCGGGGAGGGCGGGATAGAAATAAAAAATTATTATTATTATTATTATTATTATTATTATTATTATTATTATTATTATTATTATTATTATTATTATTATTATTATTATTATTATTATTATTAGATCTGTGGAAGCCAGGATTCTTGGGAATTCAATCACTCCACTAAACTATACTTTAGGGGAAAGAGCACCAAAGTCCAAATCTTGACCAACCCTGAACACAACTGCTACAGCTACATGCTGGCATGAGTATAAAATTCATTATAATCTACTCACCAGAAATTGCTGCTGTTGTTTTTCATACCAGCAAGAAGAACCCATGGATGGGACAGCAGGAGGCAATGAGTAAGGGAATGGTAGAGTGAAATATTCATGCCTACCCATTCCATAGGGTTACCAAGTCCAATTCAAGAAATATCTGGGGACTTCAGGGGTGGAGCCAGGAGCAATTGTGTGACAAGCATCATTGAACTCCAAAGGGAGTTCTGGCCATCACATTTAAAGGGACTACACACCTTTTAAATGCCTTCTCTCCATTGGAAATAATGAAGGATAGGGGCACCTCATTGGGGGTTCATAGAATTGGACCTCCTGGTCCAAACTTTTTGAAACTTGAGGGGTGCTTTGAGGAGAGGCACTGGATGCCATGCTGAAAATCTGGTGCCTCTACCTAAAAAAAACAGCCCTCCAGAGCCCCAGATACCCGCAGATCAATTATCCATTATACCCTATGGGAATCATTCTTCATAGGGAATAATGACATTTCCCTCCCCTCCCCCTGCTTTCTGATGACCCTGAAGCAGGGGAGGGCTTCCAAACCAGGAGATCCTCTGCTCCCACCTGGGGACTGGCAACCCTACATTGACCATGTTCTATCCTATTGCCAAGATTACTTGCTTCATAACTGTATGCTTCATAACTGCTTCATGTAAAGCAACAGAAGTCCAGCTCATGCTTTCTCAAAAAATGAACTGGGTGTGCCAACATCAGGTGGCAGGCAGACCAAACCATTTAATCAACATTTTACAAATTGGTACAAATCCCTAAGGAAATTCTGGATTAGGCTTCACCCTTTGTACAATACTTGGGCTAGGTCATCATTAAAAAGGGTCTAGATAGACAAAGATGGGGCTGTGAAAACACAGAAAGATCAGAATCTTTTTGAACATGTGGATTGGTGATAGGGTTCAATATCTCTCAGCAGACCTTTGATACTTTGGTAATATAGTGGCAAATATATGCCATAGTAGGCATTATATCAGCAGGTAAAAGTGATCAAGATAGTATCTACTCAAGGTCAAGGAAAGCACATGAGGCCAAAGCCATCAGAGTTTATCCAGAAGGATTGGCAAATCATAAATCAGCACAAAACAGGCTATAAAGACAAGGTAAGAAAACAAGGTATGGAAGAGACTAGAATGTGATCTGGTATGTAAGAGTACAGTTGCTCCGATCTGAAACACATGCTGATTCAAAAACAGAGAAGACGACTACAATCATGGGATGTAAACAGTCAGCCTGCAAGAGTTCAAAGATTAGTCCGGGGACTCATTCTCTCATTCCTGCAACTGCAGGAGCTACTTCACAGTGCATAATCCTTTTCTACTGCAATGTGTGCACAAATACTGGAATTACATTGGTGGAGTCAATCAAATGTATGTCCCACATAATCATTCCCTCCCCCCTCAAGTCGGGTTTCTATTATGACTGTACCTGTTAATGTGGTTCCAGCATAGAAACACACTTCACACAAGGAGCACAAGGTAATCTCTTCCATAGCAAGCTCTGTGTGTTAGAAAGAGAAAGAAAGAGAAGAGATATGAGAGAATGAGACCAGTGTATTTCACCCAATGTAAGTCTAGCCAACATACAGGTGGGGAGATGCGAGGCGGGCAGGCTGACTAAGGTGATAATAACTTGCAGGTTTTTGTGGAATAGTTATTAACAACCTTGGAATGCTCCAAAGTTATTGTGGCTGAACTTTAGGATGCAACAACTGCTGTGAGTGCTTTCTATGGCCCATATGTCAGACAATGTCAGAGAGTGTCCTGGTCAGCATTTGTTATACTCAGACATCACAAGAAATCCAGTTAAGCCAAGATTTATGCACATACACCATTTTGCCAAGGTTGTGTGAAAGCCTCTCCCCCCACTCCTTCTCATGCAAAATACCATTAATTAACAATCTTTGTTTCTGCATGACATACAAATACAGGCACTTTGGTGAATTGGCATTAAACCTGTATTGTAGAATCCTGAGTTGTGGGGAGCAAACAAACCCTTGTTTCACCCAAGCTCCTGCATTTACGTGCTGTGGGAGATGGGAGAAGGAGGAGGGAAGAGAGAGCTGTGCACACAAACACAGTGACGAGGTTTGTTTGTGTATGGTCTTGACAACTGGAGCTTTTTTGTAGTGTCTGAATGTTACCCTAGAGTAGTGACAGTAAAGATCAACAAATCCAACAACCCTGATTCTAAACAGGTAGCATGCAAGATTCAAGATGCCATCTATGTCCCCATGACATGTTGACATAGAAATAAAATTTCTTTTTTGCTGTGCTTGCTTTTTGTCACTATATTTTGTAAGGCATAAAAATAGTACATAATTAAAATAGTAATTTATGCAAGGAAACCAAGGACAAGTGCAGCTGGATTTATTTATAAAAGACTTAAACAATACAAGACAGAAATACTGAATGTAACTCTGTGTTTACATTCTGGCTGCTAAGCTTGCCAAAGCTGATGTCACTTCCCAAGTACTGTGATTTATGCCAAAAGATGAATATAGATTATAATAGTGATCTGCATGTTCCTTTTGGGCAGGGTTTTTTTGGTAGAAAATAGGCTTCCCAATCCCCAGGTGCCAGCGGGGGATACCCCAGTTTTACAGGCTTCCCCCAGCCCCAGCCAGCTGGCCAGCGGGGAAAGCCCTGCCCCCACAGCCACCATGCAGCTCTAGATCTTGGGCAGGTTTAGAAACCTGCAAACAGGTCCGTTTCAAAATGTGCATGTGTCTCTGTGCCTTTAAAGTTGAGAAGGAAGTTCTTCATGGGAAGGATCAGCAAAACAGTCCCTTGGTTTGTTTTGCTTTCGTTTCATAGCTACTAAGTGTGTATGTGTGTGAGAGAGAGAGGGAGGCAGGGAGGGAGCAGCGTAGCCCCTGTTCTTTTCAGATGTCGTTGTGGAGGAACCAGACCTAGTAAGTGTGTGTGTGACGGGGGGGGGGGTTGCCAATCCCCTGGTTTGGAAGCCCCCCCCCCCGCTTTAGGGTTATCAGAAAGTGGCGGGGGGGGGTACAGAAATGTCTACTGGGCAATTATTCCTATGGAGAACGATTCCCATAGGGAAATTGATCTGTGGATATCGAGGGCTCTGGGGGCTGTTGTTTTAGGTAGAGGCACCAAATTTTTAGTATAGCATCTAGTGCCTCTCCCAAAATTACCCCCCAAGTTTCAAAAAAATTGGACCAGGGGGTCCAATTCTATGAGCCCCAAAAGAAGGCTCAATTTTTTCCTATGGAAGGAAGGCATTTAAAAAGGTGTGCTTTCCCTTTAAATGTGATGGCCAGAACTCCCTTGGAGTTCAATTATGCTTGTCACACCCTTGCTCCTGGCTCCTCCCCCAACATCTCCTGGCTCCACCCCCAAAGTCCCCAGATATTTCTTTAATTGGACGGCAACCCTAGCTGGAGGTGAAGGGGAGCTACAAATGCCATTGGCATTGTGTTTGCCACAGCAGCACCTTTAAGATCGACAAGGCTTTCCCCCCTTCTTCCCTGAATGTTTCTCTGTGTTGGGGGTGGAGGCTGTGCCTGCTTTCTTTTCTTCCTTCCTCAGTATCGCGTTTTACCAAGCAGCACTTAAGGACCAACAAAGTTCCCTCCCCTTCCTCTGTGTGTGTGTAAGAGACTGAAAGAGAGTTCATTGGAGGTGGGGAAAGGGAGGCTGGGTCTGTCCTCCTCAGTGTGGCATTTGACCCAGCAGGAGCACCTTTAAGATCAACAAAGTTTTTTTCTCTTCATCTATGAGTGAGAGAGTGAGTGTGTGCTGGAGGTGAAGGGGAGCTATAAATGCCATCCTTTTGTAGGGGGACCCCTGAATAATTAATGAATACCCCTATAATAATAAATGAAAGCACGCTTTTGCCTTCAAAAAGAGGGTGTCTGATGCAATGTTTGTTAGAAGCAGACAGCCTTCAGTGGATGTGGATTCACAGATGTGTATTAGATAACACAAAGAGGCCTCACTGAGAAGCTTCTTGCAAGAGCTGATAATGCATGGAGACAGAAGGTATAGTAAAATACTAGAAGGAGAGCAAGGGGTGGAGAATGTTGAATTAGATAAGCTTGGGGGGGCTGCCTGCTTGTTTTGGGTGTGAATAAAACTGGCTGGGTGTAGGATGATTTTAACTTAGTCATTTTAGAGGCTTATGTCTGGCTAAGTTCTGCTTTAGGTGCCAAAGTAAAATTCGTTTCATACCAGCAATGTGTGCGGACCTCGTTATTTCTCTGCTTCATTTTCTGGGAGAGTCTGGGAGATCTGGGTTTGAATCCCCACCCTGCCAAGGAAGCTTGTTGGGTAACGTTGGAATACTCTCAACCTCTGAAGGAAGCAGCTTTGGGCTCCCAAGAAAGGTAAGATATAAATTAAGATTGCCAACCTCCAGGTGGTGGCTGGAGTTTTGCTACTCAACAAAGGTTTGAGTAGCAGAAAGCAATGTAAGGAAATCAATTTAAATTTGGAAGGAGGAAGTGATGTCACAGGAAGGGAAGGAGTTTGGGTGCAGTGTGCTGAAAGTGACACCATTGGAAGAAGTGGAGCTCAGAAGTGACATCACTTGACCTTTGTCCTGGAAGTGATATCACAGGATATGACATCACAAAAGTGATGACATATCCTGCTCCTGGCTCCACCCCCAAAGTCCCCATATATTTCCTTAGTTGGACTTGGCAACCCTAGCAGAAGAAGCCCAACAGAAACTCATTTGCATATTATGCCACATCCCCTAGTGTCACCATTGTTTTGCATAGGGCTTTTTTGTGAGAAAAGCCCAGAAGGGACTCATTTGCATATTAGCAAGCTAGCCCCTGGCACCAAGCTAGCCGGAACTGCATTCCTGCACGTTCCTGCTTTAAAAAAAAAAAAAAAGCCTTGCTTTTAGGGATGCAGTCATAAGTCTGTACCCAGCTAAATGAGAAACAAGTACACCAAATGATTCTAGAACCAAAATGGCATTTTTATGCCATCAGTTGTCAACTCCTATTTTTCATCCAATGTAAGTCTAGCCCATGTACAAGTGGAGAGACAAGAGGGGTGGGCAGTGTGCCTAAGGTGATAATAACTTGCAGGTTTGTGTGGAATAATTATTGACAACCTCAGAATGCTCCAAAGTTATTGTGAATTAACTTTAGGATGCAAGAATTGCTGTGAGTGCTTTCTGTTGCCCATATGTCAGGCAAGGTGAGGAGTATCCAGCTTCAATGGCATCTGCTCCCTCTCAGGATCAGTAGCTGGAACCAAAAGCAGGCCAGACAGCGATGTGACTGTCATGTTTGAAGCAATCAGTTAGCAAGGCCAATTCAACAGAAGTTTCAGGGAAAAATACATGTTTGTGCATGGCAGCAAGGGGGCGGGATCTTTTCATCTCTTGTGAGGCTGAGACTTCTTTTGAGGGGGCAGAGCCTTATTTGAGTCAGATGGCCTTGTGAGGAGGAATATGAGGAGGCTGTTCTAGCAGGCCAGGGAGGAAGGAAGTAGGCACTTCACTGGCTGAGAAAGAGATATCTTAAGAAAGTTGGAGAAACAAGATGGTTGCAGCCTCCTCCCCTCTCCATTCTGAGGTGCAGCTGAGCCACCTCAGTTTCACAATGGGCTTACTGGTGGAAGTGGCTGCTGGGGAAAACCCTTACCCTGATGGAGGAGGATATAGCAAAGAAGAAGAGGAGTTGGTTTTTATACCCTGCTTTTCTCTACAATAAGGAGTCTCCAAATGGTTTATAATCCCCTTTACCATTCCCACAACAGACACATTTGTGGGGGTGGGGGGCTGATAGAGGTCTGAGAAAACTGTGATTGGTCCAAGACCACCCAGCAGGCTTCATGTGCAGGAATGGGGAATCAGTTCTAGTTCTCCAGATTAAAGTCTTTCACTCTTAACCACTACACTACAGTGGTAAGTAGTCAGGTCTGTGTTGCAAAATACCTATAATAATAATATAATAATAATAACTTTTTATTTGTATCCCGCCCTCCCCGCAAGCAGGCTCAGGGCGGCTCACAACATGTGAATACAGTATACAATAAAACCATGTGCAATCAATTATAAATTCATATACAATTTCGATATAAAATCATCCTTAAAATCATTAAAATTACATTAAATTTAAGATTATGGTGCTATAATTAAGATCTTTCATAAAATCTTGGCTCGGTTTGTGTGAAGGCTATTTTAAAGAGGTGGGTCTTACAGGCCCTGCGGAATTGATCTAAGCATCGCAGGGCCTGTACCTCCTCCAGGAGTTGGTTCCACAGTAGGGGGGCCGCTACAAAGAAGGCCCGATCCCGGGTGGACTTCAATCTGGCCTCCTTTGGCCCAGGGATATTCAGCTGGTTCTTTCCAGCTGACCTCAGCGCTCTCTGGGGTTCATGTGGGGAGAGACAGTCCCTCAAGTAGACAGGTCCTCGGCCATATAGAGCTTTAAAGGTAATAACCAGGACCTTGTAACGAACTCGGTATGCCACCGGCAGCCAGTGCAGTCCACGTAGCCCCGGCTGTATGTGCTCCCATCTTGGGAGCCCTAACAGCAGCCTAGCTGCTGCGTTCTGCACCAGCTGCAGCCACCGAGTTCGGCACAGGGGCAGCCCCATGTAGAGGGCGTTACAGTAGTCCAGTCTCGAGGTGACCGTAGCATGGATCACCGTTGCTAGGTCCTGGCGCCCAAGGAAGGGGGCCAGCTGCTTCGCCCGTCGAAGATGAAAAAATGCGGACTTGGCAGTGGCCGCTATCTGTGCCTCCATTGATAATAAAGGCTCCAGAAGAACCCCCAAGCTCCTGACTCTGTGGGCCGCTTTCAGCGGTACACCGTCAAAAGCCGGAAGGGGGATTCCCCCTCCCAGGGCACCACGGCCCAAGCAAAGGACCTCTGTCTTCGTTGGATTCAACTTCAACCCACTCAGCCTGAGCCAACCTGCCACGGCCTGCAATGCTAAGTCCAGGTTCTCCGGGACGCAGCCAGGCCGGCCGTCCATTAGAAGATAGAGCTGGGTGTCATCTGCATATTGGTGACACCCGAGCCCAAACCTCCGGGCTATCTGGGCAAGGGGGCGCATGTAGATGTTAAATAACATCGGGGAGAGAACTGCACCCTGTGGCACCCCACACACTAGAAGAAGAAGATATTGGATTTATAGAGTCTCAGAGCGGCTCACAATCTCCTTTACCTCCCCCCCCCACAACAGACACCCTGTGAGGTGGGTAGGGCTGGAGAGGGCTCTCACAGCAGCTGCCCTTTCAAGGACAACCTCTGCCAGAGCTATGGCTGACCCAAGGCCATGCTAGCAGATGCAAGTGGAGGAGTGGGGAATCAAACCCGGTTCTCCCAGATAAGAGTCCACACACTTAACCACTACACCAAACTGGCTCTCCAAACTAGTGGGTGCCTCTGGGACAGCTCTCCCCCAATTGCCACCCTTTGTCCCCGCCCATCAAGGAAGGAGGAAAGCCACTGTAAGGCCGACCCCCTAATCCCTGTGTCAGCAAGCCGGCGGGCCAGTAGCTGATGGTCGACCGTGTCGAACGCAGCCGACAGATCTAACAACATCAGCATCGCTACGCCGCCTCGATCCAGATGCCGCTGGAGGTCATCCACCAAGGCGACCAGCACTGTCTCCGTTCCATGGCCTGGACGGAAGCCAGACTGGTGGGAGTCTAAGGCGGAAGTGTCATCCAGAAATCTCTGTAACTGTGCCACCACTGCCCTCTCAATAACTTTACCTAAAAATGGTAGATTTGAGACCAGTCGGTAATTCGCCAATTCGGCCGGGTCTGCTGTACTTTTTTTCAAGAGAGGGCGGACCATGGCCTCTTTCAAAGATGTTGGAAATTGCCCTTCCAAGAGGGATCTATTTATGATATCCCGTATAGGATATCTTAGTTCCCTCTGACAAGATTTAATCAGCCAGGAGGGCATGGGTCAAGGTCACAAGTTGTAGGGCGCACAGTAGAGAGAATTCCATCAACTTCCCCTAAGCTAAGTGCTTCGAAGTGATCCAAACTAAAATCAGAAGACAGGCACGGAGCCTCGGGTTCCAATACTGTATCCAACGTGGCGGGAAAGTCTTGGCGGAGTGACGAGATTTTGTATGCAAAAAATTTCGCAAAAGCCTCACAGCCTATTTCCAATTCTTTTACATTTGGTCTGCCCTGAGGCAGAGTAGTCAGATTCTCAATTATCTTAAATAATTGTGCCAGGCGCGAATTTGCAGACGCAATCCTGGTCGCAAAGTATTCCTTCTTTGCGGCCTTGACTGCCATCTCATAAGACTTCATAAACGTTCTGTAAGATGTTCTCGTTGCTTCGTCACGAGTATGCTGCCACCGCCTCTCTAGTCGTCTGAGTCCCTGTTTCAGCTGCCGTAGCTCCAAGGTGTACCATGGAGCCAGCCTGCTACGGGGGCGCAGAGGACGCTGGGGAGCGATCTCGTTGATGGCCCTGGATAGCCTGTCATGCCAGACCTCTACCAGGTCATCAAGGGGATTGTTAGAGGGCCAGGGATCCCGCAGAGCCATTTGGAACCGTTCCGGGTCCATCAGACTCCGCGGGCGAGCCAAAATAGGCTCGCCGCCCATACAGGGTTGGGGCGGCGCACCCACACGGGCCTAGAGACTTTGGGAGTGGATCTGGAAGAGGAGAAAGGGTTTGGGGAGCAGAAGGCGCTTAGAATGGTACAATGCCATAGACTCCACTCTTCAAAGCAGCCATTTTCTCCAGGGGAGCTGATTTTTGCCAGCTGGACATCAGTTGTAAAAGCAGATCTCCATGCTCAACTTAAAGGCTGGGAACCCTAGGATGCCTCACAGGAGCTTAAACCCAGATTCTGGTAGCAGCTGCTCCAAGGCCCTTTCTTTGTGTGCAAAGAAAGCTGCCTGCTTTCATGAAAAGCAGACTTCTCAGCACCACAGCATTGTTCTCAAGATGGCCAGCAAAAGAAGCATATCCATTCTGGAGGGACCCAATGTCAGCTATGTGGAACAGCTGCCAGGGTCCAATAACATCTGACCTGGAAGTATAAAGCTGCAGCTTGCAGGCTGACCCTTCAGTTTAAGAACATAGGAAAAGCTGTGCTGTATCAGGCCAAGGCCCATCCAGTCCAACACTCTGTGTCACAGTGGCCAAAACCAAAGTGCCATCAGGAGGTCCACCAGCAGGGCCAGAACTCGGGAAGCCCTCCCACTGTGGCCCTCCAAGCACCAAGAATTCAGAGCATCACTGCCCCAGACATAGCATTCCACTGATCTCTGCTCTGAGCAAGTTGTTTTTAGGGTAAAGTCTGTGTTAATTCTGTTAAGCCTGGTTCTCTCCCAACTGCCGTCCCTATGGTCTGTGAATTCCTAATCCTGATCACATTTGCCTGCACTGACTCTCTGACTAACTAACCCTTGGCTTTGACTTCTTCCTTCTTGCCTGATTGACCATATGACTTTGTGTCCGACATCAAAAATCTAGATATTATATAGATAACTTTCTGTTAAAGATTTTTATCATGAGATTTGGCCAAGAAAGTGCCTTTTCCCACTTATTCTCACAGACTCCAGGGAAAAAGAAACATGAAGATAGCAAAAGAAAATGGAACCTGCAATTAGCCTAGTTGGTTCACGTCTGCAAGTCAGACAGTCTATTAGGCATAATTACTAAGAGGGTATACAGTCCACTAAGGCTGAGAAGGTAAGAGAATTAGATCCACTTCTGGAAATGCTATGGGTCAAAATAGTGGGCCCAAAAGGGAGCTTAACTCTGGGTGTTTGTTATTGTCCACCAGATCAAAAGATAGAGGATGATTATAAAATGAAAGAATTGAAGATAGTGGCTAGACATAAAAACTGTATCATAATAGGTAATTTTAACTACCCACACATTGATTGGGTCAATATGTATTCAAGTTGGGAGAAAGAGACTGCATTTCTAGACACTTTCAGTAACTGTGCTATGGAGCAGATGGTCAAAGAACCTACCAGGGGAGAGGCAATCCTGGATTTGGTCCTAAGTAATGCCCAAGAGAGCTGGTGAGAGATGTAAAAGTGATTGCAGTGCTTGGGAACAGTGACCATAATGATTTTGATTTCACCATTTGTATAAAAAGAGGATTGCTCAAAAAGACCAACACAACCACTTTTAACTTTAAAAGGGGGTAAATTAATAGGAAATAGAGAGTTGCTTTTACAACTGATCTCCAGCTGGTGGAGATCAGCTCCCCTGAACAATTTGTCTCAACTGCCTGCAGCCTCTCTGTAAGGACGGAGGGACACATTTGCCACTCTTGGGGGAAAAGAGGAAGATTGACAGCCCAATGGGCTTGTGCTTGGGGGCAGGGCTGGCTGCAGCAGCATGCCTTTCCCACTAGTGCCAGTCTCCGTCTGCAGGCATTTGCTGGTTGCCTCTTATTAGGGGGGCCAGGTATGAATTTTTTTATTCCCAGCTGATTGATGGAACTGCTGGGTTGTTGTTTTTTTGCCTACCCTACATAGCATGTCAGTGGATTGGGAATTTGGCTGTAGGGAGGTGCTGTCAAATAGGTTGGTCACTTTGGTTGTGGCAGGTTTCTGTGGTTAATGAGCTTATGCGGCTAGCAGAGGACCAGAAAGCATCCCCCTTTTGTGGGGTTAGAGGTCTGTCAGGATCGACCTTCAAAAAGAGGGTGGGAGAATGCATTGGGTTTGCTGGCCCTGGGTGGGAGAATGCAGACCGTCCTTTGGGGCTTACCTGGAAGGTTCCTTTCATTGAGTTGCCCGGCTTCTGGTTGGACCTTCCCAGTTTGTTGCCTATTTGCTGAGCTGGCCTGGTGTGAGCTGGGGTGTACAGCTCTAGCCAGGGGCTGGGTTGCTCACCCGTTAAATGGCAGGGGAGGTGTCTGTTGAGACCCCTTGCCCTGACCAGGCCGCAGGTTCTGTTTAGCCCTTGCTATTTATTAATAAATTAAATAAAGTGGCCCTTAGTTTAATCCAATTATTGTGTCTGACTCTTTATTTCAACCTGGGGGGGGGGGGCAAAAGCTTTTGAGGAAGACTCAGCAAAGGAGTTCCTGCTTAAAAAAAAAAAAGCCCTGCTGAAGCCCCTCACCTTCCCACCCTCTCCTGGATTCACCCCCAAAGTTTCCAGGTATTTTCCAACAAGGACCTGGCAACCCTACTCAGGTCCAAGCAGTAACCATGGGAATCAAGAGAAAGAAAACATACCCTAAAGATGAATAGTTATCGGCAGCCTTTGCCTGGCCCTTTCAGTAGTCCTTCACTCCTGCACTGGTTTGCTGAATTCTAAAACTTTTTACTAAAACAACAGAAGACTATTGTAAAATTTGGGCTTTTGTTTGGGTTTAATTGAATTAGTATATACTATCATCTTTTCTTTTTCTTTTTACCTATCCTGAATGTCTAGGAAAAAGAACAGGCTACAAATCTAAATGCAAATGAATACATGACAGCAAAATCAGAACAATCTGTACTTTCCCACCAGTATCTAGCATTGTCCTTTAGCCTTTGTTTTCTTTAGGAACAGAAATGCAGAGATTTAAAAAACTGAAAGTATGCAATAATAATCATAGATTTTTCTTAAAAGTTGAACAATCCAGAAAATGCTATGATATAATGAAATGCTATCTGTGTCATAATCTTAATTGTGTGTGTGTATGTGTGTGTGTTTGTGTGTGTTTTAATGATTGTGGAGATTTCACATGAAAACATAGTTAAAACAATAATGGGAGCAGGAGAGCAAAAGAAATGACATACCAGGGAACTGTGCTGATTAAGAAGTGGGCAATTTAATTTCTTCTGGAGTATAAAACTCCAGCATGAATTAATTTACTTCACGCAGAGACCTGCTGTTCACTCTTCTTTTCTCAATCACTATTTACTTCATAAAATCACCATTCACCTATCTTTTCTGATCATTTAATTTCAGTAGGATTTTCCTATCGCAAGGCAGTTAGTACAGTTAAACCTTGCTCTGCACTTAATATAGAAATACATTACTCGGAGTTGCTGCAAAAGCACCAGGAATATTTTCAGTTAGAAACAGGATTGCTTTAATGGTCTGCCTTCATCCAGAACTACACTGACTTTCAATAAGGGGCTCTGAAACATTGTGAACCTGATTTTCTCACTATCTAATCAAAACTCCTACGGTCTTTCTTTGGATTGTGGTATGACTCCCTTCAGGTATTTAGAAACCTCTACCTCTGGCAGAAATCTCCTAACATCTGCAACACTGAGATATGCAAGTTGATTTTCTTAGCTATTCATCTGTTCAATTTTTATATCTCCCGTGCTCCAAAGAGCTCACAGCGGCATACTCTCCTTTCATCTTCCATTTATTTCTTACAAGAACCCATGAGATAGGTTAAACTGAAAATGCATGACTACTCCAAATTATGATAGAGGTGTATAAAACAGATGGTGGAAGTTTATAAAATGATGTGTGGGTAGAAAAAACATGTACAGAAACCTCTCCACCTCCCATAATACTAGTACTTGGAGACATTCAATGAAGTTGATGGACAGATTCAGGATGGAAAAAATACTTCTTTAGTGATTAAATTATGGAATTTACTGTTAGTGGATGTAATGATGGCCATGAGCAAAGATGGTTATTAGAAAGATTCATAGAATCCATCCATGGCTACTAGCCCTGGAGACTAAACAGAGCCTCCATTTTCAGAGGTCGTAAACCTTGAATACCAGCACTAGGAAGCAATATCAGGGCAACTAGTTGACTACTGTATGAAACAGAATGCTGGAGCACTGGTCTGATAGAGTAGGGTTCTTTTTATATTCTTACAGGATTTGAACAGGTGACCTCCCAAATCACAGTTTATCCCAGCATATGTCCTTAAGAAAATTCCACATTCCAACCTACAAAAAGCCAGGCTTTTCGTTTCTTGTGTCATTGGCTATAAAGCACACCATGAGTTAAGTTACTCTTTACTACTCTTAACATCTTTTCCCCAAGATCTAATAGGCAAGAGGGAGAAGGATTTTGAGCTAGGCTTCCCAATCCCCAGATCCCAGCAGGGGATCCACTGGTTTTACAGACTTTCCCCCACCCTCATAGCCACCATGTACCTCTAGCACTCCCGCAGGTTTAGAAACCTGCAAACAGGTCCCGTTTTAAAATATGTGCTTCTGTTGTTTTTGTGCCTTTAAAGTTGAGCAGGAAGCAGGAAACAGGAAGCACTTCATGGGGAAGGTCAGCTGCAGCTTCCATTTGTTTTGCTTTCATTTTCAGAGCAAGTAACCAGACCCAATAAGTGTGTGTGTGAGGGGGGAGGGGAGGGTTGCTGAGGTGGAGGCAGGGGATTCCTCAATTTGGAGGCCCTTCCCTGCTTTAGAAAGCTTTAGAAACCAGGCAGGAAAGGAAAATGTCTACTGGGCACTCTATTGTTCCCTATGGAGAATGATTCCCATAGGGAATGGAAAATTGATCCACGCGTGTCTGGGGGGGGCTGTTTTTTGAGGTAGAGGCACCAAATTTTCAGTATCAAATTTTCATCTAGTGCCTCTCCCCAAAATACCCCCCAAGTTTTAAAACGATTGGACCAGGGGGTTCAATTCTTTGAGCCCCAAAAGAAGGTGACCCTATCCTTCATTATTTCCTATAGAAGGAAGGCATTTAAAAAGGTGTGCTGTCCCTTTAAATGTAATGGCCAGAACTCCCTTGGAGTTCAATATGCTTGTCACACCCTTGCTCCTGGCTCCACCCCCAAAGTCTCCTGGCTCCACTCCCAAAGTCCCCAGATATTTCTTGAATTGGGCTTGGCAACCCTATTTGAGCAGAGGGCAATGGTTAAACATCCCCTACTTCCCCCATAGCCATGCTGTTTGTTTATTTCCATTGAAACTCATAGCCTTGGACATTACTTCCTTTTAAAAAAAAAAAAAGGCTGCAGCAAAGATACAGGTGGCTTTGGAAAACCCAGGCCTCGAATTCAGCAGGAGTTCACAGGAGCACAGCTCCTGAACCTTTCTGAAAGTTCCACCTCCTTCTTCCCATCTTGTCCATTGAATAGTAGGTGCAGCTGCATAGCAATCCCTGGATGAGCTCCACCACCTATTTTTCTACAAAACAACCCCTGGCACAACCTATTGTTTGGTCCCAAACATTTGCACATGACTTCAGCTCCAGTTGTCAAAATACACGTGCTGAAAGTGTAGCTAACATCAGATCAGACTGACTGTTCTACTAAGGAAGCAAATGTTCTTTATTGTTTAGAGTGTGTATGGATTTCTTCCAATTTGACCCTTGTCATGTGTCCCCAGTCCTCATTGAGTTCAGTGGGAATAATATCTCCTGAGTAAATGTGTGCCTGGTTGCTACCTCAGTCATTTTCACACTGCTTTGCATTCCATCCTTACCTCACTCACACCCACATCTGTCTAATAATGTGGGGGGGATGTCTTGCTTGAGAACAACTGCTACAACTCACCTGGCACAAGACATATATATAAATCAAAAAGAAATAAAAATATTTAAAGTGTTATGCTGACACCATTGTTAATTGTTTCAAGGAATACTCACTGCTAATGAGATTTTAGTGTGCTGTTGCAAGTTGCATATATCTTTTGGGGATTTTATAACATTTGGGGGGGGGGATCATTGCTGATTAATTATCTGTCATGTCTGTTGGTTATTCTCTGGGAGAACATTTATTCTTGAACTTTAGAAATGCTTTTCCAGCAAACAACCCAAGCAATTATGATGGATGCATTTGCTTCTCTCAGAAGATGAGACTTATGAATCAAACGCCCACTTTCAAGTCATAACATCCACACAGGAGTGTTTTTATTTGATGGTCACTTTCCTTCATTTCTTTTCAGAGCAGAAAAAGGGGGAAATGATTAGCTTTGGTATTCAAGTGACTTCAGCCTCTCTTATGAAATCACAAATAATCTTTGTACTGAAGCATAAATCTGTGTGGGAACAGTACACTTTGTCACACACACTGGTAGATGTCTTCTTTTTGCCATTGACTGGCATCCTGAACTTCTGTGT
Source organism: Heteronotia binoei (assembly GCF_032191835.1). NCBI lineage: Eukaryota > Metazoa > Chordata > Lepidosauria > Squamata > Gekkonidae > Heteronotia > Heteronotia binoei. Next base: position 113,192,878 of record NC_083226.1, on the reverse strand, counting down.
CCTTGAGAAAACTGCTGGAGAAAGGGTTCTTTAAATGAAGAATTACATGGATTCATCAGTGGGGAAAAATGAAAATGTAATATCTGTAGGTTTTGCTATGTAGCAACATTACTTCAAGGATTACAAGGCATGTAATGTTTCTCAGATAAAAACCCCTGTTTTAGGCAACTTTTGATCTTCAGTTAGATATGAGACAATACCACTCATGTTTCTTAATGAACATTACAGTTAGAGGGTAAACCAAGAGGAAGTGGTAAGGAGAAGCGTTAACATCCTAGGTTGCAATAATTTATTAAATAGATTTCATGTTTTCAGTTTCTTACTGCGTTGGCTTCTCCCTGTTTCCCCAGACAAGGACTTTTGATTCCAATCTTTCCAGCATATTTTAGGCTTGTACATATATAAAGTCATATCCTTGTGGATCTGAGTCATTCCTTCCCTGCTTGCTCAAGCAAGCCTTTGAATATTCCCCCGTCTAAATTCCAAACAAACCAATATGTTTTTATCCCAAACAAGAAATGTTCTTATTGGTTTGGTCTCCAAGGGAAAAGAGAGAGTCCATTCAGAAGCATCTGTGCAGACTAACTCATCTATCTCCACGGCTTGCTACCTTGAGTGTATGGCCAAGACAGCTGAGTGTGATCATTCCCTCTTTGCTACAGTTATAATGAATTGTACAGGAGCCATATTTCCTTGCTCAGGCACATTACTGGGTGAAAGATGATTAGAGTCAACCAGCTGTTTTAACCAATTTGCAGACTGGATTAAACTTGGTGGGACACTCTGTCTAATGAGACCCAGGCCCTGAAAGACTTGAAACAGTTTTGCAGGACCTGTAAGATCTAGGTCTAGGATGAGTGGTGGCCCCCACTATGGACTTAGGCCAACCTGCTTAGTGCACCATCTGGAACTGTATATAAATTTTAATTTAGCTGTATTTTAAATGTATTTAAGTGTGTATTGATTTATGTTGTGACCCACCCTGAGGCTTACTGTCTAGGGGAGGGCAGGATAAACATCCAATTAATAATAAAACAAATAATAATAATTTCGCTAGTTAAATCCAATACCTTTATGCAAAATTGATAGAAACAACATTAAAGAAAGCTTCTCCATCTAGCATTCCTTAGTGCTTTTGCTTATTACATTTTTACAAAGTAAATTTTCTTAAATAGTTTATTAATACCTTTACATTAAGATAATTTTCCTGTCCATCAGCATTCTCTAAGCCAGATCTTCTAATGATCATTTTTCTTACTTAAACAATCTTTATTTCATTGATTAATTGATCAGCTAAAATCACATAACTTGTCAATTAAAAATAATCTCTGTTCCTCTTTGAACATTGGTATGAATGAATTTTGTCTGATAAACATTATCATATATTTCAGTACCATTTGTAAACTAAAATTAAAGTGATTCTCAAACTATTGGATTCTGTGGTTTGCAGCCAAAGTAACACATTTGTGGTTCCTCTTCAATTTATCTTTGCCAGTTCAATGAATGTTGTTAACTATTTAGGTTATGATTTCAGTGAAGATGTCTGTATAAACACATATGATCATTGTTTGTTCTGATTAAATGGATGGTTCAGTGGACATTTGTCTTCTTACCTATACAGGAATGTATCAAGTGTGTTGTCTAAATTTAACTCTATTTTAATCAGAACACATGAATTTCTGCTTGTTGCATTTTATTAAAGCACTGTACCTGGACACAGTCCAGTATACACACATAGCAATGGTTGCTGCATGCACACATTCCAAGACTGAAATGCCCCATAGAGAAGAGGGGCTGTGCCTGCATAGCCCTTATCAGATAATTGGCAGACAGACATGGCTGGAAGGAATGAAGAGCTATATGTCATTTTTTTTCAAGCTATTTCACTCACAGAAAGGGCAGCTGCTTGCTCACATGGTTCTTTATACAACTAGTGAAACCAGCTTCTTATTTACAGAAAGTGTAGACACAGAGGAACTCAGGAGAGACAGAATGCTGTATGCATTCTTTCAGAGGTCGTTTTGTAGAAAAATAGGTGGTGGAGCTCATTAGCATAATGAGCCTGCCCTGAGCCTGCCTAGGCGGGGAGGGCGGGATATAAATAAAATTTATTATTATTATAATATTATTATTTTTATTATTAGCTTATGCTGCCTCCCCTAGCCAAAAGCAACCTGATGCAAGAAACGAGAGCCCCAGATGAGCAAGGCCTGCTTGGACTGGCTAGAGATCTGGCTAGCCCAAGCAGGCCTCACTTGCTGGGGGCTCTCCTGCCCCCCTGTCAAAAGGCCAGCAAGCCCCTGGTCCAATCTTTTTGAAACTTGTGGGGTATTTTTGGGAGAGGCACTAGATGCTATATGGAAAATTTAGTGCATCTACCCCAAAAAGCAGCCCCCCCAGAGCTCCAGATACCCGCAGATCAATTCTCCATGATTTTCTATAGGAATAAATCTCATAGGGAATAATAGGGTTCCCAGCAGACATTTCCCTCCCCTCCCCCCGCTTTCTGATGACCCTGAAGCGGGGTGAGGGTGTCCAAACCAGGGGATCCCCTGCTCCCACCTGGGGATTGGCAACCCTACTCTACTAATCCAGGGATTGTTATGCAGCTGCACCTACTATTCAATGGACAAGGTGGGTGGAGAGAAAGAGGGGAAACACTCAGAAAGGTTACAGCTGTGCTGCAAGCTCCTGCTGAATCTGAGGCGTGTGTTCATTTAACATGCAAGAGGATTCTTTAAAAACTTCTGTAAGATCAAGACATAGTAGGATGCAATGTGAAATGAAAAAGCTGCCCTGGCCACAATTTTGGCAAAAGAGCAGACTTAAAAAAAAAAGAAAACATAACCAGCTAAGGTTGCCAACTCCAACCTGGGAAATTCCTAAAAAATTGGAGGTGGGGTCTGTGGGGGGAGCTGCCATTTTCATCAGGGGAACTGAACTCTGAACTCTGTAGTCTGGAGGTCAGTTGTAATTCTAGCCAATCTGGAGGTTGACAGCTGTAAGGCCAGCCATAGTCATTCTTTGAGAAGAGTGATTAACACTCCGATCACATTCAGGTTAGGTGCACTTTATCTTTAACTGCCTTTGAAAACTGTCCAGAAGCTTCACTTGGTCCAAAATGTGGCAGACAGACTGCTGTCAGAATGGGGAGCAGGGATCATATTACTCCTTTGCTGAGAAATCTACACTGGCTGCCCATTTCTTTCAGGGCACAATTCAAGGAGGTGGTTTTATCCATAAGGCCCTAATTTAAAATGCAAGAGGGTCTTTTAAAAACTTCTGCAGTGTGAGGCAGATGGCAACCAAAGATACCAGGCTTCAAGCTAAAATATTCTTTTTTTTTTTACGTAGGCCTTTTAACTATGGGTTAATCTTTCAAATTGCTTTTCAGCCTGCTCTAGTTTGTTTTATAACTCATTTTAAACTGTTAGATGTTTTTTCATATACTTATACTAGGCCTTGGGTATTTAATGCTTTAAAAAAATAAAGATAAAAAGCTGTGTTAATAGCAGTTAATTTTAAAGCTAATTTTATCTGTTGGTGTTTCTAGCTATTATATTTTACTTGTAAGCTGCTTCGAGCAGCTTAACTAGGGAGGGGGAGGCATTAAAATGTTATAAATAAACACTTTTCTCTGGGAGGCTGCTCTTCTAAAACCTACAGAAGTACCATTATGATGAGACTCTCTGCCAAATAAATGAGTGAACTAGTTAACGGAGAGGCAACTGAATTCATATTGGGGGAGCTGAGCCATGCACATGTCCAGCTTCTGTCGAGCGTTCTGCTATGCTGTGTGATAGTATCATTTCCAGGCAGAAAACCTAGATGTGATGCCAGGCCATCAGTTAGGGTTGCCAAGTCCAATTTAAGAAATATCTGGGGACTTTGGGGGTGGAGCCAGGAGACATTGGGGGCGAGCCGAGAGCAAGGGTGTGACAAGCATAATTGAACTTCAAGGGAGGTCTGGCCATCACATTTAAAAAGACTGCACAAATTTTTAAATGCCTTCCTTCCATAGGAAATAATGAAGAATAGGGGCACCTTCTTTTGGGGCTCATAGAATTGGACCCCCTGGTCCAATCTTTTTGAAACTTGGGAGGTATTTTGGGAAGAGGTACTAGATGCTATACTGAAAATTTGGTGCCTCTATCTCAAAAAACAGCCCCCCCCAGAGCCCTCGATACCCGTGGATCAATTCCCCATCATTCCCTATGGGAATCGTTCATGGAGGTACATGATGGCTCTTGGGGCGGGGCTTCCCCCACCAGCCAGCTGGCTGGGGGAGGGGGGAAGCCTGTAAAACCGGGGGATCCCCCTCTGGGACCTGGGGATTGGGAAGCCTACCATCAGTCAACCCTCTGGAAATTCTACTGTTAGTAGTCAGACCCCTCCTCTCATAGAGGGGCAGTTTATAGCTAGAGTAACAATAAACATCCTTTTTAAAATATCATCCCAAAATTTATAAAATTTATTAAATATTGTTTAAGCTGTTCTGCCAGGATTCTTGTATATATCTTATAATCATTATTTAATAATGAAATTGGTCTATAACTCTTTACATTTGTGACGTCTTTAATTTCCTTTCGAATCAACGAGATTACAGCTTCTTTCCATATATTGGGTATTTTCCCATTTAATCTTATCGCATTCATCAATTTTTGAAGTTTCGGTACTAGTTGTTCTTTAACCATTTTAAAAAATTTTGTCATATATCCATCTGGTCCAGATGCCTTTCCAATTTTCATTACATTAATCACCGCTTCAATTTCTATTTTTTCAATTGGATCATTCAAAAAATTTTCCATATATTCAGTTAAGGGTGCTATTTTGATCTTTTGCAAATACATTTCAATCCTTTCTTTCCTTACTTTAACACCCTTAAATAAATTAGCATAATACTTAAAAATTCTTTCTTTAATCCTTCTTGGTCCACCATCTCTTTCCCATCAACCCATTTTATTAATAATTTTACTTTCTCTCTTTTTCTTCAGTTGCCAGGCCAAGTACTTTCCAGGTTTGTTTGCACCCTCAAATGATTTCTGTTGTAATTTTTTTTTAATTCCATTCCATTTCCTTATTTAACAAATGTCTCATTTGTGTTTGCAATATTGTAATCTCCCTTATAATTTTCTTTTCCCCTGGCCTTTTTCTTAATTCACATTATTTTTTCTTAATTTCATTTTGAATGTCCAAGATATGTTTATAGATAGATAGATAGATAGATAGATAGATAGATAGATAGATAGATAGATAGATAGATAGATAGATAGATAGATAAATTTATTGTCATTGTTCTCAAAAAAGGAAAATGAGAGCAACGAAATGAGGTGCTCTTCCACAAACATACCAACACATCAACACTAAAGAAAAGACATATACATAAACCATTTAAATACATCTAAAACAAATAACCATTCATAACCCTACATTTAGCCTCTCTCTCTCGGCTTGGCTTCGCGAACGAAGATTTAAGAAGGGTGCAATAGTCCACGTCTGCTGCAGGCTCGCTGGTGGCTGACAAGACCAATGCGGGACAGGCAGGTCCGGCCACAGTGGCTGCAGGGAAAAGTCTGATTTAGGGTTGGTGCTGTAGCAGTGCGATTCTTCCTCAGTCTCCTTTTGTCCTCAAGACCAGCTATGCGTGCGTTCTCAAAGGAAGAGACAGCCTGGTGGATGGTGTGTCTCCATGCTTTGCGATCTGAGGCTAGGTCAGACCACTGGTGATGGTTGATGCGACAGGTGCCAAGGGATTTCTTCAAGGAGTCCTTGTACCTCTTCTTTGGTGCCCCTCTATTTCGATGGCCGGTGGAGAGTTCGCCATACAGGGCAATCTTGGGAAGGCGGTGGTTTTCCATCCTAGAAATATGCCCTGCCCAGCGCAGCTGCGTCTTCAGCAGCAGTGCCTCGATACTGGTAACCTCCGCCCGCTTGAGGACTTCAGTGTTGGTCACAAAGTCACTCCAGTGGATGTTGAGGATGGTGCGAAGGCAGCGCTGATTAAAGTGCTCGAGGAGTCGCAGGTGATGACGGTATAAAACGGGGGGGATCTACATTTAGCCTACATCTAAAACAAATAACCATTCATAGCCCTGCATTTAGCCTAACCACAGCACTTGGATAGAAGCTGCCCTTAAATCTATTTGTCTTAGCCTTCAACACTCTATATCATCTGCCCGATGGTAAGATCTCAAATAGCAAGTGGCCCGGATGTGAAGGGGCTTTAAGATCATTTGTATCTTCCTTTTACATCCCATATTATACAGATCCACCAATGAGGGGAGAGAGCATCCACAAATCTTCTGTGCTCTTACCATCACTCTTTGGAGCACCCTTCTCTCTGCTTCCGTGCAGCTCCCAAACCACATGCAGAGGCAATAAGATATAATGCTCTCAATGGAACTACGATAAAAGGCAACCAGCAGACTCCCTGACAGTTTTTGTGATCTTAAGATTGTGATCAAAAGATATGTTTATCTTTTGCTCTCTTATCTTTATTATTCAGTGTTATTAATATTCCTCTCATTACTGCTTTATAGGCATCCCATACTGTCTGAAATTCTATATCTTCTCTTTCATTAACTTGGAAATAAGCTTTAGTTTCATTTTCTAAAGATGTCACTATTTCTTTATTTTGTAGTAAATCTTCATTTATTCTCCATCTTCTCGACTTTTTAGTCAATTTTGTAATCCACATGAATGGGTTGTAGTCAGCTCCTATTTTTGGTAAAATCTCTATCTTCCTTGTTATAAATCCCAAATCTTTAGTACCCCACAACATGGCAATTCTAGAGAAGGAATTATGTCTGGCTGAGAAAAAGGTGTAGTCCCGTACTTCAGGATTAAACTTCCTCCATATATCCTCCAAACTCTCTTCTTTAACCAACTCAAAGAAAGATTTTGGCAATTTCCCTTCTTTATCAATTTTTTTTTCTTCCTAGATCTATCTATTGTGTTCTGAATTGTTCCATTAAAGCCCCCCATCAACAAAATTTGCTCATAAGTCACTTCATCGAGAAGTTGTGCAATATTTTTAAAGAAAATGTCCTTTGTACCATTTGGAACATAGAGTCCCAACAATAAAGTCTTTTTAGCATTCAATAAAATTTCCACTGCTATATATCTTCCATCTTTATCTTTAAAAACCAATTTCAGGTCTAATTCTTTTTTAATATAAAAAATTACTCCTCTCTTCTTCTGTTCAGCCAATATATAAAATTCTAGTCCCAATTGCTTATTCCATAATAATTTATTATCCTTTTGTCTAATATGCACTTCTTGTAAACAAACTATATTACAATTTTTTTATCCAATAAAATGTTGCCCTTCTTTTTTGTTATGAATTTAGTCCATTTACATTCCAAGATAATAATTTGTAATCCATCATGGTGCAAATTCTTTATTCTCTCCATAAAATCTACGCAGTTACTGAGTGTTTGTAATTATAATCCTTTTCCCTTGAAGTTCAAAGCTCAAACCTTCAGGTATTATCCATCTGTATCTCATTCCATTATCACGTAGTTTTTCTGTCAATTTTTTTAGATGTGTTCCTGTCAGATAACACTTGTCTTGGCAACTCTTTCATAATTCTTATTCTACTACCTCCCACTATCAATATCTTTGCAAAATTTTGGTTCATTATTTTTCCCACCATTTCTTTTGTCATAAATCTTATAACCACATCTCTTGGCAGATTGTTCTTTTTTGCATAGAGTGAGTTCACTCTATACATATAGTCATACATATTTCTATTCCCTTCATGATCTTCCTCCAAAAATTCTATAATTATTTTTATGATATATTCTTTCAAATCAGATTCTTCATCTTCTGGTACACCTCTCAGACAAATCTGTGTCTCCATAAACTTGCAGTTATGTATTATCACCTTTTCTTGTAATTTTAACAAGGTGGAATCATGTGTTTACATTCTCTCTTCCACCTCTTGTTATTACTACAGTCTCATTTCTGAGATTCTCTCTTTTTTTAATTCTTTTTTTGAGACCTCAATGTCCTTTCTTATTTCTTTTTTAGAGGCAGTTATCATTTCTTTCACCCCCTTCATTATCCTGGCTTCCATTGCATCTAATTGGGCTTGCATTTTCTCCATTGAAGCAGACCTAGTACAGATTTGCTTCGGGTCTGACATATAAAAAAGATCAAAAAAAATTATCTCACCAAGATTGGACTGTCAGGTTTAATAAAGTGAAGCTTGCCCTTTCCAATGAACCCAATTTCACCATCCTCTGGGCTTCCCAGGCTCAGATATTAATATTTAAAGTTTTTATTTCCCCCAAAATGGTGGTTGTGACTTTTGTTTCCCTTTAAAAATCTTCCTTCTTTTCCCTTTATTCAATTCAAATCTTCTTCACCACTGTCCAATAGTCCTTATTTTAAAATTACCAACTCAATTAACTCCACCAATTTTTATTATCCCAGTCACTTTAAAAACGTTAAAATTTTGTCCTCCCAGCAATGGCCGCCGATGTTTCTCTCTGATATTATAATCCTAGAGAAGGCTGTTTCCTTTTCTTACTTCCTTCTTCTTCCTCTGGTGCTTCCTGCTTTTCCTGCCACCAAGTCTTATTTCACTGGTAGAGAAATCTCGCGATGTCTGACGTACTTCCTGTGTTGACTGTGAGTGCTGCAGATTTATGACGATGGGGCTATTTCTTCAACTGCAGATAGACTAAACAATAAATTTCTTTCTCATTTTAGCACTGTCTTTTAGATTTACAAAGTTCAAATTTAGCCTTTTTTCTTCTCCTCCTTTCAGGCTTCCATTATATCCAACTCCCACCTTTTAATTTTGTTTTGTTTAGCTTTAGTTAGTCCCGGAGTGAAAAGATAGTGATCAATACCTTCTTTTTTTTTTTTGTAGTTTATCCAAATCGACACCAGTCTTTTGTAGATTAGATGTTTAAAGTTGTAGAAGAAGACTCAGATCCTGTCGAGCTTAAGTCAAATAAATGACTCTGGAAACTTCTGTAGATGATAAATATGCAACTTTTCTCTGGAGATCCCTCAAAGCCTCAAAGGAGCCCCCTCCAGGACACCCTTTCAGCCACGGTAAGTCTCCTCAAAGTATCTCTGCATATCTTGGACAATTCTCTAGCTGAGAAAAGTAGGCAGAAGGCATTAGTTTGCCTTTTACTACCCCAAACAGAAGTGCCAGCCTGCTCCCGTTAAGGAAAGCAGCTCAGCTCGCCATTTTCCTGATCCCGGAAGTCAATTCAACTGAATTATTAGCCTTTCCTGCCTGGTACAAACCTCTCTCACACCATTGTTCTTCTCAGAAAAGTCATTTAAATTATGGTTTTTCTGCCAAGCACATCATGCCTGCCTCAGGATATGCTTTACCCTACGTCTGGATCACCCTGCTTTCCAGAAGTGTGTGTATGTCTTGAATCTTCTGCATACACCCCCACTTTCTTCTCTCATTAAATGCTGGCTAACATTGGGAATTATCACCCTTCCCTGAAATCACTCTCCCCTGTTCTCCCTGCATTCTCTTAGCTAGCTCTATGTGTATGTTTATTGTGTGTGTTTTGATTTTTATTCTTTTATTTTATTGAGAGCCAGTTCAGTACAGTGGTTAAGTGTGTGGACTCTTATCTGGGAGAACCAGAAGAACCAGGTTTGACTCCCCACTCCTCCAAATGCATCTGCTGAGTGACCTTGGGTTAGTCATAACTCTCTCAGAGCTGTTTTGCTGAAGAGCAATTCTTGGAGAGCTCTCTCAGCCCCACCTAGGGTATCTGTTTTGGGGAGAGGAAGGTAAAGGAGATTGTAAACTGCTCTGAGACTTCAAGCAAAGAGCAGGGTATAAATCCAATCTCCTCCTCTTCTAAATAAAAACCTTTCCAGTTGGACATCTGCCCAATTTATTTCAAGAGTTCCCTTAAAGGGAAAATCCCTATAAACATAAGTGGAGATCTCAGTTCCCCCCTCTATTTAAACTAATTCCCCCAACTAATTAGGAGACCACCTATTTGGGTAATACTCTATTGCCATAGAGTTTCTAAAGTACTGGCTGATGTGCTGACTTCATGTCCAGATATTCACCAGGATGTGAAGCTGACATGTAGTCGAATGTCATTTCTGCTCCCAACTGTCCTTCAAATAGCCCTGGGGGTGAGAGCAGGTGGGAGGGCCCTTTGGCAGACATATGGCATCTGTATTTCAGATAGTACACATATTACTTTCCATCTATATGAGGGAAGTCTGGCTTGATCCTTTCAGAAAATATAGCATGCAACATGTGATATGCTAAATTATAATAATTTGCATGATTGCAGCAGTATGCTTTGCTCCCTGCCACAGTTCTAGAAATTGCTACTGGGCTGGCTAGATGCATGGTCTGCCAGTACACATGGGGTGTTTCTTCATTGTAATAAGAATTTCTATTTGAATCTTCTTCCAGAGATCTTAAGTGAGCGTACACAGGGCTCCCTTTTTTCATTTTATCCTCACAACAACTTTGTGAAGTAAATAGTTTGAGATTACCTAAAGGTCATTCAGTAAACTTCATGGCTGAGTGAACCAATACATTGGCAGTATACATTGGAAGTATATCCTTAAGGACAGTCAGGCCTGCTTACATATGGAAAAAAGCACAATATGAACTAGCACATGTTTCTAAGGGTATATATGACACTTTGCAGTTAAGAAGGAGAAGTAACATTTGACCTTCATTGATACCTCACTGCTTGGTGAATAATCTGAAGCCTGATGTCTTCTCCTGTAATACTAGAACTGAGGGTAGGGATGCCAGGTGTCACAATATGGTGGAACACCTCCTACTAGAAACTTGTGCTGCCCTCTCCTTTAGAAAGTGGAAAGAAAAAAATTAAAACACTGTTCTCACATGCTACAAGGCATCATTTTGAGAAACACTTTGAAGTAATGTCTCATCACTTTATGAATCAGTAGAAACTCTGTGTGGAAGTGATGACACATTGAATGCAATGATGACACCCCTTGTTCCTGCCTTCCCATTTCTCACCAGGTACCAGCCATCACTTAGCAACCTTAACTCAGGAGCAACCATTGAAAGTTTTGGAAAATAAGATCAGGACAAACAAAAAGAATAAAGTTTGAGGCCAGTGGCACCTTTAAACCAACACAATGAGATCAAGTTGCATCTGCCTTATGGCAACCCCATAGCATTTTCATGACAAAAGGTTTTGTCATTGCCTGCCCCTATACATCATGGTCTCCCATCCAAACACTAACCTAGGCCAACCCTGCTTAGCTTTCAAGATCTGATGAGATCAGGCTAGCCTGAACCATCCATACTTCTTTATTTTTCAGTTTGCTTTTATTGGATATGATCAGCATCTCAGATCCTGCATAGACGTGCTTTGAGATTGTTGTTACAGTTTTCAAAGAGTGCTCCATTGTGTTCCAGAACACTTGCATGCACTTAAAAGCCAATGAAAGTACATCCATCATTTATGAAGGCCTGTGGAAAGGGCATCAACAATAAACAATTTATAAATGAGGTTTTCTGTAATCAGCAAACTTAGGTTTAAAAGATGGCCTTAAGGCCTGCTTATAAATAAACCAAGGGTAACTTTGGCTTATTGTGACTGTTGAGATATTGAATTTAAAAAAAATAAAAACAGTTGGAGACTGGCTTTTTGTGGCACAATATATTTTAATAAAAGAAAGTTTCCTTGGCTGCTTACAGACTGGCACTTTGGGTCAACTCAGAGACACCTCTGAAGTTGACCCAAAAAGTCTGTGCAAATGACAACATCTGCCAGCTGTCCTCCTCCCGTCTCACCCCATCCTTCAGGCTCCTTTGACCGGCGCAAAAAGTTACCACTTCCAAAGTGGTAGCAAATATTTGAGCCAGCCATCAGTCGCCTCCCCACCATCTGGCCGGAGAAGGGCGCAAGCAAGGTGACTTGGTGGTCTGGAGCTGCCAAGCTGCTTCAAGTTGTTCCGGGTTTTTTTTTTTTTTAAAGGAAGCCAATCAGAGCGCTGGTGTGCTTGTGCACATGAGCACTTGTCCCACAAAGGGGGAAAAAGGGAATCCAGCTTCTAGGGTGCCTTCCCATGTGGAGGCGCCCAGCCACCTCACTGACAAGATGGGGCCGTGTCACCGGGGAGCCTCCAGGTTAGCTCTTTTTAGCTGTCCCAATTCGGAACGTCTTCCAGCCACCCCAGAATGACCATCTGTTCTCAGCCCTTGTGTTGCCCAGCCATAGGTCTTCCTGCTTTCAGGTAACAATTGCAGGTTAAGATATTGTATAAGTTTCATGGAAGAAAAAAATAATACGGTAGATAAACAGTCTAAAGAGGAATGACAGTTGGGTGCCAGTTTTCCACTGGCTTCATCTTGTTACATAAGCTGCTCCCTACATGATTGTTCTCTGATACAACTTCCCTCATGCAAGCTGACAGCACTGGAAGCTTTGTAGCAGTAAGTACATGCTGCTGATGCTTAAGGAAATTTTATTCTTATTATCATCATGTTTATTAGACTAAACGTGATGCCAGATACATTTGCCTTCCCCAGCTGATAGGTATTAGAACAGCAGCACAAATGTTATTTCTTCTGCCTCCAGGGACTATCCTGTAGCACACATTTGGCATCTTAGAAGTTTGTGCCATATGGGTGTATGAATCCAGACGCTTTCTATAATGTGAATCAGCAACTTGGATAACCGTTTCATTATCACAAGTCACATACAGAAGTGTACTTTTTTGTTATGCCTTACATACGGAACAGAGAGATGAAGCTGAATTTGCGTCTCTCTGTCTGGTCAAAAATGGAGTGTTGTGATTGCTGTGATTAGACACAGGCATTTTGAAGATGTTCATGTCAACTGCAGAAAAATATTTTTTACAAAAAAAATGAATACAGGACCTACAATGCTACAGCAGTATAAGAGTTAATGCTGAAAATCCCAGGTTCACATCTCTGTTTGGTCAAAAACTCTGTTTGGTCAAAAGCCACTTTCCTTTCAGCCTCACTCTAAGATTTGCTAGAAGACTCATTTGGCTTGAACAGGGAGAATGTAGACTGGCTACAAAGATATCCCCGTTTTTACAGAGTTTGAGGTGAAATCTTTTTTCTGCTTTCATTTTGTTTCTGATTAACAGTGCCAACATGCAATGAATATGGCAACTTAAACCCCTACCCCAATCCTGACAAAGACGTGACAGGAATAATTTGGGGATCGTGTTCTGCCTCAGGTTTCTAGCAAAAGTCTTACAAATACATTTGTCCTACTGAGTATTTCCAACAATTGGACCAGTGTTCTGAAGCATATATACCAAAGAATATACAGTTTTTTTCACATTTGATCTTTGATTCAGGAAACACCATTGTGACTTGGATGTTTCCTTTTTATTATTTATACCCTACCCCTCTCTCCAAGCCATAGCAACTTACATTATTCTCCTTTCTCCCTCCATTTTATCTTCATAACATTTTATCATGTACAATGTCTTGTGATTTGTAAATTATTTTGAGAGACTACGTTAGCTGAGGAATATGGCATATACAGTTTTTAAAGAACCAGTGATGGGGAAAGTTGTAGATTTTGAGGCTGTAATATTTAAATCCACATTGTGTAACACATTAATGGAGGGGAAGCCTTTAAAATTTAAATATATACATAATGTCAAGGGATCCCCACTGAAAACATCATTCTCTTCACATCAATGAACAGAAGTAATGGTCCCCACTTGAGAAGGTATTAGTATGATTACTAGATACAGCTAAATACTAGTATTTCTCATTTAGAAATTAAGCTACACAATATGAAACACCATATGGTTACAGCCTTTCCTTGAAGAATATGATCTGGTCCCAGTGATTGATCCATCCATTAGTCACATCAAGGTTAGTTTACTGTGAAATCTTTTACATAGAGCTGCCTTTGAAAACTGCCTGAAAACTTGAAATGGTCTAAAATGTAAAGTCAAGGTTATTCTCAGAAGTTAGATACATGGATGATATTACTCTTACGCTGTGCTGGTTACCCATCTGTTTCTGAGCACAATTTAAAGAGCGGTTTTTATCTTTAGGGTAAACAACTTGGTACCAGGATGCTTGCAAGACTGCCTCCTCAGTATTATCTAGCCTTCCTAAGATCTTCATGTAATGTTGTACTGTCCGTTCCCCCATTACAGAAGTGAAGCAACAACATAGGGCTCTTTTGATAAGAACATAAGAGAAGCCATGTTGGATCAGGCCAATGGCCCATCCAATCCAACACCCTGTGTCACACAGTGGCCAATATATATATATATATATATATATATATATATATATATATATATATATATATATATATATATATATATATATATATATATTAATGGAGGGGAAGGCTTTAAAATTTAAATATATACAGAATGTCAAGGGGTTCCACTGAAAACATCATTCTCTTCACATCAATGGATAGAAGTAATGGTCCCCACTTGAGAAGGTATTAGTATGATTACTAGAAACACATATATATACACAGTATATATACACATACTGTGGCTAATAGCCACTGATGGACCTCTACTCCATATTTTTATCCATTCCCCTCTTGAAGCTAGCTATGCTTGTAGCTGCCACCACCTCCTGTGGCAGTGAATTCCACAGGTTAATCACCCTTTGGGTGAAGAAGTACTTCCTTTTATCCATTTTAACCTGACTGCTCAGCAATTTCATTGAATGCCCACGAGTTCTTGTATTGTGAGAAAGGGAGAAAAGTACTTCTTTCTCTACTTTCTCCATCCCATGCATAATCTTGTAAACCTCTATCATGTCATGCCGCAGTCGACATTTCTCCAAGCTGAAGAGCCCCAAGTGTTTTAACCTTTCTTCATAGGGAAAGTGTTCCAAACCTTTAATCATTCTAGTTGCCCTTTTCTGGACTTTTTCCAAAGCTATAATATCCTTTTTGAGGTGCAGTGACCAGAATTGTACACAGTATTCCGAATGAGACCGCACCATCGATTTATACAGGGGCATTATGATACTGGCTGATTTGTTTTCAATTCCCTTCCTAATAATTCCATCATATTATAATCACCCTCTATCTTTTGATTTGGTGGGCGATAACAAACTCCCACAGTTAAATTTCCTTTTGGGCCCTCTATTTCGACCCAAAGCATTTATAGAAGGAATCTAATTCTCTGACCTCAGTCTTACTGGACCGTATACCGTGGCAGATGCGGTTCAATGTGGCCAAGTGCAAAGTAATGCACATTGGGGCTAAGAATCCCAGCTACAAATACAAGATGATGGGGTGTGAACTGGCAGAGACTGATCAAGAGAGAGATCTTGGGGTCATGATAGATAACTCACTGAAAGTGTCAAGACAGTGTGCGTTTGCAATAAAAAAGGCCAATGCCATGCTGGGAATTATTAGGAAGGGAATTGAAAAGAAATCAGCCAGTATCATAATGCCCCTGTATAAATCGATGGTGCGGTCTCATTTGGAGTACTGTGTGCAGTTCTGGTCGCTGCACCTCAAAAAGGATATTATAGCTTTAGAGAAGGTGCAGAGAAGGGCAACTAGAATGATTAAAGGGCTGGAGCACTTTCCCTATGAAGAAAGGTTGAAACGCTTGGGACTCTTTAGCTTGGAGAAACGTCGACTGCGGGGTGACATGATAGAGGTTTACAAGATAATGCATGGAATGGAGAAAGTAGAGAAAGAAGTACTTTTCTCCCTTTCTCACAATACAAGAACTCGTGGGCATTCGATGAAATTGCTGAGCAGACAGGTTAAGACGGATAAAAGGAAGTACTTCTTCACCCAAAGGGTGATTAACATGTGGAATTCACTGCCACAGGAGGTAGTGGCGGCCACAAGTATAGCCACCTTCAAGAGGGGTTTAGATAAAAATATGGAGCACAGGTCCATCAGTGGCTATTAGCCACAGTGTATGTGTGTATATAACATTTTTTGCCACTGTGTGACACAGAGTGTTGGACTTGATGGGCCGTTGACCTGATCCAACATGGCTTCTCTTATGTTCTTATGTTCTCTTATGTTCTTATACCCTCTCTGACATACAGAGCCACCCCACCTCCAACCCTTCCCTCCCTATCCTTCTGATATAACTTATATCCAGGAATCACCATGTTCCAATGATTCTCCTCATTCCACCAAGTTTCTGAAATTCTCACAGTGTCTATGTTTTCCCCCAACACTAAACATTCCAACTCACCAATTTTACTTTGAACACTTCTAGCATTTGTATACAAACATCTATAATTTTCCAGGCAAGTTAGGCCCACGCCTTCCTCCTGCTGCCTCAAGATTTTGACAGACAGTCCATACTGTTTGTCACCATCTCAGTGGACAACTCTGATCCATTACCCAGTTGAAAAGTAACAGCTAACCCTTCATCTCTAAGATGAGTCCTCCCAAACCAGAGACATTTCATCTCCTGTCAGCTTTCGCCCAAGATTTAGTTTAAAAACTGCTCTGCCACCTTTTTTGATTTTAAGCGCCAGCAGCCTGGTTCCATCTGGGGACAAGTGGAGACCGTCTCTTTTGTACAGCTCTTGCTTGTTCCAGAAAGCATCCCAGTGCCTAACAAACTTAAACCCTTCCTCCCTACACCATCATCTCACCCACACATTGAGACTTCTAATTTGTGCCTGTCTCTCCAGCCCTGCATGTGGAACAGATAGCACTTCTGAGAAGGCTACCTTAGAGGTCCTGGCCTTAAGTCTCCCGCCTAGCAGCCTAAATTTTTTCTCCAGGACCTCACGACTGCATTTCCCCACATCGTTGGTGCCAACATGCACCACGACCACTGGCTCCTCCCCAGCACTGTCTATCAGCCTATCTAAAACCACGCATAATGTCCACTACCTTCGCAGCAGGCAGGCAAGCCATCATACAGTCAGTATGCAGTTTTGCCACCCAGCTGTCTACTTGCCTAAGGATCAAATCACCAACTACCAAGATCCCCCCTCTCTCCCTGCCCAGGGATGGTTCCTTGGTGCAAACCCGCTCACCAACTGAAGAAGAGGTCCCTTCTGAGGGTGCATTCCCCTTATTCTCAGCATGGTGCCCTGTTCCCTCTCGACCCTCATGCTCCCTGACAGCAACGGGGCTGCCATGTTCAAAGTGGGGCTCATCTAATACGTCCCCAAGAGTCTTCTCCGAGTTCCTAACTGACTGTCTCTGCTTCTCCAGGTCAGTCACCTCAGCCTCAAGGGTACAAACTCGTTCCCTGAGGACCAGGAGCTCCTTGCATCGAGCACAAACCCAAGACTTCTGTCCTGTGGACAGATAGTCATACATGTGACACTCAGTGCAAAACACTGGAAAGCCCCCACCCCCCTGCTGGCATTCTACCTTCATGATAGCTTTTTAAAAATATACAGTCCCCTTTTAAATCCTGTTTGTTTATGTGGCTCTCCTTTTGGAGGGTCTACTTATCTTATTGGGAACACAAGGAAAATAGGGATCTGGGTTCCTGGTCCTTACAAAGCCCACAGGCCAAGAACCCTTTAGTTCTCGCCCTTTGGCTCGCGCCTCTGGCAAGGTGGAGCTTAATAATGCAAAGAGGATGGGGACTCAGTCTGCCCCAGGAACACAGCCACTCCTAATCAATCAGCAACCATCACCTTCAGCCCACTCAAACTAAACAAACAGCAGTTCTTCAGCAACTACAAACTCAGAATTTTCAGCAATCACACAGTCACACAAACTCAGAAATTCTCAGCAACTTTTCCAGCTGTTTAGGAAGCCAAACCTCACCCTTATAGCACTTCTTATTGCTCTCTCTCAGAGCTCTCTGAAATGTGCTCAGCCTTTGGCAAGGCGCAGCTTAATAATCTGGCTCATAAGATCCCTTGCCTCTGTATTGCTGTTCCACCTGGTGCTTATTTTACTCTTTTTTATGTGTGAGGCCCAAACATTTCTTTTTACCCAGGCTTTTAACTGAGGGGTTCCATCTTTTTTAGCTGCCTCTATGAACTGCTCCTAGTATGAGGAGTGTTTTATTAATATCATTTTAAAATACTGAATTTTGTTTTATGCTCTGTTTTTATGTCTTGTTTTCATGCTTTTTATTTTACCATACTATTTTACTTGTGAACTGCCACAATATGGTTGCTCGAGAAGCACCATATACATTTTCTAAATGAACAAACAAATTGTCATCATGCCCCAAATGTAGTTTTTAAGATGCCAAGGAATACTTGCTTCTAGTTGCATGCAGTTTTTAAAAAACAAAACACCTTTCTTTAAAATGGAAATAACTACTTTTTTCAGCCATGTGAACAAAGGTACAGATTTGCTATGAGCCAAAACCTACCAGAGTATATCATTAATGCCTGATTTCAGTGCTGTGACTCAGTCCAGGAAATGTAAATGTATGTCCTCTTGTATTTCACACTAAGACCAATTCCCCACTAGGCTTATTCCAGCATTGGAGCTCTTTTCCCCCCAATGCTTCTGTTGGATTTTGCACAAGCTGCTCCGGGACTGCAACTTGCCCCACCTCTTTTCTGCGGCAAGCAAGATCCTCTAAAAACCAACATAAAGGAAATTCCAGTAATTCATTCAGCCATTATGTTACCCAAAATGGTCTAATAATTAATTGGGGACTTTAATTTGGTGAGAGGAGAGTACTTCAGGATCTTTCACCTATGTATACCAGAATCCTTCCCAGAGTATTCTCAGATAAACCAGAATGATGTTCAACTAGTAGTGTTTTTATTATTGAAATATAATAAAAGTATACACACAAAGCATACTGTAAATACATAAGCAAGAGCTAATGATGAAATAAAAGGAACTAGTGGGAATAGAGTTTAGGATAGATTATATTTACCAGTCTTGAAGATTCAAGTCCGTGGAAGAGAGAGAAGCAACAAGCACTTCACTGTGTGAAGCTGATGCCAAGAAGGGAGAGTTAATACTGGAGATGGGTTCATGTATTTGTAGGAAAAATGAACCTTAGGGCAATATTTGCTGCTAAATGATGTGCTTTCAGGAAGGTTTCCAAATGCTTGGGCAAA
Source organism: Heteronotia binoei (assembly GCF_032191835.1). Lineage (NCBI taxonomy): Eukaryota > Metazoa > Chordata > Lepidosauria > Squamata > Gekkonidae > Heteronotia > Heteronotia binoei. The sequence continues at coordinate 113,173,881 of NC_083226.1, read as the reverse complement.
TGGTTAATGGTTCTCCAGGAAGGTGATCAAATGGAGCTTGATGGCTTTCCCAAGACTGATAATATACACAGGATGGGGAGATGGGGAGACTGATAATATATACAGGATGGGGAGACAATTCTAGGTGTTTTGGATATGCTAACAGGGTAAATGTATCAAGTAGAAGCAGGTCTAAGGATGAAAGAGGTTAAAGTAAGATGCAGTTTTTCCCAATAAATCCACTGTAATGAAGTATGTATTATATTTGGGATACACCAATGGTGTGACTTTGTTATGGCTGTTTTATTAGTGTTCATGTGACCCAGGCTATGTCTACACATTATTGGACATTGCGCTATCATTGCATTATGATTGTAGTAGTCATTTGCAGCTTGTCTACTCTAGGAAATTGGCAGCTTTTGCAGCTTGTCTACTCTAGGACCTTGGCCAGTTCCACAGGGCCTGTAAGACAGCCCTCTTCCGGCTGGCCTATAACTGGCATTGGAAACTGAGTGTAGTTTTAATAGACCGCTGTTATATGTTTTATTTTACTGTTTTAACTGTGTAAGATGTTTTAAATTCAATAATTTTATGTTAGATTTTATGTGCTGTGAGCCGCCCTGAGCCACTTCGGTGGGAAGGGTGGGATATAAATTGAAATAAACTTGAAACTTGAAAGGAAATCCAGTTGCCAACAATTGTTATTTCACTATGATAATGCAACATCTAACAATATCTGGATACAACACAGAGACAAAGAAGATTACATCTGTTTACATTCTGAAGATAGGTCAGGGAATATAGTGCATCACATAACAAGCTTTACAATTTGAATTTCATCTAAAGATGAGTTTGGAAATTGAACATGTTAGTTGCTTTTTATTGTATTTCTTTTTTATGCACCCAGTTTGGATAGCAGAGCTCTTTCCTTCAGTCCATAAAGATAGGTCCTGGATCAAACTAAGGATGGGCATGGACAAGAAAAATGGAGGTCCGTGGAGGTTTGAAGTTCATGAATTTCACAAACCTCAAGCTTCCATGGACTTTACCAATGTGTGGTTCATGAGGTCCATGGGGGCCCAGAAGTAGACTCAAAAGGCATTTAAATGCCTCTTGAGCCCACTTCCAGACTACACCAACACTGCACCATGACACCAGTGGGCTCAGGAGACATCCAGAAGTGGGCTCAGGAGGCATTTAAATGAATCCTGAGCTCACATGAATAGACCTCCAATGGACCAAACAGACCACTGTCAAAATCACAAATGCATGAACTAGGCAAACAGACCATGAACTGGTCCCCAGTCCATGATGTAATTAGGTCCATGGACCAGTCCATGCCCATCCCTAATCAAGATACATGCTATCCATTCAGAAGTAACTACTGTGCCAGACTTTGGAACTTGTTCTGTACTTTTCCTGCTGTGTGCAGTTGCCGTCATAAGGTAATTAGCTTCTTGTTTACCAGACCACAGCTGCTGAGTTGCTACCATGCTGAGAGAGCAATATACTTAGATATCTATATTCCTCAGGGAAGAGCCTGATTGGTTGTTCCAAAACATAAAAGGCTTCCTGATCCTCTAGAGATAGGCTTCTTGTTGATGGGTTCAGTTGAATGGGGGAGGCTGGCAGCTGGGACTGGACACAGATTGTAGGCTGAGGAGGGGCTTTATAGCCATTCAATGAATAAGGCATGAGATAAATTAAAGCTTGAGGAGAAAAGAAATAATAAAAGAACAAGACATTTATTTTAAAAACTTACTGGAATATTATAGTTGTCTTCCTGAATGCCAAAAACTAGAGCATGCTCTGTGAAAGTTCTGTTGATTCTCTTAGAATATATTTTCATTTAATTATTTAGGATTTGGGTTTGAATGTAAAAATAAATTAGTCATGCTCTGTCCTTATTCAAAAGCTGTGTTTAGTTCTGACATGGTTACAACCAATATACAGTAGATTCCCTTCACCGTTTGGATGTCTAGCATAAACACAATGTTATAGAAGAGACTGCTACACAAATGCTTAAAACTCTAGTAGTTGTTTTTCCAAATAAATGTACCTTTAAAGTTGTCCTGGATATTCTCATTTTTTTAAAAAAAATGTGAATGCAAAGTAATATAATGAAAACTATTCAGCAATAGTTCTGAGTTTATTGAAAGGGAAACCCAAAAATCAGTTAACAACTACTTGTGGAAGGGTTAGAAGCAAGGGCAATGGGGAAGGTGTGCTGTTGTTGCTATGTAGCTTTTTAATTTCCACCCCCCCTCAACCTCTGCTCTAAGGGCTACCAGCAGCAGGAGAAACAAAGGTCTGGTCTCTTTCTCGCCCCTCTGTTCCATTTATTAGAAACACTGCTAGATACCATATTAGCTAAATTTAACAAATCAGATGCAGCAATAGAAATTAAACTAGAAATATTATGTGTTATTGTTAAACTGAGGGACTGAGAAGAACAGGAGCAAGACAAAATAATGAATGCAAAAAAAACATCCCTGTCCCATTCTTTCCAATGCCCCTTTCACCTCAGTCATCCCCCAAAGACCCATTCAAACAGATAAGCTCTGCACCATGCACTGAAGCTCAACTGATTCAAGTTATTTGAGACCAAGAGAGAAAATTAATTCAAGTATTGAGAGCCCTTGAACATCATCCTGCTTTAATTTAACAGTATTCCATGGAAACTAATTATGTCGCCCCCAAACTCTCTGCTGTTGAGCAAGTCTCAAGCCTGGGCTGTTTTTTAGCCTTGCCATAAAGCAAATGCAAACTATAAGGGGAAAGCCATTTAATGCAATCTTTTTTATTCCTTCCATCATATGAAAGCCCTTCATTAGAGAAATCATTTCCAACCCAGTCTTTTATTCTACCTGGCTCCTGCCTTTTCCGGAACAAGAGAGGAAACATCATGTTATGTCTAAACCTTCAGTCTGATTGTTAGGCCTAGGACAAACATGCACACTGAAAACTGTAGCTAACTCACAGAGAAAGTCTAGAAGATCTTAGAAGAAAGTCCAATTTTATTCTGTGCCACTTACCCCTAGGAATATATACTTGATATTTGAGTTCTGGCTTGATATTCGAGTTCTGGCTTGTTTCTTTGTATGTGCTGTGTGGAGGAGGAGGAGTTGAATAGGATAAGGAATAAAATGTATTTACTCTTTCTTCATTTGTGAGTTTTACATATTTGTTTTTTACATATTGCTATATATCTAATGCTGTTTCATTCTGTGGCAAAATATGCAAGGTAAATTGTGCAGTACAAATTATTATTTGCTCTTAAGAATGCACATTTTGATATTATTATTCATGCACACATCTGTGATTGACTCAGACCTTCTCTTGGGAGGCCAAAGCAATAACATACAATGACCTGCACCTTTTGTTTGCTCAGTCCATTGTAGATAAATCTATCACTCGTCAAGACATTAAGCTAACTCAAACCCATCTGAATGAATCAAGTGGCAGCCTATTGATTTTCATTTGTTTAGAAGGCTCCTTGACTCATCATAATTTTAGAGGAGGCCAAAGGGGCATAGGGAAGTAGAAAATGAACTTCTGATGTCTGGTCTTGTCTAAAATATGGCAGATATTGTAACTGACCCATCCAGCAAATTCATTTCCCCCTAAAACATTCTGAATGTAGAATATTACTAAATAGCATTTTTAAATAATCCCCCGTTTATTAATTTATTTATTTAAATTGGATTGATAGTTCTCCCTTCCCAGTACAACAGGGCTCAGAACAGATAACAACATAGTCATAAATTAAATTAATAAAAACAACTCTCAACAATACTACTGTAGTAGTATTGTTGAGAGTTGTCAAATATGATGGCATCTGTGATGGAAAGCTAGGGGTTAACCAGAAACTGAAGACGCACAGGGCCTGCATCAGGTGACCTGAGGGTGGGGACAAAGTGCTCGGAGCTCTCAGGGAGGGAAAGTGGTTGAGTGACAGAAACTGCTGAGGCAGTCATTCAGTCAGTTGGTGTCTGACAGAGTTGGTGCCTGTCAGAAGTCTGTCAGTGTTGGGGCCTGACAGAGACTGAGTGGGTCAGTTCGTGCCTGACCGAGGCTGGGAGGGCAGCTGATCCTGTGAAGGAGCTTGAGACAGTGACGGGAAAGACTACCAGAGGCTGCAAGCTCAACAAAACCAGCCAAGAGGGCTGTGTGTGAGGAACAAGTGTGAGTCAGTCAAGACCTGAACGGTCACAGACACCTATAGACAACTCTGAAGATCTAGTGAGGTGGTTGAGGGAGTGGATGTGGGTCTGAGACACCAGGAGGACTGGCAGTAGTGGCTCCAGTCGAGGGGTGAGACTTGGCACATCATTCCCAAGAGGCCAGACCTTGGCTAGAGGTGGAGAGTGAGTTATAGGGAAACTGTGAACTGTGTAACTGAAAGAGACTCAAAGAAGGAAGAAAAAGTTTTTGTAAAGCCTGAAACAACTGAGCAACGTGTTAGCCTGTGTAAATATCTCCCATATCCCCAGTTTAAAGACTTTGTGTTATAATAAATCTGTGGTTTGAGTTAAAGTTCTGGAGAGCCTATATTTTTGGGGAAAACTAACAAAGCTGCTGTGGTCCCCTACGAAGAGAATTCTATTTCCATCAAATAACAAAGTAAAACACCCTGAAGAGACTGAGTTAAAGAGATCCAGTGAGGCCGTGAGGCTGGCGCTGCTATAGCATCTAAAAAGGAAGCACAAAATAGTGCCCCTTATCTAGAGAGGGGAGTAATGTCATACAAATCAGATAAACAGAGGAATTACAATTAGGGAAGGGGATGGGGAGGAAAAGGGAAAAGGGGAGAGAGGTCAGTCTTGATGGAAATTGTCATCCTCACCCATAAGCCTGGTGGAACATCTCGGTCTTACAAGCCCTGCCTATAAGGGGTTAACATTAAGCCTGTGGGTTTATTTCACACAACAATGTGTAGTAAAGCAATTTCATAATAATTCGGAAGTTGCTTTCTGTGTATCTGTGACCTTTGCAGCTGTCAAGCATGCGGTTTCAATGATGAGTCGAGTTTGATACAAAACTATGTTTATTGATAGACCGATACTTTCAGTGTAACAGATTCTTGAGAGTGATGCTAAAGATACATTGATACAATACTTTTAAGGCTTACTTCAAAAGGATTCCAAAAGGTGGGGCGAGGGATGCGCTCTCACACATAAACTATCATAAATGTCTACATTCTCATGGCGTTATCAGGACTCCGTCCTTGCTTTCCCCAGATGTGTCACACTCCCTAACAGGAATGTTTGGGAAGGTACTGATTAGTCTTTCTCAAGTTAGTTTTGTTTCTCTCTACTTCTACTTTGCAAGCGATAAAGTAAGAAGGGGGAGGGGGAAAGAATAACTGAGCTAACAGACCTGGGTCCTCCATGATATTTCCCGGACCAGCTTTATGGAGGACCCTAAAACAATCAATTACCAATGGAATTTTACCATGCTTGACATACTGCCCCCTTAACATCAACACTGGGGTTTTTGAGGGAATGCTTTATAAAACTTGTTTATCAAATCAGGGGCTAAGACATTTTGTTCTGCTACCCATTCATTTTGGCTGGCCAGGAAATATTTCCACTTAATCAGATAGTACAACACTCCATGTTTCACTTTAGCATCTAAAATTTCTTGTACTTCATGATGACTCTGATTCCCAATCTGGATAAGTTGTGGAATTGGTGGTCGAGGGTGCCAAGGAGTACCACCTGGGTCTCTTCGCAAAAAACTGCAATAAAAGACAGGGTGTATTTTACTAAACATCTTGGGTAACTCCAGTTCTAATGTCACTTTATTGATTACCCTTTTGATTTTGAATGGACCCAGAAATCTATAAGCCAGCTTCTTTGAAGGCTGATTCAGCGGGAGGTTTGTTGTTGACACAAACACAGAAACACCCACTTTGAAATCCCACATGGGCACATGGGATTTATCATATTGTTTTTATAAGCTTCCTTGGCCAGTTCTAGTGTAAGGAAAAGCCCTCTACTTTTCATACATATGGACATCGTGATCACCAGTATGGTTGCCAGGGTGCCTGGAGTTTTGACTCGCACACATCTGCTCTAAGAAGTGGACTTTGCCCACAGTTTCTAAGGCTTATGTGGATACTATAAGCCTCAGCTTTGCAGCAGCATTCTACATCTCTGGATGGGTGTTAGCCAGAACTACAGACGAGCTTTCAGCTGCTCCTTGTGTGCCCAGTCTTGGCCGCTGCAGTGGAAGGAGCCATGCCACCATGTTTCCAGTCTGTTTCCATGAACCAAAGGCTAACACCACCAGAATCCATCTTAAGAACATAAGAACATAAGAGAAGCCATGTTGGATCAGGCCAACGGCCCATCAAGTCCAACACTCTGTGTCACACAGTGGCAAAAAATGTTATATACACACATACACTGTGGCTAATAGCCACTGATGGACCTGTGCTCCATACACTGTGGCTAATAGCCACTGATGGACCTGTGCTCCATATTTTTATCTAAACCCCTCTTGAAGGTGGCTATACTTGTGGCCGCCACCACCTCCTGTGGCAGTGAATTCCACATGTTAATCACCCTTTGGGTGAAGAAGTACTTCCTTTTATCCGTCTTAACCTGTCTGCTCAGCAATTTCATCGAATGCCCACGAGTTCTTGTATTGTGAGAAAGGGAGAAAAGTACTTCTTTCTCTACTTTCTCCATTCCATGCATTATCTTGTAAACCTCTATCATGTCACCCCGCAGTCGACGTTTCTCCAAGCTAAAGAGTCCCAAGCGTTTCAACCTTTCTTCATAGGGAAAGTGCTCCAGCCCTTTAATCATTCTAGTTGCCCTTCTCTGCACCTTCTCTAAAGCTATAATATCCTTTTTGAGGTGCGGCGACCAGAACTGCACACAGTACTCCAAATGAGACCGCACCATCGATTTATACAGGGGCATTATGATACTGGCTGATTTGTTTTCAATTCCCTTCCTAATAATTCCCAGCATGGCGTTGGCCCTTTTTGTTGCAAACGCACACTGTCTTGACACTTTCAGTGAGTTATCTATCATGACCCCAAGATCTCTCTCTTGATCAGTCTCTGCCAGTTCACACCCCATCAACTTGTATTTGTAGCTGGGATTCTTAGCCCCAATGTGCATTACTTTGCACTTGGCCACATTGAACCGCATCTGCCACGTTGACGCCCACTCACCCAGCCTCAACAGATCCCTTTGGAGTTCCTCACAATCCTCTCTGGTTCTCACCACCCTGAACAATTTAGTGTCATCCGCAAACTTGGCCACTTCACTGCTCACTCCGAACTCTAAATCATTTATGAACAAGTTAAAAAGCATGGGACCCAGTACCGAGCCCTGCGGCACCCCACTGCTTACCGTCCTCCACTGCGAAGACTGCCCATTTATACTCACTCTCTGCTTCCTATTACTCAGCCAGTTTTTGATCCACAAGAGGACCTGTCCTTTTACTCCATGATTCTCAAGCTTTCTAAGGAGCCTTTGATGAGGAACTTTATCAAAAGCTTTCTGGAAGTCAAGGTAAACAACATCTATCGGGTCTCCTTTGTCCACATGTTTGTTCACCCCCTCAAAGAAATGCAACAGGTTAGTGAGGCAAGATCTTCCCTTGCAGAACCCATGCTGAGTCTTCCTCAATAACCCGTGTTCATCAATGTGCCTACTCATTCTGTCCTTGATAATGGTTTCTACCAACTTTCCCGGTATTGAAGTCAGACTGACTGGCCTGTAGTTTCCCGGATCTCCTCTGGAACCTTTTTTAAAGATGGGGGTGACATTTGCTACCTTCCAGTCCTCAGGAATGGAGGCAGATTTCAATGAAAGATTACAGATTTTTGTTAGAAGATCCACAAGTTCAACTTTGAGTTCCTTCAGAACTCTCGGATGTATGCCATCCGGACCCGGTGACTTATTAGTTTTTAATTTGTCTATCAATTGTAGGACCTCCTCATTTGTCACCTCAATCTGACTCAGGTCTTTCAACACCCCTTCCAAAATTAGTGGTTCTGGGGCGGGCAAAAAGTTCTCGTCTTCTACAGTGAAGACGGAGGCAAAAAATTCATTTAGCTTTTCAGCCATTTCCCTATCCTCCTTCAGTAATCCTTTTACCCCATGGTCATCCAAGGGCCCCACTGCCTCCCTGGCTGGTTTCCTACTTCTAATATATTTGAAGAAAGTTTTATTGTTGGTCTTTATGTTTTTTGCAATATGCTCCTCATAGTCCCTTTTTGCCTGCCTGATCACAGTCTTGCATTTGGTTTGCCACAGCCTGTGTTCCCTTTTACTAATCTCACTTGGACTGGTTTTCCACCGCTTAAAGGAGTCCTTCTTACCTTTTACAGCTTCCATTACTTTGTTTGTTAACCACGCAGGCCTTTTCTTATGCCTATTTGTGCCTTTCCTAACTTGTGGTATGTATTTTATCTGAGCTTCTAGGATTATAGTTTTAAATAGCGTCCAAGCTTTCTCAAGGGTTTTGACCGTATGTACCTTTCCTTTCAGTTTCTTCCTCACATGCCTCCTCATCTCAGTGTATTTACCCCTTTTAAAGTTAAACGTGGTTGTGGTGGTCTTTTTGGACAACTCCCTATTTATACAAACGGTGAAATCAATAACATTATGGTCACTGCTCCCAAGCGGCGCAATCACTTTTACATCTCTCACCAAGTCTTGGGCATTACTTAGGACCAAATCCAGGATCGCCCCACCCCTGGTAGGTTCTGAGACCATCTGCTCCATAGCACAGTCATTGAGAGCATCAAGAAACTCAATCTCTTTCTCTCGACCAGAACACATATTGACCCAATCAATCTGCGGGTAGTTAAAATCACCTATTACAACACAGTTTTTACGTTTAGCCGCTATCTTTAAGCCTTCCATCATATTATAATCGTCCTCTCTCTTTTGATTTGGTGGGCGATAACAAACTCCCATAGTTAAATTTCCTTTTGGGCCCTCTATTTCAACCCAAAGCATTTCTAAAAGTGAATCTAATTCTCTGATCTCAGCCTTACTGGACCGTATATCCTCTCTGACATACAGAGCCACCCCACCTCCAACCCTTCCCTCCCTATCCTTCCGATATAGCTTATATCCAGGAATCACCGTGTCCCACTGATTCTCCTCATTCCACCAAGTTTCTGAAATTCCCACAATGTCTATGTTTTCTCCCAGCACTAAACATTCCAATTCACCAATTTTACTTTGAACACTTCTAGCATTTGCATACAAACATCTATAATTTCCCAGGCGAGCTAGGCCCGCCACCTTCCTCCTGCCGCCTCGAGACACTGGCAGACAGTCCATATTGTTTGTCACCTTCACAGTGGACAACTCCGGTCCGTTACCCGGTAGAAAAATAGCAGCTAACCCTTCATCTCTTGGAGACGAGTCCTCCCGAACCAGAGACATTTCATCTCCTGTCGGCTTTCCCCCAAGATTTAGTTTAAAAACTGCTCTGCCACCTTTTTGATTTTAAGCGCCAGCAGCCTGGTTCCATCCGGGGACAAGTGGAGACCGTCTCTTTTGTACAGCTCCCGCTTGTTCCAGAAAGCATCCCAGTGCCTAACAAACTTAAACCCTTCCTCTTTACACCATCGTCTCATCCACACATTGAGACTTCTAATTTGTGCCTGTCTCTCCTGCCCTGCACGTGGAACAGGTAGCACTTCCGAGAAGGCTACCTTGGAGGTCCTGGCCTTAAGTCTCCCGCCTAGCAGCCTAAATTTTTCCTCCAGGACCTCACGACTGCATTTCCCCACATCGTTGGTGCCAACATGCACCACGACCACAGGCTCCTCCCCAGCACTGTCTATCAGTCTATCTACTACACGCGTAATGTCCGCTACCTTCGCACCAGGCAGGCAAGTCACCATACGGTCAGTACGCGGTTTCGCCACCCGGCTGTCTACTTGCCTAATGATCGAATCACCAACTACCAATACCCCCCCTCTCCCCCTGCTCAGGGATGGTTCCTTGGCGCGAAAGGATTCCCGCTCACCAACCGAAGAAGAGGTCCCTTCTGAGGGCGCATTCCCCTTATCCTCAGCACGGTGCCCTGTTCCCTCTCGACCCTCACGCTCTCTGGCAGCAACGGGGCTGCTACGTTCAGAGCGGGGCTCATCTAATACGCCCCCGAGAGTCTTCCCCAAGTGCCTAACTGACCGTCTCTGCTTCTCCAGGGCAGTCACCTCGGCCTCAAGGGTACGAACTTGTTTTCCTGACTCCATATCCAACAGCTGCTTCAACTTCTGCATAAGGCAATCAAGCTTATCCAGGCATGGATCCTGCCAGACCACTCAAGCCTTTGTCTAACAAAACCCAGGACAAAGACTGGTGCCAGGAAGAAGACTAAAGAAGAGGAAGACCATCTCCTGCCAGAGCCAAGTCTTTTGTCTAAATCTGGGTGTTACCTAGGCCAACATTTGATTCTCTATTGTCACCTTTTTAGATAAGTCCATTTAGTCTTAAGTATTCCCCACCCAGTAATCACTTCTATTCTTCTTCCCAACTGTCATTTTGGAGCCTCCCCCTGGTCTGTTTCAATCTGAAAGTTTTCTCAGGTATCCAGGATCCAGGCAAGTCCATTGGTCAAGAGCAAGCACCCAATTAGGTGCCACCAATGAACTTTCTATTGGCTACTGCAGTAGTCCATCCCTTATGGTCACTGCAGAGCCTTCCCTTTCTCCTCCCTCATACCTCCCAGCCCCTGAGGGTCTAAGGTAGTCTATTTAACCTCTGACCCAACTCCACTCATGTGTGCATCTAGCAGTACCCCAGTTCCGCTGTCTAGATTCATTCCCAATTCTGGCCACAGTTTTGGGTCCATTTCCCCCGTCCTCTTTTGTCACCATTGGAGCCTTCCTTGAAGACTATGATAGGTAAATATCACCCTGTTTGTCTACTCATGTGTTGTCTCTATATCTCTCTATATATTTCCTAGGACTGTATGTATGATTGTATGAGTATTCTATCTTGTATGTATGCCTATATTTTCTAGAATAAATTGTAATTGTTTTACTAAATTAGAGTCCCCATTATTTAAGCATTACTCTCTGGTTGGTTAATCTTGTATACATTGGGAAAACAATCCCTAGTGAGCCAGGTGCCCACCTGACTAATTCCCCAACCTCGTTTTGAGGGCATTTCGGCTTACACTAGATTCTCTTGAATCCCCTTCCAACTGCCCTCCAATTTGCCCCACCATTGTTCGAAAGAGGTGGGGTCTTGGGCTCGCTCTCCCCCCGGCAACAAAGGGACAGGCTTGCCTTCATATCCATTTACAATCTGAAATGGGGAAGCTTTAGTTGAGCTATGCACACTGTTGTTGTAACCATATTGGGCAAATGGCAAGAGGTCCATCCAATTAGACTGTTGGTGGTTCACATAACACCGTAAATACTGTTCTAAAAGCACATTCATCCATTCCGTTTGTCCGTCCGCCTGTGGATGGTACGCTGAGCTCAACCCCTGTTCTATACCCATCAGTTTGCAAAACTCTCGCCAGAAGTTGGCAACGAACTGTGGGACTCTGTCACTAATGATCTTATCAGGGAATGAGTGGAGTTTCACAATATGGTGGAAAAACAAATAAGCTAGCCTCTTAGCGGATGGCAATTGCACACAAGGAATGAAATGCGCCTGTTTGGAAAAGGTGTCCACTACTGCCAGAATTATGGTCTTCCCTTGCGAGACTGGTAGTTCTACTATGAAATCCATTGACACCACGGACCAAGGACGTGTGGCTGTTTCTAGAAGCTTCAACAACCCAGGGGGCTTTCCCCCTCTTCTCTTAGCCATTAAGCAAATGGGACAAGAAGCTATGAACTCAGAAACGTCCTTTTTCATAGATGGCCACCGGAACTACCTGTTAATTAGGTGCAGTGTCTTCACATACCCAAAGTGCCCGGCTAACTTGTTGGAATGGCAAAATTGCAGGACCTCTGAGCGGAGGCTCTTAGGGACGTAGAGTTTGCCATCTTTATACCAGAACCCATCCTCTCCCTTTTGTACTTCATCCGAGCGGTCTTCCCCTTCTTTTTCGGTCTCGGTGGCTAGTCGTTCCCCCCCCACACTTCTCCGTCTGCAGATTCTGCCTTGCTTTAGTCTGGGTGGTTACCATGGCAGCTACTTGAGAGGGGGAAATCAGGGAGTCCACTCTTTCTGGCTATTGTGCTGAGGGAGGCACGAAAGGGCGTCTGCCAAGAAATTTTTTGTCTCCGGGATGTGCTTCAGTATGAAATCGAATTTAGAGAAAAACCCCGCACACCTAATTTGCTTTTCAGTGAGTTTACGACGGCCGGTGAGCGCTCTCCAAATTTTTGTGATCAGTCCAAATTTCAAAGAGCAGTTTGGCGCCTTCCAGCCAGGACCTCCATGTTTTTAAAGCATAGGTCACAGAAAAAGCCTCTTTATCCCACACCGACCAATTTCTCTGCTCCTGGGAAAATTTCTTAGAAATGTAGACACAGGGTTTCAGCCTCCCCTCCTCATCCCTTTGCATGAGGATGGCTCCGACAGCGACATCAGAAGCGTCACATTGCACAATGAAAGGCTTTAATTCATTGGGGTGGCTTAAGACTGGTTCACTGGTGAACAGCCTTTTGAGCTTATTGAACGCTTCCTTGACATTTCGGCGCCCAATTTAGCTTCGCTCCCATTTTTTGGGAGTCTGGACCCTTCCCCTTTGTTTTCAATAACTCAGTGAGGGGCAACATAATTTGGGCAAACCCCGGTATGAAGGTATGGAGCAAGGCTTGAGTTCTGCCTACCACCCTCAAACCGACGGACAGACAGAACGCGTAAATGCCTTGCTAGAGCAATACCTGCGGTGCTACATAAACCACCAGCAATCATATTGGGTGGATCTCCTCCCCTTTTCTGAATACGGTTACAACAACAGTGTGCACAGCTCCACCAAAACCTCCCCCTTCCAAACCATAAGCGGGTATGAATGAAAACCAATCCCAACGCTGCCGGGGGAGAGCAAATAAAGGAGCCCAGCTCATTCGAGCAGTGATGGGGAAACCTGAGTGAGGGTTGGAAAGGGATTCAAGAGAATTTGGAATCTGCAAAAGAGGTGTACAAAAAAGAGTATGACAAGTTCCATGTGCCTGCCTGGGACATCAAGATGGGGGATTCGGTATTCGTATCAACAAAGAACTTGCGCCTGAATCAGCCCTCAAAAAAATTGGCTTATCGATACTTAGGACCCTTTAAGATCAAACGGGTGATCAATAAGGTAACTGTAGAATTGGAACTGCCTAAAATGTTTAGTAAAGTACACCCTGTCTTTCATTGCAGTCTTCTCTGAAGAGATCCCAGTGCTTCTCTTTGGCACCCTCGACCGACAGCTCTGCAACCTATCCAGATTGGGAATCAGAGTCACCATGAGGTCCAGGAGATTCTGGACTCAAAATTGGAACAGGGGACATTGTATGACTTAATCAAATGGAAACACTTTCCTGCTAGTGAAAATGAATGGGTAGCACAAAAAGATGTATTAGCCCCGGATTTGGTCAGCAAGTTTCACAAAAAATTCCCTCAAAGACCAAGGGGTTAAGCTTAAGGGGGGCAGTATGTTAAGCATGGCTAATTGATGGGTTTATGGCCTATCAAAAGCAGGCCTGGGTAAGATCCTAGAGAACCAAATGCTGCTAGTTTATTATCTTTTCCTAGCTCCTCTTTGTTTTATGACTGTTAATTAGAAGGAACAAAGCAATCAGCACCTTCCCATGAATCCTTCTGCAGGAGGGAGAGCCATCTGGGTGATGCAAGGCCAAATGCCTGATAACGCCCTGGGAATGTATGTAGTTTTGATATTCTATGTGTGAACGCTCCTCCACTTCCCCTCCCCATAGGAATCCCTTTGAAGTGTATCTTAAAACTTGTGTATCAATATATTGGTTTCATTCTTCTCAAGCCACGGCTTGAGCCAAAGTATCGGTCTATCAATAAACTAAGTCTTTGTAGCAAACCACACTCGTCTTTGAACCCGCATGCTTGACAATACCCTGAAACCCAAATAGTCAAGTTCGGTTTTGTGGAACTCACATTTTGACAATTTAGCATACAACTTGTGCTTTAGCAGTGTGCTGAGGACCTCCCTCACTAGTTTCACATGCGATTGGAGGTCTTGTGAATAGATAATTATGTCATCCAGGTACACCACCACCCCTTTAAACAAATATTCTCTCAGCACTTCATTGATAAAGTTCATAAACACTCCCGGCGCTCCTTGTAACCCAACTGGCATCACTAGGTACTCAAATTGTCCCGTTAGTGTATTGAATGCCGTTTTCCACTCGTCCCCCTCCTTGATGCGCACTCTGAAATGTGCATTTTACCATGCTTGACAGCAACATCCCATAACTATCACAAACATCTTTTGTGACACGTTTCCAATTCCCATAATATAGCTCACACAGACATTCTCTTCCATGTGAAAATTAATTCATCTCATTGCTGATCCATAGATGTTTCCAAGGGAAGAACCAGGCATAGCTGCTAACTTTTCTTCCAACTCTTGTTTCTATGAATTAAATAGGAGGTTTATCTGCAGACATTAGCAGGTGGTAAAGCTTGTCTCTAATCTTCTCTTTCTGATTCCTGAAGACCAGACAACTTGTAAAGACACAGGACCAGGCTAGGAAGATTTTTGTCTAGTCGCTTGGCAACCTAAGTCAAACGAATACCATACAAAGAAGCCCAGGAACAAATCCACGGATCTACCATTTACACAATTACATGAAGACAAGGCTTTTTTTGTAGCAGGAACTCCTTTGCATATTAGGCCACACACCCCTGTTGTAGCCAATCCTCCAAGAGTTTACAGGGCTCTTCTTACAGGGCCTGTAAGCTCTTGGAGGATTGGCTATATCAGGGGTGTGTGGCTTAATATGCAAAGGAGTTCGTGCTACAAAAAAAAGCCCTACGTAGAGGAAGTAATAACCATAGTTGAGGAACTGGGATACTCTACTAGAGTTTGTTCTCCACACTAAAATGCACATGCTGTTAGGGGTATGCATTCCAAAATCCTGAAAATATACAGAAAACCACTGTTTCAGGTCATTACCACAATGCTCCAGAATGGTAACACGGGAATTTTAGGCATTATGAAAAACACCACCTAAAAAAAATCTGTGTTGTTTTTCATGTTAGAATACTTAGCATCAGCAGAAGCAAGCATTTTGTTAGGTTCTCCTGATTTATCAAACAATGGCATTTCTCACTTCCAGTTAGATCATATATTTGCAAGGTATTAGGAGGTGATTGCTCCTAGCCAATCACCTTTGGAGACAAGGCCCAGTGAAGAAATGTCCATGGAGAAGTCTGTGTAGAGCAGTTAGTGTTTGCACTACTACACATGCAGCTCCAAGGAAATTCCTACTTGGGTTTCTTTAAGATCAGGAGACGGGTGGGGTGGGGGGAGCAAGATCTCTCTTCCCTACCTGTGCCAGTCTTCATCAGTAAAATCAGCTTCTATAGCTTTTAAAATGACCTTCTTAAAGCTGATATGTGACTCTGATCAGAATGGTAGATCTGGAGACAACTTGTAAATAAACATGTCATATTCTTGACTCCCATGTCCCAGCCCTTTTCCTCCTCTTCCTCCATGTGTAGTGTATTTCTGCCTTAGCACTATATAGTCAAAAGCTGCCAACAGACATAACACCTTTTTCATGATAATCATAAGGTCAAACTCTTCTGGAAGAAAAATCCTGAAATTTTCAAAATGAGATTTTAGAGTCATGAGGAACTGGCTACACAAGCACCTTCCAGCTTGTCTTGCAAAAGAAGATGAGTATTGCAATGCACACCTGTGACTTGACTACAAGATTCTTTAATAGGCTTTTTTGTTCCCTCTCCAATCATGGATTTAAAGGGTATTACATGGATCTTGTTTATGGATTTAAACTATCATTTTGCCTGTCATACACTAGCCTGCCTGTCACATGCACAACCCTGACTCACCAGAAGCCTTTCAGCTCAAGAGACACCTTAATTAACTTAAGCAATCAAAACCTATAGTCTTATTTTCCCTTGCCTCTATTAACTGTTCCTGTTAAATACAGATGGCAGAAAGTTCTTTCCATAAAAGGGAGCTTCCTTAGATCCTATTGATTTATCAAATGTCTTGTGTTTAGGCCTGTCTGATGGTGAGTCATAGCTAATTATCTAGACATCCGGAAGTTTCCACCAAAATTATATAGGATCTATTCAAATATGATACTTGTTTTCCCATCTGACTGCAGGAGAAGGTCTTCTTTCATTGGGTCTTCTTAATGAGATAGATAGATAGATAGATAGATAGATAGATAGATAGATAGATAGATAGATAGATAGATAGATAGATAGATAGATAGATAGATAGATAGATAGGCCTCTAAGAACAAGATACTCAACTATGAGCAAGACAGCTTGAAAATTTGGTTTCCCTTTTATTGATTTGTGTGTTATTTATTTGAACAGCTATCCTTGGAAGCAAGAGCTTGGCTTTTTGCCTTCAAACTGAGATTAAAGCAGCTCTTTGCTGAAGATGGTTTGTTAGCTGCTTTAAATTAGAGTACTCACAGATCAACTTGGATGAAAGCCCTGGATGAGAAAATGATGATAGTTTTGAGATGGGCAAAACCAAAGCATTTTCTCATTTAAAAAAGCGAATTCTCAAAATCAACAATGATAGTTTGAACCTGAGAGCCTGTAGAGTATGCTCATCCCTATTTTTTGGTCCATCTTACCCAAAACCTCCCCCCTACCACCACCACCACAGCACAGCGTTTTTGTTTGCATGACTGAACATTATACTTACAATGTGATTGCAAGAGAGATCTTTGAAAAGGCCCTACACTGATAGAATTTGCCCTTGTGGCTTTAATAGATTGATACATCCTTTCATACTCTGCTGGAATGCAGATTTTTTGAGGTTATGCTGGAATGCAGATTTTTTTTATGTTACTACAAAGCCTTTATTCAACCAATCTTTTGCTCTTTTGGTCTTTTGCTCAGTGATAAGGACCCTAAAATCACTCTAGCAATTGCATAATCTGTCACAGTCTTTTTAGCCCTTGCATAAAAAAAAATAAGAAATAAATGTCTGCTGCTGCTCAAGTTTTGTGAATCAATGAGCTTCTAAAGATACAAAAAGAAATTATTTGTATGTTATTTATTTATGTATTTATTTAGACTTTTATTCCACCCTCCCTGCAAGTAGGCTCAGGGTGAATCTATAATAATAATTATCTTGTCATGGTGGCAAATCTGATCTTCTTGATTAGTTGGGGCTTGGTGGGACTGTAAGGTATCAGCCTTTGTCCAGTCAAACTATCAATCAAGAGTACTTGCATGTCATTGGTTGCGCCCGCTCCTCTCTCTCACCTGAGTGGCTGTTGCTAGCCAGCAAAGCTGATTCTGTCAGTAAAAGGCAACCAACCTTAGTTCTGGCAGTTACTGCAGGAACACACTTCGGTCATATCATACTTCGGTCACTGTCCCTGACCTCCCTTTGGCTGACTTTCCTGCCCCTCCCCCACTAATGCAAGCCCAGGAATGTTGAACACACTGCCAAAAGCAGTCCTACCTTAGAGACAGCCACATTTCCAACTCTTTTCTGCGTCATCTCTGTCAACAGGCCTCAGAAAGGGCTGGAGAGCTACTGTGGCCTCACAAAAGGCCTCCCAATACGTGCAGCCTCCAAAGGCCACAGAAATAGCCAGGGAGGCCAGGCCTGATGGGAGTATCCCCTTATATCCCATGACTGCTGCTTGGGAAATTATAGCCAGAGACTGTTGCTAGGTAACCCAGACTGCTTTTGTCAAAAGAGGGAGAAGCCTCAGGGGAATATAATGCCATACAGTCCACTCTCCAAAGCAGTTATATTCTCCAGGATGGGGAGAGAGATATGTTATCTGGAGTTCAGTTGTGATCCCAGGAGATCTTCAGGCTGCACCTGAGGGTTGGCTACCCCAGACCTGGTGATGTAAGCTGCTTTGGTTTCCCCACACACACTATAGAAAAACACTGTCCTTTTCCTATGAACAGGCTGAAATCAGAGGGGCAGATAAAGGGAAGGAGATAAGGTTGCCAACCCCAGGTTAGAAAATTCCTGAAAATTTAAGGGGTGGGGCCTGGCAAGGGTGAGGTTTGAGGAGGGATGGCACCTCAGACAGGTACAATGCCATTTCCTCCTGGTGAACCACTGTTGCCAATCTCCAGGTAAGGTAATTCACTCAGAATACAACTGCTCTCCAGATGGCAGATATCAGCTCCTCTTGAGGTGGGGGAAGCAAGGGTGGGGGAGCACTCACCCAGAGCATCTTTCTAGACCCCGTTGTATTTTTCTTCACAATGGGCCACATTACTAGTCACATCATAAATTCGCAAGCCATCATCAGCTTGTTAAAATGGCTCAATAAATAAATTCATTAGTACAATATCTAAAATATTTAGGAACTAGGATTGCCAATCCTCAGTTGGGGAAAGGGGATTCCCTGGTTTGGAGGCCCAATTTAAGCATAGGCATCTGTGTAAAATGCCCTTAAGAAATATCTGAAAATGGTGAGAATTCTTGATGAAATTTTTCTTATTTGGAAGAAGAAGACTGCAAATTTATACCCTGCCCTTCTCTCTGAATCAGAGACTCAGAGCAACTTACAATCTCCTATATCTTCTCCCCCCACAACAGACACCCTGTGAGGTGGGTGGGGCTGAGACAGCTCTCACAGCAGCTGCCCTTTCAAGGACAACTCCTGTGGGAGCTATGGCTGACCCAAGGCCATTCCAGCAGCTGCAAGTAGAGTAGTGTGGAATCAAACCCAGTTCTCCCAGATAAGAATCTGCACACTTAACGACTACACCAAACTGGCTCTCCATAGTTTCTTGTACTGCTTTTTGTATTATATAAATAATGTTTATTTGAAAATCTCTAACTGATGACATCGCCTTCATAATTTTCATGTGTCTGTTGCCAAACTTTCACAAATATCAGCAACACAATACAAACTTTCATTTTAATGACCCCTGCATTGAGCAGGTACAGTCTATGCAATTTAAGTGTACAGTCTTCAAAGCTAGTGCCACTAGATCACTAAATCTTCTTAATTTGATTATTTTTTTCTGGAAAAATCTGGTTCACTAGCCTAGTTTATTGTAACTGCTGTCAAAATGGGGACTGATTCAGCAACTTTTTCCCCCAGTGCAGGGAGGATTAAATGGAAGGTGAAGCCAAAATGCATGTGGGCTCCCTGCATTCAAGGGCTGCCTCACCCCACCAAAGTTTGTTGACCATAGCAGTTTCTTTAAGGCAGGGCTTGTTGGGTTCCCTGGTTGATGGCACGTGGCCAGTTGTCTTTGGCTGATGCACCTGAAACAACAGAATGCAGCCCTTCATGCTCCAGCTCATAAAAAATTTCTGAAATGTGTTAATCTTTAAAAAGCCACGACAGTCTCTGGTTGCTGCACAATAGCTCCCTGTGTTGTGCAAAACTTCTTTGCTTATCAAGCAAAGACTGGTTAGTTAGGTGCTGAGAAGGGGTGTTGGTCATAGTTGGTGGTAAAATATCTCTGGTACCTGACATGGCCTGACTTGACAAAGTGACTTTTATGTCAGGTCTGGCCCTCATAACAAATGAGTTTGACACCTCCGTGCTAGATAGTATTTTCCTGGAGAAGACATTTGTCCCAAAGAAGAAGTGTGCAGGCAAAGAACATAATATCCCTTGACATGGAGAGAGAAGGGGCCATTTTGCCTGATTACATCTGGGGGTAGCTGCAGGAAGGAGCTCTTGCACAGAGCTCCATCTTGGATTGCAGCCATCACTATATGGAGCAGACAGAAGCCCAGCTGCCCATAGAGAGACTTCAAGGTAATGGAAAAGTCTTTAGAACACTGTAACTTCTAAGCTTAAGGTGACTGACTTACAGTAAAACCAGCCACAACATTTAGAGAGTTGAAGGAAAAAGGATTGTGTGTTTGCACCCTTGCTCAGTATGCTGCTGTGCAGTGTATGTATGATGACTTTGTACTTTTAATGAATTAGGGTTTGTGGAATCTTTCAGGCTCAATGCACAGCAACCAAGAAGGTCAGAGCGCCTGCTCCAGCTGCAACGCCACTGAGGATGTTCTCCGCAGCTGAGAACGAAACGTCTGGAAGAAAAACTTTCTCCAGTAGAACACGGCACTTGAGCCCGAAAGATTCTACAAACCCTAATGATGATGCCAGCCGTGAAAACCTGAAATCTTTTAATGACTTATTACCCATTTAAATGTTAATGGAAAGGGAGGTGGTTGGTTGTTGTACTGATAATTCCCAAAAAGTGCACACATGCAGCAAGATGGTAACTGTGGTAACCAGGCACTAGGTGGTAGGAAATGTGGACATTAGGCAGAGCCTTTAATCAGCAATGTGGAAGGGAAGCTATGAGTGCTGGCTCTCTTGGCAGGTGATTCCAAAATGGACTACATGGCAGACCTAAGCAATTTATTACCCAACAATTATCCAAGCAAAAAAAAAAAACCACCCAAGCACCATATATGATAGCCCACAAATTGTGCAAACACAAAGTGAACTTGATAGCTCCTTATACATGCAGAACTCATGCTGTTGAAGCTGTGGTGCTTCTCTTATGTCTTTCTGTTAGGAAACAAAAGTCTGTTGATGTAGAACAAAGTAGGAGTCCAGTAGCACCTTTAAGACCAACAAAGTTTTATTCAAAATGTAAGTTTTCATGTGCATACATATTTCTTCAGACAATGGAATGAGGTATAGTGAGCAGAGCTACATATAGCTGGTGGGCAGTGGTTAAGAATGCAAAAATGTCATTTTGTAGAAAAATAGGTGGTGGAGCTCATCCAGGGATTGTTATGCAGCTGCACCTACTATTCAATGGTTGGGGTGGAACTCTCAGAAGGACGAGGTGCAACTCTCAGAAAGGTTCAGGAGCTGCGCTCCTGTGAGCTCCCACTACTGCCTGCAAAGTAGTACAAAGTTAGAATCAAATGGCAAAATAGTGAAATTAACAAATTGAAAGAGCATTTGATCTGGATAGCATTTGCATGGGAAACCAATAGGAGGTAATAAAAGCTACCTGTTAATTGTTCTATTACTTACAAGTCTGAATTAAACAAAGGACAAATGTTTTTCCTAGTGATGATCCTGTCCACCTAATTAACTTTTTAACACATAACATACATTATAAACATCATTCTAGTTTGCCATTAGAAAAAAAATACATTAAAATATAGTGAAAATGGGATTAGTATATGTAATGAGATAAACAGCCAATATCCCTTATTTGAATATGTCAATACAAAAAAAGCATTATTCTGATACACTATTCTAAAAGAGAAATATATTGGACTACTGTGGATATATAGCTATACTGTACGCATTTGCTGGCATTGTGCTGGTTCTCTTTCATCTCCTGACAATTCACACCACAAAAGATCTGTTCAAGGTATTGGCAGTGACTGTGCAGTGATTAAGAAAACTGTTGTGAAGTCCAAAGGGGAAATGTCCCTTCTTTACTGAAAACCTTTTTCTATCCATTTGCCTTACTCCTTAAGAAGACTTCCCATAGGAACTTCCCATAAACTTCTCTGCCTCTCCAGCTAGAGAAGTTTACTCTGGTGGCAAATCATATGAATGCTACATTTTCCTTATCTATAACTGCAGCTTGATGAATCCTAAATTGCTCCTCACAAATTGGGAAACATTGAATAGGTCAAGATGTTGCTTTTTATGGGATTAGCTTCTTGGTGGAAGTGTAAAACCAAGTTAATTGCATCACTATTTAAGCATCTTAAAATAACATCCTTTATGTGCCTTTGGCTTTGATATGGTAATGAACTAACCCTATAGTACACTCCATTTTCTTTCCTCCCTAAGGATTCTGAAATTAGCCTGCAGCAAAATAATAACACTAATAATAATAATAATAATACCAAGACCTACTAATAGAGTTAAGAGTGCCTCTTGGAGAAGAAGATTACCATTATGCTGGTTGCCATTGGAGCCATGCCTGAAATTGCAAAAAACAGCTGGACATTCTGGGCATTGAGCAAATAATACCAGCTCAGCTCCAGAAGAGAGTGTTGCTTGAAACAGCAAGAATCCCGCAAAGAAACTTCTGCAATTCCCAAGAACTTGGCAAGATCTCGAATAGCAGAACACTCATCTACCAATCAAATATCTACCAGTCAAATATCAAGAGAGCCAGTTTGGTGTAGTGGTTAAGTGTGCAGATTTTTATTTGGGAGAACAGGGTTTGATTCTCCACTCCTCCACTTGCAGCTGCTGGAATGGCCTTGGGTTAGCCATAGCTATCGCAGGAGTTGTCCTTGAAAAGGCAGATGCCGTGAGAGCCCTCTCAGTCCCACCCACCTCACAGGGTGTCTGTTATGGGGGGAGAAGATATAGGAGATTGTAAATCACTCGGAGTCTCTGATTCATAGAGAAGGGTGGGGTATAAATCTGCAGTGTTCTAACTGTGACAATTCAGCAGCAGCAACAGTAGCAGCATTTTAAAATGTCAGCCAAATCTGTTGTGTCTATAAACACGCTGGGAATTTTAAGGACATGAACTGGGTGCCACCACAAAAGGGTTCTCATGGGGGTACAGATAACCACAAAATGGCTGACGTGAGATCTTGGGCCAATCATAAAATGGTAGGGGCAGGGATTCCAAATAAAACACCTTCCTATTATGGAAAAAGCAGTTTCCATAGGGGTGCTCCCTGAAATCACAAAGGTGATTCATCCAGGGCTTGTTTAAAGTATTTCTGCTTCTGTGGAATGGGGGGAAAGCCAGGATTCATTCTTTGTTAGAGGGGAGAAGAAACACACTATGGCACCCATGAGTGCCACATTGAGAATCACTAGCTTACCAAGTACACATTATCTCAAACTATTCCATGCCTAATAAATAGTGAGTCCAAATTATGATCAATATGGTTTATGACTATATACTATGGGTGCCTGAAAAGGTCTAAGCTAGCTGGTATCCCATTTTTTCGGCTGAGGTCCCCAGCACTCAGCATTCATGCTTTTGTGTCCACATCAATCTTTTGTTTTTGTTTCAAGGATATGCAGGGAGAGGGCTTTTTTGTTGACATGCTTAGTGTTGTATACTGTTCTGCCCTCATCTTACATTGTACCTAGGGATGCTAGGTCCTTGCCACAATGGTGCTTGTATTGTACATTAAGATTATGGCTCAGTGGGAGAACATCTTCTTTGTATGCAGAAGGTACCCTAACACATACTGTTAAAAGGATCCGATAGGAAGTGGTGTGAAAGACCTGAGACCTTGGAAAGCTCCTACCAGTCCTAATACAAAATATAATACAAAATATAGACTAATGGTCTTACTCAGCACAAGGTTACTCAGTACAAGGTAACAGATTTGTGTGTGTGTTTGTGAGATAGGCTACACCATTCTGCTTCACACCGGGTCTTTTCTTAGGATATTTCCATCCCAAAATTGCTGTGGCTAGCCATGAGACCATATCCACATTGCTATTACATATACAAACTACTTTCTTTGACATTTCCTCAGCCTAGGCAATGGTGAGAACTGTAGTTCTGAAAGGGGAGACAGCAATCTCCAATGGAAAATATTCAGAAAGTACAGATGTCAGTGTTCTGTGGGGAAAGCCACAAGGCAGTTAAAATAATATTAAAATGAAGTTAAATGTAACACAGCTAGGACTTCCTGGATTTGCCTGCTGTGATTTGTGAAAAGAGATAGAATGAAGGAAGAATGGAGTTGGAAGCATGGGAGCTGCATCCTGTACTTGGCATATCTAAACTGGACTGTGCTGAATTGATAGGACATGGTCTGAAGACATATGATACAGAAATTGTGCAAATCTATAAACTGGTCTGATTTTGGTGAGTCTTGGACAGGGAATCACCTGGGAGCCCTCTGTATGCTGCCTTTAGTTTCCACATGTGGGATACCAATGCCATAAATATATAAAGCTTAAAAATGTGGCAATAAAATGGAGGGGTCATATATGCTACCCTAGATATTAAGCTTATTGGCAGAAAAGAGTAGGATAAAAATCTAATACAAAATCTTGTTGATAAAATAAATAAGTAACACATGATGAGGCAATCAGGCATCTGTAACTGCAGATTTGTTCATATTATTGTTACACGCACACAAGACATCAATAAAAATATTCACACAATGCATTATTATTCTTCAAGAGAGACTTCAAGATATTTCTTTGCATTTGAGTTCAGGAAATCACATAACTCTTTCTTAATTCTTTTTCCTCATGAGCCTTTTAGAAAGCTGTTTAATGCAGCTCATTCCCAGGAAAGTGTTCTTAGGATGGCAATCCAAATGAATTTTAAAAAGAGCCAGCTAGGCTTAGGCTTTTTCTCCTTTCCTGTTTACATCATGGATCCATTCCACCTGAGCTGGATGCTTTGTCAAGGTTATTTAAACTCTTAAAAACCAGTTCTCTAATCTCTATATGGTTTAGCTTAATATCTCTCCTCAGAATTAGTAAATTGATCTCAGTTCATGGCAACATTAATTACCTTGCACTACAATGAGGGGACAAAAGGCAATAAGCTGAACAGCTCTGCTGATACACTGCCAGTCAAGTATAAACCACTGTCAAGCATTGTATACTCATTTTATAGATTTTAGAATTGTTACTAACCCAGAATTAAATATGGGCACATCAAAGTAGCAACCCCCACTTTCTTCTTTTGCTTTTACTAACAGATGCAGGAATGTCCTCTTTGAAGATAAGACCTCCTGGGACTTGTTCTCAGGCTCAGCCAGGCCTGAACCCAGGATGTGCTAGTTGCAATATAGATAAGGAGCCCAGCGTGTGAATTTCACATGTGAATGTAGAATTGTTTATAGAACCTTTGATGTGCCATTTTAAAGCATGTATTCTAGTGTTACAAAGTATCAGTTCCAATCTTCAGTTCGATTGAACCACATGGATTATCAATAAACCTAATTTTGTTTCAAAATCCAAGGACTGGTTATTTTGAAATCTCATGCTTGACAACCACTCCCTTTTGCTTCTCAATGGTCCAGTATATTCTTTGGTCTTTGACCAAAATCCTTGATAAGTTTTCAAAAGGGGACATGCACCTGTTTGACAAACACACAAGGGAAGAGTAGCTCTATTCATTTACAAATGCAGATGTAAAATGTTTTCTGATTTATTATTAGTGAGGGTTGATTTTTGCTTTTAAAAATGGATTCCAAACCCATGTTAGCTTTAACTAGATACCTAGATCAGTAACTGGCAGGGGAAAGCAATGTTGGCTGTTGCAGGCCAATTCCAGTTTGTTCTTGATTGAAATGAGCATGGTTTATTCTTTCTTTGGCTCATGTGGTCCCTTCTTTTCTCTTTGCAGATAAAACTGAAATAGAAGAATTTCTATTTGAAATAAATTGCAGTTAATTATGATGTACCAATGCATTAGAGAGCTATGATTTGCTTCTTGTTTATCCAATCCAGTTCAGAAATGCTCGTTTGTATGCAGGAAACAAACAGCAGTTTGCTAAAGGGCCCCAATTTGGACAGTTTCTTCAAACAAGATCTTCCATCTTGGTTCCATACACAGATGAAAAAGAGAAAGGAAAGAGAACATCATGCCCCTGAGAATAACCCTCAGGGTTGTTCTCATCACGAACAAGCAGTTTTTCATATCTGAGTGAGTCCAGTGTGATCTAATCTAGATGAATGCAAGAGCATATCATGCCCCTGAGAATAACCCTCACTTGTTCTCATCATGAACAAGTAGTTTTTCATAACTGAGGGAGTTCAGTGTGATATAATCTTGATGAATGCAAGGAATAGCATCAAAGATGAGGGAGGCTGAACTGCACAATTAAAGTTTTGTGAGAGTATGCATATCTGGATGGAATGAAATACTTCAGTGTATGATCCGTGTGTAGGCATATGCAGGATCTAGCAAGTAATGATTGGACTTGATAGAGAAGAAGCATCTGGGAAACAAAGTTATCCTAGGAAATTAAACTATTTTTATGAGCAGAGGCCAAAATACACCAGGGAATGGAGTCCCTTTACCTTGCACAAGCAACATACCCATACCTGGCTGCAGGAATTGAGATTTCTAGGCAAACACACCGTTTATTCAAAAAAAAACCTGATGGGTACTTCAAGAAATGTGCTATTCTGGAATTCCCCCCACTTCCTGAAACTAACTTCAATGAGTTTGGCTAGACGTAAAAGGTTTATTTCATCTACTTAGAAGAGCAAGGGCACTGGTGCCGTGGGGCTGTTGATGGTAATCTGTCAGTAAATTTGGTCTACATTTATCCATTTCTCTACTACTAGATTAGCCACTGGGCAAAGAAGCCTGACACTACAAAAGCCTGTTTCCTTGGCCTGCCATTGATGGGAAGTTCCAACCTTCCTTCTACAGCTCAGAGCACTAAAAAACCTGCTTTTCCAAACAAAACAAAACCAGCATCTGTGGTAATAACATCAGATAATACTGGCCCAACATTTCCTATTATATGAGCACTCTTGGGTTAGCAGCTTCCCTCTGTAAAGGTAAACTAAGGGAGGGAAAGGAATCTCTGCTTTGTGGTGCCTGCCAACTAGACAGGGGGTGGTGTCACTTGTTTGACTCTGCTGGTCTTTGGATGATGTCACTTGTTTGACTCTGCTGGTCTTTTTGGACTTGCAGTAATCTACACATGGCACAGCATAGTCAGAGTGTCAGACACTTGCAAAAAATCTTCATGCTTGGAAGTGACTAGAATTTGTTGACACAATCAGTTGACAGGCAAACATAGGGACACTTGTGTATACATAAAATGAAAGCAGGTATAATAAGCCACCTTGTGATGCAGAATCTGTTGGAATGCCCCAATGAAGTATTTTGGTTCAAATCCCATGCTCCCCCTAATAAACATGTTTCTCACCTTTGGATTACCATGCCTCTGTACATTTGTAAAAGCACACAGTGTCTCACTCTCAGAAAATATCAAAGCATTCAGCATATCAAGATTCAGCCCACACCTGCCAGGTTCCAGGGAGTTGGTGCAGTAGCCAAATAGGAAAGAAAACTCTGTCATCTAATGCATAGCAATGACCAGAACACCTATCGAGGAGCATAGACTGTACCTATTCAATGCAAGTGTGCAGGGGTCATTAAAAAGAAGCTTTGTATTCTGTTGCTGATATTTGTGAAGGTTTGGCAACAGACACATGAAAATTATGAAGGAGATGTCATTAATTAAAGATTTTGAAATAAACATTATTTATATAATACAAAAAGCAGTACAAGAAACTATGCTTCCAAACAGGAAAATTCTCACAAAAAATTCTTACCATTTTCAAATATTTCCTAAGCGCATTTTACACAGAAGCCTATGCTTAAATTGGTTTGTAAAACATACAATGGCTAGAATGTACATTCAATTTTTCTTCTACTTTTTAACTCACAGAAATTTATTTAATCTATCCAGTGTAGTGGTTAGGTTGTTAGATTAGTGGGGGGGGGGGGGTGTCAGGGTCTGAATTCCCCACCCATCCTTGAAGCTGATTGGGTGAACTTGGTCAATCACTCTCTTAGTTTAGCCTACCTCACAGGGTGGTGTGAGGATAAAAAACTGACGTAGAGATAACCAAGCTCCTTGAATGACGGGAGGGATAAAAATGCAGTAGACAGATTTATAGCCTCTCATTCCTCCAATAATCACATAGTACAGACAGGATGAGAGATCTGTGCCTGTTAGAATCATGTCTGAGGACAGTGTGAGTCTTTAGGAATAGTAAAGAAACAGTGGCATAATTTTAATCCAAGAAAAGGAGGAACTTCTCCTCCATTTCAGACTATTAAACCCTGACTTTCATAGTGACCCCCATTAAAATTATTTTTTAGGGTTAAAACAATTTTATTTAGTAACATATGGTAACAATATCTATTTCTTGCATCATTAATAACTTCTTTTTATCTATCCCATATATTACTTTCTAACCACCCCTCCCCCCGTTACTTGACCCCCATCGGTCTTATTTACTTAAAATACTAATATTTAAAGGTACCCTTAACTAATAAAAACAAAGATTAATATTCTTCTTCCTTCTAAAACTTAATCATTATCAAAAATTGTCCAATGTCCTTTTATTTTCCACTCTTTTTCTACATATTTTCTAAACTTTTTCCACTCTATCTTAAAAACTTCTAAGTCATAGTCTCTTAAAATTCTTGTTAATTTGTCCATTTCACTCCATGTCATAACTTTTGCAATTCAATCCCATTTTTCTGGTATTTTTTCTTGCTTCCACAACTGTGCATACAATGTCCTAGCAGCTGAAAGCAAGTACCAAATTATAGTTCTATCTTCTTTTGCAAATTTTTCCATTTGTAATCCCAACAGAAAAGTCTCTGCAACGTTCTTAAATTCGTATGCCAAGTTCCTAGAAATTTCTTGTTGAATCATCTGCCAATACTTTTTTGCTCTTTCACAAGTCCACCACATATGGTAGAAAGAATCTTCATTTTTTTACATTTCCAACATCTATCTGGCATCTTATTGTTCATCTTTGCCAACTTTTTAGGAGTCATATACCATCTATACATCATTTTAAAACAGTTCTCTTTAATACTATGACACGTCGAAAGCTTTATAGAATTCTTCCACAAATATTCCCAAGTTTCCATATGTATTTCTTTATTTACATTAGTTGCCCACTTAATCATTTGAGATTTCACTACTTCATCTTCCATAGACCATTTGAAGAGTAATTTAGATAGTTTTGAAATTAATTTTTCATTGTCTCCAAGCAGAACTTTTTCCATTTCTGTTTGCTCTTTTTTTATTCCTTCAGTTTTAATATCATTTTCCACCAAGCTCTTTATTTGTTGCATTTGGAACCAATCATATTTATTATTCAGCTCTTCAGCAGTTTTCAATTCTATTTTGCCACTTTGTATTTTTAATAGTTGATTATATGACAACCACTTTTCTTCATCCGTTTCAGCTGTTATTTTTATTACTTCTGCTGACACTATCCATAATGGTTTTCTCTCATCCCCATATTTCTTATATTTCATCCATGTATTTAGCAAATTGTTTCTTATATAATGGTGAGAGAAAAACCATCCATCTTTTTTTCCCCATAGTACATATAAGCATGCCAGCCAAATTTATTTCCATAACCTTCCAATGCTAAGAGTTTTTTGTTTAACAGTGTCACCCATTCTTTTATCCACACTAAACAAACTGCTTCATGGTATAGTTTTAAATCTGGTAACTGGAATCCTCCTCTCTCTTTTGCATCTGTTAAGATTTTCATTTTGATCCTTGGTTTCTTCCCAGCCCACACAAACTCTGAAATTTTCCTTTGCCGTTTATTAAATTGTTTACTGTCTTTCACAATTGGAATAGTTTGAAACAAATACATTATTCTTGGCAGAATATTCATCTTAATTGCAGCTATTCTGCCAAGCAATGACAAATTAAGTTTATTCCATTTTATCATATCTTCATCCATTTTACGCCATAGCTTCTCATAATTGTTTTTAAACAAATCAATATTCTTCATTGTTATCTCCACACCCAAATATTTTACCTTAGAGGTAACTTCACAACCCGTTAGCTTCTGCAGTTCTTTTTGTTTGCTTACTTGCATATTTTTACATAGAAGTTTTGATTTTTCCTTATTAATATAAAGTCCTGCCAGTTCTCCATATTCTTGTATTTTCGCTAACAACAAAGGTGTAACTTGTATGGGATTTTCATTTATAAACATTATATCATCTGCAAATGCCCTATATTTATAAGTAAATCCTTATACTTTTAATCCTTCTATTTCTTTGTCTTCTTGGATTTGCATCAGTAAGATTTCAAGAGTCATTATAAACAACAGTGGGGAAAGCGAGCAGCCTTGTCTTGTACCTTTGCTAATTATCATATCTTCTGTGAGATCTGCATTTATACATAGCCTTGCCCGTTGTTCAGTATATATTGCTTTTACCATCCTTATAACATTTTCCCCCAACTCCGTTTTCTCTATTACAGCAAACATAAGGTCTCAGTTTAAATTATCAAATGCTTTCTCTGCATCCGCAAAGAATAATACAACTTCCTTTTCTGGATGCCTTTCATAATATATTTACAACAGTTCTAATATTGTCTCTTATTTGCCTTTTGAGAAGAAACTCCGCTTGATCCTCCTTTATAAAATTTATCAAATGATGTTTAAGCCGTTCTGCCAATATTCTTGTATATATTTTATAATCTTTATTTAATAGTGAAATTTGTCTATAATTTTTTACATTCATGACATCTCTATCTTCTTTTGGAATCAACGAAATAACAGCCTCCTTCCATGTATTTGGTATTTTCCCTTTTATTCTTATAATGTTCATGAATTTCTGAAGTTTTGGTATTAATTCCTCTTTGAAGGTTTTAAAAAATTTAGCTGTATATCCATCTGGCCCAGGTGCCTTTCCATTTTTCATTGCATTAATCGCTGCTTCAATTTCTATTTTTTCAATTGGATCATTCAAAAATTTTTTTCATATTTTCTGTTAAGGGTGCTATTTTCTTTCTTTATTTTTCTTTATTTATTTTAACATCCTTAAATAATTTGGCATAGTACTTAAAGAATTCTCTTTTTATTCCTTCCTGATCTACCAACTCTCTTCCATCAACCACAATTTTATTAATAATTTTACTTTCTCTCTTTTTTTTTCCAGTTGCCAGGCCAAATACTTTCCAGGCTTATTTGCTCCCTCAAAAGATTTCTGCTGTAATCTTTTCAGATTCCATTACAGTTCTTTATTTAACAAAAGTCTCATTTGTGTTTGTAATATTGTAATCTCCCTCATAATTTTCTTTTTCCCTGGTCTTTTTCTCAGTTCCCCTTCTTTTTTCTTTATTTCATTTTGGATGTCCAACATCTGTTTTTCTTTTGCTCTCTTGTCTTTATTATTCAATGTAATCAATATTCCTCTCATTACTGCTTTATAAGCATCCCACACAGTCTGAAATTTTATATCTTCTTTATCATTTATTTGGAAAAAAACTTTAGTTCCATTTTCTAGAGATGTCACTATTACTTTATTCTGTAGTAAATCTTCATTTAATCTCCATCTTCTCGACTTTTTAGACAATTTTGTAATCTACATTATTGGGTTATGATCCTTTTTCCTTGAAGTTCAAAGCCCAAACCTTCAGGTATTATCCATCTATACCTCATTTCATTGTCCCGTAATTTTTCTGTCAATTTCTTATAGGCTCTTCTGTCATTTATCACTTGTCTTGGCAACTCCTTCATAATTCTTTCTCTGCTGCCTCCCACTATCAATGTCTTTTCAAAGTTTTTATTCATGATCTTTCCCATTTCTTTTGTCATATATCTTATAACCACATCTCTTGGTAGATTTTTTTTTTTTTTGCATAAAGTGAGTTCACTCTATACATATAGTCACACATATTTCTAGTCCCTTCAGGATCTTCCTCCAAAAATTTTGCAATTATTTTTATTATATATTCTTTCAAATCAGTTTCTTCATCCTCAAGTACTCCTCTCAGACGTATCTGGGTCTCCATCCATTTGCAGTCATGAATTGCCACTTTTTCTTGTATTTTTAACAAGGTGGAATCATGTACTTTCACTCTCCCTTCCACCTCTTGCACTTTCTTTGATGTTACCACAGTCTCATTTTGAGATCTTCTATATCTTTTTTTAGCTCTTCAATATCTTTTCTAATTTCTTTTTGGAAGCATCTCCTTCATCCCTTTCATTATCCTGGCTTCCATTGCATCTAATTGGCCCTGCATTTTCTCCAGTGAAGCAGTCCTTGCATGGGTTTGCTTGTGGTCTGAGATGTAAAAACACCGAAAATTTTGACCTCACCAAATCTAATTTCAGCTATCATGTTTAAAAGAGTGAAGCTTGCTTTCTTCAATAAGCCTAATTTTGCCATCCTCAAAGCCTCCTGGGCTCAGATATTAATTTTTAAAGTTTTTATTTTCTCCAAAATGGCGGTCGCAACTTTCTGCCTCACTTTAAAAAAAAATTATTTTTTCTCTAGAGGCTTCTAAAATAATTATTAACAATAATGTCCAATAATATTTACCTTATAATCATCTCCTCTGTTGGCTCCCCAATTTTTAATGTCCCGAACACTTAAAAAAATTATTTAAACTTTAGCCTCCTTGCAATGGCCGCTGATGTTTTTCTATGATATTATAGTCCTAGAGTAGACTGGCTGCTTCGATGATTTCCCTTTTCCATCCAATACTTCCTGCTTTACTTGCCACCAAATCCCCTTTTCGCTGGTAGAGAGATCTCATGATACTTGACGTACTTCCTGTGTTGACTGTGGGAGCTGCAATTCCATGATGATGGGGCTTTTTCTCAAAAACCGCAAATACATCAAACAATAAATTCCTTTCAACTTTTTAGCACTGTCCTTTAAATTTACACAGATTTCGCCCCTTCTCCCCTTCTTCTTCCAAGCTTTCTAGATTTCAATTTCCCACCTTCTGATTTTATTTTGTTTAACTTTAATTAGTCCCGGAATGAAAGATAGTGATCTGTACCTTTTCTGTAGTTATCCAGATCAACACCGGTCTTGTGTAGCTTTAGATGTTTAGTAGTATCAAAGAAGATTAGGATCCTGTCAAGCTTATGTCAAATAAATGACTCTGGAAATTTCTGCAGATGATGAAAATGCAACTTGTCTCCAGAGACCCCTCAAAGCCTCAAAGGAGCCTCCCGCCCGGGACTCCCTTTTAGCCTGCTCCCCTTCTGAAAATCAGTTCAGCTCAGCATTTTCCAACCCCGGAAGTCCCCCTCCCATTAAAATTATTTTTAAAAATAATTCCTCGATTAAACAACTTCTAGAATTTCTAAGGATTTAGTTAGGTCACAGTGAAGCATTTTCACTATGTAACTTCTATACTACTTCTACACGTAATATAGTGTAGGCTTGTAGGTGCACGGTACACCAGTAAACCAAGTGATTCCAAAATGACCTCTGGGCCCTAATTCTCACTTTCCAAACAAAGCAGGAAAAGAAACATAAATCACACAATGGGCTGGTCTACATGAAGAGGTCTCTTGAAATGCTCTTTTTTTCTTTCTGAAGCTCTCACATAATTAGAGGAAGAAGAAGATATTGGATTTATATCCCGCCCTCCACTCCAAAGAGTCTCAGAGTAGCTCACAATCTCCTTTACCTTCCTCCCCCACAACAGACACCCTGTGAGATAGGTGGGGCTGGAGAGGGCTCTCATAGCAGCTGCCCTTTCAAGGACAACCTCTGCCAGAGCTATGGCTGACCCAAGGCCATTCTAGCAGGTGCAAGTGGAGGAGTGGGGAATCAAACCCGGTTCTCCCAGATAAGAGTCCTCACACTTAACCATTACACCAAACTGGCTCTCCTTGTAGTAGTTGCACCACTCTCCACACAGGTCTTTTGATGTATCACAAAGAGACTTTTCATGTCAGAATCAGCCTTCACCAGGGACTTACATTCTTTGAGGTAACTATGAACTAGGGATGTGTATTAGCACATATAAAATCCTGATTCAGAATTCAAACCCATCAGATCCATAATTTAGAAAATCCAGAATTTCTAAACATCCAGAAAACCATTAAAGTCAACAGGAATAGCCATTTTCCAGTGCGGAGAGGACACAAAAAGGCAAACCAAATGTTAAAATGTTTCCCTTAGCCATCTGACCCTTTCCTGTGCCAACCCCAATGAGTTGTGGCAAGGGCATACAGCAACAGGTACTACTGCCAGGTAGCAGTGCCAGGAAATGGCTACATTCTGGACATGAACCCTGAACAGGGCAATTGCCACTAGGGCAGCACTGGGCATAGTACAATGGAACAGAGGATAGCTGATGCTGAGGGGTGAGCAAATATCCTGAGCAGCACTGGCAGGCATTCTGGAGCAGCAACCAGAGACACACAGATGGGTGTAAAGTACCCTAGTGGAACTAGGCACAACTCAGTGGAGTGAGTGAGAAAGGTCCTGGAGTGCAACTAGGGTTGCTAATTCCAGGTTGGAAAATTCATGAAGATTGGGAAATGGAGCCTGTAGAGGTTGGGTTTGGAAAAGAATGGGACCTCGGCAGGGTATACTGTGGGGTTGCCAGGTTCCCTCCTGACCACCAGTGGGGGTTGGGGGGATAAGGTTGCCAGATTCAGGTTTGGAAACTCCTAGAGATTTCAGGATGCCTGTGGAGGGACCTCAGTGGGGTACAGTGCCATAGAGTCTGCCCATCAAAGCATCCATTTTCCCCAGGGGAACTGATCTCTGTAGTCCAAAATTGAACTGTAATTCCAGAGGATCCCCAGGTCTCACCTGGTAGCTGGCATCCCTAATTGCCATTAAGTGAACCACCCTCCAAAGCAACCACTTTCTCTAGGTAAACTGATCTCTGTAGCCTGGAGATCAGTTGTAATTGCAGAAAATCTACAAACTCCACCTGGACATTGATGACCAAGGAAGGGACAGCTGGAAGAGGCAGCAGACTGAAGCACTCAAAGGGAAACCCAGCAATGTCCCTTTAGCCTCCTCCTGTGCCAACTTCCTCTACTATGCCCAGGTTTCATAGTACTGGCAGACTCACCAAAAAACAACAGTGCCTGATTTTGCTATAGCAGAAAACAACCTCCCAGTAGGCTAGGCAACCTCCAAGTGGTAGCTGGAGATCTCCCAGAAATTACAACTCATCTCTAAATAACAAAGAGTTCCACTGGAGGAGCTTTGGAGGGTAGGCTTTATGAAATTATATCCCCCCTTCCTTAACTCCTTCCCCAAATTCTGCCTCCCCCAAGCTCCATGCCACAAATTTCCAGAAATTTCCCAAGTTAGGTCTGGCAACCCTATGAGGCCTCACATAACCAGTGTAAAAAAGTACTAATTTGAAAATATATTCTGGTGTTTGTGCCTATTTCATGATTTTATAAGTGCAGACAGACATTGTTCACAGGCATTGCTCTCATTTCATTCCTTCCTCCTTTGGCAAAACCATGGCAACACAGTAAAGGCACACTGAGCTCTCTGCCCCCATCACCCTTAATGCTGAACTTTCTGGGGAATTTTTCAGTTTCCTTTCTCAAGAAGCCAGGCCAAGAAGTGTGAAGAATAAATTTCACTTTCCTTCATAGCCTGGCCTGAGTCAATAGAACTCCAAATATTAGGAATTGTTTCAAATGTCTGGAATGATAAAATTAAAATTTGGAATTATCCATAACTATATTGAAAAAAGCATTATGCGGTGCTTCCATATATTTCTGAATCTGCATTGCACATCCCTGCCATGAACCAGAACTGAGAAAGCTCTCATTCTTCAAATCTAAGCAAAGACTTATGAGTCCCTTTACTCAAGACTGACAAGACTGGGAATATTTATTAAATAAATAAATAGCCTACAGTAGGGAGCAACAACCTCTTCCAACAACCTAAAAGGCAACTCTACACATGGACATCACCGGATGGGCAACACAGAAAGCAGATTGAATATATAGTCTGCAGTCAAAGATGGAGAAGCTCCTTTCAGTCAGCAAAAACAAGACCTGGAGCTGACTGAGGCTCTGATCATGAGCTACTCATTGCAAAATTCAGGCTTAAACTGAAGAAAACTGGGGAGGCCATTAGACCATTCAGGTTTGACCTTGATCACATCCCTTATGAGTATACAGTGGAGGTGAAGAATAGGTTTAAGGAACTAGAGTTGATAGACAGAGTACCTGAAGAACTATGGTTGGAGGTTCGTGATATTGTACAGAAGGCAGCAATCAGCACCATCCCAAAGAAAAAGAAATGCAAGAAAGCAAAGTGGCTGTCTGATGAGGCTTTACAAATAGCTGAGGAAAGAAGGAAAGTGAAAGGCAAAGGTGAAAAGGATTCACCCAAATGAATGCAGATTTCTAGAGAACAGCAAGGAGAGATAAGGAGGCCTTCCTGAAGGAACAATGCAAAGCAATAGAGGAAAATAATAGAATGGGAAAGACAAGCGATCTCTTCAAGAAAATTGGAGAAATCAAGGGAACGTTTAGTGCAAAGATGGCCATGATAAACGACAAAAAACTGTAGGGACCTAACAGAAGCAGAAGAGATTAGGAAGAGGTGGCAAGAATGCACAGAAGAATTATACAAGAAGGATCTCAATGTCCTTGAAAACTATGACAGTGATATTGCTGACCTTGAGCCAGACATCCTTGAGTGTGAAGTCAAATGGATCTTAGAAAGTATTATTAACAACAAAGCGAGCAGAGATGACAGTATCCCAGTTGAGCTAGTCAAAGTCCTAAAAGACAGTGCTGTTAAAGTGATGCACACACTATGTCAGCAGATTTGGAAAATGCAACAGTGGCCACAGGATTGGAAAAGGTCAGTTTATATTCCAATCCCAAAGAAGGGTAATGCCAAGAAATCTTCAAACTATCGCACCATTGCACTCATTTCACATGCCAGCAAGGTCATGCTAAAAATCCTACAAGCTAGGCTTCAGCAGTATGTAGATCGGAAACTACCAGAAGTTCAAGCTGGGTTTCAGAGAGGTAGGGAAACTAGAGATCAAATTGCAACATTCGCTGGATTATGGAGAAAGCATGGGAGTACCAGAAAAATTACTATTTCTGTTTCATTGTTTGTGCTAAAGCCTTTGATTGTGTGGATCACAACAAACTGTGGCAAGTCCTTAAAGAGATGGGAGTACAAGACCACCTCACATGTCTTCTGAGAAACCTGTATAAGGGTCAGAACAGGAAATGGAACAACAGATTGGTTTAGAATAGGAAAAAGAGTTCGACAAGGATGTATATTGTCACCCTGCTTATTTAATTTATATGCAGAGTACATCATGAGGAATGCTGGCCTGGATGAAACACAAGCCGGAATTAAGACTGCCAGGAAAAACATCAACAACCTCAGATATGCAGATGACACTACTCTAATGACAGAAAGTGAGGAGGACCAAAAGAACCTCTTGTTGAGGGTGAAAGAGGAGAGCACAAAAGTAGGCCTGAAACTCAACATAAAAACTAAGATCATGACATCTGGCCCCATCACACCTTGGCATATAGAAGGGGAAGACATGGAAGTAGTGATAGACTTCACATTTCTGGGATCCAAGATCACTGCAGATGGTGACTGTAGCCATGAAATTAAAAGATGTTTGCTCCTTGGGAGGACAGCTATGGCAAACCTAAGCAGTATAATAAAAAGTAGAGACATCACCCTGCCAAGAAAAATCTGTATAGTTAAAGCGATGGTATTCCCAGTAGTAATGTATGGCTGTTAGAGTTGGACCATAAGGAAGGCCAAGTGCAGAAGAATAGAAGCTTTTGAGCTGTGGTGCTGGAGAAGACTTGAGAGTCCCTTGGACTGCAAGAAGATTAAATCATTCAGACCTAAGGGAAATCAACCCTGACTGTTCCCTGGAAGGTCAGATGCTGAAGCTGAAGCTCACATACTTTGGCCACCAAATGAGAAGGGAGCATTCACTGGAGAAGATCCTGATGCTGGGAAAGACAGAAGGCAAAAGAAGGGGATGGCAAAAGATGAGATGGCTGGACAACATTACTGATGTAATTAACACAAATTTGAGCAGACTTCGGAGGATGGTAAAAGACAGGAGGGCCTGGTGTGACTTTGTCCATGGGATCGCAAAGAGTCGGACTCGACTGTGCAACTGAACAACAACAACAACAAAGGGAGCAAAGGACATTCTTCCCAGCTCAATTTTAGATTACTCTCCAGCCCACCATTTCCCTTAAGGACATGACATGCTACATATGTGAACAATGAACCAGATAGTCATAGCAGTAGAACTGCAATTAATGGGGATATATTTGAGAACCCAGGTGTGGATCATGCTGTTGGTGCTGCATAGGGGTATGTAAAAATAAGGTGCTAACTTTGTATGTCTAAGAATACTTTCACATTCTCCCAAGCCATAATCATTGCCAGGTTGTTACAGGCAGTGCTTTAAGTCTCTTATTTTGATGGGGAAATTAGCTAAGAGACTTGATAGAGCGAATTAGGAGTGAAGATCTTTGCTTTCAATAATACGGAGTTCAGGTTTTCAGCCAAGAAATAGACCAAGCAATTGTATCTTTTATAGTGCTTACTTAGAATATGTAGCAAGAGGATGTATACACACACACACTTATGTTGTACAAGCAAACAAGAGTCTAAGAAAAATAGAGGTTATCGATAGAGGAATTCAAGGGTTGTTGAAGCAGGTAATATTCACCTGATCCAGAAGAGGAGACATCCGTCTAAAGAAAAAATACACGAAGAGGAACGCGAATGACCAGCATAACTCATCCTATAGACCCAATTACAGGAGTAACGAGTGGTACAGACTGCAAATGGCACCCTATAGAATGCACGCTGAGGTGCGGTTCTGACCCACACTTTATAGGGGTATGGTGATGGGGGTCGGAAGTTACAAAAGGGTCTTTGATGCTTCATAGATGGCTATCTTGAATCACTATGTTGGGAAACCGCACATTTCGCTAGGATAAGCTTGGAGGAAATGCATAATTTATTACCGGGTTTTGTCTGACACTCGGAAAAGGGATCAAAGACTTAAAGGTAGGATCAATCAAGTTATACATAGATTAGATTTTAGCAAGGTAGAGGTGATAGACTAGAGGAAGAGACATTTGGAAAATTCCAGAAGATCAGAGTGAGAGTACTACTTACCCGTAGTTCCCATGTCATTATGCATCCCGTTTGGGCAGGGATGCTGGAGGAGGAATGGGTGAGATTGTGCTGAGATATAGACTGCAGTCACCAACCAAACCAGGCTCTCTACTGGGTCCACTCCACCCATTTAGATGGAGTGTTGTCTTGGCCTGTCTTTGGTCGGACTCCATTTTGTTTACCAAGAAGAGGAGACCATCTCTCTCTATTTACACTGGGGTACTCTGTTTATATCAGGCAGTGCCTCTCAGTAACAATCCCCCCTTTGCGGTCGTGCTTATCTATTGATATGATGACCGCACATTCACGATGCCAGGCAGCGCTGCCGTTGGGGAACTGCTCTTTCCAAGAAAGGCACAGACAACAGAAAACAAGACAGCAAAAGTACCATAGATAAGAGTGTCATCTAAAAAAATAGGGTGCCAGCTCTCTGAGAGCTCATTTCCACCTTGAGACCAGATTCAAAAATATCAAATTAAAATGGAGGGCTGGAGGGACACTTTCTCTTCTGGATCTGCGCTGATAAGAGCGTATATTTGAATATCAATGGCTAATAAAAAAATGGCTTGTGCATGAATACAATGTGATAGGACGAGGCTATATACAGAAATAGGATGGGTACTTATTAAATCAGTCTACCAGAAGTGTCAGAATCATTCATGTAAAATGTGTATACAATATATAGAGAGAGGCTAAATACATGGCGAGTCTGGCAGGCAGTCTGCCTTTGACCCAGGTTACAAAACGATACTCGTCTATCTAACATAGTTTGCTATCTATACCCGCAGTTCTTCCTTCTTTACATGTTTCTTCGTGCCGGTCAGCACAGCAACTTTTTTTTTTCATAATACATTGTCTTTGCACCAGGGTGAGGGGCTCACTCCCCAGGATTTGGAGTGGTTGCCCCGGTGACTGATTGTTTTCTCTTTAAAGAATATTAAGGCCTCATGGGGAGCGAGCACCCAAAAAACTCAGGGCTGCAAAGAGGACGATCACAACCTGTACAAGGGCATTTGGAGACATAAAGTAAACTCAAATGTTAGCTTATTTTCAAATAAAGCATAGCTTATAGGGGAAACCCCAGTTTGTATAGCTGCAGGTCTTATTGGCAAAGCTGGGCTGCAGTTCTTCCCAAACAGCACAGAGTTTTGCTCAGCAACAATACACAGACTTGGGAGAAAGCTCTGATAGGGCGACAGACTCCTAATATGCAAAAAATGAACTGGAGCATGATGGGTTTATTGTTGGAAGGGTGCAAGAATTTATTTCTAGCTTATTAAGTGACAGACATAATTCCTAATCCAATATTATAAGGTTCTCTCAGTTCCCCCAACCTTCTTCTGGTGCTGATGCAACATACCCATATTTATTATGAACCAAAAGGGACTTCACGCTGTAAGGCTGAGTCTCGGCAATGCAAGCTTGCATGTTCATTGTTTCTCCCACTGTTGATTGGGGCCCACATGGGTCTCGATTCGTCAGAGGCTCCCAAATCCTAAGCGACCGAATCCTAACCAGTAACAGGCCAGGGAAGGCCCGCTCCTCCCCCCTTTCACTCCCAGGGGACCCTGACAATGGGGGTCCCCTTCTTTCCAATTGTTAAAAGAAAAATGTGCTTCATACAGTCCCCTTTTCTTGACATCATGAGGGGGTTGGAGGTTTTCTTGCATGGCCAAGCTTCCTGACCCTACTCCCACAATTCCTCAGCATTTTTCCCTTATTTCTTTGGAGCATGCTCCCTTTCTTACAGGGCTGTACATATGTAAAATAGTTGTCTAAAAGTATTATGGGGAAATACATTCCAGGCTTAGTCCAGGTACTGTTATAATATATATATTGCATATGCGAGGGTAAGCTGTCTCATTATTGATTGGTAGCAACATTAGGCAGACTTACATTAACATATCATTATGAAAGTATGTCCCTGCAAGGTAGGCTTTGAGTGTCAGTGATGTTTCAGTATCTGGGGTAATGGCCTTCAGTGAGTCCATCCTGACCCGAGCTTGCCCGACAGGAAGGCAGGAGCGCCTGTCGAACCGGTGACCTTTTCTGTGCATGTCCATGCATACAAGCAGTCTACGTTTTCCACATAGACCGCTTGAAGGTCAGAGATGATAGTCTCTATAATGTGGAGCCACTACAATATGGAAACTGCACTGGGTCTACCACAATGACCCCAATTTTTGCCAAGGACACAGTCCCCAGGTTGGGATCCCAACCACCCAAGTATTTAAGCATAAACAAAAGGAAAAGGGGGGGGGGTTTGAAACTGGTGGGCT
Source organism: Heteronotia binoei (assembly GCF_032191835.1). NCBI lineage: Eukaryota > Metazoa > Chordata > Lepidosauria > Squamata > Gekkonidae > Heteronotia > Heteronotia binoei. The sequence continues at coordinate 113,132,918 of NC_083226.1, read as the reverse complement.
GTCTTTCCCCACAATATCATTTCCTTGTTTGCAGCAATTCCGGGGGTGGGGAGTATGAGAAGCTTTCAATGTGTTTAATCTGCTTACGAACCCAGCAAACGACGGCTATGAATGCTACCACTACCACGATCTGAAAAATTAAGATTAAAACAATGGGGTGTAACATAACATTAAGAATGCCCCCCGCCATGGGGTTCCATCCAAGAAATACCTTCCACCAAGAATGTTTTGCATCAGAAATGATATCAGCGGAGATTTTGTTATACAGGCTCCATTATGCAAAACAGTGAGCACAGCCTCTTCCCCCGCTTCTTTAACCTCTTGCAATGCTCGATTCAAGAGGGGGTGAGTGAGAAGGCTGCAAATGAGTTCTAAACCAAGACCAAGGGAGATGAGAGAAATAGAGTGATAGAATGCAGGGGACAAAGACATTTCCTGTTTCGTCCATATCGGGGTGGAAAAATTAAAGTTGCAGCTGTGTATGGTAGAAATATTGCAAAAACATCAATTTGTCTTGGGGAGCATGGGCTGCACATAAAGAGAATTTATAATAACATAATTACAACTCGTCCTCAGCTACACGCACGCTTGTCCCACATACACCAAAGCTGACTGGGACTTGTTCATGGAGTCATATTGGCATTGCCCTGAAACCTTTATTCCCAGGTTCAAGCAAGGGTGGTGCTCCTTGAATGCATCATCTCCTGGAGGCTGGAACCCCTAGGACATGTCCACATGTCCACTAGAGCTCTGCTTGAGTTTAATAGGTTAGGGTGCAGTCTCAGAACAGTTTTCCTTGGATGGAAATGACATTTTATGATGGTGAAAGCAGCATTGTGATGGAAGAATAGACTAGGGCTGGGTACAGATGGACAGCATGGAGCAGCAGCCTCCCATCTTTGAAGAAAGCCAGTTTAGTGGAAAGTGCCCCAGGGTGGTCAGACAGTGCATGGCCCACTGCTGGAACAGGGATGGGCTGTGCATGCCACAGAGGAGCAGTTACACTGCTCAAGTGCATGAGCAACGTTTCCCTGGCACTCCTTGGCCATTCAGACAGCTGGGAAAGGCACCCTGGAAGTGCTTCAACAATTTGCTACCACTTACTCCTTGGTAGCTTTTTGAAGAGGCAGAACAACAGCGGAAAATGAGGTAAGGGTGGGAGCGAGGCAAGATCCAGATGTGAGTGTTTGAATGCACCATTTAAATCCAGACATGAGCTGTTTGTGTTGGCCCAAATTGGCCATCCAAATTCAGCCTAGGATTCAGACCATCTGATAGTATGAAACAGATTTCAAATTGCTGGGGTGATAAATATTCTGCTCTGAAGTGAAAAATGTTTTCTGTACAAAATAAACCAATTGCTTTACTCACTCACTCATGAAAGAAGCGATCTGTTACATGGAAACAAAGCCACTTCCCTTGATCCAAAGTTTGTGATGGTTTTTTTAAAAAAAAGATATTTATTTTTAAGGAAGCCAAGCTACATGTATTTAAAGAAAAGGCCATGGACTAAATTGGGAGTCTGATGTTTGCTCAAAGCACTGTCTCAATAGCAGGAGAATAATGGCAATTAGGAGCAAAGGAAAAAGAAAGCCAGGGGGAGGGGAGGGAGATATTGTAGTATTTTGATAGAGGTGCTATATTGTGTGCCAAAACTTCAGTAACTGAAAGTGAAGTGAAAATCCTCCCTGAAGGCTAATGGAAGCAAAGCTTCATTCAGCTGGAGAGGGTCAGTACATCCTAGCTTTTAACTGAGATATTTTATCTATCAAACATTTTACGGTCTGTTTCTGGCCTAAGGAGTATTTTACCTACATCAATATTAGGCTGCACATTCACACATGCTGAATAATGCACTTTCAATCTATTTACCATGCACTTTGCAACTGGATTTTATTTCTGACACAGCAAAATCTACTTGCAAAAACGTTCTAAAAGTGCATTGAAAGTGGATTATTCTTCCTGTGTGAATATTTGCTTTATATGCTGGTAGTTTGTGTTTTTTATGGATATGTTTTAATTGTTTTGTTTTATTAATTGTAAGCCACCTCGAGCAGCATATACAGTTAGAAAAGCAGCATACACAGTTTCTAAAGAAATAAATACTATGTGGTCTGGAACCTGGCCCTCAGATTCTAGGTGTGTATGGATTGGTTATAATGATTCAGGAATATTTCATTCCTATTAATTTTCATCCATCTAACTGGCCTCCCAGCAATGATTGCCACTTTAATTGGGGCCAATACTGTTGAAACCTTTGGGCAACTTAGGCTGCCCATGATAATTACGCCTCATGTGCTCATACCATCCATGTCATCTTAAACAATTAATTTTAATTTATTGACTTAATTGTTTTAACTATTTTAATGTTTTACTGTTGTTTTAATGTTTTAGCTTGTTGGAATCTGTCCTGAGCCCTTCATGGGAAAGGGCAGACTAGAAATGTACAGGCAGAAATAAATAAATAAATAAATCCATAGCTGCCAGATCCATGAACATGAGACAGAATCAACATGCACAAAAGACTGTACATGCTACATTTGTAGCTTTGAAACTACAAGACAGATCCACAGGTTGCTACTTGGAAACCTGTCACATTTAGCTCATTTTCTGCATCAGGTTTAACCATTTCTATGATAAGTCATAGTTGATACAAACAGTAGAACAGCACTTAATTTAAAAGCAGAAATTCTTGTTTTTAATTTAGTTCCCACTGCCTTCCCTTACCATTCTTTCTGTTACTTCCTATAGCTCCTGAGCTAAGAACTTGCATTCAAATTCTGCCATTTTCTCCCATCTTTAGCAATTGCTATTATGTTTTTTCAGAATGATTTTTTTAAAAAATATTTTCATATTTCTGTAAAGCAAACCCTATAATATGTAGATGTTTTTTGCTAGTAGTTAAACACGTGTGGGCATATGAGGTTGGCTTATGCTGGCTCAGGCCACCTAACTTGGTGAAATCTATTCTTACTGTGAAAGCTCTCTAGGGTCTCTGATGGAAGGAGGACATCTCTAATATCAGCATCATTTAACCAACGATACCATGGACTGAACTAGGAACCTTTTGTATATAGAAGGTATGGTCTGCCCTCTTCCACTGCTTCTCCACATGCTAGAATATGCATTATTAGCATTTTCCAAACATTACAATCATGCATATTAGGAGCCCACTAGTGGGAACATATGCTACCCATGAGGCCTCCAGTACCTTAAGTCACCATTTCATATAAAGAGAGCAACTTACAGATACATTGGTAGCACAGCACATATTCCTGTTTGTGGGCTCCCAGTATGCTCAGTTGTAAGTCTGAAAGGGGGTTACTATCAGAATAGTACCTAAACTTCCCACGCCACTGTGCACCTACTGCCTTCTGCAGGTTTATAAACATAATATAGCAAAAGCCACAGATCAGAGGTGAGAATGCCAGATAGAAATCTGCCACTAATTTACACTAGCACATCAACTTTTGGGAAAAATGACTTTGCACATCATGTGCTGCTATGCCAGACAAATTGTTTAAAGGTTTGTCATTCCAATCTTCTTTTTGAATGGATTTCAAAGCCTTTCATATCTTCAAGAAAAAAACACTCTCTGGTCAGAAACTCCTGCCAGAAGAGCAAACCTTGATCATCCTTGTCAATATCACTGGGGTTTTCTCAGTTGCCTTAAAAGATTTGTATTAAATCCAGACTTGATGCAAGTCACATCTTGAGAGCTGCTACAGGCAGAATTCAAGAGGATAAGTGAGGTGAGAATTTCTTCCCTTCCTTTGATGAAGGTGAATACGTGAGGCCCATTTCTCAATCAGCCAGGGCAGGATTTGATAGTACATTAATTAAACACAGAGCGATTATCTGGAAGATTATAAATGAAATACTTCAGAAAGGGAAAGGGAAATTCACACAGCTCTAGAAAATGGAGCTCAAAGCGGCTTCTCTTTTTTGAAGTCTGCAGATTTCATGAAATTAAACAAGTCAGGAATGGAGCTCCTGACGTTGTACAATGCTACTTTTTATTCTGAAGTCAGTCCAGCTGTGAATAAAGAAGGCAGCCCTGGAGAGGTTTTTCTTTCTCCCTTTCTTTCTTTTTTTAAACCTTAACCTCCTGGTGTGCTGCCTTGAACTTTCTACAGACTTCCTTGTTTGGCTGGATTTATTTTATGACAGGAAGTTAGATTCTGGTTCTACCTTCCGTTGAAGGTTCTTTTCCTCATTCTCAGACCTGGTCAATTCTGGCATTTCTATTTCTTCATTACACAATGTCTTTTCAAAGTGCTCCTCTCAGAGCCTACCTGTGTAACAATTACATTGGAATGAATTACAGAGGTCATTAATCCCAAAGCAATCCTGTGAGCTCTGTTCTCTGGGCTCATGGTTCGCTTCTACTAACAAAATTGCCCTGGGAAACTTGCGGATGACACTAAATTGTTCAGGGTGGTGAGAACCAGAGAGGATTGTGAGGAACTCCAAAGGGATCTGTTGAGGCTGGGTGAGTGGGCATCAACGTGGCAGATGAGGTTCAATGTGGCCAAGTGCAAAGTAATGCACATTGGGGCCAAGAATCCCAGCTACAAATACAAGTTGATGGGGTGTGAACTGGCAGAGACTGACCAAGAGAGAGATCTTGGGGTCGTGGTAGATAACTCACTGAAAATGTCAAGACAGTGTGCGTCTGCAATAAAAAAGGCCAACGCCATGCTGGGAATTATTAGGAAGGGAATTGAAAACAAATCAGCCAGTATCATAATGCCCCTGTATAAATCGATGGTGCGGTCTCATTTGGAGTACTGTGTGCAGTTCTGGTCGCCGCACCTCAAAAAGGATATTATAGCATTGGAGAAAGTCCAGAGAAGGGCAACTAGAATGATTAAAGGGCTGGAGCACTTTCCCTATGAAGAAAGGTTGAAACGCTTGGGACTCTTTAGCTTGGAGAAACGTCGACTGCGGGGTGACATGATAGAGGTTTACAAGATAATGCATGGGATGGAGAAAGTAGAGAAAGAAGTACTTTTCTCCCTTTCTCACAATGCAAGAACTCGTGGGCATTCGATGAAATTGCTGAGCAGAAAGGTTAAAACGGATAAAAGGAAGTACTTCTTCACCCAAAGGGTGATTAACATGTGGAATTCACTGCCACAGGAGGTGGTGGTGGCCACAAGTATAGCCACCTTCAAGAGGGGTTTAGATAAAAATATGGAGCACAGGTCCATCAGCCACAGTGTATATGTATATATAAAATTATATGTGTATATAAAATTTTTTGCCACTGTGTGACACTGTGTGACACAGAATGTTGGACTTGATGGGCCGTTGGCCTGATCCAACATGGCTTCTCTTATGTTCTTACCCTGCAAAGCTAATCGTTGCTGTTGTCTATTCCATTTATACATATGCTTACTAAATCAATACAAAAGAAAAATTCCTGAGTGTGAAATGATATGCCATAATCCATGCTGTGTCTCCTATCTTCCCCAGTTTGCATTTTCTATTTCAGAACAATGATCTTTCCTAAAGTCTCCTTTGATCCTTTCTGTGGCTCCTGTAATTCTTCTGCCATGTTGTTCCTATTGCCTGTTTCATACCCGCCTTTTTCTATCTTTTGTCACCTCTTTGCCTGTTCATGGCAGTTTAATGCACAACTTCTCTCCCTGCTGCCAGTGTTAATATTATGAAAGCCAAGCAGTTTCTAAGCACATGCTGGGAAAGTGAAAGTAACAGATCTGCCAGGTAGATCATCTAAGTGACAGAAGGTGGCTGGTTGCCAGATTGCATCAGCCTGGACAATGTCAGCATGACTCAGCAGCAAGCTGATTGGTTACCTGGGTGGATGGATTGTATAAATGTACAAAGACACTTTACTGTGTGTGGGTTATGTAAGGTGGAGTTGCAGCGGAGCATTCTGTCGGTTTGGAGAGTGGAGGTGTAAATAAATTGTATATAGTAGTTTTATCACTGCTATGTGCAAGCCTTCATTCTTTGCATCACCTAAGACCACCCTCACTAAACACAGGCGCATCAACAGCCAGTTGCACTATTCTACGGATTACAGAGTGCCTCTCCACACTCTGCTTCCAATACGATCAGCAGAAGAGGAAGAGAGAACAGTTCTCTCAAAGAGAAAATTCAGGGGGATGCACAAGTAGAAGCAAAGCTATCCTGAGCTCTGTGGAGGAAAAAGAGGATACAGTGCACCAAATATATAAATAAATTCAAATAAAGTTCACAGTGTTTCTAGATCTCCAAACTGAAGCTCCCATCATGTATTAGGGCTCCTGGTTCCAGGGAATTTCCTTAAGTATTGTTGTGTTTGTAGTGGAGGACCTATTTTCATCTATAATAATAATTCTCCTGTCATGGTGGCAAATCTGACCATCTTGATTGGCTGGGGCTCAGTGGAACTGTGGGGTATCAGCCTTTGACCTGTCAAACTATCAATCAAGAGTGCTTGTGTGCCATTGGTTGAGTCCACTCCTCTCTCCCACTCAAGTGTCTGTTGCTAGCCAGCAAAGCTGATTCTATCAGTAAAAGGCAACCAGCCTTAGTTCTGGCAGTTACTATGGAAACACAATATTGGCCCATCACACATCAGTCACCGTCTCTGGCCTCCCCTCCCAATGGCTGGCTCTCCTGCCCCCACCTACTGCAGGCCTGGAAATGAACAAACTTTCAAAAGCAGTCTTACCTTAGAAAAAGCCACATCAACTCTTCTCTGTGTCCTCTCTGTCAATGGGCCTCAGAAAGGTCCGCAGAGCTACTGTGGCCTCACAAAAGGCCTTCCAGCACACGCGGCCTGCAAAGACCACAGAAATAACCAGGGAGGCCAGGCCCCACTTGAAGTGTTTCTTTAGAGATCATGGCTTCCCCCTGGGAAGTGCTAGTCAAAGGCCATTTTTGTCCGGACTAGGAGAGGCCTCAGGGGAATAGAATGCCATAGAGTCCACCCTCCAAAGCAGTTATTTTCTCCAGAATGGGGAGAGAGATCTATTGTCTGGAATTCAGTTGTGATCCCAGGAGATCTTTGGGCTCCACCTGGGGGTGGGCTACCCTAGGCCTGGCTGCTTGCTACTGTTCAGCAGCAGCCCTACTATGACAGCCAGTGTGGCATAGGAGTTAAAGCTTCAGACCGGGGTCTGCCAGACCCAGGTTCTCACTTTGGAAGCTGACTGGGTTTGGTTTTTTTCTGAATATGTTTTATTATTTTTGATCCTTTACATCAAGTTTATCCTTTTTCTCATATAGAATATACATCTAAACCTCTATCTCTTTTTACTAAATATTCTTGTTCGGTCCTTTCAGTCTTAGTATTCTTATTTTGGTCCATATTGAGGCCTTCTTGCCTTCAAGTAAATATAGCCGCTCTTTAATCTTCTTCCTCTTCTAGGCCTTATTAGGTCCTTTTCCTCTTTCATCTTCCTATTCTTGTCACCGCCGAGCTCTTCTTGTCCTAGTAGTAGGGATGAGAATGTTTTAGTACCTAGGATTTCTATCTTCCATTACAATCATCACTCTATGTTTCTTCCCTGATCCCTCCCTCCCTCCTTTGGATACTCATCTTTCTAGCCAGGGGCACAGATTAAGGAGCTTCCACCGAATGTCCTGCCGTTGACCTTCTAATGACCACTTTAAATATGGATAGCATTTCTCCTTTATCCTTCTTATTTTTGACTCCCATTGCTCATCTTGATTAATTATGGCTATAATATCTGACTGAATATATTCAAATAAATAATTATGCCAGTTTTGCTCCATCCATTTAGACATAGTTTGGCTCCAGGAAACTCATAAATCTAAAAGAGATAAAAGACCTTTGATTAGTGACCCAAACTGGGAGATTTTGGCAGAGGCATGGGGATCAAATAAAGCAAGGGGGGTGGCAATCCTAACTCATAAAATAAATGATATAAGAACAATAGAGGTGATCAGAGATGCTGAAAGGAGATTTGTCATGGTTAAGTGTTTGCTTGAAAACAGGATAACATCATTGATAAATATATATGCTCCAAATACAGGACAGAAAATTCATTTATTAAAAGTTCTAAAAAAAGCTAGTAAATTTATCGAAGGAGAGGTGATATTAGCAGGAGACTTCAATCTCTCTCTCTCTCTCGGCTTGACTTCGCGAACGAAGATTTAAGAAGGGTGCAGTAGTCCACGTCTGCTGCAGGCTCGCTGGTGGCTGACAAGACGAATGCGGGACAGGCAGATCCGGCCACAGTGGCTGCAGGGAAAAGTCTGATTTGGGGTTGGTGCTGTAGCAGTGCGATTCTTCCTCAATCTCCTTTTGTCCTCAAGACCAGCTATGCGTGCGTTCTCAAAGGAAGAGACAGCCTGGTGGATGGTGTGCCTCCATGCTTTGCGATCTGAGGCTAGGTCAGCCCACTGGTGATGGTTGATGCGACAGGTGCCAAGGGATTTCTTCAAGGAGTCCTTGTACCTCTTCTTTGGTGCCCCTCTATTTCGATGGCCGCTGGAAAGTTCGCCATACAGAGCAATCTTGGGAAGGCGGTGGTTTTCCATCCTAGAAATATGCCCTGCCCAGCACAGCTGCGTCTTCAACAGCAGTGCCTCGATGCTTGTAACCTCCGCCCTCTTGAGGACTTCAGTGTTGGTCACAAAGTCACTCCAGTGGATGTTGAGGATGGTGCGAAGGCAGCGCTGATGAAAGCGCTCAAGGAGTCGCAGGTGATGACGGTATAAAACCCACGATTCGGAGCCGTAGATGAGGGTTGTCAACACAATCGCTTTGTAAACATTGATCTTTGTGCCTTTTTTCAGATGCTTGTTGCTCCATACTCTTTTGTGCAGTCGGCCAAATGCACGGTTTGCCTTTGCCAGCCTGTTGTCGATCTCCTTGTCAATCTTGGCATCTGAGGAGATGATGCACCCCAGGTAGCTGAACTGCTGGACTGTCTTCAGTACTGATTCACCCACAGTGATGCAGGGAGGGTGATAATCTTCCTGGGGTGCAGGCTGGTGGAGAACTTCTGTCTTCTTCAGACTAACTTCTAGGCCGAATAGCTTGGCAGCCTCTGCAAAGCAGGACGTCATATGCTGCAGAGCTGATACCAAGTGGGAGACGAGTGCAGCATCATCAGCAAACAGTAGCTCTCGGATGAGTTTTTCCATTGTCTTGGAGTGAGCCTTTAGTCGCCTCAGGTTGAACAGGCTGCCATCAGTGCGATAGCGGATGTAGACACCATCGTCATCATCTAGATCTACTGTGGCTCTTTGAAGCATCATGCTAAAGAAGATCGTAAAGAGAGTTGGCGCGAGAACGCAGCCTTGCTTTACACCTGTGCCTATTGGGAAGGGCTCCGAGAGGTCGTTGCAGTGTCTGACTTGGCCTCGCTGGTCTTCATGTAGCTGGATGATCATGCTGAGGAATCTCGGGGGACATCCTAAACGTTCCAAGATTTGCCACAGGCCTTTCCTGCTAACGGTATCGAAAGCTTTGGTAAGGTCGACAAAAGTCACATATAGACCCTTGTTCTGTTCCCTGCATTTCTCTTGGAGCTGCCTGAGAACAAATACCATGTCAGTGGTGCTCCTGTTAGCTCTGAAGCCGCACTGACTCTCTGGGAGGAGTTCTTCTGCAATGGTGGGCACCAGTCTGTTCAGAAGTATTCTGGCAAGGATTTTGCCTGCGATGGAGAGCAGGGTTATCCCCCGGTAGTTGGAGCAGTCTGACTTTTCTCCTTTGTTCTTGTATAGAGTGATGATGATTGCATCGCGAAAGTCCTGTGGTAGTTTGCCTTGTTCCCAGCAGGTGACAAGTACTTTGTGAAGTGTGCTATGTAGTACTGTGCCCCCATGCTTCCAGATCTCTGGTGGGATTCCATCAACTCCCGCTGCCTTGCCACTTTTCAGTTGCTTGATGGCTTTAACAGTCTCTTCTAGGGTGGGGATCTCATCCAACTCTGTTTTCACTGGTTGAAGTGGGGTGAGGTGGATTGCTGAATCTTGAACTATGCGGTTGGCACTGAAGAGAGCCTGAAAATACTCCGACCACCGGTTCAGTATGGATGCCTTGTCTGTGAGGAGCACTTGGCCGTCTGCACTACGCAAGGGACTCTGAGCCTGATATGATGGGCCATATACTGCCTTCAGGGCTTCGTAGAATCCTCTTAAATCACCAGTGTCTGCACACAGCTGGGTTCTCTCTGCAAGCTTGGTCCACCACTCGTTCTGAATGTCTCGAAGCTTGCGCTGGAGGTTGCTACATGCAGCGCGAAAGATTGCTTTTTTCCCGGGACAGGAGGGCTGAGCAAGATGTGCTTGGTAGGCAGACCTCTTTTTCGCTAGTAATTCTTGGATCTCTTGATTGTTCTCGTCAAACCAGTCCTTGTTTTTCCTTGTGGAGAACCCGAGAACTTCTTCAGAGGTCAACAGGATGGTAGTTTTTAGGTGTTCCCAGAGTGCTTCTGGAGAAGGGTCTGTGGGGCAACTGGGGTCCTCAATTCTTGACTGGAGTTTTGCCTGGAAGGCAGCTTTAACTTCGGCTGACTGAAGGCTGCCAACCTGAAGCTTCCTCCGAGGGATACCTCCTCTCCTGGGTGTGGGTTTAAAGTGAAGACGGAGATTGCAGCGTACAAGACGATGATCCGTATGACATTCCGCACTGGGCATTACTCGGGTGTGTAAGACATCTCGAAGGTCTCTCTGGCGCACCAGAATGTAGTCGATAAGGTGCCAGTGCTTGGACCGTGGGTGCATCCAGGTTGTCTTCAGGCTGTTCTTCTGCTGAAAGATAGTGTTGGTGATGGTAAGCTGGTGCTCCGTGCAGAATTCTAGCAGGAGGCGCCCGTTATCATTGCAGTTGCCAATGCCGTGTTTGCCAAGTACTCCTTTCCAGGCTTCCGAGTCTTTACCTACTCTGGCATTGAAGTCGCCAAGGATGATCACCTTGTCCTCTGTAGGGGTCTTCCGTACGAGGTTGCGTAGATCAGCATAGAACTTGTTCTTTTCTGCAGGATCTGCTTGAAGAGTTGGGGCATACACACTGAAGAGTGTTGCATACTGCTTGTTTTGAAGTGGGAGGCACATGGACATGATGCGATCTGAATGACCTGTTGGCAGGTTTTTGAGTTTGGAGGCAATGGAGTTCCTGACCATGAAGCCAACGCGGCTCTCAGCCTTTGACTTACCCGACCAGTAGAGGGTATAGCCAGCACCATGTTCTTGAAGACTACCTTCCTCAGGGAAACGGACCTCACTGAGAGCTGCTATGTCAATATTCAACCTGAGAAGTTCATGGGCAACTAGAGCAGAGCATCGTTCAGGGCAACCACTGTCTACTGCGTCAAGCATGGTTCTAATGTTCCAAGACGCAAGCTTTAGTCTTTGCACACTTTGTGAGGCAGGTGCATGCCTTTTCTTTGTTGTTATTTTTTGACCGCAAGTAAGGATGCCCGTTGACCGCGGCTAGCCAACTGGGTTGGGGGAGACGAGCTTTGTTTAGGCCACCTTTTCTAGGCCCCTCTCCTTGTGGAGCAAGCAGTGCTGTCCCTAGATAAGGCTGCTTGGTCATTCAGGGTGCTGCCGAAAGATGCTTTCGTCTCCGGGTCAGCATCAGGCGACCAATACCCTGAACCGCCTACATGCAGGATCGGGACTGCGGCTTCCAGTGGCATCTTCCACCTGCCGTTTCGCCCCTTGCCCATCGCTGCAGGACTTGGTGTGTTGTGGGTTGTGGATGTGGATATGCCCTTCAGGCCTGCGCCTGCGCCTTCAATAAGGATGTTAATAAGGATAAAATAATAAATTGGAGACAATGGAACTTAATTGAAGTATATAAAGCTCTTAAATTGGTGCCTGAGACCACATACTTCTCAGAGAGATACAAAACGACCTCATGTTTAGACTATGTATTAATTAATAGAACATGCAATTGGGAAATTTAAAAAGTCACTACCCACCCAATATGGATATCAGATCATGCCCCGATAAGTGTAAAATTTAAAATAACACGCAAGCAAACCAAAAGAACATGGAGATACAATAATATGGTTATAGTTAAGGATAAGGATAAAAGACAAATTATGGAACAAACGAAGCTATACTTTCAAGAGAATAGAGGTACAGTGGGAACAAATATCTTATGGGACGCAGCTAAAGCAGTGATCAGAGGACAATGTATCATGAAAGAGAAGGAGATAAAGGAAAAATGGTATTTAGACAGAGAAGGGAGACTTCAAGAACTAGGTAAACTGCAATAAGATCAAGCACAGAAGTTTTGCCCCATTAGACACAAGTTAATCAGGAACTTACAGAAAAAGCTATCTGGACTCTATGGCATTATGGAGGAAACAGGTCATGGTAAAAAATGAATATCAGAGAAATACTCTTAACTCAGCTAAGAGACTGGCAAATTTTCTAAAAAATAAGAAACAAAGGCAAAGAGTGAGAAGTATTAGGGTAAATAAAAAGCTAACACAGAATTTAGAGGAAATAAAAGGAGCATTTGAGAGTTTTTATAAAGATTTATATGGTGAAAAAGGAGTGAGGGATTTTGAAGAAGAGATAGGAGTAAGGTTGACAGATACAGAGCAGAGAGGATTAGAGGACAACATAACAAGACAAGAGATTGAAAGAGTGATAGACAGTTTAAAGATAGGGAAATCTCCCGGACTGGATGGATTTTCAGCTAAATTTTACAAGGAAATGAGAGAAATCAACAATAAGGGTATTTAAGGAGATATATAGAGAAGGTACGGCTATAGTTAGACTTAATGGAGAACATACGGCACAATTTGCAATCCAGAGGGGAGTCAGGCAGAGGTGCCCAATCTCCCCTTTCTTTTTTATAATGGCAATGGAACAGTTAGCCCAACATCTTAGAAATTCGGGGAGAATTGAAGGGTGTCATCTAGGCAAGGAAGAAGTTAAGTTGAACTTATTTGCAGATGACCTGATTATAGTTATAGTTAATCCAAAAGAAGCAGTAAAGGAGATACAGATTATATTAGAGGATTTTGAATCAAACTCAGGATTAAAAATTAATATGGCAAAATCAGAAATAATGTACATTAATGTAAAAAAAGAGGAAAGGAAAGAGATTCATGAACAGACAGGGATAGGACTAGGGGTCAAGAAAATTAGATACTTAGGAATAGATATAGTTAAAAATGTTAAAAAGTTGGTAGAAAAGAATTAAGAACACTTAACCACAACATCAAACTGACACATATATTGGTCACTGTATGACAAAGACTGGATGGGCTGTTGGCCTGATCCAACACAGCTTCTCTTATGTTCTTATGTTAGTTTGTAAACCACACAGGTTAACAGCATAATCAGAAATATAATTATTAGCACAATGTGCTGAGCCTGGTCAAAAGCATCAAGAACTGTTTGTCTAGTGCTTTGGCATTTTGGTGAAAATTCTACGGCTGAGAAAGGAAAAGTAAATAGAGAGGCAACACTTTTTAAGGTCTTATCAGCATGCATTGCCCTGAGCAATCACACCAGAAAGATTAGAATAGCTAGGAATAGTAGCAAAACAAAAATTAGGTAACGCACAGCAAGAAATTAAAAACTGCAAGGTTAAAAAAAATACAGCCAACAAATCAGAGTCAATTTGTGGAGTGATACATGCACCAGGAAGTTAATGAATCAAATTAAATACATATAAGGTGTCAACTATTAAGTTGAAAAGCCGTTGTGAAGAGAACTGGAAAAGCCATTGTTCTAGCGGCAATCTCAGCCTACTGTGCTGAGCGCTGCTGCAAAGTGTGTCTTTTACACTTTCTCCCCAGTAAACTGAGTACTCATTTGACCAACCTAGGAAGGATAGAAGGCTCAGTCAACCTTGAGGCAGCTACCTGAATCCAGCTTCTGCCAGGATCAAACTCAGGCCATAAGCAGAGCTCAAGACTGCAATACTGCAGCTTTAACACTCTGTGTCACGGGACTCTTACTGAATCCAAATTAGCATTTTCCTTGGCCAATTTCATCATCAATTCTCCTGCTGCATCAGGATTATCAACCTGTCTTCTGATTGCTGCCTAAAGACAGTTGATAAGGTCTAAATAGGGCTCTTGTGGCTTTTGAAAAGCACATTTAGATATCATAGCAAGGGTTGCAACAGAGAGCACAGCTTGGCTTTGCCATACCTGTAAGCCGCCCTGAGCCTGCCTTGGCGGGGAGGGCGGGGTATAAATAAAATTTTATTATTATTATTATTAATAGTGCTGAACTGTCCAGATCCATATCATTGTTCAGCAGTATAAGCCCCATTGGTACCACGCCCTTGAACATCAGCAAAATTACAATATTCACTGTCCCATACCACATACTGTCCAGGAGTTAACATCGTCCTCATCATATTTTTCCAATTTTGAGGAATCACAGTGTATCCATTAGAGAGTCCTTCTAAAAGACTCTGCACATCAGTTCCCCCTATGCCGTATCTCTGATAGCCTTTTGAATTTCACTCAAAACAGAGTGGGGCAACACAGTAGAGTTAACAGCCTGTTGCCTATTCTCATTCTGTGCATATGTTACTGTGCATACCGATAAAAGGTCAGGCAACTCTTCCCCTGTCAAATGTACAGGGCAAATAGACAATATTTCTGCCAATTCTGGGACATCTTCCAATTTAGCCTGACCAAGTTCCTTCTCCAAAACTTCACAGACCATGCATCCCAGGGCGTTAGATGGTGGGCCCATGGGTGGATCCATTGGTGGAGGAGGGGGAAAAGGGGGGGGGCAGGAGGCACAAGTTGGACACCAGTGCATTTTAGGGGACAATCTTTGGAGAGCTGGCTTGTGTTAGAAACAGGCATAAATTTCTCTACTGCATACCTGCATTGATGCCAGGCTTGAAGCAGTTCAACAGAAGCTTGGGGCTCTGTGTGAAAGGTCTTCCCTATCTTCTCCCAGTCCTGAAGTTTAAGAGAACCTCCCTCCGGGTACCAAGGGCATTGCTTACTGATCTCTTTTAACAGAGTCTCAAGTTGGCCAGAAGTCACGGACCTGCCGGACTTTTGGATCAAAAACTTTAACTCATCTAAATGTTTCTGCTCAGCTTGAGATAATTGTCCTTCCAAACTCACCAATGAAGGGGTCATTGAGAATGACAGAGTGCACTCAGGGGCCTACGCCAGGCGTTGATGAGTTGGAGCTGAGATGCCCCACGTTGGGCGCCACTTGTAGGAATGATCACTCGACACATGTACTCGGAGAGGGAAAAAGCTCACCATCTCTGCAAGCTTCCTTTATTTATACATGTTCAAATTGTTCCAAAATTACTCCAGTTTACAGCATAGTAGAGGACAAAGCATAACAGGAAACATCTGCTCCATACAAGGAGATGGCATTTACATAGTCTACCAAGATTAATACTAGCTAGCAGTGTCTAGAAATACATTTGTCAAAAGGGGAACAAGAATGTGGTTGATTGTGAAAAGTCTGTGCTCTTTGTGTCCCCAGACATAACGGAGTCTGGGTGGCTGTGCATCATGCCAGACGCATGATCCTCCCACACTTCTGCTTTCAGACTTTGTGGGGTGTGACTTTGTCGGGTGCAGATGATCAGGTAACATTACAACCACATGGTCCCCACAACTCATCTAACCTTAGAAGGCAGAGGAATCCAGATAATGGCTTGTGACACACATTTAAGTAAGCAGACTAGGAGATTGTCAGATGTACTTGTCATGAGTCAGCCAGGGCTCAGCGATGGCAAGGACTCGTCAGAAGAAGAGGACACCTCAGGAGAAGAGGAGCCCTGTATAGCCAGCCTTGTGTTTACAGAAGCTGACCAAAAGGAAAATGAGCTGCAGGATTGTCAGGATTAACAGCCCACAGCTGGTGCAGAACCACTCAAACTATCCAGCCCTGATTCAGCAGGTGAACCTCAGTTGGCCATTCTCAGCCCATCAGTATTACCTACACCCTTAAAGTGCCGCAGAGGAAGTCTGAGAACAGAACTATAGACAAGAGAGCAAAGTATATGTCTCCTGGCCCTAGGCCAGCTGATTGCTGATAACAAAGATGAGTAGTTGCAGGACTACTTCTAAGTTACAGGCTGCAACCATGGCCTTTAGGAGTGGGGCTATAAAACCAGTCAAGAGAGGCTGTTAGGCATGGATGCAATGTGCATGATAGATGCTAAGCCACCACTTCTTCCTTGCCTGACTTCTGGACCCCTGCTCTTGGTCTAGGCTTGCCAGCTCCCAGGTCCTGGCAGGGGATCCCCTAGTTTTACAGGCTCCTTCCCACTGCCAGCCAGCTGGCTGGCAGGGAGAAGCCCTGCCCCAACTGTCATGATGTTCCTTTAAACCTTGGCAGGCTTAAAAGAACCTAGCAAACTGCATGTGTTTTGGACTGTGTGTGTGCCTTTAAATCTCAGCTAGAGAAAAGCTGCATGGGTGAAGTAAGCAAGCAGGGCCATATGGCTCTTCCCGTTGAGAGTGTGAACCATGTGAGAAAGAAAAAGCCAGTACAGTCCCTCATTTGCTTTGCATTGGTTTCAGAAATTGTGTGTATAGTAAAATGGAGTTAACGAGAACCTGATTATAGAATGGAGGAAAACGCCACCCCCTAGACTTCTCTCCTTTAATTTTCCTGTCAGTCTGAAGTTGAAATACAACAGATAGTTACATTCAGCAACATTCCTGAGTAAATAAATTGCCCCAGTGAGATCACAAAAGTGTGTACTTGCAAACTGTTTGTTTTGGCTGCTTTGTGAAATGAAAGACTGTATTCAGGGAGACTGTACTTCTGTATTCTATTTATTTGTTTTAGGGAATGGGAAAGTCTCCTGGCTGCACCCCCAAAGTCTCCAGGTTTCACCTCCAAAGTCCCCAGATATTTCTTGAGTTGAACCTGGCAACCCTATCTTGGTCTGAACAAGGCTGCGTTGCCTGACTTTTGGACCCCTGATCTTGGACTGAATGACTCTGCTTTGCCTGACTTCTTCTGGCATCTGATACTTGGAGCCTGCATGCCAGTACAGTACTTGCTAAGAGCATCAACTGTGATCCATAAATTCCCAATCCAAATCTCACCTCCTCCACAAATCCACAAGATAGCCTTAGTCACCCACCCCCATTAGGGTTCCCATCCTCCCACTGGGGGCAGAGGTTCCCCCAATTTTGGGGCCTCCAGCCCACAGGCACAGGATTGACTGGGGGGAGCCCTGCCCCCAATGAGCTCCATCAGTGCCCTCTGAGAAGGGAAAGGGTCTGCAGGCTTTCTTCCTTCTTTTGCAAATACAGATGTAAAACTTTCAAAAGATGAGGAGCAAATTTTTTAAATATGGAAGCATTTTGAATGATGCAAGACTGTAGTAGGTGAATTCAGTGCTCACTAGATCTGGAGCAAAGCTGAATGGAGAAAGTGCCTCTGACCTTGTTAAAACTTAGCTTTAGTAGTTTGAATTACTGATTACCAATTAGAAACCAATATAGAATTTGCACTCTCTGCTGTAGCGTTTTAGAGCAAATTATGTTTCTTGGTGGTCTTCAAGGACAGATCCACACAGACTGCATTACAGCTGCTCTTAGCTTCAGCAATAAAATGGTGTCATATATTTATGGTTCCTCTTTTTAACAACAGTAGTAAGTGGGCAGGACAAAGCATAAAGGAGTACAAGGCAAGATAGAATGAGAAGACAATATGCTGAAACCCAAGCAACATATCAGATTTCAGATGATTGTTAAAGACATAGTACAGGAGTATAAAAGTATCAGATGTTGCCTCACTGAAGTCCCTGTCACAGTCGTACTTCTCAGCATCTGTACTGGAACAAAAGCCCTTTGACATCTCTTTGACTTCCTTCATAATTAGAATCTGCTCCTCCAATTTATTCTTGGGCTGTGAAATTCTCCATTGACTTTAATTTTGCCAAGTACTTAGGATTTTCTTTTACTATTATTATTAATAAAAAGGTGAGGATAATTGTGAGGTTAATATTGTCAGATTCACCCAGAGCTATAATTACCAGAGAAGGGAGAATCACTTAGGAAAAAGATGCTAACTGAATGTGAGCACTGAGAAGAACAGAAGTGGGATTGCCTGCTGTGCAAAGTTAAACTGTGAAGCTGAGGAATAAACTGACAGGTGCAGAAACTAGAAGAAAACATTGGCTTGTTCTGCAGTTCCTGGGGAAGACTGGGAGTTATGCAACATTGACTAAGTAATATTACTTCATTGTAGGTCTTTTTGCTTCATTGTAGGCCTTTGACTTTATGGTACAAACAATTATCTTGGGAAGCAGAAATCTATCTTATTTGCTGAAAAGCACAGTACATGTTTAGCTGTCTGAAACCAGGGAAATAACTGACAAGGGCTTCATTCAGATACCTCTTTTAGCTCACATTAAACCAGCTTGTTGCCAGGCTAGGAAAATCAGCTCCCCTCCTTTATAACAGAAATCTTCAAGGCATCCTGGAGATTTGCCTGTCAGCATGTCAGGCACCAGGGGAGGAAATAGGGGTGAAAATGGAATATGCTGATTTCACTTCTGGTAAAAACTGGAAATGACATAATGGATGCTCTATAATGTACAAAACTCTACGGTAAAATCATAGCACTTTTGTAAATTCTAGATTATCTAATGATATCACATCTGTTTTTTGCAGTGACAGCATACCAGCCTCCACACACCCATTTCTCCTGGGTGTTGCCAGTGGCAGCTTGGCAACCCTAGGCTCATGTGTGCACATAAGAACATAAGAGAAGCCCACACACACACACACTGTGGCTAATAGCCACTGATGGACCTCTGCTACATATTTTTATCTAACCCCCTCTTGAAGCTGGCTATGCCTGTAGCCGCCACCACCTCCTGTGGCAGTGAAGTCCACATGTTAATCACCCTTTGGATGAAGAAGTACCTCCTTTTATCCATTCTAACCCGACTGCTCAGCAATTTCATTGAATGCCCACGAGTTCTTGTATTGTGAGAAAGGGAGAAAAGTACTTCTTTCTCTACTTTCTCCATCCCATGCATAATCTTGTAAATCTCTATCATGTCACCCCGTAGTCGACGTTTCTCCAAGCTAAAGAGCCCCAAGCGTTTTAACCTTTCTTCGTCCATCCTTCTTCCTTCTGGCATGAACAATCCTGGTTAAAAACTAATTCAAGTTGTCTGCAAGTCTGAATGTAGGTGTGTGTGTTAACCAGAGTTAGTCCACCTGGTCACAATAGAATGAAATCCTGTTTTCAGTTCTGTTCATAGTCTCAGTTTGTGTGTGTGTGCAGGGGACTAACTCTAATTAATCTGTGTACCTGCCATCACACATCATGCGTAACAGGAGTAGGGAAGGAGGAAAGAGCAAGATGCTGGTTAAAAGTGATGCCTGAATTCAGCCATGACCTAGGAAAAATGACTTCAATAACACATAATCCGCAGAGCTGGGTTTTTTTCTCCCTAAGTATGATGGTAGACCACTTTCTCAGTTCCCATGGAGCTCATTTTGGTGGGGAGGTGGTTCTCCATGGAACTGCTTTTCCCTGGCCTGCAAGGTACAGTAGTACATTGCCACCTTTTCTGACCACATCATCAGCCACCTGTCACTACACAGGCAATCATGCTGTGGCCCACTTTGATAGCTTCTAAAGAAATCTCCCTCCCCACCCTTAACATACCTATGTTCACCATACTCCTTCTCCAGAGCCAGTTTGGTGTACTGGTTAAGTGTGTGGGTCTTGTCTGAAGAACTGGGTTTGATCCCCCACTCCTCCACTTGCAGCTGCTGAAAAGGCCTTGGGTTAGCCTTAGCTATTGCAGAAGTTGTCCTTGAAAGGGCAGCTGCTGTGAGAGCCCTCTCAGCCCCACCCGCCTCACAGGTGTCTGTTGTGGGGAGAGAAGATATAGGAGATTGTAAACCACACTGAGTCCCTGATTCAGAGTGAAGGGCAGGTTATAAATCTGCAGTCTTCTTCTTCTCACCCTAATCTGATAACACCCTTAAGGTGAACTCACCCAGCATATTGGGTTGACATATATTCCTGCTATTTCAGTGACAGAAACATGACAGTGTTCTCACATCTTCAGTTTGTTACACATTGTTCAGTAACTGTCTGACAAGATAAGAAGCAATGATCTGTGGTAACCGATTGTAAAGTCATTAGTGACAGGAGGAGCTCACATTGGGATTATCCACTGATAACACCAGAATAGTACAAAGGAGACAAGTCCAATGGTTAAGGGACTGAGAGAGAGCTGTAAAGGGCCTTCATTTAGCACAGTAATTGGCCAGCGGTTACCTGGCTGCTAAGAGCCAACCATTTTTCAAGGTTTCATTTCTGTGTGCAAATAGGGCATCTTCCCAGCATACAAACCACATTGTTTTGATGTTAGGAAACTGAGGTGTGTCTTCATCTACTAGCATGCCCTCTGCATCTGTGTTTTATGGAATGTGATTCGGGTGCATGTCATTGGCATCTATTGGAATAGTTACTATGACATCACTAGAGAGAGGCAACACAAGATGTTCCCCTCCCAGTGCCAGCAACATGTGGTGACCTTATTTTAAGTCTAATTTTTAAAAAGTAATCTGTCATTTCTTTGGTAGCTGAGTAAACTTACATAATTATGCCACTCAAAGTGCAAGTTCTCATCACTTAAAAAAATTCAAAACAGCAGGAAGATTATAATCTGTACTACAGTTACTCATTTCCACATACAGGTATATTTCTCCATTATATGAAGGAAGAATATTGCAGCGATGCATCACTAGTACTGCTTTCAGGCTCTGCTACCATAGATCCTCACTAGTGCTGATATATGCTTTCTTGATGCCTAACATGGTGCAGAACAGTACATAGGTAAGTGTAACAGACTGCATTTTAAAAAGCTTATAAGAGTGGTAAAAACGAATAAAGGAATGTGAAGAGTTAATTCTTCAGTCAGAGAGACTTGGAGCAACAGGTTCAAGACGTCTGACTGGTTAGCATCAGCTAACCTGCTAAGATTTGAGCACTGCATGCTGAGGACAATTCAGTCTGATTTCAGCCATAGCTGAGAAGAGTCAAGTACTGACAGTTTTGGAATTCATCTCTGACTGAGAGCAGTTTAACTCAGACAGGAGAACTGTGGAAAGTTGGCAAGGAAGTTTGGGAAGTAGGCAGAGACTGCCATTTAGGCCAAGGAAAGGGGATAAATCTTCTAGAGAGAGAAGAATATTCCATGCCCAGTTGAAGAGGGTTAGCTCTGAAGAGTGGAGAGATCCCTGGTCCAGTATGTTTAAAAACTGCCTGTCGAAACCTATCAAGATGCAAATGAAGGAGAAGCACACACATGCCCCTCCTAAACTTTTAAACTTTTTTGAGAATTCTGTTTCCACAAACAGGTTCTGGAACTTCATTTTACCATGTTCTGCCAGGAAAAAAAACCCTGCTCAGCACTAAAGTCATCATGAGCTTACTTGAGGAAGGAAGTATGTTCAATAACAGATTATTTGAATGTTGGCATGTACTATGATCATGGCTAACCATTTTCTAGACAAATCCAGTTTCCAAAGTTTTTTAAGTATATAATGAATTAAAGTCTGATATCAGAGGTTTACATTGAAAAAATGCACAGCTGCTTTTCAGCATCCCATTTTCTTTACTGTTAACAAAGCAGGATTTGAATTCACATCTTGAGCATCCAAATTATGAAGTTTTGAAATTATGTAGCTTAGATTCTGGACAGGATAAAGTTTGAGTCCCTTGTATTCTTAGCATTCTTTGTGAAATCGTCTTCCATCTCTAAAACTGTGCCTGAGATTATCAGCACTCCCAGAAAGGTAACTATTCCCCAACCCCCTGCTTGGGACTGTAATATGAGCTGAAATGAAGAAAAGTCCAAAAAACTGATAATGTAATTTCAGCTGCACACAAAGCCCATTTGCACCATCGTTCTGAATCACCTCCTGCTCCAATGGCTGTGATCTTTCTCAGTTCATTTCAGTGGAGCTCCTGACAGGAATGTAGATTGTGTCTCTTGTCACTGCTGGGGAAGATCATTATTGCAATGGCCTAAGGGCCCTGATAAAGGAGGCATCTCTTATGTAATGCTATAGAGCTAGACACATCTTTGCCCCAGGTTAATTACTTAAACACATTCAAGGAACTTGCTGACTGGACTTTCTAACAATGTAGCTTGCAGTTTCCAATTGTTTTCCCCAAAGGCAAGTATATCAATGCAGGAATATATTTATTTCTGCGCTTGACTTTTTTTTCTGTGTGGTTTGGGAGAAGAAGACAAAGATTATTTTCAGTGCATAACACTGGAGGCTACCACTTTGTTGAACCCAGTCAGCATATTCTGAAAGCCATTTTATAAATCACTTCAGCAGAGAGTGTGTTATGGCATTAAGTTAAAAATGTAACCAATTAAGTCTACAGAACAAAACTTTTTACAGTATGAGATTGAAAAGGGGTATCATTCACACATCAATGGACTCAGGATCAAGATAAACCTGAAATTAGGTCATTCATTAGGCAGTAAACTGTTTGTTTTTTACATTACAGAGTGGGATACCTGGGAATTGCATTGGCTGCAATTGACTGCAGAAGTAAATTTATATACCTGGCTATTTTGCTGTGAAGATAGCACAGTCATCTATGCTGCTGTTGTGTTACAGATCTACCTGTGAATGCTAGTGACAGCCACCTCTCCCATGGCCTCAATCAGAGATAGAAGGGAAATCCAGCACTATGGGTGCTTCTCCCCCTCCGTGGGACCCAGTATCAAACTATCCTCATTGGTCTTTATTCCTCTCATTTTTTGGCCACATAAGCTCTGCCTGCTTCCTCTCAGGCACTGCGAGACAGCAGCACTCTGCTCCTTCCAGTAGGACTGAAGCCAACCAGCAAGTCCTTAAAGTGTCAGCCATCACTCACAGCTGAGCAGCAGCTGTCCCATACCCTGGGTAGTCCTCAGATGCTATTGTCCAATGTGGGGGGAACTCCCAGACACAAGGACCACTTCAGTCCCTCACTGACAAATATGTAGGTCACTTTAATGTAGATTGTTACTTCAGTTTACACAAAGGAACTCCAAGCCCTTCATGCTCTTTGAATCCTGTGCTATTTATACAGAGTAGTAATCTAGAAGTTCCATTTAATTGGGCTGATTTACCTGGTAAGCCAAAAAATATAAATGTTATGCTATGCTGCATAAAAATGCTGTCAACTAAAAGCATTTTTATTAACTCTACATAAGGTAAATAGCATTTGCATTGAACCTGAAAAAAAGTTTTAAAATGAAGAAGATATGAGAGTATGGAATATTTTTAAAAGAGAAATAATACTTTCACATCTTTATAGTCTGAATGTTACATAACAAGACTACATAGTTCCTCTTCTTAAGGTGTCAAATATCCAGTACATGACAGATAACAGGGATGTGTCATAATTAACCATGTTTAACCACGATCTCATCAGATCTTGGTAGCTAAGCAGGTCCAGGTATGGTCAGTATATGTATGGGAGACCACCAAGGAATACTAGTGTTGCTACAGGTTGGCAGTCAATGTCAAACCACCTCTGAACATCTCTTGCCTTGAAAACTCTAGGGTTGCCATGTCGGCTGTGACTTGATGGCAAAACAAACACCTACCTTGCTCTTGTGTGTTCCTTCCTCCTCTCCCCTTACTTTTTTCATGGGGAATCACAGTAAAAACCAACTCCAGTTTCCTGTCATGTATGAACATATGCATACAGGTTAACCAAAATTGGTTTTCCCAGGGGTTAACCTGCAAACCTCCATTCTCAAGCCCTGATAACTGCAGTTAAATTCAAATAGCTGTGGTCCATGCAAGGAAGAAGGGGGTGAGTGAGATGCCAGCTCTGCACATGAAGCTAGCAACAAGCTAGATTTGTGAACATTTGTCTTAACAGTGGTTATATGTGATATCTGAATGCAGCTAATACAATTTTTCTGTTAGAAAATGAGGACTGTCAATTCCTATTTTTGAAATGTATGTGACCAACATAAAAGTCAGACAGCCCATCATCAATAACCTGCAGAAATCCTGCACACAGGAGACTAAACATTTTTGAAACCAATATGGATTTGCAGGGCAGGTAGCATGAATTCCCAGTATTTGGTAAATGGAGAGCTGGGATCAGGCTGACACTGATAGGAAACAAGCAGAAAGCAGTCTAGTCGATGATGGTTGCTTAAGCTAGAGGGAGAGAGAAAAACATGGAAGAGAAAATTGAGCACATCTATAAACTAAGAGATATTGCAGTAGTAAAGCAAAACACATGAAACTTTTCTTATGTGAAGTTTGTCTACATATTAATGTATGGGGCTTGAGAAGATGCGAATGGATTTTGCTTTCACCAAGCATGGGCTTACAATTACTTATTTGTATGGAGTTAAAAGAGTTTTTACACAGCCATGCCTTCTGTAAACAATCATGTCCATCAGTTAGCAGACATGTTTGAATAGGATAAAGCTGGCAAAACTGCAAAGGCAGAATTGTCCCTTTTGTCATATACCTAAATAGATTTTGCAGCCCTGTTTTAACATTCCTAACAGGTCTAGTCTTTTTGTCTTGTATATCAAGCCTAGCAACTAAATCAATGCACATTCCCATTTATATGTTCTCCGGTGGTCTTTAGTGCACCAGAAGTTGTTTAGCTTCAGGCTCTTTGTATTTCGTTCCTTGCAGATTTATTTCCCATTTTACTCCTTGACTGTGGAAGAGCTCTGTAAATATCCACAAAGCTCTCCTACTTCAAAGCTCCCTTTTGATTCTGTCCTTATAAACATAGATCAAGCACACAGGAGACTAAACATATTTGAAACCAATATGGATTTGCAGGGCAGGTAGCATGAATTCCCAGTATTTGGTAAATGGAGTGCTGGGATCAGGCTGACACTGATAGGAAACAAGCAAAAAGCAGTCTAGTCGATGTTGGTTGCTTATGCTAGAGGGAGAGAGAAACATGGAAGAGAAAATGGAAATAGGATCTCTTTTTCTTATGTTTGAATCTAATATGGTATGTATATAACGGCCATCAAGCTTCAACCCGCTTATGATGACCCCAGCAATGGGCTTTCAAGGTAAGTGAGAAGCAGATGTGGTTTGATATTGCCTTCCTCTGCAGTTTTCCTTGGGCTGTACCATACTGCCTTCCCTCCTTAATGTGATAGGCTGTTGTAAATATTGGACTGGAAGGTAGTAAAGCATAAGATTCTCTTCTACATTCTAGGAATAATTCTAAACTTGGATCCAGAAATTAGTTTGGTATGCCTAGAAAAGAGTTTGCCCACTGAACTTTATGAAGCTGGGAAAATACTGGCTAGATGAAGATCAGGATGATCTATTTAGACAGGAGTCTTGGGTCACATCACTCTCTTTTCCCTAGAACACCTGCTTCCAAAGTCAGCTATCTGTAAGATTCTCTACTTAACCCACAGAAGCACCTCCAGGTATGGTGGTAACTCCATTTTGAGTTTCTGCTTCTAGGTTTGTTCTGAATATATCAAACTTGTTCTGTGAAACCACAGATGCTTGGGGGACTGTAAAATAAGAAATTATCTGAAAATATTGGAAATACTCTTAATGCAATCAAAATTATTTTTACTATGTGAAAGCAGATGGAAGCTTTCAAATGTGATGGTTATTCTAGAACTTAACTGTCCCCTTTTGATTTTCCTGGGTTGTAGTAAGAAGAGTGACTCCTTATCAAGCAATGTGTGTGTGATAGAGACACTGCCTAACAAGAAGAAACATTGCTGGACAGAATTGTGGTATGATTGGCATGTTTGTAGTCAGTATTGCCACTTTCCACCAACCATTGCAATCTCACTGGCTTGAGGAGGTCTTTGTCATTCCATTTAACCATAGATCCTCAATGCCTGAACAACTACATTATCCACCTTCTGCAAGCAGGAGAAATGAGCAAGGGAAATGCTTAATCTTAATCTGTATCCACTATAAGGCAAAGTAGATGGGGAAAGATAGAGGTTTTGGCTCATCCTTACCCCATTCCCCACCCTGTCACCAGCCAGCCTGCAATGATACAAAGAACAGAGGGAAATGCTTCAGTTATATGAGTACAGGCAAGCAGGAAGATGAAGGAGGGCAGAATAAAAGAAGGCACCTAGGCTTTGTAGTCAGCTGACTTTCATCCCTGCCCTGAAGGCAGGTTGGAGGGATATTTATTTTACTTATAGGTGCATTTATTGTATGACAGGAGAAGGCAGGACTGTAGCCAGGATTTCATGTTTGGTGGGGCCCACAGCAAGATTTGTTTTTTGGGGAGCCGGGGGGGGCACCCAGTTTGGCACTGTAAACTGTAAACAACAAGCTAACCCCCCCTTCACCTGGGCAGTCACAGCAGCTCTGCTCCCCCCCACCCCTTTCTTATCTGCCCCTCTCTCAGACAGACAGAAACATCTTGACTTTCCAGCCCCCTTTGCCCTGCACACTGTGTTACGGAAGGGGAGAGAAAAAAGACCAGCAGCAATGTGACTACTTGTTTAGAGTGATGGTGATCAAAGGGGACAAATTGGGGGCCTTCCAATTTAATTTATTTATTTATTTATTTGTTTGTTTGTTTATTTATTTTATTCGATTTATATCCCGCCCTCCCCACCGAGGTGGGCTCAGGGCGGCTTACAACAGAAAAAAAAAAGCTAACAGAGATCAGTTTAAATACGTTAATAATTATACAATAAAATACATAAAAACCTAAAAATACATAAAACTCACATCGATATACACTATGCTACCTTTCCTTAATGGAGGGGCCATACAGTTGGAGGGGGGGTTGAAAGAATGGGCCTGGCCCCCCTGGGCCCCACTGAAGCTATGGGACTGGGTGAAGGCATCTGTAGAGAAGAAAGGCACAGGTAAAGTGGTGTGTGTGTGTGGGGGGGGGAATCTTGGTTGTTTTCATGATGGGCTTCAGTGGTCTTCCTCTAGCTGCTACAGCTGCCAGCATAGTGGGGCTTCCTTCCACATGGCAGGTTTCCCCACATTTCCCTTGGCCCAGGTCCCTGGCAGTGATCGTTCTGACTGAGAGCTTTTCCAGATTTCCTAACAATTTTTTTAACAATTTAATATCATTTTTAGATTTATTATGTAATATTTTATGTTATATAAAGCATGACAATTAGATATAATTATAGCACTACAGTGCTACAGGGTCTGGTTCTCTGATTTTCCAGCTTTTCTTTTTAAAAAGTAGGTCAATAGCTTCTGTCATTGCAGAGATATAAGATAAGATGCATGCTGTGCTACATCTGGGCTCCCAGGCTCCCATCCCCCATCCCAACAGTGTAGATGTCATGGCATCATTCCTGGGAAAGCCTATGAAAGTGATGTCTAAGCACCTGTTATGCACTTAAGAACTTCCTCAAATTTCTATGGTTTTTGTCACAGAGACTGGGGGAATTCCTAGAGCATCATGGATGCTTTGATTTCACTTTCAGGTTCTCACCCAGAAGTGGTGCCATGGCATCTATACCATTGTTCCTTCCCTAGCCTTTGCCCACAAATGCTCCCAGAGGCACTGGTAGCCCCAGCTGCAACCCATGCAAAGTAGCAGCATATGCTTAGTCAGCAGGTCAAACCAGTATCTGTAAGGGCTTTGGATCTGTGGCATATTAACTGTGGACACACAGCTACTTTGTATGAGTTGTGGTACCATTTAAAGAAGACTCCAGGCTCATGCAAAGTGAAGCCCCCATGGGGTAGCCGCTTTGCCTCACCAGCATCACATTTAAATCGGGCCTTGAGAGTCTCAGGGAAAGGAAAGGAAAGCTTTAAAGCTAATTCACACACTGCAAATGAGAATTTGAATTATCTATAAAATGGAGATGCTTTTTTCCTATTTGCCAGAAATTTGAGAAGAAGATTCCCTTGGGCGAAGAATGCAGTCTTGAAGAATTTCATCCCAATGGGAGGCAGTAGTTACACTAGGAATTCCCCCCATCCTTTATAGTCACTGGAAAGGACAATCAGATTTGCTTCCATTAATTTCAGTGGAATACCTAGTTAAATATCTAGTGCAACACATTTTAATTCTTTTTTGGTATTAAACAATCCAACTCATTTTTAAAATATATGTATATATGACCCCACTCTGATTTTTCTTTTCACTACAGGGGTGGCCAAACTTGCTTAATGTAAGAGCCACATAGAATAAACATCAGATGCTTGAGAGCTGTAAGACATGAACAAATATTGTTGTTGTTCAGTCGCACAGTCGAGTCCGACTCCTTGCGACCCCATAGACAAAGTCACACCAGGCCCTCCTGTCTTCCACCATCCTCCAAAGTCTGCTCAAATCTGTGCTTGTTACATCAGTAACACTATCCAGCCATCCCCTTCTTCTTTTTCCTTCTTTCTTTCCTAGCATCAGGATCTTCTCCAGGGAGTGCTCCATTCTCATTTGGTGGCCAAAGTATATGAGCTTCAGCTTCAGCATCTGACCTGGGTTGATTTCCCTTAGGACTGACTGATTGGATCTTCTTGCAGTCCAAAGGACTCTCAAGAGTCTTCTCCAGCACCACATCTCAAAAGCATCTATTCTTCTGCTCTTGGCCTTCCTTATGGTCCAGCTCCTACAGCCATACATTACATTACTACTGGGAATACCATTGCTTTGACTATACGGACTTTTGTTGGCAGGATGATGTCCCTACTTTTTATTATACTGCCCAGGTTCGCCATAGCTGTCCTCCCAAGGAGCAAAGTCTTTTAATTTCATGGCTACAGTCACCATCTGCAGTGATCTTGGATCCCAGAAATGTGAAGTCTATCACTACTTCCATGTCTTCCCCTTCTATTTGCCATGGTGTGATGGGGCCGGATGCCATGATCTTAATTTTTTTGATGTTGAGTTTCAAGCCTACTTTTGTGCTCTCCTCTTTCACCCTCAACAAGAGGTTCTTAGGTCCTCCTCACTTCCTGCCATTAGAGTAGTGTCATCTGCATATCTGAGGTTGTTGATGTTTTTCCCAGCAATCTTAATTTCGGCATGTTTCATCCAGGCCAGCATTCCACATGATGTACTCTGAATATAAATTAAATAAGCAGGGTGACAATATACATCCTTGTCGAACTCATTTTCCTATTCTAATTGGGACCTCAGTCAGTTGCTCCATTTCCTGTTCTGACAGTTGCTTCTTGACCCTTATACAGGTTTCTCAGGAGACATGTGAGGTGGGCTGGTACTCCCATCTCTTTAAGGACTTGCCACAGTTTGTTGTGATCCCATGAACAAATATTACACACGTCTTTATTAAAACTCTTAATGCTTTCTTCAAACAAAAAGATAAAATACATATGTATGCACTTTAAAACACAACCATGCTAGAAGGAAACTTTTAAAAAACAAAAGCTGGGAAGTCCCCATAAGACCAACATAGGGAAAGATAAGGGGATTATTTTTTGCACCAGTAGGAGAAGGAAACATACATGTTCCACATAAATCACTGACCATCATTTGCATCATTATACATCTCTTTGCTTTGACACCAAGGTTAGTAAAAACAGCACTTGCAAGAGCTGTGAAACTAAGGAGGAACCCTGCACCGCCCTCTTTAATTCTGTCCCTCCTTCCAGTGGCTTCCTCAGCTCTTGCGCTCTCTTTCCCTGCTCTAGGTCTCTGGGTAACCTCTGCAGTGGAGGAGAAGAACTTGCAAGCCTGCCTATTTCCCCCTCTGTCCCCATTTCACACATGGTGAAAGAATTCGCCTACCTATGGGTCAGACCTCAGAGGCTGACTGAGGTCCCAATTACTTGATGTGAGAAAGCCTGCATTAAATTCCTCCTTGACCTCCAGGAGCAGCACCATATGCATGAAAGAGCCACATGTGGCTACTTTACTGAGGCACAGATTGGCCACCCCGTTTCACAATATAATGCTTGAGACTGGGCATTTGGCTTCTCTCTCTGTCCATCCATATTACCAGATATTACCATATTACTGCATTCATATTACCAGTGTTTGGTGCTCTTTGAGCTTTTGGCTAACAGCCCTAAAATACTGAAGTTTCCTTGACTAGACATATTTGTTCACACCTATTGCTGAATACATATTATTTAGGCAAGAATATAACACAGAGGAATATATGCTTTAAGTAAAACAAGGCCCTTTCTCCTCTCCCCCTTCCCACAGCCTCTTTTTCATAAGTTTACTGGACTAATTGATTACAATGAATAATGCTGCCTATTACTATATTTCCCACTGCCCCTCCCCTGCTGTTAAAATTGAAGGTTTAATGAAAGTTTGCTTTAATTATATTACCCTACCCCTGCTGTTAACAGACTGTATTATATCTAACTACAGTCCTGAAAATGCTCTGCTTGTGAAACTTGCAGGGGATGTTCCAGGGGAGTAATCTGAAATCAACTACCCAGCATGCAGGAAGCTTATGACATGTAGGCAGAACTGCCAGGGAGCTCTTATACTAAGCTAGCTAGGAGTTCCAGGAGAACAATGCATCAGCCAGAGCTGCTTAAAGTTCCCAACCTCCAGGTGGATCCTTGAGATCTCCCAGAATAACAGCTGATCTCCAGACCACAGAGATCAGTTACCTTGGGGAAAATGGCTGCTTTGGAGAGTAGACTCTATGACATCATAAAATGCTGAGGTCCCTCCTCTACCTAAACCTTGCCCTCCACAGGCTCTACCTCCAAAATTGCTAGAAATATTCCAACCTGGAGTTGGCAACCCTAGGACTGCTTCATATCTCAACCCCTCAATCAATCTGTGTTGGCAAATGTATGTACATTGTCATGGGCATTTTCTACCCCTATCTGCTTAGTTTATTCATGGCAAACTAATTGCTTGTTTTGGACTTTGCATATTTTGGCATATGTGCTCATTGCACTGTATGACAGAGAAGGACTCAGCATTCATGCAAGTCAGACTAAATATGTTTGAAGACAGGAAGAAAGCAGAGACATTTGGGGCACTGAAACACAGAAAAGTTAGGCATTTAAATTAAAGCAGCAATAAACTCATTTAAAGTTTGGCTAATTCAAAGTAGGGAGGATCCAGCAATATCCTGCTGGGTCAGGTTTGCCATAGAGGCTGGCTCTGGAGTGATATTTAAAGATTAAAAGAGCCAACAAGGCTGTGCTTTGGTAGGGGCTTGTTCAACCAGTTGAATGATCTGTTTTTGTTCATTTGCTAGTGAAGCAGTAACAACAGCTGTTGATTGGAGGCTCTGGATAGCCAAATATGTGGGCATACCTATAGATTACAAGGATAAGAAATGCACAGGAGTCTATGCAAATTGTTGGGTTCCACTTATTCTCTGATTGCTCCAAGGAATAGGATTTATATCAGACCAGTTACAGTACATGGGAACCTACTATTCTCATGCTGTCTGACTCTGTGAACCTTTCCTCTGTAGCAACACTCCTTCTTCCAGAGCAAGACTCCTTGCTTAGAAGTAGCAAACTGTGGGATAGAACCCAGTATATTGATATGATTGATTAAAGTCCACACAATGGGCTTCATGACTGAATGGAAATTCAAACCAAGATCCCCTGCATCCACACACATTGTTCTCTACAGATCAGGGCTTTTTTTCTGGAAAAAGAGGTGCTGGAATTCTCAAGAGTGAAATGAAGGAGAAACACATGGACTTTAAAAAATTTTTTGAGAATTTTGTTTTTCCAAAGAGGTTCTAGAACTCCATTCCACTGTATTCCCCCAGGAAAAAAACCCTGCTGC
Source organism: Heteronotia binoei (assembly GCF_032191835.1). Taxonomy (NCBI): domain Eukaryota; kingdom Metazoa; phylum Chordata; class Lepidosauria; order Squamata; family Gekkonidae; genus Heteronotia; species Heteronotia binoei. The sequence goes on along the minus strand of NC_083226.1, from coordinate 113,101,271 downwards.
AGACTATCACAATGCTCCCCAACTGTTGTTTAAATATTTAGTTTATGTAAATATATATTGCAGGGCTTTTTTTGTAGCAGGGACTCCTTTGAATATTAGGGCACGCCCCTCTGATGTAGCCAATCCTTCTGGAGCTTTCAGTAGACACTGTACTAAGAGCCTATAAGCTCTTGGAGGATTGGCTACATCAGGAGGTGTGGCCTAATATGCAAAGGAGTTCCTGCTACAAAAAAAGCCCTGATAGTTTGTATAAATGTAGGCATATAAATACAGAGGAGCAGATATGATACCCTACTTCAGAGAGAGTTAGACTCCCAATCTGCTGCTCTTTCAGACAATGCAGCCTTCTGGAGGTGCTGAATTGGGCACCCCCTGTGACTCGGTGACATCAGTGGGGGGTGCAAGACGTTAGCCTTGCCTAGGGTACCAGACAGTCTAGGGCTGGCCTTGTGCTCTTTCAGTTATTTCCCATCCCTCTGTGGGTTTTTTTTCTCCTTCTTCCTGAACTCAAAGTGCAATTTCTTCTCACACAGGCACATACTTATGCCTCTGTGCTCAGCAGGGGAGAACTGGCCTCCACCCAGGCTGATGGGTAAATCATTCCAACACACAAATTCCCACTGCTCAGGAAACAATCTCCTATCCATTACTCATTGATAAAACATCAGCTGACTCTTCTGGGTCATTAATCTAAGGAAGGAATGGTCAGCCAGCTCTAGACCTCTAACATATAGTAAACTTCTGAGTGAAACTCCCTTCCCCATCGTAATATTTCACTAACATTCACTTTCAGTACATCCAATTATTAGCGCAAGTTGTTTCATGCATTCCATGATCACCCTAGAGACATCGCTGCAAAAATACATTACTTTGTAACACCAGCAGTAGGATATTTATTTACCTACCTCACTGGGCTGTTGTGCTGATTAATTAGTAAATGTTTGCTCAGTAACCAATACCTAATACATCATCTAACCACGACTCTGCTGTTAATGTTGCCCCTTGTTCATTTTTAATTGCTTTTAAATCTGTGTGCATAGAGTTCTTAATTGTCAGGATCTCATTACATTTGAGCTATGTTTATTAAAAACCATGCTTTTAGCAATGGATATATTATAGTGCATCCCTCTGATACTGAACAAAATGAGATTGTAGAAATGCAAAAAGGAAGCAATAGCCACCATATAGATGACAAACCTGATTACTGAGGCCTGAAAGGGTGGAGGGAGGGTGCCAGCTACTTAAAAAGGAAATAAGACACTTGGGAACTCTAATAATTGAACTCCAAGCATCACATCTGGTTTGGCCCTGAGCCCTGTGAATAGCAACATATTGACTATGCGTATAAATATTTTCAATCTTTGGCCCAGTTTTTTTAAAGGTTTTTTTTTTTTTGCGGGGGGTGGAATGAGGTGTCTGGAGAAGCTGTGGACTGATTTAAGCATCAGTGTTCAGTTCAAAAGACAATGGAGTTGAGAGAATGCAGGGATTAGTATTTTAATGTACAAGAAAAGAAAATCCATGATTATTGTATTGGCTCATGCAAGTCACTGAGCTGACGGTTGATTGTAAATTTATGGGTTCATTTAATATTTAATTTATTTCTTAGTTTATGTAATCCAACGAGAATTGCCAGGTTGCAAGTTTGAATGAGGAAGTGAGGGCTGCTGCCATGGTTTCTCCTTGTTTCCTTCCAGCTCCTGTGCTCTTCTTCCGCCCCACCCCAATCCCTGAAGCAGCACCATTGAGTGAAGCACAGAAATTGGCTCCTTGAACTTGGAGACAGAGAGACTAGGCAGGACTCCTAAACACACAGTGCTGTTCTCCTATTTACTAGAAGGCAGCTGGATCTGTCTGTTACAGCAGAAACAAGCAGAAGTCTTGTAGCATCTTAAAAGAAAAACATTTTATTGTAGATGCAATTTTCATGGACTAGATTCTGCTTCATCAGATGTGTTTAGAACACAGTATCTGCAGAATGCCACTTTTCTTTCTAATTCTATTAGTCCTCTGGATACAGAGGAAGACAGGACTCCTGCTCCTTTAACAGCTGCATAGAAAAGCATCACCTCTTCAATACATTGTTGGAAGTTACAGAGGCCCTTTCCCCTCTGCATTTGTATGCTTTTTAATTTTTGGACCCACATATTGTTAAGACAAAATATTAAAGATACTGGCTTTGCATAACATGGATAGTAGTCCCGTAAATCTCTTAATATTAAAAAAATTATAAGTGGGGAAAAGATTTTAACCATAGCAGTGAATAACACAGTGCCAAACTCTAGCCTAAAAGAATGCATGGGGTTTTGATTTCCATCCTCAAAGGTTTTCATTTGTTATGTTGCCAGCATGCTTTTTCCTTTAAAAAGCAAACCCTCCATTAATCTCTTCAATTTCATCTGATGTAGATAATATACTCTTTACAAACTAAAGGAAGTGGTAAGTCTGGCAGCCTACTCAATCTCGAGAAAAGGCAATGACTATTAGAAATACTACAGCATAAAAAGGCCCTCCTTTTCAAATATGCAAACTGGGTTCTGTTAGACACTATTGTGAGCTATGCAATTGTCTGGGCAAAGTAACAAGATTGGTCTCGTCCAACATTTAGTGTGGCCTGGTCCTTGATAAGAAACAATGAGTGTAGTGCGCAGTTGGTTGTTTCAAGAATTTGAATCCTATGCCTACCTCTAAGCCACTAACAATGCAATGTAACTGGGTTACACCCTTCTAAATCCATCACAGTGTAACTCTATTTAGGATTGCACTATTAGGCTGACTTCAGAAAGCCAATTTGAGCTGACATAGGCATGGCCCCCAGGCAGATTTAAAAAGCAAGGTCGGACAGGCACAGCTGCTGCCCATCCTGCTCCCACACTCACCTTGTCCTCCAATGTCTCTGAGATCGATCAAATAGATGGATTCTGAGACTGATTCTTCTGCTGCACTCCATCTGTCTTTCCAAGCATCTCACCGTGGGAGTGTGCAAGTGAGGCGGATTGGTGGTGTGAACCCACCAATCTGCTGTAGGCACTCACTGCACTAAGGGGGTGGCGCACAACAACTATGTGAACATGCCAAAGCACCCCTTGCATCATGCTGCATCATGTGGGAGCGTCTGATTGGGATTTAGCCACTCCAGTTTGGAGTGGCACAGTTTGGGACGCCTCCAGTAAGCCCAAAGCTGCCTGTCTGTACTCAGCCTTAATCTAGTTAATAAATACAGAGCTCACAAGGAGATGCTAATGATCATAGTCAATAGTATGTAATTTGCTACTTTTTTAGTAAAGTTTGATGCTTAAGGAGCCTTCCTCTGAGGGTAGTAGCTCTTTCATTGGAGGAAGGCTTCTTATACTGAAGGAAAGTTTTCATAATAAGATACAAGTAAATTCCTCAGTGGGTGAATTGGGCTGGTCAGATGTCCATTTGTAGTGCCACCAAAGAAAGAAGAAGAAAAAAATTCTGGGAGTCCTGGTGTTAGGGCTCAATAGCAGACCTAGATGCTTGTGGGGCACTCACATGAAGAATGCTGGCCAATGTGAATCAGTCCATGCTGTTCTTAAATATTGTAGCATAGTTAAATGAAATGTCATTTGGATAATATATTTACACACAAAAGAAGCAACAACAGAGGTCAAAAGCTGAACCTATGATTCACAAATGCATGCACATTTGCACACTTATTTATCAATAAGTCCCATTGTACTTAGTGGAACTTCTGAGTATATATACATAGACCTGAGCTGCTCATCTAGTTATCCTTGGACAAAAGCTTATTTAGATTAGATCAGACCAAAGTGTTGAACTACAATCTAAATAATTTGCTCCATGGGGCCTTACAGATAAATGTATATGTTTACCTGGAAGAGTTGGCACTGAGCAATTTTTTAAATATATATATAAAACACAGTTACAATGCCATTATATTAGCAAATTTCAGAACAGGAACCTGATGCTGCATAGCATTAAATTCCTTTGAATTTCAATTAAATGTCTTCTGGAAAGGATATTTGGGTAACCTAGTAAATAACTTTTCCAGGTTATACCAAGAAATGGTCTCTTAAGTTAGAAAATCTGTTTTCTTTTGTCTTGATTATATGAGGAAATGCCACATAAGAAATAAAGACAACTCAAACCAACCCCAAAGTGATGAAAATCCACCAGACATGTCTCCTCAAAAACAGCTCCCAATGAGTTCAGTGCGGTTTCTTCTGAAGTTCATGTGCATAGGTTTTCCAGACTTATTTTCTTGATAAAATTGTTCTAATTTGTACTTATCTCTGAAAAGAAAGAAAAAAACTAAATGAAGATTTTTGAGTGGAACCCAGAATTATGAGAATAGTTAAACAGGAACTAAAGTAAAATGCAGTGAATAGTTGATAAAGGCAAAATGATCTCATGAGAATCCAAGCCCTATTTTGAAAGAGCTCAGAAAATTAGTGACTCCATAGTACACAACATTAGCATAGTGATTTTAATGATATTAAGACACTGGGATATACATTCAAACTGATGTTGGAAACTTGGCAGACCCAAATCATGGTGGGGGGGGGGGGAATCACACAAATCTCCTTGTTCAAAGATACCTCTGGTTTGTTTTCATATTCACGTCCTACTTTTCCATCCCCCTTCAAAACTGTTTGATGCAAGCAAGGAGTGAGGAACAAAGCTGTTGAGTTATTCTTTGATCCCTCCATTCCTTCTCTTGAATCTATTCCTCTTGCCATCTATTTTGAAACAGAAAAGATTTGGGCAGCAGCCCAGTCCTGTTGGAGGAAGAGTTTGCTCTGCTGCAGGTGACATACCACATGGAAAGCAGAGCAGAATTCTGTGCCACTGAACCACAGTCCCTCTGCTCTCAACAAGAAAATGTCCCTCTTCTACAGAGCATTAGGTATGGGGTACAAGTAATGACTACTGGAGAATAAAAAAACTTTAAGGTTAATGTTGAAGAAATCAAAATTATTCAAAATTTTCTGTTCCTAGAAGCCATCATCAACCAAAAGGGAGACTGCAACCAAGAAATCAGAAGGAGACACACAGAGAAGGGCAGCCATGAAGGTGCTGGAAAAGATTCTTAAGTATAAGGATGGCTGGGTCCAGACTAGCATTTTAAGCCAACACAGGGACGGGACCCAGGCAGATCAAAAAAATCAAATCCAAACGTGCACATCTGTTGCCTATCCCACTCCCATACTCATCCCATCCTTAGGAGTCTCAGCCATGGCTCAAAAATCTATCACTTCTGCAGTTGTAGCAAATTTTTGAGCCAACAGCATCCACTTCAGTGGGCGTCTGAACACCAAAGTACTCATGTGAGGCACATTGGCAGGGTGAACCCACCAGGCTGCCCCAAGCCGCTTCCGGATTTTTTTAAAAAATGTGTTGCTTCCAAGCACATAGGCACATAGCCACATGGGTGCCCATATGCATGATGAATAAATGAATGGGGGGGGGGGAAGAAAACCAAACCAAGCTACAGGGATGGTGAGTCAGCTGTCTGACCACACCAAAGCATGTCCCACGTGGGATATGGGTGCTTTGTGGGGGAGTGTGTGGATAGGCTTCTGCCGCTTCCTTTTGAGCTGTTCCCCTTTGAAACACCTCCCTTGTGCCCCAAGCTGCCAATCTGGACCCAGCCAATGTGTCACCAGCAGCCAAGATCAAGATAATTCCCCATTACTATGTATGTGTGTGAAAGTTGAATAATGAAGAGAGATATGACAGGAAGAAAGTTGATTGATTTGAATGTGGTGTTGGAAGAGAGTTTATGGATACCATGGACCACCAAAAAAGACAAGTGGATTCTAGCTGAAATCACACCTGAACTCTCCCTAGAAGATAAAGCAGGGGTCCTCAACTTACGGCCCGCGGGCCACATGCAGCCCGCTGAGGACGTTTATGCGGCCCGCCGGGTTATAGCAAAATCAGACCGGAAGTGACGTTCGACCTAAACTTGTGTTAGCAACGCACACTTCCGGCACTGGGCTGAGGCGGTGGAGACAGAGTGTGAGGTGATACCGAGGTGAGGTGAGTTCCCAGGCCAGGGTGTGTGGTGTGGGGAAGGGAGAGAGATGCAGAAGACGGAGAACTGACGGCCCGCGGCCTTGTACAGTAACGGCAGTCCGGCCCTCCAACAGTCTGAGGGACAGTGAACTGGCCCCCTATTTAAAAAGGTTGAGGACCCCTGAGATAAAGTAACTAAACTGAGGTGTGACGAATAGGATAGGTACAGCCTCTCTATAAGAGCAGCCTATGAGAGCCAATGGAATAGTGAGAGAAGGAGGCTTCGGAAAAGAGCAATTGAAGAACAACAGGAAAATATATATTTTTTAAAAAATAATTTTTATTGATTTAAAAATCTCACTACAAAGTATCATATCTATCTTCAAAAACAAACATATAAAGAATACTTGAACAATATTAACAATGTTAAACATACAACCAGACAAACTTTTCTACAAATTATAATAAAGGTTTCTGTAGATTACAATACATACATTAATTACAACAATACAACATATAAAACAAATTGCATAATTATAACTATTATGTTACATGAATTTGTAGGTATGTTACATAAAGATAATTTAATTTGACACAGATTTTCAAGTCACTAGAGGATTTGTTTCCTGAAACCAAAACCAGCATTTAAACCATTGTAAAGGCCTAGTATCCCCCCCTCCATTTTTAACTTGTTTCAATCTAGTCTGAATATAATATACTATTGTTGAAATTTCAGCTGCCATCTCGAGTTTTGTTCTTTATTAAACATCACACATGAAATAAATAATAAATTTATTAATCTCACTATAGGACAGGATCGAAAGGTAAAAGGTAAAGGTAGTTCCCTGTGCAAGCATCGAGTCGTTACCGACCCATGGGGCGACGTCACATCATGACGTTTTCTTGGCAGACTTTTAATGGGGTAGTTTGCCATTGCCTTCCCCAGTCATCTACCCCCAGCAAGCTGGGTACTTATTTTATAAACTTTGGAAGGATGGAAGGTTGAGTCAACTTTGAGCCAGCTACCTTTCTTTTATTTCCCAGTTTTCTCTTTTGTTCTACTATATTTTTTAATTTCCACTGATTGAAGGATTTCGGTGTTTCCTCATTACTTCCTCTGTATTAACACCAGCTCTCTGATTCTGAATTTCAACCATTATGGTATATTTATTTTAATATGATCTTTTTCAATGTGTATTTCCTCTTTACTGTGTATGATTTTGTGTGTTTTTTTTTAATCTTCCCATTTGTTTCTGAATTGGTTTCCACACCTCTCCAGGATTGCCATGGGGTTAGTAGCAGACAAGTGGATAGGTTGAGAGCTGAGGTGAAATAAGGGTTTTTTGACTTAGGGGAACTGTACAGAAGAGCTGCTTGGAACAGGCTTAAAATAATACATTTATAACTAGAGGATCCCAGTTGTAGGTATATAGGCCCTTTATTCAAAAGTTAAATAGCAGTAAAACATTGTTTCTTAGTCTTTACTTGCCTCAATGTTTTGTTCTAAATAAATGTGTCTTTGGGAGATTTCTTGAGCTGTCTTTGGAGTGGTTAGGCAAGAAGTCCCCCTCCACTGATGGAAATCCCTTCTGTCAGCAGTGATCTTGCGTGGGATCCAACTCATCCTTAGTGTCTCGCATTTAAAAACTAAAACCTGAAAGAAATAAATAGATATGAGCAAGATCATGACTTCTGTGGCTCTGTGAAAGGTAAATAGCATGTAAGTACGCCTGCGATTCAGATTCTGAATGTATTGACAGGAGAGATGGAATTTAAACCCTTCACCCCTGAGCTTGGTTTTGCTAATCAAGGTCAGGTTTCCCACATTGTTAAGACCATTTCAAATGAAAAAAAATGGAAGACATGCCTCCCTCCCCCCACCCCTCCTTTTCACATGTGTGCCTGTTTTCAATTAGAAAAACTGAGCAAGGAGTTGGAGGGTTAAACCCTTTCTGTTCTTCTTGCATGGCCCCAACTTCAGTTGCATGTATGCACAATTTATGTTTTACAGACTCACAGATAGGATTTTTGTAGCATCTCTTTGTATTCTAAAAGCATCTTTAGCAAGGAAGGGTGCAATTCTGATTAGGGATGTGTTCCTACAGTAGGTTAACTCTTTGTCTTAATGTTATTTTTGCATTAAAATCTTTCAGTCTGAACTTCTATTTGCTTTACAGGGGGAAACAAGTAGGTAGTGGTGGGCTCTCTTTCCTTCACTCTCAATCTGTAAGCTCTTGGAGGATTGGCTACATCAGGGGTGTGTGGCTTAATATGCAAAGGAGTTCCTGCTATGAAAAAGCCATCATCATCAACATCTAATATCCCACCATCCTAGCAAGCAGGCTCAGGATGGGTAACAACAATTTAAATATCATATACAAATTAAAATATAACATACAATTTAAAAGGATTTAAAACTAACATCAGAATCTCCACCTAGTCGCATTGTGACAGCAGCGTTAGCTCCCTGGCTATTTCAGCCACCTTCAGAGGCTGCATGTGCTGGGAGGCTGTCTGGGTGGGCGATGCCTTTTGTGAGGCTACAATAGAGCAGCAGCCCTTTCTGAGGCCGGTTGACAGAGAGGACACAGAGAAGCATCGGAGAAGTGTCTGTCTCTGAGGTAAGACTGTTTTGGCAGTTTGTTCAACATTTCTTGCCTGCAGTAGGTGGGGACAGGGGAGTCAGCCAATGGGAGGCCAGAGATGCTGACTTAGCAGTGATGAGCTAGTGGTTTATGGAGTGCATTGAATGCAGCCCTCAGCCAATGGGAGACCTGGATTTGTCCACCACCATAGGGCTTTTATTTATAAAAGATTCTTCTCATTGCACTTGTATACCATAGCAAAGTGTCTTCCAGGCCCTGTTTAACTCAGACTCCTATTGTTCTTGACCAAAGTTTATCCCAAGAGAATATTTATCAAAATAAGTTCAAGTTTTCCCAAAGAAATATTTATCATCAGCACAACCTAAATATTCTTAAATTAAGTGCTATGTTGTTATGCATTGGACCAGCATTCAATCACATTTCGGGCATAGATCAAAATGGTTTCAGAAACTCACTCACTAGGTAAGCCGTTTTTACTAATGAAAGGATAAATTGCCTCAGCAAGTTGCTGAGAGCTCCTGGGTGCTCAGCATTTTTTTTAAATCAATCCACTTATTTAGGAGCTTAAATGTGGATTTATGAGTTTATCTTTAGATAGTCATTCATTTTTATGTTTGTTTCCTTTTTTAAAAAACAAACTGTGTTCCAGAAGCCTTACAGCTCTTTGGCCCTACTGATGTGAAAATCCCTGGCTTGCTATGTGTATTCTATACATGTGTTGTGCATGAACGGAATCCAGTGCCTGATGCAGTCTTCTTACCCATTCTTAGAATCTGGACCTTACTTTGGGGCTCTGTGGGGGAGAAGCCCCTACAGCTGTCATGCAAATCTCCCTCAAACCCCCTCCTCCTCAGAGTCACTTTTCCCACTGTGTAATTACAGTGGGAAAGTGACTGATTTTTTCCACCATAGGGGGAAAGGGCCCATTTTGGATGCCCCCCAACTGAGCTCCTTGTTTCAATTATGTTGGAACTTTGGGGTTGAAACCCAATTATGTTGAAACCAGAAGCAGCCCTGCAAATTTGGCGTCTCTTCCTCAATCCCTGTGCCCTCCAGAGTCGCCTCTTCCACTGTAATTACAGTGGGAAAAGTGACTAATTGCCTTTTTTCCATCATAGGGGGGAAACAGCCTTCTTTGGGTGCCCCTAGAGTTGAACCCCCAGTGCATTCCTTTTGAGAGCTGTGGATTCTGTGGGGGAGAGGTACCAGAAGTAGCCCTGCAAATTTGGTGCCCCTCACTCAACCCCCCTCCTCCCAAGTCACGTTTCCCACTGTAAAAAGGGCCCTCCGAAATTTGGGGGTTCTGTGGGGGAGAGGCCTTTGCAGCTGCCCTGAAAATTTGGAGCCACTCTCTCAAACCCCCTGCCCCTCAGCTGCCATTCATTGTACCCTATTTTGCCATTAACTTCAATGGCCCATAGGTAATAATGGTGTGATAGGAGCACCCTTTTTTGGGTGACCCTAGAATTGGTCTCCCTGGGACATTCTTTTTGAAATTTCAAAGTTCTGTTGGGTAGTGGCTCCTGCAGCTACCCTGCAAATTTGGATCCTCTACCTCAAACCCCCTCTCCCACAGGCACAATTCATTATACCCTACTTTGTCATTGACTTCAATGGCCCACAGGATATAATAGGGCAGTATATTGAGGAATAGCCAAATATCTCCTGTGTATTCAGGAATAGCTGAATCTGGTATTTGGGGATATTTGGCCCTCCCAAACATCTTACCCCCGAATAACCCTGAATCTAGATTTTACTGGATTGAGGTTTTTTTGCATACCCCTAGTGGGGAACTTGGACCAAAATATACAGCTGCTGTGGGGATAAGTTCCTGAAATGCAGACCATGATATTTCATTATAGTACAGGTACAAAGACACCAAATTTTAATATAGAAGTGTGGTGTAATGATTGGAATGTTAGACTAGGATCTGGAAGACCCAGATTCAGTTCACCACACTGATATGGAAGCTCACTGGGTGACCTTAGGCCAGTCATGCACACTCAGAGTAGCCTATTTAACAGGGTTGGTGTGAGGATGAAATGGAGGAGAATGGAATGTAAGCTGTTTTGGGACCCCAGTTTGGAGAAAGGCAGAGTCTAAATGAAGTAAATAAATAAAATTTGGCATGTGTTTTGTGCAGTTAATTCAGTTTGAAAGTATGGTGATATCTACACCTTCTTTGATGGTTTAAAGTTTCTATCAATACATGAAGCAATATTTTTAAAAGCACAAATGCATTTTGTTGTGTTACAGCATTTTGGCTGGCATCCTTCTCTGTTATTTAAATCTATCTTGCCCTCTTCCCCCCTGCCCATGAAGTAGCCAGCAGTTGGGATTGGGTATGATTATTTCTCACCATCTGATTATTGGAATGTTGTGAACATTTTAACTTGTTTTATTTTGCTGTTTTTATCAAACCTGTACATCACTCAGAGCCCTGCCTCCGGCATTTGACAATTCAATAATAATAATAATAATAGCAGCACAAAAATATTTTGTTTTGAGTAGTTAACACACAACTTGGTCTTGGCAGAAAACAGTTTGCTTATCTAATGAACAAAGGTATCATTTTAGTATTAATATAAAACCTGCTTTCTTCAGAATATATGTTAAATCAAGAATATTTTGCCTTAGATTGTCTCCATACTTGTGTGACAGACTTGATTGTTGCTGTGTCATTGCTGTTATCCCAATGTACATGAGAAGTGGGTGACATATCTGCACCTGTGCACACTTATGCACACCCGCCTGAGAAAACTGATTGAACTTTAGCAGTTTACTTGGGCATTGTATTATGAGCATGCTGCAATTTAAAGGTGCTCTTGAAGAATGGACAGGATAAAATATATGGATAGTTGTATTAACTGGTAAAACTCAAGGGAGAGATGTACTTGAACTTCCCTATCCCTTGTTTGGGATCTTAGCAGTCCTAAACAAAGTGGACTTAGAAAAGTCCATGGAAGTCAATAAGCTTAGGATTGCACTCTGTCTGTGGGAGCAATCCTAAACTGGCCTACTCAGAAACAAGTTCTATTCTATTCAATTGGGCTTACTCCCAAGACAGTTCTTAGTATTGTAGCCCCTGTATACATGGGTGATATTTCGGAAAATGAGAGAAAGCCTAAGTAAACCTTTATTGTTAGTGCAACAATAGAAAGGAAGGCAAGAAGCGGGGAGGGCAGGTTTCAAAATACGGTGCTGTTCTACAAATCTGATATGGTGTGTGTGTGTCTGTGTGAAGTGCCATCAAGTGGCACTTGACTTAGGGTGACCCCAGCAAGGGGTTTTCAAGGCAAGTGAAAAGCAGTGATGGTTTGTCATTGCTTTCCTCTGCAGAGGCTTCTTTGGCAGTCTCCCTTCCAAGTATTGATCCTGTGGTTTCTGAGATCTGACGAGATTGGGCTATACCACACCACTTTCTTTCCCATATCTGACGATGTAGTGAACAGCAATTAAACAATTATTTAGGGAAAGCAGTAACTATACCTACATTAATTATAACTAGTTTAGTTTAATTTAATTTATTTTATTTATATCCCGCCCTCTCCACCATGTCGTTGTTTGAGTGAGCAGATTTGTGACTGCCTAGTCTTACCACCACCAGCCCACTCAAGTCACCAACAGTCCACATAGGTGAGTTGCTATAGTAAGACACAGTCCAACAACACTCTGTGTACTTAACTATATACAGGTTTTTTACATATATACAGACTCTCCATCAAAGTGCTCCACCAGACATTCATATAGAGTAGTAGGGGTAGTTATGTACAGCATAGCCTTACTTATATACAAAAACCATTAGTCACTGTACCAATGAGCTTCCAGTGCTGAGTCATTCTGCACTCATCACCTTATTGCATCATCCACCAGTTTTTACTTGGCAGAGCCTTCCTAGAATACTGATGTCATCTATTATGACAGTAGCTGTCAGATCAGCATGCTTCCCTTGCCTCATGCCTTACTGAGCATTTCATATGCTAACACACCAAAGCAGGTTCAGGGTGGCTCACAAACATCATAGAATAACAATAAAAACAGGTTTTTTTTAATATGTATATTTTTATTATTAATACATTATCCGTTTCTCTACATGGTTTCTGATATCCATCTTACATTTACCCCCAACCCACCCCCCTTAGTCTATTCATCCTTTTCTTCTTCCAGCCAGGGACAAAGGACTCGAAGCTTCCACTGAATGTCCACTCTCCTTTCTTCCTTCGCCCATTTCAGATACGTCAGCCACTTTTCTTTAATTCTTGATCTTCTTTCTTCCCATGATTCTTCTTGCAACATTATAGCGGCTATATCTGACTGGACAAAATCAAAGAGATAGTTATGCCAAGTACTTTCCTTCCATTTACTTTTATCCTTCCATCCTGCCGCTATTACCGCTTTACCCGCTGATATCATTGCTTTTAGTAAGTGTTGGTTGTTCTTCCCTATTTTTTCATTCCCTAATAAACTCATCTGCATTAGTTCAAACACAATAAAAACAGTTTAAAAACATTAAAACAAACAATTTAAAACAGTTTAAACAATTTGGTGCTAATTCCATATGATTTAGGATGGTATAACAGCGCGCCTCACGGTCTCACTGGATCGCTTCTATATGCGGCTTATGGCTACCCCAGCCCCTCTTCAGCCTCAGTTCTTCCTTTTGAATTTTACCTCACGACTATGAAACGCAAGGGGTGGGTGTAATATGGATTTCTCACTACTTGTCAAAGCCCGGGTTGCAGATAAGGAACGACGGCTGCCAACGTCCGGCAGCTGGCCAGAACTCTGTCAGCCGGCTGGGGAGGAGCGCAGGGGTGGTCGTTAAAACAGTCCAATTATTTCAACACCGTAAATCAGTCCGGCCGAAGGAGGAGACAGAAAGCTTGGTCACAGGAATGCAGGGGGTCGGAAGCCAGAGAAAACAACGCCAATTACCTAGGTCAGTCCACAAAGCAAAGTCAGAGTCCAGAAGTTCAAGTCCAAGGTTCAGGCCGGGTCAGGAGTTACACGGGTTCTCGCAGCAAGCAAGAGGGTGCAGAGCGTAGTCACGTCCCAGGAGGGTCATTCGTTGCCAGCACAGTTTGCCTTGAGGTCAGGGTTACAGATATACTGTGCTGGCTTGTTAACTTGTTAGTACTCCGGGCTGAGATCTCTCCTCCCACGCATGCGTGCATCTCTCCGTCTGTTTCTGAACTCCTGTCGCCTCCTCTCACGTAGCCGGCTTACAGGAGGTGGTGATTCAGGAGGGGATGCACTAGGGCCTGGTGTGGCCTGATCAGCTTCAGGTGGCTCCTGCTCTGAGTTAGCAAGGGCGGGGGCTGAGCTAGGGCCCGGTGTGGCCTGATCAGTTTCAGGTGGCTCCTGCTCTGAGTTAGCAAGGGCTGGGTCTGGGGCAGGCACGACACTATCCCCCCCCTCAGGCCCCCCCTCATCCAAGCCGCCTGGCTTATCCGGGTAGGCCGCATGGAATTGCCGGAGCAGGTCAGGGGCGTGCAGGTGGGTAGCTGGTTCCCAGGAACGATCTTCGGGGGGGTAGCCCTCCCAGTCCACTAGGTACTGGAGCTGACCTCGGTGCAGCCGGGAGTCCAGGATCTGATGGACCTAATACTCCTCCTCATCATCCACTAAAACCGGTGGCGGAGGCGGCGGTGGGACGTCCCTGTTCGGGTCTGGCGCGGCTGCGGGTTGGAGGAGGGAGCGATGGAAAACCGGGTGGATTCGGAGGTGGGCGGGGAGGCGCAGGCGGAACGCCACCGGGTTGATTTGCGCCTCGATGGGGAATGGGCCGACGAAGCGAGCGGTCAACTTCGAAGACCGGCCAGGGGTCCGGAGATATCGGGTAGAGAGCCAGACGGAATCCCCGACCTTGAGGGGGGCTCCCTCCTGGCGATGCCGATCTGCGGCCAGTTTATAGGCGTCCTTGGCGCGCTGGAGCTGGGCGCGCAGGAGGTCGTGGAGCGCGTGGAGCTCTTCGATCCGGTTGTCCGCTGCGGGAACATCGGCGGACGGGCCGAGCGGAGGGAAGAACCGGGGGTGCAGTCCGTAGTTGGCCGCAAACGGTGTGGTCTGCGTGGAGCTGTGGGCCGCATTGTTGTACGCGAACTCGGCCAGGGGTAACAGGGAGGCCCAGTTATCCTGCTGATAACTGGTATAGCAGCGCAAGTACTGCTCCAGGGTAGCGTTGGTGCGCTCGGTCTGGCCGTCGGTCTGGGGATGGTAGGCGGACGATAAGTGAAGCTCCGTCCCCAAGCCTTGCTGGAACGCCTGCCAAAAGCGCGAGGTGAATTGCGGGCCCCGATCCGAGACAATCCGCTTGGGTAATCCGTGCAGGCGGAAGACGTGGTTCAGGTAGAGCTGGGCGGTTTCCGGCCCGGACGGCACCTTGGCGCAGGGGACAAAGTGGGCCATCTTGGTGAACAGGTCCACCACCACGAAAATACAGGTGTGGCCCTGGGACCGAGGTAGGTCGACAATGAAGTCCATGGACACCACGTCCCAGGGCCCGGCGGGAGTGGGGAGTGGCTGCAGGAGACCGGAGGGCTTGGCGGGTACGTTTTTGGCGCGGCGGCAGACCTCACATGACGCCACGTACCGACTGACGTCCGCTCGGACGCGAGGCCACCAAAAGTCGCGGGTCAGCAGATGGGCGGTTTTGTGTTGCCCGAAGTGGCCGGCCGGTGGTGCATCGTGGGTGAGGCGGAGGATGCGGGATCGGAGAGGTCCTGGAGGGACGTACAACTGCTCCCAATGGTAGAGCAGCCCATCCCGGGTGGTCAGTTCCCCGGCAGGGTCTTGCTGCGGTCTTGCAGGTGCTTCTGGGCCCAGGGGTCGGTGGCCTGACTGGCCTGTATTTCGGCCACCAAGGCGGGTGCAGTCAGGGCGGCGGCGAAGACCGTGGGTGGCAGGATGCTAGCCTTGGGGGCTTCGGTAGCACCAGGGGTGTCATGGTCTGGCCGGCGGTACAGAGCGTCGGCTTTCTGGTTTTGGGTGTGCGGGATGTAGGAGATGGTGAAGTTAAAACGTGAAAAGAACAGGGACCACCGGATCTGTCGCTGGTTCAGCCGGCGAGTGGTCTGTAAGTGTTCCAAGTTCCAGTGGTCTGTGAATACTTGGACCGGGTGCCTTGCTCCTTCAAGGTGGTGCCGCCACACCTCGAACGCCACCTTGATTGCCAAGAGTTCTCTCTCCCATATGGTGTAGTTGCGTTCGGCGGCGGAGAGCTGCCGGGAATAGTAAGTGCAGGGCTGCCAGAGCTGACTGGGGCCGTCCCGCTGGGAGAGCACGGCTCCGATGGCCACGTTGGAGGCGTCTGCTTCCACCATGAAAGGCAAGCGGGGATCAGGGTACCGCAAGAGGGGACTGGAGGAGAAGCTGCGCTTGAGGTCGTGAAAAGCCTGGTCAGCTTCCGGGGTCCACTGGAAGGGTTCCTTGGGGTGGAGGAGCCGAGTCAAGGGCTTGGTTAGATCGGCGTAGCCAGCGATGAACTGCCGGTAGTAATTGGCGAAGCCCAGGAGGCGCTGGACGTCCTTCCGATTGCGAGGGGCCTGCCACTGGAGGATGGCGTCAACCTTCGTTGGATCCATCTGAGTTCCTTGGGGGGAGATGATGTGCCCCAAGAACTCGACCGACGGGAGGTGGAAGGCGCATTTCTCTAGTTTGGCGTACAGGCGGTGAGCTCTGAGCCGCTGTAGCACCTGTCGGACATGTTGGACGTGCTCCTGCTCAGAGGTGGAGTAGACCAGAATGTCATCCAGGTAAATGATCAGGAACCGGTCCAGCAGGTCGCGGAACACGTCGTTCATGAACCGTTGGAACACGGCGGGGGCATTGGTGAGTCCAAATGGCATGACCAGGTGTTCGTACTGACCATACCTGGTGCCAAAAGCGGTCTTCCACTCGTCTCCGGCTTTGATGCGAACCAAGTTGTAGGCCCCTCGAAGGTCGAGCTTGGTGTAGATGGTGGCCCCCTTCACACGGTCGAGGAGCTCCGGAATCAGTGGAAGCGGGTAACGGTTCCGGATGGTAATTTTGTTGAGTGCCCGGTAATCATTGCAGAGCCTCAAGTCCCCGGTTTTCTTCTTTACGAACAGGACGGGCGAGGACAAGGGCGAGGTGGAGGGTCGGATGAACCCTCAGGCCAAGTTCTTCTCCAAATACTCCCGTAGGGCAGCCAGCTCCGGGTCCGCCATGGGGTAGAGGCGGCCAGCGGGTAGCGGGGCGCCGGGCATTAGGTCAATGGCACAATCATAGGGCCGATGTGGGGGAAGCTGGTCTGCTTCCTTATCATCGAAGACGTCTGCAAACTCCTGGTAGGGAGCTGGGAGTGTGGTGGCGGCCCCCAGGAGGCTGGTGGGGAGCAGGGAGCTGGGTCGAGCATCAGGAGACACCAGAGCCGGGTCTGGTTGTAGCGTGGAGCATGGCGCAGGGGCACCGGTAAATTGCAGTTCTCGTTGCACCCAGTCCACGTGAGGGTTGTGGGCCTGGAGCCAGGACAGGCCTAGGATGACGGGGAAGCGTGGCATGCGGGAAAGGTCAAAGGTTTGTTCCCCTTGGTGTTGCTGGACCCATAGGGCGAGTGGTTGGGTCTCGTGGCGGACGGGCCCAGAGCGCAGCAGGCGACCGTCCACAACCTCGACCAGGGTACGGGTCTTCTTTTCCCGGATGGGGATGCCATGTTTCTTGGCGAAGAGGTGGTCCATGTAGCAGCAGGCGGCCCCTGAGTCCAACATGGCGTGCACGAAGATCCACCGGCCGTCAGGGAGCTGCAGACGAATCGGGACCAGGAACGGGGTAGGTGGGGGGTCGACGGAGCTGGAGGCCCTCAAGAAATGCCCCAGGTCAGGGGCTCCAACTAGACCTGGGGCTGGCCTTTTACCGGGCCAGCGGAGCTTGCAGGGCGCTGTGCTTTGGCTGGACAGGTACTTGCAAAG
This sequence comes from Heteronotia binoei, assembly GCF_032191835.1. NCBI lineage: Eukaryota > Metazoa > Chordata > Lepidosauria > Squamata > Gekkonidae > Heteronotia > Heteronotia binoei. The sequence continues at coordinate 113,083,732 of NC_083226.1, read as the reverse complement.
TGTCCAGCTCCGCCACAATACAGGCACAGGTTGTGGGCGCGCCGACGGGTCTTCTCCTCGGGAGTCAGGCGAGGGCGGGCGACGCCCAGCTGCATGGGTTCCGCAGCGGGGGGAGAGCCGGAGAACCTGGCGGTGGAGCAGCTGTGGGGACCCTTGCTGGGGCGTGGACTCCTTTCTGCTTCTGGAGGCGGCTCTGTAGCCGCCCATCAATGCGCATGCACAACCGGATCAGGTCTTGTAGGGCGGCTGGTCGGTCGCTGCGGGCCAGTTCGTCCAGGATGGCATCAGAGAGCCCCTCCGTATACTGGTCCACCAGGGCAGCTTCATTCCAGGCCAGGTCCTGAGCCAACAACTGGAATTCGGTGGTGTAGTGGGAGACGGAGTTTTGGCCTTGTTGCAAAGTCCGTATCTTGCGGTTGGCTGTCTCAGCTCGCATGGGGTTGGCATAGGCAGCCGTGAAATGTGCCTTGAAGCAGGGGTAATCTGCTAACAGCGGTGAAGATTCCAGCAGTAGGGGAGTGGCCCATTTGGCCGCTTGCCCTTTAAGCAGGCTCAAAACAAAACAGACCTTGGTCTTGTCTGTAGGGAAGTCGCCCTGCCTTATCTCCATGTACAGTTCACATTGAGCAAGGAAGGCAGGGAACGCTTCCAGGCTTCCTTCAAACTTGTCAGGAACACTCACCGGGCAGCGGGCGCGAGGTGCGGCTGCAGTCTGCTGCTGGAGTGTAATTACAGCCTGCGTCAGCTGTTGCACTTGGTCGAGAAGCCCCGACAGGGGGTCCACGCCTCCTGCCACTTGGTCAGTCATGGGGGAGCCGGGTGAGTTATATGGGTGCTGGCAAGCTGTCAAAGCCCGGGTTGCAGATAAGGAACGACGGCTGCCAACGTCCGGCAGCTGGCCAGAACTCTGTCAGCCGGCTGGGGAGGAGCGCAGGGGTGGTCGTTAAAACAGTCCAATTATTTCAACACCGTAAATCAGTCCGGCCGAAGGAGGAGACAGAAAGCTTGGTCACAGGAATGCAGGGGGTCGGAAGCCAGAGAAAACAACGCCAATTACCTAGGTCAGTCCACAAAGCAAAGTCAGAGTCCAGAAGTTCAAGTCCAAGGTTCAGGCCGGGTCAGGAGTTACACGGGTTTTCGCAGCAAGCAAGAGGGTGCAGAGCGTAGTCACGTCCCAGGAGGGTCATTCGTTGCCAGCACAGTTTGCCTTGAGGTCAGGGTTACAGATATACTGTGCTGGCTTGTTAACTTGTTAGTACTCCGGGCTGAGATCTCTCCTCCCACGCATGCGTGCATCTCTCCGTCTGTTTCTGAACTCCTGTCGCCTCCTCTCACGTAGCCGGCTTACAGGAGGTGGTGATTCAGGAGGGGATGCACTAGGGCCTGGTGTGGCCTGATCAGTTTCAGGTGGCTCCTGCTCTGAGTTAGCAAGGGCGGGGGCTGAGCTAGGGCCCGGTGTGGCCTGATCAGTTTCAGGTGGCTCCTGCTCTGAGTTAGCAAGGGCTGGGTCTGGGGCAGGCACGACACTACTAGTCTCTTCTGGGTTTTTGTTTTGCTTTCAGATGGATATAAACTCAGTTTGTAGGGGACCACAGCAGCTTTGATAGTTTCCCCAATATACTGGCACCAGAGAACTTTAAAGTGAACTACAGAAATTTATTAACATACACACACCGTCTTCAACTGGGGAATGGGAAATATATACATGGGCTATATTGTATCTCAAGCAGTTAACAGTTTCTTCGTAGTTCAGGCTTTATAATATCAAATTCACTTAGGTCTCTCAGGTTTCACAGATCATACAGCTTTCACTCTCCAACACTATTCTGGGTTGGCCTCTTGGATATAATGTGCCAAGTCCCTTAAGTTGACTGGTGTCTCTTCTCCCAGCCCTTCAGACTTCTAGACCCACATCTTTCCCTCAGCCACCTCTTTAGCTCTTAAGAGAAGTGTCTCTGTGTCTGTGACCTCTCAGGTCTTTTACTGTGACTCTTCTCTAGTCACACACAGCCCCGTGGCTATCTAAATAGAGTGAACAGTGAGCTTTGCTTCTCTCGAAGACTCTCCTCAGCTCCTGTCTCAGCTCCTTCTCAGACCAACTGCTCTCTTCAGCAGTCTCCCTCAGAGTCTGTTTATCACTAACCGCCCTCGGCCATTAGCTGTCAATCACCTCTGAGAGTTCCGAGCACTCTGGCCCCCACCCTCAGGTCACCTGACGCAGGCTCTATATGTCCTTAGTTTTCTTGTTAACCCATTCATTACCATCACAGATGGCATTCAGTGTTCTTGGAAATTCAGTTGGATCTAATATCACAGCAGTGGTCATCATTCAGTTAAAAGCTAATGAAATACCATTGTCTTGCAAGCCTTGCGGAACTGGGCAAGGTCACGCAAGGCTCTGACCTCCTTAGGCAGTTGGTTCCACCAGTGGGGAGTAGCAATGGAGAAGATGCTTTCTCTGGTTGTTTTCAGTCTTGCCTCCCTCAGCCCGGGGATCGATAATAGATTTTGTGTTCCTGATCTAAGTACCCTCTGGGGAACATGTGGGGAGAGACGGTCCCTAAGGTAGGCAGGTGCTCGGCCATTTAGGGCTTTAAAGGTAAATAACCATTACCTTGTAGTGAATCCAGTATACCACCAGCAGCCAGTGCAGCATCTGCAATCCAGCCTGTATGTGCTCCCGCATAGAGAGCCCCAGTAGCAGCCTGGCTGCAGCATTCTACACCAGCTGCAATTTCCAAATTTGGGAGATGGGCAGCCCCATGTACAGGGCATTACAGTAGTACAATCTCGAGGTGACCATAGCATAGATTGCAGTTGCCAGGTCGCCGTGCTCAAGGAAGGGAACCAACTGCTGTACCCACCTAAGATGGCAAGAGGCAGATTTGGCAGTGGCTGCTATCTGGAACTCCATTGTCAGGAAAGGCTCCAGTAGCACCCTCAAGCTTCTGACCCTAGGCACCGTTGTAAGTGTCACACTGTCAAAAGTCAGTAGGGGGACTTCCCTGCCAGAACCACCATGACTCAGGCAAAGGACCTCTGTCTTCATCAGGTGCAGCTTCAGATGACTCAGCCTGAGCCATCCTTCCATGGCTTGCAATGCCAGGTCCAAATTTTCTGGGACACAATCAGACCGGCCATCTATCAGTAGCCACTCTTTGTCCCTGACCTTGAAGGAAAGAGGAAAGCCATTGTAAGGCCAACCCCTGAATCCCTGCATCAGCAAGACGGTGAGTCAGTAGCTGATGGTCAGCTGTGTCAAATGCAGCCGACAGGTCTAACAACATCAGCTCTGCTGAACCACCTCGAACTAGATGCTGCTGGAGATCATCCACAAGGGCGACTAGTACTGTATCCATCCCATGACCTGGATGGAAGCCAGACTGATGGGGATCTAGGATGGAAGCATCCTCCAGAAAGCTCTGCAACTACATGTGTCCATCTATGGCTAGTCCACAGAGAACCACAAATGGATATGTATACAATATTCCCATTAAGAAAAAAAGAGGAAGTGTGTGGGGGATTGCCATTAGAACAGTAAAGAGTGGTGGTCAGACCAATTAGAATGACCAGGGAGAGAAGAATTGAAATGGCAATGTAGGGGAGAAGGACACAGGTATCTCACAGCTAGGTAGCCAAATGAGAAGGTTAGGAGGAGGGGGGGGGGAATTATGCCCAGAAACTGGTTGAAGATGGAAGAGAGAAAGGAAGGGGTATTTCTTGAGGAGAGAGGTGTAGCCATAGCATAGCTCTGAGACAACAGAAGAGGGAAAGGAAGCAAGAAAACTATAGGCAAGAATGTGGGGTATCCAGAGAACAAAAATGATTGGAGCAAAGGAAGGTGGGGGAAGAGAGAGAAAGATCTTTCCAGATCTTGAAGTGCAAACATTGTTAAGAGTCACAGAGGTGGAAGAAAAATATTGGGGAAGAACTGAACCTAAAATGCTGAGACAAAAAGGGGTACTTTTATACTTAAAACTCAAGCCCTTTTATGAAGCAAGTTTCCCTTGTTACTTGAGTCATTCTGACAGATACCAGTGATACAGAATGTGAAATTTTCCTGCTGACTGAGGACTTGATTTGTTTACCAGGCAAGTATATATTATGAGGGATTCTCTTTGAGTGGAGTATTAGATTATTGTCCCACTATTGCTGACTTTTCAATCTGGACTAGGGAAGGGAGATCCTATAGCCACAAGCTGAAGGGGAATGACACTTTCTCATAGGGACCTGGCTGTCTCCTCATCAGATGGCATTTTGTTGCACTCAGTTCCTATCATGATTCTCTGATGTGATCTCAGATGGAGTCTGCCCACACCAGGGGTCTCCAGCCTGCTGTAGTGGTTAAGTGAGCTCTCTTAGCCCAACCCACCTCACAGGGTGTCTGTTGTGGAAGAAGGAGATAAAGGATATTGTAAGCCACTCTGAGACTCTGATTCAGAGAGAAGGGTGAGGTATAAATCTACGGTCTTCTTATTGAGCCTGTGGACATTTTAAAATTTTGAGAACAGTCAGTGGGTACCACCTCAAAATGCTGCCATTGGAGTTATAACCTATCACATGATGCTAAGAAGTTCTAAGATGAGTGTCATCCTAGAATTGGAAGGTGCCATATAGGCCATCTAGTCCAACTCCCTGCTTAATGCAACATCCCTAGCACATGTTCATCCAGCTGCTGCTGGAAGACTGACAATGAGTGAGTTCCACCTCCCTAGGCAGCAGATTCCACTGCTGAACTATTCTAACTTTTTTTTAAACCCTAATATCTAGCACCCACTCCATTCTATCCAGGTGCAGCCTGACCAATACAATGTACAACTCTACAGATATACCCCAATACCACATTAGACTTTTTTTAGTGCTCATATTCCGCTTATATATCTTGTTCACAAACACTGTTACTCAGAAGTGTACCTGTATCTGTTTGGACTTTTCATTACTAACCATTAGATCCTTGCAACTGAAATCTAAGTTTCAATGATGCTGATGTGTATTGACCCCCACCCTGTATGCATGCTTCTCATTTTTATTACCCAGATATAGAACTCTACATGTATCCTTGTTGAATTGCAGGTATACCTCTTTAGGTATACCTGCAATTCAAATTTCTACATTTCCTTGTTCTTTCTTAGCCCTATCATCCTGTGGTTTCCAAACGAGTAATCCCTAAAGACACAAAGATTATGGTTTGTGGGCTCTTTTGAAGCACCTCTTGCTCCACTGAGGTGCAGGGAAGTCTGGACTGGCTCTTTGCTTTGGAGAAGAGATGCTTTGGGAAAGAAGGTAGCAGGGCTTTTTTTGTAGAAAAAGCACAGCAGGAACTCATTTGCATATTAGGCCACATCCCCTGACAGCACCATTGTTTTGCACAGGGCTTTTTTTGCAGGAACTCATTGATGCCAAGCCAGCCAGAACTGCGTTCCTATGCGTTCCTGCTAAAAAAAAAAAAAAAGGCCCTGGAAAGAAGTAGGCACAAGATGAAACAATGGCAGCTCCCTGGCACTCATTGGAACCACACTGAGGATCACTGGCTTCCAGTTTCATCTTCAGTGGCCCAGGAATATGAGTTCAGGAGATAACTGATAGAAAGCTTATGTGCTTACTGAAAGAAGCACTGGTATATCAGCCAATACATACAGTATGTCTGTTGTGTGGAGCAAGATGAGAATGGATTGGTATTATGAAGGTGATATGTTAGCATTTTATATTATCCTTACCAATTAGCTATATAATCAAGGGATTAAACAAAATTAATAATTTCAGATTATTCATAAGGCACTGTTATATACCACTGAATATTATGTATAGATGCTTTCCTATAAAAGGATACAATAATTTGAAAACTCATTCCTGGCTTTCTGTTGTAGTCGAGATTGATCATCTCATTCTGTGGCATCAATGACGGCTAATCTAGTTTTACTCTCAGATATGTTTTATCAAAGTGACCAAAAATGAACTATAACAGGACATTCCCATTGCCAGCTGTTAATAGACCCACCATATTGTTCCAAGAAAACCATCAAGGATTAAAATACTAGGAAGACAAATATATCTTCCACATTCAAAGATGGGAATTGGTTGTGTAGGTCTGAGAAACTTGGAAAAGTGCCACCTCATGACCTGTGAACAGCATGTTTCTTTAGGAAGATAATTTATAAAGACAGCAGCTTTATACAAAGCTGGAATAATAGTTTCTTGGATACAACATGAGAATAGCAACACCTCACATGTGACTGTTAAAATGGCCTTAGATAGTGCTCTTATTCATTTAGAAAAGTTAGTATAGCAAAGTAATAAAAGCTAGGAATCAGAAAACGTCCTACTTGGAATCTTACAGTGGCCATGAACTCATTAGGAGGTGGAGATGGAGGGATCTAAAAACATGAGCTGTTAATACTTCACATCAGCTTCACTGAAACTTAGATTTCAGCTGCAAGGATCTAATGGTTAGTAATGAAAAATCCAAACAGATTTTTATGAAGAAAACATACATTTGGAACAATGTATTAGAGTGCCCCGTGGTGCAGAGTGGTAAAGCTGCAGTACTGCAGTCGGAGCCCTCTGCTCACAACCTGAGTTCAATCCCAGCGGAAGCTGGTTCAGGTAGCCAGCTCCAGGTTGACTCAGCCTTCCATCCTTCTGAGGTCGGTAAAATGAGTACCCAGCTTGCTGGGGGGAAAGTGTAGATGACTGGGGAAGGCAATGGTAAACCACACCGTAAAAAGTCTGCCGTGAAAACGTGAAAGCAACATCACCCCAAAGTTGAAAATAACTGGTGCTTGCACAGGGGACTGCCTTTACCTTTTAAAAGTTGCCCCAAGAAGAGCTTCTTGTAATGAGGAGGCATCCCATCAATACCAACTCAGGAGAAGCTCAGAACATGTTTTATCACTTTGGTTCAAATGATGAAAATGCTGGATTATTGATGCTGACTAATGAGTAACAGTGCATAGCCCTATCAGCATACATGGATATAACACTGATAATGTGTAGAGACAATTCATGTCAGTGTAAAGTTTTTGTGCAGAACAGATTACAAGACCTGGTTTGCAACTACGAATGATTAAAAAGTGTTGTAACGTCAATTAAAATGTATGAAGGCAGCTTGTATTCATTTTCCAAATATTTTAGACAGTTGAACTGTTCTTAGCGCTCAGTATTTCTTAAAACAACACCACCACCACAACATATTTACAGGATAGCAGGGGAAGTCCATCTTCTTGGAATGGCATGTTTTAAGCACAGTATCTTTGTTGTTGTTGTTGTTGTTCAGTCACACAGTCGAGTCCAACTCTTTGCGACCCCATAGACATAGTCACGCCAGGGCCTCCTGTCTTCCACAATTCTCCAAAGTATGCTCAAATTTGTGTTTGTTACATCAATAATGCTGTCCAGCCATCTCATCTTTTGCCGTCCCCTTCTTCCTCTGCCTTCTGTCTTTCCCAGCATCAGGATCTTCTCTAGTGAATGCTCCCTTCTCATTTGGTGGCCAAAGTATTTGAGCTTCAGCTTCAGCATCTGACCTTCCAGGGAACAGTCTGGGTTGATTTCCCTTAGGACTGACTGATTTGATCTTCTTGCAGTCCAAAGGACTCTCAAGATTCTTCTCCAGCACCACAGCTCAAAAGCATCTATTCTTCTGCGCTCAGCCTTCCTTATGGTCCAGCTCTCACAGCCATACATTACTACTGGGACTACCATCACTTTGACTATACAGACTTTTGTTGTCAGGGTGATGTCTTTACTTTTTATTATACTGCCCAGATTTGCCATAGCTGTCCTTGCAAGGAGCAAATGTCTTTTAATTTCATGGCTACAATCACCATCTGCAGTGATCTTGGATCCCAGAAATGTGAAGTCTATCACTACTTCCATGTCTTCCCCTTCTATTTGCCATGGTGTGATGGGGCCAGATGCCATGATCTTAGTTTTTTTGATGTTGAGTTTCAAGCCTACTTTTGTGCTCTCCTCTTTCACCCTCAACAAGAGTTCTTTAGGTCCTCCTCACTTTCTGCCATTAGAGTGGTATCATCTGCATATCTGAGGTTGTTGATGTTTTTCCTGGCAATCTTTTTTTTTTCAAATTTAAATTTTATTGAAAATATTTAAATAACCTTACAACAACCAATAACACGCCCCAACATGGGGTCTGCGACATTACCTTAAATGTACCGTCACATTTGATATTATCAGCAGATTTTAACAAAAATGAAATTGTCTCACAAGAGATACATACCAGTCGATATTCCACAAAACTATAGGTTAAATCAATTCAAAACTAATAAATCATAATATTCAAATATTTTGCTGGCAGTTTCCCAAATATAGTGTCGGAACTGTTTACATATTCAAGGAAGCTAAACCATTTTTTAAAAAACCAGTCTCCTGTTTTGATGTTATCCAGGATCGATATAACAGTAGTTAGCTTGTCCTGTATCAGGACGTCCCACACTTTCGTGCACCACTTCTGTAGTGGAGGGGTATCTGGGTGTTTCCAGTGTGATGCCAAGGTAATTTTAGCAGCAAGCAAAAGCAAAGTAACCAATTCCTGTTTCAATGTAGACAGCGATTGATCAGGCCATAGATTTAATAGGACCACTGCAGGGGTACAAGGGATATCTACCCCTACTATTTTTGTTATCATTTCTAGAATAGACTTCCAGTAATCAGTTACTTTGGGACAATCCCACCAACAGTGGAAAAATGAACCTGGAAGCCCACACCCTTTCCAGCACCGGGGGTCAGCCTTCGCCTTTGCCTTAAAGAGATTAAGAGGAGTCATATACCATCTTGCAAATAACTTATAATTTTGAAGACGAAAATAAAGGGATTTGGATTTGAATAAAGGTGATGTCCAGAGCTGACTCCATTGGTCTTCATTAATTGAGATTGCACAGTCTTTCTGCCAATTATTTAGATGAGTGGAGGGGGACTTCCATGTTTTGTTGGCAATCTTAATAATGGCTTGTGTTTCATCCAGGCCAGCATTCCGTATGATGTACTCTGCATATAAATTAAATAAGCAGGGTGTATAATGAAGATTTCTTTTAGGGTTTTTAAAAAGTTTTATTGATTTAAACTACTACAGGACAGCAGCATTGCAGATAATACATAAAAGAAGGGGGAAAGCAAGAAAAGGGAACATACAGAATGGGAAAAAACAGAAACCAGAAACCAGTACAAATATATCAATTATAATTCCACCTCTCAATATAATACTCTAATGTTTCTACCCACAAGTATAAAAATCTCCATTAAATGTTACCTTCCTTTCTTCTTTTACCAGGACAAAAAAACAAAAAGAATAATTCTTTTAGTAAACTAGTAAAGCAACTAAACAATTCTTCTTAAACACAAATCAAACTGTCTCATCCTCCAATTTTACTAAATTAACTTGCATCTATGACTAGCACAAATTAGATTATTAATTTAACCAAAAGCCTAACCAAAAAAGCACATGAATATTTTTTCTTTATTCATAAGAAATTGCATAACATATCTCCAGTATAATCAAATATTTTATCAGTTTTTAATTAAAACATTTCTCCTACAAATATGTTAAAACAAATCTACCAGATTGATCTCTTTAAATAGGCAGAGTGTCAATATTTACCTATTCACCAGGGAAAAAAGAAAGAGAAAGAGAACCAAACATAAAAAAGCCCCACATTCCAAAGTCCCTCTTCCCCAGAATTAACAACTTTTAAGTTCCTTTAGTTTCTACATCCAAGTTATATCCAAGGCAGCCCATTTGTCCATAACTTATCTTCTAGTGGCATCATACATTTCTTAATAAAAAATTCAGCCGTTCACCAAAACAGAAGAAGAGATCCAGAATCCTTTTTGCGGATTGTTTTCCAACACCAGATTAGACAATTGAAGTACAATTTGCCTCTTCTCAACATGGGCCGCCTCCTCAACCACCAAAAAACGAGTTCTTCGCCATCTCCCCTTCTCCAGTTGATCTTGTTGACGGTCAGCATCTGGTGAAGAATTAAAACTGTGGTCACAGAGGGCCATTTTCTTTTCTCTTCATTTGTTTCGCATAATCACCATTTTCCCTTCTGTTTTCACTGCCGCTGATTCACTCTTTGTAATGAAAGGTTCCTGTGGATTTGCCCTTTCATTAGCTGTTGGATTCTCTTTGCTCAAATAGTTAGCAGTAAACATGAAGTAATCTTTAAGATGCTGTTTAAGTGAAATAAAATCCTCCTTTAAAGATCTGAAAATTGCACTGGTATCTTTTCCATGTGTCATTTCATTAAATGATGCCATTTTAAAATTCAACTTGTGCATAAATTCAGTCTCTCAAATCAGGTTATTTTTCACTTCTCTCTTGTAAATTCTTGTTCCGCAGCAACTTTAACAGAGCTTGTTAAGAGACATTCTTTCAGTTACAAACAGATAAAGGAGACAGAACTTTCTGTGTTTCCCTTTTATAGTCAGATCATTTTGCAGATTCTTGATAATCTTGTAATCTTTTCTATGTCTAATTAAAGTCCGGGTCAATTTAATTATTTATATTCAAGCCAGTTTGAGTAATTAAGACTGCTCATCAAGTTGCTGGACCTTTTGAAGTAATCCGTGAGCTAATCTATTGACAGTATGTTAAGTGGCCCATCAGGGGGTGAAATTGGAGACAATAAAACACCTACTTGTTAGGCAGAGCTGTCGTTTTTGAGGTGGAGGAATGTTGCTTTAAAGAGCGTACTGTAGAAAAAGAAAGCAAAAAGCGTTCGGGAGTCTTTCTTTCTTTGCTGATTTCAGCTTTCAAAGCCGCGGAGCTTCGGGAAGCACGGCAGGTCCTGGGGGCCTTTGTCTTTGGCCCCCTCCACCCACTCGTGGAACTCCCATGCCAAAAAGAAGGCTCAACAAGCCCCCCCTTTTGGGGGTATCACTTCTGTGATACCCCTCCAACGACCAGAATCAGAATTGCTGTGGAGAGCGTCCACAAGCAACCTGAAGCCAAGATGATGGATCCCGGAACTTGAAAATTTCTTTTAAAGGGTATTGTGGATTTAAAAAGCCTAATCATATACATATATCTGGTGGTTTTGGTTTCTGGGCCGCTTAACAATTTTTTTTTCTCCAGCAGTGTTTTGGTTATGTGTGACCTTGAAAGGAGTTGTCTTAATCTCCTTCTAATTAATGGTTACTCTCAGCTGCACTAGGAGAGTCAGCTTGGGTTGATTGGTTCTTCCGGGATGCCCATTTTTGGTTGTCATCAGCCAGCTGAGAGGGTTTTATACTGTTTCCCAAAACTGCTTAGTCATTGTTGGGGTTTTTTGGCAAAAAGCTGTCCTGCTTACTGGCTGGTGATTATGGAACTACGTAAATAGTATTAGTTAGTTATATTTTATAATGTTGTTATTTTGTTTTCACCAGTCTGTTCTGAAACTGCCTGCCAGCTCAATAAAGTAATATTTTTGCTTATCTTTGTGTTGCCTTGTCTGTCACTGTAAAGAAAACATCTTGCTCTTCCTCGGTGTGAGGGGAGTATAGATTGTTACAGGATGACAGTATACATCCTTGTCGAACTCTTTTTCCTATCCTAAACCAATCAGTTGGTCCATATCTCATTCTGACAGTTGCTTCTTGACCCTTATACAGGTTTCTCAGGAGACATGTGAGGTGGTCTGCTACTCCCATCTCTTTAAGGACTTGCCACAGTTTGTTGTGATCCACACAATCAAAGGCTTTAACATAGTCAATGAAACAAAAATAGACGTTTTTCTGATACTCCCATGCTTTCTCCATAATCCAGCGAATATTGGCAATTTGATCTCTAGTTCCTCTACCTCTGCGAAACCCAGCTTGAACTTCTGGTAGTTCCCAAACTACATACTGCTGAAGTCTAGCTTGTAGGATCTTTAACATGACCTTGCTGTCATGTTAAATGAGTGCAATGGTGCGATAGTTTAAACATTCCTTGGCATTACCCTTCTTTGGGATTGGAATATAAACTGACCTTTTCCAATCCTATGGCCACTGTTGTGTTTTCCAAATTTGTTTACATAATGTGTGCATCACTTTAACAGCATCATCTTTTTGGACTTTGAGTAGTTCAACTGGGATACCTTCATCTCCGCTTGCTTTGTTGTTAGTAATGCTTTCTAAGGCCCATTTGACTTTACACTCCAGGATGTCTGGCTCAAGGTCAGCGATTTCACTGTCATGGTTGTCAAGGACATTGAGATCCTTCTTGTATAATTCTTCTGTGCATTCTTGCCACCTCTTCCTGATCTCTTCTGCTTCTGTTAGGTCCCTACCATTTTGTCCTTTATCATGGCCATCTTTGCATAAAACGTACCCTTGATTTCTCCAATTTTCTTGAAAAGATCTCTTGTCCTTCCCATTCTATTATTTTCCTCTATTGCTTTGCATTGTTACTTCAGGAAGGCCTCTTTGCTGTTCTCTGAAAATCTGCATTCAGTTGGGTGAATTTTTTCTTTTTACCTTTGCGTTTTGCATTCCTTCTTTCTTCAGCTATTTGTAAAGCCTCATCAGACAGCCACTTTGCTTTCATGCATTTCTTTTTCTTTGAAATGCTACTGATTGTTGCCTTCTGTACAATGTCATGAACCTCCGTCCATACTTCTTCAGGCACTGTCTATCAACTCTAGTTCCTTGAACCTATTCTCCACTGTATATTCATAAGGGATGTGATCAAGGTCAAACCTCAAGGCTTTCCCAGATTTCTTCAGTTTAAGCCTGAATTTTGCAATGAGTAGCTCATGATCTGAACTGCAGTCAGCTCCAGGTCTTGTTTTTTCTGACTGTAAGGAGCTTCTCCATCTTTGACTGCAGAGTATATAATCAATCTGATTTCTGTGTTGCCCATCAGGTGATGTCTATGTGTAGAGTCGCCTTTTAGGTTGTTGGAAGAGGGTGTTCACTATGACCAGTTTGTTCTCTTGACAAAACTCTATTAGGTTTTGCCCAGCTTCATTTTGTTCTCCAAGGCCAAACTTGTCAGTTGTTTTGGTTACCTTTTGACTTTCTACTTTGGCATTCCAGTCCCCTATGATAAGGAGGACATCTTTTTTTGGTGCTAATTCTAGAAGGTGTTGTAGATCTTCATAGAACTGGTCCACTTCAGCCTCTTCTGCTTCAGTGGTTGGGGCATAGACTTCGATTATTGTGATATTGAATGGTTTGCCTTGGATACGGACCAAGATCATTCTGTCATTTCTGAAATTGTATCCCATTTCTACCTTTCTCACTCTCTTGTTAACTATAAAAGCCACACCATTGAGAGAAGCTCTGAGAGAGAGCAGAAAATAAGTGATATAAGTTGGGGAAGTTGCTGAGAATTTCTAAGTTTGTGTGACTGCTGAAAATTCTGAGTTTGTGGTTGCTGAGGAACTGCTGTCTGTTTGGTTTGAGTGGGCTGAAGGTGAAGGTGATTGTTGCTGATTGATTAGGAGTGGCTGTGTTCCCCACCCTCTTTGCATTATTAATCTGAGCCTTGCCAGAGGTGCGAACCGAAGGGCGAGAACTAAAGGGCTCTTGGACTGTGGCACTTAGCCTGGGGGCTCTGTAAGGACCAGGAATCCGGATCCCTATTTTCCTTGTATTCCAATAAGGTAAGTTCACCCTCCAGAAGGAGAGCCACATACACGAACAGGATTTAAAAGGGGACTGTATATATTTTTAAAAAGCTATCATGAAGGTAGAATGCCAGCAGGGGGTGGGAGCTTTCCAGTGTTTTGCACTGAGTGTCACATGTATGACTATCTGCCCACAGGACAGAAGTCTTGGGTGTGTGCTCGATGCAAAGAGCTCCTGGTCCTCAGGGAACGAGTTCGTACCCTTGAGGCTGAGGTGACTGACCTGGAGAAGTAAAGCCAGTCAGTTAGGCACTCGGGGAAGACTCTCGAGGATGTATTAGATGAGCCCTGCTCTGAATGTAGCAACCCCATTGCTCCCAGGGAGCATGAGGGTCAAGGGGGAACACGGCACCATGCTGAGGATAAGGGGAATGCGCCTTCAGAAAGGACCTCTTCTTCAGTTGGTGAGCGGGAATCCTTTCGCGCCAAGGAACCATCCCTGGGCAAGGAGGAGGGGGGTCTTGGTAGTTGGTGATTCGATCCTTAGGCAAGTAGACAGCTGGGTGGCAAAACTGCGTACTAACCATATGGTGACTTGCCTGCCTGGTGCAAAGGTAGCGGACATTATGCGTGTAGTAGATAGGCTGCTAGACAGTGCTGGGGAGGAGTCAGTGCTCGTGGTGCATGTTGGCACCAACAATGTGGGGAAATGCAGTCGTGAGGTCCTGGAGGAAAAATTTAGACTGCTAGGCGGGAGACTTAAGGCCAGGACCTACAAGGTAGCCTTCTCAGAAGTGCTACCTGTTCCACGGGCAGGGCTGGAGACAGAGGCACAAATTAGAAGTCTCAATGTGTGGATGAGACGATGGTGTAAGGAGGAAAGGTTTAAGTTTGTTAGGGACTGGGATGCTTTCTGGAACAAGCGGGAGCTGTACAAAAGAGACGGTCTCCACTTGTCCCCAGATGGAACCAGGCTGCTGGCACTTAAAATCAAAAAGGTGGCAGAGCAGTTTTTAAACTAAATCTTAGGGGGAAACCGACAGGAGATGAAATGTCTCTGTTTCGGAAGGACTCATCTCAAAGAGATGAAGGGTTAGTTGTTACTTTTCTACCGGGTAATGGATCAGAGTTGTCCACTGAGATGATGACAAACAGTATGGAGTGTCTGCCAAAGTCTCGAGGTGGCAGGAGGAAGGTTGCGGGCCTAACTTGCGTGGGAAATTATACATGTTTGTATACAAATGCTAGAAGTGTTCAAAATAAAATTGGTGAGTTGGAATGTTTAGTGTTGGGGGAAAACATAGACATTGTGGGAATTTCAGAAACTCGGTGGAATGAGGAGAATCAGTGGGACACGGTGATTCTTGGATATAAGTTATATCGGAAGGATAGGGAGGGAAGGGTTGGAGGTGGGGTGGCTCTGTATGTCAGAGAGGGTATACAGTCCAGTAAGACCGAGATCAAAGAATTAGATTCCCTTCTAGAAATGCTTTGGGTCAAAACAGAGGGCCCAAAAGGAAATTTAACTATGGGAGTTTGTTATTGCCCACCAAATCAAAAGATTGAGGACAATTATAATATGATGGAAGGATTAAAGATAGCGGCTAAACATAAAAACTGTGTCGTAATAGGTGATTTTAACTACCCGCAGATTGATTGGGTCAATATATGTTCAAGTCAAGAGAAAGCGACTGAGCTTCTAGATGCTGTCAATGACTGTGCTATGGAGCAGATGGTCACAGAACCTACCAGGGGTGGGGCGATCCTGGATTTGGTCCTAAGTAATGCCCAAGACTTGGTGAGAGATGTAAAAGTGATCGCACCGCTTGGGAGCAGTGACCATAATGTTATTGATTTCACCATTTGTATAAATAGAGAGTTGCCCCAAAAGACCAGCACAACCACATTTAACTTTAAAAGGGGTAAATTCTCTGAGATGAGGAGGCATGTGAAGAGAAAACTGAAAGGAAAGGTAAATATGGTCAAAACCCTTGGGGAAGCTTGGAGGCTATTTAAAGTACAGCCCTAGAAGCTCAGATAAAATATATACACAAGTTAGGAAAGGCACAAACAGGTATAAGAAAAGACCTGCATGGTTAACAAACAAAGTAATGGAAGCTGTAAAAGGTAAGGACTCCTTTAAGCGGTGGAAAGCTAGTCCAAGTGAGATTAATAAAAGGGAACACAGGCTGTGGCAAATCAAATGCAAGATTGTGATCAGGCAGGCAAAAAGGGACTATGAGGAGCATATTGCAAAAAACATAAAGACCAACAATAAAAATTTCTTCCAATATATTAGAAGCAGGAAGCCTGCCAGGGAGGCAGTGGGGCCCTTGGATGACCAAGGGGTAAAAGGATTACTGAAGGAGGATAGGGAAATGGCTGAGAAGCTGAATGCATTTTTTGCCTTCGTCTTCACTGTGGAAGATGAGAAGTGTTTGCCTGCTCCAGAACCACTTATTTTGGAAGGGGTGTTGAAAGTCCTGAGTCAGATTGAGGTGACAAGAGAGGAGGTCCTGATAGACAAATTAAAAGCTAATAAGTCACCAGGTCCGGATGGCATACATCCAAGAGTTTTGAAAGAACTCAAAGTTGAACTTGTGGATCTTCTGACAAAAATATGTAATCTTTCATTGAAATCTGCCTCCGTTCCTGAGGACTGGAAGGTAGCAAATGTCACCCCCATCTTTAAAAAGGGTTCCAGAGGAGATCCGGGAAATTACAGGCCAGTCAGTCTGACTTCAATACCGGGAAAGTTGGTAGAAGCCATTATCAAGGACAGAATGAGTAGGCACATTGATGAACACGAGTTATTGAGGAAGACTCAGCATGGGTTCTGTAAGGGAAGATCTTGCCTCACTAACCTGTTACATTTCTTTGTGGGGGTGAACAAACGTGTGGACAAAGGAGACCCAACAGATATTGTTTACCTTGACTTCCAGAAAGCTTTTGATAAAGTTCCTCATCAAAGGCTCCATAGTAAGCTCGAGAGCCATGGAGTAAAAGGACGGGTCCTCTTGTGGATCAAAAACTGGCTAATTAATAGGAAGCAGAGAGTGAGTATAAATGGGCAGTCTTCGCAGTGGAGGACGGTAAGCAGTGGGGTGCCGCAGGGCTCAGTACTGGGTCCTATGCTCTTTATCTTGTTCATAAATGATTTGGAGTTGGGAGTAAGCAGTGAAGTGGCCAGGTTTGCAGGTGACACTAAATTGTTCAGGGTGGTGAGAACCACATAGCATTGTGAGGCACTCCAAAAGGGATCTGTTGAGGCTGGGTGAGTGGGCATCAACGTGGCAGATGAGGTTCAATGTGGCCAAATGCAAAGTAATGCACATTGGGGCCAAAAATCCTAGCTACAAATACAAGTTGATGGGGTGTGAACTGGCAGAGAATGACCAAGAGAGAGATCTTGGGGTCATGGTAGATAACTCACTGAAAATGTCAAGACAGTGTGCGATTGCAATAAAAAAGGCCAACGCCATGCTGGGAATTATTAGGATGGGAATTGAAAACAAATCAGCCAGTATCATAATGCCCCTGTATAAATCGATGGTGCGGTCTCATTTGGAATACTGTGTACAATTCTGGTCACCGCACCTCAAAAAGGATATTATAGCATTGGAAAAAGTCCAGAAAAGGGCAACTAGAATTATTAAAGGGTTGAAACACTTTCCCTATGAAGAAAGGTTGAAACGCTTGGGGCTCTTTAGCTTGGAGAAACGTCGACTGCGGGGTGACATGATAGAGGTTTACAAGATTATGCATTGGATGGAGAAAGTAGAGAAATAAGTACTTTTCTCCCTTTCTCACAATACAAGAACTTGTGGGCATTCGATGAAATTGCTGAGCAGTTGGGTTAAAACAGATAAAGGGAAGTACTTCTTCACCCAAAGGGTGATTAACCTGTGGAATTCACTGCCACAGGAGGTGGTGGCGGCTACAAGCATAGCCAGCTTCAAGAGGGGGTTAGATAAAAATATGGAGCAGAAGTCCATCAGTGGCTATTAGCCACGGTGTGTCTATATATGTGTGTGTGTTTGTGTGTGTATAATTTTTTGAGCCACTGTGTGAAACAGAGTGTTGGACTGGATGGGCCATTGGCCTGATCCAATATGGCTCCTCTTATGTTCTTATGTACCATTTCTTCTATGGGACTCTTTCCCACAATAATAGATGTAGTGATCCTCTGAGTTAAATTCACTCACTCCCATCCATTTTAGGTCACTGATTCCCAAGATGTCGATGTTCAGTCTTCGCATCTCTTACTTGACTACATCCAGCTTACCTTGATTCATAGATTTTATATTCCATGTTCCAAAGCAGTATTGTTCTTTTCAGCATTGGACTGTTCTTTCACCATTAGACACATCCACAGCTGAGTGTCCTTTCGGCTTTGGCCCAGCCAAAGTATCTTAAGTACAGCAATAGATATTTGAGAAGACTGCTATTTTCCTTAATGGCAAATGTATACAGAATGAGTCACACTAGTGGCCCTTTGAATTGTTTTATTTTTAAAACAGTCTTATAACAAGAAATTAATTAGTATGCATCATTTACTGCTGCATTGGGTAATGGTTTTAATAGCTCAGGCATATGGCTTGTAGAAAGTACAACCTCATAGAAATAGTTCAGTTCTTTTAGATTCTATTCTTGTTGTGTCCTAGGCTCAAATGGGAGAACTGTTACTTTTGGAGGGAAGCCGAACAAGCCAGAGCTTGAACTCCACACCAGGGTTCCAGAGAAGGCCTAAGCGTGCCCAATCAGGGGAAGGATTGAAACATAAGTAGCCAATCAACATCCAGGCTCATACTGAACCCTGATAGGCCCTTAGGGCCCTGTAAATAGCCAATCCGTGTAGATAGTTAAGGACCAATCAGAAGGGGGCAAGAATTCTATAAAGGAGCGGAAAGTTGAACAAAGCTCAGTCTGTGTGTGTGTGTTCCTGAAGTAAAGCTTGCTGAAATCACTCTCCGACTCTGGTCTCTTACTGCGCCGACCCCAGTACATTACACTGGCGACGAGGATGGGATTCCAGTAAGAACCAGCAACAGAACCAGGAACATGGAAAGGAGGCTAAATCCAAGCCATCTGGGTCCGCACCTCCGTTCTGCGCACACCCCAGCTCGCAAGCCGCCCAGACGCGCTGCCAAGAATGGAGGCTCCAGCCAACCTCCTACAGCCCTTTAGCATCGATCGCACCGAGCTGTGGGACTCGTGGGTCGAAGGCTTCCAGTCATACCTGACCTTCCGGAAGATTACAGAGACTACCATGCAGAGAGCTCTGCTTATCAGTACGTGTGGCACGGGGACCGTGGACTTAGCCAGGGCTCTTCTCCAACCCAGGAAGCTCTCAGAGACGCCGGTGGACGACATCATCAGCACTCTGGAGAAGTATTTCCAGCCCCAGCCAACCAAGCTCACCCAGCACTGGGACTTCCGACAAAGGACACAGAAGGCAGGCGAAACCGCCATGGCGTTCTTAACAAGTCTGCGCCGGGTGGCAAGCCAATGCAGTTTCGCAGACCTCAACGTAGCCCTTCTCGACCAGTTTGTATGGGGCTTGAGGGACGAAAAACTAGTGCGGAAACTCCTGTCCCTCTCCGATTGCGACCTAACAAAGGCAATCGACGTGGCCACCAGCTGGGAGAAGGGCAGATCAGCAGAGCCACGGCCGACAAGACAGGCTGCAGCACACCAGGTCAACCCTGAACCATCTACTGAGGACTCGGACGAGGACAGAGCTCTACAAACCGGCTATCGTTCAGCAGGAAGGAAGACCACCCACGTCCCACAAGGCATGAGACACAAGACACCACCTGCATGTGCTAGTTGCGGGGGCCAGCACGAGCGGAAGACCTGCCGATTCCGGAATGCCACCTGTCGACTCTGCAACAAGGAAGGGCACATCGCCTGCGCCTGCAGATCCACATCCCGAGCACGCGTCCCGCAAAGATCTGTGCACTCTGAAGGCCAGCCAGACTTCGAGATCGACGCTCTCCACGCCCACCGATACCCGTACAGTACCTACCCTCGCCAGTCAGGCCCTCCAAAATCTGGGTCAATGTAGGGATCGGGGGGGTGCCCTGCCAAATGGAGGTGGACTCTGGGTCAGCATCATCTATTATAGTGGCAGAGACATTTTTTAAAATTCCTACCAGGCTGAGGCCTCGTCTCAGGGATCCGGGGTTTACCTTAGTGGACTTCCAGAAGAACAAGGTGCCTATCTTGGGAGTGGGCCCGGTCCCAGTCCAATACAAGGGGTTCAAGGGCCAGCTACAAGTGCTAGTGGTCAAGAACCACCTTACAAACCTTTTGGGTCTCGACTGGTTCAAGCCCCTGGGACTAGAGATCAGGGGGTTCAATAAGACTGTCGGAGTGGACTTTAACAAGGTTTGCGAAAAGTTCCCGGCCGTTTTCGATGGCACCTTGGGCTGCTACACGGGTCCCCCGGTTACACTACACCTTGACCCCACAGTGCGGCCTATTAGGCTTAAAGCGCGGCGAGTTCCATTCGTGCACAAGCCTAAAATTGAGGAGGAACTGGATAAACTGATTGCACAGGGAATACTAGAGCCTGTCACCCACACAACCTGGGAAACTCCCATTGTGACTCCAGTTAAGCCCAGTGGGAGGTGCGGATTTGTGCAGACTATAAGTGCACCCTCAACAAGGCTTTTCAGGCCCACGCATACCCTGTGCCCATCGTCAGCCACGTTCTAGCCACCCTAGCCGGCGCAAAAATTTTCGGCAAGTTGGACTTGGCCCAAGCTTACCAACAGCTGCCGGTGGATGAGGCCACGGCCAACGCCCAAACAATTGTGACCCACCGGGGGGCCTTTAGAGAAAAGCGGTTGCAATTTGGCGTGAGTGTGGCTCCGGGGTTGTTCCAGGAACTAATGGACTCCCTTTTAAAAGGACTTCCCGGAGTCACTCCATTCTTCGATGATGTGCTGATCGCGGCAGCCTCGCCTGAAGAATTCGCCGCTCGCCTTAGAGGAGTCCTACAACATTTTGAAACAGCCGGCTTCAAGGTCAAACGGGAGAAGTGCCTCCTGGGCATGGATCGGGTGGAATTCCTGGGGTTCTCCATCGATGCCCAGGGGGTCCACCTCTCCGACGCCAAGCTGCGTGCCATCAGAGATGCTCCAGTGCCCACCAACAAGCAAGAACTCCAGGCCTTCCTCAGCCTCCTAAACTTTTATCATGCTTTTCTCCCCCACAAGGCAGCGGTGGCCGAACCCCTGCACTGACTTCTAGAGAAGAACCGACCCTGGGCGTGGGGCCGCCAGCACGCTAAAGCCTTCCAGGATATCAAGGGTCTCCTGATGTCCAACTCCGTCCTTGCCCATTTCGACAAGACCCTGCCCTTGGTCCTTGCATGCGACGCATCCCCTTATGACGTGGGGGCAGTTCTGGGCCACCGACTCCCTGATGGGACCGAAGTCCCTATCGCGTACTACTCGCGGACCCTCTCGTCAGCAGAGCGGAACTACGCCCAAATTGACAAAGAAGGGTTGGCAGTCGTGGCCGGTGTCAAAAAATTTCATGATTACATCTACAGCCGGCCCTTTACCCTCTATACGGACCACAAACCCCTCTTGGGCCTTTTTGCATCGGACCGGCAGACCCCTCAGGTGTTGTCCCCACGGGTCCTCCGTTGGTCCATTTTTCTAGGCGGCTACACTTACACCCTAGTGCATTGCCCGGGCAAGGCAATGGGCCATGCTGACTCCCTGAGCCGCTTGCCCTTGCCTGACGTGGATCCCGATCCAGCCCCGGCTCATCAGATCCTACTGATGGACATGCTTCCGGACAGGCCATTGCTCGCCCGTGACGTTGCTGCCTGCTCCGCTCGTGATCCAGTCCTCTCCTGTGTCTTGGACTGGGTGGGGAGGGGGTGGCCCAAGGGCTCGACTGGGCCGGAATTTACTCCGTTTGCAGCCCGAAAAGACGAACTATCCACCCACAAAGGCTGCCTACTATGGGGCAACAGAGTCGTCATCCCCAAACACTTGCAAGACCAAGTGCTGAGAGCCCTGCACGAGGCACACCCAGGCATAGTCCGCATGAAGCCCCTCGCACGAAGCTATGTCTGGTGGCCCAGCCTCGATGCAGAAATTGAGGCTTGGGTTAAAAGGTGCCCAACATGCCAGGTGTCAAGGCCTGACCCCCACGTGGCCCAGTGCAATCATGGGAATCCACCAAACCCCCCTGGTCAAGACTGCATATGGACTTTGCTGGCCACTTTCATGGGCGGACTCTACTCATACTAGTGGATTCATACTCCGGGGTTGGAGGTGGTCCAGGTGCCCTCGCCATCTTCGCAGGCGACCATCAGGGCTCTGAGGGCCATCTTTGCAACCCACGGTTTGCCGGAGACCATCGTCACCGACAATGGCACAGAATTCAAATCCGCAGTGTTCCAGGACTTCTTGGCCAGGAACCTCATCAGGCACATTCGCTCTGCCCCGTTTCATCCAGCCACCAACGGCCAGGCAGAACGGATGGTGCGCACGGCAAAGGAGGCCTTGAACCGTCTGGGCCCCTCAGACTGGCCAAAAGACATGGCGTGTTTCCTAATGGCCTACCGGACCACACCCACCGCCTCCACAGGTCGCAGTCCAACAGAACTCCTCATGGGCCGCCGCATCAGCACCCTGCTGGACAAGTTGCACCCTGACCGAGCCCCAGAGAGGTGACCGGCGCCGGAACACCTTAAAGCCCCCAGAGGGTTCTACCCAGGTGAGACAGTGTGGGCACGGAACTATGCCACCACTGGCCCCGCTTGGCTCCCTGGAAAGGTGGACCACGTCACCGGACCGGTCTCCTATGCAGTGACCTTGGAGGGTGGACATATCCTGAGGCGACACATTGACCAACTCCGTGGTCGCCTGCCTGCCGGGGAGCCAAGGTCAGAGGCTCCAGATCCGGACAACGTAAGTCCCCGAGAGCTTGACACAGAACAGAATTCCGTGGAGCCTGCTTCGGCCCAGCAGGAGGAGACCTCCGACAGCGCAGCTGAACCCAGGTCTCTCGGGGCCACCATCCCAGATGTCTCCAGCTCTGCAGTCGCAGAACCACCAACTGAGTCGGAACACCCAGTCCCCTCGGAGCTCCGATGCTCGACACGAGACCGCCGCCCTCCGGCATATCTCCAGGACTATGTCACCTGATAGCGGGAACTATGGTGGGAGGGGTGTTGTGTCCTAGGCTCAAATAGGAGAACTGTTACTTTTAAAGGGAAGCCGAACAAGCCAGAGCTTGAACTCCACACCAGGGTTCCAGAGAAGGCCTAAGCGTGCCCAATCAGGGGAAGGATTGAAACATAAGTAGCCAATCAACATCCAGGCTCATACTGTACCCTGATAGGCCCTTAGGGCCCTGTAAATAGCCAATCCGTGTAGATAGTTAAGGACCAATCAGAAGGGGGCAAGAATTCTATAAAGGAGCGGGAAGTTGAACAGAGCTCAGTCTGTGTGTGTGTGTTCCTGAAGTAAAGCTTGCTGAAATCACTCTCCGACTCTGGTCTCTTACTGCGCCGACCCCAGTACGTTACACTTCTGTAGTGAGCTATCTTTACTGGCTGTGTGAGACTGCCTAAACTGTGATATGGTATGGGCAATGATTCTATATGAGCCTGTGGCGGAACCGGCCCGATTCTGCCTTCAGACCCGGTCCCGTCAGCTCCCTATTGAGTCGCCAACTCCTGGAGGGAGCTATTTCTCCTCCTGCCCCTTGGGCTCGCTGCCACCACCTGCTCAGTCTAGGGGTTCAGATTGGGAGGAACAGGACTCCCAATCCCCCTCTCCAGCTATGAGGCCAGGCCTCAAGGTCCTCTGCCACCCTGTACTTGGGTTTCACAGAGACCTCAGCACTTCTTTGGGGCACCCCTGGAGGATTGGCACCTTATCCAACTGCATGCCTTCCCCCTTCCCCGGGGCCCCCTACTTAAAACAGCGTGGTCTAAGGCGGTTGGGGATCTATGTGGTACAGAGATGGGCTGCCAGCATTTAAAACAGTAAAAATATTTAATTAAAAGAGAAAAAGAAAAGAACAGAAGAACAAAAGAAAAACAGTTGCTTGTAAAAGGTTACACAGCACAGCACCCGCACAGCAAACAGAATGACAAAGAAAAGGTGTTTATAAACGTTTCCTACTGTCCCTGGTCTAAACTTGCCCCGCCTTGGGGATGACTTACTTGGTCTGACTGCCTGGGGCCTCACAGGCAGGAGCCCCCATGTTCACCACATGCTCCCTCGAGCACCAGTTGCAAACTGCCTTCTCTTCCTGCTAACTCCAATACAAAGAACAAAAGAACTTCCTGCCTCTCTAGGAGACTTTCCCCCTAGAGTTGTTGGTTTGGCTCTGGAAGGGAGGGGGGGAGTGAGGGGAGGGCTAGGCCAAAGCCTGCTTAGGAGTTTCATGTTTTCCCTCCCAATGAAGCACCAACATGGACTAAAATGGCATTTCTCCACACGTCCCCCTCCTTAAATTCTGAGCCGGAGGGGTTGCCTCCTACAGAGGTGACCCCGTAGCAGAATCCAACCAAACAAGGAGAAATCCATTAACCCAAACAGAACATTCACCAAGATTAGGAATTTTCCCAACAATACACAAAGTCCAACACCCTAGGTGTCCATGTCCTTTCTGGACAAGTCGCATTGCTGCATTCGGAAGGAATGTCCAGTCTTTAAGAAGTACTCCTCCATCTCCCAGGACCACCTCTGGAGTTTGGTTCTCTCCCTCAGTTGCTGCTGTTGCTGGGATGAGTGGTCCATCAAAGGAGGAAATCCCTGGCCCCACATCTGAGGTTGGAAACTGCCCAGTTCCCACACAGTTGCTTCTTCTTTATCCCTCATTGGTGGAATGTTCCCTCGGTCCACTCTGACCTCCCAGAAAACCACCTCTAAGGCTCCAAACAATTGCTGTCCCAGCTTCTTTTTGTCTCCTTCCTTCCTACCTATATGCAACACCATGGACCTCACAGAGAATGGCTGTGGTATATTCACCTGCACCACTTTAACTGCCTTTCCTGTCTTCTCCATAGCCACCACATAAGTAGCATCGTCCAGGTCATCCACAATCATATGGGGTCCCTCCCATTCCACTTTCTGTTCACTAGTATGAAGGGGCAGGAAAACCATCACCCTATCCCCTGTCTCAGCTTCTGAGAACTCCACTTTCTGGTCCCTTGCCACCTCACACAGTGGTTCCAGCCTAGGGTCACTTCGAACCTCAGACAGGAACATTCCTGGCTCCCCCAGACTTTCTATAATCTGTTCCTTCAAGCCACCCCTAGTTCCACTGTTTCCAGAATCCTCAGCAAGGGTTTGGCTTGGGTTCTCAGTCCCCTCGGTTGGTTTTTCAGCACTACCCAACTGACCCCCTTCCTGCCTGGAAGGTCCCACAGCTTCCCAGGACTCCTGTCTGCCCTGCTTCAAGACAACCTGTTCCGAGAGAGTCTCGGACGATCCCACTTCCTGATCCACAGCTACTTGGTGAACGGGTTCCAACCTAAGGCCGCTCAGGACCCCCTTCTGGAACCGCTCCCGTTCCCCCAAGCCTTCAGCTATGTGCTCCTCTGAGCCCACATTAGCCTTGCTGCTCTCAGAACCTCCTGTGAAATCTCCACTCTCCACCTCGGTCTCTTCAGCATGCACATCCTTTATGCTAGACAGGTTCCTTTCCTCGCTAGGAACATCGACAGCCTCTTGCTGCACTTGGGGAAAGCTACACCCCTCTTCCCCTTGGGAACACCCTCCTCCAGGGCTTGAGACAGGCTGGTCCTCCCCCTCCTGGGTGACTGCCCTCTCTTCATCCTCAGTAACCTGGGCTATTCCCCCCTCCCTGGTTGGTGGTGAGGTGGCTTCCCTAAAGTTGCCTTCCTCCTCCCACTTTCCTCTAAAGGTTTGGCTGCAGGTTACAGCCTTGATAGAGTACTGGCCCACCAACAAATCCAGGCCCAATAACACTGGAACTGTCTGTTCCTTCATTACCCCAAATTCAGAATAGGATTTACATTCTTGTGGAGCTAAACCTCTGAACTGCTTTCGGGAGTGGTTTGGCCCCAGTTTAAACCTTTTAAATACAGTGGCTTTATAGGCTGCAAAAGTTATCCCCCCATCTTCCACAGGCATGCTGTGATAGATGGCTGAAAGTTCTCCAGTCAGGATGCTACAGAGGTAAGACATATAGTCTTCCTCTGCAATCCCCCACTGTTTGGCTGCCTTCTCAAAGTTGGAGAGGTATATGGAGGGGTCTTCTCCCTCTTTGTACACTGCAAAGTCTTTGGGGGTGACTTTGATCTTTTTGCTTTGTTCAGCTTCCAGACGTAGCACCTCAAGCTCATGGCGACGTTGCTCTTCCTGCTCCCGTCTGCGGATCTCAGCTCGTCTTTCATCCCTCTCTCTTTCCTCCTGTCTGCGGATCTCAGCTTGTCTTTCCTCCCTCTCAGCTTGTCTTTCATCCCTCTCTCTTTCCTCCCGTCTGCGGATCTCAGCTTGTCTTTCATCCCTCTCTCTTTCCTCCTGTCTGCGGATCTCAGCTTGTCTTTCATCCCTCTCTCTTTCCTCCTGTCTGCGGATCTCAGCTTGTCTTTTATCCCTCTCGATACGCATTCTCTCCAGTTCCAACTGTAGCCGCAAGATTGCTTCTGACTGGGTGGGGGCCACTTTTGCAGGTGCCCCTGCATGCTTATGATGCTCCAACAGGAGGTCTTTCATTTCTGCTACAGTCATGTTGTCACACTCCAGCTTTTGCTTTGCGCACTCTTCCTGGAGCTGTGGCTCTGTCATCTTCAGGATTTCCAGTCTCTTAGCACGCTCCATCCTAACTAACTAATCTTTCCCTATTCCAGTTGACCCGAAAATAAAACAAAACCTCTGTTGCTTCCTCTGGGTGCTTACACGTATCAAAAAACAAAAATGCCTGGCCAATCAAGTTCTCTGTTTGTTCTTATCCCACCGCTGCCACCAAATGTGGCGGAACCGGCCCGATTCTGCCTTCAGACCCGGTCCCGTCAGCTCCCTATTGAGTCGCCAACTCCTGGAGGGAGCTATTTCTCCTCCTGCCCCTTGGGCTTGCTGCCACCACCTGCTCAGTCTAGGGGTTCAGATTGGGAGGAACAGGACTCCCAATCCCCCTCTCCAGCTATGAGGCCAGGCCTCAAGGTCCTCTGCCACCCTGTACTTGGGTTTCACAGAGACCTCAGTACTTCTTTGGGGCACCCCTGGAGGATTGGCACCTTATCCAACTGCATGCCTTCCCCCTTCCCCGGGGCCCCCTTCTTAAAACAGTGTGATCTAAGGCGGTTGGGGATCTATGTGGTACAGAGATGGGCTGCCAGCATTTAAAACAGTAAAAATATTTAATTAAAAGAGAAAAAGGAAAGAACAGAAGAACAAAAGAAAAACAGTTGCTTGTAAAAGGTTACACAGCACAGCACCCGCACAGCAAACAGCACGACAAAGAAAAGGTGTTTATAAACATTTCCTACTGTCCCTGGTCTAAACTTGCCCCGCCTTGGGGATGACTTACTTGGTCTGACTGCCTGGGGCCTCACAGGCAGGAGCCCCCATGTTCACCACATGCTCCCTCGAGCACCAGTTGCAAACTGCCTTCTCTTCCTGCTAACTCCAATACAAAGAACAAAAGAACTTCCTGCCTCTCTAGGAGACTTTCCCCCTAGAGTTGTTGGTTTGGCTCTGGAAGGGAGGGGGGGAGTGAGGGGAGGGCTAGGCCAAAGCCTGCTTAGGAGTTTCATGTTTTCCCTCCCAATGAAGCACCAACATGGACTAAAATGGCGTTTCTCCACAGAGCCCACTTCTAAAGCTTTAGTGACCTTTGAGACAGATATATTATGAATATATCTTCCAGCACAGCTTAGATTCATACCATCTCCTAAATCAATACTAGATTCATAGCCAAAATCTGGGTAATTCATGACTTTATCTCCTTGTCATCATACTTCAGAATGCTTGCTTATTTTAGTTTTTTAGCTGGGTCCTTCATCTTTCCACATTAGGGTGAGGGATTGTTTACATCATCATCAGTACAGAAATGTGATCATAATTCCATTCTAGAAGTATTAGTTCATTTTATCTATGCAGGACCCTCCTAAGGAGACAGGAACTTTAAATCAGTAATTCCTTTGTCATGTCCTTGTCTGCAGTAAGTAAACTATTAATGTAATAACTGTGGTCAATATTTATCATTTCCAGTCAAAGGAAATAGTTGTGGAAATACTCTATATAGATAATGGCAGATGTTGCATGATAAAAATTTTAAGAAGATTTATTGGAGATGTGAAAATAAAAATTTGAGTTGGATCCAACCAACTTTTATGCTTGCAAAAAGGAAAGCAACCCAACAAATAATTATATATATATATATATGTATGTATATGTATATATAAAACATAAACATTATAGAAATATTATATATATAAAAAACACGCATTGTAAACTTAGCTAATAAGTGTTTGCCAGATCACATCATGTAGCATATGGTTCTAGTTAAAAGTAATTATTAACAAACACTAATTTTACTCATTTATTAATTTACTTCATTTATTTTTTCTTTCCAATGCACTTACTACCATTTGGCATTATTTGCTTTCCTTGTGCAAATGGTGCTGGCAGAGCACTTTCAGGATCTCTTTACCTTACTGCCTCATGCAACTGGATCCCAAGTCAGTGAACACTCACTCAAAAGTTACTTCTCAGAAAGTGCTTACAAACCAGCAATATGGTAATCAAGACTTGCTTATTATGTTAAAATCTTAAAGGTGATTTCAATTTAATGTCTCTGCTGCAGTTTAAATTGGGCTTGTGTAGCTTGTCAGAGCAACGGGAATCTCTTCACACAGTGACCAGGTAGTCTGCTTCACCAGCAGCTCATCAATAAAAACTGCTGAGGTTTTTATTGTTATTAAAATTTAATTTTAAAAAAAGCCTCAAAAGCTCAACCTTAATTTTATTCTAAGGGCACAACAACAGAACTAACATTCATAGCATCCTGAGCTTGTCATCCCTTCATGTTGTCATAACAGATCTTCTCCCAGTGATTGATGTTGTTGCCTGCCAAGGAGCTTTTCCATAGAGAGCAATGTTCTTGTCTGCATCTGGTGGAGATGTTCCCCTTTCTGATGGCTCTCTGCAGTTGCACAGATCACACATACAAATAATAATAATAATCTTGCCTGAAGAACGCATCAAATTGGGATGTATTTCAAGGCTTTTCCGAAGGAGGATACATGAAGTCCGAGAAAATATTTAGCTGCCCTCAGTTCTACTTCTTGATATGCTAGTTAAAATAGCTCAGTCACCATACTCCTATGGAGGTTGCATTTATAAAATAAAAGATTACCCTGAAGCATTCTTTTTCAGTGTTTTGCTCTCAACACAAAAGAGACACTTTTGAAATTTCCTTTGAAAGACAAATCTGAAACTCTCTCTCAGTCCCTGAAGTTATTTTCCACAGTTCACACAAATGTCCATATGCCTCTCACAGTCCTCTCTTTATGCCTACAGATGCACTTTTGCTGTTTTCCTTACCACAACAATCTCTCCTGGCATCATCTGTGGTTCCTGTAAACTGAATTCTGTCCATTAGTCTTCACTTCCATTCACTAAAAGAGATGAAGTAGAAGGGACTGTATCCAAACACTTTTTGGGATTAATTTGCAAGTGCATATGCTCAAGTGAGTAATCATCACCATAAAAATAATTTATTTTATTTACATTATTTATAGTCTGCCTTTCTCACAGGTACTCAAGGTGGATTACATAGAGTAAGTCAATGCAATTGACAAAATGGGACATTTAGTAAACAATGCATTAGGATTACAGAAATCTAGAACCAACCAGAAATTAAGACAGAACTGAAGCACATCATAAGTATTAATGAGACACATTAAGGAGGTGCAAAAAATTACAGAATTACATAAAAATACATAATTACAGTTAAGTTTTACACAGCAGTATAGCAGGGCTTTTTTTGTAGCAGGAACTCCTCTGCATATTAGGCCACACACCCCTGATGTAGTCAATGCTCCAAGAGTTTACAGGGTTCTTAGTACAGGGATAATGTAAGCTCCAGGAAGTTTGGTTACATCAAGGGTGTGTGGCATAATATGCAAAGGAGTTCCTGCTTAAAAAAAAAAGCCCTGCAGTATAGACTACAGGCCAAGAATGGAGAAAAGGATCATTTTGAAGGGTGTGAGGGGCATGACAATGGTCACATGGATGGTGAACAGCATTCCTTTTGTTTGCAGTGCATTGTTGCTGTCTTTTCCTGTCATATTCAGCCTTGTGGCATTTTAGCATCAGCATGAGCTTAGGGCATGACCTGACCTGGTTGTATTACAGTATTCCATAAAGTATGCACCTCAAGATGGCCATTTTCTGTAGGGGAATTGATCTGACTTCAGCTTTTTATCTCCTCCCCCCTCTCTGCAGCCTTTACCTAGGAAAAGCGCAGTTGTTCTCCACAGTGCGATGTGGGGACCAAAGCAGGAGGAAACCAACCTCAGCAGGGTGTAATGACACAGAGTCTACCCTGCAAAGCAGCTATGTTTTCCAGGGGAGCTAATCTCTGCCATCTAGAGAACAGTTATAATTCTGAGTGATCTCCAGCCCTCACCTGGGGATTGGCAATAATGGTTCCCTAGAAGGAAATGACTGGTTTGGAAGGTGGAGACTATGGCATTGTACCTGTATGAGATCCCACCCCTTTTCAAACCTCAACCTCTCTATGCTCCACCCCTCAAAGCTTCAGGAATTTCCGAATCTGAAGTTGGCAACCCTATCTCCTTTCCAGCCAACTATCCACCTTACCTTGGTCTGTCCCCCTGACTTCTCTGGTGTTTTATATATATAGGATTTAGCCTGGTAACCAATGGGCAGCCAATGGATTGTCCGCAGGATGGGAGTTTTATACATGCTCCATCTATCTCCCAATAATAGCTAAACCATGGAGTTCTGCATCAGCTGGAGTTTCCATACTGATTCTGAGGGGAGACCAATATGCAGTGCATTACTATAATATAGTCTTGATGTTACTGTGGCATGGATTCCAGTGGCCAGAGCAGCTGTATCTAGGTAAGGGGCCATCTATACTGGGTTGGTAGAAAGCGTTGGCTTTTTTTTTGCAGCTGCATTAACTGCTTCTCCAGTAATAAAGTTGGATCCAGTAAAACATCAAGGCTTTTAACTGAGACAGCCAGTCAGTGGAACTCCATCAAAAGTGGGGAAAACAGTGTCCTTCAAGACCTCTACCTTCCCAGCCAGCATTACTTCTTTATGTGAACACCGACTATGTTTGCATAGCTTCATCAACCTAGAGGCATAGTTCCTACTACCCTAAGCAAATACCAGTAGAAGTTCACTTTTCTCAGGCTGCCACTTAAGAGGATTAACTAGTGACTGTCAACAAACTTCATATGAACATAACAGTTACCTCTTGGTTTAGCAACCAAAGGGGGGGGGGAAATCACACAACTCACATAGCTGCTTTCAGATTTTTTAAAAAAATTAACCATCCAACACACATGATGTGGTAGACAGTCATTTGTAAACTGCTTCAGTTACCATGGGCCAGTGTTTATGAAATGAACTTGGCTTGCCTTCAGACATCCAATTTTCCATCAGACTGGCAGCCACACCAAATGTATCAAAATTCTTACATGGAAAGCACATAGCCATGGAATTAAAAAAAACAAACACAGGCTCTAATCACACACACTACATAATGCACTTTCAATTCACTTTCCAACAGGATTTTACTGTGTGAACTGGCAAAATCCAGTTGGAAAGTGCATTGAAAATGGGATTGAAAGTGCATTATTTATTGTGTGTGATCGCTGACAGAGACTACCATATGCAATATCTGCACACTGAGAAGCTACAGCTGTCTGAGGCTTCTCAGTGTCTGCAGTATATCTAGCACAATACCATGTGTAGATTGGCCACAAACACAGGGAAGTTAAGCATAGGAATTTGCCACGTCTGAAACGACCTAGCTGTTTATATTACAATTATTGGATCGCTATGTTTCCTTCCGCCATCCCTGGGAACAACAGATACCCCTAATAATAAAAATCTAGGCCAACTCGAGGAGATTATCCTACACTGTGGCTTTAACAGGGCCCTTCCAGCCCCCATTCCCGCCGTTCTGTCACGAATGGAAGCTTGGCTAGGCTTCTTCCAAGCGTGGCGTGTCTGAGCAAAACAAAAGCTTCCTCAGCGGGCGCGCGAGCGAGCGGGTAGGCAGCCTCCATTCCCGGGTCGCCTATATTTGGGTTGTCCAGAGGCGGAGCTGCTGCTGGTGGGAGGCGGGCCCAGGGAGGTTCTTGATGCTTGAGAGGCGGGCTGAGGTTCTGGCTTGCTTGGCGTCAGGATCACAGTCGCGGCAGCCTAGTCGAGTCCGGGAACAACCCCGGAGTAGCCGTCGGCTACTTTAAACGGCGGCTGGGAGGCGGCCACTGCTTCTTCTGGCTGGGTGAGTAGCCTGATGAAAATAAAGGGATCAGCATCAGAGGGGGGTTTCGCCTGCGGAGATTGCGGGCGAATATTACAGGAGGGCAAGTTGTTCCCTTGCGCTTATGGCAGCGCTTTCATATCCTTCCCTTCACCACGGTGGGCCAGCCCCCCCGCCGGACTATTGCTAGAGCCCCCGAGGACGGGCGTCCCCTGCTGTTTGCCAGCCACCTTTCTGATGTGCGTCGTTTTTGCTTGGCCCCCACTTCCTTCTCTGGACTACGCTGAGCGTGGGGAAGCCCGCTGGGCACCTGCCTGATCTTTTCTCTTCTCTTGTCACTGGCGTGGCTTAGTGTACCTTTCCTTGTTTCTTTTCCCCAGAGTAGCTGCTGCGGCTTCTAATTTGGCCGTTGAGCAACTTTTGGGGATGGTGCTTGGCCAAAGGTTGGTCACTGGGTGTGGAGGACGGGTAATGAGGAAACTTGGTACTGCCCTGCTGGGCAGTGGGTACATAAGGATATGCTCTGGTCCGAAGGCCTCTGGGTGGTGTATGGTGGTGTAGACGTGGGATTACATCCCCCCCCCCTCGTCTGGTTTCCGGGCTGGTGATTATTAGGGAATGGGGGGGGGGTGCTTCTTCCGAGACTGTCTGGATTAGAAGGAGAGTATTTCCAGCAGCGGGCTCAGAAGAGCCTTTCCCTTGGGAAATAATCTTTTTTGGTTGCGGCTGCCCGAGATAGTTAGATCTCCAAGCGATAACCTCCTTCTCCTGTAGAGATTTATCGCTTGCACACATTCAGCTCCCCGCCTCCCCTTTTTCCCTTTCTCTCCTTTCTCATCGTTTGTGGAGTAAAGTCCATAATTGATGGCTTCATGCTTTAAAATCTAATCCATTGTTTCCGATCTTTGAAGCAGAGGAGGAACTGCATACTTCTTGTAGCATGGGGTGGTTGTGTGTGCGTGCATGCGCGTGCGTTTTGTTTGCTGAGGAAGCCGAGGACTGAAAGGCTGTGCTCTTCTGTTCAAAGTTTCCCGTGCCTCCCCCCATCTATCATGAAGAGTGTGCTGCTGTGCTAAAAACATAAACACTGCAGGATACTTCACAGTGCTTTTTGTTAACGGTGTTTGCTTTTTAAAGTAGTTAATTCTGGGACAGGCTTTGAGATATCCTACAGTCTGCAAATGTACTTGAAAAGTGATATCAACTACACTTTATACACATTATTTGCTGTGTGCACAGAAGCAGTGTGTGTGGCTTTTGACATCTGTGCAAGTAGACTCACTCTTTTAAGAGCTGGTGGAATCCCACTTTTATTTCAGTGTTTACTTGTGGGGAGGAGAGAGACTGGGTTTTTCAAAAACTCATTCTGGTTTGTCTTTACCCTTTCACTCTCTCATTTCTCCTCTTTCTATTTTTTAAAGAAAGATCCCAAACAAAAAACTGGCAGTGGTACCACTGACTGTGAATTCCAACCCTTCTTCTGTTCTGTATAAACAACATCAACTTACTGTGCTGTTTTGCATTTTTAGAGTTGCAGTGTTGTTGTTTTCAGGCTGTCCTGGGTGCTACTTGAGTGATAATGTGTGAGCTGGAGCTCTGACAAGTGGAAGTTGCTGAGAGACTCTTTTTCTTACAAAGCTTAGATCTATGGCAAATATTCTAAAAATCCTATTTAAATATCTTCTACTCAAGTAGTTATAAATAACTGTAGAGCTGACCCTGCAAACATGGACACTATTTCCATATTCGATCAATATGCTGGTAACCAGAGAATAAGAATTACAAGTAAGTGAAATAACGTTTTATATTGGACTGCAATTAAAGATTTGCTTTTGAACTATGTTTTCATACTATAGAGTAAGCCTGATAAACACATTATATTCTAGACTCACTGATTCTTAAGTGTATTGACCTTTGTAATGTTTTGGTATGAAATAATGATTGGAACTAAAATACTGTGATTTGCCAAATGAGCTACTTTCTGTTCCACTCATGAATAAATACATTTATGCCAAATTCAAACAAAACTCTAGGGAAGATTGGTGTATTAACCTGTACTTTGAATAGATGTGTTTAGTATAGGTTTTTGTCTGGTGGGAGGGGAGATTCAAAGCGTTAAGAATTTTGTGAATATTTGATTGCAGTTGCTGTATATCCTTTAAAAGTTTAATTAAAATAATGTTGAAAAAAAGACCCTGTACTTAAAACAAGGCTAAATAGTTGTAAGTACTGTAGTAAAAGATAGTATGTGTACCACAGTGTTGTGAGAAATCAAGCACATGAGTGGAAATAACATGCACAAATGTAAACTGATGAATGTATCTTAAGGCTGCAATTGTATGCACGCTTAACTAGAAAAGCTCTGTTGAACCCACTGGGACTTTTTCTGAGTAAATGAATTTAATATGATTTAGGGCTGCAGTCTTCTGCTTTTTGAAATGCATGGTGGTATTTTTGTATTTTGGTAAGAAATATTGGCTATTTATTTGCTTCATTGAAATACTTTGTAACTGAAGATGTATAGCTAGAAACTTCAAAACTAGCCATCCCATATGTTGATCAGCTTGAAATCCTGGCATAGTTATGTGAGAGATAAACAGCCAATAAATGAAAACTCAAATACACTGAGTATGTTTGTTAGCATGATTAATATCAGCAGTAAACAGGGTTCATTGTAAAGGATATATTTATGCTGTTCCAGATGATCATAACCAAGATTTCAGGTTGATTTCTTTGGGCTTGAGTAGTATATTTCCCAGTCAGCCTCACTAGAACTGAGGGCCTACATTATCCAACAGCATTAATGACCTATCATAGAAGCATATATGCTTAGTCCAGGAGCTCATTTGCCAAGCCAGCCATAACTGCATTCCTGTGTGTTCCTGGTCCAAAAAATCCCTGGCTTAATGCAGAAGAATCAAAAGATGTAAGTCATAAACAGAGTTCAGAGACTGAGTAGAAAATTAACAGGAGTGAAGAGGTCAGTGGACAGTGACAGAGATGAATGAAAATGCAGCCTGAGTTAGTAAAGCTGAAAAAATACTAGACCAGGATCCTAGCAACTGACCCATTTTTCTAGCACTGAATGACACAACTTAGAGATTGTATGTAGTTCCCAAGCTACTGAATCAGGTGCCATTACATCTATTAGGGAGCATACAGAAGTATCATTGCTTTAACTAAAGCCCTCTAGGGAAATGCTTGAGATGGTGTCCTTCATACTGAGATACTGGAAGGCATGAATTAAATCTTGCATAATCAGCTAGAAACAGGTTCATTAGCAATGCTATGTACTTTATACTTTCCCCTACCAATATTGCCCTGATGGTAGCTGGCTGCACAATTATGTGCTACAGCACAGATGGTTTTAGAGCCTGTAGGTGTTTCTTTTTAGGGTGCTTCCTGTGCAAGTCATCTTCAGTCACTTTGTCTACATAGACAGATCTCTGGTTTCCTTTAACTTCTATATGGCAATTGCAGGGGCTTAATTTGTATCCTAGTGTTGGACAAGAGGTAGGTTGGCCTCTGCACCCTTTTCATTATGGGTGCCTGGAAATATTACTATTTCCAGCATACCCTGAGATAGGACAGCTGCCAGAGCCCTTGGCTTTTGGCAGGTCCCACTGCCTCTAGCCTCCCATCTGCTACATGCTGGTGTGCCCTTCCTCCCTTCCACTTGTGCTACCCATTCACCTTGCTATATACCAGGGGTGGCCAACAGTAGCTCTCCAGATGTTTTTTTGCCTACAACTCCCATCAGCCCCAGCCATTGGCCATGCTGGCTGGGACTGATGGGAGTTGTAAGCAAAAAAATCTGGAGAGCTACCGTTGGCCACCGCTGCATATACATTTCCCAGCATAGTTGGGGGAAAGCATGCAGGTAGTGCAGGATAGTGTTTTTGGTGGCCACAGTGCTGGTACTCCTAGCTATTCACCTCCTGGAGCCATTGAGTTTTTCCTTACTCCATTTGTGGAAATGCTGTTTCTTGTGCATTCTTTCACAAATATGTATATATTTGAGAAAGAATGACAAGAAACAGCATTTCCACAAATGGAGTAAGGAAGATGGTGGTAGTTTGATCTCTAGATAAGTAGCACTCAGTGTCCTGTGTTTAATGTTCATATTGACCTTTTTTGGATATTTAACTTCAGGATGACTGACTAATAATAATAATAGTATGATCCATAGATATTTTTATCTTTAAATCTGAGGATAACAATCTCTTGATGAAATGAAAACACAGCCATAAACTCTACTGTCTTTGCCGTGCCCTGGCTTGTTTTTAATTGCTGTTTTTGTGTGGCTTGTTTGATATTGTTATGCTGTTTTGTTGCTTTTATTTTATTTGGTGAGCTGCCTTGAACAGGTCTATGGAGTGGCATGCATATTTTCTAAGTAAATAAATAAACTTGGCTAATAAGTACCAAACTGAGGCAGGATTGGAATAGTACTAAGGTGAAAGTCTTTAATGTATTATGGTGATAAGATTGCAGAAATGTTGAAGATGTGAGGGGGCTCTTCTTTCTTTTCTACTCTCTTCCAGAATTGATTACATTTGTGAAATTTAAAACTTACTCTGCAACATTTGTTTTTGACAGACCACAGGAAGATGGGGTACACCACAGACAGAGGTCTCCTCTCTAGCAGTTTACAGTAACTGATTATAGTATTAAAGACTGTCAATAAATCTAGTATCTTAGTATCTAAGTTAAACTTCAGCTGAAGTTTTCAGTACATTTATTTAATATTATGTAATGCAATCTGATGCATGTTTTCTCAGAAATCAGTTTCAGGTAAATGTGTACAAGCTTGCAGTTATAGTTCTGTTAAGATGATTCATATGAAACCTATATGTCACTGAAAATATTAATATCTCTAGTTTCTTCATGTAACTGAAATCAGTTGAAATACATTTCTCTATTCTTTCATATGTTGGTGTGTATTTTTCCCAAAGTAGACTAGTTTCTTTCACTTGTTTCAGGAGATGGAGAAATCTGAATAAAACAAGAAAAAGTTGTAGTCTACAGCATGCAGGAGCTGTAACTATACAATACTGTGGATGTTTTTGTAGTTAATACATACATCAGAAAGTATTTTGAAGGATAATGCCAAAACACTATTTTAAAATCTTGCCTTTAAAAGCATACATATGTCTAATAGTTATGGGTGTTTCTCTCCCCACCTCCCGCCCCCAGTGGCTGAAAAAAGGATCACTTAGAACTATGAAATAGTCAGCAAACCAGAGTGAAGCCCCCATGTATTTTTAAAAATATTTTTGAGTCAACCCCCCTCCCCCCCCCAAAAAAAAAAGTAACAGTGGAAATTGCAAATGTAGAGACGTTACATGGAAAAAAAAGACTTTGGGAGGCATTTTTATTTGCCATAGCAAACCAAAAGTGGTGGCTGATAGCTGGAGATGGCATGTCGTGTGTATGTTGGGGGAAGGGGAGGAGAAAAAAAGCAGGAAAGCTTTCTTAGGGGGAGGGAAGATAGATGATGACAGAACAGGAGAAGGGAGATGCAGAAAGACTGAAGTGGAACCAACAGCATGTGAGGAAGGAAAGCTAGAGATGAAGGAAGTGGAAGTACAGTAATGGGTGAGGTGAGTTACAACAGGAGCCAGAAGTCAAAGGGGAAATGGGCTAAGTAGCAGTGAGAAGGAAGAAGGGTGTGTTTGAGGAAATGGAAGGTGAAGTAAGTGGGTGAAGACAAAGGATAGTGAAGTAGGGTTGGGGGAATGAGATTCCCTTCCTCTGCAAACCCTTCAAGGTTCTCCTCTTTCACTTATTCCAAAAAAGACACATAGTTGGTTTTTAACTTTACCTAGACTTCTGCCTCTCCCATTTCTTTTTACTTCTGTGCCTCTATGTTTTTAGATGTGTGCCAAACTCCAGAAATATGTTAGCAACTCAAGAAGGACCACATGCCTACTGAACTTGCATATATGATGTGACCGTTTTTGAAAAAAAAAATATTTTTCAAATATGAATGAATAAAATTAACAAAGCATAAGCAAAATGCCTTGAGATCCATGCTACTGCCTCACTTTGTTGTATATGTAAACAAAGGAAAATTTTTAAAAGTATAATTTAAAAAGTATATACACACTTAGGCCTAGGTCAGGGTTACACTTATGATTATCAATGTAAATTGAAGAGTATTTCCACAGTGTAAAGATGGGAATGAAAAGAAGCTATTTTAATAAGGCCCATGAATCCTACCATTAAAAAAAAAAAGAGTTGGTGGGTATTAACACATTGTCCATGTGTTGTTTTGGCTGTTATGATGTCCAGTTTGGCAAAATTGCTTAAGTTTCTTGGGACTGTAAACTCTTCTTCAGGGAAAATATCAAAATCATTTTTTTCATTACCCATATTCTGTAATGCTTTGAGATAGTCATTAGCCATATAATGTTTCATTGCTCTTTTTTGAGTTATAAATAGGGTTGAGCCCACCACTGTGTGCATTATTTCAGGCTGTAGAACTGGAGTTGGAACCTACTATACAGTCTTCTATATCTTTGTACAATTTACTTTCTTCTAAACTTTTACTGGTGAGGAGAAATACTAGTGGGAAGTTACAAGGTAGTAGATATTAGTAGTCTACAGATTTCCTCCTCCTGCCTCCCCCCCCCCCCCCCGGCCCAGATTTTGGGCAAGAAGAACTGTTTTATTATTCTGGTTGATAATCTTGCACTGAACTCTGATTTAAATAGTTTTCCAAGAATGACTTATTATAATCCAGTTTTCATTCCTTTCTGTGCACTGTGGAAACAATTGGAAAATTGTGTATCTGGAGTACTCTTATCACCAGACAAGAATGGTGGAAAAATAGGATATCTAACACACTGTGTTTGCATCCTTTACTTTTATATTCTTAAATTCAGTGCATTGTTTATTTCTGATGTACATTTAGTCTTTTTGTCTTTGTAGTCAGTCTTAGTTTTTCATTTTGTTTTTATCCTTTTTTAGAAAGCAAGTTTTTGTAGATAAGAGCACAGATTTTTTTAAAAAAACTCATGTCATTAGAAGTACTCTTATTTCCCAAAATTTAAGCCTGTTAACATGCCACAGCTATTCTAATCGTTATTTTTGTCTTGCTCACTTAAGCTTTCCTTTGGAATGTCAATTCTTCCTTAGCATTTTCCATCTTCTGTACAATGTGATTTCTGGCCTCTAAGCATTTAATATTAACTTTAGCCAAACACTATTAACATCCCTGTTCATCAAAGCAAGATGAATTTGACCTACTGGCTAAGTAGGCCATCTTGCATTTAAGCAGATGTTCTTCATCATTCCACTAGTACATCCCATACTATGTGCTAATGGATCTGGAATAATGCACTAGTATTACTGTTATAGAGTTGAGGACATATTTTTATTTGTTTTAACTGTATTTTATCTGTTTTGTATAATCTTAATTGTTATTTAATATGTTATCCACCCTGAGCCCATTCTGGGAAAGGGCAGAATACAAATAATCTAAATAAATAAATAAAGGTA
This sequence comes from Heteronotia binoei, assembly GCF_032191835.1. Lineage (NCBI taxonomy): Eukaryota > Metazoa > Chordata > Lepidosauria > Squamata > Gekkonidae > Heteronotia > Heteronotia binoei. The sequence goes on along the minus strand of NC_083226.1, from coordinate 113,044,202 downwards.
CTGATGATGTCTTTCACAGCTTATTCTTTAATATGCTAAGTTAATGAGCTTTAGAAAAGTTTAAAACAAAAGCCACATACATGTAAAATAGCTGTTTTGTTTATTGTTAACAGTTGACTGCCTTACAAGGCCCCTTAGAAGAAAATTATCTCATCTTTAAATCTTCTCTTCTTATATATTATCTGTTTGGTGTTTTGTTCCTGAAAGGTTTCTGTATTTTGAGCAGCCAGTAATTTCTTTTGGAAATTTTTTTTTCATTTGTAAACTAATTTAGTCTTCTCTAGCCTCCTGTTCTTCTGTTGTAAAGGACTGCAGAGTAAAATCTAGCACCAATCAATCTTGGCCTATAATAAGGTTTGTTTTATGTATATATATTTTGTTAACATGCACAGGAATGTGTAGCCAGAAAGAGTGCTTGCACATGAAAGCTCCCTTTGGATAAACTTTGTTATTAAAGGTGCCACTGGTTTTTGAGTTGTGTGTGCAAAGCGCCATGAAGTTGCAAGAATTATGGTGACTCTAGAAAGGGCCTTTCAAGGCAAGAGAGATGCAGAGGTGGTTTGCCATTACAGTCCTCTACAGAAGTTTCCTTGGTGCTCTTCCTTCCTGCTTAGCCTCTGAGATCTGATGAGATTGGGCTATGTCATGCCACTTTCCCTCCTGTATTCTGTTAGTAACTAGCTTTTCTGGGAAGGCATTTAGAGAAGGGGGGCTGGGTCCAAGGCCCCAGCCTCTTCTGGAAGTCATACCAGTTATTGTCCTTCTGTTCTTCTTTTATCCTAAGGTTTATACCTGATCTACATGTACTGATTTGACCTAGGAACTGTAAGTTGCTAATGGCTAAACTTGCAAGGGTAATGAACGGCCTTGTTTCAGTTTTCCCCATTTCCCATATATAGCTACCATTACTGTAGGGAAAAAATGGTTTAGTTTTTTTCAGCTGTGTGACATTTTCACAAAGACAAATCAATAATTAAAGAGTGGATTGATCGCTGTGGATATATCCAGCTGTGTTCATCTGGTGCTGTTGGCCTTGCATTGTTACATGTCTTTGCTAGCCTTGGGGTAGTGTTCATGCTTCTGATGTGTATGGCTGTCAGCTGTCTACCTTGCAGCATCTGATAATTTCTGTCAATCTGATGTCAGTTTGAGGACAGGGGAAGTACTTACAAGAAGTACTGTGGCTTAAATATTACATACTCCAGACAGGTGGAGAGGCAGTTATCTTTCAGCCCCTGGAGCTCTTGTCAACTTTCATTGTATATGGCTAACAGAGTTGCTCATCATGTGTCCAGTATTTTAAAATATACATGGAATCTGTGTGTGTGTATGTGAAACTATGTACAAAGCAACTCTCTTGGATTTCACATGCAATTTAACATATTAGGAGTTGAACAGTAGGAGTCTGATGGTGTTGAAATGAGACCAATCTAATAAATTATTTGAATTATTTGAGATAACATCTTCTCAGTGTAAATAGTCTTTTCTTTTTTAAAAAAAGACCCCCAAAGCTGTGAATATTGCTTATCATTTAATACAGAATCCAACAAATCTTATTGCTGGTCTCTCTCCTGAGCAGCCCCTTAGAAGCGTTCATCTGGAAACTGCAGTTTGTAGGTATACTGTTTCCTGACTGGTGGTGGTTGTACATTGTTGCAAGCACATATCTTGTGTTCACACAAGAACTGCCTTTTCCCCCTCACTGGAGCTAGTTTCAATATACCATTTCCAATATATGGTTAAAACTTTGTGGACCTAATTGGAAATGAAGGTGCTGAGAACTGGGAACAGAAAACACAGATCCAGGTTTGAATCTTAACTCTGCTGTGGAATCCTGCTGGATAACCTTGAGCCAGTCACATGTACTCAGCCTAACCCACTAACAGGATTGTTGTGAGCAATGCTCTGTCTAAGTTGTGGGGTCTTGTGAGCAGAAATTCTACTTCATGAGCTACTGTCATTCAAGTTTGCTCTGGGGCCGTTTTTCCTAAGACAAAAATGTGTGTGCAGGAAGCTAAAAAACTGTGAGCTAGCTCACACTTATTCAACTTAGAGGGAACACTGGTTGTGAGGATAAAATGGAGGAAGTGAGAATATTATGTTGTATGCCAGTTTGGGTCGCCTTTGCAGTAAATCATCTTCCCCATACTCCCTAAATTTTCAGCTTAGTCACTGGATATCTAAACAAGCAGAAAAGCCAAACAGTACTGATGGCATTATAACTCAAGCTTTCGCTTCAAAGAAGTTAACTTACTGTCAGTTGAAAACCTTTTGGTATCCTAAATATGTAGAAATCTGGAGATTCTTTTAATCCTCTTTTCCCTAGCATCCCTACTCATCTGGATGTTGTTGTGCAGGGGTGTCAAACTCATTTGTTATGAGGGCTGGATCTGATATAAATGAGAACTTATTGGGCCCGGCCATGTCAGGCCAGGTCATGTGTATGATTTGGTAGCAGTGATATAAATTTTATAAAGGCACAGACAAACACAATTGAATATATATATATTTTAAAAAACACCTTAAAACATGCTTGAAACATTAGCACTTGTAGGCATTAGAGGCACTTCTTTGTATCTCTCCCATGGGATCTAGGGAACTGGGCAAAGGAAGCTCTGGTACCTTCCTTCCTTCCCCAGGAGACCAGGAGGGGGAAGGAAGAGAGATTTGGCTTAGTAGCTCTACTATGCGATTGAAAGAGCTTACAAAAAAAAGCTCTGCCTGCCCCCTTCTTTCCCTAGGGTGGAGCCTCAGCCAATATTTTTTTTTTGCTCCATAGTTCCTGTGCAGTTGAGCAAACCTTGCAAAGCAAGCTGTTATGCAGAAGGAAGGAAGAGATAGGGAGGAGGAAATAGATGACAGCCAGTTGCTTGGGAACATGATAGGAGCCCTCCGGGGGCCTTGTTTTAGTGGGTAGGCATGTCAGCCTTGAGGTTTCAGTTTAACATATTTGATCCTATATTTAAATTGTCTATTCCTCTTTTCTTAAGGGTTAATTCCTAGCACTTGCTATATACAGTAAACCAAAGTTAGGAGATTGTTGTTGTATAGATTGATGATAATTTTGTCTTTTCCTAGCCAGCTTCAATAAAGAAAGGCTGGTTGTGTTGACAAGGAAAAAAATTACTTGTGCGTTCCTGGGATCAATGTTTACAAGCAGTAAAATTCATGTGGGTATTGTGCTGTGTTCAGGTGCAAACTGTAATCTTCAGAATTTTGCTTTAACTGCAATATTTGTCTATTGAGTTATTTCTCCTTTGCTAATATTGGGATGCCATTATAATGATTAAGCGTATACTGTTCACAAAATATCTTCTGTTTCTCAAAGTTTTGAACTTTGATTCCTTACTGTCTGATCCCTGCTGTGCAATACCAATAAGCCTTTTCAATACCCACATGAATATTCATTTTAAAATCCTATATATAATCATATGCAAATATCTTCTCCATGTGAGGATCTAGATCAGTGAAGAAATTGTTGATGCTAGAACAGGAACAAAAAAAGTCACCTGATGCAACTCTGCTGAGTTCACACACTTGGAAGCATAACAACAAAGCAGTGTTTTCTAAAATTTCCTTGTCTCTCATTCAATTGGGATGATGGAGGTGGTGGATCCACCAAATCCAATATAAATTAGTTAAGGATGTTGTTATGGTGGATTTAATCCCTGGTTTTGACTCATGGAAGAGGAAAGCACCCGCTGTCTTGGGATCTTTTTAGTGTCTAACTTTTGCCAGCTAACACTTCTAAAGCAGCATCCATCCTCTCCTCTCTTTTCCTCTTTTAAGTTTCCCTTGCATTATCAGGCTCCTTGCTGCAGTGTGCCTGCTACTGTCACAAAAGTAAGCATCCAGTGCAGAGGTGGGTACCACTGTGTGTTATAAGAGCTACATTTGATTCTATACTGAGGTATAGATTGCTGACCCCTGATCTAGAGTGAGTGAAAGGTTGCTAAAATTCCACTGTACTTGAAAAATGTGTGGGATATGGAGCCAGGTTACCATTGAGCAGTAATATCACATCAAAGTACCAGACAAGGATTTCCTAAGTAGAAACAGTTTTAAATAACAAGGTTATCTAGGTTTGCTTTATGTTCTCTTTGTTCAAGTGTGGAATACATTTCCAAATCCTCTTACTGGAAAATGTTTTGCCTGCTTCTAGTATTATCTGTGAAATCAGTTCCAGGCCCATTTACTGGGTTCATTGTAGTTCTTCCAAATTTTAATCTGTGATAAATTTGTTTTTAGTTTTGCTTGCAAAAGAAGGAAGATGTGAGACTGGCTTAGATGCTGTCTAGATATTCCCCTATTCAATTTTTTGTTGATTCCCCTTTGCATTGGGAGACCTTAGATTTCCCTCCTTCTATTTCCAGGGCCTCCCATTCCCAGAAGCAGTGGTTCACAGGGTATTCTGAGCTGCCACAGGAGGGAAGAATTGTTGAACCCCATCCCCCTCATGAAAATCTTGAGTGTATTTATATCTCATGTATATTGTGGAAAAATAAAATAATTTCCATTTTGTAATGTGAGGGTCTTTTTAAGGTAACATTTATTCCTTGGTCTGCCTCCTTCAGGACTGTATATGATTTGTGAGTTGCGTTGGGAGCGGGAGGGATATGGTTACAATCCCTGATTTGTGTTGACTTCCTGGGGAGGAAAATGTCGAGCTGAGCTGCTTCTCATAACGGGAGCAGGCTGGAACTTCTGTTCAGGTAGTGGAAGGCAAATTAATGCCTACCGCCTACTTTTCTCAGTCACAGATTAGTCCAAGATATGCACAAGAAACTTTGAGGAGGTTTACCTTGGCTAAAAAGGAGTCCCGGGGGGGGGGGGGGCTCCTTTGAGGGGTCTCCAGGAAGAGTTGCATTTTCATCATCTGCAGAAGTTCTCAGAGTCATTTATTTGACATAAGCTCGGCAGAATCCCAGCCTTCTTGGACATTGCTAAACATCTAAAGCTACGCAAGACAGGTGGGAACTTGGATAATTGGAAGAGAAGGTACAGATTACTATCTTTCATTCTGGGACTATTTGCAGTTGGAATAAATTTAAAAAGTGGGAAATGAAAATCTAGAAAGTTTGGAAGAAGAAGGGAGGAAGAGGTGAAATTTTGACTTTGAAATGAAAACCTAGAAAGTTTGGAAGAAGAAGGGAGGAAGAGGTGAAATTTTGACTTTGTAAATATAAAGGACAGTGCTAAAAAGTGGAAAGGAATTTATTGTTTGGTCTACTTGCGGTTTTGAAAAAAGAGCACCATCATCACAGGCCTGCAGCACATTCAAGCAATACAGGAAGTACGTCAAGTATCGTGAGATCTCCTTACAAGTGAGAACGAGACTTGGTGGCAAGTAAAGCAGGAAGTAGTGGATGGAAAACCTACTCTAGGAATATAACACCATTGAGAAACATCGGCAGCCATTGCTGGGAGGTCAAAATTAAAATGTTTTTAGAGTATTTGGAACATTAAAAACTGTTGGAATTAATTGAGAAGAGGATAAGATGATAAGTACTATTGGATATATTTGTGTGGACTTCAGACGTTTTCAAAAGGGGAAAAAATTGCAAAGAGCAGCAAAAAGTTGTGACCGCCATTTTGAAAGATTTAAAAACTTTAAAAATTAATATCTTGACTTTGGGAGCTCTGAGGACGGCAAAACTAGGCTTGTTATAAAAGGCAAGTTTTATTCTTTTGAATCTGATAGTTGAATTTGAAATTGGTGAGGTCCAAATTTTCAGTGTTTTTAAATGTCAGAACACAAGCAACCCCGTACAAGGGCTACTTCATTGGAAAAAATGCAGGACCAATTAGGGGCAATGGAGGCCAGAATGATGAAAGGCATGAGAAAGATGATAACTGCATCAAAAAAAGAAATGATTGAAGAGATTAAAAAAGATATGGAAGATCTCAGAAAGGAAACAGAGGAAACATCTAAAAAAGTGCAGGAGGTAAAAGGGAGAATGAAAGCATATGATTCCACCTTGTTGAAAATGCAAGAAAAAGTGACACTAGAAGATGTATCCCCTTTTCTGGCCTGAATTGAGACTCTTGACCTAAGTACCTACTCCTCCTGCCAACCTTCGCAGTACTCCATGGCTGCAATCGCACACACTAAATAATGTATTTTCAATCCACTTTCCAACTGGATTCTGTTGTGTGGATTGACAAAATCCAGTTGGAAAGTGCCCTGAAAACGTTGTGATGCAACGTCATCCCAGAGTCAAAAATGACTAGTGCTTGCACAGGGGACTACCTTTACCTTTTTATTGTTTAAATGTTACTAATTTTGTCCACAGCTAAAATGCTATAATATGCTATTGAACAGTTCAGTTTTTAACATTTAGAATTCAAATATGAAGCTAGGGACTGTATGATAATGTGTCTGACCAAATAATACCTTCTCTTTCCCATGGCTTCAAAATTTCCAGCAATTTTACACCTGCATACACACATACTTTGGCCTAAAAACAGTAAGACATAAAGCATCAATCAATATCTGTTTGCAATACCACAAAGCAGATTTTAATAAAGTAGTAACATTACTATCTAGCCCCAATATCAATTCAGCTGTTCTTCTGACTTATTTGGTTGTCTTGAAGCAAGCTTCAGGAACAATAGGCAAAAGACTGGAGGCAAAACCTTCTCTCACCTTTTTGATAATAATACCCACAAAGTTAGTTTCATTTACGTATGCTGGTTCTGGCAGTCACTCAATGCCCTGTTGCACATAGTTAAAGAGCAAGCCAGAATGCTAATTCAACTGCCTTTCCATTTTTCTCAGATGGAACCTGAAAGTAACACAAGATTAGTTTTTCTTTTGCTGTGTTACTCCAGCAGCTTCCAAGGTCTGGTTTATGAGATAGTCATGCTCCAGCTGACTGTAACTTTGAAGCATTCACTAAAACAATTTTCTAATAGGTGCCCATCAGTAAGAGTTTAAAAAAAGAAAATATTTTATTTATTGAAAATAACTACTGCTTCAGAAGGGAAACAGCAGCTCTTGCATCAGTTTTCCAGTCTGAGTTGGTAACTCTATTTACCCTTAAAAAGGCCCTTTGCAACAGCCATTCAAAAAAGCAACACATTTGAGATCCTGGATCTGTTCTTAACAAGGTAAAATATAACACAATAGTTCTGGTTACGAGTTAGGTAAATAAAAATATTTAGTAGCTAAACATGAAGAGACAGCATTCTATGAGAGCCAGTTTGGTATAGTGGTTAAGTGTGGCGACCCTTATCTGGGAGAACCAGGTTTGATTACCCACTCCTCCACTTGCAACAGCTGGAATGGCCTTGGGTCAGCCATAGCTCTTGTAGGAGGTGTCCTTGAAAGGGAAGCTTCTGAGAGAGTTCTCACAGGCCCACCTACCTCACAGAGTGTCTGTTGTAGTGGGGAAGGTAAAGGATATTGTAACCATTCCGAGACTCTGAGATTCAGAGTATAAGGCGAGATATAAATCCAGTATTATCATCTTTTTCTTCTCTCTAACCTTCTCTAGGGGCCTCTGATCAGACCCCATTTCACTATTATTCTTCAAGAGCAAAGGGTGACCCCACTAGGCACTGCCATTACAATCTCTTCTCAGGCTCTTCTCAAACAATATGTTAACAGGGATCTTTCTGGAAAGCCAGTTTTTATATTCCTTCAGTCTAAAGCAGTCATTAGATACAACCTTTCACATTTACTCTAAAGGCAGGGTGTTATTTGTAGGGGGGGGAAACAGCAGGAACTCATTTGCAAATCAGGCCACACCCTCTGAAACCAACCCAGCTGGAACTGTGTTCCACAAAAAAAAATCTGTCTAAAGGAAAGACAACCCTGAATGTACGATGACCCCCTCCCCCAAAAAACGTTACACAAAAAGATTTTAAAATTAATGTATGTAGTCATAACTTGTATATGAATGTAAGATTACACTTTTTTCATACTTGAGAGGAGGAGTCTTCCTTTTAAGAAAATATAGTATTCCTGACAGATGAGAAGCGAACTACAACTATAGTTTTGCAAGTCTTTTCAATATTAGCAAACCCTTTTGTATTTTGCTTACCTGCCATTTTCCAAGAATGATCTCTTAGGCAAGCATTCCCATAATCATCCTTGCAGTTAGATGGCTTTCAACACCTGCTTGCCTTAGTCAGTCAACGTTGTATCCAACATCACTCATACACAACATAAACACATGAATGCACACAAAAAGCAAGCAAGACTACTCTAAGCAAGGTGGATACAAGCATAATTCAGTGTTTATCCTTTTTCTCTAGATTCATCAACCACATTTTGTAAGAAGATCCTTATATCAAGAACAAGATAAAGAAGCAAATAAACACCATCACCATTGTTTTCTATGTGTGGCCTAGCACCCTGAAGTGTCACAGTTCAAGCATATTTAATATTACTTTGCATTTCTATCACGACCTTCCCAAAAATGGGCTCGGGGTGGGTCGCAACAATAAAACATGATTTTAAAACAACTAGCTAAACATAAACAATCAATCAACAAATTAAGATGATGGTCAAGTCAAAAGCCTAAACCCTGGCTGACACAAAACAGATGACAGTAGTCAAGAACAGTTTCTGCTCTAGATACAAATGGACCTGCAGGCAGCAGGGAGGCTGCTGGTGTTTAATGATGACCGCCACCTCAACTACAAGCCTGGGAACAGCTCCGTTTTATAGGCCCTACGAAATAGCAACAGGCTCTGCAGGTCTCAAATGGGAGCTGGTTCCACCAGGTAGGACCAAGGACAGAAAAAGCCCTGGCCCTAGTTGCAACTTTACCTTTTTATTTCATGAATTCATTATACTCCCTCATTCAAAAGAAGAGCTCCAGCCAACAGAGAGAAAGGTACAGTTAACTGTCAGTTTTTTTAACTTTAGCAAATTTCAAAATAATTGGCTCACAGATGGCAGGCACCACATGAAGCTGCATCTTATATCAAGTCAGATTGTTTGCCTATCAAGGTCCGTACTATCTACTGCGATTGGCAGACACTTACTACATTATCCTTTTAACAGGAGATGTCAGGGATTGAACCTAGGACCTTCTGCATGGAAAGCAGAAAACCTACCAACAAACCACAGCAGATTACTTTTATCAGGTCTCACTTGTTTACCAGATAACAGTAATTCAAGATACTTTTAATTTTAATTAAACACTTTAATTCAAGGTTAAAGTGAACTATAAATAAGATCCTCTTAAACCCATAAAATTCCAAGAACTCTGAAGTAACTGAAAAAAACCTTTTTTCTTGTCCAGAAAAAAAAAGTGGAACGTATGCTATACATATTTCTAAAACATCCAAACTTTATTGATTTGGTATCATAAAAATGTATTATGTGGAACATTTACAGAATATAACAGTATAAAAACTTTAGTTTTCTATAATTAAATCTGCCAATATAGCCAATACTTAAGACCTCACTGAAAACTGCTATACCCACACTAATTCAACACAGATCAAAGGTTTTCTGAATTTTTTAATTTTACTATTCTGCTATTGGTTTTTAACTTTGTATCACTTGGCATTCCAAACCCCACCAGCTATATGTGGCTCTGATTACTGTACCTTATTCCTCATCTGAAGAAGTGTGCATGCACACGAAAGCTTACGTTCTGAATAAAACTTAGTTGGTCTTAAAGGTGCAATTGACTCCTACTTTGTTCTACTACTTCAGACCAACACGGCTGCCTAATTGGATCTGCTATACTCTATGCCTGAGCCGCCTAGGCGGGGAGGGCGGGATATAAATGTAAATATAAATAAATAAAAAATAAATATGCTACTTTAACACATATGTCTTAATTTTTGACATCTGAGAGACAGGAAATGGTTAAGTTAGAAAACAAGCTGTGGGGTAAACAAAATAAAGTGTATCATTGGAACAGTCTCATACAGTGACAAGACTACCAGCATATTTGGATATCAAGTTAATTTGATATTATTAAATAGTAGGTACTCATTAGATATACTGTGGTACATTCGATGTTTCCAAAATTATTCACATTTGTTGAAAATATGACAGATGGGGGGCATGGCGTCGTGAAAAATGGATGCCAAGAGTAACAGCTCCACCCGATACCGGCCAAAATCGCCACTAAAAAAGTGCCTTCTGAGACCTTGAATGGGAAAAAAGCAAGAGGAGGGAAGTCCAAACAAACCGGAACAGCTAGACTGAAAAAAATGTAAGTGGTAAGCGACTACTTTATAAAAAACAGGGTTTTTTTACTGACGGGGGGGTGGGGACAGCAGCGTTTCCAAAATGGCGACCAGAACTTCAGAAAGGGGAGAAACTGATGTGCAGGAAGAAACAACTCCACTAAAAAAATCTGACTTAAACAAAATGGAATATAATCTACTGACTAAAATAAAATTTGTTTGAACCACTGTAAAATTAAATTAAAATTGCAGTTTCAGAAACGGAGCGGAGAAGAACGGAAAAAGGAAAGGAGGGGAAGGGTCGAGATCCCCCTTTAACTTAAACCACTGAAGTGGCCAATGGCTGGGGCTGATGGGAGTTGTAGGCAAAAAACTTCTGGAGAGCTATCATTGGCCTCCCCTGCTTCCTTGGTTTCTCAAAAACATCTGGTTAGCTACAGTAGAAAAAATAATGCTGAACTACATGGATGTCAGTCATTGTTTGCCCAAAACACATACACACAAATTGGGTCAGCCTTGGATGGAACACCATACCCTTTTGTGGATTTTGGGTCACCATACTGAAGAGGTTGAGAACCACTGATCTATCTCATGTAGTGCACTACTTGGCTGTGTATAATCATTTAAGAGTGAACTATAGCTAATAGATGACTGGGGAAGGCAATGGCAAACCACCCCATAAAAGGTCTGCCATGAAAATGTCATGATGTGACCTCACTCCAGAGTCTGAAACGACTGGTGCTTGCACAGGGGACTACCTTTACCTTTTATAGCTAAATGTATATCTATCCATCAGAATAGGAACAATTTTTAAATTGACTTATCCATGCTATACTGAAGATTCAATAAGCATCTGTGCTAATAATTTTTTATAAAATTAGATATGAGGATCCTAAACAGGAAAGAAATTGTGTGTTTTTGTGTATACAACATAATACATAGGTAAATTATATCATACAGCAAATGTGTATATATTTTTTTCTAGTTTATACATCTGGGAATACTAATGCAACAATATTGCTTCCACAGTTGCCAGCCTGTTTCTAATAGCATATAATTAGCATTGAGTTTTCTGCATATTCTCGGTAGTCATTAGCTCATGTGGAAGGCTGGTTTTGATTTTTGCCCATAAGTATTGTCTATGTACTTGGAAAGTACTGTTCTTAAACTATAAAGCAATAGTCAAGTGCACCTTTAAGACCAACTAAGTTTTATTCAGAATGTAAGCTTTTGTGAGCAAAACGGAATGGCAAGCAGTCCTAAATATAGAGAAAGTGGGCAGTGAGTTAGTCTGTAGAGTCATGGAAATGTTTTTAGCAGAGGAAAAGAATCACAAATTGGGGTCTGTGTTTGTTAGTGTTGTTAACTGCTGAAATAACAATGGAGTATGATAAAATGTAACTAAGAGTTTGTTGTTAGTTCTGGGTTTAAATAGAGGGCATTAGTTTCTCAAGAACCTGCTTCCGTGGGGAGGGCAGGATATAAATTATATTATTATTATTATTATGAGGTTTAAGCATCATTCTAGTTTGCCATTAGAAAAAAAGAATACATTAAATATAGTGGAAGATGAGTTAGTATATGTAGTAAGATAAACAGCCAATATCCCTTATTTGAGTATGTCAATTAAAAATATATATATTCTGATACACTGTTCTAAAAGAAAAATACATTGGAATGCTGTGGATGTATAACTATACTCAGTGAGAGTTGGTATAAATAACTAGCTAGAATGCTTGAATCTGTCTAATGAGTGAGCCTGTAGTATTTTTAGAAGTTTTAGTCAATTTTTGTAGTGTCTTTAAAATGTTTGTTTTCAAGAGGGTTGCATCAATGCTAAGTGTTTTTTTGATTTTGCCATCTTCTGAGCATGGAGCAGGGATAACTGGATGTGTGGGGGGGTATATGTGAATTTCCTGCGTTGTGCAGGGGTTGAGCTAGATGGACCTTGAGGTCCCTTCCAACTCTATGATTTCTATGCCAACAGTATATATTTTGGGCTCGTTTGGATCTTACAGAGTGGCAATTTATGATCAGTATTTAGGAATGGGCATGAACCAGAAAAATGGTGGTTCATGCTGTTTTGTTTGATTGCATAAACCACAAACTTATTCAAACTACCATTTTCCTGAACTGATTTGTAGTTTGCTTATTTTGGGAGGTGGTAGAACAGCCTGCTTGCAAGTTAGAGATGCCAAACTCACAGGGAGTCTTCAGCTGGCTGTCTGCTACCTGCCCCCCAAGTATGGCAAAGATTAAATTTGGTATGTCTGAGTAATAGTCTCCCAAAATAGGTGCACCAAGGAAAGCTCAGCTCTAACTTCAGTTTTTGTCCCTGAAATCATGGTAAGGAACACCTTCCCAGCTGGGAGAGGTGTTTAAAAAATTATGCCACTCTGTGTGGGGGGGTGGGGGTGGGGGGGAGAAGTTCCTCAAAGCTTCCCCTCAATCAGTGATGCAGCAAACTCATAACAACTAACTCTTCTCTCTTTGTGCTGCAATTGCAAAGTGACAGCAGCTGAGTTGGGGTATGGTATTATGCTGGTATATAAAATCTGCTGCCATAGAGAAGAATGGAAGCTCTGTGGTTGGCTCCCAGAGTTGCCAATTGGGCTATGGACTGCTTTGGATGTTTCTAGGGCCCTCCACATGTCCACCCCCAGTGTTGCCTAGGAACTGATGGACCAGCGCCAGGCTATCTTCCTGGAGAACAAACCACAAGGATGAACCATCTGAACCTCCATGCAGAAAAAAAGGCAGCTCATTTATATTTTGTGTGTGTGTGTGTGTGTGTGTGTTGGGAATGACATGATGAAATGAACAGGTTTTAAATGAATGGTGAACCGGGCCAGTTCGTGCTTGAACCTCAGTTCATTTTTGGTTCTTGCCCATCTCTATCAGTTATATAACATCTGTTAATCTAAACCGGGGCGGGGAAGCTTTTTTCTGCCAAGGGCCTTTGGAGAGTTATAACATCATTCACGGGCCATACTAATTATCAACTTAAAAAATGGTGCTCCGCCAAGGGAGAACGATTTGGGCTGGCAAAATTAACATAAATAATTGTTTTTCTCTTTGAAGTCATGTGGGGAGAACCTAATTGGCACACACACGCATCCTGACCTGCTGCCCTAGGAAAATGCCTAGGTCCAGGGCTTTTTTTGTAGAAAAAAACCCAGCAGGAACTCATTAGCATATTAGACCACATCTGCTAATATTAGCTTATTAGGACACACGCACATTAGCATGTTAGGCCACACCATCAGGGATAATCAAGTGCAAACTGAACGGGTTTTAGCTGGCTCCCACCCCTGCCACTCCTCCCTTCATGTGGAAACTGCAGCTGCTCCCAGAAGACCTTCAAAGGCACTCATATACCCCAGCAGCAGTCCTTTACAATGCCCACCACTCAGGCTCCAGAGAGGGGGGAGGGAACTAAAGAAATGGGGGGAAGAAAGGGAAATAAATGAAAATAAAGAAATGGAGGGAAGAAAGGGGAATAAAGGGAAATGAAATGGGAATAAAATGGAATAAGGGGAAATAAAGAAATTTGGGGAAGAAATGGAAAGAAAGGGAAATTTTATTTTATTCCCCTTCCCAGGAAAATTCCCAGGGAAATAAAGGGAAATTTAAAAATGGGAAGAAATGGAAAGAAAGGGAAATAAAGAAATAAGGGCGGGAAATTACCTGAACTGTGACAGTGGCTTTTCCAGGTCCTGCAGCAATCCTGGCTGGCCTGCCAGGCCCCAGGGAGGCTGCCGCACAGTGCTGCTGGGCCTCGCCATCCCTGCTGTTCAGCTGGGTCCCAGGGAGGCTGCTGCATAGCATGGCTTGGCTCCATGATCCTCGCCAGCCAGCCAGACCCCAGTGAGGTCGCCATGTGACTTGGCTCAGCCCAGCAATCCTGAGGCTAGACCAAGTGATCTCGAGGGCCATAAATGGCCCTCGGGATGGACATTCCCCACCCCTGATCTAAACCAAACTAGATAGGAAGAAAAAGTCTGTTATGATACATTGGAGTACTGAATTGGACAGCATCATGGCCTCAAATATGTTTTTTCTCCCCTCCTCTCTTTTGTTTTTAACATCTTGTCTGTTGAATTTTGGAGAACTTGAATGCTTTCATTCTGTTGGTGTCATTGCATTTTGTGTTAATAAAAGGTGATTTGGTCAAGGGCAGACTATGTAAAATATGACTATGCAAATTTGATTAGATTTTCTGTTCTGTAAATTAATAATGACATTTTTTTCTATGTCTATCTATGGTATTTCCTGCTGTCCCCCCATTGCTATTGCACCCATTGCTTCCCAAATTTTCAAAACTGAAGGTAGTTTTGTTAATATTGACGGTAAAATTTTATGCAAATGTACTTGAGAGTAACTCTGGCTTTTAGGCAAGTGTCCAGGAAGGAATTGATCATACATCATACATGGGTTAGTATATGTAGTAAGTACATCTTACCAATAATTATAGGCATGTGTGTAGTTGCCATCTAGTCGCTTTGGACTTAATGGCAACTCTATGAATTAACAATGTTCAAAAATGTTCTACTGTTAGCAGCCTTATAGACTAAGTTTTGTGGCTTTATTGAATCAATCCATTTCAAACAGGGTCCTCTTTTCCTACTGCCTTCAACTTTTCCTAGCATTCCCCCCCCCCCCCCGGTGACTCTTGTTGTCTCATAATGTGACCAAAGTACAGTATTCTCAGATTGTTCATTTTAGTTTCTAAGACATTGCTAGTCTTCTAGGACTGCAATAGTCTCCCTCTGGAAGAGTAGAACACCACCCACACTAACCATTTGGTATCATAAGCTCTGGGATCAATATCTTATGGAATATATCACTGATTGACTCCATAGAACACTGTCTTTTCCCAAACACACTAATATTGAGGGGAAATGGTTCTCTCTTAGAATTTCTGTCTCACTAACAATTCATACCATCTGACTAGTCTTCTTTGTAACAATGGTTGTGAAATTCCTGGATTAACTTTGGGTAATGCCTTAATATAGAGCCTTGTGGCACAGAGTGGTAAAGCTGCAGTACTGCAGTCGGAGCTCTCTGCTCATGACCTGAGTTCGATCCCAGCGGAAGTTGGTTCAGGTAGCCAGCTCCAGGTTGACTCAGCCTTCAATCCTTCTGCGGTAGATAAAATGAGTACCCAGCTTGTTGGTGGGAATGTGTAGAGGACTGGGGAAGACAATGGCAAACCACCCTGTAAAAAGTCTGCTGTGAAAATGTTGTGAAAAGCAATGTCACCCCAGAGTCGAAAACGACTGGTGCTTGCACAGGGGACTACCTTTACTTTTTAATACCTTAATGTGCACTTATTTATCATTTACCTTATTGATGATTTGATGTGCTATCCTTGTTTTTAGTGGTTATTTTTAATTGTTATCTTCTGTAGAATGTAGATGATCCTCTTTGTAATTCTGATCTGAATACTACTTTTTATGTGCTATCTGATGATGATGATGTCTTATGATTTGCGAGATATGTTACACGCTGATCTTTTAGATACCTAACTTTACAGGTTTTTGCTTATTTTTAGAATTATGTTTATGTTATGAAGTGATGGTTATGCTCTCTATAACCCTTATCTTTTTAAGATGACCTGGGTTATTAAACCCATGTTATGTTAATATATTTACAACCTGTAAAAAATATTAGTTTTATGCTGTTGTTGGTATATTTGTGTATGTAGTACCTTTCAAAACTAAATAGTATTCTTTCTTTCTTTATTTTTAAAAAGAAAATAGTTTCTTGGGAGAGTTCAGGCTCGATTTGACCTAGAACCACTTATTTGTATTTTGGGTGGTTCATGATATCTGGAAAACTCTCTGGCCAGTGTGGCGTAGTGGTTAAGAGCTGAAGGGTCAAGATGATCTGGAGAAATGATTCCCTACTCTTCCATATGAAGCCTGCTGGGTGACCTTGGACCAGTCATAAATCTCTCCAAACTCTCTCAGCCCTACCTATTTCACAAGGTTCCTGCTGGGGGGAGAGGAAGGGAAGGCAATTGTAAGCCACTTTGAGACTCCTTAAGGTA
The DNA here is from genome assembly GCF_032191835.1 of Heteronotia binoei. Taxonomy (NCBI): domain Eukaryota; kingdom Metazoa; phylum Chordata; class Lepidosauria; order Squamata; family Gekkonidae; genus Heteronotia; species Heteronotia binoei. The sequence continues at coordinate 113,027,995 of NC_083226.1, read as the reverse complement.
GAGAAAAGTGGGGTATAAAACCAGCTCTCCTCCACTGCCACCACCACCACCAGGGAACCAGCTGTGAAAATTTTAAAAAAGTTTTTTTAAATGGTCGGAATGGGAGAGGAAATATGGACCCAGCTCTGTCATTTGGCATATGGAGCTTTGCTCCATCACCTCCCCATACTGCTCATGGCTAGAGTGTCCACTTGGACATTCTCCTTGCAGTTCCTCCTTAGAGTGGATCTGACTGAAAGTCTAGGAATACTGTTACTTGGAGAACTCTGTTACTCAGTCTGATTGGTTAGCATTAGCTAAGAAAAAAAAAAGTCTTAAGAGAGTCAGATTCTTGCCTTAACTGAGGAGAGACGTGTACTAAGATTGTCTGAGAATAGTTTTGACAGAAAGTGGGCTTAGTGCTGACAGAGTCAGATTCCTATTTTGACTAAACACAGTCTGAATTCAGCATTAGCTGAGAGCAGTTTGAACACAGACAGAGAACTGGGGGAAAGTTTGGCAAGAAAGTTTGGTAGTAGAGAAGACTCCGATTCATTTTTTATAGGACTGGAAAGTGATTCTAGATTTAAAGTACCTCAACATATTTATGTACCACAATCATGTCAGGATGGAGACATCTTGGAAGTGCTTCATCCACAAGATTTCATGGCTTCCATAGGCCTCACTGTGGCATATCAACACATTCCCACTCTTCCATCTCACACAGGTTCCTGAGGTCTGCCTACAACGAAATACATTACCAGTTCAGATATACAGATGACACCACTCAAATGGCAGAAAGTGAGGAGGACCAAAAGAACCTCTTGTTGAGGATGAAAGAGGAGAACACAAAAGTAGGCTTGAAACTCAACATAAAAAAACTAAGATCATGGCATCTGGCCCCATCACACCTTGGCAAATAGAAGGGGAAGACATGGAAATAGTGACAGACTTCACATTTCTGGGATGTAAGATCACTGCAAATGGTGACTGTAGCCATGAAATTAAAAGACATTTGCTCTTTGGGAGGACAGCTATGGCAAACCTGGGCAGTATAATAAAAATTAGAGACATCACCCTGCCAACAAAAGTCCATATAGTCAAAGCGATGGTATTCCCAGTAGTAATGTATGGCTGTGAGAGTTGGACTGTAAGGAAGGCCGAGCGCAGAAGAATAGATGCTTTTGAGCTGTGGTGCTGGAGAAATATCTTGAGAGTCCCTTGGACTGCAAGATCAAATCAGTCAGGCCTAAGAGAAATCAACTCTGTCTGGAAGATCAGATGCTGAAGCTGAAGCTCAAATACTTTGGCCACCAAATGAGAAGGGAGCACTCCCTGGAGAAGACCCTGATGCTGGGAAAGACAGAAGGCAAAAGAAGGGGACGGCAAAAGATGAGATGACTGCACAGCTTTACTGATGTAACTAACATGAATTTGAGCAGACTTCAGTGGATGGTAGAAGACAGGAGGGCCTGGTATGACTTTGTCCATGGTTTCACAAAGAGTCGGACTCGATTGTGCAACTGAACAACAAAATGACAAAATGATTGTGCAACTGAACAACAAAATGGCCAAAGGCAGGGAATATATAAAGCCCATCATAATCCAGGTAATTACAAAGGCATGTCTGGTGGGCAGGAAAGACTTGTACAAAGGATTTGGAACTATGCAGAGAGGAAGCTGAGCATCAACTTTCCTGAGGTCAGGGCGATGGGATGTGATAAGGAGCAATCATGTCTTAATAAGAACAGACAATATCTTGTTTAAAGCCTACAAAACAAGCAGGATGGGTCCAAGTCTTCGGCTGTGCACACAGAGATGACACAGATCATGTGTTGTTCAGAACAGAACCTTGAGCAGAGCATGTCAGGGGCCAGCAAAATGTGCTATCAAACTAGCTAAGCAGACAATAGGTGAACAACAACTAGTGGTCTCCCAAAATGGAGATCTCCCTACAGATTGTGAAATGCTTCTGCAACCCAGTGGTGAACCTCTTTGCCGCAGACTTTTTTTCCCCCCAAAAAACTTTTTATTGAGCTTAATAAACATACAAATAAAGCAATCAATGACTGTATCTGCAATCATTCTTTGTGTAAAAGCATAGCATACCAGCAGAAAATATATATATATATACAAAATACAAACAAAACAACAAAACACCATATAGACACACACACACACACACATATATATACATGTATTTACACACACATACATAATTGGCAGCTGAATTAAAAAATAAGTACTCTGTCCATATATTAATTACATCAAATTGATAATGTCATAATATCTACCAGGTATACACGTACACGTTTGATCTATAGGACCAAAAAAAAATTTAAGAAATGGAAGTCACTTGTACATCAGAGATTCGTTACCCTCTGAATTGTTTATATTGCATAAACTATCTGCTATCTTGTCCATAGCATAGACCTCCCAGATTTTAGCATACCAGACTTTAACTGGAGGAATATTGGGAGATTTCCAAAATTGGGCTAACACCATTTTAGCAGCAGCTAGTAAAAGGGATATCAGGGATTTATTGAGAGAAGTAATAGGAATACCTTTCCAACAGTCAAGCAAAATGAGTTCCAATCTTAAGGGTAAACTATAGCCCGTGATACCCTTGATTTTTGCCACAATTACTGCCCAAAACGACTGCACCCTCGGGCAAGACCACCAGCAGTGTATAAATGTGCCCACCTCTCCACAACTTTTCCAACATTTGGAGGATTGATTTATCACAATATGGCTTAATCTCTGAGGTGTTAAATACCACCGAAACAAATTTTTTTGAGTTTGTAATTGTATATTCAATGATTTTGAAACGAACGAAGATGACCAGATTTGTTGCCAAACATCCTCCTGAAAATTAATTGAACTTTTGCCGCAGACTTTATTATTATTATTATTAATTTCATTTATATCCCGCCCTCCCCCACCTTGGCAGGCTCAGGGCAGCTAACAACAATCCATAAAAACACACCATAATAAATAAAACATTAGAATTACAATATAGAACAATAAAACATTAAAATAAAAACCAGTCTAGTAAATACAATTATACTGCGGTATAGATCTTTAGGCCGCATTGGCGGATCTTTAATTACCATTTTTCTTAGCAGTCCGAATATGCTGATTTAAAAAGGATGGTCTTGCAGGCCCTGCGGAACTGTTCAAGGCTCCGCAGGGCCCGCACCTCCTCGGGGAGTCGGTTCCATAGGGTAGGGGCCGCGATCGAAAAGGCCCGTATTCTGGTGCTCTGATATTTAACTTCCTTCGGCCCAGGGATAGTCATTAGGTTTTTCCCCGTTGACCTCAGTGCTCTCGGGTTCATATGGGGAAAGACGGTCCCTCAGGTAGGCAGGTCCTCGGCCATATAAGGCTTTAAAGGTAACGACCAACACTTTGTACTGGACCCGGTATATAATCGGCAGCCAGTGCAGTTCACGTAGTCCCGGCCGTATATGCTCCCGTTTCGGGAGTCCTTTAATCACTTTAATCACTGTGTGCCCAGGTTCTTCTTAAGGTCCCAGATGGCAGGAGCATAGCAGATGCTCTGATGTCCTCCTGGACACCAGACCTTCTTTATGGCTTCCATCTATTCTGCAGATACTACAGATGCTGAAGAAATCAAGACAAGAAAAAGTAATCTTGATCTGCATAGTCCCCAGTTGGCCACACAGACTTTCGTTTTCAGCATTAGTGGATTTATCAATAGAATATTTTTGGCAGATTCCATTTGGTCTGGACATGCTTTAGCAAGGGCCACTATAGCACCAAGACCCAGCATGGCTACACCTGACTGCATGGAAATTGAAAGGAAAAGACTCTTAAGATTATGGATCACGCTAGTCTCTAGAAGAGTTTCTGCATCAAGAGTTTATAATACTTAATGGACTCAGTATGCCAGGTATGTAAATGGAAACACATAGACCAGTTTTCCCCTATATTACACTAAAACCTGGAGTTCCTGAATATGGTATTGACTAAAATATGTTGTTCAGACAAGTGGCATCTCTGGTGACAGTAGTCCCAGAGGTTGATGGATGCTCAATATCCAGACAGACTCACGTAGTTAGGTTTCTCAGAGGAGCAGCCCATGTCAGCCCTCCATTTGTCCATAGATTTTTTTCTTGGAAATTACACGTTGTCCTGTTGGTACTACTCAACTTCCATTTGAATCTCTGAGAGAAATTCCACTAAAATAGTTGAAAATGGAAGTTCTGTTTCTGACTGCTGTGACTTCAACTAGAAGGGTCTTGGAATCAGGAGCGTAATCTACCAGGAAAGGTTTCAAGTGGCCCTAAAAATGGATCCGGCATTCAGTCCAAAGGTCAATACTTCCTTTCATTGCTCCCAGGAAATATTGCCTTCATATTGCCCACACCATTCTATCCCAAAGGAAAGAAGTGGCACATGCTAGATCTTCAGAGCCCTTAAGATTTACCTCAGGCACACAGCATAAATACATAAAATAAGCTATCTCTCTTTATCTCAGTGAGTTCACCTAACAAGGGACAAAAATGTCTAGAGTGGTAATATGTCTGAGGAAGTGCATTTCTCACCCTTTCCAAGCTAGCAAGCTTCAGATACCACCTGTAACCGCAGCCTGCTCCATTTGTAGTAGTGCAGAAGAAGAAGATGATATTGGATTTATATCCCGCCCTCCACTCCGAAGAGTCTCAGAGCGGCTCACAATCTCCTTTACCTTCCTCCCCCACAACAGACACCCTGTGAGGTGGGTGGGGCTGGAGAGGGCTCTCACAGCAGCTGCCCTTTCAAGGACAACCTCTGCCAGAGCTATGGCTGACCCAAGGCCATGCTAGCAGGTGCAAGTGGAGGAGTGGGGAATCAAACCCGGTTCTCCCAGATAAGAGTCTGCACACTTAACCACTACACCAAACTGGCTCTCCTGCAACTAACAGAGCATTGGAATCAGAAGCTTCCATTTAGGAAATCTTTAAGGTGGCCACATCAGACCCTACAAAATGTTGGCATACTTAGTTGGCACAGCTCTCAGAAGGAAGGTATTTCAGCAAGACTGATTTTTCCACTCAGCATGTTATACAACTGTTTTGTGGATGTCCCATATCCAGATGTCCTCCCCCTCAGATTGAGAAAGGAATATTGGCACTTCCTGTGAGGGTTCCTTCTGCTTTGAAGAAAAGAGGGCATTTTGTCCCACTCTGATTTAAGAGGGGATTGTAACAAGCTGTTTTATCCATGTTAACGACTTCTTATTTCCTGTTCTAACAGGTTTCCTGTTTCCTAAAATGCTGAATGGTTTACTTAGTATTTTAGTATAGGTGCTGTTTCAGGAGTTACCAAACTGAGGAAAGTCAGTGAGTCCACCCAGGAGACAGGAAGTTTGGAAGAATTTTAGTCCTGCCTCCTAGATGGACTGTTAGGAATAGCCTACATCAAGATGTCCTCTCTTCCTCAGAACAGAAGAAACCCTCATGGTAAATGCCAATTTTCCTTTCTGTAATCAGGAAAAATGTGGAGTTGTGTGAAATATACTCCAACACCCAAACCAGGGAAACTGTCTAAAAATGGATGGGGCAAGTTCCTTCTACTGCCCAACTAAAGCTGTGACTCCCTACTTGTCAGAACTCAGTGGATTGAAGGTGGCATGTAGGAATAAGTGGGGTGTGGATTCGTAAAACTTAGGAGTGGATTCATAAAACTTAGCTTCTTTGTGTGCAAGGATCTGCTAGCTCTGCTCATGTATGGTAAGAAGAGCTGGCTGATCATCTTTGCCTTCCATAGCCTTATTGTATGGCTCTTATAAAATGTAACCATATTTTGCAGTCCAAATTTTAATCTGATATAGCTTCCACTCTGAATTATTTTTCACATAGTCATCCAGTTTTTTTGTTTCCCTATTTGTTTGTTTTGTGTGTGTGTGATCTTTGCCTATCTCTAGACAGTTGCTGGATTACAAGCATCATTTAAGCTTCTTCAGCATTCACCAACATACCACTCACAGAAGTGTATATGTATATGTTTCTAGCCAGGATGGATGGTAAACTTTAGTCACTGTTTTTATGCATTTATACAAGAGCAAGCATAACACAGAGTAGCTTTGGTAGCAGAGAAATGGTACTGGAAATAGACTTTTGTTTTTGCACTTTGAATATGGCTCAGATTCAAACTCCTACTCCTGCACATTAAAATGTAGCTGCTGACTGTATTTTTTCCACAAAGGAGCCAAGCATTTCTATATTATAGGTTTTATTGAATACGCATACACGGTGTTAAGAGTGTATGCTGTTCTTAAAATAGAGTATTGCTTATGCATTGACTTGAAAAGGAAGCCCAAAATATAGTACCCAGTACTTTGTGGTATGTGACTGACAGGAAGCCCTGAAGAAATTTTTGCTCTATAAAGTGTGCTACATAGGTTTCTCTTGATCACATTACTGTGTCATTACACACTTCTCCTGCATTAACTGACGCTTTGTCCTTTTTTCAAAGAAATGTATCATCAGATGCTCAAAACAGTGAATGTATGGATGGAGAGGGAAAATGTATCAAATGAAGAATCTTTACAACCTCCTTTTCTATAGGATGAAAAGGTCATGGTTGCCTTCTCCCTTTTTTCCAGTATATTAGATGCCAAGTAAGCAAAAGTCCTTCACTTGGGATGATATTCTTGCCTGCATGCAATGATACAGATAGGTCTAACAGAGAGTGCAAGTTAGGAATGCTTATACATTTTTCTACCTGACAGTGTCTCTACTTGGCCTGTAATTTATGCGATGTCAGGAGGATATCAGTAATTGATTCAGGCTATGACACTTGTTGTTAAAAGTTATATCTGAATTAATAGGTTCAGGATTCATTGAACTCTTTCGAATTGGTGTTGTACTTTCTGCATCTCTGACAACCTTCATTTCCTACTTAGCAAATCGAAACCCAGTAGCCAGAGCCCCAGGAAGTTGTTAAAGCAATTAAAGGCTTCTGTCCCTCAGCACACTGCTTGGTTACCATGGAATCCTCTGCCTCCAAGCCTTTACTGATGATGTCAGTAGGCATAACAGGGGTTATTCACAGCATCTATGTGAAGATGATTCACTCTTCCTGAAAATTCTTAAGCCCTTTTCCAAATGCTGTTGTATTTAGTATTGTGTCAGTCATATAGTCATGGAAGGTAAGTGCTTTACTTCATATCATCTAATAACTTAAAATACTGTGTAGTAGAGTGAAGTAAATTGTTTCTCCCTCTTACAAAAGCCCTGTAAAAGCCAGTCTCTTCTTCAGACCTGGTAAAATTTATAGAGATTCAGGCATAAGGGAATTTTATTTGGTATTTGGTGGCAAATCTATCATAGCTTTAAAACAACTGATAAAAAATAAGGAATTCTTCATGTGAACAATTTTCACCTTGTGTCAGTAGGTGTCGTCTTGAGCAATATAACTACTAATCAGTGGCTTATATGAAAATATAACAGGAGTCTACTCTTAAACAGCTTTTATTTAAACATTAAATCTATATTTTATTGATCTGTATTACTGTTAGATATACAGAGTTCATTACGAATAGTATTGATGTAGCAAACCAGCTAAGAGAATGAGATACAAGGCAGGAAGTAGCTGATTCAGATCTTGGCTTGACCCCAGGGAGAGCTAAACCCCTGCACGTACCCATCTGTAACTGGGAAAACAATACAAACCTGCTTTAAATTACAGTTGTTGAGATTGCTGAAAACTTGATGTTTTGAGAATCTTGCAAAAGTACTATATCAAATCATGTGACACGTTTATAATTGGCTAATCTCTTATCCCACTTTGGTGAGCAAAAATCTAGTTCCAATAAGCCATTGTTACAAAGTGGATTTTTGCAATATTAAAGAGGGTGGTGTATTTCCGATTTGTGATTTTAAAAAATTCTTGTAGGCAATTTTGGGGATGGGTAAGGGTTGGTAAACTGAAACTTAATCCTGATAAGATGGAGGTGCTACTGGTGGTAGGGTTGCCAGGTCCTACCTCTTGCCAGTGGGGGTTGGGAAGGCACTTTCTGGGAATGGTGGGGGATGGGGCAATGTCACTATGTGGTGATTTCATGCAGAAGTGACATGTCAGGGACATCTCATAATCGATGCTATGGTATTTTGGGCAGAACTCTATAAGTTTTGCCCCAAATACAGAACATTGCTGCACAATGTCCCCGGTGTGATGTCACTTCCATGTGATGTCAGCATGTTGGGAACATCATGATGGGTTATGGCTGTTGGGGGTGGGGCTTCCCCCTGCCAGTCCGCTGGCCAGCAGCAGGCAGGAGCCCACAAAATTGGGGAATCCCTCTGCTTCCATGTGGGGGGCTGGCAACCCTAAATGGTGGCCAAAAAGACTGACCTGCTATTAGAAGTGTCTCCTATTCTAGATGGGGTTGCACTTCTCCTACAAGAGCAGGTATACAGTCTAAAGGTGGAGGTGGACTGAGGGCCTCTCTTGGATAAAAAGGTAGCAGGAATGGTCAGGGGTGCTTTCTTCTATCAACTTTGGCTGGTAAGCCAGCTGTGGACTTGCCTGAGTAAGGAAACAAGAATTTGTCACTGGCATGTGCCCTAGTAACATCTGGATTGAATTACCCATTCTTTGTGGGGCTGCCCTTGAAGAGTGTCCAGAAACAACACTCACTTCAGAATGCTACCATGGGAATCCTGTCTGGAGTGTGTCAGTCTTGTTTTGTCTGCACTGACTTCCAGTCTACTTCTGAGACCCATTCAAGGTGCCAGTATTGACCTTTCAATCCCTATCCACCTGGGGTCTGCTTACCTTAAACAGTGTATGTTCCTATACTAATTTACCCCACCTTTATGCAGCTTTACTTCTGGTGCCCCCATCATCTGAGGCTAGATGCGTGGTAGCCTGAGAAAGGTCCTTCTGATGGGTGCATCAAAATTTTGGAATTTTCACCCTGGTAAGAGTTGTCTGTTCTCCTTGATCACTGTCTTCAGCCAGCAGGTGAAATCTTTTCTGTTTTGTCTGGTGTACCCTTACTGACTTCTTTCTCCTATATAGTGTGTATATATATATACACACACTATTTTTAAAATCTGATTTTTATTTTCTTTTTATTGTTTATTAATTAGGCAGAAAGATAGCATTCACATTTTAATTAAACAATTTCAAGCCTGAAACAGAATGTTATAACTCCTGACTAATGATTAAACTTGTTTTTACTTGGTAGAAAGAAATATTATATTTTCTAATTTTGTTCTGTTTGGAATACACTTATTTTAAGCGTTAACGGAAGACTCATTAATAAAAGAATATACAAATTAAAGGGTGCTTAGTCTAAGCAAGACATTTTACCACATTTATCACAGTCTGCAAGAATGCTTGACATGTGTTTTGATTATTGAAAACATTAATTAGCATTACATAGGCTAAAAGATTTTCATAAAACTTTCCCTGTAGTTGTAGAGAGTATGTCATCACAGGCTTACTAAAGGAAGTTTTACAACTTCCTTTAAAAAGAGAACCATAGGCACAGATTTATTCTACACTGGTGTTTTGCCTCCCTTTCACCATGAATGTCAGTTGAGTTTTCTCTGTTGTTCTGCATTGCCGTTATGTTTACTGTGCACATCCGTCCAGATTGTTCCCTTTCTGCATTGTTTTTCCTCCCTTCAGTGCTCAGTTTGCTTTCTGTTCACTGTTGGCCTGGGCTATTTGAGAGTGGTTTCGCAATGAGGTTTCTCCTCTCCGCACAAGCTTAATTCAAAAGCAGACATATTTCCTCAGATTCTACCCCACCCCCATTTCTGTCACCTCAGAGGCCACTCCTCCACCCACATTGAGGTCATTCCCCCCACTCCTTATTGGTCAGTTTCATGTTGGACTTGTTCTTTGAAATAGGAGACTCTGCAATTTTTATACACTTGAGCAACATTATTTTTTTACAAGCTTTTTAGTCTATTGAAAGAAGACTTCCACTTGACCATAATCACAAAGGCTATGGTTGTAGAGCAGGGGTCCCCAGCCACTGGGCTGTGGACTGGTACCGGTCTGTAGCCATGGAGCGAGGCAGAGGCGCTGCACTGCCTGCCTGGGACACGGGCGGACGAAACAGGCAGCATGGCCTCGCTCCAAGGCAGGGAGGTAGCCTTGCAGCAAGGCAGAGCAGATTTGCCACCCCTTCCGCTGCCCCAGGACTAGGGCGGCTGTGGGTCTCTCTAGGGCATGGGGTGGCAGTAGAGCACCCTTAAGCTGAGGAGCTGCAGGATGAGCCGCACTCTGCAGATTAGCAAATACATGCTGCAGAAAGTGGGCACTGGCAGCCCCCCCCTCAGGAATTCTCCAAAATAAAGGGAATGGAGGGAGGAAATCCAGGCCCCTACATGCAAGACTGACACGTTTGAGAGCAGAGGATCCCCTAGTACTTGACAATATGGAAGACAGGACTTTGCAGCTGCTTGTCGGTTTCAAGAATGAGTTTCCCCCTTTTGACTGTGTTCCTGTCAGGTCCCTTTCATTCAGTGAACTAATGCTAAAAGGCATGCCCAAAACCTGAACTACGAGGATTTAAATGGGAGGTGCTTGATGGGTGGTACTGCACCAGCTTTGAATGCCACTCCCAAACATCACAAGTGACATGTCCACCTTAATTAGTAAAAAATGTGGGTTTTGCTTGTAGATGCAGAATGGTTACACAGAATACACAATAAGTAAACCGGGGGCGTGTGTGTGTGGAAAAAGAGCAGACAGAAGGCATGCAGATCTGAAGTCAAGCTTTAAGGCTTGACTGCTTGGATTCTCTGGAGAAAGCTGTCAGTGCAGAATGGGCCACAGACCTCACAGGAGTCCCTGTTCTTGTAGATCATTCATAGTGTAGAGATCACTATGGCTGCCAAATCCTGAAAGAATGCCTAGAGTGGCCCTGCACCTGTCAGCAGCGTTTGACCCGGTCGACTATGATCTTTTTACCCACTGCCTCACCATCGCCAGAATATGGGGGGTAGCCTTACAATGGTTTTCCTCCTTTTTCCGGGGATGGGGACAAAGGGTGAGGCTGGGCGAGCAGACCTCCATGCGACATCCACTTATATACGGAGTGCCATGGGGAGCTATTCTCTCACCCATATTATTTAACATTTATATGTGCCCCCCTTGCCCAGATTGCCCAAGGTTTTGGTCTGGGTTGTCACCAGTATGCTGATGACACCCAGCTCTATCTGTTGACGGATGTCAGACCATCTTCTGCCCCTGAACATCTGTCCGAGGCATTAGGAGCCATAGCGGGATGGCTACAGCAGAGCCGACTGAAGTTAAATCCAACTAAGACAGAGGTCCTGTGCCTGAGCTGGGGGGAGGGGCAGTGGTTGTGTACCCAGCTCCCACCCTTGGACGGTGCAGTTTTAGTGCCGACCTAACAGGTGAAGAGTTTGGAAGTGATCCTGGATGCCTCAATTTCTGTGGAGGCTCAGGTCACGGTGGCTGCCAGGTCTGCCTTCTACCATCTACGGCATATCTATTCCCCCAATACCCACAGTAACCTATGCAACAGTCACTTCCAGACTAGATTACTGTAACTCGCTCTACACTGGCTTGCCCTTGAAACTGATCCAGAAACTACAGTGGGTGCAGAACGTGGCAGCTCACCTGCTGACTGCATCGCCTATATGAGCGAGCATGCAGCCGGTGCTCTGTGGCCTGCACTGGCTGCCTATAGAGTACTGGATCTGTTTCAAGGTGTTAGTTCTGACTTTTAAAGCCTTACGCAGCCTGGGACCAACATACCTGCAGGACCGTTTCTTCCCGTATATGCCGCGGAGGTCGCTTTGTTCGGCCTCCCAAGATAGGCTGACTGTCCTTGGCCCAAGAGATGCCCATCTTGCCTCTACCAGGGCCAGGTCCTTCTCAGTCCTGGCCCCAATCTGGTGGAATCAACTCCTTATAGAGATCAGGGCCCTACCTGACTTGCTAGCCTTTCGTAGGGCCTGTAAAACAGAGCTGTTCCGCCAGGTCTTCGTGTGAGGCGGCGGGCATCTATCCATTAGATCTGTTGGCCTCCCCTACTGTACTATCCTATTGCACTGATTTGCTGCACTGTCCTGCTACACCATCCTATCATATTGTTCTGCCAGACTATTCTGTTGTATTGAATATTGTAATTGTTTTTTTTATTCTTACGCAGCTGTGATTTTATTGTGATTTTATTATTTATGTTGTGCTCTGAACTGAGCCCCTGCAGGTTAATGTGCGGAATATAAATTAATAATAATAATCCCTAGGAATATATTACAGATATTTGGATCTCCAAGAGCTAGAAAAGATAAGGGGAAACCATCACAGAATTTTTGAGGTGGCAAATGCATATGGTACATTGTATGAAAAATGTCATGGTGATATTTTTCACATTTAAATGAAAAATTGTGTAGAAAATGTCACCATAATACCTCTGTTAACAGTCACAGAATCTTTATTGGCATAACAATACCCCAGTTGTTTAGATTAAATTTAAGGGCTCTGCTTGGCTTCTGTGGTTGGGGGGAACTTGGTTCCAAACAAAGTGCCACTGAGTTGTAGCTATAAGGTATGCCATTTATTGAAGGGAAAGGAAGGGGAAGTGTGGCCTGTTTGGTGTGATATTGGCCTAACCTACCTTGTAGATTGTTATGTCATAGAAAGGGGAGAAAGGATGAAATATAAATATGACAAACAGAATGGAAGAAAAAGGCTATGTCATCTGTCTTATACCAGCTGGGGGATGTCACCATCTGCAGAATTTGACTTGTTTTAAAGATTGTTATGTAGTTTTTCTGTATGCATTAATTTTTAACTCTGTATATTTATTAATTGTTGTTTCCCACCCAGAGCCCATTGAGGAAAGGGTGGGTTAGAATAGAAATAAATAAATAAAGTTTGAGCAACTTGGAAAAGAAGAATAACTTTATCAATTAAACTAATGCAACTGTAATACTATGAGTGATCTGTACTAGGGGATTTTTGTGGGCCCATGGTGTGAATGCATGCCCTGCAGGCCTTGGATTCAGTAGGAGCTCACAGGAGCACAGCTCCTGAACCTTTCTGAGAGTTCCACCACCTTGTCCATTGAATAGTATGTGCAGCTGCATAACAATCCCTGGATGAGCTCCACCACCTATTTTTCTACAAAATGACAGCTAGTGCCCTGTATATGTAAATGAGTGGCATTGATCAAGATATAGGGATTGCTGCACCATTAGTGGGGGGTTTTGTTGGTATCACCTATTAGAATTATATACCAGCTGTTCATTACTGAAAGAAAAAGCAATTGCAGTATTTTTCAGGATATAATTTTCCTGTTAACACAGAGTTTCTCATAAAATAATTCCACTATGATCCAATACGGCAAACAGCTGTGGGTAGTACACTATGTTTATGTAACATCATAAAAAGAACCTTGCTGGATCAGAACAGTAGTCTATCTAGTCTAGCATCCTATCTCACATAGTGGCCAAACAGTTCCTCTGGACAGCCAACAACAGGGCATAGAGGGCAAGGCCTTTCCCTGATGTTGCTTCCTGGTTCTGGGATTCAGGGTTTAGTGCCTCTGAAGATGGAGGTTTCCCTCAGTCATCATGGCTAGTAGCCACTGAATTACTTATCCTCTATGAATCTATCTAATCCCCTTTATGTATTTCCCCTGAGGTTAGAATGTCTACACTTTCTTAGTAAACTGGTCTATATGCAGAGAGCGGTGTGGTATTAAAGGAAAGCATGGTATGTTCAAGGGTTCACTGTGTTTAGTGGTAGATCCAAGCTCACCTTGCCTTGTGAAATTTATTGTTAATTAACTTTTAAATATCAATTTTGTAGAGATAGCACTAAAAAAAATAGCCCTGAGATCCTATAGCGAAATCTCTTGAGAAAGGGAAGCAAATGAAAAAAAGAAGGGAGAATAAAGTAATCAGCAAAATTGTGTTGGGAGGAAAAGACATTGTTGACCATGAGGGAATTAAAAGGGAATTTCACAAATACTATGCCAAGCTGTTCAAAAGCCAAAGCGTTGATAGAAAAAGAATTGATGAGTACCTACAGAAAATTAAAGTAAATTCCCTAACAGAAAGAAAATATGGAGAATGTGTTGAACAAACCAATTGAAAGAGGGGAAGTAGAAGAGGCGATTAAATCAATGAAGTTAGGAAAAGCACCTGGTCCAGATGGCTTTACGGCAAAATTTTATAAAATTCTCAGGGAGACGCTATTACCAAAACTTCAGAAACTGATGAACATTATAAGAATAGATGGGAAAATCCCCAATACATGGAAAGAAGCAGTAATTTTTTTGATACCAAAAAAAGACAGATGTGAAAAACAAATGTGAAAAACTATAGACCAATTTCATTACTTAATAATGACTATAAAATTTATGCAAGAATTTTAGCAGAACACCTTAAACAGCATTTGAACAGTTTTATTAAAGGAGAACAAGCAGGATTTCTTCCCAAGAGACAATATTAGAACAGTTATAGACATCATCGAATACTATGAGAAACATCCTGAAAAAGTAGCATTATTTTTTGCAGATGCAGAGAAAGCATTTTATAATGTGCATTGGGATGTTTGCAGTGATGGAAAAACTGAGATTGGGAGAAGACTTTATAAGAACGGTAAAGGCGATATATTTTGAACAATCAGCAAGGCTCTGTATTAATGCAGATTTAACGGAAAAAATGACAATAAATAAAGGAACAAGACAAGGTTGCCCTCTATCTCCATTGATATTTATAATGACAGAGGTTTTGTTAATTCAAATTTAAGAAGATAAAGAGATAGAGGGACTGAAAGTGAAAGGTTTTTCTTATAAATACAGAGCATTTGCAGATGATGTGATGTTTATAAACGGAAATCCCACTCATGAGATCAACTGAGTTCTTGGTGCTAATAAAATCTGCTTCAACCTTTACCTGTGTGGTTTCTGCCTGATTTCCCGCTACATCGATTTCAGGAACGCTATAGGGGCCAGCTACAGGCTCGGCTGTTAACTCAGGTGGGGGTCCCGCATGGTCATCATTGTCACCCATGACAGCTTTTAAAATGTTTTACAGTATCTGTCTTCTTTCTAATAGGTTTATTGCTGAGATGTTCAGTCTTTAAAATCAATTGTGAATCCCTGCTTACCTGCCTACTCCTTTTAAAAAAATCCATAGAAAAAGTCTTTTTTCAGATGATTTTGAAAGACTTAAGGAACTAATTCTTGTTCAGCAAAAGACTTTAAACATTAAATGTCACACAAATGTCAGCAAGTCCACATATGCTTGCACAGGAGTATGTACATAAAATAGTGTGCTGGATTGGAGCTTTATTCAAGTTTACTTTGTTGAAAACTACTTCCCTGCATGGAGATCTTTTAGGCTCTAGGAATTCTCAGGCTCTGCTGCTAAATACAGTTGTTCATTTTGTTTAAGAAGCAAGACTGGAGAGCTGTTTCAAATGCCCAGTGTTGCATAGCAGACCCATGTGCAGAACTGGAAAAATATCCACTTAAATATATAATGATCAAATATTTAAATGCTATATAAAATGTATATTTATCATTGTACGTCAGTTTAAAGTAGTATGCTTGAGGAACTGTAATGTTTGGGTGTGGGTCTGCTACTTTTTGCCTTTGGTAGAAAGATGTCCTCTGTGTTACAGGAACTTGGTGAGGGGACAGCATTGCACTCTTCATGAGATTTCTCTGTATGAGCTGGGTCACCTAGTTTTGGCAGCAAGGAGTAAAGTTGGCTGCAACTAATTGAAAATTTGAAGCACTGGGGGGAAGGCATTGGGGAAAATTGAAACATATTAAATATTAAGTTTAATTTTTTAAAAACTGATTTGATAACATAAAATAGATTTATAATTAAACATATAAAGGTTGTCATATGTGCAGAATTTAAAAAGCCTTCATTTCTTTTTAAAAATATGCAAATATAACCAGTTCTTGAGACAGAGTTGCTAACTGCTGTACTGTATGCTTATCATAGCACCTTAATTTTTGGCATCTGAGAAGTGGCAGGGGGAGTTGAAGATGGAAAACAAATTCTGTAGTAAACAGTCAGCGTATTATTTTGACAGAAACACTCTCCTACAGACACAATAGGAAGAACTACCAGCACAACTGTTTAAACATCAAAAAGATATATAGCATATAAATTGTTCCCAAAATTATTTTCATTTGAAAAAAATGCTTTAAAATGTTGTCTATGCAGACAGTATACATTTGAATTATCATTATCTAATGCTGTAAATTTTCTTAAATAAAATTTTTCATCCTTTTACAATTTGAGTAAAACCTTGACTTTCATTTTTCTCATTACAACATTTTAAAATTTTCTATTTAATTTTCCATTCATCAGTTTTCCCCCAAAACCCTGTTTTTTTACATTATACATTTTGAATGAATTAAATGCTTTGTAAGTTTTTTCTTACTCAAAAAGGAAAATATCACATAGTCATAGGAGGTTTTTAAGTGCTTCCCCAAATTTTAAAAGTCAGAATTTTACCCCACTATACATTTGGAGTATAAAAACCCCCTAGCTTTGTGAATAATTCTACCCATTCTTAAAAAGTATTTCATAAGAGTTCTTCTCCTGAGTGCTTTTCAAAAAAATTCCCACTAGATGCTGGAGTGGGGGTGGGGGTGGGGGTGGGGGTGGGGGGAAATGGAAAAAACTTTTTACCAGATTTCCCCAATTTTTTCTTCCAGGCCTTCATGTCTAGTCTAAAGTGTTGCACTTTACTTTCTCTCATATATGTGGATGCCTGCCATTCATTAATATGAATGTAAATAAAGGTACATTCTCAAGAATGTCCTTTAGATGCGTGGTAGTTGTCAAACTTCAGTTGCCGGCAAACTGTGCAACATCCACTTTGTGTTTTATGGTTGAAGGACTGAGAAGCCTGGAGCTGCTGTGGTACAGAATTACCACAGTGGCAAACCCTAGTTATTTCTGGTAATACCCCCAAACTATTAATACCCCAAATACTTTTTATTTCATAGGAAGCAGTGATAAAAGCTAATAAACTTTTCCTCCTTAGATATAATGCACCAGACTCTTTATGACAGTGTCCTAAAAGTGTAAAGCACTGCAAAGCCAAACTTACAGCTTTGCTGAAGAATATACTGTAAACTCTGATTTTATATTACATCTCTTAACTTGCATTTGCCTTTGTGCTCTTGACCTGCTGCGTTGATTCTACCCATGCTGTGTAGTGGCTAGAGTGTCAGAGTAGGGTCTGGGGGTGTCAGAGTAGGGTCTGGGCATGAAAGCTGGTTGGGTTATCTTGGACTAGTCACATAGTCTGAGCCTAGCCTATCTCTCAGGGGGAGAAAATGGAGGAGAGGAGAATGATTTAAGCCATTCTGGGTGCCCAGTTGCCCATTAGGCTGAAAGGCTTGGTATAAATCAGGAGTGGCCAAACTTGCTTAACATAAGAGCCACACAGAATAAACATCAGATTTTTGAGAGAAGGAAGGAAGGAAAATAGATGGTGGGAGGGAGGGAGAGGTGGAAAGAAAGCAACTTTAACTTTAAATCCATTCTCCAACCCGCCAGCTGGCTTGGCTTGGAGAAGTGATTTAAAGAGAGAAATGCCTTCTCCAAGTCGGCCAATGGGGTGGTGGGGTCTTCAAGAGCCACACTCTTATGTGAAAGAGCCACATGTGGCTCCTGAGCCACAGTTTGGCCACCCCTGGTATAAATTAAGTTTTTAAAAAAATCTTAATAATTTGTCATGTTAGATGCTGGGGAATAGCAATGTATTGATAATGAGTACTTTTAAATACATGTGTGTTGTTTGGAGTTTTATTCCTGTTCGTCATACATGTTTTTCTGCCATGTTAAAATGTAATGTTAGGTAGAGCTTCATATTGAATATAAACCATAGAAATGAATTTAGTCTAGTAGTCGTGGACAGCTGTTTCAGATGAAGTTGGACTCTTATCTAAAGCTGCATTCATGAAATATTTTGAAAGCCAGATATTTGACAGCTTGTATGATTTATTAGGAGAGGCTCAAACTCCTCCTCCCTTCAGATCAGTACTGTTTTTCTTTCTTAAAAGGTGTTTGAATATGAGCGCAAGCATACTCTAAAACAATGTTTTAAAATCCTTTCCAAATGCTATATGTACCAGTTGAATAGACCACATTTTACAAGCCATGGGAACCTCTCCAGCACTTTATGAGAATGTGGAGCAGTGGCAGTTAAAGTGAATGGATTTGTTAAAGTAATTAAAACACGGATGGAGCGCATCCCTCCAAGTAATTGACTGGCAGATATGCTGCGACCACTGTTACTCTGGCTGAATAGATAGACACCATCTGCCTTCACTCTGCTTGCAGGAGGTGATCTTGGAAGAATCATGATTATGGCATGAGTTAATTTTATTCTCCCATCTGAGCTTGTCCACCTCCAGCCAAACATTCCTGAGTCAAACTAAAATAAAGATGTCAAGGTTTCCATGTTAATGAACAGGTTCATAGTTTGGATACCTTCAGTCTGCATTCTAGAGGATTACCAGTGTCTGCCTGTTGCAGCAAAACCAGAAGTTTTTGTGGCTGCTTAAGGACTGACACTGTGATTTAAACTTTAGTGGGCAGGAACTGACTTTGTCAGATGCATGTGGTCACCACTAAGTGGGTAGCTAAATATAGATATTCCAAGTATAGAGAGCAGAAAATAGGGGAAAAGGTGAGGCAAAAAAGGCCAAACAATGACAGCAGTTGTATGTGATATGTCACAATTCTATGCAGAAATTTAACTGAATTCAATTGAATGAATGCAAGATTTAGTATTTTGACTGCATGTATTTGTTCTCTGTATAATAATGTGACTATATCACCTATTATAATGTAACTTGTGGACTCACTCTGACTTTTTTCTCTTTATGAGGGTAAAATGAGTGTATATATAAATGTCCTTTAATGCCTCTGACAGAATTTACAATTTTATAACACAAAATGAATATACATTGCCTTTAAAGGTGTTTAAAAACTGTTTCATCAGTTTCAAAGCACTAGCATATCAAAATAATGATGTACAAGTTATATAAGGCCTAGTAGGTCTGATTAGGTCTCTATTTGAGCCCTATATGACCAGGGCCCTGTCTATCTTTGGGACAACCTTTCTCCGCATGTTTCCCAGAGAGCACTGCGTTCAGGGAGACAACATCTATTGTCCATCCCGGACCAAGGGAGGCCAGGCTGTGCTCTACACGGACCATGGCTTTCACAGTGGCAGCACCTGAAATGTGGAACACACTCCTGGAGGCCATAAGAGCCCTGCAGGGCCTCTCTCAATTTCAACAGGCCTTTGGTACCTAAACTGGGAGAAGACTGGCACCCTACACTATTGAGAAACTGTGATCTCTATGGGCTCACTGTTAGTAAAGGACAATTCCGCCTAGGAGGTTGTTGCTTAACAGCACCATAAAATGTTTTTAAAATGTTTCAATTGTCTATTTGTTTGAAGTTATTGAACTGATTGTTAGCTGCACTGAATCTGCATGCGGAGAGGGCGGGATAGAAATTTAAGGTAATAAATAAAAAATAAATAAATAATAAACACTGGTCAGATAGTAGTCTTTTTAAGGACTCCATGAGAGAGTAGAATAGGGGTGAATTGACAAGGCTTTTCATGGTCTTATCAGGGGGCCCTCAATTTTCACAGAAGAGGCTTCTTGTCTTTAGTGACTGGAAGTAAAGTTGTTGATTGGGGAACTGGGAATCGGGTATTTTCTGAACTTCCCTAGGGATCCAGTTTGACATGGTGTTACCTAAATATGCAGGTGCTTTAATGCGCAAAGTGTCCCTATACATATAATACTCAACATTCATTGACTGGGCAGTAAACTTTGGATCTTCTGCCTGTGTATATCATGGTCAAAACTAAAATGAGAGGAAAAGACCAGAGGTTTCTTTGGGGGAATAAAGGGAGAAATAAAATGTACAAGCCTGATCTTGAATTGCAAAGACAAGTGAGATTTTAGTCCTGGAGCAGGTGATGAAAAGCAAGTTTGGGATGAAGTTCCAGGGTTCAAAGAAGGGGAAGGTTTAGTGATTCAGTCAAAGTGTGGGGGTCTAGAAAGTGAACCAACCCTAAGATTGGGGAAGCAGGTTTAAATCCAGAAACCAGTTACATAGGTAGGAGATCTAGAGGGTGATTTTTATATACTTATAACAATAGGGAGGAGAGGGCTTCATTGGGGTGGGATTGAATTTGTAGCAGAAATTTGAAATCTTGTTGGAAATAACTGCTAAAATTGCAGCTATCTAGTTATAAAGTCAGGATGTTAGTAAGTTGTACTTAGGCTGGCAGTGGCTGGTACAATGCTAGAAATGTTCTGTAATTGCTCTTAACATCTTAGCAGCAGAATAAATTATTTAAAATCAGGTCTAAAACTGATAAACTAATCACCAAGTGCTTGGTAAATTGAAAATGTCTTCTTCTGGCTCATAACAATAAAAAAAATAGATCGCAGGCAAATAGTAGCTGGGATAGTATTTTGTATATAAGGTGCCACCATTGAGAAAGCCCTATGTTTTATGGTCCTCTTACCTAGCATCAGAGAACAAAACTTGCACAGAAAAGTCTCTAGGGCAAATCTTGGTGATCTAACATGTTCTCTTATGGCTTTAAAAATAATCATTAACACTTTGAGTTTTGTGCCTCAAAAAAAGTGTACATCTATCATAGCTGGTAAAATATGATCCCCAGAATGTGAAACTGTTCACAGCTTTGTAGTAGCATTTTGCATTAGTTGATATTTCTGAACAATTGTAAAATACTGCCCCCGTAAATTGGGTAGTGAGTTTACCTGGATGGGATTGGAGAATAGGGGACTGAAGCCAGATCTTGCTGTTTGAAGGCAGAATCTCAAATCTCAAAAAAAGAATATAGCTGGGAAACAAATGGAAGTGGTTAAGGTTGACAGGTGGATATCTCAGTCATTGATTAGTGTCAGGATTGAGCTTCACTTTATTGGTCATAGCCCATTACTACTTAAAATATCTACTGAGAATGTGCCCCTTCTGACTCTTTTCAAAAAGAGGACTTGATTGACATGTTATTGGCATGTCAATGACTGTGGTCTCTGAATCTTCAAACAGCTTCTCCCTGTGTTTTCAGTTAGATATTAGACAGTATGGTGAATCATGGTAGGATTGCAGGGCACAAATTCTACAGAATGATCTTCCACCATCCAAACATGGTTTTGCCTCCTGAGTAGATACCCCTGATGCATATGCTGACCAACCAATCCAGAAGGATTCTGTATTCAAAGGTATCAAAACTGCTGAAAGGACAGGTGAATCAACAGCAGCAGTTTCAGTTTCAAATTAAGATTGACTGTCATACGGTTGCTGAAGGTAACATTGTAGATTCCTCCAGAAGCATAAATGCTTTATGGCTAATGAGATACAGGTAAATTGGCAGCATTGATACCTTTTTGTTGTTGTTGTTGCTTAAAGAAGTGGGAAACTGCTATCCTGAGTTCCTGAGGAGGAGGACAGGATAAAAACGTAATAAGTTTAGAAGGAATTTTACAACCAGACATGGTGTGCTTGAACATGATGTCATCTTGTTCAGTTGTCAGAAGGTGTCATGTTAAGTTGCCGCACTGACAACAGAAATGTCCAGTACCCTAATGAAAGCGGGGATCTCACAGGAACATGATAAAGAAAGACATCAGAAACTACTACGACAAGTGAGGGGGGGGGGCTTGCCTGCCAGTTTGATTCTTACTCATTCTCTGCTTTGAGAATTTTGAAGTTGTTTTCTGTGAGAGACTGTATTTCAGAAATTTCCTCTGCTGTTGCTGTAACTGATCTCTGGATAGAATGGGCATGCTTTTTATGCCACCGTTTTTGCTGTGTACTAGGAAAGTGCATTATGTTCCTATGTATTATGTTCTTATGCCACCGTGTGTGTATATATATATGTGTGTGTGTGTATACATACACATATATACATATACACACACACACATATACACACACACATATATTGGCCACTGTGTGACACAGAGTGTTGGACTGGATGGGCCATTGGCCTGATCCAACATGGCTTCTCTTAAAGTATACTCAGCAGCCTAAGGAAACAAATATTCCTTTGTCTCTACTCATAGGCAGAATCACTTCATATTGAAATGCAGGTAGTGTTTATACATGGCTGGCAGAGAGACGTGTTGTGATGAGAAGACCCCATACCGAGTAGGATTTAAATACAGCAGCTCTGTTTACTCTTTGAAGTGTTCTTTATGAAATGGTGTGTGTTCTGCATTTGGATTAGAGGTGAAGAAAGACCCCCCCCCCCCAAAAAAAAAAAAACCCAAACAAACACTTTGATAGATGCCCAAGATCTTGGCTGAGATCTAAGTCAAGCTTTTATTATCTCTTGGCACCTTGCTAAGCTTTTGACATGTGAAAGAACAGACAGACCATCTTGCATATCAGCTGTTAATAAAGGTTCTGTTCTGTGTCATGGTAATGAAATGAACAAATGGTCAAGAACATCTGTAAGCAAGTATATGCTTTGTCTTGAGTCTGCTCAATGGAAAGATGGTATGTCCTCCTTATATGTAGAATAGAAACTTCAGCACTTGCGTTTTTATGCAGGTGTTGTAGTGAACACAGGTAATGGAAGATAAGATTGGAGAATGCAGTTCTGGTTAGGATAAATGTGTATAGTAACATGTTAGTTCTTTGTACTAATAGGTTTATTGAGGGTGCTGTCACTAAGTATTGCTTTTATTGCAGAGCAAACACTCTAGAATTGCCACTTATTCTATTCACATAGTGATTAGGAGAAAGTGATGCTTAGGGGAGGGATGGTGGCTCAGTGGTAGAGCATCTGCTTGGTAAGCAGAAGGTCCCAGGTTCAATCCCCGGCATCTCTAACTAAAAACGGTCCAGGCAAATAGGCGTGAAAAATCTCAGCTTGAGACCCTGGAGAGCAGCTGCCAGTCTGAATAGACAATACTGACTTTGATGGACCAAAGAGGGTCTGATTCAGTATAAGGCAGCTTCATATGTTATAAAGACAGTGAAGGTCAGAGGCTGATGGGATTGAGAGGGAGATTGATCTGTGTTTCCCTTATTAATCTGCAGAGTTGATATCTCTGCTTTAACCCTGAGGGAAAATGTAAACAAATATTGAAAACTACTGACCTGATTATGACATCACAGGAAGTGAAATCCCAGGCCATTATACCACATTTCCACTGAGCTACCCCAAATGCTGCTGTCCCAGCATCTCCATGAACTTTTTTTTCTCTATGTATATTTTTATTGTTATTATACATTATCCGTTTCTTTTCATGGTTTCTGATATCCATAATACATTTTCCCCCAACCCACCCCCCTTAGTCTATACATCCTTTTCTTATTCCAGCCAGGGGCAAAGGGCTTTAAGCTTCCACTGAATGTCCACTCTCCTTTCTTCCTTCGCCCATTTCAGATAGGTCTGCCACTTTTCTTTAATTCTTGATCTCCTTTCTTCCCATGATTTTTCTTGCGACATTGTAGCAGCTATATCTGACTGGACAAAATCAAAGAGGTAGTTATGCCAAGTTCTTTCCTTCCATTTACTTTTATCCTTCCATCCTGCCGCTATTACTGCTTTACCCGCTGATATCATTGCTTTTAGTAAATCTTGATTGTTCTTCCCTATTTTTTCATTCCCTAATAAACTCATCTGCATTAGTTCAAAGTTAATTCTCGGCTCTACCTGAAAGAATTTCTTTATCATTTCCACTACCATATCCCATAGTTTCTTGGCCTCAGGACACTCCCACCACATGTGGGAATACCATCCTTTCTCTTTCTCACAGTGCCAACACTTAGGGCTCAACCCAGGAAACATATTGGCTAAAGTGGCCGGAGTTCTATACCATTTGGTGAAAAATTTCAATTCCATTTCTCTAACCTTATGTATCTTAACTTTTTTTAAACCTTCCATTATCTTCTCCCCTGTTCGTTTCGTTATTTGGCCTTCTAGACTCCATGAGCGTTGAAGGTAGCTTATTGCTCCTTCGTTGCCTGAATTCATACTCCTGTATAGATGCCTACTAATCCTTTTTTTGTTTTACCCATTAGTTTATAAAACTTTTCCATAGGTTCTTCTTCATTTAAATTACTCTTCTCCACTTCCTTCTTAACTTTAGTATACAGTCCTGTAGCCTTAAGCCAGTATTGTATTCCTACTACTTCTTGAAACTCATGTAATGGTTTTAGCTTATCTAGTATTAACAAATCCTCTACCCTTCTAAATCCTTTAGCCTTAAGTAGTTCACTCCACCTATGCTCTTTATCTCCTTCCATCAACATTTCTAATGGCGTCCATCTAGATACCCGATTCAGCCATTTCGGTTGCCATTTCTTCCAGACATTTAGCCCATTTTTCCTTGGTCCCACGTTTAAATTAAGTTCCTTCGCCCCCATGTTCGTAAAGATGCCATGTTTTCCTACCCCATTATTAGCTTCATTCTCAAACCTTATCCATTTCTGATTCCCTTCCTTCTCTATTTCTAATAATGCCTTAAGCTGAAATGCTTCATAATAATTGACTATATCTGGGACTCCCCATCCAAGTTCCGATTTATGATTATATGCCAATTTTTTTGGGAATCTAAGTTTCTTACTACAAAATATCCATTCCCTTATTTTAGTGTTCCAATTAGTCATTTTTTGCTTATCTAACTCCAATGGTATCGTTTGAAAAAGATACGACAACCTTGGCATTCAAAACATCGACACAGTCTTTATTCTAGTGGTCAGGGTCATCACCCTTTCCCCCCACTGCTTCATATCCCTCTCTGTCTTCTCCCAGATTTTATTATAATTTCCCTCCACTATCCTGTTAATATTTTTATAAATTTCTATCCCTAGGTATTTAAATTTCTTAACTCCCATCCCCATATTAGTTATCCTATTAATCTCTTTCCTTTCTTCCAAACCAACATTAAAGTACATTATTTCAGACTTTCCCATATTTATTCTTAAACCTGACACGACTTCAAAATCCTCTAAAATAATTTTCATTTCCCTAATGGCTTCTTTCGGGTTAGATATTGTCATGATTATATCATCTGCAAATAAATTGATTTTTATTTCCTCTTGTCCCATTCTACATCCTTCTATTCTCCCTGAATTCCTGATCCTTTCTGCTAGTTGCTCTATCGCCATTATAAACAGAGATGGGGAAAGTGGACACCCCTGCCTCACGCCTCTCTCAATTGGGATCTGATCCGTATGTTCATTATTTACTCTTACCACTGCTGACCCCTCCCTATAGACCTCTTGAATGGCTTTTAAGAATAGTGGCCCAATCCCACACTTCTTCATTATGGACCATAAGAATTCATGGGACAGCGTATCAAATGCCTTGTATACATCTAATTTAAGTAAAGCAAGTTGCCCAGAATGTCTATGGTATAATACATTAAATATATTCCTTATAGGATGTGCAATACTCCTATTCTTGAACCATATTGATCTTCTTTTATTAAATAAGGTAATATGTTCCTTAACCTGTTTGCTAAAACTTTAGCGAATATTTTGTAGTCCTGGTTAAGTAGACTTATTGGTCTATATGAACCTACTTCCCGAGGATCTTTCTGGGGTTTTAATATTACGGTTATTTCAGCCATTCTCCAAGAGTCGGGAGCTTTCCCTCCCTTCAATATAGCATTAAACACTTGTTGTAATTCGGGGATCAGTGACTCCTTCATCTCCTTATAAAAATCCGCAGTAAAGCCGTCTGGCCCTGGGGATTTACCCACTTTTAAATTGTTCACAACTTCCTCTATTTCTTGAACTGTTATTTCCTTCTCCAAACTCTCTTTATCTATTTCTTTCAGCTCTTCTCCACTTTCTTCAACATGTTCTGTTATATCCCTCCTAGCGTATAACTCTTTGTAGAATTCTTGAAACACTTGCCTAATTTCTCTCTGGTTCTGCGTAATCTTTCCTTGTCTCTTTATACTTTCCACCTTTTGCTTTTCTTTCCTAGTCTTGAGATAATTAGCCAGTCTCCTAACTGAGTTTATTGAATCTCTTTGAAACTCATTTCTTACCATGGTTTGTTTTTTCCATAATGCCCTTGAATCCATAAAGTCCAATTGTTTCCTAATCTCCTTAATCTTTTTTTTCCTATCAGGGCAGAATCTAATACCTTGACTGCTCTGCAGTGCACCTAATTCCTGGAGTTTCTGTGTCTTGTTAGCATACCATTCTTTTTTTATTTATTTCTCCTTCATCATACAATGACCTCTTAACACTGCCTTTGCTGCATCCCACAAGATATTTGTAGCCACTGTTCCCTTATTTTCTCTAAAATATTGTTTTACTTGATTTTCCATATATTGTCTATTTTCTTTTTTTAATAAGACCATACTGTTAAATCTCCAGGTCCTTCTAATTTGCTCGTTTTTTGTCACCGGTTCTATATTTAGTGGAGCGTGATCTGAGATCCATATTGGATGGGTTGTTACTTTCCTCAACTCCCAATTATTTGATTTTTTAAGAAATATATAATCTATGCAAGAAGCTGTCTTGTGTCTACTTGATAAATGTGTCGGCTTTGGAACCAAGCCTAAGGCCTCATGCGCTTCTACCAAATTCCTTTTCCACCTAGCCTCCCTCTCCTTGGTCATATCTATGTTAAAGTCTCCTGCTATAATGACTTCTCCCTCTGAGAATTTCTGCCTTTTTTGCATTACTTTATTCAAAAATCTCCTCTGTCCTGTATTTGGGGCATATATATTTATCAACGTTATTACTCTGTTTTGAAACCTACCTTTGATGAACAAATATCTCCCTTCCCTATCACTAATGAGATCTAGTATCCTAATATCAATCCTTGTGTGTACTAATATTGCTACTCCTCTCGTCTTAGTTCTACTTCTTGCTTCAGCCAATACTTTCCACCCTGGGTGTTTAATCAACGGTTTAATGTCATCCTTTGCCTTATGTGTTTCCTGTAAATACACTATATCTATATTTTGCTGTTTTGCCATTCTTGTTAGTCTATATCTTTTCAGGTCTGAACTTAGTCCATTGACATTCAGTGAGAGCACTTTCAAAGTTTTAGCCATAGTCATTCACCTTCCCTCCCTTCCCTGGCTGGATAACAAGGTCTATTATGCTTCTCCCCTTTCTCCCTTCCCCCCTCCCACCCCCTTTCCCCCCACTCTTCCCCATCATCCCCCCTCCCCTCTTCTGGTATAAGGCTCGCGTTGGGGTTGATCTCTCCACCCTCCCTATACCTTTAGGTGGGCGCACCTCCCCCCCCTCCTGGATCTTTTTTTTTTTTTTTCCTTCCTTCGCTTAAGACCGTAATATCCCCTCCCTCTTATTTGTGGGGTACTTCCCTTTTTTTTAGAAGTGACTCCTTTTCCTTGGACGTCTTATAGTCTCGTCCTCTGTCGTTTCTCCTGACGTGTAGAGGGCCCCTCCTCTGGTTCGTCAACATTAAGCTCTTCCTCTGGTTGAGTTCCTGTTTCTCCTGGGTCCAGACCCATCTTCTCCAAAAGTTTCCTTGCTTCAGCTGGGTTCCTTGCTGCATAGCTCTGGAGCAACTTTAGTACTACTTGCTGTGAGTCTTTTGCCTTCTTTGTAGATTACAATAGTGGCTGGGTAAGCCCATGTAAACAATATCTTGTTCTGAAAGAGTTTATCTGCAAATGGCTTCATTTGTCTTTTTTCTTCCAGTGTCTCACTGCAAAAGTCTTGTCTCACATATACCCTTTTCCCTTTAAATTCCAGTGCCGTCTTCTTCTTCAAGGCCAAAAAGACTTGCTGCTGCACTTTTTCTCTTGTGAATTTAACTATTACTGGTCTAGGATCTCCGCCTGATCTTCTAGATCTAAGCCTATGAACTCTCTCTACCTGGTCAGCATTAATCATAACACCTGTTTGCTGTTCTGAAAGCCAATTTATTATCCCGTCTTCCAAGTGTCGTGAGTCAATGTCTTCTGAAATTCCATGAACAATAAGGTTTGCCCTTCTTGCTCTGTCGGAGAGGCTCTTAATCTACTCCTTTAAATGAACTATTTCCTTTCTGTTTGTTGAAGCTGCCTTATCTGCTTTGTTGGCCAGCTGCCTAATATCTTGCAGTTCCTTGTTTATCCGGCTAACTTCATTTTTAATTTCAGCAACAGTCTCCTCTATTTTGTTCTGAGAATGCATCATTAAAGCTTGAAACTGTGCTATCTGTTCGGAAAGCTGTTTCACTGTAGTGGCAGCCATTTTAACGGTGCTAATCACTGCCTCCGCTTCTTATCTGTTTTGCCAAAATACTCCCTTTTTCTCAGTGCTAGCTCTCTTCTGAGCACGCCTTTCACTTCTTTGACTCTCTAGCTTCACTGCCAAATATTATGACCCCAAAAACTTCAATATTTACTTATCTTACGGTCCTAATCTCTTTTCTTATCCGGAGAGGGGCGAGCCGAGGCTACTTCTCTTTAGAGCGTGCGCATTCCACCTCTCCATGAACTTTTTTAGCATGTGGTGGACTTGCAAAAACATAATTGGAAATAAATACATGGAAAAATGCAGAATATATTACAATTCTGATTCCCTATGGAAGCTAAGAATATGTTACTAGAAACACTGCCTAATAAATTACCAAAAGTACTGGAAGCAGGGCTTTTTCTCTGGAAAAAGAACGCTGGAACTCTAAAGAGGAAAATTAAGGAAAAACACACATGTTCCCCTCATGAGCTTTTAAACATTTTTTGAGAATTTAGTTTGCCTTTCCCCAAGTTGGAATAAAGAGGCAGACAAGCATAAGTTGGGTAAACTAAGGGCCACTTTATTTAACATTCGAATGACAAAAGGCAAACATTAACTGGGGGGCATGGTCAAGGCCAGGGATCATTCCTAGACCTCTCTATTGCCAGACAATGGGCGGGACACCCTGCCTGGATCTGAGCCAACCACCAGTCACTTAAGTCCAGCTGCCACAGTGCCTGGGACAAGTCCTAGAGATCCACCCCCCCCCCCCCTTAAACTGCACAGCTTAAGTGGTGATCAGTCAGCCATCCCATAGGCAGTCTGCATTTTTCCACTATGCTGCACAGCCCTAAGGGTGACAATGCAAGACCCCTAAACTCATATGGGGATGCTGCTTGGTGCTCACTGAGCTGCCAATTTAAATAACAACCAGAATACTGCCCAAACAAAAGTGAGCAAACCTACTCAACGGCACCACCCCAGTCAATTCCACAATCCTCTGAGCCATAGTGCAGGGTAGGCAAAAACACCCCCTTCAAACAGCCAATCAGGAAAGGTCAAAAAATCCTTCCTGGTCCCCTTTGAAATTGGGCAACCAGCGAAAGCTTGCACTACAGACAGGGTGGGAGGGTTCGCTGAGCACACGGCAAGACTGAGAGGAAGGGGGCGAAGCCAGCCCATCAAATGCTGGCTCTTCCTCCTACAGGAATCAGGCTGCAAATGCAGCTCCAGCTGTTCCTCCTTCCATGGAGGCAAAAGCGACCATCCTGCAGCATGACGTGGTCAAGCTGCAGGTAAGAGCCAAATTCTGCAAAGAGGTTCCGGAACTCCATTCCACAGGGTTCCCCCAGAAAAAAAGCCCTGACTGGAAGAGATATTTGCATATTTGGTGACAGCGGCTAGAATAATCTATGCAGCAAAATGAAAATCAGACATCTGTCCGCACTTAGAAGAATGGGATGATAAACTTGCCAAATATGCAGTAATGGGGAAATTAACAGCTTTTCTGAAATACAGATCAATCTTGAAATCTGAGGAGAGCTGGAATGTTTTTTATGCAAGTAGGAGACAAACTTGGAATGAGAAAAAGTTTGCAATTCAGAATGAGAAACAATTGTATATAAATGTTTGGCAGAAATCAATAGAGAATTGATTTCTGAACAAAACTCTTTGTATTCTTTACCGTCAGATATATGATGTATAATTGTTTTGAGATACATTATTTACTGTGAGATATATAATAAATTTTCCTTTAATTTTGGTAAATTAAGAGCAATAATTAGTAATAAATAGAAATAACGAAATGTTTAATATCAAATGTGTAGGAATGATGAAATTAATAATATAGTTGTAAAACAGATAAGTAATGAGAACTGGAATTTAAAATATTTGAAATGTCTTAAGAATTATAATTTATTTTGTATCCCTTATATATTATCTTGGTATTTAAAATTATACACACACAAACCAAAAACCAGCCTTGCAATCTCTTCATTTATCATACTGAGATATTTTCATTTAACCCCTACTGTTAAATGGTCTCTATTTAAACTGTAAGACGCATTAAATTCCACCATAGCTGTAGTATAAATAACTTTTTTCCTTTCACAGCAGAGAATAGTGTTTTGAACTTTAGGCAGCATGAATTTATAAGAGGAGGTTATTGGAGGATTTTTTTTTTACATAAGGCTGCTGTTCAAAAAGGAATTGGATGTTTTCTTTATGTTCAAATGGACTTCTCCATGTAGTATTCTTAATCAAGCATAGTCAATGCTTTCTTCTCCTTTTGGATGCAACTGTTCTTAGAATAAACACTGACAAAAATATGCTTGTGTATTTTCTAGAAGTAAGTGCCTTTGTTGGCTATAGTAGTACCTATGGCAGGGGTGTCAAACATATGGCCTGTGGGATGAATCTGGCCCCTGCAGGGTGCAGATCTGTCCCATGAGCAACTTCCTTCTCCTGCGTCATATTCCAGGGCTGCTGTTGCGGCTGCAGCTCAGCTTGTTTCCTCCCCCAGTTCCTCAGTGACTCTTTGCTTCCTCTTTTCTGTCTCTTGCCTCTCTCCTCCCCCCTTATTTTGGCTTATTCTGAAAAAATTTTTTTATAAAAAAAAAAGATTAGAGTTTTCTGTTCCTATCTGGATTTTATTTTATTCCAAAAAGACCCTGATTAGGAATTAGAACACTATGACTGATCCTTATATTTTGGAAAGTGGAGTGATTTCAGATGTCAAATGATAATAGCACGCACTGGTAATGAGACATGAAAACTAGTTCTAAGTTCAGTCCTGGAGGATGCGTTGTTTTATCATGGTTAGGATTAGGGTATCAATTGCAGTTCAGCAGTCTCTTTCTCATCTCCCGTTGAAATTCCTTTGTAAGAGCACTGCTACTCTTAGGTCAGCATCTGCTCTCATAACAAATGAGTTTGACACCTGAGCTATGGTTTCTTGTCAGTTTGTCTCCTTTACATTGAGCACATTCTTCCTGGTATAAAACATGTGTTTGCTACTAATTATAGTAAGAATTATTAGGCTTGTATTCTATAGAATACAACAAAAGAAGTGAAACAGATAAGCACACCTTAAACCTGCAGCTTGCTGGACTTTTTCAGTAAATTGTTTTTAGAATTTGTGGAGGTAATTTTTTATGGTGGGGGTAGAGGGATTCTTATATAATGCCATATCACCGCTTGTCTTAGGAAGAATGTAGTACTCAAATAGATGTTCAGTCTCATCAAGCTGCTCTACTATATATATGGCCCTGATCCAGGGAAACTCTAGTGCAGGGGTTTCAAACATGCAGCCTGTGGAATGGATCAGGCCCCTGGAGGGCTCCTATCAGGCCTGCAAGCAACTCACTGTTGCCTGCTTCTTTCTCCCTCTCTTACTTCCTTCTATATCACAGCTTGCTTTGCCAGGCTTGCTAAGTCAAGCTACAGGCAAAGCCTCTATTTTCGCCATTGGCTGACCAGCAGATGAAGCAGCTTATGTACAAAAGCTCGCAATGCCCAGCCATTTCATATTTTCCTCTGGGTTTTAGGCTTAAAGCATTGACCATGACATTTCTGTAATGAATGTCAGTAAATCAGAAGTAGGTTTACAACTTATAGATACATGCCTAAACAACACCTGAACAGCATACTCAAGCTTGCTACAGCACAGACATCATCTCCAGATTTTGATGCTGTAATTCAGAGCAAAAAGTGTCAGTTATCAGAGACTGTTAAATAAACAAAATATTGCTAGAGTGCTAATATTTTAAGCATGTCTTATTTGAAGTTTTTTTTTTTAAAAAAAAATTAATTGTGTTTGTCTGTGTCCTTTATAAAGTTTATATATCTGCTGCCTGGCATTATATTTTATGACACAGATGGCCTGGCCTGAGAATAGGCTTCCCAGTCCCCAGGTCCCAGCGAAGGATCCCCCGGTTTTACAGGCTTCCCTGCCCCCAGCCAGCTGGCTGGCGGGGGGAGCCCTGCCCCCACAGCCACCATGCAGCTCTAGATCTTGGGCAGGTTTAGAAACCTGCAAACAGGTACGTTTCAAAATATGTGTGTGTGTATACCGTTAAAGTTGAGCAGGAAGTATTTCATAGGAAGGGTCAGCAACACAGTCCCTCGGTTTGTTTTGCTTTCATTTCAGAGCGTCGGGACCTAGCAACAGTGATCCATGCAACGGTCACCTCAAGATTGGATTACTATAATGCCCTCTACATGGGGCTGCCTCTGTGCCGAACCCGGAAGCTGCAGCTGGTGCAGAACGCAGCAGCTAGGCTGTTATTAGGGCTCCCGAAATGGGAGCACATACAGCCGGGGCTGCACGGACTGCACTGGCTGCCAGTTGTATACCGGGTTCGTTACAAAGTGCTGGTTATCACCTTTAAAGCCCTATATGGTCAAGGACCTGCCTACCTGAAGGACCATCTCTCCCCATATGAACCCCAGAGAGCACTGAGGTCAGCTGGGAAGAACCAGCTGACTATCCCGGGGCCGAAGGAGGCAAAATTAAAGAATACCCGTACATGGGCCTTCTCCATTGCAGCTCCACACCTATGGAACCAGCTCCCAGTAGAAGTGCGGGCCCTGCGGAGCCTTGAACAGTTCTGCAGGGCCTGCAAGACCATCCTTTTTAAGATGGCCTTTACCTGACTGAACGACTGATGATTCGCCTTAAGTGATTCCGCCATAATATTTACACCTAATAGAGTAGCACCAGGAATGTTAATTTTAATTGGAATGTTTTTAAGTGAATGGGATTTTAAAACCTGTTGTATAATTTATTGTATGGATTGAGATTATTGTATGGATTGAGCCTGCTTCAGCGGGGAGGGCGGGATATAAATAAAATGTTATTATTATTATTAACTAAGGCTGTGTGTGTGTGTGTGTGTGAGAGAGAGAGAGAGAGAGAGAGAGAGAGAGAGAGCAGCGTAGCCCCTGTTCTTTTCAGATGTTGTTGTGGAGGAACCAGACCCAGTAAATGTGTGTGTGTGTGTGTGTGAGAGAGAGAGAAAGAGAGAGAGAGAGGGTTGCCAATTCCCAGGTTTGGAGCCCCCCCCCCCCTTGCTTTAGGATCATCAGAAAGTGGCGGGGGGAAGAGGGAAATGTCTACTGAGCAACTATTCCCTATGGAGAACTATTCCCATAGGGAATAATGGGGAATTGATCCGTGGGTATCGGGGGCTCTGGGGGGGCTGTTTTTTTAGTTAGAGGCACCAAAATTTCAGTATAGCATCTAGTGCCTCTCCCCCAAATACCCCCCAAGTTTCAGAACAATTGGACCAGGATGTCCAATTCTATGAGCCCCAAAAGAAGGTGCCCCTATCCTTCATTATTTCCTTTGGAAGGAAGGCATTTAAAAAGGTGTGCTGTCCCTTTAAATGTGATGACCAGAACTCCCTTGGAGTTCAATTATGCTTGTCACAGCCTTGCTTCTGGCTCCACCCCCAAAGTCTCCTGGCTCCATCCCCAAAGTCCCCAGATATTTCTTCAGTTGGACTTGGCAACCCTACCTGAGAAGGTCTAATTTATGTCTGATCCGTCCCTCATAACAAATGAATTTGACACCTCTGCTCTAGTGCATCAGAAGACTCCACTCACTGTATTTAGCATCACCTCCTTCCCATGCTGTTGGGGCTGTTTTCATTGTCCAGGTATTAGGCATATAACGGCTGAATCCACGTGTGCCCCCTGGTTTGAGAAAGAAACTGGCTTTCTGAAGAGATTTATACAAAGATAACACAAATTGTTTTGAATCATTATATGCAAATATAGTAGGTTTGTGTGGTGAAAAAGTGAGACAACATAAAGCTAGGGAAGAAGCTCACACCCATTGACTTTTTTTGTTCATAGAATGCACTAGTGTTTAACTCTGCATATCGTGATAACTTGCTCTAGCTCAGTTCTTCTCAGGAAGCTGCTTAGAACAGTTATGGCAGCCTCATCTTAAAGTACAGTGAGTAGAATGGGAAAGTAAGAATACTTTCCCCCTGCCTCAAGACCCTAGCAGTAGGATCTCTGTATTGTGATAGAATATAGTGCTAAAATCAGGGTTGGGATGGAGAAGCATATGTTATGCCTGTTTATTTGCATATAGGGATGCCAAATGTAATCTCAATAAATTGCTTTTGGTTGCTTCTGTGGATTTAAGTTATGAAAGACCAGTATTTCTGTAGTGTAATCTATGTTGTTAGTTAAATCAGGGTACTGAAAAGTTGCAGTTCCACAATGACATTTTGATGTAACTTTACTGTGAAATATCCCATCAAAACTTTGCATTAAGACATATTTTAAGAATCCAGTGTAGCATAAAATTGATCGTGACTTAGTTTTAAGCTTGTAGTTGATGACTTTATGATGCTAACATAGTTGCAAATTAATAAATTTCCTCTTAAACAGAAATACACATTAGGTGACAGTAGGAGATAATTTTGTGCCATATAAAGCTGAGTATCACCTTAGTCACAGACAGAATGAAGTAATGTCATGAGAATGTTCCCTCTAAGCTGCAATTTTTGTGAGCAAAAATTCTACTTTGTGATCTACTGCCGTTAAAGTTGTGAGCTACTGCATAAATTAGTGTGTTCTGGGATCATCCTTCCTGAGCTAAGACAAAAATATGTGAGCTGGAGGCTAAAAATCTGTGAGGTAGCTCACACTAACTGAACTTAGAGGGAACACTGGTCATGAGTGACATTAAATATAACATGAGAGAAAAGTGTACAGAGATCTGTGCAATGAACAAGCCAAGTTATGTGGTAACGTTATGCACATTTTTTAAAAAACTGATTGTTAGAAGTCAAATTCAATCTTCAGAGCTTGAAAATGTACACAAACTCTAGTTATTGATCTATGATTTGTTCTCAAGGTTTTGGGGTTTTTTGTTTTTTGCTGGTATGACTGTAATCAGGGCTTTTATGTAGAAAAAGCTCAGCAGGAGCTCATTTGCATATTAGGTTACTCCCCCCCCCCCGGGAAACCAAGCCATCTGGAACTATGTTCTTGTGTGTCCCTGACATCGCCATTGTTTTGCACAAGGCTTTTTTTGTAGGAAAAGCCCAGCAGGAACTCATTTGCATATTAGGCCACTCCCCCTGACACCAAGTCAGCTGGAACTGCATTCCAGTGCATTCCTGCTAAAAAAAATCCCTGACTGTAATAAATGATTCATTGTATGATGGCTCACAAAGTCAGATGTTTGTTGAGGCAAAGTCCTCCATAAATTGAAGTTCATCCAACAGTGCCAACTAGTTTACTTTAATCCTGTTTTTTGCAATGGAAACAATCACTTGCCAAATAAGCATTATGTAGACTGAGGATTGACATAAATAGGAGGAAGATTTAATAGGCTTTTCTGTGAAAAATATGGACACCTAAGGTGACAGTATTCATGATAGAATCCATAGCTTTGGAGGATTCAGTTGTAAATATATAAATTAATATCACTTGGAATAATTGATTTTAAAATCCATTTTACAAGAAACTTACTATTGATAGTATATCTAGAAATAACAATATTATACCAATTGAATTCTGTTTTTTTAAGAATGTAGAATCATCTTGTTGCTTTTGGAGCAGATTTTAGTTTGAGTAATTACTGTTTACACATTGGCAATGCTTATGGAGAACTTTGACAGCTTTTTGGGTAATTTCAGTATTGATGTCATGCTGGAATTCTTTGCATACACTGCACAGCTTTGCTGTGTGACATTACAAATATTAAACAAGATGGTCCTAAATATACATAATAATGGGCATCATAAATTCCATAAAACTGAGCAATTAAAGGGGCTTTAACACTTTTTATACATGTAGAACTTCCTACAACAATGATAGCCTCTGCTATTTCAATTATGCAGGTTTGCCAGTAGCTTTCAACAAAGACTCCTTTTGTATGAATTTCATTGTTTATCATTATATTTAGTTTGTGAGAATATAAACATTTAATGGAGTGCAAGCTCCAGACCTGTAAGTTGGAAGAATGGATTTGTGCTCCACCATAAAAGTGAGGTGAAGTGCTCTTAAGTCAAGCTAGAAATAGCTAGAAAAGCTTTTTGGGTGGTAATGTTGCTTGGTTGTTCCCTGCAGTTTTAATGCTCACTCAAAATTAGTTTGTAGCAAATGTTCTGTCTCTAGGGAAGGAGGATACTCTGATATGCTTGAATTCCTCTTCCCACAATCCCTGGAGGGAGGAAACTGTTTACATTTTCCATCTCCAGGGTTAGGAGGAGCCCACCTTGTCTGGAAACTTCCACTGCTGGTAACAGTCCACAATGTATTCTAAACAAACAGACAACAAGGTTTACAGAACCTTCTAAACAGACAACAAGGGTTACAGAACCCTATAAAACAAACCATACAGGTAAAGATAAACTGTTAGAACAGTGAAAGAACAATGAACACAGAGATTGGCAGCCAGTCACTCTTTAAGGAGCGTAATAACCTGCCCTAAGCCCTTTTTTGGGAAGAGTGGGATAGAAATATAAATAAATAAATAGGCTGAACAGAGACCCTCCGGCTAGGGTGGATTCAGAGTGTCCTCGCCCTCGAGAAGAAAGAACCTTCACAGTAAGTCCAATGTTCTCTCTTGAGGGGAGGCACTTTGATATGCTTGGGACGTTACAAAGCTCATCTGATCCAGGGAAGGAATAGTGACTGCCAAGCACAGAGATAATAGTTAAAACATGTTAAAATCAGTATCTCTCTCAAATCTCTATCAGATTTGGTAATACTACTGTAAAAGAGCCCCAGACTTAAAATCAAGGGGCCACGGGACTCCAACTTTGTTTTTTCTCTCTCTCTCCTTCCCTTTCTTTATTCTCAAAAAAGGAGGAACAGCCCTGGAGAAGGAAACAGGAGTTCTGGAAAAGGAAACAGGAGTTCTGTGTGTGTGTGTGTGTGTGAGAGAGAGAGAGACAGACAGACAGACAGACAGATGGACGGACAGAGTGTTGGTATTTGTACCTCCATGGAGCTGTGTGTGTGTGAGAGAGGAGGAGGTAAGGGGAAGGGAGGCAGGAGGCAGAAAACAGGAAGCAGGAAGCAAAGAGCCACTGAGAGAAGCAGAGAGTCAGTTAGGCACTCGGGGAAGACTCTCAGGGATGTATTAGATGAGCCCCACTCCGATAGTGGCAGCCCCGTTGCTGCCAGGGAGCATGAGGGTCGAGAGGGAACACGGCACCATGCTGAGGATAAGGGGAATGCGCCCTCAGAAGGGACCTCTTCTTCAGTTGGTGAGCAGGAATCCTTTCATGCCAAGGAACCATCCATGGGCAGGGAGAGAGGGGGAATCTTGATATTTGGCGATTCGATCCTTAGGCAAGTAGACAGCTGGGTGGCAAAACCGCATACTGACCGTATGGTGACTTACCTTCCTGGTGCAAAGGTAGCGAACATTACGTGTGTAGTAGATAGGCTGATAGTGCTGGGGAGGAGCCATTGGTCGTGATGCATGTTGGCACAAACGATGTGGGGAAATGCAGTTGTGAGGTCCTGGAGGAAAAATTTAGGCTGCTAGGTGGGAGACTGAAGGCTAGGACCTCCAAGGTAGCCTTCTCAGATGTGCTGCCTGCTCCACGTGCAGGGCTGGAGACAGAGGCACAAATTAGAAGTCTCAATGTGTGGATGAGACAATGGTGTAGGGAGGAAGGGTTTAAGTTTGTTAGGCACTGGGATGCTTCCTGGAATAAGCGGGAGCTGTACAAAAGAGACGGTCTCCACTTGTCCCCAGACGGAACCAGGCTGCTGGCGCTTAAAATCAAAAAGGTGACAGAACAGTTTTTAAACTAAATCTTGGGCGAAAGTCGACAGGAGATGAAATGTCTCTGGTTCGGGAGGACTCATCTTAGAGATGAAGGGTTAGCTGTTACTTTTCTACCGGGTAATGGATTAGGGTTGTCCACTGAGATGGTGACAAACAGCATGGAGCGTCTGCCAAAGTCTCAAGGCAGCAGGAGGAAGGTTGCGGGCCTAACTTGCCTGGGAAATTATACATGTTTGTATACAAATGCTAGAAGTGTTCAAAGTAAAATTGGTGAGTTGGAATGTTTAGTGTTGGGGGAAAACATAGACACTGTGGGAATTTCAGAAACTTGGCGGAATGAGGAGAATCAGTGGGACACGGTGATTCCTGGATATAAGTTATATCGGAAGGATAGGGATGGAAGGGTTGGAGGTGGGGTGGCTCTGTTTATCAGAGAAGGTATACAGTCCAGTAAGACTGAGGTCAGAGAATTAGATTCCCTTCTAGAGATGCTCTGGGTTGAAATAGAGGGCCCAAAAGGAAATTTAACTATGGGAATTTATCGCCCACCAAATCAAAAGATAGAGGACGATTATAATATGATGGAAGGATTAAAGGTAGCGGCTAAACGTAAAAACTGTGTCATAATAGGTGATTTTTAACTACCCGCAGATTGATTGGGTCAATATGTCGAGAGAAAGAGATTGAGTTTCTAGATGCTCTCAATGACTGTGCTATGGAGCAGATGGTAACAGAACCTACCAGGGATGGAGCGATCCTGGATTTGGTCCAAAGTAATGCCCAAGACATGGTGAGAGATGTAAAAGTGATCACACCGCTTGGGACAGTGACCATAACGTTATTGATTTCACCATTTGTATAAATAGAGTGTTGCCCCAAAAGACCAGCACAACCACATTTAACTTTAAAAGGGGTAAATTCTCTGAGATGATTACTGAAGGAGAATTGGGAAATGGCTGAGAAGCTGAATGCATTTTTTGCCTCAGTCTTCACTGTGGAAGATGAGAAGTTTTTGCCTGCTCCAGAACCACTTATTTTGAAAGACCTGAGTCAGATTGAGGCGACAAGAGAGGATGTCCTGCAACTGATAGACTAATTAAAAACTAATAAGTCACCAGGTCCGGATGGCATACATCCAAGAGTTCTGAAAGAACTAAAAGTTGAACTTGTGGATCTTCTGACAAAAATTTGTAATCTTTCATTGAAATCTGCCTCCGTTCCTGAGGACTGGAAGGTAGCAAATGTCACCCCCATTTTTAAAAAGGGTTCCAGAAAAGATCCGGGAAATTACAGGCCAGTCAGTCTGACGTCAATACCAGGAAAGTTGGTAGAAACCATTATCAAGGACAGAATGAGTAGGCACATTGATGAACACGAGTTATTGAGGAAGACTCAGCATGGGTTCTGTAAGGGAAGATCTTGCTTCACTAACCTGTTACATTTCTTTGAGGGGGTGAACAAACATGTGGACAAAGGAGACCCGATAGATGTTGTTTACCTTGACTTCCAGAAAGCTTTTCATAAAGTTCCTCATCAAAGGCTCCTTAGTGAGCTCGAGAGTCATGGAGTAAAAGGACAGGTTCTCTTGTGGCTCAAAAACTGGCTAATTAATAGGAAGCAGAGAGTGAGTATAAATGGGCAGTCTTCGCAGTGGAGGACGGTAAGCAGTGGGGTGCCGCAGGGCTCAGTACTGGGTCCCATGCTCTTTAACTTGTTCATTAATGATTTGGAGTTGGGAGTAAGCAGTGAAGTGTCCAAGTTTGCTGATGACACTAAATTGTTCAGGGTGGTGAGAACCAGAGAGGATTGTGAGGCACTCCAAAGGGATCTGTTGAGGCTGGGTGAGTGGGTGTCAATGTGGCAGATGAGGCTCAGTGTGGCCAAGTGCAAAGTAATGCACATTGGGGCCAAAAATCCCAGCTACAAATACAAGTTAATGGGGTGTGAACTGGCAGAGACTGACCAAGAGAGAGAGCTTGGGGCCGTGGTGGATAACTCGCTAAAAATGTCAAGGCAGTGTGCGATTGCCATAAAAAAAGGCCAACGCCATGCTGGGAATTATTAGGAAGGGAATTGAAAACAAATCAGCCAGTATCATAATGCCCCTGTAGAAATTGGTGGTGCGGTCTCATTTGGAATACTGTGTACAATTCTGGTCACCGCACCTCAAAAAGGATATTATAGCTTTGGAAAAAGTCCAGAAAGGGGCAACTAGAACGATTAAAGGGTTGGAACACCACTTTTCTCCCTTTCTCACAATACAAGAACTCGTGGGCATTCGATGAAATTGCTGAGCAGTCGGGTTAAAACGGATAGAAAGAAGTACTTCTTCACCCAAAGGGTAATTAACATGTGGTATTCACTGCCACAGGAGGTGGTGGCGTCTACAAGCATAGCCAGCTTCAAGAAGGGGTTAGATAAAAATATGGATCAGAGGTCCATCAGTGGCTATTAGCCACAATGTCTGTATGTATGTGTGTGTATATATATATAATTTTTTTGGCCTTTGTGTGACATAGAGTGTTGGACTGGATAGGCCATTGGCCTGATCCAACATGGCTTCTCTTATGTTTTTATGAGAGAACTGGGAGGGGGGAAGGAAACTATGTTGTGGCTGTGGCTGCAGCCCTTGGAAAGAAGCAAGAGAAGGAAGCTGCCCCGCATGGGGGCCTGGATTTGAGCCTTGCACAGAATGGATGCATCCCGTGGGCTGCATGTTTTACACCCCTGCCATAAGGCTTGCTCAAAAACCAGAGCATCCCCCATACAGTACCCCCTCTCTCCCTTCGAATGACCACCAAGTCCCCCCACTGGACTGGTGAGGGGACCTGGAAATCCTAGCCATGTAAGTTTGTGGGGTGGCCAGTCACACACTGGCTAGCCTATCTCACAGGTAGGGGTCATATCATAGAAAAAAAGGTGCTGGAGCTCATTAGCACAACTCATTTGCACACCTCTGACATCACTGGAAGGTGTATTCAATTATATAATCTCAACATCTACCTTAAAATTCTTCTTGAATTGTAATTATCATAATAAAACCTTACTCCCATTATACATTTTAAATTACTTTCTCCTATGTGGCTGCAGTGGAATGATGCTTTGTATGTTTTGATTATTTTCTCACTTTTTTGTGGCAAAAAATATTAGAAAGCTTGTCAAATCTTAGAGTTCAGCACAATTCTCACAAAGCGTTTGAACAATGGAGCCCAGAAGCAACTATCTGGCAGAGGGGTGGTAAGAAAGCACAATAAAATGTAGAGGTTCCAGAGCTCTGCTCCTGTGAGCTCTTTCCCAGAATGAGGCCTGCTCACAGGGCTATTGTTGGGGAAAAAAAACAAGGAGGGGAAAATGTTGTAAACTACTTTGAGTCCCCATTGAGGAAAAAAACTGGGGTGTCATTGAAGTAACTAATGTTTCTTCAGTTGCTTTTGGCAAATGCATTGAAACAACTAATGTAAAGCTTATTATCCTTCAGTTTTAGCTTTGCATGAATAACACATAATTTTGTTGATGACTTTTCTTTTTTCCCCCCAATATGGCCATCTGGAAATGTGATGTCTCATGGGAAATCTTGCTGCCTTGTTAATCATAATTGTACCCTTTGTCAAATGAAGCATTTCCTGAATATATCCTGCTGGGAAAATGTGCTAAAACTACTCGGAGACATAGAAGTATATTCTGAATATGGAGCAGTCTAATACATTCTCCGTAACTATTTCAGTGCTTTGTATGCTTTCTATAAGAATGAAATATGCAGATCTACAGCGTAATAATACATAAGTACGCAGTATGTAAGGAGCATATAGTCAAGTAATTCTTTTTCATAGTCATGAGGAAACAAGAGTTGAATTTTGTAAATTATATCTTGAAATGGATGGGATGGGTGGAGAAGTACATGGATAACCAGAATTTGCATGCAGTTATTTAAATAAAAAAAAGGTTTTCAGAGAGAAATGAGAGCACTAATGAAATCAGTTTAGTGACAGATTTCTTAACACTGTTACAATACTGTTACATTGTTTAAAGCATTGGTAAAAATTGTTGAAAAATGAGGTAAAAACTTTTGGGGGGGTGTTCTTGAAGTTAATTAACATCCTCTGTTTTACAGAGGAGAATGGCATTTAACTTCGGTTAATTATGTTAATAAAAGAGGTGTTGATTGTGAGGAAGTTAGCATGCTTCTATGGGGTAGATTAAGAATAAAATGGAATGTGGTATTAATTTTGGTTGTATCATGACAATGGGTTATCATTAAAATTAATCAGGAAAAAGTCAGGATTGTACATAATATTTCTTGTGCTTAATACGAACGTTTTTCCTAATGAAGAGACTGAAGTTTTTCTGGTGTATCCAGATATTCAGGATAAGTAAACTTGTTCAAGACAGAACTGAAGATGAGACCATGAAATCATCTTTATCCAGAAACACTGAATAAAAACACACAGTGGATTTTTGGGATTATATTCAGTATCATTCTGGCACGCTGGTGTGTGAAGGAAGCCGAGATTGTATTGTCTCAAAATTCTAGAAGAATAAGAGGCAATAAGAGGGCTGTTAGTTCTCAAACAAAATTCTATTCAGATGATGGTGGTGGTGGGTTTTGATACTCTTTCATAGTATTCACCACTTTGAGCCTTAGAAGAAAAGATAAGGGTGGTTTTTTTAGTAATGCAAATCCTTTTGCTTTAAACATGAAAAAAATTCCCCCAAAATACGGTTTCACACAATATCCTGTTCCATCAATTTTCTTTTGAATATTTCTTATTTAAACATTTATTCAAGGCTTTTCTCCCCAAAGAGGTCCAAAGTATCTTACAACAGTAGAAAAATACAATTTAAATATCATACAATTTAAACCAAGCAAACAAAAACAGAAACTGCCATATTTTGGGCTGGTTGTGCATCTAAGGCCTTTCTGTATGAGCCATAGGCTGAGAGGTCTTTGGTACTTGCCCTTCACCTTCCAATTTGGCACTTCCAAACTTTATACCTGGAAACAAGAAGGGAAAACACAAAACACCCTCAGTTGTTACAACTAGCAGCAATGTCCCTCCCTGCTTCTCAGGACTTATAACAAGAAGAAGAAGAAGAAGATATTGGATTTATATCCCGCCCTCCACTCCGAAGAGTCTCAGAGCGGCTCACAATCTCCTTTATCTCCCTCCCTCACAACAGACACCCTGTGAGGTGGGTGGGGCTGGAGAGGGCTCTCACAGCAGCTGCCCTTTCAAAGACAACCTCTGCCAGAGCTATGGCTGACCCAAGGCCATGCCAGCAGGTGCAAGTGGAGGAGTGGGG
This sequence comes from Heteronotia binoei, assembly GCF_032191835.1. Taxonomy (NCBI): domain Eukaryota; kingdom Metazoa; phylum Chordata; class Lepidosauria; order Squamata; family Gekkonidae; genus Heteronotia; species Heteronotia binoei. Next base: position 112,984,738 of record NC_083226.1, on the reverse strand, counting down.
AATCAAACTCGGTTCTCCCAGATAAGAGTCCGCACACTTAACCACTACACCAAACTGGCTCTCTCTTATAACAGGGTTACTTTTGGATTGGCAGGCCTGTTTTTCAGTGATACCTGCTCTTGCCATCTAGCCACTTATATTCTGCTTCCTTATTTATGTGATGTTGAAGATAACACTTCAACAGCAGTTTAGAATGTTGTTTAAAAGAAAAAAAAGCACACATGTTTAAAAACCCATTTTATATTTCTTGTGCTTGTTTTATGTTCCAAAAGAATAGGGTTGCCAAGTCCAATTAAAGAAAAATCTGGGGACTTTGGGGGTGGAGCCAGGAGACATTGGGGGTGGAGGATGTGACAAGCATAATTGAACTCCAAGGGAGTTCTTGCCATCACATTTAAAGAGACAGCACACCTTTTAAAATGCCTTTCTTCCATAGGAAATAATTAAGGATAGGGGCACCATATTTTGGGGCTCATAGAATTGGACCCTCTGGTCCAATCGTTTTGAAACTTGGGGGGTATTTTGGGGAGAGGCACTAGATGCTATACTAAAAATTTGGTGCCTCTACCTCAAAAAATAGCCCCCCCAGAGCCCCCAATACCCACGGATCAATTTCCTATTATTCCCTATGGGAATCGTTCTCCATAGGGAATAATAGAGTGCCTAGTAGACATTTCCCTCCCCTCCACGCTTTCTAAAGGGGGGAAGGGCCTCCAAACTAGGGAATCCCCTGCCCCCTCCCTCTCTCACACACACACTTACCAGATCTTCCTCCGGACAACTCTACTTCCTGTGAAAACGAAAGCAAAGAAAGGGAGGGGCCGTTCTCAGAAGCCCTTTCTGCTTCCTGCTTCCTGCCCAGCCTTAAAGGGGCAGACATTTTGCAAACGGCTCAGGAGCTCTACAACATGAAGCCTAAAGGTATGTTCTCCCCCCCCCCTCCACCCCCGCTTCCAGAGTTTTGAAGAGCGGGAGATGAGGCTGCGAACCCAGAAGTCTCCTGCCAGAGCGGGAGGTTTGGGAAACCTACAAAAGAAGCTTAAATGGACAGAAGTATTACACTAGGTGCACAGCTTGCATTTGTTCTCTGATCATTTCTTTAAGAACTTCCAAGTTCATTTTATTGCTGCTGTAGACAGTTCAGGCATCTACTCAGTTGAGGCAAATAGTTGACAACCTGGGTGAGAAGTTTTGATCATAGAATATTGTAGTTCTGCATGTGAAAACACAGATGTAAATCTCTAGGATTGCAAATTTAATATTTATTATATAAGCAGACACTAACAGAAATGAGTACTAGGGAATAAATACTTAGTTCCTTAAAAAGTGGTACAGGCTTTCAAGGACGGTAAGACAAAATAATTTCCTAGTCTTTATACATGATCTTATTTATGTCTCTCCATTTATTGGCTGTATCCCTTTGGAGTATCTATTATAACTGAAAGCAAAACCGCCATATCAACATTAATATGCAATGAACATTAACAACCATTTATTTATTTAACCTTAGATTTATATGCCACCTTCTCCGCAAGCGTACTCAGGGCGGCTAACAGTCATGTTAAAACCATAATTTCAGTTACAATTTTAAAAACGATAAAACTTAATAATAACAATTTAAAACTCAATATTTGATGCTATACAAGAATTTTGACATAGGCGGATTGGATTATTTTTGATATCACAGCTCTTCTGATTATCTGTTTGTGGTAATCTTGTTGGTCTATTTGTTATCCTCATTCTCCATGTAATCTTGTTGGTGTATTTGTTATCCTCATTGGTTATTTCGTTTTATTCTATAGTTTCCTGGTAACATGTCTAAAATAAATTGCAAGCTTCTCTGAACAATTTCTGTCACTTGTTTTCTCCAGAAGTACCTAACTTTATGTAATTCATACATAATGAAATTCTCTTAATAAAACTTGACCTTGGTAAGATCCTTTTTTTTTTTAGCTTCTGCACTGTACGTATTTGTGTCAATATTCCAACTATGGTTAAATATTAGTCTAGTGAAGTTATAATAGACTGATAAACACGCATTCAGAAATTTGTTTGAAGGTTTCTGCAATTAGGGTCCCCAATGTTGTGCCTGTGAGCTTTTGCCCAGCAAGGTTTCTGATTGGTCATTGGAGATCTGATTGCTGTGCAGATTCAAGAAAAAAACACCACAGTACAAGGAATTTCAATACATGATTGTAGAGGAACTGAGTGTAAACAAGAAAATCTTATTAAACAGCAGCGAGATTTTTGAGCAGGAACGCATGGGGGGGGGGAGAGAGTGGCCTATTATGCAAATGAGCTCCTGCTGGGTTTTTTCTACAGAAAAGCCCTGTGTGAAACAATGGTGATGTTGGGGGTGTGACCTAATATGCAAATGAGTTCCTGCTGGGCTTTTTTTTAAAAAAAAAACAACCCCCCCTGTTAAACAGTATTTCATATAAAAAGATGTCCAGTTAAGTAGAGCTTCTGTTGGAAATATTGAAGAGTTATGCATAACTTCACTCCCTTGGCATTTTGTAGTTGACTTCGTATCCTACAGTAGAATTCCAGGAGTATCCAAAAGCTCAAAAAAGTGGGACCACTGTTCTAGCATGCTAAGCATTGGTTAATTCCAGTAGTAAAGTAATATAAATACTGGACATGTGAACATTGATATGTCTTTTGAGAAAACGAATGGGGGTTTAAAAGGCTAAGAGAAAGAAGGGTAAAAAATGAACTGAATTAGATGGAGGATCAGCTTGCTTTTTAGCTGCTAGGACAGATGCTGTCAGAGCTGTGAATTCTGAAGCCTGTTTGCACCCAATACTGTCAATCTAATTAATCTGTGGCACATTCTGTATTCCATTTTAAAACATCAGGCTATGGCTTTTTCATTATGTCGTAAACATCTCTCCCCTTTCACTTTTCATTATCCAGGCTGTTGGAAAGTTCTGCAGAGTTTGAAAGCTTATGTGTTGTTTTATGTTTTGTTTGGTCCTAATAAAAAGTTTTACATGATTTGGGAATTTTATTACTAACTGATATGACTACCTACTACTAATTTGTCTGTATAATATTTTTGTAAGAATGAAAGAGGGAAGAGAGGGCATCAACTAAATTGATGCCTCTTTTTTGGAGCTGGACTAAAGCTCATGGAACTATCATTGTGTTCAGAAACCTCAGCAAAGATTTGCTAAGGCCTAGTGCTCTAATGTGTTAGTCATCCATTCTCTTCTGTTTTTACAGGTTCTGAACGAAGAGCAACATGAGTTTTTGTGATGTCACTTGGAGCCTCTTTGACTGTGGAATGGATTGACAAGCAGTCTGGATATTTGACAGTAAACTGGATTGGAAAAAGTCAGGAGTGTGGCTTCTGCTGCTTCTTTCACTGGGCTTCAGTACAGAACATCCAATCTGAAGGATTGCCTTCACCCCACACCCTTCTCTACTTCTGCCTCTTCTAAATGAAGACAGCATAGAATCATCCCACCTTTCTGATTTAGGGCATATCAACTTCCAAGACAGATGGTCTGTCAAAAACTGTGGAATGCCTGCAAAGAACATCATAATGAAGTAGCAAATTGATAGTACCACTGCTGCCTAATTGTCAGGATCACAGCCAATAGAGCAGCATTGCCCTTTTCCTGCTTCCTTAATAGGGTCAGGAACAGCAGGGTGGACATGGCTGGCCTCGTTAACAACCTGCTAATATTGTTCCTTATTTTTCAAAACAGCTGTTTGGCTTTCAGAAGTCCGCTTTCTGTCTTTAAGAGGTGGGTTCTGCAGGAGAGATCTACATTGCTTATCAGTGCATGCCACTTAGTGACACGGTCTTGTTTTTAAAAATAATGTTTACTTCTAAGTCTTTTTACATGGTAGGCAAAAGGCATTTCTGTGTAGTTTACATTCAAGTTGAAATGCCCAGTTTTGAATTTCTGCTTGCAATTACTATTGGTAAATTTCAATAGCAGTCACTGAAATTGTTCACTCTTCCTATTTTTTAATGTATAATTTTCCTTATGCTCCAATATAATAACTTTCTTTGTAGATTTTAGGTTGATAGACTTCTTGGCAAATTACTTACAAATACAAAAGTTCTCCATAGAAATTCTCTTCTGTTCCTGGTTGGAAATGTCTTTTAAAGAGCATCAGTTTATTTGATTAGCCTTTTGAATATATCTGCTTGCATTTCCAAATGCTTTCTTAGAGGAAAGTCAGCTGTGTTTGCTCACAAGACAATACAGTTGTATATGCATCATAGTTCCTGTAATTGCCACATCAAATATTTATCCATAGATATATTAAGTATTGGCATCAAATGTCTTTCTGATGCTGCTGAGAAGATAAAAGACATCTGCCTTTTTAAATTGTGCTTTTTGCTTTTGCTGGATGTACCTCCTATACGGTTTTTGTTTAAAAAATTATGCTGGCATTTGAATATTATTATTATTACTATTACTATTTATTTGATTTATATCTTGCCCTTCCCACTGTAGCAGGCTCAGTATTAGCCAAAGTAATATAGTAATCATGCATGGTCTAACTACCACCTTAACAGGGTTCTAGAGATGAGTTCTATATTGTTTTTTCTTGGACTTGTTCAAGTTTTATACTAGAAATGGATTGGGATTTCTACTATACATTGACATAGTGAAGGAGTTATCATTTTGTTAATGTGTTCCAAGGAGAAGGTATAGCAGCCAACAGTGGCAAAAAAAATTAGTTCTCCATTAAATGCCTTTTATTGTAAATTTGGAACCTGTGCATACCTAGCTATAGTAAGTCTTGCAAATCCAATTTTGAAGCATTACTTTAAAAAACAAAATAAAGCCCTTTTATTGTAAATTTGGGACCTGTTCATACCTAACTATGGTAAGCCTTACAAATCCAATTTTGAAGTATTACTTAAAAAAAAAAACTGGTATATTATTTGACCCACATCAAAAGCCTTATCACCCACAGAACTTTCTAGTCATATGATAGACATGTCCTGTTCCTCCTTGTTGTGTCTCGCATTTTACGCCTGAAATTACAACACAGCGGACGCTACGGAGGAGGTCAGTGGAAGTCCACTGGTCCCCGGATGTAGCTCCCAAACACGCCCCGCCTATTAAGATCTGTGGCGGGAAGTTTAACTGGCCAGGATTGGAGGAGACCAAGTCCAGCTCCATTAGGCATGGCGTGCCCTCTATTAGGACCGACACCCGGACCTTATTGGGAGTTGTAAGGGGCAAGTTCATTACCTGCAGGCTAGTCAATGCGGTCGAGTGGGCATCGGTCGAATCCTCATTTCTTTGTCATTTTAGGTATAAGGACACAGCTAGGTCACAGTCTAATGAATGCCTTGGCAGCAACAGACAGCTGGTTCCTCTAGGCATATCAGTTTTCGCATTGGACATTCGCATGCCAGGAGTGACACCTACACAGGTGAGAATATATTGCCTTTTGAACAATAACAATTCTGTGGCTGTGCTTATGTAAGCAAATCTTTCTGCAAATGAAATCACACTTGATGTTTCTGTCTTGTGACAACTTTACAGTTTCTTCAGGGGTAAGGTGTGTGGAGAGGAGCTTTATTACTTTGTCCTGTTGATGCCCAACAGTAGAGAACCTTGTGCTCATCTAGTCATGAGTGGGACTCAGTTAAGAAACTGACCTAAGTGCTTTGCTGGCTGTGAATCCTGCCATCAAGAATCTGTAAAAACATCAACCTTAAAATGCTGTGTAGTTAAAATTTCTAAATTTTCTATAGAATGCTCAGTAAATCAGAGGAGTGGCAACTCTGAAGAGCAATGTGAATTGCTATGAGTTGACCCATTACTTTGCATGCTATGATATGAATCTTAGTAATATAAACCGCATTGCACTTTTTTGTTCTATGGCACAAACTATGCAACAAGAACATTTACTGATGATTAAAAATGTATTTCTACAAGACTTTGTGCTAACTCTACAGGCAGCATTATACATAGATTTTCCAGGACTCTGGGTGTGAGCCCTGATTGTCACTGTCTGCTTTAAATATACTGGTCACCTGTTTGACAGAAAAGGGAAGACTTAGATTCAGCTTTTCCTCTTCCTCCCAGCTTCTCAAAAAGGTGATAGGTGATGTAGACGTTGACATTTTCTGTTTGGTACAATTCAAATAGTCTGCATCTAGTTCTTGACCCCACATGCAGTACTGGAATAGCTCATGCATCTTGTGCCATGTTGAATCTAGAATGCATCTGTGTTTGAATTGTGGAAGGTTTGATGATGGCCAGTGACTTCTTCCATGAGCTGCTTAGAGGGGTGCTCCCTGATCCTAAATGCTGACAATATACTTTGTCACAAACACTGTGAGTTTATGTGGCACTGTTTGTGTAATTTGAAAATATGAGGCAGTGAACTCTGACTCATAAAAGCTTATGCCAGAATAAATTTAGTTACATTTAAGGTGCCTCTGGACTCCTGTTTTATTTCACTGGACTTGTAGTTTGTCATGTACCATTTAGGTGATGCAGTAAAATCTAAACAGGGAATATTAACCAGGACTGTGCCTTCTTTGTGCTAAAATAATAGACATAAAGATACATTAAAGTAATCTACATCCTGAACTAAGCCTGAATTGTGACTTTTAGAAATTAATGCTATTTAAATTTGCATGGTTTCTATTATTGTTTTTGTTTTAGTATGTTAATAGTTAAGGAGCTCTGCAGTGCATCAAAGTCCTGGATAAAGCAGTCAGTAAATAGGAATTAAGCAGGTGATTAAAGAAGAGAACTCCCCCCCCCTTTTTTTTTTCTTCTTCTTCTTTAAAGGGCTTAGAGGCATGACAAGAATAGGATGTTGTTTTGCAGCAGAAGAGATGACTCATTGTTGCAGACAGCACTTCTAGAAGTGGAAGAGAAACAAGGGCTTTGGTTATTGGGAGCACTTGCTGGAATTTATGATTGGAACTAGCTGTTTCAGTTTCATTGCTGCAGAAGCAAAATGAACCTACAACCAGGACTCTGAAAGTAATTTTTTTCCTCTGTAAATTTAAAACCCAAATGTTTGGACGGACAATGGAAAGATGTTTGTGACATCCAGGCCTTGGATTCAGTGGGAGCTCACAGGAGCACAGCTCCTGAACCTTACTGAGAGTTCCACCTCCTCCTTCCCACCTTGTCCATTGAATAGGGGGTGCAGCTGCATAACAATCCCTGGATGAGCTCCACCACCTATTTTTCTAAAAAACAACCCCTGTTGACATCCCAGTAAAGTCTGTGGGGTTTGGTGTTCTAGGGAAAAGCACCATACATTATTGAGTCCCCTTCTTATGCTGCGGAGGAGGATCTTGGGGAGATAGTCATTAGTTCTGGTTGGCCCTTTACCTCATCACTCATTCCATGGCTGGTGCTGATAAAGGAGAAGCGGGGGGGGGGGGAGCATTCTTCATATCAGCAACTAGAGCATACTAAGCAAAGGTCCAAATAATCTTATAAACTGTGAAAGAAATATTTTGCAGCTCCGGACTCTAAATCAGAAGTTAGTTATAATATTATAATAAGTTTGGAGGAGTAGTCTCCATAATGGTTAAAATTCTCCTTGGCATTAGCAGCAATTGATTTTGTTGTCTGCTGATTTTTTTCTAGAATAAAATGTTGCTATTCCTGGAGTGCAGAAGGGAATAATAATATCTTGATTCACATGTAATTTTCCTGATTCATCAATCCATACTTTAGTAGGTTGAGAACATGTTTCTCACTCCCCTCTCCTCTTTTCTGGCTTGTTCTAACTATAGTTTGTTGCAACATCTGAATTCCCCAGAAGTCCAGGGTGGGGCCATCTGAACACATGGGAAGAGGCTTCTCCCTAGAGGCAATGAAATTAACAAGGTTGGGTTTGCAGTTAGTGTTGTTCTTTTGCTCCCCAGAGGCAGGCAGGGTTGCTGATCTTTGTGATTCCTGAATGGGGAGGGGCTTTTCTTCCAGGGCAGTCTACTCCTGGGCCTCAGACCTCTTGGCAGCAGGTAATGATATCCTCAAAGAGCTTAAAGATGAGCTCAAGAAGATTGCCCTAGTGGCAGCCTTCTCTGCAGATGCATCACTGGATGCAATCCATTTGTCAGCCAGGACCATGATATCCAATGTCATTGCTAGATGCAACACCTGACTCCACAGCTGGGACGCTGACTCTTCCTCTCAAGTTTGGCTGTCTAGTGTTCCTTTCAAAGGTGTTCACCTTTCAGGGATGGGATGAACAGATACCTGGTAGAGGATAAAGATAAGAAGAGGGCTCTACCCTTGCATAAGAGGGAAGCAAGCCCAATAAATTCTTTCATTCCTTCTCCAAACCTAAACTCAGCTCTGGTGTTTGACCTCCTATATCTTCCAGTGGACACTGGCAATTCAAGAAATTCAGTGCTTCCAGCTTTTTTTTTTTGCACAGTTCAGCCAGCCAGGTCATGTGAGGACCCAAAAGAGCTCATTTGCATGACAGCTACAGCTGGTCTGTCCCATCAAACATTGAAGGATGATTTCAGTTTTTTTCAGATCTTTGGAAGTAATTCATAGGTGACTGGTGAGTACTGAGCCCAGTCTCAAATGGTTACTTGCTGGAACTGAGTGGCATCCCTCCAATCAGATTTATACAATTCGGGGAAGAAGAATAATTGCAGATTTATACCCCACCCTTCTCCCTGAATCAGAGACTCAGAGCAGCTTACAATATCCTATGTCTTCTCCCCCCACAACAGACACCCTGTGAGGTGGATGGGGCTGACAGGGCTCTCACAGCAGCTGCTGTTTCAGGGACAAACTCTGCTAGAGCTATGGCTAACCCAAGACCATTCCAGCAGGTGCAAGTGGAGAAGTGGGGAATCAAACCCGGTTCCTCCAGATAAGAGTCCAGGCACTTAACCACTACACCAAACTGGCTCTCAAACAATTGTCCAAGGAAACATCTGCTACTTCTCTAGGCTATCCAGCATCTGTTGGACACTGGAGCTATGGAGTGGGTCCCTGAAGATGAAAAGTTATCTGGGATCTGCCCATTTTTTAAAAGTTTCAGAGAAGAATGAGGATATGAGAACCATTCTAAACTTAAAGTGGTTAAACAGAAAGATCAAGAAAAGAAAGTTCTGGATGAAAACTATCAAGCTTATTGTTTCCTCAATTCAAAAGAAGGACTTTCTGGCATCAGTAGATTTGACAGAGGCTTATTTTTACATCCTGATTTGGGAATCTCATTAGAGATTCCTAAGTTTTTCCTACAACAGGAATAATTTTCAATATTGGGCCTTTCCCTTTGGTCTCAAGACAGCTCTGAGAATATTTATCAAGAAGCTAGTCTCACTAGTTGTACATCTGAGAACTCAGGTCATTTCTGTTTTCCTGTACCCAGACAACATTCTCATCAGATCCTCTTCGTATCAACAGGGAGTGGAAGACATGGAATGGACTCTCCGTAGACATGGGTCAGGACCAGGTTTTCCTGACTTCCGGGATTAGGGAAATGGTGAGCTGACCTGTCTCTTTAACGGGGACAGACTGAAGCCTCTGTTTGGGGTAGGAAAACGCTCTTTCTGGCCTTCTACCTACATCTCTCAGCTAGAGATTTGTCCAAGATACGCATAAGAACTCAGAGGGGGTTTACCTTGGCTGATAGAGAGCTCCGTTGGGGGCTCTTTTGAGGCTTTGAGGGGCCCCCGGAGAAGAGTGGGGCTTCATCATCTACAGAGACTTTCAGAGCCATTCAATTGGCATAAGCTTGGCAAGATCCTAATCTTCTTTGGAACTGGTGAACATCTGATAGTTCGAAAGATAGATGTTAAGCTGGATATCTGCGGAGAGGTACCGATTACAATCTTTCACTCCGGAACTTTTTTAAAGCAAACAAAATAAATTTGGAAGGTGGGAAGGAGTGATTTAGAGAGAGGGGAAGAAGAAGAAAAGAAAGATTGAACTTTGGACTTTGTTAAAATAAGAATATTGCTAAAAACTGGGAAAGAAGTTATTGTTTGGATTACTTGCGGTCAGTGAATAATGTACCATCGTCACAGTTTTGCATTTCCTACAAGCAAAACAGGAAGTACGTCAAAGATCGTGTGATTTGGATATCATTGAGAACGAGACTTGGTGCCTAGTAAAGTAGGAAGTAATAAGGGAAGAGAGTCTAACAAAGATCGTGAGATTTGGATACCATTGAAAATGTGATTTCATTTCTAGCAAAGAAGGAAGTAATAAGAGAAGAGAGACAAACAAGAAGAAGGCCTACACTAGGATTTTTTACCATAAAGAAATTGCGTTCGCCATTTTGAAGAAAAATAAAATTTTTAAAATTAATATTGGAGCCTAGGAAGATTAAAGAACAGCGAAATTAGGCTCATTTAGAAGCGCAAGTTTTAAACTATTGAATCTGATATTTGGATTTGGATTTCAAGAAGCGTAAATGTTCGTGGGTTATTTTAATGTCAGAATCAAAAGCAACATGTGCAAGAGCTCTTTCCTTGGAAAAAATGCAAGACCAACTAGAAGCAATGGAAGCTAGGATAATGAAAGGAGTCGAGAAGATGTTAACGGCTTGTAAAAAAGAACTTTAAAAAGACATTGGAGACCTTAAAAAGGAAATGGAAGACTTTAAAAATGAGGTGGTGGTGGTTAAGGAAAAAGTCCAGGATGTAGAGGAGAAAGTTAAAGTGCATGCTTCCACATTGTTAAAGCTGCAAGAGAAGGTGACAATCCACGACTGCAGACTGATGGAAACCCAAATTCGTCTGAGAGGAGTACCTGAGGAGGAATGAACTGACTTAAAGGGATATATTGTGAAAATAATTGCTGACTTCTTGGAGGAAGATCCTGAAGGGACTGGAAATATGTATGTTTATATGTATAGAGTCAATTCATCATATGCCAAGAACAAAAAATTGCCAAGAGATGTAGTTATAAGATTTATGACAAAAGAAATGGTAGGGAAATTCTTGAACAAAAGTTTTCAAAAGATTTTGACATTAGGAGATAGTAGAGTTAGACTAATGAAAGAGTTGCCAAGACAAGTGATAAATGACAGGTAACCTACAAGAAACTGACAGAGAAACTGCATGTTAATGGAACAAGATACAGATGGATAATACCTGAAGGCTTGAGTTTTGAGCTACATGGAAGAAGGATTACAATTACGAATGCACATGAGCTGTGTAGTTTTTATGAACAGAATAAAGACTTTCCACCATGATGCATTACAAATTATTATCTTGGAATGTAAATGGACTAAATTCACTGCAAAAAAGAAAAGCAACATTTCATTGGATTAAAAAGCAAAATTGTAATATAATTTGTTTACAAGAAATCCATATACAACAAAAGGATTACAAATATTTATGGAATAAACAATTAGGATTGGAATTTTTTTCATTGGCAGAACAAAAGAAAAGGGGCATGATTTTTTATATTCATCAACAATTAGAGCCAAAATTGATATTTAAAGACAAGGATGGAAGATACGTGGCAGTAGAGATAATAACAAATGCAAAGAAAACGTTATTAGGACTGTATGCACCAAATGGCGCAAAAGATGCTTTTTTCAAAGATATTACCCGACAGCTTGATGAAGTGACTTATGACCAGATATTGATGATGGGGGATTTTAACGGAACAATATAGAACAAAATGGATAGATCTGGGCAAAAAAAGTAATAACAAGGAAGGAAAACTGCCAAAATCTTTTTTTGAACTGGTTAAACAAGAAAATTCGGAAGATATCTGGAGAAAATTTAACCCGGAAGTAAGAGACTATACTTTTTTTTAAGCGAGACATAACACTTCTCCCAGAATTGACATGTTATGGGGTACTAAAGATTTGGGCCTTATAACTAAAAAAGTAGAGATTTTACCAAAGATAAGTGCTGATCATAACCCAATATTATGGATTACAGAACTGCAAAAAAAAATCAAGAAGATGGAGAATAAATGAAGATTTGTTACAAAATAAAGAAACTGTGACATTTCTAGAAAATGAAACAAGAGCTTTCTTTCAAGTAAATGATAAAGATGATATAGAATTTAAGATGGCATGGGACGCTTATAAAACAGTAATGAGAGGGATACTGATTACATTAAATAATGATTACATTAAATAATGATAAAAGAACTAAAGAAAAACAGAGATTAGACATTCAAAATATGATAAAGAAAAAAGAAGGGGAACTGAGAAAAAGGCCAGGGAAAAAGAAAATTATGGGAGATTACTATATTACAAACTCAAATGAGACATTTGCTGAATAAAGAAACTGAATGGATCAAAGATTTCAGGTTTTCACGGCTGGTAACATTAGGGTTTGTAGAATCTTTCGGGCTTTTGGGCATTAGGGTTTGTAGAATCTTATTCTCAGTACAGAAGACTACCATAACAAAATTCAGGACCTTCTCAAGCCAGATACATACAGGAGACTTCGCTGCGACCCCACCACAAGAATACTTCGGGAAACAAATCTGTTCATCAAAGGCTCTTCAATACCGATTGAGGATCAGCGCCTGCTCAGAAAGTCTGAAGCTCTGCCCCCCAGACTGTATGGCCTCCCTAAGATCCACAAACCCAATCTTCCTCTTTGACCGATAGTCAACGCCATCGGCTCACCTACCTACGCCATAGCCAAACACTTGACCGGCCTTCTTCAACCCCTTGTCGGCAACACTACCTCTTACATCAGGGACTCATCACATTTTCTGGAAAAAATCAAACCCCTAAAACTCCAACCCAGCGATCTTTTAGTAAGCTTCGATGTCGTCTCGTTCACTATGGTTCCCATCAAAGAAACCCTTGTCCAACTACAGCACTTCCTGATGACATCACTGCCCTATTCCACCACATGCTCACCAGTACCTACTTTCAATGGAACAATAACTTTTATGAACAGATTGATGGAGTTGCCATGGGAAGCCCCCTTAGCCCTGTCATCGCTAACTTTTACATGGAAACCTTCGAAGATACAGCACTAAGATCTGCCCTCCTAAAACCACGTTGCTGGCTCCGATATGTGGATGATGTTTTTGCCATCTGGAGTCATGGAGAGGCTGCTTTGAATAACTTTCTCCTTCATCTGAATTCAGTCCATTCTCGTATCCAGTTTACCGTGGAGAAAGAAAACAATGGTCAACTTGCCTTTCTTGACGTCCTCATTACCAGGAAAGATGATGGAAAACTTGGCCACACTGTATTCAGGAAACCCACACACACTGACCGCTATCTAAATAAGAATTCCAATCATCATCCTCGCCAAAAACGTACAGTTGTAAAAACCCTCATCCACCGAGCATCACGCATCTGTGAACCAAGCCAACTCCAGCAGGAACTACACCACCTCAACCAGTCACTGCAGGCCAATGGATACTCCCTACAAGAAATTAGAAGAGCCCTCCATCCCAAGAGACCATCCACATCAAATCCCGAGCCACACACAAATGTAGGTACAGCCTTCCTGCCCTACATAAAATCTGTCACCGACCGCATTGGCAAAATTCTCAAACGCCACAATGTTGACACAGTCTTCAAACCCACACAACAGATCCGCTACATGCTGCGCTCGGCCAAAGATATGAGAGATCTACTTTCAACCCCTGGAGTCTACAAAATACCCTGCTCCTGTGGTGCAGTCTACATTGGCACTACCCAATGCAGTATCAACACCCGCCTCACCGAACACAAGAGACACTGTCGCTTGTTTCAGCCAGAAAAATCAGCTGTAGCTGAACATGCACTTCAAGAAGGAGACCATGTCATCCACTTTGAAAGAACTGAAGTCCTTTCTACGGCCTCACATTATCATACCCACCTGAACAGAGAAGCTATTGAGATTTACAAACACCAGCACAACTTTAACGGAAAGGAAGAAGGCATTTCCATCCACCAATCTTGGTACCCAGCTCTGCAAAACACCCTACAGACTATAAATTGCAGGAAGTCACAGAACAATCAGCACATTCCACAGAACAATCAGCACAGTCAACAACAATCTTCCTTATCTTAACACCCCTTCCAACCCTCCCAGCAATTAACACGGAACAATGGTCACATTCAACATCCAGTTTCCTTATCACTACCCTTCTAGGAAGCCCCACCAAACAATGGGCACATCCACAAACCTATTGCCCTTTCACCACACCCCCTCCAGCCTAGAAATAGCAGCTCTCCAGCAGCCCTGGCCTCACTCAATGCACAGCAGCCAAGGTCAGAGCGCGTGCTCCAGCTGCAACGCCACTGAGGATGTTCTCCGCAGCCAAGAACGAAACATCTGGAAGAAAAACTTTCTCCAGTAGAACACGGCACTTGAGCCCAAAAGTTTCTACAAACCCTAAAAACTGAATGGAATTTGAAAAAATTGCAACAGAAATCTTTTGAGGGTGCGAATAAGCCTGGAAAGTATTTAGCTTGGCAATTGAAGAAAAAGAGAGAAAGTAAAACTGTTAGCAAAATTGTGGAAGAGAGATAGTAGATCAAGAAGGAATAAAAAAAGAATTTTTTAAGTATTATGCCAACTTATTCAAGGGTGTGAAAATAAGAAAAGAAAAGATTGAAGAGTACTTGCAAAATGTTAAAATAGCAGCCCTAACAAAAAATATGAAGAAAATTTTGAATGATCCAATTGAAAAAATTGAAATTGAAACAGCAATTAATGCAATGAAAATTGGTAAGGTGCCTAGGCCAGATGGTTACACGGCTAATTTTTTTTAAATTTTTAAAGAAGAATTAGTACCAAAATTACAAAAATTGATGAATATGATAAGAATAAAAGGGGAAATACCAAATACCTGGAAGGAAGCTGTAATTTCGTTGATACCTAAAGAAGATAGAAATGTCACAAATGTACAGAATTATAGACCAATTTCATTATTAAATATTGATTTTAAGATATACACAAGATTCTTGGCAGAACGACTTAAACAATATTTGATGAACTTTATAAAGGAAGATCAAGCAGGATTTCTCCCTAAAAGACAAATAAGAGATAATATAAGAACAGTTGTAAATATTGTAGAATATTATGGAAAACATCCAGAAAAGAAGTTGCATTATTCTTTGCGGATGCAGAGAAAGCTTTTGATAATCTGAACTGGGACTTTATTTTTGCAGTTATGGAAAAGATAGAACTTGGAGAGCACTTTATAAGAATGATAAAAGCAATTTATACAGAACAGAGTGCAAAGTTGTGTATAAATGCAGATCTTACAGATAATATGATGATTAGTAAAGGTACAAGACAAGGTTGCCCGCTTTCACCATTGTTATTTATTATGACTCTTGAAATTTTACTGATACAAGTACAAGATGATAAAGAAATAGAAAGGCTAAAAATCAGAGGATCTATTTATAAATATAGAGCATTTGCTGATGACATAATGTTCATAACTGAAAATCCTGTACAAGTAACACCTTTGTTTTTAGTTAAGATACAAGAATAAGGAGAATTGGCGTGATTTTATGTTAATAAAGAAAAGTCAAAACTTTTATGTAAAAATATATAAGCAAACAAACAAAGAGAATTGCAGATATTGACGGGATGTGAAGTTGCTTCCAAAGTAAAATATTTGGGCTTGGAGATAACAATGAAGAATATTGATCTGTTTAAAAATAACTATGAAAAGCTATGGCATAAGATGGATGAAGATTTGATGAAATGGAATAAACTTAATTTGACTTAGCTGGGCAGAATAGCAGCAATTAAGATGAACATTTTGCCGAGAATAATGTATTTGTTTCAAACTATTCCTATTGTGAAAGACAATAAACAATTCAATAAATGGCAAAGGAAGATTTCAGAATTTGTTTGGGCTGGGAAGAAACCAAGGATTAAAATGAAAATTTTTACAGATGCTAAAGAGAGAGGGGGATTCCAGCTACCAGACTTAAAAATATATCATGATGCAGTTTGCTTAGAATAGATAAAAGATTGGGTGACGCTGTCAAATAAAAAACTTTTAATGTTGGAGGGTCATGGAAATAAATTCGGCTGGCACGCTTATATGTACTATGGGGGAAAAATGGATGGTTTTTTCTCTCACCACTTTATAAGAAATAATCTGTTAAATACATGGATGAAGTATAAGAAGTATGGTGATGAGAAATACAGATGGACACGTGGGATTATCTTTGGAAGAACTCTATGAAACTTTCAACATGTCAGAGTATTAAAGAGAACTGTTTTAAAATGGTGTATAGATGGTATATGATGCCTAAAAAGTTGGCAAAGATGAACAATAAGATGCCAGATAGATGTTGGAAATGTAAAAAACATGAAGGTTCTTTCTACCATATGTGGTGGACTTGTGAAAGAGCAAAAAAGTATTGGCAGATGATTCAACAAGAAATTTCCAGGATCTTGGGATATGAATTTAAGAAAGTTGCAGAGACATTTTTGTTGGGATTACAAATGGAAACATTTCCAAAAGAAGATAGAACTTTGATTTGGTACTTGCTTTCAGCGGCTAGGACATTGTATGCGCAGTTATGGAAGCAAGAAAAAATACCAGAAAAATGGGATTGGATTACAAAAGTTATAGCATGGAGTGAGATGGACAAGACTTTTAAGAGACTATAATTTGGAAGTCTAACAGACCTGTTCTGAACCTTGTTGATCTCCTGTGAATGTATTGTAAAGACCGAGTTCCAGTGATAAATAAGCCTCCAAACTGTAGAAAGTCGGATGAAACATCTTGATATCTAGAAGAGATGTCTTTGGAAGGGCTTCTTTTAGTTCTGTAAACTAAATACTGGAATATTGTTACTCCTTGGAAAGGGGAGGGATGGTGGCTCAATGGTAGAGCATCTGCTTGGGAAGCAGAAGGTCCCAGGTTCAATCCCTGGCATCTCCAAAAAAGGGTCCAGGCAAATAGGTGTGAAAAACCTCAGCTTGAGACCTTGGAGAGCCACTGCCAGTCTGAGAAGACAATACTGACTTTGATGGACCAAAGGTCTGATTCAGTATAAGGCAGCTTCATATGTCCATATGTCCATATAAGTTTATAGAAAGGAGTGGAAAAATTTTGAGGTTATGTAGAAAAACAATGGAAAATAAAAGGATATTGGACAATTTTTTTAACAATGATTTAGTATAAGAAAAAAAAGAAGAAATATGAATCTAGGTTTATATGGTTTAAGGGTACCTTTAAGTGTTAGCATTTTAAGTTTATAACATCGGCGGGAGTCAACTAACGGGGGAAGGGGGATTTAGAAAATAGCATATGGGAAAGATTAAAAAAAAGTTATTAAGGAATATTGTTACCATATGTTATTAATAAAAATTCTTTAAGAAAGGACCAGGTTTCCTGACTCAGGAAATATGGAACTTAGAGCAATCAGGTTGGGCCCACCTAGCCTTCCAGGATCTTCTAGTTGGGAAGGATGTCCTCATCCACACGGACAGTACAATTGCCAAGTCTTATATAAGCGGGGGAGGGGGGCATGAAATCCAGCTCCTTGCATGTGGAAGTGATGCTGATTTTGCACTCAAACTGTTCACATGGCTGGGAAGTCCAGCATCTTGGCAGACTGGCTCAGGAGGAGATCCCTGGATCAACCAGAATGGATGCTGAACAGGGAAACCTTCCAACAGATCTGCCACAGATTTGGCAAAGTAAAGATGGACCTCTTCACTTCAGAGCACATCCATCAGGTTCCAAAGTCTGTCTCAAGGATTAGGTATCCTCAGACCATAGGGCAGTCACTGTAATCTGTGTATGGCTTGACCAACTGTTTTATGTCTTCCTGCCCACCCATCTAATTCAAAGAGTGATTCAGAGTATTCTTGTAGCACTGTTCTCGCCACAAAGGTTAATGAATGGGCCTTATAGCCAGAATTTTTTTTTGGGGGGGGGCATTTTTTTTTTGTTAATGGGGCTGTTTAGCACAGCTCTCCTACACTCACGTGCATGCATGCACACGCACATGGTGGATAGTTAGAATAGGTCTTAAATATTGCTATCTTTAATGGTGTTTTGCACTCCCTTGTTTTTTCCTTTTTCAAATTCAGTTTGCTGATGTATTCAAGAATTAATATAGTATGTCTAAACAAGTGAAGAGCATACAAAAGTGAAACATCATCCAGTGAAAGACAACTGTGCATATGTACTTCTTACTATGCTAATTAAACTAGAGGTACATTCAGAGAAAAGTTTGTATTGAAATGTTGGTATATAAATTCCTATCTGCCATAATATTAAGAGTTTTACTGAACTGATATATGTTTGTAACTGATCCAGGAACTTACCTTGCTCCATCTCAAGCCCAACAAAAACAAACAAACAAGCAAATAAATAAATGGAGAGAGAACTGGGAGTAGCAAAGATTTATAGAGAAAGTAAGTTGAAGATAGACTGGGCTATTTTGTAGCAGGAATTCCTTTGCATATCAGACCACACCCCCTTGATGTAGCCAATCTTTCTGGAGCTTACAGTAGGCCCTGTACTAAGAGTCTGTTCGCTCTTGGAGGATTGGCTACATCAGGGGTATGTGGCCTAATATGCAAAGGAATTCCTGCTATGAAAAAAGCCCTGAAGATAGGTCATGTTAATTTGCACTCCTTTGTTGACGATGGTGATTCTTTATATTGGACACATGAAAATACATGAAGCTGCCTTATATTCAGACCATGGATACCTTGTCTAGCTATGGTTGGAGTGTCACCACTTCACATAATGCACTTGCTTAAGTCCAAAAGGGTATAAATTATCCTTTCACATTCTTATAGAAACAAGTGCACTCCCTCCCCATTCTTATAGTAATAGAAAGTGATCTTCCTTCAATGTTGTTGCCCCCAGCTTTTAAAAAGCCTCTTTAGCATTCTGACTGGAATTATCATCCATAGACAACAGTGGATATTGGCCTTACTAACTACTAAACAAACACCTCCCCCCCCCCATTACCTTAAATAAAGACATGCAAAGTTAAAACTCATGAAGCTGCCTTGCACTCACCAGACCATTGGCCCATTTAAGTCAGTATTGTCTGCTAAGTCTAACAGCAGCTCTTCAGGGTCTCTCAGTCCTTTCCCTTTGCCTGGTCTTTTTAACTGGAAATGCCAAAGACTGAACTTTGACTGGGAGGGACCTTCTCATGCCAAGGAGATGCTCTGTTTAAAATTAAAAACAATCTAGAGACTCACCCTTCCCCCTGGAAATTCTCTTTTTAAAACTAAATACAAGATAGTACTGGAAACTGTTCACCCCAAAGGACTAGAGAGTTCTTCAGTTCACAATTGGCTGGGGGTGGGGGAGATCCCAAGGAGAAGCTGTGCCCTGCTGTTCAGACGATTGCAATTATGAGAAGGCTTCCTCCTTACCTCTCCTGCTTCAGGTGACTGGTGGGGGATGTGGCTAATTGGGGAGGGGGCATTGCACCTGTGTGCACAACCATTTTTCACAATGACAGGGTAGTGTTTTGTTTTGACTCCACCTTTGTCCCAAAGGTTAACTCTCCCTTTCATAGGTCAGATGAACTGATTGTTCCTTCATTCTGCCCTAATCCTAAACATTCTCAGAAAAATGAATGTCACTGTTTAGCTGTTAAGAGAGTGCTGAGCTTGTATCTAGACAAGACAAAGGGGTTCTGCAGAACAGACATCATGTTTGTGTCCTTCAGGAAGGCCTCTTTGGAGAAATAGGGTTTTACTTTCCAAAATTAGTAGGTGGGTCAGAGGTTGTATTATTCCAGGATTTTATTGTTGTTTTATTTTATTTGGTCACACAATGTAACTGTGTGACGTCAAATTTGTGAGCCGCCCTGAACCTGCCTCGATGGGGAGGCGGGATATTAAATGGCCCATTTGCTCATTGAAGCAGCAGCCTCAGCAGGCTATAGATCTTTTCCCTCCTTAGAGGTGGTCTATTGGGCAGCCCTCTGGTGGTCAGTCCATTCCTTCACCAAATATTACCATATTGACAAAGGCAAACTCTGCTGAGGCGACTGTCTGGAGAAGGTCCCGTAGCATACCCTTTCAGGCTAAGGAACCAAAGTTTTACCTTCCCAAGGGCATACTGCTTTTATATGTCCCATGTGTTTAGACTGCCCCACCCTGGACCAAGGGAGAATGGAAGATTTGTTGTCTCACTGACTATGAATCTTCCTTCTCAGTGGTCCTGAGGTGGGGCAGTCTCATCCCACCCAGGGGGAAGGTTTGGTCTCTTGAGGGGATGGCTCTTGTGCCAGTTCAGGTAAGCTGCTTCATCCATAGGGCACGTCTTCATTTAGCTGAAAGGCTCTCTTCTGATCCTTATGGGTTGTTTACTTATTGTTCATCACTTATCTGTGTTGATATGCTGCTTGGCCATTTGTTGGAGTTTAGCAGTTGAAATAGTTTGAAGTGGGAACGGAACTGCTTCAGAACCAGCCTGGGGCCTCTTCCCTCAGGAATCACAAAGATCAGCAACCCTACCTGCCTCTGGGTAAGAGCTTCTTCCTTCGTGTTTAGACTGCCCCACCCAGGAGGACCATAAAGAGGGAAGCTATACAGAGGCAAACTTTCCATTCCTGTCAGACTGTGACTTGGAGGCAATCCCAATCAATTCTGAGTATAATTTGTCTGGTTTCAAATATTGTCAAAATTTGATGAGTGCAAGCCAGCAAAACGAAGGGGGAATCCATGTGCAAGGTTGGGGAGAGAGGTATGATTAGGATTGAGGCATTGGATTGGATTGCAGCTGCGTGAAACATGTTACTTAAATAGATTGTACACACAATTGTCTCAGAAGTGCTGTTCCTAGTGATATGATCACCATTTTCAAGTACTTGAAGGGCTGTCATATAGAGGATGGTGCAAAACTGTTTTCTGTGGCCCCAGAAGGTAGGATCAGAACCAGTGGGTTGAAATTACATCAAAAGAGTTTCCGGCTCAACATTAGGAAGAACTTTCTGACTGTCAGAGCAGTTCCTTAGTGGAACAGGCTTCCTTGGGATGTAAGGGGCTCTCCTTCCTTGGAGATTTTTAAACAGAGGCTAGATGGTCATCTGACAGCAATGCAGATCCTGTGAATTTAGAGGGAGGTATTTGTGAATTTCCCACGTTGTGCAGGGGGTTGGACTAGATGACTCTGGAGGTCCCTTCCAATTCTATGATTCTGTTATTATAATTATAAAAAGAGTACAGCATACAGGGCTTTTTTTTTTAGTAGGAACGCACAGGAATGCAGTTCTCCGGTGGTCTGGACAGTGGGTCGGTCCGACTACTGGGTATAGGCTCCTCCTCCATGTCGCAGGGTCGGGTGCTCCAAACGATCCGGAGGGGGAGTGGCCTATACCACCCTGAGCGCGCCAGTTTTTCTCCCGGCCCTGCACAGGCAGGACGGTATTTTCTCCAAGCACTTGTTTAAAGCGCAGAAGATCTGGTTTTTTGAAAATCTAACTCCACAGCAAGCAGAAGAGAGAGCTTGCAGAAAGAGCCGGAAGCGTTGGGATCGTTCCCCACAACGCCGGCGGTGGGCAGGCTGCCTTGCCTCCTCTGTGTCACGGAGCGAGCAGCAGAGCCCCGCAGCGCTTCGTTCCCGCGCAGACGCGCTCGGAACGAAGCGGGAAGCAAAGAGGCGGCCTTCAGACTGGCGGCGGGCAAGCTGCCTTGCCTCGTAGGGGTCCCCGGAGCGGACGGCAGAGCCCCGCAGCGCTTCGTTCCCCCCGCAGACGCGCTCGGAACGAAGCGGGAAGTAAAGAAGCGGCCGTTGGAGCAGCAGCGCGGTAAGTCGCCCTGCGACGTTAGGGCTGCGCGCGAGGCTGCAGGGGCTGCAGGGAATCGTCCCCAGCCTGCTTTTATGTTCCCCTTCGGTTTGCCTTGCCGTGTAGGCTTGGCTAAGGAGGGGGAGAGGGGACCTTGCAGGGGTTTATTCCCTTAAGGAGCTCAAGGCCCATTAGGGGGCACCACGGAGGCATATTGCCCTCCATTTTGAGTCTTCCCGCCCTTTATTTAGTACATTTGCATTCCTTCCCTTATAGGGACGCTAGAGGCAACAAAATGGCGGCTAGCTCCCACAGCTCACCCAGCGAGTTCGACCTACCCCCTTTGTCAGGGGCTCTAACTCCACAGCAAGAGGCCCAGAATCTTGACCTCACTGGAGAGGATGCCAAGACCAATTTAATCCATTGGCTTAAGAAGGAATTATTAAAGGAGTTGGGACAGGACTTGCGCCAGCAGCTGGACCTCCCTGCTCCCCTTCAACCAAAAAGGAAGGATGGCAGGAAAAGAGACAGAGATCCTAGTCCCAGTGACCCTATGGAAGGGCGTGCTAAGTCCAAGCCTCCTTTGGGTTTGGAATCCCCACTCATGAGTTCTGCTGAGGAATCAGAGGGATCTGAACCTCAATCAGACAAAGAAGAAGGCGAGCTGTCAGATGAAGAGGAGCAGAACGACACTGTTCAATCTCGGCTATTCCCTTCTGAGTACTATTCAAAATTGCTCCCCAAAGTATTGCGGACCCTCAACTTTGTAGCTACCCCTAAAGAAAATGAGGAGTTGGATCCTGACCTCCCCACGGGTTCAGGGGAGATGATGCCAAAGTTGAGCAGTGCTCAGACAGGGGTTCCTTTGCCTGCGGCCTTTTTTGCCTTGGTCAAGGCGGAATGGGAACGCCCGTCCAAACCTAAAGCCAACCAACAGATTCTCTCCAAACTTTACTCTCTTATTCCACAGGCTACTAAGAGATTAAAGTTACCAGCAGTGGATGACCCTGTTACCAGCCTGATTTCCAATTCGGTCCTTCCCATGGATTCAGATGGTTTACCCAGGGATCCATGCGATAGGAGGATTGAGCAGGCTTTACGCAAAGAGTTTGAGGCGACTTCTTGGGCCATCAAAGCAGCTACCACGTCTTCATTGTTTGCTAGAGCAATGTGCACGTGGTCTAACAATTTAGCAGCAGCAGATAGCGGAGCCCCTAAGGAGTTCAAAGATGAACTCAAAAAGATTGCCTTGTCAGCTGCCTTTGTGGCAGACAGCTCATTAGACACCATGCAATTGGCGGCCAGAGCCATGGCATGCGGGGTAGCAGCCAGACACAATATTTGGTTGCGTAATTGGGAGGTAGATACTGCAGCCCAGGCCAGGGTTGCAGCGGTGCCTTTTAAAGGAACATTGTTGTTCGGAGAGGGCTTAGGCAAATATCTAGTAGAGAACAAGGATAAAAAGAAGGTTTTGCCTTCCAAAGGCAAGGAGACGAAACAGAGAAAGCCCTTTCTTTCCTTTCGAGGTTCAAAGAAACCAGCCAGGCCAGGTTCCTTTCGCCCATTCCGAGGAAAGTGGCAGCAGAAGGGGCGTGATTCTAAGCCCTACTATTCTGGGAAGTCAGATCAGGGCCCAAAAAACCCCTCCAAGAAAGGAGGATCCCAGTGACTATGCCCCGCCCCAACTGACAAGCAAAATAGGGGGTCGTTTATCCCTTTTCTCAGATGTCTGGCACCAGTCGATTCAGGACAAGTGGGTTCTAGAAGTTGTGGAACAGGGTTACGCCTTGGAATTCCACTCTCTGCCCCCCAACCATTTTCGTTGGGTTCCCCGAAAAAAAGAGTTATCTGCTCACAGAGCTATGTTGTCGGCCATTCACCACCTGGTGAATATAGGGGCGGTAGAGACTGTCCCGGTAACCCAACAGGGGGTGGGGGTTTATTCTGTAATATTCTTGGTCCCGAAAAAGAACGGGGAATTCAGAACCATCCTGGATCTGAAATGGCTCAACAAGTTCATTTTGACAAAGCATTTCAAAATGGAAACACTTCGCTCAGTACTACTAGCCATTCAGCCTCAGGACTTCCTGGCTTCCTTGGATCTATCAGAGGCCTACTTGCATGTTCCCATTCGGGAATCGCACAGAAGGTTTCTTCGTTTCTCTTACGGAGGGAAACATTTCCAATACCGAGCCTTGCCGTTCGGCCTGAAGTCTTCACCCAGAGTATTCACCAAGGTTCTGGTGACCCTAGTGGCGGAGCTAAGGCTTCAGGGCGTGGCTATCTTTCCTTATTTGGACGACATTTTGGTGAAGGCAGGGTCCTACCAGCAGTGCCTGGAGGGCATGCAACAGACAGTGGCCATGCTACGCTCTCACGGGTTTGTGGTAAA
Source organism: Heteronotia binoei (assembly GCF_032191835.1). NCBI lineage: Eukaryota > Metazoa > Chordata > Lepidosauria > Squamata > Gekkonidae > Heteronotia > Heteronotia binoei. The sequence continues at coordinate 112,960,710 of NC_083226.1, read as the reverse complement.
CCTAGCGAAAAGCAATCTTCTTCCCTCCCAGAGATTAATACATCTGGGAGTGGAGATAGATACAACCTTGGACAGATTCTTCCTGACTACAGAGAGACGGGAAAAATTTTACCTTTTGTTGCAACGGGTTCTGCAGCAACGCAGGGTGTCGGTTATGGTCCTAGCACAGTTATTGGGGTTGATGGTATCCTTTCAGGAGTTTCTGCCTTGGGCCAGATTTCATACCCGTCCCCTACAGTTCTTTTTCCGTCCATTTCAGGAGATGATAGGGAACAAGATTTCCAAACTGGTGACATTATCGAAGGAGTTGATTCTACAATTACAGTGGTGGGTGAGCCCGGGCCTATTCATTCCACGTCATCCACTCTGCGAGCCACAGAGGGTTTGCATGACCATGGATGCCAGTCTATGGGGCTGGGGGGCTCATTCACAGGACCAGATGGTCCAGGGTCAATGGGAGCCCCACGAGATGAAGCGCAGTATCAACTTTCTGGAACTCAGAGCGATTCGGCTGGGATTGCAACGGTTGCAGACGGTTCTGAAGGGCTGCCATGTGTTGGTGAAAACGGACAATTCAACTGCCAAGGCCTACGTGAATCGGCAGGGGGGAACCAGGGTGAAATCCCTTCATGCCGAAGCGAAGGTACTCTTCGAGTGGGCCGAAGTCAATCTTCTGTCGATCAAAGAGGTGCATGTTCCAGGGAAGGACAATCTATTAGCGGATTGGCTCAGCAGACACTGGCTGGACCAAACGGAATGGATGTTGCACAGGGACATATTCCGTCTTATAGTGGACAGGTACGGCCCAGTGGCCGTGGACTTGTTTGCCACAGCGGAAAATTGTCAAGTGGACAGGTTTTTTGCCAAAAGCAGAGACATAAGAGCGGAAGACACCGATGCCCTCAGTGCCGCATGGCCAGCGGGTCTATTGTATGCATTTCCCCCCCTTCCTCTGTTACCCAGGGTGATTCAGAGGGTGATAGTTCTAAGGGCAGAAATGGTGTTGGTGGCTCCATTTTGGCCAAGGCGGTCATGGTTCCAGGAGCTGCTGAGGTTATCGATTCAACCTCCTTGGCGGCTGCCGAGGAGGGAAGACCTTCTATCCCAGGGCAACATTTTTCATCCTCAACCAGATATGTTACAGCTGACAGTTTGGAGGTTGAGCGGTTGCACCTCAGGGAGTTAGGATATGGTACTAGAGTGGTGGATACTATGCTGGCGTCCCGCAAAGGTTCTACCAATAGGATCTATAATACCACCTGGAAGGTTTTTTCGGCATGGTCTATCCAGAGAGGGTGGGATCCTATGAAGGTTAAAATTAAGGGGATCCTTGGTTTCCTACAGGAAGGGGCGGACAAGGGGCTTTCCACTAGCACGCTTAGACGTCAGTTAGCGGCCATTTAATCTATTCAGGGGGTGCGAGGGCGTAAATCCCTGTCAGCACACCCACACATTAGGCGGTTCTTGAAGGGTACCGCTCTTCTTAAGCCTCCACAGGTGCATAGGTTCCCTTCCTGGAAGTTGAATGTGGTTCTGAATGCTCTGTGCGGGCGACCCTTTGAGCCTATGGCTTCATGTGGGCTTAAGGAGCTGACTCTTAAAACAATTTTTCTGGTGGGTATCACTACGGCACGAAGAGTGTCCGAATTGAGGGCCCTGTCAGTGGACAAGGAGCTTTGTGTTTTTCATAATGAAAAGGTGGTTCTACGGCCAGACCCATCTTTTATTCCCAAAGTTACTTCTGTTTTTCATAGGTCCCAGGAGTTGGTTCTGCCAAATTTTTGTCCCAACCCCCAGTCCCCCAAGGAACGGGAGTTGCACTGTCTAGATGTTCGAAGGGCACTCAGTTTTTATATTGAGCGCACAAAAGACTGGAGGAGATCGGATGCCTTATTTGTCTCCTTTAGTAAAAAGTCTCTGGGACGGCAGGTTTCCACTTCTTCTTTGAGCAGATGGTTACGGGAATTTATTATTTTGGCCTACAAGGCACAAGGTCAAACCCCTCCAGATGGGATTACGGCTCATTCTCTGAGGGGTGCTGCAACTTCAGCCGTGTATCGGTCTTTTCCATCCTTAGAGGCTGTTTGTAAGGCAGCGACTTGGAAGTCGGTTCACACCTTTACCAGGCATTATAAGGTAGACAAGTGGGCTTCGGCGGAAGCAGCCTTTGGGAGGCGTGTGTTGCAGCATGCACTCTAAATAGGGAAGCCGGTCCCGCCCTGGGATGTTCAGCTTGGTTACGTCCCAGTAGTCGGACCGACCCACTGTCCAGACCACCGGAGAACGGAAGATTGGTATCACTTACCGTGAAGCTTCCTTTTCGGTGGACTGGCAGTGGGTCGGTCCGGCCCACCCGTTGAGGTTGAGCGGCTTCCTGGGTTTTGGATGTGGATTCTGGTGCACTTGTGCTTCCCTGTGGGGACGATAGTGCCTTTGTTTTCTGGACAATGACTGTTTTTTCAATCTGCCATTCTGTGTGGTTTGTTGAGCTGTAATAAACTAATCTTCTCATTTATTCGTCTCTGTACGTGAATGGGGAGGTGGTAAATTTTCTTATTAGGGGGAGGGGGCTTGGATACAACTGGCGCGCTCAGGGTGGTATAGGCCACTCCCCCTCCGGATCGTTTGGAGCACCCGACCCTGCGACATGGAGGAGGAGCCTATACCCAGTAGTCGGACCGACCCACTGCCAGTCCACCGAGAAGGAAGCTTCAAGGTAAGTGATACCAATCTTCCGTTCCGGCTATCTTGGTGGCAGTTTTGGCTGACTTGGTGTCAGGGGATGTTGTCTAATATGCAAATGAGTTCCTTTTGGGCTTTTTCAACCAAAAAAGCCTGTGTGAAACCATGGTGATGTCAGGGAGTATGACCTAATATGCAAATGAGTTCCTGCTGGACTTTTTCTAGAAAAAAAGCCCTGACAGCATATATTCAAATCCTTTAAAGAATCCTAAGGCTGACTGTATATTTGACAAGTTCTCCCTATATTCTCTGTGCTACTGAGAGAGAAATTTCACAACATTATTTGTTTATTTAAAATCTATATATCCCATGCTCTTAGTGTATTAATTTCCAAGGCAGCTAGCACTTGTCTGGACTATCTGCAGTCTTGTGAGTCCCAAGTCTTTGTTATCAAGTATAAATGATCAAAGATCCATGTACAGTGTAGATGAAGTATACAACTCTAGCTATATGTTTGTGTAAACTTCTCTCAAAGTTCTACATACTAGAAGAAGATTGCTGCCAGTTTCCTGCAAAGTGAAGGGGCAGCACTTTGAAGCACAGCTCTTGTGCAAGGTGGTGAACTGTGCCCATCTATCCCTCTCACCACACCCATGTTTCTCCCCTACAGTTTTTCTCCAGACAAGGATTACTTCTCACCTTTAAACTCTATTAGGAGAAAAAGGGTATAGGGAAGCAGTTTCAGCACTATCAATGCTATTTTATGGGACATTAGCACGACCTATATTCTGACACTCACTATAATGTCTAGCTTACGCTAGGGGTTGCTTTGGTAAACATGATCTTTTTCTTTTATTGAATTCTAAAGTGAATAAGCATGTGGAAATGTTGAATTCCAGAGACTGCTGGTCTGCATTACTTTGCATTCCCTTCAGTAATCTTTCTAGGGCTGAAGGGTGCCTTAGCTCATAAAATTGCTGATCTCTCTTATGTTGTGGCTTTTCTTTTGTTCTGCTATATGCTTAAAAATGTGTAGAGTAGAGTTCTTTAAAATGTGATTAAAATTGGTGCATTAGCTATAGAAAGCTTTCTGTGTGGATAGAAACACATTTTGGACAGAAGTGTAAAAGAACACAGTACACCCCAGGAATAATACTAAGCATTATCTACAGTGTGAACACAGATGACATAACAAAACTACAAAAATCGATGGATTAAGAATTTATCAGCTGGGCTGATTACAAAAAAATGGCCTGTTACATCAAGACTGATGGTAGCTTCATGAACATGGATGCCATTAAATAATAATCCCTGTTACTGGGTAGAAAAACAGACTCCCTTGTCTCACCTTTCTTTGTTTCTTTTGGCCATATATCTTTGCTGGCCTTTTTTCAGAGCAAGATAGTTACTTAAATATGTGATACAGAGTGACTTTACTCTCCATAAAGAACTATTCTTTGGTATCAAGGAAATGGAGTAGTGAAAACTAAGGAATGTACACCAGTGGAAGATCAATACTTTTATAACGGTTTAATTTCTGTGTGGGCAGTATAGGAAAATGAGTGCTGTCATTAAATCCTTCATGAATATGCTTAGATTCAGGGACTTATTTTGGTTTGGTGGTCTGTAAAATGTAGTTTACAGAGTAACTTCTGAATGGACTAAATGCTACCTATTAAGCATATTTTTTTCAAATTAATCTGAATTCTATGGCATTGCATAGCTGACAATGTAATCAGCTGTAATTTGTATTAGCAAGCTTGAATCCAGAACCTCAAGCACCCAGAATTATTTCTGACATCTACTTTGCTGCTTTCTGCCTAATTCTTGCTTGTTCTGTACTTTTATGAGACTTTCTTGGCTGGCTAGCCTGTCTGAACTGCCTCTCTCTGTCTCTTTCTCTCTCTCTCTCTCTCGTATGTGTGTGTGTGTGTTTGTGTGCGAGAGAGAATGTGTGTGGTTCATGTTTAGTGTTTAAAACATTTACATATCCTTTAGCTTATTGTGCTAGTAAGTTTTTTTATTTTGTGCACTGTTTGCAAACACTCCCAAGCTGTTAATGTTTTAAATGTTCACATAATGTTTGCTTGCAGCCGACTTTATGAAATAATGACATAAGACTGCAGAACAGGTGACATTTTCAGTGCTCTTCTATTTTTGTTTGTTAATAGCAGTGTATCTGTTAGCCTATATCAGGGGTGGCCAACAGTAGCTTTCCAGATGTTTTTTGCCTACAACTCCCATCAGCCCCAGCCAGCATGGCCAGTGGCTGGGGCTGATGGGAGTTGTAGACAAAAAACATCTGGAAAGCTACTGTTGGCCACCCCTGGCCTATATGACTTATCGGCCACTGACAACTTGAAAGATAAAAAGTAATGAGTCTTTGTACAATCACTGAAGTTCTCCCTTTGTCTGAATTATTTACTTTTAATTGATGAAATGGGTAGAATTATAGGGTGCTGAATTTTAAATGTTTGATTACAAATTTAGATCATGGATTCAGTGTTTTAGGATTCAGAAGTTTTTTCAGAGTTTTGTTAGTAGGAGAGCACAGATTTGGATCCAACCTATTTTTAACAGCAATAATTCCATAAATCTCCTTTTTTTCTGATTGCTTCACTCTTGCAATTTCGTAGAATTGACTATACCACCATACTGAGTGGGGGGAAAGCTGTTTTAGGAAACTTGCTGTCTGTGTTGATACCTGACCATGTAACTGAGAGATCTTCTTCGTGGTCTCTGTGCTTCACACCTCTGAAGAAGCACCAGCGCCGATCCCTGATCGGTACTACCAAAGTCCAGAATTTTTCGTGCCACCCTCCACAGGCATGCGTAATAGCCCCAATGCGCATGCTCACAGAGCTGATGCAGATATCCCGGCAGTTCCTTTTTGACCGCCACGTCGATCAGTCACACATCGGACTTCTCCGGTCGGTACTTACCTTACTCTGGTCGCAATTACCTCAGCCAGGAGAGTGGATGAATTGGTGGCTCTGAAGTATGATCCCCCTTACATTTTGTTCTCTGAAGAAGGGGTATCCTTAGCACCTGACGTTTCATTTTTGCCTAAAGTGGTGTCTAGTTTCCACTTGAATTTGGAAGTTACATTACCTTTTGTGCCGTACCTTCCTCAGATGAGGAGCGGTGACTTCATGCGTTGGTTGTTAAATTATCGTTGTTGTTCTTTCTGCATCGCACGAAGGCTTACAGGAAGGACCTGAATCTGTTAGTCTCTTATGCGCCTCCGACATTGGGACTTAAGGTCGCTGCCCAGCGGCTCTCTAAATGGATTTCAGAGACCATAAAACTTTGCCATTTGTTAGCCAAATGACCACTTCCTGGTCCAGTTCGGGCTGATTCCACCAGGGCTATTGCTACGTCCACAGCATTCCTCAAGGGTGCCTCTTTTGACAGATGTTTGTGCAGCCGTGACATGGGCGTTGCCTCATGTCTTTATGAGACACTATGCCCTGGACGTCAGGAAGCGACATAAAGCTCAGCTGGGTAACCTGGTTCTGCAATCGGCTCTTTCTGCTTGACCGCCAGCACCCACCACCAGGTAAGCTTTGCTTGCTAATCTCACAGAGGTGTGAAGCACAGAGACCACTAAGAAGATAAACAGGTTGCTTACCTGTAACATATGATCTTCGAGTAGTCATCTGTTCATTCACACCACCCACCCTCCTTCCCCTCTGCTGCTGGTCACGCTTTAGACTGGCGGCGGTCAAGGGAACTGGTGGGATATCTGCGCTCGCTCTGTGAGCATGCGCATTGGGGCTATTATGCATGCCTGCAGAGGGTGGGGCATGAAAAATACCGGACTTTGGTAGTACCAATCAGGGATTGGCGCTGGTGCTTCCCCAGAAGTGTGAATGCACAGATGACCCCTTGGAAATCATAAGTTACAGGTAAGCAACCTGTTTTTAGATTTCAAGTGAGAACTTTATCCTATATATCAGGGGTGGCCAACGGTAGCTCTCCAGATGTTTTTTGCCTACAACTCCCATCAGCCCCAGCCACTGGCCATGCTGGCTGGGGCTGAAGGGAATTGTAGGCAAAAAACATCTGGAGAGCTACCGTTGGCCACCCCTGCTATAAAAGTAGTATATTTCTTAATTACTTGCTCACACGGTTTGTTAGCAATTCTTGCAGAATATAGCAGTGAAATATATCTTTTAGTACTTCTTGATGTTTGAAACAGTGAAAGCACCTTTTGATTCTGAACTAGTTTGAGGTTAGTGGTGAACTCGATAGGGCAAAATAAACTCAAGCTTAACCAGGCAAGATAGAAGTTCTCTTGGCTGGACACATGAATGACCTGGGGAAAGAATTTTTTTTTAATTGGTTTGGCTTGTGTTCTCCCTGAAAATCCATGTGTGCAGCTTGGCACTTCCCAGTTTGTCTGCTGCTCCTGGGCGGTCAGGTGGCAATGCTTGTCAGGGATGCCTTTAACCATCTTTGGTTATTTCATCAGTTGCATCTCTTTGTGAATATGAAGGATCTGGACCTGAAACCCAGAATCGACTTCTGTAGTTTTTCTAAATGGGGCCATCTTTGAAATGTGTTTGGAAACTGTAATTTGTCCAAAATGCAGCTACCAAACTGTAGGGATGAGTAGGCTGCTAAGAGCATATTGTTTGTTGCAGGAATGAAGACTCTCGGCACGTGTATTGAGGAAGTGAGGAAACCTTGCTCTCTGCAAGTCCTGGTTTTATTTATACATCTCAGGCAGTTAATGAAACAGGAAGCATGCATGAGGTTATGTCTTCATAGCCCCCAAGATTCAGTACAGCCAGCAATTTATCAAGAATACATGTGTTAGCAAAAGGAAGCGAGAATATGAGTGTAAGACGTCTGTGCCCTTTTAGCCTTTCAGACACAATGTGGGTGGCTCAGGCTGATATGCCAAATGCGTGATCCACCCGCATTTCTGTCTTCAGGCTTTGTGGGGTCTGGGGGCACAATCACATGAGCCCCACATTCCACTCTTTTCTTTTTTATATGGCTGCTTGCAAAGGGCAGCAAAATAACAATTTGATCTTGACAGTCCCAGGAATGAATGAAATAACATTACAATGAGTTAATGAAAAAAGTGTACTAATAAAGATATGGTAATAGATAAGCCACAGGTGGGAAACAAACAATGATGAATTTATGCATTCACACTGGCACATCTTAGTATTTAATTTTTGTCCGTCCAGAAAAGATACATGTATAGGGGGAGAAGGGTTATTCAGAGGCATACTTTTGGCTAGGCAAGCCAGCCTTCCACTACAGAGCTGTTTAAGTCTCCATCATGGGGCTGGGTATGCAGTCTAGCGTTAGAGGGCCCACTAGGTCTCTTTTGAAACTAGGCTACGAAACTAGGCTACGCTATTTATACCATAGCACCCTGGTATCAGTTCTCCCCTTCCTGCACTGTACAATTCCTTGAGAGTGTAGGCCAAATTGCATGATGTGCTCTCATTTAGGTTTCAAACAACCAGGGTTAAAACACAGTTGAGACAAGAGGGGGATGGGAATGTCAATTACCAAAAAATAAGCTCTTCATGCATGAGGGAAAGCTATGTATCTTGATATTGAAAATTTTTTATCAATAAACATTACTAGCTATGTTGCAAAAATATAAGATGAATATCTTAACTTCTAGGCACATAAGCAATACTGAGGGACATATGCAAGTGACATGTTATAAACGGAATCAATTCATGTGCCTTTATGGCAAACAACATATTGTGATCAAGATACGCATGTTCAGACGTAGGTGAGAGCATGGCCAGAAATGGCCAGAAATGGGCAATCCATACTGGCCATATTAACATAGGTGAAAGCAGTGCCAGAAATGGGCAGTCCATACTAGCTCATTATTACAATATAAAAACCATTTCACTGTTCATTTCTTGTTCCCCTCCTCCCTTAGTCTAACAAAAGGTCTTCTTTCTTCATGGAGAGTTTGCGTGCTTTATGCATGACAATCTTTTCACAGGGAAATGTGTTTCTATTGCAGCCAAAAGGAATTCTTTTTATTTGGAAGTACGACTTGGAAGTGGCCGTGGGGCTGCTTATTGGGATCTTGCTGGGGCCTCTAGCCTTTTGCTAGGCAGAGGAATTTCCCTGGAAATGTGGTCTCCATAACTCAGTTTGGATGGAGTTTTGGGGGAGGCCTTCCTTCCAACATCAATGAGGCATGCCCAGGCAATTTCAGGACCCTTGGGTAGATATGGAACAGCCTGGAAAACATACTTGGAGAAACAAACAAACAATACAAGAATAATAGATGCTTCTTTCCTTTTAAAGCTTTTCTTGGCTATCCACAAATTGCCATAACTAAATTACCACACTTGTTTTGGACTGGAGCCTTTCTCCTCCTCACATGGAGTTTCAGTTTGACAAGGTCTCTACCCTTCCAATGTTAAAGGGCAAGTTTTATACACCATACATTATGTAGAATACAAATTCACAATATAAACCTATGCATCACTTCTCGTGATTCATGCTAGTGTACACCCATATAGAAAGCATGTACATAGAGATTCATGAGAGGCTTTTTACTTTGTTGCAACATATACGAATTTTAAAAAAAAGAAAACATGAAGTTGTGCACAAGATTGGAGCTCCAAAAAGAGATTACCAGAGTTGGAATTACCTCCGGATCATAAAAATGGTCACAAAAAGGAAAGAAAACTTTTGCTATAGCTTTGGAACATATGAAATTGTCAAAAAGAAGAAAAAACTTTAAATACAAACAAAATAAAACTGAGGCCTCAATAGAACAATGCTAGCTTTAACATACATGTATACAAGGGATCAGACCCAAAATGATTAGAGAACTGGATCAGAGAATTTAAACCATTGGAAATCAGTGGGTTGATCAAGTCCCACTGAACCCCCTTTTTCTCTGTGCCAGCTCATCCAAAATTTGTTCTGTGGGTCTCACATAGGTGTGAGAGTGGGTTTCAACAAACTTTAACAACAAAATCCTAAAAGCAAATAATAATTAATCCTTAAACAAACAATTCTTAACAGACATACCAGCAATTCTTAAAACCATCATAATGAACATACATTTAAACTTGACTTGCAGGTCCAGATTTCCTGCGCAGGATATTGAAAGAAAAGATGAGCAAACTTAATAACACAATGAAAAAATCCTAGAAATCAAATTATGGTTAATACCTGGTCAAAAACACAAAACAATTTTTAAATCTATTTATGATAAGCATGCAATATATATATATATAAACTTAGGAGAAAACCTAGTAAGGAGCTTGCACAGCCAAGGAGATGTGTATGGCAATGCAAAGATATGATTCAAAACTGATGCATAAAGCAGGGTGCTAAAACATCACCTTGATGAAGAAGGTTGAAATAATGGAGAGGCTGAAACTTAAAACAAGCAAATGGAAATGTGTCCTCTAATAGCAAGCCTGGCCAGGACTGTCAACTAGATTGAATCACAAAATCAAGCAGAACTGGAGTCCTACCATGTTAAGAATATGAAATATAGAAAGGGTTTTCTAAACGAAACACTCAACAAAGGTCAAACTCTAACAAGATACTCTAGAGGCATAAAATAAAATAGATAAGCATGTAGATGCCTCTTTCCACAGGTAAGAGGTTCAGCAAATAGCTAAATAGGAAGATTGATATGCACAGTTCATAGATGGAACATAAATGACATTAAGAGAGCATTTGAAGATATACATTTGAGGAATGCAGAACATTATTAAAATCTAGATTTCTAATGAAGACCAAGAGTTTTCAGGAATTCTGCCTAGTAAATTACCAACAGATCAAGAAAAGATATTTCTATGAGAAACATGACACTCAGAATAATTGCGTCACTGATAAAACAAAGTATTAGTTTTTCAAGACTTAAAAGAGAAGATGCACAGTGAGAGGGTAGTTTTATCCAAGGAAGGGTACAGATGTTCTTCTATAACATATGCTATAACTTCAAATGAAAAGAGGTCTTGTAGGAACCAAAATTTGTGAGATAATATTTTAAAACACTGTTCTTTTCAGAAAATAAAAATTCAGAACCAACAACAAAAAGATATTTTCAAATTTAAATGAATAAAAATTGTGAAGCAATTCAAAATAAGATGAAAAATTGTGATAAATGTAAAACTAATAGCTTTGACAGGAGACAAAATACATAAATACAAACAATAGAGACTAGTCATGGATTTCATTGTGAGTAACAAAAACAGCAGCCACCAAATTCTCTGGAGAAGGCTCTTGCCCAGCCTCTTCCAGCGTTTGAGGCTGAGATTGAAATTGGAAATCAGATTTGGGAGACCCTGATGCCATGCCATCTTTAGCCAGGCGAATACAACGTGCCAGAACCCACAAAAGACCTGCAAGAGAAAACACAGCAGCATGTCTGCATCCCCAGGTAAGGGGAGCTGAACCATGCCAAGTTAATAAGACCAAATTCAATTTGAAGCCACATTTAGATAAAAACCTCCATTTTCACTCCTTTTAATTGTTCTTAAAGAGTTGTTTTCAATGTCTGATTAGCATGTTCCACAATAGCTTGACCTGTGGAATTACATGAAATGCCATGCCGGAATTAAATGTTCTATTGTGTACAAAAATCAACAAATTCAGAAAAACAGGTAAAGCAAAATGAAATTCAACAAAAGAAATACAAAAATATAGATGAAGGCCTTGTCTAGCATGTACAAAACTAACAGGCACATAATAAAATATGTTATCACCCCCCCCCCCTTGTGTTCTTGCAAGAGGGAGGATGTATGTCTGGAACCATTGTTTGTTGCTGCTGTTCCAGAGGGGACAAGTTTTCAGATGCACGCTTTTAAGGGCAATGTGAAGTCACCAGGGCCATTTTTACTGCTGGTGTGTGTGCATGTGAGACAATATCTTAACTCTGGAAAATATTAGAACACACTTGAGATTAAATCAAGAGAAAAACAAAATTAATTCTATCTCACATGGCTGATAAAGAATGTTTGTTTTTTTGTTCATGAAAAGGAAAGCTAGGGTTAAAAATGAGGTTGCCCTTTGCTTTTCAGAGCAATAAAGGGTGACATGCCTTCATGCAAAAAAGCACTAAGCTATTTATTGCGCAGTGAAATTCTGCTCATTTCCTGTTTCCTCTCTAAACGCAGAGAGAGAGAGAGAGAGAGAGAGAGAAATGGCTGGAAGCACATGTCGCTATGCCGTTCTGGTATTTTGTTCTGGTAATTATTCAGTTTTTCCTTTTCAAATTGAGTCAGTCTTGCCCCACACAAAAAGGTGGCTTGCAGGGCTGTTTTTTTCCCTTATTTTTCTGTTTGTTTTAATTAAAAAAATTCTTCTATGGGGGAAGGAGCAACTTTTGGTAAAAAAAAATCTGTCTGTCTGCCGCTCCTGTATTGGCAGTAAGACTTTGTGGGGTGTTTTTCTGTCTTCATTGCACAAGCCTGTTGTTTGTACTTGGCCCGCCTTGCAGGGCTGGTGTGCAAGTTCAGAGCAGAGTTGTTAGCAATGAGAAAAAAAATGGGTAAGTGTGCTAATTGCTTTTGGTTCCTACTAAGCATTCAATGCAATTGCTGAGCAGTCAGGCTAAAATAGATAAAAGGAAGTACTTTTTCACCTTCGGGATGACTAACATGTAGAATTTACTGCTACAGGAGGTGGTGGCAGCTACAAGCATAGCCAGCTCCAAGAGGGGCTAGATAAAAATACAGAGCGGAGGTCCATCAGTTGCTATTAGCCACAGTATAGATATACATATATATGTGTATGTGTGTATGTATAGAAGAAGACATCGGATCTATATTCTGCCCTCCCTCACAACAGACACCCTGTGAGGTGGGTGGGGCTGAGAGAGTACTGACAGAAACTGCTCTTAACCAGAACAACCTCTGAGAGGGCTATGACCGCCCAAGGTCACTCCAGCAGTTGTAAGTGGAGGAGTGGGGAATCAAACCCAGCTCTTTCAGATAAGAGTCCACACACTTAATCACTACACCAAACTGACACGTATATTGGTTGCTGAATGACACAGAGTGCTGGACTGGATGGGCCTTTGGTCTGATCCAATACAGCCTCTTTTATGTTTTTATGTTAGTTTGCAAACCACACAGGTTAACAGCATAATCAGGAAGATTAAAATGACTTTAAATAGTGAGCAATGAGAAAAGTAACAACAAGAAATTAAAACCTGCAATATTTAAAATATAGCCAATCAAATCAAGGTCAATTTGGAGAGATTCATGCATAGCTGAAAGACCTTTGTTACGAGCAGCAACTTCAGCCTGCTGCACTGAGCACGGCTGCAAAGTAAAGTGTGTCTTTACGCTTTTTTCCCAGCAGACTGGGTACTCATTTGACCATCCCAGGAAGGATAGAAGGCTGAGTCAACCTTGAGGCAGCCACCTAAGACCAGCTTCTGCCAGGATCAAACTCAGGCCATAAGCAGAGCTCAAGACTGCAGTACTGCAGCTTATCATCAATTTTCCTGCTGCATCAGGATTATCAACCTGTCTTCTGATTGCTGCCCGAAGACAGTTGATAAAGACTAAACAGGGCTCTTGTGGGTTTTGACAGATAGTTGCAAAACTATGGGCTGGTTTCCCTATGCCCATATCTCTGATATTCTTTACCGATAAAAGGTCAGGCAACTCTTCCCCTGTCAAATGTACAGGGCAAACAGACAACATTTCTGCCAATTCTGGGACATCTTCCAATTTAGCCTGATCAGGTTCCTTCTCCAAAACTGCACAGACCATGCATCTCGGGGCATTAGATGGTGGGCCCACGGGTGGATCTGTTGGTGGAGGAGGGGGAAAAGGAGGAGGAAGAAGAGGGGGGCCAGTGCTTTTTAGGAAACAATCTTTGGAGAGTTGGCTTGGGTTAGAAACGGGCATAAATTTCTCTACTGCTTAACTGCATTTATGCCAGACTTTCAGAAGTTCAGTAGAAGCTTGGGTCTCTGTGTGAAAGGTCTTCCCTATCTTCTCCCAGTCCCAAAGTTTAAAGGAACCTCCCTTTGGATACCAGGGGCATTGCTTACTGATCTCTTGTAACAGAGTCTTAAGTTTGCCAGAAGTCATGGACCCACCGGACTTTTGGATCAAAAACTTATAACTCACATAAATGTTTCTGCTCAGCCTGAGAAAACTGTCCACCCATTACTTACCAAATGAAAGGGGTCATTGGAGAACGACGGAGTGCGCACTTCAGGGCCGTATGCCAGGCGTTTGATAAGTAGGAACTGAGCTGCTGGGCTGTGCCAGGTGACACCTGAAAGCAGGAGCTCTCCCTTGTCCCGGGAGCTGAGCTGTACCTGCTTCGAGGCGCCACATGTAGGAATGAAGACTCTCGACACGTGTATTGAGGAAGTGAGGAAAGCTTGCTCTCTGCAAGTCCTGGTTTAATCTATACATCTCAGGCAGTTAATGAAACAGGAAGCATGCATGAGGTTATGTCTTCATAGCCCCCAAGATTTGATACAGCCAGCAATTTATCAAGAATACAGCAAAAGGAAGCAAGAATATGAGTGTAAGATGTCTGCGCCCTTTCAGCCTTTCAGACACAACGTGGGTGGCTCAGGCTGATATGCCAAATGCGTGATCCACCCACATTTCTGTCTTCAGGCTTTGTGGGGTCTGGGGGCTCAAGTGTGTGAGCCCCACAGTTTGTATGTTGAACAATTTGCGTTGGTTTCCCCTTGGTTTCAAGGCTCAGTTCAAAGTGTTGGTGGTAAAGTCTTGAATGGTTTGTGTCCACAGTATCCAGTTCTAGCTGTCAGAGCTGGGCTTAGTCAGTCATTGGTCAAACAGTGAGAGCTGCCTGTGGGAGATAATGAGTAGCTGTTATGAAATAATTACATTCTCCCCCTCCACCACCATTTTGGAAACTTCACATTGCAGTAAAGTGGAAAATGGCAACTTTATTACTTTATGATGAAGGAGGCTAAGATGTCGACAAATTGCCCACTAATGACACTACTCCCCATCTCATCAGTGGACATCAAGGAGAATTTTTTGAAATTTCTGCATGTCATAGATACAACAAGAAAAAGGTGTGGATGACAGACGTATGAGGATGGATTGTTGGTGTATGACGTATGGATTGTTGGTGTCTAAAATTAGGACCAATATTGTGATAATTGTGCCAAAAGGGTGCAAATTATTGTTTAGACAAACACTTTCAGGCATGCATTGTGCTGTGTTCTCCCCACAACTGGAATCTCATATTGATGCAAGCTACAAACACTTCTGGCAAGAAATTTTTTTAAAAAATTTATATAACATTTATTCATTTCACCACCTGGATGAACATAATACTAGAAAGTTTCCTTACAGCATTTGCTAAAACTAACCCTGAAAGCTCTGTTTCAGACAACTTGGAGTGCTATATATTGGGGTAGATGCTGTCAAATCAGTTTTGTTGCAGTTGCCACAACTTAAACATTAGATTTTTCATGGTGCGTATGTTGATCATTATGAGTACTCACAAGTAAAAATATACTTTGCCATCTTTGTATCTAATTAGGGCCCTCAAGGAAGTTGACATACACACACACATATATATACACACAAATCAGTGTGTATGTATAAAGCCTAGTATTCAGAATTTGGATTGTGATACATGTTGGAGGATTGAATTAGTTGATTCAAATATGTAATTCTTTGTTTAAAATACTGAGTAATGCATTTTTCAGTATTTGAAATAAGTTTTATTTTCTTCTCTTAATTTAATACTCCTTTGATCCGCTGCTGATGTTATTAAGTTTCCTTCTTTCTATTTGATACTTCCTAATGAACAATTTTCATTATGTTAGAATTGTTCAGTTTCATAAGTATTTTGGATAGACATGGATTGGCCTCCTCACTTTCAATGATGAAAGTGGAGAATTTTTTCTGCAGACCTTGAGACTGAGGTTCCTTCAGAATGATACTTTTATTGTTTCTACGCAAATAATACCAATTTTATTGAATGCCCACCAGACAAAATAATAGAAGGCATATTTTCTTTTATCAGGTTTTATACAAAGCAATAAAAGTAACTATAAAAGCACAATTTTGTATGATTTATCTTTACCATAGTAAACAAATAGAAATAGAAAAGGAAGCTGTTGAAGAAGAAAGGGGAGGAGCCGTGGAAGGCATGTGATTGGAGGAAAAAGGGGCTATACCAAAGGGGAAGGAGGGCCTGGTTATACTCCTTTGTGTAGGGCCCACACAATCCTGAAACTGGCCTTGACAGTATCTCAGGGATCACCTCCTCTCATGTAGACCTGCTCAGGCACTGAGGTTCTTCATCTGTCTTTATTCAAAATATGGTAGATGGCTGTGAAACAAAGGGCTGCCTTTTGTCTTCGTAATTTCCTCCTGAAGGAAACTTGTTTCTCATGATTTCTGCTGGCACTCTTCTGCATGCTAAAGAGGGTTCTTTGTGGCCAAAGCCACAAAGCCCTTGCTGGTTATGCTGTCATGATAATAGATTAATCTGATATCTTTTAACAATAGGTTTTAGTGATGGTAAATTTAGTAGTTGTTGCCCATTGGCCTGGGTTTTTAATTAAAACTTCGATTGGTGTGTTGTAACCCACACTCAGAATCCAGTAGTTGAATGGAAGAGTAGGATATAAATGTTTTAAATAAACACACTGTGTGGAATGCAACCACTGTATTTACTTTCTATCCCTTTTAACTGCAGCTCATGTTACTGATGCTTAAATGTAAGTTAAAAATAAGAGGTCTTAAAAGGCTTGGATTTCTGAAACAATTCCAACTTGCAACCATTAAAGTGATGCAGAGACTTATAAAACGAGATGCAGCTGGTGCATATCTCCTGTTTCACTGCAACAGCCACCTTCAGGGTCTACTAAAGTAACGGCTGTCAGTACAGGGTTGTCATGTTTCAATTTGCACTGAAGACAATTACAAATTATAGTTTTGCTCATCTCTAACCCTAACCCTATTTCTAAGGGCAATGTTATCTTGATTAATTTTCATTAATGTTAATTGGAATTAGGAGCTTGCTGCCACTGTTATGGATTTCCAGTGTTTATGTTCCTGTGACCAAAGTAGACTACGTAATTATGTTTAATATTGCATAAAGAGAGAAGTTTGAGTAGGAAAGAATGTGTGATTTGGGAAGATGTGCTTAGCCATGGAGTACTATTGATTTGCAGATGTGTTCCTCCAGAAGCTTTCAGGGCATAGTTGCAGAGAATTTTTAAGAGATTTGAAGTGCATTTGGGCCACAATCCAGCATGCTGTGGGCTTGTTTCCATTCATTTCAAAGGGAATACATTATGTGGCTAAACTTCCATATGGATTGTTCTATCATTCAATATTCTTCTAAACCAGCCTCTCTTCTTTATCTGTGGAAACCCACATAACAGAGAGACAGCCATCTGATGTCAGAACAAAATGTGCAGTTCAAGTGATTTTTTCATAGTGGAAAAGAATTTTCTTCCTCCTTAACAAGCCCCCCCCCCACATGCTACATTTCTGAGTGATTGGCACAAAAATCTTAGCCTGGAAACTGTTCTATGCAGAGCTCCATGACAGTGTATTTATTTTCTACATTATTAGTATCTGCTACAGTAAATAGCTCATGAGATCAGCTGGGTCATCTATAGTGCAATATAGCAAAACAGTATTATGCATCAATTAACACATAACATTCTGTCTGCCAGTTTTTATTCTGCCTTTCATTCACTTAGGGTGCTATGTATATTTAGTTATTTAAAGCATTTATTAGCCACCAGTCTTCCTTACAGAACTTGAGGTGACTTATAAAATATGTTAAAATGTTTTTTAAAAAAATTAATATAACAATTCAGAACTGCTAATAAACTTAACCAAATGCAGTTTTAAATAAAACCATCTTCAGCTGCCTCCTAAAGATTACAAGTGAGATTACCAGGTGCACCTCTTTGGGGATGAAGTTGTTCTGTTATAGAGGGGCTACTCTCTCCTGTGTATGTACCAAATGTGCTCTTTGATCGATGGGGCCATAAGGAGAGTCTCTCCCTGTGATCTTAATTCCTGGGCAGGAACATATGGTAGGAAATGGTCTTTCTTGGTCCCAAGTTATGTTGGGCTTTAAAAGTCAAAATGAACACCTTGAATTGGATTCAGGAGTAGATGGGTAGCCATTGTAATTGCTGTACTATTGGGGTCACATGCTCCCTATTGTTGACCCCAGCCAGTAGTCTAGCTGCAGCATTTTGCACTAGCTGCAGCCTGTAAACACTCTTCAAGGGTAGCATCAAGTAGAGCACATTGCAATAGTCCAGTCTAGATGTAACACATTAATCACTGTGGCTAGGTCTGACTTGATTGGCCTAAAAACAGATGCAGTTGATGCACTCTGAACCACTACAGCTACCTGTTTTTTTTAAGGTGACTACTATGTTGAGTAGAACTCACAAACTGCAAACTTGGCTTTTCAAAAGGAGTATAATCCCATCCAAAGGAGAAATCAGAAGTTTGTGGTCAGCCTTTCTACTAATGCAGAGAACCTCTTTGTCAGGATTAAGTTTCAGTTTGTTCACCCTCATTCAGTCCCTTACTGACTCACTGGTTCAGAATATCAGCAGAATCCTTAGAATTAGAAGAAAGAGGAGAAGGGGAAGAAGAAATCAATTTATACCCTGCCCTTCATACAGAGTCTTAGAGCATCTTACAATCTTGTTCTCTTCCTTTTCCCACTACAAACATTCTTATGAGGTAGGTGTAACTGGGAGAGCTCTGAGAGAACTGCTCTTGAGAGAATAGCTCTGAGAAAACTGTGACTGACCTAAAGTCACTTAGCTGCTACATGTGGAGGAGTGGGGAATCAAAACCACTTCTCCCAGATTAGAGTTCGTCATTCTTAACCACTACACCGAACTGGTTAGGTGGGAAAGAAAGATATAGCTGGGTATTATCCATGTATTAGTGACAGTGCACCCCATACCTCTTGATGACCTCTCTTTGTAGCTTCACATATGTGTTAAATAGCATGGGAGATAAGACCAAACTCTGTGGGATCCATGGAGCAGAGAGGGAATTCCCAAACACCACCCTCTGAGACTACCCATCCCTGATAGGACTCACACCACTGTAACACAGTGCTCCCAGTCCCAAGAGGTGGCTCAGCAGGATACTGTGGTCAATAGTATTGAAAGCCACTGAGAGATCCAGCAGAATTAACAGGGTCACATTTCCCCTGTCTAAATCTATGTCATGAGCACAGGAGAAAACAGCAGTCTATTCCAAACTCCAGCATGAAGCCATGGGGTCCAAAAAATCAGTCTCTTCCAAGAGCCCTTGGAACTGAGAAACAACTATCCTATTCAAGCCTTTGGCCCAAAATGGAAGATTGGCTGGAAGTTCTCCAACATAGTAGAGCTTTTTTTTTTTTTGGCTGTATAGTTGCAGTTGACTAATGGTGACCCTGTAGGATTTTTAAGGCAGGAAATGTTCAGAGGTGGTTTGCCATTGCGTACCTTTCTGTAATGACCCTAGTCTTCCTTGATGATCTCCCATCTGAATACTAACCAGAGCCAACCCTTCTTAGCTTCTGAGATCTGAAAAGATTAAGCTAGCCTGGGCTATCCAGGTCAGAGTATAGTAGGTCTAATCACTCTCTCCTTGAGCATGGGTGGTACAACCCCTAACCCCAAGAAAGCATATACTACTCCACTTACCCACTCATCCAGCCCCCCTCTGACAGGAAGGGCAAGAGTCAACAACACAGGTGGTAGGTCTTACCTGTCCAAGGATCTTTTTCTCATTCTCTGGCTCCGCAAGCTGAAAGGTATCCATATAAATTGGACAAGCAGGTGCCAAAGCCATATCATCTGAATTGGCCTAAGGTTACCCAGTAAAAGATCTGCCAGCTGTGGTAAGTATAGTGTTTGATCTGGTTACATCTACATTGGAGTACTGCAATGCACTCTACATGGGACTGCCCTTGAAAAGTATTTGGCAACTTCAAGGGGAGGGATGGTGGCTCAGTAGTAGAGCATCTGCTTGGGAAGCAGAAGGTCCCAGGTTCAATCCCCGGCATCTCCAAAAAAGGGTCCAGGCAAATAGGCGTGAAAAACCTCAGCTTGAGACCCTGGAGAGCCGCTGCCAGTCTGAGAAGACAATACTGACTTTGATGGACCAAGGGTCTGATTCAATATAAGGCAGCTTCATATGTTCATATGTTCAATAGGTACAGAACACTGCAGCCAAGTTGTTGACTAGAGTGTATCATAAGAATAATATAATTCCAGTCTTGGGTAATCACACTGGCACCCAGTTTATTTCCAGGCATAATACAAGGTGCTGGTTTTCAAAGCCCTATGCGGCCTGGGATCATCATATTTGAAGGACTGCCTATTCCCTTATGAACCTACTCAATTACTATGATAATCTGTGAAGGCCATGATTTGGGTGGCCTGTCTGCTGAGATTAGACTGTTGGCAACCAAGAAGAGAGTCTTCTCAGTTCTGGCATCAAAACTTTGGAATTCTCTCCCCAGGGAGACTTCTGTCAGTAGGGGAAAACTTTTTGTTTCATTTGGCATTCCCTTAATCATCCCTCCTCCCTTAGTGGTATTTTTATTGTTGTTTTTGTACATATTTTAGCTCTGTTTTAAATTGTTTTAGTGATGGGTATGTGTGTTGGGGGAGGGAAGGGTTGATTGTAATGAGTTTAAAATGTGATTTTATCATGTATATTTTAATATGTTAGCTGTGTTGCTGGCCCTTGTGATGGCAGAAAGGCAGAATATAAATTATGTAAAACTAGGTACGTAAATAAATAATTTTGACCAGGAATTTGAATCCATGTCTCCCCACCTCCTAGACAGATGCAATGCTAACTGTCCTGTGAAATAGTCCTTTATAGATGAGCAAAGCTTACTGTGTGTGAATTTCATCATTGTTATCCTAGTGAATTGTGGACATGAAAGCATCTTCAGAAGAGTCTAACAGATAACATTTCATAAAGAAGGAACTTAGTATTTCTGGCTGCTGATTCTTGCCCCCCACCCACCACCCCAAGGCAGTACTAACAAAATGCATATGTATGGTGAGCTGTTTCTCAGTGAAACGATATTTTGTCATTAAAAAAAATAAATATCTAATATTTTCCCTGTTGTGTTCTTGCTTCTCCCCTGTCTGATAGTCTGATACCTACTTGTGCATGTCTCTGCGGTTGCCAGTGGAAGAGGAAGCCTATGTAGGTGAGTATTACCCAAGTGTCAAGAAAATCACAGTCAGGGGAATCAGTCATGTTCCTGTTCCTTCACTTGTAACGCATACATCATGCCTAATGTAGAAGCAAAGTAGAGGGAACCACTTAAGGTGGGGATAACAAACTGTATCTGGAGACACTTATGAGTAATAGTACTTAAGGAGTTTCATGTAGATGCCTTTGGCAGCTGGGCCCAAGCGCTCCCATTTGTAAAGTATTGGCTTTCTGTCTGTGGCTGGATACTTAATTCCACTCCATTGTACAAGCTGTTTATTTACCTGCTGGTTCAGGCTGTAAATCTCTTTGCACTTACAATAAGCAGTAGGCACAGTAAGATCTTACCTGTCTGCAAAATATACTTGCTTAGTATTGAGGCATGAGTGAGATGACAGATAAATGACAAGCTGTACCACAGCAGTGTATCAATGTTTAATTTAAGTAACTAGGCCAGTAAAGTACGTGCCATCTGTTAAGCATATTCTCAAAATGCTCAATTTTTTTAAAAAATTCCATTTTGCTCACAAACATTTGACTTTGCTAGTAAGGCTGTAAATAACAGAAAGGAAAACTGTGAGGAATGGCCAGGAAAAGATCAAGTGTTTCTAGAAAAGTTTTTGACATATTGTTAACTATATGTATGCATGTAGTGTAAAGTTTTTCCCCCCCTCCTTGTTAAAAATAGGTTTTTAAATGGGAAAGAAAGCTGTTATCCTTGCATTGTACTCACACTGCTAGTAGGCTGAAGAAGGGAGAGTAGGGTGTTTTTTTTTTAAAAAAAACTTGCTTCTCTTTAACAGACATGATTTGATGAAATTATTATAGTATATTTTCATAATTGCACTAGCATGGGCTGTGTTAGAGGAAACAAGTCTCTTTGTATTTTTACTGTTCTTTGTGAAAGGAAAGGTGTGTTGTGGTTTGGTTAGTATAATGTGCAACACTTTAAATGTTCCTTATTGTACCACCTAGTTATCAATCAGATATACACCTGGTGTGGCCCCCCAAAGTGGCCCATGAAACTTGAATAGTGGCAAGGTGCCTCCTGCAGCCAAGCTGGAGTTAAAAACAGCCAGGCTGGACACCACTGGAAACCAGAGGCACACCACTGGGAGAGTGCGGCCCATCCCAGAAGTGGGGGGAGGAAGGTTAAAAACTGCAGGCCTGGGCAAGTGTTAGGAAGCAGAGGTGGGGTAGGAGGTATATGAAGCCAGAGTGGAGGATGCTGGCATGAAGAGGCAAAGCTGGGGGGCAGAGTCATAAGAACATATGAGCAAGACTCCTGGATGGAGCAGGAGGACCAGCAGGGATCAGGAAGCTAAGGGAATGGCCTTAGGAAGAGGAGCTGGACCCAGGGAAGTTGGGGAGGAGTCAGAGCCAGGCAAGGGGCTGGAGGCAGAGGCTAGGAGGTGCAAAACGCCAGACCCAGCAGCAGCAGGTATTGCTAGGAGCTGTCCAGGAAACCTTTTGGGGGCTTGGCAGTCGGGAGTCTAGATAAGGTGACACAGGTATGGACTGCACTCAGTGGAAGAGCATGGAGGTGTAGAAGGGTAAGCCTGGTAGGACTTTGTAATCACTATTAGAAAATCATGTTTGGCCTTAGAGGAGCCTGGGAGGACAGCCCTAGCAGATTGAAGGCAAGGGCTCTGATCTGAGATGACACAGGTGACATCCAGTTTTCCTCTTTCTTCACATAGTGGTGTATTATAGTACTTACACTAGCTGGAGAAACAGCTAAGTATGTTTTGGCATCTTAGTTAAAGAGGGCAATGAGTAAATGGTACCAAGCTCATAGCATCTTTTCAGAGTTATAAAATGACAATCAGTCTTGTGTGATGCTGTATGTCTGGAATAATGCCCCTTTCTAATGTTGTCAAGTGGAGTATAAAAATAACTAAAAGCTATTTGTAAAATTCTCTTGAAACTTTTTAATTTTGAGAACTCCTTTTACTGCTCCTTCTGTTTGTTTAATATTTCTTGACTAAACCTGAGACCTTCTGAACACAAAGCAGGTTTTCTACCAGTGAGCCACAGCTCTCCTCTCTCCATGCATTCTTTCCTTGCACAGCTTGCATAAATGGAAGATGGAATTTTCAACTAAAAGCCAGTAGGCTGTGATGCCAAAATGTGAGTCCTATCAACAACTGAGGTTTGTTTCTTTCCCAGTAACTGAGATTATTAATCATATGTTAATCTTGGTTAAGAACCCTTAGTTTATGGGGTTAGAAACAAACCTCAGTTAGGGAAGATGCCCACAACTGGATGTTGTAGTAAGGCCAGATTAATCTGTAGTATTTTCACATGGAGGCGGGAGGGAGCATGTGAGGCTGCCAGTTATCCAGATTTGTGACCATCACAAACAAATATTGTTTCTGATATCTTAATTACACTATAGTCATACATTAAAATAACTGGAGAAAAAGAGAGTTGAATCTAGACTGAATTGGCAGTTCCCAGCAATACCCCTTCCCAATGTACATAATTTAATCTTTGAATGATGTTGACATTTTTGTTAAAATAATGAAGAATAGTACTATTTGATCATGAAATGGGCCATGTATGCTTTATACTGTTTACCCCATAAGAAGACTGAATTATATTTAATGTATTGATTACATATCCTGGGGCTGACAAGTGGACTTCAGTGTCTTGCTTATGCTCTGTAGTTGTACCTACAATAGCAAAAATCAAAAGTAAACTTTTTTCAGAGATGATGTAAAGCTAATTCAGCAGTGAATGACTTTTGCCTGTGACACTGAATCCTGGGAGAAAATGAAAAATGACTGACAGGAGGGGAGAGAGAGATGCTGCACAACAGTGTTTCTGATGGCTGATAGACAGTTGCTTTCTAAATTAAAGTTCAGCATACTTCAGTCTTACACCTGGCAAGGTTTCTTTTAGAATGGTAAGAGGAAGAATTCTGTATAAGAGCAAACCATGTGTATCCTGATTAGTAGGAGATGAGGAATGACGCATCCAGAGTGAAGGGGAAGCTTGCCTTGCCTTCATTTAGTTCTGCTGTCTCATGTATCTACGATAATTGAATATCCAGTCCTGCCTGATGCAGAGATGGAGCAGAATTACCCATACAGCAGAAGCTGATTGGTTGGAAGTTTAGACTGCTAGAGAAGTGAATCATTCAAGTAAAGTTAGTGAGCAGGACTGCCAAGAGCTACCATACTTTTCCAGACAAACTGTGATCTCTCCTTGCACCAATCCAAACAGCATATTAAAAACAAATCATGTGACCTGCAGCTGCATGGGCCTCTGAGCAGGATGGTCAAGACTCTGGAATTTTGTCTCACTCCTTGGTGGACCTGTCTGTGGGTAGGTATTTTGGGCTTGTAGGAATCTTAAATTATCTAATGAATGTGTTCTTTATGGCACACAAGTAGTTCTGTCATGGCATACAGTTTAATAATAATAATAATACATTTTATTTATATCCCGTCCTCCCCGCCAAAGCAGGCTCAGGGTGGCTTACAACATGAAGAGAAGTATTGTTGTTCATTATTTGTTGGCTTTTTCATTAGAATCTTTTAAAATAATTACATGTATAGCATTTAAGTAATTGTGTGTTAGGAGCCCCATGGTGCAGAGTGGTACGCTGCAGTACTGCAGTCCAAGCTCTGATCATGACCTGAGTTCGATTCTGGTGGAAGCTGGGTTCAGGTAGCTGGCTCAAGGTTGACTCAGCCTTCCATCTTTCCGAGTTCAGTAAAATCAGGGCTCTTTTTCTCGCTGGAGCTCCTCTGCATATTAGGCCACGCCCCCCTGATGTAGCCAATCCTCCAAGAGCTTAGAGGGCTCTTTGTACAGGGCCTACTATAACTTCCAGGAGGATTGGCTACATCAGGGGTGTGTGGCCTAATATGCAGAGGAGCTCCTGCTAAAAAAAGAGCCCTGAGTAAAATGAATACCCAGCTTGCTGGGGGCAAAGTGTAGATTACTGGGAAAGGCAATGCCAAACCACCCCGTAAAAAGTCTGCCGTGAAAACATCACTCCATGGGTTGGTAATGATTCGATGCTTGCACAGGGGCACTACCTTTACCTTTTTAATTGTGTGTTAGGTCTTCTATTAATTAAAAAATTGCAGCAATGCACTGTATGTTTGTGAGCCACTAGCTACAAGAACTGAATCTGCATGAACTGCCTTAAGGAGCAGTGCTCCTTGGCATTATTTATATATAGGAAATACTGCTGTTAAGGGGAGGGAATGTGACATGGTATAGCCCAGTCTCATCAGATCTTGGAAGCAAGGTTGGTACTTGGATGGATATCACCAAGGGAAATTCTGCAGAGGAAAACAATGGCAAGCACTTATGGTCATCGTAAGTTGGTTGTGACATATTGTTATTAAATCTTGATAAGATTTAGCAGACAGGGCCATCTAAGGCAAGTGCTATTCCTCTTTTTTTTGTAGGCAGTACAGTATTTGAACACTTATAGGCTGAATTTCTCAGTAATCAAATAAAAAGGAGGAGACCAAAGTTTGCATCCCAGTACACACCTAGTAATGAATATCCAGAGGATGCTGGTAGTAACAAATTTCAGCTTATGTTTTCTTAGGCCTGTTGTTTCTACTTGTTTGGAATCTTTTCAGTCATTTGATTAAAACCCAGAAACCATAACCCATAACTCATTAAGGAGTCTTCAGAGTATTGTAGTGCATAACCTGTTCTACAAAACACAGTGACTTTTACATACACCTTGGTGCATCCAGGGCTTTTTTTCTTTTTGGAGCAGGAACACAGTACCAGCTGGCAGTTCTGGCTGGGGGTGTTGCCTTATATGCAAATTAGTTCTTGCTGGGCTTTTTCTACCAAAAAAACCCTGGGTGAGTCCTTTTAACTAAATGGACTAGGGCAGGAATTTTTGCAGAGCTACAAAAAAGCAAACATCTATTAAAATTAACAGTGTTTATTTATCAATAAACATGCATAGGAACTGGGCTAAAAGCATATGCTGCACATGTCAGTATTAAAAAAATGGAAGAGGAAATTTATTTTAGAGACCTCATGACTACCAAATAACAAATACTACGTAGATTATTTCTTTCAATAAGATACATCTTTTGGAAGAGTCTGACTGTAAATTTGCCTCATATCACATACCAGTTTTTCACAGAGCTGTAACTTTCTCACATACTCCTTCCTATCCTCAAGTTTGAATGTGTGAAACGTTTTCCTTGATGTCAGACATTGTCACCTACTTAAAAAAAACAAGCTGAATATCACTGTGAAATATAAGTGTTTTCACTGTCACCATGAGTTTGGAAATATTAAAAGAGTCGGTATCAGTAATGTATGTTTTGTCTATACCAGTTTTCACAAATATATTAGAAGCTTTGGCACTTGAAGACTTCAGGGTTTATTTTCTTTTATATTTTTAAACTACATGGTTTAGTGCATAGGCTGTGGTGATCCACTTCTGAATTTATTGGCAGGAACTTACAATTCTCATGATTCAGGATAAGGGGATGGGCTTCCTGTAGACTTCTATGTAATGTTCCATGTAACTGTTTCCTTTCCTTTTGCCCACTGTGTGATTGTATGGTGATGTAGAATTACACATCCGACATTTTGAATTTGGGCAATAATATCTAAATGGAAATTGTGCTGCTCTGTAGAATCCTTAAAATATATATATTTATAGAACGTTGTGCCTGTTCTCCACAAATATTGCAGTAGGGTTGAGTGTGTCTGTAGTATTTAAGATTGAAGTGAATGTGACATGTTCCTTTCATGATTCAGAAAAAAAATAATATTCTTCCATCTAGGCTTTAAACTATTTTATAATTTTGTAAGGGCAAATAGCACAGTAGCACATAAATAGCACAAATAGTATAAGGTCTGATACTAGCTGCACGTTACTACTGAATTTTGGTGACAGTTGAAGGGGATGCTACTGACACTTGGAAGAATTGCATCTGACAGCAAGCCCCTCAGCCAGGAAATTTATCTTTCATTCTCCTTCCCATATTTTCACACATATGGCTGACCTGTAAATAAATGTATTTTTTTCCTTTACTGACTGATGGTAAGACCCTATCCGTCAAACATTTTCATATGAACATTATTGGGTATATTACCATCTGAAATATGGGTGGAAATAAATTGATGGGTAGCTTTTTTATTTCTTTACTCAACTCCACAATTGTTATTACAGAAATCTTTATTGCTTGGTGATATTACCTTAGTTGAACAAAGCCCATCGTGAGTAAGGAGCATATTTTATATTTATGTATTTGGTAGGTAATAATTTATGCTGGTTTTTTTAACTTATGAAAATGATAGTGGTTGGCTGATCTGTTGTACTCTGTTTAGAGAAAAATAGGGCCAAAATGAACAAAAATATAGGTTAGGCATAGAGAGATATGATGTTCTTGACAACGGCCAAAAATAGACTTGCTGTTTGAATACTTAAATTATAGATACAAAGGGATATAACATTGATATATTAGAGAAAGCCATACATTAGAAAGGATGCTGTGCATTAGAAAAGATGGTCAGTCCTGAGTTCTAATTATAAATACTAAGCCATCAATGTATTCTTAAACTATCTTGCTTACACTGAAAATCTTAATGGCTCAACTAATAGCATTGTTTCTAAAAGTAACAAAAGAAAACCAGATATTCTCCAGTTTAATATGCTTTTCTCCCTGGAAGCTTGAGATAATGTTTTGGCAACCATATTGCAAGCCCAGAAAGGCTAAAACGGCTAAACGCAGTTATATTTTAATATTTTACTAACATAGTATACTCTGGCTATATTACAGTGAATATAATTTTGTTTGAAAGCAGAATGAAGTTTGAGTCCAGTAGCACCTTTAAGACCAACACAATTTTATTCAAGATATAAACTTTTGTGTGCATACACAAAATGGAAGTTGTCAGTCCATACATATAGGTAAAGAGTGAGCAGCAAATTAGCATACAGCATAACAGTTGTTTGACACTTGTTTGGCCAAACTGAAATAACAAGCTCAATTTATATGGTCACCATTAGGGATTGGCATGAACTGAGAAACAAATCGCAGTTCAAGCATGAACTGGGCCAGTTTGTGATTCATTTTGAACTGGTTTGTTTGTTTGAGTCATTCCCAAACCAAAAATCAAACTGCATTTTTCCATAGTGGTTTGTTTGATTCATTTTTGCGGCTTGTTCTCCAGACAGCCTAATGCTGATTCAAACAATTCCTAGGCAACATTCGGGGCGAACTTTTGGAGAGCCGTAGAAACACCCAAAGGTTGATTGGCAGGTCTGGGAGTCAACCACTTTGCAGCACAAAGAGACAAGAGTTAGTTCAGTTGTTGTTTGCTGCATGGCTGATTTAGGGGAGGCCTTGAGGGATTCCTTTCCTCACACACACAGTGGGGCAATTTTTAAAACATGTCTCCCAGCTGGGAAGGTGTTCATTGCTGTGGTTAAGGGACCAGACCCGAAGCCTAGAACTGAACTTTCCTGTGGGCACCTGCTTTTTGGGGAGCTGTAACTGAAATAAAATTTTTGCCAGCTTGGTGGGCTGGTGAAGGAGATTTTACTGAAGACTTTCTGTGAGTTTGGCATCATTAACTCTTGAGAGGGCTGTACTACCACCTCCTGAACAAACAAACCATGAACTGGTTTGAGAATTCAAATGAAACACAAACCTGCAAGAACCACTGGTTCAGGCAATGAGATGAACCAACCACAGTTTTTCTGATTCATGCTCATCCCTAGTCACCATTTGTTTGTGTCGACTTCTGAAGGAAATAAATATATCAGAATCAGAGATTGATAGGCAAATTCTGCAGGACCTCCTTTCCCACTCTGTTCCTAAGAGAGCACTATGGTCATCAGATCAACATCTGCTGGTGGTCCCTGGCCCAAAGGACATCTGCTTAGCCTCAACCAGAGCCAGAACTTTTTTGGCTCTAGCTCAGTGGAACATTCTCCCAAGTGAGATCAAGGCCCTGCAGGATCTTCTTCAATTATGCTAGGCCTTAGAGATTGAGGTGATGGATGTCCAGTTATATTGGTCTCCCTTGGTTCACTCATCTCTGCCTTTGTATGATATCTGATCAGAGATTACCAGTAGTGATTGCCCACTGTGCAACTGGTTAATTATGGACACAGCTTTGTTGCACCTTATTAGAGCACTATGCAAATATACCTATTTGCAGTCTTGCATGCTGACTTACTATTGTTGTATGATTTAGCCAACAGAGTGTTTTTATTTGTTTTAACATTGTTGTAAGCTGTCCTGAGCCCTG
Organism: Heteronotia binoei; assembly: GCF_032191835.1. NCBI lineage: Eukaryota > Metazoa > Chordata > Lepidosauria > Squamata > Gekkonidae > Heteronotia > Heteronotia binoei. The sequence continues at coordinate 112,931,578 of NC_083226.1, read as the reverse complement.
CAGGGTAGGGGAGGATATAAATCTAACAAAATAAAGGTTCCCTTCTTAATTGCTGAGATTAATTAAGATCTTGCTATCACACTCCAGCAATCTCATTTCAAGCATGAAGGCAACCATGCAGCATCCTGCTCTTTGAGGTGGGACAGTTGACTGTACAATGTATTTCCTCTGTCCTTCCCCAGACCAGAATAATACATTCCAATCTGTCATTCTAAATTACATTACATTCTGCTATTCATTATGTTACAATCTACTATTCCAAATAAGAAATAAAATAAAATAAAGAGGATATATAGTTCTTGATGATTGATGGGAATACAAACGTAAGGACTGAATGAGGTTAGCATATGTAGTGAGATTTTTTAAAAAACCAATATCCCTGTTAAGTCCAAGGAGTTCTATTGTTCTGGGTGTTGTAATAACTTGTAACTGGTTCCTGAAATTCTTTTGTGATAAAACATCTAGTTTGAGGTCACCCATTGAATATCTTGGAAGACTGAAATGTTCTCTCAGTATTATGATTCTTGATACCAGATTTGTGTTTGTTTATTTATTTCTAGTTTTCAACCATTCTTCCCTGGCAAGCCAGGCTCAGAGCAATGTACAACATAGTCATAAAAAACATAAATTAAAAAGATTAACATCAATAATAACAAAATACAAGTGGAGATGGTGCAAGAAAAACCAGTAATGCTGATATCTCATGGGAAGGGGTGGGAGTGCCAAGCTGGACCCTTCACTGTTCTCAACTGAATGCTTGGTGGAACATCTCTCCCTTGCAAGCTCTGTAGAACTGTTACTTTGGCATAAGGTTTAACCTGTTTGCTCTATGTAGAGTACTGAAGGGCATTTTTGGCATTTAGTGGCATAAACAATGTTAGAAGATGAGCAAATGAATGAGCCTGAGATGGTATAGTTGATGATGTTAGGTGCCATGATCATGATGCCTGGGTGCATGTGGCAGCAGAGTTTGCATCTAAGTCTATTGCAAGCTCTAGTACCAGTGTCCATGTTCAGGTTAAATGTTCCATTATTGTGGATGAGGAATTGTTTAAGATTGGAGGGCTGTCTGTGCGTAAGAAAAGTTCTTCCTCCAGTGCTTGTGAAATAGAAGTGCCATTATTCAGTAGAGTTTGTAAGTCAATTTTGGTACAGTTGTACATTTGGATTTATTTCCTTCACTATGTTTTCCCCTGGAATTAATCCCAAATTAAATCCAAACAAATGAAGACCATATAAACTAAGATTCAGCCATATAAACTAAGCTTCAAACAAACACGGCAAATCCCACCTGGATCTGTCTTTATTTAGAAAGATGAGAAGCCAGAAATGGTGAGATTACACTTTTAATGTATCAGCGCTGGTGTTTGTATTTATTCATAATTAGTACATTAACAAATAAATTGTTGTAAAACAGTACTTGGATTATTTTGAGTCTGCCCTGGTAAGGGACCAGGATGTGCCTGTTTAGAAGTAAAACAGAGCGCAGAAACACAACTTAAGATATTCAGACTTCTTCCCTTCCACAACGTTTGATTTATATTCCTGCTGTGTCATCATAATGAACATAGCAGCCCATAGTATATGTTCATTCACTATAATATGAATAAAAGATGGCAGTGACGTGTCCTCCTGCATCTTAATGCAGAGCTATAAAATGGCTTCTTGTTGAAAGAAAACATACTCATACTTACTTGGTTTCAGCTCTGATGTCTTAGAAATGTTTCCTTTTTGTCTTTCAGTTGACTTCAAACCTCATGCTAGCATGGACACAGTGCACCATATGCTGCTGTTTGGGTGCAATGAGCCTGTGTCAGATGAAGATTACTGGTAAGGAAAATAGGGTGGTATTTATGGCACTGGTTTAATTTGCTCTTCATTGAGAATCTGGGCTGGCAATACTTTGGCATAAAGAAAACAAGCCTTGGATGTGAATTCTAGGATCTATTCAGGTTAAAAAAACATAAGAACCAGGGCAGGTGTCAAAATATCTCCCATGAGTGTACTTTGATCCTTTCTGTACAACTGTTCTCTTTTAGTTAATGAAGGGGGACAACCTGTACGTGTGAAAGGGGAAGGCAATGAACATGCAGAAACATTTTAATGAAGATGATTGGGAGGAACAGAAAAATACACACTTTTTATCTATTTATGTTATTTGTAGTCCACCTTTCTCACTAAGATTCAGGACAGATAACACAGTGTAAGTCAGTATGATCAACAGGATGGGACATCCATTATACAATACAATAACTAGGGTTTGGATTGCAGAAATCTAAAACAAGTAGAAATCTGAAACAAAAGCATAAGTATTTAAACATGACATGTTACATGACTCAGAAATTTCATAGTAGGAGCATACATATAGCAACAATGTTACACAGAAGTATAGTCTTCAGTCCCTATCTTATAACTAAAGCATCTTTCTGAACTATTTCACTATAGTACAGCCCTGTTTCTGTGCCTTTCTCCTTAATAATTAAGTCAGGGAAGTATGAGCCTACCTAAGGCCGTTCCATAAGTGTGGGAGTGGGAAGAGAATGCTTATGTACAGAAAGAAGTTGATTTTGCCCATTTGCAGGATGGCACCTGCAGAAGGCCCCATTCAAAAGAGTGAGGCCATCATAGTAGAGCATAAAGAGAGAAGCAATAATAACTGATCTTCCAGTTATAACTGAACTGCAGTGTTCTGCACCAACTGGAGTTTTTGAGCTGATTTCAAGGGGAAACCTGTGTAGAATGCATTACATTGTAGAATGCATTGTCTAGTCTCAATGTTACCATGGTATGGATCCGGGTTGCCGGACTGGCCGTGCCAAGGTAGGGGGCCATTTTGTGAGCTAGGCTAGATTGTATTACAGATTCTGGCTTGATTTCAACGCAAAGCATACCAATAGCAGGGAATATGGTCTGTGCAGCACAAAGTCAACTAGAAAACCGGACTGTGACAAAGACTAATCCTCTAGAAGCAATACAACATTTAATGTAGAATAAACATTAACAAATACAATATATGTAAAGTGAACACTTAATGCATATACATAGGAATATTCTATAATGCAGCAACACTTCACCATCCTACAGATAGATAGAAATAGTCTCAAAAAATAAGTCCCAAGCACTCCAAAACAATATATTAATCCAGTGTCCCTCTATTATTAGGTGCTTGCTGATTTCTCTGGGCCTGGAGATTCTTCCCACAAAATTGGGGTGCAGGAACATTGAGCTTGACAATTGTTTCGTCTCTTTGTCGAGAGGCCTGGCTAACCCTGCTATATAGCCTTCCTAAAAATGTTTGCATTCATTTCAAAATGAAACAAGATAAAGCCTTCACTGTTTTCAAATATTGCAGTACACGTTCTTCTAATTGGCTTTATTATTGCAGAACATGTACTGCAATATTTGAAAACAGTGAAATGAATGTAAACATTTTTAGGGAAGCTTTATAGCAGGGTGAACCAAGGTGTGTTAATGTACAAAGGGGCAGTTTGAGTGAATACACATATGTGAACTCCATATAACAGAAGGTATAATTCTTCAAACTTTGGCTGATTTGACTGATCTGAACTCCTTGAATATTCATTGTTTTGGACAAGCTTGATGAATGAATAGAAATAATTTATTATTATGAATTGTAGATACAGGGCTTTCTGAAGTGCTCAGTTTGTAGTTATTTCATGTGGTTGTTATGGCTTCAAGTTTTTAATCAGAAGATTAATCAGCTAAAGGTTTGGGGTGATTAATGTGTGTGTCTTTTTGAGATATTGAAAAAAGTGTGAAGACTTACAATTTAATAAACCAGAAAGTACTCCTTGTTAAAGAGAAGGGCCATCTGTAATATTTCATTTTTCAGTCTATAGTGCCTTAAAACAAAAGAGACTTATAAAGTACAGATAACATCACAGTTAATTAAAATGTGTTTTCACAGATTAAATTTTTCCCCATGGATTAGTATTAAACCAGTGACTGATTTACTGATTAAACTAATTAATGATTGCAACAACAACATAATAATAAACCCAACAGCTTCAGAATAGCAAGCAAATCACAAATTTCTACACCTTCATTCTCATCAATAAGATATGGATATTAATAAATCAGAAGCAGCTTTGAAATATCTTTTAAATTTTGATTGGGCCATTAATATTTGAAAAGGCCAGTCTATAAAGCAAGTAACAAGAAATGCTAACTTGACCCTAAAGGGTTATGAGATTGGCAAGGTGCACTATTTATAAATTACTACAGTGCCTCCTATTTCAAAGCATTTAATAGTGGAATATGTATGTTCAAATGCTTTGTGTTAGATACTCTTTACACACTCACTATTCATAAACCTTTCTTTAATCAGGTCTGTTTTAATTTTGCATTTAGTCAGTTGCAGCATCTGAGCTACCCTTGACCCCTTACCTCGCCTTCATCCATTACCTAATACTGGCATATCTTTAAGGAGGGCAGGAAAAGTTTGGCTAAGCTTGGTAGTCATTGTTTTCAATTGTCATTTTAACCCTCATTCCTTCAATCCTGCCTTCACTCCCAGAAACCATGTGTTCTGTTTTATCCAGATGATATCTGCTTTATCCAGGTGATACTGAACTCCTACTTCACATTTTCCAGATAAAGCCACACCATTAAAACTTCAGAAAATGCTAGGGGAGAGGTACCGTAGTGCAGTGGCTAGAGTTTTGTGCTAGGTTATAGGAGACCCATGTTTCTCAATCTACAATGAAGTTTGCTGAGGGACTTTGGATCAGGCAGGCACTCTGTCTTAGTCTAACATACCTCAGTGTTGTGATGGTAACATGAAGAAGAGGATACTTAAAGAATGCTTCCCTGAGTTCCTGGAAAAGAAAGCCATGATAAAAATATACTATTTTTTTTAAAAAAGTAATCAATTAAACATCTTTGTGTAGGAACATTACTAAGGACATCTGTTCTAATTAAAGGTTTATTTTTATCTTAAAGTTAGTCTGTGTCATTAATTATTGGTTTATTAAAGTGATACTTTCCCATGGCAGGACCTATTCCATTCCAAATACATTTGATAAAAGTTTTTGGACAACTGGATGTAAACACATTGGTACTTGAACCTCTCAGTGGGCTAGTAGCACTGTAATGCTTATATCTAGGGATGGACTTGAACTGGTTCAGACTTCTGTCTGAGCTGAACTTTGCCTGATTCGAAGTTTGCAAGCTGTGGATCAGGAATCACATGTTTGGCATGGACCTATCCAAGCTGAGGCTTAGTAAAGAAAACTCTCCCAGAAACTCACACAAAAAAGCTTGTGAGGGGGTTGTCTTCAGCAGTCCTGGAAATGCCAATATGGACCATCCCAGGCTTGGCAGGCAATGCTGCTTGCAAATCAGACAAGTCCACATTCCCACTCTTCAGGATGGGTGGTGTGTGTGTGTATAAGCAATGGAGCTGTGCCTTTGTATGTTGTTTTTGTTTCTGTTGGGTCTTGGGAGTTCTGTGTGTCCTTGTGTTCATGAAATAGTATTGCTGGTGGGCTGGAGGGGAGGGGGGAGAGGAGTTTTTGGATCTCCTGGCAACAATATACACAGCCACATGAAATTTCTCATCAACGTTAGTCCATCAGGGGCCTGGGGGAATTGCCTTTCCTGGGTTTCCATGCTGCAATTCCTTTTTCCTCCCATTTGTTTCTCTGCTGCAAAGGGTGCTACTGCTTTTCATTTCACCCCGCATAACCACTTCCCCTTGGGTTGTCTGTGCCTAAATCACTTCAGAGTGACTGATTTGGGTTCCCTCAGTCTTCTCCATCTCAAATCCCTACACCCTCCCCTGTCCCTGGCGTTTCTGCCAAAATTGTTCCACAGTTGTTGCCTTGATTTTGCCTCCACCTTCTGCATCTCTGACAACCACTCCACTGCTTTATAGGGGATGTACTAAAAAGAATAAGAAGATTGCCCACTGGAAATATCTCTCTCTCGGCTTGACTTCGCGAACGAAGATTTAAGAAGGGTGCAGTAGTCCACATCTGCTGCAGGCTCGCTGGTGGCTGACAAGACCAATGCGGGACAGGCAGATCCGGCCACAGTGGCTGCAAAGAAAAGTCTGATTTGGGGTTGGTGCTGTAGCAGTGCGATTCTTCCTCAATCTCCTTTTGTCCTCAAGACCAGCTATGCGTGCGTTCTCAAAGGAAGAGACAGCCTGGTGGATGGTGTGCCTCTATGCTTTGCGATCTGAGGCTAGGTCAGACCACTGGTGATGGTTGATGCGACAGGTGCTAAGGGATTTCTTCAAGGAGTCCTTGTACCTCTTCTTCGGTGCCCCTCTATTTCGATGGCCGGTGGAAAGTTCGCCATACAGAGCAATCTTGGGAAGGCGGTGGTTTTCCATCCTAGAAATATGCCCTGCCCAGCGCAGCTGCATCTTCAACAGCAGTGCTTCGATGCTTGTAACCTCCGCCCTCTTGAGGACTTCAGTGTTGGTCACAAAGTCACTCCAGTGGATGTTGAGGATGGTGCGAAGGCAGCGCTGATGAAAGCGCTCAAGGAGTCGCAGGTGATGACGATATAAAACCCACGATTCGGAGCCGTAGATGAGGGTTGTCAACACAACCGCTTTGTAAACACTGATCTTTGTGCCTTTTTTCAGATGCTTGATGCTCCATACTCTTTTGTGCAGTCGGCCAAATGCACGGTTTGCCTTTGCCAGCCTGTTGTCGATCTCCTTGTCAATCTTGGCATCTGAGGAGATGATGCACCCCAGGTAGCTGAACTGCTGGACTGTCTTCAGTACTGATTCACCCACAGTGATGCAGGGAGGGTGATAATCTTCCTGGGGTACAGGCTGGTGGAGAACTTCTGTCTTCTTCAGACTAACTTCTAGGCCGAATAGCTTGGCAGCCTCTGCAAAGCAGGACGTCATATGCTGCAGAGCTGATACCGAGTGGGAGACGAGTGCAGCATCATCAGCAAACAGTAGCTCTCGGATGAGTTTTTCCATTGTCTTGGAGTGAGCCTTTAGTCGCCTCAGGTTGAACAGGCTGCCATCAGTGCGATAGCGGATGTAGACACCATCGTCATCATCTAGATCTACTGCGGCTCTTTGAAGCATCATGCTAAAGAAGATCGTAAAGAGAGTTGGCACGAGAATGCAGCCTTGCTTTACACCTGTGCCTATTGGGAAGGGCTCCGAGAGGTCGTTGCAGTGTCTGACTTGGCCTCGCTGGTCTTCATGTAGCCGGATGATCATGCTGAGGAATCTCGGGGGACATCCTAAACGTTCCAAGATTTGCCACAGGCCTTTCCTGCTAACGGTATCGAAAGCTTTGGTAAGGTCGACAAAAGTCACATATAGACCCTTGTTCTGTTCCCTGCATTTCTCTTGGAGCTGCCTGAGAACAAATACCATGTTGGTGGTGCTCCTGTTAGCTCTGAAGCCGCACTGACTCTCTGGGAGGAGTTCTTCTGCAATGGTGGGCACCAGTCTGTTCAGAAGTATTCTGGCAAGGATTTTGCCTGCGATGGAGAGCAGGGTTATCCCCCGGTAGTTGGAGCAGTCTGACTTTTCTCCTTTGTTCTTGTATAGAGTGATGATGATTGCATCGCGAAAGTCCTTTGGTAGTTTGCCTTGTTCCCAGCAGGTGACAAGTACTTTGTGAAGTGTGCTATGTAGTACTGTGCCCCCATGTTTCCAGATCTCTGGTGGGATTCCATCAACTCCCGCTGCCTTGCCACTTTTCAGTTGCTTGATGGCTTTAACAGTCTCTTCTAGGGTGGGGATCTCATCCAACTCTGTTTTCACTGGTTGAAGTGGGGTGAGGTGGATTGCTGAATCTTGAACTACGCGGTTGGCACTGAAGAGAGCCTGAAAATACTCCGACCACCAGTTCAGTATGGATGCCTTGTCTGTGAGGAGCACTTGGCCGTCTGCACTACGCAAGGGACTCTGAGCCTGATATGATGGGCCATATACTGCCTTCAGGGCTTCCTAGAATCCTCTTAAATCACCAGTGTCTGCACACAGCTGGGTTCTCTCTGCAAGCTTGGTCCACCACTCGTTCTGAATGTCTCGAAGCTTGCGCTGGAGGTTGCTACATGCAGCACGAAAGATTGCTTTTTTCCCGGGACAGGAGGGCTGAGCAAGATGTGCTTGGTAGGCAGACCTCTTTTTCGCTAGTAATTCTTGGATCTCTTGATTGTTCTCGTCAAACCAGTCCTTGTTTTTCCTTGTGGAGAACCCGAGGACTTCTTCAGAGGTCAACAGGATGGTAGTTTTTAGGTGTTCCCAGAGTGCTTCTGGAGAAGGGTCTGTGGGGCAACTGGGGTCCTTAATTTTTGACTGGAGTTTTGCCTGGAAGGCAGCTTTAACTTCAGCTGACTGAAGGCTGCCAACCTGAAGCTTCCTCCGAGGGATACCTCCTCTCCTGGGTGTGGGTTTAAAGTGAAGACGGAGATTGCATCATACAAGACGATGATCCGTATGACATTCCGCACTGGGCATTACTCGGGTGTGTAAAACATCTCAAAGGTCTCTCTGGCGCACCAGAATGTAGTCGATAAGGTGCCAGTGCTTGGACCGTGGGTGCATCCAGGTTGTCTTCAGGCTGTTCTTCTGCTGAAAGATAGTGTTGGTGATGGTAAGCTGGTGCTCCGTGCAGAATTCTAGCAGGAGGCGCCCGTTATCATTGCAGTTGCCAATGCCGTGTTTGCCAAGTACTCCTTTCCAGGCTTCCGAGTCTTTACCTACTCTGGCATTGAAGTCGCCAAGGATGATCACCTTGTCCTCTGTAGGGGTCTTCCGTACGAGGTTGCGTAGATCAGCATAGAACTTGTTCTTTTCTGCAGGATCTGCTTGAAGAGTTGGGGCATACACACTGAAGAATGTTGCATGCTGCTTGTTTTGAAGTGGGAGGCGCATGGACATGATGCGATCTGAGTGACCTGTTGGAAGGTTTTCGAGTTTGGAGGCAATGGAGTTCCTGACCATGAAGCCAACGCCAGAAAGGCGGCTCTCAGCCTTTGATTTACCCGACCAGTAGAGGGTATAGCCAGCACCATGTTCTTGAAGACTACCTTCCTCAGGGAAACGGACCTCACTGAGAGCTGCTATGTCAATATTCAACCTGAGAAGTTCGTGGGCAACTAGAGCAGAGCATCGTTCAGGGCGACCACTGTCTACTGCGTCAAGCATGGTTCTGATGTTCCAACACGCAAGCTTAAGTCTTTGCACACTTTGTGAGGCAGGTGCATGCCTTTTCTTTGTTGTTATTTTTTGACCGAAAGTAAGGATGCCCGTTGACCGCGGCTAGCCAACTGGGGTGGGGGAGACGAGCTTTGTTTAGGCCACCTTTTCTAGGCCCCTCTCCGTGTGGAGCAAGCAGTGCTGTCCCTAGATAAGGCTGCTTGGTCATTCAGGGTGCTGCCGAAAGATGCTTTCGTCTCCGGGTCAGCATCAGGCGACCAATACCCTGAACCGCCTACATGCAGGATCGGGACTGCGGCTTCCAGTGGCACCTTCCACCTGCCGTTTCGCCCTTTGCCCATCGCTGCAGGACTTGGTGTGTTGTGTGTTGTGGATGTGGATATGCCCTTCAGGCCTGCGCAGAGGCATTTTTAGGTGAGGCACAGTGTGCGCAGTACTGGCTCCACCCTTTCACCTTGGGGTCATCTGCCATGGCCCAGTAAGCCGGGACGCCGGCAGCGAGTCCTCCAGATGGTAGGTGTTACATTAACGAGCTCTATCTGCCCGGGTTTGATGTTAGAGTTTTCCTTCTCTTGGCTGACGAGGTTGGTGAGCCCAGCCTGCCCATCCGGATATACCGCCGGACATTCGATCGCACCATGACGTGGCAAACTGTGAGAAACGGGGGGACCAGCAAGAAGGTGTTTCCACGGATGCAGTAATGCAGGAGAGGCCATTGCAGTGGCCATCTGCCAGGCATAGCCGGACAGTGACCACGCGGCGTTCACTACACCGGGAAGGAGAGGCTATGTATTGCGCATACACTTTCCCTGGGGGGGGGCAGGATACCCAAGAGGGAGCCCACCCCTCCCCCCCCCCAAATATGGGAGAGGCTTAAATGCCCTTTGGGAATAATGGAAGCCAGGAATGCCATTTGACTTGCATAAACTCCACTGAAATACATTGCAGCACAAGAAGAGTTGCAAAGAAAATGCAGAACAGATTTTCCATTAAGGTTTCTGGGCCCAAATAAACTACTGTGGGATGGGAATGACAAGCCCCAGAGTGGAATGGCAGTCCCTGGAAGTAGCAGAAATGTTCTGGGTCTGAATTGACAGGCTCCGCTTCCTGCAGCAGTCATTTTGTGTCTGCACCCCCCATGCTGTGTCAGAATTACAAAGGGGCCACAGGCTCAGAGATGTTGGGGATCCCCGAGCTAGAGTACGGGATGGGATTATTTAAAGAGAGACTATGGAGGGGGTGCTCTGAGTCAGTGGTCAACAGAGTTGGCAAAAGCATGTATGGAATTCAAGCAAGGTGTGACACGTAATAGGAACATGGAGTACAGGAAGGCAGCAGAACTGGATACTGGAAGGGGAACAAGGGCAAGATTTATAGCTAAAAACAGGAGGTGGCTCACAGCCCCATGATAAGGAAACTGAGGAGCTGACAGGCAGGATAATTATTGATTTGGAGCTGATTTCGCAATAACTACACACCTTCCAGAAATATGAATAAAAATTTATAGTATTTAATTCCACTCTACTTTTTGTGATTCCAGTTGCAGAGCACTGACTCTACTGCCAGGGCCCGTTGTTCCACTCTGGGGGCAATCATTCCAGTCCTAGATTTTGTTCCTAGGGACTTCATTCCTCATGGGGAAGGCTGTCATTTCACTCTGGGGGCTGTCATTACAGTCCCAGAACACTTTTGCAAGAGAAAAGAGAAAAAAATTCATCTGAGGTCCCCCCACCCCCGAGTTCCCTCATCAGAAAAACTGGAAGAAGATTCCTTAGAAAAAACAATGGGAGGAAAGGCCTTTTTAAACTTTTTCAAGCTTTCACATTTCTGTCCAGTAAACTGACCAGAATTTGCATTAACCATAATTTATCATGATATCTGAAGGCAGCCACAGTTTTCCCATTTTTTTTTTGTTTAAACAATCAATGTAAAAATGATTTAAAAAATTCAGAAGTGTAATAGCTCTATATTGACAGGTTGCATGGTATCAATTACCATATGGGTTGACAATGTTCTCCAAAAGTGGAAGTGCATTATTACTTTTAATAGGGTCATGTTTTATGCCTGATGATGCTTACATTATTCACATTGTCTATCTGATAAAGGATTCAGAACCTTAAAACATTTAGCTGAAAACAGAAATTACATATGGTTTGAATATAAGTTCGTTTGTCAAGGAATTTAAAATATAAATATATTGGAAGCCTTATTGATTGCTAAATATATTTGACATGTTTTCAGCCCAATGGAAAGACATAAAGAATGTTTTCTTAAAATGCCCATGCAAAAAGAAGCAATATTCAGTACAATGGACACTTTATTTCTCAGGATATGTTCTTCAGGCATCAAACACAGATTTTCAGCCAGTGACATGATGATGGAATGAACATTGAAGGGGAAAAATTGTGAACTTACTGTATGGAATAATTAATATTTTTTATTATAAGGAGTAATTCTTAACGTAAACTCAAGCATAGACAAATTGGAACTCGTATGGTGGAGGAATTAATGAGGAGCTTCATCCTCCGTTTTCATCTGAAGCAGTTGTGCTTAGAGAACTATGCCTTGCTCCCAAACCCAAAGAGTACAGCACTGTATGTGTGTGTGTGAGAGAGAGACTCCTCTCCATTATGCTTTTCTAGACCCAAATCTGAGTGCTGTTGTGCTGCTGAAGGGGAACACTTTTCTGTGTTACAAACTACATAAGGGTATTGGGGGGGGGGGGGGACTAGAGTTGCCAGTCTCCAGTTGGAAATGGGAACCCCTGGTTTGGAGGTTTCCCCCTGCTTCAGGGTTATCAGAAAGGGTGGGGGAAGGCAATGTCCACTGGGCACTCATTATACCCTACGGAGACCAGTAGAGCTGTTTTTTGAGGCAGAGGCACCAGATTTTCAGCACATCATCTGGTGCTTCTCCTCACACAAACACTCCAAAGATTGGACCAATGAAAGGAAAGCATTTAAAAGGAGCACAGTCTCTTTAAATGTGATGGCCAGAACTCCCTTCAGAGTCAATCATGCGTATGACAGCCTTGCTCCTGGCTCCACCCATAAAGTTCCCAGATATTTTCTGAATTGGACCTGGCAGCCCTAGGACAGTCTTTTTTTACATTTGGGTGCAGGGATTTAGCATGGCAGCCACCTGAACAGCTAAACTAACTGTGGAAGCTGCAGAGAAGCAGGGACCTATGGTGACTTCTGACCATAGCAGCTCCTTCTTTTTTGGATGTTCATCTTCAGCAAGCAGTCAGATGTCTTTGTTCTAGTTCTTTTCTAATATAAGTATTTATAATGCTCTAATTCACAGTCCTTGAGGACACAGCAGAGAGCTGCACACATGCCAGTGAGAATTCCATGTTATTGCTTGCTGAATAACTTTAGGGTATGTTTTCAGAAAGGAACCCTAATTAAAACAATTGAGAAACGATGTCACTATGAACCTCATATATCACATTACAGTGTTAACATTTGAATGTAGGTGTTCTCTGGAGCCAAACCAAAATAAATGTTTTTCCTCTGTTTGTCTAGGGACTGTGATGTAGGAACATGCATAGACACATCCAATATTCTGTATGCTTGGGCAAGAAATGCCCCACCAACAAGACTACCAAAAGGTATCGCTTCTTCCAATGTATAACACTCTAGATAAGCATGTGACAGTAGAAATGATGGAGAAAATAAGTTTTTGCTTTTTACCTCAGCCAAAAATAAGATTAAATGCTTCCCTTAAAGAAATGAAATTACATGATCCCTCAGAAAACCATATTGCTAATCCAAGAAGTTGCTACAAGAAGCTATAAGACAAAACTGGGAAGTTTTCATCTTCATTGTTTTAATATGGACCTGAGCAAATTTCCTTACACAATTAGTTTTTTGCTTTTTGCTTTATTAAAGTGGAACTAACTTTTGTGGCTATTGAATGATGCATTGTTGATGAACTCTGTTTAGTTTGTAGTGGGGAATGTCAAGATCATTCTTTTCCCCTGCATTGCCCTAAGTAAATTTCTGTGTTTCATATTCCTGCTAGCAGCACACTAAGCCACAGTTATAAGAAAATGCAGAGATAAACTGGGATATCATATCTGTCTGCACTTATTTGATGATCCCATTTCTTGTTGCTAGCAAAACATTCATTTCACATTTCATTCACTTCCAGTGTTGTATTTTCTTTCCAGAGAGTACTTTAACAATGATCAGCATGATCAACTACATGTACGCAGTATTACCTTGTGTCTGTTGTTAAGTCATTGGACTAAATGTGCACCCATTCAGTTTTAAACATGGAATTTTTTGGATTTGGAACTTTGCCCTGTTATTAAATATGTACAGTTGCTAGAATTTTAACTCACTTTTTTCTGTTAAGGTGTTGGATTCAAAGTTGGAGGAGAAAAGGGTAGCAAATACTTCGTTCTCCAAGTACACTATGGTGATATTAGTGCATTTAAAGGTATGTATTTTTTCAAATATTAATGTATGACTTTATGAATGGCATAGAGTATTTAAATAATGAGCCATTAGTTACTGAAATTTAACCCTCCAAATACAAGGACTCTCTAAATTCCTAAGTGTGAGCAAGCTGCTTTCTTCTCCTCTCCTTACTTTTCATTCAACATTCCTCTTGTCTCATCATTTCTTCTAGTGAATATTTAATTTTTGAGGGGGGTTTTTTTGCTCTTCTAGTTAATTTACAAATAATAATTTTGTGCATATCCAGGAAGTCTCCTTAGTATATGAGGATTCCTGTCTTATCTGTGGGTAGTTTAGTTTTACTACTTTTTGACCACATGTGGGCCAGGCAGTTTTCTGATAGATAAAATGGCAAACTGGGAATCCATGAGGAGTCACAGGAGAACAGTTTCGACTTTCTTCCCTAGAGCTCATCCTGTACACTGTCAGGAGCTGATTTTATTTAGAATATATATGCTAGTTTTCCAGGGAACTTTTTCTCTCTTTAACCAACAGCTGTTCTCAATGTTTTGTCCCTTCTAGAGCATACTTAGTCTCAGCTGAGCTATTTCTGAAAGGTTTTCCCCCTTCTGGTTAATTCTGACTCAGTTCTTCTAAACTAAACCATGGGAGTCTCCCAAAGAGGTCCTCACTTCAATGTGGATGGCCTGAATTCATGGGCATTTGTTATTCACACTATCCTATCACTGTTATTGCCTCTGTGTTCTTATATTTATTTATTTTATTTATTAGGTTCAATTTATATCCCGCCCTCTCCGCAAGCGGACTCAGGGCGGCTCACAACATTATACAATACAATCGATCCAATAAAACATATAAAACCATAATTTACTTATTTCAATTTTAAAACCATTCTATGGCGCTGTTTCAGTACAATATAAGCGGTATTGAATTCTCGACTGTGATCACCAGTATTCTATATGATGTCTGGTGGCAGCCCTTTTTCAATTAAACAGCAAAAGCCTGCTTAAACAATTCGGTCTTACAGGCCCTGCAGAATGCAGACAAATCCCGCAGGGCCCTTATGGCTTTTGGCAGGGTGTTCCAAAGTTCTGGTGCTGCCACCGAAAAAGCCCTAGATCTTGCTACACATAACCTGGCTTCTTTTGGCCCAGGGGCGGACAGCAAATTTTTTGTCCCTGATCGCAGTGCTCTCCGGGGGGTATATGGGGAAAGGCGGTCCCGCAAATAGATATATAGTGATTGTGGCAGTTTAAGTATACAGGTGGTGCTATGCTGAATTGTAATGTGATACTGGAGAAAGCATTATGTGCGTATTTAAGATAAAGTCTAAAGAAGTCACAGTTATCAAATCAACTGTGTGTGTGCATGAATTTGTATTCCTGTTTTATGTTTATGTGGTGAAAGTTTGTATTGACTGCATTTTGAATCAGTCTTATGGTGATTTCTGTATCTATTATTGTTGTAGTTAATTGTTTCTAAAGTGCAGTATTCATTATTTACCTGTTGAGCTCATTGACTTTGTTCAAATTCTTTTTAATTGAGTGGCAGTAGGTTATATGATAAACTACTCGAGTATCTGGAGTTATCTGTTCCTGAAGTCATCATTTAAAGTACTGAAAACCAAGCTGACCAGTCCTCCCCAAGGTTCTTTAGGCAGGAACTTGTCTGAATAAAATGAAAGTGTTCCATATTAAAAAATCCTTTAAATTGAGGGTCTTCCACATAGCAGAGTTTTTGGAAAAATAAATTAAGTCACCGTGATCCATTATGATTTGGTAGTCTGTATTTAGCCAACAGTATCTGGTGAATACCCTGTCCTGCTCTTGTCAAATATTGGAAGCTAAGCAGGGTGGCCATAGTCATGGCCTTTTTTGAGTAGGAACTCACAGGAACGCAGTTCTTGCTGGCTTGGCATCAGAGGGTGTGGCTTAATATGCAAATGAGTTTCTGCTTGGGCTTTTGCTACAAAAAGCGTGTAAAACAATGGTGATGTCCAGGGGTGTGGCCTAATATGCAAATGAGTTCCTGCTGGGCTTTTTCTGCAAAAAGAGTCAATATTTGGTCAATATTTGGATGAGAGACTATCCAGGAATACCAGGATTGTTATGCAGAGACAGGCAATGGCAAACCACCTCTGAACCTCTTTTACATCGAATACCCCGCAGAGTCACCATAAAAATGAGATTTGTTGGCAAAAAACAACAAAGCTGGTAGATTGTTTCTAGATTCTCTCTGAAGCTGTGTTATGCACTAGTAGTCTAACTTAACATTTGGGTATTTAGCACATTTATCTTTTTGTACTGTTTTATGCAGCATACAATCTTCCTGTTTTTACTGTTAGGCCAGAGGTATGCTCTTTTGGTGTTAAATTGCAGCACATTCACATACAGTCAGAAGAGTGCACCAGCAAGTGATCTGAGCAAGGTTTCAGGGAAGAAAGTTCAACTTCATGAGCCCAGTTCTAGTTCAGTAGCATTTACCCACGTATTTACAATACAGTGGATCTTCTCCTTTTTTAATTTAAGCATAAGGATCTGCAGATGAACAGGGATGGGTGTGGGTGTCTTTTTATGTGCATGTACGTAAGAACAAGCACATGTGCAGTGTTTTCTTAGCATCTCAGTGCAACCCCAGTTTACCTGTGCAACACACCTAAGAGTCTACAGACATGCAAACCTTAGAATTGCTAGCATCTCTGCTGCTTATTAGGCAGGTAAGAGTGCTTCAATCCTTTTTCCATAAAAAGAATAATGGAACTTCAGTATTATCTGATTTTTATCCTGATAAGAGTTTCTAAAGCAATGTGTGCTTGCACAGCATGTGAAATATTTCAGGCCAGAATGATAAAGCAAAGTATAACGTATAATAAAGGGAACAATAGTGATTTAAATTGAATGAAACACATGAACACTTCTAGGAAAAATTGTGAAAAAGCATCAAAAGCAGAAATAATTATTAGGGATGGACACAAACTGGAGCGAAGGAGGTTCATCCTGGTTCGTAGTTCTTGAGATCACACAAACCACAAACTTTCCTTTTTAAAGGTAACCCTTTAAAAGGGTTTTCCAAGTGAGCACTGTGCACCAGTGAAGTCTAAGTGGTGCTTGGACTTCATTCACGTGTGTTGCCTGCTTGCAAAAGCAATTTAAAAGCTACACTTGGAAGTGGGGGAGAAGGATCACTGAAATGACTTGCTAATAGGCTGAAATAGATGCAAGCCATTTCAGCAATCCCTTTTGCTGTCCCCGCTTCCCAAAATGAACCCCACAAACCTCCCTGAAACCGCACGTAGGGTTGTGGGAGCAGGGCCAGTGCCAGGCTTTTTTATGCCCTAGGCAAAGCTAAATACTTGCATTTCTCCCCTCCCCTGGCCACTGCCAACTGATGTTCAGAAATTTTCTGGAAGAACCCTTCTTGCTTTGCTTGTTCATTAGCTTCTTCTGCCTGACTTCCGGGGGAGGAAAATGTCGAGCTGAGCTGTCTCTCATTACGGGAGCTGGCTAGAACTTCTGTTCGGGGTAGTGGAGGGCAAATTAATGCCTACTGCCTACTTTTCTCAGTTAGAGATTAGTCCAAGACATGCACGGAAAACTTTAATGAGATTTACCTTGGCTTAAAGAGAGCCCCGGAGGGGACTCTTTTGAGGCTTTGAGGGGTCTCAGGGGAAGTTGCATTGTCATCGTCTGCAGAAGTATCCAGAGTCATTCATTTGACATAAGCTTGTCAGGATCCTAACCTTCTTGGACATTGTAAAACAGCTAAAGCTTTGAAAGACCAGTGGAAACTTGGATAATCGGAAGAAAAGGTACAGAAGATTATTTTTTCACTCTGGAGCTATTTATAGCTTAAAGGGACAAAGTTAAAGGGTGGGAAAAGGGAATATAGAGAGCTTGGAAGAAGAGGGAAGGAAGAGGCGAAATTTGGATTTTATAACTATAATGGACAGTGTTAAAAACTGCTAAAAAGTTGGAAGGAATTTATTGTTTTGTCTACTTGTGGTTTTGGAAAGAAAGCAACATCGTCATACTGGAACAGACCTGCAGCACGTCTGAGCAAGACTGGAAGTACGTCAAGTATCGTGAGATCTTCTTGTGACTTTTAGTAACCGGAACAGGAAGTAGTGAAAAGAAAACCTACTCTAGGAATAAATACCATTGAGAAACATCATCGGCCATTGCTGGGAGGCTTTATTAAAGACATTGTTATAAAAAGAATTCGGGACAATATAAATTGTTGGAACTAACTGGGAAAGGGGTAAGAAGATAAAAACTATTTGTCACATTATTTGGGTAGTCCTCAGAACTTTTTAAAAGGGAATAGAAATTTTAAGGAGTGATAAAAAGTTGCAGCCACCATTTTGGAAAATTTAAAGACTTTAAAAATTAATATCTGGACTTTGGGACCTCAGAGGACGGCGAAATTAGGCTTGCTGTGAAGGGCAAATTCTACTCTTTTGAATCTGACAGTTAAAACAAAAATTGGTGAGGTCAAAGATTTTGCTGTTTTTTGAGGGGTTTTTAAGGCTTTAAAAATTAATATCCTGGTCTAGAAAGGTCTGAGGAAGGTGAAACTAAGCTGACTATAAAAAGTAAGACCTAATATTTTGAACTTGACAGTTAAAATTGAAATCTGTGAAGTTAAAATTTTTTGGTGTTTTTTTAAATGTCTGAAGCCAGGCAGCCCCGAACTAGGGCTCTTTCAGTGGAGAAGATGCAGGAACAATTGGACGCAATGGAAGCCAGACTGATGAGAGGGGTGAGGAAGATGATAGATGAATCGAAAGAAGAAATTATTACAGAGATTAAAAAGGATATGGAAGATCTCAAAAAGGAGGCTGGGGAAACAGCTAAGAAAGTGCAGGAAGTAGAAGGAAAAATGAAAGTTTATGATTCTACCTTGTTGAAAATTCAAGAAAAAGTGACAATCCATGACTACAAAATGATGGAAACTCAGATACGTCTGAAAGGAGTACCTGAAGTGGAGGATGGTGACTTGAAAGGATATATAATAAAAATAATTGCAGAATTCTTAGAGGAAGATCCTGAAGAGACTAAAAATATGTATGATTATATGTACAGAGTGAACTCACTTTTTGCCAAGAAAAATAATCTACCAAGAGATGTTGTTGTAAGATATATGACAAAAGAAATGGTGGGAAGGATCATGAATAAAATTTTTGAAAAGGCACTGATAGTGGGAGGCAGTAAAGTGAGAATCATGAAGGAGCTACCAAGGCAAGTGATAAATGATAGGAGAACATATAAAAAATTGACAGAAAAACTGAGGGACAATGGCACAAGATTCAGATGGATTATACCTGAAGGTTTGAGCTTTGAACTCCAGGGGAAAAGAGTTACACTTACAAATGCTCAGGAGTTGCGTAGATTTTTTGAAGAAAATAAAAAATTTGCACCATGATGGATTACAAATTATTGTCTTGGAATGTCTTGGAATCCAACATTTCATTGGATTAAGAAACAAAATTGTAATATAATATGTTTGCAAGAAGTACATATTAAACAAAAAGATTATAAATTTTTATGGAACAAACAATTGGGAGTAGAATTTTTTTCATTAGCGGAACAGAAGAAAAGGGGAGTGGTTTTATATGTTAAACAAGAATTGGAGCCAAAATTAGTGTTTAAAGATAAAGATGGAAGATTTGTAGCAGTGGAGACAACTTTAAATGGAAAAAAAATGTTATTGGGACTGTATGCGCCTAATGGTGCAAAGGACGCTTTTTTAAAAGACATTACACAAAAACTTGATGAATTGACCTATGATCAAGTATTATTAATGGGAGATTTCAATGGAACAGTTAAGAACTTATTGGATAGATCTGGGGGGGGGGGAAATGATGGGAAAGAAGGGAAATTGCCAAAGTCTTTCTTTGAGTTGGTTAAACAAGAAAATTTAGAAGATATATGGAGGAAATTTAACCCTGAAGTGCGGGACTATACTTTTTTTTCAGCAAGACATAAAAGCTTTTCTAGAATTGACATGCTGTGGGGAACTAAAGACTTAAGTCTTATAACAAAGAAGATATGGATTTTACCTAAAATTGGGGCTGATCATAACCCAATAATGTGGATTACAAAATTGTCCAAGAAATTGAGAAGATGGAGATTGAATGAGGATTTGCTGCAGAATAAGGAAACAGTGACATATCTAGAAAAAGAAACTAAAGCTTTTTTCCAAGTGAATGATAGGGAAGATATTGAGTTTCAGACGGTCTGGGATGCTTATAAAGCAGTAATGAGAGGATTGTTGATTACCTTGAACAATAAAGATAAAAAAAGAAAAGAGAAACAGTTATTGGACATTCAAAATGAAATAAAGAAGGAAGGGGAGCTGAGAAAAAGACCAGGAAAAAAGAAAATTCTAAAAGAAATTACAATACTACAAACTCAAATAAGACATTTGTTGAATAAAGAAATGGAATGGAGTTTGAAAAGACTTCAGCAAAAATCATTTGAAGGAGCAAATAAACCGGGAAAGTATTTGGCTTGGCAACTGAAGAAAAAGAGAGAAAATAGAACTATTAGTAGAATTGTGGTAGATGGAAGCGGTGGTCACTCAAGAGGGAATAAAAAGAGAATTTTTCAAATACTACGCCAAACTGTTTAAAGGTGTTAAAGTAAAGAAAGAGAAGATCAATGAATATCTATAAAAGTTAAAAATAGATCCCCTAACTGAAAATATGAGAAGTTTTGAATGATCCAATTGAAAAGATAGAAATTGAAGCAGCAATCAACGTAATGAAAAATGGAAAAGCTCCTGGGCCAGATGGATATACAGTTAAATATTTTAAAACTCTGAAGGATGAATTAATTAAAATTGTAGAAGCTGACGAACATAATAAGAGTAAAAGTGAAAGTGCCAAATACATGGAAAGAAGCTCTTATTTCGTTGATACCTAAAGAAGATAGAGATGCCACGAATGTAAAAAATTATAGACCAATTTCGTTATTAAATAATGATTACAAAATATTTACAAGAATCTTGGCAGAATGGCTTAAACAACATCTGATAAATTTTATAAAGGAAGATCAAGCAGGGTTTCTTCCCAAAAGACAAATAAGAGACAATATTAGGACTGTTGTAAATATTGTAGAATATTATGAAAGACATCCAGGAAAAGAAGTAGCATTATTCTTTGCAGATGCAGAGAAAGCATTTGACAATTTAAGCTGGGACTTTATGTTTGCAGTAATGGAAAAAATGGTGTTGGGAGAAAGTTTTATAAAAATGATAAAAGCAATATACTCCGAACAAAGGGCAAGATTGTGTGTCAATGCAGACCTCACAGAAGAACTGAAAATTAGTAAAAGTACTAGACAAGGTTGTCTGCTTTCACCACTGTTGTTTATAATGACTCTTGAAATTTTATTGATGCAGATTCAAGAAGGAAAAGAAAATGAAAATCCCTTACAAGTTACACCTTTGTTGTTAGCTAAAATACAAGAATATGGGGAGTTGGTGGGACTTTATATTAATAGAAAAAAATCAAAAATTCTGTGTAAAAATATGCAGATGAATAAGCAACAAGAATTACAGAGACTAACAAGCTGTAAAGTCACTTCTAAGGTAAAGTACCTAGGGGTGGAGATAACAATGAAAAATATTGATCTGTTTAAAAATAATTATGAGAAATTGTGGCATAAAATGGACGAAGATATGTTAAAATGGAATAAGCTTAATCTGTCATTGCTGGGCAGAATTGCTGCAATCAAAATGAATATTCTACCAAGGATAATGTATTTGTTTGAAACTATTCCTATTGTGAAGGATGCTAAACAATTTGATAAATGGCGTAGGGAAATTTCAGAATTCATGTGGGCTGGGAAGAAGCCAAGGATTAAAATGAAAGTTTTGTCAGATGCCAAAGAGAGAGGCGGATTTAAAATTATATCATGAAGCAGTTTGCTTAGTGTGGATAAAAGAATGGATAACGCTGTTAAACAAAAAACTTCTAATATTAGAAGGTCATGGAAATAAATTTGGCTGGCACGCATATTTGTATAATGGGAAAAAAAAAGGATGGATGGTCTTTTCTCTCACCATTATATAAGAAGTAATGTATTAAATACATGGACAAAATACAAGAAATATGGAGATGAGAGAAGACCTTTATGGATAGTGCCAGCTGAAGTAATAAAGATAACGGCTGAGAGAGGTGAAGAAAAGTGGTTGTCATACAGTCAATTGTTAAAAATACAAAGTAGGAAAATAGAACTGAAAACTGCTGAAGAATTGAGTTACAAATATGATTGGTTTCAAATGCAACAAATAAAGAGCTTGGTAGAGAATGACATTAAAACTGAAGGAATAAGGAAAGAACAAACGGAATTGGGAAAAGTTCTGCTTGGAGATAATGACAAATTAATTTCAAAAGTTTACAAATTACACTTTTACAATGGTCTACAGAGGACGAAGTAGTGAAATCTCAAATGATTAAATGGGCAATTAATGTTAATAAAGAAATAAAAATGGAATTTTGGGAATATCTTTGGAAGAACTCTATGAAACTCGCAACATGTTAAAGTATTAAAGAAAATTGTTTTAAGATGATGTATAGATGGTATATGACTCCTAAAAAACTGGCAAAGATGAACAATAAGATGCCTGACAGATGTTGGAAATGTAAAAAGCACGAAGGTTTTTTCTACCATATGTGGTGGACTTGTGAAAGAGCTAAAATGTTTTGGCAGATGATTCAGAAAGAGATTTCAAAAATTTTGGGATATGAATTCAATAAAGTTGCAGAGATTTTTCTGTTGAGGCTACAAATGGAAACATTTCCAAAAAAAGATAGAACTTTTATTTGGTACTTGCTCTCAGCTGCTAGGACATTGTATGTGCAGCTGTGGAAGCAAGAAAAAATACCAGAGAAATGGGACTGGATTATAAAAGTTATGACATGGAGTGAAATGAACAAATTAACAAGAATATTAAGAGACTATGATTTG
Source organism: Heteronotia binoei (assembly GCF_032191835.1). NCBI lineage: Eukaryota > Metazoa > Chordata > Lepidosauria > Squamata > Gekkonidae > Heteronotia > Heteronotia binoei. The sequence goes on along the minus strand of NC_083226.1, from coordinate 112,909,010 downwards.
GAAGTTTTTAAGAGGGAGTGGAAGAAGTTCAGAAGTTACATAGAAAAAGAGTGGAAAATAAAAGGATATTGGACAGTTTTTGATAATGATTAAGTTTTAAAAGAAGAATACAACTTTTGTTTTTTTCTGTTTTTATTTTTTTAATAGTTAAGTGTACCTTAATATCTGTTTTCTTAAGTAAACAAAACTGGCGGGGGTCAAGTAACGGGGGGAGGGGTGGGAGAAAAGTAAGATATGGGGTAGACTAATTGCTTTTTTTAAGTTGTAAGATATTGATATAGATTTGCTACCATATGTTACCAATAAAATTGTTTAAGAGCCATTAGCTTCTTCTGCCTTTCATTTGTGGAACTGAACTCCAGATGGTCATTTTTTTAAACCAGCCGTAGCTTCCTAGAAAAAAACAATCATGTAAGTTTAAGAACAATCCAGGGATAAGCCAGGACTGTAGTTAGCACAAACCCACTTAATGCAAGCCAAGCAAGACCTGGAGCAAGTTGCATGGGACTGAAGCTAGCCAGTCATGGTGTGAGCAATAGTAAGGTGATGGTATGTCAACCCATTTCATGTGACCCTTCACTCTAGGCTCCAGCGATCAAGTAGTGGATTGGAAGATCCTTGAAAACTTTACCACAACTGTATCCTGAATATTTACAAATGTTTACAAAGTGGTTGTGATGACAACCCTTATCTACGGCTCCGAATCGTGGGTTTTATACCGTCATCACCTGCGACTCCTTGAGCGCTTTCATCAGCGCTGCCTTCGCACCATCCTCAACATCCATTGGAGTGACTTTGTGACCAACACTGAAGTCCTCAAGCGGGTGGAGGTTACAAGCATCGAGGCACTGCTGTTGAAGACGCAGCTGCGCTGGGCAGGGCATATTTCCAGGATGGAAAACCACCGCCTTCCCAAGATTGCCCTGTATGGCGAACTTTCCACTGGCCATCGAAAAAGAGGGGCACCAAAGAACAGGTACAAGAATTCCCTGAAGAAATCCCTTGGTACCTGTTGCATCAACCATCACCAGTGGTCTGACCTAGCCTCAGATCACAAAGCATGGAGGCATACCATCCACCAGGCTGTCTCTTCCTTTGAGAATGCACGCATAGCTGGTCTTGAGGACAAAAGGAGATTGAGGAAGAATCGCACTGCTACAGCACCAACCCCAAATCAGACTTTTTCCCTGCAGCCATTGTGGCCGGACCTGCCTGTCCCGCATTGGTCTTGTCAGCCACCAGCGAGCCTGCAGCAGATGTGGACTACTGCACCTTTCTTAAATCTTCGTTCGCGAAGTCAAGCCGAGAGATCCTGAATATTAGTTGTACTTCTACTACCTCCTTCCTCATTTATTAATTTAGCTTGCTGTCTACTGCCAGCTATAGTTGCTGAACCCCAGGGATTGTTATTACTGACTTGTAAGTAGGGCATTCATGTAGCTTTAGGGAAAGGTGTGGGAGCAATTGCAAAGTTCTTAGTATAAAGGTATTTTTCTCTTCACTTGCTTCTCTGCAGCAATTACGTTCTGCAATTCTACAAGCTGAATTTCCCTACTCTCCTTCCATTTCTTGCAGCCATAAAGCTGTCTTTCTTCCCATTTCTTTCCAGACATAGCCCATAGCCAGAAAAAAATTATTGGAGGGGCAAATGAGTACAGTGGTAGTCAGCCCATCATTATTTACATTTTCTGCTTGAGGATTACATAATACAGAATCTTGTAATCAAATACGATATGAGATCTAACAATGCAATAAGGACTAGGTTTACAAAATTTACAAAAATGCAAAAAAGTATCAAATATGCTATGTTAAGTAATGCAGAAAATGGAATTACAAAAAAATGAAAACAATGCTGTAAGAACAACAAATCAACAACATATATAATATATACATGTGGCATAGACTACAGTCCTGTTCTCTATATGCTTTATATACAAATGTTCTTCCAGTTACATAGTTTGCAGAATTAAAGAAGTATGAGAACCTTCTTCCAAGACAGGCTCAACAAGACAGGCCCAAAAGAGACAATATCAGAACAACACTAGTGGTCACATACAGCTCTTAACTCAAAACAGTACAATGCATCATCAGTGACTTGCAACCCAACCTCTACTGAATAATAACAGCTCCCTTTCACAGTTACTGGGGGACAAACCTTTTTTTGGCACACAGACATCTGCCTGGTCTCAAAGAATTCCTCACCTACAATAATTACAGTATCTAATTTGAACATGGACACTGGTACCAGAGCTTGCAGTAAACCCAGATGCCAACTTTGCTGCCATCTGTGCCCAGACGACACAATCACCTTATTGGCCTTATTGACCTAACAACATCAATTACACCATCTCAGGCTTATTCACCTGTTTATCTTCTACATTGTATATGCCATTAAATGCCAACAATGCCCTCCAGTTCTCTACATAGAGCAAACTGGTCAACCCTACACCAAAGGATAAATGGACACAAATCTGTCATCAAGATTCACAAAACTGAGAAGCCTGTGTAGGAGAATATTTCAGCCTTAAAGCTCACTCATTGTGGGATCCTCTCCCAGCAACTTTCAGTCCTCAGAGCAAACATGAAACACCACAACCCTCCCTGGTGTGGTCAAGATTCCTGTGGGTTAGCATATATTAGCCAAAGAAGACCCATGCTCACTTACCTCTGGATTTAAATTACTCATTATGTGTCTCCTTTTCTTTCAAAAATAATTTCCTCAGTAATAAGAGTTCTTCAGGGCTATTGTCCTGGTCATCTCTCTCTTTTCCTTTACATTCTTCTGAGCCCCTACAGGCTTACTTTCTTATCCTTTCATTCCTTAATCTAACTCTCTGTTTACTCCAACTCATGTTGGAGTAACACACACCCTTCTCCTGCTAATTCCAGCCTAGCCAATTGCATATATAATTCACCCTTGAAAAATTTATGACAGAAGGATTTACACTGTTTGCCGCAATTTTCTCCTTTTTTACTAGAAAATTTACACCTGATAGACCTTTAACAGACTTCACACCCTAATGCTGATTATCAGTTCTTCACTCCCCTCAGCTCTAGGCAGCCACCTTATTGGTCTAATAGTAGCACTGACCCTACATGGGAGGGTTGTGGATAGAAATGGACACAAACCTCCAGTTCATGAACTATGACTTGGCAGTGTTTGCCACAAAATTAGATTTGTTGTGAGGTTCGCACCTATCTCTCTTAATTATGGCTTCCTGTTTTACAGTAAGAACTCTGTGGCACAGAGTGGTAAGCTGCAGTACTGCAGTCCAAGCTCTGCTCACGACCTGAGTTCAATCCTGGCAGAAGCTGGGTTCAGATAGCTGGCTCAAAGTTGACTCAGCCTTCCATCCTTATGAGGTCAGTAAAATGAGTACCCAGCTTGCTGGGGGTAAAGTGTAGATGACGGCAGTGGCAAACCACCTTGTAAAAAGTATGCCAAGAAAATGTCATGATGTGACATCACCCCATGGGTTGGTAACGACTCAGTGTTTGGACAGGGGACTATATTTACCTTTTTATTTTTATAGTGCATAGTCTTAAACCAACACATATTTGCTTTTTAAATATGTATTTTAATGTAAGGTTTTGCCACACAGTTTATGTGTGTTTTATTCTGCTGATGTATGACTGTTATAAATGATTGATTGATGGTTTTAAGCCAGGCAGGAAGGTAGACTTACTCACATGACCAACTAATCTTCACAAAATGGAATTGAACACAGAGTGGCTTGGAGCCAGCCAAAGGCATGAGAAGCAGGAAGCTCAGCCCACACTTAGCATGTCTCAGCTGGAAGCTGGCATCAGACTTTTTCTGCAATAAATACACCTCGGCATTTAATTTCCCATGTGACTGGAAATGCTCTGATTGTTCAGAAGGCTAACTAGATTGTTTAAGCAATTTAATGGCTTATAGCCCATGAGCAAATTCCATTTGGAGTCTCTCTTAGAAGTTTTTGCTGTTGAAGAATGTTGTTTCAGGTGAGCTTCAGAGTGTCCTGGAAGATTTTTTTTACACAGGTTTTTAAGTGTTGCTGCTGTGCATCAAATTTGTGTCCTTTTTTTGGCCTAGAGACAGATCTAAATTAAAATTAATGAAGTCTTGCCGGGGCTTAACAGGAATGGCAGCTTTCTCAGTCCTCATAGGTGTCAGGTTGTGGCATAAGTAGTCTATGAGCAGTTACAAAATTGTTTTATTTATTTTTAAAACATTTATCTCCTTTATTTCCTTGGAGTAGAATGTGAATGATCCATTGTGTTTCTCTCTCTCTCATTGTTCATTACATATAGTAGCAGGAAAATGTAACAAATTAGGCTGATAACATTTGTTTCCTTTTCTTTCTCTGGCTGAGAATTCACTTTTTGCATCTGACAAAGTGGAATCAAGCCCATGGAACCTTATGCTACAGTAAATGTGTTAGTAGTTAAAGTGCCACCAGAATCTGCTTTTGTTTTTATTCTGCTTAAGGAAAGAGGCTTTTTTCACACTCCTCATGGAGTCATCTGGTGTGAAGGAAGCTCCCTCGAAGAATTATTCCAAAATCTATTTCCAACTTAGGCTAAATGAGAGAGGAGTAGTGATGGGAAGCATATGGAAACAGTGTGTTATACTTGTTGTTCTAGGAACAGTGAGAACAGGGTTCAAATCCCACTCAACTTTAAAGCATATTTGGGGGCTCTTGGCTAGTCATCCAGTCTCAGCCTAACCTATTTCACCGGAATGCAGTAAGATAACTTGGGGACTCGGACTGAAGCCACCTTGAGCTCCTTAGAGGAAAGGCCAGATAAAATACAGACATGTGACAACTGCTGAGGAGTGGGAGACAAAGGAAATCACACATTTGTGTGCAGGAAGCCTGAGAATGGGTTTTCAGATGAACTTCAAAAATCTGGCCAATATGGTTCTTTTTCCATCTCAAAGAATTACAATACCAGATTTTTGGCTTTAATTTCCATATCTCCAATTATTTTGTTGCTAAGTAAATGCTTATTGAAAACCCTTGCAGGCAATTCTGTCCACAGTGGCTATTTTCCGTCATTAAGTAGCTACAATTTAGGGGTGTTTTTGAAGTTCTGCATGATCCAGAATACTATTGTCAGTGTTAACATGTTGTCATAAATTAGGTATCTATTTTTGTGTGTATGTGAAGCTGAAAGGCTGTACAAAGGACACAACATGGTTCTGGCTAATGTGACAAAATGCTGGAGCTCACTTTTTAAAAATGGCTCATTTTTTCTTTGGAAGGGAGTCAGCTCACAAGGGCACCAGATTGCTCTCTCTCCCCTCCCCTTCTTAACCTCAGAGGAGGTGGTTATTTGCTAGAGAGGCAAGATGAAAACAGGAAGTTCCAGATGTGCTTTATTGCTTTTCTTAGAATTTTCTAGGGAAAAGATTACCAGTTCCTGCATTGGAAGAAGAGTGCTGGGTCCTCAAGGAGAGTAGATTTCAGACTGGGCTGGGCTACATGGTGGCCATTTTGAGAGACCAGGCAACCAGTTGGAAAGTAGAGATGTGTTTGATTTGGTTAAACTGAATAAAATCCCCCCAAAGCATCTGATTCAACTGTATTCAGACAATATAGCGCTGAATCAGATTCTCTCATTTGTTTCAGCTGCCAAGTACAGCAGCCGCAAATACTGGATGGCCATTTGGCTCCATTATACCCTGTGGGCCATTGAAGTCAATGGCAAAATAGGGTATAATGAATCGTGGCTAGAGGAGAGGCAGTTTGAGGTGGAGGCTCCAAATTTGCAGGTAAGCTGCAGAAACCTGTCCCCTACAGAACCCCCAAGTTTCAGAATAGTCGGACAAGGGGTCCAATTCTAGGGGCAGCCACAAAGGGCCCATTCTACAGTGGAAACAGTGACTTGGGGGAAGGGGGGTTGAGTGAGAGGCACCAAACTTGCAGGGCTGCTTCTGGCGCCTCTCTCCCACAGAATCCCCAAATCCCAAAAGGATTGGACCTGGGGATTCAATTCTAGGGGCACACAATGAGGGCTCCTTTTCCCTATAATGGGAAAAAGGCAATTAGTCACTTTTCCCACTGTAATTACAGCGGGAAAAGTGACTCTGGGGGAGAGGGGGTTTGAGTGAGAGGCACCAAATTTCCAGGGCTGCTTCTGGTGCTTCTCCCCCCCCCACCACCAGAACCCCCAACTTCCAAAAGGATTGAACCAGGACGTTCGACTCTAGGGGCACCAACTATGATGGGAAAACCTGCCTCAGGCAGAAGTCAGATTCTCTTAGAGAATCTCTGCGATCAAGTCAGTTGTGCTGAGGGTACTAGCTTGCAAGCAGCATAGTTGCCCAGCAGAACAAGTGCTACTGTGGCAATGGTAGTGCAGTGCACAGGACCTTAGTTCAAATTAGAGAGCTTCTCTGATTTAAAATTGGGATGGGGGCCTTCTGTAGTGACTGCAGCGCATTAATAATACGACACATCGAAAGCTTCATAGAATTCTTCCACAAGTATTCCCAAGTTTCCATCTGTATTTCTTTATTTACATTAATTGCCCATTTAATCATTTGAGATTTCACTACTTCATCCTCCGTAGACCATTTTAAAAGTAATTTATATATTTTTGAAATTAATTTTTCATTGTCTCCAAGCAGAACTTTTTCCATTTCTGTTTGTTCTTTTCTTATTCCTTCAGTTTTGATATCATTATCCACCAAACTCTTTATTTGTTGCATTTGGAACCAATCATATTTATTATTCAACTCTTCAGCAGTTTTCAGTTCTATTTTGCCACTTTGTATTTTTAATAATTGATTATATTACAACCACTTTTCTTCACCTATCTCAGCCGTTATTTTTATTACTTCAGCTGGCACTATCCATAATGGTCTTCTCTCATCTCCATATTTCTTATATTTCATCCATGTATTTAGCAAATTATTTCTTATATAATGAGAAAAAAAGTCCATCTTTTTTCCATAATACAAATACGCGTGCCAGCCAAATTTATTTCCGTGACCTTCCAGCGCTAAGAGTTTTTTGTTTAACAGCATTATCCATTCTTTTATCCACACTAAACAAACTGCTTCCTGATATAATTTTAAATTAGGTAACTGAAATCCACCTCTCTCTTTTGCATCTGTCAAAATTTTCATTTTGATCCTTGGTTTCTTCCCAGCCCACACAAATCCTGAAATTTTTCTTTGCCATTTATCAAATTGTTTATTATCTTTCACAATGGGAATAGTTTGAAACAAATACATTATTCTTGGTAGAATATTCATTTTAATTGCAGCTATTCTACCCAGCAATGACAAATTAAGTTTATTCCATTTTAATATATCTTCATCCATTTTACGCCATAGCTTCTCATAGTTCTTTTTAAACAAATCAATATTCTTCATTGTAATCTCCACACCCAAATATTTTACCTTGGAGGTAAATTCATAACCCGTCAGTCTCTGCAAGACCTGTTGCTTGTTTGTTTGCATATTTTTACATAAAAAGTTTGATTTTTCTTTGTTAATACAAATTCCCGCTAACTCCCCATATTCTTGTATTTTAGTTAACAACAAAGGTGTAACTTGTATGGGATTTTCATTTATAAACATTATATCATCTGCAAATGCTCTGTATTTGTAAGTAAATCCTTTTATTTTTAATCTTTCCATTTCTTTATCTTCTTGGATCTGTATCAGTAATATTTCAAGAGTCATAATAAACAACAATGGGGAAAGCGGACAACCTTGTCTTGTACCTTTGCTAATTATCATATCTTCTGTAAGATCTGCATTTATACATAGCTTTGCACGTTGTTCAGTATATATTGCTTTTATCATTCTTATAAAGCTTTCTCCCAGCTCCATTTTCTCCATTACTGCAAACATAAAGTCCCAGTTTAAATTGTCAAATGCTTTCTCTGCATCCGCAAAGAATAATGCTACTTCCCTTTCTGGATGTCTTTCATAATATTCTACAATATTTACAACAGTTCTAATATTGTCTCTTATTTGCCTTTTGGGAAGAAACCCCGCTTGATCTTCCTTTATAAAGTTTATCAAATGTTGTTTAAGCTGTTCTGCCAAGATTCTTGTATATATTTTATAGTCATTATGTAATAGCGAAATTGGTGTGTAATTTTTTACATTCGTGACATCTCTATCTTCCTTTGGAATCAACGAAATAACAGCTTCTTTCCATGTATTTGGTATTTTCCCTTTTATTCTTATCATATTCATCAACTTCTGCAATTTCGGTATTAACTCCTCTTTAAAGGTTTTTAAAAATTTAGCTGTATATCCATCTGTCCAAGGTGCCTTCCCATTTTTCATTGTGTTAATTGCTGCTTCAATTTCTATTTTTTCAATTGGATCATTCAAAACTTTTCGCATATTTTCTGTTAACTGTTCTATTTTTATCTTTTATACTTTTCTTTCTTTATTTTGAATAACTTGGCATAATACTTTATTTCTTTATTTTAAATAACTTGGCATAATACTTAAATATTCTCTTTTTATTCCCTCTTGGCTAACCACCTCTTTTCCATCTACCACATTTTTATTAATTTTATTTTCTCTTTTTCTTCAGTTGCCAAGCCAAATATTTTCCAGGTTTGTTTGCTCTCTCAAAAGATTTCTGCTGCATTCTTTTCAAATTCCATTCCAATTCTTTATTTAACAAATGTCTCATTTGCGTTTGCAGTATTGTAATTTCCCTTATAATTTTCTTTTTCCCTGGTCTTTTTCTCAACTCCCCTTCTTTTTTCTTTTTTTCATTTTGAATGTCCAACATCTGTTTTTCTTTTGTTTTCTTATCTTTATTATTCAAAGTAATCAATATTCCTCTCATTACTGCTTTATAGGCATCCCAGACCGTCTAAAATTCTATATCCTCTTTGTCGTTCATTTGAAAGAAAGCTTTAGTTTCATTTTCTAGGGATGTCACTATTTCTTTATTCTGTAGTAAATCTTCATTCAATCTCCATCTTCTCAGTTTCTTAGACAGTTTTGTAATCCACATTATTGGGTTATGATCCGCCCAATTTTAGGTAAAATCTCTATTTTCTTTGTTATAATGCCTAAGTCTTTAGTGCCCCACAACATGTCAGTTCTGGAAAAAGTTTTATGTCTTGCTGAAAAAAAGGTATAGTCCCACACTTCAGGATTAAATTTCCTCCATATATGCTCCAAATGTTCTTGTTTGACCTATTCAAAAAAAGACTTTGGCAATTTTTCTTCTTTGTTATTATTTTCCCCCAGACCTATCCAGTGTATTCTTAATTGTTCCATTAAAGTCCCCCATTATCAAAACTTGGTCATAAGTCAGTTCATCAAATTGTTGTATAATGTCATTTTAAAAAACATCCTTTGCACTATTTGGTTCATACATTCCCAATAACAATGGGTTTTTTTCCATTTAATATTATTTCTACTTCTAAAAATCTTCCATCTTTATCTTTAAACAGTAATTTTGGCTCCAATTCTTGTTTAATATAAAAAATCACTCCCCTTTTCTTCTGTTCAGCCAATGAAGAAAATTCTAGTCCCAATTGTTTATTCCATAAAAATTTGTAATCCTTTTGTTTGATATGCACTTCTTGTAAACAAACTATATTACAATTTTGCTTTTTAATCCAATGAAACGTTGCCTTTCTTTTTTGTGGTGAATTTTGTCCATTTACATTCCAAGACAATAATTTGTAATCCATCATGGTGCAAATTCTTTATGTTCTTCATAAAATCTACACAGTTCCTGTGCGTTTATAATTGTGGTTCTTTCCCCCTGAAGTTCAAAACTCAAACCTTCAGGTATTATCCATCTATACCTCATTTCATTGTCCCATAATTTTTCTGTCAGTTTTTTATATGTTCTTCTTTCATTTATCACTTGCCTTGGCAACTCCCTCATAATTCTTACTCTATTGCCTCCCCCTATCAATGTCTTTTCAAAGTTTTTATTCATGATCTTTTCCACCATTTCTTTTGTCATATATCTTATAACCACATCTCTTGGTAGATTATTTTTTTGGCATAGAGTGAGTTCACTCTATTCATATAATCATACATATTTCTAGTCCCTTCAGGATCTTCCTCCAAAAATTCTGCAATTATTTTTATTATATATTCTTTCAAGTCACCATCTTCCTTTTCAGGTACTCCTCTCAGACGTATCTGAGTCTCCATCAATTTGCAGTTATGGATTGCCACTTTTTCTTGTATTTTCAACAAGGTGGAATCATGTACTTTCATTTTCCCTTCTACCTCCTGCACTTTCTTAGATGTTTCCTCAGTCTCATTTCTGAGATCTTCAATATCTTTTTTGATCTTTTCTATAATTTCTTTTTTAGATGTGTTTATCATCTCTTTCATGCCTCTCATCATTCTGGCCTCCATTGCCTCTAATTGTTCCTGCATTTTCTCCAGTGAGGTAGCCCTTACACAGGTTTGTTTGTGTTCTGATATTTAAAAAAAACACCAAAAATTTTGATCTCACCAATTTCAATTTTGATTATCAAGTTCAGTAGATTAGAGCTTGCTTTTTCCAACAAGCCTAATTTCGCCATCCTCAGAGCTTCTCAGACCAAGATTAATTTTTAAAGTTTTTAAATCCTTCAAAATGGCGGTTGCGACTTTCTGCTTCCCCTTTAAAAAAATTTCTTTTTTCCTTTAAAAACTTCTAAAGTCCAATATAAACAATATGTCCAATAATATTTATTTTCTTATAATCACCTCAATTATTCCCAACAATTTTTAATGTCCCGAACACTTTAAAAATATTATTTTAATTTTAACCTCCTTGCAATGGCCGCCGATGTTTCTCTATGTTATTATAGTCCTAGAGTAGGCTTTTCGTCTGCTACTTCCTGCTTTACTTGCCACCAAATCTTGTTTTCACTGGTAAAGAGATCGCATGATACTGACGTGCTTCCTGTGTTGACTGTATATGCTGCAGGTCTGTGACGATGGTGCTCTTTTTTCAAAACCGCAAGTAGACCAAACAATAAGTTCCTTTCCACTTTTTAGCACTGTCCTTTAAATTTACAAAGTCCAAATTTCACCTCTGCATCTCTTCTTCTTCCAAGCTTTCTAGATTTCCATTTCTCACCTTTTGAATTTATTCTGTTTAACTGTAAATAGTCCCAGAATGAAAGATACTAATCAGTACCTTTTCTGCCAATTATCCAGATCCACACCGGTCTCGTGTAGCTTTAGATGTTTAGTAATGTCCAAGAAGGTTAGGATTCTGTCGAGCTTATGTCAAATAAATGACTGTGAGAACTTCTGCAGATGATGAAAATGCAACTCTTCTCTGGAGACCCCTCAAAGCCTCAAAGGAGCCCCCCCGGGACTCCCTTTTAGCCAAGGTAAATCTCCTCAAAGTTTTCTGTGCATATCTTTGACTAATCTCTGACTGAGAAAAGTAGGCATTAATTTGCCTTCCAGTACCCCGAACAAGTTCCAGCCTGCTCTCGATATGAGAAGCAGCTCAGCTCGGCATTTTCCTCCCCCGGAAGTCCCTGTTTTAAAATGATGTATAGATGGTATATGAGTCCTAAAAAATTGGCAAAGATGAATAACAAGATGCCAGACAGATGTTAGAAATGTAAAAAAAATGAAGGTTCTTTCTACCATATGTGGTAGACTTGTGAAAGAGCAAAAAAGTATTGGCAGATGATTCAACAAGAAATTTCTAAGATCTTGGGATATGAAATTAAGAAAGTTTCAGAGACTTTCCTGTTGGGATTACAAATGGAAAAATTTCCAAAAAAATATAGAACTTTGATTTGGTACTTGCTTTCAGCTGCTAGGACATTATATGTGCAGTTGTGGAAGCAAGAAAAAATACCAGAGAAATGGGATTGGATTATAAAAATTATGACATGGAGTGAAATGGAGAAATTAACAAGAATATTAAGAGACTATGATTTAGAAGTTTTTAAGACGGAGTGGAAAAAGTTTAGAAGATATGTAGAAAAAGAGTAGAAAATAAAAGGACATTGGACAATTTTTGATAATGATTTAAGTTTTAGAAAGAAGAAGAATGTAATTTTTTGTTTTATTAGTTAAGGGTACCTTTAAATATTAGCATTTTAAGTAAATAACATCGGCAGGGGTCAAGTAACAGGGGAAGGGGTGTTGGTCTTCCGCGTTTATTGAGTAAGAGCTCTGAAGACGCCAATAAATCCAGTCCTGTACACAGCTGTGTTTAAACTAGCTATATATAATTTATTTACAGTTATGATACAGACTGTCAAAGTGCTCCACTTACAATTCACCATCCAACCTCCTCAAGTAGCATAGCACTTCTGTACATTTATACAATTCTTCCAGATGATGAACCAATCAAGTTTGTGCTGAGTCATGCTCATTTCAGCCTGGCTGATGCAATCTGGCAGTCTGCCAAATGCCCCTGCCAGCTGGATCATCTACTGTCATTTAGATCTTGTGCTCTCAGCAGTGGCCTGATGCCTGCACATATACTAACACCCCTCCTCAGGTACAGACCACTAGTTGCATCAGATCCCTTAATGTTATGAAATTTTTCTACAGTGACATTTTAATGCACACATCAGCAACATTACATTGCTTCAATAGCATTCCTTTTACAATTCCATTTTTATTGTCATAGTTTAGTACCTTAGCAGCCAACATTGCCTTTCTTTAGCCATCAGTTGCTGTTAGGCAACTTAGTTTAGTTGGCTTCTCCCAGCCCTTTACAATTACATTCCTGCTGGCAGCTCCCCAGGCATGCACATTTTAGTGTTTATTTAACAATCACATGCCTTTGTTTAATGTTCCGCCCACCAGCCTTCAGTCTTCCCCATAGTTCAAATCTAACACACTTTGATAGCATCGAGGCTCCGTGGCGGGCACATAGTTTACAGCTGTGTCAAACCCATACCTCTTTGGAGGCACCCCCTTGTTCATCCGGGTTGACACCCTGACTTCTGGCTGTGCAGTCTGTGTACTAACAGAGCTTTCCCCTTTTACAGCCTCTAAACCGTCAGAGCCCTGAGTTTTCTCCCTCCCCTCTGCTGAGGAAGTCTCATGTTTGCTAGTTACATGCCCCTTCTCACTCTGCTGAGACGCCAGTAACTTTATACTGCTGGGTACTTCATTTGCATGCACCCTGCTCCAGCTTTCGTCCTCACAGAATGAGGCAGACCTGCTAAACCGCAGCATATTTCTCTCATCATCAAATCCATACGCTTTCATCCCATTCTGGTACCCCAAGAACAGCAATTTCCTTGCTCTGGCACCTCCTTTTCTTCTTTTGTCTAATGGCACATTTACCCAAGCCTTGGAGCCAAAGATTCGTAGAAAATCCAAGCATGATTTTTTCCCATACAGTACCCTTTAGGGAATGTCATCAGTTGCTTGGGTCCACAACCGGTTTATAATAAAGCACGCTGTTCTCAGTGCCTCTCCCCAAAAAGCTATTTTTAGTTCGTTATCTTTTAACATAGCGTGGAGCATTGTTTGAAGGACTCCCCCTTTTCTCTCTGCTACCCCATTTTCTGATGGGGTAGAGACATTAGCCATTCTGTGATGTATTCCCTGGTCTCTAAGCCAGGAGGCAAATTGATTTCCAACAAACTCTCCCCCCATATCTGTTTGCAAAGCACCTATTTTGCAGTTTAACTACCTTTGCACATGCTTAGCCCAGTATTTAAAGGTTAAATACACCTCTGATTTCTGTTTCATCACATACACCCAAGTAAAACGACTGTGGTCATCTACCAAGATTAGGGCATATTTGTTCTTAGATACACTGGGAGCATAAGGATCGATGTCTGCATGAATTAGCTGTAGGGGCTTCTCAGAGACTCTATTGCTTACTTTGGCCACTGGGTAAGCCTTGGATTTTGCCTGCTTGCACACATTACAGTCAAGGTATGCATTGCAAGACTAGCTTTTCCCCTTCTAGAATGGCCAGAGTATGGCTTGCATGTCCCAACCTCCTGTGCAACCTACGGAAACATTTATGGTGAGGCTGCTTGTTACCCACAGCTTGTGCTTTCCCTTCAGTCTGATCTAGCACATACACATTATCTTTTAATATACCCCTGGCCAATTGTTTACGTCCCTTAAAGATGTTACAACTATTTACATCAAAAGTTACAGTAAAGCCTGCCTTAGTCAATGCAGAGACGCTTAACAGGCTTGTCTCAAGACTAGGCACACACATTTACAAATTTGTGCTTCAGTCCAGGAAAATGCACAGTCCCTTGGCAGAGAACCTCAGTTTTTCTGCCATCAGCAAGACTCACAAACCACAGATTTGCAGGTTCAGTGTCCTTTAGTAGTCTCTCCTCGCAGCAGAACATCTGGGTGGCCCCAGAGTCGATAATCCACAGTGCTCTCTGCAGACCCGAGTCAGTCTTCATCAGTTTCACTTGCTGGTTCTGTGAAGACCTCTACCTGCCTCTCTGTAGCTCAGGGCAACTCCTCTTCAGATATTTTTCACTGCCGCAAAGAAAACATTTCTTCTTTACTTTCAGCACTCTCTCCTCCAGTGTCTGCTGCCAGCTCGAGACGTTTCCCACATGCTCCAGCTCCGGCTTCTGCTGGCTTTGACGAGCGTGGGCTGCCTGCTCTCTGCACTCTTGCTGTCTTTGGTCTTCAACCAGAAGCTTGCCAGTCACATAGTTTAGAGTGAGTTTATCAGTATCCTGGCCCTCGAACACCATTAACAGCATATCAAGTCTTTCATGCAAAGAGCTCAGAATAATGTACACTTTATCCTCTTCTGAAATTGTTTTGCCTCTCTGCTCCAATTCCTGGAAGCATGCAGATAAGCTGTTGAGATGGTCTCTCACCGTCTCTCCGGCCAGCATTCTCTTTCGATACAGCTTCCTCATCAGAGATATCAGCGAGCCAGCTGTTGTCTGCACGTATACAGCCTTGAGCACGTCCCAGGCTTCCTTCGCCAGTTGTTTTCCTCCAACGTGCACTAACTGGTCATCAGAAATACTCAATATTATGGTTGCAAGAGCCTTCTGGTCCCGAACAACATCTTCAGATGTGGGGTCCGCAGGAGGAGCAGATACACAGTTCCACAGCCCCTCTCATTTCAGGAAATGTTCAGTACGTAATGCCCACACATTATAGTTAGAAGGAGTCAGCTTCTCTATCAGCACTGTAGCCGCCACTGTAGCCATCCTGCTCAGCACTGCTTCTCACCTACTGCTGTTCTCCTCCACCGAGGCAGCTTCCTCCTTACTCCTGGAGCACTCTTGGAGGGAAAGGAAGAATGTGTTTATTCCAAGTTTCTTTTGTTTCTGGTTTGCTCATCCGGTGCTGGCTTAAAAGTGTAACTGAAGACTTTTTCTATTCAATAAATATTATTACCTTTTGAATCTGAAAGTGTTCTCTGGGCCAAAGAGTTCTCCAGCAGGCTATTCATTTGCCAGAGGGGGCTCCAGATTGGGAGGGCAGTGAGGAAGGCACCTGTTGCCAACCCTCCAGAAGGTAGCCTCAAGGAATTTGGTCCCTATATTAAACAGGTACTGGTAACAGGAGATGAGAGAAGGAGCCTCAGGTTATGCAGGGGGTCAGGAGTCTGTCCCTCCTAGCTGCAAGACCCCAAAAGGACAGTGGTGGCAGTGATACCCTAAGTGGCAGGAAGCGGAATAGCTCTCTCCAGGAGTTGGCAAACCAATGGAGGGAGTGGGCAGTATGGGGTCTGCGAGGCATAGCAGCCTGGTTCTGCCACAGCTAATGATACATAAGCAGTGAAAAGCAGCATTGCCTTGGTTGACTATGGGAATTAAATTCATTTCTCTTAATCAAGGAACATATGGATTTCAGTGAGATCTTCAAAGTTATACAGGTATGAAACAGTGCTTTTTGCAATTAGTATCTTAATGAAATAAAAACTTTTGTATCAATTTTTGTTTTTCAGTATGCATTCCTGTATTTACATATGCATTCTGCCATTTTTCACATACCTAATTACTTCCCACTGTTTATAAACAAGATTTGATTCATTTATTGGCACTAATTACAGTGTTGTCACAGAAATGAAGCAAAATTAAAATTCATGATGCATAACACATTGTTTTGTACACAGATATTAGACGATAACTTGTATTTGGCACAGTTCTTACTTTGCATATTCTTAAAAATAAATTAAAGCTACAAAAAGATGAGGTTCTATTACATAAGGGTAAATGAGTTTTAACACTATAAAAAGGCAGCTTCATGCAGATGGCTTTCTGCTGCTTACATTATTGATATTCCTTATGACTCTTTTCCCAAACAGATTACACATATGCAGATTGTCATCTTAAATCTCAGGAAATATAAAGTTTAAGATGAATCCTTGTCCAGAAGCAGCTATCATAGCTTTAAAATTTACTTGAGAAGAATTTGTAAAATGCTTGCTCTATCACCATTTTGTCTAGTGCAGTCTGATCTCCTAGTTGTGTCAATATTCCTTGACGTGCTGCTTAAAACTGGACAAATATAGAGTAATTTACATTTTTACAAAGTAGTTAGGAAGTTTGATTTGATTCTACTGCTTATATTTTTCAACAGTCATAATTGTACCATGATAAGTCTGATTTCAGGGTGCTCAACTTCGTAAACCTTTTATGTGTCTTTTTGAGTGGCAGCTACGTTTATTTTTGCCGCTGATCAAAGAATTAGGAGCTATTATGCATATCACAATGGATTTTGTTATGTATATTCTGCAATCCAGAAGAGCTATTAAATCACAATCGTAAGCACAGCTTCTTGTTTGATCTCTGTTGGAAACTCTGCATAGAGAATCAGCTTTGAAGGAGACCTACTTTTGAGGCGATATGAATGCATTTTCCTCTCTTTGCCACAGGGCAAATAGAAGCTAATAATTTATTTTTCCTGGAGCAATGTGTACTTGCATTTTAACTGAAAAGCAAAATCAAAGGAATTATTCTAGACTGAGTAGCAAATAGCAACAATGATTTTAAGATGGTATATCAGGCTTCTATTGTGTTTCAGTTACCTTGTTAGCTAATGCAGCACTTGACAAAAATGTAGTGGTTAAAATTCCATTTTTCCACAGTTCATCACACCTGCAAAGTAGGGTGCTTGTTAGATGTGATCGTTTTGTGAAAGTGTAAGTGACAGAAATGGATTTATATGTATAGACATAATGTGGATCAGAAGAGGAGTTCTTGTGAGAGAAGCTAATACAAAAGCTAGTATGTTCCTTGCCCCCCCCCCCAAAAAAAGGTCCAAATGATCTGCAGCCTAGCCTAGAATTTACTTCAGCATCAGCATAACAAGCAGATTTCCTGAAGTACACATTGATATGTGTTTAGAGGTGAGCCCTGTAATTTTCCTTATATTTTTACTTGATGCAGAAGAAAAACTGGAGGGAATTTTTCCCCACATCATCTATATGCATGCATACAAATGATGCATATATATTAGGGACACAGACTGGGAAAGCCCAGTTTGGTTCAGGGTTCACAAACCCGACAGCCCTGAACCAAATCCCTGAGCAAAGCCTGCTTGAACTGAACCAGTTCTGTGGGTCCCCTGGTGACATGTGCACATCACTTCCAGACAGTGTCAGACACTGCCTCGGCACACCTGCATCATCTGGAAGTGACACAAATGCATCAGCCCCTGATGTGTGCACGCCACTTCTGGGGGACATCAGGTGCTGTCCCTAACATGCCCATGTTACCCAGAAGTGATGCAAGCACATCAGACAACACACTTGCATCATTTCTGGATGACACAGGTATACCAGGGGGGTGCCCAACACTGCCAAGAAGTGTGCACATGGGAGGGGTGAACACCTGAACCGAGCAGAAGCTTGGTGAGTGTTCAGGGTCTGGGTTCTTAAACCTGCCAAATTCAGACTGAACTTTGGTTCGAGTCTGTTACACCACATGCACATAATACTTACAAATAGACATATACACTTAGGGTTCCCAGCCTCCAGGTGAGGCCTAGTGATCCCTCAGAAATTACAACTGATCTCCAGACTACAGAGATCAGTTACTCCAGAGACCATGACAACTTTGGTGGGTGAACCTTATGGCATTACATCCCTGCTGAACTAACTCCCCACCCAAAATCTACCTCCGTGTTCTGCCTTCAGATTGGGAAATTCCTGGAGATTTGGAGTTAACAACTGTAGTTGATGGAGAAATTGGGACAAAATTGGCAAAGCCTTCTTTTGAACTCCAGATTTTGTTATGGATTTGTATTCCTTACATACATATTCCATGCACGTACATGTTTGAAGGGGCTACAATAGAAAGGCCTACCATGGACTGTTTATGACAATGGCTGGACACCTTAACTGATGTTCCTGAAGTAATTAGCAGGGCTTTGGCTTAAACTTATAGGAAGAAGGAAGAAGTCAACTTGTTCTCTTTCTTATCAACACAAGGCTACCAGTAACTGCTCAAAGTGGAGGCTGATTAAGTATTCTGCCATTCCATGCTCAAAAGCAATGGATAGGCTGCATTTTCTTTTGACATTAATAGAAATCTGAAAACTGTCTTTAAGCTCAAGATCATCTTTGCTTACATCAGAGAAGACCAAGTTAATGCCTAAGTTAACAGTAAAAGAAGGTGCCCTGTAACATATTCAAGTTGGAGACATATTTGAGGCTTGTTGATTCCTCCTCCCCTCCCTACCTCTACGTAGTGGCAGAAAGCAAGGGCACTGAAGTGGTTGCTTGTCTTGGGCCTGAGGTCAGTTGAACCTTAGTGTTGCAGTGTGGTTACAGCAACTGGGCAGTACTTCTACAAATGAAAATAAATTCCATATTCTTTTCTTTTTATTGTGTATTTAGGAACTTTCTGTACATGGGAATGGTGCAGACTAGAGACACATCCTGCTTTCCTTTGTTTCATTAAGAAATGATTAGCAGATTTCTGTCCATCTGAGTAGAAAACAAAAGGAACTTTTTTTAACCCATTGAAACAGAACTATGCAATAAGTCCTGTGTACAGTGTAATGTTAGCCAAATTGCCCTCAGTTGAGGTACAGGGGAATTTATTAGGTGGGCAAAGATGACAAATACACATGGTCAGTAACCTATGTATACAGGAAGCAGTCTTCCCAGGAACCCTTTGAAATAATGAGATTGATGGTAAACCAAAAGAATTTGAATTAGAAAAATAGTTCAAACAGACAAGGGAATAAATCACACAATCACACAGTCCTAGGAAAAATAGCAAGAAATTGGATAGGGAAACACATATGGAAATAACACAGACAAGGAAATACTTTACCAGTCTCAAAGAATCCAGAAGAACGATCCAAAAGCAAGGGTGATAAGGGGAGGAGGACGTGAGAAACGACCAGCATAACTCACTATATAATGGGCCCAGTACCGATAAGGTATTTGGGGTATCTCAAGCAGCAAAGGTGGGGATACTGCAAGAGACACACCGAACTGGCCAAAAACCAGCCTTCATATAGCCAAATTTGTGTCCTGAGGCTCTGTCACGTGACCTATGACATCACCCTGGAGATGGCTCCCAGGAAATTGACAAAAGGATTAATGGGTGCTGATGGTTTTACGTATTGGAAACCATCACTAAAACAAAGAAATATGATGAGTACCAAACTACTATTGTGACACTGGAGCTAACACAATGGAAAAGGTCTACATGACACCATTATGTCCTTGACAGCAATCATCTTTCTGGATGTTTTTGTGTCAGACGCTTGCCTAGATGGTTGGCAGGAACAGTCTTGTTAGGTGTGAAGACGTGGCAGCAAGTCTATTGTTGACTGTTGGCTTCTTCATTTACATCTCCATAGCACAACTGAAGTACGCGGGACTTTTGTCTCACCCTCATGACGCTTGGCAGGAATGAGAGTTGTTGTTTTAGGACATTGTAGGAACATTGCTTCTATGAGGGCTGCTTCTTGGCACTGTCTTCTGATGACAGAAACACAGTTGCAGTCTGCACGGCTGGGAAGCTCTTTAGGGAAGTGTAATCTGGAGTCCATATGTGCAGGTGAAGCACGAAAAGTCACTCCAATAGCAGGAACAGGCAATGAACTGTCTGGAGCTTGGCTGGAGGATCTTGCTGTGTTAGTTCATACAGAGTAAAATGTCCATACTGGGCTGGCACCCATGCCAAAGGCTTAGAGTCCAACCAGACTTGAGTGTCCAATAAGGCAGAATGTATGTGAGTTTAAGGATAAAAGTCCATGGTGGCTAACAGTCCATGTGGGTCTGGCATCAGAGCCAGGGGAATCATAGTCCATTAATGATGGAGAGGGGGTCCAAGACTAACAGTAACTTCAGCTCCCGTCTTTCTCTGTAGTCAGCCCCCCACATTTTCAATGAAACGTTAGTTTCTGCTTTGATGCAGCATGAAGGACTGCTAGAAAGACTCCATTCTGTATGCTTGAAAATTCTTGTTTGTAAAGTGGGGTCAAATTGACCTGGAGAAAGGGGCGGGGCTGGATAAATCTCTGCTTTCTATTTTCTGTGACCTTTTGTATTTAACAACCTTAATTGAGTCAATACTCTGTGGTTTTTCATGCCACTCTCCTGCAATTTTTGTAAATTGTGGTGTAATAAAGTATGGGGTCATGTTGACAAAATGTTATGATTTCTTATTTTATTTTTTATATCTCCTTTTTAATAAAACTGCAGTAATGTTTTGTACTGCCAAATATTTCTTAAAAGGTTGACTTCTTTGGCAGCTTGTGGAATGCTCAGTGCAAGTCCCAGGGTTTTTTCTATTTATATAACTTTTTTTGTCTTTCTGTTCCTTATACTAGATCAGTAAAGAACACTTTTTGTCAAGGCAAAAATTTTAAATGGGCTTCATTGACCATGGCTTAAGAATTCATAAATACCTTGATGAATGGTATTCTCAAGACACCAATTATAAAGTTGGGCTTTTGGGGAGGCGTGCAGTGTACTCTGAACAGATTTGTAGAAAATGGGAATGCTATTTCGCAGTGCTAACCTTAGGAAGTGACGGATACTGATGTTTAAAAATTTCAAGTAGCAATGTGAAATATTTGCAGTGGTATGCTAGCACCTCAAAAATGGTCAAACATAGCCACGATGAAGATGTTTTGTTCATATCTGTGTGGAAGGAAGATCTATGTTTTTCCCTTTGATATGGGCTTTGGTAACTTATCATTATAGGAGAGTAAATTTTTAGAACCTTATGACTGCTGGTTTCATTTGCTCCTTATTTTTTTTAACTGAGGGGAACCAAAGTGTTCTCCTAAGGATCTTATCTTCTGGCATAATTTGGGAAGTGGGGCATCAATAACCCATTATCTTGTGCTCTGCACCTACAGAAAGATAATTTTTCAAGTATTTCTTTCACTGTGTGTGTGTGTGTGTGTGTGTGTACGCGCATGCATGTGTGTGTGAGTGTACAGGACCGGCCCTGTACTCGCTATCCACTGCCCCCTTCCACAGGCAGACTACAGGATGCCCGGGAAGGGGCTGTGGAGTGGTGTGTCACATTCTCAGGATGCCGGCAGGCAGGAGTCCAAAGCCAGTCCAAGGTCAAAGTCCAGGAAGTCAAGCAGGAGCCAAGTCACCAATGCAGAATCACAAGCCGGAATCAGAAGTCAATGTCCCAAAGCCAAAAGGTAAGGGTGCCAAGCAGGTCAGGATCAGGACTCAGGAAGGAGTGTGGGTGCAAGCCAGAGAATAGACTTGTTGCTTCCACAAGGTTACCAGGTCCTGGGTGGGAGCTATATAGGATCCTCAATCAGCCTGCTCCCTGAGTAGCAGTGACTCTGCTAGAACTCAGGGCTGAGAGATCTGAAGCATCGGCGTGCCTCATGTCTTTGCTGTGAAAGTTCTTTCCGGAGCCTGCTTCGAACTTTTGAGATGGGAGGAGGAGAACTTGGAGGAGATTGATCATCAACAGCTGACACTGGTGCCTGAAGAGTAATTGATGGGCCAGCTGCTGTTTGTTCAGCTGAGGAACTGGCTGGCAACTCTTCCAGGTCTGTTAACCCTTCCAGCTCCCCCTCATCAGGGCTCATGACATGCGGCACTTTCTGGGCTCTTTAAAGCCCCCCCCCATCAGCTGATTGGCAGGTAAAACACTGCAGGACCACCTCCCTCTCCCCTTCCCTTCTGCGGTGGTGTGCTCTGCCGTGCCCCCCCCCCCCCCCGTGCTCATAGGAGTGCTGCTAGAATCAGCCCTACCCACTTAAACACAGTCTTGGGCCTTTTAGCACTGAGCAAGGCTTTGCTCCTCCCTCACTTCTGAGGGAGGAGCAAAGCCTCATTCAGTGCTAAGAGGCCTGGCCCATGTTTAAGCAGGTAGGGCCGGTTCTAGCACTCCTTTGAGCAGCAGGGGTGGAGGAGACAGAGCGTGCCACTGCAGAAGGGGACGGAGGAGGAGTGTTATACTCCATTGAAATCCCTGCCTTCCCCAAACCTGGCCCTCCTCTGACTTCACATAAAAAATCTTCAGGTATTTTCCAAGCTAGAGCTGGCAACCCTATGTGCCAATTCTAACTTACTACTCAAAATTGAATAAGGCATGCACAGGGCTGGCGCATGGGAGTAGGCCAAGTAGGTGGCTACTAGGGGCACCTTGTCTGCCATGCCTGCTGTTTTCCTGACCTCGCCTCACCTATCTTCCTGACCTCGCCTCGGGGGAGCATGGCAGCAGGCATGCTTAGAGCTTGGCTCTGAGTGCTGCCTTTCTGACCTTGCTGATGCTTTCTAAGTCAGGGCACTGTCTTCCCGACCTGCCCCATGCCCTGCCCTCTCCCACTTCAGCTGGGAAGAGGTCTTTCCAGCTCCCTTTGAAGCAGGAGAGAGCCGAGCACAGGGGTGGGCCAAGCACTCGTGCTTCATGGTCCCGATGACATCATCGGGTTGTTTGTGCTTTGCACTCACAAATAAAACCCATTGGAGGTGCAGGGGTGCGGATTTCCGCCTAGGGTGCTAGAACCCCTCGTTCTGGGCCTAGGCATGCATTTTTTTTTTGAAAAAGTTGTTTCCAGGGATATAACAGGCTGTATTATTCTTGAGGTGGGCTGGGTAGCTGCTTGAAGTACAGATACAGGAGAAACATTTCTTTTTGAATGTTATATTTGACTGTAGTTAAACGATAATTTCTTTGTCTCTGTTTTTTATTTGGTTTCATTAGTCTGTTACAGCACAAAATAATCACTTGCACTGAAAAGGAATTTTACTCCTTCTAATGCTTTTCCCCTGCTTAAAATGACATTACTACCTTGCTGTCTTCTTTTTTTCGTTTACCATCTCTAGATGTTTGGTTTTTAAATTTCTTTGGTACAGTATATTAAACCAGTTGTACATATACATTAAAATGTGCTTATGCTTGATGCACAGGTTGTTTGCTAAGACAGTATTATTATTTTTTATTTTTTTATTTTATCAAATTTATATCTCGCCCTCCACTTACGGGCTCAGGGCAGCTCACAATTAAAACAAACATAAAATTTTAAAACCGGATGTACCATAAAATCATTTTCATACGTTTTACAATCATTGCATCCAAGATGTACATTGATATTCTGATTACTCCAATGTTTTTTGTTTCAGTTCTTTCATATTAACCAAGAAGCACTCAGTTATCAGTCTCTAGAACAGAGGTGTCAAACTTGCGGCCTGCAGGCTAGAACCGGCCTGCCAAGGGCTTTAATCAGGCCCATGGCTCTCTTCCCCCCCACTCCCTCCCCTTTCTGCCCTCACCCTTTCAAGATCAAGCTGCAGGAAGCAGAGGACAGGGCTGCCTTTGTGATTGCTGGCTTCTCCTTTGGACTCCGTTAAAACACAAAAAAGGTTGCAAAGAAAATGCAGGGTGGATTTTCCATTCCCAGAGTAGTCTGTGTCCTTAATGGAAAAATCCATTCTGAATTTTCTTTGCTACTTTTTGTATGTAATGGGACAGTCTGCTCACTCCCTTTATTGTCTGTATGATTTAGTTTGGTCCTAGTAAGTGGAGCATTTGTTTCAGTTTCCAGTTTTGCATATTAACTCCCAAAACCAACAGCTTCAGCTGTCTCCTTTCAAATAACTGATATTTTGAGCCAGCTTGTCTCTGCTGAACAGACCTGAGAAAGGGTGCCTGAGTGAGTACTCTATCCTGGGAACCCACAGTCAAAGCCAAAGGGAAAAATTACACCTGGAGAACAATAGACGTTCTGAGTAGGGGTGGGGGAAGAAAAGTTTGAAGAGCCCAGCCATTTCTTGTCCTCCTAGGCTCAGAGCATTTTATATTTTTAGATTATATTTTTAGTTTCTGCTGTGATCTTTATGCTTCTTCTTGATGTTTTATTTATTTATTTATTAAAAAAATTGCATTGCCAAATTTCAGTGTTCCCTGCCTCTCCATTTTAGGCATTCATCTTTTGAGGGGAGGGTGAAACTAACCACAGTTAAAATATAGAGTTCTGCAAACTCAAGGAACTCCAAGTTTTGCGGGAAAATATTAGTTTTATCAAACATACCTTCCTAATATGGGGCTCCAATGCAGAACAAGTGCCGAAGAAGACAACCAAATTTATTATCTCAAAACAACCTGTAAAAACCCCTGAAACCCTGAGAGTTGCTGACACTCTGAGTAGACTGGGGGGGAGGGGGGGGGGAGCTTGCAATGGCCAGCCATTTTATATTTTCCTGGGGTCAGAGCAATTTATATATTTCGTTTCTGCTGTGGTGCTTGTGATTGTTGTTGTTTTGTTTTTCAAACTGCATTGTCAAATCCTACTATTCCCCCACCTTTCCATTTTAGGCAGGCATCTTTTAAGGGGGGGCGGAGTTTTGGTGTCAGTTATTAAAGGCTATTAAATAAACAAAATATAGCAACATGTTATTGTTTTAAGCATACTTGTATTTTAAGTTACAAAACAATATCTTTTTATTGTGTTTGTGTCATTTATAAAGTTTATGTCTACACTACTCGGCATTACATTTTACGAAACACATTGCCCAGCCCAACAAAGTCGCATTGATGTCAGATCTGGTTCTCAAAACAAACGAGTTCAACACCACTAATCTAGGATGCTAACATTAAAAAAAAAATGACAAAGCATATACCTAAACCTCTATTTTAATATTTTGTGCAGATAAACACAAAGATTGTTCTGGTGTAACTTTACATCTGACAAATCAAAAGTAAGTATGTCCAACACCTTTTATGAAGCTTCTTTCATATTTTTCTAATGGTCCCTTCATTTGTGGGAGCTGTGTCATAGAGGCAATCCTTTTAAAGGAATCTGAACAAAAATCTGAATATTTAGGGTTTTTTTTTTTTTTAAAGACAACTGAGCAGCTTCTTCAGGTTGACTTCAGAATAAATTTATAAAATTTTGGGGAAAGGAGAGTCAGTATGAGTCAAAGAATTCACTGTTCTTTTTGAAGGAAAAATGGTAATTCAGCATTTGATTGTAGTTAAAGTACATTATCAAAAAAAGTTTAAATATTTCTTCCGTTTTTCACTTTTAAACAGTTCTTCTATCTGTCCTCTTTACCAGACCATGTTGATAACACTGGTATTTGTTATTCTTCAGACTCCCACTTCTGTAAGACTGAGATGACTTCTTTTCTTCTCCACCCTCTCTTGTGTCATCTAATTGTAGAATCTACCACAGTCCTCTTATTTAAAGTTTCTCAGGTCCTGTTTCTGGGAGACCTTATTAAATCCCATGTGGTATCCAATGTCATTTTTATTCAACTTGTACTTGCCTCCCTAATCTCTCTGTCCACACCATTAATTTCTATTCAATTGTATAGTAGTATGACCCAGAAAAGGGTTATGTGGGTAACAATAGACTTAATCTTAAGGGCATGTGATGTTATCCTTCTGATCTTATGCATTTAGGAGAGACAAACAGAACACTTTCTCCCTCCACTGACGTACAGTTGCAACACAGAGAGAGTGAAGAAGAATCCTTTAACCTCTTTCTCAGGACAGTCTTTAGAAAAGCAGGACTAGTCTTTTTATGATGGATGGAATGGTGGGGGGGGGGGGTACAGTAGAAAAGGCTTAATTATAATTCCAGTTAAATAAATCTGCATGACTTTTCATTTTGCATGATTTATTTTCTTCTACTGGCTATTGGAAAGAGAGAGAAGATATACTGATCCTAGAACTGTCCTGGGACCTGTTTTGGTTAATACCTTTATAAATGGTTTTGATGAAGGAATAGAGGGAATGCTTATTAAATTTTCAGATGACATAAATTGGGAAGGGTCACTAATACAGTAGAAGACAGAGTCAGGATATGGGATGATCTTGACAGGCTGGAAAAACTGGGCAAAACAAATGAAATGAATTTTAACAGGGATAAATGTAAAGTTCTGCATTTAGGTAGGAAAAAATCAAATGCATATTTATAGGATGGAGGAGACTTGTCTTGACAGTAGTATGTGTGAAAAGGATCTAGGGGTCTTAGTGGACCATACGCAGAACATGAGCTAGCAGCTAAAAAGGCAAATTCAATGTTAGGCTGTATCAACAGAAATATAGTGTCCTGAACACGTGAAGTGATGGTATCACTTTAGTCTGCTCTGGTTAGACCTCAGCTAGAGTATTGTGTTTAGTTCTGGCACCACAATTTAAGAAGGATATAGACAAGCTGGAATGTGTCCAGAGGAGGGCAACAAAGATGGTAAGGGGTCTGAAGACCAAGTCCTATGAGAAAAGGTTGAAGGAGCTGGGTATATTTAGCCTGGAGAGGGGACAACTGAGAGGTGATACGTCATCTTCTAGTATTTGAAGAGGATGGTATGGAGTTGTTTTCTGTTGCCCCAGAAGGTTGGACCAGAACCAGTGGGTTGAAACTAAATCAAGAGTTTCTGGCTAAACATTAGGAAGAACATCCTGACAGAGTGGTTCCTCAGTGGAACAGGCTTCCTCAGGAGGTGGTGGGCTCTCCTTCCTTGGAAGTTTTTAAATGGAGGCTTGATGGCCATTTGACAGCAATGCTGATTCTGTGAATTAGGCAGATCATGAGAAGGAAGGCAGGGAGGGTTGCATCAGTGCTTAGTTTTCATGGCCTCTTCTTATGCACCCAAGGAAATGTTGTTTGTCAATTTGGGGTCAGGCAGCAATTGTTTTCTCTAGGCCAGTTTTGCCAGAGATCCTGGAGAGGTTTGTTTGGGGTTTTTTACTATCTTCTGGGCTTGGAGCAGGTGTCACTGGGAATGTGTGTAGGGGGGAAGTACTTGTGATTTTCCGACATTCTGATGACTCTGGAAGTCCCTTCCAAATCTGTGACTCTTATGATGTTATTATATTTGACTTACTGTTATTGATAAAAGCTTATTCTCTAGCAGCTGAAGTTTCTTGAGGTGTTAGCCAAAAAGTTTGAATATACCTTTACAGCCAGAATGGCTACTGATTTGGTGCACTTTTGTGTTGCTGTTGTTGTTTTTTAAAAAAAGTTGGGATTCTATTAGGGTGGCCAATCTCTAGATAGGGCCTGGAGATCTCCTGAAACTGGAAAAGATCTACAGGCAACAAGAGATCAGTTTCCTTGGAGAAAATGGCTACATGGAAGAGTGGACTTTATAGCACTATACCCACTGCTCTTTGCAAACGTCTCCCTTCCAAGACTCCACCTACAAATTCTCTCACGGTATTTCCCAACCCCATGTTGGCAACCGAGGTTCTACATTTCTGTAGCATCCTGGAATGCAGAGCCTTGTATGAATCTAGGATAGCAATTTAGATAGTTTGGAGAACTGATAAGCTCCTGAAATCAAGGATGTTTATGTTGGGCGTGAAAGAGAAGAGCCACAAAAATCATTTAAGGACCTGGAAGATGGCCTTAATATGTTTTAATGCAAAGTTTTTAAATAAATGGACTTTAAGCAGGCACCAAAGGCTGATATAGGATAAAGGTTTATAGTGCACTCCATTAGAGGGTCAGCATTTCTGTGGAAAGAGATGAGAAAGAACAAGACCCATGCCATCAGCATAATCTAGTCTGCCTAGTCTCCTGTTGCCTTGTCCCATCCCCCTGTGACTTAATCAGGGCCATTCATCTTGAAAATAAGGAGGGAGAACAAGTTTGATATTGCTTCTGTTATCTTATTAGATGGTAGCTGTATGGTCATATTGTTTTATTGCTGAATGCTGCCTTGTGAGATTTTTAAATTGAGATTGTGAACTATAAATATGTTAGCATTACTTAAATGAGTGACCTGTGAAAGAATGCTATAGATATGGAACAGAAGGGGCTGATGCTAGTAGTTAGCAGGAGGTGGCAAGATGGTAAATTTATAAAAGGGAGAGGCAAAATAATAATAATAATGAGGCAACATGTTTCTACTGAATAGGTTTGGTTAAAGGCAGAATGTGAAAGGAAAGGGCTCTGCTTTTGTGAAAACTGAATTTGAAATGCAGAAGGTCAGGAGAAGGTGGCCACTATTGGGACAGAAGGTGTATGTTAATGGAAGCTGGATTGTTATAAATATAGATGGTTGCATTTTCCTTTCCTTTTGTCTTATATCAGCTTGTAAAGTGTTACAGGCTTTAAAAAACTCTTTAAATCAATTTGTTATCAAGAGTTGGTGAGAATAAGAGTTGTTCAGAAACTTGAGCAGCTTGTGGATATTTTAGCCTGTGTCTGCTATAAGGTGCAATGAAGAATTTGTGCATGTTATATCTGGTGAGAGCAGAGAGCCTCAGTGATGGTGTGCAAATCCTTGCTTCTCACATTAAAGCAGAAGCAAGAATGACTTGCTTCTGCTTATTAGACTTTTTAGTGACTATGTATCACCACCTCTGGCCTTTAATAAAGAACATAAGAGAAGCCATGTTGAATCAGGCCAATGGCCCATCCAGTCCAACTCTCTGTGTCACATGGTGGCCAAAAAAAAACAGGCACCATGAATTGTTGCAAATATGTATGAGTTATTTCAACTACAAGTTTAAGATGGACAGTTCTATCACCAAAACAGGCTTATAACTAATTATTCAGTATTTTTATGGAACTCCTGATATTTCTTCTGTAGACAGCCTATGATTGCTGGGATGTATCTCATGATGTCCGTGGATACTGTTATTCCTGCAGGCGAGAAAGGTGAGTGAAAATTTTAAAACAAGAACAAAACTGTAACTTGATGTATATATTTCAATTAACATTATAACAAGGTAGGCCGTAAGAGTCTTGCATAGAGACTAAGGATGTGCAAAAAAAAAAAAAAATCGGAAGTAATTGGATTCGGAAATAAATGGGGCCAAAATATTTGGAATACCGTATATTTCCGAATACCGGTATTCAGAATAGCCATATATACTGAAGATATACAGCTATTTCCGAATATACGGCCCCATTATACCCTACGGGCCATGACAAAATAGGGTATATTGGAATCTGCCTGGAGGGGAGGGGGTTTGAGGGAGAGCCCCCAAATTTGCAGGGGACTCTCCCCTACAAACCCCCCAAGTCCCAAAAAGATTGGGCCCGGGGTTTCCATTCCAGGGGCACCCAAAGAGGGTGCCCCTATCCCACCATTATACCCTATGAGCCATTGAACTCAATGGCAACATAGGGCATAATCAGAGGCTACTGAGGGGCAGGGGGTTTGAGGGAGAGTCCCCAAAACTGCATGGAACCCACAGGGGACTCTCCCCTACAAAACACCCAAGTCCCAAAAAGATTGGGCCAGGGGGTCCCTGTCTTTGGGCTCCCCAAAAGGCCCATTGCCACCAATGCTGGGGACAGCCCAATTAGCCACTTCCTCCACTATAATTGCTGTGGGGAAAGTGGCTCTGGCCAGAGAGGGGTTTGAGGGAGAGGCCTCAAAACTGCAGGGCAGCTTCAGGGGACTTCCCTGCATGCAACTCCCCTGGCCCCAAAAGACTGCATCCATCTGTGGTTACCCCAAAAGGAACACTGTTCCCAATGGTGAGAAAAAACCAATTAGAGCCACTTTCCCCACTGTAATTTTCATGGGAAAAGTGACTCTGGGGAGCAGGGGGTTTTAAGGAGAGCCCTCCAAACTGCTGTGCAGCTTCAGGGCACTGTCCCACACAAAACCCACAAGGCCAAAAAAAAAAATTAGACCAGGGGGTCCAATTCCTGGGGCACCCAAAGCCAAACCTAACTTCACACCAGAGAATCTCTATAGGACCCAAATGCAGTACATCCATCTATCTACTCTCTGAACCCTGCTGGCCTGGAACCAATATAAACCCAGCTGCCGACGTCACTGCCACACAAAACACAATCTGCTCAAGGTCTGCTCTGCCAGTCTGCATCTGCCAGTCTGAGTAGACAATACTGACTTTGATGGACCGAGGGTCTGATTCAGTATAAGGCAGCTTCATATGTTTATATAAGCGGTGGACCAAACCTAGTTCCACATCATTTTGTATCTGACACAAAGCAAGAAGCATTTAGACTTAACTTGAGTGATGGATGGTTGGCTGGTCCAGGCTCATGTGCATTACCCAGGGTGCACCACGAGGAGGTGAGCCAGAGTTGTACCCCAAATGGGGAAGATCACTGGAAGGGCCTCAGATTGTGTGAGAGGAAGGGAACCATTCCTTCTCTCTCAGCTCAGCAGCAGCACACCGGCTATCACTGTCCCATTAGAGGGACCTCAGCATTGGTATGGCTGCTGGCTGCCTGTCATCATCACTGGCACCTCCCTCTTTCTTCCTCCTGCCCCTGAAAAAAAAACTGGCTTATCCTGGCTGGGCCTGTGGGTGATGTTGGTTACAGTCAGGGGCTGCAATGGCCCTTTCAGTATTATTAGGCATGTGTGGATGGGGACTGGGGAAATTTGGATTGCTTTGCAAATTTTAAATCAGCATTCATTTTTGGTTTGGGAATGGATGAGGGGGGGGGGAATGCCAATCAATTTGTGAGTGAGTTTTTGGACTGTCTTTGGACTCTAGTCTATATTTAGTGGAAGAGCGTTTTACAACCACCTTCCAAGCACGGAGCAAGAGAGGATGCAGGTACAAGTAGGTGCTCACTTCATTCACTCTCAAAGTCTACGTTCGGGGAGCCGAACAGAGGCAAGTTGACCTTCAGGAAGACCAACTGCTCAACTGTCCAGGGTTGCAGGCTATTGCAATGTGGACAGTGTCGCCCATATGTGAAAAGATGTGCTCGCTCTGCACGCTCGTCGGTGGGCATGAGAGGAACACCTTGGCCACGGAGGAGAGGGCCGGCCAGACCCCCTCCTTCGAGTCCCAGTAGTCCAAAGGAGACGTTTCCTGTGACTTGTGGGGCTCCGAAAGATAGTCCCTCACCATCGCAGCACCTGTCTCCGCTCTCAGGGGTCTACCACTCCCAGAGGGGCCAACGAGTCACCCGATGAGTGTCATCTCAGCACTCTTCTTGGCATGAGTCTGGTGGGAAACACTGCCTAGCTGGGGAGGTTGGGGATGGACAGCAGTGGAACTGGCAGATGAGCTGCTTCCACCCCCAACCTCCTCAGCTACTGGCACTGGGCCCGCCCTGACTCTCCAGTGCTCAACCTTCTGGGAGAACTCATCCCACCAGCGATCAAACTCATTGGCCCACTCAGCGATTGTGCCTTTAAGGCACGGGTCTAACATGGTCGCCATCATGTAGACCTTATCCTGGGTGAAAGTCTGAAAGCGGGTCTCAAGCCCTTCCTGCAGCCTAACAACCAGGGCACACACCGCTGGAAGAACGTCTGCATGGCCTTGAGCTGGCACTAGAAATGAGGTCAGGTCCTCACGGGCCATGTGGACCATGGAGACGACCAGTGCGATGCTCGCCATGTCAGACGAGAGCATTTCTGTGTGGGACTTAAAGGGCCCAAGAACCTCCACAGTCTGAGAAATAACCATCCAATCCTCTTGGGTGAGATGGTTCTCATTCCAAAAGACCCTTGTCTCAGAGACAAAGCCATCCAGGGCTGCTCTCTGCTCCACTATGCGCTCCAGCATGGCACAGATGGAGTTCCAGTGTGTGCTGACATCACTGATCAGGCAGTGCCCTGGCACGCCTGTCATTATCTGTTTCTCACACAGCATACAAGTCCATATTGCTGCGTGAGAAGTGACCCATGATGTGCCGATATTTCTGGAGCAAAAGTCGGTACTCATGGGTCGTGGCTAGATACCGACGATCCTGGCTTTTCCTCTGGCCCAATGCATCCTTAACCACGAGGTGGAGAAGGTGCGCCATGCAAGGAAGGCATTGTAGGCCCTGATGCTAAACACCACCTTGATATTGGAGCCTCCATCAGTCACCACGAAGCCCTTGGCGATGTCCCTACCTACCCAGCCCTCTAACTGCCATGAGAGGATGGCTTCGAAAGTGTCCGCCATGTGTGGTGCGTCGACTGCTTCGGTGTGCAGCAAGGCCCAGCGATAGCCGGCCTGGAGGCCCTGACCCTGCCTACCGCTACTGCCACTCCCACCCTGCAGCTCACTGGATTGCCACCAATGTGCAGCCAGGGAGAGATACCCCTCGAATGCATGTTGGGAGCTCCAGATATCTGAGGTGAAATCAGCAGTCCCCCCGACAGCACGGGACAAATGCTCCTTCCCCACAGATCTGGTTGCCCTGAAAACAGATGGCACAATGGTCCTGCTAATGGTGGTTCTACCAGGAACTTTGTACCAGGGTGCCAGGTACTTGAGCAACCGACGTGTTAAGGTTCCAGGCGATCACCCTCCTGCCGTATCTGATTCCCCCTCTTGGCACACAGGTGCCACCCCCACCAAGCATCTCAGGCAGAGATGCCTGGCGTCCCTGCCCTGCTACAGAACTCTCCTGGAGAGCTCTGAAAGTAGTCGCAGTGGGACGGATCTCCTGGCTGGGTGGTGTTGGCCGCTTGGGCACCCCAGCACCAGCCTGCTTCTCCCCTTTAAGAAGCACCGCCTGGTGGTGCTTCCGCAGGTGGTTCCGCATCCCACCGTAGTCTGGTGGGCAGGATCCCACCCACAACTGATCCGGGCCCTGCACAGCTGGCACTGCGCATAGCGTGGATCCTCCATAAGTCGGAAATGCTCCCAGACTTCGGAGGTGTCCGGAGCCACCTCCTGTGAGGTGCTTGAGGCAGACACATCATGTCTCAGGGTGGCAGGAGGGGCTGGTCACCAGGGGAAAGTGGGTGGAGATGGAGGCACCTCATGTGTCTCCATTTCTTCCCCCTCCACCCCATGCAGCCATCCCCTGAAGGACTGCTGGTGCCTGAAGGAACCAAAGAAGGGGGCTGGTCCTGCTTAACCAGCTTCTCCTCCAGCTCCTGCACGACTCTCTGCACCCTCCTTGGGGTGATTGTTTTGGACGGAAAACTATCCCCTCCGAGTGACATCAGCTGGAGGAGAGACTGCCTGAGCAGCCGACCCCTGCTCAGTGCCAGCACCTAATGGCACCTCTGCTGGGGGCGCCCCAGCAGCAACCTTGATGAAGGCCCCAAGGAGGGACTTCTTCATCACACTCCGACCTCTGGCCCTCGGCTGGAAGGTGGCTGTGGAATGACCCTATGCACAAGTTGCGGGGGGGGGGAATGGGTCCTCCCCCTCCCCTCCACCCCTCTAGTCTTCTCCTTGGCCTTACCCCCAAGGCCCCTCTTCTGCTGTCTGTCACCCTTGGTCAGTCTCACACAACCTGAACTGAGAGTGGGGTTTTTAAAAAACCTAAATCACTACACTGTACCCTGAACTAACAGGTGCCCTGACTTCTTTTTAAAAACCCTCCCACCAAAACTTGTTTGTTTTTTCAGTCCCTAACCTGTCCTTCTTTGGGTTGCGGTAGTAGTAGTCTGGTAAAGTTTAAGAGACTAGGTGATCCTGCCTCTACTTGGCTTCAGTTTTTAAAAGACTACCTTGAGATGAAGACAGTCCTTGTTATATCCTCCTAGTTAAACGTCTCCTAACTAGATCCAGGGACAGACCAGATTTCCTTGCAAACTAGAAATCAGGTGTCCCCTATAACTAGAGAAAAGCTGTGGTTTACCCTATGGAAATCTAAGGATGCACCGGCTTTCAGTGGCTGAAAGCAAGATGCACTGTAACCCTAGTCTCTTTAAAAGGGAGCCTGATGTGACTTAGTACGCTGCCTTTTATGAGAAACCTAAAATCTTTTTAAATTGCCCCATCTGGAATTTTGAAAGAAGATAAAACCCTAAACTGGATTAATTTTTTTTTAATTTCAAAAAACACAATCCCTAAAAACACCCTTATTAGTGGGACAGCCTATTTAGTGGCCCTAGGCAAACCGAAAGCACCCTCTGACTCCAAAAATAGCTCTATAAAAAACATGAAAGTGACCCAGCCCTCACACCAACCAAAGGTAATTAAAAAAAACCAAAACGTGACAGAAAGAAACTTAACTTTTAACCCCCCCACCCACCCACCCCAAAAAACAGAACCAGGAAAAGGAACAACAGGACAGGATGCAAAACCAACAACAACAGATCCAAACAAATCTAACTGAGAAAAGACCAACAAACTCAACTGTTAAAAAACTGAACTTTTTAACAATAAAAATTAGGCCAAAAGCAGCACAACACAGCAGCAACAAATCAAACAAAGAATCCTTTTAAAACAGTAAAAAAAAACCTTGACTTTTAACAATACAGGAACTTAACCAACCCCTCTCCCCCCAAAAAACCCTTCACCCTAACCCCAAGAAATCCAAGCTACCCAAATCAGGAAAAGTAAAAGGACACTGCACTTTTAAAAGTCCTCTCACTAAAGTAAGATATAGGCAAATTGGCAAAAAAAACCCCACCCGTGGCAGAACCCCGTAACCCTAGCCCCAAATAAGCTACCCACCCACCCAAATCTGGATAAGTAAAGGGACTCTGAGTCTTAAAAAGTCCTTTTACTTTTATCCTAACTAAAATAAAAACAAGAATGCCAAGACTGTCTTACCTTAGATGTCTTCTTCAGGCTGGTCAGGCAAGGCTGAGAGAGAGCAGCAGCAGCTGAGGCCAAGGGTCAGTGCAGCACAATCTTTATCTCACACAGTCTTTCTCTCACAGCAATGGAATGGAGTCCAGCCAGGCAGACTCCTTAAAAAGGTTCTCTGGCCGTACCCAGAGCCGTTTCAAAAAATTCCACTGCTCTGTGATTGGGCAGTGTTTACTTGGATACCCAAAGTTTACTTGGATACTCCCTTCCAAAGGAGGCAAGTAGCTTTCCTGAGGCTGCAGAAGCTCCTTTCTTGCCTTTTACATTGAGTTCCGTATACTTCTGAATACGGATTCAGAAGCATACGGGGAACCATATAAGTCTCCCGTATAATGCATGCAAGCTGGATTCGGAAGTATACGGTGCCGTATACTTCCGAATCGGGGTATTAGGTGGTCTATTCGATTCAGCTGAACCGAATGCACATCCCTAATAGAGACCCATCAGTTTAATCAGGTAACACGATATGAAACTTTTTAAATTCTGGGGGGCAGGGGGAGAGAGGGAAGACTTTTCAGTGCAGTTAAAGCACAAATTCCTTTTAACTTGTAGTGAGATTACTTTTAGAAGTCTTTGGAGGATGGAATGGGTTGAATCTAGAGAGAGCTTTCTGACAGTGAAAGCTAAGGGGAGGTATTCAGGCCCGTAACTGTGGTGGGGCCCGGGGGACCATGCCATTCTATTCAACCCCCCCCCCTTCAGTTTGTATGGCAGCTCTATTGGAGAGTCTGCTTATCTTCCTGGCTTTTCAAGCGGTGGCACTGGGGCTAGCCTGCCTGCCTGAATGATGCTGAGCTTGCCAAACCACATCACTCCAAACCCAGCTCCCACACTCAGACCCTCCTGTGCCAACCCTCTGAGCGGGGCAGCACTACCTGCCACCGATGCACCCCAGCCTCTTCCCACAGAGCAGAGTGGCTGTGGGGAAGCAGGGGGATGAGAAGGAGCCACATCAGAGACCCCACTTGCCTGGCCAGCACCAATCATTCACCCGTGAACTTGCCACTGGCTTGGCTGACTGCTGCTTGACCTGAGCGCTTCTCCACACTGCTGAGCCAGTAGCAGGGCATCCTCGAGCCTCCATTAGGGTGTGGTGCTGGAGGCAGGCCAGAGCCCTAGCCAGAGAAAACTGGCCCCGGAGCCACAGCCAGCCAGGGCATGCCAGACTAGTGGGAGGAAGAGGAGGAAGCCTCTCCGGCCCCAGCCACCTCCCACAGCCAGGCACTCCACTCCAAGGGGGTTGCAGCAGGGCCAGTCGGTCAGATGGAAGGTGGAAACTGGGAGAAAAGTTCTCTGGGAATGCCTGTAGCAATGGGGCAGGA
This sequence comes from Heteronotia binoei, assembly GCF_032191835.1. Classification (NCBI taxonomy): domain Eukaryota; kingdom Metazoa; phylum Chordata; class Lepidosauria; order Squamata; family Gekkonidae; genus Heteronotia; species Heteronotia binoei. Next base: position 112,872,882 of record NC_083226.1, on the reverse strand, counting down.
GACGGGGGGGAGGGCATCACTGTTGGCAGTTATGCTTTAACATTTCATATATGTTGTTGTTGATCAGCATTTAGATGAGTCAGCTTTTCATTTTAAGATAGAATTATTCTTGTTACAGAAAATTTACCAACATTTTATACAGTAAACAAAGCAGCAGCTTGCTATGTTCTCTTTTCACCTGTGCTTACAGTGCAAGCCTATGCAGAGTTATTCTATTCTTGCTGCTGTACATTTGGAAAGCCTTGTTTCTGTCAATAGGAAGACCACCATAATTCATGCAATAGTGGTGTATCCATGGAATTACCCTTTGATTTAAATCAATAGAACAGCTTTTGAAAGCAATTTTTGAATGGAAGTCTATAGAAAAATATAATGTACATCTGTGTCTAATGTTCGTTGTATCTGAATTGATCTGGGCTAATAAAGATGAGTCTCTTTGTATTACCTTCACAGGGATCCTTTTGTAACGAGTGGTTTCAGCTTATGCACATATATGTAATTTCCCTTTACTTTCTTATCTATTTTATTACAGTGGTTGATGCTGATATTGCTTGCCATTATAAAATGTACCCAATGCACCTGTTTGCCTATAGAGTACATACTCATCGATTAGGTAAGTCTTTTTATTTGTGATAACTGCCTTTGCAGACCAATGGAGCTTTAATGCAAATCAATCCATAACATCTGAACTAAATATAGATTCTATTCTGATTTACTTAAATTTTGAAAAGTTGTATCTTTCCCTATAGGAAATGTAGACTTTTATAAGCAAGTCCTAAATTCCCAGCTGCAATTTTAAAAGGTGTGTGTTATCAGAAAAACATGCAGAAGCTAAAGGCAGAGGGAGCATTTACTTACAGTACTTACAAAGGATTCATTTCCCACAAACAGAGCTAGAATGAAGGTGTCATTTTGCAGCATGTTCGAGAGACTTGAGAATTTAAAAGCTTTCCAGAAAGCAGTTTAGAGGCAACCACAGACCATACCTTTCATTCTTGAATAATTGCTTGAACTGAATGGGCATTATCAGGTGATCTGAGAGAGTGAGAGGGCATTCATAGGAAGAAAACTGGGCCATATGTAGAGGATTTAGAGGCTTTAATCTGTTAAAAATCAAGTGATTAAGTCAACTTGTAGTTGCTTTGAATTATTTCTTTCTTAAAATATATAAAATGGAAGTAGTGTCATTTTAGCAGTGTTTGTATGTGTGCAAGACAGAAACAGAAAAAATCATTCCCTAAATGTGTGTGCAATTTACAGGCTATAAATGTTGTATTTCAGGTCAAGTAGTAAGTGGATATCGTATTAGAGATGGTCAGTGGACACTCATTGGCAGGCAGAGTCCTCAGTTGCCACAGGTATTTCTGGCTTGTTTTGTTCATGTGGTGGTGTTTTTAATGCTGTGGGTGGGAGTTAATATGGGTATTTTTAGATGAAGATGAACAGTCTAAATAATCTTCTACTTACTTATTAATTTCATTTATACCCCACTCTTTTCCCAAGTGGGAACCCAAAGTGGCTTACAATATTGCCTCCTCCATTCTATCTTTGTAACAAACCTATGAGGTGGGTTAGGCTGAGAGAATATATGACTGGCTGAAGGTCATCCAGCAGGCTTCCATGAGGATTCAATCTTGGGTCTCCCAAACCCTAATCCAACTCTCTAATGTAATCTAAATGTAACATGTTTATGTATATTCTATATATACTTATGTAGTATTAGGTTATTGATAATAAAAGAGTGTCAAGAAGAACTTTGCCATTACGGGATAATTCTGGAAAAAAGTTGGACCTCACTTGTTGCACGGAGATGCTTAAATCTGGTATGTTTTTATATTCCACATTTATAGAACACAGATAATACTAGTTGGATTCTAAATACCAACTGTATGCTAATAGCTTTATGTTCAATCACATTGATATTTTTCATTTGAACAGCATTCCATCTTGCCATTTCACACACTAGTTTTACACCTTTTCTTTGTATCAAGCTGTTGCTCCTCCATTGTTGTGGCAGGGTGATGCCTAAGAAAATAAAGTCCGAAGCAGCTTTGTGGATACTTTGCCTGTAAAGCGAATCCTTAGATCTTAACAGGTGTCCTTCTTCTCTTCCCTTTGCGTCTCACCATATAGGTCTCACCAGCATATAGCTCTTATCATTCTGTGCATATTTGGTAAGAGGTACCCTTCTGTGTGTTTGGACTTCCTCCTAAGTGTGTATTAAAAGCTAAGAAATACTTTGATAAAACTGGGGTCCTAATGAGGGCTATATTTGTGGAGGCTTCCCCCTCCCCTAGAAAAATTGTTCAGCGTGCAATGATATATCTCCAATATATGTGGAGTGCAGATTGTTCATCTCTGGGTATGACTTGGAGTTGCAGCCTGTTTTAGAGCCATATGTGGGCCAGTTAAAAATGCCATAATAGCCCACAGCTACAGCCATTTTGGCACTTGAAAAGGCAATGGGTGGTGGACAAAAGTGTCTTGGTCCTGCTGTACTGCAGTCCTACCATAATTGGATGCTATGACATTTTTAAATGGGCATGTTCTAAAATGGCAGCAGCAGCCCTTGGTTGTTCCTTTAGATGCTGTACATATGGTTGCGTCCCAAATGACGAGGTTATTGTTGAAGCCATAGATCAGGGGTGTCAATTGTTATGAGGGCCGGATCTGACATAAATGAGATATTGTCAGGCCGGGCCATGTTGAACTTTCTTATTTAAGATTAGGTAGCAGATATATAAACTTTATAAAGGACACAGACAAACACAAATAAAAATTTTTAAAACTTAAAACTAAAACATGATTAAAACATTAGCACTCGTTGGACTTAAATGTGCTTTCTTTTTTTTCTTCCATGGGATCCAGGGAACTGGGCAAAGGAAGTTTTGGCTCTTTCCTTCCTTCCCCAGGGGACCAGGAGGGAGAGGAAATTCAGCCAATAGAAAGGAGAGAGGCTTGGCTCAGTAGCTTTGTTGTGTGATTGAGAAAGCTTGGCAAAGCAAGCTCTCCCTCACCCCCTTCTCCCCCAAAAGAGGAGCCTCAGCCAATGGAGAAAATAGAGGTTTTGCTCTGTAGCTCCTGTGTAGTTGAGCAATCCTTGCAAAGCAAGCTGTGATGCAGAAGGAAGCAAGAGAGAGGGAGAAGGAAGCAGATGACAGCCAGTTGTTTGTGGGCCTGATAGGAGCACTCCAAGGACCTGATTCATTCCCCGGGCCACATGTTTGACACCCCTGCCATAGATCATGCTTGAAGAACAAATACAGTATCACAGAGTTAATTAAAACTGGTTCAGTAAAATAATCTTTATCACTACTCATAATCTTTGTAATATATTACCAAAATAAAATTGGGGTGGAGAATCTCTCTAACTTTGCAGGATGACAGGAATCCTAGATTCAAATATTCCTTCTCATTACTTGAAGGAAAGGCAGCCTGCTCTGTGTGTCGTAAACAAGAATTCAGTGTTTAATGTATTTGCATGCTGGGCATTTTAGAACTCTCCTATCTAATAAAACAGAACATAACCAGTGGCTATTGATCTTGCTAGTAACCTAGCCTTACAAAGTTCATCAGATTCCATAGCAACCAAGATGACTAGCATGCTTCATCTTGGAGACTGCATCAAATGCAAGTCAGTGAAAAATAGATACTGTGTGTCTAGACAGATTCAGAATATTGTCTGTCATTTTTGATGAGAGAATTAGGTGCTTTACCTCATGTTGTTTGTAAAATGGGTCTAGTTTGATGTCATGGCTGAGATTCAGAGTGGAATATTTGCCTTTCTGGGTGTGCAACTTACATTTCCTATCATAATGTCCTCCCAGGACCCCAAGCTCACACCCTACCCAGTTCACAATGTAGTTTGAGGATCTGATGAGTACTTCTTTTAGCCATTAAGCAAAATACCTAGGGCAAAAACATCTTGCTTGGGTATTTTTTGGCAGAATTCACATTGAAGTGATTTCATAAGGTTAGGTTAGGTTTATTCGACTTATATCCCACCCTCCCTGCCAAGGCAGCCTCATCCTTGTCATGTAGCAGGTGCATGCAAGCAAGTCAGATATGTTCAGCTGCTCACATGAAGTCCAGAGTTCAGTCCCAGAAGTCCACTAGCCAAAAGTTCACAAGCCAGAGAGTTCCAATCCAATCCAAATACTTTTATTGGCATAGAAGTAAAAAGTACAGCATGGCAAATTTGCACAGAGTTTCAGTTATAAAAACTAGTAAAGCATCAAGAAGGGGAGCTAGGCTTTTGCTCCCTGATTGTTATGGCACCCAAAAGGTACTTTGCAACTAGGCTAGTGGTATGGGAACATCGGTCAAATAACAGAAAGAAAACCAACTTTGCCTCAGGTAGTCCATAAAGGTTAGACAGGATAGGTTTGATTATACAGTCCTGCACTTTCCCATAGAAATCACAGTGAAGTAAGACATGAGTGACCGTTTCAAGGTGCCTTCCATTACATGAGCAGAATCTTTCCTGATAAGGGATGTTGGCAAACTCCCAGACAGTACCGCTGAGGGTAAAACATTAAGTCTTCCTAACATAAAGGAGCGGCGTAACTGGGGTGACATAAGCTGGGAAAGGTAGGCAGCAGGCAGCCCATAATTTGGAAAGATACCAAATGCAAAAGGGGAACACGTTTTATGTTCAGAGGAACAAAGGGACTGTTTCTCAATATCTAAAATCCTCTGTTTCAGAATTCTGAATGCCTGCATTTCACTTAGCGTACAGAGGTTGTCCAGGGAGACACCTATGGAATGTATTTTCTTCTGGATCCGACTATACCAATTGGAAACAAAGGAGTCTGCTAGGATCATATGAATATAACTAGCAGGGTCTGCCCTAAAGTGTAGAGGTAGCCAAAACTTTACGGTTAGTAGCCATGCCCTGGTCTCAATCAAATGGGTTCCAGTTTCTAGGCACATTGTGCAGCATAGCTAACACAGTTGGGGACCCCCAAAATATGGCGTAGGAACGCTGCCTGAATTTGCTCAAGTTGAAAATTGAAGGCACAAATCCAAATGGGGATCCTATATAATAACTGAGATACTGTTTTGACATTAAAAACATGAATGGTGGCTGGGACAAATTGGTTACCCTTCTTGTAAAAGAAGCTAACCACCGCAGACGAGCTACACCTGGCTGAAATGACTGCTTGCTTACGTTAAACTGTTCAGTTATTATTGTACTGGAAAAAGATCCCCCAAGTATTTAAAAGATTTCACCTGTTCAATATTATTTCCCTTGAGGCACCAGCTTTGTGGTTTCCAGGACTTTGAGAATACTATAATTTTGGATTTTGCATAGTTTATAGACAGAGAATTTGTCTCGCAGTAGGAAGTAAAGGCGAGTAGAAGGCGCTTGAGGCCCTTCTGCGAGCATGACAGTACAACTGCATCTGCATAAAGCAATAAAGGGATAACATATGACCCAAGTTTAGGGGAGTGACCATCAATAGCATTTAGGGAGGGAGCCAGATCATTCAGGAATAAATTGATAAGGGGCTAGAATACAGCCCTGTTTGACTCCCCGATTAGAGGTTAATGCACCTAGGCCATTATACCGCACTTGACAGCTATTAAGGGACTACATTTTATAGTTAAGAAAAAGTAGACATTTATCCAGACCCATGATGTCCAGTTTATTCCAGAGAAAGTCCCTGAGAATAGAGTCAAACGCCCCTTTTAAATTAAGGAAGGCCACAAACAGTCTTCTCCCCCTGTACCATTGTATTTCTCTATCAGATGGTTAAGTGTTATGCAGTGGTCCAGTGTAGACTTGCTGGAGCAAAATCCAATCTGTTATCTACTTGGGAGATTTTGCTCTTGCATCCATGAAATAAGTTTTTCCAAGAGGTGTCTCGCGTATAATTTGCCTGCAGTATCAAGCAGACTAATTGGGCGGTAGTTCTCTGGTGCTTGCGGGTCACCCTTCTTGTCAATTGGGACCACTATGGAATTTGTCCATGATTCAGGCATGGTTCCTGTTTTATCAATGACTGTGAAGAGAGTTGCCAGAGGAGAAGCCCACCAGTCAGGATTTTTTGTAAATAGCTTTGGTGGGAGACCATCTGGGCCTGGAACCTTCCCTGCCTTCAACTGATTGATTAGATTATTGATTTAGAAAGAATGGATGTGATTATTAAGAGCCAGCATGGGTTTCGCAAGAACAAGTCATGTCAAACTAACCTGAACTCTTTTTTTGAAAAAATGACTACCTTGCTGGATCAGGGGAATGCTGTAGACGTTGTTTATCTTGATTTCAGTAAGGCTTTTGATAAGGTTCCACATACTATCCTTATTGACAAGTTGGTAAAATGTGGTTTGGATCCTGTTACCGTTAGGTGGATCTGTAACTGGATGACAGATCGCACCCAAAGAGTGCTTGTGAATAGTTCCTCATCCTCTTGGAGAGGAGTGACAAGTGGAGCGACAAAGATGGTGAGGGGTCTGGAGACCAAGTCCTATGAGGAAAGGTTGAAGGAGCTGGGCATGTTTAGCCTGGAGAGGAGGCGGCTGAGAGGTGATATGATCACCATCTTCAAGTACTTGACCCTATAAATTTGGAGGGCCTCAGAAGGGTTTTCAGCTTCAACCAGTTGTTGGTTTAGTTCTGTTAATTTACTTGTTTGAAGCAACTGGTTAATGCTCTCTTGAACTTTCTTTGACTCTTGGAGGGGCAGGCATATCAACAGGAAACAGAGAAGAATGGCTAACAGCCTCCAATGTTAGTAATGTAATCAATGGAAAATGGTCACTGTCCAAGCTCTCATCCACTAAAAAATCCACAATAAGTTTTCTCAGATTGGGGAAACAATAACGTAGTCAACAGCACTACTGCCTACTCTGGAACTAAATGTGTACTCCCCCAGCAAGTTATGTGGTATAGACACATTTAGAATAGATCTATTAGAGGGGATACAAAAATTTGCCAGGAATACTCCCGCTGCATTAGCATGGGGGTCTTTGGAGTTCCTTGGAAAAATCAAGCATTCAGGGAAGGAATCGTGCAGGTCAAGATCCAGGGATTTACATAACACGTAATTATCTTTACCTATTCTAGCATTAAAATTACCCATAATTATAAATTCAGCAGAGGGGTATTCATGCTTAAGGTTCTCAGTATACATTCTGAAACTGTTCCATTGTGCTAAAAGGTCCCCTCTATTTAGACAAGGGGGGAGCCAGAGAATTGTTACTAGAAGGGGTGAACCAGAGAGCATAGTCAGGAGATCCAAGGGTTGTCCATAAGCCAGAGAGTCATGAAGCCGAAGTCAAAGTTCAAAGCTGGTCCAAGGTGACACGAAGAAAGCAGGGTGAGGAATCTAGCAGAATGGTTTGATACTTCCACAATAAGCAGACTCCCTGAGCCAGTTGGTAGGCATTCACTAACAAGCCTTGCTAAAAGCCGGCTGCTGGAGCATAACTCTGCAACTTCTCCAAGCTGTTATCAACCAGCAGCTGGTGATGGGCCAGGAGCCGAGCTCTCTGACATCCTTCTTCTAGCTCCCTCCCTGGGTGCTTTCTTCAGGGCTCAAAGGGTAGAGGTGAACCTGGTTGGGCTATTGACCCTCAGTTGAGGTACATCTGCTGCATCAGGGCTGGGTGCTGGTGACCCTGATTCAGCTGTTCCTGGTGAGCCTTGATGAGTCTGCAACTCCTTTTCTGTCAGCTCAGGACTGCTGCTTGAAACTCCTCTTCTCCTGAGAAGTCTGTTTCTCCAGAGGAGTCTCTGCTGCTGCTGAATCCTTGCTGAGGCTGATCCATGACAATTCTTTTAGAATATTATTTTTATTATTATTTTATTTGGAAGATTGTTATGCCACCTCTCCAGTTCTGCCACATACACTTCACTGTCCCCAAAGTACAGCTACAGAGAGTAACATATTGGAATGAAAAAAGTTTCAGCAGTTTTTTCTAAGGAAAGCTGATGCAAGGAAGCATTGATGAAATTGCAGGGTGTTACAGATTAGCAACAGAGATACTGAGGAAAACGGAGGTGGATAGATGGGAATGTGTTTCTCTGTAGTCATATTATGAAAATGAAATTCCAAAACCATAAAAAAAACCTTTTACATCTGAAATGTTTTTGTGCCCTCCTGTATTGCCCATGACTCTGTACAGATGAATGGGGGGAACATGTATTTAGAAACATTCTGAAATATTTCACCTCTTTGTTTCCATTTTCAGGCATTTTACCCTGTAGAAAACCCCGTAGAAGTCAAATATGGAGATACTCTGGCAGCAAGATGTGTCTTTACTGGTGAAGGCAGAGCTTCAAAAACACATATAGGGTATATTAATTTTAAAGATTTTTAATAGCCCTATTCTCTATCTCTTGAGGAATCAAAACTGTGGTTAGCAGCACAGCAGTTTACTGAGACGATCAGCCTTGTTTACTAGCCTGTTCTTGTATATTTAAAGTAGTTGCCTAAAGAAAAAGCTTTTCTATAGAGCAGGCTGTGAAACTGATGTTATAGAATGTATTCATTTCATCAAAAGCATTTGCCTTTCTCAGTGCAACATTCTGTCTAGTCAAATGCAATACTTAAAGTTACTGATGGTGTGTACAGCTTGAGACTTGTATGTGAATTTTTGTCATTCCCTGACAACAGAATGTAAGTAAGATCAAGGTGATAACATGATAATGATACATGTGTGGAAACTCAGCTCTCAGACTAGTATTCAGCAGCCTAATTTTTTCATCCTTCTTCCCTGTGGCATATTTTAAGGTGGGATATTAGCATATTTTTCAGTTCAGTGACATTTTAAAATATTTGCAATACAGAGTAGAATGAAGAATATATTATCAGCTGACCTTAGATAAAGTAATCAGCTTTCATTATGGTTGTTTGCCTGCATAGTCAGAATAACTAGACCATGGGTGGCCAAACTTGCTTCATGAAAGAGCCTCATAGACGCAGGGGTAGAATTCTAGCAGGAGCTCCTTTGCATATTAGGCCACACACCCCTGATGTAGCCAGTCCTCCAAGAGCTTACAAAAAAGAGCCTTGTAAGCTCTTGGAGGATTGGCTACATCAGGAGTGTGTGGCCTAATATGCAAAGGAGCTCCTGCTAGAATTCCACCCCTGCATAGACAAAATGCCAGATGCTCAAGAGCCAGAAGTAAAGGAGAGAGAGGGGGGGAAAGAAAGGGAAAGAGAGAAACAAAGATAGCAAATGTATGGGAGAGGGAGAAGGGGAGGGAGGGGAGAAGGAAGGAACAAAGAGAGAAGAAGGGGGAGGGCAGGAAGAGAAACAAAGAAAGAAACAAAGAGAGAGAGAAAACATGGGGAAAGGAGGGGGAAAGGGAAGGGAGAGACCAAGTTTAAACTGCCCAGCAAGAGAAGCTGGTGCCAGAATCTCTGTGGGGAATTCCCTCCCTATTGCATGTAGACCCCGCTTGGAGGCACATACCCCCACTTGGTGGCAAGCCTGCATGAGGTTTGGCAAATGCTCTGCCACAGAACCTTCCCCATGAAGTGTTTGGTGCCTGTCAGTTGAATACTTTTTATTCCAAATTACTCCAGTCACTGATATTATGTGTGTTGTGTGTGCCATCAAGTCACTGCTGTGAAGTAATGACCTTCAAACCATCCTATCATGAACAGCCTTGCTCAGGTCTCACAGACTGAAGGCTGTGGCTTCCTTTATTGAGTCAAACCCTCATGTTGGGTCTTCCTCTTTTCCTGCTGCCTTCAACTTTTTCTAGCGTTATTGTCTTTTCCAGTGAGTCTTGTCTTTCATAATGTAACCAAGGTACAATAGCCTCAGTTAAGTCATTTTAATTTCTAGGGAAGGGTTCAAGCTTGATTGATCTAGAACCCATTTGTTTGACTTTTTGGCTATCTGTGGTATCTGTAAAACTCTTCTCCAGTAGCATACTTCAAGTGAGTCAACTTTGATCTGGAACCCACTTTTTTGTCTGAAGCTTGCCACTGTCTTAGCATTCTCTCAGACTGGTTCATGATCCCATAATATAGCTGTATATTGTTTTTGTGGAACACTGCCACAGCTGTTTATTATGTAATGAGAATTAGGAAGCTTTCTCCTGCTCTGTTAATCAACCACAATATGACTTTATCGAAATGTAAGGACTCACCTTGGTGGCACTTCCTTTCTGAGAAGAATATAAAAGCATGTACTGCAGTGTCTTTGGGATTCAGTATTTAGGGATTTTAAGCCTGTCTCATAAGATGTGTCAGGAAAAGACAATGTAAAGCAACAGAAATTTCTTTCAGCTTTAAGGTGCTAGATCACAGGTGGACAAACTTGCTTAATGTAAGAGCCACGTTGAATAAACATCAGATGTTTGAAAGCCACAAGATAAAACATCAGATGTTTGAGAGCCGGGAGGGAGGGAGGAAGGAAGGAAGATAGATGGGGAAGGGAGAGAGAGAAAGAAAGCAAATTTAACTTTAAATGCATTCTCCAAGCCACTAGCTGGCCTGGAGAAGCTATTTAAAGAAACAAATGCCTTCTCCAAGCTGGCTGATGGGGGCAGGGGGCTTTGAGAGCCATGCAACATGTGTGAAACAGCCACATGTGGCTCCCGAACCACAGTTTGGCCATCTCTGTGCTAGACGGATGTCCCATTTCTGATAATTACCTGGAAATAGTGGTCACCCTTCAGCTTAAACTCTGCAAATTATGTGGGGTTTCTTATGTGCCTTCCTTTATAACAAAGAAACATCTCCCCAATTGCTTTTTCCTTTCTACTTCACAGAAAATATTTTTTTGCAGGTTCATTGAAAAAAATGTGTCCAGTGATTGGATTTCATTAACAGTTAAATCACTATTGGAACTGGATGTATTGTTAGTTTTAGCTTCCAAAAGTACCAAACTGTGCTATGTCAGAAACAGTGGCAGTGTTTTGATACTTTTGCAGTGTGTGGGTGTGTTAGTTTATTCCTCAATGGCACTTTAACACTTTGCTTATGTTTTTTTAAAGTGGTGGCAGTTTGGCTGACAAGCATATGAATCATACAGTGAGGTAGAAAATGGATTAAAAGGGGAGAAAAAGGAAAGAGAGCTTGCTGAGGCAAGGTAGATTTGTGTGGCATCTGAGAGATTCTATATTTTCAAAAGGCTTGAGATACCAATTCCCTTTTTGGAAGGTTTCATCCCTTCCTTTCTTCTCTGACTGGTGTGTTACTGTTGCTATGGTAAATAAATGAATGCTGCATGATGACATGGAGAAAAGTCAGCATTGACGTCTTTGCAAGCTGCAAATAGTCCACCCCCACACCTTCTTATTAGAGGTGGCTGACTGACTTGATTGTGGAAACTAATTAGAAAAGCAACAACAAACAGTGACAGCAGAGTACAGACCAAGCTTCCTTTAAAAAAAATCCTATTTGACAGAAGCCAAGCACTGCCTTTTAGGCTCTTTGCCTGGTTATAGTTCCTGAAAGAGGTAGCCATGAACAAATCTGTAAAGGAGGCATATGTCAGTACATATTGCTTGAAACACATATTCAGTTCACATGTGAAGTACTTTTTTGAAGAAAACAGGGAAAACTTAATTTGACACCTAAAAATGGGCCACTTCTGCATCTGGTCTGTGAACATCGGTAATTTGTTAGGTATTTAAATCTGGTGTTACTCCCAATGCTTACAATGTTTTTTTCTTGCATAAACTTGTAATTTAAGCCCACTTTCCAGGGCCTACAGTACCATCTAAATGGAAGATGCTGCATTTGCCATCCTATAACAATAATTAAGCTAAATTTTTGCTTTAAACCATACCTCTGTAGCTTGGCAGAAAACTAAAGTACATGGGACCTGGCAGACATTAAATAGAAACCTCCTGAATTAAATCTGTAAATTATTAATAATTTGTAAATAGGTTAAATCATGTTGATAGTGTGGGTGGGGGATCTTCAAGAAGGAATAAATACTTACAGTGCTACGTTCCCTGTTATTTATCTTGGACACAATCTGCTCAACACTGCTGCTTTGCTCTCTCCAGTTGTACTTTAAAAACTAACATTGAAACAGAGGGAGTCTGTGCAGCAGTTTGGTGGATTACATGTGTATGGTATGAAGAGGTGAGCCAGCAAGCTGGAAATGGGGCAGGCAGCTTATTACTGCAGGCTTAAAAGGCTGTATGCTTAAGAGTTTCTAATATAATTCTGTGAAAATTATAGAGACTAGTGTTCCACATTGGTAATGCCAAGCAAACAGTTGAAGATAATGGCCTTCTGCAGGGTCTTATGCATTTTTAATGTGGAGCATTGAGAATGCACTACTGTATAACCTTTTATAATTTTTTGCAGATTGTGATTTTTTCTCCTTGCACTTAATATGTCTTCTACAAGTGTGTTTAATCTAGAACTAAAACTAATTTTTAAAAATCCTATTCAAATGTGTCTCTCTGTGTATTATATTTTGATGTAGGGGCGCATCCAGTGATGAAATGTGCAATTTCTACATTATGTATTACATGGAAGCCAAACATGCAATTTCATTCATGACCTGTATAGAGAATGTAAATCCAGAAATATTCAGGAGCATACCACAAGAAGCAAATATTCCTATTCCTGTCAAGTCTGATATGACCATGATGGCCCATGGGCATCATGAAGGTAAAAACTTAATCTCTCTGCTAATAGCCATGGGGAGGGGAATCATACAGTTGATCAAAGAAGATAATTACAAGGGTGTTTCAAAGATGGCTATCTCTAGGTTTGCAGGAAAATAATGTGGGCAATTGTATATGTATAGCTATAGAAGTCCTTCCCCAGAGCAGAGCACACAAACATAGATTCTGGATGTGACTGATACCACATTCATGAGTTTGGCTGGAAAGCTTCAACAGACAGATGTGACCAAAGATTTCATCTGTGAGGATGCAGTTCAGTATGCATCTCTATCTAACAAATTACAAGTTATTTGGATTGTTTTAGTGGTTGCTTGGTGGTCCAGATGTCAATATGGATAAAAGCTTTGGTTTGCAAAGCTCTTATGAAGGAGGAGGAGATTGGATTATACCCCACCCTTCACTACCTGAAGGAGTATCAGTGTCTTACGATCTCTTTTCTCTTCCCATCTCCACAACTATGCTAGCAGAGTTCCATAAAAATTAATCTAGCTGTATCACTACAAATTCCAAAAGGATTTCAGTAATATTGGTTTTGCTACTATTGTGCATCTGTGCTAAATTAAAGGTGGCTTATTCTGTTTAAAGGTTGTTTATTATTCAGGTAACCTGCAGCAGCTTTACTTATATACCTCAGGGTATTAAAATAAGCATTTACAGTAATTTAGATTGATTCAAGTGGGTAGCCATGTTGGTCTGAAGCAACAGAACAAAGTTTGATTCCAGCGCAACCTTTAAGTCCAACAAAGTTTAATTCCAGGTATAAGTTTCAATGTACATAAATCTGAAGAAGTGTGCATGGACACAAAAACTTATACCCAGAATTAAACTTTATTGGTCTTAAAGGTGCCAGTGGAATCAAACTTTGTTCTAGTAATTTAGATTGTAATGGTTTTGATGAGATGCACTTTTAGTTTATAGTTTGTGTATGAAAACATGCTAAGAGATTATATTTCCTATTAGTCTGAGCTCAGCCATCATAGTACGCATATGCAGGTTAAATTAATTTTTCATTCTGTCTTTCTTTAGCATTCTGTCTGATGCAAAAGATCGGTCCTAAATCTGTGCACTTGAATTTTGGTGGTTTGGTGTGGGTTTCACAGTATTTCATACACCATGAAAATGCATACGTTTGTTTAATTGCAGAATTTTTTCCTTGTTGTAAGAACACACACTTCTTTGCATCTTTAATCATGTGTAGCCTGATGCTGCACTGCTAGCACAACTAGCACTGCTGCCTGCCTGGTGCATAGGACATCTCCATGACTTGGGGGGCTAGGGTCCTGCCAGGCATGGGGGCCATAACCATGGGGGGTCCTAAGGGGATATGATTTGATCTCTGTGGTTTGTTTCAGATAAGGAGTGAGGCAGAGCAATAAGCATCTGGTACATTTGATTAACTATCAATGGCCATTCCCTGTGAGTGCTGGACAAGCTTTTACTGTAGTCGGGCAGCAAGCCATGAGACAAGAGACCCAACATGATTGTGCAGAAGCATCCCCATGTTAATGAAACTCAAACTATGCTATATGATAGGGTTGGCCAAACTTGCTTAACGTAAGAGCCACATAGAATAATGTCAGATGTTTGAGAGCTGCAAGATGTGAACATCAGATGTTTGAGAGCCAGGAAGAAGAAAGGAGGAAAGGAATGGAGATAGGTAGATGGGGAGGGAAAGGTGTAAAGAAAGCAACTTTAACCTTAAATGCATTCTTCAAGCCGCCAGCTGACTTGGCTTGGAGAAATGATTGAAAGAGACAAATACCTTCTCCAAGCTTGCCAATGGGGTGGTGGGGGTTTCAAGAGCCACATATGGTTCCCGAGCTGCAGTTTGGGCACCCCTGTGCTAAGACAATGATGCTCTTTTATGCTTGACAAAGAAACTTCTCCTTATATTTGAGGGAGAGGGATAGAATACCCTCATTTGATAGAAATTAAAGGAATCTCATAGATGGGATGGAGGGTATCGAATGTCAAAATTAGGAGCAGACATATTATAGATTAGAGATGTTGAATTCATTTGTTATGAGGTTTGGATATGACATAAATGTGACTTTTTGGGGCTGGGCCATGTATGCCCTAAAATCCCCTAAATATACCAGAGATATAAACTTTATAAAGGATAGCAGTTGGGGTAAGCTCTAAGTTGGTGTGTTGTCACTGCAAGGCCCCATGGGCTGGGGGTGTGTGCAGAGGAAAACTTCCATGGATAGCCACTGGTGCAGCACTGGGCAGATGCACTTTCATTGCCTAGAGGGGAGCAAACCCCTTTCCCAGCCTGCTCCTGCCACTGATGCTGTGAGCCTGGGTCCCAGGGTAAAACACAAAACAGATTGGTATTGTGAGCTCCCCCTGCCTCTAAGTCATGATGGAAGGGGACTGAGAAGACGAGTTGAACTAACTCACCAGCCTGAAGTGGGAGGGACCGCACCCCAAGTCCAAAGCCATATGCACAGCAAGATCCAGAGCAAGCAAAGCCCGATAAGCTAGAGATGCCCATGCAGCAGCAGCCACCTCTGGCCAAGGCCACCAGGTTATCCATGTTAGGGCGATGCTGGGGGTTCAAGCCAGAGATTGTTGGTAAGCTGCACCACCCTCATGTAGCAGCAGCTACCCCAGGTCAAAGGCTGTCAGATGGGGGAGTGGGCACTGTGCATACAAGGTCACACATTTGGCAGAGGCCTCAGGCCACCCAGTGATCAGTGTAATCGAATATCGCTAGAACTACACACACCCCCAGTGAGGCAGCAGCCACATACAGATGAAAGTTGCTGTGTGGTCTTTGGGGGATGGAGGCCTGGCCACTGAGTCATATGCTTGGTGACAGGACTAGGCCCCCTGATGTGTGATAAGAAACTGCCAAAAATCCCCCACCCCCGGGCCAAAGCACATGGAGGAGTATGGATATGGTGGCAGCACTGGCTGCCACCAGAGGATCATTTGCACTCCTCCCCATCATGCAAATGCTGATCCCTGAGGCCATCCGGGCTAGCGTTCTTAAAGCTGCAAGCTGAGCAGAGAGGCATGCAAACCTCACCTTGGAACCCCAAGCTGACATGAATGCGGTGGCTTCCAACTTATCACTGAGGCTGCCACTAAAGCGGAGGCAGCCTCCGTGATAAGAGGGCTTCTGCTTGACTGCTGCAGATATAATAATAATAATAATAAAATTTTATTTGTATCCCGCCTTCCCCGCCTAGGCAGGCTCAGGGCGGCTAACAGCATTTCATAAACATACAATGATAAATATAAAACTTTAAATTTAACAAATATAAACTTTAGATTTAACATCATTTAAAAACCAGTCAATATAATTAAAATTTTATAACTTAATCTGACAGTGACGATAGCATTTTTGACGCTAGTTTCTGTCAGTTTGCACAATTTACATAATGATATAGGTCCTTAGACAGGACCGTGTTGGCGGATCCTTGATTAACAACCTTATTCAGCAGTCCGTATATGCTAGCTTGAAGAGGGTGGTCTTGCAGGCCCTGCGGAACTGATCAAGGTTCCGCAGGGTCCGCACCTCCTCAGGAAGCTGATTCCATAGGGCAGGGGCCGCGATTTGATGAGGTTGTTCTGCTGAAGCCACAATCAGAGTGGCTGTGCCCACTCATCCCCGCCCTCACCAAGCAGATCCCTGTTTCCTCCCTTGCACCAGTTGCTTACAGGCCAGAAAAGAGCCATGGACAGGCCAGAACTTCCCCCCTGAGCATTATGTTTGACATACCTGCGTAGATGATGAAAACTTAGGCAAAAGGAGTCTTAATAGCATCCAGTGTTGTGTAATATGAAAAAACCTGATACATATGGCATAGCAATGATTGATAATTAAACCATTGAATGGCCAGTTGTCATATTACCTTTTTGCACACATACAGAAAAAAGTGGTTTACAAAACATGGCCCTAAATTTATTGGAATCTGTGAATAGTTTCCATGTGTATTGATCTGATTCTGTGTGGCACTCAGAGCCAGCTGTGAGAGCCAGTTTGGTGTAGTGGTTAAGTGTGCGGACTCTTATCTGGGAGAACCAGGTTTGATTCCCCGCTCCTCCACTTGCACCTGATAGCATGGCCTTGGGTCAGCCACAGCTCTGGCAGAGGTTGTCCTTGAAAGGGCAGCTGTTGTGAGAGTCCTCTCCAGCCCCACCCACCTCACAGGGTGTCTGTTGTGGGGGAGGAAGGTAAAGGAGATTGTGAGCCGCTCTGAGACTCTTCGGAGTGGAGGGCGGGATATAAATCTAATATCATCTTCTTCTTCAGAAAGCTATGTAACAGCTTAGGTGATCACTTTGCAGTTGCCTCCTTCACCTAAAGTTGGGTGATGCAAATTCCTATGAGACCCTCCTCAGCTGTAGATTAAGTGCCAACATATTCTTTGCTGTTATTCAACAGGTGTTGAGTGATAAAGGAGTATAAGGTCATGAATGATCTATAGAAACTGTTGAATTAAAAGGCTTTTATTTATTTCATAATCCTAGAAGAGTTCTTGCCTTGTGATAATTTGTGGAATAAATTTTAGATGCAGAGGGCCATGTGCATAGATATGTGAACTTTCTGCTAATTTCTGTCTTAGTATTAGTTCATTAGATTTCATCTCTTCTCCTTTTTCAGAAGCCAGAAGAGGACAGTTAAGTTCTGTAGCACAGCAGCCAAAGAGAGAAGATGAGGAAGTTTTGGATCAGAGTATGTATATTTGGTTCATTAAACTAATGAAATGTATTATTTTTTAAGGTTTTCAAACTTTCTTTATTGAAATAAAAATTAAGCTTACAAAACCCATGTTCAGTAGATTGACAAAGAAATGTATTAATTTTGATAGCAGTGGTGTATTTTTGCTGTTAGCTTAAGACTGCAGTTCTTGTCCACCAACTAACATGTGAAGATTTTCTCTGTCAACATATTGCTATTTCTTTTATTTAATAAATGATTTATGAGGAAATGATCAATTACCAATTCCTAACTTTACAGGTAAAACTCATTAGTGCTACTTAATTCTGTTTGATTTTCCTGTACTCAAGTTAATTTGCTTAATACAACTGTAATTTATTTATCTGTGCACTGTGCCAAAGAATTGATACATTGAGATAATGTTTAGTGCAAAGGAAAAGAGGTCCTAGTTTTATATTTACTGGTTCACTGAAAATGTTTGTGAATAGTCTGCTTTATAGGAAGTTTTTTTAATGTTTATAACACAATTGTTTCAGTTTGGTATACTAATATACAAGGCAGCTTGGAGTGCAGTTGAGTGTTTTTATAGTGAGTTAATATGTAAGAAATTAAAAGTGCACCAGTATGGATGCTAAGGTTTCTTTTTTTGTATGTTTATGTTGTAAACATGCAAAATGTGTGTAATTGCATATTTGAGTCCTGAATAAGAACTGCAAAAACTTTTAAATTTGCTCTGGAGCTTCATTAAATCCTTTAGGACAGTGTTGCCAGTACAGATTTCTTTAGTCCGAATACATTCTCACAAAAACACATTGGGATTTTGATAGTGGAACATCTAATGCTCTAGCATTCAAGTGAAGCAGGTATGAATTAGTGCCTGGATGGGAGGTTCCTAGCAGCCTTACACAGGTTGTTCCAACCTTTTTGAAAAGAGCTGGATACAATTACAAGGATGAATTCAATAGTTTTATTCCCTCTAAGTGAGAGCTTTCCATTCATGAAAGATGTCTTTATTTTCGTCACTCCTCACTTAGTAGACTCCTCACTTAGTAGAAAGGAACCATTAGATCTAGTTGCTGTTGATGATAATAGGTTTTTTTAAAAAAACTTCCAAGATTGTACAGATGGCCAAAAGAGACCTTAAAATATGGTCATGTTTGATCAATACAAAATTGCTGGCTTGACGGGTTAAGGGTTGCATGTACATAATAAACAGTTCTCCTGTACTGATAGTGAAATTGGTTCACTTTAACAGTTGATCCAAATGTCTGTTGTGGAATAATTCCTTTGAAAGAAACACGTCAGAATGGAAAAACCTATACAGGCTTTCTATTCTGATGTAATGCCACGGTTTATATTGTGGTGATTTATAATGTGAAGATTGCAGTATGTGTTTGATTGTTTTGCAACTGTCCCACATTATCCTTTGAATACACCAGGCAGTCTCATAGTAATGGGAAATCAATGGGAAGGTGATAAGCCTTTAGGTCTGCTTTTGTATTTAAACCCCTTACACTTTGTCTTTAAGTGCCTTTTTATCTCTGTTTAATGGCATCATTGTTAAAGAATATATCATAATCAATTAAAAATTTTGCAGGTTAGATTTTAACCCAGTATTATTAACTTTGCTTTTCAGATGATTCATGGAAAATATATTTATTGCATTTAGGGGTTTAGAATAAATGCTTTTGATTATTGTCTCCAGCCTTCTGCTTTATTGGATTTCCAGATGAACCTTACTGCAAGTCAAATAATAGAGATGCAACTGTATCCAAGCATTTATTCTCAACAATACTCCTGGTGGACAGGAGTGTTTTCAGTTGGGGAGTCAAGGCTGAGAGATTGGGTTGTCCAGTGACAGAGCAATCCAAATAAGCCCCCACCCAGTACTTTAAAACAGAGCTATAGCATGCAAGATTACTTGGTTTAATCTTATCATTATTGATTTTGACTACAAATCTTTTCCTGTGAAGCAATTTCTGTAGATTACAGTAGGAACTCTCTGAAGGTTAGTTGGCATAATGATCCCCTCTTAGTCTTGCTAATACATTATTCTGAATTTGGTAGCATCACCTGGTAATAATTGTAATTATTTAACATGGGGACTTGACAGAATTATTCAGTGTCTGAAATGCATTTATTTTGCTTTACTGATTTGGATTGAAATTCACTTGTCTTACAAAATGGAAAAATTGAATCTGTCTATGCTGGGCAGAATTTCTGCAATTAAGATGAACGTCTTACTGAGAATTATGTTCATGTTTCAAACAATTCCAATAGTGAAAGACAATAAACAATTTAATAGATGGCAAAGGAAACTTTCAGAATTCATATGGGCCGGGAAAAAACCAAGAATCAAAATGAAAATTCTGATGGATGCGAAAGAGGCGGATTTCAACTGCCTAATTTAAAGCTGTATCATGATGCAGTGTGCCTGGTGTGGATTAAGGAATGGATGACATTATCAAACAGAAAGTTATTAGCATTAGAAGGACATGGAAATGTTTTTGGATGGCATGCTTACATGTGCTATGGGAAAAATAAGATGAACGGTTTCTTCTCACATCACTATATCAGAAGTGATCTGTTAAATACCTGGTCAAAATATAAAAGATATGGTGATGAGAGGAAACTGCTTTGGATCATACCAACAGAAGTAATAAAATTGTATTCAGATATTAAAGAAGAGAAGTGGTTAACATATAAAGAACTTTTAAAAAATCAAGGAAGAAAGGTGGAATTAAAATCAGCTGAAGAAATACAATATAAATATAATTGGTTTCAATTGCAACAAATAAAGAGTTTGCTTGAACAGGACATCAAGAATTATGGAATAAGACAAGAACAAACAGAACTGGAGAGAATGCTGTTTGGAGAAAATGAAAAGCTGATCGCAAAGACATATAAACTATTATTGAAATGGTCTACAGAAGATGAAGTAGATGAAGTCACAATTGATAAAATGGGCGATAAATATAAATAAGGAAATACAGATGGAGTCATGAGAATACTTATGGAAGAACTCTATGAAAATATCTACATGTTATAACATAAAAGAAAATGGCTTTAAAATGTTATATAGGTGGTACATGACACCTAAGAAATTGGCAAAAATGAACTATCAGGTGTCGGATAGATGTTGGAAATGGAAATGCCATGAAGGATCTTTCTACCATATGTGGTGAAACAATTTTGGCAAATGATTCAGCAAGAGATTTCAAAAGTTTTGGGATATAATATCAAAAAGGCACCAGATAGCTTTTTGTTGGGATTACAAATGGAAAAATTTCAAAAGCAAGATAGAACAATAATTTGGTAAATGCTTTCAGCTGCACGGACATTCCACGCAAATGTGGAAACAAGACAAAATACCAGAAATTTGGGAATGGACTTTGAAAGTCATGCATTGGAGTGAAATGGACAAACTTACAAGAATCTTAAAAGAACAAGATCTAGAGAAGTTTAAAAACGAGTGGGGAAAGTTTAAAAAATATATTGAAAAACAATGGAACGTTAAATTTGGTGATCTTTGACAATGGTTAATCTTTAAAGAAACTATATATGGATTACAGTTTAAAAAATAGGATTATTGGATTATAACTTTTTTGTTTACTTGCTAATGACTAAGAAGAACTACCATGAAGATGGATTATAATAACCTTTGGGCTTTTTGGAGAAAGATTCTATAATAGAGTTTATTACCTTATAACAAACTAAATTAAATAGTAATATGGAGATGTTTGTTAAGGGGGTATGCACTGCTGTGGGTCACCAAAAGGGGGGGTGGGGTGGAGAAAATGTGATATATGTGTAAAACATTTAATGACAAATGATAACATACCATTACAATATATTACATTATAATAAATTGTTTAAAAAAAAAGAAGTTCACTTGTCTTATAAAAACATCTCCAAGAGGAACTGCATTGCTGCCTAGTTTAATAACAAACCATTACTTGGTACATGTACCTCTAATATGTTTCTATGGAAACCGGCTCTTTAGTTTTCGTGGTCAAGAAAGAAACAAAAAACCCTTAAGAATGAGTAGGATTTTTTGTAATTCATTTCAATAGGTAGATTTAAATTATGACTTACATCAGTTACCACCCCCCCATGGACTTCAACTGCAGTAATTCCAGCTAATACAAATGTAAGTACAGGAAGAATTAAAACCACTTTGGGAGCATGAACTAGCACTGTTTATCATTAAGGTGCCCTTTTAAAAGAAGCATTCAGATCTCTGCATAGCAGTGCATTGTTCCATCATACACAACTAGTGAAGACACATACTGGAAAATAGTTTGATCTAAACTATATAGTAACAATTAAATCTTTATCTCTTTTATTTATTTATTTATATTTATTTATTTATATTTCGATTTATATCCCGCCCTTCCCACCGAGGTGGCTCAGAACCTTTGTCCAGAACCTTTATAAGCTTGCTTTTCTCCCTTGTGAGTAGGACAGCTCTTTAATTCTCAGCTTCTTTTTCCTCCTTCTGTGGCTGTTGCCCTTACAGTGAGTTCAGTCCTTTGGAAGATTTCCACATGCACAGGCAGTCCTTGTAGAAATGCTAAAATTATTCCTCACTGCTAAGTAAAAACCCTTTTCCTCATTATTTTTTTCTGCATAACACAAGGTACAGTTTAAAATCCTGATTAAATGAAAAAATGTGAACTATCTGTTGTATATTCCTTTGGTTCATATATGTTATTATTTCATTAAAATTATATTAAAATGCTGTGTGTTCCTTTAGTCATTGCACTAATATTTTCATAAGCAGACCTGTGCTAAATACATTTGTCTTTTTACTTGCACATTGCTGAGTCCAGCCCAATGTCTAGAATGACATTTAATGTCTTATTCATTCTCAGTCACCAGCATGATGCAGGTGCCTGTTGTTTCCCATTTAATGATGGAGAACTACATTTGAATTAGCCACAGCTATAAAACTGTTTCATGGGAGAGCTAGGATTTACCATTAAGCCTTTTCTAGACCAACATCACAAGCTGTTTATTTTGTACTTCAATATATCATGTAGTGTAACTGCTTGTGTAAAAATTCCACCGTGCAGCAGGTTCAGGAGATTAGACAGCTAGTGGTGGGTAGGGATATAAAGTTTTATTTTTTTACAAACCCTGAAAAATATATACAAACTTCATGGATTCAGTATGTAATTCTTGCACTGACTTTTGCGGACCCTAAGTTTCTTCTTAAAAAATGTGAAATCAACATCCTTCTAAACAAATATTTAAGAATCTGTTACCTATATTCATCTTAGAAGTATATGAAGCACCATGTATATCTTCTTCGTGGTCTCTGTGCTTCACACTCATGGGATAGAGCGCCTGTGCCGATCCCCGAATCGGTATCTGAAAAGCCTGGGATTTTTCTGTGCTCGGCGCCAATGGGCATGCGCAGGCGTCCCAGTACGCATGCTCACCGGCACCAGTGCGGGGATCCC
The DNA here is from genome assembly GCF_032191835.1 of Heteronotia binoei. Classification (NCBI taxonomy): domain Eukaryota; kingdom Metazoa; phylum Chordata; class Lepidosauria; order Squamata; family Gekkonidae; genus Heteronotia; species Heteronotia binoei. Next base: position 112,850,135 of record NC_083226.1, on the reverse strand, counting down.
GCCAGTTCCTTTCTGACCGCTGCGCGGAGAGGTTTGCCTTTCGTGTCCCCGGTCGGTGAGATATTGGTCTTTTTGCCTTTATCGTTGTAAATAGCCCGTTTGTTGTTTTTTTCTTAGTATAGATAGTTAGATAGTTAGTTAGTTTACATAGGTTAAAAAAAAAAGTTTGTGTGTGTGTCTTTCGGACTGCCCTCCGGGGCCTTTTCCCCTGTTTGTTTCCCCCCCCCCCAAGTTTTTTTACCCTCAGAGAACTCTGAGTGGGTTTTTTGGCAACTGGCATCTATGGAAAGTCGCTGGGGGGTTTTCAAACGCTACCGCTCGTGTGGGAAGAAGATTGTCCCCCCAGACGGCCACTCTCTGTGTCTTCTCTGCTTGGGTGAAGCGCACCATGTGGAGTCCTGCCCACATTGCTTCCGCTTCTCCAAGCAAACAAGGAAGAACCGGGCGGCACGGCTTTCAGCTGCTCTAACCGAATCGGCACTCCGCCCTCAGAAATCGGCATTGGGCCTGTCGGCATCGACCATGGCAGACACTCCAGCCCCGACGCTCACATCGGCCGATGTGACCCCGATCGTGACCGAAATGCCGATCAAGCGCGGCTCCTCCACAAAATGATCCCATGAAAAATCAGTGGACACGCCCGCCAAGAAGCGTCGGGATGACTCGGGTACCCAAGCATCCGCGCCGAAGAAGGGCAAGGTCAAGGAGAAGCGGAAGAGGTCCCGCATTCCATCGCCCTTGCACGACGTTTCGGCACTGACTGCTCCGCAGAGGAAGATCCTGGTGTCCCCGTGCCACAGCCCATCGGCATCGAGAGGCAGTACTCAACAGCCCCGTCTCTCGATGTCTGAGCAGGAAATCGACCTCACCCAGTGATCCTCGTCATCCGGGTCGCGGCGTTGCAGTGGGAGCGGTTCGATCTCGGAAGTAGAGGCTTCGGCCCTGATGGAACCCAGAGGCAGATGGGAGCTAGAGCCCTCCATGGCACCACGCCATTTCCCACTGCTACCATCGTGGGAGCAGCGTCAGTGGCCGCTCACCTATCCATATCCTTACCCTCCTTACCAGTGGTATCCACCGAGGGAGTTTGCGGAGTGGGATCAACAGTCAGAGCCATCCTGCATGTCGAGGCTGTCGCACCATTCCCAAAGGCCATCGGTATCGATCTCTCTGGAAAGGCGCACCACCCCAGCGGCTGAGACTCGTCGGCGACCATGGACATCAATCCGCTCGCCAATCTTTGGAGCCTTCGCCAGGTTCCCAAACGGCCGAAGATCTTCCTATTTCGCCATCAGAGGATCTGAAGTCCTATGGCGACCTGGTGAAGAGGATGGCAACCTCCCTCTCCCTGCCTGTGACACAACCACAACCTGTCGTGGATGATAATGTCTTTGACATTATGCAAAGGGACACATCCACAGCAGTCGCTTTGCCGGTCACCAAAGTGATTCTGCAGGCAGTCAAGGGGCCCTGGAAGAAACCATCTTCGACTCTGGTGTCATCCAGAAGGCTGGGCCACATGTACAGGGTCCAGGAGACGGGGGCTGAATTCCTTTTCACCCATCTGAAACCGAACTCAGTGGTTGTCTCTTCTTCCTCCAAGGTACGAAAGGTCCACTCATCCCCACCTGACAAGGAGGGGAAAAAGCTGGACAATATGGGAAGAAAGGTCTACTCCGCAGGGGCCCTAGGAGTAAAGGTATCTAATTATGCGGCTTGCATGGCTAGATACCAGTACTCCACATGGGAACAACTCACCCTTCTCCTTTCTTCTCTGAGCGAGGACAAAAAGGCTGCTGCTAGGAAGCTGCAGAAAGAAGGCTTTGCTGTGGCCAAGCAACAATTGGCTGTAGCAAAGCACATGGTGGACGTGTCGGCAATGCGTTGTGATTATCCTTATCTTGTTTTTCGAGAGGCTGGGGTTTCTCTGGCTCCGGACATTAGTTTTCTTCCGAAGGTGGTCTCTCAGTTCCACCTCAATTTAGAAGTTTGGTTGCCCACTTTTTACCCTACCCCTTCCTCAGACGAGGAACGTAGGTTGCATGCTTTGGACGTTAAGCGTGCTTTGCTTTTTTATTTGAACCATTCAAAGAATTTTCGCAAGGACAAGCAGCTTTTTGTTTCGTATGCTGCTCCCAAGCTAGGTTCCAGGATTTCGTCTCAGAGGCTCTCAAAATGGCTCACTGAGACGATTAAACTTTGTTATTTGTTGGCAAAGAAGCCGTTACCTGGACCTATTCGTGGACACTCCACAAGAGCGATGGCCACGTCGGTGGCATTCCTGAGAGGCGTGTCCCTTATGATGTCTGCAAGGCTGCCACCTGGTCTTCTCCACATGCCTTCATGAAGCACTACGTGCTAGATGTGCATGCTCAGCAGAGGACTCGGTTGGGAACTGCAGTGTTGCAAGCTGTTTCTTCCGGTTGACCGTCTTCCCACCTCCAGGTATGTCTTGCTTGCTAGTCTCCCATGAGTGTGAAGCACAGAGACCACGAAGAAGATAGACAGGTTGCTTACCTGTAACTGTAGATCTTCGAGTGGTCATCTGTGCATTCACACTACCCGCCCTCCTTCCCCACTGCTGACGGTCTTCCTCCAGTAGGAGCTTCCAGCGGTCAGGGAGGAACTGGCAGGATCCCCGCGCTGGCGCCGGTGAGCATGCGTACTGGGATGCCTGCGCATGCCCATTGGCGCCGAGTGCGGAAAAATGCTGGGCTTTTCAGATACCGATTCGGCGATCGGCGCAGGCGCTCTATCCCATGAGTGTGAATGCACAGATGACCACTCAAAAGTCTACAGTTACAGGTAAGCAACCTGTCTTTCTCTTTCTTTATTAGTAAGACTCAATCTGATTCTGTATTACTACTTAAGTAAAATCACCTCTATTTCCTGTAATTTTTAAAGTCACTTTCTCATCATTCTAGAAGTCGTTTGATCTATCTTTGGATGAGATTTTATATGCTGCCCTTGCAGAGGAGCAGGAAGGTTTTATGCATGTAGTTCTCTTAAGAGATTATCACAGAGCAAGACTGCCTAAGATTTCAAAATAGCAGTCCAGAACTAATAATTTAAAATGCCCACACAAGAGTGGTATGATCTCTAAATAAAAAGAAATATGTACCTTCTTTGAATGAGGCAAAATGAAGGAAAGAGGCTTCTACTGAATTTTTTTTTACAATTACAGTGATGAAACGGAGAAAATCGTGTAGTAACATGTATTTGTGTTTGCATATTTCTCGATCGTCTTTCCATTAGTAAATGCTTAAGGCACCTTATGATTGAAAATAAATGCACAACTCATTTGCAGTCAATTGGACAACAATAAAAGTAGTTTAAGATTGAGGTGATAGTATCCTTGAAAGCATTTCAATACATCGTCAAACACTGCCAGAGGGTCCATATGGGTGCTAAATGTGCCTCTTCTGCAAGGAAGTTTGGGAGCCTCTCTCTTCCATTTCAGACTGGTGGGTTTTGTAGTAAATACCAGGGAACTGCTGCACAGTATAAGCAAAAGAATGTACCTCTTCTGCAAGGGAGTTTGGGAGCTTCTCTCTTCCATTCCAGACTGGTGGGTTTTGTTGTAAATAACAGGAAAGTGCTGCACAGCAAAAGAGGAGATTTCTTTGATTCATTCCATTTGGGCTTCACACTGTTCTATCAATGAAAGCTGCATGTTGTTGGCAGTAACTGAAATGCAGTAGCAGACAGGAAGTGCTCCTGTTGAAAGAGATGAACTAGCAAGGCTAGTCAGCTTGTGGCACCCCCACTGAAGAACTGCAAGTTCTGTTCAGACACTGTGCCAAACCATGGCTGGTGCAAATGAGTTTAAAACACAAAACATGATTTTCACTTCCAGATGTAAACAGACAATCCATATGGTTCACAGCTGCCTGTCTAATTTTCCATGCTCTCAGCTTCATAAATTAATTCCAGCCTCCATGGTATGGCAGCCCCTGGAAGCAGACTAATGGTGATTTGGACTTCACAATAAACCATAGTTATTGCAAATCATGATTTCTCATTCAGGTTTGCTGGCTGATAGTAAACTATAACTAGTAATTTCAGTGCCAGACTTAGAATTTGATGGATAATATACATACAGGTGCCAGAAGATGAGGAGTGGAATAAAATCTAAACAAGGAGGTCCAGGTTTCAGGGATCAAACATCTGAGGTAGAAGAAAAATATTCAAGCCAGTGAACAGTTTTTCCATTCTATGGTATCCTCCCTGAACATCAACCATCGTGTGGGGTATTTTGGCTGAAAGTTCAACATAGAAATATATTTCTAAAAAAACAAGAGTGAGACATAAATACAGTGCCACAAAATTTAGAGGAACACAAAAGCACCATTAATTTTATACAATTGCACCTATAAATGACATTGACCAAGGCATATGTTATAAGTTGCATGGCTTCTGCTGAAAAAGTGAATAGGTTTTGTTTGGAACTAGTTTTATTTTGAGGTTCTGATTCCTTTCAATGAAGGAGATATCACCTCATACTTTGGAATTAATGCTGCTGTTGGAAGGAAAGGTCACGTAGGTAAGTCCATCAGTTTTCCAGTGAAATAATTGCAACATTTCTCTTAGCGATTATGATTTTGAGCCCATGGACTTCTTTCAGAGGTGAGGGTCTTAATTGTTTTTATTATGAAAGGTAATGCCAAATTAAGCATTGTTGTGTAAATGAAGAAAATTATAGATTTTTCCAATCCATCCCAACAGTTTTCATTGTTTTTTTTTTTGGGGGGGGGGGGGAGGGGGAACAGATGAACAGCAGATAATTTTGAGTCAAATCAACGTCTCGGAATCACTTTCTATTCTTTGTCTTCACAACAAAACTTTGCAATCTGTCTGACTTCTCTTGCCTTTCTTTCTCTTGTCTGTTTTCTTTCTTTTTGTCTATACAGGTGATTTCTATTCACTCATTTCCAAGCTGCTAGGAGAAAGGGAAGATGTTGTTCATGTGCACAAGTATAACCCTACAGAAAAGGCAGAATCAGATCTTGTAGCTGAGATTGCTAATGTAGTCCAGAAGAAGGATCTTGGCTGGCCTGATACCAGAGAGATTTCCAATAATGATGAAAGGGCCAATGCAATTCTTGTCAGAGACAGAATTCACAAATTTCACAGATTAGAATCCACCTTGAGGCCGCCAGAGAACAGGCATCTTGCTTTGCACCAACCAAAACATGGTGGAGGGAACTGGGAAAAAGAACGTACAGGAGGTGGGTTGGGGTTGTTTCTCTTTTACAGTATTTATAATATAAACTCTATTCCACTTCAGCAGAGTTGGAAGGGACTATGAGTTGTTCTTTTAAGAAAGAACACAGTACATCACTTTTCTCTTATACCAGATGTGCTGATGAAAAATTCATTTTGTTCAATTTGAGTGAGCAATGACCAAAGCAGTACTTCTGTTGTCATTCTCAGCTTTGATGAATGGTCAGTATGTTTTGTTTCTTGTGTATGTAATTGTCTGCTCTATATCTTTGTTTTAAATTGATTTGAGCATATAAATAATGGTCTTCTGCAGTATTCTGGGCATTAAATTACTGATTGGTGAAAGGCTAATAGTGGTAGTTTAGTGTGGCATTTTAATAAGAAGAATTTGAACTGGAGAAAATGGTTAACTTTTGCTAACAAAGTATTCAAAATGCGGTGCTGTGGATTCAGTTTCTTGTCTGACTTTCTATTTGTTTCTGCGGCTGGCTTTATTTCACTTCCTCTTAGGAAGGCAGTGACACCGTCTGTATTTTGTCAGCTGAATGTCTGTCAAGTACTAAAATATTTTATGTATATTATATCTTTTTGTTTTATTTTTTATTTCAGTGTTGTATAAATGTGGAAGCATTATACTTGTCTCTGAATTGCTTTATGGAGACAAAGCTGATACATACCTTGTTGGAGCTGGGATAACTTTACAAACCATTGTCCATGATACTTGCATGAGGAATGGGACCATGACTCAGTGGTAAAACTTGAGCTTTGTGAACAGAAATTTCCCTAGCTTTAACATTTAAAAGGATCAGGTTAATAGGTGATGTGAGAGTCTGTACCTGAGACCTTGGAGAACCACTGCCAGTGGCCAGCTGAGGTCATTTTTGCCTACTCTGACCTCAATAGACCATTGGGTTGACACAGTGTTCATGTGGTCATGTATGTGTAGCAGCTGGTGTGATTTCATCCTTCCTTTCCAACTTGAAACCTTGCATTGTCCCTATCAGGAGAGGAGTCACATCCCACACTAGTTCCTTCATTTGAGGTTATAATTGTTCATATGAGAGGACCACTTTGTTTGGGCAATTCTGCTCCAAATATTGCTTGATTTGGATGTAACGCCAAATCATGTTTTGTGCTGTGAATTGAACTTCTAAACATACTTGATAGTTAGCCTGTGCAGACAACTTCTATGGCAGCATTCTGTAAATACTCGCAAGACTGCTCATGAGATTAAAACAAATAAAACTCAATATTCAGCAGCACTCAAAACTAAAACAGATAAAACCCAGAGATAACATCAAATCTTAGACATTCTGGAATATTTATTTCTTTACAGCGTTTTTATCTCATTTCTCTGCATACATTGTGGACTCAAAATAGCTTACAGTCACAACAGGTTAAAACCTAGAATTTCATAAATATTTAAAACCATATTTCCCATCTTCTACCTGAACCAATAAGTAGGTCATTACGTAACTCCAGAAAATTTTATGTATTTACAAAATTTATATCTAGACATAACCATATAATGATATAATTTGTCATTATATCTAGATGTAATGCACCAGAGTAGCCAGATTTTTTCTGCCCAGGGAAGTTCACAGCTGGCAGTTGAAACTGGTTAAAGGAATTCCTGGCCAGAATAACCACCTGTTTATTCAGCAGTATCCTGCTTATTATCTGAATCAAAGAGCACTCCCCAACTGATTCCACATTAGCCTTTGTCCCAGTATTGTTCTCAGCTCTTGAGTTTGTGCAGGGTAGGGAACAAGCACCCCGCTCCAGATATACCAATGCAGAATCCAGGAAAGAGCTGCTGCGAGGAGTCCTGCTCAGAAGGGAGGCAAGTGCTAAATGCAGAATTGGTTCCAGATTATAGACTTGTTCCTTCAAGAGGAACAAGAGGAGTACAATCTAATCCAAAATGGTTGACACCTTGAATCCTCATTCACATTTTGCACCCACCAGTAGCAATTTTATCTTGTCAGGATTAAACTTCGGTTTATTATTTGCATCCACTGCAAAACTACCACCAGACACCATTCAGGATTTATGAAGCCTCCATGAAACCTACTGGAAGCTGAGCTTGTAATAAGAAGACACAACAAAGCTCCAACTTGAATTTCACAGTTTAATATAAAACCAAATCATGGTTTAGCTGTTTGTCAGCTTCCATTTCCTATTTTCCCAGCACAAGTCATTCCCTTCTTTGTTGTGCAGCAGCCTTTGGAGCTAGAGTAATTTTTATAACCATTGGCAGTTTACTCAAAAACTTCCAGCTTCTGCAACTGGGTGCCACTGAACGGAGAAGAGGAATCCTGTACACTGCCTTGAAGGGTTGGGATGCAGTGATAGAGGTACTGGTTGAAAGGTTGAGATGCAGTGATATACTGGGGTGCTGCTTCAGATTCTGAACAGATAGCAGCATGTGGTGGAGGTGAAGGTGATTTAAACCCACTTCAAAGCTTGGTTTCTGATAGGCATTTAGTTTGCAAGCCAATTGCAAAACTGTCAATTCAGACATCATGCTTCCTTAGCCATGTTTTAGTGCCATCTCAGAATGGAGCCTCTTGTCTGCACTGGCTCTTTGTTTGAAAAGATTTCAACCCAAATTCACTAAGTAACTTCACTGCTTATGAAAACTGCCTATTATAGCTGTTAGCTGTTGCTTGATTTGCAGATATTGTGATACTTATAGAATTGGGTTTGTTGCTATTGGGTTTGTTGGGTTTGTTTCTAATGCAGAGACCTTGATAGTTTTTGGTGTAAAAAGTCAGAACTGGATGTGTGGCAGTTTTGTGTAGTGGTTAAGTGAGAGCCAGTTTGGTGTAGTGGTTAAGTGCATGAACTCTTACCTGGGAGAACCATGTTTGTTTTTCCGCTACTCCACATGCAACTGCTGGAGTGATCTTGGGTCAGTCATAACTCTCTCAGATGGAAAGAGCAGTTTCTGTCAGAGCTCTCAGCCCCATCTGCCTCGCAGGGTGCCTGTGTGGGAAGGAAAGGGAAAGGAGATTGTAAGCTGCTCTTAGACTCTTTTGGGTAGTGAAGGGCAGGGCATAAACCCAATCTCCTTCTCTTTCTTTGGCCCAGATTAGGCTTCCCAAATCCCCCGCCTGGGCTGGGGACCCCCGATTTGGAGCCTTCTCCCCCCGCGCCAAAAATCTGGAAAGTGGGGGGAATGGGTGGAGAACAAAAGACCTCGACCGGACCTAAGCCCCCCCCCTCCGGGATTCTGGACTTTGGGAATTCATTGTAGTTCTAGGGAACTGCCTGCATGCCCTCACTGGCTGGCCTGTGGGACACGACGAAGATTTCTACAGTTGGGGGGGGGAGGGAAGGGCTCGGAGGAGAATATTCCCTCTTGGGGGGAGGGGGTTGCCAGCTGGGCGAGTGGAATTCCTGGAGATGTGGGGGGGGTGGGAGGCTGTTTTTTGAGGTAGAGGCACCAAATTTTCAGCATAGCATCTAGTGCCTCTCCCCCAAATACCCCCCAAGTTTCATAAAGATTGGACCAGGGGGTCCAATTCTATGAGCCCCAAAAGAAGGTTACCCTATCCTTCATTATTTCCTATGGAAGGAAGGAATTGAATAGGTGTGCTGTCCCTTTAAATGTGATGGCCAGAACTCCCTTTGGAGTTCAATTATGCTTGTCAAAGCCTTGATCTTGGCTCCACCCCTAATGTCTCCTGGCTCCACCCCCAAAGTCCCCAGATATTTCTTGAATTGGATTTGGCAACCCTAGCCCGGATGTTTGCTCCAAAATTGTGTATTGGTTCTCAGTTTCTTTTAAAGATATTTGTTGCCAAAGTTGATAATATTTCCTGTTGTCATGATCCTAGTCCTAGTGAGGCCTACAGGCTCCAGGGAAGCCTGTATCAGAGTACCTACAAGGCCTACAGTTCCCAGGATCCATTATGTCCCTTTGATTGGGTGGTTTTAGAAGGAATGATTGGGTAGAAGTTTTAGAAGGAAAACCAGCCCAGTGAAGAATGGAGGAGTGGAACCTGAGAGGAAAGAATAAAAGGCCCAGCTAGAGAGGGAGGGTTGTTTTCTCTAGAAAGGCTGGTCTGGAGAAAGGCTGCACCTGGAGGGTTCCCTCATCCAGGGAAGAGTGAGTGAGTTGAAAGCAGAAGAAGGGAATGTGTAACTAGTCACATCAGGGCTTTTATTTTCTTTGCACCACCTTTACTAGTTTTGTATTTTAATTTCACTATTGCACTAATAATTAAAACCACTTGTTCTTGAGCTAAGCACTTATAATAAAAGTATTGTTGTTATACTGCCTGAGTCACAGATAAGTGCTTGCAGAGAAGGGGTAGGTGCTCTGGGCCCTCCAAGACTAGAGTTGCCAGTCCCCAGTTGGGTGCAGGGAATATCCCAGTTTAAAAGTCTTCCCCCTGCTTTAGGGTAATCAGAAAGAAGGGGAGGGGGGGAATGTCTGCTTGCACTCCATTATCTATGGAGATTGATTCCCATAGAGTGTAATGGAGAATAAATCTGTGGGTATCTGGAGCTCAAGGGGGACTGTTTTTTGAGGTAGAGGTACCAAATTTTCAGCATATCATCTAGTGCCTCTCCTCAAACCCCACCCCAATTTCAGACAGAACCAGGGGTCCAGTTCAGTGTTTCCTCTAAGTTGCAGAGTCTTGTGAGCAAAATTCTACGTTGTGAGTTGCTGGCATTAAAGTTGTGAGCTACTGCATAAATTATTGTGCTCTGGAGCCATTTTTCCTGAGCTAAGACAAAAAGGTGTGAGCTGGAAGCTAAAAATCTGTGAGCTAGCTCGTACTAAATCATCTTAGAGGGTACACTGGACCAATTCTATGAACCCCATAAGAAGATGCCCCTGTTCTTCATTATTTCCAAATGGAGGGAAGGTATTTAAAAGGTGTGCAGTCTCTTTAAATGTGATTGCCAGAACTCCCTTTGGAGTTCATTTGTGTTTGTCAGATCTGGCAACTCTATCCCAGATGGATCCTTACCAGAGTGGTGGCAGCCAGTAGAGAGACCCTCCCTGGTCTTCCACTTGTGACACCTGTTCACCCTGGTTTTAAAGTATGCTGTTTTAAATATAACCACCAAGCTATTGACTTATAATAAAATGTAGTAATGTATCTGTGGAGTTTGAGCATTTTATTTTAAATGAATTATGGCTAGTAATAACATAACCAATAGGACTTTAGTCCTGTTAGGATGCTAGAAGTCCTTCCTTATACCAACAAGCAAGATCACAAAAACACATGATAAATATTGCTAGAAACTGAAAGCTAGATTTGTTCTTTTAGAGGAAATAGTGGCTTTCTGATTTAAATATGCAAGTAATAGTGAAGGACACACAACACTGCCTTAAGTTTAGTTTGACTGAAAAATCCTAATGAAAGAAATCTCTTGAGTGAAATCCTAATGAAAGAAATCTCTTGAGTAGAAGATGTTACTGAATGTTGTGCAAGCAGCATGTCAATTTTCAGCATATCATCTAGTGCCTCTCCTCAAACCCCACCCCAATTTCCACACAATACCACAATAGGCCTTGTTTTTATTTTATTTGGTTGCAAAAAAAATAAATCTGGGGAAAATCAATATTGGGGGGAAATTGGTGTATATGCAGTACTTTTTAAAAATCAAACCTCAACTTATTTTACTGCTTTAACAATATATGATAAATGATTTCTAGCTAAATATATAAATATTGTATTATTTGCATAATTATGGAATTTAAAAATATACATGCCTTCATTTTCAAAAGCAAAATTGTGAATATACCCACCCCTAGAGAGAGTGAGCTGCAAACCTCTGCACCCTCTTTGCACAGATAACTTTTTTTTTTTTTGCCATCTTAAATAGGGTTGCCAATTCCAGATTTGGAAATTCCAGAAGATTTGGTGGTGAAGCTTGGGGAAGGCAGGATTTGTGGAGTGGAAAGACCTTATCAGGGTATAATGCTATAGAGTCCACCCTCCAATGGTTTAATGCTATAGAGTCCACCCTCCAAAGCAGCCATTTTCCCCAGGGAAACTAATCTCTGTCATCTGGAGATCAGTTGTAATTCCAGGAGATCTCCAAGTCCTGCCTGGAAGTGGGCAATTCTAATCTGAGAGGATGAAAATAAGAAGATGAAAATAGTAAGGAAAAGAAAGTGTGTTTGGTCACAAACAGTCCCATTAATTACAATAGGATACAATGGGATAGTTGGCATATTTGGATTTTGAGTGAAAAATTATAAAATTGAAAACACGGAATTCTTCAATAGTGTGTTACTGTTGTAAAGACTACATATTAATTGTAGACAAAATTAAACAATAAATGTATCTTTGCAACTACATTGTATTTCTTCTGAAAGATACAAGAATTATCAATATATCTAATAGTCAACATAGCCATTCTGCAGATAATTAACTCAGTGGATCAGGGCAATGTAGACAGAAAGGAAACTTTTCAGGAAAATTAGTTGACTACCACCATGTCCCGGTTTCAGAAGGGGTTAAACTCCCTAAAACAGAATTATTTGTCTATACATGTATGCAATTAGAATAAAATGTGTGTTCCTGGTATTTATAATAAAGGTTCTCCTCAAAGTAACATCCACTTTCCAGAATACAGATTTTGACTTTCTTACTTTTGTCTTGAATTAAAGCCTTCATTTCAGACAACTAGGCCTGCAATCCTAACTATGCAAGCCTGGAATTGCATCCTAGTGAATTTTTCTGAGTAAACATGCTTGGAATTGGGCTGTTCGAATATAATGTTAAATATCTATATACAATAATTTAAGATGATTCATAACAGTATGAAAGCCAGAAATGCTACTACCAAAGATATTACCATATCAAAGACCTTTTAACAAAACTCTCTCATGTTGGGACAACTAAGCTTATTTAGACTTCTAAATGAAATGGCAGCATTTCTTTTCATGGTTCTGAAAAACACTGCTACTCATAAAGTACAGTTTTGATCTTTTAAAAATAAAATTTTTAGTAACTTTACTATTGTTACTATATTGTTACTATTTGTTACTATAACTGGGAGGTGGTGGACTCTCCTTAGAGGTTTTAAACAGGGGCTAGATAGCCATCTGAGCAATGCTGGTCCTGCGATTTTAGGGGGAGATATTTGTGAATTTCCTGCATTGTGCAGGGGGTTGGACTAGATGACCCTGGGGGTTCCTTCCGTATCTAGTATTCTGTGTTGCTTTCAAATACATGAGTTCTTCCAAATGACCTATATGATGTGATTATCTATTAACATAAAATGTGTATACAATTTTTTTTCCATATTTTATCTTTCAGACTTAACCATAGAAGAAGTTGCTGACTGGCCTGGAATAAACCTCAAAGTGGGCCAGGTTTCTGGGCTGGCCTTGGATCCTAATAGTAACTTGGTAGTTTTCCACAGGGGTGATCACGTATGGGATGGAAAGTAAGCAAACCTTCTAAACTAAGAAAAACATTGAAAGGATGTATCTGTTCTGTTCTTCGTTACTTTCACATGTCCCTACCATTGCTCCCCCACAATTGCTGAATTTCCTAAAGAATATTTTAAATTACAAGCAGGTGGAACTGTCCCATTGGTCATAAAGAATAGAAGATGCATGGAAATTGTTTTGTATTGGACAGGTTAGGTTTGTTATTGAGCCCCAGTTTTCAGGATGAAGAGTAATGTAATTACTTGTATGTCATTAGATACCTTACATGGTTATTTTCAGGATTTAATTGTAACACTGGGGGCAAGATGGGATGAGAAAGAAAAAAAAGAGCCAGGGGGATGAGTCAGTTGCAGCACTCCTAGACAATGGACAGGGAAGGGGTGTGAACCTCTTCGAACCATGTGAGATAGGGAGGAAGAATGGGAACTGGTGCTGCTTCCTCCATGACTGCATGAGTGCTGAAGGCTGGTGCAGGAGGAGAAAGAACAGAAGCCATCACTAGTACCTGTCAAGCATTAGATCTCAAAATAACCAGTCCTTGATTTTGAAACAAAGTGTTGATTTATTGATAATCCATTGTGCTCAGATAGGCACCAGATTGGAAGTGATACATTGTAACTCAAGAATACCAGCTTTAAGGGGCACATCAAAGAGACCTTAGGAATTCTACTCCAGCGTGTGAAATTCACACTCTTGCTACGTTATCTACTATTGTGGTTTAGCTACATCCTGGGTTCAGACCTAAGCCTGAGAAAGTGTTCCCAGGAAGGTTTTATCTTAAAAAAGGACATTCCTTCATTTGCTACAAGTGAAAACTAAGACAGAGGTTATATGGCTTTGATGTGCAACACATTAGAAAAACAGCTATCAATGCAGGCAAACCATAAAAGAAACAAGATGCTTAACAGTACCCCTGCCTCATAAGCCCCAAAGGTAGCAGCAATGCAGGTAGGTGAGCACGGGAAAAGCAGGAATCAGTGAGTGGGTAGCCTTGGGAACAAAGGACAGAGGATTCAAATCTCACAGGTCCCCACTTGTTCATATATGTATTTTGTATCCAGAATGCTAAATCCTATCTCTTCCCTACTTTCTGATCTTTCTGTAGTGCTTTATCATTTGATGGTTCCCAGACATGCTGACTTCTGGTATTGGGATATGGCTGAATAAAAAGTGAAAAGGCTAGGAGGAAGAGAGATAAAAAAAACTGCTGGATGATGGTGATGATATAGTACTCACCCATGTGCCTCTTTTGCTCTTAAAATGTGTGCTTCCTCCACTGTTTCCTTCAAGGGGCAGATTTGGGGTTAGATCTGTTACCATCACTTCAGGATCATGCCACTATCACGAAAGTACAACGTATAGTCGTATAATTCAGTTCTTAGTCTTCATTTGACTGTTTTTAAAGATCATATACTTCTGATCAGTGGTTTTTTAATTACCATTATCTACCATTTTCTGAAAATGGTATTTTCCCCCTCAAAGACTTCCTGCACTAGATTATAAGAACATAAAAGAAGCCATGTTGGATCAGGCCAACGGCCCATCCAGTCCAACACTCTGTGTCACACAGTGGCAAAAAATTTTATATATACACACACACTGTGGCTAATAGCCACTAATGGACCTGTGCTCCATATTTTTATCTAAACCCCTCTTGAAGGTGGCTATGCTTGTAGCCGCCACCACCTCCTGTGGCAGTGAATTCCACATGTTAATCACCCTTTAGGTGAAGAAGTACTTCCTTTTATCCGTTTTAACCTGTCTGCTCAGCAATTTCATCGAATGCCCACGAGTTCTTGTATTCTGAGAAAGGGAGAAAAGTACTTCTTTCTCTACTTTCTCCATCCCATGCATTATCTTGTAAACCTCTATCATGTCACCCGTCAGTCGACGTTTCTCCAAGCTAAAGAGTCCCAAGCGTTTCAAACTTTCATCATAGGGAAAGTGCTCCAGCCCTTTAATCATTCTAGTTGCCCTTTTCTGGACTTTCTCCAATGCTATAATATCCTTTTTGAGGTGCGGCGACCAGAACTGCACACAGTACTCCAAATGAGACCGCACCATCGATTTATACAGGGGCATTATGATACTGGGTGATTCATTTTCAATTCCCTTCCTAATAATTCCCAGCATGGCGTTGGCCTTTTTTATTGCAAATGCACACTGTCTTGACATTTTCAGTGAGTTATCTACCACAACCCCAAGATCTCTCTCTTGGTCAGTCTCTGCCAGTTCACGCCCCATCAACTTGTATTTGTAGCTGGGATTCTTGGCCCCAATGTGCATTACTTTGCACTTGGCCACATTGAACCGCATCTGCCACGTTGACGCCCACTCACCCAGCCTCAACCGATCCCTTTGGAGTTCCTCACAATCCTCTCTGGTTCTCACCACCCTGAACAATTTAGTGTCATCCGCAAACTTGGCCACTTCACTGCTTACTCCCAACTCGAAATCGTTTCTGAACAAGTTAAAGAGCATGGGACCCAGTACCGAGCCCTGCGGCACCCCACTGCTTACCATCCTCCACTGCAAAGACTGCCCATTTATACTCACTCTCTGCTTCCTATTACTCAGCCAGTTTTTGATCCACAAGAGGACCTGTCCTTTTACTCCATGACTCTCAAGCTTTCTAAGGAGCCTTTGATGAGGAATTTTATCAAAAGCTTTCTGGAAGTCAAGGTAAACAACATCTATCGGGTCACCTTTGTCCACATGTTTGTTCACCCCCTCAAAGAAATGTAACAGGTTAGTGAGGCAAGATCTTCCCTTGCAGAACCCATGCTGAGTCTTCCTCAATAACCCGTGTTCATCAATGTGCCTACTCATTCTGTCCTTGATAATGGTTTCTACCAACTTTCCCGGTATTGAAGTCAGACTGACTGGCCTGTAATTTCCTGGATCTCCTCTGGAACCCTTTTTAAAGATGGGGGTGACATTTGCTACTTACAGTCCTCAGGAACGGAGGCAGATTTCAATGAAAGATTACAGATTTTTGTCAAAAGATCCACAAGTTCAACTTTGAGTTCTTTCAGAACTCTCGGATGTATGCCATCTGGATCCAGTGACTTATTAGTTTTTAATTTGTCTATCAGTTGTAGGACCTCCTCTTTTGTCACCTCAATCTGACTCAGGACTTTCAACACCTCTTCCAAAATTAGTGGTTTTGGGGCGGGCAAAAAGATCTCGTCTTCCACAGTGAAGATGGAGGCAAAAAAATTCATTCAGCTTCTCAGCCATTTCCCTATCCTCCTTCAGTAATCCTTTTACCCCATGTTCATCCAAGGGCCCCACTGCCTCCCTGGCTGGTTTCCTACTTCTAATGTATTTGAAGAAATTTTTATTGTTGGTCTTTATGTTTTTTGCAATATGCTCCTCATAGTCCCTTTTTGCCTGCCTGATCACAGTCTTGCATTTGATTTGCCACAGCCTGTGTTCCCTTTTACTAATCTCACTTGGACTGGTTTTCCACCGCTTAAAGGAGTCCTTCTTACCTTTTACAGCTTCCATTACTTTGTTTGTTAACCATGCAGGCCTTTTCTTATGCCTGTTCGTGCCTTTCCTAACTTGTGGTATGTATTTTATCTGAGCTTCTAGGATTATAGTTTTAAATAGTGTTCAAGCTTCCCCAAGGGTTTTGACCGTATGTACCTTTCCTTTCAGTTTCCTCCTCATATGCCTCCTCATCTCAGTGTATTTACCCCTTTTAAAGTTAAACGTGGTTGTGGCGGTCTTTTTGGACAACTCCCTATTTATACAAACGGTGAAATCAATAACATTATGGTCACTGCTCCCAAGCGGCGCAATCACTTTTACATCTCTCACCAAGTCTTGGGCATTACTTAGGACCAAATCCAGGATCGCCCCACCCCTGGTAGGTTCTGAGACCATCTGCTCCATAGCACAGTCATTGAGAGCATCAAGAAACTCAATCTCTTTCTCTCGACCAGAAAACATATTGACCCAATCAATCTGCGGGTAGTTAAAATCACCTATTACGACACAGTTTTTACGTTTAGCCGCTATCTTTAAGCCTTCCATCATATTATAATCGTCCTCTCTCTTTTGATTTGGTGGGCGATAACAAACTCCCATAGTTAAATTTCCTTTTGGGCCCTCTATTCCAACCCAAAGCATTTCTAAAAGTGAATCTAATTCTCTGACCTCAGTCTTACTCGACCGTATATCCTCTCTGACATACAGAGCCACCCCACCTCCAACCCTTCCCTCCCTATCCTTCCAATATAACTTATATCCAGGAATCCCTGTGTCCCACTGATTCTCCTCATTCCACCAAGTTTCTGAAATTCCCACAATGTCTATGTTTTCTCCCAACACTAAACATTCCAATTCACCAATTTTACTTCGAACACTTCTAGCATTTGCATACAAACATCTATAATTTCCCAGGCAAGCTAGGCCCGCCACCTTCCTCCTGCCACCTCGAGACTCTGGCAGACAGTCCATACTGTTTGTCACCTTCACAGTGGACAACTCTGGTCCGTTACCCAGTAGAAAAATAGCAGCCAACCCTTCATCTCTTTGAGACGAGTCCTCCCGAACCAGAGACATTTCATCTCCTGTTGGCTTTCCCCCAAGATTTAGTTTAAAAACTGCTCTGCCACCTTTTTGATTTTAAGCGCCAGCAGCCTGGTTCCATCCGGGGACAAGTGGAGACCGTCTCTTTTGTACAGCTCCCGCTTGTTCCAGAAAGCATCCCAGTGCCTAACAAACTTAAACCCTTCCTCCTTACACCATTGTCTCATCCACACATTGAGACTTCTAATTTGTGCCTGTCTCTCCTGCCCTGCACGTGGAACAGGTAGCACTTCTGAGAAGGCTACCTTGGAGGTCCTGGCCTTAAGTCTCCTGCCTAGCAGCCTAAATTTTTCCTCCAGGACCTCACGACTGCATTTCCCCACATCGTTGGTGCCAACATGCACCACGACCACAGGCTCCTCCCCAGCACTGTCTATCAGCCTATCTACTACACGCGTAATGTCCGCTACCTTCGCAGCAGGCAGGCAAGTCACCATACGGTCAGTACGCGGTTTCGCCACCCAGCTGTCTACTTGCCTAAGGATCGAATCACCAACTACCAACCCCCCCCTCTCCCCCTGCTCAGGGATGATTCCTTGGTGCGAAAGGATTCCCGCTCACCAACCAAAGAAGAGGTACCTTCTGCGGGCGCATTCCCCTTATCCTCAGCACGGTACCCTGTTCCCGCTCGACCCTCATGCTCTCTGGCAGCAACAGGGCTGCTACGTTTAGAGCGGGGCTGATCTAATACGCCCCCGAGAGTCTTCCCCAAGTGCCTAACTGACTGTCTCTGCTTCTCCAGGGCAGTCACCTCGGCCTCAAGGGTACGAACTCGTTACCTGAGGACCAGGAGCTCCTTGCATCGAGCACACACCCAAGACTTCTGTCCTTTGGGCAGATAGTCATACATGTGACACTCAGTGCAAAACACTGGAAAGCCCCCAACCCCCTGCTGGCATTCTATCTTATATATATATATATATATATATATATATATATATATATATATATATATATATATATATATTAAACATTGTAGTAAAATTATTGTAGTAAATATGTTATAAGTTTATTTAAAGTTTTTCTAAGTGAATCTCAAATTTGGACAAGTGTAAAATATATGAGTGGATTATTTTTCCATTATGTTTGGCTTGATGCGTGAACTTATATTTGTAGTAATAAATATTGGTATTGGAATTTATATCAGTATAGAATAGTCATGTACACCATAAGTATACTGATTATATTTTCTTTGGGAGGGTTTCTCCCTCTCTCCCTTAGTGACTGTTTACAAGCTCTTGTCTGTGTAGTTGAGGAAAATAGATTGATGATTAATGAAATTAGATTGGCAGTTCATTTAATAATAATAATAAATTTTGATTTATCTCCCGCCCTCCCCGCCGAAGCGGGCTCAGGGCGGCTAACAACATATTCATATAATTATACAAAGGTTTAAAATCACATTAGTCTTAAAACATTCCTATTTAAAACAAATACAAATAGATTTCAGGTGCTAATTCTGTTCATAAAATATGGTGATAGAAGTCACCTAACATCAGTCGCTCAGCCGGCAAAGGCCATCCTAAAAAGGGTGGTCTTGCAAGCCCTGCGGAACTGGTCAAGGCTCCGCAGGGCGCGCACTTCTTCCGGGAGCTGGTTCCATAGGTGTGGAGCTGCAATAGAGAAGACCCGTGTGCGAGTATTTTGTAGTTTTGCCTCCTTTGGTCCGGGGATAGCTGGTTCTTCCATTTGGCATAAGACTGTTTTCATTTTCTGCATCTGAAACTTGTATGGGGAAACTAACAGCTGTGATTCAAATATATGAAGTCTGTTATTCAGATGAGTCTGCTTGGGCTGAAGATGAAAATTTCTTAAAATATTGAGGGCTTTGTATGGTTTTGCTTTGTGTTCCAATGGGTGTTAATATGTTTAGAAGCACCTTCCATATGGATACAGACGTTTAGTTCCCTGAAGTTCTTGAAAGATTAGGTTAATATTGTTCCAACCCAAAATTACATATTTGGTGGACAAAATATGTTGTATGGTATGTGGTACCTGAGAAAAGGAGCTCTGATTCTCCAAAATTTATATCCTTAAAATGGTGTTGGTTTCCGAGATGCTATTGGGCTTGAATCTAGCTGTTCTACTGCAGACCAGCACATTTACCCTCTCAAACAATGCTTTGGCAGTTTCTGAAGTCATAGAGAAAGAGAGGGATTGGAACAATGAATGAGGTGAATAGTAGGAAGGACTGGTAGCCTCAGAGTAAGGCAGGGTAGCATTTTGGACACAGAACCCCCAGAATGCCCCGACCTAAAACCTTTTTTTAATAGAAAGCAGAGTGAGGTTGAAAAGTTGTTTGCATGCTCTCAATAATTTTGAACTAGAAACTTCCTTTTTAAAATCTGAAATTAATGAGAAGGCAGCAGACATGTAGGCAGAGAGAATGCAAATGATTAAAAACAAATGGATGAGAAAAAGAAAAGGAGATCAAGGAAACCCTGAAAAGCTTCACTATCTGCTTAGTTGCTAAGAATACAAACTACTGCTCCTATATGCTACTTAAGCAGTTGTTCAGATTTTCCTCAAATTAAATCATTTTTATTGGATGGGTCCCTTTAGTCTTAAATAGACATTCTTTTGTGATGGGAGAACTTGCAAGCATTTTTGGCTCAAAAGTGGTCTTAGCATGGTTCCCCAACACTATATGCCTGGTTACATCTTTTTTGAAGTATTTGCTGTTATATTTATTTATTTATTTATTTCGATTTATATCCCGCCCTACCCCACCAAAGCTTTGCTGTTTCTAATGTATATATTAGGGAGGCATTTCTGGAGTAATTTCTTACAAACATAGATTGGCATTCTCATTGTGAAGCTATTTAGCTATTACTGATTACAGACATATTTTTAATGCCAAATTTGGTCAGTGCTGCTACAGCTAATTTAACCATAGTGAGATGCAAATAATAAGTTGATCAGAGTTTTGCCATTTAGGCAATGATTTTTTTAATATGAGGCAGTATTGCTATATATGGCAATTTGATTAAACTATAATTACATCAAAGAAATTTGACCAGCTCAGTCTGGAAGTTCTATCAGCTAGAGTAAGTGCAACCTCTGTAGTTGCATCAAGTATAAATAATGCAAGTAAGAAATTCTCCCTCCTGTTTCCTCCATGGAACATCACTGTGAGGTTTAAGTTATTAATGAAGATTTTGAATATGATACCTGCATGAAAATGCATGTTGCTGTTAAGAATAAGGTAAAAGTATGGGTGGAAAAGTTAATTATCAAAAGGAGCCAGTTTAACCTCTTCTTCCCCCCCACCTCCATGCCTTTCCCCACTTTAGGAATAGGCTACCAGTCTTATCTAAATATATACACATAATCATAAAACTAATGAGGAATTTTTAATTGGGTGTAAATGTTCTTTACCAGCCATAAATGTGCTCAGTTATTGTCCTCAAGAACTCTCTTCATTCTTTCTGGTTGATTGCATCCCTATTGTACAGCAAAGAAGAGTCAAACAAATTATGAGTGCTTTAGGCACGACACAAAATGGTAGAAATGTTTTAATAATACATGAAAAAAAAAGCTGCATGTTCTAACAAGTTGAGAACACTGAGTAACAATGAAGTTCTAGAGCACACTGTAAGTATAGGATCTGGAGTATATATGCAACCCCACTGTCATTGTACTTACCAATTATTAAATGAATCAGTGAAGCCAATCGACTCTCTTTCCCACTTCCATTTCCTGAGAAATGTATGCTCTTCCAAATCGACAGTAAATAACTTCAGCCAGTTTTTCAGCTTCACAAGCAAACTCAAGTGGATTTAAGAGACATGAATTTAGCTACTATCTTTGCTATGAGATTATTGCTTGATCTTGGGGCAAGTAATTACATCTCCATTTCAGTTTCTTGTCTGTAAATGGGGATGAGCAGCTAACAGCTAGGACTGTTGGAAGGGGAAAAAACAAACCCAAAACTGTCCCACTTTAACTTGCAAAATAAATTAGTAGAAGGAGTACAAATCGTCACATTCATTCAAACCAAATAGCATGGGGATCTTACTGAAAGATTGCAAACCTGAATTTCCCACAAGCAACATTTGTCATCTATATAAGTATTGCAAAATTTCACAGGTTTCTTGTTTTGGTAGAGTATCACTGTCAAAAAACTTAATAGGATAAGCGCTACAACTTGTGGGTTAGGCCAGGATCCTGAGTCCATGGGTTTGTGTGATAAACTTTCCCAGAAATAAAGCTTGAATGCAAATTATTCGTACCATGGATTGGATCCACCTTCCCCTGTCCTGCGGTGATATTGGTTTATCTCCATTTCACAGTGCAACCCCACAAGCTTCTTTCCATACTGTTCTTGAGGGTTCCTCAATCCTCAAGGTTATCTTCTCAGAAGGACAGGAGGCTTCTGCAAGAAGGGGGAGGCAACAAAGATTAATTCTGCCAAGTTTGTTCATGTTTCTCGTGTCATGCCACATATAGTGTCAATAACTTGATTGTGTGAAAAAGCCATTAGAGATGAACACTTACAGATTTTGTTAAAGAAAATAAGCTTATCACATAATTAGCACTGTTTCTGCCTACCTATTCTATTTTGTCTCTGACTTAATTCTCTCTCACATCCTAATGAGGTAGTTTCATAAAATTGCTACTTTGTGAATAGTATTGAGTAGCTTCCACAGGGAGCTACATCCACAGTGGATGCATGTATAAAAAGGTTGCCAGAATGCAGATGATATGTGTTGAGAAATAAATATGCATCCTTTGCTATCCTTGTTAGAATTTTATTATGTTTTAAGATTACAATAGTACTTTTTTGCTGCATTCTAATTTTAGATATTGGAGCGAGAACAGTCAAAGGGACAACAATTATATAATTGAGAGAGAGAGAGAGAGTCAGACAGACAGATACCTAATATTGGTATGTCTTTCAGGGTCCTTCCTGTTGTCCCACCCTAGATTGTGAACATTAAATGTCACTAGCTTCTATAACTTAATAC
Organism: Heteronotia binoei; assembly: GCF_032191835.1. Taxonomy (NCBI): domain Eukaryota; kingdom Metazoa; phylum Chordata; class Lepidosauria; order Squamata; family Gekkonidae; genus Heteronotia; species Heteronotia binoei. The sequence continues at coordinate 112,827,920 of NC_083226.1, read as the reverse complement.
CTAATATCCATTCCTTGTAGCCTGACAATGAAATCACAGCATTCTAAACCTGGCACTTGGGATTTGTTGTAATTTAGTTCAGTGTTAATAAATGTAAACTGCTTTAGAAACTATACAAAATCAGAACAGATAAAGATGCGTGCAGTAATATTTAGTAAGTACATGATGTATATTTTTAATTATAAAGTACTACAGATATCTTGTGCAAATAATTTTAATAAAGAAATCAATGAACTAATCAATGAAGTACAATTACTTTGAAAAGTATGCCGCTTCTCTTAATTGAAAGCCATAGTATAAATATTTTATGCAAGGCTTATTTTTATTACAGTAATGTATAGGGTTAATAATTTGGTTTTCAGACTCATCTAATATTATAAAGTAGGCTTTCTATTAACAAATCCATCTCATGAGTACTTAGGATCTAGTTAAATAAATAAACATTTGGAAAAAAATTATGTCTTCCACATTTTAGATGAAAATTGAATTACAATTTTATCTGCAGTTAGATTAAATGCTCTTTAATTTCATGTGCATATGTGGTTAACACCTTGTTTCAATCATTGCTACGCTCCAGTGCTAAGTACGTAAGCTGGAATGTTTGTAAAGGCTTCTTGTGCTAAGGGAAAGTATAACTAATAACACCTTGTTGGGATAATAGTATGAAAATCTCTTACGCTGTTTGCAATGATACTGGTATGATGATCACATTGTTTAAGTTGTTTAAAATACATAGAATCATAGAGTTGGAAGGGACCTCCAGGGTCATCTAGTCCAACACCCTGCACAATGCAGTAAACTCACAAAAAGCTCCCCCTAAATTCACAGGATCTTCATTGCTGTCAGATGGCCATCTAGCCTCTATTTAAAAACCTCCAAGGAAGGAGAGCCCACCACCTCCCGAGGAAGCCTGTTCCACTGAGGAACCACTCTAATGGTCAGGAAGTTCTTCCTAACGTTGAGCCAGAAGCTCTTCTGATTTAATTTCAACCCTCTGGTTCTGTTCCTACCTTCTGGGGCCACAGAAAACAATTCCACACCATCCTCCATATCACAGCCCTTCAAGTACTTGAAGATGGTGATCATATCACCTCTCAGCTGCCTCCTCTCCAGGCTAAACAGGCCCAGCTCCTTCAACCTTTCTTCATAGGACTTGGTCTCTAGACCCCTCACCATCTTTGTTGCCCTCCTCTGGACCCGTTCCAGCTTGTCTATATCCTTCTTAAAATGCGGTGCCCAAAACTGAACATAATACTCCAAGTGAGGTCTTACTAGAGCAGAGTAAAGCAATACCATCACTTCACATGATCTGGACACTATACTTCTGTTGATACAGCTCAAAATTGCATTTGCCTTTTTTAGCCACCACATAACACTGTTGACTCATGTTCAGCGTATGGTCCACTAAGACCCCTAGATCCTTTTCGCACATACTACTGCTAGGACAAGTCTCCCCCATACATTAATGAACTATGTGTTTTAGATGATCAAATACTGTTCTGAAGAGGCCATATGTTTGAAATATAAATTCAGTGCTTACAATGTTGATATCTGTCTAAACAGGCTGGCTAATACATATAAAAATAAATGGAAAACAATGCCATCCACAGATAAACAACTTGTCAAACATCTTCATGAAGGGCCTGTTGAAATAGGAACATTTTATGTGGCTTTCTAACGCTACTCAGATTTGAGTTTTAACTGGTGGATCTCATCTGCCAAAATGTTCTACAGCTTTGCAGGTTTTGTATAAGCCAAGGGTTCCTACCCTTTTCAGCTTGTCGTCGCGTTTGGAATTCTGATGAAGCGTGGTAGGCACAGCAACAAAATACCTGCCACAAAATGGATGTCACTAGAGATTAAGCCTGCCACGAAACGATTGCTGCAGCTTAACTTGAGTCACACAGTGAAGATTCTTGTGTTGTGATGGCAGCTGCTGCCAAAGCAACATTAAAAAAAATCTGTAGCCAATCAGAAGTCTTGCTGGGCAAAAGCAGTGTTTGAGGTCATAGAGGAAAGCCTCTTTGGATCCCATCCTCTTTCTAAATGCTTTTGGTTGTAACCAAAAAGGTGTTGGTGGATGCCTTTGTGTCCATGGTCACCACTGATAAGGACCCTTGCTATTAGCCATCCAAGTCTACATATTGCTCATCTTTTTTGAAAGGGTGCTCTGACTCATTGAAAAACAGAGATTTCAGAAAGCTTGTGTAGAACCCAAGGCAAAAGCAATGGTATATTAGTTGTAGATTTTCCGGGCTGTGTGATCATGCTCTTGGCATTGTAGAACCTGACATTTCGCCAGCAGCTGTGACTGGCATCCTCAGATGTATAACACAGTATTGGGGAATTGGACAATCAGAAGGCTAAAGTTCTCTAGCCCTAGACTATCTGGCGCCCTAGGCAAAGCCAACTTTTGGCACACACCCCTCACCACCACCATTTTTCAAAAACAGATGAATTATCATCATGACTTCCAGGTGTGTACATGCACGCACACACACACAAAAGAAAGAACCCAACTTGAAACTGCTATTTTTAAAAATATTTGTGAGAACAAGTAATACAATTCTTCATTTTCTGGGGGTCTCTGAGCTGCTCCTGGATTTGAATCTAGCTCTTCTACTGCAGACCAACACACACACACCTTTTTAAATAGGCTTAGCTCTGGAGCAATATATGACATTATGCTTGTATTTGAACCAGGACTAACCAAACCTTTAGCAGAAAATAATGTTGCCAGTCCACAAGAAACCTTCTTATTGTAAAAATTAAATCCACTGTGCCACTGTGTACCAGCATCAGATGGTAGCATCAAAGCTTGCAGTGGAATAAACTATATTTTTACTGCAGACTTCCATGTAGGGATTTTTTTTTAGCAGGAACACACAGGAACGCAGTTCTGGCTGGCTTAACATCGGGGGTGTGGCCTAATACACAAATGAGTTCCTGCTGGGCTTTTTCTACCAAAAAAGCCCTGCTTCCATGTAATATCAAATAATGCGAAAGAAATAATGCATTGCACCCCATGGTGGGACATCAATATTACCAATCTGCTGGGTGTTCTGTTGGCACAACTGGTTGTGGATTTAATTTATGAAGAATTAGCCGGCATGATTTGTTTTGTCACTATCATGTGTAGAGTCTAGAAGGTTTTACATATAGATTTTGTTTATACCTCCTTTCTCCCCACTGGAGACCCAAAGCAGCTTACATCATTCTCAGTTGCCTCCATTTATCCTCTGTGACTACCAATTGGGAAAGGAGGAGTACATGATTGAAGATTTTCAAGTATAAGTGATTCATCTTTCCATTTAGTGAGATTAGAAAAGAATATAATATCAAAGCAACTATGATGCACGTCGTCTTATTGTTTTTAAAGCAGGCCTGAAGTATGTTTAAATGCTATCTAAAACCAATATATCCATTATGCAATAGAATCTCTCACTCCCTTTTCACAAAAAATACCTTTCCTATCAACATTTCTGGACTTTTCCTGTAAAATCTCTGCCCCCACCCCCCTCCAGTTGGTTTGGTGTGTTTATTGCGAGAAAAAAATACTCTATCTTAAGGGAGAGGAAGGAAGAAAAGGAGAGCAGGATAATTAACTCAGTTAAACAAATAAAGGTAGATAAGTTTTAATATCCATTTTCTCTAGTGGAACTGACTTCTGTAAACTGAAGAAGTATCTGAAGAAGTGTGCTGCTTTCACATTAAAAGCTATACCTGAATTAAACTTTGTTGGTCTTAAAGGTGCCATTGGACTCAAACTTTAAACAAGGTTTTAAAAGCCTCCCTAAGCCTGCTTTGGTGGGGAGGGCAGGGTATAAATCCAATAAAATAAATAAATAGTTTAAACATTTTATTAGTTTCAAAAGAGGAAAGGGAAAAGGGGAGCTGAAAGTAGACAGTTAAGATAGAAATAATGATACAATTTTAGTTCGGTCCATATGGTAAAACATCTTCCAAATGAAATATCATTGAACTATTGTTATACACCTTAGCAATCTAGAAAACATTATTCTAATTGTAAGTTGTACTTTAAAATATTAATATACTATAATTAGATTATTTTCTGTATTCATATCAAGTAGAAAAGAAAACAGGTTTGCACCAACATGTCTTAAGTATCTAACCATGCATATAATTTTTCCCAATGTTTCCTTGCTTCTTCTTTAGTTTTCCCAGCCAACAGTTGGGATAAGTAGTCTATTTCTGCCGTCTCCAAAATTTTCTCTAGTAAGGCCGATCTTGTCGGTATCTCTCGCAATTTCCATTTTTGCGCCAGAATTCTAGCTGCTGTGTTCATAAGAGCTATTAAATGTCTCATCTCTCTTGTATAGTCACTCGGATATATGTTCAATAAAAATAGTTCTGGTTTGAATTGAATTTGTGTCTTCAAAAATTTTTGTAAAAGTTTGTGCACCATCCTCCAATAGTCTTTCACCACCTCACAGGTCCACCACATATGGTAAAACAAGCCTACATGTTTCATACATTTCCAGCAATTGTTAGACATGTTAGAATACATTTTAGAGAGTTTCTTTTTTTCCCCCTCTGCCATGTTGAAAATTTTTATTAGTTTTCCAGAAAAAAGAGGGGGGAAAGGGTAAGGGAACATAGAAAGTTCATTATACAAATATCAATATTATAATAGTCAAGTCTGCATGAAAAATGCTTTCTTAAAAAACAATATTATTAAATGCTATTGCTATTGTCTCTTTAGACTATTTCGACCACATCTAAACATCTTTTAACACTTGTAAATCTTCATTTATGATATCTAATTAACCTTCAATTACCAATATAGCTGTTATTGTAATACACCTTACAGGAGATAGAAAAAAGAGGTTCACACCAAAGAGTCTTAAGAATCTTGAAGATCTAGCCACACATATAGCTTCACCCAGTATTCCCTCGCTTCTTCTTTAGATTTCCCAGCCAACAACTGAGATAAATAGTCCATCTCAGTCATTTCCAGTATCTTCCCCATCAAGTCCGATCTCGTGGGAATTTTCTGGAGTTTCCATCTCTGTGCCAAAAGAATTCTAGCCGCTGTAACAACATGCGCCAACAAATGTCTCATCTCTCTCTAATAATCATTAGGATATATGTTCAATAAAAATAGTTCTGGTTTGAATTGAATCTGTGTCTTCAGAATTTTCTGTAATAGTTAATGAACCATCTTCCAATAACCTTTCACCACCTCATAGGTCCACCACATATGATAAAAGACCCAACATGTTTAGTACATTTCTATCATTTGCTAGACATATTAGAGTACATTTTACAAAGTTTCTATGGGGTTACATACCATCTATAAAACATCTTGTATAAGTTTTCTTTAAAAGCTACTGACTTGGTTAATTTAATATTAAATTTCCATAACCTCTCCCATTCTCCAAACATATTGCAACCCATATTTTAGCCCATTGTACCATACAGTCTTTTACAATTGCATCTTGCATCTTTATCTGTAATAAGTATTAATATAATTTAGAAATTAATTTTTCTTGAGGGCCCAAAATTTTTTATCAAATGGATATTGTTTCATATTGAAATCTGTTGTCTTATCTTTAGCATATTTTGATTCTATTTGTGTTCTCAACCACCAAATCATTTTAATATCCATATCTTCTAATTCTTCCTTGGTTTTCAGTTATCATCTTTCAACAATTTTTCATATCTGTAATTTTGATTAGGTTTCATAAGGTTTGAAGGTGTAAATGCTTCCACTGGTGACACCCATCTTGGAATTTTCTGATAAATTCTCAGTTTTAACCAGAGCATGTGTGATACAAAGATTTCCAAAACCAATGATTCTTGAAATAAGAATGCCCTTCTAATGTTTGGTACCATAAATATGCGTGCCAACCCAGATTGAGATCATGGCCCTCTAGTAATCATTGTCTCCTGCCATTCAGTAGCACCCAGTCTTTCACCCAGGATAGCACTGAGGCTCTGTAGTACAATTGCCAATCCAGAAGTCCCAAACCTGCTCTCAGTTTAGAATCTTGTAGTGTCTTTAGCTTCTTGGTCTTATGCCAAATAAAATCAGAGACCATCTTATTCAATTCCTGAAAAAACACATTGCTTAAAAGCACTCGTATAGTTTGAAATAGGAATAGCAGTCTTGGCAAGATATTCATTTTAACTGAAGCTATTCTTCCCATCATAGATAAATTCAAATCTTGCCACTTTCCCAAGTCTTTTTTAATCTCTTAGAGCAATTTGTCATAATTATCCATCTTGAAGCTACTGCATATGTTTGTAATATAAACACCCAAATATTAACTCTTTTCTCATAAGAAAATCCTGATATTTGTTGAAGAAGTTGAATTTGTCATATTCTTTGTCAGGAATTTTGTTTTGTGATAATTTATCTTTAATCCTGCCCAGTGGTCAAACTGGTTAATCTTATTTATCAAACAATCAATTGACTCTGTTGGCTGCTCTAGTATAAAAATCAGGTCATCCGTAAAGGCTCTCAATTTATATTGCTCAGCCTTGATCATGCCCCCTTAATACTTGCATCTTCTCTTATTTGGTTATTGGTCTCTAGAGACAAGATAAAAAGAAGTGACAATGGGTAGCCTTGTCTTGTACCCTTCTGAATAGCAATCGCTTCTGTTAGTTCACCATTCACCACCACCTTTGCTCTTTGCGTGGAGTATATTGATTGTATTGTTCTCAAAAAGTTCTCACCGCAGTCATACCCTTCAATTGTCGCAAAATAAATTGCCAACGCACGTTGTCAAAGGCCTTCTCTGCATCTAGGCAATGTCAATTGTGTCTCTGGATGGTTTTCATAGTATTCCAGTATATTACATACTGTTCTGACATTATCTTTCAAATATCTTCTAGGAAGAAATCCAGCCTGTTCATGATGTATTGTAGTCTAAAGCGTTGTGCCAGTATTGAGGCAAAAATTTTGTAATCCACAATTAAAAGGGAAATTGGCTGGAAGTTCTTTATATCTTTCAGGTCTGCACCCTCTTTTGGAATTAGAGATATTGTCGCATCTTGCCACGAAGCTGGTATTTGCGCTTCCTCTTGAATCCTTTCAATAAGATGTTTAAATGGTAACAGCAAACATTCTTCATAGGCTTTATAGAACTCTGCAGGTAAGCCATCTGGTTCGGGAGACTTACCATTCTTTTGAAATGCCTTATCATTATTGGCTCATTTAAAATTTCCCATTGCTCCTCTGTAAACTTGTTAAGATTATTCTGTTTAATATATTCTAAATCTTTCTTTGCGGCTTATTTATCTTCATATAGTCTTTTATAAAATTGTTCCACAGTTTGGCGTATCTCCTGTCTTTGAAATTTCTCTTTATTATTTTCATCTTTCAATACCGGTATTATTCTTTTTGCAGTCTCTTTCCTCAGTCTGTAAGCCAACCATCTTCCTGATTTGTTTGCATGAAGAAATTCTGTCTAGCAAATCTTAATTTTTTTCTCCGTTTCCTCTATGAGTAGTAGGTTGAGTTGATGCTGTATTATTTTATTTAACTTTATTTTGAAACTCTTGTTTTGTAGGTTGTGTTTTAAAATTCTTTTCGGCTTCCCCTGCTTGCAACACTAGCTTTTGGAAGTTTTCAGCTCTTTCTTTATTTTTCATGGCACTGAATCTAATTGCAAATCCCCTAAAAAAAGCTTTAGCTGTATCCCAGACCACTTGCATCTTAACATCTTGAGTTATATTGTGTTTAAAAAATAATTTCATTTCTGCATTAGTTTCTTGAAGGAAATCTTTGTTTTTTAAAACTGAAGTATTTAACCTCCAGGTTCTTCTCATTTGGGTGACCTTGAGTTTTATCATTACAGGATTGTGATCCGATATAACTCTTGGTTGAATTTCAGTCTCAGCTAAGTCTTTAAGCAGACCTGTGGACAGCCAACACATATCAATTCTTGACCACGTTTGGTGACTGGCAGAATAGTATGTAAAATCTCTCTAATTTGGGTATCTTGTCCTCCATGTGTCAACCAACTCCAGTTCTTCTGCAAGCTTCCAAAAGCTTGTTGGTAGTTGAAAGCTTTTAGCTTTAGTATGCTTATGTATTTTTGTATTCAGTTGTCTGTCACAGACTGCATTGAAGTCTCCTACTTGACAGTAACCTGCATAGTCCAGATTTACTAACCTAAGGTGCAAATCTCTAAAAAAAATTTTCTTGATGCTCATTTGGAGCATAGATGTTTGCCACTAAATTTTTTTTGCTATCCACTATTACTTCCACTAGTAAGATTCTTCCGTCTTCTGAGGCATACTGTAACTGTGGATTATATTTGTCCTTGATATACATTGCCAAACCCCTTTCCTTTTTAATTGTATCTGCTGCTACAAATTGCCAAGTTTCTTGTTTCTCAAGAGATGTTGATCTTTTGCCAAAATGTGAGTTTCTTGTAAACAAATATATCCATTTCCAATTTTGCTAAATATTTGAAAGTCTTCCTCCTTTTTATAGGAGAATTAAGTCCATTAACATTAATAGAGACTATTGATGCCATTATGGATTTTTCTTATCGCTATCTTTTTTCTTTTTTAGTCTCCAGTCTTGTTGAGTATTTCCTTGGTCCACTTGCTCCACCTGAGTCATCTTCATCTGAAATTTCCTCTTCTTCCTCTTCATCATCCTTCTTCTTCTTCCCCTCTTTTCTTTCAATTTTCTCCAAAAAGTTTTTGGCTTTGAAAACAGAATTTATCTTGTATCTTTTCTCTTCATATGTGAAAAGTAGGCCCTCTGGCATTAGCCAGGTATAAGGTGCTTCTTTTTCTCTCAAAAAATTTGTCAGTTTGATATTCTCCTCTCTTTTGTCTGATTGGCCAAGGTACCTCCCTCAGAATTTTCACCATGTTTCCTGCTATCGTCACTGGTTTGTCCCTTGTTTGTTTCAAAATATCATCTCAGGTCTTCTTCCTTGTGAGCTTCAAATGGATCTCACTAGGTAATTTATTCCGACTCGTGAAACTTTATGGTACCCGCTTAACTTGGATCAAACTCCTCCTCCATCTTGTCAGGTGCTACCTATAGAATTTCTGACAGAGCTTCGCTTAATTTTTTCTGTAGATCTTCAGATTTTTCTTCAGGTACATTTTGGAACTGAAGCATATATGCTGCTGTATCCATCTCTAGCTGAAGGAATATACTATCATATAGTTTCTGCTCTTTTTCCAGTTGCTGTACCTTTTGGGTGTTCTCTGTCACCCGTGTGTCAAGGACCTTTAAAGCTTTATTGGTCTCTGCTGTTGTCTCTTTATTGGTCTCTGTTGTCTACCTTGCTAGGCAATTGTGCTATGGCAGTTAAGAGAGTATTTCTTTTATGTCCCCCTGCATAGTTGCAGGTGTAAATTTCCCAAGACCAGACGAAGAGCTGGGTGAGGGAGTTGGTGGTCTACCTTCTCAGTTCTCTTTTTTTCTTTGAGCGTCTTTAAAGCCAAAAACAGCTTTATTGTCCATCCTTATTAGTATTTTTGCACTCAGACTCACAAACTTTAAGTATTTCCCCTTTGCAGACCTGTTTTGGAACACAATGTTCCTATTTGTATCAACTAACCCAGTATCTAGCAAATAGTATCAGCATTATGAGAAGATAGTGGTTTGTTTGAGAACAAAGCCTTCTTGTTTATGTCAACAATGTAACCAACCTCAAACAGCAATAAACCCTTTGATAAACAAAACCTTTTTACTACAACCACCTTTGATATCACCAAGTCTAAACAATTAAGCTCACATAAACAGTTCACTATAGTGCATTCCCAAGTGTAAATAGTTCAGTCCACTCTAGGACTTGCCAAATACATCCAAATACTTCACAATATAAATTGTAATCCAAGGCTGGATGCCCAGTTTGTATAGTCTCCACTGGAAATAATTGAAAATAACCAAGGAAAAGTAAAAATGAAATATCCATATATTTCCATCAAAACAACAACAGTGAAGGAAAAAAAATCCACCATGCGGAGAAAAATGAGGAGAAATTAAAAATAAATTAAAAAAAATATTCCAACCATACATTTATAGACAAATCCTCCAAGAAACGCAAAAAAAGAGCAAAGGCAAAAAGACCCCCCAAACAATAGGTCAAAATTCAAAGATTAAAAAGAGATGCAAAAATCACCTTCAGTCAACCAACTCTTTATAATCCATTAAGAAATTAAAAAGAGAAATGAAAAACAAAATGCTAAGAGTCATATCCACCATCAAAAAATTTGTAATCCACTTAGAAACTTCACAGCTATTCTTTGAACTGCCAACAATATAGCTGCATTTTATAATCCGCTGCACCAGCTGAGACCCAGAATGAATCTTTAAGACTAGGAAAAAATTTATTCAGAATGTTCCCCTTCAATACAGCCGTAGGGTTCTTTTCCTTTATATCTTTAAGACCAGCAAAGTTTTATTCGGAATTATATTGTATCCAATAAATGTCAGCTCTATAGGACATTCATTAACAACAGTCTTGTCAGAGTTCTTATAGCGACTAGTCTTCTCAGCCACGTGAACTTGCTACTAGCCATCTTCTGTAATTCAACAGTGAAATCTTCCTCCCCCCATTAAATTCAGAACAGATCAGTTCAATTTAGGGGTCAGTTCTTCTTTAAGTTAAAAAGCTGGTGTGAATTAGTCCCAATTTGCAAACATATTCTCGGGAAAATCGCCAAAATAGGACTTTTGGAAGCCTTAGAAAAGAGAAAGTGGGAGCCGGGGATCCCCCCCCCTTTCCTCTTTGTACTTGCCTCTGTCTGCGCTCTGCTTGATTTTCCACTCTCCAACTCCCGTCCTCCCACTAGCCTTAGTTAGAAATTAAGTATAAAAACAACAGAAGACTTACAGTCCATCCCATAAGTAGAAGAATTCAGGCTGATCATGCAAAGAAACTTGGTTGAGGAAAAGAAAAGAAAAAAGTCCGACAGTCAACCCCAATGCCATTTAAAAATGGCGATTGGGACAGCGAGGTTTGTAGCGACGTTGGGCTCAGGAGCCAGCTGCCACTGGCATTTTAGAAAGTTTCTGAGGGGTTACATACCATCTGTAAAACATTTTATATAAATTCTCTTTAAAGGCTACTGACTTAGTTAAATATTAGATTTCCATAGCATCTCCCATTCCTCTAGTGTAATATTACGACCCACATTCTTCATCCACTGGACCATGCAGTCTTTTACAGTCTCATCTTGCATTTTCATCTGTAATAAATATGAATACAGTTTCGAAATCAGTTTCTCTTGAGGTCCCAAAAAGAGTTTATCAAACAAATATTGTTCTCTGTTAAAGCCTGTTGTCTTGTCTTTAGCTTATATGGATTCTATTTGTGTTCTCATCCACCAACTCATTCTAATACTGCTATCCTCAAGTTCTTCTTTTGTTTTCAGAAAATTATCTTTTTTCAACAGTCCTTCATACCTATAAATCTGGTTTGGATTTAGAAGATTTGGTGGTGAATTAAATAAATAAATAAATAAATTAAATAAATAAAAGCTAAGACAAATCTCACAATGTTCCATCCACCCTGGCCAGCAGGTATCAAAGCTAAGCTGGATATCGAGGTGCCAAAAATGTCAAAGGAAAAAGGGAATAAAGCAAACATAAAACAGTCTCTACAAGACCAAGAACTCCCAGCCAGGATGCCACTCCCTGCCCCACCGGCACACTAACTCTTACTTCCTGTTTTGGAAAAAAAGCTGTTGTTAAAGAAGAAGATATTGGATTTATAACGCACCCTCCACTCCAAAGAGTCTCAGAGTGGCTCACAGTCACCTTTATCTTCCTCCCCACAACAGACACCCTGTGAGGTGGGTGGGGCTGGAGAGGGCTCACACAGCAGCTGCCCTTTCAAGGACAACCTCTGCCGGAGCTATGGCTGACCCAAGGCCATTCCAGCAGCTGCAAGTGGAGGAGTGGGGAATCAAACCCGGTTCTCCCAGATAAGAATCCGCACACTTAACCACTACACCAAACTGGCTCTCCAACCAATCCCAAAGTTCTCTGTAAGTATTCTACTGAGGTGGTCTGCAGACTCTATTGCAAGATTCTATTGCCTTAATCAGAGGAGTGATGGTGAAAAATATTTTTCATTGAACTGTCTTTAAACTCAGAAGAAATATAATCTTAAAATAGCAGTACTTCCCTCTACTGCACAGAGCTCCTCAGGAGGAGAGAGAGACCCCTTTCCTTGAAGAAGAGTCCACCTGCCTGGTGCCTGCTGTTAGGGCACACTGCAGTGGTGAAAGTTGGGGGGGGGGGTCCTTGCTCAACCAGGGCCTTCAGAACACCAGCTTCCCCTCCATACTTTACCAGAGGATAATGCAGAGCTGGCGGCAGCCCAAAGGAGCCCTTTGAACTACACCAGAGAATGGAGGAAAGGGGCCCAGACAGAGACAACTTTTGCTGCGCTGGAGAGATGATAAGCAGGGGAGGGGGGAGAATAAGTGTGTGGGGGAGAAAAACTAGAGAGTGAAATGGGAAAGGCTAGTGCCGAAGAGGGTAGCGGGGGGTGAAAGAGTGTAGCAGGCTGAGAGAGACAGCAGCTAAGGAGGGAAAAGCAGCACTTGAAACTCTCAGCAAGAGAAGTTATTAAAGAAGCAAAAGAGCTGGAGGATGGGCCAGAGCAAGCAGCGCAGGCAGGCACTTCCCGGCCAGTGCTTGAGGGACCCGAGGGCAGCACAAAGGCTGGAGCAAGTGTCGGTGTGCAGGCAGGCCCTTCTTGGTCAGCACTTGCTCAGAGGAAGCCGGGGGGTGGTGCAAAGGACGGAGTGAGCACCAGTGGCCCAAGCAGGCACTTCCCAGCTGGTGCTTGCTCAGAGAGACCCTAGGACAGCACCAGGGCTGGAGCAAACGCCGGCAGTGCAGGCAGGTGCTTCCTCGCCAGTGCTTGAAGAGTCTGGGGGAGGAGCAAAGGCCGGAGCAAGCACCAGCAGTGCACGCAGGTGTTTCCCAGCTGATGCTTGCTCAGAGGGAGGTCGGGATGGTGCGAAGGCTGCAGCAAGCACCAGCAGCACAAGCAGACACTAGCTAGGCCATGCGGAAGAAGGCTTAGCTCCCCCTCCTTCCTGGTACCAGAAGTGAGGGGGAGCAAAGCCTTCTCCCATGTGGGTTTCGAAACATTAGATGGCACACCAGTGAACCTGGTAGGGCCCAGCGGGTGGGCACAGAGTGCGGCTGTATTGCGGTGCCTGGGAGGGAAGGAAGACAGGCGGCAGTGGCAGAACCAGGCAGGCAAACTAGTTGTCATGGGCACCAGGGAGGGGAGCCCAATTTGGCGCCCCCTCCTCACGGCGCCCTAGGCAACTGCCTAGTTTGCGTAGTGGGCAAGCCAGCCTTGTCTCTGTGTCAAAGTGAGAAGAAGATGGTAAGCAGGCAGTTTATGCCTACTCAGGAAGGTGGGGTAGGGCTGAGTCATGTAGAAGTTTCCCAGGCTGTGACATGCTAATGTAGGAACTTTCCTGGGGAGGTTCTTTTGCATATGGATTGGCTATTGAAATTCTAATCTTATCTGTAGTAAGATGTAGAACATTTTGTGTTTTTCAGGACAGGAAACCATGCCCTATTAATTTTTAAACTCTCTTCTTTCCTGTTGAAATTGTGTTTATGGATTTCAGTAGCTTCCCTTTGTAATTAGACATGGTAATTGGATATGTTGTCCAGCATTACAGGAATAAGATACTGTGCCCTGTTTGAATTAGGCTAATTCAGCCACTGATGATTTTTCAGGCTGGCCAAGTCTGCAGGGTCTTTCATGTTCTTTTATTCTTGTCTGGATGCTACGTTGTAAACCTGTCCACAACTGCAGGGTATGTAGTATACTCCTGCAGAAATGAGGGTGTCTCTTCTGTCTTTTGCTGATCATAGCAGCTGTTGTATTTTTCTGGTGGGTCTGAATTTTGTTTGTAGGTTGTTGTTGTTGTTTTTTAAGTTTTCCCATCTGATCAGTGATCCCTTTGATATGTGGCAAAAACACTTTTCCCGTGGGAGACAACTAATGAACTCTGGCTTTGATCGCCTTCGGCAACATAATGTATATTATTGGTAAAAATATGTGTTAAAGAGAGACTGGCAAACATCCAGTATAGCGGAAGAAAATGGGACAATAGGCTGAAACACAGGAATTACTGTTTTCTCCACAATAAAGTTGAAGGGAAAAGGAATAAAGTAGACTAGTGCAGAATTCAACAAAAAAGGACATTATTTTGTACAGTTTTCAAGAGGGGAATAAATAGGTAAAGATAACTAGAAGAGTAGGAGCCATGGTCCATAGCTATCCATTCCTACGCCTAGACCCTGAGAGAGACTGCAGTACTCTTAGGAACAGATAGAAGGGGAATGTAATATTTTTATCTTCACTTGCAAAAGTTCTCTGGCCTGCTGATCATTCCTAAAGAGCACAGGATGGTCAAGAGGAAGAGTGAGAGCTTAGATTCATATATCTATATTTTCCTCCATATTTCCATTTCTCATCTTTTCTTATAATCATTCTGTGATAGTCCCCATTGTCCTGCACCATAGACAACAATAGTTAGTTTTTAATCATAGATCCTGGAACACTGCAGGGTAGTGCTTGTTTTTAATGCTCTTGAATTACTGCTAGGACATTAGAACATGGAGTACAGTAAGTTTTTAAAATAGCTGTATATTTAGTTATGCTTTTCAAAGTATATAATTGTGTGCCCCTTGGAACGCAGTCATAAATTTCTCCCTCCCCCATTCTTGAACAGTCGTTCCTTAAGATTCTCATAGCAATGTTATCCTGATAGTTTGTGATTGTAGGAAACCACAAAAGACTTTCTTTAAAATAGAATCATTGATTCTGAGCCTCATCATAATCAGAATGGTTATTTTAGCAAGCTATTTACAAGGGTTGTTTTCCTTTCTGCCTCATTGTGCCTCTATGAATGAGAAGTGCTCTGTAGCTTCCCAGTTTAGTTGAGTTAACCAGTTAATCTAGTTCTCAAGTTGTGAAGTGCATATGTGCACATGTACACACACACACACCTCTCTTGGATGCAAGAAATATCCATTGGAGAATTTGGGTAGATAATTAGAGGGACAGACAGTTTCCATCAGCCATGTTGATTGAAAAGAGGGAATTCCATGATCCACATTGAGTTGGGGGTAACGGCTTCTATACTCAGAAAAGTGCTACAGAAGGAGAACCAGTTTGGTGTAGTGGTTAAGAGTGGTGGAGTCTAATTTGGAAAACCACATTTGATTCCCCACTCCTCCAAATGCAGCTGCTTCCACAGTTCTCTCAGAAATGTTCTCTCGAGAGCAGTTCTCAGAAGCTTTCTCAACCCCACCTACCTCACAGGGTTCCTGTTGTTTCCCCTGGGCTGGATTTAGAAGGTAATGGTACATGTCATGTTCTCTTTTTTCTTCTTCTAATGCTGCTGTTTGACTCTGTTTTTATTTACAAAATGTATAACCTGTCTTTTTGTCCTCATCGGGGTCAAGGCAGCTAACAAAAACATATATAATAAAAACATATTTTAAAAACCATTAAAACAAAGTGAAAATACACATACAAAAACATTAAAACAATAATTAAAACATAGGGTAGAAAGAAGGGATCATTGCCAGACAAAACAGAAAAGTCTCTACCTGAAGCAAAAGACAACAATATTGAATTAGACAACAATAGAAACTGAGAAGGGAGTCTCTCTGGGGCAAGAGTTTAAGAGTCTTGGTGCCACAACGAAGAAGGCTTTCTCTTGGATTGCCACCCCCTAATTTCAGAAGGGGAGCCCCTGAAGGAGGACCTAAGAAGTCCATAACAATCAGTTAGGTCTGCAAGTATGCTGTACCCAAGGCATAAAGTGTCATTATCAGGTACTTACATACAGCAGCAGGGAGTTTTACAGACAATGATGTGCAAGTGGTATTTTAATTTTTGTGAGTGAACTGTTATATTGAAAGGTATGGGGAGGCAGAATAAATTTAGCAGAGGGTGAGAAACACCAACCTAATCCAATATTGAAATCCAATTTAAATATGATCCTGGTAGAAAAGGAAAACTTGATCATAGGATGTTGCACATACCCAGCCTTTTGCTTAAACTGAGCCACTGTACATGGAAAGCACACTGCCATGCTAATGCTGCACACAGAGACAGCATTCACCTGGACTGCAAGTATTTGGCTTGATAGCATTGTGTGTATAATGGCTGAGGGTCCATTTTAACAAGATGCTGAATATGCAAATTATCACAAGGAAGTTACTTTGCCTACTAGTTTAGTAGTTTAATCATCCCTTAAATGTCAAGGTTGGGTGTATCTAGAGCTATGCTGGCTTAGCATAAACATGGTTGTAATAATTTTATATTGAGTAGATATACCAGATAAAATGTTCATAATAGGTGTGCTAGCCCCCCCTTCCTTTGATAGTGTTTGTCTTTATTAGGCACTGAAATTTCTTAGACTTCAGATTTGCATTTTTTTTTATTGAGCATTTGACAGTAGATTTCTTTTTTATTTAGCTCTTTTGACAATAGCTACATTTATCAACAAAAGGGACTTGGACCCATTGAAGAAAGCGCTATTCTTGTACTAAACCCTAGTAATTCAGCTGTACTTCATTCCACAGGAAAAAATCTGTAAGTCTTTATTGTTTAACTTTTCAAAGTACTTATCAGACTCAGAGCAAGCATAGGTAACTTGTGCATTACATCATGTGTATTTAATTTAAAACAAAATATTTGTTGCCATTGTTGGCCTTGGGCATCTGTTGGTTCTAATAGCTGATCCAAATGAACACAGTTTCTTCCTTAAGGCAGGAAGACCAAAAAGACAGGCAGGAAGACCAAAAAGACAGGCAGGAAGACCAAAAAGATTGTTCTGTCCTTTATGGGAAGTTGGTTAGGCAAGATCCTGGGAAGATAGCTTTGTACCCAAGGGGACAAGTCTGGGTAGACATAGTGATACCTACTTAAGGGTTTTGCCATAACAATTCAAATCTTGTTTGAACTTCACTTTATCCATTATAATATTTCTGCTTGTGGGCACGTAGCTCAATAGATGGGTTTATTTTCTTAAGGGATAAGGTAATTAATTGTCTCACTGTATAACACTTCAATCCATTGAAGTATATATTTGCATACTTCATCAGGTAGAGGGGAAATGAACAACCTCAAAAAATCCCTTGGAGTATTGCTTATTTAATCAGTGAATGGGATGTGAAGAGTTGTACTGCTTATCAATTAGGTACATTGCAAACTGTATCCAACAGTGACCCAATACAGGCATAGCATGATTTTCCACACAGTTAGAACGCCCCATGAATGTAGTTTCTGAGGAAAGTGATGCATCCTAATTCTGCACTCAGTGCTGAAACACTAATGATAGTAATCAGGTTGAGGAGAATTAATAAAGGGAAAGAAAATGTGTCAGATTCCAGTAAGTTTGGATAAGCAAAACATTTCCTGCAGTATAGAAGCAATACTAATAAGCATCACTATAGCAAGTAGACAAAACCAAATTATTCTGCTGTCTTGTTTTCTTCCTCTTTATGTAGTTTTCATTTATTGTGTTTACAGGTTTTATTTACCTCATGGCTTGAGCATAGATAAAAATGGCAACTACTGGGTGACAGATGTAGCTCTTCATCAGGTATGTACAACTAGCTTCTACAAATACTATATGAACTATAGCTCTGAATTTAAGCAGTTTCTGTATCTTATTAACAACTTGACAAGTTGATTGTTTTCTGAGTCTAGGAGAATATTTGCCAAATATTCAACTGCTTCATTTAGCACAACAGCCATGGAATGACACTCAGTGCAGAAACACTACTAAGTTAACTTTGTTGCATGCTTGATGATGGATTTCTTTATTGAGCACATGAATATTAATGCATATATAGTTGTATGTTGAAAGATCTTTTCTAGAGGGCAGACATGTGATGCTTCTTGTAATCAGTAGCTTTTTTTGTTTTGGCTAACTATAATATGCTGTTAACTCTTTATCCTCTACACTGGTAGGTGTTCAAACTGGCATCCCATGGCATGGAATCTCCTTTGTTGACTCTGGGAAGGGCTTTCCAACCTGGGAGGGACAGAAAGCACTTTTGTCAACCAACAGATGTGGCTGTGGACCCAGCAACTGGCAATGTATATGTGTCCGATGGATACTGTAACAGTCGTATTATTCAGTTCTCTCCAAATGGAATATTTCTCTCACAGTGGGGAGAAGGTACCGATTAAAATGTTATTGACTCAGTTAGTAAAAACGTTTTTTTTCTGAAAAGCGTGTAACACATACACAAGGAGCAATCTAGAGCACTCAAGATTTGCTAAAATCAATTAGACTTTTTGTATGAGGTGAACAAGCTGTCTGTGTAATATCACTTCACACTGCAAGCAGTGTTCCCTCTAAGCTGAGTTAGCGTGAGCTAGCTCACAAATTTTTGGCCTCCAGCTCACACATTTTTGTCTTAGCTCAGGAAGGATAACTTCAGAGCACACTAATTTATGCAGTAGCTCACAACTTTAATGCCAGTGGCTCACAAAGTACAATTTTTACTCACAAGACTCTACATCTTAAAGGGAACATTGACTACAAGTGGGAGCTTATATAGTTAAATTACTCCTCTATAGCCTCTTCTCCAAAATTATTCTACAGATTGTCCCTGAGAAGCTTGTTTTCTTTGTGGAGACTGTTTGTGCACTGGATTTTTAAGACAAGTGTCCAGGGCTTCTTATCAGATATGGTTTGATAAATTTCAACTATTGGCACTTGAGGATTCTAATAGCATGTTCATTGCTACTTTTGCATATTTTCTGTGGTTGGACAGAAAGCAGCTTCACTGTATACTTTGTATGGTTTCAACATAACATATCAGTATTTCTGGCCACAGATGGTGGCTTTAATCTGTGTTGGGCCTGAAGTGGTTATTTTCTGTTCCAGAAACTTCTTTAACACAAGCAAAACCCAGCCAATTCAGCATCCCTCACAGCTTAACCATGGTGTCTGATTTTGGTCAGTTGTGTGTAGCAGACAGAGAAAATGGTCGGATTCAGTGCTTTAAACCAGAAACTGGGGAATTTGTGAGAGAGATCAGACATCCATTATTTGGAAAAGAACTATTTGCAGTTTCTTATGCAGGTAATTTTTTTAAAAAAAATTGTCTATAGCTTACATATTCTTTGAGATCTCGACTATGTTAAATGATTCTACAACAGAAAATCATTTTGAGTTAACTTGGGGGATGACAAGGGTAACTTTTTTCGCGCTGGGGGGGGTGGAATTCCATTTCCTTTTCAGATAAGACTAGGATCTCGGAGGTAAAGGTTTGAAGAATCATTAATCTGCATGGAAGTTTGTTGAGTGACCTTGGGCTAGTAATTCTCACTTAACCTAACCTACGACCTCACAGGGTGCTTGTTCTGAGGATAAAATGTAGGAGGGGGAAATTATAAGGGAAGCCTGCTATCCCTGTCTTTGACTTAGTATTTGCTCAGGCTTTTAATATATCTTAAATAGGAAAGGAGTTGAACAACCTCTGGGTTAGGCAGTAAATCACACTAGACTGTTATATAGCCTTCTTGAAAACTTTCAATGTAGAACAACTGAAACCTCTGTTAGCCAAACCATTTTTGTGTATAATAGTTAACTTTGGAAGGAGAACAGTGTTTTCCCCCTATCAAGATTAATAAAATAAAGAGAATCTTAACTTCTACTAAAAGAATAATGGAAGACACTTTAACTCAGGGGTGTCAAATGCATTTGTTATGAGGCCCAAGTCTGACATAAATGAGACCTCAACTAAATTCTAAAAAATTAAAACATGCTTAAAGCATTAGCACTTGTTCGTCTTAAAGGTGCTTTCTTTGTTTTTCTTCCATGGGATCCAGGGAACTGGGCAAAGGAAGCTCTGGCTCTTTCCCCAGGGGGCAGGATGGGGAGGGGCTTCAGCCAATAGAAGGAAGAGAGGCTTGGCTCAGTAGCTCTGCTGTGCAATTGAGAGTGCCTGGAAAAACAAACTCTGCCCCCCCTTCCTCCCCAAGGGAGGAACCAATGGAGAAAATAGAATTTTTTTCTCTGTAGGTCTTGTGTGATCAAGCAAGCCTTGCAAAACAAGCTGTTATGCAGAAGGAAGCAGATGATAGGGGCCTGATAGGAGCCCTCCGGGGGCCTGATTTAGCCACTGGGCTGCATGTTTGACACCCCTGCTTTAACAATTCTGAATTGTGTTAATAAGACTGAGTGAACCAGAGCAGACTGGATCGAAGCCTTAGACATATTTTATTTATTTAGGAATTCATATCCTACTTCTCTCCACAATGGGGATTCAAAGTAGATTACAATGTTGTTATTTGCATCACACTTTAAAAAACTCAGAAATTGCAGATATGCTGAAATACTGTGTTTGTGATTCTGTAAAACATTCTTAGTAGGTAACACTTCAGGGACTAACGAGACATTACAGACACTTTTACTCATTTCCTGACACTCTAAATGAAAAGAAGACATTGGAGCCTACAATTTGGTTGGAAGGACAGTGGAAAGCTTGTTTAAAGCTTTGACAAGGCTGTTCCTTTCAGAGTCTGCCTCCAAACTCCCTTTCACTTACACATCAAAAGATACCAGTGTATTTTGTCATAGTAGTAAATAGGTGTATTCTCTGTATTTCCTTAAATCTTCTTCTTGGTCTCTGTGCTTCACACTCATGGGATAGAGCGCCTGCGCCGATCCCCGAATCAGTATCTGAAAAGCCCGGGATTTTTCCGCGCTCAGCACCAGTGGGCATGCACAGGCATCCCAGTACACATGCTCACTGTCGCCAGCGCGGGGATCCCACCAGTTCCTTTCTGACCGCTGTGCGGAGAGGTTTGCCTTTCGTGTCCCCGGTCGGTGAGATATTCGTCTTTTTGCCTTTATCATTGTAAATAGCCCGTTTGTTGTTTTTCTTAGCGTAGATAGTTTTGATAAGTAAAAAAAAAAGTTTGTGTGTGTGTCTTTCGGACTGCCCTCCGGGGCCTTTCCCACCGTTTGTTTTCCCCCAAAGTTTTTTTCCCCTCAGAGGACTCTGAGCGGGTTTTTTGGCGACTGGTGTCTATGGAAAGTCACTGAGGGTTTTTCAAACACTGCCGCTCCTGTGGGAAGAAGATTGCCCTCCCCAGACGGCCACTCTCTGTGTCTTCTCTGCTTGAGTGAAGCGCACCATGTGGAGTCTTGCCCACATTGCCTCCGCTTCTCCAAGCAAACGAGGAAGAACCGGGCGGCGCGGCTTTCGGCTGCTCTAACCGAATCGGCACTCGGCGCTCAGAAATTGGCATCGGGCCCGTCAACCTCGACCATGGAAGACACTCCAGCCCCGACGGTCACATCGGCCGATGTGACCCCGATCGTGACCGAAATGCCTATCGAGCGAGGCTCCTCCACAAAACGATCCCATGACGGATCAGTGGACATGCCCGCCAAGAAGCATTGGGATGACTCGGGGACCCGAGCATCCGTCCCGAAGAAGGCCAAGGCCAAGGAGAAGCGGAAGAGGTCCCGCACTCCATTGCCCTCACGCAACGTTTCGGCACCGACTGCTCTGCCGAGGAAGATCCTGGCGTCCCCGTGCCACAGCCCATCGGCATCGAGAGGCAGTACTCAACAGCCCCGTCTCTTGATGTCTGAGCAGGAGATCGACCTCACCCAGCGATCCTCGTCATCCGAGTCGCGGCATCGTAGTGGGAGCGGTTCAATCTCATAAGTAGAGGCTTTGGTGCCAATGGACCCGTCTACCCCGATGGAACCTAGAGGCAGACGTGAGCTGGAGCCCTCCATGGCACCACGCCGTTTCCCACCGCTACCATCATGGGAGCAGCGTCAGTGGCTGCCCACCTATCCGTATCCTTACCCTCCTTATCGGTGGTATCCACCGAGGGAGTTTGCAGAGTGGGATGAGCAGTCAGAAGCATCCTGCATGTCGAGGCTTTCGCACCATTCCTGAAGACCATCGGTATCGATCCCTCCGGAGACCATCGATGTCGATCCGCTCGCCGATTCGGGAATCGACGCCGATCCTCTCTGAGCACTTCGTACACCAGGAGTCTTCTTCATCGGACTCTGAGAGCGGTACCGACACCCAGGAAGGTGCTTTGGAGCCTTTGCCAGGGTCCCAGACGGCCGAAGATCTTCCTATTTTGCCATCGGAGGATCTGAAGTCCTATGGCGACCTGGTGAAGAGGATGGCAACCTCCCTCTCCCTGCCTGTGACGCAACCACAACCCGTCGTGGATGATAATGTCTTTGACATTATGCAAAGGGACACATCCACAGGAATCGCTTTGCTGGTCACCAAAGTGATTCTGCAGACAGTCAAGGAGCCTTGGAAGAAACCATCTTCGACACCGGTATCATCCAGAAGGCTGGACCATATGTACAGGGTCCAGGAGACAGGCGCTGAGTTCCTTTTCACCCATCTGAAACCGAACTCAGTGGTCGTCTCTTCTTCCTCCAAAGCACGCAAGGTCCACTGATCCCCACCTGACAAGGAGGGAAAAAAGCTGGACAATATGGGAAGAAAGGTCTACTCCGCAGGGGCACTAGGAGTAAGGGTATCTAACTATGCAGCTTGCATGGCTAGATACCAATACTCCGTATGGGAACAACTCACCCCTCTCCTCTCTTCCCTGAGCGAGGACAAAAAGGCTGCTGCTAGGAAGCTGCAGAAAGAAGGCTTTGCTGTGGCCAAGCAACAATTGGCTGCAGTAAAGCACATGGTGGATGTGTCAGCAAAGGCCATCACGTCTGCTGTGTGCATTCGCTGCCACTCATGGCTACGGTCGACCGCCCTGCAGCAGGATACTAGGGCTTTTGTTGAGGATTTGCCCTTTGAAGGAGATGGTCTCTTCAGCGCCACCATGGACAGCGCACTGCAGGAAATAGATAAAAGCCTTAAGACCTCCAGGAACCTGGGTGTGCTGGCCTCCTCCAGAGCTCCCAAGGCGAAGCAGTGGCACAAACCATGGGCCAAGAAGCCTTATCAAAAGTTCTCGTCCGAACAGCAATGGTGACCCCGTTCCACCCAGCCTGACAGACCATCGTACTCAGGCAACAGCAGGAACCGCTATGGTTCTCAGGCCACTGGCAAGTCCAAGGGTGCCCGCCCTCAAAAGCAGGGCCTTTGACTTTCTCGTGGCACGTGTCATCATCCCTACTGGTTCACCATCTATCCACCTCCGCCCTTTCCTACCTGCCTGGGAGTTGATCTCTTCAGACAGGTGGGTTCTGTCCATCATACAAGAGGGCTACAAAATAGAGTTTGCTCAGATTCCAAACCAATCTGTGGTGATCACCACTCCCCCTTCCCCACCTCTGCTGGCAGAGGTGAACAACCTCCTACAGAAACAAGCCATAGAAAGAGTTCTGATGGAGGCCAAGACGGGAAGGTTCTACTCTCGCTACTTCCTGGTCCCCAAGAGGGACGGGGGCTTAAAACCAATTATGGATCTTCAGAATCTGAACAAATTTATTCTGTACCAGAAGTTCAGAATGTCCACGCTACAAACAATCCTGCCCCTCATCAATCAGGGGGACTGGATGGCGACCCTGGACCTCAAGGATGCCTACTTTCACATCAGCATCCATCCGGCGTTCAGGCGTTTCCTTCGGTTTGCAGTGGGTTCCCAACACTTCCGGTTCAAAGCCCTTCCGTTCGGCCTATCCACTGCACCTCGGGTGTTTACGAAGATGATGAGCGTTGTGGCTGCCCATCTTCGTCTCCAGGGAGTTGTTGTTTTTCCATACATCGATGACTGGCTCCTTGTGGCGAAGTCGAGGGAAAGTTTGTCAACGCACATTGCCATCACTCTATGTCTTCTCGACACCTTGGGGCTGCAGGTCAGTCTGGAGAAATCACACCTTACTCCGTCAAGGACAGTGCAGTTCATAGGGGCTTTGCTGGATACGAACCAGCATCGCGCATACCTACCTCCGCAGAGAGTGAAGGACATTATTGGTCTGATATGATTCCTACAGAGGCGACAGTGGGGCACAGTGCAGCAGCTTCAACAAATGCTGAGGCTGATGGCGGCGATGACAAGCGTGCTACTTTTCGTGAAACTGAGGATGAGAGGTCTACAGTTGTGGTTCCTTCGCCAGTTTCACCCACTCAGAGACTCACCTCAAAAGAGGTTCGTTATCCCATCCGGGACTCTTCAGACGCTACAGTGGTGGGAGTCAGTAAACAACATCTGCCAGGGAGCTCCCTTCCATCTCCCAACTCCTACTGTGACTATCACAACAGATGCTTTCTTGTGGGGTTCGGGGCCCACATGGAAGACCTGTGTGTGGGGGGCCAGTGACCGCCAAAACTGACTCAGTTCCATATAAACTACCTAGAACTGCTGGCGGTTCACTTTGCCCTATGCTCTTTCCGCCCCTTCGTGGCGGGGAAGACTGTAGCGCTACTTAAGGACAATACCACTGCCCTGTGCTACATCAACAGGCAGGGAGGGACAGTGTCTCATCGGCTCTGTGCATTGGTGATGGATCTCTGGTTGGAGTGTCTCCAATACGACATCTTTGTGAAGGCGGCACACCTTCTGGGGGGTCCTCAACATACAGGCAGACTCCCTCAGCAGGGGTGGGGCTTCCCCACACGAGTGGGAACTGCAGTGGCATTTTCTGAAGCCTGTATTCCAGCTTTGGGGGTACCTGCAGCTGGATGTCTTCACCACGGCCGAGAACAAGAAATGCCCCATGTTCTGTTCTGGGGGGGGGGGGGGAGCGGATCCAGCCTCTCTGGGAGATGGGCTCCTGCTTCCTTGGGAGGGCCAGTTCCTCTACATGTTCCCGCCTCTACCGTTGTTGATGAAGGTGGTCAACAAAATAGCGAAAGAGGGACCATGCTGCATCCTGGTGACTCCCTGGTGGCCTCGCCAGAACTGGTTTTCGATCCTGCTTCAACTGTCGGGGGGGGGGGGTCTTCTATCAGTTCCCGGCAGAACCAGACCTTCTGTCAGCTCAGGGCGGGCATGTATTCCATCATAATGTGCCCCATCTGAAGCTGACAGCGTGGTTCATCAACCAGTAGGTTTCTCTGACACGGTCCAGCAAGTCCTTATGAACAGCAAGAAACTGTCCACCTGTGCTTCCTATGACAGGAAGTGGCGGAGATTCACTGAATTCCTAGCTGATCATTCAGTCTCACCTAGCAGGGTGGGATTGTCGGCAATTTTCGAATTGTTGTTATCCCTAGTGGATGCGGGCCTAGTTTTCTCCTTCGTCAAGGTATATTTGGCAGCAATATCTGCCTTCCACGACCCGGTGGAGGGGTACTCTGTTTTCGCACACCCTCAGTCCAAGAAATTTTTGAAAGGGTTTTTTAGGTTGCATCCACCGTCAAGATCACCCCACAGTTGTGGGACTTGACTTTAGTACTGGACAAACTAACTTGTCACCCTTTTGAGCCGATGGCCACGTGTTCGTTGCAGCTCCTGTCATGGAAGACTGCATTTTTGGTTGCCATCACATCAGCACGTCGTGTTGGGGAGGTCATGCCGATGCGTTGTGATTATCCTTATCTGGTTTTCCAAGAGGCTGGGGTTTCCCTGGCTCCGGACATTAGTTTTCTTCCAAAGGTGGTCTCTCAGTTCCACCTCAATTTAGAAGTTTGGTTACCCACTTTTTACCCTACTCCTTCCTCGGATGAGGAACGAAGGTTGCATGCTTTGGACGTCAAGCGTGCCTTGTTGTTTTATTTGAACCGTTCAAAGGTTTTTTGTAAGGACACGCAGCTTTTTGTTTCGTATGCTGCACCCAAGCTAGGTTCCAGGATTTCGTCTCAGAGGCTCTCAAAAGGGCTCACTGAGACGATTAAACTCTGTTATTTGTTGGCAAAGAAACCGTTACCTGGACCTATTCGTGGACACTCCACAAGAGCGATGGCTACGTCGGTAGCGTTCCTGAGAGGCGTGTCCCTTACTGATGTCTGCAAGGCTGCCACCTGGTCTTCTCCGCATGCCTTCATGAAGCACTACATGCTGGACGTGCATGCTCAGCAGAGGACTTGGTTGGGAACTGCAGTGTTGCAAGCTGTTTCTTCCGGTTGACCATCTTCCCGCCTCCAGGTATGTCTTGCTTGCTAGTCTCCCATGAGTGTGAAGCACAGAGATCACGAAGAAGATAGGTGTCATGGGTACTGGGGACCCTGTAGAAGAAGCTGAGCCTGCAGAAGAAACTGTGCCCCTGCCACCTGCACCAGTGCCCCTGCCTCCTGCTGGAGAAGATCCAAGCCCCCCTGCCTCGCCCTCTCGGGTGGCTCGTGTGCGTGACTGCCTTCGTCAGGACCTCAGGGATCGGAGGAGGGCGGCACGCTCACGAGCAAGACGCTCCCTGAGCCCTGAGTTTTGAAAGGATTCTGGCCCTTCTAGGAGTGAGGATGCTTGAGTCTTAGCAGGATCCTGGCTGCCTCTCTGAGCCAGCAATTAGCCCAAATGGGCAACAGACAGCAGAGGGCTATATAGCTGTGGGCTTTGGGAGGAGGCTTTGTGGAAGCAACTAGTCACTTACCTGACATTCTAGCATCTACTCCGGCTTTTTACTTTGGCTTCTGGACCCCCTGACTTTGACTTCTGGACCCCCTGACTTCGGCTTCTGAACCTCTGACCTGCGATACCTGGACTGTGATTTGGTTTTGGCGCCTTGGACCCTCTTTGCTCACTGGCTACAGACCTTGGACTGCCCCTGGACTTTGCCTGACCCGGCCCCAGCCCGTGACAATAGACAGGTTGGTTACCTGTAACTGTAGATCTTCGAGTGGTCATCTGTGCATTCACACTACCCACCCTCCTTCCCCACTGCTGACGGTCTCCCTCCAGTAGGGGCTTCCAGGAAGGAAGGAACTGGCGGGATCCCTGCACTGGCGCCGGTGAGCATGCGTACTGGGACGCCTGCGCATGCCCATTGGCGCCGAGCGCGGAAAAATCCCGGGCTTTTCAGATACCGATTCGGGGATCGGCGCAGGCGCTCTATCCCATGAATGTGAATGCACAGATGACCACTCGAAGATCTACAGTTACAGGTAAGCAACCTGTCTTTTTCATTTTGGTTCCAAAGGACCTGGGATAGGAGTTGAAGCTATTCATGTTTCTGATATTTTAACCTCTGTTTCCCGTGGGAAACTTTCTGCTATGTATGCTACTGCTATATAATGAAATACAACTACTGCCATATTTTTATTTTCATTATAATATGGGTTTTCTTCATTGCTAGTATTGGCACTACTGATCTTATTCAGTACTCATTGTATTGTGCTTATTGTATTAAGCATTTATAATTGTTTAATGTGTTTACCATCTGACAATCAATAGCAGTTTTGGGCTTAGAAAGGCAGGGTTTATTTCTGTCAGTATTGATATGAGGGCACTCTGTTGCTGCCTGTGGGGTGAAGGCTACTCATCTACTGGTTTCCATACTGTACTCATATCTCCATGGTAACTGTTTCAAACCAAGCATGGTGAAAATGCTAACTATTATTCTGCAGCAGTTGACTTAAAAGAAGATAGAGTATGTTGTGTTAACTTTAGGTATCTCCTGTATTTCTTTTTCATAGCATTTTCTCTTTTAATTGATTCAATGTTGGGAGCACTGCCAACAGCTTCCCAGCAACTATGGCTGAAATAGGTAAAACTGTGTGTTGCAATGAAAGAGGTTTCAAGCTTTTGAGTCTTCCCCTATCGAATTGCAATGACAGTTTCAGAAGCTGAATAACACATTCCTGGTTACCACCAATTGTGATTCCTTAAGACATCTTTTCTCTGTCTTTACTGCCTTGCTTAGACTTGATTGTAAAAAGGAAGAATATACTCAGCCAAATACAGATCACTGAAGAATGTGTGTGTGTTTGCAGGTGGGCTGCTATTTGCAGTTAATGGAAAGCCTTACCCTGGAGACATGGAGCCACTGCAAGCATTCATGATGAACTTTTCAACTGGTGAAATCATTGACACTTTCATTCCACTTAGAAAGGTAACATGTTGTGAAGCATCACTTGGTTTTATTAAAAATGCATGACCAGTCATGTATTTTTCTCCCTTTCTATGTGTTGTGCACACTTCAAACTTCAGCAGGAAAAATTCTCAAATTATCTGGAAAGTGAACCCAAGCTATATATGTTAAATCCTGACTGCTGTTCTTTCGAACAGTAGCATCAGTATTTGGTTTGCCATCCTGGTTGCTGCACTAGATTAAAGAGAGCATTCAGAGACATTACAGCTGTCCTAGTTTAAGATACATGTGCTCAACAAGAGAAACAGAAAAATTAGAGTAACGTATTATGATCTGGGACTCTCATAATTAAAGGACCATATCTGCATTCTCTGAAAGTCTTCTAAACTGTTTTTGGAAGAAGAAGAAGAAATTATTATTATTATTACTAGATTTATATCCCGCCCTCACTCCGAGTCTCAGAGCTGCTCACAATCTCCTTTATTTTCCTCCATCACAACAGACACCCTGTGAAATGGGTGGGGACTGAGAGGGCTCTCACAACAGCTGCCCTTTCAAGGACAACCTCTGCCAGAACTATGGCTGACCCAAGGCCATTCCAGCAGGTGCAAGTGGAGGAGTGGGGAATCAAACCCAGTTCTCCCAGATAAGAGTCCGCACACTTAACCACTACACCAAACTGACTCTGGTTAGCTTTTCCATATGCTTAAGAGTCAGACTTCTTCAGCATGATGTAGAGCAGCAGCATTGGCTAGGGGTAAACAAGTTGAAGCTGAATGTGATAAAACAGAACGCTGGTTTGAAAGGCTAAGATTTTCAAGGATATAGTGCTCTCCATTTTCAACATTCAGCTGATACATTCTGATTCAGTTAAGAGCCTGGTGTTTATAGGATCCAGCATTATTACTGATGAAGTGAGCTATTACAGCTGCAAACAATAAAATAAGTGTTCTGTGATCTTCACCTAGCCCAGCAGTTGGCCCACTGACATGAGTTGGGTAATCTGGCCATTTAGATCCATGCCCTGGTTACCTCAATGCTAGACTACTGTACTGTACTCCTCATAGGTTTTTCCTTGAAATCAGTTGCTATAGAACATGGCAGTCCATTCATGAACAGGTACCAGGCAGAACAACAATGTTACCAATCATACAGTTGTTCCATCAGCTACTGATCAGTTACTAGGCTCAGTTCAATGTACTGATTGTCATCTACAAAGCCTTTCATAGTCTAGGACCCACATACCTGTAGGACTGTGTCTCCCAGTATAGTGTATCACAGCAACTTCATTCATTTGAGCAAAACCTTTTGAAGGTTCCTATCCACAACTGGTTAAGATTAGCAACTACTTGCTCACATGCATTCTCTGTGGTGGCTCCGACCTTGCAGAAGCAAAAATGTTCGGAAGGGGGGATTCTTTTAATGGAATTGGAGCTGTAGTGGGATAGAAAAGTTCAGAAAAAAAGCCTTCATATGAGAGTGGCTACTGCATTGCCTTGTGTAATCCCACATTCTGCACTATGGTCCTTTGCGCACTCACAATTTACTGCAAAGTATCTGTACAGTCAAGCCTTTAAACTTGACTTTGGATTTCTGTACTTGTGGTCTGCACCAGTCTTACACCATCTGGTGTATTTATTATGCAACTACAAAAGAACAACAACAGTCTTCTTATTAGGGTAGTAGATTCTAAGCACCAGAGCTGTGAACATGACATGTGGTGGACAGTGTTCAGTTTTTAAAAATTTACACAGTTGCCCCATCGCAGCTGCACAGTAGTGTCCATCAAGCACCTTCTGTGTAAATTGTCATAGTTCATGGTTTATGCATTCCTTTTAGCTTTAGAACATTGAATGATAGGGAACAGAAAGGCAAAGGGGGGAAAGTCCACCGTTGAAACAGACAAGACATGTCCTGAAATTGACAAGGAACTGAGAAGCCCCATTTTCAGTATTGCAGAGCACAAGGGAAGAGGGCAGCTTTGCTGTGCATGTGTGTGTATGTATGTGTTGAGTGTCTCTACCTTTGGAGAAGCAAAGGTACCACTTGATTGTCAGTAACTTCCAATTATCAGCAAACAGTTTCCCTTCCTACACACACAGTCAGCTTCTCCCGTCTTGGTCTCTAACCTCCTCCTCCTCCTCCTCCTCCTCCTCCTCTCTAAGCAGACTGCCTGTTCTCTCCTTCGCTCTTCCCTGATCTGAGAAACAGAGGCTCAGAAGCCAGGCTAAAGATTTTTCTGAGGTTCAGAGGATGGATTTGTCCTGGATCATGATGAATACTGGGATGAGTGGATGGATTTCTTCCACTTTCCTCAGGGTGGCAGGAGAAGGCAGCATAGAGCTGAACAGCTCCCCAGAAGCACAGCAATGCTGATGACTCCCTGAAAGTTCAGATGTATGCTACCCAGCGAAGCTCCAGCTGATCCTGTGGGAAGAACTCTCCCTACAGGATCAGTTCCTACACATACACACACAAACCATCACCTCAGCCTTTCCCTGTGAATAATTTTTTAATCCAGAGAACCCAGTTTAGCAAGAAACTGATTTTGTTAAACTCATCCTGCTTGTAAAAAACCCCAAACCTTTACTTGAAGGAAAAAGTAAGCATTATTGGAGCAGGGAAGATAGCAGAAGGTACAGAGAGGGCAGAACAACCTCAGTGTTCCTCAGGTGGGGAGTGGCCGAGGGATGGAGAAAGGGCAGGGGGGGGGGGATTTAACGAAAACTGTATGCTTTAGAATTGCCATTGGCTTGGAAGAGGAGCAAGGGGGGAAATTATCACAAAGCCACTTTCAGAAAAGCCGGAGAAACAGTGAACGGAAAGCGAACTGAGAGCTTAAGGGAGGAAAATCAGTGCAGAACTTAAAAAAAAAAAAACTTGACAGACATGCACGGTGGAAGCAAGGGGAAATGCAGAATGAAAAAGAGACTGCAGTGGAGAGGTACTGTGAAAGCGAGGGAAATCATCAGTGCATAAAAGGCCTGAGTAGTTTGCTGTTCATATTTTCATTTCATGTTGTATTCCTAGTCTTGTTGCATTGTTCATTGAGTGTCTTATATGATTAGTTTTCCCCCCTCTTGTTCTGTACTCTGCCTTGTGTCTTAGTGTGAAAGGTGAGCTATAAATATTTGTTAAATTAAATAAATGAACACTCCCAAACGGCCTTCTTGATGAGTTCCAGAATGCCTTCATCTGCTGCCCCTTAGAAGACAGTGCTCTTTAGAAAGGCTTTTTGGGAGATAAAACTGAACCTGATTGCTGTATGTATGATGCAGTGTTTAAGTTGTTTCTAGTTATGCTGCATTTTAATGACTGCTCTTTATCACAGATTGTGTGATGATTGTTTGGTAAGCTTATTGAAATGTTCTGCTGGGTAGCAACCTTGATCAAAGAAGAGGCAGGGTGTAAATCTTTTAATAAATCAGTTTTCCTACAGTGCATATTTAACTTTGCTAGCCCTGAAGTACAGAATAAGCTTGTGTACACATGAAAAACTTAGGGATTTTGGAAAACTAGCTATCATGCCATGCTGTGGCTGTAGAGGCATTTAGTATTGCAGAAACAACATCTTGATATGGCAATTTCATACTAGCTGTGAGGGTGGCAAAAACATTCATTGTACATTGTTTTGCTAGCTGTGGGGTAGAAAACAATGATGATGCACAGGGAGAAGATCTGAGACATGAAGAAGAAGACTGCAGATTTATACCCTGCCCTTCTCTCTGAATCAGAGACTCATAGCGGCTTAAAATTTCCTATATCTTCTCCCACCACAACAGACACCCTGTGAGTTGGGTGGGGCTGAGAGGGCTCTCGCAGCAGCTGCCCTTTCAAGGACAACTCCTGCGAGAGCTATGGCTAACCCAAGGCCATTCCAGCAGCTGCAAATGGAGGAGTGGGGAATCAAACCAGGTTCTCCCAGATAAGAGTCCATGCACTTAAAGTAAGCTATCTTATTTTGCAGCATCTGGACCAGAGAGGAATATAGTCTTCCGAATATGAGGTGCTGACATCTAGCAATTTGGCATTAGACTGTCACAAACACACACCATATAGTTTTTCTAGATCTGAAATTCAGAAAAATCTGTGTATGTTTTGAAAACCAGACATCATTTTGCTGTCTTGGAACTAGAAAGGATTTTTTTTTTTTTTTGGCTGGGAAAGAGGCTAAGACTGGGATAATTATTAAGACAGCTACTGTTGTTAAGTGGTTTTGCAGAGCTTGGGATTCATATTTTGTGGCACCCCAGAAGAATTTTCAACAACCAGAGCCCTTCTATCACTGCCCATTGAAAGTGAAGGTGATTGCAGGCATAATATCTGAACCCAATCCACAGCATATTCTCAAGCTGCTGTAAAAACTTGGCTTCACAATTAAAATAAGAGCTGTGCATATCAGTTGATTGGTCATGGGCTCAGCTATTTGCCTTTTCCCTCTCACTGTGCATCAAGCTGTCCGTCTGCCTTAAAAAGCTTTATAAAAATATTCCTGCGGTTAATTATTCAGCTTACTGCAAGCAGAACTACCCCAGGAAGGGAGGTTCCTTGGTAACATTCTGGGCAGGGAGAAAGCTATTTGGCATCTATGATAGACCCCTGTATATTCCCAACTCTCAGGCAGATTTTTCCCACCAAAACTTTAGTTCTCCTTAATGACTGAGTTGCTCTATCTTCTCTACTGAAATAAACTTAAACTGTCCCACCTTTGTTTAGGTTTTTACTCAGCGCAGGAACTTGAGGGAAAATATAGGAGTTGTCTTGTCTTATATTTAAACCCTTATTGAAAATGGTACTTGAGACAGTTAAAACTTTAAAATTCAGAATAAAAAGAATCAAGGATTAGAGATCAGTGAGTTTAAAACTTTCTAATATATACAGATTTGTATTCTTAGAACATTCAAGATAGCATATTTGTAGCTTAGTTTCAAGGTTTTATAGTTCTTTTCTTTGAGAGGTATTTTGCTTAGTATAGTTCAACTCTGATACAGTTCTTAATGTTTCTTCTGGAGAACAGTGTTTGCTTATAGTTCCTAGATTTGGTTTCTTCCTTCAAATATTACAGTTTCCTAGTAACTCCTGAGGATGTCCAAAATCTCTCCACTCCATACCCAGATTCTCCTCAGAGCATCCCCTATTCACTGGCAGGAATTATTCTTCTTTTCCCTAAGAAGCAATAACAACCCTTCCTCTTTGGTTTGATTGGGAGTTTCATTTTAACTGTTCAGTCAACTCTTGCCAAATCTATTTCCAGTAATATAATCTAAGTAAAGCAGTTTGGTAGCTTTCTTAATTTGAAAATCTAATTTCTCCCTCAGAGTAGCTAAAGTATAGTAAAGACAAAGGAATCTCTCTTCTCTCTGTTGAAGAACCTTTCTGACTATCCCATCAGAAAACATTGACTGCTTAAAATTCTGCACAAGAGTCACTTCAGTGAACAAAGATAAAACCCTATTTTCCTCTAAGCAAGCTAGCTTTAAATTGTGCCTCAAAAGGTTTCTAGCTCAGTTTGCTCAGCGCACAGCAGGTTATTGCTTCATATGGTCAGAAAATGCTGACTCCAAATGTCTCCTCCCTCAAAAAACAACTCTTTGGCTACTGAGCCGGAGGAAAGAATGTGAAAGACCCTTTCCCCTCCAGAACAGCTGTTTTTGTTTTTTTAACAGCTGATGCTGGCCAATCAGAAAGCAAGCAGAGCAACCAAACACATCAGGTCTTCACTCAAACAGCTTTCCTGGTGCAATCCGTCACAGCATCATTTTCACCTTCTACTTTAATTGGTACTTTTAGACAGAATGCCTTGAGGGGTGCTTCCAGAGCCATCTCATTGCTCTAAAAAATGTTGAGTGTCTTCACCCTCAAATTTTCATGTATATGTGTGTCTCCTACTCCTGTTGCACACAGTATAATTGTGTGCACTTTAAGTTTTCAGGATAATCAGTAATAATTTTCATCCAATACTATGCAGGACTTCTTCAGAACATCATGATATAATTTTAAAAGCAAGCATCTTGATCACTATCCCCTTTCATAAATATCAACATCCAGAACTACACATGGGATATAAGGCTATATGTAGAACTGTACCAGTAGAGTTAGGCCATTCCTGATGAACAATAATGCCTAATACAATGACACAATACTGAAGAGCTAAATTTGGGGTGCTCTCTCTTGGTTGTTGAGCAGACAGACCTTTTCAGATTTTCTGACAGACCATTGTTTCAGAAGTAGGAAAATTTCTTTCAAAAGAATCTGAATTACAGTGAATTTAAGCTGTGGAGTGAGATACGAAGTGATACATTAATAGAAATTGGTGTCTGTTGAAGGGGAAGTAAACGTGTGTTCGGAGATGTGAAGGGTTTCCAGTAGAGAGGAAAAAGGCTTTCTAGCAGAAATACCTTCCTTTGGAGAGGGGGAAGAAAACCATCTGTACAGGATTTTCATGCCTGGCTCCTAGATCTGTAGAGCAAAGCTAGTAGAACATACACAAAGACATTTGGAAACCAAAGGGGGTATTAGATAATGTCACTGGTTTCAATGTGCTTTGTGTTGGTCTGGTCACTGTTGCTTTATTGTGTTTTTAGTATTTTTATATTTTGTATAAACAGCTTGTGAGTCTAGACTAGGCTGAATGGCTGGATAGAAATTTATTGCAAATAATATCTTGACAGCTCATGGTAGTAGAGGTGGTTTTCATCCCACCCACTGCTTAAAATTCTGCACAAGAGTCACTTCAGTGAACAAAAATAAAACCCTATTTTCCACTAAGCAAGCTAGATTTAAATTGTGCCTCACACAGTTTCTTGCTCAGTTTGCTCAGCACACAGCAGCTTATTGCTTCATATGGGAAGTCCTTTTATTTAATTAGGCTGCAGCCACAAATAGGCAGAGTTCAAGCCAGGCTATAAATTTGATTTGTTAAGCCAAATAAATACGAGAGATTCTAGTAGTTTGGGGGCCAAGTCACTATACTGCTATTTGTTTTGTCTGTTCTAGGCCTTTCTTCTGCTAGTCTGTCTGAATCTAACTCCTTGCATGTAGTATCACCATGCCACCAGATTAAAATGAATTAGGATGTTCAATTGCTGTTTGCTTTGAAAACATAGACCCAATGTCATATGTGCTGCGAAAAATTTCCTTCTTTCCCACGCTATGCATTTTATGTGTTGGTCATTGAGAATACAAAATTAATATAACTATCACTAAAAACTAACCTTAGTTACATTTTATATATGGGTGTAAATGCCAATGTCATTCGCAGGGTAAGACATCCTGGGCCTTGTGTGTCTTCTCTTTTATGTATGTCTTTAACATAAAGTGCATTTTGGCTGTTTCTTAATCATATAAAGAGAGATCTTTCATTGTGTTTCTGGTGCTTGTTTGTATACAGGGCCGTACCCAGGATTTGGAAAATTGGGGGGCATTTACATTTTTTTGCCAATGCCCCACACAACCTTTTCTCTAGTTGTTCTCCCTCTCTGACACCCTCCCCCTCCCCCCAAGGAAAGGAGGCTGGTGATGAGAGTGACAGGCAGGAGAATGGGCAACGATTGGGGCTGGGAAAGAGGGGAAGGAGGCGAGAAGGCAGCGATCAAAGCTGAGGGGGAAAGGCCAGGAGAAGCTGGATTGGAGCTGGGACTGGGAGGGAGGGGAAGGAGGTGGGAAGGTCGATAGGGGCTTGGAAGGGAGGGAGGGAAAGAGGCCAGGAGAAGCCAGCAATCGGGGCTGGGACTGGGAGGGAGGAGAAGGAGGGGAAAAGGCAGGGATTGGGACTTGGAAGGGAGATCGGGGATGAGACTGGGAGGGGAAGGAGGCAGGGAGAAGGCAGCGATCGGGGCTTGGAAGGGAGGGAGGGAAACTGGGAAAGAGGCCAGGAAAAACCAACCATTCGGGCAGAAGCAGCCCCCCACCTGCCTGCCAGTTAAAGGGCCCGATTATCAGCTGTTTTGAGGGCCCTTTAACTAGCACACTGAGGCTGCTTCTACCTCCAGCCCCGCAGTGCTATTTTAATTTCTTCAAATATATTAGAAGCAGGAAACCAGCCAGGGAGGCAGTGGGGCCCTTGGATGACCAAGGGGTAAAAGGATTACTGAAGGAGGATAGGGAAATGGCTGAGAAGCTGAATGCATTTTTTGCCTCCGTGTTCACTGTGGAAGATGAGAAGTGTTTGCCCACTCCAGAACCACTTATTTTGGAAGGGGTGTTGAAAGACCTGAGTCAGATTGAGGTGACAAGAGAGGAGGTCCTACAACTGATTGACGAACTAAAAACTAATAAGTCACCAGGTCCAGGTGGCATACATCCAAGAGTTCTGAAAGAACTTAGAGTTGAACTTGTGGACAAAAATATGTAAACTTTCATTGAAATCTGCCTCTGTTCCTGAAGACTGGAAGGTAGCAAATGTCACCCCCATCTTTAAGAAGGGTTCCAGAGCAGATCCAGGAAATTACAGGCCAGTTAGTCTGACTTCAATACTGGGAAAGTTGGTAGAAACCATTATCAAGGACAGAGTGAGTAGGTACATTGATGAACACAAGTTACTGAGGAAGACTCAGCATGGGTTCTGTAAGGGAAGATCTTGTCTCACTAACCTGTTACAGTTCTTTCAGGGGGTGAACAAACATGTGGACAAAGGGGACCCAATAGATGTTGTTTACATGACTTCCAGAAAGCTTTTGATAAAGTTCCTCATCAAAGGCTCCTTAGTAAGCTCGAGAGTCACGGAATAAATGGACAGGTCCTCTTGTGGATCAAAAACTGGCTAATTAATAGGAAGCAGAGCATAAATATAAATGGGCAGTCTTCACAGTGGAAGACAGTAAGCAGTGTGGTGCCGCAAGACTCAGTACTGGGTCCCATGCTCTTTAACTTGTTCATTAATGATCTGGAACTGGGAGTAAGCAGTGATGTGGCCAAGTTTGCAGATGTCACTAAATTGTTCAGGGTGGTAAGAACCAGGGAGGATTGTAAGGCACTCCAAAGGGATCTGTTGAGGCTGGGTGAGTGGGCGTCAGCGTGGCAGATGAGGTTCAATGTGGCCAAGTGCAAAGTAATGCACATTGGGGCCAAGAATCCCTACTACAAATACAAATTGATGGGTTGTGAACTGGCAGAGAGTGACCAAGAGAGAGATCTTGGGGTCGTGGTAGATAACTCACTGAAAATGTCAAGACAGTGTGCGATTGCAATAAAAAAGGCAAACGCCATGCTGGGAATTATTAGGAAGGGAATTGAAAACAAATCAGCCAGTATCATAATGCCCCTGTATAAATCGATGGTGCGGTCTCATTTGGAATACTGTGTACAAATAATAATAATAATAATAATAATATTTTATTTATAT
This sequence comes from Heteronotia binoei, assembly GCF_032191835.1. Lineage (NCBI taxonomy): Eukaryota > Metazoa > Chordata > Lepidosauria > Squamata > Gekkonidae > Heteronotia > Heteronotia binoei. Next base: position 112,790,641 of record NC_083226.1, on the reverse strand, counting down.
CCCGCCCTCCCCGCCAAAGCAGGCTCAGGGCGGCTAACAACATAATCAATCTGTACAATAAGTTATACATTCATTCCAATTTAAAATTAACATTTCTGGCGCTATTCTATTAGCATTGATGGTCACCGCACCGCATTGATTGTCTGGTGCTATTCTATTAGCAATTCTGGTCACCGCACCTCAAAAAGGATATTATAGCACTGGAAAAAATCCAGAAAAGGGCAACTAGAATGATTAAAAGTTTGGAACACTTTCTCTATGAAGAAAGGTTAAAATGCTTGGGGCTCTTTAGCTTGGAGAAACGTCGACTGCAGGGTGACATGATAGAGGTGTACAATATTATGCATGGGATGGAGAAAGTAGAGAAAGAAGTACTTTTCTCCCTTTCTCACAATACAAGAACTCGTGGGCATTCAATGAAATTGCTGAGCAGTCACATTAAAACTGATAAAAGGAAGTACTTCTTCACCCAAAGGGTGATTAACATGTGGAATTCACTGCCACAGGAGGTGGTGGCGGCTACAAGCATAGCCAGCTTTAAGAGGGGATTGGATAAAAATTATGGAGCAGAGGTCCAACAGTGGCTATTAGCCACAGTATATATGTGTGTGTGTGTATATGTATGTACGTATATGTGTGTATACATATATATATTGTGAGGCACTCCAAAGGGATCTGTTGATAGATGATAGATAGATAGATGAATTTATTGTCATTGTTCTCAACAAAAAGAGAGCAACGAAATGAGGTGCTCTTCCACAAACATACCAACACATCAAACACACATATTCATAAACCATTTAAATACATCTAAAACCATTAAACCATTTAAACCATTAAAACCATTTAAATACATCTAAAACGGATAAACATTCATAAAACCATTAAAACCATTTAAACCATTAAATAAACATTCATAAAACCATTAAACATTCATAAAACCATTAAAACCATTTAAACCATTAAATACATCTAAAACAGATAATCCTTCATAACCCTGCATTTAACCTAACCACAGCACTTGGATAGAAACTGTCCTTAAAGCTGTTTGTCCTAGCCTTCAACACTCTGTATCGTCTACCTGACGGTAAGATCTCAAAAAGCAAATGGCCCAGATGTGTATGGTCCCTTAGGATCATTTGTATCTTCCTTTTACATGCCATATTATACAGATCCACCAATGAGGGGAGAGAACATCCACAAATCTTTTGTGCTCTTCTCGTCACTCTTTGGAGCACCCTTCTCTCTGCTTCCGTGCAGTTCCCAAACCACGCGCAGAGGCAATAAGATAAAATGCTCTCAATGGAACTACGATAAAAGGCAACCAGCAGACTCCCTGACAGTTGTAGTGATCTTAAGAGTCTTAAGTAGTATAGTCGTTGCTGGGCCTTTTTCTCTAGAGCTAAAGTATTTGCCCCCCATGTTAGATCCTGTTTCATGGTAATTCCCAGAAACTTCCATTCTGTCACCTGTTCTACCATAACACCATCAATAAACAATGGCTGGGTGTCCAAACTACTCTTCCTGTAATCCACTATAATTTCCTTCGTCTTATTTATATTTAAAATAAGATTATTTACTTTACACCAAAGGGACAGCTGTTGAACTTCCCTCCTGTACGCAGACTCATCATCCTCAGAGATGAGCCCTACCAACGTTGTATCATCTGCATACTTAATGATTTTGTTACTCAGACTGCTAGAAACACAATCAGACGTGTAAATAGTGAAAAGAAGTGGACTCAAGACACATCCCTGAGGGGTGCCAGTATTTAAGATCTTCACGGAGGAAATATATCCATCCATTTTAACCCTTTGTGAACGACCTGACAAAAAATTCAAAATCCACTCACATATAGAGTCCGACAGCTTCAAATCTTTAAGCTTAAACAACAATCTATGGGGTGATATTGTATTAAAAGCAGAACTAAAATCTGCAAACAACATTCTAACATACGTCCCCTTTTTATCCAAATGCGATAAAGCAGTATAAAGTACAAGTACAAGAACAAGTAAAGCAGTATAAAGAGGCTGGGTGAGTGGGCGTCAGCGTGGCAGATGAGGTTCAATGTGGCCAAGTGCAAAGTAATGCACATTGGGGCCAAGAATCCCAGCTACAAATACAAGTTGATGGGTTTTGAACTGGCAGAGAGTGACTAAGAGAGAGATCTTGAGGTGGTGGTAGATAACTCACTGAAAATGTCAAGACAGTGTGCGATTGCAATAAACACACACACACACATATATTGGCCACTGTGTGACACAGAGTGTTGGACTGGATGGGCCATTGGCCTGATCCAACATGGCTTCTCTTATATTCTTAATGGCAGGGAAGGGAGGGTGGTGGCGAGGGGCAGGCAAGGAAGAGCTTCCCTTCCCTCCTCACCTCTCCCTGCTGCTTTCTCCGCCACCACCCTCCCTTACTTCCCCACCATTAAAATAATGCGCAGGGCTGGAGGCAGAAGCAGCCCCAGCCCCTGTGCTAATTAAAGGACCTGCAAAACAGCTGATTGGGGGTCTTTTAACTCCAGTGGGAGGCTGGAACTGCTTCTGCCCTCGCCTGCCAAATGCTCAAAGGGCCAGCGGCAGACCCCAGAACCATGGCAGAGGCCCCAGGGGCTGCTTGGGGCCTCCAGTCAGGGGACCTCACCCAGAAGTCGGGGGCTGTGTCCCCACAGGCCCCCTCATAGCTATGGGCCTGTTTGTATAGCACTTCGAATTTGCCTTAATCATTGTGATCATCCTTTAATATCATTGCATTAGTACTGAAACTGATGGAACAAACTTAAAATAACAGCCAGGAATTTGAACCCAGTGGGGTTGCTGTAGTTCAGTGTGGTAATGTGGTGGTCAAGTTGTTGGACTAGGATCTGGAAGTCCAAGACTTGAATCCCCACTTTGTCATGGAAGTTTGCTGGTTGCACACTCTCAGCCTAATTTACCTCACAGGGTTTTGCAAGGATAAAATTGAAGAGAGAAAAATGTATGCTGGTTTGGGCCCCTTTGAGGAAATAGGGTATAAATCAAGTAAGTAAACAAACATATTACAGTTCAGATTTGTGTGAAGAAGCCCACCCTTTTCACCTCAGATGTCACTGGACTTCTTCCATATTTTTAAATATATTAAATGTAAAACTCCTTTTGTGATACATACCAGGAAAAGGTTTTCATTCCATAACTTTAAAACTGTTAAATTGATCTAAATGGTCTTGAGAGGATTTTTATTGAGCAGATTTCCAGTTTGAATGTATTTGCCTTTTTTTTTTTTTTTTTGCAGAACTTTGAAATGCCACATGACATTGTTGCTTCTGAAGACAGAACAGTGTACATTAGTGATGCTCATGCCAACACAGTATGGAAATTTACATCCACAGAAAGTATGTAACATACTTCATACTTCCCAAGCTTCATTGTGCATGCACATGAAGGGGTTGGAACTATCCTAATGCTCTGCATGTACCTCCCTGGAACTCTATCCCGCATAAAGGAATTAGCTCACTACCAGCACCAGTTATGCAATTGGGATGGTTTTCTGCTGTTAAAATGGGGAACTGTTTTGTAGATTGTTGTTCTGCTGTTGTTTATTATGTGGCTTTTAATATATTTGTTACTGTTTTAATTGCTTGAAGTTTCGTGCATCTCTGTAAAGATCTCCAGATTTGAGATGCTGTATAAAATATTTAAATATATATATGTGTGTGTGTATACACAGACACAAAATTTCCTGGATTTTAGAGTTTTCAGTTTTATACAATGAGCTACCAGTTTTTGTGCAATTGGCTGCCTTAAGAATGAGCATCTTTTAATGGTAGAATTTTCATTCTGCTCAGTTCCACAGACGTTCAAATAAAAGGAGATTGTTTCAGCTGTACTCAGACTATGATAAAACAAAGATCCATGTATCATTTGAAAAAATAAGATTTCTGAAAGGTTCCTTTCAGTTTTCCGCTTTTTTTCCCAACAACAAAGTCTGTCATAGATCTAGCTTCTGCTTTATTTATTTTAATTTTTGGGGGGCAATTGGGAGTCATTTGCCACTTGTCCTCCTTTAGAGGGTCACCAAGGTAGCTTACAATATCAAAGGCTATATTGCCATGCCTGGCTTGTTATCCTATTAGAGAAATGACTTCATCCTCACCTTTGTCCCTCAGCATCTGGCATTCTATGTCCACTGACAAGTCAAATGAGAATTGTAGTCATTTCACTGGCTGAAAGGCTTAATTTTCACTTTCCTATGCCATTTTTGCATCTTGTTAACCTAAATAAGTTGCTCCCACTGGAACATTTGCTACTATTTGGTCATTAAAGCTGGCACTTGTTCTTGGCTTAGACATGCTCTTTAGCTGAAGGTATTCCCTTCCAGTAGCTCTGTTCTTAAAGATGTAAACTCTCAAAATGTTTAACAAATATGTTGTAAATGTATATATATGATAGTTTGTATTAACCAAAAGTGGCATCCAGAGCCACATACAGCTGCCATTAAAAACACAGAAACAAAAATAAAAGACATTACAATAAAACTAGAAACTGTTGGAATAAACTACTGCCAAGTAAATGTTGTATATTAAATATCAGTTGCAAGGCAGAGTTTCCCATATACAAACAAATTACAAATGAATCTTGTTATTCAGTAAGCCAAAGGTACACAGATACAATATCAGTGTCGTATAGATCTTCACAGCGGAAATGTTGTATGTTTGGTACAGTACAAAAACAGTAATGAATGTGATCTGTTTTTGGCATCAATGTCACAGTAAAAAAACTTAGGGATGGGAAAATTATGGGGCAGCCAAACATTAAAAGATGTTACAGTCATGGATATGGGGTTATTCATACTGGTCCCATTTTCACCCAGTTACTGCCAATTCATGCTTTTCAATACACTTGCTGCTGCTCTAGGTTTTCAAAGTCCTAAGTTCCTTCTTTTAAAAAGGGGTAAGACCCCTTCCAAATTAGGCAGATACAAAAGGAAACCAACAGTTAACTGTGATCAGAATTTTTTTTGTGCCCTATAAGAATGACCTGGTGTACCAGTGCTCCTGTTGGGCCCTTAATGCTTTCCAAGTGACCCAGCCCTTCCAAAATATATTTTGAATATATTGAACAAAGGCAGGAGCTGTGCTGTGTATATTGTTCAGATAATTTATCAATCACAGAATATATTAATTTTCTTAGCGCAGATTTTTGTGGCGCAGAAAAATTTTGTGAGGAGAGTGGTATGTGTGGTGTTTAAACGTCTGTTTTAGCAGTCCAGTTAAGCCTAACTTACTGTTCTGCTTCCCTAGACAGGAAATATTTCAGTATCTATTTGGAGAAAGATGTTCTACCTCCTGTCCCATAGGTTTTGCTCATATCAATTATGATCAATTATGTGTGAGACATTGCACATACCTGTAAAGTATCATAAATGGTGGTCATTATTGTCTCCTATGTATCACACAGTATTAAAAGCAAATTTTATGTTGCAGAAATGGAGCATCGGTCTGTTAAAAAGGCTGGGATTGAGGTACAGGAAATAAAAGGTTTGTTTGCTTTTTCTCTACAGCATACGCAGGGGTGTCAAACATGCGGCCCAGGGGCTGAATCAGGCCCCTGGAGGGCTCCTGTTAGACCCCCAAGCAACTGGCTGTCATCTGCTTCCTTCTCCCTCTCTCTTGCTTTTTTTTGCATGACAGCTTGTTTTGCAAGGCTTGCTCAATCGCACAGGAACTACAGAGCGAAGTCTCTATTTTCTATATTGGCTGAGGCTCCTCCCTTGGTGAGGAAGGGGGGAGGAACAGCTTGCTTTGTCGGGCTTTCTCAATTGCACAGCAGAGCTACTGAGCCAAGCCTCTCTCCCCTCTATTGACTGAGGCTCCTCCCCCTCTTGGCCCCCTGGGGAAGGAAGAAAAGAGCCAGAACTTCCGTTGACCAGTTTCCTGGATTCCATGGGAGAGATGCAAAGAAAGCACCTTTAAGACCAACGAGTAATAATGTTTTAAGCATGCTTTATTTTAAGATTTTTAAAAAGAATATATTTAATTGTGTTTGTCTGTGTTCTTTATAAAGTTTATATCTCTGCTACCTAATCTTAAATAGCTACACACATGGCCTGGCCCAACATAGCTCAGCTCAACAAGATCTCATTTATGTCAGATCCGGCCCTCGTGACAAATCAGTTTGACACCCCTGGCTTACAGTTTGAATACTTGAGATGAAAGGGACATAACATCAGTACAAACTTAGAGGAAAGGTTTTCAGGTGATTCCCCCACAATAGTAGTAATATTGGATTCCCTTCATATAACTCTCTGGATTAACTGAAAATCTTGATGTAGCCCTAAGTATTAAAACTTCAGAGATCTTCCTGCTCTTGGTAGGCAGAGCTCAGACCACTGGCTGCAAAGATCTTAGAGGTTGCACAGATTTTTAAAGAAGACTAGGAAAGAAGTAAATGTTTTTGTAATTATATCTTAAGTATTTCTAAATTTTGTACTTTAAAATGTGCAATATTTCAGACATATATAACAATTGTATCATAGGGGCAAACTTCATATTATGTGCTAATTTAGAGCTGAGAATTCTAACCTTCTCCAATCACAAATAACTTCCTGCCCACCAGTGAGGTTTCAATTTGTATATACTTGCAAACATGCCTTTAAACCCTTGGAGAAACAAAGTGCTTCTAGAGGGAGCAATTTGGTACAGAGAAACGGCAGGCAGGGACAGAAGAGACATCATCCTTCCTCTGCCACTTCTCTGTTCTACTCCCCCCCCCCCCCGAAGTTTTCGAACAGGTTATTTTTTCGATTGGGATAATAAACTTTAAGTATGTGGTCAAGTGTGGGAAGAAGGTATTGTGAACAAAAACTCAGCCTCTTCCTCTGAAATAAACCAACTAACTATGCTTAGAGTGCTACCAAGGAACCGTCTCAGCAGCCTCCTGCCAGCTGTATGCACACACACTCTTTTTCTCCAGGCTCCTCATTAAGAGACCACTTAGCCAGGGACAGAATCTCATTAGAACAGATGTCTTGTAAGATTTGACAGTTTGCTCCAGCTGTGACAGCAGGTGGCCACCTTCAATGTACATTGGTGCTGTTGTGCCAGGATTGGGAGCTGCCAGTGGGACCCTGTGCCACAGTGGGATTTGAATCCCTTTTCAACCATTAACTCATTGAAGCTCATTTGTAATAACTGGATCATTAAGGGACCAACTTTACAAAATTGTTGCAAGGATAAGTGAGGACTGTCTTGTATTTGGCACACAAAGAATGCATATAGACAAACAGCCCCCCAACCCCCTGGATGTTGAGGCTAAGGCTTGTTCAGTGAGCCTTGGCTCTGAAGTCTTATTATGTATCAAACCCCTTCAAACAAACGGGTTCCTCTTATTTGTGGTTAAATAGCAGTTTCCATACTTATGAGCAGGGGGAATGATGACAAAAGAGAGTTCTATGGATGAATATGCCCCAAAATAATTATAGAGATTGTCACTGACTCAGAAAGGGAGAGTATATGCAATTGGTCATGAGATCTTTCTTACTCACTACAAGGCTTTTTAATAGACCACTGCATGCAACAATCCTGGGAACATTTTTTAGTCCCATTTGCACGGTAATTCCATCAGCTTTTCTTTCCCCCAAAATAAAATGCAAGAAATCTCACTTGTTGACATAGAACAGGTTTATAAATACTTAATGAAAAATGAAGTATATCACATTATAGGGCAACAGGCTGTATTTAATGGCACTTTTTTTTTGCACATTATGGAGAGGCAAACCCAAACTTGCCATCAAGAGGTCCACTACAGCTACCTCCCACTTCCTGCCTCTGGGCTTCACAACCTGTGAGAGAGGTGCAAGCCCTTTTGCATTCTCACCTACAGAGAACTTCTGCGTCTCCTATTAGATCCAGACTACGTTTTCTATTCAAACAAGTCACTTTTGTCAACAGAACAGAAAACAGAAAATATCCCACCCCACAACCTACTGATCTTTCCCTAACTGCTCATGAGGGATGGAGGACAAATATGAGAGGCAACTTGGGGGTCAGAAGCAGAAAGGAAAAGAAATTAAAAATTAACCCAGCCCTCCCATTAGCAAAAAATTTAGTCTGGATCCAGCTGAATGTTAACTTTATGCTCTTTTCTTCATTGATCTGCATGGCTTGAAATGGTTCAATACCCTTCTCTTCCTTAAAGAAGCAGAGGCTGTTATAAAAGCCAGATTGACCAACAAACCCATGTCAACAGAATTGCGCAAGAAAGAAGAGAAGCATCATGTGATCCAGCAGAGCAGCACTGGAGTTTCTTTTGTTCTTATTACAACGCTTCTAATTATTCCTATCGTTGTCCTCTTGGCAATTGCAATATTTATTCGATGGAGAAAGTCAAGAATCTATGGAGGTATGTAGCAGCAACTATTGAACTTGGTTATAGCTAACTTTTAAAAGGCACCCACCGTCTTGATAGAAAACACATCATTAGACCAGGAGAAATGCTTTATTCACGCTACTGTGCACCAGTCAGATTTGGGCAGATACCAGTGATTTCAGAGACATGCAGCTGCATGCTCTCTTTCCTTTTCAGAAAATAGCTGTTTTGAGTTTACTTATATTTTGCAGTAGCATTAACAACCTCAGGGTGGGACCTAGAATCCTCCCAGGAATTACACCTGATCTCCATACTATAGTTCAATTCCCCTGGAGAAAATGACATCTTTGAAGGGCAGACTGTATGTCATCTCTGCTGGGCTACTTCCCCTCACTAGGCACTACCGCTTAATCTCCAGGAATTTTTCAGGGTGTTGGCAACTGCTTTGCAGCTTGCTTTACAAATTTTGTTTAATCTTCTTTTGTGTGTGTATATGTGGGGACTTCACGTAAATTTGTAAAATGTAAATTGTTCAGAATAGACACTGAAGGAAGCACAACCAATTACATAGTGTTCTTGCTTGTCTTGTGCATGTTGTGAATAGGTCGTTTCCTATGGGTGCCTCCATCATATTTAGATTCCATCTGTGCCTTCCTTAGTGCGGCATTCATTCTCTGTGTGCTAAACCAAATAACTCCTTACTTTCTGTGTTTAAACTGCTTTCATATATTGTCTGAAAGTAGACCAGAGTTATGGCAAGTTAATTTACATGTCATAAATGTACAAACAACAACATGGTTTTAGCTGTGCACAGCAGGATACACCCTATATGAACTCAATCCCTGCTAACCATACAAATAGAGCCATGTCATAATCTGAGTCGTTCCTTGGGAATTTTGCTATATATTATGTAGAAAGTGCATGTCACACAGCCTCAGTACTTAAAGAAAAGCTTTGGGAGAGAGGTATTTGAAGAAGAAAAGGTGAGGGCATACTTGTTTCCTTGACTGCAGTCTCTCTACTTGGATGCTGGTTCCCAAGCAACTTTTCTACTTTTAGGGTTGGAAAAATGTGCAGGGAGAAGGGATTTATTTGAAAGAGGGAAGCAAAGTGTAGATAAAGGTTAAGCCTTCCCTTTCCCTGACTACTTCTCTGTTCAGACTCTTTCCTCCCCATATATTTTTTTCTTTTTAAAATAGTGAAGAAGTGTATTGCATACATCTAGAGAGTAAAATATGTTTCATCACCAATCTTCTTTGCAGTCCTACATGAGACTGCACATGAGCAGGCCTGTCATGGAGAGACTTTAATAGCTAAAAGCCTCCAGGGGTGCTGTGTGCTGAAGCCAGAAGAGCTCTTTTCCCCACTAAGCAGTCATGTGTTCTGGAGCCTCAGCACCCCCACTCTCAGTTCCTCTTTTGCTGCTAAAGAAGAAGGTTCCAGCTTCAAGCTCCTCCAGCTTTGATCTTCTTGTGAGTTTTTGTGGATTTGCTTTTTTTTTGCCTTATCTCCCTCTGTTGTATGGTGGGTGGCTTCCCCCCTCCCCAGTCCCTCTTGCCTGATGGTGAAAAGGACTTTATTTAAAAAGTGCACCCATTGTGGTGCCAAGATTATTCAAACAGAAGAGCACAACCTTTGTTTTGTTTGGGAGTGGGGCACAATGTCTTTGTTTATAAAGTGTGCCAACATTCCCCTCCTAAAACTAGGAGAGATTGGACATAAAAAATGCAAAACAGTGGTCTGAGGAAAGGCTCCTAAATTGTCAGATTTTCTGTCCAAGTCTTTCTCGGTTCTGGAGAAGTCTTTGAAGCCAGCTTAGTCCAAATTGACCAGGCTCCGCTGTTGCCCAGATCAAAATCCCAGTGGATTCAATCCCAATCCCTGTGTCCACCCAGTAATGCATATCAGAACTGTCCACCAGGAGACCCAGGACCAAGTCTAAAAATAAAGAGCGGTGCAAATCTGAGTCTCAACGTGAAGGTTCCATCCATAAACTAGATTTGACACCTGAACTCCATAAAGTAATGGATCCACCCAAGACCCCATCTCCTGGTCTGAGGTCTCCTCCTCCAGATACAGGTCAAAGGTTTTGGTTGCCTAGGCCACCAAAAATCCTGATGCCAGCCCTGGCCAGGGCTATGTCCAGTTCTGTTATACTGAGAAGGCATTCCTGGTTGAGTTCTTCTGCCTTACCTTTAGAAATCAGCCACAAGGTGAAAGACCTTCCCTCTGATGGTTTGACTCTTTTTTTTTTTTGAAAGGATGGATGAGACACTTTTTTGATAAAGAAGAATAAGCAAACTGCCATGTCCATGGGGGTGTCATTTCCTAGTCCAGTGCAGCTCAAGCAGAGGTCCTTCTTTTGTCAACTTTGACAGCCTTGTCAGAAGGATTATTGTTACGTTAGTCTCTCAAGGGCCCAGTATCCTGCCACCAATCCTCTGATGAATAGGTGCTTCCTATAGTCAAATTTGGCTATGTTAGAGTTTAGGGAGGCTCCTCATCATTACAGAGAGCAAATAACAACACTTTGCCAGGCCTTAGGGATGCATTGCTTGCCTTCCAAGAAAAAGGGGCAATGGAAGAGGTCCCTGATCCGCAGGCATCTGATGGTTTCTTTTTACACCATTTTTATCATAGACAGTGGGGGTGGCATCAAACGCATTTTAAAACTTAAAGATCTGAACATGTTCCAGTCTGTTTCCATGTTCTGCATGGTTTCCTTGCCTTCAGGTATGCAGTTATTAACGTTGAATTATTGGTTTATTGTTATTGATCTGAATGATGCTTACTTTCATATTTCAGTTCATGCACAGCATCACAGATACCTTTATTTTTGGTGTGGGACACAGGTTTTCCAATACACCATCTTACCCTTTGGGCTGGTCACTGCCCCCAGAGTTTTTACAAAATGCCTCTGTTGTCACTTCAAGTGCGCTACACATTTCCATATTTGAATGACTGGCTTCTAGTAGTTGAATCTAGAGAGAAGTTAATTAACCATCGTTCTGTGGTTTTGGAGACCTGTGAATAGCTGGGACTCCTAGTTGATTGGGAAAAAATCTTGTTTGGTCTCTACCCAGAGAGTGCCATTTATTGCAGCCATTCTAGATTCCATAGTTGCCAAGGGCTTCTTGCCACTGCACAGGATTTATTCTATATTAAACAGTTTGTTAGTCTTTGGTTTCAGGCAGTGGGTAGAATACTCTGCCTGTTGGGGCTAGTGGCTTATATGACAGTTGTGTTGCCTCTGGCTAGGCTAACTATGAGGTCTTTGCATCCTTGGTTCCTATCTCATTTCTTACCAGAAATTTATACCCAATGGCATAAATTCTCTATTCCTAGGCCAGTAGTTCATTCCCTGCAATGGTGGGTCTCTTTTCACAATCTCACTCAGGGTGAATCTTTTGGCATTCCTGAATATGAAGTTACTTTAACTACAGTCTGTACAGATGCTTCATTGATAGGTTGGGATGCACACTGTGAGGTCTATCCACTAAAGCAGGAGTGGGGAATCTTTTTTCTGCCAAGGGCCATGTGAAAATTTATAACATCATTCGCGGGCCATTCAAAATTATCAACGTAAAAAAACAGTACTCCGCCAAGGGAGAATGATTCAGGCCAGCAAAATTAATGCAAATAATTGTTTTTCTATTTGAAGTCACGTGGGGAGAGCCTAATCTGGCGCACGCACACACAGCCCTCCACCCTAGGCAAATGCCTAGATCCAGGGGGTTTTTTTGTAGAAAAAGCCCAACAGGAACTCAGTAGCATATTAGACCACATCCCCTAATATTAGCATATTAGGTCACACACTTAATAGCATATTAGGCCACACCATCTGGGAAAATCATGTGCAAACTGAACTGTGACAGTAACTTTTCCAGGTCCTGCAGCGATTCTGACCAGCCAGCCAGGCCCCAGGGAGGCTGATGCACAGTACATCTGGGCCCTGTGATCCCTGCCTGGCCCTGGGGAGGCTGCTGCACAGCATGGCTGGGCCCCACGATCCTCACTGGCCAGCCAGGCCCCAGGGAGGCTGCCACATGGCTCGGTTCAGTCCAGCAATCCCCGAGGGCCACACCAAGTGACCTTGAGGGCCGTATGCTACCCTCGGGACAGAGGTTCCCACCCCTGCACTGAAGTGACCTGGTCTTGACAGGAAAAACTGTTATGTATTAACATTCTAGGGTTGTGTACATTTCATTATGACCTTAACTGTTTCACAGATATCCTATGGAACCACTGTATCATGGTTTAAATGGATAACATGGTTATTGTGTTCTACCTGAACAAACAAAGAGCAACAGTTTCATGATGCTATGCCTGGAAGCCTTAACTGTGTGCTTGACAGAGCTAAAGCTCAGTGCTGCTATTCATGTGATCCACATATCTGGGATCCTGATAAGGAAGAGGACATGCTCAGAAGAACAGAGGCACCTACACACAGGTGGTCTCTCAGGGAAAGCTATCTGGAACCAGTTTTCGCTCTATGGGGGGTGGGGTTCTAGAAGTATACTTATTTGCTGCAAAAGAGAATGCCATGGCTCTCATATTATGTTCCCAGGCAGGAAAAAGTCTAGGCTATCTTAGGGGCACTTTTCAAATCCAATGGCAAGAGGCCTTGTTTTATTCATTTCCCGTTTCCTCTCTTCATCAAAGTCAAAGAGAGAGTCAGGAGGGAAAGTATGGACACGATCCTAATAGCCCCATTCTGGCCTCAACATATTTGATTCTCTGATCCGATGGACATGACACAGGGCTGGTATCTTCCATTTCCAAACAATCCAGATTTGATAAGTGTCAGACCTGTACTACATCATGATGTCTACTGCCTCAGTTTGGTTGCATGGATGCTTCAGATAGGGACCTAATTTTCCCGCACAAAGTTATTGATGTTCTCTTTTATTCATGTAGACCTTCTACTAGGAAATCTTTGTAAATGAAAGTGTTTCCTATTTGGTTTTACAGCAGAAATATCATCCCTGCTAGTGTACCCTTACAGGTGATATTTGATTATTTACTGGTGCTTAAAGTGGAAGGGTTTCCACCTTGCAGCTGTCTCTTGTTACAATTCTGGGATTGAAGGGGAGTCAGTTTTTTCTCATCACCTAATAGGCCAAGAGGTTTCTAAAAGGCCTGTTCAGTGTCTGTCTACCATGGAAACTGCTGGTTCCTCAATGATCTCTGGCACACCTAACATTGAGACTTTGTCAGCCCTTGGCCATGTGTTCTTTGACTGAATTATCCATGAAGGTCTGCTTTTTAGCTAATACTTCCTCTAGGAGAGTTAGTGAGCTAGCAGCCTTACAGGTAGACTCTCATTTTTGAAAATTTTCCAAGAGGCTTTCTGCCAAAAGTCATTTCTCCCAAGAGGTTGTTTTGCCAGTGTTTTTCCCTTCACTGATCACAGAAAATGAGAGGGCTCTGTTCTCTTTAGATATTAAAAGGACTTTATTATTTTTATCTTAAGAGAACACTCATTTTTCATAAAGATACGGTGCTTTTTGTTTGCTTTACGGGCCATAGAAAGGGTAAGAGAGCCTCTTCCCAGACTCTGTCCAGGTGGATTGTGTCCACCATTAAGATCTTCTATGCTCAGGCCAAGCTTCCTTGTCCATTGGAGATACCTGCTCATTCCACTAGGGAAATGGCCTCTTCTGCAGCCTTCTTCAATGGAGTACCCTTGGTCAAGATTTGTCAAGCTGCAACGTGGGTTTCAGTGGACACCTTTGTATGCTGCTATGCTCTGGATCTGCAGGTGAAACAAGCATGGGTTAGCAAGGCTGTCCTTCACTCCTAGTTTAAGTGAAGAGAGCATTCCCCACTACCTGGTAAGTAACTTGTTAGAATCCCCATGTGGGACTGCACAGAAGATCAATGATGAAAACTGGGTGCATTTACCCATAACTGATGTTCATAGAGAATCTTCTGTGTAGGCACACATAACCTCTCTCTGACTTGCTGCATCCTCTCGTTGACTTTGGTAGAAGTAGAGATACTCAGAATGGGGCAACTAAGACTCTGGAGCACATGGTTGTTTGTCAGGAAAAAAACTCTTCCCGCTCTAGTGCACAGCTCCCCTGGAGGCTTTTCACTATTAAAACCTCTCTGTGGTAGGCCTACTTATGCACAGTCCCATGTGTGCCTGCAAAGAAGATCCTCAATAAACAGCAGTTACAGGTAAGTACAACTCTGTTTTATCCCCTAAGCAAACTCCCTAGAATTTTTGGAGGGGGAAGGTAAGAGATCACTTACCATTTTTATGACAAAAGTAGGTTTTTGTAAATGTCAGACGTAAGAAGCAATTTGGAAAGGGATAGTTGTGCTTTAAGATATGTATACATTGCGGAGTCAAATACTGCATTAGGCAAGTACCAGTATGTGACTTCTGGCCTTACTGAACTAGCCCTTCCAAGGCAAATTACATCATCAAGTATTTGAACAGGCATGCTTTGGAAAACCTGCTTGGTTGCAGTAAATTGTCAAGTTACCTTGGTAGACTTACACTAGTAATATTAATCCTAAGTATCTAATTTTTTTTCAATTAGTCTGGAACATTTCCAGGGGTACCTAAAAATAGTCACTGTCAGAAAAGAATCATTAACAAATAGGTTGCATTGTTACTGGCATCTAGAAATGCCACTCCACACCTAATAATATAATTCCATTTCTATTTATTTTCCATGTGGCCTGATTTGCTCAAGGCCTTCTTTATTTTTTGGTGCATGTTTTTAATAGAAATAATTTCACTTGAGTTCCTGATTTTAAAATGTATTGGATTCTTATAGCTGATGCTGAACATAAACTTGAATCAAGTTCAGGGAGAATCTTGGGCAGATTTAGAGGTAAGTAAATGGCAAGGTCTTCTATTACATTTCTAAAAGTCAAAGGTTTGTTTGAATTCAAATAAACACCAGACCATGGACTGGTTGAAAGCATATTCTGCCTATTATGGGCCATTGTGTTGACCTTCCCACTCAGGATCTGTGTAGGTGGGCAACTGCACTTTGCTTTGATTCTCCATTATATGTTAAATGCCTGCCTACGTCTAGTACATCGTGTCTCTCCTCTGTTAATGATCATTCCTGATGAGAAGCCTGTAGCAACAGTGGTGAGTCATCTATGCTTTATCTACCAAACGAAGTGCATGGCATTTGAGGGCTGTTGATTTGGTTGAGTTAGATAAAGAAGAGAGCAGAGTTTCTAGAGTGAGATAACAATCCAAGAAATTGAGACTCCATTCCTCAGATCTTTCTTTTGGGGGGAGAGTAGGGGGATGACTGCAATTATTTCTCTTCAACCTAGATTCAAAATAATCCATGGACTGACTTTCAGAGAAAAAAGATTTGAGAATAAGAAGTGGATAGAAGCTGTTAGAGCTTGGAGTGCAATCGCTGTATTAGGACAACATCATTTCTGCTTGCCGTTTTGGAGTAATGAACAAGAGTAGGCTTATATATAAGGAGGAGTTTTTTAACTGTCAGGAACCTGAACAATGACACCACAATCAAGCTGATCATAACAATTTTGGGATGGCAAATATGTTAATCTTTCCCTAAAAGATTTACCTTTTCCATTTACAGGAAAAGGTAGTGGAGGCCTTAACCTTGGAAACTTCTTTGCAAGTCGTGCAGGCTATAGTCGAAAAGGCTTTGACCGCCTTAGTACTGAAGGGAGTGATCAAGAAAAAGATGAGGATGATGCCACAGACTCAGAAGAGGAAGAGTCTGTTCCTCCACCTCCAGCGATACCTCCATCTTCCTGAAACTGGCCTTTGATTTCTATATTGTATGATTCCACAAAGATTGCCAGATTTAGCACGTTTTAAGATTTTGTGTATTTAATTGTAAACTGTACTAGTCCTTTGTGAGGCTGTACACATTTTTTCTTCCCCACCCTTTTCTCTCTCTTTCTTTTTTAGTTTGCTTCAGTTTGGTTTTGGAGTGTGAATGTTTCATATCGGTGCCATTGTCCTCTGTGAATCTTTTAATAAAGCAAAGCAATCCTATTTTAATCGCAGTAATAATTTTGAAGTAGCAGTATTAGCTCATTTCATTTGGGGACTTTCTCTATATTTGTAAATAAGTCCCAATCTCTGCTTTTAAGAAAATATTTTTCTTTTTCAGTTTTTTTCTTTTGTGCCTTTTCACTTTCAATGCCCTTAACCTTGCCCCAGAACAGAGAGTATGGGGGGTGCCACAAGGAAACATAGCTTACAAACCCCGTTTTTTAAACAAACAAAAAATCACTAGCATTCTCATGCTTTGAGGGACAAATTTCAAAAGCCTCTATTTAAAACCTTTTCCCCTCTTCATCCGGACTTTGTGTTTCTGGGATGTCTTATTTTTAGATGGTTATACTGTTAGAACACTATTTTCAGAAGCTGAATGTAATTTGTGTAATAAAGTGTTCGCAGAGCATTAGCTGCCAGTGTACTTTGGAATTTTTGTATTGGGAAGGAAAGAGGGACAAATTTATATGCAACTTTTGTAACAGTAGTTCAGGCCACTTAAACGCAGTGCAAAGTCTATCAGGGAAGAATAACAAAAGAAAACCAAAGTGCTATTTTGTATGAAAGTTGGAAGATGTTTTGTTACATGACATTTGTTTAATTTTTTTCTTTTTTAAAAAAAAATCACAAACCCCCTAAAACTAAATTTGCATTACATGTATAAAATCAGGCGTTGGGTTTAAAAAAAAAATCTGGCCTGTATATCCAGATTTCAAGATATGTGCTCAAATAAAACATTGTCAGAGCTAAGAAGAAAACTGTCTCAAATTGCCTGAAGCTAATTTTATGTTTGTACTTTTCCTTTCTCATTCATACAGTAATAGTACTCATTCTCATAATATGATTACACAGTTGGATATGTATCATTTTATATAGTGCTTTAGAGTGTTCAGAGCACCCTATAAATTCTCAGGAGTCTTGCAGAGTGAGCCAGTATACAGTTAGGGCTAAAGCACAGTCACCTAAGTGATTTCATGACAGACACAGTATTTGAACTTAGCTCAGTTGCTAAGTCTTAGTGAGGATTTACTAGATCTTATCTAGATAGATCTTATATACTGATATTGTCATGTTCTATCAGCCGAATATCAGACTTGAATGAAAATATGGATATTTAACATTACCATCTTCTGAGAATACCTGGTGACATGCAAACAGCTTCCATATGGCTGCCACAAATCTAATTGCTTATATGCCTGTCTGCATAACAAGTGATTTGCCTAGAGCAATCCACCATGCATTGCTCACAGATTCCTCTACCCAAAGCCCTTTTGCCTATCAAATTAACAGTTAACCAGGACTGCCGATTTTAAACTGAATTATCCTATATGGATTCTGTTGCACCATTCTTCCTGAAGTAGAAGGGCTTTTTATTTCATGTAGCCAAATTCAAGGTTTACATCATGTAAGCCAAAATAAATAGGAAGAAATTTTGCTAAATATATTTGTATATATTGAACTAACCGGTAAATTCATTTCTAAGAAGACAAGACAAGTTTTCTTTATTCAAAGAGTAAAAGGATCGCAGAAGGAATGAAGAAAGCCGCACCAAGTTCTTCTACATGAATGCTGACGTCAGTTAAGCACTGTCAATACTGTCCCAGTTTCTGAACTGTTGTTGGATACTGCCTATCTTTTTGCAAGCCCTTAGCCCCTATAACCAGAGGGTTTTCTTTTTTAAGAGTAGACAGCTGTAACTGTCTAAAAGTACTAGACATCACTAAAATACAACAAGGTAGGCAGCACATAGACTATTAAAGGTTGGGATGAAAAACAAAGGCAAGGGGAAATATAGGAACTTTACAGAATAATGGCAATTTTTAATATTCTCCAGTAGTCATTGTACTGTTTGAAATACTCTTCTCTTGCTTAAGATTGTGGAGTGCCATTGCAACCCAAAGCTGACAATACTTCTTTGGTCATTCTGTGAAGGGGGAGACAAATGGGTTGTCAAGAGGTCAAGGATAGATAGAAAGCAGTGGGATGCAGTTGGGATAGAATTTGATGGTAGTGAAGGGGAGATGAAGTGAGAAAGGAATTACTGAGTTCTATCCAGTGAACCTTTTGATAAATACATGGTTACAGACTGCCTACCACAAGCTTCTGATATCCCATGAGATGCAGACTGAATCTGCTGTTTGACCCCAGCCTAAACCTGATCATGGTAGATGTCTAGTATGCAATAGAAGTGCATGAAATGAATCTGAAACACCTCTGCTGGTTTGGAGAGCAGATGACTCAGTGTGAGGTCTGCATGCATGCATGCCTCAGGTCTAAACACCATGAAGTTACCCGAAGGTGTTCCAATTACATGGAATTACCATCCCTATTAAACAGCTGTCCTTGCCATCAAGTATCATTAGGTGGAAATTGGTTTCCTGGGAGGCATCTTGATTAAGTGATGGTTTCCAATTAAGCAGTGTACTGTAGTAGTTAATCAGAATTTATAGATCAATGCAGTGTATTGGCTATCCTGTCCCCCATTTTCTCAGCTTGATTTATGAGGATCCCTTCAGGCTGCCATGTCTAGTTCACTAGTCCGATTCTTTTTCTGTAGCCCAAGATCATGGCTTGACAAAGATACTATGCATGCAAGGGCAAGGCAAGAGAAATCTTACAGTCTTCTGTTTTAATGCTGAATCTTTGATCGGAAACAAACGCTGCATAAATGTGTGATATTAACAGAGTGTTGTTAACTGTGATAAATCTTCAGCTGATTTTGTTTTTCTTCATGAACAAATGCAGTTGGGATAGGAAGAAGGAGAGGCACCTGAAAAAATGCTTGCATGGAAGAATATAATGCCTAGGATAGTACCTTTTAAAGCTTTTCTTATATCCTCTTGTACCCCATAACCAGCCCTTTATCAGAAGAGAAATTTACTGTAAGCATGGATATTATTATCAATGCATAGCAGTATGTAACATTGTGGTATAGAGATTAGAGTGCTGGGCCTGGCTCAGAACCTCCACTTATCATGCACTACTCAGTCTCAGCCTAACCTACCGGTAATTCACATAGTGATTGTGAGAATAAAATGGAGAGCAGAAAACAAAGCCTGAGTGACTTTGGAGGGACTTTTGGTGGGATAAAAATGGAGAGAGTGCAAGACATCCACACCCTACTGCTGTAGATCTTGCATCCTGTTCCATAATGGGATATATAGACATGCTCATGTACACTTTGACTATGCATTCCTTGGAAGTCTAGAGGAAATGCTTTGACATTAAAGCAAGCCTTTCACTATTGCACCTAAAATATAGTATGAAGTCTTGAAATTTGATTAATTTTTCAAATTTAGATCCGTTACAAGTAAAGATGCGGTTGAGACAGCCTTACATCTGACAGTAGCAAAAATCAGTTATAGCAATAGGCCTAACTCTGTTTTGGCTGGAATTTGAAATAAAACTGTCATTTGAGACAGTAAAAGAAATTGCCCTTCTCCAGTGGTCCCAGGAGTGGGCCAGTCCTCACTCTTGGGATCATAGCTCCTCCTCTTCGATAGCAGGGCTTAACAAACTTGACCCGGAGGGGAGGTGCTTGATCCTCAGAACTCAGTTTCTTTAGCCCTGCCATCGAAGCAGGACGTGCTATAGAGCCCCTTTGTGGCTCCTGGCCCGGTAAATTATAGAAAGAAATGAAGAAGAAGAAGAACAAGAGGAACATACCTATTGAAAATTTCCTGGATGGCAGAAGGGAAGGCAAGAGCTCCCTCTTTTGGCCGTTCTGGGAGGATCTCTTCTTCCCGCGTTTTTTCCAACGGCGCCAGAGGAGCCTCGGAGTGAGGCACGCGCGCGCGAAGCCCTCCCCCTGCTCTTTCCAGCCCGGTGGACGTGCCGAAGGCTGTTGATCGTTCCTTCTCCCAGTCGCCCTGCAAAGGCACTCCGGCAAACCCGGGGGCCTTGGGGACAAAGGAATTAAGGGAGAGGAGGAGAGAGGGAGCGAGCAGCTGGGAGAGGACTCGTGTTAGCACGCAGCCCTCCTGGAACGACAGAGGCAGAAGCGTTTGGAAACCCAGCAGCGGTAAGGCTTGCATTGGGAAAGCTCTGCAGAGTGGTGGGGGATTAGAGGAGGTCAGTTGACCTAGCCCTTATGGTCCCATTCCCAGGAAGCCTCCAGAAGAGGAAAGTTTTATGTTGGGAGCTACTGGCAGCCAGTTATGGTTTTCAGCGCTTCCCCCCCCCACTCCCCCCCCCTTCCATTCATTCCCTATCCCTTAGCCTCTCTGGTATAGAGAAGTCTGGCTATCTATTTGGCCATTGGGAAAAGGGGAAGGAAACAAAACAAGGGAATGTTTGTTTTTTTGTTGATCCCAGTGTTGAGCTGGTGGGGGAAAGGAGTGTATGGAGGGGCTTATTTTGGCAGGAATGGAAGCCATTTTGGTTGTGCCTTCTTTTGTTATTGCAGGGCCATACATTCTAAGATGGCCGCTTCCACCAGATTCCCCAAGGGAGCTGTAATGGAGGAGGGCACTTGTGATTTGGAGCTGGCTGATTCACCAGCACAGGAAGAAAGGGCAGAAGTTCATCATGATGATATTTCTGCAGATGAGGCAAAGTCTAATCTTCTATCCTGGATACAAGAACTGGTTAGAAAGGAGGTCCAGGCAGCCTCTGTGGCTACTCCAACCCCCCCCCCCCCACTCAAAAGAACATCCAAGACTAAACACTTAGAGGCTGATAAGGAAGAGGAAAGTTTTTCCCCTAGACCTCTTAAGCGCAGCAGGACAGAGGTATGCTCCTGTCCCTCTGATCAATAGGAAGAGGATTCTGACTTATCGGATGCCTCTTCATCTCCAGATACTGGGGAATTCTCTGAGGAAGAGGAGGGGGTAGCCTCTACTCATTCCAAATTTTTTCCTGCGGACGTGTATACACGCTTACTCCCAAAGGTGATTAGAACGCTGCAGATTCAGTACACCCCCAAATGCAAAGATGAGGAGGATACAGAGTTTCCTTTGGGTATGGAAGACATCATTCCAAAATCAGGGGCCAAACCCCTACAGGTGCCATTGCCGTCAGGTTTCTTTTTTATTATCAGGTCAGAGTGGGAGCACCCGGCCAAGCCAAAAACAGTTTCTTCTAATTTTTCTAAGTTCTTTTCATTCATCCCAGAGGTGGCTAAGAGGCTGAAGTTACCTGTGGTGGATGACCCGGTTAATAGTTTGGCTTCTAATTCCATACTCCCGATGGATGCAGATGGAATGCCAAGGGACCCTACGGATAAACGCTTTGAGCAGGCTCTGTGGAGGGATTTTGAAGCCTCGGCCAGCTCTTTGAAGGTGTCAGCCACCTCTTCTGTAGAGCTTCAGTCCCTCTTCTGTAGAGCTTCATATATTTGGCTATCTGACCTGGCTAAGAGGGATGACCTGCCTAAGAACGTCAAGGACTCTCTTAAAAAGATAACGTTAGCCACGGCTTTTGCATCAGACTCTACTCTGGAAGCGGTTCAGCTGTCAGCTAGAGCTATGGCCTGTAGCATTACGGCCAGAAGAAGTACCTGGCTACGAAACTGGGATGCGGATCCTTCAGCTAGAGCTAAGGTTGCTGCAGTTCCGTTTAAAGGGTCCTCACCCTTTGGAGAAGGTTTGGATAGATACCTTATTGAGGACAGAAATAAGAAAAAAGTTCTGCCATCCAAACGATGAGATAACAGGATGAGACAAAGGTTTCAGTCTTTTCGTGGTAATAGGAGAGAGTCCAGGCAAGCATCCTTCAAGCCATACAGAACAAAGTGGCAGTCGAAGCCTAGAGATGGTAGACCTTCCTTCACGGGGAAACAGAATCAGCCCGCTAAAGGCCAAAAGAAGCCCACCTTAGCGTGACTGGGACGAGTCCACGGACACAAGTCAGATAGGGGGACGACTTCAGAGATTCTCCCATGTGTGGCATCAAACAGTTTCAGACAGATGGATGTTGGACACAGTGACCAACGGCTACTCTCTGGAGTTTTACTCCCCCCCCCCGACACCGTTTTTTGGAAGTACAAAGATCACAGTCTCCTGAGAAGCATCGAACACTACTGCTAGCCATCGACCATCTAGTTTCGATAGAAGCCATCAAACTGGTACCTCCGTCAAAGAAATTTCAAGGCACATACTCAGTCTTTTTCGTGGTACCCCAAAAGAATGGGGATGTTCGGGCGATACTGGATCTGAAGTGGGTGAACAGGTCGCTTATCACAAAAAGGTTCCGGATGGAGACACTGAGGTCCATACTTCTTGCCATCCAGCGGGGGGACTTCATGGCCTCCATAGATCTGTTGGAAGCCTATCTTCATATTCTGATCGCCAGGGGTCATCGGAAGTTTCTTCGTTTCTCTTACGACGGGCGGCATTTCCAATACAGAGCCTTGCTGTTTGGGCTCAAGTCGTCTCCCAGGGTGTTCACAAAAGTTCTGGTCACTCTGGTGGCAGCCCTCAGGTTACAGGGGGTGTCGATTTTTCCATATCTGGACGACATTCTGGTCAAGGCCCCGTCGGCGGAGCAGACGAAGAAACACCTTGATCTGACCATGAGGCTGCTCAGGGCGCATGGGTTCGTCATAAACATTCAGAAGAGTTTCTTGCTTCCTTCCCAGTCTCTGATGCACCTAGGTATTCAGCTCGATTCCAACAAGGACAAGGTCTTTCTGACTCCGGAGAGACAGACAAAGATTTTACAGCTGATGGCAAAAGTCAAGCAAAGGAAGCGAGTCAAACTGATGCTACTGGCAAAATTACTGGGAATGCTGGTCTCGTGCCAGGACGTAGTTCAGTGGGCGCGTTTTCACACAAGGCCACTTCAGAAATTTCTTTTACCTTTTCAGAAGCAAATAGGTGCCAGAAGCCCAATCTCTCTGACACTGCCAGCTGACCTATCGAGAGCCCTCGAGTGGTGGCAGGCTCCCGGCCTTTTTTCCTTGGGGCAGGAGATGCGGGAACCCAAGAGAGTGGTGGTGACCACAGACGCCAGTCTTTTTGGTTGGGGAGCTCACAGGTCGGGAGCAGTAGCGCAGGGTCAGTGGAGCGACCAGGAAGCCAGGGAAAGCATAAACCTTCTGGAGTTGAGAGCCATACATCTGGCCATGCTTCACATGAGACAATGGGTGGTCGGGACTCACGTCCTGATACAAACAGACAATATGACGGCAAAAGCCTATGTAAATCGCCAAGGCGGCACCAGGCACAGAAAGCTACAAGGCGAAGCGGAGGCCCTCTTCAGGTGGGCGGAAGGTCATCTTCTGTCCATCAAAGCCACACACGTGGCAGGAAAAGACAATGTGGTGGCAGATTGGCTGAGCCGACAGGTGCTGAACCAGTCGGAATGGTCACTTCACCACGAGACATTTCATGAGATTTGTCAAAGATTTGGGACACCGGGTGTGGACCTGTTTGTGTCGGACAACAATCATCAGGTGCCACAGTATTTCTCAAGGACAAGAAACAGAGGAGCAGTTGCTATCGACGCTCTAAATTCAGACTGGCCAAGGACTCTATTGTATGGCTTTCCTCCGTTCCAAGTCCTCCAAAGGTTTTTGCAGAGGGTCCAGGAACAGAACGCGGAGGTGATTGTGGTGGCCCCCTTTTGGCCTCGGAGAGCCTGGTTCCCGGAACTGCAAAGACTGTCAATAGTAGAGCCATGGCAGATTCCTACGAGGTGGAATCTACTTTCTCAGGGCTGCCTGCAGCATCCGCGACCAGAAATGTTTCAGCTCACTGTTTGGAGATTGAGCGGCAGCAGTTAGTTAGGCTAGGTTATTCCACTCCAGTAATAGACACCATGTTGTCCTCTAGAAAGGCTTCAACTAACAGAAGCTATAATGTCACTTGGCAGATTTTTCATGCCTGGTGTGTGGTTAAAGGGGAAGATCCTCTACAGGCCTCGGTGTCCGTGGTGTTGTCTTTCCTACAGGAGGGACTAGAGAAAGGCCTTAGTACCAGTACGCTGCGTAGACAGGTGGCGGCCATAGCAGCGGTGATGGGATCTAAGAAGGGCAATGCTATTTCAACACATCCACACATCCGGAGGTTTCTGAAGGGGGTGGCTTTGATTAATCCACCGCAGGTCCATAGATTTCCATCGTGGAATTTGAACACGGTGTTGAAGGCACTCTGTGGCAAGCCCTTTGAGCCTATGGCATCATGCAGCCTGAAGTTGCTCACCTTTAAGGTGGTATTCTTAGTGGATATCACTTCGGCGCGTAGAGTGTCGGAGCTTCAGGCTCTGTCCATACATAAGGATTTGTGTGTATTCCACCAGGATAAAGTCGTGCTCCGCACTGATCCGGCCTTTGTGCCAAAGGTGAATTCCCGTTTCCATAGGGTGGAGGACATTGTGCTTCCCTCTTTCTGCCCTAATCCGGTTCATGAGAAGGAGAAGGCGTGGCACTGTCTGGATGTTCGTAGAGCCCTTAGCTTCTATCTGGACAGAACCAAGGACTTTCGCCTGTCTGATTCCTTGTTTGTTTCTTTCAGGGCTGCAGACACTGGGCGCAAGGTATTGCCTCCACCATTAGCAGGTGGATCAGGGGATGCATTAGTGAGGCCTATAAGGCAACAGGACTGGAGCCCCCGGTAGGGGTGACGGCTCATTCACTTAGAGGGGCTGCTACTTCAGTGGCCTATAGGGCTTTTCCTTCCCTGGAGGTGGTGTGTAAGGCGGCTACTTGGAAGTCAGTTCATTCCTTCACTAGGCACTACAGGATTGATAAGGTGGCTTCGGCTGAGGCTGCGTTTGGAAGGAAAGTCCTCCAACACGTGGTCTCTGGGCAAAGCTGAGAGGCCCGCCCTGGGACACGGCTTTTTTACGTCCCAAGAGTGAGGACTGGCCCACTCCTGGGACCACTGGAGAACGGAATATTCTTTTCACTTACTGTGAAGTCTTCCTTCTCTGTGGTCCCGGAGTGGTCCAGTCCTACCCACCCAGTTGTGTCTAACAGGTTTCAGCTTTGACCTGGGACCTCGGGGTTGGAAGTCGTAACTGAATCCGGTGTAGTACACTGTTAGGTTTGGGTTTTTTCCGCCATAGAGTCCTTTAGACAGGGGCTCAGGATATGTGTAGGAGAGGGTTGTGTTTGTTCCCTGGAAGTTTCCTTTCTCCTATTTATGTTGGAGTTATACTTAGGGAGGTGTGGTAGCTGGCAGACGATCTGAGTTCTGAGGATCAAGCACCTCCCCTCCGGGTCAAGTTTGTTAAGCCCTGCTATCGAAGAGGAGGAGCTATGATCCCAAGCGTGAGGACTGGACCACTCCGGGACCACAGAGAAGGAAGACTTCACAGTAAGTGAAAAGAATCTTCCGTTCCCCCCACCCACCTCAACGTACTTGTTACCAGATGAAGAAATCCTCTTTTTAAAAAGAAGTTCAATTTGGAAAGCCCATTTTCACCATCTCAGAGTAGAACTTTTTAGCATTAATAATGTCAGCTAGTCTACATACTAGTGTTACATTGTGCAGCATGGTTGTGCTGTCCTAGGACAGTATGGAAACAGGTACTTTCATTGGAAACAAATGACAAGATGCAATTAACATATTGCAGTATTCACAGTCTTTCACCTGTCCTTGAAAGCTTGCTTAGGCTGTAATTCTCTGCATATCAGGGGATTGAAGGTTTAGCATAAAGTGGTCATGTTAATAGTTCTTGGGAAGCACCCAGCCTGCTTTGAATGGTCAGTGGATTGTAGTCATTGGAGTCCATGGAGAACAAAAAGTTCTTGTGGATTTCCACAAGTTGGTTCAGCACCACTAGCTCCCATCCACGTCTGAAGATTGCATTCTGAGCAGTTAAAAGAACTAATTCAGCAATATCCAGTCACTGATCTGTGGCCTTATAACTTCCACCATATGGTAGACGGGGGAGGAATCCTTGTTTCATAGCTTTGGGCTGCCAAATGTCTGCCTCTGCTCACAGTGAGCTTTTAAATTACCTACAAAATGATATTTGTTTCTATCACCCATCTTAAATTTTATATGTGGGAGATGCTAGGAACAGGGTGCATCTCTCTGAATTTTGGATGCTGGAACAAAATGTGTCTCCTATTAAAACCAACAAAAATGCATAACAAACATAGAGTTAGCCCAAGCCTGAAATTTTCATATGTGGGGGGTCATTTTTGCTGAATGGCAAACCTCAAACTCCCCCCAGGCTATTCCCTTGTGTCCCCTGTTCCCACAGGAGCAGCGCTTGGGGGAGAATTTTGGGGTGGGAACTGGAGGGAACTGGACTTCTCATTCCACTAAGGGTGAAGGGGACCTTGCATGGAAAACATGTATGATTCTTTCAAAAATACATGAAGACAGAATTTGATATTCCACCGCCCTTCCAATTCTGCTACAGTGGATTTACTAAAAACAGTTTGCTCTCATTCCTATTTTATTGACTTTTATGCTGCTAGAAGAGAAGATATAGTATTACAGTAACTTCCCATCATGTCACTGGCTTGCTGCCCTCTTCTATCTATCCAGGGATGATCTTTGTTAGAACCATTTTAACTACTGGGCATCAACCCAATTTCAGGAGCAGGCAAATGCCTTTTGCTTTACCATATTAAGAAATGGTGAAGGGGAACTGAGGAAGATACTTCCACATCCATTTCCAAATCTTTCAAGCCTAACAAAAAGTTAAAATACTAAACTCCCCCTCCCCCCAAAAAAACCCCTGGCACATATGCACGCACACATGCACAAGCAAGGTGAGAGAAACTACAGGTCTCTATATGTAAAAGGAACTCTTCAACTGTGCATGAAAGTTCATATTAAAGATGGGGAGGCAGAGGTAGATATGTTTCTTTTAAAAAAGCCAAACACCCTCCCAAAAGAACAGCATACTAGGAGGTAGGGTTGCCAAGTCCAATTCAAGAAATTTCTGGGGACTTTGGGGGTGGAGCCAGGAGACTTTGGGGGTGGAGCCAGGAGACACTGGGGTGGAACTAGGAGCAAGGGTGTGACAAGCATCACTGAACCCCAACGGGGGTTTTGGCCATCACATTTCAAGGGACGGCACACCTTTTTAAATGTCTTCCTTCCCTTCACCCTCCCCTTCTCTGATTTCACCTCAGAGGCGGAGCGGGCAACGCCGCTGTGCTGCTGCCGCCTCTTCTCCGCTTCACCGTAACTGCTCCTCCGAGATGGGCTCAGGCTGAGCCCATCTTGGAGGAGCAGCTACAGTGAAGCAGAGAAGAGGCGGCAGCGCAGCAGCGTTGCCCGCTCCGCCTCTGAGGTGAAATCAGAGAAGGGGAGGGTGGAGGCAGGCCAGGAGCGTGGCGAGCCGTGAGTCCGGGTCCTAGAAGGACCCAGATTTGCGGCTCGCCACGCTCCTGGCCTGCCTCCACCCTCCCCTTCTCTGATTTTACCTCAGAGGCAGAGCGGAGCAGGTGATGCTGCTGCGCTGCTGCCGCCTCTTCTCTGGTTCACCTTAGCTGCTCCTCCAAGATGGGGCGGCTCGCCACGCTCCTTGGCGCCGTTTCCCCCCTCCCCCCGCTTCCGTTTTTTTGGAAAGCGGGGGAAGAGGCTGTAAATCCTGGGGTCCCCCACCAGGGTGGGAGGGTTGGGAAGCCTACTAGGAGGGGAAGTAAACATGTACTGCCAATGCCTTACTTACTTACTTACTTATTGGGTTTATAGCCCGCCCTATCCCCAAAATGGGCTCAGGGCAGCTCACAACAGTTAAGATATAAATAAATAACAAAAACATACAATAGAAACCAGTTAAAAACTATCAAACAATCAAAGCAAGATTGATAAAACTTGATAAGCAATAAACAAGATAAAACTTCAGGGCAGTCCTTAATGCTTCCTGTGGACAATGTCCAATGACATATTTCTGTAGCCAGGGGAGGTCAAGACAGGCTAAATGCCCATTGCTTCAACCAAAGACCTGGCAGAACAGCTCCATTTTGCAGGCCCCATGGAACTGTAACAAGTCCAGCAGGGCCCTGATCTAAATTAGAGCATGCTCAATCAGGCCAGGGACTACCAGTAGGTGCTGATCAGCAGAGTGCAAGGCTCTCCGGGGCACATATCTTACAGTTCTTCATATTTTAAAACATTTGTCTCCTAGCAGGCCTGCTGGTTCTTTGATGGATATCAGGAGGTAAATTGTTAGTCACAGACTAGAACAAGCATAGTCAAATGAATGCACCTCAAACAGGTTTGATTTGTATATACGCATTTTAGTCCTCCATACCATTTATTTTTAAAAAGAGGTCTCCAGCCAAAGTGAGCCAAATTTAGACCCCAACAAATTTGGATGCCTCTGACAAGGAGTTATAGCTTCTAAAAGGTTCATGTCTCTGAGTGCCCCCCTCCCCTCCATCATGAGCCTGGAATAGGAGTCTTCCCCCACAAAAGTCATGTGATGGAGGCAGGGAGAGCACTTTTCCGTCAGTTCTCCTTTCATTCCCATGGAGGCCATAGACTGCAGACAAGGTATCATACAGCCCACAATGCGGAAAGGAGAATATACTCCAATCTGTAGTCTGGAGATGTAATTCTAGGAGAACACTACATCTTATTGTGGTTGGTAACCCTAATTAAATAGGGTTTACAGTAGGAGGGAGGACATTAGCAAAAACTGTTCTGCTCCTCCACCAGAAGTACTCTTTTGGCAGCAAACAAACAAATTTTGGATCAAAATCAATGTTTTAGGCAGAGATTTCAAGTTCATTGAAGTGTCCATGCTTAGAAATAACACCAGAAGGATCAGGCCTAGTTCTCACTGTGATACACATTAATCCAGGAGTGTCAAACATGCAGTTAGGGGACCAAATCAGGCCCTCAGAGCACTCCTATCAGGCCCCTGAGCAACTGGCTGCCATCTGCTTCTTTCTCCCTATATCTTGCTTCCTTCTGCATAACAGCTTGTTTTGCAGGGCTTGCTCATTTGCACAGGAACTACAGAGCAAAAACTCTGCTTTCTCCATTGGCTGAGGCTCCTTCCTATATATATTTGTGTTTGTGTTTTGTATAAAATTTATATCTCTGCTACCTGATCTTAAATAGGTACATACATGGCCTGGCCTGGCCCAACATGGCTCAGCCCAACCCAACATGGCCCGGCCCAACCAGATCTCATTTATGTCAGATCCGGCCTTCATAACAAATGAATTTGACACCCCAGCATTAATCATTTCAGATTGCACAACTGAAACGTCCTCACTACAAAAAAAAAAAGAAAGAAAGGTTTAATCACTTTGTATAGAAAACAAGATGTGGAAAAGAACAGTTCTATCCTACTCTGGCATACTGATTTTTCTGGGTGCACAAGTATATTATTTTTTATTTTTTGTATACAGAAGCAAGTAATCACGTCCCTCCACATGTGAAGTGGTACAGGCCAGACATGTTTCTCATTTCTGCAAAGTAGGCCACTTGCCATTAAATGAATGTATTTCTTCCATAATTTCCTTTGTTTACCAAGACAAACCACCAGGTGGCACAACCCACATAGTAAACAAGTTACAGTTGCCCTTCAGAAGCCAGAAGAGAAAACCCTTTTACCATGACCGGGGCAAATTTCACTAAGATCTACTTATTTAAGCAGCCATTATTTATATTTGCATTTTAATAGCTCTAAATTGCTTTAAGAGGCAGAATTTTAAAAATGTTAAAACTGTTTATAGAAGCTTGCAGAAGTTTATAGATATAAATGAAGCTTTCAAAAGCAATACCCACATCAAACAAGGTAATGGGATTCTATCAGAAAAAGGAGCATTTTGGAAGTGTTCTACTATAGAACATATGATTTTGTATTTATGACCATTTTTTGCAAGAAACAATGCCAGCATTTAACAATGCACACACATTTCAGGAACTGGAACCTGGGACATTATCCATTTATGCTACCTCTTATCTGTTTGTTCTGGCCTCATTTTTCCTCAGATAATAAAAGAGCTTCATTTTCTCCTTTTTTGGCTGGCTGACAGGAAAAGTAACTGAAGGTGAGAACGAGTTTTATACTTTTATTACAGTTTACATGATGCCATATAATATTCTTTAACTAGCGTTCACTGATTAATGTTTACTAGACTTGCTCTCAGAGAGCAAAATCACTTTAGATGCTTCCTTCACTAGGATTAAGAATACAAACAAGTTAAGAGATTAACATTTCAAATAGGAAGTTCATTAATAGTGTAAATTGCCTGCTACTGCAAATAGGGGCAGCTCTCAACTTTTGAGATTATCAATGTACTAAAAGACATTTATTGTAGATGTTCTGCCTGTTCTATGCCAAGTAAGTATACAAATAAGAGAAATATAAAAGCCTTATCTGACACCAAAAACCAGGTATTTTGAGAGAAGGCTGGAAAAAGCTGATTGCAACGATCAACAACCATGATGCCTCTAGTTTGGGGGCACTTGTTAACAGGGGCTTTGCAGTACCCTCTCAAATGTGATGCCATATTGCCTCTACTGTATGGGAAAACCATTCGGGGGGAATGTTCTGTTCATTAATTACACCCACAATATATTTAGCCTTTCAGATAAACCCTCCACCAGCTCCCAATAACACTAAAGGAAGTGGCCAGTCTTATTAGAAATCTTTAAATGTGTAAAGCCCTGGGCCTGGATTTTATTGTCAATGAACTCTTTAAGAGTAATGTCTCTGGATGGAGTAGGAGTTTGGCTTCCTTTATTCTCTAACATATGTAACAATGGTTTTATTCCACAATCATGGTTAAATTCAATAATTGTTCCAAGGGTGATCATTCTCCTTCAGAAAATTACATTAGCTTATTGTCTTACCTTGCAAAACTATTTAGTTCATATTTAGTTATAAAATTACAAATTTGGTTGACAGACCATTGTAGATGTTCTTGCACATTTGCCTGAGAAGTATAGTAAACTGCCTGAGGTAAATTGTATGCAGCTTTTACTGATCTAAAAAATGCTTTTGATAGAATACCCTGAACCAGATTATGGGGAAAACTAGCAAAGATTTCCATTGATTGTTGGCTTCTCTGGCTAATTTACAAACTGTATCAGAACAATATGGCACAGGTAAGCTATGAAAATAGTGGTCAGTTAACAAAAGAAATTCAAGAGGTGTTCACCAAGAATGCCTCTTGGCCCCTTTCCTTTTTGATTTATATAGGCTATAAATTTATATATAAATGACATATTTATATATAAATGACATCAACAGTGACCTCTCAAGTGAACACTTTCGCCCCCTCACTTGTTTCAGACCGCTATTTCAAATCTGTTTTATGCAGATGATGCTGTATTCAGTGGCATAGGAAGGGGGGGCGGGGGGGCGGGTCGCCCCAGGTCTGGGGGCCCCCCGCAATTGCCAAGGGGGGTCCCAAACAATGGCCGTGTCCCAGCTCAGTGCTCCGGCCGCTAAGCAAGCAAGCAAGCGCTGCGTCTTCGAGTGCCCTTGGGAAAGCTGCCTGCTGCCGCCCCCGGCCGGTAACTAGCAAGAGCTCTCCCGCTTCCTCTTTCCGCCCTCCCAACGCAACCTTGTCAGCCAGCGCGGCGCCTCCCAGCCAGCGTTGCAGGTGAATCCCTCCCCCTCCTTGCCTGCAGGGCGGGCTGCCTTCCTCGCCCAGCATTCAGGGTTGCGGTTTGGGGGTTTTTTTGTGGGGGGGGGGGAGGAGAGGGAAGCAGTTGCCACGCCAGGTCGGCCTTCGCATCCAAAGATGCGGGGCTTTCTAGCCCGTGGTTGGTTAGGGGAGGGGAGGGGGGAAGGAGCGGCCGCTGTTGCAGGAACTCTTTCCTTTACACGTTTCTATAGACGCGTAAGGCTGCATTCTTTTGTACTTCCAAGTTACGTCCCGGGCAAACCAAACTTGTCATTGACTTGGTTGTGAAGAAGGTACAATGACAATCCCACATCACGCTAGGGTTGCCAGGTCCGACTCAGGAAATATCTGGGGACTTTGCAGGTGGAGCAAGATTGTGACAAGCAGGACTGGACTCTGAAGGGAGTTCTGGTAATCATTTTTAAAGTGACCCGCGCTTTTCTGCTGAGACTTAAGGCAGATTGCTAGATTTTGGCCGGGGGGTGGGGGGTGGAATTAATTAGACATCAAGAATGCCAGTTAGCAGTGCAGTAGGTTTAAATACATCTATGGCAGTTTTCTTTGTATTGAGATTTTAATTTAAAACTGAAAACCTTCAATCTTGGGAGGCCTTCAGAGCCAGAGGAATTTGTCACAGGCAGGTTTTCAACCTGAGCTGCTGTTTGGGTAGAACTAGACTTGAGGCTTTTTTCCCTCTTGGGCAACCCTGGGATTAGTTTTTGTTTTGTTATTTGATTTGACAACACAGGGATGACCAGATTCAGGCTGGAACATTTGGGCTCACTTCGACTGTAAGCCCCGTTGAACACATTCAGATTTATGGCTGGTTAGCCCAGGTAAACTCAGTCTCATCAGATCTTGGAAGCTAAGCAGGGTCAACTGTGGTTAGTACTTGGATGGGATACTTCCTTGAAATAACCAGTCTGGAGGAGAGGGGCAGGCTTATTCAGCCACCTCCCTGAATATCTTTCAGGCCTCCAGTAGAGGTGGGTCACCAGAGGTCATCATTACTTCCAAGTGTGGACACACACACATGAAAATACAAAAATATCCCACACACAAAAAACTGTAGGGCTGAGCATTGGGTGTACTCAAACTATATAGGAGCCCCTCCTTCCCCCAATTTGTGCCAGCATTGGCCTTTGCATGCCTTATGGGGAAAGATTATTTGAATTCACAGGTAAAGGTATGGAGGAACCAGAGCTGGATTTATGTCCAAACTAAGTCAACTTGAGTTTAAGGACTCAGATCATGAGGGGCCTCTAAATATAAACAGATTATTAAAGATTACACATGTAGTTTTTATAATGGGTCATTTTTAATCTTAACTGAAAATGAGAAAAAGGGGGTGAGGAGAATAAATTTAACCCAATCCAAACGGAAGTAAGTACAAGAAGGTTAAGAAAATATAAATGTATAGGCCCAATAATAATGTTAATTAAATTAAAAAATTAAAAATATAAACAAATGTGCAAAAATATACAGGAATTGGTCCCCACATTAGCCTAATTACCATTGATAATATAAAATGTCATCTATAAGTGAGAAATATTGACCCTTGCTCAGTAGTCAAACTAATAATGCTAAACATGGCTCCTGACATAACTATACCACATTCATTTATCCTAAACTGACCTAGATGAAGTTATTCTGATAATTACTGTCTGACCAAAGGCAAGGGTCAAAAGCCTTATTCCTTTTAAAATTTATTTGTATCTATTATTATAATAATCAGGTTTTTTTAAAAAAAAACAATATACATATAACAAAAAAAACATCAAACAAAAGCACTGGTGAGGTCATAGTGTACAACAAAGAGAAAAACAAAGGATACAAATATGGAAATAAACAATCTTGGATACTTAAAACTCCACAGGGTAAGAATAAAGTTAAACAGATTTATATTATAAACTCACTTATTCATTAAACATTTAATAACATAAATCATTTTTAAAGTAGAGCAGATCGTGGGAGAAGCGATTTTTTGAGAGAATATCATGTTTGGTAAGACATTCCTCTATTCGGTACCACTTACAGCCACTTAGATTGGAGGAAGGTTTCAAACTTGAGCCAAAAGGAAAGGCTGGGATATAAATATTGTAATAAATAAATACACTTGGATCAGTGGGGTGATAGGCTAGGGGCAGGACCCACCCCATTGAATTGTTCAACATTGTAATCTTCTTACTCTCCATCCCCACATTTAAATGCTAAGGGGAGGGCATCACAGGCAAGGCTTTTCTGTGGTAGTGCCTGAGTTCTTTAACTCTTTTTCCAGTAGAGTTGCCAACCTTCAGGAAGTGACATCATATCCTGTTTCTGGCGGCGTGCACAAACATAGGGGGGCCCACATAAATCTTGGGCCCCAGGCCCCCAAAGCCCTAGCTACGCCCCTGGCTGTATTGTTCCCAAGAGTCTTTAGATATAAACTACCAAAAAACTAAAATTATGATATTTTGTAAAGGTATTCTATTTTGTCACTTCTCATGGAATATGGATGGTCATTTAACTGAGCAAGTTAATTATTTTCAGTACCTAGGTGTCCTTTTCTCTTACAATATGTCATGGACCGACGATATGACTGCCACCATGAAGTTAGCATCCTGAGATTCAGACTTCAGGAGGCAACTACTTGCCAACCATCATCCAGGCATTCAAGGCCAAAGTAGTTCCACTATTACTATTCAGGGTACCTCTGACTGTTGCCAAAGTGAATCAAAAATATAATCTCTGCTTAATCTCCTTTTTACATTCCATGTCTTTTTTACCAAAGTGTGCCTCTAGTTCAGCTACCTGGTTGGAATCTGCAGAACCATCTTTAGAAGTTAAAGCCTGGATTATAGCATTTATTTTTAGGTTTATAAAAATTTCATTCTTCATAGAAGAGCTATTCACATTTACTTGTTAGAGACGATTTTTGGATTTCTTGGCAAAAATTAGTCAATAATAGATTATAGAAACTGTTTGTCTTTCGAAACTTTAAAGCCAATGGAATACTCCTCTTCATGTAAACTGATCAAATTCAGAGTGTTACACTTTGATAAATGGAGCAGCAACTGTAGATCACATAGGTTATGCTACCTGTACTATTTGGGCCTCCCTATTGAAGGTCTTTGCCTGCATACTACACATTTTTTACTGTCCTCTATTACAGAATACTCTTTACTAAGATTCGAGTAAATGTTTTATCATTAGGGGAGGTAGCAGGCAGGTTCCTATGGATTCTCTTCTCTGAACAATTTTGTGACTGTAAATCAGAGGATCTGGATAGTATTTGGCACCTTTTCATTGACTGTAAGAAGCATGAATTTGCCAGAGACAATTGGATCACAGAACACACTCAGAAGTGTGGACATGTCTCAGAACAAGACGTAGGTACAAAACTTTTGCCTGATAGTGGTCATGGTGCATGTTGGCACCAACGATGTGGAGAAATGCAGTCGTGAGGTCCTGGAGGAAAAATTTAGGCTGCTAGGCATGAGACTCAAGGCCAGGACCTCCAAGGTAGCCTTCTCAGAAATGCTACCTGTTCCACGTGCAGGACTGGAGAGACAGGCACAAATGCATGGATGAGATGATGGTGTAGGGAGGAAGGGTTTAAGTTTGTTAGGCACTGGGATGCTTTTTGGAACAAGCTGGAGCTGTACAAAAGTGACGGTCTCCACTTGTCCCCAGAAGGAACCAGACTGCTGACACTTAAAATCAAAAAGGTGGCAGAGCAGTTTTTAAACTGAATCTTATGTATGTTTGTATGTAAAGGGAAATGCAGTTGTGAGGTCCTGGAGGAAAAATTTAGGCTGCTAGGCAGGAGACTCAAGGCCATGACCTCCAAGGAAGCCTTCTCAGAAATGCTACCTGTTCCATTTGCAGGACTGGAGAGACAGGCACAAATGCGTGGATGAGACGATGGTGTAGGGAGGAAGGGTTTAAGTTTGTTAGGCACTGGGATGCTTTTTGGAACAAGCGAGAGCTGTACAAAAGTGACGGTCTCCACTTGTCCCCAGAAGGAACCAGGTTGCTGATGCTTAAAATCAAAAAGGTGGCAGAGCAGTTTTTAAACTGAATTTTTGGGGGAAAGCCAACAGGAGATGAAATGTCTCTGGTTCAGGATGACTCATCTCAAAGAGATGAAGGGTTAGCTTTTACTGTTCTATAGACAATGGATTAGAGTTGTCCACTGAGATGGTGACAAACAGTATGGATTGTCTGCCAAAGTCTCGAGGCAGCAGGAGAAAGGTTGCAGGCCTAACTTGCCTGGGAAATTATAGATGTTTATATACAAATGCTAGAAGTGTCTGAGGTAAAATCGGGGAGTTGGAATGCTTAGTGTTTGTAGAATCTTTCGGGATCAAGTGCCGTGTTCTACTGGAGAGAGTTTTTGTTCCAGACGTTTCGTTCTCAGCTGCGGAGAACATCCTCAGTGGCGTTGCAGCCAGAGCAGGTGCTCAGACCTTCTTGGCTGCTGTGCATTGAGTGGAGCCAGGGCTGCTGGAGAGCTGCTATTTCTAGGCTGGAGGGGGTGTGATGAAAGGGCAATTGGTTTGTGGATGTGCCCATTGTTTGGTGGGGCTTCCTAGAAGGGTAGTGATAAGGAAACTGGCTGTTGTATGTGACCATTGTTCTGTGTTAATTGCTGGGAGGGTTGGAAGGGGTTTGAAGATAAGGAAGATGGTTGTTGACTGTGCTGATTGTTCTGTGGAATTTGCTGGTTGTTCTGAGACTTTCTGCAATTTATAGTCTGTATGGGTGTTTTGCAGAGCTGGGTACCAAGATTGGTGGATGAAAATGCCTTCTTCCTTTCTGTTAAAATTGTGCTGGTGTTTGTAAATCTCAATAGCTTCTCTGTTCAGGCGGGTATGATAATGTGAGACCGTAGAAAGAACTTCAGTTCTTTCAAAGTGGATGACATGGTCTCCTTCTTGAAGTGCATGTTCAGCTACAGCTGATTTTTCTGGCTGAAACAAGCGACAGTGTCTCTTGTGTTTGGTGAGACGGGTGTTGATACTGCGTTGGGTAGTGCCAATGTAGACTGCACCACAGGAGCACGGTATTTTGTAGACTCCAGGGGTTGAAAGTGGATCTCTCATATCTTTGGCCGAGCGCAGCATGTGGCGGATCTGTTGTGTGGGTTTGAAGACTGTGTCAACATTATGGCGTTTGAGAATTTTGCCAATGCGGTCGGTGACAGATTTTACGTAGGGCAGGAAGGCTGTACCCACATTTGTGTGTGGCTCGGGATTTGGTGTGAATGGTCTCCTGGGATGGAGGGCTCTTCTAATTTCTTGTTGGGAGTATCCATTAGCCTGCAGTGACTGTTTGAGGTGGTGTAGTTCCTGTTGGAGTTGGCTTGGTTCACAGATGCGTGATGCACCGTGAATGAGGGTTTTTACAACTGTACGTTTTTGGCAAGGATGATGATTGGAATTCTTATTTAGATAGCGATCGGTGTGTGTGGGTTTCCTGAATACAGTGTGGCCTGTACTGTGGCCACACTGTATTCAGGAAACCCACACACACCATCTTCCTTATCTTCAAACCCCTTCCAACCCTCCCAGCAATTAACACAGAACAATGGTCACATTCAACAGCCAGTTTCCTTATCACTACCCTTCCAGGAAGCCCCACCAAACAATGGGCACATCCACAAACCAATTGCCCTTTCATCACACCCCCTCCAGCCTAGAAATAGCAGCTCTCCAGCAGCCCTGGCTCCACTCAATGCACAGCAGCCAAGAAGGTCTGAGCGCCTGCTCCGGCTGCAATGCCACTGAGGATGTTCTCCGCAGCTGAGAACGAAACGTCTGGAAGGAAAACTTTCTCCAGTAGAACACGGCACTTGATCCCGAAAGATTCTACAAACCCTAATGATGTTAACAGCCATGAAAACCTGAAATGTTGGAATGCTTAGTGTTTGGGGGAAACATAGACACTGTGGGTATTTCAGAAACTTGGTGGAATGAGGACAATCAGTGGGACACAGTGATTCCTGAATATAAATTATATCATAAGGATAGGGAGGAAAGGGTTGGAGGTGGGGTGGCTCTGTATGTCAGAGAAGGTATACAGTCCAGTAAAATTGAGAAGGTCAGAGAATTAGATTTGCTTCTAGAAATGCTTTGGGTTGAAATAATGGGCCCAAAAGGAAGTATAACTCTGGGAGTTTGTTATCGCCCACTGGATCAAAAGGTAGAGGATGATTATACTATGATGAAAGAATTAAAGATAGAGGCTAAACATAAAAACTGTGTCACAATAGGTAATTTTAACTACCTGGAGATTGATTAGGACAATATGTGTTCTGGTTGGGAGAAAGAGATTGAGTTTCTAGACACTCTCAATGACTGTGCTATGGAGCAGATGGTCACAGAACCTACCAGGGGTGGGGCAATCCTAGATTTGGTCCTAAGTAATGTCCAAGACCTGGTGAGAGATGTAAAAGTGATTGCACTGCTTGGGAGCAGTGACCATAATGTTGTTGAGTTCACTATTTGTATAAATAGGGAGTTGCCCCAAAAGACCAACACAACCACTTTTAACTTTAAAAGGGGTACATTCTCTGAGATGAGGAGGCATGTGAAAAGGAAACTGAAAGGAAAGGTAAACAGGGTCAAAACTCTTGAGGAAATTTGGAGGCTATTTAAAACTACAGCCCTAGAAGCTCAGATAAACTATACATCACAAGTCAGGAAAGGCACAAATAGGTATAAAAAAAAGCCTGCATGGTTAGCAAAGTAATGGAAGCTGTTAAAGGTAAGAAGGATTCCTTTAAGTGGCGGAAAGCTAGTCCAAGTGAGATTAATAAAAGGGAACACAGGCTGTTGCATATCAAATGCAAGACTGTGATCAGGCAGGCAAAAAGGGACCATGAGGAGCGTATTGCAAAAAACAGAAAGGCCAACAATAAAAATTTCTTCAAATATATTAGAAGCAGGAAACCAGCCAGGTAGGCAGTGGGGCCCTTGGATGACCAAGGGGTAAAAGGATTACTGAAGGAAACTGGCTGAGAAGCTGAATGCATTTTTTGCCTCCGTCTTCACTGTGGAAGACGAGAAGTGTTTGCCCGCTCCAAAACCGCTAATTTTGGAAAAGGTGTTGAAAGACCTCAGTCAGATTGAGGTGACAAGAGAGGAGGTCCTACAACTGATTGACGAATTAAAAACTAGTAAGTCACCAGGTCCAGATGGCATACATCCAAGAGTTCTGAAAGAACTCAAAGTTGAACTTGTGGATCTTCTGACAAAAATTTGTAATCTTTCATTGAAATCTGTCTCTGTTCCTGAGGACTGGAAGGTAGCAAATGTCACCCCCATCTTTAAAAAGGGTTCCAGAGGAGATCCGGGAAATTACAGGCCAGTCAGTCTGACTTCAATACCGGGAACGTTGGTAGAAACCATTATCAAGGACAGAATGAGTAGGCACATTGATGAACACAAGTTATTGAGGAAGACTCAACATGGGTTCTGTAAGGGAAGATCTTGCCTCACTAACCTGTTACATTTCTTTGAGGGGGTGAACAAACATGTGGACAAAGGGGACCAAATAGATGTTGTTTACCTTGACCTCCAGAAAGCTTTTGATGAAGTTCTTCATCAAAGGCTCTTCAGTAAACTTGAGAGTCATGGAGTAAAAGAACAATTCCTCTTGTGGATCAAAAACTGGCTAATTAATAGGAAACAGAGATTGAGTATAAATGGGCAATATTTGCAGTGGAAGACGGTAAGCTGTGGGGTGCTGCAGGGCTCAGGGCCCATGCTCTTTAACTTGTTCATAAATGATTTGGAGTTGAGAGTAAGCAGTGAAGTGCCTTTGTTTGCAGATGACACTAAATTGTTCAGGGTGGTAGAACCAAAGAGGATTGTGAGGAACTCCAAAGGGATCTGTTGAAGCTGGGTGAGTGGGTGTCTACGTGGCAGATGAGGTTCAATGTGGCCAAGTGCAAAGTAATGCACACTGGGGCCAAAAATCCCAGCTACAAATACAAGTTGATGGGTTGTG
This sequence comes from Heteronotia binoei, assembly GCF_032191835.1. Lineage (NCBI taxonomy): Eukaryota > Metazoa > Chordata > Lepidosauria > Squamata > Gekkonidae > Heteronotia > Heteronotia binoei. The sequence continues at coordinate 112,750,782 of NC_083226.1, read as the reverse complement.
AACTGGCAGAGACGAAGAGAGAGATCTTGGGGTCATGGTAGATAACTCACTGAAAATGTCAAGACAGTGTGCGATTGCAATAAAAAAGGCCAACGCCATGCTGAGAATTATTAGAAAGGGAATTGAAAACAAATCAGCCAGTATCATAACACCCCTGTATAAATCGATGGTGCTGTCTCATTTGGAATACTGTGTACAATTCTGGTCACCGCACCTCAAAAAGGATATTATAGCATTGGAAAAAGTCCAGAAAAGGGCAATTAGAATGAATAAAGGTTTGGAGCACTTTCCTAATGAAGAAAGGTTAAAATGCTTGGGGCTCTTTAGCTTAGAGAAACGTTGACTGCGGGGTGACACGATAGGGGTTTACAGGATTATGCATGGGCTAAAGAAGGTAGAGAAAGTACTTTTCTCCCTTTCTCACAATACCAGAACTCGTGGGCATTCAATGAAATTGCTGAGCAGTCAGGTTAGAATGGATAAAAGGAAGTACTTTTCACGCAAATGGTGATTAGCATGTGGAATTCACTGCCACAGGAGATGGTGGTGGCTACAAGCATAGCCAGCTTCAAGAGTGGTTTGGATAAAAATATGGAGCAGAGGTCCCTCAGTGACTATTAGCCACTACATATTATTGGAACTGTCTGGGGCAGTGATGCTTTGTATTCTTGGTGTTGAGGGGGGGCGGGTAAAGTGGAAGGGCTTCTAGCCCCACTTGTGAACCTCCTTTCTTTTTTGGCCACTGTGTGACATAGAGTGTTGGACTGGATGGGCCATTGGCCTGATCCAACATGGCTTTTCTTATGTTCTTATCTGATTATTTGGTTATCTTTTATGCTACTGGATTATATTATTCTGCATCTTTGAATTACTAAATGTGTTTATTTACAACCTGTTGATCTGTGAGCATGATGTATATAATAAAGGAAAGGAAAAGACCTAGTTAGGATTGTTCAGTTGGTCAACTGCAACTATTGCCTGTATAATCATAGCTATGGGAGCATTTCCAGTGGATTCCTGTTTTACTCAACTTTAAGACTCTTTCTGTCCTTTTCCCCCTTGAAAAATGTAGAGCTTAAATGGTCAACTTGAAGCTGTCCTTTCTTGTCCTACACTTATTTAGTTGCAGTTAGGTCTCTGACAAGCATGCCGTCACTCTTTCTTTCCTAAATTATATTGAAGACATAGAAGAATTTAAGTTACATTTTTGGAAACAGTATATTCAGATTAGTTTTCTGTTTCAGTGAAGAGAATAACAGACTTTATCTTTCAGGTGGGTAGCTGTGTTGGTCTGAGGCAGGAGAACAAAGTTTGAGTCCAGCAGCATCTTTAAGAACAGTAAAATTCTATTCAAGGTATAAACTTTTGCAGGGCTTTTTTTGTAGCAGGAACTCCTTTGCATATTAGGTCACACACCCCTGATATAGCCAATTCCCCTAGAGCTTACAGTAGGCCCTGTAATAAGAGTCCTGTAAGCTCTTGGGGAATTGGCTATATCAGGGGTGTGTAGCCTAATATGCAAAGGAGTTCCTGCTACAGGAAAAAGCCCTGAGCTTTTGTGTGCATGCATATTTCTTCAGATACAATGAAATGGAAATTACCAGTTCATACATATAGGCAGAGGATGAGAATTAGCATGTAGCATAATGAAGATGTTTAACAGATTCAAGGACCAAACAGGAAGAACAAGCTTAGGTGATATCATTACCATTTGTTTTGGTTTAATTCTGGAAAAAACATAGTGAAGAAAATAAATATGTAAAAATTGGAGATTGATGGACAGATATATCCTTAATTGTGGAATGCTGAGGGTAATTAACTGAGATCCTGTCAATACACTCCATCCATCTCCCCTCAAGCAAGGAGGCAACCTTATAGCATCTTCTTCTTTTAAATAGGGCAATTGGCTGTGTATAGTTATCTCCCCTGCCCCCAGACCCAGAGAAATACATTCCAATCTACCATTCCAAATTATACTACATTCTACTATTCATTATGTTACATCACAATTTACTATTCTAATCCATTATTCCAATTAAGAAATAAAATAAAATAAAGATGTATGGCCCCTTCTGGGGGACTGGAGATGTAAGGGGTGAATGAGGTTAGCATATGTAATGAGTTCAAGTTTATTGTTCCTGGCCATTGGCCTTCACAGTTAAAACACACTTGAAACGTTAAAACATTCAAAACATACTTGTGAGGGCAATCTGGCTGCAACATCTGTCACTTCATTGATTGCCAGGGTTGATTCGCCTACCTCCCTCACTGCTCCATGTGTGTCCCTCCTGAAGCTTTGCACTTGGTCAAAGAGGATGGCTATCCCAGATAGAAGGAGTGTATCTTTCTTCGGCAAAGGGTACAAGTAATGAAATAAGAAACTAATATCCCTGTTAGGGAGTCCATTGTTCGGAATGTTGTAATAACTTGCAGTTAGTGTTCCCTCTAAGCTGAGTTAGCATGAGCTAGCACACAGATTTTTAGCCTCCAGCTCACACATTTTTGTCTTAGCTCAGGAAAATAGCCCCAACACACAATAATTTATGCAGTAGCTCACAACTTTAATACCAGTAGCTCACAACTTTAATACTAGTAGCTTATGAAGTAGAATTTTTGCTCACAAGACTCTGCAGCTTAGAGGGAACATGCCGGCAGCTCTGCATTTTCTCTTTTTAGTCTGTTCCTGAAGTTTCTTTGCATTAAAACAGCTACTATGAGGTCACTAGTAGTTAGTGAGGTTTCTTTGCAATAAAACAGCTATTATGAGGTCATTAGTAGCTGAGTTAGTGTGAGCTAGCTCAGTTTTTAAGCCTCTGGCTCACACATTTTTTTTTTAGCTCAGGAAAAATGGTCCCAGAGCAAGCAAATTTATGCAGTAGCTCACAACTTTTAACACCAGTAGCTCAGAAAGTAGAATTTTTACTCACAAGACTGCACAGCTTAGATGGAGCACTGGAGATAACCCACTGAATATTCTGGGAGGTTGAAGTGTTCTCCTATCAGTTTCTCAGTCTTGTAATTCTAGATGTTAGATTTGTATCCATTTATCCTTTGGTGTAGGGTTTGAGCTGTTTGCCTATATAGGCATTGCCCTATAAAGGACATTGTTGGCATTTAATGGCATACACGATGTTAGAAGATGAGCATGTCAATAAACCTGAGATGGTGTAGTAGGAGATGTTGTTAGGTCCAGTGATTGTGTTGTCTGTGGTGGAATTTTATGTTTATTTTTGATCTCATGATACTAAAAAAAGGTCCCACATACACAAGAAGTATAATGTTGCCCATACATACTGAAATACATAGAATATTGAATTTCAGAGGGAACGATCTGATTGTCATGCCAATTTCACTGGTACCATTAGTTTGAGGATATACCGTTAATTCCTCTGTCCTCGATAACTGAAAGAGCTCATAGTAGACCAGCTTTTTTGCTGGTAGATTGATGCTCTCTTTTGTAAAAGCAATGCAATCCTCCACCAGCAATAACCAATAGCTGTGTTATAGAAATGGCTTGTTCAGTTGCTGAATATAAAATGCATTAAGTGCATAATAGTCATGATGTATTATTTCTCTTTGAGAATGAGAAATACAGTGAATTCTGGTAAGCTTCCTGTTTCAGAGAAGACCAAGAAATTTTACGTTTGACAGCATTATAAAACAAACAAACAGTTAACACAAGACATGTTACATTGTCTATACATACTGAAAGCACATGTAATTTTTAAAATTATTCTTACAAACCTAAAATATTACAGTGGGTCAGATACCCCTCTTCTTATTAGCTAAAATAGATATGGATTCCTAGGAAGTTTCAAGGATGCAGTTGTAGTCAAGAGACGCTGCCTATCTATACAGGAGCACCCCAATACTGAGAGAGAGAGTGGGGCTCCTAGTCCTGGAAACAAAATGGAGTCTGATCAGGAACAGGCCAAGGAAATATGCCATTCAAAATGGAGTAGACTCAGCAGAGAGCTTGTTCTGGTTGTCACCTAAAGGCACCCTCTTGATATGGCCCTCTCTCCTCCACCCAAATGGAATGCATAAGGACAATGGGGACTGCTGGTAAGTATTACTCATGGCTTAATCCTCAGCTACTGATCGAGGTTGACTCAGCCTTCCATCCATCCGAGGTCAGTAAAATGAGTACCCAGCTTGCTGGGGGGAAAGTGTAGATGACTGGGGAAGGCAATGGCAAACCACCCCATAAAAAGTCTGTTGTGAAAACATTGTGAAAGCAACATCACCCCAGAGTTGGAAACAACTGGTACTTGCACAGGGGACCTTTCCTTTTTCCTAATGTCTATCACATTGCTCAAGGTCTTTGTCTACTATACTGATTTCCTTCCTGGGTGTTGAAACGAAACCGGTTTAAACCCATCAAGCTGCATCCTGGCCCATCCCTATAGCAAGCACTGTATAATCATGATATATTGTTTTAACTGGAAATCCATTCAGGTGTCCCATTAAGACCCATCACCAGTCATTCAGGTCCCCATAGTTACCAAAGGGTCTCCACCAGTGTTCCCTCTAAGCTGAGTTAGCCTGAGCCAGCTCACAGATTTTTCGCCTCCAACTCGCACATTTTTGTCTTAGCTCAGGAAAAATGACCCCAGAGCACACAAATTTATGCAGTAGCTCACAATTTTAATGCCAGTAGCTCACAACTTTAATAGCAGAAGCTCACGAAGTAGAATTTTTGCTCACAAGACTCCGCAGCTTAGCGGGAACATTGGTGGCCACCCCTCAGAACCCTATATAAACTGTGTAAAAACTCCATTAGGGTATGCGTTCTGTAGGGCACCATTTGCAGTCTGTACCCCCCCCCCCATTACTCTTTGTAATTGGGTCTATAGGGCGTATCATGCTGGTCGTGCATGCCCTTCTCTTCAACTTCCTGCTGAATGGGCGTCTTCTCTCCTGGACCAGGACCCTCTTTAACAATCCCTTAACCTCTCTATCAATAACCCCTACCCTTCCTAGCCTCTGGATTGCCTGTATTGTGTATTTGTGTGTGTGAATGTACCTTTTTACATATTTTAAGTAAATATTATAAAATATATTTGATCTGAAGTATTTTCTTCCTTGAAAACCCAACCTCTGTATCATTGTAGAAAAGATCCTTGCTCCTAATTTGCTCTATTTGCTCTACTAAGTCTCCATCTTGCTAATTTCCCCATTTAAAAAGAGGAGACCCAAGCATTTCCCATAACACAGTATGACTTTTGTACTAAAATAATTACACAAAGGTGTGAATGAGAAAGAAGTTTCCTAGCAATTCTAACACAAGCTTTGCAATGGATTCCTTTTGAGACTAATGCTTATGATATGCTCAGTGGCCTAGAAACCAAGCCCTACAAGAAAAGGATGATGGTCTTGGGAATGTTCAGTCTGGAGAAGAGGTTGAGAGAGACATGATTGCTCTCTTTAAATATTGCAAAGGCTGTCACTTAAAGGAGGGCAGGGAGCTGCTCATCTTGGCAGCTGGGGATAGGACTTGCAATAATGGGTTTAAATTATGGGTGGAAAGATACCAGCAGGATATTATTAGTATTTATTTTATTATTTTTATAGAAAGTATTTCATCAGCGGAAATGATTGCTTAGGGAGGTGGTAAGTTCCCCCTCACTGGCAGTCTTCAAAGAGTGGCTAGATGAACTCTTGTCAGAAATGCTTGAGGCTGATCCTGCATTAAGCAGATAGTTGGACTAGTCTGCACGATCCCTTCAAACTCCGTGATTCTATGATGTATTAAACTTCCATATGGTTGTAACCTACCATTCAGTTCAGCTAATGACACTGCCTTCCACCAACCCCAATGTAATTGCCTCAGAGGAAGGCATCTATAGATTTCAACCTACTTCTGTTGCAAAACTGAAATCTAATCTTGGTGATGTCTGTCAGGAGGATGACATACATATAAGGTTTCTGCTGGTGGCATCAAATGGCCCCCATTGGGTCTACAGTAACAACAGTTCATGTATCCTCTGACTTAACAGGGTGAAATCTGAGAGCTACAAAGACTGCATTCTTTTCTACTAGGTAATATTGACAAAAATACATCTAGAACAGAAGGTGTGAGAACACATGTTAACATTACTGTATTTGTTACCATTAATACATTTTATTATGCAAGCCCCCTATGTTCTTTTAATAAAAAGTTTAAGACAACAGTATTATTATGTTGTCTTGTGACTAGCAACTATAAATATAAAACAGATTGTCAGCTAGTTACAAGGAACAAGAAAGGCTTAAAGTAAAAAAAAAAAATGCACACAACCAATTTGAGTTCCCTATTGGGCCCTGTGGCGCAGAGTGCTAAAGCTGCAGTATTGCAGTCAAACTCTCTACTCATGACCTAAGTTTGATCCCAGCAGAAGCTGGGTTCAGGTAGCCGACTCAAGGTTGACTCAACCTTCCATCCTTCTGAAGTCGGTAAAACAAATACCCAGCTTGCTGGGGGTAAAGTGTAAATCAGGGGTCCCCAACCCCCTGGTCCGCGGACTGATACTGGTCCGCAGCCTGTTAGCAACCAGGCTGAACGGGGCCTCACTGCCCCACCCCACCGGCGCATCCTTCTCGCTTCATTCTTCACAATGTTAAATAGTGGGGGTATGCAAGTTTAATATTGATATAGATGGGGAGTTGTTATTTATGGGGGTACTGGAAAACAATAAAATTGAGAAACAAAACCAGAGCATTTTCAAAGCAATGATATTAGCAGCACATGCAGTGATAGCATATGGTTGGAAGGAGAGCTCAAAATGGACCCTGGAAAGATGGAACAATTATTTGTATGAATATATACAATCAGACATATTAGAATGTTTAAAACAAGATAAGATATGGGATAGAAAAATTGAAGAGATAAAAGAGAAATGGGATATATACTTCTCATGGGTATTTAAGGGGGAAGCCAACAAAGCTATATTTGAAAAATTGGGAAAAGTGTGCTCATGGTTAAAAATTTAATTGTAACTTTAGTATGGTCACTTGGTGGGGGGGAGGGATATAAATAGGGGTAAAAATGGTGTCACAAGAGAATTGGAAATGTATTCTATGTAATGTAATATTTGAGACACAATAAAATAAAAAATGGAAAAAAAAAAAATTCTTCACAATGTTAAGGCCCAGGAAGGGGCAGCGAAGGGCTGCGTTCCCGGGCTCTATAGAGGCTGACACAAACCCTTGCCAATCAGCTGATTGGCGGGAAAAACCATGCTGAAGACTGGACTCCTATGCCCCTCTGGCATGCTCACAATCAGTACTGGGGACAGCAGCGACGAGCGACCCGCTGAAAAACTGGCACTGCCCTTGCCTCCTCTCCACTTCCTTCCCGCGCCCAGGAAGGAAGTGGGGAGGAGGCAAGGGCAGTGCCACTTTTTCCCAGTGCTGATCATGAGCGCACCAGAGGGCCATAGTAGTTCAGTCTTCGGTGCGGTTTTTCCCACCGATCAGCTGATCGGCGGGTGGGGCATCAGCCGTAAAGAGCCCGGGGGGCTCTTTCTGAGTCTTTGAAGAATGGAGGGGGGAGGAGGCCGGGGAGGCAAACAGGGATTTGCCTAGGGGGTGGGGGAGGCCAAATTCGGTGCCCCCACCCTGCTGGCCCTGGTGCCATGGTGGGTGGGCAGACCCTGGTGCAAAAAAGTTGGGGGCCAGACCAGTAGCTACAAGGCAGCCTGTGGGGGCACAGCCCCCGACTTCTGGGTGAGGCCCCCTGACTGGAGGCCCCAACCAGCTCCTGGGTCCTCTGCCATGGTTCCGGGTGCTGCCGCTGACCCCGCAAACAATATGGCGGCAGGGGGCAGAAGCAGCCTCAGCCTCCTGCTGGAGTTAAAGGGTCCGCTGATCAGCTGTTTGCGAGCCCTTTCTCTAGTGGGGAGAGCTGCTTTTGCTGCTGGCGGCTTTTAGTGGCGGGGAAGGAAGGGAGGGTGGAGACAAGAGTGACAGGGAGGGAAGAGAAGGATCTTCTGCTTTCGCTGCCACCCTCCCTTTCCTGCCATTAAAATAGCGTGTTCTGCCCCGGCAGAAGCAGCCCCCCACCTCCCCACCCCAGTTAAAGAGTCCGATGATCAGCTGTTTCGTGGGCCCTTTAACTAGCACAGGGGCTAGGGCTGCTTCTGCCTCCAGCCTCACTTGCTATTTTAATGGTGGGGAAAGCAGCAGGGAGAGGAGGGAAGGGAAGCTCTTCCTTGCCTGCCCCTCACCACCACACTCCTTTCCCGACCATTAAAATAGTGCCCGGGGCTGGAGGCAGAAGCAGCCCCAGCCCCCATGTGAAACAGCTTATTGTCGGGCCCTTTAACTGGCATGGGGGAGGTGGGGGGGCTGCTTCTGCCCCGATCACAGTGGCTTCTTCTCGCCTCTTCCCCTCCCTCCCAGCTCTAATCACCACCACTTCTCCTGGCCTCCTTCCCCACCCTCCCAGCCCTGATCGCCAGCTTCTCCTGGTCTGTTTCCCTCCCTCCCAGCCCCGATCGTCGCCGCTTCTCCTGGCCTCTGCTGCCTGCCTCTCCCTCCACCCTGTGGCTGCCCCTTCCTGCACCTGCCGCCAACTCACAGGGCTACTTGCAAGTAGGCAGCAGGCGCAGGGCTACTTGCAAGTAGGCTGCAGGTCCGGTGATTGGGGCGGGGATGGAGCTGTGCTGCCTAGCCAGAAGGGCTAGGGCTGCGCTCTCATTGCCACCCTCCCTTCCGAGGGGGGGAGGGTGTCGGAGAGGGAGAGCAACTTGAGGGAAGGTCATGTAGGGCACTGGGGGCATAAGTGCCTCCTGAAAAATGTAAATGCCCCTTGACCTTCCAAATCCTGGCTATGGCCCCGTTGGGGGCCACTGGTGTAGATGACTGGGAAAGGCAATGTCAAACCACCCCGTAAAAAGTCTGCTGCAAAAATGTCATGATGGAATGTCACCTCAGAGTCAGAAACAACTGGTGCTTGCACAGGGGACTACCTTTACCTTTATTGGAAACTACTTTATTCAAGTCTCCCAGAGAAGCTTTCCTTTATCTGCTTAAGAACCTTAAAGATTTGGAGCTGACTAACTTTTGTATTAACAGAAGGTGTGGAGAAATGTGTTGTCCCCTGGTACATTGGTATCAAGCAGGGCTTGATTGTTTGTTTTACCCAGTTTTTTCCTCTGAGCCAAGTACAAGTAAGAGGGCCCTTGGCCTTACAGACACACCTCTTAGGAAATGTTATTGAGTTTTGCTAGAGACAATGGCATGGGGCTGCTCATCCTTCTCTTCCCCAAGCAGGGAATAAAGGTGAAGGTATTAATGGATAGACAGCTTACAGGAAGGGACTTTCTGGAGAAAATAGGAAAAGAAGCCTTGAACTGGGATGGCCTTTATCTTCTCCCCCCTCAACAGACAACCTGTGAAATGAGTGGGGCTGAGAGGGCTCTCGCAGCAGCTGCCCTTTCAAGGACAACTCATGCAATAGCTATGGCTAACCCAAGGCCATTCCAGCAGCTGCAAGTGGAAGAGTGGGGAATCAAACCCGGTTCCCCCGGATAAGAGTCCGCACACATAACCACTACACCAAACTGAAAGATCTTTCAAAAACTATGACACCTAAAATAAAGAGTCTGTCCTGATTGTAATATCTTGTTAGGGCATGTTTTAGAGAGAGGGACAGGTGATTTGTGTTCTACCAATTTCTTTTGTCCTTCCTTGCTTCAGTCTGGCATGGTGCTAAAAATATGCTTGTAAACCTTTTTAAAATACATACTTTAAACTTTTGATTCTGAAAGTGGTTCTCTGTATCACATAGATCCCCAATGTTTCAGACACGCTATTGTAAAAGGGAACTCCAGGAGAGGGGAAGGCAAGCAGGTGGCAACTGGCTATCCCCCCAGGGGCACACAAGGCAATCTGTCCCCATGGTAGCCTGGCACTGGGCTAGTAGAAGGTACTGAGGCAAGGCCTGAGATTGAAAGGGGAATTGGGAGTTCTGGCCCTCTCAGCAAGAAACTGGGACCGATTTCGCACTTACTCAGACATTCCTCTTTTCAGCGCAGCGTCCTTCCAATTTCCCACTATCTCTCCCGGGGCTTCAGCTTGCGTCGCTGTTTTTGCGAGGCAAAGAGAAACTGCTAAAAACCAGTTTCTCTTTGCTGCGCAAAAACAGTGACGCAAGCTGAAGCCCTGGGCAGATAGTAGGAAACTGGAAGGACGCCGCGTAGAAAAGAGGAATGTCTGAGCGGCATAGGGTGAGTGCAAAATTGGTCTGTGAGTACTGGGAGAAAGAAAAAGCCCTTCCAGGGGAGTTGGTAACCTCAAGAAGGGTAAGGCAGAAACAGGGTGTGAAGAAGCCCTTATCCAGCCAAGGCTTCTTCCCAGCCCCAGGCAGTTACTTAATAAAACTTTTCTCCTCACAGACCAACTTTGCTGTCTGACAGAAATACCCTGAGCAGAAAGTGGCACACACACACAAGTTTTTAATTTTTAAAACCAAATGAAAAGGTTTATTAGTTTTTCAAAGGTAGGGGATAGGAATGTATTTACAGAAATAAAATGAAGGAATAAAGTAAATCAGTTGGCAGAACTTAACGGTATACAAAGAAAACCACAGCGCTCCCTCTGGATGCTTATCAAGGCTGGCTGAGCCTTCAAATGAACAATCTGAAGTTTAGAGTCAGTTTGGTGTAGTGGTTAAGTGTGCGGACTCTTATCTGGGAGAACCGGGTTTGATTCCCCACTCCTCTACTTGCACCTGATGGCGTGGCCTTGGGTCAGCCATAGCTCTAGCAGAGGTTGTCCTTGAAAGGGCAGTTGCTGTGAGAGCCCTCTCCAGCCCCACCCACCTCACAGGGTGTCTGTTGTGGGGAAGGAAGGTAAAGGAGATTGTTAGACGCTCTGAGACTCTTCGGAATGGAGGGAGGGATATAAATCCAATATCTTCTTCTAAGTTTGGATAACCCAAATAAAATCAAACAACAGCTGTGCCCAGTATAAATTTGGTTGGCACTATACTGTCCCACACACTCAAAAGCACTTCAAGCCCTGAGGTACTGGTTATCGCTGAAGGTCCACCTCAGACCCTGCTTCCAGACCCCTGGACACTGACTCTCCCTCAGGGTTCTATCACTAACCCACAACTTCAGAGTCAAGCCCCTTTTTGTCTGAAGCCTTTGTCTGTCCTGGATCTCCCCTCTGATAACCAAACTTCAACCCCTCAGCTATCAGTGTGTGTATGATGTTCTGATTTTACACAGGAGTCTGACTATTGGCCTGTTAGCACTCCTAAACCAGAGCTGTCACCAGAGGCTTACTTGGCTTCTAAAAAGAAAATAAAACAGAACAGAACAGAGCCTTATTTGTCGCCAGCTCTGTCCCTCACAGCTCTCAATGCTCAAACAGGTCTTTCTCCTGTCTGTGCAACTCCCGACTGAAGCAAAAAGCCCCTCGTCTCGGCCCTGCCCCCTATTTAAGTCATTTTGGTTGCTAGGAGGCAGTCCAGCCAATCCCAGTGAGCTTGCTATTTAACTCACTCCCAGCTTGGCTGCACTGACTGTTTTCAAATCCGTCACACAGGGCTTGCAGGTTGGAACAGGCACATTCTGCCCCAGAAATTATTTTTATGGGTAGAATGGATCTTTCTTGCCTCCCCTTTCCTGCAGCAGCCCATTGATTTCTCTGAAATACAACTCCTTGGAGGACAAGGGACCCTCAGGAACAGCTTGAGAAGCAAATCAGGGTGTGTAGGGGGAACAGAAACAAGAACTGCTCTGACAATAATGAGGAACTGCTCTAACTGACAGGAACTATCATTATGCTGAAACATAGTACTGGTAACAGGTTTAGCTTGTATTGTAACATGACAAGCTGATATTAAACATCAGACTCAAGGCATGGATTGAGAACCAGGTGGTGAGTTGATTCAAGATTGAAGTAGGTGGTCCTGGATAATAGGGAACTCACTCAGCAAGCTATGAAGAGAAAGACAGTATTTTTCCTAGATAGAGATTGCAGGGAGGGGAAGGAGATTGAAAGCTGAAGTCAGAGAAGCAGATAAAGTTAGGTTGAGGTTGATTGGGAAAGAGATGGGGTTGCCAACTCCAAGTTGGGAAATTCCTGGAGATTTGAGGGGTGGAGCCTGGAGAGGGTAGGGTTTGAGGAGGGGTGGGAACTCAAACAGGTACAATGTTATAGACTCCACCCTGCAAAGCAGCCATTTCCTCCTGGGGAATCATTGTTGCCAATCTCCAGGTAAGGGCTGGAGATCAGTCAGAATTATAACTGCTCTCCAGATGGCCGAGATCACTTCCCCTGGAGAAAACGGCTGCTTTGCAGGGTGGACTTTATGTCATTATACCCTGCTGAAGTTGCTTCCTTCCTGCTTTGGTCCACACTGTGGAGAAAGTCTGTACTTTTCCTAGGTAGAGTCTGCAGGGAGAGGGGGAAAAGATGGAAAGCTGAAGTCAAATTAATTCCCATACAGAAAACAGCCACCTCAAGGTGCATACCCTATGGCAGGAGTGGCCAGCCTTGCTTAATGTAAGAGCCACATAAAATAAACATCAGATGTTTGAGAGCTGCAAGATATGAACATCAGATGTTTGAGAGCTTCAAGACAGGGAAGGAGGGAGGGAGAGGGGGGAAGGAAGGAAGGAAGGAAGGAAGGAAGGAAGGAAGGAAGGAAGGAAGGAAGGAAGGAAGGAAGGAAGGAAGGAAGGAAGGAAGGAAGGAAGGAAGGAGATGGGGAGGGAGAGGTGGAATAAAGCAACTTTAACTTTAAATGGATTATCCAAGCAGGCTTCGTTTGGAGAAGTGATTTGAAAAGACAAATGCCTTCTTCAAGCCAGCCAGTGTGATGGTGGGGACTTTGAGATCCACACAATATGTATGAAAGAGCCACATGGGGCTCCTGAGTCGAAGTTTTGCCACCCCTGCTTTGTGGTGTACCATAACGTAACCATGCCATAAAAAGAGATCACACTATAAGCACACGTTGATGCTAAATGCTGCAAGTCAGAGGAAAAGGCAGCAACAGTGCGCTGCAGATGAAAGGAATGCTGAGCTTCAGTGTCGTGATTGTGGTCATGCTGTGATTATTGTGATTGTCATTATGCTATGATGCCACAACAAATTAACCCTGAGTACCCAAGGCCAGGGCACTTGCCTAGAGCCTCTTTCTAGAGCCCACTGTATTTATTTCCACAACAGGTCTTATTCCTAGTCCCATCATAAAAGTCTGCTGATTTAGGTTTCAGCATCTGACTAGACATTTTGAAATCTATATTCAAACCATCACCCTCTGATTTAGCAATCAAAGACAAATGACAGATTCCTAAGCAATTTGGGAAAGAAACCTGGAACCTATTGAAAATAGAGATGGTTTAAATGGAACATTAATATCTGTCAGAATAATACCAAGTATATAAATAACACAACATAATATTCTAAACGCTCACACACTGTGCAATGTGACTACTCAGGAGAGAAAGAGAAAGGTTGGGAAAGGAGACACAGGGAAGCTGAGATGTTATACAACCTATTATGTTAGGGGATTCAATTGGGGAGTCTTCACAGTGTTTTGGGGTAGCTGAGAGCTAGTTTGGTATAGTGGTTAAGTGTGCAGACTCTAATCTGGTAGAACTGGGTTTGATTCCCCATTCCTCAACAAACACCTGCTGAGCAACCTTGTGTCAGTAACAGTTCTCAAAAGCACTGTTCTCTCAACAACAGTTCTTGAAAGAGCTCTCTCAAGCCCCATCTACTTTAAAAGGTGACTGTTGTGTGGAGGGGAAGAGAAAGGAAATTGTAAACCACTCTGAGACACCGCGTGTAGGGTAATTGATGATGATGAAGAATTGAAGAATTGCAGATTTATAACCCGCCCTTCTCTCTGAATCAGAGACTCAGAGTGACTCTAAGTCATGATACAAATGCTTCAGATATCCTAAAGAAGAGTTTTGGGAATTCTAAAGGAAACAGATTCAAGTAAAAATCCAAGGTAAATCCAGGTAGATGACCAAGGGAAGAACACATGGACAATATGATGCAAGGGAGGGCTAGGCACAGCAAGGGAACTGAAAACTAGTGTAAACAGCAACAACAGGTAGGCAGAACAGAACACACTTTGTGGAAGAATTTATAACATCAATTACAAAATGTCAAAATTAACAGAATGCAAAGGATTTGATTTTGCTGGACTTGGGAAGAAAAAGGAAATACAAATGAACTTAAAGGCAAGCTCCTGATTGGAAGTATATGGTAAATGGAGTTTCCTACATCACAGGGAAACTTCTAGATAAGAAAATGAAGGAAGTCATGAGGTGGAGAGATGTGCTAGAGGTAGTGTCTGTTACCTCATCAGGATGTTATGCTTTTAGTCACTGAAAATAAAACTTCATTAACTAAAATGCTAAGGTAACTAGAATCTCATTGTTAGTCAGAAATACTACTGTAACAAAAGGGCATTGTGCCAAGAGCACCTTGACTGATTGCCAGCATACTTGGAATGATAGTTTAAAAGCCTTAAGTAGGTCTGTACTGCTTCTATTGCAAGATGATATAATCAGACTAGGTGCCTCTGCTCCTTCCCCATCTTTTGTCATCTTCCCCCCTTTGAAACAGCCCTGAATTTTGTTTCATCGATCCCAAAGATAAGCAGATCATGGAGCCAAGATGGATGGAGACTGAGGCCAACAAACAGCAACTTTATGGTAAAACTAGGAATAAGGCCTGTTGTGTAAAAAAAATACAATGGGCTTTAGAAAGAGGCTCTGGGTGAGTGCTCCCCTACCCTTGCTGTCTTTCCACCCACCCAAGTGAAGGCATTCACTCCCCTCCCTCAAAGGGAGCTGATCTCTGCCATCTGAAAAGCAGCTGTAATTGAGTGATCTCCAGCCCTCACCTGGAGATTGGCAACAGTGATTCCCCCAGGAGGAAATGGTTGATTTGGAGTCTATGGCATTGTATCTGTCTGAGTTCCCACCCACCCCTCAAGCCCTACCCTCTCCAGGTTCCACCCCTCAAATCTCCAGGAATTTCCCAATTTGGAGTTGGCAACTGCTAAGTCATGCTGACTGTCATAGGGGGCTGCTGCTGACAGGAGCAAGCAGCCAGGCCTAGTTTGATGATGCCAGTCAGAAGAATAATTGGTCTCCCTTTACTGACAGAGGCAACTTTGTTGGTCTAGCAACAGCCTCCTCCTAGTAGCTTCCCCAGTGGTCCAGTCCTCATCTGCCCTGGGGCAAGGCTGAGGGGAGGAGGGGAGGCAGGAGTAACAGGAAAGAGGTGGCAGCCATGGCCTCTGAGGAAATGCTCCCAGCAGAGCCAGAGTATTTCAGTGGCCTTTGGTAGCAGCGTGTACCGTGTGGGCCATTGATGGGGAGGCAGAGGTCTGTAGCCAGAATGTTAAAATGTTGTTCATGGCTTAACAACATTTTTCTAATTTTAGTTAGTTCACAGTTGTGCCCTTTTCTGGGAACTACTAACTTTGCTATAATTATACAGTTTGATTACTGTAATGTGCTCTGTGTAGGGCGGCTGTTGAAAGACGCTTTGAAACCTTCAGTTTATTGGGCGAAGTTCCCTTATTGGGGAACACTGGAGTGATCACATTACTTGTGTTTTATCTATCACCCTTGCATGAAAATATCCAGTGTCTTTCAATCTCTTTTTAGGCACAATGCAAAGTTATTGTTTTTATCTTTCAAGTTTTAAATGATCTGGCCTCAGGGTACCTGAAGGGTCTTTTCCTCTCATATGATCTTGCTCATCCATCAATATGTTTTTGGAGGCTCTTCTCTGGGTACCTACAGTAGTGATCAGGGTGTTCAGTTGGGGATAAGGCCTCCTCATTAGTGATGGCATGACTCTGGAACATTGCTCCAACTATGATTATGTACTCCATCTCTTGCTATCTCTGTCTGTTTGAGTTACTGGATACATTACAAAGCTTTTAAAACCCATCCAAGCCATACACAATTTGCAATATGAGTTTTAAATATGTTACACCATAGCCAGTCAGCCTCGGTTTTGTCTCTACTACACCTTAGAGTACAGGGACAATACTGAATTAATCTGCACAATCCCTCCCCCCCCCCACATCATGAATTATTTTGTAAGATTAACTTACTCCTGAGAAAGGGTTCTTAGGATGATAATGTAAATCAAATTGACGATATTTATATAGGACTAGGAATAAGGCCCATTATAGAAGAAAAAATACAAGCCCTAGAAAGAGGCTCTGGGCAAGTGTCCCCCCTCCCTTGATGCCTTCCCACCCACCCAAGTGAAGGCATTTACTTCACCCCACCTCAAGGTGAACTGATCTTTGCCATCTGGAGAGCAGCTGTAATTCTGAGTGATCTCCAGTCCTCACCTGGAGATTGGCAACAGTGGTTCCCCAGGAGGCTGCAGCCTATGGCAATGAACCTATCTGACGTACCACCCCTCCTTAAACCCCACTCTCTCCAGGCTCCACCCCTTAAATCTCCAAGAATTTTCTAACCTAGAGCTGGCAACCCTATTTCCTTTCTTTTATCTGCCCCTCTGATTTCACCATTCCATCACCTTCCCAATCCCTGCAGCCTTTACCTAAGAAAAGGGCAGTCTCTCTCCACAGTGGTGGGGACCAAAGCAACTACCCTGTGAGGTAGGTTAGGTTGAAAGTCTGTGATTGGTCCCAAAATCATCAAGGCAGCTTCCACAGCAAGAAGCTGGGTCTGGCAGACCCTGCTATGAAACCCTAACTCCTATGTACAAACTCCACCACAATATCCTAACTCTAAACTACAGATCTCTCTTCCCTTGGAGAAAACAACGGCTTTGGAGGGTGGACTGTGTGACATTATATTCAGCTGAGGTCTCTCCCCTCCCCAAATCCTGCCCCCCTCAAACTCCACCACAAAATCTCCAGGAATTTACCACCAACCTTGAATTGGCAACCTGGCAACCTGGGACTGGCATTGGGGCCAGTCCTGAGTTCTCCCTCAGAGGCCTTCAGTGATACCTATCTGATAACGCTGCTGGTCTGCTACTACAGGATGCCATTTCCCCCGTCTCTGGCTGCCTCCCTTCCAGAGGAAGAGAGGGAAGAGCCCTCAGCCAATCAAGGAAGGCTTTCTCTGGCTATTTCCCTCCTTCTATCTCCCTCAACCAATTGAAAGAAGGTGTTCTTTTTCTCCTCTGCAAAGCAGAGTGACAGGTGGCTCAGGCAATAGGACAGCAGGGAGATCCAGGAACTGCCAGAACCAAGGTTGATTGCATTTTATTGACAAAATCAACTTGACTGACTAGCAACAGCCACTCAAGCGAGAGAGGAGTGGACTCAATCTGGCATGCAGGTACTCTTGCTTGATGGTTTGATAGGCCAAAGGTTGATGCACAATCCCAACCAATGAGGGAGTTTGGTTTTGCCAAGACGAAACAGCTGAGATAGACAGACAGACAGACAGGATTCTGAGACCTGCTTAGGAATGCACTGCAAATTACTTTGTAGTCTCCTCATGCTAACTTCCTAAATACACTCAGTCTTGTGTCTCTCCTCCCACCTGCAATATGAGGACAATAACATCAGACAGTTTATTTGACAGAATAAATTCATTAGGTTTTAAGATGCACAAGATTCTTTGTTGTATTCCACAATGTATTTCTCCATTTGTGTCACAAAAATGTTTGGAAGTTAATTTAGATTCAAACAAGTTCATTTTTAAAGAACTCACTGATCTCCTCAAATACACACACACAGCTGAGTTTGAGAAGCATAAACACCTTCATTTCAGTTTATTAGAGAAGGAAAGAAGACACACAGTGCTGTCATATAGAAATAAAGTTCTGTGCAGCTAAAGCAGAAATACAGTTCTGAACTTTATTGTACATTGCCTCTTATGAGTATTCATCCCTCATTAAATGCTACTGAAAAATCATGAGGTTGAAGTTCCTGGTTCCCAGATCTTATCTGTGAATCCAAACTAAACAAAAAGTGAAGACATTTTAAAAGCTTTACACCACCACCAATGTTCCCTCTAAGCTGCAGAGTCTTTTGAGCAAAAATTCTACTTTGTGAATTACTGGAATTAAAGTTGCTACTGGCATTAAAGTTGTGATAAATTATTGTGCTCTGGGGCCACTTTTCCTGAGCTAAGACAAAAATGTGTGTGCTGGAGGCTAAAAATTTGTGAGCTAGCTCACGCTAGGTAACAGTGACCACCACATATCATGCAGTCGTCTGGTCAGGGGACACTAACCTTCAAGGGAACCTGTGCAGTTTACTGTTCCAAAGGCCAGTACTAACTGCTTCAACCTGGTTCACACACCCCTCCCCTCAAGACAAAGGCATATCCAGAAGTTGGGGGAAGCTGTACCATAAAATAATTTCTGGACTTCTGCAACCATGCACTCCCAAACTCCATAGACTGTCCCCTACAGGAGGCATGCACCAATGCCCAGAATAAATACTAGTTTTGGCACCAAGGGTTTCTATTTGGGTTGCCTTGGATAAGTTTTTATTGGGAAAATCAAAATAAGGAAATGCAATGGCTGCATTCCATCTGCTTTCCAAAATAACCTGTGTCCTAGTCCACAATCCAGTTCATGTGCTAACTGCTCCGAACTAGAAGAAAGCTGTACCTCAGAATAATCTTTGGACCACCCCAAATCATACACCTCTACTTTCTAGAGCTTAATTTGGCGTGCAGCTTTTAGCGTATCCTCTGTATTTGTGGTTGGGATGCTAAGGAACACGGAATTAATTAAGGAACTAAGGAACACGGAATTAATTCAGCCTCCTCGAAAAAACAGCCAGAGTGATAAAAACGGCCAAGCAATCCGGTCTGCACTACCATTAGTATAGTATTTTTCGCGTTTTCTAAGACTACAGGAACGAGCACGCCGCTGCGAGCGCTTACCCTCACCCACGCATGCGTGTAACTTCCACTTTATCTTAGAACATACCAAAACCAAAGTTCGTAGACAGCGTCTTCCGTTATTGTCTTATACTTGGGTCTTCCTTTATTTATTTTTTAAAATAATGGATATGAAAGGTCAGATAGAAACCCTCCCCTTTCAGATGGCTCCACCGTGACTGTTATGACGTTTACGGAAATGACGCCCGAGGGGCAGGGCAAGGGAGAGTTGTAAATGGGTATTCCGAGGCAAAGAGGTGGGAGGGGACGAGCAGCGGGTCAAGGGTGAAAACGGGGCGGGAGAAGCTGCATCTCCTGCTGGTTTCTTAATGGAAAGGAAGTAAAGCAATAGCAGCCGTGGCGATCTCTGAAGGAAAGTCGCACAGGTGAGGAGTAGCGTCTGGGTCACCTTCCCCTCACCCGGAATGCCGTGGTTTAGGATGAGGGTTATTCTCATTCCTGTCCTGCCCCCCTCGCCAGCTCCCAGGGGCACCAATGGAGAGAGGGGGCGGGCCCAGGAGGAGAACGTGTTTGTGGCTGGGCGGTTAGGCTCGGGGTTCCGTGTGTCTGTCTGCCCAACCGTCGGTGCTGCCGCCTTTCCATATCTCGGACTGTCAGTCTTCCCCTTTTATCTACCAAGCTGGCCTTGAGAACTCACACCAAGGCGGGAAGAAGGAGCCTTGCTCTCTCCGCGCGTTTAAGTGTTTCCCAAAGTAAATAGAGCGAAAGCGCCTTGTGTGTCCCTTGTAGGTTTATGCCATTGAATGCTCCCCCGCCCCAATGAAACGCGCTTTTCACGAGCACTTCAGCACGGTTGCTGGTTCTTTGTGAGTAAGTACCTCGACCTTTTGCATCGAGTCATCTGCTCAGAAATTATCACGATCCATCCCGTACCCACAAGCACACCCCTCTACTATTGACTATAAAATATTCGCGGCCAGCATACTGGTACAAGTTAAATGTCATAGTTTTAACAGCAGGGGGCGGAATGGGGCTGTTGCCCCCGAACGCTCTCAGTATAGCGAGTGTCTGCAAGCACTGCACCAGCTAGGCGGGGTTGAGAAAGTCGAAAGTTCCGCAGTTTGCATTCTTTTGTCCAGTCTTCACTGACGCTCATCACTGCAGTGAT
This sequence comes from Heteronotia binoei, assembly GCF_032191835.1. NCBI lineage: Eukaryota > Metazoa > Chordata > Lepidosauria > Squamata > Gekkonidae > Heteronotia > Heteronotia binoei. Next base: position 112,730,796 of record NC_083226.1, on the reverse strand, counting down.
GAGCGCAGCACAGGCACAGAGTTTGACCTTCCTGCTGTTTGCAATACAGGATACTGCAACAACAAATGTTTTCCATCCACCCCTCAAAAACTATGGGAATTTTTAAAAAAAGTTTCTATATTATTTAAACGATTGAGTTGCTTTCTGCAGCATACATAAAATCTAAGGTGAGAAACATAAATCAGAAAATGTTACAAAAGAAGGGAGGATGCTGTATAGTACCATACTATTACTAATCACGTCTTTCAGAACTTTATAAAAGATCAGTAGTAAAGGTGAATACTGTGATCATTCCCTTCCCTGCACATACATGAGGCAAGATCACTTGAGATTCTGTTGCTCAGATACGCTATCTATGAAGTTAATTATAACATTACTTTAATCCAGTACTGTATCTTAATTGATGGTTGAGATATCCTCCTGATATCAACTGTAGATTTTATTTTTAGTGGAAAGTATGTTTATGAAGCAGTAAGACAGGGAACTTGGTGTAATTATAAATCCAAACTTACTTTGTGTCAGTAGAGAGGGCTAATTTACCCCAGTCTATTTAGAACTGTTTATTTTGTTTAAAAGATGATGAATGGAAACCATTTAGGCAGCTGGTAGAAATTGAAAATGGAAAGTGTACTGGGGTGTGAAACTCATGAGGGACAGATCTGATATAAATGAAACCTTGTTGCACCAAGTGTGTCATAAATGGTAATGTCAGGTAGCGGAGATATAAACTTTTAAAAGGACACAACCACAGATTTTTAACAAAACTTAAAATAAAACATGCTTAAAAGATTAGCACTCTTGCAATATTTTGTTCATTTAAAAGCCTCTGATAATTGACACCTCTCACTCTGAATTATTGCATCAGAATTTGGAGGTAGTGTCTGTGCTGTAGCAATCTTGAGTATGCTGTTCAGTTGTTCTAGTGTGTATCTTTAAGTTGCAAACCTACTTTTGATTTATTGACATTCATTACAGAAATCTCATGGTCAGTGCTTTGAGACAAAGACCCATAGGAAAACATGAAATGGCTGGGCATTGCAAGCTTTTGTACATGAGTTACTTCATGTGCTGGTCAAGAACATGTAAAGGCACCATGACACAGACTGAGGACTATGTGTTTGTCTACAAAACTGTAGTCTTCCCCAGAGAAATAACTACAAGTCTTACAAGGCAGTGCAAGAATAGAGACAGCAATGTACAGTGAGCTGTATCAGCCTTCTTATCTGGGAAGCCTAGGTTAAAAATCCCCAATCTGCAAAGGAAATGTGCTGGGTGAACATTTTCTGGACACACACTTTCATCCTAATCTACCTTACTGGCTTGTTATTTCTTATTTAATAGTTCACATGTTTTCCTATTGAGAAAGACTGGGTCATGAGGGCATAAAAACAGTGAAAAGGGGGAGACAAACGCAGTTGCATCCAGAAGAGCCCTGGCAAAACGTATACACACATACTGTCTGTGTAGCAAGGCAGAAAGCTCATACTTTGAATAAAACATTGTCATTCATAAAGCTCCTTTGTATCTCTCCTGTGCAGTAGAGGGAACTGGCCAAAGGAAGCTCTCACTGTTTCCTTGTCTCACCCCCTCTTCCTCTCTAGGAGACAAGGAGGGGGAGGAGCTTCAGTCAATGGAAGGGAGAGAAGGGCTATTCCTTGGCTCAGTAGTTTGTAGCCTGGCAAAGCAAGCTCTCCCTCCCCCCTTCCTCCCCAAGGAAGGAGCCTCAGGCATTAGAGAAAATACAGCAGGGGTGGCCAAACTAGCTTAACGTCCGAGCCACATAGTGTTACAGGCAGTGCTTTAAGTCTCTTATTTTTATGGGGAAATTAGCTAAGAGACTTGGTAGAGCGAATTAGGAGCAAAGATCTTTGCTTTCAATAATACGGAGTTCAGGTTTTCAGCCAAGAATAGACCACACATTTGTATCCTTTATAGTGTTTACTTAAGATATATATGAAGAGGATGTCTAAAAATAGAGGTTATCGATAGAGGAATTCAAGGGTCGTTGAAGTGGATAATATTCACCTGATCCAGAAGAGACGTCCATGTCCGTCCAAAAGAAAAATACATGGAGAGGAACGCGAACGACCAGGGTAACGTGCCCTATAGACCCAATTACAGGAGTAACGGGTGGTACAGACTGCAAATGGCATCCTACAGAATGCATGCTAAGGTGGGGTTGTGACCCATACTTTATAGGGGTACGAGGATGGGGTTTGGTAGTTACCAAAGGGCTTTGATGTTTCATGGATGGCTATCTTAGGTTGCTACGTTGGGAAACTTCACACATTTTGCTAGGATGATAAGCTTGGAGGAAATGCATAATTTGTTACTGAGTTTTGTCTGACACTCGGAAAAAGGGATCAAAGACTTAAAGGTAGGATCAATCTAGTTATGCATAGATTGGATTTTAGCAAGGTAGAGGTGATAGACTGGAGGAAGAGGCATTTGGCAAATTCCAGAAGATAAGAGTGAAAGTGCTACATATCCGTAGTTCCCATGTCATTATGCATCCCATTTGGGCGGGGACGCTGGAGGGGGAATAGGTGAGATTGTGCTGAGACACAGACTGCAGGAGCCAACCAAACCAAGCTCTCTACTGGGTCCACTTCACCCGTCTAGATGGAGTGTTGTCTTGGCCAGTATTTGGTCAGACTCCATTTTGTTTACCAAGGATAGGAGACCCTCTCTCTTTATTTGTACTGGAGTGCTCCGTTTATATCAGGCAGCGCCTCTCAGTAACAATAGAATAAATGTCAGATGTTGGAGAACCATAAGACATGAACAAATATTACACACAAGTCTTTATTAAAACTCTTAATTCTTTCTTTGCACAAAGAGATAAAATACATAGGTTTGCACTTTACAACATGGCCATAATAGAAAAAAACATTTTTAAAAACAAAAGCTGAGAATAATGGTCCCCCTTAGATCAAGATAAGGAACGGTTAGGGAATTATTTATTGGCATCTGTGGGAGTAGGAAACACACATGTACTATATAAATCACTGACTACCATTTTCATCATTATGCATCTCTCGGCCTTGACACCAAGGTTAGTAAATACAGCTCCTACAAGAGCTATGAAATTAAAGGGGAACCCAGCACTGCCCTCTTTAATTCCATCCCTGTTTCCATTAGCTCCCTTGGGTTTTGCACTCTTTCCCCTGCTCTGGGTCTCCAGGCAACCTCTGTGGTGGAGGAGAAGAGCTTGTAAGCCTGTCTATTTCTTCCTCCTTTCCTGCTTCACATATGGTGGAGATAGACACATACCCTGTGGGTCAGTACTCAGAGACTGACTGAGGTCCCAACGCTAAACATCCTTACTTGAAAGTAAACCCTCATTAAGTCCCCCCTCCACCTCTGGGAGCAACACAATATGTGTAAAAGCTGCATGTGGTTCCCGAGCCGCAGTTTGGACACCCCTGAAATAGAGGCTTTCCTCTGTAACTCCTGTGCAATTGAGAGAGCCTGGCAAAGCAAGCTGAGACACAAAAGGAAGCAAGAGAGGGAGAAGGAAGCAGACAACAATGAGTTGCTTGTGGGCCTGATAGAAGCCTTCCGAGGGTTCAGGGTTGGAATTCTAGCAGGAGCTCCTTTGCATATTAGGCCACACACCCTTGATGTAGCCAATCCTCCAAGAGCTTACAAAAAAGAGCCTTGTAAACTCTTGGAGGATTGGCTACATCAGGGTGTGGCATAATATGCAAATGAGCTCCTGCTAGAATTCCATCCCTACAAGGGCCTGATCTGATCCGCAGGCTCCACGTTTGACACTCCTGAACTGTACTATGCAAAACAAAGCAGGCATCAAGTGGCACCTTTAAGAACAATCAATTTTTTTTTAGAACATAAGCTTTCGTGCGCTCTCTTAAGCACATTTCATCAGATGAGGGGATCAGGTATTGTGAGCTGAAATACAAGCAGTCTGGCAAACTAACTGGTCACATGGTCATGTAAAACAGTGTGGCTAGGCCATTTGGTCTGGATAGCCATAAAAGGTAATAAAATTCTCTGCCAAATGGTGTTTTTGCAAATCTAGGTGAATTACAAAAGGACATGTATATACTGTATACACATGTCCTTTTGTGATTCACCTAGATTTACCTGATCCCCTCGTCTGATGAAGTGTGCTTAAGAGAGTGCATGAAAGCTTACGTTCTGAATAAAAATTTATTGGTCTTAAAGGTGAACTTGATTCCTGCTTTGTTCTACAGCTTCAGACCAACACGGCTGCCCACTTGGATCTATATTATGCAAAGTTAGCTGTGCCTCTTTGAACTGAAATGATCAGCCTTTAAATATCTAGTTTGGCATGGAGTCAGAATGTAAGAGTCTTGCAGCTCAGTTCAAACTATGCTTTATTAGAAGTGAGACCCAATTATTTACCGTATTTTTCGCACCATAAGACGCACTCCCCCCCCCCCCAAAAAGTGGGGGAGAAGTGTGTGCGTCTTATGGAGCGAAGGTACGTACCTTCCTCCAGGGGGGGGTGATCTGCTGCCTCCGCCTCTGATCCCGGCGCTTCCGCCACGCCTGCCTGCCTGGCTCCAGCTCTGACGCTTACAGCAAGCGCCAGGATCGCTCCCTCCGCCCTCCGATCCCAGCGCTTGCTTTAAGCATCAGAGCTGAAGCCAGGCAGGCAGGCACGGAGGAAGCACCCGCCCCCTTCGCAAACCCAGCGCTTCGCGAGCGCCGGCTGTGGAGGGGGCAGCGTGCTTCCCCCGCGCCTGCGTGCCTGGCTGGGAGACAAGCGGTGAGATCGCTCTCTGCGAAGTGCTGGGTTTGCGGTGGGGTATGTAGGGCTTGTTTTGGAGGCAGTATGCTCTAGATTCAGATGGGGTGCGTATAAATCTGCAATTCTTCTTCTTCAGTGAGCCTTACTTATAGAAAAGCTTTTAGGATTGCAGCCATAATCAGCCAAGGATGAGAAACAGGCTATAACAATCACTAGTCACCTTGCATTATTTTATACCATGTAATGATAAAAAAAACCCCTTTCTAATCTTTCTTTGGAATTTTCTGAGGAATGTGTTAGGGTCTCAGAGACATATTTTTTCTCAGACTGGACTATTGTGGTAGCCTTCCTACTTCCTCTTTCTTTCTTCTTGGATTTGCAAAAAAAAAAAGTGTGTTTTCTAAAGTAGTGAGTGATTAGTTACTTTATAGCAGGTAAAAATAACCACTTCAAAACAGAAGAAAACTTTGTTGGTCTTAAAGGTGGCGTAAGACTCAAACTTTATTCCACTTCAAAACAGTTTGGTTTAGAATGGTGGCCAAACTGGGGTTTGGGAGTCACATGTGGCTCTTTTACACATGTTGTGTGGCTCTTGAAGCCTCCACCACCCCATCAGCCAGCTTGTAAAAGGCATTTGTCTCTATAGATCACTTTGCCAAGCCAGCTGGCGTGTTGGAGAATGCATTTAAAGTTAACATTGCTTTCTTTTCACTTCTCCCTCCCCATCTATTTGCTTTCCTTCCCTCCCTCCCTTAAACATCTGATATTCATGTCTTGTGGCTCTCAAACATCTGACATTTATTCTATGTGGCTCTTATGTTAAGCAAGTTTGGCCACCCTGGAATATTTGAAGTTAACAAATCCTAATCTTATCTGAACTGCAAATATGGAGTGGGATGGCTGCTGTAGTATATTAGAGTTCATTAGGGCATCTGCTGCTACCAGATGACCTTGATCAAGATTCCTTTTGTAAAGATCGCATGACATGGAAATAGTTCTCATACTTTGAACCTATTATTAGCAGAGCCTATCATAACCAGGTCCTGATTTGATTAAGAATTTATAGTCTTTTTTTTGTTTGGAATGGTTTGCTTTAGCCCTGTTTCAGATTTCTGCAATCCAAATCCTGTTGCATTGTTTATTGGATTCCTGTCTTATTGATTATATTGCTTTATTTTGTGTAATCTGCCTTGAGTCTCAATGAGAAAGGCAGACTATAAATAATGTAAATAACAAAATGATGAAGCATGAAAATACATTAATATGTTTTACTTCAACTAATTTAGATGTTTTTAATAAAATAAAATTTTGAAAAATAATTTATTTGCTGCCACTCTAGTTCAAGAAGCCCGTTTGGTTAGTACGATTATAGAATAATAAGGTGAGCAAAATAGATTTGGATGAAATCTGTGCATAGAGTAGATACATATGATGAATTCATGAGTAGAGTTGTTTTTATATTATCAGTTTTTATTGTCTTTTATTATCTTGTGAGCTATCTTGAGCCCACTCAGATAGGCTTGGAAATAAGTTTAATAAATAAATACAGTGGGACTTTGCCTGCTCTTGCTATATCCTACTGAGCCCCCTCAACCTTTATATATTTAGATATTGATACTATATTTCTCTCCCCAGTGGGGACCAAAGGGAGTTTAAAAATTGTTTTCCCCCTCCATTTTATCCTTACAACAACTTTGTGAGGTAGGTTAGCCTGAGAGAGTGACTGGTCTTGGGGCTCAGATGGCCCTCATTAACCGTGTAGAACATGAACTCCTGGTTTGTAGTGGGGGGGGGGGGGAGAAAAGACATGCTCTTCTGTCACAGGATCTATAATGGTTTTAACATACAATCAGAAAATATTGATCAATCAACTGGTCAAATATTGGGTCAAGTATTTTTAAAGCATTAGCTTTTTTATAATGAAAAGAATGTTTCAGTATCATTAAGTTAGATAGTAATAGTAAATATGGAAATAAATAAGTGTGAAACAATGATTTTTTAAAAGATAACTAAAAAGATTGACAAAAGTGTTAGTGTAATACCAGGTGTCAAGAAATCTGCTGGCTATGGGCAGCTTGAAATCATTGTGCCTGGAACTCAAACACTTCCCTGGCACTAGTGAAGGCAATGAAGACATACGAGAGGCCATCAAGAATAATGCTGGGTTTCGTGCGTGAATCCTCTTCTTCCTTGCAATGTGTTCCTTTTCTCTGCTGTTCTTGGACTGGTATGGCAGCTAACCTGGGCATATTTGTTGTACTTGTAAACCACAACTGAAGCCACCTTTGACTGACCACTGGCTAAAGATAATCTCTTTGCAAAGCAAGACACATTGTGCTTTGGGCGTCCTGATGATGAAAATATATTGTTCAGAGACATGTAGAAATACAAGCATACCAGGAGGTAGAACAGCAGGGGCAAGAGCTGGCAGATATCCATGCTGGTAATAGTTCTGCCACCATGACCCACAGAAGGCCACAGGTTAAGAGCCAAGTCTAATACTGCATTCTAGCCATGCCAAGGCTTCAAATTACCTGCAGAGAGAGGCAAATGATTAGCCCAAGTCTCCTCCCTGGGCTCCTCCCCTTAGTGGTTTGTTTTTTTTCTCATGTTTGGTAGATTTGGTAGCTTTAAAAAAATATCAATATTCATTTACATTGCGGTTTCTAATCTAGATGTTTCTTTGTTTAAAGTTTTAGTTATGATGTTTTGAAATTGATATTGGGGCAGAAGAGAAGAAATATTTTATATTGCATAATTTCTGGGGAATGTGTATCCAGTATTAAGCATGACTGCAGATTCTAATCCAATGCATCCTTATTTAAAAATAAATTCCATTTGTCAATGGGATTTATGTCTGACTAAATAAGCATAGGATTGTGCTGTATTTCACTCTGTTTTATTTAATATTTAGTGTTTCTTCCTAAATGTTATATTTAAAATAAAGATAAGATGCTTTGAAAATTAATAAAGTTCATACCCCAGAGATATCAGTTTTGTGCGTATACTATACCATGATAATTGCTAATACTGGTTTCACCAATAAACTAATTACATTTTATGCTTCTCTTCCTCCAAACAGCTCAGGGGATGGTGGGACATGGTTTTTCCCTCCTCAGTTTTATCCTTGCAGCAACCCCAGTGGTAGGTTAGACTGAGAGATAATGATGACTGTCCCAGTGTTACCAAATAAATTTCATGGTGAGTAGGGATTTGAACCTGGATATCTCCAGGTTTAGTCCAGTAGTCTAACCAGTTCATCACAGTCAATTTATATAGGTGGGTATATTTCAGATTTCAGTTCTTATAGCTAATTTGCAGTTTCTTTGCATGGCGCATCTTTTTTACACTCTATTTCCATGTATGTTTACTTGGAACACTTCTAATGGCATTTCCAAGCAAGTGTGTGTAGGATAATTTTTTTTTAAAAAAAATCTGACTGCCTTATAGAAGCTCTTGCTGAGTTTTCCAGTGTCACTTTTCCTATTGTTTTGCAGATGTGCCATCTTTTCACTGATCATAAAAGAAACTTGTTTTAATGAGTCATTTTTTCTTTCATTCTAGGATGTGAACTGATAATGACTACTGCCCAGTCCTAGCTGAAAGTACTGAAGATCACTCAATCTGTATTTATCAGGAAATTAGCAAATATGCTTTGTTATAGTTTTTTGTTCCTACATTTTCTCTTTAACTCTCAGTAAGAAAATTATAAAACATGTTGAATTATGTAATCTACCTTTCTGAAGGTGTAAATTCTCATAATTCAGGTGAGATGACTTAAGGCAGGGATGGGGAATCTTTTTTCTGCCAAGGACCATTTGGATATTTATAACATCATTTGAGAGCCATACAAAATTATCAACTTAAAAAAAACTGCTCCACCAAGGGAGAATGATTCAGGCCAGCAAAATTAATGCAAATAATTGTTTTTCTATTTGAAGTCATGTGGGGAGAGCCTAATTCAGCACACACACATACATATCCCAGCCTGACATCCTAGGCAAATGCCTAGGTCCAGGCATATTAGACCACATTCCCCTAATATTAGCATCTTAGGTCAAACACTCATTAGCATATTAGGCCACACCATCTGGGATAATCACGTGCAAATTGAACTGGTAGTAGCTGGCTCCCACCCCTGCCAGCCCTCCCTCCCTCCCTTCAGCTGCTCCCGGCAGTCCTTTAAAGGCACCTACATACCCCAGCAGCAGTCCTTCACAATGCCCACGGGGGGGGGGGGGTGTCTTCGGCCCAGCAATCCCTGAGGGCCAGACCAAGTGATCTCGAGGGCTGTAAAAGGCCCTCGGGCTCTCAGTTCCCCACCCATGACTTAAGGAAGGAGATCTTATGAAATGCCATCTAAATATCCAGCCTCCTTACAGCCTTCCTGACAGCATTAGCAGCCATGCGTTGAACAATATAAAGTTTTCATCAGCCATTCTTTGTGCTGCTCATCACACAGGTTCCTATTCCCAAATGTCTATCTAATCTGCCACTTTCATAAGATCACATGAATTATCCCTAAGACAAAAATTATATCACTTTTTAGTCATGTTCTTGGTAGAAGATGTTTTTCATGGCTGTGTTTTTGTATTCCTGCCAGTATTTATTTATTTACTTTATTTACAAACCACCTTTCTCATTTAGACTTAAAGTATATTATGGAATATAAAATGATGTAATCAGACAGCATAAGGTATCAGTTAAACAGTGCATTAGGATTACAGAGTATGAAAACAATGGGGAAAAAAAGAATCTGAGCTGATACATGAAACAATGCAAAACTAGGTGGCAGTGCAGTAAAAGCAGAATAAAACATGCAATAAATGTTGAACACACTACAATCCTGCTGCTTTTGTGGTCGGAGTATACTGAAAGTTAATGTTTGATAAATTGGCTAATCACAAATATAGTCAAAGACAATTCTCATAAACTTAATGGCTGGGGAAAAATCATGGACATTTAAATTTACAATCTTTGTAATTATCCAGTTTGCTGTATGTAATCTTTGTTCTTGTGTTTGTATAATTTATATGCTGCAACTTCATGTATGACCAAAAAGTATGTGAATTGTAGTTAGCAATAAGTACAGTAGTAATTAATGTTATAAGCACTTTTCATTTTTCACTGTTCCAATAATATACATTTTTATTATGCAGGACCATTTGTTTAAAAATATTATTTAGAAGTAGCAACACTTGGCCTAGTTTTAGGGGTGTCAAACATGGGGTTCTCAGACCGAATCTGGCCCACCCAGGGCTCAAGTCTGGCCCTCAAGCAACTTCCTTCTCCTGCTTTCTTTTCTAGGGCTGTTACTGCAGCCACACCATAGCTTGCTTTTCCCCCAGCTCCCCTCCCTGTCTCTGCTTCCTGTATCCTACCTCTTGCCTTCGTCCCCCTGTTGCGCTCATTCACTCTCTCACACACACATACACAGGCACACAGAGAGCTCCATGGCTGCTTCCTGCTTTGTGCAAGAGAAATACAAAGACCAGCCTCTCCCTCTCTCTCACGCACACACACAGCTTCTCCCTCTGGAGCTGCTCCTCTTTTAGGGGAGGAAGGAGAGAGAGAGAAGACAAAGTTGGAGTCCATGATGGCCGCTTCAAGACCAACAATGGTTTATTCCAGGTAGAAGCTTTTGTGTGCAAGCACACTTTTTCGGAGGGAGGCAGGGTGGATGGATTCTTCTAACAAGCACAATGTACATTGATGAAATTATTCTGGGTTATAAATTTGGCTTTTTTTAAAAAAATGGATTTCTCTATTCTATTTGGATTTAGTTTATTTCAAAAAAAGACCCTGATTAGGACAGAACACTTGAATTGGTCCTTGTATCTTGGAGAGTGATTTGAGATGCCAAATGATAATAGTACACATTGGTAATGAGACAGGAAAACTAGCTCTCAATTCAGTCCTGGAGAGGATGCATTGTCTTGAGCTTCATTATCAACTGCAATTCAGCAGTCCCTCTTTCTAATCTTCCTTTGAAATTCCTTAGTAAAAGCACTGCTACTCTTAAATCAGCAACTGAATGTTGTGTTTTCTACTGTCAGATTTATGTCCATTTATTCTTTGCATCCTCCTGGACTGAATCCTGCTGGATGGAATTGAGGCCTAGGTTTCCTGTCTCATTAGCAATGCTGGTGTCCTTATGCCTACTACCCCTCTGCATATCACACCTAATCCAGTCAAGCCTGCTATTGTCATTCACCTGCTTTTGAGATTTGAAATCACCTTTATAAAGTTTATATCTCTGGTACCTCCTGTTAACTTTTTATGGCACATATGGCCTGGCCCAACAAAGTGACATTTATGTCAGATCTGGCCCTTGTAACAAATGAGTCCGACACCTCTGAGTAGTTAGTAATAAAATGTTGGTATTCTTTTCAGGTACTTTTAATTTTAATTCTAGTTGATAATATGATCCTTACAATGGAAATTTGTGTTGCAACCTTCTAAGACGAGTCAATGAAGGGAGTACCTCTGCTTAGTATTATACTGTGAATTGTTTTAATGATTGCATGTTGTAATTATTGTTTCAGTATTTAATGCTTTTAAGACCCAAAATGAAAGTAAAGAAACAAGCTTTGACGTATTTATCTGATAGTAATTACTCTCTCTCTAGAAGTATAACATCTGACATTCTTGTGGTTATTTAAATACAGTATAATGTGGGAACCTGCAAGAACTTGCAGAAGGCTTCTAATTTCCCCCTTCTCCACTTTTCCCTCTTTTTCATTACTGAAAGCCCCCATAGCCTATTCCCTGTTCCTGCTTCCTTCTTTTCTACTAAGGTTGCCAACGTCCAGGTAGGGTTGGAGATCTCCTGGAATTACATTAGGAATGGGCATGGACTGGATGACAGAGCTAATTTTTCCACGGACTGGGCCCAGTTTGCATTCCCTTTAAATGGCTTTGTAACCCATTCAGACCAAACACATTCGCTTTAAATGGCTTTGTAATCCACTCAGACCATGACCCAGTCTGCTGAACATGGAGGCTTGTGGTCTGGGGATCCATAAACCCCATGGACCTTGAACTTCCACGAACCATCATTTTTCTGGATGGCGACCATTCCTAATAGCAGAACACCTAACTGCAGAGAGCAGTTCTCCTGGAGAAAATGGCTGCTTTGGAGAGTGGAGTCTATGGCATTATGCCCCTCTGAGGTCCCACCCTTTCTCAAAACCCCAGCCCCCTCAAAACTTTTCAAACCCTCCCCTCCAAAAACTTCTAGGAATTTTCTAACCTGGAGTTGACAATCCTATTTCCTTCCCATCCAACAGCCAAACTACTTTTATTTGCCTCTCTGTCTTAAGCTTTCCCTTTCTGCCCCTCCCCCTCTGGCAGCCTCTGCCTAGGAAAACTGTGTCCTAGTTGTGTGGTGCTATCCACTAGGCAAGGCCCGCTTGCATGGTAGGGAACATTCAAGGACTTGTGGGGTCACACCTCACTTTCCTCATACTATTTCCTTTTTCCCTCCTTTTGGGAATTCCTGTCTCCTCTGTCCGCATTCTCTCCTCAGCCATTCATTAATCTTCTTTTTATCTGTCCCCCCTCATTATTTTTTGTTTAATTTATACCCCATCATTCTCCACAGCGGGGACCAAAGCAGTTTACATTATTCTCCTCTCTCCTTTTTATCCGCACACCAATCCTGTAAGGTAGGTTCGGCTGAAAATATGTGACTGGCCCACAAATCATCCAGTCAGTCTCCGCACTAAGATGGGGACTTGAACTTGGGTTTCACAGACCCTACTCCGAAGCTCTCACATTACACCAGAATGGCTTTAATAGGTGGCTGTTGAACAGTAGCAAGTGGCTAGGTGTAGGCAAGTCATGCTTGTCAAGGGGTTATCAAGTCATTCAGAAATTTCTGCCAGGCCTAGGGTCACCTACCTCCAGGTTGGACCTGAATATCTCCCAGAATTATAACTAAACTCCTGATGACAGAGATCTGTCTTCTTGGAGAAAATTACTACTTTGGAGGGTGAACTCTATGGCATTATATTCTGCTGAGGTCCTTCCCCTCTCCAAACCCTTCCTCAGACTGTACTCCAAAATTTCAGGGAATTTTCCAACCTAGAGCTGGCAACCCTAGCCTGACTCCAATGAGTTCTCCCTCAAAGACCAAAATAGGCCTGGAACAGGCCCTGCCCCCTTTCCCTGCCTTTTTACTCAGAAATTGAAGCCTGGAATATTTTTGTTGCCTAGTGAAAGCCACTGAGGAATTCATTGTTTAAAGCTACAGACATTCCTTTTATCATTTTTGGATTTTTTAAGCTGCCCAATGTGTGTGTTTGTTTTAGATTTCATGTTTTTCTGCAAACCTACTGCCCTTTACAGTTTTGTAGAAAGATCAGTCTTCCCCATTCACAGCTCCAGCCGCTAGATTCAAGTATCCAAAGACTTCCCAACTTTACTACTATTAGAATATAAGAATTCTGAAAGTTCTAGGTTCTGTTGTAATAAATTGTAAATATAACTTTTAAAAAGAACTATCATTATTATGTATCACCTTTAAACATTTTCTTGTAGTGCTTCATTCCATTGGCTAGGCTTTGCCAGTGACCTAATAAATATTGCCTATGGAGCTTTGTTGACATCATCTTGTAAACTGCCAGACCAGATTTCTGCAATGGGGTAAAAAGCTGACACCAGTTCTACAGTGAAGGGACTTAATAGGTGATAGGTAGAAGCATTGTACTTGTCAAGAGTTTACTATGAACAAAGTGTAGCATGTATGTATTCAAAATGATTTCTAAGACTGCAAAAAAAATATGCGGCAAATAGCACTGAAAACAACTCTAGCTATATGTTTGTGTCATCTGTATTTGAATTGGATTGTGGCTCTATTTTGTATTTGTTATGCTAAGCTATAGTCTTTCCCCATGCCATAGTAGTCAAGTGTGTTTCACCTCTGTATAATATACTCTTATTGAAAATTTAAATACAGTACCTTTTTGACCAACTGTCATTGCTGGCTAGAGCCAGTCTTAAAAATTTCTAGAATTGCCAAAATCACTGACTTCTTTGGGTCAGCCACTTTGTTCCTTTGTAATTACAGTAGTCATATGGGGGAGCACTAGTAGTCAGCTTGGAGCAGTAAGGTCTAATGTTATTTGAACTAATAAATGGTTTTTCTTCCTCTTTGTTCCTGGCTATAGTAAAATATAATGTTGACTTTCTGCTTTTCATTTCCCTCTTCACCTGGTACTCCCAAGTGAATCTTGTTTTTTTACTTTAATTAAAGCTATATATGGATTAGTACAACTCATCCTATGAAATTCCTTCATGTGCAAACTAATATATCAAAATTATAATTTGCATTTTGGCACTTTATTGCCTTGAGATTGCATAGCGTAAAATAGTTTTAATTTTGTGACATGGGATGCATTTAAAACATGCCATTTTAAATATTAGCAATTAAATGTCAAAGAATATATTGAATCTGTTACTGTTACTTTTTTATAGGGTAGAAAATTGCCACCTTATCTCAGGGAAATGGTAATCTGCATGGTGTCCCCCCCTCCTCAGTAACAGCTGACAACAATGGACAGATGATATCAATTAAACTGCTTTTGGCAACTGACTTTATCACAGTAACAAGCAACTGCGTAAGCAGTGCCAAACTGCAAGGATTTTTATTGCCCTCACCACTGGGAATTATATGCAGTGTCTCAGCTCTCAGTGTGGATGCAGTCTCTACGTAGATCACCTAGGTTCTGTAATCATGTCTGTTACTGTGACAGAGAGTGAACTTGCTAGGTTTTTTGTGGGTGGTGAAGAAGGAGAGGAGCTTTTGGATCAAGCCAGATCTTCAGCATTTGAGTCCTTCTATGGTCATATTGAAGATGAAGATGAGGAATATGATTCTGTACGTATTGAATTTAATAATGTTGGGTAAATGATTCCATGAGTTCAAAGATACCAAAATATTGTTAATGGAGAAGATAGTGTATGATCATTAGAGGCACTAAACACTATGGCCCCATTTAAGCAAAATTATCTGAAGATATGTTTGAATGTACATCATCTCATTGGCACTGTTAAACTAGAATCAAATTGTTCAAGAATTTGTATAATGCATAGATCACTGTTGCTGTGTATTTAACAAGTTGTCAGTGTGCGCTTACAGAGATAGGAATCTCCTCAAAAATTATGTCTTCATTATTGCAGTTGGGAAAGCTTTATAAAAACATACTTTTACAATGGGTTTCATTTCCTATTTTAAAGTTTTAATTTGAAATAGAAAATTTCTAATATAAAATCCTAGTTTCAGCTCTCATTGAATCAAAGTATTTCATCATATTATATATAAAATAGTGAAAGTAACTAATTCGTTTTTAAAAATTGAATGTTTCTCCACCAGCAGTTTAAAAGCATAATCCTATGAAGAGTTATTCCAGTCTGAAGCAATTTATTTCAGTTTGGCTACTAGTTCATTTTAATATATGTTTTAATCTGTTTTTATTTCAGTTGGTTTAGATGAGCAATTCTATGTAGGCTTGCAATGTAAAGATAATTACTTGAAACAACAAAATACCTTATTCTGGACGTAAGTTATTTAGGATACAGTTCAGCTGGTATTACTGTCATGCAGTTCTGTCAGCAGCTGCACTGGGAATACTTAACAATGCTCTTGATATAAATGGAGACTGAAAAGTAATCTCTTGTGGATTGTGCCCTCTGTCTCTGAAATATTGTAAACTTAATGCATACCCAAAAGTGCTTATTCTGAGCTGCTGACCTTATATATATGTTCAAATGTTGTTTGAAAGAAGATTTAACTGGGACATAGCTAATTATTTTGTCTGTTTTCATTTTGTAAAATATCCTCAGTGAGCCCTTACTTCCTTTAAATTGCCTATGTTGGCATTTTTGGCATCAATCCCTGCAGTTTAGCTAAATTGTTATTTTTCATATGAGAATATTAAAATAGATTGATTTTCTTTACATTATTTTTTTTAGATTAAATTGCACTGAAAATGGGTCACTGGTCTCAGATTGCATTTTTCATTTTTTTAGAATAACAAAAATAATAGACAATGTATGAAAGTTACATGATACTTTAAACTTAGTAATAATATAACATTATTTTGTTTGCTTTGTATACACATGAAAAACGTTGAAAAGAAACACTTTATTGTTGTTGACTTTGTTTTTGTTATGACTAGCCACCAGAAAGACAGATTGTGGTTGGAATATGTTCAATGGCAAAGAAATCCAACTCAAAACCAATGAAAGAAATACTTGAACGCCTTTCCATGTTTAAATATATTACGGTAGTAATATTTGAAGAAGATGTGATTTTGAATGAGCTCGTGGAAAACTGGCCTTTGTGTGATTGTCTAATTTCTTTTCATTCTAAAGGTGATTGATCTTTATACTTCCTCACCAAGTTCCAGAAAAGCTACTAGTGCATCACCCAACTGACCAAAAAATTAAGCTATTTACATTTCTGTTGTGTATTTATATATGTTAATTGGTTAAACAGTAAATTTGATGAACTAATGATTTGTTTGAGACAGATAATTTTTCAGTGGGCTGGCATGATGGATAAAGGTTATGGGTGTTGCAATTTTCTCTGTTTAACTAAAAATATTATGTTTGTGCATTGGTAAATTCGGGATAGGGCAAACTGAATAGACTGTATCTCTCTGAAACCTGGTCACTATTTATAGAAGACAAGATTGAGGATCAATTAAGAATGTATCCTAGCGTTGTTCAAATCTGAAAGTGCTAATTCCAATCCATTTTACCTTCCTCTTCCCCCAGAATTTAATACATTAGATGTGAATGTAATATTATTTAATACATTTTATTTAGGGTTTCCATTGGACAAAGCTGTTTCCTATGCAAAACTCAGGAATCCATTTGTTATTAATGATTTGAATATGCAATATCGCATACAAGACAGGTAAGTAGATATTCATAAATGACTGATCGAGTATAAATAACTGAATTTCTGTTGTCCTTCTCTTTAAAAACTTTGCCCAAATAACAAAAACCTTTACTAATTAAATATGGGGATTAAATAAACCCCGGGGAACTCATAGTAGTAAAAAAAACAGGGTTTGCATTGAATATGCCACCAGCTGCCAAAAAAAAAATAGCATTTTGTCTGGTCAGCTGACATGAAGCTGCCTTAAACTGAATCAGACCATTATCAAGGTTAATATTGTCTGCACTGACTGATAGTGACTCATGAGGGTCTCTGGCAGAGGTTTTTTACATCACCTGCTACCTGACATTTTTAACTATAGATGCCAATGGTACCTTCTGCTCTGCCATTGAGCCAGTACCCCTCCCAGTACAATGGCCTCCCTACAGAAAGATACCATATTGGGTGGTATCATCCTACCAGAGTCCAGAAAACTACCATGCTGTATAATAACAAGCATCACTCATTTCCTCATCAATCAACTCATGCAGATTATCTTTCAGGATGACCAAGGCAATTTCTGTGCCAATTTCAAAGGTAGTTTCTGTGCCAAGCTTAGAATATACAGTATGTCACAGAAGTGAGTACACCCCGTTGCATTTTGTAAATATTTAAGTATATCTTTTCATGTGACAACACTGAAGAAATGACACTTGGCTACAATGTAGTGAGTCTACAGTTTGTATAACAGTGTAAAAACTGACTGGTTTTTATATGTTTAATTTTAATTGTTAAATTTAAAGTTTTATTATTTATGTTAATGTGTAAGTTGTTGTTAGCCGCCCTGAGCCGCCTAGGCGGGGAGGGCGGGATAGAAATAAAAGTTATTATTATTATTATTATAAATGTGCTGTCCTCAAAATTATGCAACACACAGCTATTAATGTCTAAACTGCTGGCAACAAAAGTGAGTACACCCCTAAGTGATAATGTCCAAATGGGGCCCAAAGTGTCAATATTTTGTGTGGCCACCATTATTTTCCAGCACTGCCTTAACCCTCTTGGGCAGAGTTCACCAGAGCTTCACACGTTGCCACTGGAGTCCTCTTCCACTCCTCCATGACAACGTCACGTAGCTGGTGGATGTTAGAGACCTTGTGCACCTCCACCTTCCATTTCAGGATCCCCCACAGATGCTCAATAGGGTTTAGGTCTGGAGACATGCTTGACCAGTCCATCACCTTTACTCTCAGCTTCTTTAGTAAGGCAGTGGTCATTTTGGAGGTGTGTTTGGGATCGTTATCATGTTGGAATACTGCCCTGCGGCCCAGTCTCCAAAGGGAGGGGATCATGCTCAGCTTCAGTATGTCACAGTACATGTTGGCATTCATGGTTCCCTCAATGAACTGTAGCTCCCCAGTGCCAGCAGCACTCATGCAGCTCCAGATATTCCCACCACCATGTTTGACTGTAGGCAAGACACACTTGTTTTTGTACTCCTCACCTGGTTGCCGCCGCACACGTTTGACACCATCTGAACCAAATATCTTTATCTTGGTGTCATTGGACCATAGGACATGGTTCCAGAAATCCATGTCCTTAGTCTGCTTGTCTGTAGCAAACAGTTTGCAGGCTTTCTTGTGCATTATCTTTAGAAGAGGCTTCCTTCTGGGACAACAGCCTTGCAGACCAATTTGATGCAGCATGCGGCATATGTTCTGAGCAATGACAGGCTGACCCCGCAACCCCTTCAACCTCTGTAGCAGTGTCATTGTCTGGGGTTGCATGAGTGCTGCTGGCACTGGGGAGCTACACTTCATTGAGGCAACCATGAATGCTAACATGTACTGTGACATACTGAAGCAGAGCATGATTCCCTCCCTTTGGAGACTGGGCCGCAGGGCAGTATTCCAACATGATAATGACCCCAAACACCCCCCCAAAATGACCACTACCTTGCTAAAGAAGCTGGGGGTAAAGGTGATGGACTGGCCAAGCATGTCTCCAGACCTAAACCCTATTGAGCATCTGTGGGGCATCCTGAAATGGAAGGTGGAGGTGCACAAGGTCTCTAACATCCACCAGCTACATGGTGTCATCATGGAGGAATGGAAGAGGACTCCAACCTGTGAAGCTCTGGTGAACTCTATGCCCAAGAGGGTTAAGGCAGTGCTGGAAAATAATGGTGGTCACACAAAATATTGACACTTTGGGCCCCATTTGGACATTATCACTTAGGGGTGTACTCACTTTTGTTGCCAGCAGTTTAGGCAGTAATGGCTGGGTGTTGTGTAATTTTGAGGGGACAGCACATTTACACTGTTATACAAGCTGTAGACTCACTACTTTACATTGTAGCCAAGTGTCATTTCTTCAGTGTTGTCACATGAAAGGATATACTTAAATATTTACAAAACGTGAGGGGGTGTACTCACTTCTGTGACATACTGTAACTCAGATTGAAAACTATCTACGCAATCAGTTTTCTCTATAAATAGTTGGGGTTCTGGTTCTTTCAAGAATTAACAAATGGATGTAGGGGAATAGTATGCAACTTTCACCACTGATTAAGTGAAGCATTAAATACATGAAAAACACAACACAGAACAGAATGCAGTTTGGTCTTTCCAGTAATGTGGTCATACAAATTATCATGAAAGTAGCAAGATGAAAAGCAATATGCCCCAAGCATTGATGGTGCATATTTCTCAGAATGAGGCAATCTGTAGATACAATATAGACTCTAACCTACATGTGCCTTTTATTTATTTAAAATACTTGCATGCCACATCCCCAAACCTCAAGGTGGCTCACAATTAAAAAAGTAAAAACAGTCATATTGATAAGAATAAATGTTTTATAGTAATCCCAGATTAATAAATGCATACTTCCCATGTCTGTTGAAGACATTAGTTTCCTCTAACATGTAATAGGTGGTATTCCTGTATCCCACTTTTGTATCAGGATTAAAGACTACAAGTAAAGTTCATGTTTAAAATTAATATTCTCTTTGGTAACATCCAGAACTTAATGCAGTTATGTCGTCCTCTAAAGAGTTAGAGTTAAATAGATACTGCAGTGTGTATGACCAGTTTTTCCTCCTCAGCTAGTTGGTGCACTGTATGAAAATTATCCTAAATTGGTATTTATCTGAGATCCTTTAAATTGAAGGCACCAAGATTGAACTTGAGACCCTAACTGTTCAGAACTAGGGGTGTGCATTTGGTTCGGCCGAACCGCATAGACCACCGAATCACCCCTGATTTGGAAGTATAGAGCACTGTATACTTCCGATTCCATTTTGAGGCCATTAAACGGGATCCATATATGGCTCCGTATACTTCCGTATAGATATTCGGAAGTATACGGAAGTCAATGGAAAAAGCGGGAAAGGAGCTTCTGCAGCCTCAGGAGAGCTGCTTGCTTCCTTTCCCGCCTTTGGAAGCATTTTCCCACCTCTCCCATAGCCTCCCTGGGATCAGGGAGGGAGGGGGAGGGGGACAGGAGCCCCAGCAGCCAATCCAAAGCATGCATTTGCAAAATGCATTGCAAATGCATGCTTTGAAGGGTTTTTGTGTAGCTGATGCCTGGGCTAATCCCTCAGCCATCAGCTACATTGTTGTTCTTTTGCTCTTTTGTTTACTTGGGTATCCAAGTAAACAGTGTTCTCTGGCCAATCACAAAGCAGTGCTATTTTTGAAACTGCTCTGTGTAGGGTCAGAGTATGCCTGGCTGGACTCCATTCCATTGCTATTGTGTTTTGTGTTGGTGTGAGAGAGAGACTGTGCTGCGCTGGCCCTTGGCCTCAGCTGCTGCTGCTCTCTCTCAGCCTTTCCTGACCTGCCTTGAGAAGAGAAGACGTCTAAGGTAAGACAGTCTTGGGGTTCTTGTTTTTATTTTAGTTAGTAAAAGGACTTTTTAAGACTCAGAGTTCCTTTACTTATCCAGATTTGGGTGGGTGGGTACTGGGTAGCTTATTTGGGGTTAGGGGGTTCTGCTGGGGGTGGGGGCCTGGGGTGGGGGGTTTGCCAATTTGCCCGTATCTTACTTTAGTGAGAGGACTTTTAAAAGTGCAGTGTCCTTTTACTTTTCTTGATTTGGGTGGCTTGGATTTCTTGGGGTTAGAGTGAAGGGTTTTTTTGGGGGGAGGGGTTGGTAAAGTTTCTGTATTGTTAAAAGTTAAGTTTTTTTACTGTTTTAAAAGGATTCTGTGTTTGATTTGTTCCTGCTGTGTTGTGCTGCTGTTGTTCCTTTTCTCTTCTGGTTCTGGTTCTTGGGGGGGGGGCGCTGTTTGGCCTAATTTTCATTGTTTTAAAGGCCTGTTTTTAACAGTTGAGTTTCTTGGCCTTCTCCTGTTGTCCCTTTTTCTGGTTTTGCGGGGGTGGGGGGGGGAAGCTGGCACCTGGGTGAGAGACCCAGAACCAGCAGGCTTGTTGTGCTTGGCCAGCTCTCCCCGTGTTGTTTGGGGCAGGGCTGGAGAGCTGGCATCTGCGTTTGCTGCAGCCAGGTCTGCAGAGCAGACCTTGAGCAGATAGTGTTTTGTGTGGCAGTGACATTGGCAACTGGGTTTATATTGGTTCCAGGCCTGCAGGGTTCATAGAGGGATGTAGTGCATTTGGGTCCTATAGAGATTATCGGTGTGAAGTTAGGTTTGGCTTTGGGTGCCCCAGGAATTGGACCCCCTAGTCCAATTTTTTTTTGGCCTTGTGGGTTTTGTGTGGGACAGTGCCCTGAAGCTGCACAGCAGTTTGGGGGGCTCTCCTCAAAACCTCCTGCTCCCCAGAGCCACTTTTCCCATGACAATTACAGTGAGGAAGTGGCTCTAATTGGTTTTTTCTCACCATTGGGAGCAGTGTTCCTTTTGGGGTGCCCATTGATGGGTACAGTCTTTTTAGGCCAAGGGGGTTTCATGCTGGGGAGTCCCCTGAAGCTGCCCTGCAGTTTTGGGGCCTCTCCCTCAAACCCCCCTCTGGCCAGAGCCACTTTCCCCACAGCAATTATAGTGGAGGAAGTGGCTAATTGGGCTTTCACCATCATTGGTGACAATGGGCCTTTTGGGGAGCCCAAAGACAGGGACCCCCTGGCCCAATCTTTTTGGGACTTGGGGGTTTTATAGGGGAGAGTTCCCTGCAGGTTCCCTGCAGTTTTTGGGGCTCTCCCTCAACCCCCTGCCCCCCAGTAGCCTCTAATTATGCCCTACATTGCCATTGATTTCAATGGCCCATAGGGTAAAATGGTGGGATAGCCTGGAATGGGACCCCCCGGCCCAATCTTTTTGGGACTTGGAGGGTTTGTAGGGGAGAGTCCCTTGAAGGTCCCCTGCAAATTTGGGGGCTCTCCCTCAAACCCCCTCTCCTCCAGGCGGCTTTCAATATACCCTTTTTTGCCATTGATTTCAATGGCCATAGGGCATAATGGGGCCGTATATTCGGAAATAGCCACGCATCTACCGTATATGCGGCTATTCCGAGGATGGTAATAGGAAATACACGGTATTCCGTATCTTTTTGGCCCCGTGTATTTCTGAATCCGTGTAATTCCGTATTTTTTTTTTTGCACACCCCTATTCAGAACCTCTGCTGTGCCATAGAGCTATAATTCCTTCCTAGTATAACTTAATGTTTAAAAAATACCATGAACTGGGAAATCAAAGTTTACCTTGGTCATCAACTTGTGATAAGGCACCATCTTTGTCTAAGCCCCAGTCTAATGGTAACAACAATGTTCAGTTACTAAATATAAAATGAAAAGAGCGTTGAGCATTTAAGAAAAATATTATTCTGGGTGGTGGTGCTGTTAATAGTAATCTCTGATTACACAGTTATTGAAAGAAAATGTAAAATTATGTGGGAATACTGAGACTTCATAGAGGAGTTCTTTCAATGTACATTCTTTGACAGTTCATTGTATGGGAATTGTTTTTATATTTTAGGAGAGAAGTTTATAGCATTCTTAAAGCTGAAGGCATTTTGCTTCCTCGTTATGCAGTTCTAAACCGTGATCCAAACAACCCACAAGGTAACAGATGTTGAAACAGACTTGTCTAAGGACTCTGATTTAACCATTGGCTGAATGCAGACATCAAACCTCTTTTTGATGAGCAAGAACCTGGCTTCTTTCCATTCTCCATGTGTTCCCTCCTTGCTTTCCCCACATACAAAGCACAGCTGAAAACTTTTAGATTTCAGAAGCATTGAATCAAAATCATTTGCTGTGGCATCTGATATACCTGGTATTGTTTCTATGGAAACAAACTCCATTGTTTGCATTTAGAAGTCATGGCAGATTGACATAAGGAGTCCCACAGCTACATACAAGGGTTGGGAGGAAGAGAGCTCATGAGCATGGTGATAAATCATGATCATGTCCATCACAAACACAGGTTTGTGATTGCGATATCTGAATATAGCCATATTGAATATTAAATTATTCTGAACACTAATCTAAAACTTCTGTTACCATCTTGGCACAGTGGATGCTTTTAAGACTTTCAGTATAAACAGTTTATTGTGTGAAAAGATTGTTCTTGAAATGTACTTTTTCAGATGAGGACATTGCATGATTTAATGTATTGCCATTATTAGGAAAAACACTGCATGTAGAAAATTGTGTAAATAGTTGTCCTACCTTTCTCTCTAACTTACTAGTTTTTCATGTGAAATCTTTTACAAGCAGCTTGAAGTGGTACAGCCCAAGCATATTATTATGTAACAATTAACTTTCTTTGAAGAAGCTTTTAGCATTAAGTCGTATGTAAATTTTTTCATAAGAATGCACTCCTACCCTTACAGCATGCACACAGAAAAAACCCAGTGACTTTTACACTATATTGCTGACATTTTAAAAAAAAATTGTCTGCTGTTATGTTCAAAGAAAGCTTTGTTTATTGTCACCAAATTGGAAATTACTTACTTTATGATACTTGTCCAATTTGATTGTATAGAGAGAAAGTCCATTTCCAAGTTGATGAAATTCTCAAAGTTGTGCTGACCTATCTTTATAAAAATTCAATCTGAAGATAGGTGGTTTATTTTACAAATTCAAGTACAAATGCTGAAAATGTTGAGTGCTCCCCCAGGGGCAGGGAGATCGTAACTGACTTCCATAGGCAGCAGAGACTCACCAGACACAATGTTTCTGAACTGCCTCTTTATTGGATGCAGCAAAGATCACACTGTTACCCAAAATAGGCGGTCTCCACATTTTTTTATTTTATTTTTTATTTTATTCGATTTTTAGCCCGCCCTTCCAGTAGAACAGACTCTGAGCGGGTTACAGCATAAAAACAGTCAACAGTAAAAACAGTAAAAGACCAATTTAAAATATATAAAATCTAAAATTACAAAGACTTAAGATAGTCTTAGTCTTAAAGACTTAGATTGGGGGAATTAGCTTGAAGACAGAGAGTGGGTAACTGAGATCTTGACCTATATATATGGGATTTTTCCCTATGAGAAATAACCAGGCTGTTATTTACAGGAAGGGTTTTTATTGAAAACAGAATAAAACAAGGATACACACAGCAAACATTTACAAGAGCTAGCCAGGAAAAATCAGGGAAGAAAGGGGAAGGTGTGGTAGGAATGGGTGGTAATTACCAGTCTTGAAGAGGTCTACAGGAGCAGCAAACTCGAAGAGGAAATGGCCACTTTCAGGAAGTGAGAGAGAAGAGAGGACCCACACACAAGTGGGGGTGTGACAAGGATCTAAGAACACACACACACACACAGCAGGATGATATATTTATAGGACACAGCATATCCTGATGTAGGTTGACTCACTGCTGGAGGACTGATCATTCTACCAGAGGTAGACAAAGAGGCGAGAGAAGTTTGATGGCCTACAAGCACTGGACAGGAAGGGTGATAGAGAAGATGAATAGATTTAAGTGTTGATTCATTGCTGCTTAAACAAGGTAATGGGTGAAGGGGAAGCCAGGCTTGGGTGTTGATGAGATTATTCTGAGTGAATCAATACGTATTGGGTGACCCATTGTTCTAAGTCATGCATCTCTCCAGGGTAAGGAGGGAGAAGATGGTGAGGGGTCTGGAGACCAAGTCCTATGGAGAAAGGTTGAAGGAGCTGGGCATGTTTAACCTGGAGAGGCGGCTGAGAGGTGATACGATCACCATCTTCAAGTACTTGAAGGGCTATCATATAGAGGATGGTGTGGAATTGTTTTCTGTGGCCCCAGAAGGTAGGACCAAAACCAATGGGTTGAAATTAAATCAGAAGAGTTTCAGGCTCAACATTAGGAAGAACTTCCTGACCGTTACAACAGTTCCTCAGTGGAACAGGCTTTCTCGGGAGGTAGTGGGCTCTCCTTCCTTGGAAGTTTTTAAAAAAGAGGCTAGATGGCCATCTGAAGATCCTGTGAATTTAGGGGGTGGTATTTGTGAGTTTCCTGCATTGTGCAGGGGGTTGGACTAGATGACCCTGGAGATCCCATCCAACTCTATGATTCTAGATGTGGAGAATTCAAGCTGATTTTTCATATATTTCTTCACACCTATACTATTTTTTCTGCTACCCCAAGCATACTTATTTTATAGTAAGACTCACTGAAATCAGGTGGCTTAAAATGATTAGGATGAGATGAAAATGTTATGAAGCACATAAAATAAACTGAAGGAAGCATGCAGCACATGTCTTCATGGGATGATCTTAACCTGGAAACATGAGGTCAAAACACCCAACAACGATAGCATTTTCCAAGAATTTGGAAGATATGCTGATCACTAACATGCAAAAATAAAGCCCTGCTTATATAAGCATTCTTCATATATAAACCGTGTAATGTTGGAGCCACAAAATCATAGCTCCTCTCTCTTACATGAAATGGGAAAAAATCACATGTTGCTGATAGTGTTTCCTGTGTTAGTGTTATGGTACTTTTTCTGAGCTGACCATGCCACAAAACCCATTTTGTTCACAAATATTTACTATTTCAAGCACTGAAGCTGTGGAAGGTATGAGAGTCCCCAACAGGCAGAAATAACAACTCTTTCCCACATCCTCTGCCAAATATTTACATCTCTTTACCTGTGAACCTAGCCTGAGGTCTGCCCTTCATATGTTTTTCAGAATGTAACTTGATTGAAGGAGAAGATCATGTGGAGGTTAATGGAGAAGTTTTCCAAAAGCCGTTTGTAGAAAAACCTGTCAGTGCTGAGGACCACAATGTGTATATTTATTATCCGACATCTGCTGGAGGTGGAAGTCAAAGGCTTTTTCGGAAAGTGAGAATATGCTAAAATAACTAGTAATAAACTTGTCTGATTTTTTGGACTTTGATACAAATGAAAATAATTTTACGAAAGGAATAGGTAACTGGCCCATATATAGGAGACATGGGGGAAGTGTTCTATAGGGTTGCAGGTGATTTCTGTACATTCCCTGTAATGGTCTATCATGCTGAGGTGCCATGAGAGTGATGGAAATTTGTGATGCCCTATGACTTATTCCTCTTCGTGTGGGCGCTGCTTTCAAGATGGCCTCAGTTGGGCATCATTGTATATGTCCATAGATATAATTTGTATATTAGTTCCATGAACATGCTAATGTCAGACATCAATTGTAAGACTTTATTTTTATGAATAAGCTGTTATCCCTTAACTTTTCCACAGATCATTTTTCCATTTCCTCTTGGACAATGATCACCCACATTTCATCTTGTATAGCATGGGTGGGGAACGTCTGGCCCGAGATCACTTGATCTGGCCCTTTGGGATTGCCGGCCTGAATTGTTCTCCCTTGGCAGCGCACTGTTTTTTAAATTGATAATTTTGTATGGCCTGCAAATGATCTTATAAATATCCAAATGGCCCTTGGCAGAAAAAAGGTTCCCTATCCTTGTTGTATAGTCTATTCAATTCCATGCAATTCCTTGCCCAGTCACATCTTACCAATTAAGGTACTTCAGTATTTGTCTCTTTTTCTCAGCTGTCACTTAGAGCCCAAATTGCTGTGAGCCCCTGCTCAACATTTAGTAGATGGCTATAAAAATAATACTTAGTAGATAACTATAAAATATTAAGTGTTGCATTGAGCTTTGACCATTCCCCTCATATTCTGAACCTAGAAGTCAGAGCTGAAGCCATATGTGCGTATTTGTAATGGGAAGTAAGTAGTAGCTAAAACACATTACAGATAGTGTGTAGATGTGGGTGGGGTAGAATAGAAATGGGAACAAGGATGTCACAGGCAATAGAATTTATTGGCAAACAATTTGATAATTTATCATTTTAATGGAAAGTGGATAAATATGTTAATACATTTGTGTTGCAGAACTATGCGGGAAGGAAGTAATGTGAAGCTGGACTGAACAGTAGTATGCTCTAATGTTTAGAATAGCATGAGCTTTAAGAATGTAGGGTTTTGTGTATTAGGCAAGAAGGTGCTTTCATTTTTGTGGTTCTGCTCCTATCTATTTCTGTGTCTTGCAAGTTCATCAGACTCAGTCTATCTGCCCAAAGAGTTTCCTGGGTGTTCTATTTTCTCTCCTCTTAAAGTGTTTCATTACTCTTGTACTAGAATAAATGTGTCAGTTTTATGCTTCTATAGGTATGTTGATTTTTTGTTTTGTTTAAAATGTTGAGATAGACTGGGGGATAGAGAGTAAAGAAGCATCATTTGTTTATGAATGAGAAGGCCTTGCCGTAAGATAGATTTATCTTGATGAAAAGGTTTGTGTTTCAGATTGGCAGCAGAAGCAGTGTTTATTCCCCTGAAAGCAGTGTGAGGAAAACTGGTTCATACATTTATGAGGAATTCATGCCTACAGATGGCACTGATGTGAAGGTATGACAGCTGCATACTCCAGTTATTATTTAGAACAATCACGTGCTTAGGAACTCAGTAGCTTTAGATGTAAAACTTTTATCTTTGCCTGAAGCTGAGCTATTTTTAAATTTGAAATAGTTCAGATATCACATTCCGTTTTCTTCAGGGAAAAGAAACAGTACAGTAAAGAATGCTTTATTGTGTCCATCCCTTTAGATTCTGTTATTTTCTATTGAATTGTTGTAGTGTAATCATTCCTATTGTTCAAAAAGCTGATAAATGTTTTTTTTCTATATACTCTGACCATGTAAAGGAGTAGGTGCCCTTATCCTAAAAACCAATGATCCTGACATTTCAATTCAAAACTTGCTGGAAATAAGACTCCTAGGTTCAGTGCACATTACTTCAAAGCATTTTATAGCCACCTTCAAGAGGGGTTTAGATAAAAATATGGAGCACAGGTCCATCAGTGGCTATTAGCCACAGTGTATGTGTGTATATAAAATTTTTTGCCACTGTGTGACACAGAGTGTTGGACTTGATGGGCCGTTGGCCTGATCCAACATGGCTTCTCTTATGTTCTTATGTTCTTAAGAATGAGCCTAAATGTACTTGAAAAAGTACTTGTTGTTGGCTTGCTGTCTGTGTTTGTGATGCTGTATTTCCTTTGTTTTTATACTGTTATGGTTTTTATGTTTTTAAATTTGCAATAGGTGTCTAAATTTCTGTTGTAAGCTGCCATGAGCCACCTGCAGGAAAGGGTGTGATAGAAATCTAAAAATTAAATTAAATTTTAAAAATTACCATCCAGTATGGAAATGATTTGTATAATCCAGAAACATTTGTATCTAATAACCATGCAGCAGCCATGTGAAGCACTTGTTGAATCTGCTTCTGATATTTTCCAAGCTGCCTCAACACTGAGGTATACCTAAGCATACAGCATAATTGTATTTTTATTGTGTTCTGGGAAGTCATATAAATACCTTAGAGACTTGGAGCACTGATGGCTGCATCCTCTCTATAATAAAAGCCCTTTAGGATGGCCAAATCCAGGTCTCCCGTTGGTTGAGGGGTACATTCCATGCACTCCATAAACCATTGACCCATCATGGCTCAATCAGCATCTCTGGCCTCCCACTGTCTGACTCCCCTGCCCCCACCTACTGCAAGCCAGAAAATGCTGAACAAACTTTCAAAATAGTCATACCTCAGAGACAGACTAATCTCCAATGGTTCTCTGGGTTCTCTCTGTCAGCCAGCCTCAGAAAGGACTGCCACTGTACTGCAGCCTCACAAAAAGCATTGTGGCTGGCGACGGCAAAAGACTTCTGCTGCCCCATCAACAGCCCACACAGATGGCCTCCCCGCACACGCAGCCTCCAAAGGCCAATGAAATAGCCAGGGAGCAGCCACCGCTGGTATAATGCAGCATGGCTTGGCCCCACCGGGAACATTTCCTCAGAGGCCACGACTGCCGCCTCTTTCCATCAGTTAGTTGTGTAATCCAAATAATAAGGCGCAAACCAAAGTTTCAAATTAAAGTTTATATCTGGTTTGTTAACCCTAGGTCATACAAATTTTGCTTTGTTATGGTGTCTGAATCCACATACCACAATTTACTGTATAGTGCTGATCTTTATAGCCACAGAAACAGCAGTATAGAGAATGGCCTCAATGCACAGAAGGTAGAGAGAGGCAAGAAGCCTGGTTTTTGTACCAGGTAGGATCTGCTATGTGTATCTAGGAAACCAACTAGAGTTTCTTGCAGAAATCATAGTTGAAACAGACCACAGTTTTAGGATTGCCAGCATCCAGGTGGGGGCTGGAGTTCTTTTGGAATTAAAACTGATCTCTAGCCTACATAAATTACTTATTTATTGATTTAAAACATTTATTCCACTTTTGGAGAAAAAGGCTGCTTTGGAAGGCGGATTGCCTGGCATTATACCCCTTTGTAAACCCCTTGAGGCTCCACTCTCAGTCTGCAGGTATTTCTGAACCCAGAGTTGATAAATAATATACATATTGTGTAATATACAGTAATAATCATATCACTTTTCATTTTTCAAGAGTTTATGGTATGTGAAGGGTGGGGTCCAAAGAGTTGCTGTAGCTGTGTCCAAGGCCTTGTGTGCACTGAGTGGATTTTTTTACATTTTGCATTAAAGAAATTCTCACCACGCCATGTCACAGATGGGAACTGCATTCAGTATCAGAAGTCATTTATCACAGCACTTAGGCAAGCAAAACTAATTGCATGTTATTTGGATCCTAGCCAGTGGTTGTAAACCATCTGATCAGTGGTGCTGCTAAACAAATTAATAGTAGCAATAGATGTAATATGAAACACTCAGCAAGGATGAATTTATGAATGATAAATGCTGTATAACTTTGGGGCTTTTCTTTTCAGTTTGCCTGTTATCTCCCTTTCATGAAAGGCAAAGAATTAGGATCTGGAGGTGTTAGACTTGGAACTGGCTATAAAACAAGAATGCAATGAATGATTTTAAAAGAAAGAAAAGCTTATTATTCTGTTGCCTTTTTTTCAACAAAGGTGTACACTGTAGGTCCAGATTATGCACATGCTGAAGCTCGCAAATCTCCTGCTCTTGATGGGAAGGTAGAGCGGGACAGTGAAGGGAAAGAAGTCAGGTATCCAGTCATCCTTAATGCAAGAGAGAAGTTGATAGCCTGGAAAGTATGCCTTGCATTTAAGGTAACAAGCACTAAATATGCAACTGAACTCTTCAATAGTAGTTTATTCATTTACTATCTGGAAGTTACTAGTCATATAATATTTGAAGAAAGTTGTCTTTGTTTATTATGGAGAGCCTAGTCAAAGCCTTGGTTCATCTATAATGCCAAACCATAGTTTTGTGTTGCATGAGCACGTTAGGCTTGATTGCCTTCCTGCATCCTTAGCTTTCACAACTTGAATCCCATTCCTCCCTGTATCTGCAGTAAACTATATTTTGCTGTTATATATGAAGCAGGTATACTACTATGTACAACGTATAGTTTGCCTTAAAATAGAACTGGAAGTAACAAAACATGGTTTCCAGTTCTGGTTTCTCCAAACTATAGTTTGGATATAACAGCAAACTACAGTTTGTTGCAAAATACAAATCCACAGGGGGGAATCTGAGCATGTGATGGAAGTTACGCAATCCAAAGGTTTAAACTAGAACAGCTAGTGAATGTCTACTGTTACATATGAACAAAGCAAAACAGTGCAATCCTGTGCAGAGTTCCTGTACGTATGTATGTATGTAAAGGGCTAAAGGGCTCTTGGCTTGTGGCTCTTAGCCTGGGGGCTCTGTAAGAAGGAAGGACCAGGAACCAGGATCCCTAGTTTCCTTGTGTTCCCAATAAAGTAAGTAGACTTTCCAGAAGGAGAGCCACATAAACACAAAAGGCTTTAAAGGGAGGATTGTATATTTAAAAAGCTATTATGAAGGTAGAATGCCATCAGGGGGGTGGGAGCTTGGGTGTGTGCTTGATTCAAGGAGCTCTTGGTCCTCATGGAATGAGTTTGCATCCTTGAGGCTGAGGTGGCTGACCTGGAGAAGCAGAGACAGTTAGGCACTCAGAGAAGACTCTTGAGGATTTGTTAGATGAACCCCACCCCAAATATGGCAGCCCTATTGCTGCCAGGGAGCATGAGGATCAAGAGGGAACAGGGCACCATGCTGAAGAAAAGGGGAATGCGCCCTCAGAAGAGACCTCTTCTTCAGTTGGTGAGCAGGTATCCTTTCGTGCCATGGAACCATCCCTGGGCAGGGGGGGAGGGGGGGTCTTGGTAGTTGGTGATTCCATCCTTAGACAAGTAGATAGCTGGCTGGCAAAACCGCGTACTGACCGTATGGTGACTTGCCTGCCTGGTGCGAATTGTAGATAAGCTGATAGGCAGTACTGGGAAGGAACTGGGGAGGGATGGTGGCTCAGTGGTAGAGCATCTGCTTGGGAAGCAGAAGGTCCCAGGTTTAATCCCCAGCATCTCCAAAAAAGGGTCCAGGCAAATAGGTGTGAAAAACCTCAGCTTGAGACCCTGGAGAGCCGCTGCCAGTCTGAGAAGACAATACTGACTTTGATGGACCAAGGGTCTGATTCAGTATAAGGCAGCTTCGTATGTTCGTATGTATGTTCAACCAGTGGTCATTGTGCATGTTGGCACCAACGATGTGGAGAAATGCAGTCGTGAAGTCCTGGAGGAAAAATTTAGGCTGCTAGGCATGAGACTCAAGGCCAGGACCTCCAAGATAGCCTTCTCAGAAATGCTACCTGTTCCACGTGCAGGACTGGAGAGACAGGCACAAATGAATGGATGAGACGACAGTGTAGGGAGGAAGGGTTTAAGTTTGTTAGGCACTGGGATGCTTTTTAGAACAAGCAGGAGCTGTACAAAAGTGACGGTCTCCACTTGTCCCCAGAAGGAACCAGGTTGCTGACGCTTAAAATCAAAAAGGTGGCAGAGCAGTTTTTAAACTGAATCTTGGGGGAAAGCTGACAGGAGATGAAATGTCTCTGGTTCAGGATGACTCATCTCAAAGAGATGAAGGGTTAGCTTTTACTGTTCTATAGACAATGGATTAGAGTTGTCCACTGAGATGGTGACAAACAGTATGGATTGTCTGCCAAAGTCTCGAGGCAGCAGGAGGAAGGTTGCAGGCCTAACTTGCCTGGGAAATTATAGATGTTTATATACAAATGCTAGAAGGGTTCGAGGTAAAATCGGGGAGTTGGAATGCTTAGTGTTTGGGGGAAACATAGACACTGTGGGTATTTCAGAAACTTGGTGGAATGAGGACAATCAGTGGGACACAGTGATTCCTGGATATAAATTATATCATAAGGATAGGGAGGAAAGGGTTGGAGGTGGGGTGGCTCTGTATGTCAAAGAAGGTATACAGTCCAGTAAGATTGAGAAGGTCAGAGAATTAGATTTGCTTCTAGAAATGCTTTGGGTTGAAATAATGGGCCCAAAAGGAAGTATAACTCTGGGAGTTTGTTATCGCCCACTGGATCA
This sequence comes from Heteronotia binoei, assembly GCF_032191835.1. NCBI lineage: Eukaryota > Metazoa > Chordata > Lepidosauria > Squamata > Gekkonidae > Heteronotia > Heteronotia binoei. Next base: position 112,698,360 of record NC_083226.1, on the reverse strand, counting down.
AAAGGTAGAGGATGATTATAATATGATGAAAGAATTAAAGATAGAGGCTAAACATAAAAACTGTGTTACAATAGGTAATTTTAACTACCTGGAGATTGATTAGGTCAATATGTGTTCTGGTTGGGAGAAAGATATTGACTTTCTAGACACTCACAATGACTGTGCTATGGAGCAGATGGTCACAGAACCTACCAAGGGTGGGGCAATCCTGGATTTGGTCCTAAGTAATGTCCAAGACCTGGTGAGAGATGTAAAAGTGATTGCACTGCTTGGGAGCAGTGACCATAATGTTGTTGAGTTCACTATTTGTATAAATAGGGAGTTGCCCCAAAAGACCAACACAACCACTTTTAACTTTAAAAGGGGTACATTCTCTGAGATGAGGAGGCATGTGAAAAGAAAACTGAAAGGAAAGGTAAACAGGGTCAAAACTCTTGAGGAAGCTTGGAGGCTATTTAAAACTACAGCCCTAGAAGCTCAGATAAAATATACATCACAAGTCAGGAAAGGCACAAATAGGTATAAAAAAAAAGCCTGCAAACAAAGTAATGGAAGCTGTTAAAGGTAAGAAGGATTCCTTTAAGCAGTGGAAAGCTAGTCCAAGTGAGGTTAATAAAAGGGAACACAGGCTGTTGCAAATCAAATGCAAGTCTGGGATCAGGCAGGCAAAAAGGGACTATGAGGAGCATATTGCAAAAAACATAAAGACCAACAATAAAAATTTCTTCAAATATATTAGAAGCAGGAAACCAGCCAGGGAGGCAGTGGGCCCTTGGATGACCAAGGGGTAAAAGGATTACTGAAGGAAAATAGGGAAATGGCTGAGAAGCTGAATGCATTTTTTGCCTCCGTCTTCACTGTGGAAGATGAGAAGTGTTTGCCTACTCCAGAACCGCTAATTTTGGGAGGAATGTTGAAAGACCTAAGTCAGATTGAGGTGATGAGAGAGGAGGTCCTACAACTGATAGACAAATTAAAAACTGATAAGTCACCAGACCCGGATAGCAGGGGTTCTAAAAAAAAGGTGAAATTGCGGATCTCCTGACAAAAATATGTAATCTTTCATTAAAATCTGCCTCCGTTACTGAGGACTAGAAGGTAGCAAATGTCACCCCCATCTTTAAAAGGGTTCCAGAAGAGATCTGGGAAATTACAGGCAGGTCAGTCTGACTTCAATACCGGGAAAGTTGGTGGAAACCATTATCAAAGAGAGAATGAGTAGGCACAGTGATGAACAAAAGTTATTGAAAAAGACTCAGCATGGGTTCTGTAAGGGAAGATCTTGTCTCACTAACCTGTTAGAGTTCTTTGAGGGGGTGAACAAACATTTGGACAAAGGGGACCCAGTCGATGTTGTTTACTTTGACTTCCAGAAAGCTTTTGATAAAGTTCCTCATCAAAGGCTCCTTAGTAAGCTCGAGAGTCATGGGGTAAAAGGACAAATCCTGTTGTGGATTAAAAACTGGCTAATTAATAAGATGCAGAGAGTGAGTATCAATGGGCAATTTTCACAGTGAAGGATGGTAAGCAGTGGGGTGCCATAGGGCTCAGTACTGGGTCCGATGCTTTTAAACTTGTTCATTAATGATTTGGAGTTGGGAGTAAGCAGTGAGTGGCTAAGTTTGCTAATGACACTAAAATGTTCAGGGTGGTGAGAACCAGAGAGGATTGTGAGGCACTCCAAAGGGATCTGTCGAGGCTGAGCCAGTGGGCGTCAGCGTGGCAGATGAGGGTCAGCATGGCCAAGTGCAAAGTAATGCACATTGGGGCCAAAAATCCTAACTCTAAATACAAGTTGATGGGGTGTGAACTGAAGGAGACTGATGAAGAGAGAAATCTTGGTGTTGTGGTAGATAACTCACTGAAAATGTCGAGACAGTATACAACTGCAATAAAAAAGGCCAACGCCATGCTGGGAATTATTAGGAAGGGAATTGAAAACAAATCAGCCTGTATCATAATGCCCCTGTATAAATCGATGGTGCGGTCTCATTTGGAATACTGTGTACAATTCTGATCACCGCACCTCAAAAAAAATATTATAGCATGGAAAAAGTCCAGAAAAGGGCAACTAGAATGATTAAAGGTTTGGAACACTTTCCCTATGAAGAAAGGTTAAAATGCTTGGGGCTCTTTAGCTTGGAGAAACGTCGACTGCGGGGTGACATGATAGGGGTTTACAGGATTATGCATGAGCTAGAGAAGGTAGAGAAAGAAGTACTTTTCTCCCTTTCTCACAATATGAGAACTCATGGACATTCAATGAAATTGCTGAGCAGTCAGGTTAGAACTGGTAAAAGGAAGTACTTCTTCACCCAAAGGGTGATTAGCACATGGAATTCACTGCCACAGGAGGTAGCGGTGGCTACAAGCATAGACAGCTTCAAGAGGGGATTGGATAAGCATATGGAGCAGAGGTCCATCAGTGGCTATTAGCCACAGCTTATCGATGGAACTCTCTGTCTGGGGCAGTGATGCGCTGTATTCTTGGTGCTTGTGGGGGGCACAGTGGGAGGGCTTCTGGTGTCCTGGCCCCACTGGTGGACCTCCTGATGGCACTTGTTTTTTTGGCCACTGTGTGACACAGAGTGTTGGACATGATGGGCCATTGGCCTGATCCAACATGGCTTCTTTTATGTTCGTATGTATGTACAGTATGTCACAAAAGTGAGTACACCCCCTCACATTTTGTAAATAGTTAAGTATATCTTTTCATGTGATGACACTTGGCCACAATGTAAAGTAGTGAGTCTACAGCTTGTATAACAGTGTAAATGTGCTGTCCCCTCAAAATTACACAACACACAGCCATTAATGTCTAAACTGCTGGCAACAAAAGTGTGTATGTATGTATTATATTTTAAAGTCTACCTTTCTCCTGACCAAATTATTATCTTGATCACATAAGGACTAGTGAGTAGGGATGGGCACAAACTAACTGACGAACTAAAGGTTGTTATGGATTTTGGCCAGTTCATGGTTTGTGAAGCAGTGCTTGCAAACTGAACTGCCATGAACTTTCATGAATTTTGATGCAGTTTGTGGAGATCCATGAAGAGCAGAAAGCAGAGGTTTGAACCCCTGCTTTTTTATTATTATTATTTGTTACTTTTGAAGAATCGCTCTATCCCGGCTAGTGCTCTGTGCTCTTTATAAAAAAACCAACAGCTGCAGGAAGCTCCCCACAACTCAGCTGTTTGATTTAAATGGACAGGGGCCACTTAAACCACTGCTTTTTACTCCCAACGGGGAGTAGATGGCAAGGGCTTAGATGACTCTGAGTCTGGGGCTGACTGCCCAAGAAAGCCTCTTTAGACAGCTGAGTCATGGGAGCAGTTTACTCCACACAAATCAGCTATTTAGGGGCTTTCTTGAACAGCGCTGCCATAGACCAGCTATTTAAAGGTGCTGCCTGCCCTAGAAAGCCCGTTTAAACAGGTGATCCACATGGAACAGTTTGCTCTGCACAGCTCCACTGTTTAAAGGGGCTATTTTAGGTTCAACTCTGAGCCATTTAAACCAAACAGCTTGGTGGAGGGAGTGTGCTGTGCCGTTCAGCTGTTTGGTTTAAATGGCTCAGAGCTTTTTAAATCCCTGCTTTTTGCTCCCCACCAAAAGCACCAGGAAACAAAAAGCAGGGGTCACAAACCAGTTTGGTTCATGAATCAACCTCCCAATCCATATAAGTTCATGGCTCAGGCTCAGGCCCAAACACCAAACAGAAACACAAAAATGCAGTTCATGCCCATTCCTACTGGGAGGGATTCTATTATGAAAGCTTGTAAATGACACAAACATGGGGACAAAAGTAAAGTGTGCTTTTACTCTTTTTACTCATGGACATTGATAATACTGTATATGTAATAAATGTTACAGTAATAACACTTAGGGTTCTATAACAAAGGTTGAGATTTTTTTTCCTGATCTCTGTGTGTTTGTATGTGTATAGATTGCTTTATAAATGTTTCATGGAACTTGAAGAAGAATAGGCTAAGCTTTGAAGGGTATATAATCCAAGGAGGAAGAACCTTCAAAACTAGTTCTACTAAATTAGGTCAGACTTCATATTTATATAGCAAAACAGAACATGACCTTGTGAAATCTTGGAATTACTAGCTAGTGTCCTTGCACCCATGTGCAGAAGACAGATGGAGTTTTCTCATGTTCCTCTCCTTTCCTGCAGTTCTTTGCCATTCCTGGAATTATCATTCATGGGATCTATGCAGAGGCTTGGCTGTGAATGTCCAAGGGCTAGAGTGAGGAGAGACAAGAGGATGAAATCAGCCCCTTGCTCCAGTGGAGTTGAGGGTTGTGGAAGAGGAAGGAGGAGTGATTTTACCTATTTGTCCTTTTAATTCCAGGCATTCCCAATCACACAGCTGCTCCTCTGTTGTGTTCCCCATGATTCTAGGAATAATCTTTGTAGGGGTTGGAATGGGCTGAAAAAACAGGAATGTTGGGGAACATTTCCTGCATGGAATAGTAGGCTACTGCCCACTAATGACACTTGAACTAGTTAGTTCTAGTAACACTTTTGCTATAGATATGTAAAATACTCAAGTTTTTAAAATGGATATTTGAACTTATGCAGACTTTGAATGTGTGATTTCTCTTCTTGACAGCAAACAGTTTGTGGCTTTGATTTGTTACGTGCAAATGGACAATCCTACGTCTGTGATGTCAATGGCTTCAGTTTTGTGAAGAACTCAATGAAGTATTATGATGATTGTGCTAAAATTCTTGGGTAATACTTCATGAACTTACAAGTTTGGGTTTTCTTTGGCTGATCAAACTTTTTATATAATTTCTTTATCTTTGAAACTCTGTTTTTGCACCTGGTTATTGTCTCCTGTGCTAAAAAAAAAAAAAAAAAGTTACCCCAGAGAGTACACAGCCATTTAAAAAGTTCAGTCCAGATGCTGAAAAGTGTCTGACAACTGTTATGTCAGGCAACTGCCCATCTTTTTAAAAAAAAACTTTCAATAGGAGATATTCCACAACTTTAAACAACCAGTTCCATTACTCAACTGATTTTATTAGAATGTTAGGATAATCTAAATTTACATTCATGTAGATTATTTTGCTGTTTTGTTCATTGGAATAATTGTTTCCCATTTTTTCAGAGATACAGTCTAATAGCTTAATTTCTCACCTCTTGTACTCTTGGCTAAATTTATGCAATAATCCTTTGATCTTTCCTGATTTTTGCTTCCAGACTTTTATCATCCCCTGTCTGTTTCTCATTATCTTCTTTTTTTGTGGCACTCAAAATTAATATCATTGTATCTCAGCCTGCCTGTGTTAAGCAGAGCAACATCATAACATTCCAAGTTGTACATGTAATGGACTGGATTCAGATTCCCATGAACAGAAGTTGGTGGCAGAAACGTGCACACCAATCTGCCTTTTACCCTTGGGCCCTCAAAGTCAGCATTGTCTATTCAGACTGGCAGCAGCCCTCCAGAATCTCAGACCTCTTTCACATCACCTTTTAACTGGAGATGTCAGGGACTGAACCTGGGACCTTCTGCATGCCAAGCAGCTACTCTGCCCCTGATCCACAGCCCCAAACAAAGCAGATCGTCCCTACCTTCTCCTTCTCTAGGCGGGCCCCAGTGTCCCTCAAAAGTTGCTGCCAAAAGTCTGAGAACTTTTGAAAGCAAGATGCTTTATGGCACAGGAGGCTGCAGGAAGAAGGAAAAATACAGTGAAGTCTCCCACTTCTCTTTTCTTTTTTTGCATAAGTATTAATGCTGTTTGTTAGCCAGATAATCCTCATATATATATTGGTGTGATGTCCTCTGTATTTGCAAGTTATGGATTTAATTTTTCAGATCCTTTATTTTACTTTGCATGCAGTTATCTCTTTTGTTTCGTAAGTACTCTTATTCAATGACTATCCTATATAATTTTAATTCATAATATCATTTAGTTGAATCCGTACATAATAAAATTTATTTAATTACAAACCTTAATTCCGTGACTGCCCTACATAAATTATGAGTTGCGTCATCAGAATATCTGCATTTGTCTGTCTTTTGCAAAGGACTCAAAATCCTCTTACAAATCCATTCAGACTGATGGCTCTGTGTACTACAGTCTGTTAGGTCTTTGCTCTGCCCTCAACAGAAGTACACATTATAGCTTTTTTCTACTGATAATCACTTGAAGCAAAATGAACTTAATGTTTGTAAGAACATAAAAAATAAACAAGTTTTTAAGGTTCCTTTAAATAATGTGTCAAACAGATGATAATGTGTCAAATGTTAATTTGCTCTTCAGCTCACTGCAGGATGATACTGGGTGGCAGACTAGTAACCTTGTAGTTATAACCTACACTGTTGAAACTTTTCATTAGGCTGTCAGATATATAAATGAGGAAGAGCCTTATGCTTTACAGATGTCCAGTTTTTCAGCAGTTCATAGAAAAGAGTCTGTGAGCTGAGTTATTAAAGTCATTATACTTGCTTTTCTGAAAGCTAATCTGCTCTATTATTGTTATATGTTAACCAAATTATAAAAAGAAAATTTTGGAGCGCTCAAAACGTGTTTTCTATCTGTCTTGCCCAAATGTTACAGCAATAACAGCTTTGTTATTTATTTTTATAGTTTATGGACCAGAAAGAAATTGGCTGTTTACTAGGGGAACTGTTGGACTGTTGTCTTGTGTTCCACCCACCCTCACAGATGTCAAGGAAGAATACAGGTGTCACTGGCATAGGGTGAAGCCAGTAACTGCTCCTTGCTCAGACCAATGAAGAGGAACAATATATGATTCTATGAACAAAAACATAGCATTGCCCAGCCTTACCGTATGTCAGTGGCACCCATAATCCTCCTCAGTTGCCCCACAAACCTAAGCTTGGAAAAGACCATGGCCATGGAAAGGCCCAGCTTTGCTCTGTGCTGTGGTATCTGTATTTCTCCTTGCTGGGCCCCACCATGCCCAGGCTAGCAGAGAGCAGCACATGCATAATGGTGCCCAAATTTGCGTTACGCCAGCAGTGCCCATATTTCACTTTGCCAGTCACACGCTGCCCAGACCAGTGAAGAGACACAGGCTTTGCCCTCTGATGGTGTGCTGTAGCTGATGAAGAAAGGAATGCCCATAGGGGCCAGTGGTATCAACATGTTGGGAGAAGCACAGGCATGGCAGTGGCTTGCTTCACCCTGTACTGGTCCAAGTATGTTGCAGCTGGTGAATAGAAGTACAGACACAATAGTTCCTGCCTTCACTCTGCTGGTATGCATGTGAAGGAAGCCAACAAATAGGAGAAGAAGAAGATGATATTGGATTTATATCCCGCCCTCCACTCCGAAGAGTCTCAGAGCAGCTCACAATCTTCTTTACCTTCCTCCCCCACAACAGACACCCTGTGAGGTGGGTGGGGCTGGAAAGGGCTCTCACAGCAGCTGCCCTATCAAGGACAACCTTTGCCAGAGCTATGGCTGACCCAAGGCCATGCTAGCAGGTGCAGGTGGAGGAGTGGGGAATCAAACCTGATTTTCCCAGATAAGAGTCCGCACACTTAACCACTACACCAAACTGGCTCTCCAGACATGACGTGATCTACAGCCTTTCTCATTGCCTTTTTCCAAAATATTTAAAGCTGTTGCAGCTCAGGCATCATGACTAATAGTGGCGCCCATTATTAAGGCTCTGGTGTCCAGAAGACACCATGTCTGGAGCATGACATTACCTCTGTTCTTCCTTGCCAACTTCACCATGCCCACACATTTTGTCTGGAGAAGAAAAGCACGGCAGTACCTGCTTTTTCATGATGTCTCAGGTGGAGTATGATCAGTAAGGAGGAGTTTGATGGCACCTCCTCCTTCTCCTGCTGGCACTTCGGTCTTCCATCACGTGAGGGTGATGTGACTTCAGGAATAGGCTGTGTTAGTTTCCCAATCTGCCCTGTCAAGGACATAAAACTCTCCAAAACAATTTACTATGGCAGTGTTAATTATACAGATTCTCATATCCACCCCACCCTTCCAGAAAGATTTTAACTACATGGGGACTGTTAGAGAAAAAATTAAGTAGTATGGACCTCCTCTTCATTCAGAATAGGGCTGTTCAGGCTGAACAAATTTGGAGCTTGTGTTTAGAAGCCTTGAAATAAATATGATTTTAACGGCAGCTCATTTTGAATTTGTTCTGTTTTGTTTCCATTTAGGTCACTGAGAGCATAGTGTGATCTAAAGCCTTTATCATTGCCCTTTTCCAAAATGTATTTAAAGTTGTTGCAGCTCAGGCATCATGACTAATAGTGGTGCCGATTATTAAGGCTCTGGTGTCCAGAAACAATCAGGGCATAACACTTCTTATAGCTCCTAAATCTTAAATGCTGCAATGCATGCTTGTGGTAGTGTGCCATCCTAAGCATAACTATGCCCTTTTAAGTCAGTTGAAATAAACTGGCTGAGAAGGCGGTAACTCTGCTTAGGATGGCACAGTACTGTTGTCTGGAGGCTTCCTTTCCACTGTCCCTTATGTTAATTTTGGATCAGGTTAGACTCTAGATGATCCTGGGAACCTTGCTAAATTGACTGGGTAGGAACCATGAAGTCTGGTGGACTGCTCACTTCTCCCTTTCAGTTCACCCCCATAACTGTCTTTGCTGTTAACCAAATTATTGGTTTGGCAAGGTTTGGTAGTGGGAGTGTTTAAGAAATAGAAGAGGCTAAGTAAGAAAACAAATGAGAATAAAAAGTGCTTTTAAATAATTATTAGATGTTAAAGAATGTTTTTTATATTTAATTAATATAGCTGGCTACCTCTACCCATTCAAACTGATATATGACATTGTTGTTAACCCTGGTTAGCAGTGGCTCTCTAAAACCTATAATGAAATTACTGATTCAACAAACTATATTTGCTGGGTTGATGCATTTTATAAAAGATTTTAAGAACTATTTTAACTACATTTTAAGCTAAATCTGTTTTTGTTTAGACAAATTCTCATGAACATTTATTTTCCCTTCATTTAGAAATATCATAATGCGAGAACTGGCTCCACAATTTCAAATACCATGGTCCATACCTTTAGAAGCAGAAGATATTCCTATTGTGCCAACCACATCAGGGACAATGTAAGATAAAAAATTTCTTTCCTCAGTTACTCATACTGTTTATTAAAATGTTTCTGATTTATCTGTTTGATCACAGTGCTTTCACTTTCATATTTTAATTTTTTCTGTATTGAAACAATGTATTGGTGTCACGGTTCCATCAGTACCAGTTTCTGATGGTGATCAGAAGGCTTACTGTGTGTGGGTTGATATGGATTGACTCAAACAAGTTAATTTTGTTTTAGTTGGATCAGGCCACAATTAGCTTATTTAAGCTTTGGCCTGATTCAAATCACAGCCAGTTTTCTCATCTACAACTTGAAAACTTCGGAGCCACCACTATCTCATTCTGAAGAGACTATAATGATGGGGTGGTAGCACTTTAAGACCTTTGTAGGGAAAATACATGAGTGTTGGGAAACATGGAAAACATAGTTATTAGGATCTACATTTCTCATACCCTCTAGTGCAGGGGTGTCAAACATGCATCTTGCGGAACAGATCTGGCCCCCAGGGCTACTGGTCCCCTCTTACTTACTTCTCTGAGGCTGCTGCAGCCATCACATCACTGCTAGGTTTTGTCCAGCTCTTTCTTCCTGGTTCCTTTTTCATACAGGAGAGAATCAAGCCACACCTCCCTTCCCTCCATTGGCTGAGCTTGCCTCCATTGGGAGGAAGGAAGGAGGAGGGGAAGTGAAAGCCGGTGCTCATGCAGCAGAACAACAGCAAAGCCTGACTTCTCCTGTGGCTCCCTTAAGAACAGCAATGTTTCATTTCAGGTATAAGGTTTCATGCTGCTGCTTCTACAGGAGGAAGGCTGGGCAGATGGATTCTTCTGCCAAGCACAATTTACACTGAGATTGCAGTGCTCTGCTGTCAGACCCATAGCCAGGATTTTTATTTAGTGGGGCACATTTTTTTGTGGGGGCCCTAATTATTATGCTTAAGTATGTAACTTAGTTCCATTGCTTCAGAACAACATTTCTTTTAACCGACTTCTCAAGTCTACACAGCAAGACAGGTTTAATTTGGCTGCCTGTTATAGAACAGTAGCATCGACATTAAGGTTAAAAATTTGCACACATCAATCAATCGTTTTATTTATATCCCGCCCTCCCCGCCGAAGCAGGCTCAGGGCGGCTAACAGCATTAAATCAGTACAATAGGTTATACAATAATATTTAAAACAATAACTAATTAACAATTTAATTAAAATTCTAAAATTGATAAAATTAACATCGTGGTGCTATTTCAGCAGTTGGTAAAAATCACTTAAGCAGTCTATCTTTTAATCGGTGAAGGCCATCCTGAAGAGGATGGTCCTGCAGGCCATGCGGAACTGTTCAAAGTCCCGCAGGGCCCTCACTTCTTCCGGGAGCTGGTTCCATAGGTGTGGGGCTACAACGGTGAAAGCCCGGATGTGGGTACTCTGTAGTTTTGTTTCCTTGGGCCCAGGGATAGTCAGCAGGTTCTTCCCTCGACCTCAGTGCTCTTTGGGGTTCATATGGGGAAAGACGGTCCCTCAGGTAGGCAGGTCCTCGGCCATATAGGGCTTTAAAGGTAATAACCAGCACTTTGTAGCGAATCCGGTATGTAACTGGCAACCAGTGCTGGCTGTATGTGCTCCCATTTTGGGAGCCCTAGTAACAGCCTAGCCACCACGTTCTGCACCAGCTGCAGCTTCCGGGTTCGGCACAGAGGCAGCCCCATGTAGAGGGTATTACAGTAATCCAGTCTCGAGGTGACTGTTGCTAGGTCCCGGCGCTCTAGGAAGGGGGCCAGCTGCCTTGCCCGCCTTAGATGGAGAAGGCTGACTTAGCAGTGGCTGCTATCTGGGCCTCCATTGATAGTGAAGGCTCCAGTAGAACTCCCAAGCTCCTAACCCGGTGTGCCGCTTTCAAAAACCAGGAGAGGTATTTCCCTCCCCAGAGCGCCCCGACCCATGCAAAGGACTTCTGTCTTTGCTGGATTCAACTTCAACCCACTCAGCCTTAGCCAAGTTGCCACGGCCTGCAATGCCAGGTCTAAATTCCCTGGGACGCAGCCAGGCCGGCCATCCATTAGCAGATAGAGCTGGGTGTCATCTGCATATTGGTGACACCCAAGCCCATACCTCTGGGCAATGGGGCGCATATAGATATTAAATAGCATCGGTGAGAGAACTGCTTCCTGAGGCACCCCACAATTTAGTGTGCGCCTCTGGGACAGCTCACCCCCGATTGCCACCCTTTGTCCCCGATCCTCGAGGAAGGAGAGCCATTGTAAAGCCAACCCCCTAACCCCTACACATAAAAGCTATGGGCAGGGTAGAATATTCACACAGTAGTAAGACCTACAGAATGCCTTGGACATAAAATTAAAGTTAAAATCAACACTTGCATTTGTGAATGAATAAATGTCCCACTCCCCTGTCAGTCTCAATCCTAAAACACATTGAGAACAGCAAACTGAGAACAATTTAAAACAAAACAGAAATACAACAAAACAGAATAGAATAGAACAGGGTTGAGTGAGGGAGAAAAGTAACAGTCATGGCTATACCAGTCACACTAACATTGCAAATTATATTAGACCCCTTTGCTATTAAGCTCTTTTCCTCCCACAGCTGTTCTTATCTTTCTTTCCTTGACAATTGAGATAAAGGATCAAAGTAAATGAGAGGAGCCCCGTGGCACAGAGTAGTAAAACTGCAGTACTGCAGTCAAACACTCTACTCACGACCTGAGTTCGATCACAGCAGAAGCTGGTTCAGGTAGCCAGCTCCAGGTTGACTCAGCTTTCCATCCTTCCGAGGTTGGTAAAATGAGAACCCAGCTTGCTGGGGGGCAAGTGTAGATGACTGAGGAAGGCAATGGCAAATCACCCCGTAAAAAGTCTGCCGTGAAAACATTGTGATGCGACATCACCCCAGAGTCAGAAACAACTGGTGCTTGCACAGGGGACTACCTTTGCCTTGAAATGAGTGGATGGAATAGAACTTAACTGAGAGTAAGATAAACAAAGTTTGAGTGAAGTGGCACCTTTAGGACCAAAAGACTTTTATTCAGAGTATAAGTGAAATGAAGTAAAGTGAAGTCCACTCAGCCCATTTCCACTCAATTGCACCTAAAAAAGGAGTGGGAAGAAGGGGGGGGGGGGGCAGATTTGTATCCCAGGGAAAAGGTGAAGAAAAAGAGATCAAGCAGCTGAGTGCAACAAATCACTTCTCTCCTGTGCATCTTTTGCAACCTCAGGAAATAACAAGAAAGGCTGGATTGCAATGTATACAAGACAAACCCTGCGGACTCCCACCCCCCCTTTTTTTTTTTTACTCTGAGATATTTTTGATCACCCTAGAAAGCAAATTTGAAAGCTGAAAAGGACATTACATTCCCTTCCCTAGCTGTTAAACTTGAACCAATGATCTCCAACTGCATGTTTCTGGAGGCAAAGGTGACACCTGGCACCTTGGCAGCTGATTGGTGGGACCATAAGGTAGAACAGGGGTTTGATTGGAGGGGCCTGGAACTCTTTGGAAACTATTATGGGACCATCTGCTGTTTTCTTTGAGACTTAGTCTGTCTGTCTGTCTCTCTCCCTCCCTCCCCCTCTCCCCCCCCCCACATACACACACACACGTATGAGTAGGTTTGTTAAAGGGGAGGACCATGTTGGGATAAAGGAAAAGGAGAATTAAAAGAAAATTATTTTTGGCTTATTATGAAAAGGAGTTTTTAAAAGATATTTCCTGGTGCATATCTGGGATATTATTTTCTTTCATAAAGACCTTGATTAGGAATTAGATTGCTTGAATTGGATTCCATAGTTTAATGATTGGAAGTAAATGGCTAAGTACTTAAAATACATTTATGGTTCCATATGTTCCAGTTCAATATGTCTCCCTCTCTGGCTGTCTTTCTAGCACTGATGCACTAGCATTAATTTTGACCAGTCTGAAATCAACACATTTCATTTGGAGGGATCCCCCTCTCTAACGTAAACGGATGGTGGGGGGGAAAGAAACTTAACAGCAGAGCTTGCAATCTTTATTACTGGTAAGGAACAAGAGTCCAGTTGCACCTGCAACATTTGTGGCAGGGCATGACCTTTTGTGAGTCACTGCTCACTTCTTCAGATAAAGCTAGGATTTGAGTCCATTGGTCCTTATATCTTGGAGTGTGGAGTGATTTTAGATGTCAAATGACAATACTAGATGTTGGTAATTAGACAGGAAACCGATGTCTCAATTTTGTCCTGGATGGTGCATTGAACTTCATTATCAGCTGCGATTCAGTAGTTTCTCTATTTCTAATCTCCCTTTGAAATTCCTTTGTAAGAGAACGGCTACTCTTATGTCAGCAACTGAATGTCCTGGAAGGTTACATGGTCCCCCACTGGTTTTTGAATGTTTTGTTTTCTAATGCCAAACTTATGCCCATTTATTCTTTGCATCTTCCTGGGCTGAATCCTCCTGAACCAAATTGAGTCCTAGGTTTCCTATCTCATTCCCAATACTGGTATCTCCACTCCTGCTATCCCTCTGTATCTCACACCTAATCCAATCGAGCCTGCTATTGCTATTCATATGAAAGCACCTTTATAATATATCTCTGGTACCTCATGTTACATTTTATGACATGCATGGCCCACCCCAACAGACATGTATGTTAGATCCTGCCCTCATAACAAATGTGTTTGACACCCCTGCTCTAGTAGCTATGGATAAGCATTTTTATTTTTTTGCTCAGGTTAACCCTGCTATTTGTATTTCTGAGTTCTCCCTCTCATTCTGAACTTTGGTGGTGTTACTAGTTTTGACCCTTTCATAAACTATAAAACAGTGGATTTTCAACAGAGCTGTTTCAACTATATTTTTAATATTAATACACTTGTTATTTTGCATGTCCTTATTCTAACCAGTACTTATGGTGAGTTAGAGGATTGAACTAACATGCATCTGGAGACCTGGATAGATAGGCTTGGCATCTTGTCTGAGCCCAGCTACTACTTACTGATTACTCTGTGAAGGAACAGTTCAGGTAAAGAGTTCGAGCCAGGGGAGCCATAGTTCATGAAGATCCCACTTCTTTCACAAAATACCCACTGAAAAACCTGACCAAAACTGAGTGTCTTTACTTGGGTACTTGAGGCCATTTTAGGAATATCTTGGAATACCAGCTACCCGATACTTAACAGTCTTCTGACTGAAGTGGTTTCTCAGGTTATATTGAGATTCCCATGACTTCTTGGCTTGTGGAATTTCAGCTTGCACACCAAGGCTGCTTTAACAGGAGGGTGTCAGAAGTCGTGGTAGCCATAACAACAGTGGGTCTTCCTCTCAGTAGTAGTATTCACACACACATGTTGCTGGTCATTCACTTGATTTGGTTTTTGCCTCTGTTCAGAAACAAGGATCAATGGATATTATTCCCAATGGAAAGGCATTTTCATGAATGAGTCAGTGTATAATGAAAGTTGGGTTTTTTATTTATTTATCTGGGATTTATATCCCGCCCTTCCCACCGAGTGGCTCAGGGCGGCTTACAACATATATAAAACTAACATAAAAATATAAAATTACACTTTAAATTAGCATTTCACAATATATAATTAAAATCAGACATTTGTTATAACTATACATCATTAAAACAGCCAGCAGTCGTGGAGCTACACTCTATTCAGCTTCAGATAAAAATTCAGTATACAATATACAGCATTCAGTAGTCGGTATACAGGGCCGTTAGTTGTGGGCCAGCCGGAAGAGGACTGTCTTACAGGCCCTGCGGAATTGGGTGAGATCCCGCAGGGCCCTTACCTCCTCCGGCAGCTGGTTCCACCAAAATGGAGCCATTACAGAGAAGGCCCGGTCTCTTGTGATCTTCAAGCGGGCCTCCTTTGGCCCGGGGACAACCAAAAGATTTTGAGATCCCGATCTCAGTGCTCTCTGGGGAACATGCGGGGAGAGACGGTCCCTCAGGTAGGCAGGTCCTAGACCATATAGGGCTTTAAAGGTAATAACCAGCACCTTGTATTGAACTCGGTAGGATATTGGCAGCCAGTGCAGCGCCCGAAGTCCCGGCTGAATGTGCTCCCACCTTGGGAGCCCCAATAACAACCGGGCGGCGGCGTTCTGCACCAGCTGCAGTTTCCGGGTTCGACACAGGGGCAGCCCCATGTAGAGGGCATTGCAGTAGTCCAGCCTCGAGGTGACCGTAGCATGGATCACCGTTGCTAGATCGTCACGTTCCAGGAAGGGAGCCAGCTGTCTAGCCCGCCTAAGATGGAAGAATGCGGACTTGGCAGTGGCTGCTATCTGGGCCTCCATAGTTAAGGAAGGCTCCAGAAGTACCCCCAGGCTCTTGACCCTGTGCGCCGCCATCAGCGGCGCACCGTCAAAAACCGGAAGGGGTATTTCCCCCCCTGGGCCACGACGGCCCAAGCAAAGGACCTCTGTCTTCGCTGGGTTTAGCCTCAGCCCGCTCTGTTTGAGCCACCCAGCCACAGCCTGTAGCGCCCGGTCCAGATTTTGTGGGGCGGAGACCGGCCGGCCGTCCATAAGCAGATAAAGCTGGGTGTCATCAGCATACTGGTGACAACCCAGCCCGTACCTTCGGGCAATCTGGGCGAGGGGATGCATGTAGATGTTAAATAACATCGGGGAAAGAACCGCACCCTGAGGCACCCCGCAATCAAGCGAGTGCCTCCGGGACAGCTCATCCCCAATCGCGACCCTCTGTCCCCGACCTTCAAGGAAAGAGGAAAGCCATTGCAAGGCCAACCCCTGAATCCCCGCGTCGGCGAGGCGGCGGGCAAGTAACTGATGGTCGACCGTATCGAACGCTGCCGATAGGTCCAACAACATCAGTACCGCCGAGCCGCCCCGATCCAGATGCCGTTGCAGGTCATCTACTAAGGCGACCAGCACCGTCTCTGTCCCATGGCCCGGGCGAAAGCCGGACTGAAAGCCGTTGGTTCATACTGATCTCTGTACTGGAGGGTGGCACATTAAGATGGTTTTCTGTTTTAGATCCAATTGGCTTCCAGACACCCCTGGAATAATCAGTTAACTTGTCTGGCCATTCTTCTGAAAGAAATTGTTAGCAGCCATATGGGTCTCCCAGTAAATCAATCAATAAATAAATATAAATTGGTGCATCATTTTCATAATACCTTTTATTAGGACCAACCAAATGACACACAGCAGTGTGAAAACTCTGAGGTTCACTAGGAACCTTAATCAAGTCTGGATGTTACACAATTTTTTTTTTTAAATTAAAAAATGTTTTAAAAGAGAAAATTTTACAGGATGTAATGGTGAGTTCTGATCATGCTCCTTCAAATATGCTGCTTCAACCAGATATTGGTTTACAGAGAAATTAGCAACAAGTGTTGTAATTTGTGAATTCCTATAGATTTTGATTGATTTATTGCCTCTTGTTCAAAAGAGTGGATGTAACTTGAAGCCAATTCGTTTAAAGTAGTTTGTGTCTGCTGCTCACCCTGTGCAGGTCTCAGAATGGGGAGGAAGCGGTTAGAATTAGGCAGCACCAAAATGCTTTGCTCCGTTACTTAGTCTTGCTCCTTCTACTGAGGAGATAATACCAAGATCTTCTTGCTGGACTTCTCCGCCAGACTTAAACATGTCCTTCCATGGGCCTTGTGACTGGGCTATAATAGCTCAATTTCCTGAGTAACCTGAATTGAGCTTGGTAAACAACAGGCAGCCAATGGAATAACCATGAAATGATGTGATGCACATGCTCCATCTAGCTCCTGATAGTAGCTAAGCTGCAGCGTTATGTACCAACTGGAGTCTCTGAGCTGACTTCAAAATCAGACGTATATAGAGTGCGTTAGTCTAGTTTTGTTGTTACCGTGATATGGATCTAAGTGGCCATATTTGCTCAGTCTAGGTAGGAGGGCATCTTCTAGGCTAAATGAAGTTGGAAGGAAGGGGTTTTTTTTGTTTTGTTTTGGTAACTACATTAACTTGCTTTTACAAGACTAATGTTAGGTCTAGTATAACTCCTAGGCCAGAGATGGCCAAACTTGCTTAATGTAAGAGCCACACTGAATAAATATGAGATGTTTGAGAGTCACAAGACATGGCCATCAAATGTGGAGACCTGTAAGACATGATGGACGGAAGGAAAGAAAGAAAATAGGTGGGGGAGGGAGGGAGAAGTGGAAAGAAAGCAACTTTACCTTTAAATGCATTCTCCAGCTGGCTTGGCTTAGAGAAGTGATATAAAGAGGCAAATGCCTTCTCCAAGCCAGCCAGTGGGGCAGTGGGGGCCTCAAGAGCCGCACAATGTGTGAGAGCCACAGTTTGGCCACCCCTGCCCTAGACTGTTAACTGAATCAGCAAAGGTCTGCTGAATTCTATTAAAAGTTGGAAGTACAAAGTACTTCAAGACCTCAGGTTTCCAAGCAGCATTGCATCCATCTTGTCAAAATTCAGTTTCAATGTGTTCAGTCTTTGCCATTCAACCACTGCAGTTGGGCAGTGGCTCAAGAGCTCTACACCTCAGCAGGAGATTTGAATAGAGAGATGAAGAGCTAGATGTTGTCACCATACTGATGACATCCAATTCCAATAGTATTATTGATTTTCTCCTAAGGGCTTTACATAGAGATTGAATGGTTTGGAGAATAAGACTGTGCTTTGTGAAACCCCACAGGGTAACTCTCACCTTGATGATATCTAATCTTCAACAGCAGTCCTTCCATTCAGTCCCTAGGAAACAATTTAAACAAATACAGGGCACAACCCATGATACCTACTGTAGTCTCTCGATATCTCAATAAGCATAGTCTACTGTATCAAAAGCCACAGGTAAATCCAGAAGGAGCAGCAAAGAGGCATGACCTTTGTCCACATTCAGGTAGAGATCATTAACTATAAACCCTTGAACTTTGTTGAAAAATAAGTTTAAAAAGCCAAACTTGAAGCTTGGCATTACAAAATTTAGTTTTCAAAGCAATAATGGTGACTTCTAAGCATTCCATTGAAGGCTTAACTATAGTTCATTTGTTGTTGTTACATTCATTTTGTATTGTTTACTCACACTTGTGGGAGGTTCCAACTCTTGGGTTTCTATTTTATATTGATGTAACTGCCTTGAGCATATTAACAGAACAGTGTTATACAAATTTATTACACTGCAGCTGTTTTTATACAACTATGTATTATATCAATCACTTAACTGATCTATATAACTCTTAATATTAACTGGAATCCTAGAACTGGGAAGAATAACGATGTTCTTTGTATACTTAAAGGATGGAACTTAGATGTGTTATTGCTGTTATACGGCATGGGGATCGGACACCAAAACAAAAAATGAAAATGGAAGTTAAACATCAACGGTATGTGATCAGGAGAAGGAAGAAATGGGTTAATCTTTATTTCCACCCCCCACCCCACCCTCCCGTAGATATTTTCTTGCTTGAGCCAAGGACCTGGGATATCTGCAGTGTCATACAGGGTATCATTGTGTACTGCAAATCTAGTCTGTAGTATCATACAGATTTTGAGTAGCTTTTAAAATGCCAGAATCAAGAATTTAGAATATATCTACATCAGTGTCTCTTGCTAAAGTTACTAACATGCTAGTGCTGTTTTTTGAGTTTCCTGCCCATATCTACTTTTTTTGCTTTGAGGAATGTGAGTTTTTAGTGCTGTCTTCATTTTAAAAACAGCAAAATAACATGGTGATTAAAATGTCTGAAGTTGACAGTACACTCTTCCATGCTGTGGGTATAAAAAAGAGCAAGTCTGAAATATTTCTGTAAGATTGGTGGTTACCTTAAAAATATAAAGCTCTTGTGACAGAAGAGAAGTGGCAGGATATTGTTCAGAAAAGTGGACATTCCAAAGTGCTTGTCAAGGCAAGTATTAGGGCATCATGTGAAGTTCAGGGCCTCTTTAAGGTGGTATTCATTTTATTTTACAAATAAACCCAGAAGTGTTGCACCAGGTAGGATAGGCTATTCTGTGAAGCATGGATTGTGCAAACTACTCAGACCGATTGTGTGACTGTGCATCAGGTATAATAGGGACACTAGATCACCGTATATCAGGAGTGGCCAACGGTAGCTCTCCAGATGTTTTTTGCCTACAACTCCCATCAGCCCCAGCCATTGGCCATGCTGGCTTGGGCTGATGGGAGTTGTAGGCAAAAAACATCTGGAGAGCTACCGTTGGCCACCCCTGTCTTATATTATTCTGTCATCAGTGGACTGTGCCCGGACCCTTTTGGATTACTCCTATCTTACACAAACATTGACTTCCTGTGGAATCCTGGGTGACAACCCAACTGCTGGCAGATGTGGACCCTGAAATAACTTATTCAGTAGCAAAATATCTGTTGATAGTGTTCTCTCTAAAACACCTCTGAAATTTGTTGTGCTGTTATTAAGTACTGATATTTTAAAGTCTAATTTTATAATATTGAAGAGTTTTATGGGATTTTTTATTAATATTAGGTATTCTGTTTTTAATTACAACTTGTGATCATGGTTATTGGTTCTCTTCCTTGCTTGGTTTTAAATTATTTGTAATTTGTTTTGTATTTACTGTCTTGTTTTATCTTGAGGTTAGGACCATTGGTCAAAGGAGCTAATAAATAAAAGGAAAGGACTGTGCAAACCATTTCAGTATTTTGCAGTATAATTAATGCTAGTCAGAATGCTCTGTTAATATAATATATAAGCTAGCGCTTTCAAAAATGGGTAAGAAACATACACTTCTGTGAAAATTGAAATATCTGTTCTGGTACACAAGGCCATCACTGAATATAAGTTTTCATATACGAACAAACAGGATTGCACTTACCTGTAACTGTTGTTCATCAAATGGTCTTCTGTGCAGGCACACATCCCTCCCTTCTTTCCTCACTGTGCAATCTGGTGCTCATGGGGTCCTTTCCAGTGACAGCAATGAAAGGACTGAGGGAAGGAGTACTCTTCCTGCCCTATCACATGCCAGCTGGGCAGGAAAAAGCTGGCCCAAGACACAGAAGAGGGAATGCACAGAATCTTCTAGAGAGCTTTAAAGAAAAGGTCTCCGTGGCAGGCCTGTGCAACCACAGTCACATGTGAGAGTTCACAGAAGCCCCAAAGATAAACTTCTTGTTGTGTATCAACGTTCATGTTATTTCCAGAGAGTAATTTGCCACATATCATGGCTTAGCTGGATAATTGTGTTTGTGCCATTTTCCCTATTATAAAGAGAGTCAAGTACAAGGCTTAGTGACAGCTGGCAGATTAATCCACAACCCTTCTAATAATTACCTGTTTCTTTTAAAGATTTTTTGATCTTTTCGAAAAATTCAATGGATATAAGTCTGGGAAGCTAAAACTGAAAAAACCTAAGCAATTACAGGCAAGTGTGTTTGTCTTTCTTGTTTTTCTACATAAAAATAGTTTGTCTTTATAAACTGCTTATACAATATACCAATCTTTCCAGGAAGTGCTTGATATTGCAAGACAGCTTTTGGTAGAACTTGGACAAAACAATGACTCTGAAATTGAAGAAAGCAAGGCTAAGCTTGAACAGTTGAAAACTGTGTTGGAAATGTAAGTGTTTAATTTGGAAAACTCTTGACAGTGCAAGATGATCTTTCTGGACATTTATAGATTTTAGCGAGTATTGAGAGGAAATTGGGCCTCATTCTCAAACTGGATTGTTACTGAGAATCAGTGATATTAGTAGGCTGCTACCTTTTTCAAACTACTATTGCCTTTTTAAAATGTTAGCTTTATATGAAATGAAATCTGGTTTTCTTTGTTTATAGTATTAGCCTGTGCTCTACCTGAATAGAGGTGTACAATTTTTTTTAACCAGTATTTTTCAGTTTGGGTCTATTGGACTTGGGGTGGGGAGTGGGAATAGATATTTCCAAAAAATCCCATATACCAACACCAGCATGATATTCAGATCCAGGATTTTATTGAACTGACAATTTTTTTCATAGCAACATATCTGGGATGGCATCTGTTGAATTCAGTGCCAGCTTAAATTTCTGTTTACCTAGACTTCCTTTTAATTTTTTAAAGGGGTAATATTTATTTTAAAAAAGGAAAGGGCAGAGTGAACAGAGAATAAGAGTTGAATGTATGAAATCTGCTTGAATGTATGACTGGGAGCCACCAGCCTTCTGTGTGAAATTGCTGTTATGTTACAGCATAGAGCTACTTTATATATTTAGTACAGTCATGTTGGATGCAGGGAATTTTTGGGGCTGCGGAGCATTGAGGCATTCTGTTAACCTTCATTTGCAGCATGGTATGGTGATATAATCTCCCCAAAACTTTATTCCTTATGGCTTTGCCTCAGTATCTAGTATCATGTTGTGTTCCTATCTGATAATTAATATTAACCCATGTTTTCCAGTATATCTAAAGTCCATTTTAATGGTTCCCTCTGATTTGTTCATTTGCTATACTTAGGTATGGACATTTTTCTGGTATAAATCGCAAAGTTCAGCTGACATACCTCCCTCATGGTTGCCCCAAAACATCTAGTGAAGAAGAAGGTACTGTGATACCAATTGTTTACAAATCAATTATTGTAATTTGATTTGCCTTTTGGATTTTGTTACATTAGCCTATGGAAAATAATAGCAGTGAAAACTGTTTATTTTATCACTTGAACTTTCAGCAGACATTGATAATTTTTCCTGACCTCTTTCAGATCCATATAATGCACCAGTGCCAGAAACAGCTCTGGAATGTTCTAGAGCTAAAGGATAAAAATTGGTGCTCAGATAAGATATCATGCCACAGCATTTGCTCTTATCAGAGGAGCAAACATTTTACTGCAGTTTCCTTTTAATCAGCAGCTCTGCATTAATTATCTCAGAGAATGAATTCATGTGTCTCTGTCTTTTTTGATAGCTTTAGACAAAAATGTATGGTAGGTCATTTACATTATCTTTATTTTTATTTCTCTACATTTCTCTTCTTCCCCTCTCTCATGTCACATATGGTGCAACAGCCTTTCTTCAATAATTGCCAAATTTTAGGAGTTAAGCTTCCAGTCATAGATATGTGTACAGAGCATGCATTGCCAACTCATCACTGGCATGATGGGCTTATCATCACAGCAGCCTACTTGGTACCAACCCCAATCCCACAGTAATATTTATTTATTTAATTTATGCCTGCCCTCCCCACCAAAGCAGGCTCAGGGTGGCTTACATGCCAAATGGCAATTTGTAACATAGAAACATTTAAAAACAGTATCCTCACTAAAACAATACGGTGCTATAAGCTATGAATATATTAATACTAGTGGTGGCATGGTACAGCCAATCATCTGTATATCAATTCTAGTAATTACATCCAGATGTTCCAATGGTCTTCAGGTGCTTCAAGATGTTCCAATGGCGCTTCAAGGTGTTCAGCTCTGATTCTTCAACTCAACAGTCGAAGGCTTGGTGGACAAGCTCAGTCTTACAGGCCCTGCAGAATTGAAGAAGATCTCGGAGGGCCCTAACATCCTTCGGGAGCTCATTCCACCAGCTCAGAGCTGCAACAGAGAAAGCCCTCACCCTAGTTGTAGTTAGCTTGGCTTCCTTAGGGGTGGGAATCGATAAAAGATTTTGAGACCCTGAATGTAGTACTTTCTGGGAAACATGTGGGGAAAGGCACAGGTAAGCAGGTCCCTGGCCATATAGAGCTTTAAAGGTGAGTACCAGCACCTTGAAATGCATCCAGTATGAAACAGGTAACTAGTGCAGCGCTTTCAGCACAGGCTGAATGTGCTCCCACATGGAGAGCCCCAATAACAGCCTGGCTGCAGCATTCTACACCAGTTGAAGTTTCTGGATTTGAGACAATTGCATCCCCATTACAGTAATTTAGTCTCGAGGTGACCATAGCGTGGATCACTGTCACCAAGTCGCAGCTGAACAAAGCAGGAGTCAAGTTGCACCTTTAAGACTAACCAAGTTTTATTCAGAATGTAAGCTTTCATGTGCTCTCTAAGCACACTTCATCAGAGGAGGGGATCAGGTATTGTGTCACCAAGTCGCAGTGTTCGAGGAAAAGAATCAGCTGCCATTAGCCAAAGATGGTAAAAGGCCAATTTGGCAGTAGCTGCTACCTGGGCCTCCATTATAAGAGAAGACTCCAGAAGCACCCCTAAACTCTTAACCCTTGGTGCCAATACAAGTGGTGCCCCATTGAAAACCAGTAGTGAAATCTCCATTCCTGGACCACTGCTACTTAGATATAGGACCTCCATCTTAGTCAGATTCAATTTCAGTTGACTCAGCTTGAGCCAGTTCACCATGCCTTGTAGTGCCAGATCCAGATTTTCTGGGGCGCAGATAGAGCTGGGTGTCATCAGCATATTGATGGCATTCCAGCCCATACCTCTGGGCAGTCTGGTCAAAGGGGTGCATGTAGATGTTAAAACAACATCAGGAAGAGAACAGCCCCTCGTGGCATTCTGCATATGTCTATGGGATGACTGCTCTCCTATGGCCACCCTCTGCCCCAACCTTGGAGAAAAGAGGAGAGCCATTGTAAGGCAGACTCCTGGATCCGTGTGTCAGCGAGGCAGTGGATCAGTAGCTGATGATCAACCATGTTGAACGCAGACGACAGGTCCAGCAACAGCACTGCTGAACCGTCCTGATCCAGATGCCTCTGGAGGTCATCCAAGAGGGTGATCAGTACTATCTCCGTCCCATGGTTTGGGCAAAAGCCGGAATGATATGGATCTAATATGGAAGCATCCTGCAGAAAATTCTTCAACTGCAACATCACTGCCTTCTCAGTGATATTGCCTAAAAAGGGAAGATTCGACACAAGTCGATAATTTGCTAGTACGGCCAGATCCAGTGATGGTTTTTTTAGGAGAGGCTGGACCACTGCTTCCTTAAAAGGCTTAGGGAAGATCCCTTCAGAGAAGGATCTGTTGACAATGACCCTTAACGGATCACACAGCTCCATCTGGCTAGCTTTGATCAGCCGTGATGGGGCATGGGTCCAAATTACAAGTGGTTGGGTGTACAATAGAGAGAACTCTGTCAACTTCCTCCAAGCTGAGTGGAATGAATTGATCCAAAACCTGACTAGAAGTTGTGCACAGAATCTCAAGCTCATTTACTGTTTCAAATGTGGCAGGAAGGTCATGGTGGAGCGACAAGTCCTTATCTGCGAAGAAACTCGCAAAAGCCTTACAGCCAGTACCCAGTTCTTTAATGTTTGATCTGCCCTGCAGCAGGGTATTAAGGGACCAAATTGTACTAAATAATTGTGCCGGGTGTGAATTTGCAGATGCAATCCTGGCTGTAAAGTATGTTTCTTCGCGACCTTGACAGCCATCTCATAGGCTCTCATAAATTACTTACAAGATGTTCTGGTCACTTTGTCATGGGCATGCTGCCACTTCCTCTCTAGTCATCTGAGCCTCTGTTTCATCAGCTGCAGTATCCACAGTGGCGTCCAAGGCACAGCATTCCATTTTTCCATCAATATTATGGGCATCTGCTGTGCATCCAGCACTGACTTGATCTTCTGTTCTACTAATGGCCTTCAGCCTATGTACTACATTTATATATTTATTTCATTTATATCCTACTTTTCTCCCCCAGGAGACCCAATGTAGCTAACATTGTTATCTCTACCACTTTGTCCTCACAACTCAGTGAGATAGGTTAGGCTACACCTGCTATACTTTGCTTCAGGATTCCATTGCACTGACTATGTGCTGCGTTCCCATTACTGTTTTGGGTCCCATCCAGTTTTATTCACTCTTTGTATAGATACTGGCATCAACTCCTCTCTTTTACATGCTGTGCATTGGCTCTGTTGCTGACTCTAATAAAGACTTGTACACTTTGTTGTTGATATGCTCTGAGATTATGGAACAAAGGCCCTTCTTTGTCCCTGAAAGTCTCAGACAGTATGCCTGGCTGATGAAACATCTCACTGGGGAGCTACAAATGAGGGCCAGGTGTGAACTACCTATGGGATCAATCAGAGACCATTGTCACCCTTTCTATTCTGGTGGTTTCAATGGTATCAATCAAGGATGCATAGTCAAACTGTCAATGGCACTTAACACATCCAGATGACCAGAAAACTTAAATCTGGTACAAGACCTGTGTCTTCTTAACCAACTTTTCCCAACTCCAGAGCTGTCCACTTCTCCATGAATGCGAAATAATACTCCTACTCTGGATGAATAGGTAGAGGACAGAAACGGAATATTATAGGACAGACATTATATTCTGCTATGGCCCTATTGGTCAAGATTCTTACCTATATGGAAGGAATGACCAGGTCTCCTTACCACTTGTCAGAAAACTCACACCAAATCTACAATTTCTCC
The DNA here is from genome assembly GCF_032191835.1 of Heteronotia binoei. Lineage (NCBI taxonomy): Eukaryota > Metazoa > Chordata > Lepidosauria > Squamata > Gekkonidae > Heteronotia > Heteronotia binoei. The sequence goes on along the minus strand of NC_083226.1, from coordinate 112,672,961 downwards.
CGGAAGACAAGAAAAACACCATACAAATTCCCTCAGGAGAAAGGTTATAAGTTGATTAAACAGCAGTAGAACATAGTTCACAACAAAGTTGTTGACTGTGCATCTCAAACTATTATGATATCTGTAGGTCTCCATTGCTACATAAGACATTGTTCTACCTTTTGCCCATGATACTAAGATCAGGCTTTTGTTCTTTGCATTCAACTGAAGAGATCTTGGAACAAGTGATTAAGGGCAAAAAACAGCCTGACATCTGGGTTTGTCACAAATTTTATCTGGATTCTCTTGAGAATGATCTTAGTCAAGACCATTTTTGCAGTGTACTTTCCCGTATTTCTCTGTGGAGTTCATTGGTTTGGGGAAACATTAGTCATCAGTTAAAAAAACTGTATCATATATGCTACAAAATCATACAACAAAACTAAACCTGTGCAGGAAATCAGTTATAGCCTCTGACTGCACACCTTTTCATTGTCTTGCATATTTAGGTTCTGAGCTAGGATACAACTTTCTTCCTAATTATGAAACTCTATCACTTAAAGACTCATGGATCCTTGCAATAATCTGCATCAGTTATGACATGGAATTTAACAAAGCCTTTGCCCTTTGTTCCAGCAAGACTGACATACATACCCCATGGGAAAAAGTCTCATCATTGTTGAACATGGGAACCATAGAACCTGCTGCTTTCCCTCAGCAAGGAGTTCTGTTCCAGACAGTTTGTGGAGAGACTGCTAGGGAGAGAGGGAATGAGGGGACTCTGAGAGCCAGTGTAGTCATTAGAGTCTTAGAAAAGGGTCTGAGGGACCAGGTTCATATTTGTGTTCTGCCATGGAAGATTTCTGGGACAGCTTGGGCCACTGACTCTGTCTCAGCTTAATCTATCTCACAAGATTGTTGTGAGGATAAAATGGATGAGAGGAGAATGGTATAGAAGGGTGTGTAGTCAAAGACCATGATTAATCTGGAGAGAATGTAGGCATACCACTGTCTATAGCACAGGTTTAGCAGGCCTGAAGTCCTTGTATGTGGCTAGCAACCAGGAGTGTTCCATCAAACCCTTTCCCTCTTACTGACTCACCAAATCATCTGTGCAAATGCAGTCCAGCAGAGCTGTTTAGGTTGTGAGGAGACTTCAGTCCTGAGTCTCTGAGGATTTGGGTCTGTAAAATGTAATGCATTTTGCAGATAAACTTCCTCAGATTCATTATGACTTAGAAGCTGTGGTTGGTTCAGTCTCAAGATGCTATTGGAATACTATCTGGTCCTAGTCATATGGTTGACTTTTAGTTGACAAGGCCTGATGAAGCAGAAAAGCTGCTTGGCAGTGTGCAGCCAATCCCTTTAGACTTGCCCTCCATGGCTGATAGTATCAAGTTGTACTGGGTTAACTGAGCAGGTCTGAGGAGTAATAAATGCCTGTCTCTGCAGGAGGGTATGGTTTCAACTACCTTAAAACGGTTGAGACCTTTCCTGAAGAAGGTGTTCATAGACCAGAATAATCTAAATAACTGTAGTTTGGTGGCCAACATTCAGTTCTTGGGCAAGATGCTCAAGTAGGTGATGGTTAACCGCTCTGACTAGGGAGAACGGCAAGGTATAAATGAAATAAATAATAAAGCTGAAGACTGTAGTGAGGAGGGGAGATAAAAGCTATGTTGGTTGGAGAGAAGGAAGCAGAGAAAGTGGAGAAGGTATTGGGGCCGCCTGGAGGAAGGAAAGAGGTAGTAGTGCGGGGAGGATACAGGGGAAATGAGGTATCCCTTGCTAGTCTGTGCACTTTCCATATCTGTCATATGAAGTAAGCCCATTTGATAATCTCCCATATGTGGAACAGTGTAGAGGCCACAATGAAGAAAAACCAATAGTTTACCTATAAGCCATTTTCTTCACATGGTCATCTGTGTAGTTGCACAAACTCTCCACTTTCCCTGTTGCTGGCTTCTAAATTATTTCCCTTTGGGAGAATTCCTAGTGTTGGTTATAAGGAATTTAGTGGGAAGGTGCATGTCCCTCCATTCAGAACTGATAGAGTGACGTGGTATTCTCCTTAAGGGGATCTGAGTGCTAATATTTAACCAAGAGCTTTAGAAATTTCTGGTGGTGTATCTACATCTGTTGGGGAAGGCAATGGCAAACCACCCTGTAAAAAGTCTCCCATGAAAATGTGGTGATGTGACATTACCCCAGAGTTGGAAACAACTGGTGCTTGCACAGGACTACCTTTACCTTTTTATCTACATATGTGCAGAACCCATGTATATATGACTGTTCAGATAACCACTTAGAGAACATCTGTCCCAGCTAAATAACCAGTTTGCCACTCGCCCTGCCATTTTGGTTGCCTGTTACTTTTTCATTATTTTATATGCATTTAGATAACCACAAAGAGGAGCCATCCCTACTCTTGGTTCTAAAATGGGGAGGAGAACTGACTCCTGCAGGCAGAGTTCAAGCAGAAGAACTAGGAAGAGCTTTCCGGTGCATGTATCCAGGTGGACAAGGTATCACGTTTCCTTTGCATTGATAGTGCAAGAAGCTATAATTTAGGAAGAAGGAAAGTGAACATTTTTCAAAATGAAACGTTGGCAGATTATGAAGGTGTTTTGTTCTTCCTTTGGTAGGAGACTATGCTGGATATCCTGGATGTGGTTTACTGAGATTGCATAGTACCTATAGGCATGATCTAAAAATATATGCTTCTGATGAAGGAAGAGTACAAATGACTGCAGCAGCTTTTGCAAAGGTACTATGAGAAATTATCTTCAAAATGGAAAATGATAAAATGTAATTTTAGAAGATTATTAGTGTGGCTCAGTATAGAACCAAATATGGCTGTTTTAAAAAGAAAATGAAGTCTTCGAGGGTCATACTGGATATGATGGCATCTTCATGGCGGCCACAAGGACACCAGCACCACTCTAAAAATATGCTAAAATTCTGATCTTAATCAAGCCTGCAGTGTAGCAGACTGAGGTGCTTTTGTCCCTCCCCCACACCTTATCAGATACAAAAATAGCTACAAACCAGGGTTTCCTGTAGGGTGTGCTAGCATACAGCTTCCTGGACCTTAGACAGGCAACTCAGCGCAGCAGGTCTGAGAAGTAGGTGGCCCCTCTCTCCCCTCCCCTCCTGCTCAGCAATTGGCCTGGTTCAGCTGGTCAACTCTTGGGTGGAGGTCAAAGCAAGCAGGGCCTGGTTGTGGGCCCTATAAAAGGAGGAGCCCTCCTTTTGTGCTGACTGGTATGAGAGCTCAGTCATGACCGAAGCCTCCACTGTTGCCGAAGAAGGCCTAAGGCTACCCTGCCCCACTTCAGGTGAGTCAATCAACCCTTTCTGCTGGGGGGGGGGGACTTGTCAAGGAAGCCCACATTGATCTTTAACTAAAACAATGGAGAGGCTCTTCAAGGGCCTCTTGCGGCCAGCACCATTGGGGAGGCATATGGGGGAAGCTCCTTGCCGGGGGGGGAGCCCCCCCCCCAGGCTGTGCAGTTCCTTTTCCTGCGCACACTTGGATCTTTAACTAAAATACAGTAACAACACTCTTTAAGGTTGTCTTGCCACCGGCACCATGTGAGGGGAAACCCTTGGCCAGGAGGGAAATAGAGAGGGTCCCAGCCAAGCTGCCCTCTACTCCCCATGGATTTTAAACTGGAACATGTTGAGAGGCTCTTCATGAGCTTCTTGTAGCCAGCGCCATAGGGAGGGACTGTGGGGATCCCCTCTGCCAGGGAGAGATCAGGAGGGCCCCAGCCAAGCTGCACAGTTGCCATTTCCTTCCCCCATGGGCTTTAAACTGGAACGTATTGAGATGCTCTTTATGGGCCTCTCATCACCAGTACCATGGTGAGGGGCTGCAGGGATCTCCTCTGCTTGGGAGGGCCCCAGCCAGGCCACTGCCTTCTGCCCCCCTCCATGGGTTTTAAACTCCAAATCGGCAGGAGGCCCTTCATGGGTCTCTTGCTTCCAGCAGCATGGAAGGGGGCTGTGGGGAACTCCTTTTCCAGGGAGCGAGATTGGGAGGGCCCCACATGGGCTTTTAAGTCTCTCTTCCTGTCTTTCTCTTTCTCTTTCCCTTTCTGTCTTTCTTTCTCTCTTCTGTTTCCCTCTCTCTCTTGTGTCCCCCCTCTCCCTTTCTGTCTCCTTTCTGTATCTTTCCTTCTCTCTTTCTCTCTGTCTCTTCCCTCCTGCCATGGGCTTTTAAGTCTCTCTGCCTATCTCTTTTTCTCTGTATTTCTGCCTTTCTGTCTCTCCCTTCCCCTCTTTGTGTCTCTCTCTCTTCCTTTCTGTCTTTCTGTCTCTTTCTCTTTTTCTATCTCTTTCTCCCCCTCTCTTTTTCTTTCTGGCTTTATCTTTGTCTTGCTTTCTGTCTCTCTCCTTCTTTATTAGTCATCCTTTCTGATTCTCTCTTTCTGTCTCTTTTTCTTTCTTTCTTTCTTTCTTTCTTTCTTTCTTTCTTTCTTTCTTTCTTTCTTTCTTTCTTTCTTTCTTTCTTTCTTTCTTTCTTTCTTTCTTTCTTTCTTTCTTTCTTTCTTTCTTTCTTTCTCTCTCCTTTCTCTCTTTTGTTCTCTGTCTTTCTTAACCTATCAAGGTCAGTATTGCCAGTGGTCTGCAAAGATGTTTAGGATGGAGAACTTGTTAGCAATTAAACACCCATCCTCCAACCAATGTCCCTCCCCCCCAATATATATATTCTCTATCCTTCTATTTGTGTTGCCTTGGAAAAGTGGGTTTGGGAACACACCTTTGCTAAGGTAATGTAAGTTCTACCTTTAACACTATGGTTTTTCAAGTGGCTTTCATTGTTACCACCTCTTAATTCTCTAGTGTTAGATAAATAAGCAAGAAACTTGTAGTATAGTAATATTTTGTTCTAATATAAGTTTTGGTGAAGTAGAGCTCACTTTTTACTTGCTTTTAAATTCCTCTCTTCTCCCCATTAAAAAAAGTAGGCCTGCTCACAACTTTTAGATTAGTAGATCTTTCAGCTCATGAGGTAGAATTTCTGCTCACAAGACAACACGGCTTAAAGGGAACATTGCTGCACATCCATCCTTTCCAGCTGTTTCAGCACTTGCATGGGTACAGAGGAGGGGAAGAGCCCACACTGTAGACCCAATCAGGATCAGACCCTCATGGCATTTGGATATGTTGGTAGACTACTAGAATCGCCTGGGTATGTAGGGGCAGCCCCCTCCCAAAGGTCACCAAATTCTTCACCCCTTCCAGGGCCATGCCCTAGGCAACCACCTAAGGTTGCCTACTGCGCACGGAGGCCCTGGGTGTCAGATTCATTTGTTATGATATCTTGTCATGTCAGACCATGTGTGTCATAAAATGCAGTGCCAGGTAGTGGAGATATAAACTTTATAAAGGACACGAACACAAAGATTTTTTGAAAACTTAAAATGAAACATGCTTTAAAGATTAGCACCCTTGCAATATTTTATTTATTTAACAGTTTCTGATAACTGACACCACTTGCTCTGAATTATTGCATCGAAATCTGGAGATAATGTGCTGTAGCAGTTTAGGTGTTGTTCAGGTGTGCTTCTGTAAGTTGTAAACCTGTTTTTGATTTATTGACATTCGTTAAAGAAATCTCATGGATCAGTGCTTTGAGTCTAAGACCTAGGGGATAATATGAAATGGCTGGGCATTGCGAGCTTTTATATGTAAGTTGTTTCATGTGCTGGTCAGCCAATGAAGAATATAGAGGCTTTGCTCTGTAGCTCCTGTGCAATTGAGCAAGCCTGGCAAAGCAAGCTGTGATGCAAAAGGAAGCAAGAGAGAAAGAAGGAAGCAGATGACAGTGAGTTGCTTGCAGACCTGTTAGGAACCCTCCGGGGTTGATCCGGCCCTTGGGCTGCATGTTTGACACCCATGTCTTGGACCTAGAAACCCAAAATTCAGGGAGTGCATTCCTTTCATGACATAAGCACCCACTAAGAAGGAATTTTTAGAAATTCCACTACTAAGGGGGTGAAAAGGATTAAAATGTGTTTTTACATAGAAGTAGAGCTGTGCTGTGTGGCTGGCAGGCTGCTTCATACTTGCACACTCTTCTCTCTAATTGATCAGCTGTGGAGTTCTGTATTCTGAGGTAAAATCAGTGAATGGAGGCTGCAGACAGTAGAACAGGTGTCATGGCTGACTCATCGGTGCCCAGCCCAAACCCCTGGACCTGTGTAATAACATTGCTTCTGCTGCTAGGAAGGACGTAGGGTTGCCAACTCCATATTGGAAAATTCCTGGATATTTGAGGGGTGGAGATGGAAAGGGTGGGGTTTGAGGAGGGGTGGGACCTCAGACAGATACAGTGACATAGAGTCCACCCCCCCAAGCCAACCACTTCCTCCCGGGGAACCATAGTTGCCACTTTCTAGGTGAGGGCTGGAGATCACTAAGAATTACAACTGCTCTTTAGATGGCAGAGATCAGCTCACCCTAGAGAAAACGACTGCTTTGCAGACTGGACTTTGTGTCATTATACCCTACTAAGGTTGCTTCCCTCCTGCTTTGGTCCATGCTGTGATTTCAGACCACTCACAGACTTTCAAGCTAACCTCACAGGGTTGTTGTGCAGCTCTAAACCGGCATTTTTCATAACAGGTGGTATGATGATTGAGTTTATAAGCCTTCCAGCAACAAAATACCCTTCCTACCTAAAACAAACAAAAAAAAGTAACAGTAGTGAAACGGCTATAACACCTGAACAGGACTATTGTGAGTTGCACTGATTTGTGAACTCCATTGAAAAGTATTGGATCTCCGGTGATGACAAAAGTGCTGTCTAGAATGTTTGAACTTCGATGGATTGGTCTTGATGCTATTATTATTATTATTATCCCAGCTTTCTGCACTTATGAAAATAACCAAGGCAGATAACAATTTAAAATATTCAAGATAAAATTACATTATGAAACCATTAAAATACTTCCCTCCCATGCAAGCATTGTTAAAACAATTTTTAAAGAAGCTGAACAGTTAAAATACTTAGAAATTCAAACATTAGTTAGGAAAGAGGGGTCACTGAGTGAATGCCAAATGGAAGGAAAGTCTTCACCTGCTGGTAGAAGATGGCAACATAAGTGGACAGACAAATATCCCTGGGAAGAGAATTCTAGAGCTTTGGTGCCATGATTATGAAGGCTGTCTCCCAGATTACTACGGTACCTCTCTAATCTCAGAAGGTAGAGCTACCTGAAGCAGGCCCCTCGAAGATGACTGTAATGGTCAGGCAGATTCATAAAGAATTAAACCAACCTCACAATATGAAGGTGATTTAACATATGTCCCAGTTCCAATTCTTCTTGACTTTCTCAGAATAATATATTCACAGTTAGTACAACCACTTGTAGAACATGATTTCTGTTTAATATCACTTACTGTTCATACCAGTACAAATCATGTAGCCTTAAGCAACTGGAAGAATAAATTCAGCCTATCTTTTCTGACGTTTACAGAGCCATTGTGCATAAAGAGGTTGTGCACAGAGGTTTAAAGTTCACACTAAAAAAAACCCAGGGAGGTAGGCATAGTTATCTACATATTTCTGTATTTATGTTTAAGGCTCTTTGCTATTTTTTCATTCACTGTTTACTAATTTTATTCTTTCCAGGGATTGCTTGCATTGGAAGGAGAACTCACTCCCATCCTTGTACAGATGGTTAAAAGTGCTAATATGAATGGTCTACTTGACAGTGATAGTGACTCTCTTAGCAGCTGCCAGCATCGTGTAAAGGCACGACTTCATGAAATACTCCAGAGAGACAGGGACTTTACTTCTGAAGACTATGAAAAGGTTAAAAGATAGTCTGCAATAATTCCTTTTTGAAAGATAATGATATACATATATTACTTCTTAACATACAGCAGCAGTTATATGTGTTGAAGTATATCTACATACAAATGGGAATAACAATTTTACAGTGAGAAGATTATTTTTATAATCCATGCTTCCAAATGATCTAGAGAGGATAACGTATGGCTTATTATTTAGAAGTGTTTGGAAACTGAACTTTAATATGGTTGCTAATTACGGTTTGAAGGCAAAATATAATTTGTAGGAACCGTTCAGCTCATCCCCGTTACCTGAGCTTGCTCCACCTTCTGCCATTGCTGCTGCCATATCGCCCCCCCCCCTCCCCAAGGACACTAGAGCTCTCAGAATGGTTGGACCTGGAGTGGTTACCTCATCACCCTTGCTTATCCAGGCTGTCTGTTCCCTTCTTTCTCTGACTGACTGATGGGGAGACCAATGCATTCCTCCTTGTTCTTAGCTCCCCTGTCCCTGCTCCTCCTGAGTTGTTCCACCCTTGATAGCCCCACCCCGTTGTATAACACTTGACACCCTCTCTGCCATTGGGCATTGGCCTTCCTCTGTTACAGTAACCAGGGGTCATTTTTGTAGAAAAATAGGTGTTGGAGCTCATTCAGGGATTGTTATGCAGCTGCACATACTATTCAATGGATAAGGAGATGGAACTCTCAGAAAGGTTCAGGAGCTGTGCTGAATCCGAGGCCTGACAGTAACAGAGGAAGGCAGAGAGGGTGTCATTCTTTCCATCCCACTCGGCCAGGGTGCTTCTGTGATCCAGAGTTGGGCCCTTCCCAACTCCTGTGTCCTACTGGGTCTCACCCCACAACCCTGACTGCCAGCCCTTCTCTCATCATCCCCATCAGGGTTCATCCTGGGGGCCCTCCTGACATGAGTGGCTGCGGTGTCCTCATTCACAGTAAGTCAGGCTTCCTTGGGGGTGTCCTAGGGCCCCACCTTGTCATGGTTCAGGTGAAGGCTGATCTCCTCAAACAGTAGGATGGGGGTGGGCAAGTTGTACCTTGACAGGAACCATTATCTACCCGGATTGGAAGCAGTGGTTGCATTTCAGAAAGTGAGCAAGGAAACTTGAGCATAGAAGGAAAAGTGACTGTATAATCTTTAGAGCTGGCTGTTCTGTCTAAACCAAGGCATTGTGTCAAAAATAGTATGTAGTTGTTCTTATTACATGTTACTGAGAAAAAAACCAAATAAATTATTCTGAACAGAATGAGGTACTCTCTTGAACTGTATTCAGAGTGCTCCAGAGTCACAAATACTTCATTGGGCATTAAATTAGCAACACATTTTGAGACTCAAATGGGATGTCAGCACTCTGCTTGTGTTCAGTGAGCAGTTTTTAAAGACAACAAGATCAGGTGGCTGTGATGTTTAACTGGTACTTTTTGTCTGGTACTTCAGCTTGCACCTACTGGCAGCACTTCTCTGAGAAAATCAATGCAAGAGATAAAAAATCCTGTTAAGACATGTGACAAGGTGTATTCTTTGATTCAGAGTTTGACTTCTCAGATAAGGCAACGGATGGAGGATCCTAAGTCTGCAGGTACTGTTTAGTTTAAATATACTATAACGTTTATACTGGTCACCAGTACTTACATTATCACTCATTAATCAAGTAACATAGTCATTTATTATTTTAGACAGATTGAAGGATTTTGAGTAGAAAATATTTAAGCCAACACTGCTGAACTATTATAAACAGTTCCAGGTGGGTAGCCATGTTGGTCTGAAGCAGTAGAACAAAGTTTGTGTCTAGTGGCAACTTTAAGACCAACAAAGTTTTATTCAGGGTATGAGCTTTCATGTGCACACACATTTCTTCAGATACAATGAAATGGAAGAAAACCTTCAAACTTATAAACAGAGGCTGAACAGCAAATTTGCATTTAACATGATGAAGATATTTTGAGACAAAAAAAAAGGAATAAGATAAGCATATAGGGTCAACAGCTGTACAGATTGAATTAAGGGGGAACAACAGTTGAAGCAGTAAAGGCATGAAAATAGGAAATAAATGTGTAAGAGAATCCTTTCTAATTGTGGGAAGTTAACCATATAGCTGTTGACCCCATACACTTAACTTGTTATTCCTGTTTGGGTGCTAATTAAATTAAATTACCAAGAATAAAAACTCAACACTTTTCCTTTCATCTCCTGCTTCCTCCTGTGTCCTGCTGCCAGGGCAAGGGGTGAGCGGAAGGAAGGAAGAAATTGCTTTGGTGCTGACTGCCTTCTCCTTGCTACCCAAGTTAGTCTGCCTTCTCTGTAGGCTGACAGAGCAGGCAGGACATCTGAACCTCCACCAAGTCCCACAAACTCAGGTACTTCTCCGGGGTGGAGGAGGGAGGAAGACAGCACCATGTGCCCCAGGCTCCCTCCCCCTCCTGGCCAACTGACAAAGGAAAGAAATTTCAGGGCAGTGCAGCAGTGACTCAGTGCAGCTTTAAATTGATAGGTGACAGAAAGATTGGAATGGGGGCATTGCAGTTTTGAAAGAGGGCACTGCCCTTAGCAGTACACCCTCCCTGCCACCCCCCCCCCCAGCTATGGCCCTGAATCAGGGACAGGGAACACAGACCCAACTCATTAAAAAAAAAAGTGTACTTCAGTCTTTAGTGTGGCAGAGTGAATGACTGTTACCAGAATTCAGCAAAGAGATAATGTGTAGAGATCAGGCATTTTTTGCTTAAACCCCTGCCCTACACTCCCAGCTCTTCTCCTCACCCATTCCTGGCTCACAACTATAAAACCATTATTGTTTATTAAGCTATAAAGTATTTCTGCTTATTCTGTAATTAATGCTGCAAAGTACCCCAATATTATCAGGGGAGTAATCTGGTAACACAAATAGTGTATGATGTAGGTAGGAAAAGTATTAACAAAAAGCCTCAGCACAGACTTACAAAGAAAAGTTAACATTGATTTATCATAAAAATAAAATGACAGAAAAATCTAAAAAGGCATTCAAGTAATAAAACTAGGTGTTTTCACACTAAATGGAATCAAATCTTAAACACAAACCAGGACACAGACTTGCTTTTAGTTACAGCCTTATTGTTTACAAGCCATCTCATGATGGAGCCTGCTCTCTATTCTCCCAGAACAAAATGGGGGTTATCTGAATAAACCTTTGAAATTCAGGTAGCATGAGAGTAATTTGCATTTTGCTTTCTGAATTACAGCCTACTTGAGTGATTAATTTTGCCACAGAAATAATTATACTCCTAATCAAGAGTCTAGTAAGACTGAGAAGCAACAGTATGAAAACCAAAAATGTGAAAGGATAGAGTAAGCATAGAAGCAGAATATATGCTTCTTTTTAATCTACTTTATTTTATTTCAGGTCAGTTGGTTAAATTAAGTTTGTTCATTAATTATTCTATAATAATGGGTATTGTTTGCCTATTTAGATATTCAGCTTTACCACAGTGAAACCTTGGAGCTAATGCTGCGTAGATGGGCCAAACTTGAAAAGGATTTTAAAACAAAGAATGGAAGATATGATATTAGTAAAATCCCAGATATCTATGACTGTATAAAATATGATGTCCAGCATAATGTTTCTTTAAAACTAGAAAATACAATGGAACTGTACAGGCTGTCAAAAGCATTAGCTGATATTGTGATACCACAGGTATGTACTTTGCCAGCTACATTATGCTTCTGTAATGATAATCTTGCACCAATAATGTGTGTTATTGACTGTGCTTTCTAAACCCTGTGGTAAATAGTAGTAGGCAGGGCTTTTTTCTGGGAAAAGGGGTGCAGGAACTCTCACGAGGAAAATGAAGGAGAAATGCATGGGATTTTTTGAATATTATTTTCCTGTGCTACAGGCTTACCTCTACTTTAAAGCAGTTTCCAAGCTTCCAAGATCTGATGACATTGGGCTAGCCTGGTCCATCCAGTTCAGGGCGGTATGCATACCATCACCCCATATGGTATCAAAATCGGATGTAGAGCACCTTCTCAAAATCATATTTGCCATGTGGCTTAAAGGAGTTGGGAGGGGGCAAAAAGGCTAAAGTCCCATGAAGCTCATGAAACTAGTTTCATGGTGGTTTGTATTCTGACTCATGTTTATTCCGAATGTATTTGTGTGTACAGGGTTATTCAAACTACATGTGGAATGAAAAAAACACAGTTCAATACATCTTACATTGCTTAATTTAGCATTCCACCCTCGAATGAACATTCAACTATTTTTTTCTCAAAATGCTTTCTTAAGATAGTAGATGCAGGTAGTAGATACAGATGTTGGCTACACTGAAGTGAGAGAGAGAGACAGCATCACATGCAACATGTGTGTGTGTGAGAGAGAGAGTGCATCACATACAAAGTGAAACAGAGCATCAGATACAGAGAGAAACAGCATCAGATACAGAGTGAAAGAGAGAGCATTACATGCAGAGTGAGAGAGAGAATCACATGCAGAATCAGAGAGAGCATCACATGCAGATTGTGAGAGAGAGAGCATCACATGCAGAGAGAGAGAGCATCAGGCAAGAATAAAAGCAGCCTTGAGTTGCTGCCTGGCACAACATCTCATTTATCTTCTCCCCCCCCCCCAAAAAAAAACACTTCCTTCCACAGTCTGTTGAAACAGTAATGTTTGAATCCTGAATTAAGAGTTGGCTTCAGTTTTTTTTGTAGTTTTCCCCCCCAAGAAATTATGTTTTTATCCCCCATCAAGGAATATGGTATTAGTGAAGCTGAGAAACTAGAGATTGCAAAAGGTTACTGCACTCCTCTACTGAGGAAAATCCGATCTGATCTTCAAAGAACTCAAGATGATGATACCGTAAACAAGCTCCACCCTTTGTAAGTTTTGTTGTTGTTAAACTTGGACAAGTTGCCATTGGTGATGACTGATACTGTATACTTACATGAGGAGAACAGTGAGTTTCCTTAGACTCAGTTTGGAAAAGGGTCTTTTTAAATTTGGACTTGATTCAGAATCGCAAGAATTAGTCCCATGTTTACGCTCTGGTTCATTCCAAGATCCAGGTCTCATTGTATTCCTAATGATGTCATTAAGAGCATGAAGAGTAGTCTTCTCTTTCCCATTCACCCAAGAGTCTCCTTCTCAGGAAACACAATGAGGTCTGGCTGCTTTTCTACTGCTATTGTATGCCTTTTTTTCTCCAAGACTGCTGTGGTGGCTTTAATTAGGTTTGGAATGCTTATTGAACATTGAATGCTTCAGAAATAACATCCCAAGTATCAGAATTGCTAAGAACTATACTTTTTTCAGGGCTTTGGAGTCTCTTCGTACCAAGGAACTTGTGACACTGAAGGGCCTAATGAAATTGAGTAGAATGTACCCCTAAGAAAGATGAGCTCATTTTAAATTGTGATATAGGGGCTCATTCCATTATGTCAATAGTCAGCATGTTAGGGATATTTTCATTTCTCTTAAACTTTGTCTGGATTTGCTCACAGGTACTCCAGTGGAGTTATGTCACCTGAACGTCATGTTCGAACAAGATTGTACTTCACTAGTGAGAGTCATGTCCATTCCTTATTATCAACGTTACGTTATGGTTCCTTGTGTGATGTAAGTGATATCATCTTCTTTATTTTTTTAACAATTCTGTGAGATTCATATTATCACTTTCTTGGAGGGGGGAGGTATAGATACACTGGATTTGAAATTAATTCTAGGGATGTATTGAAGAGCCATGGTAATTGTTGTACAAATACTTAAATAATGGGAACTTAACAAGTAACTTCTTTCCTCATTGGAATTTAAGGACACTAGCAGTCATTTTACCTTTCAGTGGCCTTGCTTTGTCCTAAATCACCTGAACAAAGATACTGTGAGCTACTTGAGAAGATTAGGAGAGCCATGTTGGATCAGATCAAATATCCACAGTTCATTTTCTGGCACAAATAGAATGCTCTCTAGCATTCTGATTTCATCAGTAGCCAGCCAGATGCTTCTCAGAAGTTGAGCACCAGATTGCTAAGGCAATTGCCCTTCCCACCATTGTCCCTCAGCAGCTGTAGTTCAGTGGAATACAGCCTTTAAACTTGGCAGTTATTTAGCTATCTTGGCTTACAACTGCTCATAGATTTATCTTCCAAGAATCTCATCTCCTTTCAAAGCTATCTAAGCATCCTATCAAAGCTATCTAAACAGTCTGCCAAGAAAATGTCATGATGTGATGTCACCCCATGGGTCAGTAACAACTTGGTGCTTGCACAGGGGGGACTACTTTTACCTTTACTTTTTTAACCAGAGTTATTTGGTAGATAAGATTATCTATGTGAGAAGGGACAAAGCAGAGGAATAAAACATAGCAGCACGCCAGGTCTGTACTCATGTTGATTTAGCATGACTGTAAAGTGATGTCTGAATGCCACCCTACTGTGAGTGGATAAAAATGTTTTCTGCCCCCTTTCTCCAAACAATGTATAATTTTATAAACCACTGTCACATCATTCTTAGTAATCATTTTTTCTAAACTAAGATATTAACTGTCTGTGACATTTCCTTGTACTAAAGGCATACCCAACCCTTTGATCATGTTGATTGTCCTTTTCTGTGCCTTCTCAAGCTCTACAATATCTTCTTTCAGGTGGCACAACAAGGACTGAATTCAGAATTACAAGTGCCTTCATTATGAAGTTTATGCGACAGTATTCTGATATTTCAGTCATTTATATAAATCATAGTACTTGCTTGTTTCAGTATCACATTTGTCTCCTGACTTTATAGGATCTGTGCTATAATCTCAGGCGCAGTCAAAGAAATTCTGATATTGTGAAAAGTGCATGTCAGCAAACAGAACAAGGAACTGATCTGTTTGTTGAATATTCTGTACTAAAAGAGTAGAGAAATTAAAGGCAGTTCAGCTGTAGGCTTTTTAAAAGCAGGTAGAACTTCTTCCTCTTCCTTACATTTAAAGTATCTGAAGTTATTTTTGTCTGTGTTTATCCTTCACTATCACTGTTTCCTCTTCGCTTTGTTTGCTGTATCATCAATTTTTTATTGTAACAAGTGGGGGGACAGGTTTCAGAAAATTTAAGGCAGTTCTTTGTAATGTCCACTTGCTACTGGTTTTCTGCAAAAAAGGGGGGAGAAGTGGGGGGAAGATCTTGGGGTAAACCAAAGCTTCTTATCGTCTCCCTTCGCCTTTCTGTCTAATAATTCATTAAGTTCCTAAACTTTTAAATTCTGAAATAACATAAATCTTTCACATCTGCTCTTCAGGGTTATTCTGCCTAGTAACTATATGATATTCCAATGTATTCTGAAACAGAATAGATTATTGATTATATTATAACGTTGCTTCCCTTTTTTTCTTGCCATTTTACCATCTTTTAAATTCTCTCTAAGAACAAAGTTTGAGTCCAGTAGCACTTTTAAGACCTACAAAATTTTATTCAAATTTACGAGTTTTCAGATGCCCACATACTTCCTCAAAACATGAAAGATCATACATTGCATAAAACATTGTTTGTCTTTAAAGTGCCACTGGACTGCAGCTTTGTTCTGCTGCTTCAGACCAACATGGCTACCCACCTGAATCTATCTGAAATATATTCTTTTTTGATGAGTCTTCACTAGGTCAGAAGTGGTTGGAAGGGGGAAAGAGCTCAATAAAAATAATGCAGAAAGAAGAAAGGAATAAGTTTCCTGAAAGTACATCAATAACTGAATGTACCTGGAGCAGCAGATTTTCTGTTGGTCTGTGCTTTTGTCTGATGTATGTATGACTAAGAAAGATGCTAGAATATGAATTGGAATTTCTGCTTTCAGATATTATGATAACTCATGGTATAGAATCTCAGTTTAGCACCAGTAAGCCAACAATTTGTTGAGCAGCCTACAGTCAAATATCACAGAAAACCAGAATTTAATCAAACAATGGTTTATAAATTGTGGTTTAGTCTTATGTTCAAACGGAGCAATTATACTGAAAATGATGTAATTTAAATTGTTTGATTTTAAGAGAATAGATAGAATTTGTCTAGCATGACGCTGTCTAGTAAACCCCATTCTTATATTGATTATGCATGAGCAATGAGAAATTCAACAGACGTCATCCCTCATCATCTGTTGATGCTAACCTTGTGATGTACCTTTTTTCCAAGGCATCTAAAGATGAACAGTGGAAGCGAGCTATGGATTATCTCAGTGTTGTCAGTGAACTCAATTACATGACCCAAATTGTTATTATGCTATATGAGGATCCCAACAAGGTAATAAAATAATGAAGAAACAGATAAAGTCATAATATGTACTCTGAAATGAAGTTTAAACTCTTATTCAATCTCTTTAGGAGCTTTCATCAGAAGACCGTTTCCATGTGGAATTACACTTTAGTCCAGGAGCTAAAGGTTGTGAAGAGGACAAGAATTTACCATCAGGCTCTGGCTATAGACCTGCTTCTCGAGAGGTAAACGCTCTTAGGAATTATTCTCACATGCATGAAATTACAGTAGGACCTCACACATCATTTCACTACAGTCAGTCGCTTAGGAAGATATTAAGATCCAGCTATCAGGAGAAGTGTAAGGCTACCTTTTAAAACTAATTCAACATTCTTTGAGGAGTTGTTTTTACACTGCAAAAAGAAATAATTTTTTTTGTAATATTAATAAAATCTCTGAAGAAACCACAGTACAGTTGTAGGAAGGAATTATGTTAATATCTAAATATTCAGTATAATACAACAGGATTGTAAGATAAAATAGCTATATAATAATATATTAAAGCTAATATAATGTGTTAGATATTTAGAAATTATTTCTTGAAAATAAATATGAAAATAGCTTAAAAAATAAAAAGTTGGGTAGAGCAACCTTAGACTGTCATGCATTGAGACTTTTGGCAAACATCTATGCTAAAATTTCCCAGAGCAGATTCTGTATAGAATTGCTGTTCCCTATTTCCCAAATCAGATTATTTGCAAGAGAATTGCTGTTCACAAGACCTTTGTATGTAGGGGACGTTGTCATGTGAGTCTCTAGATGAAGGCTGCATTCCTTAATATTCAAAAGAATACTTTCCCATAATCCTGATAAATATTTTTGTCACATGATATATCCCTTTTTTTTCAGAATGATGGGTCAAAGAAATCTTCTCATAGAATTGACAGTGATGAAGAATCACATTCTTCTAAAAGAGATGAAACAGATCGATCTGTAATGATGTTCAAGCCAATGGTGTCAGATCCAATTCATATACACAGAAAGTCACCCCTTCCAAGATCTAGGAAAATTGGTTCAGTGGAAGTAAGTTCTGCCATCCAGGGCATATGTATTGAAACTGGTTCCAGTTTGGGGAGGTGGGAAATACTCGTTTTTTCCCCAAACTGCATGGCATACTAAATGGCAGAGGTTGTATTTTGTAATTGCTTCAACCACTTCTATCAGTTAGAAATGGAAAGATATCCATAGTTTGGAACATGCAGTAAATCCTAAGCTGAATAACCTACATTGCATATATACAAGATGACCACACAGATAGTGTGGAGGAGTTTGGTTGCTATTGAAATGTGTGTAAAGAGAAAAGCAAAACAAACTATTAATGCCCATCAATCAGAGTAGCATGTCAACAATGCACCCATACCAGCCGTATCTGAAAACAAACAGCCAATGCATGCTAACATGCCCTCATGATATCACCCTTCCCCCACCCCCTACAGAATGCAACAAGAGAGGAAGCAAAGGAAACAGAGATCCCTCTGCTGTAGGGAGGATCATGGTATGTTTAATAGGTGCCATGTAACTACTGTACCTCTGGGAGCTCGGTGGGTATGGTTTTGAATCCTCTTCTACAAACTCATACCTTTTTGACAGATCAGTAAACAGAATATGAAGCAGAGAGTCTGACCATATAACTTAGGACAACTGCACGGCTGCAATTTTATTTATTTATAGCATTTATAGTCAGCCTTTCTCATTTGCCCTTGGTGGATTATATAGAGTGAGTCATTACAATTGATAGGATGGGGTATTCAATAAAGAATACAGTAGGATTAAGGTTGTAGAACCAATCAGAAATCTGAAAACAACTGAAGCCAAGCATAAATCTTAACATGACACATTAAAAGTTACAAAGATTACATAACAGGATTTTAGTTTGAGTAAGCTAAACACGGTAGCATAGACCACAGTGCCTAAATATATGTAACTTTATGAATCATTTAGTACGCTGCAAATCTATTGCCATAGGGAAGACGGAAGGCAAGGGAGACACAGATTACTAGGACAGCCACAAGAAAACACACAACTGTACATTTACAGAAGGTTTCCCTGTCATTTCTCTAGTAGCTCACTTGGGAAAAACATTCAATTGGGAAAAATACATGAAGAATTTAAATCCCATCAAGAGGGAAGCTAGGAATAATTAAAGTTCACATTTTGGTGAGATGCTTTTGGCCACAACAAAGGGAAGGAGGAAACAGGAATAGAACTCACACCTTATATGCTGTAGAGAATTCTTCTAACCACATATGCAACTGGGCACAAAGATAAATGATTAATCATAGACGGTTTGGAATCCTCCATTGACCCTGGTATCAGAATTAGCCTTATCCGCCTGAGCTGGAGAGATTGCAAGCATATCACTGTAGCAGAAGTTTAGCAGGCTTGAAGGTCCTGCATGTGGCTAGCAACCATACAGCCCCCGAAAGAGTTAGAGGAATAGCTACAGCTGTCCTCCATCAGAGCCACTCTCTCCCTCCCTCCCTCTCTCTCTTTCTCTCTCTTCGTATCAAACAATAAAAACCCATCTCATTTCCACTGCTATTGCATCTGTTCAAATGCTGTCCAGAAGAGCTGTTCCAGGTTGTGAAGAGGCTTCAGTCCTGAGTCTTTCAGGATGTAAAATGTAATGCATTTTACAGATAAAAACCCTCAGTTCCACCATGACTTAGATGCTGTGGTTGGTTCAGTCTCAGGATGCTGATGGAGTGCTGTCTGGCCCTAGTCATATGGCAGACTTTCAGTTGAGAGGGGCTGACACTTGGAAATGTTCAGCCCATATCATTTAGATTTGCCTTTCATGGCTGAAAGTATAAAGCTGCACCAGGTTGACTGACTGGGTCTGGGAGTTATTAAATACCTTTATCGGCAGGAGAGTATAGTTCTTCTAACTATCTTAAGATGGTTGTGAGACCCTTCCTGAAGAAGGTATTCATGGAGCAGAATAACTACTTCTTGGTGGCCAACATTCCATTCCCTAAAGTAGGTGGTGGAACACAGCGTCAAGTAGTCTTGGAAGAAACAGATTATGTAGACCTATTTCATTCAACATTAAATCCTGGCTTTGGGATAGAAACAGCTCTGATCACCCTGACCGATGGTCTTCATCAAGAGAATGACATAGGAGTTCATCCCTGTTGATTCTCTCAGACCTCTTGGCAACTTTTGATACTATCAACCATGGTGTCTTTCTGGAGAGGCTGGCTGGAGAGTGGGGAGGCATCATGCTTCAGTGGTTCTTCTCTTACATGACTGGCCAGTTACAGGAGATGGTGTTGTTGTAAGACTGCTGGGAGAGATCATTCAGAAATTTGGAGTAAGATGTCACAAATATGTAGATGACACTCAGTTCTATTTCTGCTTAACTGGATCTGGTGGGTCTATGGAATTGAAGAAGAGGTGCCTGGCAAAGCTAGTGAAATGGATGAGGACCAATAAACTGAAACCCATTCCTAATAAGTCTGAGTTGCTATTGGTCAGGGACACAGTAGCTTGAAGACTGAAGAATGTGCTTGTCTTGAAGGAATAGGTTCATAGCTTGAAGTGTGGAGTGATGCTGCATGCTGGCCTAGGGTTAAGGGCTCAGATATTCTCAGTGGCACATATCACCAGTTATTAGCTTTGGGTTAATATACCAGCTACAGTCAATCATCAAAAAAACATGATCTGGCCTTGGTGATCACAGCACACCATAAAGTGAGCTGTCTTTGAAAACTGTTCAGAAACTGTTCAGTTTGTGCAAAACATGGTGGCCTGGCCACTACTAGGGACTGAATACGTGAATGTTATTACCCCTATGATGAAAGCTCTCCATTGGCTATCCATCTGTTTCCAGGCTCAACTCAAAAAGTTGGTTCTTACATTTAAGGTCCTAAGTGGCTTAGGGCAGGGTATTTGAAGGATCACTTTTAAATGAGAGGCTTTTATCTGTTTATATTGGTTTTTTTATGCTTTTAGGCTAAGAACCTTTATGAATGTAATTTTAGACTGCTAAATGCTTGTGCTGTGTTTAAGCTCTGGCTGCTTTTTTATTGTTGAATTTTTATTGCTGGTTAAGTAATGGGCCACTCATTCTGATTGATTGCTTCAAGTTAACTTATTTTTTGTAGTACATTCACAAGTAGCCATTTCTCAGGGAGTTGTGCTGAGACTGCTGAGTTTCTGATTGGGGCTCCAATCCTGCAAAGCAAGAGTGTCATAAGTGTTTAGCCAGCTGTAGCAATAGTTGGGATACTGGTAGTTACCCAAATATGTTGCTGTAATTTGCTTGGGTTACACCATCATGATATTGCACTGCCAGCATGATGTTGCACAGCCCTCCCTTTCTGCACTGTGTGGGAGACATGGCAGCCATCTGTTGATGTAGGAACAAATGGTGAACTAACACATAGTAGTTATGTTACGCAGAGGGGGTGAGATTTGCAGCAATTAACGTTTAAGGCAGAGAATCCTCCTCCCTATATGGAGTACAATATCCTTCCATCCTCAGTTGGAAGACTAGAGGATCTAAGTTGGTATTTGTGTACTGTGATGAAGTACCTATAAGCATTCTGAGCAGAACAGTATTTTTATGCTGAACCAACTTTGTTCTCCTCCTTGGCTCTTTCATGCAGAGTGCCCTTTCTGTACCATTTCCATCACTAAAGTTTACCAGGGTTTTTTTTTTCTTTTTTGTATAGTATGAGGTGAGAGAGATGTAGCCCTCTGCTGCTTGCCAATTTTCTTGCCTGGGTTTCTGTAGTGTTTATGCGTGCTGTGATTGGGTGTAAATTTTGTTGGCGTGTTGAACTGTACCATGGCTGTGTAAATGTGGCAAGAGACAGGTAAAAGGACTTAGTTTTTCACTCCCATGGAAGAGCACTATTAAGCTCTTGTATATAATTTAAAATATTTATGCACATTATTTAAGTGTGTGTTTTCACTCATGTCAATGTTGCCATCTCCACAAAATGGGGAAAAATGAGTATGAAATCTGCAGAAGGGTTACTTTGTACATTAAAATCAAATTTATATTCTACCCAACCAATTGTCATGCAGGGCTCAAAAAAGACTTCAGAAACACTGGGATACAGTTTGTTGGTAAAGAAAAAAGCTCATGTACATCAGCATATAAGTGGAAATTAAATATGTACAGTGTAAACTGCAGCTTTTAAAATGTTTTTTGGTACATATGAAAGGAAACTGCCATATACCAAGTTAGACCATTAGTCCATCTCACTCAGTATTGTCTGCTCTGACTGGAAGAAGTTCTCCAGGGTCTCGGGAAGGAAAAAGTCTACCTGAGGTCCTTTTGGTGAAGATGCCAGGAGTTGAACCTGGGAAATGTACATTTTACTACTGAGCCATGGTCCTTCTCCAAAATACATAAACAGTAGCTGATATTTTGAAATCAAAAACTCTGGAGGAGAAAGCAAGAAAGGCATTCCTTAAAGTAGAGGTCCCCGATCTTGTCGAACCTTCAGGCAATTTTGGAATTTGAAGAAAGGGTGCCGCTACAAAATCAATGGACATTACAGCAAGCAACCCTTCTTCCCGCTCTTTCTTCTCCACTCCTTGTTTTCTTTCTCCATAGTTATTGTCAGACATGCCTTAGTTTAGAAAATATAATAGTACTATACATACTCTTCATGCCTGCTAACCAAGTAGTTTGGTAGATCCAAATAGGCAGCCGTGTTGGTCTGAACAAAATAGGAGTCAATTGCACCTTTAAGACAAACTTAGTTTTATTCAAAACGTAAGCTTTCGTGTACATGCACACTTCTTCAGACGAGGAATGCGGTACAGTAAGCAGAGTTTCATATAGCTGGTGGGGTTTGGAATGCCAAGTGGTACAAAGTTAAAAACCAATAGCAGAATAGTAAAATTAACAAATTTAGAAAACCGTTGATCTGGGTTGCATTAGCGTGGGACCCAGATCAAAGGTTTTCTGAATTTGTTAATTTTACTATTCTGCTATTAGTTTTTAACTTTGTACCACTTGGCATTCCAAACCCCACCAGCTATATGTAGCTTCTTACTGTACCTCATTCCTCGTCTGAAAAAGTGTGCATGCACACGAAAGCTTACATTCTGAATAAAACTATTACATCATAAATTAAAATTAAAACAGTCTGGTGCTAATATCATTTGATATTATCTCATTTCAGATGACGTTCAGTATATATTATATGTATATCACCATATCAGTCATTCCAAATCAATTAAAGGCCTGCTGGAATAATATTGTCTTACAGGCCTTGCGAAACTGGACGAGGTCCCGCAAGGTTCTAACCTCTTCCGGCAGCTGATTCCACCAGTAAGGGGCAGCAATCGAGAAGGCTCTCTCTCTCTGGTGGACTTTAATCTAGCCTCCCTCAGCCTGGGGATCACTAACAGGACTGGATCTACATGTTTTTTGAGGGGGGGCAATATCAAAAAATGGCGCCCCCTTATGGACCATTCTATTTTATGGTTCCATAGAATACAATGGGCATCATACCCAATTTGGTGCGCCCACAGCAAGCACCCCCCCTCTGCCCGCCCTAGATCCGGCCCTGATCACTAATAGATCTAAGTACCTTCTGGGGAACATGTAGGGTGAGACGGTCCCTAAGGTAAACAGGTCCTCGGCCATATAGGGCTTTAAAGGTTTAAAACTTGGAGTCTCACAACACCGATGCCGAAGGTGCACTCCGAGTGGCCAATTGATGTGAAAATCATGAAAGAGAGGCTTCTGACCGCTGATCCCATTCTGGCAACTCATGGGAAGGGTACCATGGGTATGACGATGGATACGAGTACGGTCCACACCTCCTTCCCCCCTTCTGCTAGAGGAAGTGAGCAACTTCTTGCAGAAACAAGCCATAGAACCGGTCCCGATAGCGGCCAGAATGGGGGGGGGGGTCTATTCTCGTTATTTCCTGGTTCCCAAACGGGATGGGGGATTGAGACCAATCATGGACCTCTGAAATCTGAACAAGTTTATCGTGTACCAGAAATTCAGGATGTCTACTTTGCAAACAATCCTTCCCCTCATCAACCAAGGGGACTGGACGGCAATGTTGGATCTCAAGGATGCCTACTTCCATGTCAGCATCCATCCAGCTTACAGGCAGTTCCTCCGGTTTGCGATAGTCTCCAACCATTTTCAGTTCAAAGCCCTTCCATTTGGCCTGTGTACTGCACCGCAGGTGTTTACCAAGATGATGAATGTTGTAGCTGCATATCTTCAGATTCAAGGCATAGTTGTTTTTCCGTATATCGATGACTGGCTTCTTGTGGCGGATTCGGAAGAGTGTCTCTCCGGCCATATTGCAACCACTCTTCGTCTTCTTCACACCTTAGGTCTGCAGGTCAACATGAAAAAGTCCCATCTCATACCATCAAGGACAGTTCAGTTTATCGGGGCTCTGCTGGACACAAACCTTCATCGTGCTGGGCGATGGACATTTTCAATCTTGTCCATCTTTTTCAAAGCTGGAAAGGGGGCAAAGCACAACAGCTGCAGCTGCAGCGGATGCTGGGGCTGATGGCGGTGACTACCAGTGTGTTGCTGTTTGCGAAACTGCGTATGAGAGGGCTTCAACTTTGGTTCCTCAGAAAGTTTCGGCCCTTACGGGACTCACCTCAAAAGAGGTTCATGATTCCACCCTCGATCCCTCGGGCCCTGGAATGGTGGACATCCACAGACAACATCTGTCAGGGAGCTTCCTTCCATCTGCCTGTAACGATCACCACAGATCACCACAGATGCGTTCTTATGGGGCTGGGGTTCTCACATGGATTCTCTGTATGGGGGGTCCTTGGCCTCCTCAGCTGACTCGTTGCCATATAAACTCGAACTGTTGGCAATTCATTTTGCCCTTCGGTCCTTCCGTCCTCTGGTGGCGGGGAAGGCTGTGGCCCTGTTGACGGACAATACTACAGCCCTTTGTTATGTCAACAGGCAGGGCGGGACAGTCTCCCAACGGCTCTGTGCGTTAGCAATAGAACAGTGGGTAAAGTACCTGGAGCATGGCATCTATGTCAAGGCTGTGCACCTTCCAGGAGTACTCAATCTGCAGGTGGATTCATTGAGCAGAGGAGCAGCATCTCCACACAAATGGGAGATGCAATGGCGCTTCCTTCAACCTGTGTTCCAGCTCTGGGGTTATCCTCAGGTGGATGTTTTTGCCACAGCCCGGAATCGGAAGTGTCCCCTTGTTCTGCACCAGGGGAAGAACAGATCAAGAGTTCTGGGAGACGGCCTAATGTTCCCGTGGAATGGTTGGTTCCTGTATCTATTTCCGCCTCTTCCGCTGCTGACAAAAGTTGTCAACAAGATAGCGAGAGAGAAACCGAGGTGCATTCTAGTCACACCATGGTGGCCTCGGCAGAACTGGTTCCCGATTTTGTTTCATTTAGCGAGGGTTTTTTTTATCAGTTCCCAGCGGAATTGGACCTTCTGTCGGCCCAGGAAGGACACATGTTTCATCTCAACCTGAAGCTGACGGTGTGGTTCATCAACCCTGCAAATTCTTGAGCAGAGTGCAGCACGTCTTTCTAAATAGTAGAAAGTTGTCTACCTGGGCTTCCTATGACAGGAAGTGGGGGAAGTTTCTTCGGTTTTTGGCCGACCCTACACTCTCACCGCAACGGGTGGGCCTACCGGTGATTTTTGATTTTTTGTTGTTCTTGGTGGATGCTGGACTTTTCTTTTCTTCTATTAAAGTTTATTTATCAGAAATATCATCATACCATGAATCTGTTGAGGGGCATTCACTGTTTGCTCACCCTCATTCGAAGCAATTTATGAAAGGACTGGTCAGATTGCATCCTCCGTCTAGATCACCTCCACAGTTGTGGGATTTGTCGTTAGTATTGGATAGGTTGACTCGGCATCCCTTTGAACCAATGGCAACCTGTTCCCTACAGCTTCTGTCCTGGAAGACTGCATTTTTGGTGGCATGCCATGTAGGGGAGCTCATGGCTATGCGTTGTGACCACCCATACTTAGTTTTTCACCAGTCTGGAGTGTCGTTGGCTCCTGATGTTTCGTTTCTCCCTAAGGTGGTTTCCCAGTGTCACCTAAAGTTGGATGTTTGGTTACCTACGTTTTATCCTACACCTTCCTCGGAAAAGGAACGTTGGTGGCACGCTTTGGATGTTAAGCGTGCATTACTTTTTTTACTTGAGTCATTCCAAGAATTTTCGTCAGGACCAGTATTTTTTTGTTTCCTATGCTGCTCCTAGATTGGGTTCAAAAATTTCATCTCAGTGGCTTTCGAAGTGGCTTACTGAGATTGTTAAACTGTGCTACTTGCTGGCGAAGAAGCCGTTGCCTGGACCCATTCGTGGACACTCTACTAGAGCAATGGCAACGTCGGTGGCATTCCTGAAGGGTGTTTCCTTGATGGACATGTGCAAGGCCATCACCTGGTCCTCTCTGCAAGCTTTCATGAAGCATTACGCTCTGGACATGCATGCTCAGCAGAGGACTCGTCTGGGAGCTGTGGTGCTGCAAGCTGTTTCTTCTGGTTGACCGTCTTCCTGCCTCCAGGTATGTCTTGCTTGCTAATCTCCCATGAGTGTGAAGCACAAGAGACCACGAAGAAGATAGACAGGTTGCTTACCTGTAACTGTAGATCTTCGAGTGGTCATCTGTGCATTCACACTACCCGCCTGCCTTCCCCACTACTGACGGTCTCCTGATGGTAGGGGCTTCCAGCAGTCAGGAAGGAACTGGCGGGATCCTCATGCTGGCTCCGGTGAGCATGCGTACTGGGACACCTGCTCATGCCCACTGGTGCCGAGCACAAAAAAATCCCAGGCTTTTTAGGTACCAATTTGGGGATTGGCGCAAGCGCTTAGTTCCATGAGTGTGAATGCACAGATGACCACTCTAAGATCTACAGTTACAGGTAAGCAACCTGTCTTTCTTATGACAACCTTATAAAACAGGCCAGTAGAGTTATCCCTTTATTAGAGGTGGGAGGGGTAGAGGCTAGCAATAATGGGTTGGCTGAGGTCATCCAGTATGAGTTCATGGCTCAGATAAGATTTGAAATTGGTCAGTTCTGGTTCACAGAACATTCTCTTAACAAGTGTGCTGCATGATGAAAACAAATATTATGATGAATGAAATTATTCTTCCCATCCCCATCATTAAGTTGTTTCTGATTTTGTTTAACTCCTTTGTGTAAATCAGGGGTATTGTAAATGTCTTCTCAAACATAAAACAAAACTCATGTAGTGGTGTTCACCCCAATGCCTTCTACCACACACAATCACCCCTATCTTCAGTCCCTCAGCTTCACACACACCCCATATTACTGCAGTTTAGTTACCTCTTCTAGCCCTACTCTGCAAATGAATGCAACCTTACATCACTGCACACATATCCAGTGGAATATATACTTGCAAAGTCTCAACAAACTTACTCATTACCTAATCCAGGCAATATTCACATCCCACACTTTATGTTGCATTGGCTGGAAAAACACAAACTTGGGCTTTAAGAACTCCCCACTAGGAATGGGATATTTCTCCTCTCACGCCCCTTAGCACATAGCATACCCACAGATCCTCTGTTCAGTTCCAGTTTTTGCCTATATCTTCCTCACACTGCCAGGAGCAGTTAAACCACACTTTATTAGCAGCAGAAGCACCATTTCAAATTAGCCAGGGAGCAAGCGGGGGGGGGGGGGATTTTATCAGCGTCCAGTGGCTTTCTCTTAAATATTGTAATTGGAAGAAAGGGATGTTCAAACCATTTTAGATTGCCTTTAAAATAATAGCAGCAAGGTCATTCACACAGGACAGAGCATCCCACTGTTATACACATACACACTTTTCCAAAGAAAGGTTTTGCGCTTTTGAAATGCCTATTTAATCCTTTATAATAATGGCTGCATTAGGAAGGGGAGTTATAGATCCCTCTAGAAAATTATTTTACACTGTGGAGAGGGGGCTGTCCCATTGTATTTCCTATATAGCTCCCCTTCACCATTACAAAACTGCAAAGCTGATTGCTTGCAAGGACAAAATTCTAAAGGACAGTCCCCAGAATCACAAAACTTTATGGGATGGGGGTGCACACTCTTAAGAACCAAGAGATCCCCTTAGATATATGTTGTGCTATTTCTGGGAACACAGGCCTTGCACCCTGCAACATAGAGGCAATGGGACCGTATGTCTGGAGCCACAGAACTACACAACATTTCGCAGTTGGCTAGATCTCTACTTGTTTATTAAAGCTATTGCAGCTATTTACTAGTATTATGCAACTCTCTTTGTGACTTGAATACAGCACTCCCCCCCCCCCCCTTCACTTAAAGCTGCTCTGGTCTCAACTGCAAAATCTTGTAGGGCTATAAATATGAGATGGCTCTTGGACCCCAAGCTTGCAGTTTCAGTAAGCAGTACCCACAGAAATGCACGTGGTCTCTGGAGATCCTTCTGGAAAGGCTTCAGTGAATTCAGCTGTCCCACTTGTTTGACTCAAAAGCAGGCAGCCAGTCCACTGACACTTGTTTACATACACATGTGTGTGGCCACAAAACATCCCCTCCATATCTACCTGATCATGAGCACCTTCAGAAGAGCCTTTTTTATGCCACACATCAAGAGAACAGTGAAGTTGTGCTAAAGGAATCAAAGATCACTGAAATGGGGGCAAAGTGGAAGAAATGAGGGGTAGGAAAGGGGGGTCCTTTGTTGTTGGGTTTTTCAAGCACGACATGCTGTGTGAACAGTGTCCCTTTTTAATCCTGTCAATGCAGGATTATCTAGAATTTAAGTTTCTAACCACATATGACTGACAATCAGGAACCCCAACAGGTTCGGTAGCTTCCCTGGATTAATTAAGATGGTGTCCAAAATCCAGTGGCTGGATGCTTTCACCTTCAACTGCAGCCTTCCCTACCTTGAAAGCAGTCCTTCAGCCCTCCCCATTCTGCACTTACAAAGCCATAGCCCCAGGATTTGCCTGTTTGCTGGTTGGTGATGGTACATGGTGCTGGCCAAGCAACCTCAATAGCTGCCACTGCTTGCAGAGCCAGATGAGGAAGAGGAGGAGGCAGGCAGTGAGGAGTGAAAGAGGCTGGGCAAAGCATCCAAAAAGAGGAAGGGAGAAGCCGGGATGGGAGGCAAGACCTCCAGGGCCAAGCAAGGGTACCATCCTACTTGCCAAGGTCAATGCCTTGCAGGGAGTGTAGTGGGTAGGCGAGGGCTCTGGCACAGTGTTCCTGCTAAGCCATGCCTTTCTCCTGGTGACCCAGTATGAAAGGGGAGCTGGACAACTCTCAGTGAGGAGACACTCCAGTTGCTTGGCCTCAGCCACTGGAAGGGAAGCCAGCTGCCACCCAGGGACATGCAAGGCAGTGGGCCATCATGCACGTGGCCAGCAACCAAGCTGGGTGCTCCCTTTGCTGAGCCGAAGATCCACGTGCTAGGGACCAATGTTCCCTCTAAGCGGAGTTAGTATGAGCTAGCTCACAGATTTTTAGCCTCCAGCTCACACATTTTTGTCTTAGCTCAAGAAGGATGACCCCAGAGTACAATAATTTATGCAGTAGCTCACAACTTTAATGCCAGTAGCTCACAACTTTAATGCCAATAGCTCACAAAGTAATTTTTTTTGCTCACAAGACTGCAGTTTACAAGGAACATTGCTAGGGAATAAAAAATAATGTGCCAGAGAATGGTAGCACAGTTTAATAGAAACACTGGTGGTAAGGGCTGTGGGACTGGAGATGTAAAATTTCCAGAAGTTGTGAAGCTACAGGTGAAAAACATTTCTATTTTCGCCCCTAGGAACATGGAAATTTGGGGGAAATTGCAATATATGTAGCATTTACTTTCCTATCAAACCAAAATTAATTTTATAGATTTAACAACATTAAATGCATTATTTGTGATTTAGCATAAAACTGATATAGCATAAACTTGGATGACCCCCTAAGTTTGCAGAAAAATCTGAAAACTTAAAAAAAATGCACTGGGGGGTTTACATCCCCCCCAAAAAAAAATAAAATGGGTGCATGCACAGACAACACACCTTACCATTGAGGGTCAGGCTGCTGCTGTGGAACAGTACAGGCCCAGCTGCAAGAGGAGGGAACATGGGGAGCTGCTCTGAGCCAAATCACAGTGGCAGAGAATGCCAGAAGGGGCTCTAGGCCCAGCCACAGCAGCAGGGAACACTGGGAGCTGCGCTGGGCCTGGCTACCACAGCAGGGAACACCAGGAGAGGCTCTGGACCCAGCTGTGACAGACACCAGAAACTGCTCCAGACCTGGCCACCACTGGGAGCTGCTCCAGGCTTGGAGCAGATCCTGGGCACTGCCACCACTGCCAGGCTCAACTGTAGGAGAAAGGGCGGGGGAGAAAGAAGGGGGATTGGCTTGGGGGGGGGGGAGGGAAAGATACTGATATTGGCTTGGGGGATAGTGAAAGAAGGAATTAGCTTGGGAGGGCAGAGAGAAAAACAAAGAAGAAGGGATTGGCTTGGTGGAGGGTTGGAAAGAAAAAGAAGGGGGATTACTGGGGGAGAGAAATAAAGGGGGGAAGATGGAGGAGAGGGAAGGAAGCAAAGATGGGGGAATGCCTCCTCATAAGTTTCTTGTGGGTCGCCACCTGTGCTTGCAATAATCTGCTTAAAACTAATAAGACACAGGATGAGGTAGAGAAAGGTTAATGTGGTAAACAGCAAAAGGTTTAATTATGTGTTATTAAATACATTGTAGCATTTTAATAGCGGCCAACGTTATGTACATTTAAGAAAAAAAAGATGAAAATATTTTATATGTTTCCAGAATGAGAGTTTATTTTTCAGTATCTTCAAACATTTTTAATTGGAAAAACTGAGCAAAACCTCAGTTTTTCATGCTGTGTAAGGGGGGGCAGGTCTATCTCAGGTGGATGGCTAAGATGTTCAGATTCCTGGTTTGTTTCATTCCATCCTGCTTCTTTGGGCAGGAAAATTGAATTCAGGCCTGCTTCTTTCTGGTTTATGAGACACAATACCTAATGCCTCTGTCTGGGATTACTGGTGTTCCAGGAGAAATGCTTTAACTTTCAGAGCACTCTGTTGTGGGGCTCTGCTGAAAAAGTTTTGTGAGTCTCTGGGCATCTTATCTCCTCTTTCATGTCACATAACAGATTGATGCATACACTTACTGCTTGAGTGTCCCATTTTGCAGGATACCTTCCATCAATAATGGAAAAAGAAAGCTGAGTTTATGAATGATCTTTCTTATCTTTGGTTGGAGTATTCTGATCCACCCAAAGTGTTTCACTGCACTACAGAGATCAGTGCTTTGTTCATCTCATCCAATCAAGTATATGTTGGGCTGAGCAACTTGCTGCTTTTCTCCTTCTGATCTTTTATCTTCATGTAGTGTTGAGGGGGACACATTACAGGTTTTTTCTCCTTTTTCTGAATTAACTGTGTCCTGAAACAATATCCACACAGCAGGGGATATTGGGCACTAATGTGTTCAGTCTTGGCTCACTTCTTGATGAGAAGAATTATTCATAGAAAGTCCAAAGCTCCTCCTTATTATACTAAACTTATCCGTCTAAAATTTGAAAATGGGAAGATCTAGAAAACATAGTTTAATTTTAACCCCTTTTTATTCATTTCAAGAGTCACTGATAGTCATGTTTTCTTCTTTTATAAAATGGCATTTTAAAAGCGAAGCTAGTTTTAATTTGCAGATTAAATCCAATATGAAATTAGCTTTCTTCTTTTTGGACTGCAGGTGAACAAAAATAAAATAACATCAAAATCCAAGCCTGTTTTCCACCCAATCTTGTTCTTTAACATCTTTTCCATCTTGGTGCCAGATAGCCATCAGTGCTTTAAGGCAGTGTAATGATTTACATATGGTCAGTTGAGACTCATACATGGATTATGGCAGTATTGTTGGTCTAGCCTATAGCTGATTTTTGGTTTATCCTTTTATAGCAGGGGTGGCCAACGGTAGCTCTCCAGTTGTTTTTTACCTACAATTCCCATCAGCCCCAGCAAGCATGGCCAATGGCTGGGGCTGATGGGAGTTGTAGGCAAAAAACATCTGGAGAACTACCGTTGGCCAACCCTGCTTTATCGAATAAAGCATTAGGAGAGAACAATGATGATTAAGCAGAGGGTAGACATAAAACCTATTAAGTCATATGTACATAATATCCCTTGAGTAGTTTTCAAAGTCATGCCATTACCTTGCCATTGGTGTTACTTATCTTTGGTGAAAACTGTAGCTTCATAGTTGCTGTTTCTTGTGCCATGTGACTTAATTAATGGGAAACATTACTGTATAATGGTGGAGGTATTTGGAAAAGGGTGCAAACAAAACTGTATTTTATTTTCTTATCATTTGGCTATGAATCTAACGTTGCATGCTTTGCTGTTTTTTTGCCCCCTTTCTCACTTCCAGGAAGAGAGCCCCCTGAGTGTGTCTAGCCCAGAGTGTATTGGTACCTGGCTGCATTACACCAGTGGTGTGGGTACTGGGCGTCGAAGACGCAGATCAGGGGAACAAATCACTTCTTCCCCTGTCTCCCCTAAATCACTGGCTTTCACATCCAGTATTTTTGGCTCATGGCAACAGGTTTTTAAACTTTACTTCATTAAACATTGCTATGCATTCTGAGCAAGAACCAACTGTCTTTAAGGACATCTAATCCCTTGTTCTGGATTTTATTTGAAGTAAATTATTTCACCAGTCAGCAAAATATTATTTTAAAAAATATTGGTCACTTCCAAGAATGTTGGGAGGGGGGGAAGCAAGTGCATGGTTTTTTTCCCACACTATTTTACTCAGTGCATTAGATGATAGAACTTTGAATTGGTTTCTTTTCAGCACTGTAATGTAGTTAGTTCCCAAATAAAATGGACATCAGCTTTGGCTTAGTTGTCCTTTAAGACTTTTTTCCCCTAAAGACCAAAACCAGCATTGCATAAATTGGTGGTAGGTACATTAAAATAATACAGAATGCCATTATTGAAATTCTTTGTTGGGAGATTGGTTTCGCTGTTGGCCAGTTGGATTACTATAGATCATATTTTAAGTGGCCTGATATTAACTGTATGGTTAGAAAAACCCTATTACTAATAATTATTTTCTCAGTTCCTGTAATGGGAGGTTTTCTTCTCCAGCCCCCTTCTTTTTCAAAGACAGTACTTCATCCATTGTAATGCATGATATTCTGAAGTATTTGAGTATAGGGGAATTGGTAACTTAGCATATACTGTAAAGTAGGAATTACAATATTAAATTAATATACTTATATTATTTATGTTAAACAGTGGATGGTGTCCTGTTTAAAATGACCCTTTTTCCAAGGACTTCTTTTTCCAAGCACTAATTATTTCAATTTCCTCCTGGAGCTATAAAGACCTTAGACAGAGAAAAAGAGTTTCTATATACTGTCAACATCAGACATTATCCTTGATAGAGCCTTTGCATGGATCAGAGACTGTACAGTGACCTCATCAGTCTGTCTGTGTTTCCTTTTTTTTCTCCCTTCCAATACAGGCGCAGTTTAGGAGTGTTCATTTGGTAAACTGAAATGACACAGTTGTCTGTGTTTTCATATCTTTCTTGGTGTCTGTCCTGTTTTGGTCACGAATGCCTGCTTTGTACCCCCTCGTTGCAAGGACCTCACGAGTGAAGTGAATTCATTTCAGCAGTATTGCATGATCCTCCATATTATTTTTGTATTTCTACTAACACATCATATGGCTTATTAATACCTGTCTGTCTTGAACAGGCTGTTTCGAGCTTCATGGATTCTTCAAGCCCAATGGTCTTTTTTTGTCCTTATTTATCTGTTTCCTATGCTCAGGTCCCACCAGAAAGTAACAGTCACTATCGAACACCTAGAACAATTGTGGAGCAAAAGACAAGTGGCATAGGTATGTATATATTTTCTAAAAATATAAACTAAATCTACCTAGTACTTAATGTTCTGCCAATAAGCATGTTTTTTTTAAAAAAAAAATCTGCAGTGATTGGAGAATGCATCACTGAAATGTTTACACAACGTAGATATTGAATTGTTAAAGACAGGATGTCAAGTACCATTGAATTCTTCATTTGGACCAAAGCTATATTTGCTTGATCGTTTTAGTATACTTTATGGGAGGGGTTGCTTTTCTGTGGAGTAGAAACACTTGAAAAGGTACTTCTGAGAATCCAAACATTTATTTTTCTCAGTGTTAGATCTCTTATGAGAACTTCAGTTTTAAAAACAGAATAGAATTCTTTGCACTACCTCAAATTCCATCTACAACAGCTTTCAGTGTACAGGCTTGGTATCTGTTTCATTATAGCAGGCATCACATTTGATTCTCAGTTAGCCCTGTAGTATTGATATTAGTTTATATTCAATGTGTAATGTTGCATTCAATAATTTAGCCACCGGTATTTTGTGCCTTTAAATGCATACAGTCTCATTCTGGATAACTCTTCCATGCATATTGAAGAAAATAGATACACTATATTCAGTGTTGTGTGCGTTAGAAGTTTCTATATCAAATTATTTATTCCTTTACTAGAAATAGCCTTTTAATATTTTCACGTGTAATTTTTTTCTAGCAAAATCCATACATCAGGTGCTTTTGATTACTAAAGTTTGATTTTTTTCTAATATTCTTTAGTTTTTACATAATCTTGTTCTCTGTGATATGTCACGTCATGGTTGATGAAAATTAATTATTTGTGTGCATAAGTTAAAGGCATTACTTAGATTCTAAAGCTTTTGCCACATTTTAGGCATGCATTTGTATTGGCTTTGATTCATCACATTGTGCTAGTAATGTTTTTTACCATTGAGTCATTAGTGGTAATGACAGAAATTTTGAATCCATATTGGAAAACAAATAAGAGATGAAAGGCTAATAGATCAAAAGGCAAGCATAGTAGTTATCTCTCTTTGTACAAACATCATTAATATGAACTTTATGTCAGTATTACATTGCATAAAAGAAGCTGTACTTAAGGTAGCCTGTTTCTCAAACTTCTCACTGTAGCCTTCTAATCATAAACTCCTACCTTCCACCTAAAACCCAAAAAGCAGAGGTAGAAAACAATTGGCAGTGGTTGGAACAATATATTGGGTCCCTTATTATGGACCATCCTAGGGCTAAAGTTCTAGTGGCAGGTGACCTAAATGCCTGATTGGAATCTGACAATTCCACTTTGGCTGCCAAATGCAAGATCTGTTTGGATAGATTTGATGAGGCCATTGAACCTCCTCTTCAAACACGCTGCTTTAAAGACAAGACTAGCTGGAGCCTTCTTAGCAAAATGAATGCTCAGCCTAGGAATGTTTATATTAAATGGTTCCACCAAGGGAGATAGACGGGCAAATTCACCTTTCTGGCTGGGACAAGAACCAGCACAGTTGACTATATGCTGGTAGATAAAGTGCTGCTGTGTTCTCTGGAAAAATTTCAAATTCTCCCATATCCTGAAGGCAACCATTTCCTACTCCATCTTGAAGTTCACCTAGCTATGGAGTCACTCCACTCCACATACCCTATTAATATTATACCACTGGAACACCAAGGCTGTAGGGTGAGATGGTCCCTTAAGCTAGACCTAGAGGTGAAGGCAGTTCTAACAGTAAAGAACCTTCAAACTTACTGCCAGGCTTTTAATGCCCCCCTAAATCCAGATTATGCATTGGAAACGTATTCCAAGTACCCAAGTGTGTACTTGGGTCTGCTTGGAAACAGGAATGACTCGAGTAGAGACTAGAATTTATGTTCTTTCTATATATAAATGGGTCACTGGTAACAAATCCTAAAGGGCTGTTCCTTCTTATCTTGCACAACCAATTTCAATGCAATTGGCTCCAAGCAGTGCAAACAGCCATTAGGAAGTTGGGTTTTTCCCCCCAAGCCCTTCTAAACCTTGGCATAGACCAGGCAAAATCATGTATCAAGCAGAGAGTGCTAGATTATAGAAAGACAAACAGATATTCTCAGTTCCCCAGACTATTTCTCTTCAACAAACAGTAGATACATAGTTGCTCCTCCTACCTATACTTTCTTGAATCTCACAACACTAGAAGGGCCTTTACTTTCGCTAGGAGCATGTCCCTGCCATCTGTGGCAGTAGATGGGAGGTATAAAGGGACTCCCTATGCACTTAGGCTCTGTTCCTGATCCCAGCGTGAAATAGATTCTCTGGAGCATATATATATATTAATTGTTCTTTTCATATGGCGAGCCAAAGGAAAATTATCAGCCCGCTGTTGGAAAGGTTCCCTGGCAGATCAAATAAACTCAAATTAAATTATCTTCTGTCAGATAGGAACCACCAAACAAGACAGGTGGCTAGGTTCTGTTCCCAGGTTTATAGAGAACGCAAAAAGTGAGGCAAATAGGCCAAACTAAATCTTTTAACAGCATTTTAAAATGACTTTTAAAAATGGTTTAAAGGGTTAAATAATAATCTTTTAATTTTTTTATTGTTATAACCCTCAAGTCATCAAATTTTAACATGCAGATTCTTTATGGGACTTTTTATAAGGTACTTTTAAGGTTGTTCTAGATGACTAAAATGTTCTGGTCAATGACTAATAATAAACTGAACTGAGAGACTGAGAACTTCTAACTGTAAACTATAATTTTAGCACAATGTTACATATATAAAAGTATCAATAACATGTTCTTGTGTATTTAAAAAAATCTTAGTTTCCAAAACTAGATAAATGATTCTATAGAAAGGTATATCCTTGGGTTGAATAATATCTCCATAACTTTTAAGGTGAATTTCACTTTAAAATAACTGGAACAATTTTTAAAAATGGCATTAGTTATAATTTTGCTAACAAAAAAAAATCCCTGTTTATTTTATTAACTCATTTATACTCTACCTTTCTCCCCAGTGGGGACACAAAGCATCTTACATTCTCCTCTCTATTTTATTATCACAACACTTCTGTTAGATTAGGTCAAGAGTGTATGTCTGGCCCAAGGTTACCCAGCAAGCTTCCAGAGCAAAATAGGGACTCAAACCTGGTATCCGGATCCTAATCCAGTGCCATAAGAATTATGCCATGCTGGCTGTCTTCCAGACTTGTTAATTCTCTAGTAAAGTGAAATCAATGTATGTTTAGTATCAATAAAAATAAGTACTAAGCACCCCTTCCCTCAACAGTTTTGGAGAGTAGCTATAATAAAGTACTCTACATATAGAACTTAGATGTTCATGTGACAAAATAGAAACCATCAAGCATATAATTATAGAGTGCCCTCTATACGAGTTGAGGGATAACGTAATCACCCCTTTACCTAAAAATATGAAATTGCTTAATATGAGAGCCCAGGTGACATGGCTACTATCAGACACAAATGACTTTTTCACCCTTTTGATGGCAAAATTTATAATAGCAATAATTAAATACTAGGGAAATAACATTAAGTAAGGCCTTTTCTGTTTAAATTTTATTATAATTTCTGTTTCATGCAATAGCTGTATGAGCAGAGAGAGAGAGATAGATAGACAGACAGATTATTTATTTATTTAGTGGAAAATGCATAAGTTTCAAGTAGAACTCATGCAAGAAATCTGTGTCATTCAGAATTCCAGTGGGGTTTACATTGGAGAAGTTCCCCATGGATTGTGCCTGCTACGATTTGTAGAATTCCATATTCATTTTAATATGTCCATTTGCAGGTTCTGAAATCTTTAACATTATATTACTCCCTTCCTTAACCCTTTTTATTTCATATTTCTCCAATGTAGCATTTTTCTTTACTATACCTGCAACAGGAAATGATATGAACTCTCTTCATTGAAGTCTGACTTTCTCTCCATATGTAATTAGTAAAGGAAATTGTGATATATAGTGCAATAAATTATTGTAGTTATATCCTGAAAATGCAAGTATGACATTAAAAGCATATTGTGAACATATCCAAGGCACTGCCAGAAACTGCCTTTTGTGTGGTAAGAGCTATATGCTTGCATGCTGCATGCATCCCCAATATGAATGGAAGAACACCTGGTTGCTGTATGTATTTTCTCTAACTCCTATCAGGGTCTCACTGTCCGGGCCTGTTTAGCACCACTGTGCTCGGGGGTTCTTCAAGTGCACCTAACCTACAGGATTATGCTCGTATCCATCGTATAAAGGTGACTTCTTCTGGCTGCATAGATGGTATGTGCACACTTCCGCACATGCACATACACACACCCATACGTGCACATCAGAACTTTGAAGGCAAAGCTTTAGGCCTGTTGTTTAAACAGAATCCTATTATTCTCTAGTATTATGTATAAAAAGTTTTATTCTTTCTTTCTGAAAATTTGATTGAATTAATGGCACAGATTTTTTTGTTCCTCCCATCTAATAATGTATTTCATCTTCTAAATATAAGGGTTAAATGGGTCAAAATATATTAAATTCTGCCATTTTAGGAAATATACAATTTAGAGTTTAAACCTAAATAATTTCATGAGCATTTTTTGAAACACTGAAAATATTTCTTGCATGTTTTCAGAAAAATCATTAGTCCTTATTAGTAAAAAACTATATAGAGAAACAGATTTTTTTTCATAGTTTTAATATGCTAGGTTAATTATCAGAGTAGAAATATCAGTACTGTATTTCCAGTGTTTTGGACATATATACTATGTTTGATAACACTCTTGAGGGTAAAAAAATGTATTTTTTCTTGTTATGTCTCTTTCATGGTATTAAACTCTAACCATGTATAATTTTGTATAACAAATCATAAACTCAACCATGTTTTCTTCTTCCATACACTCCATTAAACATCTAATAGTATCAAAAAGCAAAGTTTTTCTACTTTTAAACCTGTTTGGCTTATGCCCTTCTCCCAATTCCTTCTGTGTGTCACTTAATTCTAACCACTTCATTTTTTCTGTCCTTTCTTGAAATGTCCCTCTTTTGGTAGCTGTTTTGAATTTCAGGTACCTGTTTTTCTCTTTCTCAGACACCACACGTGGTTCTGCTGTTAAAAGGTTTTCTATCTCATTTGCTCGACACCCAACCAATGGTATGTTTTGCTTTTATTTTAAAACAAACAAACAATGCTCCCTTACTTCATCCCTTCCAAACCACAAGATGTACAGTATTATTCACCACCATCCTTCCTAATTCCAGCCAATCACATACTTCGATATTTGATTATTAGAGATATGGATAGTTTAAATCTCTTTTCTCCTTTTAATTTGCTTATCTTATGTTTAAAAATTCACTCATCCAGTGTGGGGGTGGGTAAAAAATTAAATTAATTCTTTGTAAAAACTCAGTTGATAAGGATTATCTAGTATTTAAATCTTTTCTGACCTTAAATCTTAGTTCTTTCTCTGCAGTTTAATATTTTTCTCCTTTGTGCTTTAGTGGATATCTTTGTCCTGGACCTTTAGAATTCAACATAAGAACTGTGTTGCTAAATCAGACCCAAGTTCTGTACATTCCAACATTTTGTTTCCAGAAGTCGCCAGCACATAATCTATAGGGAACTAGAGTCTCCTGTTGTTTTCCCCCTGGATCTAGGGCTCAGACATATTTTGTCTCTGGACATGGAGATTTCTTTTGTCTTTCATAGCTAAGTGCTGTGAACAAACCCTTTTTGAACTCATAAATTCATTATAAATGACAACCAACTATCTTTCTTGAAGCATTACTGGACTTTAAAAATAAAACATGATTGAAGAGCTCACTTCTCTTTCTATCAGTTGCCACCTTGACCATGGGACATTATATTATTATTATTATTATTGCATTTTATACAGTTTGTTCAGTGTTCCGGATATTTTAATTTTTTTTTCTTTATACCAGTACTTTTACTCTGGTTAATCAGAGTTATCTTTCATTGCATTTTCCTCTTGAAGTCTATGGCTGAGCATTAACTACTTTATTCTGCTGGTAAAATCAGTCTAAGAAGTCTCTTTCTTCCCTCATATATAAAAGGTTTTTTACAGGTTTTGTCAATGAACTGGTTATAGCATTACAGAAGTTAAACTGACTATTGTGGGTGGGAAAATAAAAACTTTCACCAGTTTTTTCCCCTGTAATTATTCAATAGTTTTATGATATAATTCAGTAACAGTAGTAAGATAATATGATGTCTTACTGAAACTGAATATCTGTTTCTATGTTCTCCAACACTTGCTGCAAGATCACAATAAATATACAGGTTTGCTTTGGTTGTGAAAAATAAGTTATAAATATCACTGCACTAATTCATAGTTATGATATTTGAAAGGATTGCAGTGTTGATGGAAAGCAGGGCTTGAATTCAGCAGGAGCTCAGAGGAGCACAGCTCCTGAACCTCCAGCCAAGGTCTGCATGCAGTGGGGAGTTCTTTCCCTACTGAACACTGATCCCAGGGCAT
Source organism: Heteronotia binoei (assembly GCF_032191835.1). Taxonomy (NCBI): domain Eukaryota; kingdom Metazoa; phylum Chordata; class Lepidosauria; order Squamata; family Gekkonidae; genus Heteronotia; species Heteronotia binoei. The sequence continues at coordinate 112,633,565 of NC_083226.1, read as the reverse complement.
ATGCAAATGAGATCTACTACTGAACTCCTGCACCTTTTTCCCCCTACAAAATGACCCCTGATGGAAAGTGCCATCAAGTTACAACTGACATATTGCAACCCCATAGAGTTTGCAAGGCAAGAGATTAATAGAGGTGATATGCCTGTCTCTGTGTAGCAACACTGGACTCCCATGTGGTCCCCCATCCAAGTACTAACTGGGGCCAATCCTGCTTGTCTTCCAAGATCTGACCAGAAAGCACTAGCTTGGGCCCTAATTGTGATGTTTAAAAAGGATTGCACTAGTAATCCTGAGAAAACTCTGGGCATTTAATCTGAAATTATTATCAAAAAGAGAAAATGTCAAGTTTAGTGACACTAAATAATTAAAAGTTGAATTTAGGCAGAAAAATGTTAAATGTGTATTTAAGCAGGAAAATTACTTCCATATCTTCAGTACCCAGATGAGCACATTGCAATTTAATTTTCAAGTGTTCAGCACTCCTTAATCTATAGTGTTAATACAGGTTTCACTGACCCATTTAATATTTCCTCACATCTTGCACAATTTACTGCATGGTATATGTTACTCTGAAGCCTGAATTTTACTTCCTGAGATGGGGGGCGGGGGTGGGCACGGCATGGTCTGAAAACAGTGATTGGTGGCATATTGTCTCTTCTTCACCCATTTGTATGACTTCCATAACTTTGAATTGATGATACAACCTTTAACCCATTTCAGTCTCCCCCTTCCCTTCATCTTGAGTTCAAGCAACATGATGAAACAAGTTATCTTCTGACAGTGTTCTACCTTATTTTCTGGGCCTCTGTACAGAACATCCAGACCTCTATAGGTGCTGGTCGGTTTCCTCTGAGGGATATCTAGGCTCCAGTGGTATGTCTTTATAGCTTTCAAATGTAAGACGGCAGGGTCGCTTTATAAGTTGCTGCGCTAACCCTTTCATTGTCTTGCATTTTGAAGGAAACTGAAATTTTACTATAGAGTCAGTTCATTACTATAGAAGCTTAAATATTAAAAGGGATAGTGTCTTTTCTTACATAAATGAATGTGCCAGTACAGTTTTCACTGTCAGTCCCTTGGAAATGGTCTGTTAGCAAATGTTGCCTCAGAGTGTTATTCTAATGCTTGATAATTCCATAAGGAAAATGCTAAAAGGTGGATTGTGTGCATAAGTGGCTAGTTGGTTCTTGTAGCCTGAATAGGCAGAGCTAGAAGAAACAAGCAGAAATATTAAACATGCTACCTTTTAAGGATCTGTATAGAACATTCTTCTAAGGTATTGATGCCTCAGTATTAACATAGACTCAAGTGCTTTCATTTAAAAAAAATAACCTTCTATTGTCCCACTAAATTCCTTCTTGGAATTGTATAGATATTCATATAAATGTGAATTTTTCTTCAGTCAGGGAAAGCTGAAGTTGTTGTGGAATTTACTGTAATGCAAAGAAAGGGTTTGCGCTTGCCTGCATGTGTAGTATTTTATGTCAGTGCATTAAATGCATTAATTGAAATCACACACAGAAGCTTAGCTGCTGTAATTATACGTGGTACAGAAATGTTACGTAGCAAAATTGCTTGTTTATATGAAACGTCTGGGATTCTTCCTTTATAAATTCGAGATAAGAAAAGTAATTCTAAATGAAAGAGGTGTTGGAATCTTTGAGGACAGATATTATGAGAGTTTGTTGTTTATTGATTTTTAATGTACCTTGAACTGAAAATATTAAGATTTATTAATGACTCTTTCACTGAAATAAAGATAGAAAATCGCAATTTAAATAAAATTGGTATTGAGAATTATAATATTGATGCTGTATGTGGACACAGTTGTGTTGGGAGCTTGTCAAAATTAGTTCACAGCAATGCTTCATTAAGCCAATATGATCTGCTTTTTCTATAGTGGTAATGAAAGAAGGCATGACTGGTTATGAAATATCAGTATGCCTGTACTTAAATTGTATTAACTCTGGACTTCATATTTATCTGTGACTTTATGGTAACTGGTATAATAAAGTTGGAAGTAATGTAAAGGAGACATAATAGTCCTAAATTTGGGTGATGTGAGAAGAGGGTTGCCTTGTTTTCTTCTATGAAGACTGAAGTTTAATATGTTCCATGGTCAGACTCCTTTTCAGCAGGGAAAGTAACCTCTGATGGCTGTGCAAATACCCTTGGGAAATACTGAGCATTTAACTAGAATGATTTCCCAAATCTGTCTTGTAAACTGAAAAGTATTATAAGAAACAGTACAATGGATCAGTAGGGCTATGTATGTGAGGTATGTGTAAATAATAGATTGCATCCTCAGACTTATTTCAATATGCATGTGTTTGTATTGCATCTATACAAAATCTTGAGCTTAGCATACAATAAAGGTTAACACCTTTTTGTCCAGTACTATATTGCTTTAATATCTGAAGCAGTAATTCAAGTTCTGTGATATGATTAGATGTGTTTATGCCCAGAATTTATGTTGGATGGGATCCAAAGAGCTGTTTGTGAATATCTTATTCTCATTGCAGCTCTTTTTATCCTAGCCTCCCCCGCAACAAAAAAAAACCCTCTCCAGAAAGTCAAGCTACCCTTTGGAGCTGCCTTGGACACGGTACAAGGAGTTAAAAGCAGAAATTGATAGCAGTAGAGCCCCAATGCATGAAGAATAGCTAACACGCACTGGTCTTTTTGGATGCTGGCTGTTGTGCTTGTTGCCTTGTCAGTATGATAACCTACTTGCTTCTTTTTATGTTAGAAATCTGTGTTGTGTTTTTCTTTTTTCTTTTTCAGGCTTTGAATTGTATTCCATGGTGCCTTCTATCTGCCCTCTAGAAACTCTCCATAACTCCTTATCATTAAAGCAAGTGGATGACTTCCTAGCTTCCATTGCCACTTCTGCTTCATGTGACAATCTTCCACAGATATCCACAGTTTCCTTTTGTAATTACTTCATATTTTCTGCTTTTCATCCTGCAAAAAACTGCTAAGCATAGGCAATCCATTAATAGAAGTATTTTCTGGTTGGTAAATAGTCTCAAATTTAATCAAATAAGTATCTCCTTGTTTTCCATGAACAAACATATTACAACATACCCACACTGCCACTGCCTTCTCAGTTATACTTTATGTAAAGAAAATGCAACTGAACATTTGTTGGTTGCACATCTCTGGGCTGCCAAGTTCTATTTTAAACACAGAAAATCTTCAGATGCAGTTAGGGATAGGAAGGGGATGATGAAACCTCTGTTGTGTACAAAACTCTTCTATGTATCTAAAGCAGATTATTAGGCCTTGAGCATAATGACACCTATAACCATATCAGTCTGTTGTTTCATTTGGAACATTGGCTTTTTGATTTTTTTGTCAGTTCTGTGACTGAAGGTTAATGTTTGCCATGTGCATGAATACCAACTTCAGTCTAGTGACATAACTTTTAGGCTTATAAATGGGTTTCTTGAAATGGGTATTTTTAATCCATTCTAAAGTAACATTAACAGCAATCATAAGATTTATGTTGATAAATAGTAATATTGGGGCAGAATACAGTCAGCCAGTTTGGTGTAAAGGTTAAGTATGCAGACTCTTATCTAGGAGAACTGGGTTTGATTCCCCACTCCTCCACTTGCAGCTGCTAGAATGGCCTTGAATCAGCTGTCTTGAAAGGGCAACTTTTGTGAGAGCTCTCTCAGCCCCACCTACCTCAAAGGGTGTCTGTTGTGGGGGATGAGGGTAAAGGAGATTGTAAGCCACTCTGAGATTCAGTGTGAAGGGTGGGATATAAATCCAATATCATCTTTTTCTTCTTGCTATCATTTGTACTTTATAGTGTGCACACATTCTTAAAACAAATGATAATACTGGTATCAATAAAGTAATATTGCCTGTATTAGCATACTATATAATCTGTGATTCTTTTTAAAATAATAATGTAAAGATACGTGACAAAGGAAAAAACAACTTTGTTTAAAAAGTGTTTTATCTTTTTAGCTTTTCCACCATATGTGAATGCTGTATCAGGAAGAAAAAGTTCTTTAAATACGTACACACCTACTAAAATTCAGCCAACACCACTTGAAGTATTTATGGATCGGCAAACTGTGGAGGCACCTTCCTCAAGTAAGTAATGTTTGAGAAACACAATTTCAATCCACAGTTCCTAGCATGATTAATAAAATTAACAGAGCAAGGGGTGCCTTGGGAGATTTGTGGTACAATATTAGGGTATGTTTTAATTAATGTATTTATTTTCAAAACTTATACTCTGCTTTTGTACCCTTCTCAGAACCACCAAGATATAAAATAGACTAAAAACATACATAATAAAAACATATCTTAAAAATCATTAATATCCAACAAAAACACATCAGTAAAACACCTAAAATAAATATGCATACAATACAATCAAATGTACATAATTACAACAGTACAAACAGAGCAGGAAGGAAGGATCACTGCAAGACAAAGCATAAACATGACAGTAGAAGGGGACAGACAGGTCTATGTGGGGAGAGAGTTCTGGAAGGTCTTGATAGTCCTTCCACCAGGGGAAATCATGTGTTGTGAGATCCACAGGCGCTGTGGGGTGTGTGGATTGGGGTCAAAATGATTAACAACCTTGGTTCAGTCAGTTAGCTGCAACTCCATTATGACTGATTGTACAGCAGCTATTCATATCTCAAATTAACAATTACACTGTGGTTGTGGCTCAGTGGTAGAGCATCTGGTTGGCATGCAGAAGGTTCCAGGTTCAATCCCAGGCATCTCCAGTGAGAGGATCAGGTACTAGGTGATCTCCACCCGAGACCCTGGAGGGCTGCTGCCAGTCTGAGTAGATATTACTTTGATGGGCCAGTGGTCTGATTCAGAACAAGGCAGCTTCATGTGTTCGATTTTATGTTTTTTAATTAAGGTGTGAATTGATTAAAATAGCTTAAGTTAATATACACAAAAAAAACCCCTATTAATATGTTTTATACACATTGACAGAGTTAAATACTTTTAGTCTGCAGTGCAAGTGGTACAATAGCAAAATAGAAAGTATCTTGGTTATATTGTATTTTCACCAGGAAGACAATATATAACTGATTTTGTAGCCTTCCATGTTAAATAACAAAATGTAGCGCATAAGGCTGCATCACACTCATGTACCTTGTTGAAGCATTGCATTGCAGAGTTATTAAATATTTTGAGATATATTTACAAATAGTAATAGAATTCTATTAGTGGAAGCAGGATCATACCCCTCAAAACCTGTTCAAGATTTCCTGGAAAACATGTTTATTCTTGTTACAACTGAATGAAGTGTACTGTTTGTACAACACTCATTAAGACTGCATTTTAATCTACTAAATGTGTTTCAAAAGCATTGCGCTTGCTCTGCCAAAATTAGTACAATTGTAGAATTAATTTCTAAATGATCATGAATTTCCATGGCCATTGTCTCCTATATGCAAGTGCAACCAGCCGGTTATATTGAGTTATCTGTTAGTGAATAGGTACCCCATACGTACCCCAGAGAGCACTACGTTCAGGGTCTCAAAATCTCCTTAAGATCCCTAGACCAAAAGAAGCTCGATTGACCAGCACTTGAGCCAGAGCGTTCTCGGTAATAGCCCCACTTTGTGGAATGCCCTCCCCAAAAACATCGGGACTCTGTGGGACCTGCCACAGTTCCGCAGGGCCTGTAAGACCGAACTTTTCAAACTCGCCTTTAATGGTTAGGGGGAGGTGGCTATTTACCTTCAGCATCGACAATCTCACTGAATTAATACAATGGAAATCAGAAGCTTGCCATCTCGGATTTTTAATATGTATGGAAATGTTTTTATATATCTAATTTAATATGTTTGTAAATCACTAATATTTTAAAACTTTTGTTAGCTGCCCTGAGCCTGTCGGGGGAGGGCGAGTTATAAATCTGATAAATAAATAAATAAATAGTTCATCCAGAACATTTCATTGTAATACCTTCATGCATATGCCATGTTTTGAGCTGCCAAAATTTCTGAAGAATGTAATCCTTCCCCATCTGTTTGTAAGAAAGTATAATGTTTAATGCACTTTGATAGTTCAGGGTAAATTTAACAACTAAAAGAAAAATCATCTTGATATTCAAATGTGTTATATTTTACAACTATTTTAAATACACATCAGTATTAAATATAATATGTATATGTATATTGCAGTAAGCAATTTCTCCCTAAAATATAATATATACAGAACTTTTTTAAAAAATGCTGTCCTAAAATGGATATACTTGACACTAACTGTAATATACACATAGGGGTAGTACATAAACACCTAGATTCTTTGAATGAAACTAAGTCCTCAGGGCCAGATGAACTGCATCCAAGGGTACTAAAAGAGCTTGCAGATGTAATTTCTTAGCCTCTGGCTATTATTTTTGAGAATTCTTGGAGAACAGGAGAGGTTCCGAAAGATTGGAGGCGGACGAATGTTGACCCCATCTTCAAGAAGGGGAAAAAGGAGCATCTGGGTAACTACTGACCCAACAGCTTGATGACTATCCCTAAAAAAGTTTTAGAACAAATAATCAAACAGTCAGTCCTGAAACATTTAGAAAGGATGGCTGTGATTACTAAGAGCCAGCATGGTTTTCTCAAGAACAAGTAATGTCAGACTAACCTGATCTTCTTCGTGGTCTCTGTGCATCACACTGATGGGAGAAGGCGCCGGCGCCGATCACGATCGGTAACTTCAAAGCCGCGGATTTCCGCGCCCCCATCTCGGTGCGCATGCGCAGGCACCCCCCTTCCCTGCGCATGCCCACCAGGACAGGAGCGGACATCCTGCCAGTTCTCTTCTGACTGCCGCTGAGATCAGTCAATCTTCGCTACGATCGGTGGATTTCTTCATAGCATTCGTTGGATTTCCTGAGAGGATATTCTAGAGACTTTGATTTACTTTTACATCGTCCGTGAGTCGGAGAAAAAGGGCGTTTGTTATTTTTCCTACTTCCCAGTTTCCCTTCCCTTCCCTCCCCCTCTCCCCCTCACCCCCGCGCCTTGCGCGTATGGAAAAGTGCTGGGGATTTTTCAAGAGGTGCAGGAAGTGTGGCAGCAAAATCGCCCCTCCGGACGGCCACACCCTGTGCTTGCTGTGCCTGGGAGAGACGCACAAGCCAGACTCATGAGCCCACTGCGCTAAGTTTTCCAGGCAAATGAGGAAAAATCGAGCGGCTCGCCTCGCTGCAGCCTTGATGGAACAAGCGCTGTCTCCTTGTAAAATGGCGGCATCATCGGAAAGCGCGCCAAAGGCTTCAGTGTCGGTGGTGGATACCGACAAGACCTCCTCCGATGCCGATCGCCCTCCAAAAAGAGCGGGCTCGGCTTCGATGTCGGATACCTCTACACCAGCAAAGAGGTCCAAGGAGGATAAAGGAGCTTCTTCGGAATTGAAGAAGAAGGCGGATAAGCTGAAACATAGCAAGACCGCCTCTCACCGAAATCTCCACCGGACCCGGCAGCGCTGATCGTTCCACCGCTAAAACTTTTTGCTTCCCCGCGCCGTCAACCGAGCCCACCAATGCTGGAGTCGATGTCGACGCAAATCGCAATCTCATCGGACTCCGACCGCGACTTAGAACCAGCACAACGGTCGGGAAGAGAGGATAGTCCCTCAGACCTTATACAAGTGGAAAAGGACAGCTCTCGGGATCGATCCGACAGAGTCCGACGGGAACGATCTCGGAGTCCTTATAGAGTTTCCCCCCTTACTCTGAGACGTGAGCCAGTGAGACGTGATCGCTCAAAGAGCTCGCAGCGGGACCGGTCCTGGAGCCCTTGACATCGACGGGATCTACGGGTATCGAGAGAAAGATCCCCAGATGACCGCTCCCCCAGGAGACGTCGGGACAACTCCCCAGTGCAAAGGGCGCCACCACCACTGCCATGGGATCAACGCCAATGGCAATATTTGTATGGGTCATGCCCGATGCCATCGATCTTTCCATGGTTTCCCCCATGCCAGGCTGAGTGGGACCAGCACTCGGAGGCGTCCTATCGATCGAGGACATCCTACCGCCCGCAGAAACGTACCCCGTCGGCATCGATGTCAAAGCCTCCGACGGAGGAGCCCCCCAAGAAAAAGAGGTCCCCATGCCCTCCAGCCCAGGAGATCGCAACCCCGGACCCGGGTCGGGATAGAGCATCACAACCTTCTGAGCAATCAGAATCCCCTGAAGGTTCGCCGAGGTCGACGGAAGGGTCGATACTGGAAGAACAAAGGGCGTTATCATCTCCGGAGGAGCGATCACCATCCAATAAAGTTGGTGAGGACCAACCTATCTCCCCCTCAGAGGACTTAAAATCCTATGGGGAACCGATAAAGAGAATGGCACAGTCCCTATCCCTCTCGACGGTGCAGCCCCAGCCTGTCATCACGGACAGTGTGTTCGACATCGTACAGAGGGATACATCAACAGCTGTCGCCCTCCCCCTGACGACGGTACTACTGCACACGGCCAAGGCATCATGGGACAAGCCTGCGTCCACACCCATATCATCACGCAGGCTTGATCACATGTATCGTATACAAGAGTCTACAGCAGACTTCCTGTTTAATCATCCCAAGCCAAACTCAGTAGTGGTGGCATCGTCGTCAAAGGCGAGGAAGACCCATGCGATTCCCCCAGACAAAGAGGGCAAGAAACTTGACAGTTTGGGTTGCCGGGTCTACTCGGCGGGGTTGTTGGGTTTGAAGGTGGCAAATTATGCTGCATGTATGGGGCGATATCAATACGCCTTATGGGACCAACTGTCCACGCTGTTACCAGGGCTTCCGGAGCAGACTAAGAATGCCATCCGGAAGATTCAGAATGAGGGCATGGCACTGGCAAAACAACAATTAAACTCTGCAAAACATGCTGGCGACATTGGCGCAAAAACCCTCACCACGGCTGTCACACTGAGGAGACACTCGTGGCTCAGATCCACAGCATTGCAGGCTGATACCCAGGGATATGTTGAGGATCTACCATTCGATGGTAAAGGGCTGTTCAGTGCTAATACTGATACAGTACTACAAGAGATGGATAAAAGCATCCAAACTTCCAGGAATTTGGGGGTTCCAGCCTCGTCTAGGCAGCAGAGCAAGCGACCATGGTCAAGACCTTGGAGCAAAAAGCTGTTCCCGAAGCAGGCAGGGGAGCAACAGTGGAGGCCCAAGACCATGGCCCCCTTTGCCAAAACCCAGTACAGCACTAAGTCCAAATACTCCCCGACTTCTACACAGTCATCTCGCCAGAAGGGAAACAGGCAGCCCAAGCAGGGCCTTTGACTGTCCTTCCCCATATTTCCCCCGCCCCACCTGTTTTTCGGACTGCACCCGGTTATGGCCTTTTTACCCGGCGTGGTCCACAATAACAACGGATCAGTGGGTGTTATCTATAGTCCGGCTGGGCTACCTGATAGAGTTTCAACAGGAACCAGAGGTTCCAACATTCGTCTACACCGCCCCATCACCAGCGCTCCAAGAGGAGGTGAACGCCTTGCTCCGGAAAGAGGCCATAGAATCGGTCCTGTCGGACCAATTGAGACTGTGTTTCTACTCCCGTTATTTTGCGATCCCAAAGCGGGATGGGGGCCTGCGTCCCATCATGGACCTTCGGGGTCTCAGTTTCTACATACCACATCAGAAGTTCCAGATGACCTCCTTGCCCAACATACTTCCGTTGCTGAATCCAGGAGATTGGATGGCCACTTTAGACCTTCAGGATGCTTATTTTCATATAAGCATCGATCCATCCCACAGAAAATTTCTCCGGTTCGCCATCGGGACTATGCACTATCAATACAGAGCCCTACCCTTCGGCCTGTCGACAGCCCCCAGGGTGTTTACAAAGACAATGGTGGTGGTAGCGGCTCATCTCAGATTACAGGGCATTGCAATATACCCATACATTGACGACTGGCTACTGGTGGCTGAGTCAGAGACCAGGCTCCTGCAGCACATTTCCACCACTCTGACCCTTCTGCAGAAGCTGGGGTTACAGGTGAACACAAAGAAATCCTGTCTCCAGCCTTCCCAAAGAGTTCAATTTATCGGGGCGATCTTGGACACGCAGTTGTGCAAAGCGTTTCTGCCAGAAAAGAGGGCAGAGGACATTATAGACCTGATACAGATATTTCTAAGAAGCCAGTCGGTCACCGCTCTTCAGGTGCAGCGTTTACTAGGCTTGATGTCATCCACGACAGTGGTGCTGGTCTTCGCCAAGTTCCACATGAGGAACCTCCAGTTATGGTTCCTGAAGCGCTTCAGGTGTGGGGAAGATTCCCCTCTACGCAGATTCTCCATTCCGGGGGAAGTTCTGGCGACGCTAAGGTGGTGGCAGCACAAGCGCAACCTGCTAGAGGGAGCGCCGTTCTACAGATCACGTCCAACAATAACTTTAACCTCGGACGCGTCCCTGTAGCGATGGGGCGCGCATGTGAATGGACTATGTGTGGGCGACAGATGGCCCAAGGGCCACCTACAGTATCATATCAACTTCCTGGAGCTTCTGGCGATTCATCATGCTATCCTTTCCTTCAGGCCGTTGCTGGCAAATCAGACAGTGGCGATTCTAACGGACAACACCACAGCGCTGGCCTATATAAACAGGCAAGGGGGCACGGTGTCTCGGAAGCTCTGTCTTCTGGCTTTACGCATCTGGGAAATCTGCAGAGAGATGAATACGTATCTGACAGCGGCTCATCTTCCGGGCGAACAAAACATGTGCGCGGACTTTCTCAGTCGGGGGGGAGCTTCCCTACACGAATGGGAGCTCAACTGGAGCTTCCTCCAACCCGTCTTTCAGAAGTGGGGGACGCCGGAGATAGACGTCTTCGCCACACGCGACAACAGAAAGTGCAGCAGGTTCTGTTGCCGAGGGGGGAGAGATCCACTGTCGCTGGGGGATGGCCTCTTGCTCCAATGGGACCGTTGTCACGTGTACCTGTTTTCCCCGATTCCACTAATCACGCGGGTAGTACAGAAACTATACAGAGAACGGCCGAGAAGAATTCTGGTCACCCCGTGGTGGCCCAGGCAACATTGGTTCGCCCCCATTCTACAGCTGTCCGAAGGCATCTTTCACCATTTCCCCACAGTGCCGGACTTACTGTTCTCCCAGCAAGGACTAATACTCCACCATGATGTTCCACACCTAAAGCTGACGGCGTGGAGGCTCGGGTGAACCCGTTATCGGCAAGGGTTCAGCATGTTATCCTTAACTGTAGAAGGGAGTCTACGAGAAAATCATATGCCTATAAGTGGGCACAGTTTGTGCAGTTCACCTCTGGGACCAGGGGTGACCCAGCGAAGGCAGGTCTCCCCAGCATTCTCGACTTTTTGCTCACCCTGTTGGATAAAGGGCTAGCAGTATCCTCCATTAGGGTGTACTTGGTGGCCATTTCAGCCAATCATGAATATATCGAAGGCCGATCAGTGTTCGCACACCCTACCACAAAGAACTTTCTGCGGGGGTTGACATGGTTGTACCCCTCTGTTAGGAACCCGACTCCGTCGTAGGATTTACCAGGGGTCCTGGAAGCCCTCATGGGAAAACCCTTTTGAGCCTATGGCCACGTGCTCGTTGCAGTTACTATCGTGTAAGACGGCGTTCCTGGTGGCTATCACCTCAGCACGGAGGGTTGGAGAGCTGGCGGCGTTGAGGTGTGATGACCCCTACCTTCAGTTACGACCGGAGGGTGTGTGGTTACACCCAGATGTGACTTTCTTGCCCAAGGTGGTGTCCTCCTTCCACCTGAACAGAGAAATTCGGATTCGGAGAGGCGGTTTCATGCCCTGGATGTGAAGCGTGCACTCTCCTTTTATTTACACAGGGTGAGGCTCTCGCGGAAGGGCCCTAGGCTTTTCGTCTCCTATGCCTCGGCTTCCTTGGGGCAGAGGATCTCATCGCAGAGACTCTCGAAATGGTTGACAGAGACGATTAGGCTGTGCTACCTACTGCGGAAGCGGCCTCTGCCAGGGCCGATTAGAGCGCACTCCACAAGGGCGGTGGCAACCTCGGCAGCATTCATGAAGGGAGTGCCATTGCAAGATATTTGTAAGGCGGCTACCTGGTCCTCCCCGCATACATTTATTAAGCATTATGCGTTGGACCTTCAGTGGAGGCATAGTTCATCCGGGGGCCGTGCAGTTCTGCAGTCGCTCACCTGTTGACGGACTGCGCAACCCTCCTCCAGGTAGGCTGTTAGCTTGCTATTCTCCCATCAGTGTGATGCACAGAGACCACGAAGAAGATAAACAGGTTTCCTACCTGTAACTGATGATCTTCGAGTGGTCATCTGTGCAGTCACACTGCCCGCCCACCTTCCCCACTGCTGCTGGTCCGTCCCAGGGGCTCATGCAGCGGTCAGAAGGAACTGGCGGGATGTCCGCTCCTGTCCCGGTGGGCATGCGCAGGGAAGGGGGGTGCCTGCGCATGCGCACCGAGACGGGGGCGCGGAAATCCGCGGCTTTGAAGTTACCGATCGTGATTGGCGCCGGCACCTTCTCCCATCAGTGTGACTGCACAGATGACCACTCGAAGATCATCAGTTACAGGTAGGAAACCTGTTTATCTCTTTTTTGGAAAAAGTGACTGCCTTGCTGGATCAGGGGAATGCTGTAGACATAGTTTATCTTGATTTCAGTAAGGCTTTTGATAAGGTTCCACATACTCTCCTTGTTGAAAGTTAGTGAAATGTGGTTTGGATCCTGTTACCATTAACTGGTTGACAGATTGCACCCCAAAAGTGCTTGTGAATGGTTCCTCATCCACTTGGAGGGGAGTGACAAGTGAAGTGCCTCAAGGATCTGTCCTGGGACCTGTTTTGTTCAAATGATTTGGATGAAGGAATAGAGAGAATGCTCATTAAATTTGCAGATGATATGAAATTAGGAGGGGTTGCAAATACAATAGAAGACAGAAACAGGATATACAGGATGATCTTGACAGGCTGGAAAACTGGGATAGAACTAACAAAATGAATTTTAACAGGGATAAATGTAAAGTTCTGCATTTAAGTAAGAAAAATCCAATGCATGGTTATAGGATGGGGGAGACTTGTCTTAGCAGTAGTATGTGCGAAAAGGATCTAGGGGTCTTAGTGGATCATACGCTGAACATGAGTCAACAGTGTGATGCAGCGGCTAAAAAGGCAAATGCAATTTTGGGCTGTATCAACAGAAGTATAGGCTGCGGTCACACTCACCGTGGTCAGCCAGTTTGGTGTAGTGCTTAAGTGTGCAGACTCTTATCTGGGAGAACCGGGTTTGATTCCCCACTTCTCCACTTGCATCTGCTGGAATGGCCTTGGGTTAGCCATAGCTCTGGCAGAGGTTGTCCTTGAAAGGGCAGCTGCTGTGAGAGCCCTCTCATCCCCACCCACCTCACAGGGTGTCTGTTGTGGGGGAGGAAGGTAAAGGAGATTGTGAGTCGCTCAGAGACTCTTCAGAGTAGAGGGCGGGATATAAATCCAATATCTTCTTCTTCTTCTAAATCCATTCCTAACCCGTCACTATTATACCCCACAGCTTTTTTACAATGAATTTCCTGATCAGACATCCTCCATCCTTTAGTTCTAAGCAGCGTTGGTCCCGTCGTTGGTTGATCAGAGGTCTCAACCGGACCTCATTTTTTGAGATGGCATTCCACACTCGCGCAAGTGCTTGGCTTTTTTTTTTTAAAGGTGCCAGAAAAGGTGGGCGATCTGCCCTTCCCCCCATTTAAACACCCCGAAAGGAAGGAGAAGCCCAGGAGTTCTCTTTGCTGTCTCTCCGCCTGGCGGGGAGACAGCAAAGGTGGGTCATCTTCCTCCCTCCCCATTTAAACATCCCACTGTGGTGTTTAAATGGGGGGGAGCACGGCAACTCTCTTTGCTGTCTCTCAAACTGGCGGGGAAACAGCAAAGGTCGGTGATCTTCCTCCTCCCCCATTTAAACACCCCGACGTGGTGTTTAAATTGGGGGGGGAGCATAGCAACTCTCTTTGCTGTCTCTCTGCCTGGCGGGGAGACAGCAAAGGTGGGGGATCTTCCTCCCCCCATTTAAACACCCTGCCGTGGTGTTTAAATGAGAGGGGGAGCACGGCAACTCTTTGCTGTCTCTCCGCCTGGTGGGGAGACAGCAAAGGTGGGTCATCTGCCTCCTGTCCCATTTAGGAAAGGTCCCCTGTGCAAGCACCAGTCGTTTTCGACTCTGGGGTGATGCTGCTTTCACAAAGTTTTCACGGCAGACCTTTTATGGGGTGGTTTGCCATTGCCTTCCCCGGTCATTACACTTTCCCCCCCAGAAAGCTGGGTATATATTTTACTGACCTCGGAAGGTTGGAAGGCTGAGTCAGCAATTGCTGGCACAATGATATCAGTTGGAGTGGGCTCTCGTAGGGAAGCGAATGTGCACTTGCGACGAGTCAGCTACAATGGAGCGTTCAAACATAGAAAGTACGTGTGGGAGTCATTGGAAGCATTCTTATTTCGGATTTATTGTACTATCAAAAAAGTCCGCGTCTCAGTCGTGGCAGTTCAGGACACGAACGAGCCAACGACCATTGCCAGATGCTGATGTTTCGACAACCGCATAAAATCCGACATGCATCTGTCTTTCATCCATGCCCATCTCGTCAGTTTATGTGCGTCTGACCTCAGCCATAGTGTTCAGATCACGTGATGTGATGGTATCGCTTTACTCTGCTCTGGTAAGATCTCACCTGGAGTATTGTGTTCAGTTTTGGGCATAACGTTTTAAGAAGTATATAGACAAGCTGGAATGGGTCCAGAGGAGGGTAACGAAGATTGTGAGGGGTCTGGAGACCAAGTCCTATGAAGAAAGGTTGAAGGAGCTGGGCCTGTTTAGCCTGGAGAGGAGGTGGCTGAGAGGTGATATGATCACCATCTTCAAGTACTTGAAGGGCTGTCATATGGTGTGGAATTGTTTTCTGTAGCCCCAGAAGATAGGACCAGAACCAGTAGGTTGAAATTAAATCAAAGAGTTTTTTGCTCAACATTAGGAAGAACTTTCTGACAGTTAGAGCGGTTCCTCAGTGGAACAGGCTTCCTCGGGAGCTGGTGGACTCTCCTTCCTTGGAGGTTTTTAAACAGAGGCTAGATGGCCATCTGACAGAAATGAAGATCCTGTCAATTTAGGGGGCAGTATTTGTGAATTTCAACTCTATGATTTCCAACTCTATGATTCAGAACATCACTGGTAGGTGTAGACTTGATACCTAGTTGGCATCCCACCACACAGTCAGCTCTTATTTTGGGGGAGAACAAGGGAGAGTTTCCTCCAGTCTGATGCCCCTGGATAAGAGACTTCTTCATTTTGCCCATGACTTTGCTTACAACTTGTGCTGTGTGAAAAATCCCATAAGACTGTAGAAAAGCAGTTCATTGGTATGGAACATTTTCAGAAGCCCCCTACTTTCTGATTGGTCTAAAATGAGCCCTTCCTTCTCATGGGACCCCTGAGATATGAATTAAGATTAAGGAGATCCTTTGTCAGCTCGGCCATCTTTCCACTGTGAACCGTGGAATGTGGGACTTGTCTCACAAGGCAGGTGAAGTGATCAGAAAAGCCTTGTAAATTTGTAAGATTGGATCTTTCTTGTTTTATGTTTCCCTTCATCAGTTCCCTTCATTTTCCTACCTGTGTTTACATAAACTAAAACTTTTAACATTGAATCTTCAGCTCAGAGAGACTGTACTAATCTTCCCCTATGAGCTTGCTGCTCAGTTCACTCTACTAGGAGTAGGACAGATGAAGGAAGGTGCTCTGCTGTCATACACATAAACTCGTAAGAGAATTATGCTGTGTAAGACCACTGGTACATCCTTCTAGTCCAGTATCCTGCTTCACACAGTGACCAAGCAGTTTCACTGCACCAGCAGTTGAAATCCATCAGTGTCACTCTAGCAGTGCAATCCTCAGTGTTTCTGGGGGGAGGAGTAGATTCTCCCCCCGCCCCATATACATACTGGAAGCAGATCATCTGGAGCCAGCAGATCCGTGGTGGAGTGGAAGAGCCCTTTTTTAACCATATGTACCCTCAGTGGATCCAGCACACATCTGTAGCGTGTAGTATAACCATGTTCCCATGCATTTTACTCATTGTGTGTCAATTTAATTTTCTGTAATACACTAGTAAAGATCAGTGATATAAAAGATCTTTGTAACACCTAGATTGCTTGAGAATGCAGGAGCATGGCTCATGACTTTAACCCAAGCTTTATTTTCCACTAGTAGAAGAGTATTTTGCTACTGGAGAAAAGGCACTTTTTGCTTATTTCCTTTTTCCTACTGCAGCCTTCCACACAACATCCTATGCTGTTCTTGAGGATCCTTTGATCCCTGACAGTAGCATTTCAGGTGCAGTGAATTGCGGTGGGAGAGAGGAAGCAAAAAACTTCTGTTTCTCTTTTACTGGCTTTGGCCCACACATCTCTGGACCCAAGCCTAGATTTTAACATGCAATGTATTTAAGGCTCAGCTCTACAAACCATTTTGATGGCTTAGGTATTCTCCAGCACTCCACATTGTACGTTGGGAGTGCAGACTGGCATGGGTATAGCAGTAATGGTATTTGTCTCCAAACTAAAATCCTTATCTGTGATGGAAATAATACATCTTTGGGTTCCACTGGCAATCAATGTACTTGGTATAAATCATTCTATAAGTCAGTGTAGAGTATATGTAAATGGACAAAAAATTGTTGAGCATGATCCAGTTTTACTTCCATTGATTTCAGTGGGAGAAATAAACATGACTTTAAGTTCCTCTCTTTGAAATCAGAGGGTTTAACTTTGGCCAGATTAAATCTGTTGTATTTTTAAATATATGCTATAAGAAGCCTTATTCTGTGTTTCTTATGTTCAGGTACTGCTAATCGCCCACCTCCTGCTATTTAAAAGTTGCAACATGAAAATCCAAAAGTGGGGGAAACAATACTTTCATAATGTTTGCGTTCAGCTCTCTTGAAGAAATGAAGCACTTCTGACAAAACTGGAAGAACCACTGTCACCAACAGTTGCAGTGTACATTTCTTTGTAGAAAAACAAGTTAGTTTTCAAAGGCTTTTCATTTCTGTCTGAATCAATGAGTTTTTCTGTCTATAGAAAATGATATATGTAGTACATATATTGTATATATTCAGGTTAAGGGTGATTTATTTGTTTCTAAAATATGAAAAGCAAAGAGGTTTACATCCATAATTTTAAGGAACTGATCAGACAAACTGCACAACTTTTTTCTCATTTTTGCTCTCTTACACACAACATAACCAAAACAGCCTAATAGATTGCTTTGTACTACAGGGGCTGCTGAGAAAAAAACACAACTCTGTTCTTGGCTGTAGCAGAGGCCAGCACAAAGGAAGGAAACCTCTTTCATTACCATGTCACATTAATATAACCCTAGTAAGCAGCGATCTTTTGGGCAGTGGGCCCTGAAAATATAATGAGTGATCCCATTCCCTCCTGGTATTAGTGTTTTTTAGATCTTGACAGGTTGGAAGTACTTAAAACCACCAACTAGGACAGTCCACCTTTCTACTTCCTGCAGGAAGTTCCTACCCCTGAGCACACTAGATTATTTTTGAGACACCAAAGTGCTATATAACTCATTGAGATGCCAATTAGAAAGGTGTATTTCAGTTCTTTTCAGTTCCCAGAAAATCTGTATTCAATCCAGTAGTGACCAACAACATGCAACAGTAATCAGAAATGGCCAGCCCATTACATGTAAATTCCTTCCAATCACAGAATTCTAGGGAAGAAAATAAAAGAAAGCCATGCATCTCCAGAAGCAGGGGCTACACAGGGATACATTTTTTTCCTGTACAAAATGTCTTGGTGCATGCCCACTTCACTCAAGTTCGATGGTCTGTTTCTCTTCTTCCTCCCCCCACTCACAACAACTTGATAGGGAATAAGAACTTTTGTTTTGACCCCACTTCACAAAGTCATGCTGACTTCAGATGGAATCAGGTGTAAGATTTTAATCTTGTGCCAGATTCTCCTGCTTTGATACAGCTTTGCAAATGGTTTCTGCAAATACTACCTTCTCTCTTCTAAGGCAACTGGAAGAGAACAAGTTACAGCAATACTTGTAATGCTTAGCTAAAGGTCTGTTGTCCAAAGTTCAACTATTCATAAGTTATGAGAAATTCTCAATGTCCTGGCCCACTTATAGTACAATCTTATCCAGAATTACTCAGACTCGATTGTAGTGAGCTTAGGCTGGAGAAGCTTTGCATAAGCTTGCATTTTCACTCTTGATCTGGGAGCATCCCTTATTTAGATACATTTCCAAAGATAATATTGTTTGCTATTTAAACATTGTTGCATTTTTAAGTATGCTGGGAAGCATTATGGGAAGCATGTCCATGAATGTCCTTGCTCTTTGTATGTTTACATCAGATCTCAACATTCAAATATACTTTGGTTATTAATATCTGTGCTTTAAGATATGGATTCTTGTCCTAAACTCAAGATATTTCCTGTTTATGTACTTCCTAAGGTTTTTTGTTCTTTGAAACGATGCTTTCTTCACAGGTTTCTGCAGAATATTGCTTAACAGAATAATCCACATTTGGATAAATGGGCTTTATAAGGAAAAAAAAGAAACAGCTGGTCTGTTAACATTTCGTGCATGTTAACTTTATATATCTGCAAATGATACGACATCATATTTTAAAATTAAAGGAAATTTTGATATTACCAAATTCAAATTCACTGAACTTTAGAGCATTAGCCCATTATTGTTCTTTTAGTGTTTATTGTTTTTCAGACAGTGGTTAAAGTCAATTGAACATTTTCCAGTGCTGACAAAATATTTAGCAGATCAATTTTACAAAGGGTTCAGGTTTGCCAGTCATCACCTAGAGATAAATTGTCCTATAGCTTCCTTTATATCCCGATGACTTATTTAATACCTACTGTTCTCTCAATTACATTTCTTATTATTACTATAACATATTTAAAATGACTCGTTACCAGCAAAGTTTTCTGTTACATTTTAGGAGCCCTAGCTTCAAGTTAAAATCTCTAAGAATACAGGCTCTTTCTTGGTCTCATCCAGCAATTCCCTACAGAGATGTAATTGCTGATTAAATTTACCATAGTCCTGCTGACTTTCAGTTGGTCATATCAAAAATTCCTAAGTCCTATTTAAGATACCAAATCAGTAATGAGTTAGAGCTTGTCACTGCAAATATTGCATTTTCTATAATGTGACTTTGTAATATGGACAATGTTTGTCTTGCTGACCTTTGAATGTACATGTCATGTTTATTGTTTTTCTATCAGAAAATGCTGCATTTTAAATGTGCATATCATTCCAGTCAACCAAAGCTTTTGCATAAAAGTCTCATGTGTTCTTAAATAAAAAAGAGTCAATAGCATCTACTTTGGAATCTACTTTGCTTTCTCTTAAAAACAGTAACCTCTGTCTGTAATAATATAGTGAAAAAATAATTCCATGAAATATTTATCTTAAACTCATAAGAAATTGAGATAGGTACAAGCAGGGGACCTGCAAGGACTTGCAGAGAGGTGTATCATTTTCCCCTCTTTTCTTCTTTACCTTCTATGCAAGCCCCTATAACCTTTCCCCTTTTTCTCTTTCTTTCTTTCTCTCCTTCCCACCCACTGGCCAGCCTTCCTTATCTGCCCCCATCTTCAGTTTTCTCTGCTTCCTTCCCTCTGTCAACTTTTCCCTGGGTAAACTCTACATAGTTCTGGGTTCAGTTGCTTGGTGCCCCAGTTATGCAGTGAGGAAACCACAAGAGCTTGTGAGGAGCACCTCACTTTCCTCTCAGTTCTCCTCCCCGTCCTATTTCCTCTTTTTTCTCCTCCCACCAGCCTACATAATCTCGCCTCTCCCTGCTTCACTTTTTTCTTTCCCACCAACCTTTTGTTTATCCCTAATTTTGAGATATTTATTTAATTTACACCCTACCTTTCTCCACATTGGGGACTGAACACAGCTTATATAATTCTCCTCTACATTTTTTTCCATTTTGTGAGGATTTGAGCCTGATCATCTGTCATTTGGGTTTATCACAAGGGATTTATTGTATCCCTGCAGATGTATTGCATTGGATTGCCCAAGCTATTAAACTACCACCAGGCTGAGGTTTTGTGTCTACTCCCTCTCCAAGCTCACCCCATCAGGGCCCAGGCTTCCTTGGCAGCTTTCCTATATAGCTTTCCACTCAGTGTTGTCTGTGAAGCTGCTATGTGGTCCTCCTCAGATACCTTCAGTCACCATTGTGCTGTAGACACAGACAACAGAAGGGATGCAGCTGTTGGAAACGCTGTCCTGCACTCTCTGTTTCATTGACCAGTTCACTCCTGCCTCCCTTGGTGAGTAGTTTACTAAGCTCCCAGTGTGGGATTGCACAGAAGACCAAAGACAGAAACATGGTTGCACTTACCTGTTAACTGTTGTTTGTCAAACTGTCTTCTGTGCAGGCACATACACATTCCCTCCTGCCCCACTGTGAGTTGTTTTTTTATATATTGTTGGACTGCCAGCAGCTCAGGAGCACTGAGTGAAAATGGTACCCCTCCCTATTGGCATTTGACAGTTTCAGCAGGAATTTATCTCCTCTCATGTTGGGAGGTAGGAGAGCTTTTCCAGTCACTAGAAGCTAGGAAGTTCTCTCCAAGGCCAGCCTACACACATGCAGTCCCAGTCCCTACACAGAAGACAACCTCACAGACAACAGTTACAAGTACATACAATCTTGTTTTACAAGATGTTCTTATGGTAGCAACTCTAATGGCTTTGGGTTTGCTGCCATGAAGTAAGTTTTGCGTTGAGCCAGAAAAACATAGAGATCACAGGGGAAGGAGATGGTTGTAAATTACAAAAAAAAAAATTGTTTACAAGTTGTTTTTAAAGAATAAATAAAACTTGCTCGATGTGTCCCACTCTGAGAATAGCAGCCCTGCAGCTCTCAGGGAGAATGACGGTCAAGGGGAAACAGGATAACTTCCTGAAGAAAGGGCAAATTTTCCCTCAGAAGGGACCCCTTGTACAGTTGAACAGGTATACTTTTGCACCTCCTGGGCAGGAAGGGAAGGGGGCTCTTGGTAGCTGGTGATTCAATCCTTAGACATGTAGACAGATGGGTTGCAAACCCACGTACTAACTACATAGTGACTTGCCTGCCTGGTGCAGACATTATACACAGTCTAGATTGCCTAGCAGACTGTGCTGCAGAGGAGCCAGTGGCTGTGGTACATGTTGGCACCAACGATGTAGGGGAATGTAGTCATCTGGTCCTGGAGGAAAAATTTAGACTGCTAGGCAGGAGACTCAAGGCCAGGACCTCCAAGGTAGCCTTCTCAAAAGTGCTGCCTTTTCATGCACAGGGCCAGCTAGACAGGCACAAATTAGGAGTCTCAATGTGTGGATAAGATGATAGTGAAGAGAGGAGAGGTTTGTTAGGCACTGGGATACTTTTGGGAACAAGTAGGACTGGTACAAAAGAGATGGCCTCCACTTAACCCCAGAAGGAACCAAGGTGCTGGTGCTAAAAATCAAAAATATGGTAGAGCAGTTTTTAAACTAAATTCTGGGGGAAACTGACAGATGTAGTGTCTCTTGTTCAGGATGGCTCATCTATAAGAGATGAAGGGGTAGTTGTTACTTTTCTAGAAGAAAGTAGATTAGGACTGGCCACTGAGAGGGTAACAAACAATATTGACTGACTGGCATGGTCTAGAGACTACAGGACAAAGGTTGCAGACCTAACGTGTCTGGGGAATTATAGATTATATATAGGAAGTGATCCTGGACTTGGTCCTAAGTAATGCTCAACACCTGGTGAGAGATATAAATGTCATAACACCTATTATGTGTTTGTATCAGCGCCAAAAAGACTGACACAAACATATTTCATTAGAAGTGGTAACCTCTCAAATTAGGATTGTGAAGAAGAACCTGAAAAGGAGAGTCAAAGTTTGGAGGCTATTTAAAATGGCAATACTAGAAGCTCAGATAAAATGTATACCACAGGTTAGGAAAGGTATGAATAGATATTTTAAAAGGCCTGCATAGTTAACAAAGTAATGGAAGCAGTAAAAGGTAAGAAGGATTCCTTTAAGTTGTGGAAGACAAGTCTGAGTGAGGTAAATAAAAGAGATTATAGGCTTTGGCAACTAAAATGCAAGTTGGTAGACAGGCAAAATGGGACTATGAGGAACATATTGCAAAAAAACAAAACCAATAATAAATTTTTTTTCAAATACATTAGTAGCAGGAAACCAGCCAGGGAAGCAGTGGGACCCTTGGATGACCAATGGGTGAAAGGATTACTAAAGGATGATAGGAAAATGGCAGAAAAGCTACATGCATTTTTTGCCTCTGATTTAACTGTGGAAGATGGAAGGTACTTTTCCATTCCAGGGCTGCCAATTTTAGGAGAGATGTTAACAGATAAAATATACAGGGGATCTTTATTCAAATACTCTGGGAAGAACACCTTCAGGAAAAAGAAGGACACCAGACTTCAAGCTCTGAAATATATGAAGAATTTATTTAAGTCTTAGTCAATACATGCATTTAAAAGATTAGGGATAATATGTGATCCCAAAGTCACATGGCTGCATGGCTATAGCCTTTCCTATACTCAGGTTCCCTAGCCTATTACATTTGGTAAAAGCAAAGCCATTGTATAGATAGCAAAGAGCATTTCATCCTCACCTCTCCTATGGCTTCAGGTGGTTGTCTATGAAGAAATGGAGGGGCCAGGCTTCTCAGGGGGCTTGGTATTGCTGCCACTGCCAGATTAGATCCTCCTCCCAATTTATACTCTTCCCTAAGATGTCTGCCCCTTCCCTTGGACCAATCAGAGACAAGAAAGCTAGGCTTGGTCATCTTTTGGCTGGAAAGCACCAAAAACCCCTGTTACATAAGGAAACCACCTATTGTTGCCAAATATCAGCTCTGATAATTGGTACCAGAGAGGTCAATGAATTCTTTAAAAATCTCCATCTGATACCCTGGATCCCAATTCTCCTAATCTGGGACCACAGATTCTCCATGGGTGCTTGAGAACCCAATCTAACCCATTCTGATCATATTCATCAATACATATGTATCATAACAAAGCATACAGTCAATATATTTATGCACACAGGAGTTCAGAGATATATCTTCCCTCCCCCCCTATGTAAATATGTGTAAATATAAAAAGGAAAAGGCTATATGTGTATACAAGGAGTCCTATATAATCCCACAAAGATTCTGTGTAAGTAACTATGCTTGCTCTTCATTTCAATCTTATGATTTACTAATCATCAGATCCACTATAGTTCCCTAACCCCATCTATAATTTTCTAAAGCATCGTGCTATTTTATCTATAAAGAAAATCTAACAAGCCCTATACAAATCCATTTAATAAAAATCCCTTCTCTGTATCTATACTTAGATTCTGACAGGCTTTCCCCACTTGGCAATCTCTCTCTCTTTCATTCCCCCACCTTTCCTGTATTTCATTATGGCATTGAATAATTTCCTATAAAAACTCCTTAATTTAGAAGAAATCATTTCTTTTGGCCCTTTATCCTCATCTTTCCTCCAACAGGGTATACACAAACATCCATACATTATTCCATAAGATTCAAGCTGTTTGGCAATATTTCTCCATGCCAGACCCATTTTCCATACAAGGGCATTGTCAAAGTTCTCTTCCTCGATAAGATTAATAGACTTGTTTACCAGATCTTCCCTATTACACAACAAATCACTTCCAGATGTATTAAGGACACATTGTCAAGGTTCTCTATTTTATCACTTCCAGATGTTTTTGAGAACAAGTTGTTTTCGCCAATATCTCGCAGTTATACAACACGGAATGACTTCCAAATGTGTTTTGTCAATAGGTTACCTTCAATCAACCTTCTGTCAAAATGTATTCTCAGACCCAGATATTCTTTACTGAGGAAATCCAGGCCCTTTCACTTAACCAGTCATATAGAAACACCATATATATAAATCCAACAAAAGACCTGAATCAGATTGGGGTGATGAGAGACGAGGTCCTGCGACTGATGGGCAAAGAGATTGTGAGCCGCTCTGAGACTCTTCGGAGTGGAGGGCGGGATATAAATCCAATATCATCTTCTTCTTCATGACAAAAAATATGCAGTCTATCACTAAAATCTGTATCCTTTCCCAAGGACTGAATGTAGCTAATGTGACTCCTGTCTTTTAAAAAGGTTCCAAAGGAAATCTGGAAAATTACAGGTTGATCAGGCTGACGTCAACACCAAGTAAGTTGGTGGAATCTCGTATTAAAGATAGAATTAGTAAGCACAAAAGCTATTGAGGAAGAATCAGCATGTATTCTGTAGAGGAAGATCATGTCTCACTAACCTTTTAAAGCAGAGGTGTCAAACATGCATCCTGTGGGTTGAATCCCACCTGTGTAGGGCTTAAATCCAGATTCCAAGCCACTTCCTTCTGTTTCCTTTTCCAAGGCTGTTCCTGCAGCCACACAGTAGCTTGCTTTTTCCCCAGCTTCTTAGTGGCTCTTTATTTCCTGTTTCTTGCCCCCCCCCTCCCCTGCTCTCTCACACACAGGCACAGAGAGCTCTGTGTCTGTTTCCTGCTTTGTATGGAAGAGATACAAAGACAAGCCTCTGTTTTTCTCTCTCACACACAGACAGACACCCACAGAGAGAGCATTTGCTCCCTTCTCTGAGGCTGCTTCTCCTCTTTTAGGGAGGGAGGAAAGAGAGAAAGAGGAAACCATGGTGGAGTCCCATGAAGGCAGCTTCAAGACCTACATTTTATTCCAGGTATTTAGTGTGCAAGCACACTTCTTCTTTGGGGGGGGGGGGGAGATGAGTGAGTAGATGGATAGACAAGCAGTGTACATTGAGGTAATTATTTTGGATTATTCTGAAAAGTTGTTGGGGTTGGGTTTTTTTTTTAAAGATTGGATTTCTCTGTTTCTATCTAGATTTATTTTCTTTTAAAAAGACCCTGGTTAGGAATTATAACACTTGGATTGGCCCTTATATCTTGGAGAGTGGTGTGATTTCAGATGCCAAATGATAATGGCACACATTGGTAATGAGAGAGGAAAACTAGTTCTCAGTTCGGTTCAGGAGGATGTATTGTCTTCAGCTTTATTATCAATTGCAATTCAGCAGACTCTGTTTCTAATCTCCCTTTGAAATTCCTTAGTAAGAGCACTGCTACTCTTAGGTCAGCAACTGAATGTTGTGGTTTCTAATGTCAGTCTTATGTCCATTTATTTTTTGTATCCTCCTGGGTGGAATTAAGACCTAGGTTTCTTGTCTCATTACCAGCACTAGTATCTCCATGCCTACTACCCCTCTGTATATCACACCTAATACAATCAAGCCTGCTATTGTCATTCAGCTGCTATTGCCATTTGACATCTGAAATCATCTTTATAAAGTTTATATCTCCAGTCCAAGTTCCTCATCAAAGGCTCCTAGGTAAACCCAGCAGTCATAGGATCGGAGAAGTCCTTGTGGATTAAAAACTGGTTAATTAACAGGAAACAGAGGATTAATATAAATGGGCAGTTTTCACAGTGGAAGGTGGTAAGCAGTAAGGCACTGAGGGTTTGGTACTAGGCCCAGTGCTTTTTAACTTGTTCATTAATGATTTTGAGTTGGGATTAAGCTAAATTTGTGGATGACAAGTTGTTCAGGGCAGTAAGAACCAAGGAGGACTGTGAGGAGCTCCAGAGACTGGGCAAGTGGGCATCAGTGTGGCAAATGAGGCTCAGTGTGGACAAGTGCAAAGTAATGCACACTGGAGCAAAAAATAAAAAATAAAATCCTAACTGTAAATATACGGTGATGGTGACCAAAGTGGTGGTAACTGACCAGGAGCTAGATATTGGAGTCATGGTAGATAACTCACTGATCGACTCAGTGTGCAACTGCAGTTTTTAAAAAAGGCAAATGCTGTGCTGGGGGTTATTGGGAAGGGAATTGAAAACAGATCAGCTAGTATCATAATGGCCCTGTATAAATCAATGGTGTTGCCTCATTTGGAATGGGGGCCCTTTCTGTGTTCTGGTTTTAGTCCATAGTTTCCCAGCAATCAGGTTGTTATGCCTTTGATTCATATTATTTGCTTTCATTTGGCATCTGTTGAATTTCCTCGGTACCTCGTGCCTGGAATGTCACTCTCTGCGGATTATGTTTTCTGTATTTCCACCCCGGGGGTTGGGGGGGGGCGTTTTCGATCTGCAGCTGTCTAGTCTAGTTGGAGATGGAAAAGTTCCAATGCCATGGCAGCAACAAAGAAAGCCAAGACCACAGAAAGAGAAGCCAGAGGACCCCCCCCCCATTTAAAAAACCCATCAATAAAACTATTAATGTAGGAGAGGAGAGCTGAACAGGATCCTGATTGAACATTAATGGTGTTTTCTTCTGACGGCATGAGAACAGAGAACAGTGTACCTTTAAGAAAAACCAAAAACAGGGATTCACTCCGATGCCCTGAGAAACACACACATCACAACTTTCCGCTCCCTCCCTCTGTCATTCTGCAAAAGAATAAAAGGGAGGGGGTGAAATTCAGACCCCCACATGCAAGACTGACACATTCAGGAGCAGGGAATCCCCTAGTATTTCTTATATTTACTGATTCCTCCTTATGTTCTCTCTGGCTTTTTAAAAGTTTCCCTGTCCAGGAGGACACATCTTTCCCTTTTGTCTTTGGAGAAGGAGGGGGGGAACAGAATGGGGAGGGGATGTCAACCTAAAGAGAGAGGGCATTACAGGGGAGGGCAGTGGGCAGGCCTCGAAGAAGATCCGCCAGAGACATTCTACTTCTAAAAAGAGACCTAGATCAGATTAAACAGCTGACAAAAGGTCTGCTCCAAAAGGTGTTTTGGAAACCATGGGGAGAAAGGATGCTGAAAACCCTGTGAGTGCATAGTCCACCAAACAGAGAAACAGGAAGAAGCTCCAAGACAAAAGAACTCGAAGTGGGAGTTGGTGCAGAAGATGAATTTGAAAAGTGCTCAGAAACAGCATCAGAAGGTACCTCAAAAAGATATAGCACTAGAAACAGTGCAGAAAATGGCAACTAAAATGATTAAGGGGATGGAACACCTTGCCTATGAAGAAAGATTAAAGAAGTTAGGGCTCTTTAACTTGGAGAAATGATGATTGAGGGGTGACATGATCGAGATTTACAAAACTATGCACAGGCCAGAGAAAGCAGAGGTCTCCCTTTATCACAGTACGTGAGCACTCACTCTGACCTGGATAGCCTAGGCAAGTCTGATCTTGTCAGGTCTCAGAAGCTAAGCAGGATCAACTCTGGCAAGTACTTGGATGGGAGACCTCCTTGGAATACCAGAGCCAGATTTATTCAGCCACCTCTCTGAATATCCTCCATGCCCCCAATAGGGGTTAGTCACCAGAGGTTGCCATGACTTCCAAATGCACAAGCGCGCGCACACACACAAAATTAAAAAAGGATGTGTGAGCACTCAAATTATTGAGCAGTAGGCTTAGAATAGATAAAATGAAGTACTTCTTCACCCAAAGAGTAATAAACATGTGGAATTCACTGCTGCATGAAGTGGTGGTGGCTACAAGCATAGACAGTTTCAAGAGGGCATTGGATAAACATGGAGCAGAAGTCCATCAGTGGCTATTAGCCACAAGGTGTACTCTGTCTGGGGCAGTGATGCTCTGTATTCTTGCTGCTTGGGAGGCGACAGTGGGAGTCCTGGCCCTGCTACTGGACCTCCTCATGGCAGCTGGGTTTTGATCACTGGGAGACAGAGTGTTGGACTGGATGGGCAGGGCCTTTGGCTTGAACCAGCATGGCTTCTCTTATGTTCTTAACAGTCCAGCAACACAAGAAGCCTGACTAGTTAAATTTAAGCTTTAGGGTGTAGCTTCAGTTCTCTTTATTGCTTGCATATACAAACATGCTTTCACTGACTAGCACTAGGTTGTATTTCACACATACAGGATTCTACCAACACCAGCCTGCCCTTTCCCAAGAGTCAGACTAAACTTCATGAGGTCCACTTATCACAAGTGATGGACCTAACAACTGGATACTCTTATCGCAGAGGTGGAGCTAAACCACTGCCATGCTTCCAGGCAGACCTCAAACTATCTGAGGTCTTGCTATGTTTCCCTTCAATATTTCATTCCCTTCCCTCTGTAAAGTGATTGGATGCTAAAGAACCACTCTCATAGGCTCAGGGATGAAAAAACAGTGGCTATTTATCATCTCAGGGGCAGACCCAACCACCTATCCATCACCCTTCCTCTTTTTTTCTTTGGTTTGGAACAACAACTTTAAAAATTAAGGAGCTTCTAGAACGTATACATCATTCTAATTTGTATAGAGACAAAGCTGCAGTTAATGCTGATTCCCCCCCCTTCTGTTTCACAAAATCTGTACTCCAAAATCACTCTTATGGAAAGAGCACAGGTCAAACCACACTGATTGCAATAAGTGCATGAAACCTAGTCAATTAAGTGTATAGTATTTTGTTCTTTTATGACAAACCCCTTATGTATATAATGGAAAATGCTGGGACACATAGAGTGTTTGCTTCTCATGAAAGAAATAAGGAAGCCTTGACACACATATTGGAACTTTGGACTGTGGTCACAATATTGGTTTCAATCTTACTTGAATATCACAGAAGTAAAAATGTTCATGGTTTCAATCTGCACCTTCACCACAAGGTTACAGTCAGTTTGATATCAATAATTCATCCAAATAAAGTAATTTTTACACTCACAAGGGGGAGAGGACATAAGTGCAACTGGTGCAAGTGTTTACCTAATATATTGAACTTCCACTGGCTATGCTCCTTCTAGGTAGAGGCTCCTTACCTGAAGGAAGATGAAGAAGAAGAGGAAAGTGGATTTATACTTTGGCCTTCACTCAGTCCCAGAGGTGCTTACAATCTCCTTCCCTTCCTCCCCACAACAGACATCCTGTGAGGTAGGTGGGGCTGAGAGAGGTCTTTGACAACTGCTCTTGAGAGAACTGTGACTTGCCAAAGGTTACTCAGCAGCTGCATGCGGAGGAGTGGGGAATCAAACTTGGTTCTCCCAGATTAGAGTCCATGCTCTTAACCATTATACCAAACTGGCAAATAATGGTGCTAGTTGAAGATGGGCTGTGTGCCAGTCCTGAAGATTTAGACTTCGAACCTGCTGCATACCCCAGAAGGCAAAGGCCTTCCTGCATTCACACTTTACTTCTGATTTTAACTGAATTCGAGTTCTGACTTTTCTGCAAATGCTCTAATTCCATTCTGCACCACTGGTTTTCCTCCGGCTCTTTCCCAAGCAATCATTGAGTATGCAAATTAGGTATTCTGAAAGCCCTTGGTCACATGATTTTGCCTTTTCTGAGATTTGAGAGTTTTTTCCTTAGGCAGGAACAACCAAGTATTCCTTCCCATATAAGCCAGAGGGCCCAGGGTAGTGCCAGGGGGCCTCTCCAGACACTGGTGACTGGGCTTTCATCTCCCCGAGTGAGGAGGGGAGTGGCTGTAATGGAGGTGGAAGAGGACTGTAGCTGGGGAAATGTTGGGAAGGGTACTGGGTTCTGGTGGTCCAGATTCTTCTTTAGTTAGCAGAGTGCACAACGCTTTAATGCAGCAGTAAGGGCCAGATCCGTGGGGGGCGAAAGAGGGGGTGCCTGCCCCCGGCACCATCGGGGGGGGCACCAAATTAGCCACTCCACCCATGCTTTTTGGAGGAGTAAGTGAGGGCGTCCCAGTAATGTTTGCACTGTCCTTGGAGCTGAGGAGGATGCAAACACTGCCCCCACCCCTTTCTCCTCCCCCGCTCTGTGTGCACAGACCAGAGGAGGAGAAAGTGAGGGCATCCTGGTGGTGTTTGTGCCATCCTCGGAGCTCAGGATGGCACAAAAGTTGCCCCCGCCACTTTCTCCTCCGCTAGTCTGTGTGCACAGACCAGGGGAGGAGACAACAAGGGCATCCCGGCGGCATTTGTGCCATCCTCAAAGCTGAGGCCGGCACAAACACCACTCCCCCCCCCTTTCTCCTCCTTGGGTCTGTGTGCACAGACCCAGGGAGGAGAAAGTGAGGGCATTCACTCATGGTAATATAGTATCCATGGAATAATGTCTGCATCAAAAATACCCTCAACTAGAAAGTGGAACAAGACCAAAATCCAAGGCAAAAATGCATCCAGAAAAACTGGGATACAGCGAACCGAAAGCTTTATGGGCAAAAAGGAATGCAGAAGCAGCAACAAAAGCCAAGTGACATGTGAGGGAGGAAAGTGGGAGGGAATGCAGAACGAAATATAAAAGGCAACAGAGAAGCATGGAAGAGCAGAGGAAATGATGGGTGCAGAAGCAGCCAAAGTGAGTTTGGGGTTATATTCACATTAGAACAACTAATCCCCATCCAAATCATAGCCAATGTTTCATCTGTTTCCCTTTCCCCCCCACGTGGAGCAGTTCACATCCGGAGGAGAATACAACTGCTGAAATCTTAAAATGTGGATGGCAAGACTGAACATCAACATCTTGGGAATCAGTGAACTAAAATGGACAGGAATGGGTGAATTTAACTCAGAGGATAACTACATCTATTACTGTGGGCAAGAGTCCCATAGAAGAAATGTTGTGGCCTTTATAGTTAACAAGAGACTGAGAAAAGCAGTAATGGGATAAAATCTCAAAAATGACAACGATCTTGGTCCATATCCAAGGCAAACCATTCAATATCACAGTAATCCAAGTCTGTGCCCCAACCACTGACACGGAGGAGGCTGAAGAGGACCTGTTCTATGAAGATCTACACCTTATACAACTAGCATCAAAAAAAGATGTCCTCCTCATCATAGGGGACTGGAATGCCAAAGTAAGAAGTCAAAAGGTAACCAGAACAACTGACAAGTTTGGCCTTGGGCAAAGGCTATTAGAGTTTTGTCAAGAGAACAAGATGGTCATAGCAAACACCCTCTTCCAACAACCTAAAAGGTGACTACACATGGACATCACCTGATGGGCAACACAGAAATCAGATTGATTATATACTCTGCAGTCAAAGATGGAGAAGCTCCTTACAGTCAGCAAAAACAAGACCTGGAGCTGACTGCAGCTCACATCATGAGCTACGCATTGCAAAATTCAGACTTAAACTGAAGAAAACTGGGGAAGCCATTAGGCCATTCAGGCTTGACCTGGATCACATCCCTTATGAATATACAGAATATACAGTGGAGGTGAAGAATAGGTTCAAGGAACTAGAGTTGATAGAGTGCCTGAAGAACTATGGGCAGAGGTTCGTGACATTGTACAGAAGGCAGCAATCAGCACCATCCCACAGAAAAAGAAATGCAAGAAAGCAAAGTGGCTGTCTGATGAGGCTTTACAAATAGCTGAGGAAAGAAGGAAAGCGAAAGGCAAAGGTGAAAAGGAAAGATTCACCCAATTGATTGAAGATTTCCAGAGAACAGCAAGGAGAGATAAGGGATGTTTTTACACTGGCAGTTTGAGACTCTCTATTTCCGCATTGTAAACTCACCTTTTACATTACATAACATTCTCATAACTGTTTCGCATCATTGCTTCTCAAGGCATTTACATTTGTTTCAGTGAGATGGGTTTCAACGCCGCCGCAAAAGCGTTTTTCTCGAGACAAGTTTTGGTCTGGTCTTTTCTCTACAGGCATTTCAAACTTGTATTGTAAAAGTTTTCCTGCATTTTAAAAGACTCGTCCAAAAGCTGCCACAAGGTGCAGTAATTTGCATGAGAACTGACAGCACTTGAAATTTTTACATATCATTGCTTGCCTCATCTACTGATTTAAATTTGTATTGTTTTTGCAGTGTTGACACGATTTCCAAGTAATCGTATACATTTAACTAAGCACTAAGCATTTAACTAAGACTGCCCTCTGATCAGAGACACCCCCCCCCCAAATTGAAACACTTAAATGTAAAAGGAAAATAATTAAAGCGGAACAGTGGCAGGCATTTTGAAGGCTCTAAAACTCTGGATCAAACTGAATGTAAAAACACCCAAGGAGGCCTCCCTGAAGGAACAATGCAAAGCAATAGAGTAAAATAATAGAATGTGAAGGACAAGAGATCTCTTCAAGAAAACTGGAGAAATCAAGGGAATGTTTAGTGCAAAGATGACCATGATAAACGACAAAAACTGTAAGGACCTAACAGAAGCAGAAGAGATTAGGAAGAGGTAGCAAGAATACACAGGAATATTATACAAGAAGGATCTCAATGTACTTGACAACCATGACGGTGATATCGCTGATCTTGAGCCAGGCATCCTTGAATGTGAAGTCAAATGGGCCTTAGAAAGCATTACTAACAACAAAGTGAGCGGAGATGACGGTATCCCAGTTGAGCTATTCAAAGTCCTAAAAGACGATGCTGTTAAAGTGATGCATACATTATGTCAGTAAATCTGGAAAACGTAACAGTGGCCACAGAATTGGAAAAGGTTAGTTTATATTCCAATCCCAAAGAAGGGCAATGCCAAGGAATGTTCAAGCATGGGAGTATCAGAAAAATGTCTATTTCTGCTTCATTGACTATGCTAAAGCCTTTGATTGTGTAGATCACAACAAACTGTGGCAAGTCCTTAAAGAGATGGGAGTACCAGCCCACCTTACCTGTTTCCTGAGAAACCTGTATAAGGGTCAAGAAGCAACTGTCAGAATGGGATATGGAACAACTGATTGGTTTAGAATAGGAAAAGGAGTTTGACAAGGATGTATATTGTCACCCTGCTTATTTAATTTATATGCAGAGTACATCATGTGGAATGCTGACCAGGATGAAGCACAAGCCAGAATTAAGACTGCCGGGAAAAACATCAACAACCTCAGATATGCAGATGACACCACTCTAATGGCAGAAAGTGAGGAGGACCTAAAGAACCTCTTGTTGAGGGTGAAAGAGGAGAGCACAAAAGTAGGCTTGAAACTCAACATCAAAAAAATTAAGATCATGGCATCCGGCCCCATCACACCATGGCAAATAGAAGGGGAAGACATGGAAGGAATGGCAGACTTCACATTTCTGGCATCCAAGATCACTGCAGATGGTGACTGTAGCCATGGAATTAAAAGATGTTTGCTTCTTGGGAGGACAGCTATGGTGAACCTATAATAAAAAGTAGAGACATCACCCTGCCAACAAAAGTCCATATAGTCAAAGCAATGGTATTCCCAGTAGTAATGTATGGCTGTGAGAGTTGGACGGCCAAGCGCAGAAGAATAGATGCTTTTGAGCTGTGGTGCAGGAGAAGAATCTTGAGAGTCCTTTGGACTGCAAGAAGATCAAATAAGTCAGTCCTAAGGGAAATCAACCCTGACTGTTCCCTGGAAGGTGAGATGCTGAAGCTCAAACACTTTGGCCACCAAATGAGAAGGGAGCACTCACTGGAGAAAATCCTGATGCTGGGATTGACAGAAGGCAAAAGAAGAAGGGGATGGCAAAAGATGAGATGGCTGGCCAGTGTTACAGATGCAACAAACACGAATTTGAGCAAACTTCGGAGGATGGTAGAAGATAAGAGGCCTGGCATGACTTTGTCCTTGGGGTCGCAGAGTCGGACTCGACTGTGTGACTGAACAACAATCTTAAAATGGGCAATGGGCAGTGCAAGATCCTGCACGGCTTCAGATTGTTGCTGAGTGGGGCTTTCTGTGTTAATGAGCAGCTGCTCACATGCACAGTTTACGGAAACACTGGTCATAATGTGTGAAAATACTTACAGTGAGGAACTCCATTATTACATTGCAAGGCTTCATCATGTCCCTAATCCTCCTTCTCAGCAGCCCCTGGAGAAGATTTATAGATCTATATGTTTAGCTGGGGAGGCTGAATGTTATCTTTACTGCTGTGTTATAGCTGGGGAGGCTGAATCTTTACAGAAATGTGTACATCTCTGTCCACTGAGTGGTGCTAAACTGCTGGAATGAAATTATCACCTATGTGTGGATAGTGCTTTGACTGATGAATTATTGAGCCAACTGATTTATTAACAATTGCATATGACAGGCCTAAATGGCAATTGATGCTACATTTCCTAGGGTGTTTAGTTACATGTTTTATCTACTTCATTTATACTGTGGTTTTCTCAACAATAGGGATGCAAAGTGGCTTCAAACATTCTCCTCACCTCCATTTTTACCCTCACAACAATCCTATGAGGTGGGTTACAGTGAGTGAGTGTGTGATTGGCCCAAGGTCTCTTAGCAACCTTCAGTTCAATGTGATTTGAACCTGGGTCTCCCAGATCCTACTCTGATGCTCTAACTACTACACACCATCACAACACACATTAATACTGAATGTCTGCCATGAAATTTTGTAACATGCGGGCACCCTTTCCCGAATAGTACCAGTTTTGTGTCTCAAACAGAAACAAGTCTTTTTGCTAGCTGGCCTCACATCTCCATTTGTTGCACTCCATTTGTTGAGAAAATAGGGATCTATCAAATTAAAGTATCTATGTGTTAGATAGCATATCGCTGTTTGTTCAGAATCTAGCACAAGGGTCCCCAACTCCCTGGCCGCAGACCGGTACCGGTCCATGGCCTTTTAGCAACCGGACCACACAGCCTCGCTGCCCCACCCCCTGCAGCGCCTCCTCCCCCCTCTGTGGGAAGGAAGTGGGGAGGAGGCAAGTGCAGTGCCGCTTTTTCAGCGGGTGCTTGCTGCTGCCGTGGTTTTCCCAACGATCAGCTGATTGGTGGGAGGTTGGCCTTTAAAGAACCCAGGAGGTGCTTCACCGTCCCTTAAAATTGTAAAAACAGAGGAAGCAGGAGGCGCTGCAGGGGGGCAGGGGGCTAAATTCGGTGCCCCCACCCTGCTGGGCCTGGGGCTGTGGTGGGTGGCCAGCTTTGGGGCCAGTCCCTGGTGCCAAAAAGGTTGGAGGCTACTGATCTAGCATACTCTCTTCCTAGAAATGGCTTCAACCAGCTGCTGGATAGATTTTTAAATAAAATAATGCAGAAGGAGCCAAGACACAACACCAGATAATTGCCAAGTGTCTCTACATTCCTATAATTGTTTCAAAGTTCCCTAATGTTAACAATTGGCAAGGAAATGAAACTACAGTTGTTTTACATCTTCCTAACTGTACCAGTAATATAAACATGGTTACTTTAAAAATGAGTGGCTCCTTGTTCACTGCCAAGAGTTGCAACAGGAATGGTGATAGTATGAATGCAAACACAGATTCCTAAATTACTAATTCCTATTCTGGCATGACTTATTTTTCTTTCAGGGGCTGAAGAATGAATTAGACTTATGATAGTAATACACAAAACACCCAAACATTCTATCATTCTTAAAGAGGCAATGATAGGGCACAAGTAATTCCTTTTAAAATGGCATCCTCAGGCACAAAATTAGGACATGTGTACATATAATGGCAAATTGCTATTAATTCCATGTACTTATTAGTTGCTATAGTGATTTCCTTTTTAAAATGGAGCCAGTGCCATGTAGTGGTTAGAGAGGCTAGCATCTGGGAGACCCAAGTTCCAGTCTCCACTCTGCCATGGAAGCTTGCTTGGTGATCCTGGGTAAGTCACATATGCTCAGCCTAGCCTACCTCACAGGGTTATTGTAGGGATAAAATTAAAGACAGAAAAATGATGCAATATGCTACAGGTCCCCATTAAAGAGAAAGATGTGGTATAAAGTAAACAATTAAATACAAAACAAGTTTAGGTAAATAGAAAAAAACACTACATGGGGGTGTCAAACATGCCACCCACAGAATGGATCTGGCCCCCATAAGGCTTGAATGCACCCTGCAAGCAACTGGCTGATGTCTGCTTCCTTCTTCCTTTTGCTTCCTTCTGCATCACAGCTTGCTTAGCCAGGATCTCTCAATTGCACAGGACCTACATAGCAAAGCCTCTCTTCCTTCCATTGGCTGAAGGCTCCTCTCTTGGGGAGGAAGACAGGGAGGAGGGGGAAAGAGAGCTTGCTTTGCCAGGCTCTCTCAGTCGTGTAGCAGAGGTACTGAGCCAAGCCTCTCTTCCGCCTATTGGCTGAGGTTCTCCTACTCCTCATCCTGGGGAGGGAGGGAAAGAGTGAGAGTTTACTCTGCCCAGTTCACTCAATTGTACTGGAAAGATATAAAGAAAGCACCTTTAAGACCAACAAAGATTTATTCAAGGTATAAGCTTTTTGCCTTCAGAGAGAGACTGTGTGTTGGGCTCCTTATGCTGTGGCTCTCCTAGGTGAAACTGGGTCCACCTCCTCTTTGTTACTGTATTCATGCCCCCATGATCCAGTCTTTCTCAGTAGGAAAGCAATGTGAACTATTTAGATGAGGAATAACAACAAGCCAGTGAAGTGAATTAGGCTCAGAGTGTGTGTCCAGACCAACTTCACACAACACATTTATTTTGTAGACTGGGGTTTTTGAACCTAGGCATCCCAGATAGCAGGCTGATACTGACCACTATACATTGCTGTCTCTCTGTTCTTGCACTGCTACATAGAAGTTGTAGTTATTTCTCTGGGGAAGACTACAGTTTTGTAGACAGACACATAGCCCTCAGTCTGTGTCCTGGTGCCTTCTAGCCCCACTGGTAAACCTCCTGATGGCACTTTTTTTTTGGCCACTGTGTGACACAGAGCGTTGGACTGGATGGGCCATTGGCCTGATCCAACATGGCTTCTCTTATGTTCTTATGCCTTCACATGCTCTTGAACAGCGCACAAAGCAACTTATGTACAAAAGTTCACAATGCCCAGCTGTTTCATGTTTTCCTATGGGTCTTAGGCTCAAAGGATTGGCCATGAGATTTCTATAACGAGTGTCAATACATCAAAAGTAGGTTTGCAGTTTACAGATACACACCTGAACAACATACTCAAGATTGCTACAGCACAGACATTGTCTCCAGATTTTGATGCAATAATTTAGAGTAAGAGGTGTCATTTATCAGAGACTGTTAAAGGAACAAAATATTGCAAGAGTGCTAATGTTCTAAGCATGTTTTTAGGGTTTTTTTAAAAAAATATTTGTTTGTGTCCTTTATAAAGTTTCTATCTCCATTAGCCATTACATTTTATGACAAATATGGCTTGGTCTGACAAGGTCTCATTTGTGTCAGATCCACCCCTCATAAATAAGTTCAACATCTCTGCCCTACAAGATATCATTTCACACATTTTGGCAGTTTGCACTGTTCTTTGTGACAAAATCCTAAAATATAATGCCACCAAACATACACAATTTTGTATTGAAATAATCTGATTCCATGGGCTTGAAAAGAGTGGACCCATTGATCTAGATTATTACAGCAAACATAATTTTAAAAGAAAGAATAATAGATAAAGCAATACAGTCAGTCATAGAGAAAGGACATCAACAGTGCAATCCTATGCAGAGTTGCTACAAGCTAAGCTCACTGAACTCAAATGGGAAAGGTCACGATAGGATCTAGAAAGTTCCAGAGAGCTAAATTATGGAAAACAGTGCACAGAATGAAGGAGTGGAGCCAGCGCCTTTCTGCTCAGTTCATTTCTAGCCAAAGTAGTGACTAGCAACAGGAAGAGTTGATTTTTAATTTTGTTCTCATGAAGTGTCATATTGCTCCAGCAACATTCCTGAATTATATGAAGAATATAATGATGAGTTTTGCTAGAAATGTATCAAAAAGCAAGCACATTCAGGGAAAATGTCTCAAATCTATCTTAAGAAATATTACATAGAAAGTACTAAATCTAGTTCTCAGAATGTTCACCCTGTGTCCATCTCTCCACCAAAACTCCCATTCTTCTGTCTCAGATACATCATCCTACTCTTATCTCTATCAGCAAGTCTTACAACATTTCAAAATCACTTCTCAACATCCAGGGTCAGGTTCTGCAGGTTACACTATCCACTGAATGCCACAACCAATTCATCTCACTTCAGAAGTCCCCAGTGTGGCACCTATTAGCACCTTGGCTCTCCCTGGCATCTGATGCTTGCCAAATGTGTTTGTTTGTTTTTAACGCGAGAGGGGCCAGGCTTCTAAATGATCATTGGAACATAAGAACATAAGAGAAGCCATGTTAGATCAGGCCAACGGCCCATCCAGTCCAATACTCTGTGTCACACAGTGGCCAAAAAAAATTATATACACACACACACACACATATATACACATATATATATACACGCTGTGGCTAATAGCCACTGATGGACCTCTGCTCCATATTTTTATCTAACCCCCCTTTGAAGCTGGCTATGCTTGTAGCCGCCGCCACCTCCTGTGGCAGTGAATTCCACATGTTAATCACCCTTTGGGTGAAGAAGTACTTCCTTTTATTTGTTTTAACCCGACTGCTCAGCAATTTCATCAAATGCCCATGAGTTCTTGTATTGTGAGAAAGGGAGAAAAGTACTTCTTTCTCTACTTTCTCCATCCCATGCATAATCTTGTAAACCTCTATCATGTCACCCCGCAGTCGACGTTCTTCCAAGCTAAAGAGCCCCAAGCGTTTCAACCTTTCTTCATAGGGAAAGTGTTCCAACTCTTTAATCATTCTAGTTGCCCTTTTCTGGACTTTTTCCAATGCTATAATATCCTTTTTGAGGTGCGGTGACCAGAATTGTACACAATATTCCAAATGAGACTGCACCATCGATTTATACAGGGGCATTATGATACTGGCTGATTTGTTTTCAATTCCCTTCCTAATAATTCCCAGCATGGCGTTGGCCTTTTTTATTGCAATCGCACACTGTCTTGACATTTTCAGTGAGTTATCTACCACAACCCCAAGATCTCTCTCTTGGTCATTCTCTGCCAGATCACACCCCATCAACTTGTATTTGTAGCTGGGATTTTTGTCCCCAATGTGCATCACTTAGCACTTGGCCACATTGAACCTCATTTGCCATGTTGACGCCCACTCACCCAGCCTCAACAGATCCCTTTGGAGTGCCTCACAATCTTCTCGGGTTCTCACCACCCTGAACAATTTAGTGTCATCTGCAAACCTGGCCACTTCACAAACAGGAAAGGCACAAACAGGTATAAGAGAAGACCTTCATGGTTAACAAAGAAAGTAATGGAAGCTGTAAAAGGTAAGAAGGACTCCTTTAAGCAGTGGAAAGCTAGTTCAAGTGAGCTTAATAAAAGGGAACACAGGCTGTGGCAAATCTAATTGCGTATACAGATTATTTTTTTTAAGTTGGCTTGGCAGCAGCTGCCACCACGGCACAAAGATCTTTATTATGTGACTGAAGGCAAGCTGTGTGAATGCAGGAAAAATACTTTGAAACAATATTAATTTCAAAAGGTATCTTGTTGAACAGAACTTCTGTCTAAAATGTCAAATAGTTACTATTATTTACACTTAAGCTTACTTCCTGACATTTTATGGTTAGCTCCACCTCGAGCAGCAGTCATTTTTTTGGTTCCAGATACCACCCTGTATTCCAAGGTGCCCACTGACTGACAAAGGTTGAGAACCCTGGTCTATTGGTTCACTTTCTTCCATGTAGTCCTCTGCTTGGTTGTCCAGTTCTTCAAGATCCAAATTTCAAAGGCATCTAGTTAAGGGACTTCTGCCAACACTGAGTTTCTTCTTCTTGTGCTGTGCATGACACTCTGCATCATTTTCAAGTGTATGTTTTCATAAGAGCTCATCTTCACATGAAGGACTTTTGAATCTTTCTTTATTAAATAAGTGACTGGTAGGCACACATTCCCACCAAACATACTGAAGTTCAGGAGCACATAGTCTCAATTCACTAGTTCTTTTTATCAGCTTGAACATCTACTCAGTTGTCTCAGGAGTTCCACCCAGTTCTCCCATGGCTTGTCTTCCTCCTACTCAACATCAAGGTTGATGCAGAATTACTCACTGGCATATCCAGTACAGCCAGTTGCAATGATTCAGAGGTTGTTAGCTGTCATGGCATTAATCACCTCTGTGATCTCTAATATCAGACTTTGTATATATCCCATATAATTGTGATTTCTGAAAATCTTCCCTCCACAGCACCAATCTCCCAAGTAGTAGTAGCAGTAGCAGCTCTTCTGTTGCTATTGCTCCACCTCCTCCTCTGTGTGGTTGTGTGTGTGCATGTCTGTATGTGCATGCCTGGAAGCCATGGCTGACTTCTGGTGACCCCTAGTGGGGCTTGGAGGGAAGGGATGCTCACGGAGGTGGCTTTCCATTGCCTGCCCCTGGGTCAGCCCTACTTAGCTTTCAAGATCTGAAGAGTTTGGGTTTGCCTGGACTATCCAGACAAGGCACCAAGCAGATTCTTCATGTGCCCAAGCCAGTCAAAATTTCTTTAGGGGGCTCTTCTGCCTACTAGAAACCATACTTATTAACAATGCTTCTAATTGAATCCTCCCACATCCATATTTTTCATGGAACTAAATGCAGTAGAACTGGCTATTCTTTTGAGTACGAATGGGCATTGCTATTTAAATTACAAAAATACCCTGACAAAATTCTGCTAAACAAACTGGATAGGACATATTCCCCCCTTCCCCATATATCACAAAATAACAATGTACATTTGGGATGGTTCTGCATTCTTTGCCATTCATGTTATGGACAGGATGAACAGACAGATTCTCATAACAAAGCTTGCCATCTTCTGGACTATAAACAATCTTGTTGTCCAATATATTTTCACCTGCAAGGAACTCCAGTCATCTTCTTTCTCCCCCCCAGCCCCCCCCCCCCCAGTTTATTGTATTTTCTACCAAAATATATACCATACCTATCACAATCATGTTGCTTACTTACAGCAAATAATATAACTAAAACAAAGAGTGTAATAAGTCACAGAATCATAGAGTTGGAAGGGGCCATACCGACCATCTAGTCCAATCCCTTGCTCCATGCAGGATCAGCCTAACATATAACAACTAATGAAATATGCCTATAACTATTATTAAAACTGAATAAAAAGCTAGTGTAAATCCATTTGACTCCATTAGA
The DNA here is from genome assembly GCF_032191835.1 of Heteronotia binoei. Classification (NCBI taxonomy): domain Eukaryota; kingdom Metazoa; phylum Chordata; class Lepidosauria; order Squamata; family Gekkonidae; genus Heteronotia; species Heteronotia binoei. The sequence continues at coordinate 112,592,597 of NC_083226.1, read as the reverse complement.
AGACATTACCACAAAGACAAGTCATTCATTACATTAGGAATTGCTTCTTGTGAGGTTAGATATGCTAGAATAGGAGACCAGACAGCATAGAAATTAGAAGCAAAGAGAGGACATTCAAACTGAGTAGTGTTGTCTGTTATCTATGCCATAATGTAGGTAGACCACAGTTTTGTATGTCAGAGGTTAATATCTGGATGTTTATCTGATGTGGCCACAGCTGTCCTAGCAACTAACAAAAGGAAGGAGATAGTTTCCTTTGGTAAACATTCAGAAGAAATCCCTCCAGTTAACTAATTGTTTTGGTGTGTATTCTATATTTATGTTGGTAATGTTGTGGATTCTTGTTAATATTTCTTTCCTAAACCTCGTAAACTGGGGCAGAAGGCCCAACAATGTAGATAGTCCTCTTGCAAGCTGCATTTTCTCCAATATTTAGGTGTCACTGGAGAAATCATGTGAGTCAGCTTTTGTGGAGTCAGGTACCATAACTACCCAGCTACTGCTGGGCCACTGTGGGAAATGCTATAGACTGATAGATTTGAATTGGAACAGCAACCAATGAGCGGCCTTGGTGTGAAATTTGACGGCCGTGATTTGGTATGGGAATCGGGGGGGGGGGGAGTGTTGTTCGTGTAGGTGTATAAACCAATAAAGCATGTTCCTGTTTGAACTCCAGCACATCGAACCCAGTATTTAACACTGGCAACGAGGATGGGATCCTGTTGAGTCAGCCTATCACTCATCTGCACTGCATGCAACGCACATCACTCCAGTGTCTTCTACAAAGACCAGGGATCACTCCTGTTTTCTAGAAGCTATTTCCCTTCTTAACTGGGCAAGGATCACTTCTCTTTGTCTTGAATGAAAATTCTCCTTGATCTGCTCGCTACCTAGATCAGGGCTGTCAAACATGCAGTTTGGGGGCTGGATCAGGCCCCTGAGCAACTGACTGTCATCTGCTTCCTTCTCCCTCTCTCTTGCTTCCTTCTGCATCACAGCTTGCTTTGTCAGACTTGCTCATAAATCGATGGTGCGGTCTCATTTGGAGTACTGTGTGCAGTTCTGGTCGCCACACCTCAAAAAGGATATTATAGCGTTGGAGAAAGTCCAGAAAAGGGCAACTAGAATGATTAAAGGACTGGAGCACTTTCCCTATGAAGAAAGGTTGAAACGCTTGGGGCTCTTTAGCTTGGAGAAACGTCGACTGCGGCGTGACATGATAGAGGTTTACAAGATAATGCATGGGATGGAGAAAGTAGAGAAAGAAATACTTTTCTCCCTTTCTCACAATACAAGAACTCGTGGGCATTCGATGAAATTGCTGAGCAGACAGGTTAAAACGGATAAAAGGAAGTACTTCTTCACCCAAAGGGTGATTAACATGTGGAATTCACTGCCACAGGAGGTGGTGGCGGCCACAAGTATAGCCACCTTCAAGAGGGGTTTAGATAAAAATATGGAGCAGAGGTCCATCAGTGGCTATTAGCCACAGTGTGTGTGTATATATTCAATTTTTTGCCACTGTGTGACACAGAGTGTTGGACTGGATGGGCAGTTGGCCTGATCAAACATGGCTTCTCTTATATTCTTAATTGCACAGGAGCTACAGAGCAAAACCTCTGTTTTCTCCATTGGCTGAGGCTCCTCCCTTGGGGAAGAAGGGGGAAGGAAAGAGCCAGAGCTTCCTTTGCCCAGTTCCCTGGATCACATGGGAGAAATACAAAGAAAGCACCTTTAAGTCCAATGAGTGCTAATGGTGCTAATGTTTTATGCATGTTTAAAGTTTATATATATAAACTACTACTACCTTTTTCTGCAGCAAATCTTCATTTATCCGCCATCTTAAAGTCTTTTTAATGGGTTTTGCAGACCACATTAATGGATTATGGTCTGCCCCTATTTTAGGAAGAATCTCTATTTTTTTCGTTATAAATCCCAGATTTTTTTGTAATCTATAACATATCAATTCTTGAGAAAGAATTATGTCTTGCTGAAAAGAAAGTGTAGTTAAATTCCCTCCATGCATCTTCCAGATTTTCTTGTTTACCTAATTAAAAAAATGACTTTGGTCGTTTTTCTTCATTATTTTTTTTCCCAGATCTGTCCAAAATATTTTTAACTGTTCCATTAAAATCTATTAACATAATTTGCTCATATGTCACTTGATCTAATTGTTGCATAATGTCCTTAAAAAAGAGAGTCTTTTGCTCCATTTGGGACATACAGTCCCAATAACAAAGTTCTTTTATGATTCAACACCACTTCCACTGCAATAAATCTACCGCCATCGTCTTTAAAAATCAATTTTGGGTCTAATTCTTGCTTAATGTAAAAAACCACACCCCTTTTTTTCTCCTTATCCAATGAGCAAAATTCCACACCAAGTTGTTTATTCCATAAAAATTTATAATCCCATTTGTTTGATGTGTACTTCTTGTTAGCAAATTATATTACATTTTTGTTTCCCAATCCAATGAAAAGTTGCCCTTCTTTTTTGTGGTGAATTAAGTCCATTTACATTCCAAGATATTAATTTGTAATTCATCATGGTTTTCTATTTTTAATCTATACCCCAAATTCTTTATGTTCCTCCAAAAACTTCGTCATGTCTTGAGTGCTTGTAATGGTAAATCTATTTCCTTTGTATTCAAAACTTAGACCCTCTGGAAGTATCCATCTGTATCTCATTTCATTTTCTCTCAGCTTGTCTGTCAGTTTTTTATACAATCTTCTGTCATTTATAACTTTCCTTGGCAATTCTTTCATGATTCTTACACTACTGCCATCCACCTCCAGTGTATTTTCAAATTGTTTACTTAGAATCCTTCCCACCATATCTCTTGTCACAAATCTCACTACCACATCCTTTGGTAGTTTATTTTTCCTTGCATAATCTGAATTAGCCCTGTAGATATAGTCATAAAAATAACTGGTTTCATCAGACTCATCTTCCAAAAATTCAGCAATGATTTTTATTATATATGTCCTTAAATCAGTCCCATCCAATTAAGGCACCCCTCTCAAAAGTATCTGATTTTCCATTAGTTTACAATCTTGTAGTACTGCTTTCGCCTGTATTTTTTTAATAGTGGAATCCACTGTGTCTATTCTTACATCATGGTCTTTCACCTTTTCTTCAACCTCCTGCACTTTCTTTAACACTGCTTGGGAATCTTTTCTGAGAACTTCTATATCTTGTTTTAATTCCTTCTTACATTCAGTTATAGAGTCTTTTATCACTTTAGCCAATCTTGCCTCCATGGCTTCCATTTGTTCCTGCAGTTTAGACATCCTAGCAGATCCCAAGCAAGACCAGCTCCTGGCTCCTCCTAGCTAGCAGCCTGACAGTTAGGCACCCACCAGATGGGCCCTGCAAGGGGGGGCAACAATCGAGGGATAGTGAGTGAGCTGCCCTCCTTTTCCCTCCCCAATTAAGCTAGAAGATGTTGGTCTGGCACCCAGGGAAGCTTTTGGGGCCATCCATCCATGGCTGAGGGGAGCCTCTTCTTCTCCTTCAGTATTGCTTTTTACCTCCCTCCTCCCCTTTCTCCTTTTTTTCTGTTCCATTTTCTCCCCTTTTAAAATTCTTTTTCACTTTTTCTTCCCTCCTCCTCTAGAAATCCCTGTAGTTTTTAACTCTAGGAGTAAACTCTGTAAAGACTCAGTATGGGCAGTCCATGAACTCACTTCTTTGCAGACCAGCCTTTCTTTCATCATTGATGCATTTCTTCCCCCCGCCCCCCCCCCCCCGCCAATTTTGCTGCATAAACTGAGCAAACCCCACCCCCACCCCAAAAAGAACCTATCTATGGAGCTGGGAGAGTTTCATTAGATACAAATGCGCAAACCTCTCCTCTTACAGGGGAGGGGATGGAGAGCAAGAGCAGAAGATAGTTTTATAAAACCAACTGAAGAGTCCAGCAGTGCCTTAATTAACTTTAGTTAAATTAACCAGTGCCTCCCAAGAAATGTAAATGCCTCCCACTTAAAATTTTCTGGCTACAGGTCTGTGTCCCAGCATAAATGAGAAGATCTATGCGGTCTAGCATAAGGATGAAAAGGCTTTCTCTGGAAGACGTGGACAGGATCTTGACTGCAGTGAAGCCTACCACTTGTCCTCTACCAGTGTTTCCCATTTGCAGAGTCGTGACCCGGTACTGGGCCACGGAAGCCTCAGCACTGGGTCACAAGAAAAGCCAAAGCTAGCCCCACCCCCAGCAAAGCTAGCCCCGCCCCTCTCTGTGTTGTGCAGAGAAGAGCTGTGCTGCCTCTCCATCCTTCTCCCTTGCTCCCAGTGTTTGAGAGAAAAGCTGGCATCCATTAGCAATTTAGACACATGAAGTGTTCTTCAAGTTATGAGCTTTCATGTGCCTTGCAGTATGTTCTTTTGGGGAGATTTCCCCAGGAGGCCTGGGCAGCAAAGGTGTGTGTGTGTGTGTTTTTCAGCTGGGAGGGGCAGGAAGTGGGCATTCCAGTAGCTGTTTTTTTTTGGGGGGGGGGGGTTACCAAACAACCCCTGGGCAGACTTTTTGCTGGCTGGGGTTATCTGCTGGTGAGGAAGGCCTTTCTTTCTTTCTTTCTTTCTTTCTTTCTTTCTTTCTTTCTTTCTTTCTTTCTTTCTTTCTTTCTTTCTTTCTTTCTTTCTTTCTTTCTTTCTTTCTTTCTTTCTTCCTTCCTTCCTTCCTTCCTTCCTTCCTTCCTTCCTTCCTTCCTTCCTTCCTTCCTTGCAAGTGATGCTCTGTATGTATTCTTGGCACTGCGGGGGGGGGGGGAGAAGCAACAGTGGGAGGACTTCTAGAGCCCTGGCCCCACTGGTGGACATTCTGGTGATTTTGGGGCATTGTATGAGGGAATTTTGGACTGAATAGTCCACTGACCTGATCCAACATGGCTCCTTTTATGTTTATGTTCTTTCTTTCAATTTCTTTCTTTTCTTTTCTTTTCTTTTCTTTTCCTTTCCTTCCATTTCATTCTTTCCTTTCCTTTTTCTTTCTTTCCTTCCACTTTTGCTGGATGAAACTTTTCTGTTCATTATACTGTTGTTGCAGACATAGGAGCTCTACCCATGAAAAGTTGGCACTGCAGTTGTAGCCAGGTGGCCTTCTATGAGATTTCTGTGTGAGTGAGTGAGAGTAAGAGGTGTGGGGCAGAAAGAGCTTATTGGAGATTTCTGTGGTATATCTCAACAGCACTGGAAGAGATGGTACTATGAACTTGGCACCATTTTACTGGTCCTGCTTTTAACAGCTGTCTGACACCAAAATTAAACTCCTCCTGTAGATATTAAAAAGGATGAAAGTAGTTCACTGGCTAAGTATCTGCAATACAGGTTGCTTTTAAAGGCATGGGAAACACAGCCAGTAAAAAGCTGCAGGCCCCTCATAAATATCCTTTTTAGAATAACTGCAGAAAAGCTTGTATGAACATATAACTTGAAATTAATTCATTAATGGCAGTACAATTCTCTGCTACCTTTCACAGCAATTTCCCCATGTTTCAACCAAAGAAAAGTATGAAAAATAGCTGTCGAAAGATTTTCTTGAAACCAAGCAAGCTTGGTTGTAGCTTGAGGTGGGGTTCCAGTAAGAGCAGCTGAAGGAAGGGCCTACTAAATGTGTCAGCATATTTTGAGGTAGAGCACCTGCCAGGGCCCAGTGTGGATGGTACACAGTGCTGGCATTCCTGATGGCAATGGCAACAGCACTCCCAACTGCATACACTGGCTGGTGCTGTTGAGGAAGGGATGTGTAGGTGGTGCAGGCAATTGAACATGGGCATTAGGAATGCTTGCAAGCTGGAGAAGAATACACAAAAAGATAGGTGCATGCAGGTGTAGGGGTGAAAAGAGAGGACCGCCCACTTTCCACCCCCATTTTGGCTCAGCATGAGTTTCAGAGAGATTTTTCTGAAAATGAATTTACTTCCGAAGAAGAGGCAGGTTTGGGGGAGTGCCCTGGAAGTGACATCACAGGAAAAGGTGGAGTTTTGGTTCAGTGTGTCCTGGAAGTGACATCACTTGGTCCTTGACAACACAGGAAATGTCATCATTCCTGTCTCCCGGCTCCACCCCCAAAGTCTCCTGGCTCCATCCCCAAATTTTAGTGGGCCATGAAGGAGAAGTGTAAAAATAACCGGGCCATGGGAAAAAAAAGTTTGGGAAACCCTGCTCTAGACCCATGCCCATCCTGGCTTGTTAAAGCAGGTGGTGCTGAAGTCTGGAGCCCTCTGGTTGATATTATTAGTAATCTGTCCCTGTCATCAGGGACTTTTCCAGTTAGGCTCAAAGAAGCAGTGGTACGTCTGCTTTTGAAGAACGGTCCCAGCCAATTACCGCCCAGTCTTGGATCTTCTGTTTCTGGGTAAGGTAATTGAGAAAGCGGAGCGGTTTCAAGCTTTCCTGGAGGACACCTCTATCCTTGACCCTTTCCAGTCCGGATTCCACCCTGGACATGGTATGGAGACTGTCTTGGTTGCCTTCACAGATGATCTCAGAAGGCATCTGGATCAAGGCGGGTCAGCACTGCTGCTATTGCTAGATCTTTCAGCAGCATTTGGCACAGTCGACTACAATCTAATGACCCACCACCTTGCTGATATAGGACTCCAGGGGATTGGCTTACAGTGGTTTTCCCCCTTTCTCCATGGTCGGGGACAAAGGGTGGCCCCTGGTGAGCAGACCTCTTTGCAACACCTACTTGAGTGTGGTGTACCACAAGGAGCTATTCTCTCACCAATGATGTTTAACATCTATATGTGCCCCCTTGCCAGGTTGCTCGAGGTTTTAGGCTGGGCTGTCACAAATATACAGATGACACCCAGCTCTGCTGATGGACGGCCATTCAGACATCACTCTGGAGCATTTGACTGGGGCCTTGGAAGCCATGGTTGGATGGTTGCGATAAAGCTGGCTGAAACGCAATCCAACCAAGATGAAGGTCCTGTGCCTGAACCTTGGGGGACTAGAGTTGGGCCTCCGACTCCCAGCCCTGGACGGTGCATCTCTTGCACCGGTTCAGAAGGTGGTGAGCCTGGGAGTGATACTGGATGCCTCACTTACCATGGAGGCCCAGATCACAGCAGTTGCTTGATCTGCCTTTCACCACCTTCAGCAGGCCAGGCAGCTGGCACCCTACCTATCCCCTCAGGATTTAGCTACTGTGCTCCATACAATGGCTACTTCCAGGTTGGATTACTGTAACTTGCTCTATGCAACTCTACCCTTGAGGAAAGTCTAGGTAGTGCAGAATGCAGCAGCATGGCTGTTAACTGCATTGCCTTTACGTGCAAGCATTCAGCCAGTCCTGCGCTTCAAGGTTTTGGTACTGACATTTAAAGCCTTACATGGTCTTAGACCAACATACCTGATGGACCGCCTTTCCCCATATACGCCTCTGAGGTCATTACGATCGGCTATGCAACACCTCCTGACCACCCCTAGCCCTAAGGACGTCTGACTTGCCTCAACCAGGGCCAGGGCCTTTTCAGCCCTGCCCACTGCCTAGTGGAATCAGCTCCCTATGAAGATCTGGGCCCTAGTGATGTCACTTCCGGGACACCTAACCCTAACCCTACCTGAGCTACTGCCATTTTGTAGGGCCTGCAAGACGGAGCTGTTCCACCGGGCCTATGGTTGAGGCAGTGGGCATCCTATTATTCCATCATTTGACCTCCCTTGTGATGACATGCTTTATTATAGTGCTATCTTATTGTTATTACCATCATTTAAGGTGGGCCTACAACTGGCTATTGATATGCTGTGCCCTGTCCGCCAGTGGTGCGTTTTATTGTTTTTTCTGTTAATTTTAATATGGTGTTTTAACTTTGATATGTAGGTTTTTTATTATTATATGCTGTGATCCGCCTTAAGCCTGTTTACGGGAAAAGGTGGAATATAAGCCTACTAAATAAATAAATAAAAAGCAGAATTAGTGCTTCACCAGGGCTGCAGCTTGCATTTATTGGGCTCTTGCCCATTTTTGGCTGATTTGTGGTAGCGCAGGATATGCAGTAGGATGTACAGTTGAAGTCATTCACCATGTGTTCAAGTCCATGTGGCTCTATTCAACCTCAAAGTTTGGATATCTCAGTGTGGATACATGAATTGACACCCTGAATCAAACGCAGAACTTGAGGCTACTTATAGTGGGTATTACGCCATGATTGTGAGTAGACACCAGCACAACATAGATATTAATAGTCGATGTTAAGAGTTAAGAGATGTTAAGAGTCTTGTTTTATATTTAGGAGGTAGGAAAGCTTTAAGATTCATTGCGTTGCATCATTCGTTATGCATTTTTATGTGGAAAATACTTTCCTGTAGAAAACACATGCAAGCTCCATGTAAGTCGTTATACATGATTATCCCACAATCTGTGTTATTAATATAGTATTGATTTTACATGAATGATTATTAATGCACATTTTAAAAAATGTCATAGGCGCTCTCTTCTTTTTGACTTGATGTGTAGGCTCAACGTCAGCCCAAGGTCCTTCTCCTCCCGTGCCGCCATAAGGGAGACAGTCGGAGAGATTCGACCTTATCGGGCGACAGCGCGTCTCCTCAAAACATTAAAGAAGTAGAGGCGACTCTCCGCAAGGCCACACCGGGAAGACAGGAAAGATAGCTTGAGTGAAGCGTCGGTGGGCGGGCCAGCCCGCCGCCGCGAGAGCCGCGCTAGAGGCCGTGGGAGCGCCTACTCCGCCTCGTCAGCCCCAATCCCCGCCCCAGCTCCGTGGAATAAGAGAGCTGGGAGGGGCCGGCAAGCCTCTTTCTCTCACTCTGTCTCTCCCTCCTCGGCGTCTCAGCGTTGCCGCCGGCCAGAACGCGGCCCGCAGGCCCCGGGCATCCTGGACAGCAGGTAGGGCAGCGCGAGGTGATGTAGAGGCTGCAAGCTGGGGGTTGGGCTCGGGAAGGCCGCGACAGGCGGATCCGCAGTTAGGCGTTTGGCGTAGAGCTGGCTGCAGGGAGGACTCCAGTTGCTGCAGGGGGTGGGGGCTCGGCTCAGCAGAGGTAGAGATGGAAGGAGATGGCAGCGGAGGATGGTTGAGTTGTGATGCATCATGTGCATGCCTCTGCGCGCTTGGAAAAGGAAGTGCGTGCATGTAAACAGACGGGGTGTATGTTGGCCTGAGACACCATCCATGATGATGGAAGGGAGCCTTGCTGAGAGCTTCCGTGGGTTGTAGCTTTTAGTTCGTATATGGCTGCGTGGACCACGTTTAGACGTTCAAGCTTGTTGTAGTTTTTTATGTCTATAAATACACGCATGTATATTTCTATATGCATGTCTGCATAAGATCCATACAGTGAAAGTACCCATAAGGCTACAAAGAGGTGCATGCGGTCACACACACTTGGATGTAAATCATGTACATTTCCTTAATATATTTAACAATCTCCTGTGTGCATGTTGTTGAGGAGTGTGTAAATTTATGTATTATAATATGTACTCTTGGCTTTTGAGCAGAACAAACTGTTCAAACATAAGACACAGTTATTTAAGTGTAATTTTTACTCCATGCCTGTGCCATACAGTAGCCCTTCCGTAGTCATGTAATACTGTATGCCCTGTCTTATTGAGGATTTCCTTAATATCTTATATGCAGCATATTTTGTTATGCATATATAAGATGCTTGTGTCTAGTATTATGTTTTTCATGATACAAGATATACACAGTGTAGAAATGTAGGAGCAGAAATGCCATTGCTTTGTAGTGATTAGTTGAACACCTTTTTATTTCAGTGCTGCTTGTTTGCTATGTTATGTTTAGTGTCAGTAACCTATAAAGTAGCATGTAGTATTTCTTGCAGTGATAGAAAACTGAAAATAGCATTATCCCTTTATATAGCATTAAGCTATATAATCTAATCATAGTTAAATAATTTGACACATTCTTCTGTCACGCTGAAAGAAGTGCTAAAACTAAACAATTTTAAAAATTTGTTTTGCAAATGAATTATAGGAATCTTGAGCCTTTCTAGTGATTTACGGCTGTATACTGTATGCCTAGTAGATGACTTAAATGCCTCTGTCATCAGTCAGAGTATTAAAGGTGTGCCAAGGAATAGTGCTGAGGTGTAGTTTGTGTGAGTGCATCAAGGACTCTCTGTGGTACTGCTGCCTTGGCTCCTTGTCCATATAAGGAAGTAGCACTATGGAGAGCTCTTGATAGTCTCCGATTCCTCCTGCCAGTCAGCCTCGGATCACTTACTTGCCCTGCATATGGATCTTGATCTTCACCCAGATCTCTTGTATACATTCCAACAAAATTCCCCTTCTTTTATGTGTTTCTTACTAAGATGACGCAATGATGAGGCATGGCAGAGTGAGGAATTTTATGGCCAGAAGAAAGTACAGATGGCATCTAGATTTTGAAATGAGGAGTTCTGATCCCTTCAAGAAGTAGCATTATGCCTAGGATTGCTCAAGTACTAAACTTTTAAATCATATCAAGTATTTTTCAGTAGAGCAGCATGTTGAATTCAAACTACTTTGTGAACCCAGATTTATCTGACTTCTAATGGTTTAGAAGTAAAATATTTCTGCATCATGGCCCACTGTGATGACAAAAACTGACTTCCCTTTTGTTTTGATTGTTGCTTACAGGTGGTTTTCTAAAGATGATCAAATCCAAGGCCTGATCCCAGAATGTGTGTTTAATAAATTTATGACAGTGGTGCGTAATATACCCTGTAAAGCGGTCTTCTATGACACTTAGTCTTTTATGTTAATGTATCATAGTGTTTATATAGAAAGGGTTATGCCAGTGTGATAAACCATAAGTAGATGCCCAACATGAACTTAATGAAATCAACATTGTTTTAAATTGTTTTAAACTATTTTAAAATTATCTAATTGGTATTAATTGTTAAAACTTTAATTGTTTATTTACTGTTTTATTGTTTTAGTTTGACTGTTGTGAGCCACCCTGAGCCTGCTTCGGCAGGGAGGGCAGGATATAAATCTGAGAAATAAATAAATAAATAAATTTCTAGATTATATATGAGGCATGTTGGGATAGGCTTATATATTGTCAGAAAGGCAATCTGAGTTTCTACTAGAAAAGCTAATACACACAGAAAAGACATTTTCCCCCCTCTCTGTGTGTTTATTTATTAACAATATTTCTTTTGTTATAGAAGTCAGGATTTCTAGGTGAGATTTGTAACACAGTATATGAAATTATTTCTGCATATATAATTACAAGTAAAATCTCCTAACCAGACATATGAGTGTGGTTCTGAATGGCACATCCCACAAAGGACAAGAATATGCATATATTACGTAAATGCTTTCAGCCATTGGATTTGAATACAGAAGTATACTGCAAACATAATGATTAGGAAACATCTGTTGCTAGGGGAAGCAGTGGCTGGAGTCAGATACCAGAGAGTGGGATTTGATTATTCAAAATGAACTAGTCTTAATTATCACCTGCTTAAAAAAATAAAAAAAAGATTTTGTGTATATTCTACATGACTAGTAGATTTCTCTTATTAGCATTAGCATTTTTTATAAGCCTAAGAGATCTTAGGGCAGTGTGTACAAGCTTCAGAATATAGAGTGTGCTGTCTGATGTAAACCCTTGTCTCCATGAACAAGGAATTCCAGCAATCCCCGTCTTTGCTCTTGGCTATCTTGACTCATTTGTAGGTCACAGTGTTTTTTTGCATCAGAGATGATAACAGCTTTGCTATTCTTTGAGACTTTGGTTTTCCAAGTATATTCCACATAATGATAATTTATCAGGGATTCTGCCATGAGAAGATTGATGAAGACAGAAAACCTGGCCCCCATGCAACTGTCTTAGGGTCTTAAAGAATTGGTGATTGCCCTGCTCACCATTGGCTCACCATTGTTGTTGCTGACAGCACAGCCAGGTTGGGGTGTGTGTTGGAGAGGAACATGATGGGGCAGTTCATAGCAGGTGAAATTTCAGTCTCTCTTTTGTCCTGATTATCCATGCCCTGTAAACACCTTGGGAGAAAGTTCATAGGCAAGACAACTATTTCTATTGTATAGGCTGTCACAAAGGAGGCAAAATTGTTGCTCTTACCTTGGTGCTGCTTGCGATAGACCCAGGGTGTTATGGATAGCCTTTCTGCCCCTGTTCTCACCCATCCAACCAACATCAGCTATCTTTTACACATGTGCAGTCTGCTCAAAATATGTATATTTATGTACATGCAAAACTTAACTCCTTAATAGTATGCAAATAGGTAGTGCACTGTTGCACACAAAAATAACCTCTTTGTTCTTCCATACAAACCTGTGTAACAAATATGAAACCAAACACCATACACTACTCATTATTCTTGCATTCCCCAACCCCAATTATTCATTTGGCTGTTGTTCCCTTTAGGCAAGCTATATGGTAGCCTTGAGTTGTGCTTTTAGGAGAAAGGCAGAAGTATTTAAACAAAAAATTGCTAAAATTACTATATGCTTTTTTTAAAAAAAAATAATGCTTGAACATTTTAATGTGGAAAGGTTTGGTGAGGGTAACTTTCTGATGTTCTTGCTTCCTTTATGGAATGCTGGTTGATATAAAGAATAAATATTGAAGCAGACTAGATGTGAAACCAGATATATACCTGCATTTGTCAGTTGTTGTTCCAAAGCCCTATATATAGAAAGGCAGATCTGTGCATCACACTGAAAGCCAGGGTATCTGATTTTTTAATCAAATGAACAAATATAAATTTTTTTTAATAGGGTTAAGGGGTTCCACAGCAGAAAAAAAGTGATATAGTAGGCTCCCGTAAGGCAGGAATTATACGTGATGTGGGCCAGGGAGAAAGTGCAAGATGTGCCACCACTGTAGTGATGTTGCAAATTCTGGACCAGAAAATCTGCAGCATGTATTTAAACATGATTGGATTAGCTCTTTGCATATTACATATAAATGTACATTACATATACATTGGGACTGATTTTTTTAAAAAAATCTGAAAAGTGATGACGTATCTCTGGATAAAACAGGTTAAGCAGGGGTTCCTGATCCTGCCAGAGATTGTTGATTCTCCTTCCACTCTGTGGTTTGTCTCATGAATGTATAAACAAATTGTATTGACATCTTGCTTCATTTTAATGATGAGACCTTCAAAGTACATCCTGCCCTACAAATTTTAGCCTTGTTTATGAAATATCATGTGAGTGACTGCGTGCTTATTTTAACTTCAGCTTCTGAAATAAGAGTGTACACTTTATTAAAAAGTAACTAATCTGTGTTGTGATATGGATAAAATTCCTTTAGCATTTATTAGTGCTCTAAATGTTGCTCTCCTTACTGATAAGTCTCCATTCATGGCCTACTTCTTTTGTTTCATTTGGCATATCCCCAGCAATGGTTATTGGCCCTCCTCTGTGGTTCTAGTGTTGGTTGTTTTATGTATTTTTATTGAATGATCGAATTTTGTTTTTAATTGTTTATATGTTTTATTGTGCTGCACTGGGGACCCTGATCAGATAGAAAGGTGGCATTAAAACGTTTTAAATAAGTAAATTAATACCTCACCTTTAACTTTGGCTGACTTCTTGAGATATGGCGTTTGCCCCCAGCTTTTCAGTTTGAAGCTGCACTTTGGATTTATTATTATTATTTTTTATGCAGGACAGGTATCATTTGGATCTACATTAATATCTGATTTCTCACCTAATTACTTTTGACTGTCTCATGAGTCTCCCTGGTCTGGTCCTCATACTTGCATTTAGAGTTATTGTACTGAATTCAGGTTCTTTAATCATTACTTTGATAACATTTCCAATTGCATATTTCATATAAATAAAAATCTGGAAACTTTCAAAAATCTTTAAGTTCAGGTCAAAAGTAAATCATAAAACAGAACTTCCACATTAAGACTGACCATTGTGTTAATGCTATAAACTAATGAGGCTTGGCACAACCAGTGGAATGGCTTTAATGATTCTTTCAAGTTGGCTATAACAGTGCTTATAAAATTAGCTTCAATGAGACTAGAGCCTCCTGTCTACAATAACTTCATTGGGTTTATTGCAGGGACCATTTTAGCGATAGATTTCAGCTCTGCTGCCCACGTGGGCTGTGCTTCTAGTCCCATAAAAAAGACCAGTTTCATTATTGGTATAAAATGTGTATGTTTGATTATGACACATGTTAAAATACTTTTTCAGGGTTCATCTCACCCATCTCCATTTCAACAATGCTTCACATCACATTGCGTGTATTTTTTGGTTTTGATGTGAGATTTGTCTCTTTTGGTAACTGCCTAAAAAAGAGACAATTGGATTATTGTATATTATCTTACTGGTATATAGTTTCTACTTTTAGTTAGAAAATTTATTTTATAAAAGGGAAAATGATAGATTCTGTTACTATATACATAAGCTGACATTTTTATCTCCTTTTTTGGAATCCTGCTCCTAAATGTATTTTTTTAAAAATCACCCCTACTGATTTTTTGTTGTTCTTTGTGTGGCTGTGAAACATACTATAAAATGACTTATTTAGGTGGGTAGTCATGTTGGTCTGAAGCACCAGAACAAAGTTTGAGTCTGGTGGCACATTTAAGACCAACAGAGTTTTATTCTGGATATAAACTTTTGGGTGTATGTGCACACAAGTTTATGCCCAGAATAAAACTCTGTTGGTCTTAAATGTGCCCCTGGTCTCAAAATTTGTTCTACAAAATGACTGGAAAATGTTTTGAAAGCTGTGTTCCCCTCCACTCCCCATAGGTTGTTTTTGATGCAGTAGATTCAATGCAGATATAATATTAGCACCTACATAGTGCTTTCAGCATTCAAAGAGCCCCACATACATTATTTCAGTAATCCTTACTGTAAGGTAGGCCAGTAGTATCTCCATGTTACAGAGAGTTGAAAGCCAAGAATGGTTTTCCAAAGACACTTCGTGAGTTTGTGGTTCAGGTGAGATAGAGTCATAACTCTAAATTTTACAAGGTGAAATGTCTTCCCACTCATGTGGCCCATTCACTTGACATTTTTCAGAAACTGGATAGATGAGGGCCATATTGATAATTTGGTTGTGGTTTAACTCTTTTCAGAGCCTTCCACATTAAATACAAATATAGGGTGGCATTTTGTCAGCTTATTTGTAGAGGATTTTGTGAGGCTGTTGTAGCAGGAAAATAACGGAGCTCCACACTTTGCTGGTATGAAACGATTTTACTCTGGCACCAAAGCAGAACATAGCCAGCATAAGCCCCAAAATGACTAAGTTAAAGTTATTTTCATACAAGCCGTTTTTATTCACACACAAAACAAGTAGCCAAGCCTCCAGCCTTATCTACTCAACATTCCCCCACCCCCTTGCTTTCCTTCCAGTATTTTCCCATTCCTTGTCCCTCTGCGTTATCAGTTTAGCAAGAAGCTTCTCAGAGGGGCCTGTTTTATCTACTTTTACAACCTTGAATTCACACCCATTTGGGCTGTGTGGCCTCTAACGGTTACTTTAAACGTTGCATCAGACATTCTCTTCTGAAGGCAAAAAACATATTTTCATTTATTATTATAGGGGTATTCATTAATTATTCAGGGGTCGCTCTTCACTGTACTGTCTTTGTGATTGTTCTCAACCAAACTTCAAAAGGATTATATATTGTGGTCCATATACAGATGAGTATCTAGGCTTCCTGCAGCAATACCACTAAAAGCAGAAAAAATAGAAGAGTTTAATTAAATTCCTGGTAGGATTGTGCTCTTGGAATCTAATTTGTTCCAATGAGACTTGAACAGGAGATGTGCAAGGTCAGTTTCAGTGGAAGCTGTTTGCAGTAAGCACTATGCAGAAGCAAGCTACAGTGGCTGTCTGCAAAACTAGTTTCTTTCTCTCTTTTTTGCTGTCTTAAAAAACTATTTAGCCAATCTATCTTCAGTGAAATTCAGATATTTGCCAGTTTATCAGAATGTAATAAAAAACTAAGAAGGAAGTCTTTGAAAAAGAAAAATGTATACCCATGGGGAGATGCTGAATAAGAAGCAAAAGACTGGCTTACAAAAAGAGTAAGGGTGGATGCTAGATGCTTAGGACAGGACGGTGTTACATTCTAGGTTGGAGGCTTGTTGGTGATACCTATCACCACCACATTTATTTCCCTTCTGTGGTGGAGGAAGCAAGAAAGCGAAGCCTTGCTGCCTACTAGAAAGAAAACTTGGCTAGCTATAGTTTGTGGACACCTGTTGCTACTCAACAGTAAAAGGAAAAAAATGTGGGACTTTTCGGATAACTTTTTATGTCAGTCTTGTTGTATGGCATGAACCTGTAAATGCATGTGCAAATTCTTGCCGTTGAGTATGTGATGAGTATGCGAAGGCCGAATTACTTTTGACTGTCTCATGCACTAGCCTGGATTATTAGTCTTGTAAAATTGAAAGTTCCTAAACTGTTTCCTGGTTCTTATATATTTCAGACTTTAAAGGCTGTCTTGAACAGAATGATTCCTCTCATCTGTTAGTATGGTTCCATTCCTAGGCAGGATCTGCAGATGGAGTTTACTCTATTGTATGAAATTTGCACTGGTGCACTGTTCTGTGACTGTTGCCTTCATAATTACTGGTATAAAGATAAGTCACTGTTCTTCCTGTTTTATTAATAGGAAACTATGCCTATGACATAAAGTACTATGAGTAGTATTGGACTTGAATTCAAGCCCAGTTATGTCTATTAGACCACATTCCATTACTCTGGCCAAGACATCATCTGCTTCAGAAGATCTAAAACTATCAGACCTCAGGGTCAAGTTGGGAATTAAAATCCAAGGGAAACTGTGATATATCCTTCTATGTATTTGTCACACTAATAAAGCTTGTTTTTGTATTTCCAGGGTAGCAGACTCAAATTTAAAATGGAAGTTGACATTAACAGAGAGTCCAGGTCTATCTTAGCTACTCTCCCTTTGCCTATCGCTGAGGTGGGTGCCTCAGGCAAGGTAGACTCAGAAAAACCTCGTTGTTCCAGCACTCCATGTTCACCGATGCGGCAGACTGTTTCAGGCTATCAGATTCTCCATATGGATTCTAACTATTTGGTTGGTTTCACAACTGGGGAGGAGCTGTTGAAGTTAGCCCAGAAGTGCACCGTAGGCGAGGAGAACAAAGTTGAAGTGGTGCCTACTTTACGCTCCAAACAGCTTGATTCAGGACTGTCCCGTTCCTCACGGGTGTGTAAAGCCAGAAGCAGATATTACCAGCCTTATGAAATCCCAGCCATCAATGGTCGGAGAAGGCGACGAATGCCTAGCTCAGGGGATAAATGCACCAAGCCACTACCTTATGAACCCTACAAGGCTTTTCATGGTCCTTTGCCTCTTTGCCTTTTTAAGGGTAAAAGGGCTCACTCCAAATCTCTAGACTACCTCAATTTAGACAGAATGAACATCAAGGAACCAGCTGACACAGAAGTGCTTCAGTATCAGCTCCAACACCTGACCCTAAGAGGGGACCGTATGTTTGCTAGGAACAACACATGAAGATAAATTATCCTTGGTTCTTTGTGGCATCAAAATTCTCTGTACAATGTGGACAGACTTGCACATGGTACTTAGTTCTCATCAGCAGACCATAATTTCAATGAATAAGATTATGAAGATGGTGCGGAGGGGGGAAAGTCATATGGAAGGAACTACTGGACAATCCTGACTGCAGATGTCTTTATAAGTCTATAATGAAACAGAAGGTTTTGCACAAGGTTAACTGAGATCCATGGTGATGTAACACTCAGAAACTGATGTACTGCGTGATTTGTTCCTAACTAGGCTTGCTGCAAGAAATTACTCATGGATAAGCACTGAAATACTCTCTTCTTAATGTTAAACATATGTATGTATGCAACAACTTTTTGCATTGTAGAAAAGGAAATGTTGAGTAGAACCATGTGTTCTTTAAAATAACCCAGTTTACATTTCTTGTAACTGGATTTGCACTGGGAATGAAATTAATCACTGATAAAATTAAGCCTGAGAGCTTTGTACTTGTATTATTGGAGCTGACTTTTTAAAAGTGTAGCTGAATTCGTTTTCATATTTCAAATTGATTTCAATGTAAATTTAAAAAAAAAAAATCAAAGGAAAATGAAAAATTACTTGGAAAGCAAACATTGTTTGATAAATTTAGTACCTTCATTTTAAAAAAAAGTCTTAATACTTGCCTTGGAATCTTTGCATTGTATATGTATATATATCGTAAAAGTCTGCATCTGAATCTGCAGAATATGAAAGGAATTTTAGATTCTAGTGCTACTGTATTGCATAGTAATGACAGTAGGTCTTACCAGACCACATTTTTAGCACTATACTGGGTCATTCCAGTTTATTTATAGCACTGAATACTACTTTTTAAATCTAGAGTGTCGACTTTGATTTAACAAAAGCTTCGACCATTTCTATACTAGATTATAATTTATGTCAATTGCACTGGTTTGAAATGTTGTTTCTAGAAATCATCTCCAAACAAGCCCTAATTTAGCTATTCTGACTTCAACATTTAAAATAATATGTACTTTTAAAATCTCTTTAAAATTTGCAGGTTGTTCCTGAAATAATGTGCAACCATGTTATATTTTTGGTCCATAAGTTACTTAGATGTAAAGGCTTAAAAATGATTTTGTTTGGAAGGGGGGTGGGGTTTCAAGTATCTGTAAACCCAATCATTTGTTGATCATTCCTGAATTTTCTGAATGGAAAGACTGGGTGGTTTGTTTTTCTTGAGAGGGAATGCACATGCGTTGGAAATCATCTCATCTTTCCTACTTTTTCCCACTCACAGCATAGAATCTGTGGATAGGTTTTGTTTAAATTTAAGATGCTAGTAATTTTTACAGCAAGCTGCACTATTCAATTGTAGTGACGAATGATTTCTTAAACTGCTTGACATAGCATCTAGCGTGACCTAAGGGATACTGTCCAATGCCAAAGAGAGGGGTTTTACACTTCATGATAAGACATTATTTATTGATTTACCCTTTGGAACGACACTGTTGGCTATGAAATAAAAGGGTGATGTGCATACCTCTATATGGTCTTGTTGTGTTTTACTGTTCTGCATGATGGATAGTGAATCCTGCTAAAGTGTAACATTTTGTAGGCCTCTTTATAAATTCTATAGGACTTGAAGCAACCTTTTCTGTGGTTGACAATAACACTTTTTCCCCATTGCTGTAATTGCAGAAATTGTTATTAGCTGTATTTGTATACAGCCCAGTTTGAACTGCAGTATGATCTCATACATGGGAATTACTGTATGAAGAGGGTAAGCAAACAGCTTGCATATGCAAACTTGTTCTTCATATTCTGTGGATAAATGTGTATGTGTGGCTGGCTCCTTGTCCTTTCTTTTTCAATGTAAATTATACATTCACATCCCATGGGCTTTTAAAACTTCTTTAAACAATTATTTTTTAGCATATTAGATTATTGTCATTTTGACTGTATAAAAAGCTTAGATGATCCCTGCAAATTCCATTGTTAGAAACTTATTCTTCTATTATTAGTTGGCTGTTTGAAATAGAGGGACAAGAAAGAACCCTTTCTTATGTTATTGGTTATTGAAATGGAGGCTGAATAATAATGCATTGTAAAAGCAAGATTTCGATGTGGAAGTCTGAATATAACGCTCCTCTGTAGGTGGTGAATGATGTATTGATGTTGCAAAATAATCTTATTACAGTTGTGTAAGAGAATCTGCTTACCTGAGAATTCTTGTTAACTAGATATTGGTCCCAATACTCTAAAGTGGCTCAGGGCACATGATTTCTCAAGCTAAGGTTCAGCATCAGCAGTCTCAAGCTGCAAGCATCTGCCTGGCATGCCACCACTTTGAAATTTGGCTTGAAGGAACTCGTGTAATAATCCATATAGATCACAGAGTGGTCATATGTAAACATTCAAGTGGTTCAAGCCCATACCACTCCGCAGACAAGCCAGTTCAGGGCAGGTGAACCTGTACGCAGCAAGGGCAGAGGTTATGTTCCGGCCAACTGGTGGAACAACCAGCGCTGGGATTTTTGAATCTTCATCAGGAGGTATTCTGAAGATCAAAGATGCCATGCAGCTTGCTTTGGAAACATTTACCCTGGCAACTGCTACCTGTTCAAGATGTACATACAAGTAACAAATTGTAAATCACAACATCTCAAGCAAATGAAGATTTCACTGCTAAACTGAAATCCACATTCTGACATATTTTAACCCTGGATTTCCCACAGACGTGTTTATTTTCTATGCATTTGAAAATTCCCCAAGGCAATTCACAAACCAATAGAATGTATTATAAAATACAATTGGTAACAACATAGTTCAAATAGAATAAAATGGATCTTAAACTTGTTTATCTTTGGACCCAGTTTTGGCTCTGTTACTGCACCTGATCAGTGCATATTCTTAAATCAAGTGGAAAAGGGACACATTAGCTACCTCATTGTCTTCTTTAGCTTTTGCCTAACCTTGCAATCAAACCAATTTCAGTTTTTGAGAGAGCATTTTGAATTACTACTTTTCCACAGGGCATGCAAGGCAGAGATGCTCCTCCAGGCATTTGGTTGAGGGCAGGATAGAATAGTATATGATCTGGCACTCTCACCCCCTCATCCCCCATAGCCCTCCCCCCCAAATGGCTTCTGAATACTAAATCCTTTCCCACCATCTTGAAATTGTTTATATGCTACTGCCATTATTGTTTATATGCTACTGCCATTTTAATCCTTGGTTTTAATTTATATTTTATTTATTGCTCTAGTTTTCATGTTAACAGCTCTGAGCCCTGCTTGCAGGGAAGGGCAGCCTAAGAAATCCAATTTATAAATAAATATCTGTTGGGACCTGGCAGAACATTGAAACTAAGAGATGGAGGGGCCATGCCAGATGTTAACCTTCCACTCGCTCCCACTTTCAAGGAGCAGGTAGTTTCAACAGCTAGAAACGTTGTTGTTCCTGATTATAAGGGCTTCCATCTTGGAAGTGCACTGCAACAAACATAACCAGAGAATGCTCCTTGTGCCAGAAGAAAGCTCCTTGCACTGGGAGAAAGCTCTGCTGTTTATTTATTTATTTATATTGGGATTTATACCCCGCCCTTCGCACCGAAGTGTCTCAGGGCGGCTTACAACATGATAATACAAATACTACAATTTAAAACACTTACAAGTAAAATTAAAACCATAAATTAATAAAAGCAAGATAGATAAAAACCGGCGGCCTACAGATGCATTTTGTTCCATCCAAAAGATTTCCTTGTCAGTCAGTATTATAGGCCTGCCGGAAGAGGGCTGTCTTACAGGCCCTGCGGAACTGCCCTAGGTCCCGCAGGGCCCGCACCTCCTCCGGCAGCTGGTTCCACCAATAAGGTGCCGTTACTGAGAAGGCCCGATCCCTGGTGGATTTTAGACGGGCCTCCTTTGGCCCGGGGACTATCAACAGGTTTTGTGAACCCGAGCGTAGTACTCTCTGGGGAACGTGTGGGGAAAGACGGTCCCTAAGGTAGACAGGTCCTAGGCCATATAGGGCTTTAAAGGTAATAACCAACACCTTGTACCGGACTCGGAATATTACTGGCAGCCAGTGCAGATCCCGGAGCCCCGGCCGAATGTGCTCCCGTCTTGGGAGCCCTAATAACAGCCGGGCAGCAGCGTTCTGCACCAACTGCAGTTTCCGGGTCCGGCACAAGGGTAGCCCCATGTAGAGGGCATTACAGTAGTCTAACCTCGAGGTGACCGTAGCATGAATCACTGTTGCCAGGTCGTCACGTTCCAGGAAGGGGGCCAACTGCTTCGCCCGCCGAAGGTGAAAAAACGCGGACTTGGCAGTGGCTGCTATCTGGGCCTCCATTGTCAGTGAAGGCTCCAACAGCACCCCCAGGCTCTTAACCCTGCCCGACACTGTTAGTGGCGCGCCGTCAAAAACTGGCAGGGGGATTTCCCTTCCCGGGCCGCAGCGACCAAGGCACAGGACCTCTGTCTTCGCCGGATTCAGCTTCAGCCCGCTCAGCCTAAACCACCTAGCCACTGCCTGTAACGCTCGGTCCAAATTTTCTGGGGCGCAGGCGGGCCGGCCATCCATAGGCAGATAGAGCTGGGTGTCATCAGCATATTGGTGACACCCGAGCCCGTACCTTCGGGCAATCTGGGCAAGGGGGCGCATGTAGATGTTAAATAACATCGGGGAGAGCACCGCCCCTTGAGGCACCCCGCAATCAAGCGTGTGTCTCCGGGACAGTTCCTCCCCAATCGCCACCCTTTGTCCCCGACCGTCAAGGAAAGAGGAAAACCATTGCAAGGCCAACCCCTGAATCCCTGCGTCGGCAAGGCGGCGCGCCAGAAGCCGATGGTCGACCATATCGAACGCTGCCGATAGATCCAACAACATCAGCACTGCCGAGCCGCCTTGATCCAGATGCCGCTGAAGGTCATCCACCAGGGCGACCAGCACTGTCTCCGTCCCGTGGCCCGGGCGAAAACCAGACTGGTAGGGGTCAAGGATAGAAGCGTCCTCTAGGAAGCTCTGTAGCTGCAACGCCACTGCCCTCTCGATAAGTTTGCCCAAAAAGGGCAAATTCGATACCGGCCGATAGTGTGCCAATTCGGTCGGATCTAACGATGTTTTCTTCAAGAGGGGACGGACCACCGCCTCTCTGAGCGCTGATGGAAAATGCCCCTCCAGTAGGGATCTATTTATGATATCCCGTATAGGATATCTTAGCTCCCTCCGGCAGGTCTTAATAAGCCAGGAGGGGCATGGGTCCAATTTACAAGTTGTTGGGCGTGCAGATAGGAGGATCCTGTCAACTTCTTCCAGGCTGAGCGCGCCGAAGCCGTCCAGGACGCGATCCGAAGACAGGCACGGAGCCTCAGGTTCGCTAACTGTATCTAATATGGCAGGAAAGTCGGAACGGAGCGATGCGATTTTATCCGCAAAAAAATCCGCAAAAGCCTCACAGCCAATTTCCAATTCATTAAAATTTGGTCTGCCCTGTGGCAGCGTTGTAAGGGTCCGGATTGTATTGAACAGTTGTGCCGGGCGCGAAATTGCGGACGCAATCTCCGCCGCAAAGTAAGTTTTCTTTGCGGCCTTGACTGCCATCTCATAGGACTTCATAACCTCTCTATAAGATGTTCGAGTCGCTTCGTCTCGAGTACGCCGCCATTGCCTCTCTAGTCGTCTGAGTCCCCGTTTCAGCCGACGCAGCCCCTGGTTATACCAGGGTGTCGGCCTTGCGCGAGGGCGCAGAGGACGCCTAGGCGCGATCTCGTCGATGGCTCCGGTGAGCCTATTATTCCAGGACTCCACCAGGTCATCGAGGGAATCGCCAGGGGGGCAGGGATCCCGCAGAGCCGTCAGGAACCGTTCCGGGTCCATCAGGCTCCGCGGGCGAGCTAAAATAAGCTCGCCGCCCAAACGGGGTTGGGGTGGGACGTCCACACGAGCCTTGAGGGCATAGTGATCCGACCATGGCACCGCTATAGAAGCAAGATCGTCCACTGTTACCATAGCAGATTCATGATATTCAGCTCATTCTCTTCTAGTTAGTAGAGGGCAATTTTTTTAAATACCGCCCCCCCCCCCGGAAATGTGTATCCTATAATCTTGTGTGCAATTTCTTTGTGAATAGAAAACAGTAAGAGTCCAGTAGCACCTTAAAGACTAACAAATAGGGTTGCCAGATCTTACCTGGCTGCCATCAGAGGAACTGTCTTCATCCGTGCTTTGCACATGCGGCACAATTGTATCTTCAGAAGTTATGTGATCTTGTGCTGGTGGGTTGGAGGATGAAAAATTGGGGGAAACCCCACCCCCACCAGGAGGATGGGAGCCCTATTAACAAATTAAACACATTAAAGTAACTTCTGGTTTGTCAGCAGATAGAGATGAAAATTTATTTTCTTTTTTCTCTTCTCCTCAATGTTTGTCCTATTTAGGGGATGATAAGCCTAAAGATTTTTGCTCTGCAATCTACTAACAAAATTTGTGGTAGGGTATGAGCTTTTGTGAGTCACTGCTAACTTCTTCTGACTCCTTCTTGCCTCTTAAAGGGCAAAAGGAAGACTGGGCTGCTGCGAGGCATTTTAAGAGTCAAGGGTAAAATCAGAGTGAATAATAGCAAGAGGAGATGAAAAGCAAGAAGTTTAGTTTCAATCTACTCTGGCCAAGTATCTCTGTCACTTGGGAGTACACAAAGCAGTGCAAGCAACCAAGTCAGGTTTAAGCCAGGATGTCCATGTTTGTATGTCACTTGAAACAAAAATAAGACTATCTTCAGTTAATCCAAAATATCAGCCAGGCAATTGTCTGAGGGGGGCAGGGTGGATGCAGGGACAATATCACACCTGTGCTGAATTATCTACACTGGCTGCCCTCCTGTTTCCATGCACAAGTGCTAATTCTTTTCTTTAAGATTATATATGACTTAGGGCCAGGTTACCTGACAGACCATCTCCTCCTGTGCTGTCCATTATGTCAGTTATATCTGTCTCCTAAGCTTTGGTATCTGTACCCCTGCCTGTAGGTGGGTGGAGACTAGAGACAGTTGCCTTTGGAATGCCCTTCCCCTTAAGGTTCACCTCTTTTTACTAGGATTTTAACTAAGGGGCGCTTTCTCCAGCTGTTTGAAAAATATTATTTAGGATGCTCAGTTTGTTTTTAATGACATTTTGAGCCTATGGCTTGTTTTAATATTGATAATACATATTGTTTCTACTATTTTATCATATTTACTTGAGAGCCACCCTAAGCAGATCTCTGGAAAAGTGGCGTTTGCATTTTCTTAATTCATTAGCCCAACTTCAAACAGTAGTTTTCAGATCCTGGTTTGATATTTCCTAACTAACCATATTTAGTGGTTTTGTGTTTGGATGATTAACAGCCAGTCCATACCCATACTTATGATGTGACCATTATCCTATAAAAGAGATTGTTTTTTAAAAAATTGTTTATAAAAACCATTGGCAAAATCAATCATTGCTAGTTTTGGCAAGATCTCTGAGTTAGCTTCAATTACAGAGTAATCTTTTCTTTTTCACCCAGTTTGAAATCCGTACCTTGTTCTAAATAAAAACCACATCTTAATAATTCTATTAAAAACCTTGCAAGG
This sequence comes from Heteronotia binoei, assembly GCF_032191835.1. NCBI lineage: Eukaryota > Metazoa > Chordata > Lepidosauria > Squamata > Gekkonidae > Heteronotia > Heteronotia binoei. The sequence continues at coordinate 112,567,518 of NC_083226.1, read as the reverse complement.
AAGGAAACTGTATCAAAGATTTGACAGTATCCTGATTCAAAGCACTCTATTATTATCTGAGCTATTGTAATTCGTTCATAGTAGTCAAATTAGAAATTTTCATTCAAGTTCACACCAGAAATCACTCTATAGCTGCCAGACTATTCTCATTCTTTAATAGTTTAATTATAACACAGTTAAAGTGGTCTCACTGAGTGAAGTAGAATCTGTGGCTGTTGGGCAGGTATCTTGATCTGGTGGTGGTGGGGAAAACCTTTTATATTTAACAGTTTTGTTGTTGTTGTTCAGTTGCACAGTCAAGTCCGACTCTTTGTGGCTCCATGGACCAAGTCACGCCAGGTACTCTATTCTAATTGACTATTTGTATCTTTTGCATATGTCATTTAACAATAGTGGAGAGTCTACTGTGATCTGTGTGAGGTAGTCAAGCATCATAATTCAGCAAGATAAATCTTCAAGTGAAAATAAATTTCCATCATTAATTTCCTCTGTCAGGTGAACCAAAGGATACAACAGAATCCTGCATTTAAAACCAATGTGAACAAGTGATGCTCCTATATTGTATGTGTTCAGTGATAACAGATGCTCATTATGTCCTCCAACAATGTCAACCATCTGTTAGGCTTCTGTCTCCTTGAACACTCCACCTCATAGCTAGCAGCACTGTGTCCATTTGTTAGGTGAAGCACTAACAGAAACCATAAACTTACTTTTGCGAGTACAGTCTTCATCTTTGTTCTTAGCTCTCTGCATTAGGTCAATGAGCTGTGGACCTTCTGGACATAAAGAATATGCGTGCACCAGACTGCAACTATTGAGTGTTATATTCTAAAGCCATTCTAGATGTCTTTTCAGTATTTACACTACACTCTGTTCCTTCTTGGATACTGCAGATGCTTTTTGAAGGGCTACTGATCCCTCCCATTTCTGTCCTTTTGAGACTTCTTAAATCATCCTTAAGTAGTTAAGACCTTTTCTGCTAAATTGGTGTATAGCCTGTTACACCGTCTTTGCTCTTGTGCTATCTTCACAATTGTGCAGACCGAAACACATTCATTCATTCATTCATTCCATTCATTCATTTGCTTTATTTATAGCCCACCTTTCTGAGACTCAAGGTAGATTTACATGAATTTGTCAGTCTGCTAGTTCTGCTAAGACTTTGCCAAGGAAATTTGGCTGTGTTCAGTATGCATGATATTCTTCAGAAGTTCTGATGCAAGTCAATGAAATTCAGAATTTACAAATGGATTAAGGTTTTATGTAGTGTTCAGGATGACTGAACCAGTGCACCTTCAAGTTGATTCCAGCATGGCTTTGAGGCTGTGAGAGTTCTGGGTGACCAGTGATAAATATTGGAGTACAGAGGTCAGAAGAAGAAGCCTTAATCAGATGTTGACAGATATAAAGAAGCAAATTTACAAAATATTATGATTACCAATGAACCAAATAACCACAACCAATCTTACCTAATATGAACCATCTTGTCATTGTGCAACATGCTTGCATAGTTTGAGTACATCTTCTCTTTGCAGTTATTAGCACATGAAGTTCTGGGCTATTTGAAATGGATCATTAATTAGTTTTATTTCATCTAATTTTATGCTTTTCCTAATAGTGGGAACATTCCTGGGCAGGTCTACTCAGAAGTAAGCCCCATGTTATTCAAATAATTGTCTCTTTCCTTGTAGTTGAAGATGGAAAACTTCCTTCCTTTGGAGGTCGTAGAACTCCATGCAAGAAAACATGCTTGAATTCTGCCTCCTGATTAGAGGCTTCAGAAAGCTAGTCTGTGTTTTCTGCAGTGCTGTGCATTATCTCTGTCATCCTTTCCCTTTCACACACCCATATACAGCCTTAACAAAAGCGTCAGAAAGAATGCTTTTAGCATTGTATTTTAGAGAGGAAATTGCTGGCATAGATTTTAAAAGGCACTGTGTGATGTGGTTGGCAAATGGATCATGCTTTAGAAAGAGAATACAGTGATGTGAAAAATAAATGCTGCACTGAGGAAAGAAAAGAAAGTTTAGAACAAATGTGGAGGCTTTAAATATATTTAACAATGCAGAAGGAAAAACAGTGTTATATTTATTTCTTCTGGTTGTTGGGTAAATTCTTTATAAGGGGCGTTATCATACTGCCTTTATGTGAAGAAACATTTGTTTGCTGGTAATAGTGGTTTGTAGCAAGACATTATATGGTTTTGGTGGGTTGTTAGGGTAAGGTGTCTTGTGTGTGTAACTGTAAAATACAAAACCCTCCAAACAGTAAAATATAATTTTACTAAATATTTAAACTAAATATTTAGTAAAATTATTTACTAAATTATTTAAACTAAATATTTAGTAAAATTATATTTTCATAACATTGAACAGGAGTATCAAATGTTCATCAAGCTGAATCTTTTGCAGTTATCGGCCATAATACTGGAAGCTGCAAGCAGGTTTATTTCTTTTGGATCTGTACATGTTAATGGAGACCCCCTTTTTTTAGAATATAAAATCTGAAAAACTAGAGAAGGACTATAGAATATCCCAAAGAGAACTGTATCCATGTAAGTCATCCTCCCATGGCTACAGCTTAGTGCCCATGGCTGCACTTAAAATGGATAGACATTAAGCCCATTGCTGCTGCTGCAGCAATGAGTTTAATGGGATTAACAGTTTCTTCAAAACACTGGCCCTTGCTTTGATTGATGTGGACTAATTTGCTGTCTGTGTTGGATGAAGGATTTGCTAAAGATTTGGTTCCTTTCATACATAACACAGGCTTATGATGATTTTATCCTGACTAGTTAAATGTACTATATGTTCAGCTATATGTTATGACTTATCAGTTAGTATTCCTTACTATTGTTAGCTGATACTAAATTGGAGTAGGTAAGAACTACGTGCACCCACCATGAACTACTTGGGGAAAGGGTGGGCTAAAAATGTGATAGATCCAGATTTTAATATGGAAGATGTAATGGGTAAATGTCAAGAACATGGAAGTCCAGACACAGGTACATAAAAATCTGAGATCTGTGACCTATTTATTTGAAAGTAGACTAATTAAAGTAAGTGAACCTAAAGTAGAGTTAAAAGACTCCATGGGCTGAAGTTACGGGCTCAGTAAAATACTGCTGTATCTGGAAATAAAGAGTTATGATTAACTGTCTGATCTTCAAATGAAAGCTGCTTTGTTGTTACCTTTCTGTATTACCAGCCTGCTTTCCCCATTTAGTTCAGTCTTTTTCTTGCAAAAGACTTATCTTTCAAACAGCTGTAGACTCCCACACCCCATCCAGTTCAGTTTGGTGGTTCTGTTTCTAGAGTGGATAATATTAGAAGAGTGTATATAGCATTCAAAATGGGCTTATATGAATCTTCTCAGTAATGGGAAAACTATGCACACGAACACATAATGCCACCTGATATGGAATCAGACCACTGGTCTATCAAAAGTCAGACTGTCTCTTCAAGATGGGCAGTAGGCTTGCCAGGATATCAGGTAGAGGTTTTTCATATAACTTGGAACCTGATCCTTTTATTTGGAGATGTTGTGGATTGAACCTTGGGCCTTCTTCATGCCAAGCAGATGCTCTTGCTACTGAGCTGCAGTTCTAATGGAATTTGTAATGTGGTGGGTTGGTTTCTTTTGTGGCTTGTTACAGATGGAAGAATATAAGGATACTGAAAGAGAGTAAGAATAAATAATACATTACTGAAGCATGGTTAAATAATAATATACAGCCATAAAAATTTGAAACACCAAGGATTACTTATATCTCATTAACAAGCTGAAGAACTAAATTTAGTTTTGCTGAAAAGAAAGCATGAGTATCCTATAATGACTTCCAGGATTTCTGTAGCAGAGGGGAGGCCACAGGCCATCAGGTGTGCACCCTTGCACATGGTCATTTCAACCCCTCTGTTCTTGGAGGGGGGGGTACTTAAAGAGACCATGGCAGGTCCAGGATGGGGCTTCCAGGTCTGAGGCCCTCTGACTAAAAGAGTGGTATTTGTGTTGACTCAGGGTCCCTTTGGAAAGCCCCTGGCCTTACAGGCAGGGTCTGCCAAAGAGGGCTTGGGGATGGTCTGTTCTTATCTTCCTTTTATGAGGACTCATCCTCTCATGCTACAGTGGGATGGTCTGTGACAACTCAGCTGCAGTCCATAGGAAGCAGTGCTTATTCTAGTTATAAGTATAGATTTTGTGCTAAGGAAAGCTTAGCAATATGTGATCATTACCCTCAACACTAGCACCGGGGCCATATCCAGTTTTTTTTTTCCTGGCAGGGGGCATAAATTTAAAGATTTTAAATGAAGCTTTTTAGCCTGCCATCCCCGGGTCACAAGACACATTCAGACCATGTGTGTGTGTGCATGCATGCTTCTGCTTCCCTCAGGCAGCACAAAGGGCAGAGAGAAGTCAGGTAGACTGGGAGGCTGAAGGCTCTTTGTGAGCTGCAGTTTGTGACCTAGCACGAAGCCCTGTGGATGCCAGTGGGGAAAGGTGCTCTCTGCCCTTGCCTTCTGGAGGGTTGCTTCCTGCTCGCACGGCTGATCATGATGGGGAGAAGGAACCATTCATGCCTACTCTTGACACACACCCCATATCTCCTTCATGCTCCTATGCATTGTGTCTTTAAGACACAGAGAAACCTCCAGTAAGGGGGAGAAACACATGACCCCCCCAGCTGTACTGCCACATGTATTCTTCATCCCACCTATCCCAGTTCTGTGTGTCTTGAGGTCATTTGCTGTGGTTGTTTGCAGCAAAGGAAAAATGTGGTTTGGGGAAAGGAGGTAAGGTACTCCTAATTCAAAAGGGGCCATCACCCTCTGTGCCCCACTATTGGTTATGGCCCTGACTAGCACATCAGCAATCATTTTTATTATTGAAAGTATGGTCTGGCTGGGAAGCTCAATCAGTCCTTAATTCATCCAAAGTGAGAGCAGCATAAGGACCCTAAAATGCGTTTAAATGTTTTATTTATGTATTTTCAAAATTCATATCCTGCTTTTATGCCCTTACAAGGCTTCCAAGGCCCTTGTAATGTCATGTCTTAATAAATGCAAATTTAATCCCTAATTTTTTTGGGGGGGTGGGCTGGTGGAGATCCAGCCAAAGCAACATGCATTTGCAGCATGGTGCAGTTGGCAGGACTAGCATAAAGATTCCTAACAATTCCAAAAGTTAGTAAGGTAAGCTTGTTGTTCAAAGAGTGAGAGCCAACTCACAACCCTTTTGCTTCATTTTTGATGCTGAGAAATCAAGCTAGTTAACTTTACCAAGCAACGAACCGGTTATATGGCTTGTTCAACATATTTCCACAGCTGATTCAGCACTGCAAACCACTCAGAAGTAGATTGACAACTATCTGTCAATTTGCAAACAAAAGATACATTGAAGCAATCCTCCAACTTTTTCAGTACAGGGGGATGTCAACTGACCATAGTAAAAGTCAGCTAAAACGTGTGTGGAAATAAATTCACAGAGAAAGACTGTTTGCTACACCGTCGAGTCAGGACTTTTTTTTTTTAAACTGAAATCCTATTAAAGATTGCTCTCAAGCTGTAGGATTTGGAGAGAAAATCAATTATACCAACTTAATGACCTTATTATTAAAGTGAAGTTGGGTACAAGAGAACAACTTCAGAGAAAACACAAATTTGAAATCCCTTGGCTGTAATATTATCAAATTCACAGTGCTTTCCAGAAAATTATTCCTTTATTGCCCAAAATTGATCAGTTAAATCATTTTGAAAAACTATTTATAACTAAAGATAAAATCTCCAGAGGGGTAATTTCAAAAATGAATTGTGTTCTGGAACACAAAACTTGGTCACAATCTTCGTCAGTCCACAATAGTTGGCAAAGGAATTGTAATATATCCTTGAATGAAGAACACTGGCGGCAAATTTTTAAATCTCCGCTGCATAACAAATGTATTAACATTCGCATGCAGCAATTTAAATTATTTGCCAGGTGGTACTTAACACCATATAAACTTTGTAAAAGTAAAATACTCCAAAAACCAGATTGTTGGAAGGGTTGTGGACACACTGGAACCTTTATTCATCTTTGGTGGGAATGCCCTAAAGTCCAGATTTTTTGGTCATTGCTTGTTGCCAAAATTACAAAGATCATAGGAATTATTATTCCTTTTACTCCTGCTTCAATTTTATTGAATCATTGGCCAGATCATTAAATTTGTCTTCTTCATGCTGAACTTATTTCTTTATTATTGCTTGCTGGGAAAATGGTGCTGACCCAAGTTTGGAAATCTAATATAGCACCTAGTGTTAAAACTTCGTCTCAAAGGTATGGGACTTAGTGATAAAAGACAAGCTGGCTACTCAGATATTACTGATGGAAAATCCTAAAACAGATAATAATTTTATTGAAAAATGGTTTGTATTTTTTAATATGTTAATTCTATTCTGAAGACTGTAAAATTCCACTCAAATATGCTGATCTTGAATTATATTAATGTACTGTGTACAGGTATATTGGTTAACAGCCTATGTTGTATACAGTTTACCTCAAATGTAAGGCTACTATGTTATGCTTAGGATTTTTATTTATTTATCTATTTATTTAGATTTTTTTACTTTGTTGGTTTGTAATCTATGATAAAGTTTTAATAAAAGTTATCTTTATATAAAATAATAAATAGAACATTTCAAAAATGTGATTTGAGAATAAAAGGATAGATGAAAGGAGAAATACACAAGAGGATATGAATGAACAGGTGAGGCAGAGCAAGATAGAAGAGAGTTGGCAGGACTACCATTGATGTTGAGCTATTCTTTAGCTAGTTTTCTGAATCATAGCCTCAGTTTTCATCTTAAATAATAAAGTAAAAAGCAAGAATGTTTAAAAAACTGTGATGCAGTTCAACATTGGTTGGTGTTGCTGCTGAAAAATCACTCTCAAATAATGGCAGCTTCATGTTGTAGCTAGAGCTTACCCATGATGTTGCTAACACACTGGAAACCATTACAGCTGCCGTGTGGAACCCACACATGAAATAGTTTTTCAGAAGTGACCAGGTCATGCTTGGAGCATTTCAATGAGGCTTAAATTATCATGCACAGAAATCAGAAAACAGTGAGAGTGTAAGAATATTAATTTTAATGCTAAGATAGAAGAAAAGGTAAAATAAACAAAAACAGGTTTGAGATTTGCCACTCATACAAGATGATGGGAGATCCATTGAATGGATCTCACAAGAATTTTTAGTTGGTAAATAGCAGGGCGGGGGCGGGGGGTGGGTAACAGCAATTCAGATCAGGTTTGTGGTATGAGCACTGTTTTTCTGATCTCAGATGCTTCCCCCCCCCCCCAGCTGTTATCTATGCTGTTCAGAGAAACCTACAGAATGGCTGCATGTTTACTTCAAGAGGATATACAGCTTGAGGTCAAGAAAATGGCACAGGGGGAAAGTATAAGCTCTGTGTGTTGCTGCCCTGATCCAAATCCCCCATCTGCTGTTTTATCATTTTTTAAAAACAAACCATTACCAGTTGAGATACCTATTCATAGGTCTCTCAGTATCTGTGTGCTGTTGGACCGTTGTTTCGTAAAAAACAACAAAACAAAAACACGCCTTATAACATAGAATCATAGAGTTGGAAGGGACCTCCAGTGTCATCTAGTCCAACCCCCTGCACAATGTAGGAAACTCACAATACCTCCCCTAAATTCACAGGATCTGCATTGCTGTCAGATGGCCATCTAGCCTCTGTTTAAAAACCTCCAAGGAAGCAGAGCCCACCACCTCCCAGGGAAGCCTGTTCCACTGAGGAACGGCTCTAACGGTCAGGAAGTTGGTTTAATTTCCATCCATTGGTTCTTATCCTACCTTCTGGGGATGATCTATGTATATTTCCTATCACAACATGATTTGAGTATATTTCCTATCTAACTGTGACTTGACTTCAGCACTGTGGCCCACTTTACATTTGATTGGCAGTTCTTAATGTTGTTCTATTTAATCTCTGTTTTGATTGGTGAAACCTTCCTACATAGCAGTAGGTGATGGACCGGGGGTGAACTCTAAAGCAGTTTATCTGCCAAGTGTCAGGGAGAATTATTTCTGTTTCACATTGTAACATTCCACTGCTGACAGAACAAAGTGTGTGTGTCAGCCTGCATCATCTAATAGCTGTTAGGCGTGTTAGCCAGCGTGCTAAAGGGGTCATACAAGGACACAGCACTTTGTAAGTCTGGCTGGTTTTATCTCCTTTCAATACCTTTCTTGTGCATTTTATATTTGTTGTGTAAATAAGCATGGAGATGCAAAATGCTGCTCACAACATAGACACTTGCATATGATAACCCTTTGCATTTGGTACCATTTATTTCAGTCATGACTTTTCCTTCCAGAGTTATAGTTGCTCAGGTGGATAAAAACATAAGAAGAGCCCTGCTGGTTCAGACCAATAGGCCATCTATTCCAGAATCTTGTCTCACACAGTGGCCAACCAGTTCCTCTGGATGGCCAAGAACAGAGCATAGAGGCTGAGGCCTTCCCCTGAATAAGAATCCCTGCTTTGATAAATATGCAGCAAAAAGATGGATTAATGTCATTGGTTCAGAAAGGAGTGCTAGCAGGTAAACTGTATTAAACGATTTTGAACATGTACCTACATACTGAAAGGATTAAAGTCCACTTTGCATAAACCCATTCTGAAGGGTTTCAGTTCATCCCACCATCAGAATGCCCATTTTTTCGTTGTCAAGATAGTTGTGTAGCTAGGATCCATGCATCAGCTCCCAACAATAACAATCTAACTTTCAGTTATTTCACTTCTGCATACTTTTTTCCTGCCCCTTCCCTTATGTGTCTGCCATGCATATGTACATGTCTGGGTAACCATGTGCGTGGATAATTGTATTCCTCAATGGAATGACATTAAAATTAAACAGGTGTGACATTTTATTGAAATATCCTTCCTTTGATATACTATACACCATGATCCAATAAAGTGCTGAATCTTCTGAGTCATGAGCAGGCATAATTTCACTGAAATCAGAAGAGGTAGTATCAGGCTTTATGTGAAGTGGGTGCTTAGATCCCTTGTCCTTTTTACCAAGAACCAGACTTGGCAGGATCAAGCCCTTAGATGAGATGAGAATTTTATGAAGTGTAGGGAGAAGCTGTGAGCAGCTTGCATTTTGACTTCTAAAGCATGGTATTGGATCCAAAGTGCAGGTTTCCTCATGGGGACCTGCTCAAAGAGGGAGCCATCACCTTAGGCATTATTTTGCACACTGTTGATGATATCTGCTATGTTCATATCTTTATACACAAACCGGGGATTACTCCTCTTTTCTAGAAGGTATTTCTCTTCTTAACTGTACAGGGATCACTTCTCTTCACTAAAAGCTATTTCAATTTTTTTACTTGAATGAGGATTCTTCTTGATCTACTCACTCTCTTAGTCTCCTTCCTAGTCCACAGTCAGTGTTTAACTGTCTCTTCAACTGTCATTCCTTAACTGACTCTCTCAAGAAATACTGTTCAAACATCCTATCACTCATAGGTCTTCATACTTTATTGAGCATTAACCCTTGGCAGTCTATCATGTGTACATGTAAGGGAAACAAACTGTGACCTAGAATGTATTAAATGAATTGGACCTCCCCCCCATCATAGCTTTTAGGGGGAAGGATGAAATTAGCATGAATCTTCTGGCATAGTTTCACATTTTGCAACAAAGAGTGCTAAGCAGATACAGTAAAAATAATTATGATTGTGACACCACGGAAGATTCACATTTCTTAATATCTTAACAACCTTAATTTGCATTTCATGTACGTGTGATGAACTTATTCATAGTAGGCAGCTGAGGATTAAATCAACATCTCTTTTTGCCTACTCTTAGCCACAGAAACATTTAATATTTCAGGATAGCTCGAAAGTTAATTTGGATTTGAGAACAAGCCTTTTCAAAGTTCCTGATATGACGTACAAGGTTACACCATACAAAAGTGGCAACACAGTCTTGTAGCAGAAAACAACCACTGTGTACAAAACTCACCATTAAATATATACAAAATAATTCTAAGGTCTGTATTAATTTCAAATAATACCAAATACACAGTATATCAAAAAGTTTCACAAAAGGAAAGGATCCACAGTGTATCAATGTCCAGAGAATGTCCAGTCCTTCTCCTTTCTTGTTTAATCCCGTGTGGTATCCAAATTCCTTATAAATCCTGGCTCCAAAGGTGATGTTCCCTTAAGTGCCCATCAACTTGGATCACGTTTCGCATGAATGCTTCCTCGAAGAGCCAACCTGCTCAGTTTTTCTTTTTGACGTCAGTTAAGACCACCTGAGGAGCTAGTGCCTAGTCTAATCTTTTTGATACTTGCATGGTTTTTTTTTTAGGAGAGGCAATAGATGCTATGCTGAAAATGTTGTGCATCTTCCTCAAAAAACAGCCTCCCTGAGCTCCAGATGCCAACTGATTAATTCTCCACTATACCCTATGGCAGGGGTGTCGAACATGCTGCCTGGGGGCCATATCAGGCCCCCGAGCAACTGACTGGCATCTACTTCCTTCTCCCTCTCTCTTGCTTCCTTCTGTAACACAGCTTGCTTTGCTAGGCTTGCTCAATTGCACAGGAGCTACAAAACAAACCCTCTATTTTCTCCATTGACTGAGGCTCCTCCCTTGGGGAGGAAGGGGGAGGAAGCAGAGCTTGTTTTGCCAGGCTTCCTCAATCGCACAGCAGAGCTACTGAACCAGGCCTCTCTCTTGTTTGCTGAGGCTCCTTCCCGTCCTGTGTTCCCTGGGGAAGGAAGGAAAGAGCCATAGCTTCCTTTGCCCAGTTCCCTGTATCCCATGGGAGAAATACAAAGAAAACACCTGTAAATTAAGATCAACAAGTGCTAAGGTTTAAGCATGATTTATTTTAAGGTTTTTTTGTGTTTATCTCTATCCTTTATAAAGTTTATATCTCTGCTATCTAATCTTAATTAGGTACACACACGGCCCAGACCAAAATGGCCTGGCCCAACAAGGCTTCATTTATGTCAGATCCGGCCCTCATAACAAATGAGTTTGACACCCCTGCCCTATGGGGCCCAGTCTCCATAGGGCAGGGTTTCCCAAACTTTTCTTTCCCATGGCCCGGTTATTTTTACACTTCTCCTTCGTGACCCACTAAAATTTGGGGGGGGGGGGGGGTGGAGCCAGGAGACTTTGGAGGTGGAGCTGGGAGACAGGAATTATGTCATTTCCTGTGGTGTCAAGGGCCAAGTGATGTCACTTCTGGGGCACACTGAACCAAAACTCCACCTTTTCCTGTGATGTCACTTCCAGAATGTCCACCAGTGGGGTCAGGGCACTAGAAGCCCTCCCACTGTTGCTTCCCCACCTCCCAGCACCAAGCATCACTTGCAGGGAAAGAAAGAAAGAAGGAGGGGGCAAAGAAAAAAAAAAGCCTTCCTCACCATCAGATGACCTCAGCCAGCAACAATTCTGCCCAGGGGTCATTTGGTAAAAAAAAAAATAGCTACTGGAATGCCCACTCCCTGCCCCTCCCGGCTGGTAACCCCCCCCCCCTTTGCTGCCCAGGCCTTCCGGGGAAATCTTCCCAAAAGAACATTCTGCAAGGCACAGGAAAGCTTATACCTTGAAGAACACTTCATGGGTCTAAAGTGCCAGTGGACACCAGGTTTTATCTCAAACACTGGGAGGTGGGGAGAAGGAAGGAGAGGCAGCCCAGCTCCTTTCTGCACAACACAGAGATGGGGGAAGGAAGGAAGCCAAACAGAGCTCAGACTTTGCAGCTGTGTCAGTCTTCAAGGTTAGCTTTTCTCTGCACAACAGAGAGATGGGGGAAGGAAGCCAAATGGAGTGCAGGCTTTGCAGTCTGTGTCAGTCTTCAAGGCTAGCTTTTCTCTGCACAACAGAGAGATGGGGAAGGAAGGAAGCAGAGGTCTTTGCTGGGGGCGGGGCTAGCTTTGGGTTTATTTGTGACCCGGTAGTGAGGCTTCCGTGTCCAGTACCGGGTCCCGACCCTGCAAATGGGAAACACTGCCATAGGGTATAATGGAGTGCCCTGTGGACATTCAACACCCCTCCCCCCTGCTTTTCGGTAACCCTGAAGCAGGAGGAGGGCCTCCAAACCAGGGGATTCCCTGCCCCCAACTGGGGGTTGGCAATCCTACTTTACCTTCAAGCATTTAGGAATTTCCTTATTCAAAGTTCGCAATCCCTATCCTCATCCCATTGATTATATTGGTTGTTGAATGTCCCATCCTACTGTCTGCAGTGACTTACACCATGTAATCCATCTTGAGTCTCAGTGAGACAGGTGGACTATATATAATGCAAACACATAAGTAAACTAGATGGCCTAAAAAGGAGATGCTAGCAGATAGCTAGCAAATAGTTTCCCTTTTCAGATGTGAAATGTGAATTTAGCTTCATGCTTAATGCTGCTTGATGAGGCTTATTAATGACTCTAATTCAATCACGTACACACTCATGCTAAAAAAGAATAAACGCACACAGAGTCCTTAAAATATAGGTCATGCTTGACAGAAGCTTTTCCTTAGTCTGGTGAGATCTGGTCAGATAATGAATGCTGAATATCCTTCCCTAGAGAGATGAGATGAATGTGTTTCAGGAGACATGCACTGGGAGTGTCTCCTATACAAAAGCTACAGTGAGAGAAATGAGAGCTTCTATTTATTCCTACAGGGCATGCAGAGGAAAATTCCTAATGGGTTGTTACACTGTTAATTTGGAATGAGAAGTGGCATACATAAATATAACAGTATATGATGGCTATTTTCGTTCATGATACCTGAAAAAAAGATCATTTCTGCCTGCTAATTAAAAGTCTTTTTGCCTTATTCCAGAATTGTTTGAAATATGATTCAATAGCTATGCTTGGTTGCTAAACAGTACTGGTATTGCTTAGCTTGTTGTGAGAACCATGCAAGCATACATTTCTGTGCTTAACCAGGAATTATTTCTTTTTTAAAGAGGATCCAGGGTAAAACTTCATAGAATACGTAAAGTAATAACAATGTTGTTCTGTGGCCAGGTTTTATTTTTGAGCCTCAATTAGTTGTGAAGCCTTGAGCTGAAAAAGCAAACAGGTAAGTGTCAAGCATGTTATTTCTATGCCTTATTGAATTCTGATTTCTTCCTCTCTGTCCCTTCTCATGGCTGCATATCAAAGCTAAACCCTCTCTATAGTTTCTCACCTTCCTTCCTTCTTCCCCACCCCAGGGTAGCAAATGTAGGAATGCTGTAACTTTGATGATAGAGAGAAAGGAGACGCCTCCCCCAAACGGTTCTCACTCTTTGCTTATCAACTGCAAGAAGAATGTGTGAGACCCAGGGAAGTTTCAACTGCAAGATAGTGCTTAGCATAGTTGTAACAGTTCACACTTAGTTGTTATGTCTTGAAGCTATCTTTCCCATGTTCTTTGATGTAATCCTTAAAACACCATGCCATGAGCAACTCCGTATCACTTTCAAGGTGCTGCACCTTGAGCAACAATGGATTATCAATAAATTTAGACTTTGTATTCACCAATTGTTTGGTTACTTGAGATACTCATGCTTGACAGTAAGATCCTCCAAACTGTGAGTGTAAGGCACTCATGATGGCGGAGCCTTTCCCACTTTCTCCCTTCTCCTTAGCAAATGCCTAAGTTCTTCAGAAAGCCAGTGCTATGGAGGGGGATCCTCATGGACAAATGGTAATGAAGCACAGGGAGGGCTGCAGTGAGGTGAAGAAATAGTGGAGTTGCCAAGTCTGGCTTGGGAAATTCCTGGAGATTTTGGCGGTGCAGTCTGGGGAGGTTAAGATTTGGGAATTGACCTCAGTGGGGTATAATGCTATAGTGTCCACCCTTCAAAGCAGCCATTTTCTCCAGGGGAACTAATTTCTATAGTCTGGTAATCAGTTGTAGCTCCTGGACATCTCCAGGCCCCACCTGTAGTTTGGCAATCCTAGAACTTGGTGAAGTCACTTAATTACAAAATCAGCAGCACACACTTCACAAGTTCACCCCTAAGCTTTGGGATCTTTAGTTCTGTTTATACATTATTTCTGTATCTACTGTAGTCACAAGCCTTTAGGCTGAGAAATTTCAGTTTCCTTGTAACATCATAGTGAGTCAGCACTTATTCTATGTTTATTAAGTTAAAGGGTTCATTTAAGTTCCCTTGGCTTAAATCTCATGTTAAACTTCTCCAGCATTTTCCCTAGAAGTCTGTGAACCCCAATGCCACTGACAGAGAAAGCATTATGGAACAAGCTTTCCATTGATGGAAGATGGCTGATTGTGCCCATTTTCTCTTTCACGTTGTTTCCTATGAGCTTTCGTCAACTCCCAGGAGTCTGCTTGGAGAAGATGGCTGTAAAGCTGCTATAAAGCATACTTCTGGAAAAAGCAGGTTTTCAGTCCCATTTCCAGTTATGGTGGCAAATCCCCCCCAGCCCTGGAGCTTGTTTCTCACTACTGCTCCAAGTGGTGATGGTAGAAAATTTTTTAAATGGCCATCAGAATGATGGTGTGATGTCACTTCCAGACAATATCTGGAAGTGATATAATTCCTCTGTAGGAATGGCTGAAAACACTATGGTTTTAATGGAAGTGACATCATGCCATCACTAACAGCTGCATTGCCATGTTTCCATCTCTTCTTCATAGAATATGAAGCCCCACATATAGCATGCTTCAAGTTGAAGTTGTTTTTACATCTGTTGAATTATTTAGATACTAGTAAAACCATATACACTGATCACTGTCCAGAGATGACTTTTAAAAGTGTGTAAAAGTTTCCCGCTACTGCTCTAAGTGGTGGTGGTAGAATTTTTTTTAAAATGCCATAGCCATAAAATGGCATGATGTCACTTCCAGACAGGACCTGGAAAAACTTTCCATAGATGTTGACAGATCAAAATGGCACCCTTCTATTAATTCAGGTGCATGCTTTTGTTCCTAGTCTTTAGAAAATGATGCCTGGCAGCCCTAAAAGCAATAAGATGCACCATATCTCCTTGCAGTTTTGCCTCTCCTATAGTTCAGCTTTCCAAGGTTGAAGAGGACATGTATATAATGGAATGTGCTATCAAGTCACCGCTAACATTGTGACCCCATAGGATTTCCAGTGCAAGAGACAAACAGAGGTGGTTTGCCATTGCAGGCCTCTGCATAACAACTCTGGACTTCCTTTGTCATCTGCCATCCAAGTAGTAACCAGGGCCAACTTTGTTTAGGTCTGATGAGATCTGCTAGGCTAGACCATCTAAGTAAGGGTGGACATTTATATAGGTTTTGAAATGCAGGGGTTTCAGATACTTCTTGATTTTTTTAAATGTGCTTTCTAAACCACTCAAATATGGATGTTTTGAAAACCTAAACAAATTAGCTTTGAGAAAGCAAGGTAGTTTACTGTTTTTAATCACTTTAACATGTAAAGTATATCAAGAAAATGATGTATCCAGGCAGATATTATTTGTCAAATCATAGTATCCAGTAAATATTAACAAACCATGATAGCAAAGTTCTAGAGTGAATGCAAATTTTATTATTATAATCTATAAAACTAATAAAACAATTTGACTGTTGTGTAACCAGCTGTTGGTAAATGCAAATGTGAAAGATGTTTATTAAAACTAGTATCTTCTTGACCTTCCCTTTTAAAAACTGCAGATGTAGCTTGTACAACCCTAGTTCCCTCATGGTGTGACATGTTTGATGATAGTATCCATTGAACTTTCTGGAAGCATAAATGAAAATCTTTCCGTAAATATTGACAGATCAGATTGCATGAATATCTCCTTTCTTGTAACTCAAGTACAGGCTTTTATTCCCAATCCATAGAAAATGATGTGCTTTTTAACCATTATGCTAGTGTCATGAGAGGTGCTTTTCCACTGGGTTATCCTATGGGTCTTAACAGTGTGCAACCATCCTGACAGATCTACTCACATGGTCCTG
Organism: Heteronotia binoei; assembly: GCF_032191835.1. Lineage (NCBI taxonomy): Eukaryota > Metazoa > Chordata > Lepidosauria > Squamata > Gekkonidae > Heteronotia > Heteronotia binoei. Next base: position 112,551,547 of record NC_083226.1, on the reverse strand, counting down.
CCCCCCCCCCCAAAAAAAACTGGTTCTCCAATGGGAAGGGGAAAATTATGGGGAAATATTTACACAACCAGTGTCATCTATGTAGCTGTAAGTTTTAAAAATTATACTTCTACAACAAATGAACCATCACAAAAACACATTGTATGACACCGGCCTAACATTTAAAGGGCACATGAATCAGCTTATGAGAGCCAGTTTGGTGTAGTGATTAAGTGTGCACACTCTTATCTCGGAGAACCAGGTTTGATTCCCCACTCCTCTACTTGCACCTGCTGGAATGGCTTTGGGTCAGCCATAGCTCTGGCAGAGGTTGTCCTTGAAAGGGCAGCTGCTGTGAGACCCCTCTCAGCTCCACTCACCTCACAGGGTTGTTGTGGGGGAGGAAGATAAAGGAGATTGTGAGCCGCTCTGAGATTCGGAGTGGAGGGTGGGATATAAATCCAATATCTTCTTCTTATTAATGGTTTTTAAAATCTATTAGGTTTTGCCTAGTTGTTTGCAACTAACTTATTGCATAGATTTCAGCAGGACTTCACTAACTTGTTGAGGGGGCAGGGTGGCTTCTCAAAGTCTTGTTGCTGAGCACAGATAACAAATTCAGAATACAGATATGAAGGGTGAATGCATATCTAAATAAATAGCCGCTTTCTGATCTAAAATACATGGGGAAAGAATGTGATCCATACATACTTTTCACTAGGGTTGCCAAGTCCAATTCAAGAAATATCTGGGGACTTTGAGGATGGAGCCAGGAGACATTGGGGTGGAGCCAGGAACAAGGGTGTGACAAGCATAATTGAACTCCAAGAGAGTTCTGGCCATCACATTTAAAGGGACAGCACACCTTTTTAAATGTCTTCCTTCCATAGGAAATAATGGATAGGGGCACCTTCTTTTGGGGCTCATAAAATTGGACCCCCAATTGAAACTTGGGGGGTACTTTGGGGAGAGGTACTAGATACTATATTGAAAATTTGGTGCATCTACCTCAAAAAACAGCTCCCCCAGAGCCCCCGAACCCTCCAGATCAATTCTCCATTGTACCCTATGAGAATTGATCACCACATAGGAAATAATGAAGACATTTCCCTCTTCTCCCCCTCCCCGCCCCTGTTTCTGGCAAATCTGATGCAGGGGATTGGCCTCTCTATTCACGGAAGAATGGCTGCTGCGATCGGGGCTGGGTGGGAAGGGAAGGGCGAGAAGCTGCTGCGATCTAGGGTGGGAAGGGAAGGGACAAGGAGAAGCATCGGGGATCGATGGGAAGGGAAGGGGCGAGGAGAAGCTGCTGGGATCGGGGCTGGGTGGGAAGGGCTGCCATTCCCCTCCCCCCCGCTTTCCAGATTTTTGGTGAGCGGGGGGAGGCGGCTCCAAATCAGGGGTCCCCCGCCCAGGCGGGGGATTTGGGAAGCCTACTTTTCACAGATGTTAGTGCTCTGATTATGCTAAGAAAAGAAAGGCAGCAATCAGCATTTATGATTGCAACTGACAAGTTTATTTTGAGAACAAACAGGTTAATGTAAACAAATATCTATTTCTTGACCATTGTTAGGACAGATTCAGTTGTTACCTTTTGCAAATCCCTGCCTGTTGAGATATATCGAGATAGATCCAGCCAGTGTTTCCAAAAAGCTGAAAAAGGGTGGAGGGGCCCCCTTTCATCACCTAAAAAGCTATGCTAGAGATCATGTGACCTGCATGAACAAATGTCATGTAGTACAGGGGCTATAATAAGGAGGGAAATTAGATGGGATAGAGTAGAAAAGCTGGCTGTATTCAACCCACTGTTAAATTAATTAGATAAATTACTGTCATATTGGTTTGTTTCATTGGCAGGTCTGGGCATAGTTGCGAAGCTCTGGATTTTATGATAGAGCCATGTCAGATTTACACAATCTGTTTGGGAACAACTTGCCCATCTGAATGAACTCTCCAGTTTCCCTAATCCTCTGACTACCAGAAATACTGAGTATGTTTTTTGATTTGTCAGAAGATGGTCACTTATACTGTACTCTGCATTTGGCTGTGCCTATAAAAAGCATAGCTGTTTGTGTGTGTGTGTGTGTTGTAGAAACCAGCTGAAGTATTTTTGTTTATACTAGCATGTAATGCTGCCTACATAAAGGATAATGCTGCTTTAGAAGATCACTGACTGTGATCTATTTCAGAACACTTTGCACAACGAGAGTGTGCAGGAATTTGCAGCCTCGATGTTTGAACAAGGTTTAGCAATCTGCTGGATATAGTGGAATAACATTTATTAGGAGAAATTTATTAGGAGAAATGCTCCTAATTTATTAGGAGAAATTTATTAGGAGAAATGCTCAGCCATTTATTAGGAGAAATATTAATAGTATGTGATAAAAATTTAAAGAAATACATATTTTCTAAATAGGCCTCATTGATGCAGGAAGAGTGAACACTACAAAATGTGGGTCATTGTTGTAATCATATCTCTGCTTCTGTTAGGAATTGATTATATTAATAATGCCAGCATGTTCCTAATTACATATAGTGTCTCTTAACAGTATAATCCTAAGTAGAGTCACATCATTTAAAACCCACTAACTTCAATGGATTTAGTAATTCTGGTTAGGATTGCCATGTAATTTGCTTTAAAAGTTGAATTCTTACATGTGTCTGACTCACATCTAATTTTAAAGTGGAAATATCATACACAGACAGCAAGAGCCCACTGTGAGTGGGTATTCAGGGTTTTTGTTGATGATTCTTACGCTATAACCGTTTGAGCTCTACTAATGCTAGAAGTGCATTTTAGAAACACAATGTTTTAACCCATTGTTCCTTGTCTCAACAGTCATTCCAAGTAAAAGCTTTTATTCATATTGGCCTTGGTGCCATTGGTACACACATCAGTGTGTTGGAGTGTGTGGCACACTGTAATCCTCTGAATTTAAAAACAAAACAAAAACACAGTATTTCATTTCTCTCTCTCTTGGGTTCATATTTCTTTCTTGTTGCACCTGTAAGAACAAAAGCTTCCAAAATGAAAATTATTCTCAGAGACAGAATAAATTATACATGTGCTTCTTAGAAAAAGGCATGATGTGTCATTACTAATACAGGCACTATAAAATTTGTGTCTGCATAATTATACTTTTATGTACTAGTTCAAAGCAAACTGAAGTCAATGACTGTTTCTTCTCTGACTTCTGTGCACTTCTATTTTGATGTACATAATACACACTCAAAGAATAATATGCATTTGCATTCTCATTGAGTCTTCCATGAGGCAACTTTGCTGCGTTACATTACATTCTCACTGCGTCATTTTAGATTTTTGTTTGTGAGAAAGAGAGGACCATTTTGCCCACTGCAATGGCATACTTTTAGTCCATAAATGTACACACCAAAACAAGTTTTCCCCTTCATGCATCTTGAGAACTATAGAAAAGAACAGTTGGTTCATGAGTGCTGAGTTGTCCCCTTCTTATATTGAGGTATTTCTGTATTTATAGGGAAACACTGTATTACCATATACGAGAGCCAGTGTGGTAGTAGCATATTGGTTTAAGACTGAGGACACTAATAGTCAAATCCCCACTGAGGGCCAAAGGGGTTGAGACTTCCATGATCAGAACTCCAAGGTTTTTCAAAAATGCTATTATCAAGCTCATGGGAGCCCAGTTCTGTATGGGATTGCAGACAAGATTGGGGTTATAAACCATCACCCTGCACCATTTTCTTAACCTTGAAACGTTATGAAAAATACTCTCCTTTGCCTGACATTTGTCAGAGTTAGGGCCATGATCTACAGACTGTCTTCTGAGCTGCTGTCTGCTACATACCCTTTGTTTTGAGCAAGACCTCAAGGGAATGATATAATGCAACAAATAATCTGTGGATCTCAAAGCTTTCACAGCTAAACACTTTCAATGAGTCATTGCTAGCAAGGCAAGCAAATGGTGTGTGCAGGAACATGATTTAATGAAGGGAATGACGGTGGAGATTTCTATTGTGGAGAATACTTTTTCTGTTGCCTTTGCCAGTGCCTTTTACAAGTGGCTGATTTCAGCAAATCTTTCATTCTGCAGTGTGTGGTTGGCTGCAATCTTGATGTGTTCATATTACAGAGCCTTGATACCAAGTCCAAGGTCATTTCAAAGCAGAAACTCAAAGACAAACATTTAATCTGTCAGACATTATCTAAGCAAGTGAAAGATTTAATGAGTTGTGCTTGAAATAGCTTATATGGGTCACTATTATACAGACGATATTTCCACTGAGTTATTTCACTGCATCTCATTATAGGAATAAAAATATGTTTTTAACTTGTAGAGTCTGTAAATCCCTCCCCCCTGCGGTTTAAGAATGGTAGTAATGCTACTGAAATGTATTGTTTCCCAAGTGAATAATTCAAGTACTGGGATGTGACTTCCCTATTCTTTTAAGTTTAAGTTTTTAACAAATGGTGTTATAGGGTTGCCAGCCTCCAGGTGGGGTCTGGGGATCTCCCATAAGACATAAGAACATAAGAGAAGCCATGTTGGATCAGGCCAGTGGCCCATCCAGTCCAACACTCTGTGTCACACAGTGGTAAAAAAAAAAAAAAAAGTGCCATCAGGAGGTTCACAAGTGACGCTATAGAAGCCCTTCCGCTTTGCCCCCCCCCCCCGCAAGCATCAAGAATACAGACCATCACTGCCCCAGACAGTTCCAAGAAAATGCTGTGGCTAATAGCTGCTGATGGACCTCTGTTCCATATTTTTATCCAATCCCCTCTTGAAGCTGGCTATGCTTGTAGCCACCACCACCTCCTGTGGCAGTGAATTTCATGAGTTAATCACCCTTTGAGTGAAGAAGTACTTCCTTTTATCCGTTCTAACCCGCCTGCTCAGCAATTTCATTGAATGCACTTTTACAACTGATCTCCAGCTGGCAGAGATCATCTCTTGGAGAAAATGGTTGCTTTAAAGGGTGGACTCTATGGCATTGTACCATGCTGAAGCCCCTCCCCTCCCCAAATCCTGCCATCTCCCAGATCCACCCACAAAGTCTCCAGGTATTTTCTAAGCCAGACCTGGCAACCCTAGATATAGCATTAATTGAGAAGTTCTTATCCAGTTCTAAATGACTTGGATCCCAGTGAAAATAATTTTAAATGGTTCCCCCCCCCTTACCATTTGTTTTGTATTGAGTTATTTACCCTTTGTTAAATAGTACCATGCATACCACCACAGTTTTTCTTGCCAGAAATTGACCAAAGTCTCCTCACTTACCCTACTGAAGAGGCAGAATTGAGGGTGGGGTGGAGTCACTCCGTGGGCTCATCAGTTCTCCTTCTTCCCAGACTAGCACTGAGGAGGCAAAATGGGTTAAAATATTACAAGGGAGGCTGCTCTTGGATATGTCAGTGAATCAGAATGTTTTTGCAGGGGTACAACTATTCAAAACAGCAGCCTTGAAGTAGAATGTCCCTTTATGAAACACTTAATCTTGTACCGAAGATGAAGAATGCTACTGTGACAGTGATTGGCTAATCTTTTCCATGTTTTGCATAGGCTCCAAGGACCACTTTGGACCGAAGAACTAGAAATTGGAGAGCCTGAGAAATTAAATTCCACAACTAATTTAGCATTTTGAGGTTCCAGCAATCTCAATGCTCTTGTTTCCAAGTAACTTCAAGCCATGATATCCTTCTCCTAGTTTCCCAGGAGCAAGCTCTCTGTCAAGTATGCAATTCCATACTCTCCCTTGCTAACCCCTCTAGAGCTAAGGATGCTACTGGAGTGGGCAACCTTATTGCTTAAAGAAGCTGACCCCATTTGTCTACTCTGTAGGGAACCAGAAAGGATTACTTCCAAAGAAGAGACAAAAGCTAAAGGGGGCTGAAATGACCTGCTTTCTTAGTTTTAGTCAAGAAAGGCCCATCCATTTGCAAGGGTACTAAGAATACAGTCCTGTACCTAGCTACTCAGGGGACCAACTTCTGAGTAAATGTGCATTTGCTTGAGCTGTAAATAGGGTTGTAAACTCTATATTAGAAATTCCTGAAGATCTGAGAGTGGTGCCAGAAGGGGTGGAGTTCAGGATGAGCATAGGATGTGATACCTGAATCTGCCATTTCCTCCAGGGGATCTCTGCATTCTGGAGAGCAGTTGTAATTCTGGGAGAGCTCCAGGCACCACCTGGAGGTTGGTAATCATTGCCATAAATAAGAAACACACAGAAAACTGAAGATGGTAGTGTTAGTGGACCACCCCTGCAATTGGAAGGCTATTTAATATGTACCATGCACACTGCAGTGCCCTTACATTTTTGTTTTGTGTCTTCCCGCAAAGTCTTTTTACTTCTGTTTTTTGATGATATTATAGCAATCTCAATGCTTAATGGAAGAAAGAGCTTCTAGATAGTATCTAATTCTTTTCAAGTCTACCAAAGAAAGCCTATATGGGATACAATGGTTGCTCTATTATTTAAATGGCTCAGTTTTGGTACAGGAGCAGTTTTGGTCCTGTCTGGGTGAAATATTTCATGCATACTTGTTAGCATGTTTTTGGACTACATGTCAAACAGCATTCTGACCAATTGCAAAGCTTTTATCTGAGAAATGACTGCATAAACTATCTGCAGACTGCAGGAGGAAGAAAAAGTGAGAACACAGCCCCCCCTCCCAAGTGAAGCATTTTCCCACAGAGGTATAATTTCCCTCTTAGTAAAGATACTAGCATCAAATCTCTGCCTGATAGGTTTATAGTTTTAGTTTCCTCTTTGTGTTTTTGAAATGGATCTTTCATTCTGTATCTCTTCCATGTGTTTTTCCTTCTGCAATCCTAATCCTCTGGGGGTTTTCTTAGCTTGATTTTTTTGTTGTTGGTTGAAAGTGCAGCCAAGTCCCAACCAGGGCTGGCCCTGCCACTAGACAAACTAGGTTATTGCCAAGGGTGCTGGCCTTCTGGTGCACCAAATTGAGTGCTAACCCTGTGGGGTTTTCAAGGCAAGAGGCATTCAGAGGTCATTTGCCATTACCTGCTTCTGTGTCATGACTCCTGACATCCCTCAGAAATCTCCAAGCCAAATACTAGCCAGGACCTACAAAATATTAGCCTGGGCAAGATTGGGCTAGTCTGACCTACCCAGGTAAGGATATCTGCTAACTGAGGATATATTACTTGACCTCAGCTCCTTATTCCCTTTGTCTCCTTGCTCCGCTTGTCGTTCCTCATATCCCCCTCCAGTTTATTTTTTTCTGTTTCCACCCTGTTTTAAAATAAAGTTGAAGTTCATATTTGGACATTTTCTACACAATGGAGTTACTCCTGATTTTCTTGGGAGCTGATCTACAAGCAGTGGTATAGGTTTGGGCAGAGTTCTTCTGCTTCCCCTGTGCATTTCTAAAGAGTCATTTTTTTTCTTCCACATGTGGCTTGAATGATGGGGATTTTCAAGGAAGGGTGCTGTCATCATCAGTGTCATTATCAGTAGAACCACGGCATCCCCTTTATTTTTAAAAATGACCCTGAGGTATTGATATAATGATGTAGTGTTGTAGTAATAGTTTAAGCAGGTTCTCTGAATTCCCAGCTTTCATTGGAAAAAAGTGAGTCTCTAGCACAGGAATGTTGAACTCATTTGTTATGAGGGCCTGATCTGACAAAATGAGACCATGTTGGGCTGGGCTATGCATGTAATAAAAAGTAATGCCAGGTAGTGGATATGAAAACTTTATAAAGGATACAGACAAACACAATTAAAAATTGTTTAAAAAACTTAAATCATGCTTAAAAGATTATAGCACTCTTGCAATATTTATTTAACAGTTTCTGATAACTGACACCTTTTGCTCTGCATTATTGCATCAAAATCTGGAGACAATGTCTGTGCTGTAGCAATTTTGAGTAGTTGTTCAGGTGTTGTTCAGGGGTGTATTGAGGCCTCGGATTCAGCGGGAGCTCACAGGAGCACAGCTCCTGAATCTTTCTGAGAGTTCCACCTCCTCCTTCCCACCTTGTCCATTGAGTAGTAAATGCAACTGCCTAACAATCCCTGGATGAGCTCCACCACCTATTTTTCTACAAAACAACCCCTGTGTGTATCTGTAAGTTGCAAACCTACTTTTGATTTATTGACATTCATTACAGAAATCTCATGGCCAATGCTTTGAGCATAAGACCCAGAGGAAAACATGAAATGGCTGGGCATTGCAAGCTTTTGTACATAAGTGGCTTCATGTGCTGGTCAGCCAATGGAGAAAATAGAGACTTTGCTCTGTAGCTCCTGTGCGATTGAACAAGCCTGGCAAAGCAAGCTGGGATGCAGAAAGAAACAAGAGAGAGAGAAGGAAAGTTGCTCGTGGGACTGATAAGAGTCCTCCAGGGGCCTGATCCAGCCATCAGGCTGCACATTTGACACCCCTGCTCTAGCATTTTCTCTTGTGGAAATATAAGGAAAAAAGCATATCACCACAAGAGAAGAAGCTAGAAACTTACTTTAAAAAAAATAAAAGCTGGGAATTCAGAAAACCTGCTTTAAAAGGGCTTTAAAAAAAACCAAATAAATAAATGACAACACAGTATTGTGGTTATAGTTTAACAATTATGAAAGTTCAGTCCAGTAACTGAAAAGTAGGCTGGAAGTGTGTGGGAGTGGGTAGGACAAAGAAAACCAATAGAAACTTGATGTGTTAGGAAAAAGCAGACTTAAAAATAAGCTTTCAGGAACACATTAGAGTATCAGTGGTCTCAAAAGAGCCAGAAAAAAAAGGGGGATGGAATTAAGTGAAAAGTAAAGGCACAGAAAATGACTGCAGAAATCAGGGCATAAACTGAAGCAGTATGGGGAAAAATCCCATATAGTATGGGGAAAAAAATGGAAAAAAATCCCATGCAGTATGGGAAAAAAACAATGGAAAAAATCCCATGCAGAAAAGCCCTTGGTCAGGGTAATTATCAATGTGAAAATTCCTACTTTGCACTGTAAGGATGACTCATGAAATTAGGGTTGCCAAGTGCAATTCAAGAAATATCTGGGGACTTTGGGGGTAGAGCCAGGAGACATTGGGGGCAGAGCCAGAAGTAAGGGTGTGACAAGCATAATTGAACTCCAAGGGAGTTCTGGCCATCACATTTAAAGGGGCAGCACACCTTTTTTAATGCCTTCCATAGGAAATAATGGATAGGGGCGCCTTTTTGGGGGGGCTCATAGAATTGGACCCCCTGGTCCAATCATTTTGTAACTTGGGGGGTATTTCGGGGAGCGGCACTAGATGCTACTGAAAATTTGGTGCCTCTACCTCAAAAAACAGCCCCCCCAGAGCCCCCGATAACCGCAGATCAATTCCCCATTATTCCCTATGGAAATCGTTCTCCATAGGGAATAATTGCCCAGTTGACATTTTCCTCCCCACCCCGACACTTTCTGATGACCCTAAGGCGGGGTGGGGAGGGCCTCCAAACCTGGGGATTGGCAACCCTCTCTCTCTCTCTCTCTCTCTCACACACACACACACTTACGGTAGTTCCTCTGAAATGGTTCCTCAACAACGACATCTGAAAAGAACAGGGGCTACACTGCTCTCTCTCTCTCTCTCACACACACACACACACACTTACGGTAGTTCCTCTGAAATGAAAGCAAAACAAACCAAGGGACTGTATTGCTGACCCTTCCCATGAAGTACTTCCTGCTCAACTTTAAAGGCACACAGACACACACACATTTTGAAACGGACCTGTTTGCAGGTTTCTAAACCTGCCGGAGATCTAGAGCTGCATGGTGGCTGTGGGGGCAGGGCTTTCCCCGCTGGCCAGCTGGCTGGGGGTGGGGGAAAGCCTGTAAGACTGGGAGATTCCCCACTGGGACCTGAGGATTGGGAAGCCTACATGAAATGGAGAATGATAGCCTTATCACTTGTCTGTGTGAGTGCTCTGACCATGTCACAAAATCAAGAACAGTAGTGAAAACAAGCCCATAATGACTTTTGGACCTCACAATTTCCTCTAACACCATTTTTGTGTGCTCATTAACTGATCAAATGCAGAGAAACTCCTCTTTCCACATTTGCCTCACAGCTCTTCTAGTGGTAGTCCTTTTTTCCCTCACTGCACTATTTAAAAGATATCAAGGGCAAGCAGCTGTAGCTGAGAATTGTTTAGCTATTGCTCCTGAGTCTTTGTTCTTCAGCCCATACAGCAATCAGGCTAAAGCAGTGAGAGGCTCTGAAGAGATGCTGGTGCTCCTCCCTCCCCATTATTTCCCTTCAGAATTTCCATTCTTGAAATGTGTTTCTTAGCTGAGTGCATTTTTAGGTTCACTGCTTTGGTAAAAATGTCAGGGTTGCACTCTACACAAACAAATTAAGGGAAACCAAATAAATATACTGAAGTTTCAATTAGATGTGCTTTTGAATTATTATTAGAAATATATTAGGCATATAGCAACCAAATGTAGAAGTCTGAAAAGATTTCACAGCAAGCAGATTGAGCTTCCAGACAGTAAACAACCAATGCCTGTGGAGCCTGGGAAACCTGAAAAAGATCTAAGTGAAAGATAGTAACTGCAGCAGGCCAATCATGGTTGAGTTTGTATACACATGAGGATGCACACATTTTGCAACCAAATTGTTAAATACCCATGGAGTGTGATCCTAAGTAGTGTTGTGCCTTTCTGAGTCAATTGAGGTCAGTGGGCTTAGAAGGTGTAACTTAGGATGGTACTGTAAGCCTCTTAGGGGGTTTCTGGTTTAATAATTTGGCCTTACTCAACACTGAGAAATGAGTAGCTCACCAGAATTAAATACAATAGTATGGCTGTATTTGGAGCTCACCAGAATTAGATGCAATAGTATGGCTGTGTGAGGAGACCATAGCTTGTAAGGGGGCAAAGGTATTTATGGTTTGAGCTCATGGCATTTAGGTGCATAATTTAGCAATGAGTACTTGCTTACCAGTTGGCCTTCGGATAAACTACTTTGAGTTCTTAAGGGGCTTAAATAGGGCTACCAGAAAGGAATGGTTTTTTTGTATTTTCACTAAACTGGATAGGTCTGGATACTTTGTATCTCATATGATAACCTAAATCCAAGGTGGAAATGTCCAAGTTGTTTGTATACAGCATAAACACCCAGTTTTGTCAGCATTATATTCTATGATATCATCCCAATCTGTTGATTACCCTAGGTGTATGGTATGAATCTCCCACATAGGTTCTGTTCCGTTTCCAGCAGCTCAGTTCAGTCACTGGAGTGCTCTTTTCAGATAGTGGCCATTGCAGACACTTTCAGAACTTTTAGATTTTATTGAAATTCTCAAAGTGTTCAACAGGTGTTTACTCACTGTGACCTGTTACATCAGATGAGAAATTCATGCTGAATACAGTTCTTACAGGTATCTAGTGGTGGAAGAGAGATTAATCCCCCGTCTTCCTTTGTTACAGCAAGTAGAAGAAGAAGACTGCAGATTTATACTCTGCCCTTTTCTCTGAATCAGAGACTCAGAGCAGCTTACAATCTCCTATATCTTCTCCCCACCACCCTGTGAAGTGGGTGGGGCTGAGAGGGTTCTCACAGCAGCTGACCTTTCAAGGACAACTCCTGCAATAGCTATGGCTAACCCAAGGTCATTCCAGCAGCTGCAAGTGGAGGAGTGGGGAATCAAACCTGGTTCTCACAGATAAGAGTCCATGCACTTAACCACTACACCAAACCGGCTCTCGCCAGTTTCTTTTACAAAAGGTTGTAAAAGAAGGAAGTGAGCAATAAGCAAACTTTCCTGGGCTCATTATGCAGCCAAAAAAACCCATTCTATCAATAACAGGCTATCCTAAGGACCATCTGACCTGAGGTACTCTAAAACTACACATCCCACGAATCTTTGACATTTAAAGACTAGTGTAGTGGCTCCACACTGGTGGAATGAGTTGCCAGAATAAGTTAGGGCCCTGCGAGAGCTCATACGGCTCTGCAGGGCCTGAAAGATGGCCCTTCCACCAGACATTTGCAAACTAGACTTCTGGCCACTACAGTTCTCAGGAAACATCTGGACCACTTCTTGCAAGCTGCTCTATAGTAGCAATGGGCTTGCCAATCCCCAAGGTCAGGCCCCTGGGCCACATGTCTGATGCCCCTGCTAAGGCATGCAAATCTTGAGCTCCAGTCTTCATATTCTTTTTTGGGTCAGAATAGTACCATATCAGTGATCAGTCTGGTGAAAGTCTTTGTTGGCCATGGATGATTTGTTGGGCCCTCGTGAGTGATGACATGGACTTTAATCTTATGAACAAGTCCATCTGTGCTGGGCAGGATCTGATCCACAAGTCCCATGAGCCAAGAGTTTCTTGGTACATCCTTGTCTTTCAGCGAGACAACATCTCCTTATTTCAGGTTGGGCTTAGGTTTCTCCCAACTTTTGTCAGCTCTGGAGAGTTGGAAGATATTCTTGCTTCTGTCACTTCCAAAAGGTGTCTGCAAGGAGCTGAACTTGTCTCCACTGCTTCTTGTATAAGTCTTTGGCAAATTGAGATGCGGCTTGTGTTGAGCTGGCATTGTTGAGTAAACTCTGCATCTTTCCCACAATGACCTATCTGAGCTCTAGCCTCTGGGTATGAAGAGCACCCCAGGTTCCAAATGTCTGAGTTCACATTTGAGCCTTTTTGAGAATAAAAACAAAAGTGGCTGCTATGAAGATTTGGCTTCCGCATGTAGGTATTACAAGATACACTGCTTCCTGACAGATCATAATAAACTCTGCTGAAGAAGTGTATCACTATTATTGTATTTACATATGTTTGGATATGTGCATAGCAATGTGCCCCACACAAGACGAACTCAGTCAGCTCTGTTTAGAACAAGGATGACCTCCTTCTCAATCATGTCCTGCTTGTGCAGTTTTCTCCTTGACTGTATTAACTATGCCCTGTATCTTTTGTGCACGAACATTAGGGACCAAAACTATAACGAGCAGCTTTATCAAACGAACAATAGACGTAGATGCTCTGAGTCCACCAGGAAACATCTTCCCATCAGACTTGTAGCAATCCATCTTTGTTTGGTGTATAGCCATGCTTGCTGATGACAAAAGGGGGGGGGGGTCTAAAAGGGTGGGTTTTTTGCCCCAAACTGGCTAGAAGGAAAGCAAGCAGAAGAATGTGGGGAGGACATTTACAGCAGGATACAGATTGTGTTCCATTTGAACCTACTGCTAGTTGTTAACATGGGAGCTGTAAACTATGCCTAAAAGAAGAGGAGTTGGTGTCAGTCCATTTTTCTATGGCCTCATGCTTCTACTGAATTTAGCATAATGGTGAAAGAAATATGTAACTGAAGGGCAGGAAAGGTATTTTCCCATCAACTGCTTCTATTCAAGAAAGGGTAAGTAATGGGAGCAAGTAAGGTGTTAAGTGATTTCATAATTATGGTAAACAAGTCTGGAAAGGTTGGCCAGTTCGGTAAATGCTTAGTTTAAGGTGAAACAATGTCTTTTTCTGGAGACCCATTATTGCCATTGTGTGTGGATTTAAGGTGGGGAGGAGAGCTATTAGCGATCACAGCCCTTGACATTACACCTTCCAAAATCATTGCCCAGACAAGTCAAGCCTGTGTTTGCTGGCATCCATTTTATGCAAACCAGATCCATTTGGGCTTTAGTTGCAGACCAGATAGTCCCCAGAAAGTGTGATTTTGGGGTATTTACTAGAGTGGCAGGTCTTTGGTCTTTCTCTCTTGTAGGAATGTCACACGACTCAGGGTTGAGGTTCATCACACCACTCTGTCTCTGCTGCTTGTGTCTGAGTGACAGTGGTTGCGTTGCTTTATTTATATACATTATTCTTTACACAATCATTTACGAACAGTGTGCAGAATGAAGAGACCAATGTTTACCTAAGCTTGTTACCCCAAATGTGTATTCCAGGAAGGAGGTGAAAGGGCAGCACATTCCGAGGCCCTCAGCATTCTTGCATAGGGCAAAGGACATGAAGGCTTAAGCCTGCCTTCTAAGTTTATAGATGAAGTCAGGACAAGGTTGGCCAGGCCATTGCCCTTTCTTCATCCTATTCTTTTCTGTTTTTTATTTAAGGGGTATCAAGAACATTCTAAACCCTCACCATCACTCTCTGGAATCGATTGTATTAAAGGGGTGTATTGTTCCAATTGCTTTGCTAATACATATGCATGATTTGCTTGCAAGGCATATTCTTCTCTTGACGGTTTACATATTCTTGTACACAAGACACATAATCAGCCTGAGATAACAATGCCATATCAGGAGAATCACAGGTAGAGTCTAAGGGGACAGTTTCTCTGCTAATGCATGAGGCAGAGGATTTAATAAGCTAGAATCTTTGAGGCAATACCACAGCAAGGCAACTTAAACAGCATACAGAAAGAGATATATTAGCAGGAATATAGCTAAAAGTTCAATGGAAGCAAGAGAAAAACCAACCACGTGATAAAGGAATAGAGCCATAATTACTGGTTACGTTAATTGTTGCATTACATTTCCACAAAGGGGCACCTGTTTGCAGGCAACTGTGCAATGGCTTATGGTGGGAGCAATTTACCATCTGTGCACAAGTAAGATTTTCATGGTTAGCCACATATTTCAAGTTTCAAGTTTATTTAAGTTTATATCCCGCCCTTCCCACCGAGGTGGCTCAGGGTGGCTCACAACACATAAAAATCTAACATAATTTGAATTTAAAACATCTTACACAGTTAAAACAGTAAAATAATAAAACATATAGTGGTGGTCTATCAAAACTACACTCAGCTTCCAATGCCAGTTAATTATAAGCCAGCCGGAAGAGGGCTGTCTTACAGGCCCTGCGGAACTGGCCAAGGTCCCGCAGGGCCCTCACCTCTTCCGGCAGTTGGTTCCACCAGAAAGGAGCCATTACAGAGAAGGCCCTGTCCCTGGTGGATTGCAGGCGGGCCTCCTTTGGCCTGGGGATAACAAGAAGATTTTGAGATGCCAATCTCAGTACTCTCTGGGGAACATGTGGGGAGAGACGATCCCTAAGGTAGGCAGGTCCTAGGCCATATAGGGCTTTAAAGGTAATAACCAGCACCTTGTACTGAACTCGGTATGTTATTGGCAGCCAGTGCAGAGTCCGGAGCCCCAATAACAACCGGGCCGTGGCATTTTGCACTAACTGCAACTTCCGGGTTCGGCACAAGGGCAGCCCCAAGTAGAGGGCATTACAGTAGTCCAACCTCGAGATGACTGTTGCATGGATCACCATTGCTAGGTCATCATGCTCCAGGAAAGGAGCCAACTGTCTTGCCCACCTAAGGTGAAAAAATGCGGACTTAGCAGTGGCTGCTATCTGAGCCTCCATCGTTAAGGAAGGCTCCAATAGTACCCCCAAACTCTTGACCTTGTGTGCCGCTGTCAGCGGCGCACCGTCAAAAACTGGCAGGGGGATTTCCCCTCCCGGACCACGATGACCCAAGCAAAGGACCTCTGTCTTCACTGGATTTAGCCTCAGCCCACTCAGCCTGAGCCACCTAGCCACAGCCTGTAACGCCCGGTCCAAATTTTCTGGGACGCAGGCCGGCCGTCCATAAGCAGATAGAGCTGGGTGTCATCAGCGTACTGGTGATAACCCATCCCATACCTTCGGGCAATCTGGGCAAGGGGGCGCATATAGATGTTAAATAACATCGGGGAGAGAACCGCCCCTTGAGGCACTCCGCAATCAAGCGTGTGTCTCCGGGACAGTTCACCCCCAATCGTGACCCTTTGTCCCTGAACCTCAAGGAAAGAGGAAAGCCATTGTAAGGCCAACCCCTGAATCCCCGTGTCGGCGAGGCGGCAGGTCAGTAGCCAATGGTCGACCATGTTGAATGCTGCCAACAGGTCCAACATCAGCACCGCTGAGCCACCCCAGTCCAGATGCCGTTGAAGGTCATCTACCAGGGCAACCAACATCGTCTCCGTCCCATGGCCCGGGCGAAAGCCGGATTGAAGGGGATCAAGGACGGAAGCATCCTCCAAGAAACTCTGTAGCTGCATCGCCACTGCCCTCCTGATAAGTTTGCCCAAAAAGGACAGATTCGAGACCAGCCGGTAGCGTGCCAATTCGGCCGGGTCTAACGTTTTTTTTTTCAAGAAGGGACAGACCACCGCCTCTTTAAGCGGTGTTGGAAAGTGCCCCTCCGTCAGGGATCTATTTATGATATCTCGTACAGGATATCTAAGCTCCCTCTGGCAGGATTTAATCAGCCAGGAAGGGCATGGGTCCAAATTGCAAGTTGTTGGGTGTGCAAATAAGAGGATCCTGTCAACTTCCTCCTGGCTGAGAGCACTGAAACCATCCAGAACATGATCCGAAGACAGGCACGGTGCCTCGGGTTGGCAAACTGCCTCTAATATGGCAGGGAGGTTGCAGCGGACCGACATGATCTTATCCGCAAAAAAATTCGCAAAGGCCTCATAGCCAATCTCCAATTTGTTAGAATTTGGTCTGCCTTGTGGCAGCATTGTAAGATTCCCAATTATATTGAACAGTTGTGCCGGGCGCAAAATTGCGGACGCAATCTTAGCCGCAAAGTATGTTTTCTTTGCAGTTCTGACTGCCATCTCATAGGACTTCATAATCTCTCTATAAGATGTTCGAGTCGCTTCATCTTGAGTACACCGCCATTGCCTCTCTAGTCGTCTGAGTCCCTGTTTTAATTGCCGCAACTCTTGGTTATACCAAGGTGTCGGCTTTAAACGAGGGCGCAGAAGACGCCTAGGTGCGATCTTATGGATGGCTCTGGAGAGCCTATCATTCCAAGATTCCACCAGATCATCCAAGGAATCGCCAGGGGGCCAGGGATCCCGTAGCGCCGTCAGGAACCATTCCGGGTCCATCAGGCTCTGCGGGCGAGCTAAAATGCACTCTCTGCCTAAACGGGCTTGGGGTGGCACATCCACATGAGCCTTGAGGGCATAGTGATCCGACCATGGCACTGCTTTAGCAGTAATATCGTTCACTAAAACTCCCACCACGAAGACCAAGTCTAACATGTGCCCCGCCTGATGGGTGGGCATTGTAACAATTTGGGAGAGTCCCAGTGTCACCATGGATGACACCAGGTCCATCGCTCGATTGGAGGCTGCGTCATCGGCATGAACATTGAAGTTACCCAAGACCAAAAGCCTTGGGTACTCCAACGCCCAGCCCGCCGCGGCCTCCATCAGGGATGGTAAGGCGCCAGCCGGTGCGTTAGGCGGACGGTACACCAGCCAGATCGCCAACCCCTCCCCAACGTCCCACATCAGACTGGCACATTCAATGCCCTTGATCTCCGGGGCCGGGAGAGCTTGAAAGGAGTAAGCCTCTCATATGAATAGTGCCACTCCTCCCCCGCGCCCGCTAGTCTGCGACTGGTGAAAGACTGAATATCCTGGGGGGGGGGCATCTGGGTGAGAGCTACAGTCTCCCCATCGTGCACCCAGGTCTCGGTCATGCATGCCAGGTCCACGTCCTGCTCTAGCAGGAATTCCCGAAGGGTAGCAGTCTTATTATTGATGGACCTGGCATTACATAACACCAGTGACGGAGGCGAGTAATTTCGCCTGGCCCCACTACCTGTCACCGTCGGGATGGGACGCAGGCTGGAAGGTGGCCGAGCACTGTCATGTCTCAGCCTCCTTCCCTTATAATTCTGCCTGTTCCCACCATCATACCTTCCCCTCCCCAGGAGTACAGGAATCCCCAGGCCCATCATTTCCTACTGGTGGCCACCAACCCTTCGACTGGCAGAATAGTTGTACCTAATCCCTCTTCACTCTCCCATCACCAACCAATAAACTGCCAACTACCAGTAGCTAATAGTTATTTAATTTAAATCCCTCCCCCCAATCAATCCCTAATTCATTAGCTAACAATAATTAAATTAATACATCTGTTGTCTCCTTAAATAAAAATCTTCCCCAGCCAATAACCCATCTCTAATTAATTTGCCATAAATAAATCTCCAATTAGCTAATCAATAAATATCATTTAAATAACCAATAAATAATTATCCAGTTCTACTAAAATTGGCAGTTAAAATCCGTTTGGAGTTAAAGGGTAAGGAGACTTAAAAACTAGATAAAGTGCTCTTATTTCCAAAGTGATGATAGCCGTAACGTGCAATGTTCTTCTTCTTATTATTAAAGTGCGTCAGTGTCCATAGAGTGCAGATGAACTTGTTCTTATTCTTGGGCAATGTCCGTGTAAGTGCGCGTGTTCTCATTCGGGAGGGGGGAGGGGGGCGAGGTCTTACTCAGAGGTGCAGTGTACTATTGTGCTGTCTGGCAACCTGAGGCAGCCCTCCACACAACACCGGGGGCCCAGGGAGGTGCTAGCCCCACTGTGTCCCTCCAGCTGCGCGGCTACACCCCAGGGACCCAGAATTGCCCAGTAGCCTGCTGATGTCACTGTCCCCACCAGGCGTCCTCCGGTCACCTCACCACCGTTGATCTTCCCAGCCTATTCCAACTCCCCCCTGTTCTTGTCCACAACCCCCAATCACAGCGTCTGGAGGGGGGGGAGGAACGGAGAAGAGGAGAGGAGGGGCCGTTGTCCCACTGGTAGCCCGGCTACCTTGGTACTTCACCCCATCCCTTCCCGCAGCTTCGCTAAAATGCTGCCGCTCAGCTCCTCCGGGCTTTGTTCATGCTCCAGCCTCAAAATGCTCCCGCCTCAAACCACTCCACAGTTCACAGTCCACTCCACAGTTTACAGTCCACACCCAGCTCCCAGCCCTCGCCTGGTCCCGTCCACCGCACTCCGGCCCCGACCGCCTCAGTGTCCAGCCCACGGCTCCCGACCGGCTCGCACTCTCAGGCTGCGCCATCCTTCACCACTGCGGCGCCGGCCCCGCTGGTAAGCATTTTCTTGTCCCGTCACTTTCCTCTTGAATGAAAAGACGGGCAAAGCTCTAAAATCGTCCTCGCCTTCTCCAACTGTTAGTTAGATAGCATAGGTAGTTACAGAGGGTGTAGTTCGATATTATAGTTAAAAATTGTTGTTGCTCCAGGAGCTTCAACATCAGAGCTCCTTGCTCGCTGTCATCTTGATTCACTCCTGTGGCAGTGAATTCCACATGTTAATCACTCTTTAATCACTGGAAGCTTATAGGTGGGAATGCCATAGTTAGGTAAAGGTGCATAAGAGATTTGGGATTCATTTAAACATTTACCAAGAGCTGTATCAGTTCCTGGAGCCTTGCAAACAGGAATTAGGTTCCTAATAACATATGTAAATCAGTGTGTTGTGTCAAACAAAAATGTGAAATGTTAATGTTAGCCAAATGTTCCCAAATATTAAACTGAAGACGATCTCCAAAATGAATAGCCTTGACAGGAGACAAAATACATAAACACAAACAACAAAGTTTGTTAGCTGTGCAAATACAGCAGCCACCAAGTACTCTGGAGATGGCTCTCATCCAGCCTCTTCCAGCGTTTGTTGAGCTGGATTAGTTAGACGCTTCACATCCCCCCATGTGATATCACAAGCTGACTGGGTGTGTGGATGTCGCACCATCTCCCGTGTGAGGCTGAGATTGAAATAGGGAATTGGATTTGGAAGACCCTCATGCCATGCCATCTTTAGCTGGGTGAGCACAACATGCCAGAACCCGCAAAGGACCTGTAAGAGAGAACACAGCAGCATGCCGGCACCCCCAGTTAATAAGGGGAACTGGACTGTGCCAAGTTAATAAGACCAAATTCAATTGTTCCTGAACTCACATTTGGGTAGGAACCTTCATTTTCACTCCTTTTAATTGTTTTTGAAGAGTGGTTTTCAATGTCTGATTAGCATGTTCCACAATAGCTTGACCTGTGGAATTATATGCAATGCTATGCCAGATTTGAATGTTCCATTGTGCACAAAAATCAGCAAATTCAGAAAAACTATATGCTGAGGCGTTATCAGTTTTCAACAGCTGCAGATGACCCATTACCGCAAAGGCAGAAATAAGATGAGCCATGACATGTTTTGTGGCTTCACCACAGTGAGCAGTAGCCCAAAGATATCTAGAGTACATGTCTATGCAAACATGAACACAGGACCAGCGTTTCAAGGAAGCTATATGGGTAATATCCATATGCCAGAGTTTGTTAGGGAACACTTTCCCTATGAAGAAAGATTAAAACATTTGGGGCTCTTTTGCTTGGAGAAACATTGACTGTGGGGTGACATGATAAGAGGTTCACAAGATTATGCATGGGATGGAGAAAGTAGAGAAAGAAGTACTTTTCTCCCTTTCTCACAATACAAAAACTTGTGGGCATTCAATGAAATTGCTGAGCAGTCGGATTAAAACAGATAAAAGGAAGTACTTCTTCTCCCAAAGAATGATTAACATGTGGAATTCACTGCCACAGGAGGTGGTGGCAGCTACAAGCATAGCCAGTCCCAAGAGGGGACTGGATAAAAATATAGAGCAGAGGTCCATCAGTTACTATTAGCCACAGTGTATATATATGTGTGTGCGTGTGTGTGTGTGCATAGAAGAAGACATTGGATTTATATTCTGCCCTCCACTCAAGAGTCTCAGAGCAGCTCACAATCTCCTTTATCTCCCTCCCCCACAACAGACACCCTGTGAGGTGGGTGGGGCTGAGAGGATTCTCACAGAAGCTGCCCTTTCAAGGACAACCTCTGCCAGAGCTATGGCTAATCCAAGGCCATTCAAGCAGTTGTGAGTGGAGGAGTGGGGAATCAAACCTGGCTTTCCCAGATAAGAGTCCACATGCTTAACCACTACACCAAACTGAAACATATTGGTCACTGTATGACACAGAGTGCTGGACTGGATGGATCAT
This sequence comes from Heteronotia binoei, assembly GCF_032191835.1. Lineage (NCBI taxonomy): Eukaryota > Metazoa > Chordata > Lepidosauria > Squamata > Gekkonidae > Heteronotia > Heteronotia binoei. The sequence continues at coordinate 112,530,782 of NC_083226.1, read as the reverse complement.
TGTCCTGATCAAAAGGTAATGAGAACTGTTTGACAAATGCTTTGGCATTCTGGTGAAAATATGACTGAGAGAAGGATTAGGAAATAGAGAGGTAACACTTTAAACCTTATCAGCATGCATTGTCCTGAGCAATCACACCAGGAAGATTAGAATGGCTTCAAATAGTAGCAACACAAAAATTGAGTAACGCACAGCAAGAAATTAAAAACTGCAAGATTAAAAATACAGCCAATAAAATTTGAGTCGATTTGGAGAGTGATACATGCACCAGGAAGTTGATGAATCAAATTCAATGCATATAAGGTGTCAAGTATTAAGTTGAAAGCTGTTGTGAATAGAGCTGAGAAGCCATTGTTCTAGCAACAACTTCAGCCTGTTGCACTGAGCGCTGTTGTAAAGTAAAGTGTGTCTTTTACACTTTCTCCCCAGCAAACTGGGTACTCATTTGACCAATCCTAGGAAGGATAGAAGGCTGAGTAACCTTGAGGCAGCTACCTGAACCTAGCTTCCACCGGGATCAAACTCAGGCTGTGAGCAGAGCTCAAGACTGCAATACTGCAGCTTCAACACCAGATAGTCCCCAGACCACCACGGGGCTATTTCTGAATCCAAATTAGCATTTTCCTTGGCCAATTTCATCATCAATTCTCCTGCTGCATCAGGATTATCAACCTGTCTTCTGATTGCTGCCTGAAGACAATTGATAAGGTCTAAATAGGGCTCTTGTGGCTTTTGACAGACAGTTGCAACAGGGAGCACAGCTTGTGCTTCAATAGTACTGAACTGTCCAGATCCATATAGTTGTTCAGCAGTATAAGTCCCATTGGAGCCACGCCCTTGAGCATTAGCCAAATTACAATATTCACTGTCCCATACCTCATACTGTCCAGGAGTTAACATCATCCTCATCATATTTTTCCAATCTTGAGGAATCACAGTGTATGCATTAGAGAGTCCTTCTAAAAAACTCTGCACATCAGTTCCCCCTATGCCCATGTCTTTGATAGCCTTTTGAATTTCACTCAAAACAGAGTGGGGCAATATAGTACAGTTAACAACCTGTTGCCTATTCTCATTCTGTGCATATGTTACTGGGCATACTGATAAAAGGTCAGGCAACTCTTCCCCTGTCAACTGTTCAGGGCAAATAGACAACATTTCAGCCAATTCTGGAACATTTTCCAATTTAGCCTGATCAAGTTCCTTTTCCAAAACTTCACAGACCATTCGTCCTGGGGCGTTAGATGGTGGGCCCACGGGTGGAGCCGTTGGCAGAGGAGGAGGAGAAGGAGAAGGAAGAAGAGAAGGGGCAGGGGGCACAAGTTGGACACCAGTGCATTTTAGGGGAGAAACTTTGGAGAGCTGACTTGTGATAGAAACGGGCATAAATTTCTCTACTACATACCTGCATTTATGCCAGGCTTGAAGCAGTTTGACAGAAGCTCAAGGCTCTGTATGAAAGTTCTTCCCTATCTTCTCCCAGTCCCGAAGTTTAAGAGAACCTCCCTCCGGGTACCAGGGGCATTGTTTACTGATCTCTTGTAAGAGAGTCTTAAGTTGCCCAGAAGTCATGGACCCACCGTACTTCTGAATGAGGAACCACAGCTCCTCCAAATGTTTCTGCTGGGTTTGCAGGAACTATCCTCCCATAGTCACCAATGAAGGGGCTGTTTAGAATGACGGAGTGCACTCAAGGGGCCTATTCCAGGTGTTGATGAGAGGGGTCCCTGTTCACTGCGCCACTTGTAGGAATGTCACACGACTCAGGGTTGAGGTTCATCACACCACTCTGTCTCTGCTGCTTGTGTCTGAGTGACAGTGGTTGCGTTGCTTTATCTATATACATTATTCTTTACACAATCATTTACTAACAACGTGCAGAATGAAGAGACCAATGTTTACCTAAGCTTGCTACCCCAAATGTGTATTCCAGGAAGGAGGTGAAAGGGCAGCACATTCCGAGGCCCTCAGCATTCTTGCATAGGGCAAAGGACATGAAGGCTTAAGCCTGTTTTCTAAGTCTATAGATGAAGTCAGGAAAAGGTTGGCCAGGCCATTGCCCTTCCTTCACTCTCTCTGGGTGCCAAGTTATCCCTTCAGTAGGAGGAGGGAACTGGGGGCTAACATTACCACCAATGTATTTCCACCTCCTTGGAAGGGCTTCTAAAGAGCTTCAGGAAAATAGCTGCATCCTCATAGGATGACACTTGGCTTGACCCCCCCTCCACATTTTGTGACTGGATCCAACTCACACCGCAGTCATTTTGTGGTTACTGTCTCCCCCCAAAAGCCATTTCATTAAGGAGGTTACTATTTTTTTCTCAAAATTCTAAGTGTGCAACAAGGGTTTGAGGATCCCTATTGCAGTCATGGACTCAGTCTTGAAGACAAAACTCCTTATTGTCATCTGAGGTTATTAAGAATAAAGATTCTAATATTGGAGAACTTTAGTAACTCTCCCATTCAGAGAAAGTGTTATAAAAGGAAAGTATTTCTTTGTCTCTCTCTCGGCTTGGCTTCGCGAACGAAGATTTAAGAAGGGTGCAATAGTCCACGTTTGCTGCAGGCTCGCTGGTGGCTGACAAGACCAATGCGGGACAGGCAGGTCCGGCCACAGCGGCTGCAGGGAAAAGTCTGATTTAGGGTTGGTCCTGTAGCAGTGCGATTCTTCCTCAATCTCCTTTTGTCCTCAAGACCAGCTATGCGTGCGTTCTCAAAAGAAGAAACAGCCTGGTGGATGGTGTGCCTCCACGCTTTGCGATCTGAGGCTATGTCAGACCACTGGTGATGGTTGATGTGACAGGTGCTAAGGGATTTCTTCAAGGAGTCCTTGTACCTCTTCTTTGGTGCCCCTCTATTTCGATGGCCGGTGGAGAGTTCGCCATACAGGGCAATCTTGGGAAGGCGGTGGTTTTCCATCCTAGAAATATGCCCTGCCCAGCGCAGCTGCGTCTTCAACAGCAGTGCCTCGATGCTGGTAACCTCTGCCCGCTTGAGGACTTCAGTGTTGGTCACAAAGTCACTCCAGTGGATGTTGAGGATGGTGCGAAGGCAGCGCTGATGAAAGCGCTCAAGGAGTCGCAGGTGATGACGGTATAAAACCCACGATTCGGAGCCATAGATGAGGGTTGTCATCACAACCGCTTTGTAAACATTGATCTTTGTGCCTTTTTTCAGATGCTTGTTGCTCCACACTCTTTTGTGCAGTCGGCCAAATGCACGGTTTGCCTTTGCCAGCCTGTTGTCAATCTCCTTGTCGATCTTGGCATCTGAGGAGATGATGCACCCCAGGTAGCTGAACTGCTGGACTGTCTTCAGAACTGATTCACCCACAGTGATGCAGGGAGGGTGATAATCTTCCTGGGGTGGAGAACTTCTGTCTTCTTCAGACTAACTTCTAGGCCGAATAGCTTGGCAGCCTCTGCAAAGCAGGACGTCATATGCTGCAGAGCTGATACCGAGTGGGAGACGAGTGCAGCATCATCAGCAAACAGTAGCTCTCGGATGAGTTTTTCCATTGTCTTGGAGTGTGCCTTTAGTCGCCTCAGGTTGAACAGGCTGCCATCGGTGCGATAGCGGATGTAGACACCATCGTCCTCATCTAGATCTACTGCGGCTCCTTGAAGCATCATGCTAAAGAAGATCGTAAAGAGAGTTGGCGCGAGAACGCAGCCTTGCTTTACACCTGTGCCTATTGGGAAGGGCTCCGAGAGGTCGTTGCAGTGTCTGACTTGGCCTCGCTGGTCTTCGTGTAGCTGGATGATCATGCTGAGGAACCTTGGGGGACATCCTAAACGTTCCAAGATTTGCCACAGGCCTTTCCTGCTAACGGTATCGAAAGCTTTGGTAAGGTCGACAAAAGTCACATACAGAGCCTTGTTCTGTTCCCTGCATTTCTCTTGGAGCTGCCTGAGAACAAATACCATGTCGGTGGTGCTCCTGTTAGCTCTGAAGCCGCACTGGCTCTCTGGGAGGAGTTCTTCTGCAATGGTGGGCACCAGTCTGTTCAGGAGTATTCTGGCAAGGATTTTGCCTGCGATGGAGAGCAGGGTTATCCCCCGGTAGTTGGAGCAGTCTGACTTTTCCCCTTTGTTCTTGTATAGGGTGATGATGATTGCATCGCGAAAGTCCTGTGGTAATTTGCCTTGTTCCCAGCAGGTGACAAGTACTTTGTGAAGTGAGCTATGTAGTACTGTGCCCCCATGCTTCCAGATCTCTGGTGGAATTCCATCAACTCCTGCTGCCTTGCCACTTTTCAATTGCTTGATGGCTTTAACAGTCTCTTCTAGGGTGGGGATCTCATCCAACTCTGTTTTCACCGGTTGAAGTGGGGTGAGGTGGATTGCTGAATCTTGAACTACGCGGTTGGCACTGAAAAGAACCTGAAAATACTCCGACCACCGGTTCAGTATGGATGCCTTGTCTGTGAGGAGCACTTGGCCGTCTGCACTATGCAAGGGACTCTGAGCCTGATATGATGGACCATATACTGCCTTCAGGGCTTCGTAGAACCCTCTTAAATCACCAGTGTCTGCACACAGCTGGGTTCTCTCTGCAAGCTTGGTCCACCACTCGTTCTGAATGTCTCGAAGCTTGCACTGGAGGTTGCTACATGCAGCGCGAAAGGTTGCTTTTTTCCCAGGACAGGAGGGCTGAGCAAGATGTGCTTGGTAGGCAGATCTCTTTTTTGCCAGTAATTCTTGGATCTCTTGATTGTTCTCATCAAACCAGTCCTTGTTCTTCCTTGTGGAGAACCCGAGGACTTCTTCAGAGATCTGCAGGACGGTAGTTTTTAGGTGTTCCCAGAGTGCTTCTGGAGAAGGGTCTGTGGGGCAACTGCGGTCCTCAATTCTTGACTGGAGTTTTGCCTGGAAGGCAGCTTTAACTTCGGCTGACTGGAGGCTGCCAACCTGAAACTTCCTCCGAGGGATACCTCCTCTCCTGGGTGTGGGTTTAAAGTGAAGACGGAGATTGCAGCGTACAAGACGATGATCCGTATGACATTCTGCGCTGGGCATTACTCGGGTGTGTAAGACATCTCGAAGGTCTCTCTGGCGCACCAGAATGTAGTCGATAAGGTGCCAATGCTTGGACCGTGGGTGCATCCAGGTTGTCTTCAGACTGCTCTTCTGCTGGAAGATAGTGTTGGTGATGGTGAGCTGGTGCTCCATGCAGAATTCTAGCAGGAGGCGCCCGTTGTCATTGCAGTTGCCAATGCCGTGTTTGCCAAGTACTCCTTTCCAGGCTTCCGAGTCTTTACCTACTCTGGCATTGAAGTCGCTAAGGATGATCACCTTGTCCTCTGTAGGGGTCTTCCGTACGAGGTTGCGTAGATCAGCATAGAACTTGTTCTTTTCTGCAGGATCTGCTTGAAGGGTTGGGGCATACACACTGAAGAGTGTTGCATGCTGCTTGTTTTGAAGTGGGAGGCGCATGGACATGATGCGATCTGAGTGACCTGTTGGAAGGTTTTCGAGTTTGGAGGCAATGGAGTTCCTGACCATGAAGCCAACGCCAGAAAGGCGGCTCTCAGCCTTTGACTTACCCGACCAGTAGAGGGTATAGCCAGCACCGTGTTCTTGAAGACTACCTTCCTCAGGGAAACGGACCTCACTGAGAGCTGCTACGTCGATATTCAACCTGAGAAGTTCGTGGGCAACTAGAGCAGAGCGTCGTTCAGGGCGACCACTGCCTACTGTGTCAAGCATGGTTCTGATGTTCCAACACGCAAGCTTTAGTCTTTGCACACTTTGTGAGGCAGGTGCATGCCTTTTCTTTGTTGTTATTTTTCGACCGCAAGTAAGGATGCCCGTTGACCGCGGCTAGCCAACTGGGGTGGGGGAGACGAGCTTTGTTTAGGCCACCTTTTCTAGGCCCCTCTCCGTGTGGAGCAAGCAGTGCTGTCCCTAGATAAGGCTGCTTGGTCGTTCAGGGTGCTGCCAAAAGATGCTTTCGTCTCCGGGTTAGCATCAGGCGACCAATATCCTGAACCGCCTACATGCAGGATCGGGACTGCGGCTTCCAGTGGCACCTTCCACCTGCCGTTTCGCCCCTTGCCTATCGCTGCAGGACTTGATGCGTTGTGGGTTGTGTGTATGGATATGCCCTTCAGGCCTGCGCAGAGGAATTTTTTAGGTGAAGCGCAGTGTGCGCGGTACTGGCTCCACCCTTTCACCTGGGGGTCATCTGCCATGGAAAGGAAAGTATTTCTTTGTACATTAAAAGAAATCTATTTCTTCCTACTATGGAATACAAATGTGAACAAGTCAAGGAATATTAAATAATTAAATCAAGTGCATTTGCTTTGTTCTTGGTCTCTGACCTGACATAACTGACTTTGGGCCATGTTTTTGACCTTACTAGCAGATGACAAACTTTTCAGTTAAAATTATTTCCTGCTTCAGCAGCCAATTTACTGGCACAGTTGCAAAGCATCTCCTTTCGAAGGAATATTGACCTCCAAGCTAGTTTCTCTTCTCTGTTGTGTATTTAAAAGATACAGTCAATTTCTTTTAAAGGCTTGTAGAAATGCTTTTTAAAAATATATGCACCACTGATGATCCTCCAAGGAAGACAGTTTGCTTCTTAACTGGCTGTCATCACCTGTCACTCTAATAAATACCCCAAAGTCACACTTCCTAGAGACTACCTGGTCTGCAACTAAAGCCAAAACGGATAAAATGGAACAGCTGAAGGTAGGCAATGGAACAGTGGAAAAATTCTACCTGCTTACTGCTTTTTGGGCAATCCTGACTGAGAATTCAAAAACATTACAGCAGAATCAGAAAACAGGTCTCTAGTAAGTTCACCTAGCTGATGCAACAGTATGAATTATAAGCAGTTTATCAGTGATAAGGCACAAGAACTTATAAGAAGCAAATTACCCAACAGTTTTCAAGCCAACATTTAATAAGCTAAATTTGATATCATTCTAACTTGTCAGGTTTTGGAGAGGAGGGGAGATGAAAATTTCCATTGACTATTTGAATGTCTAAATGTGTTCTCTTTTTTGAAAAAAATCTAGCTTTCTTAATATTAGTGACCATGCCCAACATTTCCATATATGTATGAATTACCATTTTTACAACATAACAGTCTTTCTAGAAAACTAGTATTATTCAGTTAAAATTAGCATGAAGGGGCACCATACCAAAATAGCAGATAAGCTTGTGTTGGTATACCATTAGATGTGTGTGTGTTAGACATCTGGATTTTCACCCAATAATGCACAAACATAAGCTGCTTAGGAGAGAGGTCACCAATCTTTTTGAGCCTGCAGACATGTTTGGAATTTTGATAATGAGCACCAGTCCAAAATGGCTACCAAAGGAAGAGAATGAGATAGGCTTGCCAGCTCTGGGTTGGGAAATTCCTGGAGATTTTGAGGATGGAGGTTGGGAAGGGAGGGGTTTGGGGAGAGGAGGGACTTCAGTATTCCTTGGTTTGTTCACATTTGTATTGCATTGTAGGAATATGGTATAATGCTATAGATTCCCCTTTTTCCATCTTCGGCAAGCACGGCAGCTGGCCCCTTACCTGGACCGCAGCGACCTAGCGACGGTAATCCATGCTACGGTCACCTCAAGAATAGATCACTGTAATGCTCTCTACATGGGGCTACCCCTGACGCTAACCCGGAGACTACAACTAGTGCAGAACGCTGCGGCACGGCTGTTAATGGGGCTACCACGATGGGAGCACATTCGGCCAGTGCTGAGAGAGCTGCACTGGTTGCCTGTTGTGTTCCGAGTTCGCTTCAAGGTGTTGGTATTAACCTTTAAAGCCCTTTATGGTCAGGGACCTGCCTATCTACGGGACCGCCTTTCCCCATATATCCCCCAGAGAGCACTGCGATCAGGGACAAAAAATCTGCTGTCCGCCCCTGGCCCAAAAGAAGCCAGGCTATCCGCAACAAGATCTAGGGCCTTCTCGGTGGCAGCACCAGAACTCTGGAACACCCTCCCAGAAGCTATAAGGGCCCTGCGGGATTTGTCGGCGTTCCGCAGGGCCTGTAAGACCGAACTGTTTAGGCAGGCTTTTCTGGTTGACTGAAAATGGGCTGCCACCGGACATCCTACAGAAGCTGGTGGTCATAGTCAGAACCTAATACCGCCAGACTAGACTGAGATAGCGTAATAGTTTTTAACCTATAAATGTATTATGGTTTTATATGTTTTTATGGAATTGATTGTTTTTATGATATTGTAAGCCGCCCTGAGTCTGCTTGCGGAGAGGGCGGGATATAAATATAAAGTAATAAAATAAATAAATAAATAAATAAATTCCAAAGCAGCCATTTCTGATCAGGTAAACTTTATCCCCCATCCCACCCCAGTTGTTGCCACCGGGCTCAGCTTCTCCCCTCCTAGCAGTGACTACACTGGAGAGCATCATGCAGCTGCCAGGCCTGCCAAGGCTCCCTCCCTTGTCAATAGCGGCAAGTCCTGCAAGGCTCTGGGTTGCAGAGCCTGCTAAGGCTTTCCCCCACCCTGATCAATGGCAGCAAGCCCTGTGCTGCTCCCAGCTCACCAAGGCTTCTCTTCTCCACTGCTGACAGTGGCAGCAAACTCTGAATGGCTCCCAGCTGCCAGGTCCACTGCCAGGTCCACTGAATGGCTCCCAGCTGCCAGGTCCACTGCCAGGTCCACTGAATGGCTCCCAGCTGCCAGGTCCACTTGCAGGTCTCCCACCCCCCATTATGATACCAGCAAGCCCCACATGGCTCCCAGCCCCTGAAGGATTTCCACCCCCATGCACATCAGCAATGACAGCAGCAACATTTATTCACTCATCAGCAAGGACAGGGCATCAATAGAGGAGGTAGGAGCATTGTTTGTGCATATGCAGAGAATGCTACTTTACCTTTGGGGGGATTTAAACTCACCTGTTTTTTTTTTTAACTTTTCCGTTTTTTCTGCAAATCTGGGGAGTCCCTCAAGTTTGCTGAAAAATCTGTTAAGCCTCTGTGTGGCCCGGATCCATGGATTTAGCTATCTGCAGATGGAGGCCATGGATGGCTAATAGAAAATAGATGATGCAGCATTAATGATTTCTGTTTGATTTATAGCTGTTCTTGCTGTCTATTTAAACAATTGCCTGCCAAATGGTAATATAGGGAGCAAGGAGAGGGGAGCAGAACACAAATGGACTGTATGAGAACATTCATGTTTGAAAAGCTGATTGTGCTGTACTGCATATTAGGAAGAAATATGGTGAAAGCGCCTGCTGAAGATCAATGAAAAGGTTGACGAACAGATGGACAGTCCACTGGAAAAAATCAGTTCCCTATTTGTGACTGGTGAATGGCATGTGAGTAGGGTTGCCAAGTCCAATTCAAGAAATATCTGGGGACTTTGGGGTGGAGCCAGGAGACATTGGGGTGGAGCCAGAAGCAAGACTGTGACAAGCATAATTGAACTCCAAAGGGTTTAATTGTGACCACCACATTTAAAGGGATCACACACCTTTTAAATGCCTTCCCTCCATAGGAAATAATGAAGGATAGGGGCACCTTTTTGGGGGGCTCATAGAATTGGACACTCTGGTCCAATGTTTTTGAAATTTGGAGGGTCTTTTGAGGAGAGGGATCAGATGCTATGCTGCAAATTTTGTGATTCTATCTAAAAAAAAAAATAGCCCCCCCCCAGATATCCACAGATCAGTTCACCATTATACCCTATGAGAATCAGTCTCCATATGGAATAATAGAGTGCCCAGGAGACACTTCCCTCCCTGCCCCCCCTGCTTTCTGATGACCCTGAAGCAGGGAGAGGGCCTCCAAACTGGGGGATCCCCTGCCCCCAACTGGGGATTGGCAACCCTACATGTGAGTCAAACCACTGGGTGTTTAAGAATCCCTAATACCCCGTGGTACAGAATAGTAAAACTGCAGTACTGCAGTCTGAACTCTGTGCTCACGATCCGAGTTCAATCCCAGCAGAAGCTGGTTCAGGTAGCCGGCTCCAGGTTGACTACTTCCATCCTTCTGAGGTCGGTAAAATGAGTACCCAGCTTGCTGGGGGGAAAGTGTAGATGACTGGGGAAGGCAATGGCAAACCACCCCGTAAAAAGTCTGCCGTGAAAACGTTGTGAAAGCAACGTCACCTCAGAGTCAAAAACGACTGGTGCTTGCACTACCTATACCTTGTAATGCTTATCTGCCCATAGTTTTTATTATTAAATTGTATTGTACTGTAGCATTGTGTTGTGGAGTTCTGGATACTGCTACTATTTTGACTGCTCCACAGGGATCTGCTCCTGCATACCAAAAGTGATCATGGATGTTTGCCAACTAGTAGCAATGGGTGGTGCTCATGATCTGAGTTCGATCCCAGTGGAAGCTGGTTCAGGTAGCTGGCTCCAGGTTGATGCAGAAATGTAGTTTTTTGTGCAAACTATCCTTTCTCTGCAGTTTCCATTAACCAAATATACCCATGTATGTTCTGACTGTGAACAACATGAAGGCAGAGATGTTTCCTCATGCTGCACATCCCATCATTTGATATCTTCGTGTCCTGGCTGGGATTCATATAGTGATGAAAGAGTTGTGATTGGTTGCTGATTAGTACCTTAACTGCACTGTGGCGACACAGGCATGGCAGGAGGCACATGGAAGGCCCTTTTCATTCCCTCTGAGTTCAGTGGGAATGTTTATACTTATGGGAAAGATACATAGGGGCTGAGGTGTGGGCCGAGGAGATACTGTTGCTGAGCTTATTGTCAGTGTGGTGCTATACTGCTGATCTGTCTCCCTGTGATGCCAATGGGGGGGGGGGGGGGTTTAAATGTTATCCTAAGCAATTTAGAACCTAGCAATCCTGTGCTCTTAGAATTCTGGTATCTTGAGCAAAGATTGGGTTAATAACAATTATGAACAGAAAACTCTTTTGAGGTCCAACAAGGTATCCTGCCCATTAGTTTAGGCCACTGTGGAAAGCACACTGGGGACCTTCTGTGGCTTTCCATCCATAGAACCGTGTGTACATTTGCTCCTAAACAGAGTGGAAAAACCAGCTCTATTTTTGAGGGCAGTGAACTAGCAGAATAAATCAAATATTAACATATTATGTGGTCAACACTGCAAAGATGTAGCAATGCAGCATGTGGGGAGGGGGCAGTACTGGACCACTTATGGAAGATTTTATTGGCCTTTGGGATACATTAGAGCTGAGGAAGCCAGCAGCAGCTGGTTCCTGTTTCTATTTCAGTAAAGGGAATGGCATTTCTCCAGCAGCTATTACATACCATCCAACATGATGCAAAAAGGGACATGGGTTGATATCTTGTTTTGAGAACACCTCATCTACTCAGAAATGTGATTGCTGGTGTGGGAGCTGAACCATAGAAACAGCAGCTCTAGCAGTTACAATGTCGAAAGGCTAACAATGCATACCCAAAAGACAAAAATGGAACTTTTGATTTACTGGGGACAGTTCCCCACCCTCCAACATATAAACAGCAGTTGCTGCTTTTATTGCTGTAATTCAATAAAACCAGTCTGGTAGCTTATCCACTTTGTATAAGAAATAAACAAATACATACTTGGTACATAAAAAGTATAATGTATACAAATCAAGTCATCAAAAGTAATACTGTAAGAAACTTTGATTATAATCACCAGTTTCATCTATCCTGCTGTGGGACACAGAAGTCTTAGAATCTAGGGTCGGGGTGAACTCATTTGTTATGAGGGCCAGATCTGAAATAAATTGGACTTTGTCGGGCTGGGATATGGGTGTCATCATATGTATTGCCAGGTAGCAGAGATATACTGTAAACTATATAAGGGACAGAGACAAACAGAATTAAAGATTTTTTGAAAGCTTAAAGTACAAAATACAAACATGCTTAACACAGTATACCTTGAATGAACCTTATACCTTTGAGAATTGCATTCCATGCAGCATTTTTTTGCATGGGATTCCCACAAGACCTGCCATCAAGGCTTGAGTTATGAGTTCCAGTCGCTCATTTCCCTTCCTTGACCAGTCTCTTCCCTCACCTCCAAAAACCCCAGTGGGATTTTAAAGTGCTGCAGCACAGATCTTGTGGCAGAGACTGAAACTTTCTGCTCAGATAGAGAGAGGGAGAAGCCCCAACCCTGCCTCCTCCACAGCTCTCCTTCTCCAACAACTCCAAAGAGCAACAAGGCTATGATCAAATGCACATTCCCTTGGGAGTAGTTCCCATGCAGCATGTGTTTCATGGCAAGTTCCTTGCCTTCTCCTGGGGGCTGACTCCCAAGGAAGCCAGCTTGCTTTTGTTCACCTTGGTAAAGAAGGGCTCCATTGCTGCGGTGGCTTCTCCCAAGAATGTTCACCTTGCCACATACTCTGCAAGTGCCTGCAAGCAGCCTGTGGGCAGGCTTTGTTCCTCTGTGGTGGTGGCTGACTCATGATGAAGCTAGCTCAGCCCCCCCCCCCCACTTCCTTCTCAGCTCAACAAAGAGGGGCTCTATCACAGCAGCAGCATTCTCTTCAAAGGTACTCCCTGGCTCTGGACACGCCATCCAGAGGCAACTCACTTGTGCATACCTGGAGGGAATCTCCAGCCAGGCTTTGTCTCTCCACGGTGGCTGTGCACCTGCAGCTCAGCTCCCCTGCTTCTCCCCCATGCCCAAATCCAGCCAGCCAAGGAAGGCCAGACACGTGCAGGGTTTTCGTGTGCACACCCTTCTTGCTGGTGGAATTCCAGGAGAGCCACCTATCCTCACTCCATCAGAGCAGGCAGCCAGCAGCCAATCCCAGGCACTGAGGACCCACCATGAGGAGGACCCAGACACAGGATAAGCTAATGAAGATGAAACCAAGTAAGTGGAAAGTCTGACAGCCCTGCTGTCTGTTTCCTGCACTCAGTGGCAGCGAGGAAGGTTAAGGACAGATGGGTGGGTAGTGGACGGGGGGAGAGAAGATAGCCCCACTCACAGGGTGGATTACAGCTTGGTTTTGGCCTGTGAGATGGATGTTTGACACTCCTAATCTAGGGCCTGGGCCTTTGTGCCTTTCAGTGCCTAAAGTTGTAATGCCTTCCCTTCCACTGGCCTCAGGGCTTTTCTACATTTTTAATGGGTTCTGTTCCCATACTGCTTTGGTTTATTCCCTGATTTCCACATTAATTTTGGGGACTTAAGTTTTCATTTGGGGTTTTACTTCCTCCCCCCTTCCCGGTTCTTTTACCCCAATTTGTTTAAAAGCTGATTTTGAATTGGGTTTTTTCTCTGGCTTAATGTTTGCTGATTTCTTTGTCCCACCCACGTCTCGCCCGCTGTTCCATGATTGGTCATACCACTCTTTCTCCCACACACCTGGAAGAAGAGTGATTTCTTTTAAATGACACTAAAGCAGGGGCAGCCAATGGTAGCTCTCCAGATGTTTTTTTGCCTACAACTCCCATCAGCCCCAGCCATTGGCCATGCTGGCTGGGGCTGATGGGAGTGGTAGGCAAAAAAACATCTGGAGTGCTACCGTTGGCCACCCCTGCACTAAAGTATAGATATATTACTGGAACATTGCAACAATAGGCTTAGAAAATTTTCTGAATTCCCAGCTTTGTCAGTTTCTAGAGATATAAGGAAAAAGGAATATCTCTGTCTCTATACTAAGTACTTTATTTTGAATGAAAGCTGGGAATTCATAAGCCTATTCATACACCACCACATTGATAAATCAGTATCTTAGGGGCATTTAAAAAAAAAAATAAAGAGGGTGCCGTAGTGTCACTGATGACAATAGCACCCTCCTTTGAAAATCGTTATCATGTTGTTATCATGTTGGAATATTGCCCTGCAGCCCAGTCTCTGAAGGGAGGGGATCATGCTCTGCTTCAGTATATCACAGTACATGTTGGCATTCATGGTTCATTCATATTCATGGTTCATTCACAGTACATGGTTGGTATTCATAGTGAAGACACGTGCAGAAGAAAATCAATTGATTCGCCAACTGTGAAAATGCACAGATAGGGCAGGCATGTGGAACAGCTGTGCCCAAACCAGTTCCAATGCTTGTGAATTGACTCCCCCCAAAATGAGGAATAACTCAAGCATGCAGAAAAACATGTAGAAGGGGAGGGGCTGCAGCACTCTGGACGTCCTCCACTGTGCTGAAAGTGCTGCACTGGTTGCCTATTGCATACAGGGTTCGCTTCAAGGTGTTGGTTCTTACCTTTAAGGCCCTATATGGCCAGGGGCCTGCATACCTGAGGGACCGCCTTTCCCCACATGTTCCCCGGAGAACACTTCGGTCTGGATCACAAAATCTACTTACAATCCCCGGCCCTAAGAAGGCCAGGCTCATGTCAACTAGAGCGAAGCCTTCTCTGTAGCGGCCCCATGCTGGTGGAATGAGTTGTCGGAAGAGGTCAGGGCCCTGCGAGAGCTCATACAGTTCCGCAGGGCCTGTAAGACGCCACTCTTCCACCAGGCATTTGTGAACTAGGCTGCTGGCCACTACAGTTTAAAGCAACATATGAACCACCACCAAGAATCTCCTGTATAGCAGCTGCAGAGAGGATAACTTAAGATCTGCTATACAGAAACCTATAAAATTGGAAATGTAAGATCATGGCACCGAAACTATGTATTTTATGTTTATTTTTACTTATGTTTTATGGTTTTAATGCTGTACTACCATGTTGAAACATGCATATGCATGTCTGTGTGAGCCGCCCTGAGCCTGCCTTGGCAGGGAGGGCAGGATATAAGTGGAATAAAATAAATAAATAAATTTAGCTTAGCCTTCTCTAGAATGAGATAGGAGCTAAGTCTACCCAATTCTGTAATTATGAGATTATCTAGTATGGATGTAGTTTGTTCGATGTTTTGTAAGGTTTCTTAATGTTGTAAGCTGCTCAGAGCCTGTTTGCGAGATAGAGTGGGGTATAAATAAAAAAATGAAATTAAATCATCTCCTAGTGGGTATTCAGGTATGTTATGGGAGGTGTGGGGTATGCTGTGACCTGGAAGGGGCGTCCCTTCTTGTGAGAGAAATAACTCTGTCAAGAGGCTCATACTGGGTAGGAAATCTTCTTGTATCTGCTCCCTTCCCTCTCTGACTGTGGCCAGAAATGCCTGCCACTCAGCTGGCTCAGGAGCTCTTCAAACTACTACATTCTGGCCTTGGTATCTTCCTTGTCTCTCAGAGAGATACCCACTTCAAGGATCTACAACAAGCATTTTTGCAAGTACAGTATCCTCCTGATATAATGAGAAAGATGATTGGAAAGGCTAGAATGATATCCAGGGACAGAATGTTAAAAGGCAGGCCCAAAGAAAATGACAACAGAACACCACTACAGTTTACAACTCAAGCCAGTTCAACACATTATTAATGACTTACAACCTACATGCTAGATAGTGACACTTCCCTCACACAGGCACTGGGGGCCCAACCTTTTGTTGCTTACAGACAGCCTGCTAACCTAAAACAACTTCTCACCCACAATGATGAACTACTTAACAGTAACATGGACTCTGGTACCAAGACCTGCAACAAACAAGATGCTAACTTCGCTCTTATATGGATCCTAGCAACACCAGTGGACCCAGTGACATCAGCCATATTATCTTAGGTTCCTTCTTCTACTCATCCTCTAATGTGATTTATGCCATCATGTGTCAACAAAGCCCTTTCACTCTCCATAATGGACAGACAGGCCAGCCCCCTTTAACAACAAATTAATGGACATAAGTCTGACATTAGAAACCACAACATTCAAAAACACAGTGGGGGAAACTTTAATCTCTCAGACATTCAGTTGCTGATCTAAGAGTAACTGTTCTCTTACAAAATAATTTCAAAGGGAGATTAGAAAAAAAGACTACTGAATTGCAACTGATAATGAAGCTCAAGACAATGCATCCACCTGGACTGAATAAAGACCTAGGTTTCCTGTCTCATTACCAATGCTGCTTTCTCCATGCCTACTATCCCTCTGCATATCACATCTAATTCAATCATGCCTGATTGTCATTCACTCGCTATTGTCAATTACCTGCTAATGTCATTCAGCATCTGAAACCACTCCACTTTCCAATATATATAGGACAGATGGACTCACATTCTAGCTGTATCTGAAGAAGTAAGTAGTGACCCATGAAAGCTCATACCCTGCCACAAATTTTGTTAGTCTTTAAGGTGTTACTGGACTCTTGCTCTTTCTTTGTCCCGCTCATTCAAGGAGGGCTAGGAATAGTGCTTGGCTGCCTGTGGGGCTCTGCACTCTGTTCTCCCATCATTAGAAGTGCCACTAAATTCAGAGGTTGTAGACCTATCTCCCAAACACCTACTTGATAAAGGAATGGTGCTTTCTGAAAAATAGTGATTTGCTCTTTATTAGGCCTTAATGGCTGGTCAAGCAGCCATCGGGGACTGCATGGTTCCCCTTGGCCACAGGGAGTAGGTGTATGTGTGAATAAAAAGAGCAGATGTAACAAGAGATGTTTAGGATTCTGAAAAGTAGACACCTGAACCTCCATCTGGGTACTCACATCTATGAACTTAACTTCCATCGAAGACAGAATTCTCAACTGAAGATATTTCAAATAAACTGTTAATTTGTTTTGGGATGATTACTAATGTTTGAGCTGCTCAAACAAAATATACATCAAAAGTTATTTGTTTTAAGTGTAATTATGCCTCTTGTAACAGCGTTGTCTGTTTTAATTTTTGCCTTCATTGTTAAGAAATGGGTTGATGCAAGTTCTCACATTGTTAGCTAGCTCTTCTTATGCATCCAACTGTATGTAATAATATAGCTCCTGTAAAGTCAACCAAGGTACAGACATACCTATGAGGAACACATCAAATACACAAGGGTCTTCCCAGGGGTTATTTTGTAGAAAAATAGGTGGTGGAGCTCATCCAGGGATTGTTATGCAGCTGCACATACTATTCAATGGACAAGGAGGTGGAACTCTCAGAAAGGTTCAGAAGCTGCACTCCTGTGAGCTCCCACTGAATCTGAGGTCTGGGTCTTCCTTTTCAAAGTAATACTAGATTGAGAAATAAAACCTCTGAAGTAGTTGAAAAATAATTAGACCATAGAAAATAGCAGCAAATTCCTTCATAATTTCAGCAGGAATTTGCAGGAAAGTCTGGAGAGAAACATACCAACCTACCATCATGAAAAACACCATCAAATTGCCACAATGACAAGAGATACTTATAATTAAATCAACTGGCATATGAGCACAAAATTATATGCTGCTATTTATAGCTACAATTGTCCATTAGAATCAGTTTGCAAATGCACTTAAGACTCCAGAGAAAGATGGAAAGGAAAAATGTTATTCAGGAATATGAAGCTTTAATCTTTGTAAAAGGGTAGGAAACTACTGCAGGAAGAAACGTGTGACAAAAAAATCCTCCCAACTCAGAGAAGAAAATTTTCAAGAGAACAAGACTAAAACACCTGAGTACATTATACTGTCTGTCCTCCTATGGAAAAAGGGGAGAGGGATAAGGCAAATAAAACATGACAAGGAAGCAAAAGTATCAGAGAGTGTAAGATAAAGTGGGTTTTTAATTTATTTACTAATGCTTACAAAATTGTGTCTTATAATTCATGAGAAATATGGATGAGCAAATATTTCTAAATTATCTTTGAATAAAGGATGGTTGCCACAAAAGACTGAAGATTTCCACTTTACATTCTTGTCTCCTCCAGTGGTCGGTTCATGAAGTCTTGAATGGCTTGGTTTAAAGGCAGCCATTTACTGACTGAGGTTCTTAGTGCAGTAATCCATCTGGAAGGAAGGAAAAATCAGAGCTGGCCAGTGAAATGAATGTCATTTGCATAACTGCTAGACAAACACTACTTGAAATAGCTTTTTATCAACATGGCATATGCATAATTGTGCCAGCAGATATGATAGCAAACTGAGACCAGCAGTATGGTAAATTTTTCAGAAGTATCTTTAGGAGAAATATCTATAGCTCAGCTTTTAAAACACCACAACAATTCAGATTTTAATTTCTGTCTGAGTTTGGTGCAGCAAAAAAACCAAAAACAGAAAAACCTTCTTAAAGACAGACAAAGGTATTGTACCACAAATCTTAGCATACCACTTTATATCTGACAGATCCTTCCAACAAGAGGAGGCCATGTGAAGTTGTGGGGGAGAGAAAATCCTGTCCATTCGCTGACCCATATTTCCTCCCTGTTTAATAGCCTCACACACATCTTGGGTTGAACTCTGAGCCATTTAAACCAAACAACTGAGTGATGTCTCAGAGCCATTTAAACCCTTTCTTTCTGCTCCTTGCAGAAAGTGATGGTGAGCAGAAAGCAGGGGTCACATACTCATCCAAACCAATTCAGTTTGTGAACCAGCTTCCCGGTTCATATAGCTTCATGGTTTGGTTAGTGGTTCAGCCATGAACTGAACCATAATAATGTGGTTTGTGCCAACTCTATTGCAGTGTGCTTGCCTTGTACACACATCACTTTTCCGTTTGGGGAGATTTTAACTTCCCACTTCTATGTTTTTTTTCCTTGCAAACCTCAGGAATCTCTCCACACTTGGAAAAAATCTCCTCCTGTCCATTCCTGGGATAGATGAATGGATGTGTGGGTGGGTTCTTTTGTCTTATAGGTCGTTTTCGCACTCACCTTAATCAGCAGCGACGACCCTCTTCACCGCGCAGGATCTGCGCGGATTTCGCACTAATTGCCGCGGAGCACCCAGAAGAGCCGGAAAGTCCCGGCGCTTTTGCGGCGCAAACGGAAACTGGTTTTTGGCGGTTTCCGTTTGCGCCGCAAAAGCACCGGGACTTTCCGGCTCTTCTGGGTGCTCCGCGGCAATTAGTGCAAAATCCGCGCAGATCCTGCGCGGTGAAGAGGGTCGTCGCTGCTGATTAAGGTGAGTGCGAAAATGACCATAATTCATGAGAAATATGCATGAGCAAATATTTCTAAATTATTTAGAGTTGCTGTTCTAATCCAGGCTTCTTTTTAAAAAATGATAGCATATAAATCATCATGTAGGAGGTTTCAAAGATTACTTTGGTAGCTAATAAACTAAAATCCTAACATTCTCATCTAACTGAATGAGTTCCTGGTGGTTTGCATTATCACAGATACCTGGATTGATTGGAATGTATCAAGTCCTAGAAAATCTGGATTGAGTTGGGAATGATGAGTCCTGTTCTCTATTTTTCTGTTGTAGGTCAAAACACTTAAACGGACAATGAGCTCCACCCAAATAACTCCACAGCATCTATACAGACTTTAAAAAGGGTGAGAGTGAAAATTTAAGCAAATTAATAGCCCATACGTGCCCAGGATGTGGACAAAATTTGGATTACTAGGCTGTATGTCAGCCCTATCTGTGCATTTCCATGGATGTCTTTTATAATTCCTAATGCCTTTAAAAACAACTGTTAGGATCATTTGAAGCCTAATTTAGGTTTGCTTCCATCTGTTCTCCTATTTAAACTTCCTGTTTTCTAATAGAACTTTTCTATTAGAACTGACCACACATATACTTTTATGAGGAATATTACCAATCTGAGCTATTGCTTTTCATGGTATATTTTATCTCTCCTGGAACAGTCATCTAGGCAGTGAATCAGAGGACTCATCACATTGTGCTTCAGTTTGATTATATCGGCAGCTAAAGAAAGGTATGAAGAGGCAGGTAGAAACAGATTAGGAAGAGAATCAAGGTTTATTTAGTAAAGGTGGCAGAAGGATAAAATCATCTTACCGTTTGTTTTCATTTACACTTTCTGCACGTAAGTAGAATGTTTTAAATTCCTCAGATGGAGGTTTAACTTCTATCACAGACCTGGAACCAAGGACCTGTTCACTCACAATGTATCCCTGCAAGTAAATCCCACCTATAAAAAAGGAGGGGGTCATCACTCAGTGATTTAGCATTTAGCAAGCAGAAGCTCCTAACTTCTACTACTGCAGGAAATCAAGAGAGAAAAAACAAAATATACAGAAACGTGCACATGCATGGAAGTATTCATGACATCCAAGCAATTTTAAAGAATAACAGAGAAACTGATTTGCAACTGCAGCTTTTTGGAAACTCAGAAACAGACCTCTCCCCAAAAGATCTTGGAAAGTCAGTATTGGGTATAGAAACTGGTGGGGTGACACTTTATGCCTTCTGTAAGAATCCCAGCCCCAGCTATCATGCATCAGGACTTGGATGGTGGGCCTTCTCTTGCCCTTAGACAAAGAGGGGTAGGGGTTGGTTACTACCCTAATTCATCTCCTCTCCCATAGCTCTAATCCACTCTGAGCTAAGATACAGAGCTGGACTGTCCTCCTTGGCCTCCCCCAAGTCTTCTGAAGACCCAAGCTGGCTTTGGGCATGCCCAGTAGCCTCTCTCTACCCAGAAACCTTAAGGGGGTATGGCTCAGCCCATGAGACACCAATAACACCTCCTGAGCAAATTTTGCCTGGTTACCAGGGCTGGTGCTAGGAATTCTGCTGCTAAAGGCAGACTCCTGTGCAGCCCCCCCCCCCCCGGAAATTGACATGTGACGTCATCTAGCAGGCCAGGGACAAGGAGAGCCGAAGTTTGCGTATAGTGCTCCTGCAAGGAATGCGGTACATAAGCCTCCTCCCCTTAGGCTTCCTGCTTTCCAAGAAGCCTGATGGGGTGGGGAAAGCTGAGGCTAGCTTGCATATCGCGCTCAGGAGTGAGCATGGTATGCAAGCCCTCCCCCACCCCCGCTCAGGCTTCTTGCTTAGCTAGAAGCCTGATCAGGGTGGGGAAGGCCGAGGCTAGCTTGCATATCGCACTCAGGAGTGAGTGTGATACGCAAGCCCCCCCCCCCCAAGCTTCTCTTGCTTAGCTAGAAGCCTGATGGGGCGGGGAAAGCCGAGGCTTGCACCCCGCCAAGAGCTGGTGCTCGAGGCAAATGCCAAATATTGCCTAACGGACATGCCGGCTCTGCTGGTTACTCTCCTTTCCTACCCCCGGAGCGGCACTTCCCAACAGCTGATTATCCGACAGCTGCTGTCTTAAAAGGCCATCTGCCATAGATCAAAGGGCTGGTGTGCATCTCTTTCTAAGGTGTATCAGGCACCCCACAGGGCCTGATGGCTGCTGGGCTTTACCCTATGGGGGCTTGGTATTGCCTGCAACCCTCCCCCTGACACCTTCAAAAATAGAACCAATATGTTTTATCAAGCAGACTTCATTAGAAAAATTAAACACAGCATTAGCCCATTCTAAATCTATTGAATGAATAGATTTAGACTGGTCTAAATAAAGACCCCCTTGTGCAACTGGCAGCTCCATCTGTGTTTACTACTTTTTGGGCTTAAATTGATTTCTCATGCCAACTTGGAAACTTCTATACTATTCTAAAAAACAAAAGCAGGGGCAGCCCTACCATTTAGGTGCCCTAGGTAAATGCCTTGACTTGCATGCTGGCCAGCTGGTTTTGCCTCGCCTCTCTTCTGATTCTGGAAGGAAGGCAAAGCCAAGCCGGCTGGCTGGCTTTGCTCTGCTCCCTTCCAATTCTGGAAGGGAAGGGAAGGGAAGTGAAGTGACCTGGTCATTGCACCTTGGCTGGCTTTGTTTTGAGGCAAGTGAAGCCAGCCAGCATGCAACTGCTGGCTATGTTCTGCTTCCCTTCCAGAATTGGAAGGGAGGCAAAGGAAGCCAACCATCCAGCATGAAGGCAAGTGCCCGGGTGCCCACCCCACCCTACATCATCACAAGCCCTGTCCCTGGGGGAGTGGAAGGTTTTGGTTGGTGGGGCGTGGTGTTTCAGGGTAGCACCGTGGAGGAGAGTGGCAGGGAGTGGCAGGGGGCAGGCTTGCCTAGGGTGCTGTGTGCCCTAGGGCTGCCCCTGAGCAACAGAAATGTATAAAGAATTGACTCTCTTTAAGGAAAATATAAGGGCAGTGTTTATCAGTCCTTTCCCCAGGTCTGCAAGAGTGAGAATGGCACTGGAACTTCTTCCTGCATTAGAAGTGAGCAGATGCACAGCTCACAGTCTGGCAACTGGCAGGAGATGGGCTAGGCAAAGAATTACTGGGCCAGCAGTGACCCTGGCATGATGGTGTCACATCAGAAGTGACATCATTGTGCCATTCACCCTTCCATTTTGCCTGCCATTTTTCTTCTGCTTCTCACTTGAGTAACGACAGAGAGTGACAGTGAGGGGAGGAAGGTCTCCCACTGAAGCAGGAGACCTGGTAAGTCTAAGAGCCATGTACTGCTAGAACAACAAAAACAGAGACCATTGGACACAGATTGTTATAACATAAAAATATTCAATTCCATTTCTTTTTTTTTTTAAATGCTCCCTGCAGTGGTGGGTGCATGAGGGGCAGGGATTGACTGCTGCATGGGTGGGACCAGAAAAATCCAGGATTCACATGGCAGCCATCCAGGTTTTACTGCAATCTCTCTCAAAATTTCACAGCAAAACATGCTTGGGAAAGTTTGAAGAAAAACCAGAGAAACCCTGATGTGTGATACATTTTTGGGTCTTGCTTTAAAAAAACCTGGAGACAGTGATTTAATTAAAACGAAAAAAAAAAATAAATCAGCCACTTACCATGGGCATGTGTTGAACGTATGCTGGCATAAAAATATAAACAACCATCTTTCAAAATGCAGTAGTGTTGAACCCAGATATCCTTGCTTTTGTCCAGCTGGTGAAGAAGGCCCAGGCACTCTGGGTTTTTGATAGCAAGTGGTGGAAGGCTTGTGTTGTGTATGGTGACATCGACCCATACATGGTTCTGAATGTTGAATTTAAAAAAGTGATATTTTTTTTCTTGAGTTGAGGATGATCACAAAGTGTCAAGACAGAGGCTGAAATGTTGTGGACAGTGCCATTGTCATAGATGACTTAAGGAAACCCTAGAGGGTTTTCAAGACAGTTCAGAGGTGGTTTGCCATTGCCTGCATTTATGTAGTAGACCCTGGACTACTTGGTGGTCTCCCATCCAATAACTAACCAGGGTCTTAGCTTCTGCTTAACTTATCTGAGGTCTGATGAGATCAAGCTAGCTTGGGCCATCTGTACAGGCCCACAGCCAGAAATATTTGGGTGGCGACAGGAAGTGGGGAACTTAACTAGGGCACTAATTATTTATTTTATTTTATTTATATCCCATCCTCCCCACCAAAGGCAGGCTCAGTAATTAGATTACTTTCTAATTTAATTAGAGCTATTTTGTAGTTGCCCACCCTGGGAAAAGAGGTCTCAGATCAGCCACCTCCTCCCCAAGAGGAATCCCTCAGTTCTATGCGGAGTTTCTATTGTTCAGTAATGAGAGACACTACCTTGTGGTATCTCTTAGGAAGTCAGGGGTGGGGTGGATTCAATGCACATTGTATAAGCACAATTATTATAAAAGTAAATATCTCTTTGGTGAGATCAATATGGAATTAGAATGCAGTACAGTTGAGGACTGTTATATTCTGACTGTTTCTCTTACAACCCAAATGTTTCTGTTTTGCCACTCAAAGTGAAAAAGTACAAATGGTTTAGCGGATCACATACCTTTGCAACCACCTTTCTCAGTATGCCCCTGAAGAATGTTATGCTTGGGGGGAAAAGAACCTCTTGGTGCTCCCTGGCCCGAGAGATCCAGCTGGGCCTCAACTAGAGCCAGAGCTTTTTTGGCCCTGGCCCCTACTGGTGGACCTCTCTGCTGGAGAACATTCATGCCCTGCAGGATCTGTTATCTTTCCACAGGACACACAAAGCAGAGATGTTCCACCAATCATTTGGTTGAGGACAGCAACAGGCAGTATAAAATCTAGCACTGTCATACCACCCCCCCGCAACCTCTCCAGGCGGCTTGTGGAAGCTGAAATTTTGGAAACTGCATTGCTTTATTTATGATGTTTGCTGGGGGGAAAATGTAGATGACTGGGGAAGGCAATGGCAGACCACCCCGTAAAAAGACAGCCATGAAAACGTGAAAGCAACACCACCCCAGAGTCGGAACAACTGGTGCTTGGACAGAGGACTTTTACCTTTTTATGTATTTTAACTTTGGTTTTTTTATTTAAGTTATTTATTGTACATGATTTTGTTGTAAGCCGCCTTGAGCCTTGTCTGTAGAGAACGGCAGCCTAATGAATCCAAATAAATAAACGTAGAAAAGGCTTAAAATAGTAACAGAACTTTCAAGAATTAGGACATGTTAATGTCTCAAGGGGAGATGAAAGAAAGGTCATTTAACAAGGGTAGGCAGCCCTGGTGACTAGACAGCAGATCACAAAATATTTTACTGTTCTTTTATATCTGTAAAATTTGGAATCAAACCTCTCCAGCTTAAAGTTAATGTACTTGTTTATCTTCCAAATTTGTGAGTCAACACATTTATCTCCTCATCTGAAATCCTAGGAGAGAAGTGTTACAATAATGTGTGTGCCCTGGGTAATTCGTTTTCCTTTAGATTATATGATTTCCCCATCATCTCTGATGAGCCTGTGAGGAGATGATGAGTTAACTTCAGGAAATATTGCTAACTGCCTTTTCCCCCTGTGAACTGACAAACCTGCTGGGATGAACTGCAGCAAAGCACGAGACAGAAACAGCAGCACAGTACATTAGCGGAACAGATACCTCACTCATTGCCTCATTAGAATGACATAGTGCCAGGGCTTCAGTGTGTGGTGCCATTGAATTTGAGAGCTACTGTCTTATGCAATAGGGAGATATTTTTATTCAAAGTATCTCTTGAGTGGATTGTCAGGTCAAAGTAGGATGTAATATTGTGGTCTTTTTATTTTCTCTTCAGTTTTTAAAAGGACAAAACATGAACCATAAACAAGGCTGACGAATGTGATGTTACTATCTGTCCACTTGAAGTGAAATATTAAAAAGCTTCCTAAATATCACAAGGCTGACATAAAAAACGTTTGAGTCTAGTGGCACCTTTAAGACCAACAAAGTTTAATTCTGCGTATAAGCTTTTGTGTGCATGTTGATCTTAAAGGTGCCACTGTACAAAAACTTTGTTCTGTTGCTTCAGACCGACGTGGCTACCCACCTGCAGGCTGCAAGAAGCAATAATCCATAACAATAACTTGGAAATCAAGTTGCAACATAATATACTGTCACTTTATATGTTCACTGTCACTTTATTTGTCCAATGTGAAGTGGAAATTTGGAGAACTAACAGAATAAGCCACTTCCCCCTTCTTTATTTATTTTATTTTATTTGATCTATATACTTCCCTCCCTGCCGAAGCAGGCTCAGGGCAGCTGCTTTTAGTAAATGCTGGTTCGTTTCAAAATCCAGTTTTATAGTTTCGCCTTTAGTATTTTCATTAACACTTAGATCTTCTCTGCTTAAATGTCACTGATATCAGAATGTGTACCCAGCCACAACATGGCATAGAATACCAGCTAAGTTTGCAGCCAATCATAACTCTTCTACGTAGGCTTGCCAGCCTCAAGGTTCCAGTGGCAGATCCCCTGGTTTTGCAGGCTCCTCCCTGCTGCTAGCTAGCTGGTCAGCAGAAGGAAGCCCCACCCCAACAACCATGATGTGCCTTTAAATCTCAGCAGGCTTAAAAGAACCTTGCACATTGATTGTTTTAGTCCAGGGGTGCAAACATGCGGCCTGGGGACCAAATCAGGCCCCCGGAGGACTCCTATCAGGCCCTTGAGCAACTGACTGTTGTCTGCTTCCTGCTCCCTCTCTCTTGCTTCCTTCTGCATCACAGCTTGCTTTGCTAGGCTTGCTCAATTGCACAGGAGCTACCGAGCAAAGTCTCTATTTTCTCCATTGGCTGAGGCTCCTCCCTTAGGGAGGAAGGGGGGGAGAGATAGCTTGCTTTGCCCGGCTCTCTCAGTCAAACAGCAGAGTGACTGAGCCAAGCCTCTCTTCCTTCTGTTGGCTGAGGCTGCTCCCCCTCCTGGTCCCCTGGTGAAGGAGGAAAAGAGCCAGAGCTTCCTTTGCCCAGCTCCCTGGATCCCATGGGAGAGATACAAAGAAAGCACTTTTAAGACTGAGTGTTGTTTTAAACATGTTTTAAGTTTTTTTAAAAACACCCCTTTGTATGTGCCTTTAAATCTCAGCTGGGGGAAAGCTGCATAGGCGAGGCTATCAAGCAGAGCCACATGGCTCTTCCTGGTGAGTGTGTGAACCATGTGAGAAAGGAAGAGAAGCCAGTACAGTCCCTCTGTTTGTTTTGCATTAGTTTCAGAAGTTGTGTGTATAGTAAAATTGAGTTTATAGTAAAATTGTGTGTATAGTAAAACTGATTATGGAATGGAGGAAAACTCACCTATCATTTTGCTGAATAAGTTGGTTGAAATACAGCAGATAGTTACATTCAGCAACTCCTGTGAGTAAATTGCCCCAGTGAGATCACAAAATGTGTGCTTGTAAACTGTTTTATTTTGCCTGCTTCGCGAGTGAGTATGTGTGTGTTTTCACTTTCATTTAGAGGGAGTAAAGCTGCTGGGGGATGAGGAAATAAAGCCTGTATTCAGGGGAACAGCATTGCTGTATTTTTATTTATTTGGTTTTGGGAAAAGGAAAGTCTTCTGGCTCCGTCTTCAAAGCCTCCAGGCTCCACTTCCAAAGTTCCCAGGAATTTTCTGAGTTGGACCTGGCAATCCTACTTCTAAACATTACATACACCTCATTAAGAACACCCATATTTCAGATAATAGGGCAAGATCATAAAGCTAAATTTCTCTGGTCTCCTGTTTTGTGTACTTAGAACACTTATAGGTGGGCTTTGATAATGGGAATTCAAGGAAACAGCACTTTAAAAAGGAAGCATTGGCTGAGAACAGACGGGCATTCTGGGGTGGCCTGGAGGCATCCTGAATTGGGACGGCTCAAAAAGAGCTGTCCCAATGTCTCCGTACACTCACCCACATGCTGCCCCCATCCCATCTGTGCGGCGGTTAGGCGCCTCCACATGGGAAGGTGCTCCAGAAGCCGGATTCCGTTTTTTCCCCTTGGAGGGCAAGCACTCATGCGCACAAGTGCTCCAGCGCTCTGAATGGTTTATTTTTTTTAAAAAAACCTGGGAACAGCTTGGGGTGGCTTGGTAGTTCCACACCGCCACGTCGCCTCACTTGTGCCCTTCCCCATCCAGATGGCAGGGAGGTGACTAACTGCCGGCTTTAAGATTTGCTACCACTTTGGAAGTGGTAGCTTTTGAGGTGGTCTCAGGTGCCTCAGGAGGACAGGGTGAGGACGGGAGGAGGACGGGCAGCAGATGTTGCTGACTGCACAGATTTTTTGGGTCGACTTCAGAGGCATCTCTGAGTCAACCCAAAGTGCCGGTCTGTTATCAGCCATTCCGAACAAGCTGCCAAGGATGAGGGTCAAGATTGTTATGGCATATTGCTAACACTCCATTTCAGGATACAAACACCACCCAGGATCCTCTACTCCTCCCACTGGATAATACACATCACAGAGGAATGCAAGGGAAAGGGATCGCCTGCCTCAAATACCAACTGGGCCTCTTAAACATATTGTTTCTCAGCTGAGAAAGTACAGGATACCAACTAGCTATTCTGGTAGTGTACCAACACTGGCATTCAGGATTTACTTCTAATCCAAGCCCAGATGCCTGGTCAGACCTGGGGGAAGAGATCTGGGTCAGTTTTTCACTATGCAGGACAAAACTAATTTGGATGATAACAAAAAAAAGCTCAAACAGGTGTATATATCTCTGTTCAGCTGTATAGAGGAAACAGTAAGTGAAGAAGCAGAGATTTGCTTGTCTTCGTTTGATCTGTTACTGTTTACTGAACCAGATGGCTTCCAGGCAAATATTTGCACTTCTTTCAGCTTTCCAGGATGGTTTGCAGGAGTGAATGCTACTCTTAACAAAGAACTATTTGAAGAAAATTCCTTTGTGCTTGGCAGGCCTTTAAAGGTCAGACTCGCATCTCATGCAATCTGTTTTGCAGTGGTACACAAAACGTTTGGGTTAAGACCCCATACATGAATGGCTTCAACAAGAGTGGGGAATCACTACAGATTTAAAGCTGTCAGCATGTGCTGTAAGATTTAAGTTTATGGATATCCAAAAGGAATCTTTCAGTTGTCAGTCAAGGGGGCCCAAACTTGCTTAACATAAGAGTCGCATAGAAAAAAAGTCAGATGTTTGAGAGCCTCAAGACATGAATGTCAGATTTTGAAAGGAGGCAGGCAGGAAGGAAAATAGATGGAGGAGGGAGGAGAGGTGGAAAGAAGGAGGGAGGGAAGGAAGGCAGGAAGAAAAATAGATGGCAGAGGGAGGAGAGGTGGAAAGAAAGCAACTTTAACTTTAAATACATTCTCCAAGCTGTTGGCTTGGCTTGGCGAAGTGATTTAAGAAGAGAAATGCTTTCTCCAAGCCAGCCAATGGGATGGTGGGGGCTTTGAGAGCCACACAATATGTGTGAAAGAGCCACATGTGGCTCCCAAGCCTCAGTTTCGCCACCCCTGTGTTAGGTACTCTTTCATAGGCATCTGTGATTGTTGCTTGCGCAAGCTAAGGCACATCTTAGCTCTCTGCTGTAAAGTCTGTTGTTTTTCCCACTCATCTACATAACAATAAAGGTAAAGGTAGTCCCCTGTGCAAGCACCAGTCGTTTCCAACTCTGGGGTGATGTTGCTTTCACAACGTTTTCACGGCAGACTTTTTATGGGGTGGTTTGCCATTGCCTTCCCCAGGCATCTGGGCTTCGGGAAGGCAATGGCAATGGCATTCTTTCCCCTCAGCAAGCTGGGTACTCATTTTACCGACCTCGGAAGGATGGAAGGCTAAGTCAACCTTGAGCCGGCTACTTGAACCCAGCTTCCGCCAGGATCGAACTCAGGTAGTGAGCAGAGAGCTTCATCTGTAGTACTGCAGCTTTACCACTCTCCACCATGGGGCTCATCTACATGACAATACCTAGTAGTAAATATTATTTTACAGAGCTTAAATCAGAGTTTCCATACTTCCATTTCTGGCTCCCATTTCCTAGCGCTATTCTGATTGCCAGTAAAAGAAGAGGGGAAGGCAACTGAGTTAATGTTATGGCATCACTTCTGGGTAAAACCTGGAACATCAGTCTTCTCTAGGAATTGCTGGAAACTCTATGGTTTCTATCAGAGAGTTTCTGACAATTCCTAGAGAGTTATGATATTCCTTCTGGATAAAACCATTATGTGAGTCCTCTTTAGGAAAAATTGGAAACTCTCCCTGGTCTCCTGCTGATTGCCAGGTCCTGCTGAGCAAGCCTACCTCAAATATGCATACAGGAACAGAAAGGAGGAGACTTCAAGAATACTCCTTTCTCACAATCCAGTTGAATAGCCTATCTCTAAAAGAATAAAATGTTGTAATTTACTTTATTTATAGACTGCGAACTCAGTCATGACATTCTCACAGTAGCTATTAAGGCATTACCTGATGAACAGGATGCACAGCCTTTTCCATGGCCTCCAGCCACCTATGAAGGAAAGATGAAAATAAGTCTGTTTGGGAGGAGATTTATCGCTCATGGTATTTTATATTTATGGGGAAATGGTACATACACATACACACTTTGGATCTGGTATGGGAATAAGGTGAACTACAGATACTGTACATAAATAAATACTTGCTCAAGCCTACTGTAACGGGCACCTAGCTGCTGATGCAGTTATACTGATCTGAGAACCTTGATTTACAGGACGTTCAAATGGAATTCTACTGTTGACCTGAGGGAATGGCAGCTGAGAGTGGCAGTTAAGAAGAATGAAGGATCAAAGGAGAGACTAAGCTAAGGAAGTAGAAGCAGTAGTCCTTCCTTGAAGGAAATAGCTCCTAGGAAAGGATGGTAATCTCTAATCTTATATCCTGCCCTCTCCACAAGTGGACTCGGGGCGGCTGACAATCAGTTCAAAACATTTACAATTGTAATTTAAAATGATAATATAACAATTTAAAAATACATTTTAAGGTGCTGTTCAACCTCCGTATAAGAGGGATCTTCTCTCTTCTGGCAGTGATCCTCTATTGATCGTAATTCTTTAACAGTGTAGGGTGGCAGTCCTCTCCCGGTTTAGATGTAAAAGGCCTGCTGAAATAATTCAGTTTTGCAGGCCCTGTGGAATTGAGAAAGATCCCGCAGGGCCCTTATGACCTCCGGAAGGGCATTCCACATTTCTGATGCTGCCACTGAGAAGGCCCAAGTCTGTGTGGAACACAGTCTGGCCTCCCTTGGTCTGGGGATAGAGAGCCAGTTTGGTGTAGTGGTTAAGTGTGTGGACTCTTATCTGGGAGAACCGGGTTTGATTCCCCACTCCTCCACTTGCACCTGCTGGAATGGCCTTGGGTCAGCCATAGCTCTGGCAGAGGTTGTCCTTGAAAGGGCAGCTGCTGTAAGAGCTCTCTAAGCCCCACCCACCTCACAGGGTGTCTGTTGTGGGGGAGGAAGGTAAAGGAGATTGTGAGCCGCTCTGAGACTCTTCAGAGTGAAGGGCGGGATATAAATCCAATATCTTCTTCTTCTTCTAAGTTTTGCATCCCTGAATGCAGTGCTCTCTGGGGAATATATGGAGAAAGGCAGTCCCATAGATAGGCAGGCTCTCGACCATATAGGGCTTTAAAGGTCAATACCAACACCTTGAAGCAGACTTAAAACACAATAGGTAGCCAGTGCAGCTCTTTCAGCACTGGTTGAATGTGCTCCCCTCGAGGGAGCCCCATTAACAACCGCGCTGCAGTGTTCTGCACCACTTGAAGTTTCCGCATCAGGGTCAAGGCTAGCCCCATATAGAGAGCATTGCAGTGATCTATTCTCGAGGTGACCGTAGCATGGATCACCATTGCTAAGTTTTCATGCTCCAGAAAAGGGGCCAGCTGCTGTACCCCTTTGAAGATGGAAAAGGCGGATTTGGTAGTGGCTGCTACCTGGGCCTCCATTACCAAGGAGGGCTCCAGGAGCGCTCCCAAACTCTTGACCTTAGGGGCCAGTATCAGTGGTTATCAAGTGTTAAAGAAGGAAAATTGGAATCTGTATGTATATTCCTGCCTCCACAGACTTTAGTAATTTTGTAGCAAATAAGCTTATTGCCTGTATATAGTTATACTAAGTTTCCCTAATTTCTGTTGCCTTTTTACCTGCCACATTTAAAACTGAACCCCCTGACAGTCTGACTTGACTGTTCCCCATAAAAGTGAAATAAAATAGTTTATGTGTTGTGATTTAATATCAGCCTCTCATGTGCCATAATCAAAGCTATACCAACAAAGAATTTTTTTTTTATTCCTTCGCATCCTAGGCTGAGTCAGAACATATTTTATATGTTTAAACAACTGTTACTGGGGTGGGGGCTGCAGGTAGGGAAACAAAGAAGAAAAAAGAGCTGCTACACTAAGAGGGGGGGGGGGAAGGAAGTGGGAACTATCATAACTACACATTTATGTAAAGGAAATGCTGAAGTTAATGCAGTGGAAAAGAAAAAGAAAGATACTAAGGCTGACAACAGACGGCCAGATCAGGGCAGCATCAAGCTGCCTCAGAGGAGAGCCGGCTAGAAATAGAGCAACCAGGAGCTTCCCAATGACACTTGAAAGATGGACGGGCTGCAGGCAGCCCAGGGACTGACTGGACACTCACGTGCCCTGTCCATGGTTCCCCAGGCACTCTCTGGGTGCTTCCTGGCCTTCCAGATGGCCGGGGAGGTGCCTCAGAGGTGCCCTGGCAAAAAAGCACCACTTTGAAAGTGGTGCCTTTTTGAGTCGGCTCCTGGCAAGCCGGTGCGACTCAGGGGCAGGATGGGGACAGCAGGCAGATATGCACGTATGGATGCACTTTTTTTGATCCACCTGCCTCCCATTCCTGGGGCGACTTAAAATGCCTGTCTGTTATCACCCTAACATTCTCAAATAGGATTCCCAACACTGCCTCAGCAAATGTTAGGGTATTTGGGGAATGGTGCCTGGGAGGATGTGATGTCGCTTCTGGGTCTGTCTCCCCTAGTCTCCCCCTAGGCTGACTCCTGTAGTCTCAAAGGCCACAGAGACCAGGGGAAATTCTCAAACTGTTTATATAGCGGGCATTTTCCCTTCTACTCCTCCACTCTTCAGGGGTGGGGAATTTTAGTTGGTCCTAATTTTAAAAGGTTCATAACTTGTTTTTTTTATTATGTGCTGGAATAGTTGAAAAAGGAGTCCTAGAAATAAAAAAAGACCACCCAAAGTTAAATAAAATGAAAAGATTCATAAAAACGAAATGCTGATACTAAAAAACTGAAGAAAAGGAAGACACAAATTAATGTTATAAGCAGATTGTTTACCTTTTCATCTCTTGGTTTGATGTGGCACAGAAATAGAAAATCCTGTTTCCATTCTGAGGGCTACACTTAAATACAAAAGGTTTGCCCAGGCTGGTGTCCACCCCAATTTCAGCACCTTCTAACTTGGTTACTTCCAGTGGCCTGCACTTTCCTTCATCCTGTATTGATAAAGGCAAGAATGATCTGGATCAAAAGCCTAAGGGACTGTTATTTTGTATTATTTAAAACACTTTTATGCTACCTTCCCACCCAAACACAGTCCCCAGGATGAGAGACTAAATAGAAATGGCTGGAGAAACCTGTCCCCCACATAATTTCAGCCAACATCTAAACAGATTTGTGTGCAAGTGATAAGGCTGCCAATCCCTAGGTGGGGGCAGGAGATCTCCTGGTTTGGAGGCCTTCCCTCAGTTTGGGGTGATCAGAAAATTGGGGGGAGGGAAATGTCTGCTGGGCACTCCATTATTCCCTATGGAGACCGATTCAATATAATGGAGAATTGATCTGTGGGTTTGGGGGGGGGGTGTTTTTTTTAGGTAGAGGCACCATATTTTCAGCATAGCATCCAGTGCCTCTCCTCAAAACATGCTCCAAGTTTCAAAAAGATTGGACCAGGGGGTCCAATTCTATAAGCCCCCCAAAAAGTTGCCCCATCCTTTAATTATTTCCAGTGGAAGGAAGGCCCCTTTAAATGTGGTGGCCAGAACTCCCTTTGGAGTTTACTCATACTTGTAACCCCCAATGTCTCCTGACTCCATTCCCAAAGTCTCTTGGCTCCACCCCCAAAGTCTAATGGCTCCACCCCCAAAGTCCCCAAATATTTCTTGAATTTGACTTGGCAACCTTAGCAAGTGACTAGTGGATCTTTTATCACCACCCACTGGTTCAAATCCCTTTCCTTCATGTTAGGGCAAAAACTGCATACCTCTCCAGTCACATGAGCAAAAAAAAAGTTTCAATGCTCCTGCATTGCATTAAAATAGTATGTCCATATAATAGATCAGCTGTTTTTCTAGAATTCTAGATTTATATTTTATTTTAAAGGTGAGTGTTTTTAATGAGCTGAAGTTTTAAAATGAAGTAAAATATTAAAAATAAGCACTGTTCACTGAAAGGCAGTATCATGTTGTGATATCTATCTATCTATCTATCTATCTATCTATCTATCTATCTATCTATCTATCTGTCTGTCTGTCTGTCTGTCTGTCTGTCTGTCTGTCTGTCTGTCTGTCTGTCTGTCTGTCTGTCTGTCTGTCTGTCTGTCTGTCTGTCCGTCTGTCTGTCAACTTGTTCAAAGGCCTGCATCCCAGTTTTGTGTTAGTGATTGCAATAAAAAACACTTTATAGTATTGCTACAAGCCAAGATAATTTCCAGTTATATTCTCCTTCCCTTCTTAACAGCCACAACTTGTAACAGCAGATAAAACCAAACAAGAAAGGACTCTGCTATAAAGTTCCATGTGAAGTACATTTACCTGAGAATAGTTCTCATACTAGGAAACAAGCTTCCCTAGCAAGCCCCTTTCTGAACCTACTGCTTCATCATGTATGCATCCTCTAGTTTTCAAACATGGAACATGCAGCTTCCTAGTCAATATACTACGCTTTGTGCTAAGTGTCATCATTAGAGCACTAGAAGAGATGGTAAGAATCATGCAAGATAATGATTTTCCAAAACTATATGACAAATAAATTGTACTTGAACCTTCTCAGATCAAAGCTCAATCCTTAATCTTCTGTATTTGTTTGCTTTGTGGTATAACTTCAATGCCAATTTTATCACTTAAAATAGAAATACAACAGGAAAAACACCTTTCATAGGCAATCAATCATAAAAAGATATAAACCAGCTATTTCAAATTGGGATCCAACTCTCACCCTAGCTTCATATGATAATTTCTCATCTCTGAGTCATTATGACATTATATTGTCTGCTCTCATCAACCATCTGTTGTAAACTCTGCAGCTATTATTTTTGCATTGATGGCAGGGGTGGAGGAATTTGGCTAGAGAATCAGCAAAGATGCAGATTCAAGCTAGACCTCCTCCGTCCCTGCTGTGCCTGTATGTAGAATGTTGTGATGCAAAGTAAGGTATCTGAACCATTAGAGAGAACAGCAACAGCTAGAAGTACATAAACAAAGTGTGACCCTTTTATCCTATAATATTTAATTTGGAATAACATCCCTCCCCTGAATTTGTATTCATAATCACTACTGATGTTTAAATTTACACATCACATATCTTGAAAGCATTAAGAAAGGTTGTTTGATTGTGACTGCAAATATAAAAATTAGCTGAAGTGTTTTCATCTGCATTAAGAAGTCTCAAGCCCAAATGATGTCCATATGCATGGAAAGTGTAAAGTACTGGGGTCGGCGCAGTAAGAGACCAGAGTCGGAGAGTGATTTCAGCAAGCTTTACTTCAGGAACACCAACACAGACTGAGCTCTATTCAAACCTCCTGCTCCTTTATACAATTCTTGCCCCCTTCTGATTGGACCTTAACTATGTACATGGATTGGCTATTTACAGAGGCCTAAGGGCCTATCAGGGTACAGTATGAGCCTAGATGTTGATTGGCTATACTTATGTTTCAATCCTTCCCCTGATTGGGCACGCTTAGGCCTTCTCTGGAACCCTGGTGTGGAGTACAAGCTTGGCTTGTTCAGCTTCCCTCCAAAAGTAACAGTTCCCTCCAAAAGTAACAGTTCTCCATTTGAACCTAGGACACAACACCCCTCCCCCCATAGTTCCAGCTATCAGGTGACATAGTCCTGGAGATATGCCGGAGGGCGGCGGTCTCGTGTCGAGCGTCGGAGCTCCGAGGGGACTGGGCATTCCGACTCGGTTGGTGGTTCCGCGGCTGCAGAGCTGGAGACATCTGGGACGGCGGCCTCGGGAGACCTGGGTTCAGCTGCGTGGTCGGGGGTCTCCTCCTGCTGGGCCGAAGCGGGCTCCGCGGAACCCTGTTCTGTGTCAGGCTCACGGGGACTTACGTTGTCCGGATCTGGAGCCTCTGACCTTGGCTCCCCGGCAGGCAGGCGACCACGGAGTTGGTCGATGTGTCGCCTCAGGAGATGTCCATCCTCCAAAGTCACTGCATAGGAGACCGGTCCGGTGATGTGGTCCACCTTTCCAGGGAGCCAGGCGGGGCCAGTGGTGGCATAGTTCCGTGCCCACACTGTCTCACCTGGGTAGAACCCTCTGGGGGCTTTAAGGTGTTCCGGCGCCGGTCGCCTGTCTGGCGCTCGGTCAGGGTGCAGCTTGTCCAGCAGGGTGGTGATGCGGCGGCCCATGAGGAGTTCGGCTGGACTGCGACCTGTGGAGGCGGTGGGTGTGGTCCGGTAGGCCATTAGGAAACACGCCAAGTCTTTTGGCCAGTCTGAGGGGCCCAGACGGTTCAAGGCCTCCTTTGCCGTGCGCACCATCCGCTCTGCCTGGCCGTTGGTGGCTGGATGAAACGGGGCAGAGCGAATGTGCCTGATGAGGTTCCTGGCTAAGAAGTCCTGGAACACTGCGGACGTGAATGCTGTGCCGTTGTCAGTGACGATGGTCTCCGGCAACCCGTGGGTTGCAAAGATGGCCCTCAGAGCCGTGATGGTCGCCTGCGATGATGGCAAGGGCACCTGGACCACCTCCAACCACTTGGAGTATGAATCCACTAGTATGAGTAGAGTCCACCCATGGAAGGGGCCAGCAAAGTCCATATGCAGTCTTGACCAGGGGGTTTTGGTGGATTCCCATGGTTGCACTGGGCCACGTGGGGGGTCAGGCCTTGACACCTGGCATGTCGGGCACCTTTTAACCCAAGCCTCAATTTCTGCATCGAGGCCGGGCCACCAGACATAGCTCCGTGCGAGAGCCTTCATGCGGACTATGCCCGGGTGTGCCTCGTGCAGGGCTCTAAGCACTTGGTCTTGCAAGGGTTTGGGGATGACGACTCTGTTGCCCCATAGTAGGCAGCCTTTGTGGGTGGATAGTTCATCTTTCCGGGCTGCAAACGGAGTAAATTCCGGCCCAGTCGAGCCCTTGGGCCACCCCCTCCCCACCCAGTCCAAGACACGGGAGAGGACTGGATCACGAGCGGAGCGGGCAGCAACGTCGCGGGCGAGCAATGGCCTGTCCGGAAGCATGTCCA
Organism: Heteronotia binoei; assembly: GCF_032191835.1. Classification (NCBI taxonomy): domain Eukaryota; kingdom Metazoa; phylum Chordata; class Lepidosauria; order Squamata; family Gekkonidae; genus Heteronotia; species Heteronotia binoei. The sequence continues at coordinate 112,494,417 of NC_083226.1, read as the reverse complement.
TCAGTAGGATCTGATGAGCCGGGGCTGGATCGGGATCCACGTCAGGCAAGGGCAAGCGGCTCAGGGCATCAGCATGGCCCATTGCCTTGCCCGGGCGATGCACTAGGGTGTAAGTGTAGCCGGCTAGAAAAATGGACCAACGGAGGACCCGTGGGGACAACACCTGAGGGGTCTGCCAGTCTGATGCAAAGAGGCCCAAGAGGGGTTTGTGGTCCGTATAGAGGGTAAAGGGCCGGCCGTAGATGTAATCATGAAATTTTTTTACACCGGCCACAACTGCCAACCCTTCTTTGTCGATTTGGGCGTAGTTCCGCTCCGCCGACGAGAGGGTCCGCGAGTAGTACGCGATAGGGACTTCGGTCCCATCAGGGAGTCGGTGGCCCAGAACTGCCCCCACGCCATAAGGGGATGCGTCGCATGCCAGGACCAAGGGCAGGGTCTCGTCGAAATGGGCAAGGACGGAGTTGGACATCAGGAGGCCCTTGATATCCTGGAAGGCTTTAGTGTGCTGGCGGCCCCACGCCCAGGGTCGGTTCTTGTCTAGAAGCCGGTGCAGGGGTTCGGCCACCGCTGCCTTGTGGGGGAGAAAAGCATGATAAAAGTTTAGGAGGCCGAGGAAGGCCTGGAGTTCTTGCTTGTTGGTGGGCGCTGGAGCATCTCTGATGGCACGCAGCTTGGCGTCGGAGGGATGGACCCCCTGGGCATCGATGGAGAACCCCAGGAATTCCACCCGATCCACGTCCAGGAGGCACTTCTCCCGTTTGACCTTGAGGCCGGCTGTTTCAAAACGTTGTAGGACTCCTCTAAGGCGAGCGGCGAATTCTTCAGGCGAGGCTGCCGCGATCAGCACATCATCGAAGAATGGAGTGACTCTGGGAAGTCCTTTTAAAAGAGAGTCCATGAGTTCCTGGAACAACCCCGGAGCCACACTCACGCCAAATTGCAACCGCTTTACTCTAAAGGCCCCCCGGTGGGTCACAATTGTTTGGGCGTTGGCCGTGGCCTCATCCACCGGCAGCTGTTGGTAAGCTTGGGCCAAGTCCAACTTGCCAAAAAATTTTGCGCCGGCTAGGGTGGCTAGAACGTGGCTGACGATGGGCACAGGGTATGCGTGGGCCTGAAGAGCCTTGTTGAGGGTGCACTTATAGTCTGCACAAATCCGCACTTCCCCACTGGGCTTGACTGGAGTCACGATGGGAGTTTCCCAGGTAGCGTGGGTGACAGGCTCTAGTATTCCCTGTGCAATCAGTTTATCCAGTTCCTCCTCAATTTTAGGCTTGAGCGCGAATGGAACTCGCCGCGCTTTAAGCCTAATAGGCCGCACTGTGGGGTCGAGGTGTAGTGTAACTGGGGGACCCGTGTAGCAGCCCAAGGTGCCATCGAAAACGGCCGGGAACTCTTTACAAACCTTGTTAAAGTCCACTCCGACAGTCTTATTGACCCCCCTGATCTCTATTCCCAGGGGCTTGAACCAGTCAAGACCCAAAAAGTTTGTAAGGTGGTTCTTGACCACTAGCACTTGTAGCTGGCCCTTGAACCCCTTGTATTGGACTGGGACCGGGCCCACTCCCAAGATAGGCACCTTATTCTTCTGGAAGTCCACTAAGGTAAACCCCGGGTCCCTGAGACGAGGCCTCAGCCTGGTGGGGATTTTAAAAAATGTCTCTGCCGCTATAATAGATGATGCTGACCCAGAGTCCACCTCCATTTGGCAGGGCATCCCCCCGATCCCTACATTGACCCGGATTTTGGAGGGCCTGACTGGCGAGGGTAGGTACTGTACCGGGTATGGGTGGGCGTGGAGAGCGTCGGTCTCGAAGTTTGGCTGGCCTTCGGAGTGCGCAGATCTTTGTGGGACGCGTGCTCGGGATGTGGATCTGCAGGCACAGGCGATGTGGCCTTTCTTGTTGCAGAGTCGACAGGTGGCATTCCGGAATCGGCAGGTCTTTCGCTCGTGCTGGCCCCCGCAGCTTGCACATGCAGGTGGTGTCTTGTGTCTCATGCCCTGTGGGGCATGGGTGGTCTTCCTTCCTGCTGAACGATAGCCGGTTTGTAGAGCTTTGTCCTCGTCTGAGTCCTCTGTAGATGGTTCAGGGTTGATCTAGTGTGCCGCAGCCTGTCTTGTCAGCCGTGGCTCTGCTGATCTGCCCTTCTCCCAGCTGGTGGCCACATCGATTGCCTTTGTTAGGTCGCACTCGGAGAGGGACAGGAGTTTCTGTACTAGTTTTTCGTCCCTCAAGCCCCATACAAACTGGTCGAGAAGGGCTTCATTGAGGTCTGCGAAACTGCATCGGCTTGCCACCCGGCGCAGGCTTGTCAAGAACGCCATCGTGGTTTCGCCTGCCTTCTGTGTCCTTTGTCGGAAGTCCCAGTGCCGGGTGAGCTTGGTTGGCTGGGGCTGGAAATACTTCTCCAGAGCACTGATGATGTCATCCACCGGCGTCTCTGAGAGCTTCCTGGGTTGGAGAAGAGCCCTGGCTAAGTCCACGGTCTCCGTGCCACATGTACTGATAAGCAGAGCTCTCTGCATGGTAGTCTCTGTAATCTTCCGGAAGGTCAGGTATGACTGGAAGCCTTCGACCCACGAGTCCCACAGCTCGGGGCGATCCCCCACTGGGACCTGGGGATTGGGAAGCCTATGTAAATCACACTGCAAAAGATTGGGCTTTGGTAGATGCCACACAGGCAATCTTAATTAGGAGGCAGGGGACAACAAGAAGACAGCATTTCGAGGACTGTGATTGGCATATGAGGACATATGGGGTGTAATGATCTTTCAGACTTCAGTTTTCTTGACTACTGCAGTCTGTCTTTCTAATATTAACCACAGAGCTTATGCTACTAGACTTGATCAACAAGATATCAATAACTGCATTTATTTGCTCCTTTTTGATCTTTCTTTCTTTTTGTGTGTGTTGTATGTATGCAGTTTTATATGCAGAGCCTGATAGGCATTTGTAGGATCAAGTAACTGTTCATCCTTTCCCTGATATCCCCTTAATAGTGTCTTATGAGAACTCAGGCTGCAAGTGACCCAAACCAGCCAACTATTCTGCCCTAGAGAGTATAATAAGCCTGTTAGATCTGTTAGAAGCAATCAGTTGTTCATTGGAGGGGCCAAGTCCTGGTCTAGCTCCACTTTTCCTCCTTAAGCAGATGATCAGTGCCATCAAACTTTGATGTTAGAATAGCTCCAGTTGTTTAATATCCAGTTAGGGGATCTGTACATGCAGCAACCTGCTGTATGCATGTGTGTCTGTGCATGCCTGCAGACATATTTCTGCATGCAATTTATCCTTGCTGAACCAAGATCATCTGACTTAGAGAAGAAACAAACTGAGATAATGAAAAAGGGTTTCCTTAGACAGAGTTTTTGTTTTGATAATGGATGCCATAATAAGACCAAGGAACTCTGGCAATTATTGGGCTAAGTAATCTGTTAATAGCTGATTAGAACAGCTCTATTGACCTACATTAGTTGAATGAATCCTAGTGGTATTATGAAATACATAATCTTTCCTGTCTTGCTTTTATGCCAGAGTTGTCATTTCCTATTGAGTTGCACAAGATCTTTGCCTCAGGGTTTCCTAGAGGCAATGGACTTGTACACCTGTTGGAATGCAAAGTACTCTTTTAAAGAGCTGAATATATCAACTTTTGTGAGCCCATCCCTACTGGTAAATAGCACAGAAACCTATTTTAAGTTTTTCAGCAATGTGACCTTTCATTTCTACTACTTCTCATGTCCAATCTGACATCATAACCAGAAGAGCATAAAGTTGGAGTTGAAAGGTCATGTTTGATGCTCTTTGCTATGTGTGCTCTAGACTAAGCAAACAAGTTAGCTCCTGACTCAAAGTAACACATCTTTAGTGTGCTAACAGTCTATAGTTGGGAAGTTATTTTGTAGAAAATAAATCCCACCCTCCAATTTCAGGTCAGTAAATGAAATATTTTATGTGTTCCCTGCAGTTACAGGTTTAGATTTTCACTTCTTTGCTTTTATTTTCCTTTTCTTTCCTATTGCCTGTGTTACTTAAGCACTACCTCCAGTCTTTACTTTAACAAACAGACAGAGAGAGAGAGAGAGAGAGAGAGAGAGAGAGAGAGAGATAAAGAAAACACAGCGTTGGATTCTGAAGAAAATTCATGAAAGGAGCTGGTAGAACAGATCTGGGGGAAGGGGCTTTCACCCAATTCTCCCACCTCTCTATGGCCCTTTGTACTACCGTATGTTTTGCTCTCAAGAGTCCCTTGAACATCAGGACAAGCAGTAGAGTGCTAACAGAAGGGGAAGATGGCCAAAGAACTACTCTGCAAACTCCTTCCTCAAGCTTTTTTGCAGAATCCAACCCTGCCGAGATAACTAGATTGAGAATACCTTGTAAGAGGCATCAGTCTTTTAAGTATCATATCCTTATATACCATATAGCCTTGAGCATTTTGTACCACAGCAACTGGTAATTGCCAGAAGACAGTAATATTAGGAATATTTAGAAACCACAAACTCTAGAAAGTAATTTCGTCTACACTTTATTACTCCCCCCCCCCTTTTTTTTTTTTTTTGCTATTTCTCCATTTCCAGGAACAGGCCCACCTCTACTGGGAAAGTCACCCCTGGATTTACATAGGAGTTACAGGATACCCACTTGAGAACCCATAGAGTCAGCAACAGGGAAGCCCACCAGGACAGTGGCAACAAAAAGAACTACTATAATAGCAGCAACACAGTTACAAGCCCTTTAAGGCCCATTTCAGTCACTGCCAACAGTTGCAGTCAGTTTAGCCAGGGCAGTGGGAGGGAGAAAGATGCAGGTGCAGCCCAAAATTCTCCTAAGGCCACATGAGACAGCTAGATCTCATGAGACTTCAAGGGAATCGACTGAGCATGTCCAGCGTGTTCCATTACCTTCATGGGGAATGTACAAATAGCCCAGTAAGGAGATGGTTAGGTTTTCTCTCCAGACTGCCCAAGAGAGACCTTGTAGAGAGGAATAGGAACTGCAGGTTCCATTTTTGAGGGTGTACAAGCTCAAGCAGCACAGAAAAGGACTTGATAGGTAAAGGAGCTGTTGAGAGCAGGGGCCCCTGAGCCTCACACCCCACCAACTTTTTCAGTTAATGTATGTGCAAAACAAGATTAATCCATGGCCCTTGTTGGAGAAAGGATATCTCAAATCCTGTGCTTTTGAGGGCCACTATATTCTCCAGACATTAAACTAGAATACTTTGTCTTCTTGTAATGATCAGGTCCTATAAGAAAGAGAAAGTAATAGCTTCACAGATATGGGACACATGCATTTGGATGGTGTGAGATGAGTGATGAAGAAAGGATTAAGAATGAATGTACCTTTGAAAGAACTGCTCAAGTGCAGGATTGATTCAGGTTTTCTGAGGGGGGTGGTGGGGAGAGGTATTCTGATCCTTACACTAAGTATATCACCTTTGCCATTGAAGGGTTTCTGGTGTCCTAGGCAGCCCGTTTATTTGGGTGTATGCATAGCTTCAGTGGCCTGAGTGAGGACAGAAACAGGCAAGGAAGGAGCCACTATCACTGCCACTGGCTGAGTGGCTTGAAGCTGCTGGCTGTCTGCTCTTCCTCCCCCCCCTCCATTGGGAAAGTGGGGACAGGAATGGGCAGGCCAGGCAACCTCTCCCTACCCTCCATCGCTGCTGCTGACCATGCAGTACATCTTGGTGATGGCACTGGGGCTAGGGACGACACCTAGGGCTTCCACTTGGCTGCCATGGTTGATCCAGCCCTACCTGGGATCTGCTCTGACCCTTTTTTGATGCCCCCTAGCCTTCACAAAGAGTCGGACTCAACTGTGCGACTGAACAACAACACCCCCTCATGTCCATGGTAATTTCCTAGAATTACTGTCTGTTTATATCTTCATCACCATTGTCTTTGGTTTTTCTACCCTATTTGCCCTTTCTCATTCAGAGAGACAGTAAACAGTAGCTTTTGCTACTTGATGCTTCTGATGTTGCTGTCTCACTCCAAAAGTGAGTGGCAACAGCTAACAGGAGCAGCTGCTGCCAACACCATACTGAGAAAGAGAACAAGCGAGTTGCAGAGGTTGCTATTCCCTTTCCTGGCTTCCATCAACCCTTGCTTATCTGGGGAGGGGGCCCAGTCTCGCAACTGCTGCACAGCATAAAAATTAGGCCATTGTGATCGTCATACTAAGCAATGAAAAATCAGGGGTTGGCAGTCAGCCTTCCTCAGACTCCCAGGCCTTGGCAGCTAACCAGTGATGGCAGGTCCTGACCCTGTCAGGTTGCTAGGTCTGTGATGGAAAATACCTGGAGACTTTGAGGGAGGATCCAAGAGAGGGTGGGTTTGTGGAGGGGAGGGGCCTCAGCATGATGCAAGGCTACAGAGTCTACCCTTTCAAGCAGCCATTTTCTCCAAGAGAGCTGATTTCTACCAGCTGGAGATCACTCGTAAAAGTGGTAGATCTCCAAGCCCCACCTGGAGGCTGGCAAACCTAGACCCTGGCCATGTAGACAGACAGCCATCTTTTCCTTTTCCTGAATGCATGGGAAACAGCAACACACTAAAATGTCTATTAAATATAAATAACATCTTATCGCTTCTTTTCTTCATAAATGAAACAAGGGAAAAAAAGAAAATGTCCTTATATTTTCATTAAAATTTGGCAGGGTGTAGGAAGGTTGAGATGAAATTGCTCTGCAGGTGGAGTTTGGTTTATGGCCCATCAGGTGACCAGCTCTCATATACAAAAGCAGTAAAGTAACAGGATGTAATGGATTTTAAACCACCACAATTCTTATGTTTTCTTTCTGTCTTGTATCTAGTTCCTTCCCTAAGGATTTATGCTGATGGCATCATTTCCTGGATTCCAGCCATACAATTTAGCACTAAATCAGAATGATAAGTACTATTCCAAGGAGGCTTCACTACATTGTATGACATTTTCAGCACTGTATGAAGTTTTGTGTCCCTCACATATATTATGCCACATCCACTGAGCTTTTCTATGCCTCTGGTCTGCTACTTGGACTAGTGCAGCTACTGACACAACCCTTATGTGTCTTATGGAATCAGCGTGTGTGAGACTTGAAAACTCTTCTACTTGGAAGCACCCTTCATCTTATTGCGAAGAACAGACAGAAATCCAAATGTGGCTTGTGAAAGCAGGTCACTCCACCAGGTTTTATTCCACTTGTGATAATTTTGCTTTAAATATTTCTTTAGTAGTTGCAGTATGTATTTCTAAATAAACATCACTCCCCCAGACTACAAGCATAATTTCACTGAGCCAAAGTATTATCTCACTATCTATATATTTCCCTGACTGGGCTAGGTGTTCCAAAGGTTAAAGGCAGAGAGAGGAACCAGAGGGAGAAAGAGGCAAAAAGAAAGATCCATACAGAAGACTTTTCTTTTTGTTGAGCAGTCCTCTGTTGCCTTCTGCTCAAAGGCAGATTGGCCCAGTAAAATGATCCACAAGCCAGCTGAGATGGGTGGGCCCTGCTGGAGCTGCTCATCTTGGACCTGGTCAGCAGGTAAGTTAGGGGCCAATCCATCCTTGTTTCTTGTGAGGACAGACTGAAAGAGGAACCAGAAGAATGTTCAAATAAGAAAAAGAGGCCCCCTTCTCAGACTACCACTTGAAGATTTCCAAAATAAGGAGCACATCATGACATTAAGAAGATAAGGTATGATGTGTGTCAGAACATTAATAGTGCTTAATTAGAATGCACAGTGTTTATAATGTATTAAGTCATGTATTAAATTTAAAAACAGAAACTACATTTTAATGCTAGATAAGGAACAGTTCCTTGAAGTAAGTTGCAAGCAACAGCTAACAAGGAGAAGAGGGGGCCTGAACAGATGGCTTGACACCAGTTGGCAACATGGTATAAAGGGAATCTGGTCAGATGTACATTACAAATTGCCCATAGGTATAGCTTGTTGTCAACAAGAAGAAATTAATGGTGGATTTGGGAACTCAGTTTCAGATCCCCCCCACCCTTAGCCATGCAGATTTTGGTAACTGATTCTCTGTCTCTGCCTAAACAATCTAATAGGGATGAGATATTATATATTACTTTCAGACTTAAGCAAAGAGTCAAGCACACATCTCAATAAAAAAAAATGAAATGTAAATTTATTTATTTCATTTATACCCTACCTTTCTTCCCAATGAGGCACCAGAGTGGCTTATGTAATACTCCTCTCACCTGTTTTTATCTTCACAACTGCTCTATGAGGTAGGTTAGGCTAAGTGTGTGACCGATTTTGCACCAGGGCTTGTTCCAGGTGGAGAGCCCTTTTGCCCCCGGAGCTTCTCTCGGACTGATTTCCCACTTGCCTTAAGCCGCTCTCATGCTCCTTTCCTCAGCAGGGCTTCTGTCCGATTTCACACTATCTGCCCCAGGGCTGCAACTAGCTTCTGCTTTATTGCTTGGCAAACAGAAACTGGTTTTTAGAGGTTTTTGTTTGCCGTGCGAAGCTAGTTACAGCACCAGGGCAGATAGTGTGAAATCGGATGGAAACCCTGCTGAGAAGAGGAGCATAAGAGTGGCGTAAGGTGAGTGGGAAATCGGTTCCTGTTTTTGCACAAGCTGCCACAGAGCTGCGAGTTGGCATGCTGCTTTTCTGTGGCAAGCAGAAACCACTTGTAAGAGGATCTCACTTGCTGTGGAAAAGCAGCAGGCCAACTTGCAATTCTGGGGCAGCTTGTGAGAAAATGGAGAGAAGCACCGGGAGCAAAAGGGCTCTCCACCTGGAACAAGCCTAGTGCGCAATCAGTCTGTGACCAACCTGAAGTCTTTCAGCAAACTACCAAGACAATTTTTCCCTGTATAATTGTAGTGAAGAATTTTTCCCTGTATAATTATTGTAGGTCTCAGCCACTGATGAATATTTATGGTGATTCCCACATAAACACAGGTTCTTGCAAATAAGACTGTAAGTTACTTGGAGTCTGGTTTGGCCCCATTCCAAAAGTGATAACTATAATTAAGACTGTAAACTCTTTGGAGTTTGGTCCCACTTCAAAGTCATAGCAACAAACAGGATTATAAGTTTTTTGTATCCAATCTATTTATCCTTGGACCCAAGGAAGATTTGAAACAGTGTACTGTATTGACCCACTGTAATCCATACTTTATATTTGGGATCTGTTTGTAGTATATTTGTAAACAAATGATTGGCTATTACTAAATAGTCTCTTGTTATGCCTGGAGTAGTGTATTTTTGATTTGTATTCTCCAAGCTGCGGTCCTTTGTTTTGACTTTTATGGCACAACAGGGCCTCGAACTGGATCTCTCAGAGCCTAGTCCAACATTTGAGCCACTATACTAAAGGGGCTTTATTTAGAATAGAGACCTCAGGTCTATGATTCCCTTATCACTTTCACTTAGAATTGCATTTATCATCAACTATTTTGTTAATGGTTGTAAAAAATACATTCAATGTACATGCATTAAGAGCTAGCAAGCACCACACTTCTAATGAAATGTTGTTTGGAGACACAAACACTGAAGTTTCCAAGCCTCAGCCCAGTGGCACCTTTAAGAGCAACAAAGTTTTATTCAAGTGTGAGCTTTCGTGTGCATGCTGCTGGACTCAAACTTTGTGCTACTACTTCAGACCAACATGGCTGCCTACCTGGATCTGAAGTTTCCAGTTCTCTGGAAAATATCTATGATCAAAATACTCCACCTGCTGGTTGCAATTGGAAATGAACATTTGAAACTTCACAAACAAACCAAAACTGAATCAAGGCCCATTTTAAGCATGAGACTGGCAAGGTGCAAAACAGTTTCTCTCCAAGACTTTGCATGAGCTCAGGGTCTTGCATAAACTGCAGTGCAAGAGCTACAGATCTCTGACATGTAAACTGATCATGACAGCTGCTTTGGACAGGTTTCCATTTTACCAAGAAGAGGAAGGGTTTTGTTTGTTTGTTTCTGTTTTACTTTGCCAGCCTCATGTTTAAAATGGGCCTATTCATTCCTAAACATCAGGGCTTTTTTGGTAAAACCCCCCCCAGCAGGAACTCATTTGCATATTAGGCCACACCCCTGATGTCACCACTGTTTCACATAGGGCTTTTTGTAGAAAAAGTCCAGCAGGGATTCATTTGCATATTAGGCCACACCCCTGGCACCAAGCCAGCCGGAATTGCGTTCTTGTGCATTCCTGCTAAAAAAAGGCCTGCTAAACATTATAAGCAACTGGAACTTTATGAAGAAACAGGGTAAAATTATAAATGAACAAATAAGATGTGCAGGGGGCATCTCGCTTTCCTGTCTCTATGATTTCCTCTTTTCCATTCTTGAAAGCCCCAAAACCTCTCTCCTTTTCCTATTTCCTTCTCTCTTTCCTACCCACCAGACATCCTACTTTTATCTGTTCCATGTCATTAACTTTCTTGTCCTTCCTCCCTCTGGCAGTAGGGCTGCAAACTAAAAGTTGGGAAATTCCCAGAGATTTTGGGTGTGGAATCTAGGGAGGGTGGCATTTGGGAAGGGGACTTCCCTCATATAGTTAGCCTCCAAAGCAGCCATTGTCTTCAGGGGAACTGATCCCTGTATGTAATACTGGGAAAAATCTGGCCCAGTTGCATGGTTCCAGTTGCCAGGCTGAGTTGTGTGGTGATGGCTGGATGGGGCCCAGGAAATCGGTAAGAATTTACAGGAGACACCTCACTTTCCGTGTATTCTCCTCCCTACACAGTTTCCATTTTCTCTCCTCTTGGCAGCCTTCACATCCTCAACTTTCCATTTTCTCCTCTCCTTCCCATCCACTCAGAAATCTACATGGTTTTATCCCCCCGTCCCTACTCTTCAGCAATATTATACATATATAGCTCGCCTTTGTCACAGTGGGGTTCCAAAGCAGCTTACATCATTTTCCTCCTTTCCATTTTCTCCTCAAAAGAACCCTGTGAGGGTGTTTGAAGAAGTGGGCATTCACATGAAAACTTATACCCAGAATTAAACTTTGTTGGTCTTAAAGGTATAATTGGACTTAAACTTTATCCAGTATGGTAAGTTAGGCTGAGAGTGTGTGACTGGCCAAAGGTCATCCAGCAAACTTCCATGGCAGAGTGGGAATTTAAACCTGGGTGTCCCAGATTACAACCTGATACTCTAACCATTACAGCATTTTGGCTTTCATGGGGTGGATGCTATTGAATATTAGCAAGCAGCTGTCAAGCATGGTGAAATTCCATTGATAATTAATTGTGTAAGGGTCCTGCCTAACCTGGTCTGTGAAACATCATGGAGGATCCAACTTTCTTAGCTTGTTATTCTTTCCCTTCCCCCGTCTTGCTTTATGGCTTATAATTAGAAGTAGTGAGAATTAAAACCAAGTAATCAGCACCTTCCCATACATTCTGGTAAGGGGGTGAGAGACATCTGGAGAAAGCAAGGACACAGTCCTGATAACGCTATGGAAATGTAGACATTTATGATAGTTTACGTGTGAATGCTACCCCGCAACCCCATCCCTTGGAATCCCTTTGGAGTAGGCCTTGAAAGTATTGTATCAATGTGTATTCAGCATTACTCTCAAGAACCTGTATCGGTCTATCAATAAACACAGTCTTTGTATCAACTTTGACTTGTCATTGAGCCCGCATGCTTGACAGCAGCCAGTCTGGAGGAGTTATGGAAGTTATGTGGTATTATGTCACCTGGTGGTTGCTGCCAGACCTGAGGCCAAGACAGCCTTGGAAATGGCCATGCATCCTCCACCTGCTGCTTACTGACAGAAACAAAAGCTTACAATACTGTTGTGTTTTCCCAGCAGTGGTCTCTGAGGGCATTCATTTCTTAAACCTGCAGGTGCTCCTTACATCATTTAGGGAACTTAATCACATTTTTTATTTTTCAGATTTCCCCACAAACTTTGGGGCTTTTCTCAGGTTTGTAGAAGGTTTTGTCTTATCTACCTCCCCAGTTTCCAGATTTAAATATCCGTAGATGCAGAAGTAGGCTTGAAACTCAATATCAAAAAAACTAAGATCATGGCATCCGGCCCCATCACACCTTGGCAATAGAAGGGGAAGATGTGGAAGTAGTGACAGACTTCACATTTCTGGGACCCAAGATCACTGCAGATGGTGACTGTAGCCATGAAATTAAAAGATGTTTGCTCATTGGGAGGACAGCTATGGTGAACCTAGGCAGTATAATAAAAAGCAGAGACATCACCCTGCCAACAAAAGTCCGTATAGTCAAAGCGATGGTATTCCCAGTAGTAATGTATGGCTGTGAGAGCTGGACCATAAGGAAGGCTGAATGCAGAAGAATAGATGCTTTTGAGCTGTGGTGCTGGAGAAGAATCTTGAGAGTCCTTTGGACTGCAAGAAGATCAAATCAGTCTTAAGGGAAATCAACCCTGACTGTTCCCTGGAAAGTCAGATGCTGAAGCTGAAGCTCAAATACTTTGGCCGCCAAATGAGAAGGGAGCACTCACTGGAGAAGATCTTGATGCTGGGAAAGACAGGAGGCAAAAGAAGAAGGGGATGGCAAAAGATGAGATGGCTGGACAGCATTACTGATGTAACAAACATGAATTTGAGCAGACTTCAGAGGATGGTGGAAGACAGAAGGGCCTAGCGTGACTTTGTCCATAGGATCGCAAAGAGTCGAACTCGACTGTGCGACTGAACAGCAAAGATGCAGAAGAGGCTGAAGTTGACCAGTTTTATGAAGATCTACAACACCTTCTAGAATTAGCACCAAAAAAATATGTCCTTCTCATCATAGGGGACTGGAATGCCAAAGTAGGAAGTCAAAAGGTAACTGGAACAACTGACAAGTTTGGCCTTGGGGAACAAAATGAAGCTGGGCAAAGGCTAATAGAGTTTTGTCAACAGAACAAACTGGTCATAGCGAACACCCTCTTCCAACAACCTAAAAGGCGACTCTACACATGGACATCATCTGATGAGCAACACAGAAATCAGATTGATTATATACTCTGCAGTCAAAGATGAAGAAGCTCCTTACAGTCAGCAAAAACAAGACCTGGAGCTGACTGCGGCTCAGATCATGAGCTACTCATTGCAAAATTCAGGCTTAAACTGAAGAAAACTGGGGAAGCCATTAGGCCATTCAGGTTTGACCTTGATCACATCTCTTATGAATATACAGTGGAGGTGAAGAATAGGTTCAAGGAACTAGAGTTGATAGACAGAGTGCCTGAAGAAGTATGGACAGAGGTTCGTGACATTGTACAGAAGGCAGCAATCAGCACCATCCCACAGAAAGAGAAATTCCAGAAAGCAAAGTGGCTGTCTGATGAAGCTTTACAAATAGTTGAGGAAAGAAGGAAACTGAAAGGGAAATGTGAAAAGGAAAAATTCACCCAACTGAATGCAGATTTTCAGAGAACAGCAAAGAGAGATAAGAAGGCCTTCCTGAAGGAACAATACAAAGCAGTAGAGGAAAATAACAGAATGGGAAGGACAAGAGATCTCTTCAAAATAATTGGAGAAATCAAGGGTATGTTTCGTGCAAAGATGGCCATGATAAAAGACAAAAATGGTAGGGACCTAACAGAAGCAGAAGAGATCAGGAAGAGCTGGAAGATTACACAGAAGAATTATACAAGAAGGATCTCAATCTCCTTGACAGCCATGATGGTGAAATCACTGACCTCGAGCCAGACATCCTGGAGTGTGAAGTCAAATGGGCCTTAGAAAGCATTACTAACAACAAAGTGAGCGGAGATGACGGTATCCCAATTGAGCTATTCAGAGTCCTAAAAGATGATGCTGTTAAAGTGAGGCACACATTATGTCAACAAATTTGGAAAACGCAACAGTGGTCACAGGATTGGAAAAGGTCAGTTTATATTCCAATCCCAAAGAAGGGTAACGCTAAAGAATGTTCAAGCTATCGCACCATTGTACTCATTTCACATGCCAGCAAGGTCATGTTAAAGATCCTACAAGCTAGGCTTCAGCAGTATGGCTACAAGCTAGGCTTCAGCAGATTGGGAACTACCAGAAGTTTCGGAGAGGTAGAGGAACTAGAGATCAAATTGCCAACATTCTCTGGATTATGGAGAAAGCACGTGAGTATCAGCAAAATGTCCAGTTCTGTTTCATTGACTACGCCAAAGCCTTTGATTGTGTGGATCACAACAAACTGTGGCAAGTCTTAAAGAGATGGGAGTACCAGACCACCTCACATGTCTCCTGAGAAACCTGTATAAGGATCAAGAAGCCACTGTCAGAACATGATATGGAACAACTGATTGGTTTAGAATAGGAAAAGGAGTTTGACAAGGATGTATATTGTCACCCTGCTTATTTAATTTATATGCAGAGTGCATCATGCAGAATGCTGGCCTGGATGAAGCACAAACCGAAATTAAGATTTCTGGGAAAAACATCAACAGCCTCAGATATGCAGATGATACCACTCTAATGGCAGAAAGTGAGGATGAAGAACCTCTTGTTGAGAACGAAAGAGGAGAGCACAAAAGTAGGCTTGAAACTCAACATCAAAAAACTAAGATCATGGCATCCGGCCCCATCACACCTTGGCAAACAGAAGGGGAAGATGTGGAAGTAGTGACAGACTTCACATTTCTGCGACCCAAGGTCACTGCAGATGGTGACTGTAGCCATGAAATTAAAAGATGTTTGCTCCTTGGGAGGACAGATATGGCAAACCTGGGCAGTATAATAAAAAGTAGAGAAATCACCCTGCCAACAAAAGTTCGTATCGTCAAAGTGATGGTATTCCCAGTACTAATGTATGGCTGTGAGAGCTGGATCATAAGGAAGGTCAAGTGCAGAAGAATAGATGCTTTTGAGCTGTGGTGCTGGAGAAGAATCTTGAGAATCCCTTGGACTGCAAGAAGATCAAATCAGTCAGTCCTAAGGGAAATCAACCCTGACTGTTCCCTGGAAGGTCTGATGCTGAAGCTGAAGCTCAAATACTTTGGCCACCAAATGAGAAGGGAGCGCTCACTGGAGAAGATCCTGATGCTGGGAAAGACAGAAGGCAAAAGAAGAAGGGGATGGCAAAATATGAGATGGCTGGACAGCATTACTGATGTAACAAACACAAATTTGAGCAGACTTTGGAGGATGATGGAAGACAGAAGGGCCTGTTGTGACTTTGTCCATAGTGTCAAAAAGAGTCAGACTTGACTGTGTGACTGAACAACAACAACAAAGATGGGGGCATATTGAGAATTAGCAATATTGATAAAGAAGCTAAACAAAAAAAATGATTTATTTAAAGATTCAGACAAGTGTTAGTTATAGGTAAAAGGACTCTCACATTTTAAAGGATACTAATTATAATGTATTTATTTATGTAATTTTAGTCCACCTTTCTCATTGGGACTCAAAGTGGATTTTATAGAGTGAGTCAATACAGGATGGGATATTCAACAAACAATTAAATAGGATTTAGGTTGTAGAACCAACCAAAGTCTAAAAAACAGAACTGAAGCAAAGCATAAGTGTTACCATGACACATTAAATGATGCAAAACTGCACAATAGGATCCAGCCCACAGCAAACTATACACAGTATAAATTAACCACAGTCCCTAATAATTTATCCAAGTAACTTTGTGAAGCCTTTTGTACAGTGCTAACTTGTTGAAAACACAGAAAAACCCTCTTGAACAATTCAGTTTTGCCTTGTTTGAGGAAAGCCAAGAGAGCGGGAGCCTCCTTGACCTCAACTGGCAGGTCATTCCACAAGATGGGGGCATGTGGAAGGATAGTTGTTGATATTGTCCATTTGCAGGTTGGCACCTGCTGAAGGCCCAGCTCAGATGAACAAAGCTGTTGTGACAAAGCATAGGAAGAGAGATGTTCTCACAGATATTAAAATGAAGGGCTTTGTATGTGATAACCAATATTTTAAATTGAGTCTGGTAACTGATGGGCAGCCAGTGGAGTGTTTGTAAAATGGGAGTAATATGCATGCTCCATCTAGCTCCCAATAATAGCTGAGCTGTGGCATTCTGCACCATCTGGACTTTCCATATTGATTTTACATGCATTCTATAAATACATATTGAATAATAATGATGATGATGATGTAATGAAACAATTGTTCATAATGTATTCATCTGTTCCTCCAACTGTACCCAGAGGTATCCACAAGTGGACCTCCTCCATTAATCTCTCTGTTGGGGGAAATTAATAGCCAAATTGGATATACTGGGCTGGATTCCATGATCTATGGCCACCTCCCCTCTCCACAGGAGACATTTACGATCCTGGGAAGGTTTGTTCTTGGAACTTGCAGGGCTTTTTTTGTAGCAGGAACTCCTTTGCATATTAGGCCACACACTCCTAATGTAGTCAATCCTCCAAGAGCTTATAGGGCTCTTATTCTAGGGCCAACTGTAAACTCTTGGAGTACTGGCTACATCAGGGGTGTGTGGCCTAATATGCAAAGGAGTTCCTGCTACAAAAAAAGCCCTGGGGACTTACTAATAGCTACACTATCTGCGTAACTACAGTGAAGAGAAAGAATAAAGCAAAATCACTCTTTTTCTCCCAGGATTGGAGCCCTGCTCACACAACAGGCAAAAAGGGCAATCCCATTCACTTCTGCCTTTCCACTACAGCCACCTGACCAACTGGCAGTATCATCTGAAATGTCACTCCTCTATGTGATCAAGGAAATAGGAGTAAGAATGGAAAAGGAGTGCCTAAGTGTTGGACTGCTGCTAAGCAATCTCAGAAAGAAATGAATGTGTGATCAGGGTCAAAAACACATTTATTCATCTGGAAGGAAGGCTAACTACTCCTTGTTTTCATTCATGTGTCCCGGGTTCTGTTTTTGGAAATATCTTTGATATTCAAGATAGAAATTGTGGGTATCCCTCTACACTAAATTTTATGGAGATGGCCCCTTGAAGGATATTTTGTGGGAGATCACTTTTTGCTGCATCTTTGATTCATGTGTCTATCTGCTTTTACTCAAGCTTGTTGCTTTGCTTAACACTATGTGCTCTAAGCAGATGGGAGTTGAGGTTGTGCATATGAAAGCAAACCATAGCAGTTTGGTTGATGCTGTCATACATACAGCAAGGAGCAAAGAAGAAAAGGAGAATGCACCCTATCAAGAATGGTACACAGTGGTGTAATATATTGGTTGGCATATGATCTGAACTTGTGCTGGGTCAAATCCAGCACAAGTTCAGATCATATGCCATCCAATATATTTCTTCATTAATTTTGCCAGACTTGTGAATACTCACCTCTTGACTGCTCATCCCACAGACCAGTTAACCAATGCATGAAACTCACCTTTTTGTGTTTGTAATAGTAGAGGTAACCATCATGCTTTAGCACAAACCATCTCTTCCTCCAGCCCTTCAAGATTCCTGACTGCGTCCGTTTGTGCAGATATCCTCGACATGTTGGACGAGGGGTGTTGGGATAACGGCTGATATCTGAGCCAACTAACATGGTCAAGATATCTGGACCTGAAATATTCCATTACAATTTGTGACAGTTAATACCAACATAAGAACATGGGGGCAGCTATCCTAGATCAGACCAATGGTTCATCTAGTCCAGGAGCGGCTAACAGTAGCTCTCCAGATGTTTTTTGCCTACAACTCCCATCAGCCCCAGTCATTAGCCATGCTGGCTGGGGCTGATGGGAGTTGTAGGCAAAAAACTATCTGGAGAACTACCATTGGCCACCCCTGAACTAGTCCATCATTCTGGTTCCAACAATGGCGAAATAATGTGCCCAGAAGACCTACAAGGTGGGCAAAGAGCCCAAATTTCCCCATTATTGCCTCTCCTGCACTGGTATTCAGAAGATTACAGCATGTGAATATGGAGGTTCCATTTAATAATTGTACTTAATACCTACTGATAGATCTGTCCTCCATGAACTTGTCTAATCTCCTTTTAAAGCCATCTAAACAAGTGGTTATCACCACATCATTTGCCTATCTTGAATTCACTGGGTATTAGTTTCATTAGGTGCCCATGAGTTGTAAACTAGGAAAATCAGTCTTCTACTCCATGTGATAAAAGGGCTAAAATGAGGTGTGTGTGTGTGTGTGTGTGGGTGGTGTAATTTACCAATCAAAGAGTTGTTTTTTAAAAAAATCCTCCCTTCAAGAGGTTAATTCACATATGGCTAACAGAACATAATCCATAGTGTACACTAAACCATACTTATAAATAACACAATATTGAGTAATAATTGTTACATAATAACTATTAGGTTTTCCTCCCATGAGATGAGGGTTTGATGTTTATGACATAGTCTGTAAAAACAGTAAGAAGTAAAAGTAAAAATACTGAGTAATGTAATCAAATACAACCAGCAGAAGCACCCCATATCAGCAAGGTCAACATGCACACAATGGGCCACCCTCAGCTTATAATTAAAAGTACCCAATGAAGCCCAAAAGGCTTTTTGAAGATTTACTGTCTCTACCTTATGCCTGACAACCAGCACAGATGGTGCAAGATGGTTTTCATTAGGTAGGAGAATCATAATCTTGATGCCACTGTTGAGAAGGTTCTGTTCTGGATAAGCACTCACTGAACTACAGATGGTGGAATAGACAGAGTAGAATTTCTGAAGATCTCTGTGTATGGATACATTTGTGTAGGAGAAGCCAGTCCTGATATCCTGCATCCAAATTATTTAAGAATTTCAATGATAAAACCAGCACTTGGAATCAGTAAACCATTGGGGTTACTACGGATGGGCATGAACCAAAAAAATGAACCATGGCTAAAGCACAAACTGGGCAGTTCATGGTTTGTTTTGAACTAGTTTGTTTGACAGCATCATTCCCAAACACAAAAACAAACTGCCTTTTTTTCAGGTTCAGGTGGTTCATTTTTGTGGTTCATTTTCCAGACAGCCTGATTTAGATTCAGTCAATTCCTAGGCAATGCTGGGGGTGGACTTGTGGAGAGCCCTAGAATACTGATAGCTTGACTGACAGCTCTGGGAGCTAACCACGGAGCTCTCATTCTGCTCTATGGGAGCAGATTATATACCAGTATAATATCACACCCTGGGGGCACCTGTTTTGGGGGGCTATAATTTGAACATCCCAAATCCAATTTTCATCAGTCTTGGAGGGCAGATGGAGGACAGCCAGTGGGTTTGGCATCTCTAACTCATGAGGAGGCTGTTCTACCACCTCCTGAACCAAACAAACCAAAATCTGGTTAGGAAACTGAAAAGTTCATTAAGTTCATGGTTCGTACAATCAAATGGACCATGAGCCAACAGAAGCCACCATTTTTCCAGTTTGTGTCCATCCCTAGTGGTTATTGCAAAATTGGTATCATACGCCCATAGTGGCTTTTCCCTTTCAACATACAGCAGCTGCATTCTGAGCTAATCATAATTTCTGAGTACCTCTGGAATGTCACTCCACCTAGTGAACCTTAATGGAAATGTCAGCAAACTATTTTTTTCATATGAATACCACACACACACACACAATCTGAATTCAGGGCACAATATATACTGTATTCAGGATAAATCCTATCCAGGCAGTGACCATTATGCAGAACTGCTTAACTTCGGCAATGTTTAGGTGTGGACTAGCCCTTTAAACTTAATTAGAAAGTTCCTGGTAGGTTGAGGTAGTCAGGAACAAGCAAAGCTGAGCCCCAGTGGTGCTGATGGCTCCACAGAACAATTCAACATAGACCTAACTAGTGACAATGATTATGCTGTATGCTGATTTGTTGCCTTCTTCTGTACTACCATCTTTCAGGCCTAAGCTGACTGGCTCCTGTGGTGCTGTTCTGTAGGATTCACTCAGCTTGGAATCAGCTGGCCGCCACATGGGAGGAGGCATCATTGATTGTCATTGTCATTTTTCACTCTCTGGTCATATCTAAGCAGAAGTGACCCTATAAAGTGTGAAAAGATGCAGCAGGTGAACCTATGCCTGTTGGTTGTTGTCATCTCCCAGCACCAAGTAGAACAGCTCTTGTGGGAACTATTCAGCTGAATTTTAATGGCCTAATCTACTGCTGGAAATGTTGGTGCATTAAGTCCCTTCAAATCATGTTAGACATTTTTTTTAAAAAAATCAAGAATATCTTCACAAACTAGCAAAAGATGTTCCAGTTATAACTCCTTCGTAAGAACTGTTGGCTTAAATTTTAACAGAAAGGAAGCCAGTTTCAGCTTCAAGGACATACTAACGTAACTATGATAATGACAGCAAACCTGCTCTTTAACTAGCCATGATGATATTTCATCATTTCTTCAGAAAATATTGTACACATCTTCATCAAATTTCCCATTTTACTATATCTGTATGGATTTCCTATGATGGCTCTCCTCCCAAGTCTGAAGGTTATTTCCAAGGTCATATGTCCTTCAAAGCATCTTTAGAGCATTTTTCTGTTATTGTTCTTTTAATAAGAATCTTAACATTCATATTAAGGCCAATGATTTTTCAAAGGCAGCAATGTGCTTTGAAGACATTTTTAACCTGCCCCTAATCAGAGGAATATTTAACTTTGAGAATATCATTCAGGTTTGGAAAAAATAACATTGAACTTGGATTATCTTTTTAAAAACCTCTTTAGTAAATAGATATTGATGGGTTAAACAATTGACATTCTCTTGAGAGTAAGAGTGTAAATTGCACATTTTCAAATGCAAATTTGCTAGTTTCTCATGAAACCAATTTATTTAAAAAACCTTTTCTGATCCATATCATGGAGAAGTTCAGAGCCCTGTAGATTTAATTAACATACAAAGAACGTAAATTTTGAATTTAATAACTATACTCTGGAAAAAAAATTCCAAAATTAAATACAGATTAAATTTTGTTCCTTCTGTACTATCAAACTATCATGTCTGTTGCATCTACTAGATGCTGGTCTCCCATAGTACGGGCAGGGCTAATCTGTTCATTGAGCCAGCTATGAATTTTCCTTCTGAGAAAACACCAGACATAAATAGTAGATTGATGTCTTGGAAGCCACTGTCAGGACTCATCTGTCTTTGAGGCATGGGCCCCAAAAGCAATATTGCTAAATGTGCTCTTTCCACCTGACATTTTGGCCCAGATTTAAGTGATATGATGAGAAGATAACAATATTAGTAGCTGGCACAGAGAGAAAATGAGGGTCTTCTATCTAACCCTGGCCTTCCTCTTGGATCACTGTCACCTTATTGCTCCATCAGTCTCTGCACGTCCAAAGTAACCTGCCCTTACTGTCAAAGTCAGCTTCCCCAGTATAGAGGAGCAATAAAATTCACAAGCAGTCTTACTCTCTAAAGATAAGAAAAAATATTGAATCTGTGGCACTTCCACACTCTCTGTGAGTAGAAATTCCAATAGGTTTTCTGAGCGCTCTTCGATTTGCTCCCTCTCTCATCATTACAGAGAGAACTCGCTAAGAAAACCCCCCCCACTAATGGGCTATGGGCTGGTGTTTCTGCTGTCAAGACAGTTATCTGAAATACATCATTTTTGAGACTTAAAGGGTGCGGTCACACGTCACATTAAAAGCGTGTGTGTAGCGCTCAAATTTGAACAGCTGAATATTGATTCGATGCAGGGCCATTCAGATGAGCATCCAAGAATGCGACTCATTCTGTTGTTGAGCATTCAGACATCCAATACTATCACGCTCTTTTCTTGGAGCATGCATGATCAGGTGGTGATTTCTGGGAGGGGGGGTCCATTGAACATGCGCCCAACTGTTTGGAGATGGGAAATCAAACGTTACTTCAGGGGGGGGGGAAGTTTCCAGAAATCCTCCACATTAAAAAAAAGATTTTTTTCCTGTTCTAAATAGTGGGATAACGCCCCCCCCCTTCCGATCCTGTGTTGATTGGAAAAGCAGAAGCATCACCTCAGATTCCCGGATGATCTGGCAATGCGCATGTCTGCTGGGGCTTTTTTTTTTTAAAAAAAGGTGAGAGGCAGTATCGTGCGTGAGCTGCCCAAACAGGAAAAAGCCGATCTTGTGCAGCTTTTTTGAAAAAGGACCGGACTTTCTGTGCTGTCAAATTAATGCGCCATTGAAGCGTAGCAAGCCGGGATGACCCTGGATGACGCTCGATTGCCAGATGTGGATGTCTGAACGAACACATTTAATCCGTCAGCGAGATGGAGCTGTGTTGCCACTAATGGTGCGTCTGGCAGCATCCAAAGAAAACATTTTCATACAGTATATTTCACACAGGCAACAACATTTCATGGGTACAGCTGTTGCCCTTTGGTATTCAGTGGCATTTCCCTATCACCACTGCAGCTAGACAGTATATTGGCTCACCAGCAGCTATTTATGTATGTTAAGTTTTGCAAGTGTCAAGATTTATCATGAGTGTTGTTTGTGTATGCTATTGTTATCTAGTTAGCTTAGAATGAATTAGGTGTTAGGGACGTTTTTTCACCAGAGAAGGGGAAGTGTTATTTCTATTTAAGATGAGCTTGGGAATGTCTATTGGGTGATTGATATATTGAGAATGCTATATGCAGTTTGTCATGTACACAAGGGGTGGAGTTTTAGGGGTAAACTTTCTCTCCTTAGTTTTCTTACTCTGGTCTATGTAGAAGACAAGATGGAGTTAGAACTAGGAAAGATCAGTGAGCATGTTTATTATTTTTCTTCCATTTTTCTTCCCTTCCTAATTTTGTTATTTATTAAACTTTTAATTAGGAGCTGTTTACACATGTGTCTGTGCCTACTTTATTTCCACTGCACAATATTATTCTACTAAGCATATCCAACACTGTAGCTACACAATTGATGACAAAACTAGATTAAGTCCAGTAGCACCTTAGAGCCAACAAGATTTTGGGGGTATAAGCTTCTGAGAATCAAAGTTCCCTTCATCAGATACCTAGTATACCTGGACTTGAGTCTAACTCTTCTCCTGCAGATCCACATGGCTAGCTTCTGAAACTACTTGTGACAATTCCCTAGCAGGGCAGACCCTGTGCATTGCCATTTGACTAAATGAAATTCC
Organism: Heteronotia binoei; assembly: GCF_032191835.1. Taxonomy (NCBI): domain Eukaryota; kingdom Metazoa; phylum Chordata; class Lepidosauria; order Squamata; family Gekkonidae; genus Heteronotia; species Heteronotia binoei. The sequence goes on along the minus strand of NC_083226.1, from coordinate 112,471,449 downwards.
CACTTAAATTAACATAGACTGGTTAGGATTTGGGCAGGGTGGAGACTTTGGAATAAAAATGAAAAGAATCCATTTAGTCTCTTACCCATTGTTATAAGAAACAGTAGAGGAAGGGTGTGAGAACCAGCTCCCCTTCATAGTTAGTGGCCCATGATTAGCAAAATTTGAAAGTTATTTTTAAGTCTTGAAATGTGGGGAGGAGATGGCATTAGTTGAACAGATTATTGCAAGAGTGTTATTACCTTTTCTTGCTAGATCTGCTGCTTCTGAATGTGGCATGCTGGTAACATCTGTGCCATTGACAGCCATCACAATATCTCCAATCTGAAGGCCTGCTTCTTCAGCAGCACTGTCTGTAGCAAAATGGAAGAATGGTCCTTATTTTAGAAGGTTTTTGAGAATATCACCCCCCAAAGGCAACATAGGCATACTTAACAGAGATTCTGCACATCCCTGCTAATCATTTTCGTGGAGTGGGACTTTTAAAGTATTTTCAACATCATATTGTTCTTACTTGTGAAGAAAAAGTGACAGCTGTTTTGGGGTATCTATGGAAAATGTGGGGCTCTAACACCCTAACCAAAAAAAGGCAGAAACAAAGGGGGACATCAGTGCTCTTTTGTGGTGATTTTAGCTGAGCAAATATGATTTTTTAAAAATACATTAATACACATGAATAAAAATACTTGAATCATAGCTATTATCTCCCATTTGCAGGTGGGATGCAGGAGTCCAGTATTAGTATCTCTATAATGCAAGTCAGGATCATGGGTGAGGCTGAAAGATAATGGTTTGACAATCCTATTAATATTGCAGGTTGAAGGTAAGGCTGCAAATAGCTTTTGAAAACCCTGAAATATTACCCAGTATCATTCTGTACTTGGAAGAATCTAATGCATTGTAGCCAGCTCTGTATCAGGTTGTACAATCAGAATAATTACAGAGTGCTTAAAATAATGCCATGACTATTATTCCTGTATTCTCCTGCAGCACATGTCACTTTCTCCCAGTAAGTATTTGAGATTCCCAGTCAAAAATTGTCCTTACAGCATTTCCCTGGATGCCGTAACTGGGCCTCCTAAAACCCACTCCCACCCCAAAGCCAATGTTTAGCCAAATGTAACCATGTTTTCCATTCATGTTCCTGAAGACCTGTTATGCTTATATTACGTAAACTACCAAAATGGAGATCACCAGTCAACCAGGCTGTGTGTGTGAAACCCTATCTTTCTGTATCATGCTTGCCACAGTCTGAGACTGGGAGATTAAAGCAGAATAGGAATGAGATGACCAGCCCTTGCATTGCTAGTTGTATGGCAGGGGCCACTCTCAGATCCAGCCAGTAGCAGTGCAATAGGAAGGAAGGGACAGGGCAGCCTATATTTGTTGTTATTGACATTGACTGGGTCTGATCTGAATGGCTCTTGTAGTGTTGCCCAATCCACTGGGGCTTGGCTGCCAGCAGCTACTTAGAAGGGTAGCCCACCAGGAATTTTCTGGATATGTTCAAAGGCCCAGAGGCCCCTGGTTTGCCAGATTTTCCCAGAAAGGAAGAGAATGGACAGAATCATGTAAGAGCTGTAGACAGAATTGGACAGCTGGGTGGGGGTAAGAGTTGTAGAACAAAAATACATGAACAAAGATATAACAGGAAATAAAGTGGAACAAGGTTGCGGAAATGTAAAGGTAAGGACAAGGCGTTTATAGTGAATGTAGGAATGGATGAGAGGACAGTTTAGAGATTAGAATTGCAGGGCAGATCCCCCCCCATTTCACTGAAACAATGAAAAGCTCCCCACTTAATAGGATTGCATCCAAGGTCTAAATCTTGCCAGCTCTTCTTTCATTGTCATGCATGCAATCATCATTATACCCATCTGAAGAAAGATGACAGTTCTGAAAATAACTCTTTTAGAAGAGGGGGTGGGGGGGGGGGAAAGCAATCACTGATAGGCTATAAATGCATGTCTGACCCTGAATTGCTAATCCTTTCGATTATTGATTGGCAGCTGAAAACTGCATGTGCATTCATAGACAGACTTGAGTAAATGTAGGCAAGGAATAGGAGAGAAGTTGCATAAGCTAAAAATACATTTCATTTAGGTTTATTAATGCACTGTCATTCCAATCCTACGTTCACGTGTCTAAGAATGATACATTTCCCCTTTTCAGATTATAATTAAAGTACCTTAATGTATCATGCAAGTATCTTCATTCAGAAATGGAAAAAAGCACAAGATGCCTTTGCTGAATACACATATAATTTTAAATTATCAAAACCCTGTAATTTAGTAAATATGAGAGCATAATAAAAATCCCAGAAACCTGTTTTTAAGCTTTGGGGAGTCAAATTAGGAAAACAACAGGGAAATGACGCATACAGAAGCACCATTCCATTTTCCAACAAATCCATTCCAAAGGTAAGCCATACATTAGGACAATTCTGCCTGACCTGGACAACCCAGGCTAGCCTGATCTTGTCATATCTCAAAAACTTAAGCAGGGTCAGCCCTGGTCAGTATTTGGATGGGAGACCACCAAGGAAGTCAAGGGTCATAATTCAGAGACAGGCAATGGCAAACTGCTTCTGCATGTCTCTTGCCTTGAAAATCCTGCACAGTTGCCATAAATCAACAATTGATATATGGATAAGTATTTTAATCATGTACAACAGATGTGGTTTTTAAGGGTTTAGATACAATTTTTCTGATCTTCAGAGGCTACAATTTGGATCAAACATATTTTTTAGAACTTGTTTAACATACTTTGGACATGAAACAAGGAATCACACAATGAGTAATATACTCTTCTGAACATTGCATGTTAACATCTTTTTGTTTTGCCTGGTACTTGTGTAAGGCTTTCAATTCCTGACATATTATCCACAAATAATATTTTAAAAAAACGACGACATATGCCTATAGAGTTATTTGGTTTTAGAATGATGGGCTCCTTATACTCTGATCCTCCATGGACCAGAAAGAAAGGGAATCATGGGAAACTACAGGTGCTATGATGAAGTGATGGATGTCATGCAGCAAACTTTCCATACCACGTGATGAAGATCACTTCAATTCAACATCTTGTCCATCTACTCAACATCATGCTTTGCAGCAGCAGATCTGGGTAGGGATTTTTATTTCTTGGGTGCTCCCAGACTTTAAAGAGGAAGAAAAATGTGTATTGGGATGATGTGGTACTTCTTTAAACTGGGAAAATCAATTGTTGATTTACAGATCTTAGGACTGGTTTGTTGAATCATCTTTGCATTTCTTTAGGACCAAACTACATATAGGGCAGACATCACTAATCTGGGAAACAAGATTTTGATCCAAATATGTTTTTTTAAAAACTGAGTGGTAGTCCATAAATTGTAGAAGTGGTAAGCATGTTTACCTCTTTTTATCCCTGTCATTTCCCCTGTACTCTCAGAAAGATATTTGTGGGAAGAACAGGGAGGAAAGGTTAAGTCATGCCTCCACTCCAAATTGTGCCTTCAAATGTCTACTTTATGTGAAAGATCCAAGTAGTCAGCAGTGTTAGTCTGAAGTAGTAGAACAAAATAGGAGTCAAGTTGCACCTTTAAGACCAACTTAGTTTTATTCAGAACATAAGCTTTCATGTGCTCGCTAAGCACACTTCATCAGACAAGGAATCCGGTACAGTGAGCAAAGCCACACATAGCTGGTAGTCAGTGGCTCTGAGCAAAGCCACACATGACTCTGAGCCACTGACTACCAGCTATGTGTGGCTTTGCTCACTGTACCGGATTCCTCATCTGATGAAGTGTGCTTAGAGAGCACATGAAAGCTTATGTTCTGAATAAAACTAAATTGGTCTTAAAGGTGCAACTTGACTCCTATTTTGTTCTACTTTATGTGAAACTGAAGGTCGTAGGCTGGCTCATTCCAGTGATCCTTTTACATTGGATAGGGGAAATGGAAATGGGTCCTCTAAGGGCTAAGATCCCTGAAGAATGATTGCCATTTTCATCTGGATAAATGAACACTCAGAACTTGACTAATTTCTTTTGTTTATGAAATGTATGTCACATGTCAAAATTCTCTTATTAGCTTTTTGTTGTTGTTGTTAAGAAAGTAGTTTTGCATTGCACCTTGCCAATAGGAATCCTGTTGCATAATAATTTAAAATGGACAATTATTCATCATGCATTATTCATCATTATTACCACTCAATATGTTGTGACTATTTTGTATGGTCCTTTGCACTAAGTTTTTCTTCTCTTTGTAGAATATCTAGGATATCTTGTTTAGGTAATATTATATCAGTTGTACTTTCTCTGCATCTTTAAACCCAAAGTTTAATTGTTGCTTGATAGTCTTTGGAGATTCCTAATTTGACCACTTGCTTCCTAGAGTCATGCCCCTTGTGGTTGGTGAAGGCCAGCTATGAGAGGTTACAAGGTCCATCGGAAAATATTGTAAATCTATTCCTGGTTTTGGGGAACTTTCTGAAGGGGTTGAAGGAGGTGGTGGTTGTTCCATTATTGAAAAGATCTAATTTGGATCCTGTGGATCTAACCTACTACTGCTCAGTCTCGAATCTTTCATTTCTGGGTAAAATAACTGAAAAAACAGCAGCGGAACAGGTCCAGAAATTCCTGGATGACACATTTGTGTTGCATCTATTCAATCCAGCTTCTACCCTGGCCATGGGACAGAGATAGCTTTGATTGCCCTCACAGATAATCTCTGCAGTCAACTGGACCAAGGCAGATCCGTGCCACTGATATTACTTGATCTTTCAGCAGTGTTTGTCACCATCAACTGTGACCTCTTGACTCACTGCCTCACTGATGCTGGAATTCATGAGGTAGCCTTACAATGGCTGACTTTGTTCCTCCATGGTCAGGGACAGAGGGTGATGCTGGAAGGGACAGTGTCTCTAAGTTATCCACCAGAATGCAGGGTTCTTCAAGAAGCACTCCTCTCCTTGATGTTATTTAACATCTATGTGTGCCCCCTCACCCAACTAGCATGGAGTTTTTGGCTGGGGTGTATGCTGATGACACTCAGCTATTTCGTTGATTGGTAGCTGGCTGGATGCTGTTCCCATGAATTTACAAGCTTCCGGTGTAGTAATATGTATAGAGACAGAAAAAAATCTTACCAAAATAAACAATATTTCTAGATGATAACATTGTATCTTTTGAGCATGAAAAATCAATACCACCATATATAGAAATACAATGAATGAACACGCAGCTATAAGAGTCCATTTATAATAGCTTCCATAGTCCCATAGAGTAGTGTCTCTTTAAAACTTTAAAATGCTTCAGTGTTCATTCTGAGCTCACAGCTTCTTTATGTAGTTAAGTTTGCCCTGCTTATGGTCATGATAGCTACACAATAGCAGAAAAGAGATGGTAAATCTTTGTGAAGTCAGCAGAAAAATAATTTCAAGAGAGAAGGAGAGTACTCACCAAATCTAGAATTTGATAGCAGTTTCATAGCCTTCATCCGCTCTCTCTCTCATGACGAGAAATTTTTTCACGGAGCCGCAGTATTACAGTCATTTACACAGATCAACACATTCTTTTCACATCTCTATCCCCGGCTCAAGCTATTATAAATGGACTCTTATAGCTGCGTTTTCATTCATTGTATTTCTATATATGGTGTTATTGACTTTTTTATGCTCAAAAGATACACTGTTCCCATGAACTTGGCTGAGAGGCTGGAGGCCATGGTTGGGTAGTTAAAACAGAGTCAGTTGAAGCTGAATCCATGTAAGATGGATGTTCTGTGGCTGGATGGGGGGAAGCCCTGGTTGGGTTGCCAACTCAGAGCTCTTGACAGTGTCCCTTTATCACTGCCACTGACCATCAAGGGTCTGGCATGATCCTGGGCGCCTCCTTGTCTACAGAGGCCCAGGTTGCAAAGGTTGCCAAGCTGGCATTTTTTCAGTTGCAGTAGATTAGGCAACTGGCTCCCTACCTGTCTCACCCTGACTTAGCCACTGTAATCCATGCAATGTTCACCTCCAGGATAGACTACTGTAATTCATTCTACATGGACCTACCCTTGCACTTGACCCAGAAGTTCCAACTGATCTAGAATTGGCTGCATGAGTCCTTACAGGGACCCTTCTGATGGCACATATCCAACCAGTGCAGTGTGAGCTGCATTGGCTTGCAATGGAGCACCAGATCAGGTTCAAGGTCCTGTTTTTGACCTTTAAGGTCCTTAGCGGTCAGTGGCCCACTTATCTTTGGGATCACCTCTCTCAATATCCCACTGGAAGAGCTTCACACTCTTCTTCGGAAGTAAATTCATTTTCAGAAAAATCTCTCTGAAACTCATGCTGAGCCAATATGGGGGTGGAAAGTGGGCAGTCCTCTCTTTCTGCCCCCACACATGCATGCACCTATCTGTTTGTGTGTTCTTCTCCAGCTTGCAAGCACTCCTAATGCCCATGTTCAGTTGTCTGCACCACCTACACACCCCTTTCTCAACAGCACTGGCCAGTGTATGCAGTTGGGAGTGCTGTTGCCCTTGCTATCAGGAATGCCAGCACTGTTTATCACCCACACTGGGCCCTGGCAGCTGCTCTACCTCTAAATATGCTGACAGATTTAGTAGGCCCTTCCTTCAGTTGCTACTACTGGAACCCTGCCTCAAGCTACAACCAAGCTTGGTTTCAAGAAAATCTTTTGACAGCTATTTTTCATTTTCCTTGGCTGAAACACTGAGAAATTACTGTGAAAGACAGCAGAGAATTGTACTGCAATTAATGAATTGATTTCAAGTTATATGAAGTTCATACAAGCTTTTCTGCAGTTATCCCAGAAAGGATATTTATGAAGGGCTTGCAGCTTTCAACTAGTTATGTTTCCCATGCCTTAGAAAGCAACCTGTTGTGCAGATATTTAGCCAGTGAAGTTCTTTCATTCTTTTCAATATCTACAGGAGGAGTTTAACTTTGGTGTCAGACAGCTTTTAAAAGCAGGACCAGTAGAATGCTGAAATCTGCCTCCATTCCTGAGGACTGGAAGGTAGCAAATGTCACCCCCATCTTTAAAAAGGGTTCCAGAGGAGATCTGGGAAATTACAGGCCAGTCAGTCTGAATTCAATACCGGGAAAGTTGGTAGAAACCATTATCAAGGACAGAATGAGTAGGCACATTGATGAACACGGGTTATTGAGGAAGACTCAGCATGGTTCTGTAAGGGACAATCTTGCCTCACTAACCTGTTGCATTTCTTTGAGGGGGTGAACAAACATGTGGACAAAGGAGACCCAATAGATGTTGTTTACCTTGACTTCCAGAAAGCTTTTGATAAAGTTCCTCATCAAAGGCTCCTTAGAAAGCTCGAGAGTCATGGAGTAAAAGGACAGGTCCTCTTGTGGCTCAAAAACTGGCTAATTAATAGGAAGCAGAGAGTGAGTATAAATGGGCAGTCTTCGCAGTGGAGGACGGTAAGCAGTGGGGTGCCACAGGGCTCAGTACTGGGTCCCATGCTCTTTAACTTGTTCATAAATGATTTGGAGTTGGGAGTGAGTAGTGAAGTGGCCAAGTTTGCAGATGACACTAAATTGTTCAGAGTGGTGAGAACAAGAGAGGATTGTGAGGCACTCCAAAGGGATCTGTTGAGGCTGGGTGAGTGGGCATCAACGTGGCAGATGAGGTTCAATGTGGCCAAGTGCAAAATAATGCACATTGGGGCCAAGAATCCCAGCTACAAATACAAGTTGATGGGGTGTGGACTGACAGAGACTGACCAAGAGAGAGATCTTGGGGTCGTGGTAGATAACTCATTGAAAATGTCAAGACAGTGTGTGATTGCAATAAAAAAGGCCAACACCATGCTGGGAATTATTAGGAAGGGAATTGAAAACAAATCAGCCAGTATCATAATGCCCCTGTATTAATTGATGGTGCGGTCTCATTTGGAATACTGTGTGCAATTCTGGTCACCGCATCTCAAAAAGGATATTATAGCATTGGAAAAAGTCCAGAAAAGGGCAACTAGAATGATTAAAGGTTTGGAACAGTTTCCCTATGAAGAAAGGTTAAAACGCTTGGGACTCTTTAGCTTGGAGAAACGTTGACTGCAGGGTGACATGATAGAGGTTTACAAGATAATGCATGGGATGGAGAAAGTAGAGAAAGAAGTACTTTTCTCCCTTTCTCACAATACAAGAACTCGTGGACATTCAATGAAATTGCTGAGCGGTCAGTTTAAAACAGATAAAAGGAAGTACTTGTTCACCCAAAGGGTGATTAACATGTGAAATTCACTGCCACAGGAGGTGGTGGTGGCTACAAGCATAGCCAGCTTCAAGAGGGGGTATGGAGCAGAGGTCCATCAGTGGCTATTAGCTACAGTGTGTGTGTGTGTGTGTGTATATATATGTGTGTGTATATATATATATATGTGTGTGTGTGTGTGTATGTGTGTGTGCATATAACATTTTTTTTTGGCCACTGTGTGACACAGAGTATTGGACTGGATGGGGCATTGGCCTGATCCAACATGGCTTCTCTTATGTTCTTATGTTCATAGTACCATCACTTCCAGTGCTGTAGAGATATTCAGCAGTAATTTCCAATGATCTGTTTCTGCCCCCACACCTCTCACTCACTCACACAGAAATCTCATAGAAAGGCCAGCTTGCTACAACTGGGGGTGCCAACTTTTCATTGGCAGAGCTCCTATGTCTGCAACAACAGTATGATGAACAGAAAAGTTTTATCCAGTAAAAATGGAAGGAAAGGAAAGCCATGGAAAGACAGACATGGAAAGAAAGAACATAAGAACATAAGAAAAGGCATGTTGGATCAGGCCAGCGGACCATCCAATCCAAATTTCTCTCATACAATGCCCCAAAAGCACCAGAATGTCCACCAGTGGGGCCAGGGCACTAGAAGCCCTCCCACTGTTGCTCCCCCCCCCCCCCCACTCAGCCCCAAGAATACAGACAGAGCATCACTTGCAGGGAAAGAAAGAAAGGGGGAACAAAGAAAAAAAAAAGCCTTACTCACCATCAGATGACCCCAGCCAGCAACAATTCTACTCAGGGGTCATTTGGTAAACAAAAATAGCTGCTGGAATGCCCATTCCCCACCCCTCCCAGCTGAAAAACACACACACACACCCTTCTTTGCCGCCCAGGCCTCCCAGGGAAATCTCTCCAAAAGAATATACTGCAAGGCACATGAAAGAAGAGCACTTCATGGGTCTAAAAGTGCCAGTGGATGCCAGCTTTTCTCTCAAACAGTAAGAGGGAGGGAGAAGGAAAGAGAGGCAGCCCAGCTCCTCTCTGTACACAACAGAGATGGGGGAAGGAAGGAAGGAAGCCAAACAGAGCCCAGGCTTTGCAGCCTGTGTCAGTCTTCAAGGCTAGCTTTTATCTGCACAACACAGAGACAGGGGAAGGAAGGAAGCAGAGCAGAGGTCATGCTTTGCTGGGGGTGGGGCCAATTTTGGCTTTTCTTGTGACCCAGTAGTGAGGCTTCCTTGGCCCGGTACCGGGTCACGACCCTGCAAATGGGAAACACTGGTCTATGCCATTTTTCTATATTACAAGAATCTGAAACACTTTTTTATAAAAGGAAGATCATCTTGAGCAAGTGTAATAAGAAAGTGATTTTATTCAGCTCTACAAAACAGAGAAAATAAATGTCACTAGCTATAATAACAACACAGGAAACTTCTTGAACTACTAGCACTCTTTTGCCCTAAGGCAATTTTCTCTTCATTAATTCAGGAACGCTGCTGGCTTTTTCCATACACATTGCCATTCACTTGGATCTTTTCATAAAGAAAGTAATTTTTGAAGGTCTCACTTACTAGTGTCCACTTCGGTTACCAGAATAGGCTTTGAGAACTGGATTCGGAATCCCCAAGGGTAATCACCTGTTCCTTTAGCAATTCTTACTGTTCGTTCACGAACTAGACAAAGAGAAAATGCATGATTTTATATATTTCTTATAAAGCTGAAAAGACTTGGTCAGACATGCTCTTATTTTTGACAAAGAAACAAAAATAAAATTCAACAGCTTTAAACTGTAAAGAGCAGCCTTTTCTACAGCCATTTAGTAGCTGCAGGCAGCCCTTCAGCTTCAACTGATAATGTTGAAATGCAAATATAGGATATATTTATAGATCTGAGGAAGACAGCCAGTCAATAAAATCTTACTATAGAATTAGTTGTATTTACAAATCAGAAGTCTAGAAATTCTGGTGTTTATGAAACTCATTTTCTACATCTTGATTGTTAGGTGTGCATGCACTGTATTGTGTTGCTTAAAAAGGGATTCTTGATGGTAGAATAATAACACTGCAAACTGGCATACCAGTGTAAAATTAACAGCAACTCTAACTTGCCTTAGTTCTGTTCAAAGGTGATATTGTTCACATTGTTTACTACAATCAATAAAGGGGAGATTACCAGCTGTCAACCTGGGCATCCTTGCTGAAGTTGGTATATCTCAAACAATCTGTGATGATCCTTCCAACTAAAGTTAGTAGCCTTTGTGCCCTGCTACTATTTTTGGTATTCACTACTGAACCAATTTTAAAAGGTACAGGTGTTTACCTGCTACTGGCCTAGGCCTTTTGCTGAGACACCGGGGACTGTTATTTGGACTCACATCATCCCCTCGGAACACCCAAGAAGCTGAGTGGAAGATCTCTGTGTAGAATCCTCTGTCTTCACTTTCTGTATGCAGACTTAGATCCACTGAACGGCCATCCTCAGAGTTTACTGGGGGGAAAAATAGGATTTGTCTCTATTCCATATAAAAATAAAGGGCAGAGTAGTAAAATTCAGCAAAATCTGAGGATGAAAATGAAAGAGAAGTTGGCAAAGGGAGAAACAAACAAACCCAGAACGGATGGTTACCTTTTGAGATTCAAATAATGGCACTAGAATGGTTTTGATCATTGTGTGCTTTTGTGAGATAAGAAATGATCAGGATACAGAGGTAGCTGTAGAGCAGTGGTCCTCAACCTTTTTGGCACCAGGTACCAGACGGCCCACCATGGCCTGAGGGCCGGTAAGGTGGGGGAACTGAATTTGGCCTCCCCCTGTGCCGCGCAGCCTCACCCCCCATGGCACCTCCTCCTCCCTCTGTTTTTATGATGTTAAGCCAGGGAAAGTGCCTTCCATGCTCTTTAAAAGCTTACCCCCCAGGCGACAGCAGTGGTGAGCTGTCAGCAGTCACTCACTGCTGCTGCCGCAGTTCCCCCACAGATCAGCTGATACATGCGGGGGTGAGCTTTTAAAGAGCCCGGAAGGCGCTTTCCCTGGTTTAACGTCATAAAAATGGAGGAGGGAGGAGGTGACATGGTGGGGAGGCTGGGGGGCACCGTGGGGGTGCAGCAAGCCTGGTGGCCTGGTTGCTGATGGGCTACAGACCGGTACCGGTCCGGGGCCCGGGGGTTGGGAACCGCTGCTATGTAGAGGATACATAGTTAATCTTCCTTTTAATTGTGGCATGACATGTACATGTGCTATATACTTCAACTGCTTATAACTATATGAACTGTGATGTATAGTCTCCTTAATCATAGAGGGTCCCCATTCATTTAGGTAGAAGAATCTATATTCATTTTCTTGCAGATATAAATTTGTTACATCTATTAAAATGTCTGAAGTTATACCCTGAATAGCCTTGGATACACATCAGAGCACCTGTATGGCTCTGGGCATGGCTGTCATCCTACATTCAGTTAAGTGTGTTTCACTGCATATATCCTGGCAGCTGTACAGTTTGCCATTGACCTCCTTTTTCTGAGAGCAATCAGAAAGCAGGTATCAAATCTGAATAAGAATATTTAATATGTATTTAGTTCATTTGCTTAAATATGTATGCCCAAACAACTAAAATTGGCCCCCTATAACAGAACCTTTATCTGACTGCTTAACACTTTTCTACAAGAAAACAAAATCTCATACACAAAGAAAACATTACCCAAGATGGTACTGTAAATTTAGCTTGTTTTCTAATTTTCTCTGATCAGGTTTGGATAGTACTGTAATAATCAACTTAGAGCTTTTTGGGTAAAATGCAAATGGGAGATGCATAAATAACCCATGTAGTTGGAGGAAGTTCAGATGTGCCTGTTCTGTTTGAACATTATTCCAGGAGCATTACAAAAATGCAAATGTGACAAACTGAATGTGTGAAAAAAATCTTGAGGCTAAAAGACAGACACATGCCTTAGGCTACTAATGTAAGTTTCAAGCTGCATGTTGATCTGGGTCTATCAGGCTGAAGTCTAGCACTGTTGGCATTTTCATGTATGCCATTAAAGGATCTTTTGGGTCAGTTCAGACATAATGTAAAACCATGGCTTGATTAAACCATGGTTAGCTTCTAAAACTAGAATTCAGCCCACAGATGATCTATCAATCCTAGTTTGTCACCACAAATCCTGGCTTCAGCATTGCTGTTCTGCTTCCCAATGGAGACCTGGATGCTATGCCAGCTTGTCTCATAATGCCCACTGGATGACAGAACCTCACCACATCACTAGCTTGCTTACTATTGGCTCCTGGCAATACAGAAGCAGGGAAATTTCCCTCAGGAAGCATTAGTTGCTGATAGGACTTCCGGAAAAATGGCACGGTGATGCGGAGGCTTTGACCAGGGGTGCTTGGCAAGTTCCACCAATTGCAAGCTTTAGAGAGGGTCTCACAATAGAGACACCTCTTAAAAGAACGTCTGAAGACGTTCTGAAGCAAAGGAAGCTGACAGGAATGTTGGAGGGGAAACAGAAGTTTCTCCACTAGCCCTTGTCTCTCCTATGCTGGGGCTTGCAAATGCTTTATGCGCTTCAACTGGGCAGCCGGGAAAGAAGCATAAAGGAGACTACAAGATACCATCTAATTATCATTCTATTTGAAAGTTAAGCTAAATTTGGAGATAAGTTTAAAAGTACTGAGATATCGACTTACTTGAAAGGAGAACAGCAGAGAGTTGTGAAGCGGTGAAGAGCAGAGGGGAGAGGCGGAGCATGAAGGAAAACTGAGAAATGAATGCAACGAAAACGTGAGCTGGAATATCTAGAGCCAGAAAGTAAGTGGAGAGAGTTTGAGATTGAGACTGAGAAGGGGGAAAGAAGAAAAGTTAAGTATTATGGAAAGAAGTAAGGAGGATGAAGTGGTAGACGGAGGGGCGAAGGCGGAAAGCGGAAGAGAGAAAGAACGTGTGGAGGAAGAGCGAGAGAAAGGTGGGACTGAGTTGTGTGGAGATTGTGTGGAAATAAAAGACAGCCAAGAAGTTTTAAGGTGTAAAAATCAACAAACGATAATAAAGCTGAGGGAAATAAGAAGAATGGAGTGGGGATTGGAGGACGCTTAGGAGAGGAACGCTTTATAAGAAAGGAGAAAGAGCCAGTTTTTAGCGTTGTCACGGCTGCCTCTTTCTTGAAGAATGGGTCAAGTTTCTGGATGTTGTTTATAAACAGCGGGTCAAGAAAAAGAACGGGACATTTTTGTGAGAAATTTTCATTTGTGTGTGGTTTTGTGCAGTGTCTGGTGAGGCGTGGTTGCCTCGTACAGAGGGAATTTAACTAGAATGGAAATGGTGTAACTCGGGGCTTGTGGGAAAAAGAAGGATATACAAAACTAAAAGAGTTGGAACGCTCTAGCAGAGAGACTTGTCATTGTGGAGGAGGAAGTAAAAAGTTAGGTGAGGAAGGAAGCAGAATTGAAGTAAAAGAACTGAAGAGAATTAACTAGAAGGATTAACAAGGTTATCAATGATTGTACAGATTAATTTTTTTTATTTATGTTAATTTAAATGTATGAATGAAATTAATTATTTAATGAACTAATTAATGAACTAGAGTGGTTATGAATTTTGGTGGAGATATATGTAAGGAGAAATATAGGTACTGGGTAGATAAGAATAAACATAATATATAGGAGACAAATAAGTAGACAAGGACTACTGGAGAAGTATTAAAGGTAGGAAAATATAAGAGGGGAGAGTTTGTTGGACAGACTGGGGACTTGAATGAAAGGTGACCTATTTTTGGAATTTGTTCTACTAGTAAGGTAGTAGGGTGAAAAGGGGTGAGAAATATGGATACTAAGGTTAAAAAACCAGGTCAAGGCACATTGCCAGGTGTGAGTAGGTCAGTGGTAACAACTTTAAATCAGGAAGCTATGGAGAAACTGCAGAATATAATGATGACTGGTTTTAAGCAAAATCAGGAGGCATTAGAAGAGATTAAACTAGAGTTAAAAGAAGAAATAAGAAAGACTAATGAGGAAGTTGAGGAGTTTCAGAGACAAATTCTTCTAAATAATCAACAAACAAATATGCTGGCATCTAAAGTGGATATATTGGATGAGAAAATGCTAAAAATGTCGGTAACAGTACAAGAATATAAGATCAAATGTTCAGATATTGAAGATAGGGCAGCAAAATTAGAAATGGATAAAGCTGCATATATCTTGAGATTCCAGAATCTCCCAGAAGAGAAGGAAGAAGATATATATGGGAAAATTAATGATCTCTTGACAATGGGTAAAGTAAAGGTAGTGAAAGATATTAAACAAGAAATAGATTGGGCAAAATGAGTGGCCTCAGCCTATACAAGGAAATATAATCTGCCAAGAGAAGTACATGTCATATTTATGAGAATCTCAACTTGTGAAATGATACTGAGAGCCACAAAAGAAACTAATCTACAATGGGAGGATAAAAATATAAAAATTTTAAAAGATATACTGTGGAGTATACGTCAGAGAAGAAGTGGATATAGGAGATTGACAGGGTGGCTGAATGAAAAGGAAATCCCATTTAGATGGTTAGTACCAGAAGGTATATTTTTTACCTATCAAAATAATAGATTTAATATAACATCAACGTTGAAAGTACAAGAATTCATGAGTAGAAATGTAGAAGAAGGTAGCCAGGAATCAGAGTCAGAGGAAGAAGGAGGGGGAGATAGACAAGAAGAAGGAGGAAGTAAAGCAGAGGATAGAGAAGAAATTCCTAAAAGGAAAAAGAGAGAGAGAATGAAAACAAGATCGCAAGCTCTAAAAGAACAAGGGCAAATAGGAAATAGTAATACATCAACGGAATAATGGGTAAAACTGGATTACAAATCATATCAATTAATGTAAATGGTTTAAATGCCCCACAAAAAAGAAGGAAAAAATTTTTACAATTAAGAAAAGTATTTTCTGATATAATTTGTTTGTAAGAGATGCATATTGCAAAAAAGGATATAAAACATCTGCAAAATAAAAAATTAGGACAATTATATGTAGCAGCAGATACAAAGAAAAAGAGAGGGATAGCAATCTATATAAAAGCACAGATTGAATCCAGACTGATTTATGCAGATGAAAATGGTAGAATACTATTGATTGAAGTAACGCTTAATGAGTAGGGTCTTAACACTAGAATATTTAATTGATCCTATTCGAAGAGATCAAGAAATAAGAGGGACCAAGATTAAGGGAGAAACTTATAAAGTTCAGGCTTTCACAGATGATTTGTTGTTTATATTGGAGAAACCGGTTAATTTGATTGACAATCTGAAAGAAATGTTGAAACAGTTTGGAGAGGTTGCAGGTTTTAAAGTGAAATATCAGAAAACGAAATTTTTGGCTAAAAATATGACAAAGGAACAAATTGACAAATTAGAGGAAAAGTCAGGATTTGGATATGAAAAAAAGGTCAAATATTTGGGAATTAATTTAACATCTGATTTGAAAACTTTGAAAAGCAATAATTATGATAAAATATTGAAAGTTATAAAAATGGACTTAGAGAGATGGCAAGATCTACAATTGTCACTAGGTAGAATTGCGCCGATAAAGATGAACATATCACCTAGAATATTATTCCTGTTCCAAACAATTCCTATTATGATACCAATAACGTTTTTTAAGCAGTTAAATAAAATGGTGGCTAGTTTCATATGGCAAAACAAAAGGCCCAGAATTAAATTGAAGATTCTGCAAGATGTCAAGCAAAGAGGGGGATTTGCGTTGCCGGATTGGCAAACGTATTATAAAGCATAAGAACATAAGAGAAGCCATGTTGGATCAGGCCAATGGCCCATCCAGTCCAACACTCTGTGTCACACAGTGGCCAAAAAACCCAGGCACCATCAAAAGGTCCATCAGTGGGGCCAGGGCACTAGAAGCCCTCCCACTGTGCCCCCCCTCCCAAGCACCAGGAATACAGAGCATCACTAAATTTGGAAATAACGATGGATAGGGGCACCTTCTTTGGAGGCTCATAGAACCGGACCCCCTGGTCCAATTTTTTTGAAACTCAGAGTATATTTTGAAGAGAGGCACCAAATGTTACGTGGAAAATTTGGTGCCTCTGCCTCAAAAACAAAAACAAAAAACCCCTCCACGAGCCCCAGATACCCGCAGATCAATTTTCCATTATACCCTATAGCGAATAGGTCTCCATAGGGAATAACGTGGAGTGCTTTCTCATGATCCTGAAGCGGGGGGAGGCCCTCCAAACCGGAGGATCTCCTGCCCCCACCAGGGGATTGGCAACCCTACTCCCACCCCACTGCAAGCCCCGCTTCATCCCCCGCTCGCTCGCCCACCCACCGTTGAGGGAGACGAACTGCCCCACAGCCGAGGAGCCGCTGTTGCTGTTCTCCACGAACTGGACCTCAGAGACTATGATGTTGTCCTCCAGCACTGAGTCGCAGCCTGTGCACACCGCGTCCCCCCACGCAGAGTCCACCTCAATCTCGTAGCTGCCGCAAGTCGTGCACACCCGCCTGTCGGCCCTGTTGCCCCTGCTCCCCGGCATGGCGGCGGACCGGTTAGCAGCCCCCGAGGAAGAAGCCGCCTCGCCTTGCCTCCTCCTCCTTGCCCACACCAAAGCATGTACTTTGGTGTGGGCAAGAGACTGAATGTTACTAGAGAACAAAAGACTTTTGATTTTGGAAGGAGCAGATTTACCTAGTGGCTGGCACTCTTATATTTGGTATAGATCCCCAGCCAAAAATAGTTTATTTCTTAGACACGAAATTAGAAAATCGGTATACAAAATCTGGGTAGAAATTAGATTGCAAATTCATAAAGTCACACCAAAATGGGTATCTCCAGTGGAAGCTTCAGTCCATCCTAATGTATATAGATGGGAAGAAGTAAATACATATGAAGCGTTATTAGATAATAGGAATAATTTGAAAATAGAGGAAAACAGGTGTTTAAATTGGTGGACCAAAATGCAAGTTACATCCAGATATAAAAGTGATAAGGACTAGGATTTGGGGAAAAATGAATGAATTTGATGTAATAGTTCTAGGAACTAATGAGAAATTGATTACAAAAAGAGAGCCGGTTTGGTGTAGAGAGCCGGTTTGGTGTAGTGGTTAAATGTGTGGACTCTTATCTGGGAGAACCGGGTTTGATTCCCCACTCCTCCACTTGCACCTGCTGGAATGGTCTTGGGTCAGCCATAGCTCTGGCAGAGGTTGTCCTTGAAAGGGCAGCTGCTGTGAGAGCCCTCTCCAGCCCCACCCACCTCACAGGATGTCTGTTGTGGGGGAGGAAGGTAAAGGAGATTGTGAGCCGCTCTGAGACTCTTCGGAGTGGAGGGTGGGATATAAATCCACTATCATCATCTTCTTCTTCTTATAACTTTTTGTTGAATGAGAAAATCCAGGATGAAACTGTTAAAGGGAATATGATAAAATGGATGCAGGATATCGGACAAAATATAGAATTGATAGAGTGGGAGAAATTATGGAAAGAGAATATAAAAATTACAAAATCATCCTCCTTAAGGAAAACATTTATAAGATGGTATATTGATGGTATATCACTCCAGAGAGATTGTCCAAAATGTTTCTGAATACAACAAACAAGTGTTGGAAGTGTAAAAAGATAAAGGGTTCTTTCTACCATTGCTGGTGGCAATGTGTGAAGGCCAGAAAATACTGGGGTCAGGTAAATAGTTGGATTCAGAAAATGCTGAGAATTAATATTAAATTTTCACCGGAGCTATATTTTTTAAATATGTGCCTGAAGTCATTACCAAAAGTGACTAACAGGTTTTTACTTCATGCAGTAACGGCAGCTAGACTGGTATATGCTAGGTATTGGAAAAATCAGGAGATCCTCAATAGGGAGGAATTTCTTCAAAAATTATTGGAGGCCGCAGAAATGGATTTTTTAACGGTTAAATTGAAGAAGGGTAATATGCAGGAATGTAAAGCAATTTGGGAACCACTTTATAAATGGATGAAGGTCTTAAGTTGAAGTAGGAAATAACAGTTTTGGTTAAAAATAAGAAATTGTGATAGTATGGATTGTTAACAAATTTAGTTTAAAAAATTGTTTGTCCTAGAGATTGTTAAAAGATGGGAAATGATGTAAAGAAGCCAAAATGATTCTTATGCTTCAATGTACATATTGTGAGTGTTTGTTTTTTTTCTTTTGTTTATGTTTCGTTTGTGTGGTGTATGATTTGTTTTAAAATAAAAGGTTTATACAGAAAAAAAGGAAGCATTAGTTGCTCTCCATGCAATCAGTGGCTTGATGTTGCATGTGGCCAGTGTTAAACCACATATCTAGAGTGTTCACACAGAGAATCTGAAAACTTCATAAAGCCACTGGAAGACTCTAAATGTCCAACCTCAGTTTCCACTAATGCAATAAACACAAAGACGACTTGTATTAAATTCACTTCCCTGCATTAGGCAAGTAAAAAACAAGCAGCAAGAACTAAAAATACTAACATGAATAAGTTGGACATAAACAGAGGAAGAAGACTTGGGTTGGGGATATGTGTGGAGAAGCAGCCGTTTCATTTCTCTCCATCTACCCTTGGGAAGTCCATTGCTTCTGTAGAATTAGTGTGAAGGTATTACCTGTGCAAACTACCTTGTTACAAGAGCACAGACATCAAGCTGGTCACAGTTCCACTGATGTTGCTTTTTATCTGCAAAGAGCTTGGGAAATTAATTTGTCTTTAAACGAATAGAGATGGTGGTAGAAATAGGAGTTTGTTGCCAGGCCAGTGATAGTAGCAGGAAAAGAGTGGTACTAGAAAACCAACTTCTGTTCCTGGTTTGGGGTACCCTAACCTCAGTTAATGTAATGGTGTGGCTTCAGATGATCAATGGATATTTTAATTAAACTATGGTTTTATGTTAATGTCTGACCCAATCATTTCTCTTTGTGTGTACATACAAACTGTGGATAGAAACCAGAAAAGAACAACATTTTTTCCAATCAAATGCCTGCACAAATTGTGGCTCACCAAGCCAAATGCAGTTCATCAGCACTGTGTCTTGGCCTCACAAGTGCATAATAATGCATCTGCTTATGCATTCCCAGCCAGACAACAAAAGCAGGCCAATTATCCTGTTGCCAGCAGGTCACCATGCGTCCACGGTTATAGAATCATAGAGTTGGAAGGGACCTCCAGGGTAATCTAGTCCAACCTCCTGAACAATGCAGGAAACTCACAAATAAAAGGTAAAGGTAGTCCCCTGTGCAAACACCAGTCGTTTTCGACTCTGGGGTGACATTGCTTTCATGTTTTCACGTCACACTTTTTTTTTTATGAGGTGGTTTGCCATTGCCTTCCCCAGACATCTACACTTTCCCCACAGCAAGCTGGGTACTCATTTTACCGACCTCGAAAGGATGGAAGGCTGAGTCGACTTGAAGCCGGCTACCTGAACCAGCTTCCACTGGGATCGAACTCAGGTCGTGAGCAGAGGGCTCCGACTGCAGTACTGCAGCTTTACCACTCTGCGCCATGGGGCTCACAAATACCTCCCCCTAAATTCACAGGATCTTCATTGCTGTCAGATGGCCATCTAGCCTCTGTTTAAAAACATCCAAGGAAGGAGAGCCCACCACCTCCCGAGGAAGCCTGTTCCACCAAGGAATCACTCTTACAGTCAGGAAGTTCTTCCTTATGTTGAACCGGAAATTCCTTTGATTTCATTTCAACCCATTGGTTCTGGTCCTACCTTCTGGGGCCACAGAAAACAATTCCACACCATCCTCTATATGACAGCCCTTCAAGTACTTGAAGATGGTGATCATATCACCACTAAGCTGCCTCCTCTCCAGGCTAAACATCCCCAGCTCCTTCAACCTTTCTTCATAGGACTTGGTCTCCAGACCCCTCACCATCTTTGTCGCCCTCCTCTGGTCCTGTTCCAGCTTGTCTATATCCTTAAAATGTGGTGCTCAAAACTGAACACAATGCTTCAGGTGAGGTCTTATCAGAGCAGAGTAAAGTGATACCATCACATCACGTGATCTGGACACTCAGAAGCTTGCAGCCTGCAGCGTAGCTGCTAGGCTGCTTCTGCGCTGTTTGCCTCTCTGGGAGGGAAGAGTCAGAAGTCGCCCATTTGGGCACGCAATGTGAGGGGCGGGGCTAGCCGCTTTAACAGCTAGCTCCACGTTCCCCTCAGTTCATTCTGTCGTTGATCGGATTTGGACGACGTTTGGGGGCTTCGCTGCAGGCTCTTCCGATCAGACGGTCGGGAGCCTGTTGCTGTGTCGGCGGGCCGCTCTTCGGACTGAGGGTTAGGGTTAGGGTTTCGGCGGCGTTTGCGGTGGCGGCAGTGACAGCACCATCTGGCTGAGTTTCAGGGAGCATTGGGCTGCGGGTGGTCGCCCTGTTGGTGAAGGGGTCATTGGTGTCTTGGGCGAGTTGTGTGGCTCCAGGGGTCTCTGAGCGGGGGGTTTTCTTAACAGGTGGGATGGTCTGCCTCCCCCCCCTTTTATTTTTGGGGAAGAGGATGGCCTGGAGGGACTGGGGCTCTGTGGACAATCTCCACCATCTCCAGCTATAAAGGGTGCAGGCAGTTAGGTGTGAAAAACCTCAGCCTGCATCCCTGAAGATCTCATTTTGAGGCTCAGGTCTGCCCCCCCCTTTCTGTTTAGGGGACCAGATTGCCTTGGTGGGTTGAAGGGGACCTTTGGTGGTTATTTAGTCCTGTTGCTGGGGGAA
This sequence comes from Heteronotia binoei, assembly GCF_032191835.1. NCBI lineage: Eukaryota > Metazoa > Chordata > Lepidosauria > Squamata > Gekkonidae > Heteronotia > Heteronotia binoei. The sequence continues at coordinate 112,450,499 of NC_083226.1, read as the reverse complement.
GATTAGGCAGCCATTTTCTGCCCTTTCTTGGAGGGAGATAGGGCATTTAAGAGAATAGTGGCAGCCATTTTGTGTGTCTTCCCTGGGGAAAGGGAGTGCAGCCATTTTGCTTACTTAGTGAGAGAGTGGAGCAGCCACCTTAGGTCTCCTTTCTTGTAGGGTGCGGCAGCCATTTTAGGACTGGATTAGAGCCCCGTGGTGCAGAGTGGTAAAGTTGCAGTACTGCAGTCGGAGCCATATGCGCACAACCTGAGTTTGATCCCGGCGGAAGCTGGGTTCAGGTAGCTGGCTCCAGGTTGACTCAGCTCTCCATCTTGGGGAGGGAGGGTTGCTCAGTGGTAGAGCATCTGCTTGGTAAGCAGAAGGCCCCAGGTTCAATCCCCGGCATCTCCAACTTAAAGGGTCCAGGCAAATAGGTGTGAAAACCTTAGCTTGCGACCCTGGAGAGCCACTGCCGGTCGGAGGAGATAATGCTGATTTTGACGTACCGAGGGTCTGATTCAGTGTAAGGCAGCGTCATATGTTCATATGTTTTATTTTGGAGGTGATTGTTTGCTCAGACAATTCTGTGCCAATATGGCTGGGGGTGTGGGCTCAGGCAAGCCTAAAGGCAACAAGCCTGCACCCATACCATCTAGAGGCCTGCTAGGAGGCCACCACCCTCGTCATCTTCAGAGAATGAGGATGGAGCAGCAGTAGAATCTAGTATACGGCACAGGCTGAGGGCGCCTGAGCAGGCGTTAGGTGTCCCTTCTCCAAGGGGGGGGGGGGAGGGATGAGGCAATCCAAGAAGGCAAGGCAAGTTAACATTCTCACCAGGCTGTCTATACTTGAGGGCAGGTATGGTGGAATCGTGCCTGGCAGGGATGTTGATCTCAGTGGTCCTGATGCAGGTGCGGTGGATGCAGCTGGGACATCCGGTGTTGGTTTGCCAGTGGTTCCTGCTGGCCTTGGAGGTAGGTGTTGTGATAACTTACAGGTGAGGCCTGGGCAGGTTTGGCCATGGGGTGTATGGGGGCCTGCTTTGGTGGCTGGGCAGGGTACTTCAGGAGTGAATACTGTGGTGCCTGCTTCTTCCGGGGGTGAGTACCGCAAAATTGGGCATGGACAGGTATTCATACCTTGTCGGGGATCAGGTGGAGGGTAGATGAACTTGGCGGGACCAGCTAGGGGGCACCTTCTCCTTGGGATGGTGCCTTTTGCAGCCTTGCCCTCTGGGGAGGTTGCTTTACCGCTTGGGGATCATCTGCTTCCTGCCGCCAGGGTAAAATTTTGAAGGGGGAATATGTGGACATTTTTTCTCTTCTCTATCGTGAGTTTAAAAAAAAAAAAAGGATATGGAGGAATTTGATGAAAAAGTGAAGTAGAAGTTAAAGCAGCGAAGAGTGGACAGGACCTGGGCAAACTGGGTTCCTGGGTTCTGTATTTATGCTATGGTGATTGCCAGGGCACAGCCGTGGCGCGCGGCATCCCTGTTCCAGTACATGGATATAATCTACAAGGGCTATACGGCCTTTAGCGGGCCAGCCTGGTTACAATATGCCCAGGAATTTCAGATGAGGGCTGCCCTGTATCCGTCTCTTCATGGGATCGGATCCATCAGCAGCTTTGGCTGCAGGTGATGGCCCCGCTTGCTGTGCTGGGAATTAGGAGTCCCTGGGGTATGTGATAGGACGGCATGCCAGCTTAAGCACGAATGCCCCTTGTGTAGGGGATCCCACTCTTTTGGTGACTGCCCTAAAGCTTGGGGGTGTAGGAGAGCAAAGACGCCTGGAGGAGGCGGAGGAGCCTTTCCGGCTGAGAAAGGGACCCAGCCCGATATGGGTGGGATCTCAAGCAGTGGCTGGTGAGGTACCCTCAAAGGGATGATAGTTGGTATTTGTTAGAGGGTTTAAAGTGGGTTTCGGATCCTTTTCCAGGGTCCTCGAGTTCCGTTTATGTCAGGTAACCTTTAAGTTTGTTTGGGGTTTGGAATAGGTTGTGAGGGATAAGATGGCCAAGGGGCTGGCTGAGGGAAGGATTAAAGTGGTCGTTCCTGGTAGGGATATTCTTAGGAGGCTTTGTGATGCTATGGCAGGATTACGCTTGCCTCAGCATAGGACTAGGGTTACGTGCAGCATGAGGGATGATTCAAGGGTTTGGCAGGAATTTTTGGAGTCTTTTAATGGAGTCTCCTTTTGGGGGGAGGAATTGAGGCTTAGCTCCAAGTCATGTCTGAGGCTGCTGGTTCCTTGGGTTCTGGGGTTTATTTCCGTGGACATTGGTGCACGGCTAGCTGGCCTGATTTGTGGGCAAGGGTAGGGGTGAACTGGGATCTCACGTTTCTCGAGTTCTTTCCCATCTTAGTTGCAGTTTGGCTGTGGGGGAAGGATATGGCCAATCACACCGCTCATTTTTGGTGTGATAATATGGCAGTGGTCCACGTCATTAATTCCCTTTCATCCAAATCTGGGTAGGTTATGAGATTGGTGAGGGCCTTCACTCTGCGTTGTTTGCAGCTTAATATTCTGTTTTAGCCAAACTTGTTCCTGGGGTAAGTAATGGGGTGGCTGACACTCTATCTCGTAAACAGATGGAGAGATTTCATCAGCTGGCCCCAGAGGCAGACAGGTGCCAATGCCCCAGGAGCTATGGCTGATTGGAGAGCCGAAGCCTGCAGAGCGATAGGTCTAGCTATTGCGCCTAGCACGCGGAAGTCTTACAAACGAGCTGTGCGGCAGTTTGAAGACTTTAGGGCTGTGGTAGGGTGCCGCAGGGTGTGGCCCCTTCCGGTGGAGGTATTACTCCATTACTGTGTTTTGCTGAGAGGTAAGGGGTTGGCAGTGCGATCCATTAGGGGGCGCCTGTCTGCGTTGGCTTTGCCAGCAAGGCACTAGGGTTACAGGGAAGACACGGCGGACTTTTGTCTGCGAAAGATGTGGGAGGGGTGGTCTAGAGAGGCCGGTCCCAGGGTCGATACGTGGAGTCCCGTGTCTCCTTCGATTTTACATGGTTGGATGAGGGTCTGGGACGTGGTGTGTGCTTCGCATTTTGAAGCATGTTTGTTCCATGCTGCATCCTTGTTAGCCTTTTGGGGGGGCTCTTAGGGTGAGCAAGCTGTGACGAGACACCAGTCTTGGGCGGTGACGGCCCGGGCTTTTTGTGAGCTGGGGTTGTCAGGGGTGCAGTTTTGGGACCCACTCCTTTAGGACTGGGGCGGCCCCTACAGCGGTGGTCATGGGGATCCTGCTACTTCTATTCTGAGGCTGGGTCGGTGGTGTTCATTGGCCTATAAGGCCTATGTACAACCTTTTGGTTGTTGGAATGTTATTGGTTCTGTTTGTGTTAACTGTTTTTTCTCTTTAGACGCTGCTGTTCCTGGCCAGAGGAGCCGGAGCTGAGTTCTCATCTGCGGCCATAGACACGTGTTTTGGGCCACTCTTCAGGCACGGAGAACTGCGGTTGGCTCTCAGCTGGGACTCAGCCAGCATGCCGTTATCGAATGGCGGGGGCGCCGGGGCCTTCAGTGGCCGGGATTGCTGCCATTTCGGTTCAATTATAGAGCGGGTTGTCAGGACCCAGACCTGCAGACAACGACGGGCAGCTTCTGTTGCCCTGGCAATCGGCCAGGACGCTGGCTGTCGGCTGGGGTGTTTCCAAAGGCAGCACGAACGTTATCTTTACAGTCCTTAATTGGCCTGTGCCATAAATCAGGCCAGCCGAAGGGAGTAGCGAAGCGCGGAGTCTCAGGAATGCAGAAGGGTCGTCAACCAGGGAAAGCAAGCCGAATGTATACAAAGTACTTAGCCAAAGCAGAGTCCAGTTTCCAGTCCAAAGTCAAGCCGGGTCGGGAAGCAGACAGGTTCGTTCAGCAGGCAAGGGGGTGCAGGGCGCGGTCACGTCGGAGGGTGATCATTCGTTGCCAGCACAATTTGGCCTGAGGCCAGGATCCCAGATATAGTGTGCTGGCTAATTGGCTTGTTAGAACTCTGGGCTCAGATCTCTCCTAGCACGCCTGCGTGCTTCTCTACGCCTGTTTCTGAACTCCAGCCGTCTCCTCTCGCGTAGCCGTTCTGCAGGTGGTGGTGATTCTGGAGGCGATGAGCTAGTGCCTGGTGTGGCCTGATCGGTTTCAGGTGGCCCCTGCTGCTGGCTTGCTCCTTCAGGACTTACGTCCGACGTTGGTAGAGGCATCTGCACAGCAGGGGCGGGGTCAGAAGCAGGCACCTGCTCTGAGTCAGCAGGGGCAGGCATGACACTATCCCCCCCCTCAGGCCCCCCCTCATCCAAGCCGCCTGGCTTATCTGGGTAGGCCTCATGGAATTGCTGGAGCAGGTCAGGGGTATGCAGGTGGGTAGCCGGTTCCCAGGAACGGTCCTCGGGAGGGTAGCCTTCCCAGTCCACCAGGTACTGGAGCTGACCTCGGTGCAGCCGGGAGTCCAGGATCTCACGGACCTCGAACTCTTCCTCATCGTCCACCAAAACCGGTGGTGGAGGCGGTGGTGGAGTGTCCCTGTTTGGGTCCGGTGCTGCCGCTGGTTGGAGGAGGGAACGATGGAACACGGGGTGGATCCGGAGGTGGGCAGGGAGGCGTAGGCGGAACGCCACGGGGTTGATTTGCGCCTCTATGGGGAATGGACCGATGAAACGAGCGGTGAGCTTGGCGGATCGGCCAGGAGTCCGGAGGTACCGGGTCGAGAGCCAGACGGAATCCCCGACCTTGAGGGGGGCTCCGTCCTGGCGATGTCGATCCGCGGCCAGTTTGTATGCGTCTTTGGCGCGTTGGAGCTGGGTGCGCAAGAGGTCGTGGAGCGCATGGAGTTCCTCGATCCGGTTGTCGGCCGCGGGGACGTTGGCGGATGGGCCGAGCGGAGGGAAGAACCGGGGGTGCAGTCCGTAGTTGGCCGCAAACGGTGTGGTCTGCGTGGAGCTGTGCAGCGCGTTATTATATGCGAACTCTGCCAGGGGCAGCAGAGAGGCCCAATTGTCCTGTTGATAGCTGGTATAACAGCGCAAGTACTGCTCCAGGGTGGCGTTGGTCCGCTCTGTCTGCCCGTCGGTCTGGGGATGGTAGGCGGAAGACAAGTGAAGCTCCGTCCCCAAACCGTGCTGGAAGGCTTGCCAAAAGCGGGAGGTAAATTGCGGGCCCCGATCCGAGATGACCTGCGTGGGTAACCCGTGCAGGCGGAAGACGTGGTTTAGGTAGAGCTGGGCAGTTTCCGGTCCTGACGGTACTTTGGCGCAGGGGACGAAGTGGGCCATTTTGGTGAACAGGTCCACCACAACGAAAATGCAGGTGTGGCCCTGGGATCGTGGTAGGTCCACGATAAAGTCCATGGACACCACATCCCAGGGACCGGCGGGAGTAGGCAGGGGCTGTAGGAGACCGGAGGGCTTGGCCGGTACGTTTTTGGCTCGGCGGCAGACCTCGCAAGAAGCCACGTATCGACTGACGTCTGCTCGGACGCGAGGCCACCAGAAGTCGCGGGTCAATAGGTGAGCGGTCTTGTTTTGCCCGAAGTGGCCAGCCGGGGGTGCATCGTGGGCAAGATGGAGGATGCGGGAACGGAGAGGCCCGGGAGGGACATACAACTGCTCCCGATGGTAGAGCAGCCCATCCCGGGTGGATAGTTCACTGGCAGGGTCTTGCTGCGGTTCCTGCAGGTGTTTCTGAGCCCAAGGGTCGGTGTCTTGACTGGCCTGTATCTCTGCCACCAAGGCGGGTGCGGTCAGAGTGGCAGCAAAGACCGAAGGTGGCAGGATGCTAGCCTTGGGGGCTTCGGTGGTACTAGAGGCGTTATAGTCCGGCCGGCGGGACAGAGTGTCGGCTTTTTGGTTCTGGGAGTGCGGGACGTAGGCAATGGTAAAGTTGAACCGTGAAAAGAACAGGGACCACCGGATCTGCCGCTGGTTCAGCCGGCGAGTGGTCTGCAAGTGCTCCAAGTTCCGGTGATCTGTGAAGACTTGGACCGGATGTCGGGCTCCCTCAAGGTGGTGACGCCACACCTCAAAAGCCACCTTGATGGCCAAGAGCTCTCTCTCCCATATGGTGTAGTTGCGCTCGGCGGCAGAGAGCTGCCGGGAGTAGTAGGCGCAGGGTTGCCACGGCTGGCTGGGATCGTCCCGCTGGGAGAGCACGGCTCCGAGGGCCACATTGGAGGCGTCTGCTTCCACCATGAAGGGCAAGCGGGGGTCAGGGTACCGCAGGAGGGGACTTGAGGAAAAGCTATGCTTGAGTTGGCGGAAAGCCTGGTCGGCTTCTGGGGTCCACTGGAAGGGCTCCTTAGGTCGAAGGAGTCTAGTCAAGGGCTTGGTCAGGTCGGCGTAGCCCGCGATGAATTGCCTGTAATAGTTGGCGAAGCCCAGGAGGCGCTGGACGTCCTTCCGATTTTGAGGGGCCTGCCACTGAAGGATGGCGTCGACCTTCCGCGGATCCATCTGGGTTCCTTGGGGGGAAATGATGTGCCCCAGGAACTCGACGGACTGAAGGTGGAAGGCGCATTTCTCTAGCTTGGCATACAGGTGATGGGCTCGGAGTCGTTGTAGCACCTGGCGGACGTGTTGGACGTGCTCCTGCTCGGAAGTGGAGTAGACCAAAATGTCATCCAGGTAAATGATCAGGAACCGGTCCAGCAGGTCGCGGAACACGTCGTTCATGAACCGTTGGAACACGGCAGGGGCATTGGTGAGCCCGAAGGGCATAACCAGGTGTTCGTACTGGCCATACCTGGTGCCAAAGGCGGTCTTCCACTCATCTCCGGCTTTGATACGAACCAAGTTGTAGGCCCCTCGAAGGTCGAGCTTGGTGTAGATCGTGGCCCCCTTGATACGGTCGAGGAGCTCCGGGATCAGCGGCAGCGGGTAGCGGTTCCGAATGGTAATCTTGTTGAGGGCTCGGTAGTCGTTGCAGAGCCGTAAGTCCCCGGTTTTTTTTTGACGAACAGGACCGGTGAGGACAAGGGCGAGGTAGAGGGTCGAATGAACCCTCGGGCCAAGTTCTTTTCCAAGTACTCCCGGAGGGCAGCTAGTTCCGGGTCCGCCATGGGGTAAAGGCGGCCTGCTGGTAGCGGGGCGCCGGGTATCAGGTCGATGGCGCAATCGTAGGGCCGATGTGGGGGAAGCTGGTCTGCTTCCTTCTCGTTGAAGACGTCCGCGAACTCCTGATAGGGAGCTGGTAGAGTGGTGGCGGCCCCCAGGAGGCTGGTGGCGAGTGGGGAACCGGGTTGGTTGGCAGGCGGCACCGGAGCCGAGTCGGGTGGTAGTGTGGAACAGGGCGCGAGGGCACTCGAAAAGCTCAGTTCGCGTTGCACCCAGTCCACATGAGGGTTGTGGGCCTCAAGCCAGGACAGGCCCAGGATGACCGGGAAACGGGGCATGCGGGCCAAGTCAAAGGTCTGTTTCCCCTGGTGCTGCTGGACCCATAAAACGAGTGGTAGAGTCTCGTGGCAGACGGGTCCAGAGCGCAGCAGACGACCATCCACGGCCTCAACCAGTGTAGGAGTCTTCTTTTCCCGGACGGGGACGCCATGCTCCTTGGCAAAGTGATTGTCCATGTAGCAGCAGGCAGCCCCTGAGTCCAACATGGCATGGACGAAGATCCACCGGTCGTCAGGAAGCCGCAGACGGATCGGGACCAGGAACGGGGTGGGTGGTGGGTGGACGGAGCGGGAGGACCTCGAGGAGTGCCCCAGGTCAGGAGGTCCAACTAGACCTGGGGCTGGCCTTTTACCGAGGCGGCAGAACTTGTGGGGCGCTTTGATTTGGCCGGACATAAGCTTGCGAAATGCCCGTCTCCACCACAATACAGGCACAGGTTGTTGGTGCGCCGTCGGTTCTTCTCCTCGGGAGTCAGGCGAGGGCGGGCGACGCCCAGCTGCATGGGTTCTGCAGCCGGCGGAAGAGCTGGGGTGCCTGAAGCAGGAGCCGCCGTGGGGACCCTGGGTGGGGTGTGGCCCCTCTTCTGCCTCTGGCGTCGACCTTGCAGCCGCCCATCGATGCGTAGGCACAGCAGGATCAGGTCTTGGAGGGCGGCTGGGCGGTCACTGCGTGCTAGTTCATCCAGGACAGCATCAGAGAGACCTTCAGTATATTGGTCCACCAAGGCAGCTTCGTTCCAGGCCAGGTCTTGGGCCAATAGCTGGAACTCTGTGGTATAATGGGACACAGAGTTTTGGCCTTGGCGCAAGGCCCGTATCTTACGATTAGCCGTCTCAGCACGCACGGGGTTGGCATAAGCAGCCGTGAAGTGGGCCTTGAACCGGGTGTAGTCTGCCAGCAGTGGTGAGGGCTCTAGCAGCAGAGGAGTGGCCCATTTGGCCGCTGGCCCTTTAAGCAGGCTCAAGATAAAGCAGACCTTAGTCTTGTCCGTAGGGAAGTCGCCCTGCCTTATCTCCATGTAGAGTTCACACTGGGCGAGGAAGGCAGGGAACTCCTCCAGGCTTCCAGCAAATTTCTCAGGAACGCTCACCGGGCAGCGAGAGCGGGGAACGGCGTGGGCAGCCAAGGCCACGGCATTGGACGCAGTCTGTTGCTGGAGAGCAATTACGGCCTGTGTCAGCTGCTGCACCTGATCCAGGAGCCCCGGCAGGGGGTCCGCGCCTCCTGCCGCTGGGTCGGTCATGGTGTGCCTGGTGAGTTTTGGGTGCTGGCAAGCTGTCAGGACCCAGACCTGCAGACAACGACGGGCAGCTTCTGTTGCCCTGGCAATCGGCCAGGACGCTGGCTGTCGGCTGGGGTGTTTCCAAAGGCAGCACGAACGTTATCTTTACAGTCCTTAATTGGCCTGTGCCATAAATCAGGCCAGCCGAAGGGAGTAGCGAAGCGCGGAGTCTCAGGAATGCAGAAGGGTCGTCAACCAGGGAAAGCAAGCCGAATGTATACAAAGTACTTAGCCAAAGCAGAGTCCAGTTTCCAGTCCAAAGTCAAGCCGGGTCGGGAAGCAGACAGGTTCGTTCAGCAGGCAAGGGGGTGCAGGGCGCGGTCACGTCGGAGGGTGATCATTCGTTGCCAACACAATTTGGCCTGAGGCCAGGATCCCAGATATAGTGTGCTGGCTAATTGGCTTGTTAGAACTCTGGGCTCAGATCTCTCCTAGCACGCCTGCGTGCTTCTCTACGCCTGTTTCTGAACTCCAGCCGTCTCCTCTCGCGTAGCCGTTCTGCAGGTGGTGGTGATTCTGGAGGCGATGAGCTAGTGCCTGGTGTGGCCTGATCGGTTTCAGGTGGCCCCTGCTGCTGGCTTGCTCCTTCAGGACTTACGTCCGACGTTGGTAGAGGCATCTGCACAGCAGGGGCGGGGTCAGAAGCAGGTACCTGCTCTGAGTCAGCAGGGGCAGGCATGACACGGGTCCTCCTCCTCAGATCTTAATTATTTACCTGGGAGGTAATGATCTGGGGTTGTTGAAGGGCAAGGCCTTGGTATGGCAGGCCCGTGATGATTTCCAGCACATTCGGGAGTGATGGCCGGGGACCATCATAGTGTGGTCAGCCATGCTGCCCTGCCTGGTATGGCATTGTGCTTTGGAACCCGCAGTTATAGAAAGGGCTAGATATAAGGCCAACAAGGAAATTAAAAAGCTGCTGGAAAGGGGTTTGGGCCACTTTTTGCCCCATCTGGATATTTTGGTAAGATGTCCTGGCCTCTACAGAGGGGATGGGGTCCATCTCTCGGAAAACGGTAATATGCTTTTCCTGAGAGATTTGCAGCAAGGGCTGCGGGTGGCTTTGGGCCTCCCGGTGGGCGCTAAGCCCTAAGTAGAGACTTGGCCTTAGTAGTGGCAGATTTTTGGGGTTTAGGACACTATGCGGCTAGGGGAGGACTGCGAAGCATCCCCCTTTTGGGGAATTTGGGGTCTGGCATGAACAACCTGGGGTTTGAAGACCCGGGTTTGGAGATTGCAGACTGTCCAGGAGGCTCGGCTAGAGGGTGCCTTTCTGGTGAGACGTGCATCTGGGTTTGGGGCCCTCTGGTGCGTGCCTCCCTGCTGGACCTGCCTGGAGGGAGCTGAGTCGCTCAGCTCTGGCTGGGGGGCTGGGTCTCTCGCCCGTTAATGGCAGGGGAGCGGTCACGGTGACCCCTAGCCCTGGCCAGGCCGCTGGTGGGGTACCCTTGCTGTTTATGCTATTAGTTAATAAAGTGGCCCAATTTTATTCCAATGCATTGTGTCTGACTCTTTATTCCGACCTTGGGGGGCAATCAGAAGCTTGCAGCCTGCAGCGTAGCTGCTAGGCTGCTTCTGCGCTGTTTGCCTCTCTGGGAGGGAAGAGTCAGAAGTCGCCCATTTGGGCGCGCAATGTGAGGGGCGGGGCTAGCCGCTTTAACAGCTAGCTCCACGTTCCCCTCAGTTCATTCTGTCATTGATCGGCCCTCCCTCCCGCCCTGTCTGTTATGTAGGCTTGGCTGGTTGCCTCATTTGAGGAGCCGGGTAGGAATTTTTTACACCCGGCTGATTGGCTGTTGCTGGGGTGTGTTTTTCACCTACCCTGCATAGCAGTGCAGCGGATTGTGGTATTGGCTCAGGGACGATGCCTTTAAATAGTTGGTCACTTTAGTTGGCAGGTTTTTGGGGTTTAGGACACTATGCGGCTAGGGGAGGACTGCGAAGCATCCCCCTTTTGGGGAATTTGGGGTCTGGCATGAACAACCTGGGGTTTGAAGACCCGGGTTTGGAGATTGCAGACTGTCCAGGAGGCTCGGCTAGAGGGTGCCTTTCTGGCGAGACGTGCGTCTGGGTTTGGGGCCCTCTGGTGCGTGCCTCCCTGCTGGGCCTGCCTGGAGGGAGCTGAGTCGCTCAGCTCTGGCTGGGGGGCTGGGTCTCTCGCCCGTTAATGGCAGGGGAGCGGTCGCGGTGACCCCTAGCCCTGGCCAGGCCGCTGGTGGGGTACCCTTGCTGTTTATGCTATTAGTTAATAAAGTGGCCCAATTTTATTCCAATGCATTGTGTCTGACTCTTTATTCCAACCTTGGGGGGCAATATACTTCTGTTGATACAGCCCAAAATTGCATTTGCCTTTTTGGCTACATCAAACTGTTGACTCATGTTCAGTGCATGATCCACTAAGACCCCTAGATCCTTTTCGCACATACTACTGCTAAGACAAGTCTCCCCCATCCTATAACCATGCATTGGATTTTTCCTACCTAAATGCAGAACTTTACATTTATCCCTGTTAAAATTCATTTTATTGGTTTTAGCCCAGTTTTCCAGCCTGTCAAGGTCATCCTGTATCGTGTTTCTGTCTTCTATTGTATTTGCAACCCCTCTCAATTTAGTATCATTGGCAAATTTAATAAGCATTTCCTCTATTCCTTCATCCAAATCATTTATAAAGATGTCGAACAAAACAGGACCCAGGACAGATCCTTGAGGCACTTCACTTGTCACTCCTCTCCAAGAGGATGAGGAACCATTCACAAGCACTCTTTGGGTGCGATCTGTCAACCAGTTACAGAGCCACCTAACAGTAAAAGGATCCAAATCACATTTTACCAACTTGTCAACAAGGATAGTATGTGGAACCTTATCAAAAGCATTACTGAAATCAAGATAAATGATTTCTAAAGCATTCCCCTGATCCAGCAAGGTAATCACTTTCTCAAAAAAAGAGATCAGGTTAGTCTGAAATGACTTGTTCTTGAGAAACCCATGCTGGCTCTTAGTAATCACAGCCATTCTTTCTAAATGTTCCAGGACTGACTGCTTGATGATTTGTTCTAAAACTTTTCCAGAGATAGACATCAAGCTGACGGGTCGGTATCCTCCTTTTTACCTGGATCCTCCTTTCCCCCCTTCTTGAAGATGGGGACAACTTTTGCCCGCCTCCAGTCTTCTGGCACCTCTCCTGTTCTCCAAGAATTCTCAAAAATAATAGCCAGAGGCTCAGAAATTACATCCGCAAGCTCTTTTAGAACCCTTGGATGCAGTTCATCTGGCCCTGAGAAACTAGGTATTTATGTACTACCCCTATGCTGATCCTAGGTTGGAACTCCATACCCTCATTATATGTTCTGGGTTTTTTTGCCATGTTGACCACTGCTTCCCTCAGAAGAGAAGACTGAGGAAAAGTAGAAATTGAGCAGTTCTGCCCTCTCTTCATTACCTGTTACAATTTCACTGTCCTGCCCTCACAATGGGCCTACCATGTCCTTGCTCTTTTTCTTACGCTGAACAGGCCTGTCCTAGCCAATGTAGTTTTATTCAAGCTAGAGACAGAGAAAAGTCAAACAATGTTTTAGTGTCATGTCACCCTGAATTTCTTGTGCTATTTTTTTGGACTCTGAATCCAGGACAGACACTTTGGGTCTACATAAAACCATAAAAGTTTCTTTTAGATACACTTTCAGGTTTGTTCAGTCTTGTGTCACTCCATTGATTTTGTGAGACCTTTTTTTATTCCATCTTTGACCTCTTAAAACAAGCACTCTGGTGCATTCTTATTGCTTAGGAAAGCATACGAGGTTTTGGAGACTTGGTATTATGAGCCACTACTGAGATGCTTGTTAACGTCAAGAATAGAAACTGGCAAGCAAGCGTGTGTGTAAGAAGGGAAAAGTGAATCTAAAATAAGTAATATCACTCAAGTGATGCTTGAAAGGTTTGAGCATTCATATTAATCTTGACTCTTCAGTGCAGGTAAAAATCAATATATCAAACCTCAAACTTTTATATTTATATTCGTTCCACATTTAACAACAGACATTTTAGCCTGCTAAATTTAGAACCATAAGTGCCTTTTGTGGTTATAACATCTTAAATGTGTGTGTATATAATTTAAGACACATCTAAAACACACATTTAAGAACTCCTATTGTTGGATATTTTTATATAGTAACAGTTAGAAAGGCTCATTTTTACAAGACAAATTTTCTTCTCTCCCCTCAATGGAGCAACTTAAACTTAACTTGTATTCTAGAACAACAGAAGACAAATACAGGTGGTCACACAAAAGCCCATACAACTTTACCTTTATGTTCTTCCATTGGCTACCTGTAGTCCATGTGTCATAAATGTATTATCTTGTCAAAATCCACAGCTTTTATAACCTAGTGATGATTACTGTTTATGATTCTACTGTGCAACAACGGAGAGGAAGTTTCCCAGAAACAGATTTGATCATATGGATGAGTGATTCATAGTTAACTCAGTCACTCAGACAGCACTCATCAACATATTGTTACATAAGGCATAACAAAATGCATGATATAGCACTTAAAAGCAGAAAGACACCGAGCATGCCACAGCTTCATGTACAGGTGAGTGCTTATCTTTCAAAGTATTTGTTGCAAAGAAACATCATGTGTGTCTAGATTTGCTACTGACTGTAGAAAAGTCTACACAGTGGTCTCTTTTGTTCATGGAAAAGCTTGCATTTCATTTTGTTATAAAAGACAGAAATGCATATGCTGGGTAGGATTAAGGGTGTGCACAGAAAAAAATTCAGCTAAATTTGGATTCGAGGGTATTTTGGGGTAGAAGTATTCACTGGGCTGAATATCCTCAAATATTGGGTTTGGTGCCTGAATCTGATTTGGGAGATATTCGGCTATCCTAAATATACAGCTCCATTATACCCTATGTGTCATTAAAGTCAATGGCAAAATCTCACAGGTATAATCTGGGGGCTGGGGGACCAGGGTCTGAGGGAGAGGTATGAAATTTGCAGTGTAAATTTCCCCCAGAAAACTGCCAGGTTTCAAAAAGATTGGACCAAGGGGTCCAATTCTAGGGGCACCCAAAGAAAATGATGAATTACAACCATTACAAACTCAGGGCAAGTGAAACTCCAGGGCCCAACAGAGATATTGGCACCTCATTTCACTACATAAACTAAGTCATTCAGTTCTTGCTTATATACAGAATTTTAATTTTGTTCGTCTTAAAGGGATCACTGGACTCAAACGCGGTTCTCACACATGTTTTTAATTCCTTTCTTACCTGAATGTCAATTTACTGCTATGTACATGTCCTAGCAAATTTGTTATTCCAATCTTGACTGTGTTTATTGCTCTGTTACTTCTGCATCTTGACTCTAATCAGCTCTTTCTGGCAACTAACCCACCCCTACTTACATGTAATATTTGAGGAAATCTGATTTACGGTGTCAACTTGGGGACATGCATTTTTATTGCAATGTGTCTGAGGAAGTGTGTTTGTACATAGAAGCTTATACTTAAATAAAAAATTGTTTGTCTTAGAAAATCATAGGAGGCCATGAAGGAAGTGGGGGCAACCTCTTTGGGTGCCTGTGTTCCACTGTCCTGAGTTTTGTAATGAGTGTAAATGTTGTAATTCAGTAATTTCCTGTTCCAGTCTGTTTCTGAAATGATGTTGCAGTAAAACAGGTTGCTCAGCTTTGTGAATCCTGATTTCAGATTTGTGTCCATTTTTTTTATATGTCCAGACCACAGGGGCACTGAATTCAGCTGTTGGGCAGTAGTTGGTAAGGTTGGACCACTGGGCTGGTCACTATTAGGTTGGAACAGGGCTCTGCTGCTTAGCACCACTGCATTCAATGCACTGTTTCTGTGCTGTAGTCCTTGCAGAAAGCACCTCCCCCATCTGGTGTGTAATTCAGAGAGATTCTCAGATTTGAACTAAGGTCCTGTGTGTGACACTGGCACAGCCACAGTAGCACTTGTTCTGCTGGACACATACCACTGTTATGCTACTTGCAAACAAGCATCCTCACCACAGTTGACTTTTCACTGCAGAGATTCTCTAAGCTACTGCCCGTATTTGCAAGTTTTTCCTGTCATAGGAAATAATGAGGAATGGGGACAACCACTTTGGGGTCTTTTTCGGAATTTGGGGATTCTCTTGGGAAGAGGCTTATTTAGCTACACTGCAAATTTGGTGCCCCTCTCTCAAATCCCTTCCTTCCTACTGTCAATTTTCCCATCATGCGGAAAGTGACACCATTCCCCCCTACGTGGGGAATGGGGGCACTCTCTTTGGATGCCCCTAGAATTGGACACCCTAATTCAATCTTTTTTAAACTTGGGGGTTCTCTGGGGGATAGACGTCTGCAGCTACACTGCAAGTTTGGTGCATTTTCCTCAAACCCTCTACCACCAACCCCCAGATTATATCTATGAGATTTTGCCATTAACTTTAATGGCCCATAGGATATAATGAAACTGAATAGCTGCCAAATAGATTTAGTAGTATTCAGGACCAATGTTCCCTCTGAGAGCCAGTTTGGTGTAGTGGTTAAGTGTGCGGACTCTTATCTGGGAGAACCAGGTTTGATTCCCCCCTCCTCCACTTGCACCTGCTGGAATGGCCTTGGGTTAGCCATAACTATCACAGGAATTGTCATAAGAACATAAGAGAAGCCATGTTGGATCAGGCCAATGGCCCATCCAGTCCAACACTCTGTGTCACACAGTGACCAAAAAACCCAATGGCCAGCAAGAGGTCCACCAGTGGAGATAGAAGCCCTTCCACTGTGCCCCCTCCAAGCACAAGAATACAGAGCATCACTGTCCCAGACAGAGAGTTCCAACAATAAGCTGTGGCTAATAGCCACTGATGGACCTCTGCTCCATATACTTATCCATTCCCCTCTTGTAGCTGTCTATGCTTGTAGCCGTCACCACCTCCTGTGGCAGTGAATTCCACATGTTAATCACCCTTTGGGTGAACAAGTACTTCCTTTTATCAGTTCTATCCCAACTGCTCAGCAATTTCATCGAATGCCCACGAGTTCTTGCATTGTGAGAAAGAGAGAAAGTGCTTCTTTCTCTACCTTCTCTATCCCATGCATAATCTTGTAAACCTCTATCATGTCACCCCGCAGTCGACATTTCTCCAAGCTAAAGAGCCCCAAGCGTTTTAACCTTTCTTCATAGGGAAAGTGTTTCAACCCTTTAATCATTCTAGTTGCCCTTTTCTGCACTTTTTCCAATGCTATATCTTTTTTGAGGTGCGATGACCAGAATTGTACACACTACTCCAAATGAGGCCGCACCATCCATTTATACAGGGGCATTATGATATTGGCTGATATGTTTTCAATTCCCTTCCTAATAATTCCCAGCATGACGTTGGCCTTTTTTATTGCAATCGCACACTGTCTTGACATTTTCAGTGAGTTATCTACCACGACCCCAAGATCTCTCTCTTGGTCAGTCTCTGCCAGTTCACACCCCATCAACTTGTATTTATAGCTAGGATTTTTGGCCCCATTGTGCATTACTTTGCACTTGGTCACACTGAACCTCATCTGCCACATTGATGCCCACTCACCCAGCCTCGACAGATCCCTTTGGAGTGCCTCACAATCCTCTCTGGTTTTCACCACCCTGAACAATTTAGTGTCATCTGCAAACTTGGCCACTTCACTGCTCACTCCCAACGCCAAATCATTAATGAACAAGTTAAAGAGCATGGGACCCAGTACTGAGCCCTGCGGCACCCCACCGCTTACCGTCCTCCACTGCGAAGATTACCATTTATACTAACTCTCTGCTTCCTATTAATTAGCCAGTTTCTGATCCACAAGAGAACTTGTCCTTTTACTCCATGACTCTTGAGCTTACTAAGGAGCCTTTGATGAGGAACTTTATCAAAAGCTTTCTGGAAGTCAAGGTAAACAACATCTATTGGGCCCCCTTTGTCCACATGTTTGTTCATCCCCTCAAAGAACTCTAACAGGTTAGTGAGACAAGATCTTCCCTTACAGAACCTATGCTGAGTCTTCCTCAATAACTTGTGTTCATCAATGTGCCTACTCATTTTCTCTCTGATAATGGTTTCTACTAACTCTCTCGCTATTGAAGTCAGACTGATTGGCCTGTAATTTCCTGGATCTCCTCTGGAACCCTTTTTAAAGATGGGGGTGACATCTGCTACCTTCTAGTCCTCAGGAACGGAGGCAGATTTCAGTGAAAGATTACATATTTTTGTCAGGAGATCCACAAGTTCACCTTTGAGTTCTTTCAGAACTCTTGGATGTATGCCATCCGGGCCTGGTGACTTATTAGTTTTTAATTTGTCTATCAGTTGTAGGACCTCCTCTCTTGTCACCTCAATCTGACTCAGGTCCTTGAAAGGGCAGCTCCACCCTCTCAGCCCCACCCACCTCATAGGGTGTCTGTTGTGGAGGGAGAAGATAAAGGAGATTGTAAGCCACTCTGAGTCTCTGATTCAGAGAGAAGGGTGGGGGTATAAACTGCAATCTTCTTCTTCTAAGCTGAGTTAGTGTGAGCTAGCTCACACATTTTTGTCTTAGCTAAGGAAGGATGGCCTCAGAGCACACTAATTTATGCAGTAGCTCACAACTTTAATGCCAGTAGCTCATAGTAGAATTTTTGCTCACAAGACTCTGCAGCTTAGACGGAACATTGCTTAGGACAGCTGTATTCAGCAGCCAGATGGTGCTGAATACAGATGAATCTGCTGTTATTCAGGATTGTTTTCAGGTTGACCAAACCAAGTGTGTACCCCTAGTTAGGATACAACCACAAAGTTAAAAGGGAACAAAAACCCCACCTCTCTTCAACCTACCAATCCATCTTTCCCAAACAATCTATCTCATTCAGAAGTTGGTGCCTTCCAAGCAGAGAGAACAGGCAACCTACATTAAGAAACTTATACAGCAGTAGTTCCATATCACTCAAATCACTGAACCAAGCCACAAGTCAAGCTACAGCTACAGCCAGTTTGGTGTAGTGGTTAAGTGTGCAGACTCTTATCTGGAAGAACCGGGTTTGATTTCCCACTCCTCCACTTGCACCTGCTGGCATGGCCTTGGGTCAGCCATAGCTCTGGCAGAGGTTGTCCTTGAAACGGCAGCTGTGAGAGCCCTCTCAGCCCCACCCACCTCACATGGTGTCTGTTGTGGGGGAGGAAGGTAAAGGAGATTGTGAGCCGCTCTGAGACTCTTCGGAGTGGAGGGCGGGATATAAATCCAATATCTTCTTCATCTTCTACATGACCATTATTTATTTATTTCCTATATTTATAGTCTGCCTTTCTAGCTGGACTCAAGTATGTAGTATGTGTTATAATAACCATCAACAGTAGGTCTTGTTGGCTCTCTGGAACAGGTGGGCTTGAAGGCCTGGCTATCACATATCCACACTTGCTGCCTGCTGTGGTGTATGTTTGCCTTGCTCAATAGACTAGAAGCAAAGCCATGCTAAGGAATGGCAAACATGTCAAATCCACCACCACCACCCCCCCAACAAACAAACAAGCAAATACTTGGCTACTCTTCCTGTATGAAAGGTAACTCATGATTCTGGCAGCTTGCAGACGTTTCAATGGAACTTGTCATCACTACAAGGTGAGTCATTTTAAATTGTGTTGTGGTTCCAGCTTATTATTTCTTCCTTTATTCATCCATTAATCTATTTATTTTGAACATTTCTATGCAGCACCTCCAGGAAACCCACTTGTGATCTAGTCATTAGGGGAATTTTCTGTGATAGCATAGATATTTCTCCAAATGATAATTTTTAAACTGCTGTCTGAGAGGTGTAATAGGTCTCATGCTTGCACTTGTGTAGTTGATAGATTGTGTACCTGATGAATATTATTATTTGTGAATGCACCGAGATATTATTTGGGGGAGAAATGTATTGGGAATTCAAGTGTTAATCTTGCATTTTGTTGAATAGAATAAAATAAACATTCTGCGTGTAACTTTTTCAGTGGTAGAGATTCTACTGCTTATAGTTAATTTTCCCAGTCTATACTGACTGTGTATGTTCATTTAGTAACAATGAAACTGAGAGACAAAGACAGCAGCATGTGTGAACTGAAGCATATTCTGTGCCCTAGATGTTAAAATTCCGACCTGGGAAACCCATCAGAAAGCACTGTAAATTCATTAGGCATCTTAAGTAGAAAGCTGTCCCCTGAGATTCCAAGACAGCATATTTGGAATATTTTTAAATGTGAAAGGGAAGCAGAAATAATAATGAGACAGAGGAACAACTTTTAGTCAAGGGATGTTGAAGGTTAATCCAATCAGCAGGGTTCATGAGGAAAAGCACTAGAGAATTGGATATTTATACACAGGGAGACAGAAAATGGAAATAGCTTATTTCAGTATCTATGAAATGATACTGAAATATTTAACTCCTGCACTAAAAAGTATTTTATTTTGTGGACATTTCTATACAACATCTCTGCCATGATGGCAAAATTAGACAAATTAATGTTTGTGACCAGCACAAACTTAATTTATTGTGGGTGTCATGGTCTGGGTGTAGTTAGAAAGCAGTCCAAGTCTGGTCTAAAGGTGAGCCAGGAGACGCTGAACAGAAGCTGAATCAGAAAGTCAAATCGAGGGTCTGAGAGTGAGGTCATCCAGAAACGAGAGTAAGCAAGCCAGGAAATCTGATCAGGAATAAGAGCCAAAGTGGATGCAAGGTCATCATGGTAGTGACTTGTTGCTTCCATAGAGAGCCCAGCCCTGAAAAGGAGACTAAATGGGCCTCTAGCAATGCTTCAATTAGCAAGCAGGGAAGCTGCTGATAGTACTCAGGGCTCAGTGACTGTCTTCCCTGTAGCCGTGCATCTCTTCGATGGGTTGTTAAGTCCTGGTGGAGTCACTGTCTCAGCTGAGCTACCTGTGGAGGTGAGTCAGGTGGGCTTTCAGTTTGCAGCTGCACCTCATCAACTGCTGCTGGGCCAGGTGTGGGGAATGCTGACTCGGGCAGCAGCGAACTGTCAGCTTCTGGAATATCAGAGAGGCCGGCTGCAGACTCTGTTGGTACTGTCAGCTCGAGTGGGGACCCAGCACAATTGTTGTTGCCTATGACACTATCCCCCCCAGCATCCCCCCCATAAGGGCCAGGCTTTTCTGGATAGGAGTAATGGAACTCTTGTACTACCTCCAAGGCATGGAGGTTGTCAGCTGGTTCCCAGGACTGGTCCGTGGGGCCATAGCCTTCCCGATCAATGAGGTACTGGAGGTTGCCACGATGGTGCCAAGAGTCCAGCATCTGGTGGACCTCGTATTCTTCCTCGTCATCAACCAGTGTGGGTGGTGGTGGCGGTGGCAATGAAGGTGATGGTCGAGCAGGGTCGAAAGGTGCAGCTGGAACCAGAAGGGACTGATGGAAGAATGGGTGAATACAGAGGGCTGGCAGCAATTGGAGCTGCAAGGTGATGGGGTTAATCTGTTCTGCTATCAGGGATGACAGATGGGAAGAATTGGGGGTGGTACCCATAGGTTGTGACAAATGAAGTCAGTTGCATGGACAAGTGCACAGCATTGTTGTAGGCAAACTTGTCCAGAGGCAGCAGGGTAGCCCAGTTTTTTTGTTGGTAGCAAGTGTAGCAGCAGAGGTACTGTTCTAGCATGGCATTTGCGTGATCTGTCTGGCCATTCGTCTGCTGGTGGTAAGTCAAGGATAGGTGGACTTGGGTACCCAGACATGAGTGGAGGGCCTGCCAGAACCAGGATGAGAACTGTGGGTCCCTGTCAGATAACAGGTGTTCCAGGAGCCCTTGCAATTGAAATATGTGCTGAAGGAAATGCTGAGCTGTTTCCTGGGCTGTGGGAGCTTAGGGCAAGGGACAAAGTGAGCCATCTTGGTGAAATGGTCCATGGCCACCAGGATGCAGGTGTAACCTTTGGACTGGGAAAGTTCTGTAATGGTCCAGAGAGAGTGCTCCAGGGTCCTGAAGGTGTGGCAAGGGATGCAAGAGTCTCAAGGGGTTGTCTGGGAGATCCTTGCCTTGTTGGCTGACTTTGTAGGAGCTGATGTACCAGGTAACCTCAGCACAGACTCGGAGCCACCAGAACTCCCATGTCAGCAAATATGTTATCTTGTGCTGACCAAAGTGCCCGGCAGGTGGGGAATCATGGGACAGGTATAGCACTTCCATCCATAGGGATCTCGGTGGCACATAGAGGCATTCTCAATGCAATAGAAGGCTGTCTCAGGTTCAGAACTCTCCCATTGGGCTATTTTGGAGCTCCTAGAGGCACCATTGATCCCAGTTGTGGGCCTGACTAGCACAGATGTCTTCTGCTAGGGTTGGGTGGGTCGAGGTGGCTGCAAAGACAGAAGGTGGCAGGGTGGGGATGGCTGGGGCCTCCTCAGTCTCAGCAGGTGTGTATTCAGGCTTCCACAAGAGTGTATTGGCTTTCCGGTTTTGGGTGTGCGAAATACAGGTGATCTGGAAGTTGAAGTGTGAAGAGAGGGACCACTGGATCTGCTGTTGACTGAGGGATGAGCTGTCTAGAAGAACTCCAGGTTATGATGGTTTGTGAACACCTGGGCTGGGTGATGGGCCCCTTCAAGGTAGTGCCTCCAAATCTTGAAGACAGTCTTGATGGCAAACAGCTCCCTTTCCCAGATGGTGTAGTTTCTCTTAGCTGCTGTCAGCTGGCGTGAGTAGTAGGTACAGGGCTGAAGAGGCTTAGACAGGTCATCCCATTGGGACAGCACTGCTCCGTGGGTGACGATGGAGTGTCTGCTTTGACAGTGAAGGGCAGTTGTGGGTCCAGATAGTGCAGGAGTGGGCCAGTGGTGAAGCGGGTTTTCAGAGTTGTGAAGGCCTGGTTGGCCTCTGGGGTCCAGCAGAAGGGCTCCTTGGCCGGAAAAGCCGAGCCATGAGAGTGGTCAGAGATGTGTAGGTGGGGATAAGCTGCCTATAGAAACTGGCGAAGCCAAGAAATCTCTGAAGATCCTTGCAGTTTTAAGGGGCCTGCCAGGTGTGAAAGGCTTCCACCTTCTTCAGATCCATATGGATCCCTTGAAGCAACATAATGTGACCAAGGAACTCAATGGAGTGCCGATTGAAGTCACATTTCTCAAGCCTGGCACACAGGCCATGGTCTTGTAGGCACTGAAGGACCTGGCGCTTGTGCTCAATGTGTTGGGCAGGGCTGCGGGAATAAATCAAAATGTCGTTCAAATAAATGATGACAAAGCAGTTGAGCAGGTCTCAGAAGATGTCATTTGTCAGCCTCTGGAAGATGGAGGGGGCATTGATCAACCCGAACGGCATCACCAGGTATTCATATTGGCTGTAGTGGGCGCCAAATGCCGTCTTTCATTTGTCTCCCTGGTTTATGTATACTAAATTGTAAGCACCACGGAGATCCAGCTTGGTGTAGATCTGGGTCCCCTTAAGGTGATCTAGAAATTCAGGGGTCAGTGGCAAGGGATACTGGTCCTGGACAGTGATCTTATTGAGTGCCTGGCAGTCGTTGCAGAGGCTTTTCTTCTTCACAAAAAGGACAGGGGCTGACCAGGGCTTTTTTTGTACCAGGAACTTCTTTGGATATTAGGCAAACTGTACTAAGAGCCCTGTAAGCTCTTGGAAGATTGGCTATATCAGGGGTGTGTGACCTAATATGCAAATGAGTTTTTGCTCCAAAAAAAGCCCTGGGGCTGACAGTGGGGATGTGGAGGGCCTGATGAACACTCTCTTTATGTTCTTGGTGAGGAAGTCTTGTAAGGCTTCTGGCTTTGGTTCCAATATCAGGTACATGCACCCTACAGGTAGAGGCACCTCCGGCATCAAGTCAATGGCACAATCATACAGCTAGTGAGGGGGAAGTTGGTCAGTCCCCTTCTTCTCGAAGATGTTGGTGAAGTTGTTATATTTTTGAGGAAGTTGGGGGCCACTGGCTGGGGCGGTGGCTGCAAGGGTGGACAGGCAGTGGCCCAGTACAATTGTCATTGCCCATGACAGTGGGAATTCATGCTACCTCCTTCCCCCCATTTTGGTTGGACAGGCGACCCCAACCTTTTAGAGCTTGGAGGCAACTTTGGAATTCTGACACAGGATGGTGGTTACAATCACAAAATGGCTGCCATAGGAGGCAGAGCCTGCCACACAGAGGAAACTAAAGTGCATAGGAGAAGGGTGGTATTTAAAAAAATACACTGGAAATAAAACCAACATTATGGTAGCACCTGTCACTGAAATAATGTTGTTTTAATCTGCCCAGCCAATCAGATCTCTAGTGGACAATCAGAAGCCCTATTGGGCAAGTGCCCCACCTGGCTCCACTAAATTTCTAAAAACGCTTGGTGGGTGCCAGGAAATATGTCAGCAGGCACCATGGCATCCATGGGCACCATGTTGAGAACCCTTGGTTTAGGATTTAGGAACTGGTTCAGGATTTCTTCAATCCAAATCCAATTTATTGTGACATTGAATGTGAGAACTTAACAAATTAGAGTTTCCCCAGTAACTGGGATTCAAACTGTAGGATGACCCTGGTTACTGGAATAGAAACAAAGGACAATTTGTTAAGTAGTCCACATTAAGACTTCATAACAAATTGAACTTAAATGGAAGCTTTCCTAAATCAGGAAATTTTCAACTACAAGCCCTGTGTGTGAGAAGGGAAGAGAAGAATGTATGAGTCTGAGAAGACAAACTCCAGCTTATTGTGTTGTCTAAATGGAGTCCCTCAAATATATAAAGATGCATGTGTAGGAGTGGGTGGGTAGGGAAAGGTTAGAAGAAGTTATGCCTTCCACATTTTTAAAAACATATATCTATATCTGGCCTGCATTAGCAGCCAGACCCTCCTCATGGTCAGAGCATCCTGGGACAAGCACTACCATTAGCTCTCTTCTTCTGCATACACAAAATCACCTCTTTTTAAATTCTTGCTACTTAATGTCTTTAGCTTAGTGTTCCCTGTCTGGTCAAGCCTTCCTGGGTCCTCAATAGGGCCATTAGCAGTCATCAAGCCATGGCCCAAACCTTTGTTTCACTCTGGTTAAAGCAATAATCATGATTGTTCTCTAAAAGTTCCCCACTGAAAGGGACACACACACCTTCCCACTGCCTTGGGGCACAATTTACCTATAAAAAGAAGTCTCAGAAATCTGCTGTCTGTATGTGTGTTCCTGGTACCAGCCACATATACCCCTACTCTGTGGGCTTCCTTTTCTCTCCTTCACAAAATGAAATACTAGCCATTTCTCTCCAGCTCTGCTGCTTCTGTGGAACTTTCCAAGACTGGTAAATGTCACTCTGTTTCTAAAACACTGTTTTCTCACTCATCCCTGCGTTTTCCAGTTAGCTCTTGAATGTTGTATGTTTTGCTGAATGAACCTTTCTTTCCCCTCCTCATTTTCCTTGTTAATAAAAAGCTCTTTACGTTGGACAAATTATTTTGAGAATTCTCACAAGAACATTCCCTATCAACATAGACTCATAGAATCATAAAACTGGAAGGTACCTCCAGGATCATCTAGTCCAAACCCCTGCACAATGCAGGAAATTCACAAATACTGCTTTCTCCGTAAATTCACGAGATCCCCAGTCTCCCCAGTCTCTGTTTAAAAACCTCCAAAGAAGGAGAGCCCACCACCTCCCAAGGAAGCATGTTCCATTGAGGAACCACTCTGTCAGGAAGTTCTTCCTAATGTTGAGCCAGAAACTCTTTTGATTTAATTTTAACCTGTTGGTTCTGGTCCTACCTTCTGAGGCCACAGAAAACAATTCTGCACTATATGACACATAGGTGTTTAGATCCCAGTTGCCTCCTCTTGCACATTCTCTTTTTTTCTAATCCTTCCCAACTATAACCCCTTTGGGTAACATATATATTCAAAGTCTTACAATTTCACAGTTGTCAGATATTTATTATACTGAATACTCTCCTAAATGTATGTTTCTTGCTTAATACAAAAATATACTATTAAAAGAAATTATCTCACAAGGTCTGTAAAACAGGTCATGTTTTCTGAGAACCACAAATGTTTCCTTTGTTACTCTGTATTTACTTATCTCATCTTAGCTTGAACAGTGACAGAATGCCCAAACAGATTAAATATGAAGGCTGGGACTTTTTGAACAATTTGGCCTGATGAACTTTTTTTTGTACTCTGTTTTCCTTCAGCATTACCAGTGCTGTTTGTCTAGTTGGAAATTGAGCAAATATTGCAAAAATACCAGAAGTCTCCAGTGCTCACTGCTCCAAGGGAATTCAGACCAAGGAAGTGACATCCCTGGAACAGCTCACTTCAACAAGTGAACAGCAAGTAATTTTTAGGTTTTATTGATTACTTGTCAGTCATCTTGGATCCCAGGGTCAGGACAGGAGAATGGTGCCATAGAAATCCTAATATTAAATACACAATAAATGTATTCATAATTCTTTGTGTATACGCCTCTGTCTTATCGTTATAACAAGCAACACAAGCAACACTTACATGATCCTTCAGTGATTGTACTGGCTATGGAGCTCCCTCCAGTTGAACTGCACCGCCTGCTGTCTTTGAACTGTTTTCTTCGCTTGGCCCAACGGTCTGTTGCTTCTTCTTGGGAGCTCTCACTAGCTTTGATATCTTTTGAGTCTTTCTCATTGGAAAGTACTAGACTCTTGTCTTTTAAAGCTGCAGTTAATTATCACCATATTTAGTAACAGAATATATATATTTAAACATACTACAAGCCAAACTATCATTTACAGTTAATATTGTACCTTAGAATGGGGTTTGATCACATTATGTGAAGACAAGAATCACTGGAAAATTAAATAATGCTAAGAAAGGCAGCAGGAAAAGAAGGCCCAACATTAGTTGGATCAATTAAATAAAGGAAGCCATGGTCCTCAGTTTGCAAGACCTGAGCAACAGGACATTTTGGAGGCCATTAATTCATAGAGTTGCCATAAGTCAGAAGTGACTTGATGGCATTTAATATACACACAGGAGGTAATTGCAGTCCTACATGCATTTACTTATATGTAAGTCAACTAATAATAAGGGACTTTTTTCAATTCAATAAGGGAGGAGTAGCATAGACACACTACTTACAATATAGCAGATATTAACTTATTAACACTTCAAACACTTTTCAGCGTAATTCCTTGCACGTTTCATCATAGCAACACCTAATAATAAAGACCGCACTCTGCATGGGCACATACTTGCACTATTTTGGGCCATATCATCTTCTAGTAATTCTATAAAATGGTGTCTTCCTATTCTTTAAAAACATTTTTTATAACAATAATTCAAAAGCTTCATAAGAAATGACATGTTAACAAATGTACAAAATGAGTAAGAATGAAACATATAATTTGTTAATATCATGTAATTAATGTTCTACGCCTTTTGTCCTGCCAGCATTAAAAGCTATCAAAAGTACATCGTAGCAAAATTTGAATATAGCAGTTATAGCTAAATTCACAATAACTGAAATATGCTTTTTGCCTGATCTATAGTACTCCATGTTCATCTTGCAACCAATCTGTGTTCATGTCCTTATAAAAATCATCCACTCTTCAAACTGAGACTGATTTTCCACTAGCCTTATGCCGCTCTCACTCTCCTCCACAGGGCTTCCATCCGACTTCACACTATCTGCCCCAGGGCTGCAACTCGCTCTGTCTCTTTCATTCAGCAAACAAGATCCTCTAAAAACCAGTTTCTGTTTGCCACACGAAAAAGGTGAAGTTAGTTGCAGCTCCGGGGCAGATAGTGTGAAATTTGACAGAAGCCCTGGTGGAGAAGAGGAGTGTGAGAGCGGAATAAGGCTAGTGGAAAATCAGTCTGAGTCAATACAAAAGGTACAGGTAGTCCCCTGTGCAAGCACCAGTCGTTTCCAACTCTGGGGTGACGTTGTTTTCACAGTGTTTTCACGGCAGACTTTTTATGGGGTGGTTTGCCATTGCCTTCCCCAGTCATCTACACTTTCCCCCCAGAAAGCTGGGTACTCATTTTACCGACCCCGGAAGGATGGAAAGCTGAGTCAACCTGGAGCTGGCTACCTGAACCAGCTTCCGCTGGGATTGAACTCAGGTTGTGAGCAGAGAGCTCCAACTGCAGTACTGCAGCTTTACCACTCTGTGCCACGGGGCTTTCTCTGAGTCAATATAATTGCATAAATATGAAAACTTAACAACTGAATAACATTTATTAAGGTTTTTGTAATTGCCTTTAAAGAACTGCCTTTCTTCAACTTTTTCTTTCGCTTTTTCAGTTTCAGTGGGTTGTAGGCTTATTCTCCCACCTCCTTCTTTCCTGTCTCAACCCTTTGTATGCAACACTGTCATGTCCCCTGAATTGAATGGGAATGTTCCATGAGCACAATGGAGCTCCACAGTTGCAAAGAATTATTGGAACCCCAGCTAGGGTTGCCAGCTCCAATTTGGACAAGTCCTGGAAATCTGGGGGTAGAGCCTGGGGAAGGTGGTATTTGCAGAGGGCAGGGATGTCAACAAGGTAATTTGGGGAGGGGATGGTACTCAACAAGGTATAATGCCATAGAGTTTACCCTCCAAAACAGCCATTTTCACTGCAGGAACCTGTCTCTGCCGTCTGGAGATCAGTTGTAATTCAGAGAGATCTCCAGGCCCCACATGGAGGCTGACAAGTCTAATCCCTGCAGTCTGCAAATGAATTGTTCTGTGTTACAGAGGATTCTGTGATGCATTCTAGGTTGTACTTATTTTCTCTAGCTGCTATTTAGGCCTGTTGAGCTATTACCATTATCCTTTGTGAAATGAACAAACAATGCCACTGAAGAGGAAGCTAGACATGGTGGGAAGATTGGACTAAGGGGGTGGGATATCCTTTTGCCCAACTCCATGGGGTACTGCTGGAAATGCAAGATAGTCAAGAACATATCTGGCACACTCCTGTTGCTGGACATTTCAAGGCAAGATCAGCAACCTGTATTTTAGGAAAAAAATTGCTCTCCATTACAGACTAGAGTTTACTTTCAAGTTCCAGCACTTAGATGAAAACCTTTCTTCAGGCATCTTGTTTCTATTGTACTACTGGCATTTTATGACATTTTGAATTATAGAGCTTGCCATTAAATTTTAAGTAATATCAAGTAAAGATATTAAAACTAAGGCCTGTTTGCAGGGAGCTAGGGTTGCCAAGTCCAATTAAAGAAAAATCTGGGGACTTTGGGGGTGGAGCCAGGAGACATTGGGGGTGGAGCCAAGAACAAGGATGTGACAAGCATAATTGAACTCCAAGGGAGTTCTTGCCATCACATTTAAAGAGACAGCACACCTTTTAAAATGCCTTTCTTCCATAGGAAATAATTAAGGATAGGGGCACCATATTTTGGGGCTCATAGAATTGGACCCTCTGGTCCAATCGTTTTGAAACTTGGGGGGTATTTTGGGGAGAGGCACTAGATGCTATACTAAAAAGTTGGTGCCTCTACCTCAAAAAATAGCCCCCCCCAGAGCCCCCAATACCCACGGATCAATTTCCTATTATTCCCTATGGGAATCGTTCTCCATAGGGAATAATAGAGTGCCTAGTAGACATTTCCCTCCCCCCCACGCTTTCTAAAGGGGGGGAGGGCCTCCAAACTAGGGAATCCCCTGCCCCCTCCCTCTCATACACACACACTTACCAGATCTTCCTCCGGACAACTCTACTTCCTGTGAAAACGAAAGCAAAAGAAAGGGAGGGGCCGTTCTCAGAAGCCCTTTCTGCTTCCTGCCCAGCCTTAAAGGGGCAGACATTTTGCAAACGGCTCAGGAGCTCTACAACATGAAGCCTAAAGGTATGTTCTCCCCCCCCTCCACCCCCACCCCCGCTTCCAGAGTTTTGAAGAGCGGGAGATGAGGCTGCGAACCCAGAAGTCTCCCGCCAGAGTGGGAGGTTTGGGAAGCCTACAGGGAGCACAATGCCTGAAATACAAACCCAATCTGTTAGATGAAGCAATGAATATATGGTCCATATATATGTCAGCAGACAGCATCATAAACTTTTCCCTTGATTAATAAGATAGAGTTATTAGAGGGAACTAGATTTTACCAACCTGTGTGGTGGTTTGGAATTTGGAGGGATAAGGCTTTGTTTAAATTCTGATTTATATCTGTATTCACTTCACTTTGTTCCTCAGATTTTTCAAAGCTGGGTTTGTGTAACTCCTGCACTGGATGGGCTGCTGAATATGCTTCAAAATTATCATACGTTTTTTTAATGTCTTGTTCCCTAAAAAGTGGCTCTTTAGCTTCTGTGAAGAAAGTACCAGCAAAAATCTCCTCATCTTCTGAAGCGCTAGATATAGCAGCACTCAGAGTAGAATCCTCTTCGCAGCTAGGATCTTCATGAATGTTTTCAGACATCTCCTGAACTTCAACAGAACTCTGTAGTTCAGTACATAGACCTGGTTCATCAGCATCCAATAGTGATGACAGAGATGTCTTCTCCCTTATGGTGCAAGGCAATATGGGCTCCTTTTTCAGTGCAATGCCAAAGGAGTCTGTTATGGTCTTGCTGTCACCTTGAAGTATGAGACTTCGTTCTAATTCTCCAGCTATTATAGCCATCACAGAACCCATCTTTTTCTTTCTTATTAATTCAGACTCTGCAGTAAGACTGGTATTAGAATGCATGAGTAAATGCTTTTTTTGGAGGCATTTTTTAGTTTCATTATCAGAACTGGCATTATTGTTGGTATCATCATTTGATGGGTTATTATTGGAAAATGAGGGACCTTGACTGAAAGATGGATCAGTCTGTAACTCTACGCATTCTTGATCTTTTTGGTGATTGTTCTTTAGAGCCTCACCACCTGCGTCTATTTCTCTAAACTCAGAGTCTTCCTCCCACATGTCTAGGCTCCTTGGAAGCTCAGTGGATCTAGGTTTTTCTTTTTGTTCATCATTGGAATTGACAGTGGAATGAAAATTCTCCATTGCCATCCGGTCCATTTCTCTACAATTCCCCATATATTCTACATAGCGATCTGCAAAAAAAGCACTACCTAGGTTTCCTTCCAGTTCAGCATGGTATACAGTCATGTTGTGGTCATATGAGGTGAAGGCATAGCAGCATGAAGATTTAAGATGTCCAAGATTACTGAACAATGAAGTGAAGCTTGAGCTAAGTTCTGTACAGCTAGTAGGTGTATGGACACTCCTGCGGTAAACATTTGTAGCTTTGGCTGGCTTGGACCGGACTTTTAAGGATAGAGATGGCATAGAGTAAAACCCTGAGTCTCTCCTGGGGTGAATTGATGACACTATATCGATATAGGTGGCTGGGAAAGAATTTCTCCTATTTTTTGATTCCATACTTGAAACAAGCATAATGCTCCTTGTATCCACTAGGCTATTGTTCCTTATTTGAAGGATATCATTCATCTCATGTTTTTTACCAAAACATGTTTCTGTGGAAGTGTAACCTGCTGGAGTAGGTTCCTCAGCATAGCTAAACTCTGAAAAAATGATGTCTTTAGAGAAATCTTTTCCATTAGCACATACCTCCCTTTGGGAATCTTTCTCCTGAGAGAAACCACTTCCTTCCCCACTATATAAGGCAGCTGAGAATATGTCAGATACATTTGTACCACCTGCTGTAGGTAAGGACATAACCTCAGTTACATTTTCAAAGCAGCTTTCCTCAGAATCAGCAAATTCAGGTGGTGGAGGAATAAGTGCATACCAGTCTGGGTATGTGTAACTTGTAAAAGCGTCTTCCTTTTCTTGAAAGCTGAAATCTGACTCAGTATCTGACTGGCAATACACCTCTGTTGCAGAGCAATCTGTGTCACTGGCAAATGTATTGCCATACTTTGGGCTGCTGATTTGATCACATTTCTTTGGTTCATCACCATGCTCTACACTGACCATTAGTTTCTGCTTTTTGCTGATGTATTTTACCTTTGTTTCCTTTCCTACAACGCTAACTTTAATTGAGGGGTTCTGGTTGCTATCAATTTGGATGGTGTATTTAATGGGTGTCTCATATTTTCCAAAAAGATCAGTTGGTGGACTTGGCCTCTTGTGCCACTTACAATAGTGGCCTTTATGATAACGTCTCTTCTTGTAGCATTTCCGTTTTCCAACCTCATAGTCTGTTGCAGTGTCAGATTTTTTCTTCACTTCCACTTTCATGCTGAAGGACTCACATTTCACTTCTGCAATTAGTCCATTCTGTGAGCGAAGGGAATCCACAAGATCTAAGCATTGCAGTGTGATTGTTCCAGTGGTTGAGGCACCTGATTCATCCATCTTTACCACTTCTGACTGAGGAAAAAAGGCGAATGAAAGGCAACCATTTTCTTGTTGCCCTTCTTTTTCACTGTCTGATATATTATCTTGTTCTTTATTTTCAATAACATCTGAAAATTTCTTCTTTCCAGTCTCTAATGTGCAGAAGTGCTGGTTTCTATTTTTATCAGATGGTTTCATCTCTACTGGGTTGTAAATGTTAGTTTTTGTTATGTCTTCATCTGCTCCATTATCAACACCTTTATGGTTTTGCTGACATCTGTAGAAGACTGGAAAATGTGCATCTGAAGAGTAAAAACGAAGGAAGGAAGGAATGTTATGGTAGTTTAATAATAAACAGCACACTGAAATTTAGGCTAGTGGTTGAGTATAGTCCCCCACCCCATATGAAAGTTATTTGAAAGAAAGCTTGTTGCTTGTTGTGTGTATTTTTTGTCTCTATTAAGCAGATAGTGTTTTTAAAAAAACAAACAAAAACAAAACCTGTTTGACCAGGAAAGTTGGGGAGGACTGTCTCAAAATACATTCACTTCTCTCAAAAACTGTTGCCCTTTTCTGCATTACTGCAAACTCATGAAATAGCTTCCACAAAGTGCATCAATATTCTGAAGGATTTATTTTTAGAAAGGGTGTGTATATTTATAAATATAAATGCGTGCAACAGTTAATATAGTCTTCCTATAGCACAGCCTACTGTATGGTTCGTGCTTATTTATGCTCAGCTGCTTCCACTAGTCAAGTTGACCATCGTTTGTCATAGCTAGCTGCAGCTGTGTTGTCCACATCCTTCCCCTATGAATTTATCAATAATAACTAAGTTGTCATTAAAATGCTCAGGTGTGGAGTTTCCCATATGGGTGGGGGAAGATTATTATGGTTAGATAACAATACAGTAATTTGGAAAGGCCTCTGATGATCTGTCATTCTTGTCTTTTCACTGAGTATTCACTTTCCTTTTTAGTATGGAGCTGAACAATCAATGTAATTTGACATGGCTGCAGATTCAGCAAAATCACCCGAGTCCTCATTCTCAGAAATGAACAAATGTAGGAATTAATTGATTTAACTGAGGTTATGGGTGTTAGAATCATAGTGGTATTGCATCTCTCTCTTAAGCTGCAATTATGGTTTCTCAAGGAAAAAATATGTTAAAAATGTAAATATCACAGGGGAAAAAATGTCCTAACTAATCATTTGGGAGCCTGTACCAGACAATTTAAATATCTGTGCAGCGCAGCAAGTGCAAAGGCATGTAGCATTATTTTGATTACATCATCAATTTTCTTGCTGATCCTTTATGTTTTTCTAATAGGAGCTCATACCAGGTCCAAATATTGGTAAACTTTAATTGCATTAGATTTTTTGTTTATCTTTGACAGCAAATTAAAACAGTTCCTGAAATTCTAGATTTATTGCCATTTAGCAGAGCTTAAGAGTTAAGTTTGGCCTTCTAATCTTGCTTTAAACATGATTCTGAGCACATCTCAGGTGTAATTTTAGATGCACTTGTTTGATTACCCCATAAATAGTTAAGAACCAATCATTTATCCAGATGATGACCACATGTGTAACTTAAGGAAGCTTTAGAATAAGATTGCTATTTTTTTAAAAAAATGTGTTGTGATAAGCAGATCATATTTCTCTTGGTGAAACTCTCAGAATAGATTAGGTGAGATTTATCTGTGTGTGTGAATGAGAAACGGGTTTATAGAAAAATTCAGGGCTTTTTTGTAGGAAAAAGCCCAGCAGGAACTCATTTGCATATTAGGCCACACCCCTGATTGCACCATTGTTTCACACAGGGCTTTTTAAAAAGAAGCCCAGAAGGGACTCATTTGCATATTAGGCCCCACCTCCTGATGCCAAGCCAGCTGGAACTGCATTCTTGTGCATTCCTGCTAAAAAAAAAAAAAGTCCTAGAAAAATTCTTAAAAGCGGTTTATGACAACAATCTGAAACCTGGTTTGCTTTAAATTTTACTTACTCTAATATGGTTGAGAAATGGTTGGAGTTTTGATAATTTCAGAACTTGATTTTGCATTAGCTATAGGATTATATTTCACATGCTTGTATTTCCTATTTAAAAGAACTATTTCAATAAATTCATCTATTAATTTATATTTATTTATTTACATTATTTGTAGTCCACCTTTCACACAGGAACTCAAGACAGGTTACACAGAGTGAGTCAATACAGTCATATAAAAATAGGACATTCAATAACCAATGCATTAGGATTTTAGAGGTCTGGAACCAACAGAAAGAACTGAAGCATAACATAAGTATTCACATGGCACATTAAGCTGTGAGGACTCTGCCCCCTCCTCCAGTGGAGACCTTCTTGGATAGTAGTCATCTTTTATTTTGGACATAGTTGTCTTAATAGGCATACTCTTTTACAGCCTAAGTGCCAGGGAATCTAATACTTAAGGAGTTTCATAAAGGTACCTTGGTTCAGTCATGACATTGGAAGATCTCAAGAAAGAAGAGGAAGGGTGTACTGGAATTTTTATTTTTATTTTTTAAAAAGTTATTCCCCTTCCCCCCTTGTTCCATGACATATCTTGCTCAAGAACAACAACAACAACAAAACTTTCAGTGCTAAGAACAAATACCCAGTACATCCTGACCAATCTTGAAGAGTCTGTTCAGCTCCAATATATGCCTAATAGAATTCTGTCCCTTGCTCCAAGGAATGCTTTGGTCCCGCAAATAAGACAGGCCAACAAGGCCATGATGGACTGAATATGATACCTTAAACTGAGCCTGGTAACAGATGGAAAGCCAGTGGAGTGTCTGGAAAATTAGAATAGTATGCATGCTAGTGCCTGTTAATACTTGAGCCACAGTATTCTGGACCAGCTGGAGTTTCTGAGTTGATTTTGAGGGAAGACGAATGTATAATACATTACAGTTGTCCAGTCTCAATGTTACTCTGGCATGGATCCAGGTTGGCAGGTCAGTCGAATCAAGGTAAGGGGCCGTTTTACAAGCTAGACTGAGTTAGCATAAAGTCTTTTTTGCAACAGCATAAAACAGCATTAATCACCAGTAACAAAGCTGGATCCAGTACAACCCCAGTGCTTTTAACTGAGCCAGCAAGGATCAATTGAACTCCATCAAAAGTGGGGAGAACAATATCTTTGAAGATCTCCACCTTCCCAACCAGCATTACCTCTGTCTTTTCAGGGTTTAGTTTCAATTTGTTCACTTTAAGGCAGTTAATGACCACAGCCAGGCAGCAATTCAGGACAGGACCTCTTCTGCATCATCAGGGGATTTGGGTAAAGATATATGCTGCTGAGCATCATCAGCATATTGATGACAATCAATCCCAAAGCTACAAATGGTTTGTCCTAAGGGCCTTATGTCAAGATTTAAACAAATGGGGGATAGAACTGTGCTTTGTGACATCCCACAAGATAGATCACGTATCAATGACAACTGGTTTCCAATTGCAACCCTTTGAGTCCAATCCATTAAGAGTGATTTGAACCAGATGTCCCCTGATACCTACGTCTGCCTCCAGGTACCTCAAAAAGATAACATGATCTATTGTACAGAAGACTGTAGATAAATAAGAGCAACACAGAGGCTGGCCTTCATCTACACTCAAATGGAGGTCATCAACTAAAGTTAACAAAACTGTCTCTGTCCCAATCACAATTAATTCATTTCTGTTATCAAAAAAAATGAAAGGTTGCAAACAATATTTAATTTGATAGATCCTAGAGATATCTGGAACAACTTGGCTAGTGTGGGGCATTGTCTTGGGTCTCACACTCTATTGCCATTGGGGGGCTAGGAAATACAAAGTTGAACTAAGACACCAGTGGGAGGAGGTACGAGAGTTATGTAGACTGGGTGGGGAGAGCAGCCAGCCACCTTTGCTCAAGCTGCCATAGAGGCAGACCCTTTCAGTGACCCCTCCTTTTCATGGCTTTTCCATTGCAAAAGGACAGGTGCTTATGTGTCTAACTTATTCCTGCTTGGCTACCTCCTCCGGAGACGGATCAGACAAACTGGTTCTCTTTGTGTTCATTGTTTCATAATTGCACACAAAGGAACTTAAGAGAGTTC
This sequence comes from Heteronotia binoei, assembly GCF_032191835.1. Classification (NCBI taxonomy): domain Eukaryota; kingdom Metazoa; phylum Chordata; class Lepidosauria; order Squamata; family Gekkonidae; genus Heteronotia; species Heteronotia binoei. The sequence goes on along the minus strand of NC_083226.1, from coordinate 112,415,517 downwards.
TTCATTTAGCATTGTGATTGCCAGATACTGCCCTCCAATTCCCAGTTGGCCTTCTTCAGAACTCTGCAACTGCTGCAAGCCTCCCTTGTGTTGTCTTTGGCAGGGTACTGACTGCTCCAGACTTGCTGTGGGCCACTGAGAGAGACTGAGCTAGTCCTGCTGTGCCCAGAGGCCTGCTTGTACTACCTGAAGGGAGAGGGAACTCGCCCGTTCTGCAGCTATTGGGCAAGCAAGTCACTTTTGTCCTCAGCCAGGCTCAGAGCCTGCCAGGAGGCTTCCCTCTTCCAACTGCTCTGTCCCTTTGTCTTTTGGCTCTCCCAAACACAGTGAATGTGTGAGAGAGCAACTGAGATAGAGCTCTTTTCCCTAAGCTTAACTTGTTGCTTTCCTTTTCCCTTTGGAGACTTTTTTTAAAAAGACAAAAAAGGTAGTGCAGCCAGGAATGGCAAGGCCTAACAACTACATCACCATCTTTGCCACAGACCCCCTCTTCTAAGCAGGTTAACTTTTAGGCAGGTTGCTGTATTTTAAATGTTAAAGTCCTTGCAAATCAACTCTTGAAAATTACATGAACAAGATGAGGAAAACATGGGTGTGTGATGGGTTCACAAGGATATAATTTGTATTTTGAGTAATAGCAGTGCTCCAATTGTGGGCGTGCATAGAGGATAATATTCCTTGTTCAGCGTAGCCTAATGTTTAATAATAATAATAATAATAATAATAATAATAATAATAATAATAATAATAATAATAATAATATTTTATTTTTATATCCCGCCCTCCCCGCTAGGCGGGCTCAGGGCGGCTAACAGACATGGGAGTCCCATGATTCACATTAAACAATATAACAGACATGGGAGTCCCATGATTCACATAAAACATAGCAATTTAAGCATTAATTACAAATAAGTTATTTAAAATACATAAAACATATAAAATAGGTGCTAAAATGATATAGTCCTGATGTATATAAGATGGCCAGGTATCTGTTCGTTCGTTAATCAGGTTCTGTCTCAAATACCACAAGATGTCTCAAATGCCAACTGAAAAAGAAATGTTTTGCAAGCCGCTCTTCTTTCTTTCTTCCTCCCCCCCCCCAAACAGCCCTATTCTTCACCTGTAAAGGACTAGAAGAAGAAGAAGAAGATATTGGATTTATATCCCGCCCTCCACTCCGAAGAGTCTCAGAGCGGCTCACAATCTCCTTTATCTCCCTCCCCCACAACAGACACCCTGTGAGATGGGTGGGGCTGGAGAGGGCTCTCATAGCAGCTGCCCTTTCAAGGACAACCTCTGCCAGAGCTATGGCTGACCCAAGGCCATTCCAGCAGGTGCAAGTGGAGGAGTGGGGAATCAAACCCGGTTCTCCCAGATAAGAGTCCGCACACTTAACCACTACACCAAACTGGCTCTCCAAACACCAAACTAGGCAAGCTAATGGGTCACTCCAAGTCCTTTACAATGACACCCTGGCAAACACCAAGCTGGGGCACAGAGGAAACATCTGCAGTGACCCTGGAAGGATCCAAGGCACCTGCTTGGTGTAGATCCCAATATAAATATAAATAGATCCACCTGGATCTCCATGGGGCAGCACAGAATAAAATGTGACCTCCTTCCACTCCTACAAGGCCCAAGGCAGGGGGCGGAAAAAGTGCTGCTATAGCCCACGTTGGACCCTATATAGCAGTGGCTAGTCGGGTGCCCAGGCAGCCACTTGGGTCACATCGCAGTGAATCAGCCCAAGAAAAGTGTATCTGTTCCTTGACTGAAAAGAGCCAGATGATTTTACTTTATTTCTTAGCACTGGGATGTTACTTGCACAGTTCACTGTTTGAGTGGCTAGCCTTCTGGAGAAGAAACTATGGTAACTCCAGACTTGTAAACAAAAACTCCAGTTTTTGTTTAAAACACTATAGACTTTTGCACATTATTTTTGGATAGTCATTCTTCCACAGCTTTGAGTTGTCATATTAGAATAATTATTCTCTGAACAAACAAATCTTTTTTTCCTTCTGCCCTCAAGATAATTCTTGCAGCACTTTCTTAGTCATATTGACTTTTCTATTGGGTAAAAAGCTGATCAAAAATACTTTAATTGCTGATTAAAATAACACATGGCTTGGGAGCTTAAAAGTTGCAGTTCTGGCCCTGTTTGAGAAGAATATTAGGCTCATACAATGGTTTTAAAGAGAGATTGAGAGGTCACTAATTGACAGTACTGCAAGAGTAAAATGTGTATAATGTCAGATTATATAGAAAAGGGTTGCTGTGGAGCAGTCAAGATGTACTTTTTTTAGAGGTGTTGATAGAAAGTTTTTAGTTCCATCACTTGTGTTGACATGATACTTGGAGAAACATTTTTGTTTTAAAAGATGGAACACTTAACTGTCGAATGATGAAAAGGTGATCTGCTGGGTGTTTTTCATTGTTAAGTCTTAATAGCAGCTTCACAGCAGAAAGCAATATATACTCTTGAATGTACAGCCACCTCAAAAAGCAGCTCAGTTTAAAATGGGCATAAATACAGTTCTGGACAAATCACAGTGGAACTCATAATTCCTATGGGTCAAAAAGCTACACTAAAACTTATCCCCCACTCCCAAGAATGTCTCCTTCCCAAAAGAAATCACTTTTTATAGCTATGCAATATCCCAAGGAAGGTTAAATACACAAATACTCCAGAATCTATCACTGCATTTTCTGAGATGCAGACAATCTCGAGTGAAATAGGTACAAGGATTACAGCCCAAAGGTTAAACAGATCCAGATCAAAGTAAAAGCTTTGTGATTTCACTTTTTAGCAATCTTGAGATATTCAGTACCCAACAATCAATTCTAGTTAGTGTCTCTATACCTGAGGCTGGATAGAGGTATAGGGATAGATCCAGTATGTCTCAATGACAGTCTTTTGTGGCTTGGCTTTAGCATTTTAGAATATCAGTTCCCAACCTTTTCCATATGCTGACCCACAAATCCAGATTTACTTGGTATGGTGACCCATCAGAGCTGGTCCAAAGTTTTTTCTGGCACCCTTGAACTATGTCTATAGCACCCATCTTGTCCAGTTTGCCATTTTCTATAGCAGCTGAATGGATGTTTTTGAGATGCCAACAAACACTGCAGGGTACAGCTACACTCAAGCTTCTCCATTATTCCTTCTAATCCTTTTTAAGATTCTAAGAAAGTCACTGTAGTAAACCATCAGGACACGGTGGTGTTGAGCGTGTGTGAATGCTGTAGAGTGTGAGAGAAATCTGAGTTCTGTGTGGAAGTTATTAGCCTAAGTGGCAAGTGAGAAAATAAACTATGTTTATGTTTAAGAAAAAACAACTGTTTTGAGTAAAGATCCCCTTTTTAACTTCAAAGCTATTGCCATGTGCCGATTATTCTGTCGTTCTACTTTTTATAATTAACCTATCGTTCTTTAGACCAACTAAGAATTCTAAGGCAAGAGCCTTTGATGGCAGCAAAAATAAGTAGGAAAGGCAAGGAAACAGCATAATATGTGTCACCTCAGAACACTACAGAGAAGTGCCTTTTCAAAAGTTGCTTTTTTTATGCTTTTTGGAACAAAGAGTCACAGGGGAAAAAAAGTGAAATAATTACATCAGCCATTTTACTATTAGAAGATATGGTAAGATCCTGCTGATGTGACTTTGGCATCTGGCTTGACTGTGTTTGTACTCATTCCTAGCAGGATTTTTCCAAATATATTGATGGATATTAGCTTATTGCCCTCAACAATTTTGGGGTGGGTGGGTACAGTTACCTCAGTGTACACTGTTGATCAAAACTATGCAGAGATCTGGAGTTACAGTCTTTCTGTACACTTGAAAGATGCAGCAGTAGAAGGACACAAGAGATTAGTCTGGAAAACCTATTTCACCTTACATATGCAGTTTTGGCTATACACTCTATTGGAATTTACAATATTTCTTACTCTGTCCAGAAACATGAGAAGATGCTTGTGTCACAGACTGTGTAGAACGGAGCCTCCTGCTGTCCGCCCCGTTGCAGCGTGGCTGCAGGGGAGATTCCCCCCCCCCGGAGGGAGAGCGGGCACTTCGGCGTGCTTTCGGGCGCGTCTGGTGGGGGTGGGGCTTCAGCGCTTGGCTCGAAGCCTCCGCTCCCCGTCTCTTCAGTCCGCTCTTGGTGCTCGGAGTAAAGGGATCGTGCTTTCACGCTCCTGGCTTGCACCTGGGTGGATTAGGCCTGGAGAGGTCATTGTCATTCGAGATTTGGAGCGTTGGTCGTAAGAGCGTCGTAAGATTCGACATAGTGGCTTTCTTCCCCTCAATTGTCAGCCTGAGTATATGGGCTGGTGGCCTTGAGCTGCAGCCCATCGTGGGTGCTTCAAGTGGGGGAGGGGTTGCTGTGGTGCTTCAGGGGGGCGCTTGGAGGTTGCCTGGTTTCTTCAAGGGCATCAATTTTCCCAACACTTGCTGTCACCCCTTTTTTGTTAGGTAATTGTGGAGCCTCTCTTTTGTGGCCTTGGCGGCCATTTTAAGTGAGACTGAGGTAGTTGTCAGGGGGTGGTGCGGTTCGGCCATTTTTAGGCACTAGGGTAGTTGTTCTTTCTGGTGCTTGGCGGCCATTTTTTGTTGGTTCTTCCTCATCATCCCTTGTCCTTGGTGGCCATTTTAGGACCTAGTGAGGTGGCGGCCATTTTAAGGTGTAGTGGGGTGGCGGCCATTTTAAGGTTTAGTGGGGCGGCGGCCATTTTAGACATAAGCTTTGCCCCCCTTTTTTCTATTAAGATAATTGAAGGTTTTTTGGTGGGTTTTGGTGACTCACCCTTTGGCTCAGAATGGTTTGCTGCTTTACGGCAGTCCATTCTCCCTTTAATTTTGACTTGTGCTGTGCTCTTTAGTGAGCATGTCGGGGCAAAAAGATGGTGGAAAATCAAAGGGGAAGCAGCCTGCCCGTAAGGCTCTTAAGCCGCCCCCGAAGCATCCTCTGCCCCCCTTGTCCTCTGATGAGGAGGGAGAGGATGAAGTGAACGCAGACATTTTTCAGAGGCTGCAGGCCCTGGAGCAGGCATCGGGGTTTCCACCTTCTCAGATGCAGGCAGATATACTGACCTGTTTGTCTATTTTGGAGGGCAGGTCTGCTGCGGCTACTAATGGAGGAGCGGTGGGACTTGTTGGCTCTGATGTTGGAGCGGGCCTGTCGTCCGGTGTGGTTGGTGCCGGGTCAACGTTGGTGCCTACTTTACCTCATGGTAAGTCGGGGGATGGCTCTCTGCCTTACACTGGGCCTGTGTGGCCCTGGGGGGCGTGAGGATCTGCTGCTCATAACGGGGCTGGTGCTACGTCAGGTAGTTCAGGGTCTCTTTCAACTTTGGGTTTGGGGCAGCAGAACAATTGGATGTGGCCGCAGGGTCAGTTCGGTCCATTTGGTAATTGGCCCGGGGTGGGGCAGCAGGGGTCTGCGGCGGCTTTGTCAGGCGGATGGGGTTTACCATCTCCTTACGGGGTGTTCCCCTTTGGCGCTATGCCTTTTGGCAAGGTTGCCTTACCTTTGGGCGATCACCTGCTGCCTGCCATGAGGGAAAAAAAATATTAAAAGGGGAATATGTTGACATATTCTCCCTTTTATTTAGAGAATTAGAAAAGAAGGAGCTGGATGATAAAGAGGAGAAGCTTAGGAAGAGGAAGGTTGATTGGATCTGGGCCAATTGGCTTCCGGGCTTTTTAATATATGCGGGAGTGATAGCGCGTGTGCAGCCCTGGCGGGCCACTGCGTTGATTCAATATATGGACATCATATACAAGGGGTATACGATGTTCAGTGGCCTGGCCTGGATCCAATACGACCAGGAGTTCAGAATGAGGGCAGCTTTGTACCCTTCACTCCCTTGGGATCGGATTCACCAATAATTGTGGCTGCAGGTGATGTCACCTGCTCAGCCCAGTTTGGGGGACCGATCTGACAGTGGTCACCTTGTATCTAAGGGTTCCTCTTCTCCCTCCAGTGCATCATCATCCTCCCGCAGTTCTGCGGGGCAGGCGGTTCAACCCCGCTCGCTTTGCTGGGACTTTGGGTCGCAGGGGACGTGCAGTCGTAAAGCTTGCCAGTTCAAGCACGAATGCCCCCTGTGTGCTGGCCCACACTCGTTCAACAACTGCCCGAGAGTCCGGCCACACAAGGGTCAGAAAAGATCAGGTGGGGGTTCTTCTCAAACTGGAAAAGGGCCCCAAGTGGGTCCTCTTGAGCAACGGCTTCATATGTACCCACGTAGGGAGGACAGTTTATATTTGTTTAATGGTTTTACGTTAGGTTTTAGAATTCCTTTTCAAGGTTCTTGGGTACCATCTTGGTCCCGGAACCTCAGTTCAGTTAAGGGTTTAGAGCACATAGTTGAGACTAAAATTGCCAAGGAGTTGGCGGAGGGCCGGATTTTGGGCCCATTCGCTAGTCCTCCAGTGGTTAACCTTAGGGTTTCCCCGTTGGGGGTGGTGCCAAAGAAGGCGCCTGGTGAATTTCGTTTGATTCACCATCTTTCTTACCCCAGGAGTTCCTCTGTTAATGATGGCATACCTGAGGAGCTATGCTTCGTTAGGTACACTTCTTTTGATCAGGCCGTGGGCGTCGTTCGACGCTGTGGTCAGGGGGCTGAGTTGGCGAAATGCGATATTAAATCTGCATTTCGCCTTCTCCCTGTCCACCTGGATGATTTCGAGCTTTTGGGTTTCTTGTTTGCAGGGCATTGCCTATGGGTTGCTCTGTATCATGTGCTGCTTTCGAGTGTTTCAGCACCTTTTGGGAATGGGCTGTGCACGAGAAAGTGGATTTACAGGATGTCGTTCATTATTTGGACGACCACCTGTTCATGGGCCCTGTGGGTTCTGGATGCTGCGCTCAATTGTTAGCCAGCTTTATTGAGTTGGCCACTGAGTTGGGTGTGCCATTGGCTAAGGAAAAAACCAAGGGCCCGGCCCATTGTCTTGTGTTTTTGGGGATCGAGCTGGATACTTTAAAGCAGTCATCCAGGATTCCTTGTCAGAAGCTTGAGGACTTGAAGGAGAGGATTAGTTCTTTCCTTCGCAAAAAGAAGGTTGCGCTTCTTGAGCTGCAGCAGTTGGTTGGGCATCTTAACTTTGCCTGCAAAGTGGTTGCCCCGGGTAGGCCTTTTCTTCGCAGGTTCTATGACGGGCCTTCGCTTGCCCCAGCACAGGACCAGGGTTACTAGCAGCATGAAGGAGGACCTGCAGATGTGGCAGGAGTTTTTGGAATCCTTTAATGGGATTTCTTTTTGGAGAGAGGACATGAGGCTTGAGGCGGAGCTTCAGGTCATGTCTGATGCTGCTGGGTCATTGGGTTTTGGGGTCTACTTCCATGGACACTGGTGCATGGAAGTGTGGCCAGAGTCATGGGTGCAGGCTGGTTTGAGCCGGGATCTCACGTTTTTGGAATTTTTTCCCATTTTGGTTGCGGTTTGGATGTGGGGGAGCGATATGGTCAATCGCACTGTTCATTTTTGGTGTGATAACATGGCGATTGTTCATGTTATTAATTCCCTTTCATCCAAATCACAACGGGTTATGAGGTTGGTGAGGGCCTTCACTCTGCGTTGCCTACGGCTTAACATTTTGTTTTTGGGCAAGCATGTTCCTGGGGTGAATAATGGGGTGGCTGACGCTCTCTCTCCTAAACAGATGGAGAGGTTTCGTCAGCTGGCCCCAGACGCCGATCTGGATGCGGCGCCAATGCCCCAGGAGCTATGGCTGATTGGAGAGCCTAGGCCTGCAGAGCGATAGGCTTAGCAATTGCGCCTAGCACCAGGAAGTCTTACGAACGTGCTGTACGGCAGTTTGAGGACTTTAGGGCTGAGGTAGGGTATCGCATTGTTTGGCCCCACCCAGTGGAGCAGTTGCTCCATCATTGTGTTTCCTTAAGAGGTAAGGGGCTGGCCGTGTTATCAATTCGGGGACGCATGTCTGAGCTGGCCTTCGCTAGCTAGCAAAGCGTTGGGTATAAGGAGGAGACAGCAGATTTTTGTATTCGAAAGATGCTGGAAGGGTGGTCCAGAGAGGTTTGGCCTAAGCCTGATACCAGGAACCCTACGTCTCCTGAGATTCTTAAGGGTTTGAAGGGGGTTTGGAGCGCAGTTTGTGCATCTCATTCGAGGCTGTTTTGTTTCACGCAGCCTCTTTGGTGGCCTTCTTTGGGGCGCTGAGGGTTAGTGAATTAGTGGCAAGCTCCAAGAGTGATGTTTCAGGTAGGGCGTTGTCACTGAGGGATATTAAGTTATCCAGGGGTAAGGTGGTTCTTACCATCCGGCGATTCAAGACGGATCAAGAGGGCATGGGGACTGTGTTGGAGTTGGGTCCATGTTTGGAAGCGGAGCTTTGCCCAGTTTTCGCATTGGCCGACTATTTGGCCGTGCAGGGAGGCTGCGAAGGGTTGTTGTTTTGTCATTTTGGAGGTAGCCCTCTGACAAGACATCAATTTTGGGCCATGACGTCCAGGGCTTTAGCCTTGTTGGGGTTGTCTGGAGTGAGGTTTGGTACCCATTCCTTTAGAATCGGCGCAGCCTTTACGGCTGCTGCCTTGGGTTATCCTACTTCGTCCATCCAGCACCTTGGCCGTTGGCGGTCTCAGGCTTACAAAGGTTATATTCACCCTTTGCTCCACTAGTAGTTGGTGATTAGGAGCTGGGGGTAGTTTAAGGTTTGGGTTTTATAACTTGAATGTTTTTCTTTTTAGATGCTGTTGTTCCTGGCCAGAGAAGCAGAGTTCTCATCTGCAGGCATTGTTATGTGTTTTGGGTGGCACATCAAGCTTGGAGAACTGCTGTTGGCTCTCAGCTGGGGCTTGGCAAATATGTTACGGTTGAATGGTGGGGGCGCCGGGGTCTTCAGTAGCCTGGCTTGCTTCCTCTTTTGTTTCATGGGTGTGTGGGCCCTCCTCCGCAGGTATTAATTGTTCACCTGGGAGGGAATGATCTCGAGTTGATTAAAGGCAAGGCTTTGATCTTGCAAGCCCGAGATGATTTCAAGTACATAAGGAAGAGATGGCCTGGTACCATTATAGTTTGGTCAGCCATGATTCCGCGCTTGATGTGGCGCAGTGCTTGGAATCCAGCTGGGATAGAGAGGGCTCATTATAGAGCAAATAAGGAGATTTGCAAGGTTTTGGAGGGTGGTTTGGGCCACTATGTGCCCCATCCGGATATTTCTAGGGAATGTCCTGACCTCTACAGAGGGGATGGGGTGCATCTCTCAGAAAAGGGCAATATGCTTTTCCTGAGGGATCTTCGGCAAGGGCTTGTGTTGGCTTTGGGCCTTTCGGTGGGTGTTAAGCCCTAAGTAGAGACTTGGCCTTAGTTGTGGCAGGTTTTACGGGGTTTATGGCACCATGCAGCCTGGGGAGGACCAGTTAGCCTCCCCCTTTTGGAGAGTCAGGGGTCTGGCAGGATCAACCTTTGGGTGTGGCCCGAGGTGTGTGAATGCAGACTGTCCTGGAGACTCAATTGGATAAGTGCCTTTCGCTGAGACTCGCGTCTGGTGTCTGGGCCCTCCGGTGCGAGCCTCCCTGCTGGGCCTGCCTAACGGGAGCTGTGGCACACAGCTCCAGCTGGGGGGCCAGGTCTCTCGCCCGCTGAAAAAGGCAGGAGAGCAGTCTGAGGAGACCCCTGGCCCTGACCTGGCCACACTTCGGTTGCCCTTGCTGTTGCTGTGTTATTTAATAAAGTGGCCCATAGTTTCACCAATCTAATTGTGTCCGTCTCTTTATTCCGACTTGGGGGGGCAATGGAGCCTCCTGCAGCCTGCCGTGTCGCGGTGTGGCTGCAGGGGAGATTTTGCCCACCCCGGAGGGAGAGTGGGCACTTCAGCGTGCTTTCGGGTGCGTCTGGTGGGGGCAGGGCTTCAGCGCTTGGCTTGAAGCCTCCACTCCCCGTCTCTTCAGTCCGCTCTTGGTGCTGGGCCCTCACGCCCTGTTTGTTATGTAGGCAATTGCTGGTCACCTCTTTTGTGGAGGGGCCGGGTAGGAATTTTTTACTCCCCAGCTGTTTCTCTTGTGACTGGGGTGTGTTTTTTGCCTACCCTGCATAGCATATCAGTGGATTGAGGAATTGGCCTCAGGTTGGTGCCTTTGTATAGATTGGTCACTTTTTATGGCAGGTTTTACGGGGTTTATGGCGCCATGTGGCCTGGGGAGGACCGGTTAGCCTCCCCCTTTTGGGGAGTTAGGGGTCTGGCAGGATCAACCTTTGGGTGTGGCCCGAGGTGTGTGAATGCAGACTGTCCTGGAGACTCGATTGGATGGTGCCTTTCACTGAGACTCGCAGCTCTGGCTGGGGGGCCGGGTCTCTCGCCCGCTGAAAAAGGCAGGGGAGCAGTCTGAGGAGACCCCTGGCCCTGATCTGGCCGCAGTTCGGTTGCCCTTGCCGTTGCTGTGTTATTTAATAAAGTGGCCCATAGGTTCACCAATCTAATTGTGTCCGTCTCTTTATTCCGACTTGGGAGGGGGCAACTAGTTTCCATAAACCGCTTTCACATAACACCGACAGAACCAATAGAGAGGCCTGCACTTCAAGCATCTATCATATGGTGCTATTCTCCATCCCAAATCTCTCCCAACCTGGAACAATGAACTGTTGACATCATTATTTTCCAAACTAATATCACAAGAATGAAGATCAAGAGGAATAATCTCAAGAATTAGGATATTTCAGTTGAAGAGACTTTAAAGGCACAAGCGATTGCTCATGGGTGCTTACAAGACAGCTGAATGCTGTGGTGCAATAGCAGTGGCAGTATTGTTAGCAAAGAAAGGACAAGCCTGCTGTTGGAATCTGTGTTCCCTCTAAGCTGAGTTAGCGTGAGCTAGCTCACAGATTTTTAGCCTCCAGCTCACACATTTTTGTCTTAGCTCAGGAAGGATGACCCCAGAGCACAATAATTTATGCAGTAGCTCACAACTTTAATGCCAGTAGCTCACAACTTTAATGTTAGTAACTCACATAGTAGAATTTTTGCTCACAAAACTCTGCAGCTTAGAGGAAACATTGGTTGAAATAGGGATCTTTTCTCCCAGTGAGCATTAGACCAGTAAGCACACTATATAATAAATTTCCAAAAAATATTATGTATCCTTATTACAATAACACTAGATCTTTCCAATCAGGTTACATTATTTTTAAAAGACTCTTAAATCACAACATTAGCAGTATTTGGCAGTATTTAGTGGTATCCATTCCCAACACCTGTCTCAATGGTAATAAGACTGTGCTCCCATCCACTATTGGTGTGCTATTGTTTGAAGGCTTCTGCTCCATATCTTCCATTTTTCATGACCTACCAGACCAGTATGCAAGATTCTTAACATACATAGATTCTAACAGAAATGAAATTGATCCTACAAATTCATCAATGTATGAACAGTCCCACTGACTTCAGGACTGCATAAATGAATAAAGATGGTGAGCTCAAGCTCTTATTTAGCATCTAAACCAAATTACCTGTTTTCATTGACTCAAAGAAATGGCAATGCTGCTGCGCTATTTACAGACTTAAATCGCATGCCATACTGAAATAGCAGCCATATATACTTTGGGTGGATTCAGGATAAGCTTCTAGTGTATTTATAGCTACTTAAAGTCACAGACATGAGAGATTAGTAGCCTGCCCCCCCCCTCAATTAAGCTTTTTGTTTATGTCACTACCTTTTTGAACAGAGACCTCACATTAACAAGGGAATACTGCTGTTAGCTTATTTATAAACTGAGCTTTTGTTTTGTCCCATACAAATCAGTAGATCACATTTATGGTTGACTCCTGTCCTGCTGTTAGTTATAAGAATATGAAGCAAAGTAATTTTTAAAATACATAGACTTGGCATGAAAAAAAGAAAAGAGAATATGGGCAAAAATGTGAAGGAAAATAAAAATAAAAGAGAAACTTATCATTATTTAATTAACCTCAATAGTGAATACAGCAGCAGCCGTGATAGCACATTTCCAAAACGAACACTTTTGCCTTATAGTTGATTCTGAGCATGTTTACTGTTGTATCTAAAACTATCTTCAGCCTTCCCAGATCCACAACCCACCTTTAAACCCTAGAGAGCAACATGGAACCAACTAAGCATCAAAAATGTTTCATCACTGTCATGACAGAAAGGAGAGCCAGAGTTATGAGTTCACTAGTGGGCAGAAGACCAAGAAAGCCAGGGACAAGAGATGAGATGTACTAAGCCAAGGGCAAGCGCCATGGAGCCAAAAGCCAAGAACCATGGAAATAAGAGCCTCTTTACCACTGAGTGCCCTTGTCTAACCAACCTGCTCCTCTTAGCATGTCTGAAAAGAGGCAGGAGGTATGGCTCAGTTTTCCTCTGCAAATGTGCACTAGCATCAGATTGGTCCAAAAACAGCAAAAATGATATAGTGGCTTTATAGGGGTTCACTACACATAAGGGAGAATTCTGTGATCCACTCAAAGTCCCAACTCAGGACCACTGGTAAAGGCAAAAATTTTTTCATAAAAATGTTCATCACAAGTTATGTCGAACAGTTACTTTATTCATCTTCCTCAGCCTTTGACTACTGCCTCAGCAATACATGAACTAGGTGTCAGGATAGAGGGAAAGCACTGTTTTGCTTGTCATATGGCTCTTTTGTTCTTAAAAACATTTAGGATTAATCCATTTCTGGAGTTCTGTAATATGTCTTAATTTCCCTCCTCCCACCAAAACCATACTTTCCAGCCTCACAGCTATCCAGAATGGGTGATCATTGTTCCCATCAGTGAAATCGGAAATCTAAATCTGAAAAGAATTATTTATCCTAACCCATTAAGTTCATTGCTTAGATAAGATTCAAACACAGGTTAAAATCCAATATGCTAATTAACTAGCCTTTAAAGGGCTGATCTGTGTTGATATTTTCAATTTCAGTTCAGCCTTTATAAACACTAACGTATTTTTTCCTCCCTTCCATCAAACCTCTTAGGCTTGCTGCTCTCTAATTGCCATCTGAACTGCATTTTCATCACTTTACTAAGTGCCCTATCTGCTTTAGCGCTTTACTTTAATACTATAGATGTCTGGGAGTTATTAATTAGACAACTGCAGTTAATACAAACACATTTCATATTTTATGTTAAGATGAGCATATTGTCATTGATTATTAACATAATACAGAATAGTGAAAACTTAATTTAATTGAATGTCTAGATTTACATATTCTAGCCTCTATTTATTTTGATGGATAATGTGATGTGCTCAGTACTTATATATTTATTAAGAAATCTTTTTTAGGGCAGAAGACAAAATGTGCTCTCTAGCTTGACCACTGTCTGGATATTTGTCATGCAATTTACAGTACTGAAGTCCATCAGCTTGTATTATATGCATCCATCCAGGAAATACCATATGTGGGCCTGCTGAATTCCATCTTTATGTTATAACTAGCCATCTTATTGCCATACTATTAGTTAGTCTTTCAACTAAGCAGAGACAATGGTGAGCCTGCACTTTATCACAGCTTATCATAGGAGCTCATAATACTTATAGTTGCTATGGATTAAACTTTTTTTCATCTGCATGGTTCCCATTTGCTAACACAGGCAACATATGCATAAAGTGTGTAGTTTGCTATCAAGCTAAAACCCATCTGCTCTCTTTGCAAGTTTATAGAAAATTTGGATGCCCTATAGAAAACTAAATAGACTAGACACCCTACTGTGAGTGGTCCAAATAACAGAAGGAAAACAATAAGAAACTCACCTGCACAAATGCCATATAAAGATTTCCTATTTTTCTAAGACCATTAAAACAAAGGTTGGCATTACAACGAAGGGAAGAGACTAGGCAACTGTCTTGTTCAGGGTTCTTGGCCAGCTCTGCTTCTTTTCATTTCTATTTTCATCCTTTAAGCTCAGAATCTGATTAGTATATTTAATTCCATGAAGAAACAGGAATAGCCTACCTTTAAAACAGCCTATTAGCACTCATCTTCTTTTTCCTTCACATGCCAAACAGATTAAAAATGGCAAGACTTGCAATTTCTCCTACAGTAATCTCTGTGTTTTAAAAAGCAAATTAGGGCAAAGGTTGGCAATTTTCCAGGTATAATAAATTGAACTGATTAATTTTGTCATCACAGGTAACTAACCAACACCTATCAAGTCATAAGGCTAACATACTTGTTTTATAAATGTTATATTTTATATGCCAAATTCTGTGTCATTATGGAGTCAAAAAGTTATGAGGTGAGTTTTATTTTAATAAAAGTTCTCTTTGAGTTTGCAGTTTTGTCCCAGAATATACAGAATCCATTACTTTTAGTAAAAGAATACATGATACCAGAGTCAGCAACAGAATAACAACAAAACCACTTTTAAATCTAGATCTGCTTTTGCAGAGTCAGGACATAACCCAGCACTGTGTGGGATTAGAAAACCACCAGCCTCTGTATGAACACATCAGATTATTACATTTAACCTGTATTCTGGCAAAGTTTGACTCCTTCGTCCAGCCTCTTCCATTTTAACTTCAGTGGCTCCTCTTCCAGAAAAAAAATATTTATTTATTTAGCAAATTTTTATGCCACCTCTCCAGGCAGCTTAAAAAAATAATGTATAGTAAAAGCAAAATTTTAGAAGTTATTAAAATCCAGAATTACCGACCAAACTGCAGCATAAAAACAGACCACTAAAATGTTTTAAAATAACAGTTTTAGATGAAACACACACTTAAATTGTGCTAAAAGTTCCCTTGGGTGAATAGAAATGTTTTGACAAGGCATCTAAAACAGCAGTGTAGGCACCAGGCAAGCATCAAGGGAAGAGCATTATGTAAGTAATATGCCATTACTGAAAACACCAGTCCTGGTTACCACCCATTTCACCTCCAAATGTCCTGAAAGCAAAGGTGGTGAGGCAGATCTTAACAGAGAGGCTGGACAATATGGGAGGTGGTCCTTCAAGTACTCTAGCTCCAAGCCATTTAACGCTTTAAAGGTAAGAACCAGCATTTTGAATTTTGCCCAGAAATAAATTGGCAGCTAGATTTTTCAGCAGGGCAATATGACATTCCCAGAAAAGCCACATAAATTTAAGTAAGGCTCTTTAGGCTGGATGAAGCCATCAGACTTCAGTGGGTGGTGGCAAAATATAGATCATCACTGAAGGCCCTTCTCCATATTTAATGGATGGATGACTGTAAGAGACAAGGCCTTCTCAGTGTTGTCATCTCAGTTGCAAAATGTCCACTGCAGAACAATTCAGCTGATGCTTACCTTGTTTTTGATGCCTAGTTGAGGGATTTCATTTAGTCAGGCTTTTTGTTAAGTTTTGTTTTTGATGTCTTTTTAACATCCCTTCTAAGTTGCTTTGGCTTTCAATAATTAAGACTGCTGCTTATATGGTTTTGCCTTGTTGCTTTTTATTACTTAAAAATTTTGCTTTTTAAAAATTATTTGCTCAGTTGCTGTTACCGTACTTTAAATAACTGATTATTTGTATTTTAAGGCTGATAATTTAAATACCTTGATATTGTTGGTCACTTGCCTCAAGATCCTTTTTTGCTTTCACTATTTTTGTTGCTATTGTTTAAACCTTTAAAAAAGAATGCAGGTGGACCATGTCCCAAAGGTTGGGGATTAAAGCTTCAGGCCAAACAAATTGCAAAATTATTTGAAAATAGTTTACCACATGAGAGCGTTTGTGTTTATCATTTATTTGGCCTTTGCTTGCCATGTGGAAGGACTAATTTGCTTTGCAGGATAATAAAGCATTCCTTAAGTTTTCTGCTTTCTGAAATTTCACCTGGCATTGTCATTTCTACTTATTTTCTATTTAACTAGACTTTTAGAAATACCTTGGAATGTGTATTTATTAATTTGCAACATGGAATAAAATTTACACTAGGAATAATTTACTACTAAAGGCATATTGTTGGATCCTACAAATGCATAAGCAGATGGAACCTGTGTAAAATGACCTTCCCCATATTTCATAAGCAGCCCCTGAAGCTGGGAGCTGGAGGATCATGCCGAATAGAATCACAGAATCATAGAGTTGGAAGGGACCTCCAGGGTCAAGTCCAACCCCCTGCACAATACAGGAAACTCACAAATACCTCCCCTTAAATTCACAGGATCTTCATTGCTGCCAAGAAAGCCTGTTCCACTGAGGAACCACTCTTAACTGTCAGGAAGTTCTTCCTAATGTTGAGCCGGAAACTCTTTTGATTCATTTCAACCCATTGGTTCAGGTCCTACCTTCTGGGGCCACAGAAAACAATTCCACACCATTCTCTATATGATAGCCCTTCATGTTCTTGATCATATCACCTCTCAGCCAGGCTAAACACGCCAAGCTCCTTCAACCTTTCTTCATAGAACTTGGTCTCCAGACCCCTCAATAGGTGCCCATATGGCTTAACGAACTGCAGCAAAGAGGGAACAGCTTGCCACATGGTGCTGGTCAGGCCTGTAGCTACAAAGGGGTCTGTGGGGGCACTGCCTTCTGACTTCCAGGCAGGGCCTCCCAACTCCAAGGGGGCCCTCTGGGGTCTCAGCCTTTTCCCCCCTTTTTGCCATGGCTGAGCCAGCAAAGCATCATCAGTGGCAGTCAGAACCGGGAGAGCTGAGCAGGGCACAGTGCACTGCAGCAGCAAAAGCAGCAGGTGGAGTAGAGGGAGGTGGAAGGTGGGGGAACAGATAGAACTGGTGGCTGCAAAGTGCTGGGGTGGGGAAAGGGAGGTGGAAGGAAACCCCTCTGCTTGCATACAAGGTGCAGTCCCTTCTTGACTCCACAGTCTTAGGCTTGGCTGCATTGACTTGACTTTTGTTCCTACTCCAGAAAGCTTCTGAGAAGGGCATCACCTGCAGTAGGTGGGAAAGGGTGCCCCCTGACTTTTTAAAAAGCCCCCTGACTTTTAAAATCCTGGCTATGGCCCTGGTGCTTGTTTTGCTGAGTTTTCACTCATTAATATACAAGAATCTCAAGTAGCAGGCACGATTTTCTATGTCTGCAACAGCCACATACAGCTAGGTGGATGAGTGGTGTGACTTGGGCATTCGGCAGCTTGAGCCTAAATGTTGCATAATAACGGTGAAATTCAATTAAGAAACATGGTTGGTACAACTTGTTTTACATTCACTGCTTATCTTAGGTTCATCCACAATAACCTTTCTTTTGATTGGGTATAGGGTAGTATGTGGTGGTTACAGAGTTTACTTTGGGAATGTCCATTGCAACAAAAGTGGCAGGGCAAATAACTTGCAGTTTTGCATTTCAAACAAAAGGTAACTAAATGTCTCTCCCTTGTAGTGAAAACTCAGGCGACAGTCAGAGATGGCCTAATACAAATGGCCTGTAGAGAACCAAAATCCAGTATTGCAACATCCCCATAAGATACGATTTTATTAAAGTTTGTGATTTAGCAAGCAATACAAGTTAAATGCTATTAAATGGTATATAAAGGATCCATAGAAGGTACAAGGCAATGTTATAAATGTGATCTCAATTCTTATTAGTGATGTAAACTTCAGTAAGACTTTGGTTAGAAACCTGTTTTGAGAGGGTTATACACAGTGATGGAAATAATACGATTTGTTCAGTTTCCCATATTATAAAGCTGCACATGCAAAATGCTAGGAAGACAACATTGAAACACATTAATGAAATGCTGCCATTTTTTCAACAAGTAACAAAACTTTGGTGGCTCAACTCTCATCCAAGCTTAAACTATTAAATGTCTGCAAGCATGGGATGGGACTGTAATCAAGCTTGCCATTCATATATTGCTTGCCTTTGCTATATGCAGCTCAAGCCCACAGCACTAGAAATAACACAGGAAGGAAAGGTGCACTGTGTGTAGAGCAATCCCTAAATATGGTCTTGTGAGTAACCACTTCAGAGTGGCTTTTATGACAGCATACAATTGAGAGATGTTGAGGTATGAGAATTTTAACATCTATCCCAAGGAGGATACCCTGCTGATTCCACATCATTCTTCATAGGTTCTCTTACCATTCTTCACTTTCTGAAAAAGAAATCCTTAAATACAGGCATCCAAGTGGCAATTTAATGGCCCTGATTTAATATACAGTTCTGTTCTGGTTCTGATAAATGGCAATAGCAGGGAACATTTTGGCTGCAACCCCATCTCAATTTCTGTGGCAAAGTAATAGTCCCAGAAAGTTAAATCAGTAAAATACTGATTGAAATAAGTGAAAAAGTGATCACATTTGAAAAGTTTTTTTAAAAAATCTAGGCAGTGTTAAAACTTTTTCATAAAAGAACAATATGTGAAAACATATTTTAGAGGACTAGCAAATTAATCCTTCAAAATACAAATACTAGATAACTAAATACCTCTAGTTTAAATCCAAAATACTGACAACCACTGAAAGTTGTGATATAAAAAACTGGCGACTCAGCCACTTTGATTTAAAGACTGGCATTCATTCCAACCCAGTGTTTTATCAGCTGGTGGGCAATGGCTTGATGCGGAGGCACAAAAAAAGTACTCTGGTTTCTTTTATTGAGAAATTCCACAACCTGTAACACACAAAGAATTGCATCAGGACAAGTTAACACCCAGATGTCTGCAGATTAACTGCTCATTAACTGAAGTGTTTTACGAAGTACATAACTGTTTTAGGCAAGAACAGGGGTGGAAACTAGTCAAAGGGTCAAAATTACTGATTTTACTAACCAAAATTTTTAAAAACCTGGCCAGAAACAGATTTTAAAAAAGACAAAAATCTAACAAATTACTGAACAATCTAATTTTAGACTACTGATAAATTAAGGTTTTATTTATTTATTTGGTCGATTTATATTCTGCCCTTTCCCATATGGGCTCAGGGCGGATCACAGTCGTAATAAAACAATTAAAACACAGTAATAGCTCAACAATTTACCAATAAAATACAGTTACAAAAAATATACATAGGCGGGTAGGCACATATTTCAGGTAAAACAGATATTCTGGCTCGTAATTTTATAGCCCATTGTGCGAGAGGGTAATAGATGGTATAAGCAGTAAAATGAAGGGATGTCCACCTGCCTCAACCGAAGGCCTGGTGAAACAGCTCCGTCTTGCAGGCCCTATGAAATGGAAGTAAATCCGATAGGGCCTGGATCTCCACAGGAAGCTGATTCCACCAGACTGGGGCCAGGGCTGAAAAAGCCCTGGCCCTGGTCGAGGCAAGCCGGACGTCCTTTGGGCCAGGGATGGCCAGAAGGTATTGGTTGCCCGATCGCAACAGTCTTCAGGGCTCGTATGGGGAGAGGAGGTCCCGCAAGTATGTCGGTCCCAGGCGTACTGCTTTAAAGGTCAATACCAAAACCTTGAAGCGGATTCGGTACTCAATTGGTAACAAGTGCAATGTGCACAGCATCGGCTGCCTGCCTGCCTGCCTGTAAAGGCAGTCCAGTTACTAGCCGTGCAGCCGCATTTTGCACCAGTTGGGAGTTTCTGAATCAGCCTTGGGCAAGCTTGCGTAAAGCAAGTTACAGTAGTCCAATCTGGAAGTGACTGTTGCATGGATCGCTGTAGCTAAGTCATGGCGTGTCAGATAGGATGCTAGCTGTTTGACCTGCCGAAGACGATGAAATGCAGATCGCGCAACTGCTGTGACCTGGGCCTCTATGGAAAGGGAGACATCCAGTGTCACGCCCAGACTCCTTACTTTCTGGGATGGCACAAGAGGCGCACCATCCAGGGCGGGGAGACAGAAGTCTGATCTTAGCCCCCCTCGGCTCAGGTACAGGACCTCCATCTTAGCTAGATTAAGCTTCAGCCAGCTTAACTGCAACCATCCAGCCACAGCTTCTAGCACCCTGGTCAGATGTTCCGGGCGGTATCTGCATGGCCGTCCATCAACAGATAGAGCTGGGTGTCATCTGCATACTGGTGGCAACCCAGCCCAAAACCTAGGGCAATCTGGGCAAGGGGTCACATATAGATGTTAAACATCATTGGAGAGAGAATAGCTCCCTGTGGCACACTACATTTGAGTGAGTGCTGCAGGGATATCTGCTTGCCAATTGCCACCCTTTGTCCCCGATCACGGAGAAAAGAGGAGAACCACTGTAAGGCTTCCCCCTGAACTCCTATATTGGTTAAAATGGGGTTTTATTAAAACTTACTATAGGGCCTCCACCATCCCCATAGCCATCACCCATATGTTGTAAGCCGCCCTGAGCCACCTAGTGGGAAGGGTGGGATATAAATTACAAATTAAAAAAATCACTTACTTTTTTTTTATGAAAAAATATTTTAAGAAAAGGAGGAGGAGGAGGATGTGGAGATTGGATTTATACTCTGCCCTTCACTTGGAGTCTCAGAGCAGTTTACAATCTCCTTTCCACTCCTCTCCCCACAACAGATACCCTGTGAGGTAGATGAGGTGGAGACAGCTCTTTTAAGAATTGCTTTTGAGAGAACTGTGACTGACCCAAGATCATACCAGCAGCTGCATGTGGAGAAGTGGGGAATCAAACCCAGTTCTCTCAGATTAGAGTCCACCTTAACTTCTTCCCCAAACTGGCTCTCTGAAGATAGGAAAATATTTTCATTATTGTCCAAGATTTAAGGCAAAATAAGATTCTCTTTTAAAAATAATTGCATACTGCAGATAATAAGACACCTATATCTGTTGATAGGTGGCTGGCTGGATACCACCCCATCAGTTTTGGTTGAGGAGTTGGACAATGTGGTGGGATGCCTAAAGAAGAGCCTGCTGAGACTGAATCCTAAAATGGAGGTTCTGTGGCTGGCTAGGGAGGATTCAGGGTTGGAGTGCCAACTCCCAATTCTTGATGGCATGTGCCCTTAACACTGGCACCAGCTGTCAAGAGTCTGGGTATGATCCTGGATGCCTCCTTATCAGTGGAGGCTCACATACCGAATGTTGCCAGACTGGCATTTTTCCAGCTACACCAGGTCAGGCAATTGATTCTCTACGTGTCCTGCCCTGACCTAGCTACAGTAATTCACACAACCATCACCTCCAGATTGAGCTACTGTCACTCACTCTATGTGGGCCTACCCTTGAGAATGACCTGGAAACTCCAACTATAACAGAATGCAGCAGTGCAGGTTCGTACAAGAACCCCACAAACAGCGCACATTCAGCCTGTGTTGCATGAGCACCGGATCAGGTTCAAGGTTTCGTGCTTAACTTTAAGGCCCTTAACAATCTCAGACCCACGTATCTTCAGGACCACCTCTCCGGGTATATCCCTCAAAGGGTATTACATTCCACTGACAAGAACTTGTTTATGATCCCCAGTCCAAGAGATATCCAGCCACCCTCAACCAGGCTCAGGGCTTTTAGTGTCCTGGCCCCAAGCTTGTGGAACTCTCTGCTAAGCAACATCTGTACCCTGCGGGACTTAATGCAGTTCTGCAGAACATGTAAAGCAGAAATGTTTCTCCAGGCATTTGGTTGAGGACTGTGATGGCATTCATCTGGCTGGCACTGCCGCCCCCCCCCCCCAAGATAGTAGCATAATTAAGAAATTCAGATAGTCATCTGATTAAATCTGACTGATATTTTAGTTGTAATGTTTTAACCTATATGTTTGTTTATTGTTGCACGCTGCCCCAAGATCTGTTTACAGGGAATGGGCGGTATAAAAATCAAATGTTATAATAAATAAATAATGAGACATATTAAAAACAATACATAAAATAATCGTTATAAGAACTGTAAGGTAGGACTTGTCTTTGCTTTACTTTATCTTTGGATTTTTACTGAAAAAAAGAACTTACCGTATATACTCGAGTATAAGCCGACCCGAATATAAGCCGAGGCTTCTAATTTTACCCCAAAAATCTGGGAAAACTTATTGACTCGAGTATAAGCCGAGGGTGGGAAGCGCAGCAGTTACTGGTAAATTACAAAATTAAAATACTGGTAGATACCAATAAAACGACATTAATTGAGGCAAGACTCTTTTATTTGTTTTCTATGAAATATTTTGTAATGAAAACAATTCATAATGTTTGTATTAACAGGAAAAAGATCTGAAAATAAATTTGCATATGAGATGCATTTAATTGATCTGAGAGCTTTTGTGTGATCCCCCCCCCCCTTAGTATTTTTTTCTTTTAAAAATCTGGTTAGGATAAAAATGGGCTCGGTTGCATAGTGGAGAACAGAACGAAAGAAGGGGGAGTTGTACTACTGCTATTAATTGAGGCAGTAAACTATTGTTCTGCAAGTAGAAAAGAGGGTCAACCTAAACAATATGGTATCAACAATAACTAAAAAGTACAAAACCTTAGCTCAATCAGCAACTACGGTAAGCTAAAACACAAGAGTTAAAATCCTTCAAAACTGGATTCCTCCTCATCATCTGTATGTCCAAATAGAGCTTCAGCTTCAGTCGGTGTGAGGGTATCAGCGTAGACATTGTCATCATCACTGAGTTCGCAGTCATCGCCATCACTGCTGTCATTCTCATACACAGCGCTGTCTTCACTGCCATCCATAGCATTACTAATGCCACATTTCTTAAAGGCACGTTGCACCATGTCTTCTGGAATATCTTCCCATGCATCACGAACCCACGTTGCTATCAATTCTATGTCAGGCTTCTTTAGATTTCCAACTTTTGTCAGTTGGGCTTGACCAGATGACATCCATTCATGCCACATCTTTCGCACACGGTCTTTGAAAGGTTTATTTAAACACACATCTAGGGGCTGTAATACAGATGTAAGCCCACCTGAAATAACGGCCAAAGTAACTTGAGAAGACTTTGCCAATTTTTTTATGTCATCAGATGTGTGAGCCCTGAACATATCCCAAACTAGCAATGAAGGTTTTTTCTTCAAGGCTGCTCCTGGTCGTCCTTTCCAAATTTCTTCCAGCCATTTTTTTGTTCCTTGTTCATCCATCCAGCCTTTAATATGTGCCCGCACGTTTATTCGTGGTGGAAATTTCACCTTTTTAGGCAATGTCTTCCTTTTAAAAATAATGACAGGCCGCAGCTTAGTTCCATTAGCCAAACATGAGAGAACGACTGTGAAATGGGTTTTTTCATTTCCTGTGGTCCTGAGTAAAATAGTTTTGTCTCCCAAACTTGCCACAGTTCTGTTGCTGGGAAGATCAAAGGTCATAGGTGTTTCATCCATATTCCCAATATCTCCCAAGTCGTAGTTATGGCTCCTTCTTTGTTTTATGATGAATGAATGGAATGACATCACTTTTTCATCAAGGTCTTTTGGCAACTTCTGTGCAATCTTTGTTCTTTGCCGCAAACATAGGTCAAACCTGTTCATGAAGCGGGAACACCATCCTGCTGTCGCAGCAAAATTTTCAATGCCTGGTGCTTTTAGTTTGTCGTCTTTAGCCATTTGAAGGGCACGTAAGCGAATTCCCATGCGTGTTACACAGTAGCCATTTTGACGACACTCCATAACCCACTTATGCAATTCAGTCTCTAGAGCCCCATATGAACTCGTTAAACCACGTCGAGCTTTTTTTGCCTTTGGAATTTTTTCCAAGTCAGCTTTCATTTTCCGCCAGTCCCTCACTTGTTTTTCATCAACACAAAATTCCCTACTTGCAATGCTGTTATTGCTTTCTTCTGCTCTTGCCACAACTTTAAGTTTGAAACCAGCTTCGTATGACCTGCGTTTTTGTTTTGATCCAGTATTAGAGGTAGTGGGATCCATTTCTAACGGAATAAAAAAAAGCGTAGCGTATATTTCCCAATATTTCCCAATTTATACGGTACATATGGGCATTATACACATGACAGCGGCATAAAATTGTTTGGGTGTGAATCCAGGGGTAAATGACAAGTGGAGGAGTGGGGAATTAGTGTGTGGCCTAATATGCAAATGAGTTCTTGCTGGGCTATCTCTACAAAAAAGCCCTGTGTGAAATAATGACGTCAGGAGGTGTGGCTTAATATGCAAATGAATCCACATAGGGCTTTTTCTACAAAAAAAAGTCCTGGAGGTAGACTAAAAGTAAAGGTAGTCCCCTGTGCAAGCACCAGTCGTTTCCGACTCTGGGGTGACGTTGCTTTCACAACGTTTTCACGGCAGACTTTTTATGGGGTGGTTTGCCATTGCCTTCCCCAGTCATCTACCGTCCCCCCCCCCCCCAGCAAGCTGGGTATTCATTTTACCGACCTCGGAACGATGGAAGGCTGAGTCAACCTCGAGCCAGCTATCTGAACCCAGCTTCCACTGGGATCAAACTCAGGTCGTGAGCAGAGCTTAGGGCTGCAGTCCTATTCCTGGTCAAAATATGACTTTTCTCAGCCAGCCTTGAGCACCTTGGCACCATTAACTCTGCTTATGGAAGCTGTAAATTAGTCCCTCCCACACTCTTTAAGGCGGCCACCATGCCTTGTTCCTGAGCATTTAGCACAGGTAGCCAGGCAAGATAAGAGGTTCTTCCCAACCAGAAGAGCTCTGTGAAACCACTTAATACCTTTGTCACCTAACTATTAAAAGTTACAGGAGGTCTTCAGGGAGGTGGGGGAGGGAGAGGTGGCTACTCTTTGCCATTCTGTATATGATAAGCCCTCACGTACAGGGTCCACTATGGCTTCATGGTCTCCCCCTCCCTCCCCACCCCGACTGTTCCTGAAGCTTCCCTCCACCCCCCCACGTCAACTTAACCTTCTCCTCACTGCAGCGCCCTCGCGCACGCGCCTAGAGCCCCATTGGCACAGGCGCCTTACCTCCCCTCATGCGCGCGCCCACACACAGACACACGCGCGAGCACGCTTCGGCTCTCCCCGCGAGTCCCTCTTTTGGTGACGTGAAGGGGCGCGCGGTGGCTGCAGCACCTTCCCGCGCGCTGCTTAAAAACACGAAGAAAAGAGGGAGCGAAACATGAGAGCCCTAGTGAGCGTGAGCTCCTGTCGGCTGCAGAGGAGGCATCACCTCAGGGACTTGCTGCTGCCGCCGCCTCCTCTCCCGGCTTCTCCTGCCCGGCGGGAACCCGGTTGGCCCGCTGTTGCGATGCTCGGCGGGCAAAGCAGCAGCCCTCACTAACTCGGCAGCTTCGCCTTGCGCGACTTTTGCCCACGGCCCCGCTTTTTTTCGTTGCTGCTTAAAAACACGAAGAAAAGAGGGAGCGAAACATGAGAGCCCTAGTGAGCGCGAGCTCCCGTCGGCTGCAGAGAAGGCATCACCCCAGGGACTTGCTGCTGCCGCCGCTGCCGCCTCCTCTCCCGGCTTCTCCTGCCCGGCGGGAACCCGGTTGGCCCGCAGTTGCGACGCTCGGCGCCCGGCAGGCAAAGCAGCAGCCCTCACTAACTCGGCAGCTTCGCCTTGCGCGACTTTTGCCCACGGCCCCGCTTTTTTCCGTTTTGTTTAAATCGGGTCTCAGCCTCCCTCTCGGCTGGCGTTGGATTGTCACTCCGGCGACAGAGCTCCCCCGGCCCGGGGCCCCCCTTGGCAATGCGGGGACCCCCCCAGACCTGGGGCGACCCGCCCCCACGCCCCCACCACTGCGCGTGACTCGAGTATAAGCTGAGGAGGGGGTTTTTCTGCCCAAAATTTGGGCAGAAAAACTCGACTTATACTTGAGTATATACGGTATTAATGAACTCTTTCATTTATCAACAGTTTTCTGCACTGCATCCACAAGCATTTTTCTTATCCTCTTCTTCCCCCCAAAATACAGTAACAAAAAAAACACCAACCGCATTAAAAGAAATACTGACATTACAGACCAATTATTTTTTTTTTAAACCTGACAAATTAATAATCAAATGGGTAAAAACCAATCCTGACTTTTACTGATTTTACTGACCATTTTCCACCCCTGCAAGAAGTGCAACAAGGCTAATCTTGCTTCATAAATTATTTGAGTTCATTCCTCTTCTTGGGCAAATGCAATTTTACAATTTGTGAGTTCTGCAATTACTCTACCGAACACTAATTAGATAGTAACTTCATATTTAACCGTGCCCCCATACTACCACTACATTGTAAGAGTTCACAACTTTAGTTTTTCACTCCACTGCTGTGTTGATGGGTTATCCACAGACTAGGTTCCTGAAATTCCTAGGAGGAAGAGCCATGTATCTTTTGAAACTGCTCTACTGATTGGCCTGCTAAAATAGTGGAAAAGGATGGAAGCTTTCTTCAGAAAATATCAATACGCATTTTCTACGATGTTCTCTTAGATTTTATTTTTTTCAAATACAGGAGGAAAATAGGCTGAAGCAGTTGCTGGTGTGCTTTTTTTCTTCTGCACCTCATACAGAAAACAGAACTATAGAGCTGACAGGGATCTCCAGGATAATCTTTTCCAATCCCCTGTACAATGCAGGAAATTCACAAATACCTCCACCTCACACCCCCAGTGACCATGCCCAGAAGATGGAAAAAAAATCTTCAGGATCCCTGGCCAAATTGGCATGGAGAAAATTGCTTCCCAAAGTGGAGACCAGCATTTCCCTGGGCAAGTAAGAAGGGGCCACACTGAGGAAACCCTTCCTCTCATGATCCACCTAAGTTCACAGAATCAACATTGCCTTCAGATGGCTATCTAGCCTCTGTTTAAAAACCTCTAAAGAAAGGGAACCTCTAAAGAAAGACAGCCAGTTTGGTGTAGTGGTTAAGTGTGAGGACTCTTATCTGGGAGAACCGGGTTTGATTCCCCGTTCCTCCACTTGCGCCTGCTGGAATGGCCTTGGGTCAGCCATAGTTCTCATAGGAGTTGTCCTTGAAAGGGCAAGTGCTGTGAGAGCCCTCATAGTCCCACCCACCTCACAGGGTGTCTGTTGTGGGGGGAGAAGATATAGGAGATTGTAAACTGCTCTGAGTCTCTGATTGAGGGAGACGGGTGGGATATAAATCTGCAATTATTCTTCTTCTTCATCACCTCCCAAGGAAGCCTGTTCCACTGAGGACCCGCTTTGTCAGGAAGTACATGTGGAATTCACTGCCACAGGAGGTGGTAGCGGCTACAAGTATAGCCAGCTTCAGAAGGGGGTTAGATAAAAATATGGAGCAGAGGTCCATCAGTGGCTATTAGCCACAGTGTGTGTATATATATATATATGTGTGTGTGTGTGTGTATAATTTTTTGGCCACTGTGTGACACAGAGTGTTGGACTGGATGGGCCATTGGCCAGGAACTGGTTTTCCCTCCTGCAGCCTTCTGGGAGACCAGCCTGAAAGACTTCCTGTCTCTCTAGGAGGCCTCCTCAGAAGTGCTGCTTCCAGACAGGAGGGGAGGGGGAAGGAGGAATAGACAAGCTGGAATTTGTCCAGAGGCGAGCGACGGAGATGGTGAGGGGTCTGGAGACCTAGTCCTGTGAGGAAAGGTTGAAGGAGTTTGGTTTATTTAGCCTGTAGAGGAGAGGAGATACGATCACCATCTTCAAGTACTTGAAAGGCTGTCATCTAGAGGATGATCAGGAGTTTTTTCCTGTTGTCCCAGAAGGTCAGACCAGAACCAGAGGGTTGAAATTAAATCAAACGAGTTTCCAGCTTAACGTTAGGAAGAACTTCCTGACATAAGAACATAAGAAAAGCCATGTTGGATCAGGCCAATGGCCCATCCAGTCCAACACTCTGTGTCACACAGTGGCCAAAAAATGTTGGATCAGGCCTAAAATGGTGTTTCTCCACACAGCTACAATGATTTCTAATTGCTTCTAAGTTCAATTCAAGACGAAGAAGCTTTATAAAGTTCAAATCTATGACACTGGACCAATATAGTTGAAGGGCTCTGCATCAGTGCCTGTGCAAGCTGTGCTTCTTCTAGGAAGTCATTTGTTCAATTCCCTTGTCACACACGGTACGCTACGCCTCTGATCATTACTGGGCATTTTCATCTCTTGCCCCTGACTTTTGTAATTGATTGCCAAGGGCAGTGTGGAAAGCATGGACACTACTAGCCTCTTGTAAAACCTGCAAAACTGTTCTCTTCTCCCCCCCCCCCCCCCTGCACATTCTCTCTTAAGTTACATGATTTTTCCTTCAGGGAAACAGAACAGAAAGAGAACAAAATACTGGAGAAACAACAACTGGGAGCAGATTACTTCATAATACAGTTTTGTAAGGAAATAAGACTAAGGGCTGACCTGGATGGTCCAGGCTAGCCTGATCTAGTCAGATCTCATAAGCTAAGAACAGTTGTCCCTGGTTAGGATTTGGATGTGAGACCACCAAGGAAATCCAGGGCCACTGCACAAAGACAGAAAATGGCAAACCACCTCTCTTCATCTCTTGCTTTGAAAACCCTGCATGATCACCATAAGTTGTCTGCAACCTGATGGCACTTTTCACCAAGACTAACTCAAAATTCAAGAGCTGGAAAACCTGATACAAATGGGAGATGATTACAGAAGATATCACTGATCAGTTTTGGATCCTGTTACTACAAGATGGGAGATATTCTAAAGCAGAGTCTGGGTGAGTGCCATACCTAGAGAAATGCCACATACACTTCAGAAAGACAAGTATCTATGCAACTTATTAGCAAGATTTACGGCCTCAATAATGGAGCAACTGTCTATACCAATTGTTTTAGCAACACATAATTTTCAATTTCAGTGTAATCACTGTACAGTACGGAGAAGATGAGAGCTCATTTGTCTGCCTGAAAAAAGTGCATCCATATTGCATGCCCTAACCAATACAGTCAGAGGGCAATCAATAAAAAAGGGAAATTAAATTGAACTTTACCTGTTCTCTACTGAACCAGCGGGCATCTTCTATTTC
This sequence comes from Heteronotia binoei, assembly GCF_032191835.1. Classification (NCBI taxonomy): domain Eukaryota; kingdom Metazoa; phylum Chordata; class Lepidosauria; order Squamata; family Gekkonidae; genus Heteronotia; species Heteronotia binoei. The sequence continues at coordinate 112,386,837 of NC_083226.1, read as the reverse complement.
AATGTTGTCAACTTTAATTTCTGTAGACACTGCAGATGCTATGCACCCAATCATTAGGGAGGAGGGCATTGGCCACGGCTGACAAGAGACATAGCGAACATGACCCACTTTAACTCCACTCTCCTCTTCTACCTCTCTTCGAACAGCATTTTCAATTGTCTCCCCTAATCAAAGAAAGAAAATAGAGAACTGGCAAAGCTCCATACTTTCAAGCAACTTGAAAGATTTGTGATGCTCTTGAACAAGTATCCACAGAGATCTGCAAAGCACAAATGAGAAGCTGGGACAATGTAACTCGAAGCAGGCAATATTTCCAAGGTGAAAATGCATCTACAAAAACATCAAGGTGTCAAATTCAGTGCTAATTTATGCTTTTATGGAATGCAGATTTGCCACATATCTTTACAATCTTTCACTGTCCTCTGCACTTGTTTGAGCCATTACAGAAATATATATATATATAAATTATCACAGAACCACCAACACCTTTACATTTGAATATAAACCTAGGAACTCCACACCAACAGCCTTCAAAAGCCCTCCACACCAACAGCCCTTTGAAGTGGACAGTGAAATATTTTTATATCAACTCAGTTTTCAAGATCTTCTCTTTCAGTTACTCTGAATTTATTCTTAAATAACTAACACTCCACTCTGCAGGACTCATCTTAAACACAGCTGGGTATACCAGATCAAGAATAATACAAACATATGTGTCAGGAGTTTTCACTGCTGATTTTAATTACAGAGAGAAGTATATTCTCAATGACTTACTTGATTTTACATTCTCAAATCTCATTTTTAACATGCTCAGCATCTATGTTCAAAAGTATGGCACCGACAGTGCAATCCTAGGTAAGCATAGCACTATGCTCAGAGTGTCAGACCAGGATCCGGGGGACTCAGGTTCATGACTCTAAGCTGTCATGGAAACTTGCTACGTGGGCTACTCGCTCTCTCTCAGTCTATACCACCTCACAGGCCTGTTGTGTGAGGATACAATAAAGGAGGCTAATGATCTTATAAGCCATTTTGAATCCCCACTAAGGAGATTAAGATACCAAAGTCAGCTCCTGTTTGCTGGCTTAAGAAAGCCAAAGTCTACCAGAACCGGAAGATGATAATATAATGAAAGGGCCTGGGTAGAAGAAGGTAGTTCATTAAAAAACTGGAAGAGTAGAACAGAGATGCAGCTTTGGAAGAAGGGAGGTCTACACAAATGGGTCAGTTACAGCAAAGGCCTGGTCATACCCCACCAATTTAGATTCTGGTAACAAAAATCCCAAATAGTGTGTGCTGTCTGACAGCAAGTGCCACCAAGTTAAGATTCAAAGAGAACTTTCATTAATAGTGATATGTGTGGATTTTGTGAAGGTGTTATATTTAGAATATAGAGGAATTAAAGTATCAAAAAACAAAATCTATGCAGCAATGTATAGTTGAGGTAAATACAAAATAAACAAATGACAAAATTACACCCAACAAGATTTGATCTTGAGTATCAAAGGGCAAAAAAAAAAATTATTTTAAAATCCTCTGGGTTAGATGTGTTAAAAACGACACAGAAGGAAAGAAGAAAACCTTACCAGGCTCTACAAATCCAGCAAGACAGGTATACATGCCTGGATGAAACCGTTTTTTTCTTCCCAAAAGACAATGATTACCATCTGGGTGAATCACCTGCATTATCACTACAGGATCTGTTATACAAAGAAACAAATTCGTATATAAAGGATTTCAAAAGACAGCACTGAAGTGCATAAACATACTCTTACTCACTCTTCATTTTTCCTTCAAAGGCCTGAAATTCAATTTTCTAGAAGCCCCGTAGCTAGTAATCTAATTGCAGGTTCTTTTTTCAAAATATTTATTCACCTGTTTTTGTAACTGATGCCTGGTGGATGTACACTTAAGTAACCCAAAAGTTAAATTCAGGAGATAAATTAACTGCAACTTCAGCAGGCTTTCTGTTAAAAGTACTGGAATAAGTGACCTAGTTACACACCCCACAAAAAGCAGCAACTTAATCAGCAGGAATTCTTGCCTTCAGCTCCTTTCAGCCACAGATTAACAGGCCAGGAGAATACATTTCCAGACATAAATGCAGAATTTGAAGCACAATAAAAGGCAACTTCCCTAACCGCTATGTCACACCAGCAACTTTTCTAAGTCCCATTTGCAGGACTTGCATTTTCTGTTTTGCTTTCTTTCTCATTTTTTTTTGTCTGTTTGGGTTTTCTTCTTCTTAATTGGACTTGCTTTTTTCTAAAGAAAAATACTGTTTTCTCTAGAGATTGACTGAAGACGGTAATCAACTTTCTCAACCCAAATGAGGCACCTTGACTCAGTTAACACTTGTGCATATCATGGGGAAAAACAATGAAGACAGGGAAAGGTTTTGCTGCCATGGATGCATAACTGCCTATGCACAGCTGTATCAATGCTGGTGCAATTAACTTGAAGATACATGGCAAAATTCAAAGGTAGTATACTTATATCACCATGCATGCACATGCATACACATGGATTACCATGGACACACATTCGTACACATAAAAAAGTAATATTATGGTTTTCAGCATCTGAAATTGGGACTACCTAGGTTGTTTCTGCATTTCCCTCCTCTCCTCATATTTTGTACTTTTGTTTTAACTACGCTTCTTTCCTGTACATCTCATTTTACATTTTCTAAGTGTGTCAATTTCCCATCACCTCCTTTTGCAGGATTTCCAACTCTTCATCTAGGGAAGGTGCCTATTACAGAGTCCACCAGCCTTGGATGGATTACAACTGCTGTTTAACAATCTACTGGTTCACCAACCCTTTCTTGCAGCCTCTTCCTGCCTGATTAGAGCAAGCAAGAGTTTAATTAAGCCTGCCAACTGGTAAGGAAGAAGGGTAGGCAGAGACTAGTGAATCAGGGTGGTGGGCAGCATGGTGACTTATCTTCTCTTGTTCCTTTGAACCTCAAACACTATCTCTTAGAAGAATATTTGGCAACTCAGTTCCTTCATACATTGATAATCCCCATACTTTCGTCAGTCTCCCCTTTTTGTTGGCTTTTTGTTCTACATTTTTTCCTTCCTGTCAAAATGACAGATATGACAATCCCATTAGGTAAATACATTTCAAAGACTCATGACCTGTATGTGTTGTAAGACATCCAGCAGGAGCGCCAAATCCTGCTGACTGTTAGTTTTGTTAAGGAAATGTCACTAGAATCACAACTGTTGGCTCAGCGTTCTTGTACATCATATTTTGCTCATATTGCTTTTTTTGGAGCAGCCATTTGAAAATTTAAGAACCACTAAAAACTGACTTCATCCAACTTTTCTTGAACAAGTAGATTACTCGAAAACAACAGGAAGGTGAGCAAATGAATTTGAAAATGGGGAGAAAGATGGGCAGATGACACATAGCAAGGCAATGTGAAGGCAAACAATTCTCTACAGCATTTCAAGTTACAGTATTAGTTGAACAGATAAAACACTAAAAAGACTGCAAAGGAATAAACAATGAAGGAAATAAAATATATAACATGGTACAAGCACTGTAACAAAATACTCTATTTATGAAAGTGATTTTACATCTGTGTTGAATTTCCAACACCTGTACAGTGAAGAAGGCAGACTAGAAATAACATTAACAATATTAACATGCTGCTGGAACTTGTATTCCCTTGTGCTTGGGAAGATGAATGTTACAACCTTCAATTTTTCTCTGTCTTGGATAGCATATCTGAGACAAAGAAGAGCTCCCTTCCTTTCCTTCACCCCAGCCAGCACCACATATTTTGACCGTGGTTTGGCTGGGCAGATAGGAAGATACCTCCCCCCACACACATTCTCCAGCACCTTGGAGCCACAGTACCTTGGCGTACCCTGGGGAATATACACTAGTTTTAAAGTTATTTGGTGAATAACTCAGAACAAGACTTAGAAAAAGCCAAGTTATTTGTCAGGGTTTTTTTGGGAAATAGCCCAAAGCCCAATTCTGAAGCAAGCTCAGGAACAAGTTGCCCATTTGGGGTGTTGTTGAGGGCAATGTGAAGAGATAAACTGGCTTGTGTTTTCACATATGTGTATCACAATATGCTATATACAGTATCTTACAATATACACCGAAGGGTGTATGAAAACATTCTGCATTCAGTTTACACATAACCACACAGTGCAAAAGGAAACAATAGTCATATTGTTATTCCAGATGGAAACTCTCCCTCCTTTACGCTTCACAATATGCAGAACTGTACAAACACAGTGGACCAAACTTTGTTTTTTCTTACTGCTACCTGTTGTAGACAGAACAACATTTTTGCAATCCTCTTACCAACTCTTGGGTAGCATGTGTTGTGAATTCCTTCATGGCTAGGGCAGTCTTCTTTTAGGCACGTTTTCTTGTATCCTCCATCTTCTAATTTAGCTGCACTACCACATGTTGGGCAGAATTGATACCGGCTATCCCATGCTAAAACAGATCTAGCTTGAGCTATGATTCCTAAAAAACACCACATAGAGAAAATTATCAATAGGCTTTTTTAAAAGTACATGCTTCAAGCTCATTTTTTGATTTACCAATATAAATGGGAACAGTTTATTATTTAGTTGTTATATTTATGTGCCATCTTCTTTCCATTATGAATCTAGGGTATTCAAGAACCCTTAGCAAGGTTCTCATCTCAAGAGATCTGTTACCAAGGGGGAACTAACTAGATGCAGACCTGCTTAAACAAGAAGGTATCACATACCTTCAGACCACATCCTGGGACTATTCAGGTTGATTAATGTATTTAATACTAACTCATACTGGTCAGCTTGTTGTATGTTTCTTTGGATACTGTCTTCACAGATGGAAGAGCTCTAGCAACATCAGCTGGAACTATAAATAGTTTAATTCAGCCATGATGCCTTTGGGAATAACTGATTTTCAAATGTATTTTCAAGACCTTTACAATGTCCACACTAGAGTTTCAGGAATTTGTGGTCCAATTACAAGAACATGCTATAAGCGAACAGAAAAGTTATTAGTAACACAAGTCAGCCCTAACTTGACTTACTGTCTAATGAGGAGAAAAGAATAAAATCAGTAAGATTTACCTTTTGAATCAAAAACTCAGAACAAAGGAAAAACGAACATGTGGCAGGTTATATTCACAGAGAATGATTGTGATGTCTAATTTTTGCACTCATTTGTCATATGACAAGTTGCACAGGGGATCAAATGCAATCTTCAGCACAGTAGTGAAAATTCCTATTGCTAGATTGCCCAATTGTATGTTACAGGTGGTAACCCACTATACAAACCTACTGCACAAGGCAGCCAGTATGAACTAAGCAATGAGAACATCAAACGAGTATTATATCTTCTCCTTTAATCCTAAATACATTCCCTAAAATTAGAAACACATGGCGACCTTACCAGCTTCATTTTCTGAGAAATGCAGCAATGTTGGCATTGGTGGATGAACAAAGTAACAGCCTTGATACTTCTTTGTGAATTCCTCAGCAGTTGTAGCATCTATACTGAGAGCAAACCAAGCAACTAGCCCATCATCCTCATTCGGACTTTTCCCATTCAAAATTGGAAAGTTGCTGCTTTTCACCTGAGGTTCTGTTTCAAGTTCTACTCCAAGAAAGACCGAAGTAATGTTTTCAGTCTGTTCCAGGTACTCCTTTACATCCTCATAGCAGAGCTTCCGAAGTTTGACTCTTGGATAATTGGAACTTTCTTCACCACCATCATATATAGCCAATGGTCTTAAGTTTGAAAAAAGAATGTACACAGAAGTTGGCTGCTTCTGTTTTAGGCTGAGCCAGTTAGAATCTACCCTCTTCTCACTCTTCCTATCAAGGAATATCCTGCAAAAATAGTTTTCATGCTCTCTCACTTCACTGGTTAGGAAAAATGGCTCCAGCCCATCCTTCACATTCGCTAGTAAGTTAGCTATGTTTTTATAGCCCCAGAATTTAGCAATGTCCAGTGCAGTTTGGTTTGATTCATTAGTCGCAGATCTGTCACACCTTACAAAAAAAAAGTGTTAAAAATATATGTATACCATCTTAAGATGAACATTATTTATTTTATTTATAAATAATAAACTCATGATAACTGAGTGGAATATTGGAAGCAGCTAATACATCCTAATAGTTTAGGTTCCTTGTCCCTCCCTCTCTCCTGATTCCACAGGGCTCCCCCAGCTTGTTTTATAGAATTGTACATTTGAACACTGTGAAAGAATGCAACTGATCCACAGAAATCAGTGCTATCCACATTCTGTTAAAAAAAAGAATAAATGCACAGTTGTTTGCTTAGGACTGCAATCCTATGCACAATTTCTAGGGAACAAATCTGTTAAACTATGCAAAGCACTGAGCTATAAATACTAGACTAGAATAATGGATCTGAAGTTTGCAAACATATATTACTATTCTGAAAATACTCCTATGTTATGAAACTATCTCATTAAATCACACTACTTTAGTAGATGACTTTCCAGTGGTACAGCATTTGCATATACATCCCTGGCACCTCCATTTAAATATATCTCCATTAGCAGAGCAGGGAAAAATTTCTGCCTGAAGGCATTCTAACCAGTCAAAGTGCTAGGGTAGATGGACCAGTACAACACAACTCTATATAAGAAAGTAACTTAACACAAGACATCTTTCTGTCTATAATTGCCCCTAAATTAATTGCTGAAAGTATGAACCTATATGCGTTTCAAGCAACAGAAGAGCTTGATATAAAAAGGGATTTTATATAATCTATTATTAGAATTCAATGTTACTTTTAAAAGTTTGTATAGATTAATGAAAATTAAAATAAAATCTATACAACAATGAATCATGAATATCCCAAAGAAACAATTCTGCTGTATTGTTCAGTGTAAAGAAGAATAAGAAACTGCCATCAAGTTGCAACTGATTCAAGGTGACCCCGTCCATAGGTTGTTCAAATGAGAAGAGGAGGTTTGTCAATGTCTTCCTCCACATAGCAGGGGGAAATTAATTTGAATTATTTGTATAAGTTATCTGCCATGTTTTTCTTACCCCTTTTCAAGAAGAGTCTGCACAATCTCAAAGTGCCCATTTCTAGCAGCATACATCAAGGCTGTCCAGCCATTCTTAGCCATTTCATTGATAAGTGATGGAAAATGACTGAGCAGTGCTGTAAGCCTGACCTTATCTCCAACAGCAGCAGAACTGTGAAGCTCAGAAATCAATTGGCGTTTCGGATTTCCCTGAATGTCTGCCATTATCTGTTTGGTTAAAAATATAAGAGAAAGTTTAAAAAATGGGCCAGTGTGTACTTTGGGTATCTATCATATTGTCATTCCAATTAAATGCAATGAACACCATAACTAAAAAGATGAAACTGGAAAGGCTCTGGGCTTCAAACCATTCAGCAAAACTCTCTATGGAAAAGCAGTGTGTTGTTTTTCAGAGACAAAACTTTCCAGTTATTGCACTGAATACAGTAAAACTTTGGTTATCATGAGTTGCACCCACTACTCTTTGTAAAATGGGCCCAAAAGTCAACAGGAGACTTATCTTGCTGAGAGAGAAGAAACACCCACAAAACCAGAGCATTTTCTGATACACACTGGATAAAGCAGGTTAAAGTAAGGTTAACTGAGTAATTGCCTTTTGTGTGTGGAGTGGTGGTAACATGAAAATCCATTTTACAGCCCTAAATTTGTTTTAATAATTAATGCTCTTAAAAAAGCTGTTTTTCATCTGGACCTTCTTGCCTGGAACTTCTGCTTGACTCTCTGGATGTCTGCTTCCATGCATAGGCGTAAACTACGCAGGGACTCTGGAGCTTGAGCCCCTCCTGGATTTTCCTGGCGGGGGCTAAGCCCCCTCTGGGCAACCAACACAGGACTTTGGGGCTTCCAATTTAAATTTTCAAGGAGGAGAGATCATTATCTTCAAAGGCGTGAATGGGGTGGTAGAGTCCATGAGTGATTTTCCCTCTGGGCTGCAAAGTAGTTAGTGGTGTTAATGACTTTACAACCCCAGCTTCTTAGAAATGCTAATAGAGCTAAAATTTTTGTTTGTCTTAAAGGCGTTACTGGACTCAAACTTTGTTCAACTACTTAATGATTGGGGGGAGGAATAACACTGCATTGTTATGTTGCATACATATTGCTATAGTATTTGGGGGTTCTTTTGGCAGATAGATATTTTGTGTCTTCTTCAAGCCTATGATTGTTTACATTCATTTAAGTGGATACTGAACCAGATCCTTTTGAAAATTAATGGCTCCAGCAAGCCTTTTTTTTTCTTCTCAAAATGACTACACTCTTAAAAGACTTGGGTCGTTTTCACACTTACCTTATTCCAGAGCAACGTCCCTCTTCACCGCGCAGCGTCTGCGTGGATTTCGCACTACTTGCTCCACAGAACCCGGAAGTCCCGCGGCTTTTGCATCGCAAATGTAAACCGCCAAAAACCAGTTTACATTTGCGACGCAAAAGCCGCGGGACTTCCGGGTTCTGCGGAGCAAGTAGTGCAAAATCCGCGCAGACGCTGCGCGGTGAAGAGGGACGTCGCTCCGGAATAAGGTAAGTGCAAAAACGACCTTGGTCAAGTAGGTGTGTATTGACAATTGTTCACCACCTAGGCACAGAGCTGCCAATCCCCAGTTGGGGGCAGGGGATCCCTCAGTTTGGAGGCCCTTCCCCTGCTTCAGGGTCATTAGAAAACAGCAGGGGGAAGGGAAAAGTCTGCTGGACACTCCATTATTCCCTATGGCAATCGATTCCATAGGATATAATGGTGAATTGATCTGTGGGTATCTGGAGCTCTGGAGGGGCTGGTTTTTGAGGTAGAGGCACCAAATTTTCAGCATAGCATCCAGTGCCTCTCTTCAAAACACCATCCAAGTTTCAAAAACATTGGACCAGGGGATCCAATTCTATGAACATGATATGCATATTTGCAGATCTTAAAGTGACTATTCTAAAAGTGAATTTCAAAAACAGGACACAGCAAGAGACCTTTGAGATACCACTATAACCACTGGCCAACTCCCACCTTTTCCTGAGTTTGGCTCGGTCCATGGGCATTGTTGGAGGGGTGCTCCCTACATTTATAGGGAGGGATAATGGAGGCCCCTCCCTGTGATGTCACTGCTTCCTCCCTATGATGTCACTGGATCAAATGCCTCTGGCTGGGCCCAAGCCACCCCCCCAGGGAAATTGAAAAGTCTAAACGTGAGTCAACTACCAGTATCCTAAGATTCCAATATAAGAATAAATCAGTAATCTCATTTTATATCACTACTTTAGTCTTAGTTTTATATGAATATATTTCTAGTTGTTAAAGTCCAATGGAAAAAAAAGGTTCAGAAAATGCCATGTATGTTTTAAAAAGCAAAATTATATGCATAACTTGTGACTGAAAAACAAAAACAAAAGTTTGTTAGATAGAATTCAACCTTTGGTTTTAACGAAACATCATCATAATTACATTTTATTTATTACAAACCTAATGGATTTTTATTTTAGTAGTAAACTGCAACTGCTGGAAATAATGTTCTGGTAAGAGAAATGCACATTTTGTATTCAAAAAGCCCAGAAAACAATGGAGGGGAAGGGGGCAAATCCTCGTAGACGAACAGACTTTAGGTATAATATCCTATTATAGCAAGAAAGGCAACCATCCTATTGTGGTGTCAACAAGAATGGTTAGAATTGTCAATGTAGGCTTGATGGAATGCCAACAGAAATAAAGCAGAAAATCAGACAGCCATTAATCCTCAATCCTATTCACGCTTACTAGAGAATAAAACCCTCTGATCTTAGAATCACGATGTAAAGAGACCACTACTGCAGAGTGAAATAGTAGTGTTAGCTGTGACAAAAATAGAACCCAGAAATGACATCCTCCACACACTTTTAATGGGAGACAAGGGTATAGTGCAGTTGATTTCAAATATTATTGATACAAAAATCCTGACATATAATACTGATGAACCACCAATAAACAGTATTATTGAAATGGTTGCAGAAAATTAGTAGTATGGATAGAAAAATATTTCAAACGAGACAGCTGAACTATGTGTTGTTCCTTTCTTGTTAAGAGTCAATTTGTTTCAAGCATTCAACTCTCCTTAACCACAGTCTCTTATTAGTATTTTATATTCTATTCTAAGAATGCTCTGGATACAATTAGCATGAGACTATCAATAAGTCTTGTATTGCTTTCCAAGTTTCAGAATGTAGCATCATCATTATTTAATATATTTATTAACAAAGTAGGTAATCAGTACCAATTATGGAAGCTACAAAATCAAGCTTCTCACTGATACAATAAGAAAATTATGCATATCTGCTCCTCAGATATGCAGAAAAATGTGAGTTTTAAACACCCCCCCCCCCCAAAAAAAACCTGACCTGAAAAGTACTGAAAAAGTTCAACTGAGACCACTGTAAAGGAAAGAAACCAAAGAGGATGAGTTAACCTGCCCAAGCTGCCACCACTGGGGCATCAGCAGCTCCATCACACTCCCACCTTCTGCCTATAAGTTTTATTGCTGGTTTCCAGTTCCAGGGTTATATTTATCTTTCCCTCGCACAAACCCACCCACCCAAAACTTCACACACACCCTTGCAGAAAGGCAATGTCACTTGTTTAGTCTACTTATTCTATACATCTGGTACCAAAATGTTGTGGTGACCTGAAGGGCATTATCTTCAGTGTAATCCCTTGGCAAACATTTCCTTTAAGAGAATTTTCAATTTTATATGAAGCCATGGCTCTATGGCAGAACACACATTGACTGCATGAAGCCCTGCTTCACTTCCTAGTTCCTCCAGTGAAAAGATCTCAGGTAATGGAAAGATCTTTCTGTGCCTGAGTTCATGGACAGCCAACAAAACTGAGCTATCTGGACTAATGGACTGACTTAGTATACATCAAAATTGTATGTTCCAAGTTACTGCCATTCCAAAGAAATGGGGCCACACCAAGGCAAACAAAAACAGCAAAAAAATAAAATAGTGCAAAGGGAAAAAAGTTGTTAATAATTATACAACCCCTACACATTTTGTGTGCAGCTCCATCAGGGGGAATCTTCCAGATTCTTTTTAGTATCATTCCCATGCATGTAATTTGAATATTATGGCTTCATTTTCACAGAGAGCTAGGGCATTACTCCCCAACATTGGTTTTTGACTGCCATACTTGTAATATGAATATAAACATATGCTGCATAGAATGTACACATTAAATATAAAAAGGCCATCTAATTTTTTCTACAAGCACACAAAGAACAGAAAAGTAGCTTAAAAATTCATCCCCACCTTCAATTCCTAATTTTATGGAATTAATTTCCAGTTAAGTTAAGCCCTGAATGCTCTACTCTTACAGCACTTTTCAGTGTCAGCTTTCAGTTCTTGATCATGAAAAATAACAGAAAGGACGGTCCCAATCAAGGGCAGAGCAACATCTCTTTAGTTCCACTGTAGGGGCAACCATCTCATCTATTGGTAGGGTCAGGATTCTCACATCCTTCTTACTGCAGGGTCTCGTCAGCCACTACTTTGTGTGTCGCAGGTACCTTTGACAGTCAAAACCGAAGCTTTCAGGAGCAAAGTCCCCTCGACAGAGGTGAAATGCGCCTTTACTCATGAGAGGAAGGGGAGGGGCACAGCCAAAGTAAAAGGCCAGAACCAGCAAGAAGCGAATAAATGTAAAGGTAGCCTGTGCGAGAACCAGTCGTTTTCGACTCTGGGGTGACGTCGCATCACGACGTTTTCTCGGCAGACTTTTTTACCGTGTGGTTTGCCATTGCCTTCCCCAGTCATCTACACTTTCCGCCCGCCCCCCCCCCCCAGCAAGCTGGGTTTTCATTTTAATTTGTTTAATTTAAGAAGTAAGTACGGGGTTATAAATATAAAGAATTCCTGAGGGCACCTTGCCTAGACAGCTTTGGCCGACTCAGCTCTGGGATTCGACCCAGCCAGTAACACTTCCTTCCGGAGTCACGCAGTCACCGTTGCCTTGAGGAAAGGCATCATGGGAATTGTAGTTTCCTTGCCCAATCGCCCTAACCCTTGGACGTTCCATGGTTTGAATATGCTATTATAATAAAAGTTCGGGTATTATTGTTTGTTCGTTTTCTTCTGTTTTCCCTTCTTCAGGAACTCATGCCTTATTTAACGATTTGCCCCAAACCACAACAAGCCTATTCTCAGGGATGATGCTATCTAATACACATTTGGCGAGGAAGCGGCTGGAGAGCTCGCAGCATGCTGTTGCCTGCCGGCACTTTCCTTCCATAAGACTTCTTTCTCTCCCAACTGCCACATCACTCCTGGGCCAAACCCTCAAAGGAGGAAAAGCTGGCGTGTGCCGAAGACTGCTGCGCAGCAGTCCCAGGTTTGACGACGAGACTGCCATCTCGCACGGGACAGTCTCAGGTGAGACATCTCCTGCAAGGGATGGTGCAACTCCAAGACCCCGGGATTTTCTCCTATGACTAGTCCGCGTCCGCTCCTGCTTTGCACCTCGCCTTTGGGTCCCAGCTGAGCAGCAGCAGCAGCAGCAGCAGCGAACGTACGAGAGGAAGAACCTACTTCCTTACTGTTTCCGCCACTTTGGCGCCTTTGCGAGTTGAATCAGCTCTAGTCCTACGCTTCAGTAATCACAAGTTGGATGTACTTCCAAGACAGCTCCATTAGATTCAGGCTGCCTACATCTTTTTGGAGGACGGGAATCCAACAATGGGATACCTTCCTAAGACCGTAATATCTGTATAAAGCCTGTTTGCAGACATTTTCCGCCCCGTCTCTGTAAATCTATCTGAAGCTGAAGTTACATAAAAAAATGGGTGTTCGTGTGTGCTCTTGAACTGTCTTGATGTGTGAGATACGCATATGTAAATTAAATAAGAATAAAAGGAACAACATGAGTACATACTGGCTGTTGAGACCAGGGTTTTTTTTTTTATAAGGAACTCCGTTCCAGCTGGCTTGGCATCAGGGAGTGTGGCCTACTATGCAAATGAGTTCCTGCTGGGCTTTTCTGACAAAAATGCCCTTTGCAAAACAATGGTGCCGTCAGGGGGTGTGACCTAATATGCAAATAAGTTCCTGCTGGGCTTTTCTGACAAAAATGCCTTTGCAAAACAATGGTGCCGTCAGGGGGTGTGACCTAATATGCAAATAAGTTCCTGCTGGGCTTTTTCTGCAAAAAAGCCCTGTTTGAGGCTATTATAAGCATGGGCATTTAATAATATTTTACTTGTTAGGATTTCTGTGCCATTTTTCTTGTCTTCTCCTGCTCTGGGAGGTAAGAGTAAAAGTGAAGGATACCTTGAAATAGTGGAGGGGTCAGGCCTGTAGCTAGAGGGTTTTTGGGGGGGAGGTTCAGTCCCCTCCAATCAGACTCCTGTTTTATCTTGATAGCCCCTCCAGTCAGCTGCTGAGGTGCCTGTAGTCTCCGCCTCCTGGGACAGGCAGGTGGAGATTGCTGGTTCAGGATTTAAGGGTTAGTGAAGGGAACATAAATTTGAGAGCTTTTCAGCTCTCTAAGTTGCTTTCTAGGGTGATTAGAGTAAAGAAAAAGGGGGAGGGAGGAGTCCACAGGGTCTGCTCTGTGTAAACTGCAATGCAGCCTTGTTTGTTATTTCCTGAGGATGCAAAAGATGGGCTGCATGGGGTGGGATAATTGTATGGGCTCCATTGAAATACATTAAAAAGGGAAAGGTAGGACTTCTGGGATCCGTCATCTTGGCTTCAGAGCTGCCTGCAGAGCTCTCTCTGCGGCATCTCTGAGTCTGGTCTTTGGAGGGGTGTCATGGATGTGAGACCCCCTCAGGGAAGGCCTGGAGGGCTTTCTCTTGGCATGGGAACCCCATGATGGGGGAGGGGTTAGTGGCAACTGCCCCCTATGCTCGTCGTGCGTCCTGAGGCTCCACGGCTATGAAAGCTGCTTATCAGCAGAAAAAGAAGAACTCCCGATTGCTTTTATGCTTTCTTTTTCTCCAGTACATCTTCAAATCAACATCTTTTCTAAAGCGATTATTCTACTTAACAAGTAGGTTTTCCCTCCTAAATTTACCCTCTGATGGGTCACTTTGCATAACTACAAAAGACTAGCTCACAGATGATTCCGACCTCAGACCGACAGGAGCAGTCTTAACCTTTTGAATTGGACTGAATATAATTAGTAAAATTGACCTGGACTTTAATTGGATATATGTTACAGAGATTTGCAATATGATTTGAACACAAAGGAGATATACAAAAAAAGAAAGAAAGAAAAAGAACTCTGTCTCTTTTATTTGACTCTAACTGAAAGAATACCTTCAACAGGAGGGAAGTGAAAATACAATCTGACTTGAGAGACTGACTTTTAATAATAATAATAATAATAATAATAGATTTTATTTGTATCCCGCCCTCCCCGCATAAGCGGGCGGCTCAGGGCGGCTAACAGCATTCTATACATTTACATTAATGGATAAAAACTTTAAATTTAACAATTAAAAGATTAAACATATAAAAACCAGTTAGTATATTTAAAATACATAATTTAAGTTAATTTAAATTTATCTTTATCTGGCAGCGATAGTGATATTCTGACGCTGGTTCTGCCAGTTTAAGTAGTTCCATAGTAATGTAGATGGCGGATCCCTCATTCACAGCACTTCAGCAGTCGATGTCGGTGTATGCTTGTTTAAAAAGGACGGTCTTGCAGGCCCTGCGGAACTGGTCAAGGTTCCGCAGGGCCCGCACTTCCTCCGGAAGCTGATTCCACAGTGCAGGGGCCGCAGCTGAAAAGGCCCGTGCTCTGGTGTTCTGGAGCCTGACCTCTCTCGGCCCAGGGATAGTCATTTTATTTTTTCCGACTGACCTCAGTGCCCTCTGGGGTTCATATGGGGAGAGACGGTCCCTTAGGTAGGCTGGTCCTCGGCCATATAAGGCTTTAAAGGTAATGACCAACAGTTTGTACTGGACTCGGTATGTAATTTGAATGTATAAGCTGAGTATGGCACTTTCTAATGAAATGGCACATGAAAAAGATATTTGCTCAAATCTCACATCTTTAAAGGAAGATTTGATTTCACTTATGCAGCTTCTTAGAGATTATTTTATGCTCATTGCTAATGATTTGAGCTAAGAAGATCCGGCAACTAATTAAATATCTAATCTACAGGGGTCAGCATTATGGAGAACGAATCGATGGCAGTGAAAGCAGGAGGGGAAATTGTTATGCGAAACAAACAAAGGCGAAAGAAGATGGTCTTTTATGACACACTTTTAAAACCACTCAAGTGGAGAAGAGAAAATGGCAATGAATTCTTCTTCTTGTAGTTGAGGGGGCAGGACATGCTGAGAAGAGTAAAGCTTCACTTCGAGCAATGCATCTGGATTTGGAAAATTATCCATAAAAAGGTCTTTGGTTTTTCTGCTTTGGAGAATGGCTGAATAAAGAACTCTGACTAAGAAGTGAAAGGTGTTACTCAAAAGATAAGCTGTGGACAAAGGGACTGCCTCGGATACAATTCGGGTGTAGAAAGCAAAGGAACTTAATTTTTTTTTAAAGATTTTGGGAAGAAGGATTTTGAATATTGGGTTTCTCTTTCATTTTTTCCCTTTGTTTTTTCTCCTTTCTCTCTTCCTCCTGAATAAGCAAACATGTAACTAATATTAATGAACAGAAGTTAAAATTTAAAAGATTAAGAAAGATCTTGAAGAAATGATGTTAATGAGGCTTATTACCATAACTTTCTAGTTAGTAGATCTACTAACAGTTTGCATATTTAGGGAGACTGGCAGATTTGCTATTAATGTTAGCAGGAGAAATGGTTTAGATGGAGATAGACAGTTGTATTTGATGTATCTTATGTAATTTGCTATGAACAAGGAAATAATTTTTATGTGTTCCTTTTAATCAGGATTTTGCTAAATCAATAAACTAATCTGTGCCTATTATAGGTTTAAGTTAAATCAGGAAATTTGACGTTGAGACAGTCTTATAAGAATTTTTTTTCTTATGAACTGGTTACATTTAATTTGTGTTTACATTTAATTTGTGTTTAAGAAGAATTGCTTGGTCTTATATTGCTTTACTAGTTTATTATAAGATTTTTTCTTTTACACTAGTGAGAGAATAAAGGATGTAATACTTAAGGAGATTTTTTATACTTGTAGGTAGGAAGGTTTGAATAATATATTGGGAGGTGGAATTATAACTGATATATTTGTACTGGCTTCTGTTTCTTTTTCTCCCACTCTCTAAAGTTCCCTTTTCTCTCCTTTCTCCTCTTTTTATGTATCATCTTCAATGCTTCTTTATTGTAGTTTAAATCAATAAAACTTTTTTTAAATAAAAAGGGAAAGGTAGTCCCCTGTGCGAGCACCAGTCCTTTCCGACTCTGGGGTGACTGTTGCATCACGACGTTTTCACGGCAGACTTTTTTACGGGGTGATTTGCCATTGCCTTCCTGAGTTATCTACACTTTTCCCCCAGCAAGCTGGGTTCTCATTTTAATTTGTTCTCAGTTTGCCGTTCTTAATATGTTTTAAGATTGAAACTGACGGGGACATTTATTCATTTACTAATGAAAGTGTTGGTTGTAACTTTAATTTTAGGTCCAAGGCATTCTAGGTCTTATTTCTGTGTGAGCATTCTACCCTGCCCATAGCTTCTATGTTTGCATTTTTTTAACATGTTAGGGTTGATACTACTGTTCAGTAACAGGCAGCCAAATTAAACCTGCCTTGCTGTATCAGACCTGAGAAGCTGGTTAAAGCAATGGAACCAAGTTACACACTCAAGTATAATACTTAGGGCCCCCACAAAAAAATTTGCCCCACTAAATGAAAATCCTGGCTTTATTTGATATATGTGTAACAGTATCCAGATTATAGCAGACAGCTGAAGTGACAGTAGATCATCTGGCTGGAGGGGGCAACGTGGCAGAGTGCCAGGTTGCATCAGCCAAGGTAGAGTCAGCATGACTCAGCACTGGCCTGATTGGTCAGACAGACTTGTAATGTGTATAAATGTACAGAGACACCATCATATGTGTGGAGAGTTTGGATGGAGTGGTGTGCGGAGCATTTTGTCAGTCTGAGATATATTCTGTAAACAAATGTACATAGTTAGTTTAACAGCTACTGTGTGCTGGACTTAATCTCTTTGTCTTCAGTCACTATACTCACTAGGCAGCAGCGTGAGCATCAACAGGGTTATGGGCCCAGCACGCTTCTGCTGTGCCAATGGATTGTGAGTGTAGTTGGAGAAAGACAGCTGATGTGCTCCAGAGAGAAGTAAGAAGCTACCTCGGCAGAGGGAACCAGCAGTAGCTGAGACAGCAAGGCTGAGCAGAATGGCTATAGCAGCGGCTACAGTGCTGCTTGAGAAGCTTACTTCCACCAACTATACCGTGTGGGCAGTTCGTGTTGAACATTTCCTGAAGAGAGAGGGGCTGTGGAATGCTGTAGCAGATCCTCCAGAGGAACCCACACCAGAAGATACCATCCAGGATCAAAGGGCTGTTGCTACCATAATCTCGAGCCTATCTGATGACCAGCTTGTCCATGTCGGGGGAAAGCAGCTGGCAAAGGAGGCTTGGGACGCGCTCAAGGCCGTCTATGTACAAACTACAGCGGGCTCGCTGATAGCGTTAACCAGAAGGCTGTATTGGATGAGGATGCAAGCTGGAGAGATGGTGAGAGAACATCTTAATTCATTATCTGCTTGTTTTCAAGAGCTTGAGCAGTGTGGCAAAATAATTCCCGAGGAAGACAAAGTATACATAATCCTGAGATCCCTGCATGAGCGGTTCGATATGCTATTAATGGCGTTCGAGGGCCAGGATGCAGAGAGGCTAACCTTGAGCTACATAATGGGGAAGTTATTGGCAGAGGACCAGAGACAACAGGAGTGCTGCGAGTAGAAAGCTCACGTCCAGCCGTGCCAGAGGAAGCCAGAGCCAGTAAGTGGAGGAGTTGCTTCCAGATGGCAGCAGTCTTCAGTTGAGAGGGTGCTGCAAGTGAAAAAGAAATGCTTTCTGTGCGGGAGTGATACACATCTGCGGAGGAGCTGCCCGGAGAGACGGAGGAGCAAGCAGAGGTCGGCACAAAGTCATCAGGCAACTCTGGTGAGGACTAACGTGCGTCAGCAGAACACTCCATGGATTATAGACTTGGGAGCCACCCAGATGTTTTGCAACGAAAAGAGACTGTTGGAGGACACTAAACCAGCAAACTTTAAAGTTGTGAGTTTGGCAGATGGCAGAAAGGCAGAAGTCTTATGCCAAGGGACTGTATATTTTCCAGAACTGAGACACAGATTTGTAAATGTGTTGTGTGTGCCTAGCTTGGAGACAAGCCTGTTAAGTGTCTCTGTGTTAACTAAAGCAGGCTTTAATGTTCTATTTAATGAACATGGGTGTGCTATCTCTAAAGAGCGTAAAGTGTTAGCCAGAGGTATGCTAAATGACAATGTGTTTGTGCTTGAGCAAAAGGGAGTGAAAGCACAGGTGGCTTGTAATTGGCAACCCCACCATAACTGCATCCATAGATTGCACAGGAGAATGGGGCATGCCAGCTACCCTACTCTAAACAAGACACTGGCTATTCTGGGTAAGGAAAAGGTTGAACCGTACAATGCTTATCTAGACTGCAATGTGTGTAAACAGTCAAAATCCAAAGCTTACCCAGTGGCAAAAGTGAGTGATAGAGTCTCAGAGAGACTGTTACAGTTAATACATGCTGATATAATTGGGCCGTTTGCACCGAGTGTGTCTAACAATAAATTTGTCCTAATCTTGGTAGATGACCTGAGCAGGTTCACTTGAGTATATGCCATGCAGAAACAGTCTGAGGTGTTTTCAACTTTCAAATATTGGTCTAAACGGGTGCTGAAGCAATTAAACTGTAACATCTGTGCCCTGCAGACTGATCAGGGGGGAGAATTTACAGGCAAGGAATTTACCTCATGGCTCAGAGACCAAGGTATTAATCATAGGTTGGCAAATGTCTCTACCCCGCTGAAAATGGAATCGTGGAGCGGAGAGGGGGCATTCTTCAAACAATGACCCATGCGATGTTAAGGGATAGTGGGTTCAAAATCTCCTATTGGGGGGAAGCGCTAAAGACAGCATGTTTCCTAATTAACTTGCTTTGGACAGAAGCAACAGACGATATACCTGATAGAGTCTTGTATGGAAAGAATCCCAACTTAAATTTTCTAAAAATCTTTGGGACAAAGGCCTGGGTAAACATACCATTGAATAAGAGGAGAAAAGGAGGTCCCAGGGCAAGAAAGCTGTTGTTTCTAGGGCATCAGAATGGGATGAAAGCTTACAGGTTCACTGACGACTGTAATGCAATAAAATTCAGCATGTCTGCTTCATTTTGCGAGGATGATAGCTGGAGCGGGATACGTGCCAACGAAATGGCCAGTGTAGAGTTACAAACACAGCAGGCTGAGAAGGGGCATGTTAAACAAGAAATTTCCTTGAGTGAGGAGGGGAGTGTGAAACAAGAAACTTCTTTCTCAGAGGAGGAGGGGCAAAGAGCTGAAAGCTCTAGCAATGCAGAGGCTGTAAAGCCAGAAATGTCTGATGTGTCTAACAACCTTCAAACAGAGGTCCGAGTGTCATCCTGAATGAATAAAGGGGTGCCTCCAAAGAGGTATGGTTATGACACTGACGTAAACTATGTGCCTACTGCAGAGCCCCGGGGTTACCAAAGCGTGCTGGATTTAGATTATGAAGATTAATGGTAACCAGCTGAAAACTAAACAAAGAAATGTAACTCTAAATAAACAATGAAATGTGTTCAAATGTGTAAAGCTGCCAGCAAGATGTATGTGAATGAAATGGGGAATGTGAAGCCAATTAAACTAAAGTGCCTAATGGATGTGTATATCCAAGGAAAGGCAATGCTGGCTGCTACAGTAATACAATGAAACCAAACTAAGCATGTGTGTTTACATTACAAAAGGTAATGGGAAAGAAAAATAAACAGAAGGCAATGGTGAAAGCATGGTAATGCTGAAAGTAATGTTGCTAATGCATTAACTAAACAAATGTAAGAGTGGAAAACATTGTAACTCTGAAGACAATGTAGCAGATGTATTCACAAAAAATGTAAGCCTTGAAAGATTTGTGAAACTGAGAAAGCTGTTGCAAATTGTAATCTGATCCTGAGGAGGGGTGTTGATATATGTGTGACAGTATCCAGATTACAGCAGACAGCTGAAGTGACAGTAGATTGTCTGGCTGGAGGGGGCAACGTGGCAGAGTGCCAGGTTGCATCAGCCAAGGTAGAGTCAGCATGACTCAGCACTGACTCAGCACTGGCCTGATTGGTCAGACAGACTTGTAATGTGTATAAATGTATAGAGACACCATCATATGTGTGGAGAGTTTGGATGGAGTGGTGTGCGGAGCATTTTGTCAGTCTGAGATATATTCTGTAAACAAATGTACATAGTTAGTTTAACAGCTACTGTGTGCTGGACTTCATCTCTTCGTCTTCAGTCACTATACTGAAGGACCGACCTACCTGAGGGACCGTCTCTCCCCATATGAGCCCCAGAGAGCACTGAGGTCAGTGGGGAAAAGCAGACTGAATATCCCTGGGCCAAAAGAAGTTAAACTTCAAAGCACCCGCACCCGGGCCTTTTCTGTTGCGGCCCCACAACTCTGGAACCAACTCCCAGAGGAGGTGCGGGCCCTGCGGAACTTAGACCAGTTCCGCAGGGCCTGCAAGACCGCCCTCTTCAAACAGGCGTTCACCAATAACTGAATTAATGTTTACCGCCAGATTAGTAACGTTTACCGCCAATGTTGACTTAGGAATGTTTTAATTAATTATTGATTATTGACTGATTTTAATGTGAATTTTAATGTGAATTTAATGTTTTTATTACTATTGTTTACCTGAAATGCTGTTAGCCGCCCTGAGCCTGCTTCGGCGGGGAGGGCGGGATATAAATAAAATTTTACATTACATTACATTACATACTCACTAGGCAGCAGCGTGAGCATCAACAGCTTTGGCCCCACCAAATGAAAAATCTTGGCTATGGGCCTGGGAGGGGTTAGAGTTGTCAGCTCTGGCTTGGGAAATCCCTGGCAATTTGGGGACAGACCTTGAGGAAGGCAGGGAAGAGAGGGAGCACAGTGTCCATTCACCATCTGGGTGCTCTTTCATCCAGGGACTTGATCTCTGTTGCCTGGAGATCAATTGTAAGCAGTGTTTCCTCTAAGCTGAGTTAGTGTTAGCTAGCTCACAGATTTTTAGCCTTCAGCTCAGGAAGGATGACACCAGAGCACACTAATTTATGCAGTAGCTCACAACTTTAATGCCAGTAGCTCACAAAGTAGAATTTTTGCTCACAAGACTGCAGCTTAGAGGAAACATTGGTTGTAACTCAGGGAGATCTCCAGCTGCCTCTTGGAGGTTGCTAACCCTTGTTGTGGCTTTGTGGTTGAACATCTACTTTGCATGCAGAAGGATCCAGGTTCAGTTTCGAGCTGAACAAGTATCAGGTAGTAGGTGGTGTGAAAGATTTGTACCCGAGGCTGTAGAGAGCTGTTGCCAGTTAGTTAGAGTATATAATACTGATCCTGAGAGACCACAATTTTGATTCAAGTGTAAGGCAGTGTAGTAGGGAAATAATGAGGCGCACATTTACTGATTGAAAACGAGGTATTTTACTATTTGGCACCAATAGCAAGGTTCATTTGAGCAGCAAGGCTCCCAAAAATAATGAATCCCCCGCACACTTCTCAAACCATCCGCTTTAAGCAAAAGCAAGCCTGCAGGCTGGCCCTTTACACGTTATCTGATTCACTCCCCCCCTCCCCTTTCTCCCTGGTAGTTTTCCAGTGTGTCTCTGCTTATCTATTCAAATGCCCCACCTTCCTGTATGAGTCTGCTATCAGCTTTCAGCAAGATGCTCCTTCTCTGCGGGGCCCCTGTCTGTTATCTATTTTACAACCTTGGATTCCACCCTTAGCCTGTCGGTTTTAACAGTCACAGCTGCTTCAAATATTGCATCAGACATTCTCTTCTGAAGGCACAAAAACCATATTTTCATTTATTAATATTATAAAGGTATTCATTAATTATTCAGGGGTCTCTGCTTCAGCAGCTTAATGAGCCCAGCAGAGCTGGATTAACAATTAGGCCAAGTAGGCACTGGCCTATGAGCCCCCATGCCTTTAGGGGCCCTGGGCCGGCTTTCCCCCCCAGTTTTCCCCCTGCTTGCAGCTCTCCCAGCCTGCATGCACAGCCAGCAACTGAGCTGCTCTTTGCCTGACTTGCCTGGTGTGGCTGCTGCTGGCATCATTACCAAGTTTGCTTCTCTCTGCCTCTTCCCCACAGCTTAGTCAAAGGGGCTTTTGAGAAGGTGCCTGCAGGCTGCAGCGGGGGCCGTAGGTGGTGGGGCAGGCACGCCAACTCTGAGATAATTTGCTAAGACCTCCCCCTGCCCCAACATTTTTACTGCCTAAGGACCTCCACAGGGTTTAATCCAGCCCTGAAGCCCAGTGTGTGGGGGGGGGGGGGGGAAGTGGACTCCAAGAGAAACAAGAAGAAATTGAGGTGCTTTTTTTCTGGGAAAGTGGAACATTTCTATGATAGAAGGAGTTCCAGAGAAGACAGCCTGTGGTACAGTAACTGAAGCAGCTGGCAGAATATCAGCCGTCTTTTGTTCTGGTTCTCCTGTTCTGCCATGTTTTCTGGTTTTCTCTTGCTGCTATGATGCAGAGATTCTTCTCAGAGACTGTAAAATAGGACCATGCCAAAGTACCATTCAAAATATCAGCGTTTGCTTCTGAGTTCAACAGCATGTTGATTGCACCTGATTGCTTTAATATATTGCATTGTGTATATAGTGCATATATTATGGATTCAGTAGTATGTTTACACAACTTGAAATCCACCGAGTTGAATTCAGCTCACTTAGTCTTGTATATATCTTCCCTTATTAATGCCTGACAACTTCAGCTTTTGCAGTCTGAGGTAGACAGCAATACAGAAGATGCAAGATGGTTGCCAAATGCAGTTGGCATTTGAGAAGCTGTAAACCATATTATTTAATGTTTCAGAGATGAAAACAGACATGCTTTGCTTATTGAAACACCCCATTATAACACTAAAGATCACTACCTAAATCTTTATTATATAGTACTTTAGAGTCTTCACCATTTGTTATTATGTGTGGAAATGATATGGGGGTGTACTGGGTGGAAGGGGAACCCTCCAATTTTGTGCCCATGGCATATTTTTCCTGGTTCCCACCATGTGTTTTTAGGAAGTGGCCAGGGTTTTTGATTGTCCTTTGGAGATCTTATTGGCTGTGAAGTTTTTTTTTAATTGTTTCCACAGCACCTCCACCACAGCCCAAGGATCTTCACTGCATGACTGGAGTTAACCTGTGCAAGAAAATATTTTTAAACTATGTTAATTTTAAAAGTTATCCTGTTAAGCAGAACATCTTCATGAAATGTTGAAGAGTTACTATTATAGTTGCATAAAACATCACTCTCTCATACCGATTACTCACTAGTGTTGCTCTGCCCCCAGGCAGTTTCTACCCAGTGCAAGTGATCAATTTCCCACCATTTGCTCCACAGGTGCATTTTGAAGTGTGGCTCCCTTCAGTTCCCCTCATGGTTTCTTAATCCTTAAAAGACAGCATCACATAGCTTGTGATATGCTTTAAGTGTTCCTTTTTCTTTGCTTCAAGTCATCCTGTAAATGCTTGCAAGATACTCACCTCTATAAACTTCCCTGTAGAAGTCTGGTTAAAAATGAATCAACAAACCAATGTGTTCTGCAGATAGCAGAACAAATCTGTTTAGTTTGTGGTCTGCAACTTCTTCTTAGTTCTAAAATCAGTTCACCCACATAGTCTTTTATAACCATTGTCCAAACAAATGAATGTCTTAGATCATGTTCTTGGATATTGTACTGCTGTACAATATCATCTTTCAAATTCACCTTTCAAGTTTTCCTAAGAGGGCAGGAAAATTAAGGACATCATGACAGCACAATATTGAAGAATGTATAGATACTCCTTTAGAGTCTGACCATCAAAGCCCTCCCAGCACTGCCCCCATAATGCTAATATTTAAACATATCAATTTTCTGGTTCCAATTTTTACATATGTTGGCTACTTTATTAAATAATCTAACTTTAAGTCCTCTTAAAAATTTGGGAGGGGGAAATGAGAGATAGAATGGAAATAGAGAGAGAATGGAAATAACATTTTAAAAGAGGGAATGTTATGCTAGTGGAAGGGTGCCTACATGCCTCATTACTTCTGAGCAAAATGCTGGTGACAGTGCTGTGTCAGCAGCCCCTAATATGTCTGATCCTTAACACTAATGGGAAGATTTCAGCTGTCTTCCAAGGTATCATTAAAGCAGTGATATGATGTTGATTTCCTCAATATACCAAGAATATATTAAAAACTACCATGAAATCTGAGTTGGCTAATAAACAACTTCAGCCTCGCAGGGCAGCAGTTTTGGACTATGAGTACATCATCATCTTGGATGAATTTGTACAACTTTTAATTATCAGGTCAGTTTTGGTTGTTAAAAATATGAGCAAATATATTGGATTTATGTTAATCCTGTTAATTTATGCAAGTCCTGTGCACTGTACATTATTTCTTCTTGTTTATCACTTTTTTAGTCTTCTAGCATTGGTCCGTGCAGGTTTGATAGGAGGATGTAACATTTAAGAGATTGACATAATGTATTTAGGTGTAATGTGTGAACTAAGATAATGCCACAGGATGTTTTTGGTCTAACAGAATAGATGTCCATTTTTGTAGCCTATCCAACAGTAGTCATGGAGGTAGGTGAAAAGAATACTACACCTGATCATATGACAAGACGACCCTCCATATGGCTTGTAGAACCTTGAGGTGCATTTTGTTACACAGACAAAGAACAGATTTGAGCAGGACTTAAAAAAAAAAAAAAGCAGGAATGCACAGGAACTCAGTTTTGGCTCGCTTGGTGTAATGGGGTGTGTGGCTTAATATGCAAATGAGTTCCTGATGGGTTTTTGCTACAAAAAGCCTTGGTGTAGTCAGTGACGGCCCGTGGGTGCATGGCGCCCTAGGCAGGCACCCCCCATCCCCCGCGGTGCTGCATTGCAGTGCCGCACTCCATCCCACCCACCCCCAGGTGCTGCACTGAGTTCTGTGATCATCCCACTCTAAACAGGTTAAATACATAACAATGGGATGGAGACCCTCCTATTTAAAGAAGAAGAATGCAGATTTATACCTGTCCTTCTCTGACTCAGAGCGGCTTACAATCTCATTTATCTTCTTCCCCCGCAACAGACATCCTGTGAGGTGGGTGGGGCTGAGAGAGCCCTCCGAGAAGTTGCCCTTTCAAGGACAACTCTGTGAGAACTATGGCTGACCCAAGGCCATTCCAGCAGCTGTATTTTTTTATTTATGATTTATATCCAGCCCTTCCCACCAAGGTGGCTCAGGGCGGCTGAGTAAGTGAAGGAGTGGGCACTCAAATCCAATTCTCCCAGATAAGAGTCTGCACACTTAACCACTACACCAGACTGTCTCCAGTGTAGACACATACATCACATCTCTCCTTCCAAGATGCAAAAAAGACATTTGAACTAACTGTTGAACAACTGATGGAACAGTAATCAAATATTACAGTAATTAAAACAGTTAGAGTACAAAGCCTAACCATCCAAAGAGGAACTATAGATACACCCCATCTCTCTCACTCACTCTTCCTGCCCTTGCCTCTTGATGATTAAAACATATACTTTATGTAACATTCTGCAATAAAACTTCTCATAACCGATGCGACAGTAGGTACAAGAATATAACAACATAAAAATACTGATTTCAAATTTATGATGTGTGTCTCTTTGAAGAGAATACACACCTACCATAAGGTGTAACACACCTAGGGATCCTTTCCACTCTCTGAAAACTATTCCATTCTTCATTTTCCCTTTCTGTCACTTGGCTATGATATCTCTCCTGAAAACTATCTGGTTCTTCCAGCACCTTTTCCTGTCCCTGTTGATTTCATTTTCCCTTTCTGTTGTTTGACTATCATACCTCTCCTGTCTCCTCTGTTCTCCTCTTTGATAGCATCCAAATTAATTCTATTGCGCTGGTAACTGCTACCATCAGAAGTCTGTACCCTATATGTACAAGGCTGTTCGCATTGCTCTGTTACTACTGCAGGACAATACTGTTGTTACCCTCTACCCACACCTCATCTCCTTTTTCAATGGCCTAAGCAGCTTTGCTGTTCTATTGTGGAAGCATTTGTGTGCCCTGGATTTCCTGTAGAGCTTCCTTTACTTCACTTGGTATTTTGGGACATAATCTCTGCTTAGATGCTGGTGACTTACTTCTCAGCATTCTACCCATTAATATTTCTGCTGGAGAATATTTCATTCGTGTAACAGGAGTATTACGATATTCCAATAATGCAAGATGTATGTCCCCTTTTGAATGTTCTACCTTCCTTATTAGCTGTTTTATGGAGCAGATAGCCCTCTCTATCATGCATTTGATCTAGGATACCCAGGGCAAATAGTCTAAACCAGGGTTTCCCAAACTCTTCTTTCCTGTGGCCCTGTTATTTTTACACTTCTCCTTCATGGCCCACTAAAATTTTGGGGTGGAGCAAGGAGACTTTGGGGGTGGAGCCGGGAGACAGGAATTATGTCATTTCCTGTGGTGCCAAGGACCCAGTGATGCCACTTCCGGGATACACTGAGCCAAAACTCCACCTTTTCCTGTGATGTCACTTCCAGGGCACTCCCCCAAACCTGCCTCTGCTTCGGAAGTAAATTCATTTTCAGCAAAATCTCTCTGAAACTCATGCTGAGCCAAAATGGGGGTGGAAAGTGGACAGTCCTCTCTTTTCACAGCTGTTGAAAAGCAGGACCAGTGAAATGGTGCGGTGCCAAGTTCATAGTACCATCTCTTCCAGTGCTGTTGGGATATATCGCAGTAATCTTCAATAATCTCTTTCTGCCCTGCACCTCTTAACTTTCACACAGAAATCTCATAGAAGGCCACCTGGCTACAACTGGAGGTGCCAACTTTTCATTGGCAGAGCTCCTATGTCTGCAACAACAGTATGATGAACAGAAAAGTCTCATCCAGTAAAAATGGAAGGAAAGAAAGGGAAAGGGAAAGGGAAAGGAAGAAAGAAAGAAAGAAAGAAAGAAAGAAAGAAAGAAAGAAAGAAAGAAAGAAAGAAAGAAAGAAAGAAAGAAAGGGAAAGAATAAAATGGAAGGAAAGGAAAAGAAAAGAAAGACATGGAAAGAAAAAAACATAAACATAAGAGAAGCCATGTTGGATCAGGCTGGTGGACTATCCAGTCCAAAATTCCCTCATACAATGCCCCAAAAGCACCAGAATGTCCATCAGTGGGACCAGGGCACTAGAAGCCCTCCCACTGTTGCTTCCCCCCCCTCCCAGCACCAAGAATGCAGACAAAGCATCATTTGCAGGGAAAAAAAGAAGGGTGGGGCAAAGAAAAAAAAAGCCTTCCTCACCATCAGATGACCCGAGCCAGCAAAAATTCTGCCCAGGGGTCCTTTGGTTAAAAAAAAAAAAAAGCTACGGGAATGCCCACTCCCCACCCCTCCCGGCTGAAAAAAATGCACACACCCTTCTTTGCCACCCAGGCCTCCGGGGGAAATCTCCCCAAAAGAAGCCCTCCCACTGTTGCTTCCCCCCCCTGCCAGCACCAAGAATACAGACAAAGCATCATTTGCAGGGAGAGAAAGAAAGAAGGGGGGCAAAGAAAAAAAAAGCCTTCCTCACCATCAGATGACCTTAGCCAGCAAAAATTCTGCCCAGGGGTCGTTTGGTAAAAAAAAAAATAGCTACTGGAATGCCCACTCCCCGCCCCTCCTGGCTGAAAAAAATGCACACACCCTTCTTTGCCACCCAGGCCTTCCGGGGAAATCTCCCCAAAAGAACATTCTGCGAGGCAAATGAAAACTCATACCTTGAAGAACACTTCATGGGTCTAAAGTGCCAGTGGATGCTAGCTTTTCTCTCAAACACTGGGAGTGAGGGAGAAGGAAGGAGAGGCAGCCCAGCTCCTCTCTGCACAACACAGAGATGGGGCATGGCTAGCTTTGACTTTTCTTGTGACCCGGTAGTGAGGCTTCCATGGCCCGGTACAAGGTCACAACCCTGCAAATGGGAAACACTGGTCTAAACTCTTTACTAGCAAAAGGCATGTTGTCACTTACTACCTTCCTTGGAATTTCATGATGTGCAAACACTGTCTTAAGCCTAAGAATCACTGTTCCTGCAGTTTTGTCTGGCAATGCCAGTACTTCTGGGTACTTTGAGTAATAATCCACTATAATAAGAAATGGAGACAACTGATATTTAAAAATGTCTACACCCACTTTTCCCCATGGTAGATCTGGAATCTCAATATTAACACACATACCACGCCAATACATTAGCCCCTTTGCCTGGGCCTTAGTTCTCTGCATCCCTTGATGTGATTCATAAAGCTGAGCTAGCATGCTTCATCTCAAGGACATGGGAATAAACAATTTCTCACCAACACATAAAAGACCATCTTCATTATGCAATGTATCCTTGATGGCCCAAAAGGGTTTTATAGATGCAGGAACATCCTTATAGTATTGTGGCCAACCTATCTTTATGAAATTCATTACCAACTGGGGATGTTCAACTTGCTTCGTAGCTTCCTGTATGACCTCTAGCTCTTCTGGCCATGCCTCTATTACTTCTACTTCATGTATCGCTTTTTCTTTCTGTATCTGTTTGTCATCATTTGTTGGGGGATCCACTGTAGCTCTTGATAAGGTATCAGCTAGGTACATGTGCTTACCAAGAGTATACTGCGCACTAAGCTGGTACCGTTGTAGTTGTTAGAGCATACGCTGCAAACGAGCAGGAGCAATACCCATTGGTTTTTTGAAGATTGACTCTAATGGTTTGTGGTCAGTTTGCACTGAAACAATTTGCTATAAACATATTAATGAAACTTTTGAATTGCATATACTATGGCCAAAAGTTCCTTCTCAATCTATGCATAATTTTGTTCTGCTGAACTAAGAGACCTAGAGGCATAAAAAACAGGTTTACCCTCTTGAATCAGACAGGCTCCAAGACCATCTTTTGATGCATCTGCTTGAATAGTTACTGGGTTTTTGACATCATAATATTGGAGAACAGATGCCTAACACAACTGTTGCTTAACTGTGTCAAAAACCTTTTGATGTTCAGGCATCCATTGAAAGAAAGCATCCTTTTTTAAAAGGCCCCGTAGAGGCACCGTTAACTCAGCCTCTCAAGGAATATATTTTGATAGGTACTGTACCAACCCAAGGAATCTAAGCATATCCTGCCTGTCTTTAGGGGAGGACATCTCTCTAATGGCATTAACTTTGTCCTCATCTATAGTAATACCTTCAGCAGTTACAACATACCCCATGTACTTCACAGAATCCACCTTGAATTGTATCTTTTCTTTGTTAAATTTTACATTTTTGGCTCTTGCTGTTTCCATAACCTGATGCAGAATTTGATCATGCTCCTTTACGGTTCTTGCCACTATGATCTTATCATCTGCAATCATAAACACTCCTTCTATATGGCCAAAAGTCTCATAATTTTTTTGCTGGAACACTTCACTAGATGACATCAAGCCAAATGGCAAGTGTTTAAAACAATATCTTCCACATGGGGTACTGAATGTACACAATAATGCTGAAGACTTGTCTAATTTCACCTGCCATCCTTTTCATCTATGATTGCAAAGACTTTCTTTCCTGCTAGCTGAGCCAGCACCTCCTCCACTGTGAGAATGGTATAGTAGTGTCTGTAAACTGTCTTGTTCAAATCATGAGGATCTAAGCATATATGCAGATTCCCATTTTTTTTCTGTTATCACCAGACTATTTACCCAGTCTGTAGGGCACACCAACTCTAAATATCACTCCTGCCTCCTCTAATGAACCAGCATATCTTTCAATCTGTTCAGTATTGTGAATGGCACCTTCCTGCACCCATGAACCACTGAGGGAACTGTTGGATCTCTATATATGTGATGACAATCTTTAAACTCCCCTAAATCTTCAAAGACATCATTATACATCATTAACATTTGCTCACAAGTCAATTCCTCTGGCTGTACAACATCTATTCTATGAACTAAATTCAATGTATCACATGCCACCCTCCCCAACAATGAAAGTGGTGAAACATCTGTAACATAGAACATTAATTCAGCTTCACTTTATTGTGTTGAACATGTCAAAACAATAGTACCCATTATACTTATCCATGTCCCACCATAAGCTATCAAAACTGCATTGCTCCTAGATATTGCCTTCTGTCTGGACAGAGCATTAAATATGTTGACTGGCAAAATATTTGCCTCAGCACCTGTATCTAGCTTAAATTTAACTTTAAGTCCCCTGTGACAGAACGACTCTGGTTTGCCTACCAGACCCCGTTCCCCTTTTTGGAGGGAGCTATTTCTCCTCCGGCCACTTGGGCTTGCTGCCACCACCTGCTCAGTCTAGGGGTTCGGATTGAGAGGAACAGGACTCCCAATCCCCCTCTCCAGCTCTGAGGCTAGGCCTCAAGGTCCTCTTCCACCCTGTACTTGGGTATCACAGAGACCACAGCACTTCTTCGGGGAACCCCTGGAGGACTGGCACCTTATCCAACTACATGCCTTCCCCCTCCCCGGGGCCCCCTTCATAAAGCAGCATGGTCTAAAGCGGTTGGGGATCTATGTGGTGCAAAGTTTGACTACCAGCATTCAAAACAGTAAAAATATTTAATTAGAAGAGAAAAAAAAGAAAAGAAAAAAACAAAAGCAGTTGCATGTAACAGTTTAGGACAGCACCTGAACAACAACCAGAATGACAAATAAAAGGTGGATTTAAACGCATCCTCCCATCCCTGGTCTAAACTTGCCCTGCCTTGTGGATGACTTCCTCGGTCTGACTGCCTGGAGTCCTCTCAGTCTTGAGAAGGCCTCTCCCACAGTCAGGAGCCCACAAACTGACAACTTCTCTCCTTGAGGGCCAGCCGAGAACTGACCTTTTTCCGCCTCACTCCAATAAAACAAAAGAACTTCCTGCCCCTCTAGGAGGCTTTCCCCCTGGAGTTGATGGTTTAACTCCGGAAGGGAGGAGGGAGTGAAGGGAAGGCTAGGCCACAAAGCCTGCCTTAGCAGTTTCATGTTCCCTCCCAACCAAGCACCACCATTAACTAAGATGGCGTTTCTCCACATCCCCTAAGAATTATATCAGCATACCACCCAGGTGTTTCCAGTTGGTCGTCACCAGGACTGTGGCAAGATAACACTCCTATAAGCAAATTATGCACATCCACTTTTGAACTTTGAACATTTTTATATCCACTGCCCCTTGATGTTTTACATAACTTAGCAAGATGATTCTCCCCCTCCCCCCCCCCTGCTCTTATAGCACATCTTGCCAAAGGTAGTGCATTTTTGAAACCTGTGTACTGTGCCACAATATGAACAGTTTTTTTCTCTGATGACACTTTATCCATCTTTGGGATGTGCCTTTTGTTGTCTCACTACTTGCAAAGGAATCTCTGCAAACTGCTGACCTAATGCAGATGCCTCACACAGATGTCCAGAGGAGTTTGTCATTGTTTGTAATTGGGATGCCAGAACTTCAGTAACCTGACAGAGTTCAACAGCGTTTTTCAAGGTAAGGTCAGTCTCTTTCAAAAGTTTTTTTTTAAATCTTTCCAGAGCACTGAAAATCAACTTGTCTCATATCAGTTCCTCAGAAGTCAAGCCAAATTCACAGCTAACAGCCTTTAATTTAAGTTTAATTACAAATTGTTCCACAGACATACCCTGCTCCCCGCGGTAAGTCCAAAAACAATAGGGCTCAAAAATAACATTCTTCCAAGGAGTACAATATTTCTTAAACTCCACAAGAACCTCATTTAACGTCTTTGGCTCCCCAGTCTCAAAAACAAAGGTGTTATATAGCCTCAAAGCATCTTCACCAACCACGCTTAAGAGTATAGCTATCTGTCTCTTATCTGATGCAATATCAGACCCACTAACAACCAAGTAGAAATGAAAAGCCTGCTCCCATGCCTTCCAATTTTTTGCAAGGTTACCAGCCCAAACAAGTTGAGGTGGTCGAAAATAATCCATCCTTCTGGCACCATGTAGTGTCTGGCACTTAGGAACAATGAACAACAACACCGAGTTGTTGTTTACAGAACAGCTTGTAGCTGGAGAGTTCTGGGACCATCCCACTCTAAACAAGTTAAATACATAACAATGGGGTGGAGAGGAGACCCTCCTATTTAAAGTCACATATGCCATACCTAGATTTGAGAATGCTCACAAATGTTCTGCAACACAGACATGATTTAATTCTAAAACTAATCAGAATTTCTTTGGGAGGAGGAGAAGAAAGAGTGCCATTCATTAATATTGGGTTTCTGTGGTAACAAATGAAATTATGAAATGTTATCTCACAGGACAACTGTTCGTGTTTTCCCCTATATATATATATATATATATATATATATATATATATATATATATATATATATATATATATATATATATATAGGTTTAACTGGATTGTTTTTATTTGTAGAAACTGATTTTATTTGTATTTTCAAATTGGCAAAATTTACATTCTTGAAAGAGGGTTTATAAATGTAATGAACAAATAATGCATCAATTTCAGTAGCTAACAGAAATCATGAAAGTGTAGCATAGTAATCATTCATAACCTTCTTCAGAAGCTCACAGTGCTATCCTGAGCAGAGTTAAACCCTTCTATGCCATTTGAAGTCAACTGTACTTAGAATGGTACTGTTGGTTTTTCTGAAGAGTCATTATACTAGGTCAAGTTTTCATTATAGTCTGTTCATCGAAAATGGAGCAAAGTGAAAATGATGGGTATGTGCAGGGGTCATTTAATAGAAAAAGAGGTGCTGGAGTTCATTAGCACAACTCATTTGCATATGCCACAAAACCTTGCATCACCAGAAGGTGTTCTAAATTATATCAACATCTATCTTAAAATGCTTCTTGAATTATAATCGTCATAATAAAAACTTACTCCCATCATACTTTTAAAATTACTTTATCCTATGTGTCCACAGTGGTATGATGAAGATTTCCATCTGTCTGCTTTACATGTTTTAGTTATTTTCCCAATTTCTTTTGTGGGGAAAAGTGTTAGAAAGTTTGTCAAAACTTAAAGTCCAGCAAATTTCTCACAAGGGGGTTGAACAATGGAGTCCAGAAACAATTTTTTTTTTTGGGGGGGGGAGATAGAGAAAGAAAGAGCACTATAAAATTTAGAGGTTCTGGAGCTCCACTCCTGTGAGCTCCTGCTCCTGGGTATGTGGAAGGAGCATGTTGTTGATGGTAACAGTTTGGGTTTTTGTTTTTTGTGCTTTTTTAACTGCATTATAATAGACTGATCTATTAATACTTTGGTTTCATCTCAGAGTTACCAAAGTTGTATAAGCATTGGAAGGCAATATAAAATTGTGCCAGAAATTATGGCAGAAATGGGTTAGATCCACCCAGGTTTTTAGATCAGTTTTGCCAAGTTTTTCTACCCCAGATGGCTTTTGTCCAAACAGGTTCTATGGTCCCTAGCCTAGTCTTCTTGGTGGTCAAAAGAGACCCCCCTCCTCCCCTTTTCATTAATGGAGACACTGAATGGACCCAACCCAACATATTAAGGACAGGTAAGCAATTAAAAATAATGTATTTATTTTAGGCACTAAGGTTGCATACTATATATATTTACTTTGGAGTAAGTCATGAACATTATGCATTTTACTTCTGAGTACAGGTGGATATTTCATACATGTATTGCAAGTTATTCTTTAAGTTCTATCATCTTCTCAAGGAGTTTGATGTCTCCTGGCCATTCAACAGCAAGACAGTCATTGTAACTGAAGCTGTTTACCGGTAGTAACTATTGTTAAAATTTTCATTTTGATCAACCACTTTCACTAAAGTCTTAAGAAGAGTTAGTTACAGTTTTCACTGTTTCATAGCTAATAAATGTAGAGAATAAATAAATAGTATTATTATTCATATAAATGCATATAACTCACCTTGAGTTTCAGTGAGAAAGGGTGACTGTAAATAACAAATAAATATAACTATTATTGTTGATGTTATTGTAATAAATGCAATAATTTTACATTTATATTTAAAATAAATATTTTATTTATTGGTCCAGGCAAATCAGTGTGAAAAACCTCAGCTTGAGACCCTGGAGAGCCGCTGCCAGTCTGAGTAGACAATACTGACTTTGATGGACCAAGGGTCTGATTCAGTATAAGGCAGCTTCATATGTCCATATGTACCTCTTGGAGCTGAGTCTGGCTACTGGTATATAGTAGTAACCCAGTATAGGACTGTGAATAGCTTAAGAAATTCTCATTAGCCTGAAACATAAGAACTAAAGTCTGTGCATATATTGGTTTTACCTCAGAGTTATCTATATTGAATTACCACAGAATTTTTTCTCCTGATTTCTCCTGACCTTTCCCCTCTATGTTAAATAAAATGTTTTGGTAATTTGGAATATAATCCCCAGCCAGCTATGGATACTTTGCTTCCACATGCTAGAGACTTCTCTCCTATGAACTGAAGCTGCCACATAAGAAATAAACCTGCCCTGAATATATGCCATTCTCAAATGCCATTTAAGTCATACACGATAAAGGGGGCTTCCATTCCTTCCCTCAGTTTCTTGGACTGAGCAAACAGCCAAAATATTATACTGTGACAGGGTGGAACAGCCAGAATTCTTCAGGAAAGAAGAAAGCAGACACTTTGGGTGGCTCAGTCACAAAAGGGAAAGAAAAAAGAAGAGAAAATCTGCATCTGAGGGGGGAAAGTGGATGGGGCCATCACACCTCCCCCCTCCCAGTTTGGAGGAAAGTCTCCTTTTCTCTCAATATGGGTCTGAACCATGAATTTAAGGATCTACAGATCTGCCAACATTTGAGAAACAGATGTATAAATGAGTCAGTCATGGTCCCATGAAGAATTAGATTATGGGCTGGAGAGAAATGGTTTAGGCATGCCCAGTTCTCTGGGTAGACCATGTGTAGTTCTGCAGATAGGCAAGCAGTGTTTGCAAATCTGAGGGG
The DNA here is from genome assembly GCF_032191835.1 of Heteronotia binoei. Taxonomy (NCBI): domain Eukaryota; kingdom Metazoa; phylum Chordata; class Lepidosauria; order Squamata; family Gekkonidae; genus Heteronotia; species Heteronotia binoei. The sequence goes on along the minus strand of NC_083226.1, from coordinate 112,351,643 downwards.
AAACTAGCACTGGATGATTTAAAAAAAAACTGATCCAGAGGAGTTTTGTTAGTACATCATTCAGTGAGAGCACAGGGGCAAGTGTTTCCAAATCTATTTACTGGTCCCTACTAACCCTGCCCCCAACAACTTCCCTCTCCAAAACAAAGTGAAGACAGGTTGGGTATAGCTTCCCCAGCCAGCTATAGATACTTACCTTCCACATGCTAGAGAGTTCTCTCCTGTGAACTGAAGCTGTCATGTAGGAAAGAACCCTGCCCTGAATGTGTGCCACTTTTGTTGTTGTTGTTCAGTTGCACAGTCGTGTCCGACTCTTTGCGACCCCATGGACCAAGTCACACCACTAGTACTGACATAAACAATGACTGTTGTCTTCTATTGACCTTGCCATCCTAAAAACATTTTCCTGTGAGTAAGCCCTACTGAATTGTCTTGTGTAAGATTCTGAGTGGACCTAATTAGGATTGCTCTCTTAGTGTATGAATAACTGTGGTAGAAATCTCATCAGTGTTTGAACATGAGACCATTCCAGGGGATTATGATGAAACAGAAGTATGAGCCAGTTTTGGCACAGTGGGTCACAGGGCAGGTCTTAGGAGGCAGAAGATTTTACTTTAACTTTGTGGTTGTAGTGGCCAGTGCTTTTTATCCAATAAAACTTTCAGATGACTTTCCACTTTGTAAACTTGTGTTGTTTTACTTTTTCTAAATGCACATGAAAATTACAAATAATCACCATTGGTGATTCTAACACGATCGTTCTGTTTAATCACCTGTGAAAGTGGCAGAAGGCACAGACGATCACATTAGCAGCTGCTGGGGAGAATGTATAAGGATAGCTGGTGTTGAAAATGACTTTACAAAATCAATGTTGATGAAAATGATGGCCCTATTCCTTATAGACTGGGTAAATTTGCTGTTTAAATTGCTCAGCTTGAAATGGCATTGGTACCAACACCAGATGGCAGTACTAGCAAAGCTAGTGGGAGCAGTTTTATACATGTGCAACACTGGTCAGATTGGGAAATGTGATACTTCTTGATCAGGCAGAGATTAGTTGTTCCAAATTAGGTGAGTAGGTACTAGTTATAGAAGCTGTTTCAAGAGACAATCAGAGCTGTTATGCTTTTCCAGTATTATTTTTTTCACAAAACAATTTTCATTGGAGCTGCTGTACCTGGAATAACTACAGCTAAAGTTTGCCATTTGCTTGTTATAGCATCTAATAGTAAACTTGATGCTAGAGTGCCTGTCAGAAGGGTAGAGGGCTACTGGGCTCCCTACCCCCATACCACAGGCTCTGGTTCCTGTATATTAATTTGTGTCTAAAAATAAAAAATGCCCTTGCAATCAAGCAGTGTCTTTTGCTGGGTTTCTGGGTGGCGTGGGGCTATTGCTTTTTAATCATGACCAACAGCCTCATTCTCCTTTATACCCACCTTTTCCCTCTCATTCCTCCAAACAAGAATTCCTAATGAATGCATCTGCTAGTAACAATAGAATCATTGATTGTTGATTGTCCAAACTATGTCTTGCTGACTCAAATCAACCCATTCGGATATCTTTTCCAAATGGGATAAGAGATTGACTAATTCTTTTTCCCCCTCTTGGGCTTGAGAAAAACACTGCTATTGGCTTTGACCCTCCAAGACATTTTTCCCCATCCCACTTGAAACCCACATAAAAGTGTTCACGGTTGAGTTCCCACCTACTCATCACTGTCCCACCTTCTTCAACAGGAAGTATGGATCAGAATTGTTGTCACATTTAATGCTTACCTAAAATTTGTTGTTGAAACAGCTTTTCCTATTATCCCTTCTTCCCTATACCTTATCACATGAATACATGAAGTTGCCTTGTTGGAATCCTAGACAGCATGGCATGTTGAAATCAGTATGCATTCAGGAGGAGCAGGCAAGAGTGTGTTGACCCCACCCACTATCTCTATGTGATGGGCAGATTTTGAGCATGGAATCTGCATGTGTTGGAAGTGTAAATACATACATTTTGTTCCTGTGATAGGAAAGCTTGAAAAAGAAGCATGCCCTGTCAAAAATTCCAGAATTTCAGTCAGTGTGCTATGCAAAAGAAGTTGGCTTAAGTATTTAATTGTTATTCCAGGAGGGTGGGCAGGAGCAGTGGTGGAGGACTGTGCTTTCCTGGCCTCTCTGGAGCCGTGTGGCTATTATTTGCCCTTAAGCCAATAGCCCACACACTCAAGGCCCAAGTTCTCAGAAAGAAAGGAAGTCCTTTTCTACTTGATCAAAATGGAAATGAGACACAGGCTCTCTTAAGAAGGGAAGGCACAGAAAGCCAGCATATCCCACTTTTACTAGAGAGGCTGCCAAAAGGGAATCATGGGGACCAGGATGGGACCCATGACAAATCAGTACTCCCAAAAATGGTGAGTTAAAGACAGCAAAGTGGTCCCACCGTTCATAGTGGTTTATAAGAGTATTATTGCATACAGTATTGCTGCATGTAAAATTATATAATTCCTTAAATTAATGAAATCGATCAATGAAAACAGGTCTAGATACGAAAGCAAAAGTACTTATTGTCTCTTTATGGAAGCACTCTGCTTCTTTGCTTGAAGCATTACATTTGGTTTTCATCTTATGATGTGGAACTATATCTTAAATGATAGAGAAACTAACTGAATTGAAACCTCACATTAAGCTAACATTAAAGTTCAATGTATCTTGTTGCTGGACTCACACATATGCTGCTGCCCTTGAGAAGAAGAAGGAATTCTGGTTCAAAGCTATATCCAGTTGAGATGTGTTAGCCCCCCCATCCCATACCAGAATTTTGATAAGTCTGAATTAAGCCCAGGTTTAGAAACCTGCTGCTAAGCAGATCATATTCCCACATAATGGGTAACCAGGGTTAGTTTAAATCCAAGATTCCTTCATTACATTCTGTGTGAAAAGGGAGGGAAGAATGATGTTTGTACATGAGCCTGGCATATAGCTGCCAGTCATTTACTGTCAAGACTTGTAAGTTTTGTGGAGTGGGACACGTGATGTCATGGCACATGACCAGAAAGTAATGTCACAGTGTTATTATGGCCATGCTGTGATGTCACTTCCAGATATGTAACCAAAAGCTGTGCCCCTACTTTTCATTTTGCTCCCCAGCAGCAGTAAGAATTCAGAGCCTGGCCACCCTAGCTTGGCAATATTCATGTGCATTGTCTTGAAGTGATGTTTGAAATTTAGCCACTGTGAGGCAGGTCTTTTGAAAAGTCAATTGTGACCTTGTTCAGTTCATGGGAGGGAGTGTTTTTTGGCTGATTGCTCTGTTGTTTCTTTAACTCTTAATGCTGCATAACATATTGTACAGGAGTCCCCAACCCCGCAACACTCAGCAGCAACTTTTTGGAATTACAGAAAGCAGATGGGGGAATGGAGAGGATCTGCTTCAATGGGCTTTTTATTTACTTCATTTATAGCTAGGGTTGCCAAGTTTTCCTCTGTGGTGGGAGATAAGAACATAAGAGACACCATGTTGGATCAGGCCAACCCTTAAATCATTATAGCTGCCCTTTTCTGCACATTTTCCAATGCTATAATATCTTCTCTGAGGTGCGGTGACCAGAATTCCACAGTATTCCAAATGAGCCCGCACCATCGATTTATACAGTGGCATTATGATACTGGCTGATTTGTTTTCAATTCGCTTCCTAATAATCCCCAGGATAGTGTTGGCTTTTTTTGTTGCAGTCACACACTGTCTCAACAGTTTCAGTGAGTTATCTACTATGACTCCAAGACTCCAGTGAGTTATCTACTATGACTCTTGGTCAGTCTCCACCAGTTTGGACCCCATCAACGTGTATTTATAGTTAGGATTTTTGGCCCCAATGTGCATTACTTTGCACTTGGCCACATAAGAACCTCATTTGCCATGTTGATGCCCACTCGCCCTGCCTCGACAGATCCCTTTGGAGTGGCTCACAATCCTCCCTGGTTCTCACCACTCTGAACAATTTAGTGTTGTGTGCAAACTTTGCCATTTCACTGCTTACTCCCAATCCCAAATCATCAATGAACAAGTGAACAAGCATTGGACCCAGTATTGAGCTCTGTAGTACCCCACTGCTTACCACCTTCCACTGTGAAAATCGCCCCTTATACTAACTCTCTGTTTCCTATTAATTAGCCAGTTTTTGATCCACAAGAGGATTAGTCCTTTTACCCCATAATTATTGAGCTTGCTTAGGAGCCTTTGATGAGGAACTTTATCACAAGCTTTCTGGAAGTCAAGGTAAACAACATCTATTGTCCACATGTTTGTTTACCCCCTCAAAGAACACTAACAGGTTAGTGAGACAAGATCTTCCCTTACAGAACCCATGTGGAATCTTCCTCGATAGCTTTTGTTCATCAGCGTGCCTACTAATTCTCTCTTTAATGACAGTTTCCACCAATTTACCCGGTATTGACATCAGACTGACTGGCCTGTAATTTCCTGGATCTTCTCTGGAGCCGTTTTTGAAGATGGGGATGACATTAGCTACCTTCCAGTCCTCAGGAATGGAGGCAGATTTTAATGAAAGATGAGCTTTCCCACTGGGAAGCAGTGCTTTCCACTGCTGCACTATCATGTGTATGTGAGGAATCTCTGTTGGCATGATGGCCACATGTCACTTCTGGGGAAAACCCAGAAGTGATGTCATGTAGGATTTGCTGGAAACTGATAATGCCCCTTATGTCCTTCTCTGCAGATTCCTGCTGGTTGTCAGCCACTGGGTACTCCCCACTGGGTACTCAAAGCCAGTTACATCACTCTCCTTTCTTCTGTTTTGTCTTTACAAGAAACCTGTAAGGTAGGTTAGGCTGAGGGTGTGACTGGCCCAAGGTCACCCCACAAGCTTTTATGGCAGAATGGGGATTTGAACGAGTCTCTAAAATCCTAGGCTGACACTAATCACTGTACCACTCACATTATGGAGACTTGGTTCAAACCAAGTTTCATTGTGCTGAACACAAAACTGAAGTATAAGTATTGTAAATGTTTGTAAACATGTTAAGCAGGATCTTCTATTCACATATAATTTTTCCTTGCCTGTTAAGTTATATTTTTTACTTTTAAAATTCTGTTTTAACTTGGCAGAAGCCTTTTGTAATAGATTTAATTGCACAGGAAAGATGTGTTAATGGCAGTCCATGTGAAGTACTCCAAACCCAAATAAATCCAAATAGGTCCTGCATGGACAAAAGCCACATGGAATGGAAGCTATAGTATGGAAGGAATTAGGTGAGATTAAGTGAACAATGTGGCTGGATCCAATCTTATGTTTCCAGAGGGTTGTCTAAATTATGAAAATAGAGCAGGATGAAAGGATTAAATTTAACCCCATTCTTGCTGCACTTCATGACCCCTATCTAACCTGCTTTGCTATTTATTTATTTATTTATTTATTTATTTATGTATTTATTTATTTGATTCAATTTCTATCTCACCTTCCTAGCAAATGGTCTTAGATTGATTATAAAACTGGTTGCCAGTACTGGTTGCGCTTGTGGATGATCTCCAGTGGCATTTGGATTGAGGCGGTTCGCTGGTGCTGATGTTGTTAGACCTGTCATCTGTGTTTGACACAGTCGACCATCAGCTACTGACTCACCATCTCACCAAGGCAGGGATTCAGGGGTTGGCCTTACAATGGCTTTCCTCTTTCCTTCAAGGTCGGGGACAAAGGGTGGCGATTGGGGGGCAGTCATCTCAGAGACACCTGCTTAACTGCGGTGTGCCTCAGGGACGGTGCTTTCTCCAATGTTGTTTAACATCTACATACGCCCCTTTGCCCAGATTGCCTGGAGGTATGGGCAGGGTTGTCATCAGTATGCAGGACACCCAGCTCTACTGATGGACGACCAATCTGACTGTGTCCCAGAAAATTTGGACCTGGTGCTGCAAGCCGTGGCAGGATGGCTCAGACTGAATCAACTGAAGCTGAAGCTGATGAAGACAGAGGTCCTTTGCCTGAGTCGCAGTGGTCCTGGCAGGAAATCCCTGTACTGGCTTTTGATGGTGCACTACTTACAACGGCAACCAGGGTCAGAAGCTTGGGGGTGCTACTGGAGTCTTCCTTGACAATGGAGGCCCAGATAGCAGCCACTGCCAAATCCGCCTTTTACCATCTCAGGCATGTTAGACAGTTGGTTCCCTTCCATGAGCATGGCGACCTGCCAACTGCGATCTATGCTACGGTCACCTCGAGATTGAACTACTATAATGCCCTCAACATGGGGCTGCCCCTGTCCCAAATCCGGAAACTACAGCTGGTGCAGAATGTGGCAGCCAGGCTGTTATTGGGGCTCTCCATGCAGGAGCACATACAGCCAGGGCTGTGGAAACTGCACTGGCTTCCGGTGGTATACTGGATTTGCTACAAGGTGCTGGTTATTACCTTTAAAGCCCTATATGGCCGAGGACCTGCCTACCTTAGGGATCATCTCTCCCCACATGTTCCCCAGAGGATACTTAGATCTGGAATGCAAAACTTACTATCGATCCCCTGGTCAAGGGAGGCAAGACTAAAAACAACCAGAGAAAGAGCCTGCTCAATCGCTGCCCTCCATTGGTGGAACCAACTGCCTGAGGAGGTCAGAGCTTTGCGGGACCTTGCTCAATTCCACAAGGCCTGAAAGATGATATTATTTCAGCTAGCTTTTAACTGAAACAGCTGAGATATTAGATCTAATTGGATGTCTAAGAACACTGAATGCCATCTGTAACTAAATGGAAATTTGCACCAAATTGTTTAAATTGTTTTAACTGTTTTGATTTAATGTTTAATTTAATTGTTTTATTGTGACTTTACTGTGTATTGTGAGCCTGTAAGAGGACTGTAAGAGGTCCTGCAGGGACCTGATCTTGAGTAGGAGCTCATTCCACCAGATTGAGGTCAGGGCCAAAAATGCCCTGGCCCTGGATGAGGCTAGACAGATGTCTTTTGCGCCTGGGATCACCAGTAAATGATGCTAATGAGCACAAGGGTTGATGAGACACATATGGGGAGAGGCAGCCCTGTACGTATGTTGGTCCCTGACTGCTCAAGGCCTTAAAGGTTAGTACTAGCACCTTGAAATGGATATGGCAGAGAGAGTTTCCGGTAACAGCACGGCGCTAACAGACGTGTTTGTCGGAGCTCCGGCTCTGCAGCGTCTGTGCTGGTCTTTTTGGGGGGGTTCTTCAGCTGGTAAGAACTCGGTGGTGCCCCTGTTGGAGGGGCACTCGTGCGGAGGAGTGCTGGGTGCTCTGTGCCGGTTTTTCTGAGCATAGAGCCCGTTCAACATATTACTTCAAGCCTGGATAGACCAGATGCCTTAATGGCGAATTAGCTGTGACCACCGGAGAAGGGGAGTAGGTGAAGCGGCATTTGGAGGACAGAATAAATGGTAAAGAAGGGGGGAAAAAGTATATCTGACCCTAAACTGGAGACATAAACGAAGGAAAGAACTTACTAAGTGCGTTGTTTTGCCCCTACTTTCGAGGGGAATCTGAAGCTGGGGGGAAAGAGACCTGGTTTGGCGAATGCACAAAGGTAGAAAGCGGAGGAGTGGTGGAGGACTACCTTGGCAGCAAAAAAGTTTGTGAAGAGCACTGAGACAGAGGAGGTGAAGAAGGGGGGAAAAGAGGAAAGAAGCAGGAGATTTCTGACGATTTAAGGGGAGCCTTCATGAACTTCTTTTCCTCTCCCTTTTCCCATATGCTTGTGCATGGCAATTTTCTTAAAGAGACAGGGAGCTAAATAAAGGCTCAACGGTGGTTATAATATACAGGGTGGAAAGAAAGTCACCGGGACCTTTGAAATGAGTTGAATCTGAAGATGGGAGGCTTTTGATATTAGTATAGAGTTTCCAGGAACGCAAGGGCGGAGGTGAGGTGGAGAGGCTGGAATTCCGTTGGCAGAGATATGGAAGAACAGGAATGGATTTACTGAACTGGCTTTTTGAACTGGTAGCAGAAGAGAGGAGCAGAGATTGAGATTAAGAAGAGGAAGAGGAAGAAAAAGGAGAAGAAGAAGAGGAAGACAGAAGGATAAGTGGTTGGGAAACATTAAGGATTTAAAAGAGACAGTTAACAAATAATTAATGGATTGAATAATTAACTATTGTTAATTTGATTACTGCTTATTTTCTGTATGATTTTCTGTATGTAATGAGTTAATGTGAATGTTCAGGTGAAGGGTGTTTGGTGGTAAAGAATAGTAATTTAAGGATATAAAAACCAACTGGTATGTGAGAGTGTTAAAGGAAGGTGATGTATGAATTTTGAGTGAAGTAAGGCGCAGTAGTAGTATATGAATTGGAATTGGGGTGTCAGTAAGACCTTGGATAATAAAAAAATGAGTATGACATACAAGTAAGACAAAATAGATAGGTTAGTCCCACTATTGGCAACTTTAAAACTGATGGAGATAATGTCCTCACAGGAAGTTATACAGGAATTGCAGAATTCTATGCAATTGTATTTTATGAATGCATTGAGTCAGGTGCAGGCAAATCTGACAGAACAATTAGATGGAGTAAATAAGAAATTAGATGGCCTGCAAAAGCAATTGACGGAAGTAAAGGAAGAGATTCATGGCTTGACACAATCTGCAAAATATGTGGAAGGAAAGTTGGAAGTAGTGAATGAAAAGTCCGAGGAGATTGAAAAAGTTCAAAAATACGAAGGGGACAGATTAGTGAGAATAGAAACGGTGCAGGTAGTGCATATTTCAGGAATGCAGAATATTCCAGAGGATAGGTATGACCATATAAAGGAGGTGATAGTAGAGATCTTGACACCAGTTCTTGGTATGAAGAAAAAGGAATTGGAGAAAGATATAGAAAATGGCTATAGAGCTTGCCTTATTTATTTCAAGGAACACCGCCTGCTGAGAGAGGTTTATATAAGGTGTATTAGGAGGAAAATGAAGGAATTGGTCTGCCAGACGATGAGAGACAAATCATTAAAGTTATATCGTTGGCATATTACACCAATAAAACTGAAGAAAGTGTATTTTGAAATTGCTGGTTGCTTTGTTGCAGGGAAACAATTTGATACCATGCAATTCACAAACAAAGTAAGATGATTTGAAATGCCAATGTTTTTTTTTCTTCTTTTTTGGACCACGGTGTAGAAGAAAGAAAGTTTTCTTTTTTGTTAGTTCTAGACTTAGCTGAGGTAGATACTCTGATGGAGATACTAAGAGAAGAAATTAACAAATAGATAGAAGGAAAACAGAACATTGTATGAAAGTGTATTCCAAACTTGCTGGGGTTTTTGTTGTTGTTGTTGTTGCTGCAGGGAATTAAATTGATACTGTGTAATTTATAAATAAAGTAAGATGACTTGAAATGCCAAATGTTCTTTTGGATCACAGTGTAGAAGAAAGAAAGTATTTTTGGTTGGTTCTAGACTGAGCTGAGGTAGATACTCTGATGGAGAAGAAATTAACAAATAGACAAATAGAAGGGAAATGGAACTTATTGTATGAATGGTTATGGGGGAAAGATAATAAGAATATAGTGTAAAAAGGGGTTAACTGTAGAATGTATGATTTGGTTTAGGTTAGAACAAAGGATTTGTATTCTAATTATATAAGTATATAATGCATCCCGCGGTCTACATCCCTAAGTTTATGTTTTTTTTTTGTGTGTGTGTGTATATATATATATATATATATATATATATAATTATTATTGTTGTTGTTAAATGTAATAAAAAGTTAAAAACTAAAAAAAAAGAAAGAAAAGAAATGGATATGGCAGCCAGTGCAGTTCACAGAGCACAACTGTTGCTGCATTCTGCACTAGCTGCAGTTTCTGGGTCAGATACAAGGGTAGGCCCATAGAATCATAAAGTTGGAAGGTACCTCTAGGGTCATCTAGTCCAAGCCTCTGCACAATGCAGGAAACTCACAAACACTTCCCCCTAAAATCACAGGATCTTCATTGCTGTCAGATGGCCATCTAGCCTCTGTTTAAAAACCTCCAAGGAAGCCTGTTCCACTGAAGAATCATTCTAACGGTCAGGAAGTTCTTCCTAATATTGAGCCAGAAACTCTTTTGATTTCATTTCAACCCATTGGTTGCTCGTTTTCCTACTCTGAACATAAGAAAAGAACCTTTTTTTTTGTTTTCACCATCTTTGGTCAGCCTAAGCTCATAGTGAGCTTTAGCTTTCCTAACTTTTTCTCTACAAGCATTGGTGATTATATTCATCCTTGGTTATAAGGCCCTCCTTCCAATTCCTAAAGGAGTCTTTTTTATTTCTCAAGTCTTTAGAGAGCTGTTTATGGAGCCACCGGCTTCTTTAGCTTTTTCTATGTTTTCTTCTCATAGGAATCATCTGTGATTGAGCTTTTAGTATTTCACTTTTAAGAAACTCCCACCCCTGCTGAACCCCCTTTCTCCTAAGTATTTCTGACCATGGGGTTTTACCCACCATAGTTCTAAGTTTATCAAAGTTTGCCTTTCTGAAGTCCAACTTATAAGTCTGACTATGTATAGCTCTGCTGCAACCAACCAGCCACTATTGCCCAGGGTGCCCACTATTTCTACTTCTTCAATCAATTCTTCCTTGTTGGTGAGAATCAAATCCAAGATAGCAGATCCCCTTGTTTCTGTCTTCACTTTCTGGAAAAACATCCTTGTCCAAAAGATCTGGGGCTGAGTCTGGCTGTCCATCCATTAACAGATAGAGCTGGGTGTTATCTGCATATTGATGATACCCTAGCCCAAACTCCCATATTAGCTGGGTGAACACTAGTACAAAACACTATGGGATCGATTCATAGATCCTCCAGGATCTCACCAAGGCCATTAGGCTATAATCAGATTTAGGAATTAGATGTCTTTTTGTCCAACAGGAATGTATATAAGTCCACTGCATTCCTTTGAAATGTACTTCTAGCCCAGTGATTTCTTTTTAACATGTTTCATATGTATTCCCACATGGCTGGTGCACTTCTGGATCTTGCCACATCCCAGCAAGACTGCAAACCTGTATACCACAAGGGAGCACTGATTATCGTTAAGTTTGTAGGAGTTGCTGCAAATAAAAATACTGATAAATTATTATAATAAATAACAAGTTGTTGCTTCCAAATGCTGGACTGCAAAGCAGTGAATAGGAAATTCAGGTAGGGCAGCTGTTCCTTCAGAGAGCTTCTTCTACTGTTCATGGTCATGATTTCAGGTGCAGCTGGAACATCATTGCCTTTTCTGTTGAAGATCCTGAGCTGTAATTGTAAGAGGCAGAATCCAAAATGTCACCTGATCAGATGGATGCTTTTAAATAGGCATGTCTTGCTTGATGTGCTTCATCTGCTTGACTCTATTCACTCCTTCAGTTCTTAAATCTATCAGGAATGAATTTTGTCTTTAAATTACTCATTGGAAAACCCAAATAGTACAAACAGCATCTTTTTATGCTATTTCAGGGGTTTGTGTCACACAGTTTTATGTTGTAAGGAAAACAAATTGGAACTTCTAAACCCTGCCCGCGGCTTGTTTTAAAAGAAAGCACTAGACGAGTGGTTCCCAACCCTTTTGAGTATAAGGATTCCTTTTTAAGATCAAAAAATGTCACAAATCCTCACAACATAGTAGTTGTGCAACTTGTACTGAGAATATACAAGACAAAAAACTATTATGACTTCAGTAACACTGTTAAATGATTTTTTATTTAATTAATCACAACACTATATACATCTGAAAAATAGTAATACATGTGAGACAGTACAAATGACACAATATAATACAGCTTCATATGTTTGTACAGTTTGGAGTTAAATGGTGTAGCTGCCTAGAATGACTCCTTTTCTAACACAGATTATTGCAACTGCATATGCTGAACAATCCACTTTCAGTGCACTTTGCAACTGGATTTTACTGTGTGAAATGGCAAAACCCATTTGCAAACAGTGGCTAAAGTGCACTGAAAATGAATTGAAAATGGATTAGTCAGCATGTGTGAAAATGTCTTATGTAATGTACCTTGAGTCTCAGTGAAAAAGGCAGACTATAAGTGGTGTAAATAAAACAGCAGTTTGTTACACCTCAACTAACTTTTTATTGGGGAATATTAATATTTCTTAGCTCAAAATGGTGAGTCTACGAGAGGTGAGGTGAACAGGATCTTTGTCTATGTCTACGGAGATAGACCACTGAAAATCCTTTGGTTAATAATGGATTTTATTGTAGGTATAGGTTTTCAAATAGTTGCATCCCAATCAAACAATTTCAGGCATACAAGAGGAATACAGTGGTTAGCTGAATAAGTATGGATGGGGAAAGGTGATACAATACCTAGATCTTGCAGGGTAGTCTCAGTCAGAGGAAATGCAAGGCCTCTGGAGGGAGATTTCTCTTGAGAAGAAGCGGGGGGGGGGTGAGGGTAGGAAGGGGTGGGAAAGGAGAGGATGGAGGAATTCCCTTTTCTTTCCTTTTTTTCCTTTCCTTTTCTTCTGTTGCTCCTCTCAACCCTAACCTGACAGGTGGGGTTGCCTGTTTTCTAGGGTAAATTACGTCACATCAAGCAATTCAATTACCCAATCGGAAAATCAGAGTGTCATATGTGGAATATCCAATCAGAGATCATTCGTGTCATACATCCATACCCCAACATAGGAATTTTAATTACACTGGCCAAATGACTTTTTATGGCCCTGTTTTCCCAAACTGACTCCTTTGAAGCTCCCAAAAAGTGATAGATTTCTCCCTTAGTGTCAAGCATGGATAGGCATCCATCAAGTATTCAGGAGACTGGTTGACTTTGATGGCATCAGCAGTAATTAAAGAAAAATAGAAACTTTGTTAAAAGTAAAAAATTGTGAGATCAGTTTACAGGTATACCACACATTCACAACAAGATGAGCACTTAACTTTTAACCTTTGTGTTTCTGCTGTCTTGCCCTGAAGAATAACAAAACATATATATACATATATACACATATATATACACATATACATACATATATATATAAAGGTTGCCAAAAGCGTGAAGGAACTTTTTACAGCCCTGCCCACATTTGTCCCTCTCTGGGCCTGAAACTCTTCATTTCCAGGAGCAGAAAGATGGATGCTTCTTAACCTTTCAGCTGGCCATCATGTTTGTCTGACTTGTGAACCAGAACCACATTCCAGCCTGCCTTGGGCTAAGAAGGAATTGAATTTTTCTCCCTTATGTGCAAGAAAGAGCATTCCAATTCAAATGGTCATTGTTGTGTCGTATTAATATTCTAGGGTTACATTGCAATATCACATTCCAGGGGTGCATGGCTTGGAAATTAGTACAGGGGGGGTCTTCCTGGATATCAAGTTAGTTATACTCATAGGAATTCACTGGGATGACAAAACAATTGGTGGATACATTTATTTATTTTTATTGGAATCCTTATTTCCAGTGGTTAGTTGGCTTCTAAAGGTATCAGAATCTTAACACAAATCATGATTAAAGTATAACACAAGACATTCCTCACTGAGACAGTTCTCAGTTGTGCCAGATATAGCCATGATGAAGAGATGCCTGGCTGCTCCCCACTTCCAACCTTTCCAATGATGCTTGGGTTGATTTCTTCATTTATTTTATTTGCAAAATTGATATTCTTTTTTTGTGTGTGTGTGCGTGCTCTCATTAGGACCACCAAAGGGACTAAGAGATTAAAACCATGCATAATAAAAAACACATTTAAAAATTATTAACCAAACAAAAATGTATTGTCGTGAATACAGGCCTGGGTCCCTCTGAGCTGCCACCCCTTGGGCAAGCAGACAGCACTCAGAGATGTGGGTTCTCAAGGCTCTAAGTACACAGGAAACCAGACCTTGGTAACATATATGATATTGTTAGACAACAATATCTCTACAGTCCTGAAGCAAGAAAATAACAAAGCTAACTTTTCTATCTAATACTTTGAACCTGGTATTAGAAGGCAAACCCTTTAAACCAGGGGTGTTGAACTCATTTGTTATGAGGGCCAGATCTGACATACATGAGACCTTGTCAAGCTGAGCCATGTGTGTCATAAAATGTAATGTCAGGTAGCAGAGATATAAGCTCTATAAAGAACACAGACAAACACAATTAAAGATTTTTAAAGAAAAACTTGACGACTACTGGGGGAGGAAAATGTCAAGCTGAGCTGCTTCTCATAACAGGAGCAGGCAGGGTAGTGGAAGGCAATTCAATGCCTACTGCCTACTTTTCTCAGTTAGAGATTAGTCCAAGATATGCACAGGAAACTTTAAGGAGATTTACCTTGGCTAAAAGGGAGTCCTGGGGGGGGGGGGCGCTTCTTTGAGGGGTCTCCAGGAAGAGTTGCATTTTGAAAATCTGCAGAAGCTTTCAGAGTCATTTATTTGACATAAGCTCAACAGGATCCTAACCTTCTTGGACTTTGCTAAACATCTAAAGCTTTGAAAGACCGGTGAGAACTTGGATAATTGGAAGAGAAGGTACAGATTACTATCTTTCATTCCGGAACTTTTTACAGCTTAATGGAGTAAATTTAAAAGGTGGGAAAGGAAAATTTAGAAAGTCTGGAAGAAAAGGGGAGGAAGAGATGAAATTTGGACTTTATAAATATAAAGGACAGTGTTAAAAAGAGCTAACAAGTGGAAAGGAATTTATTGTTTAGTCTACTTGCGGTTTTGAAAAAAGAGCAACAATCGTCACATCGTCACAGACCTGCAGCACATTTAATCAAGACAGGAAGTACGTCAAGTATCGTGAGATCTCCTTACCAGTGTGAATGAGACTTCGTGGCAACAAAAGCAGGAAGTAGCGGAAGGAAAACCTCTCTCTCTCTCTCGGCTTGACTTCGCGAACGAAGATTTAAGAAAGGTGCAGTAGTCCACGTCTGCTGCAGGCTCGCTGGTGGCTGACAAGACCAATGCGGGACAGGCAGGTCCGGCCACAGTGGCTGCAGGAAAAAGTCTGATTTGGGGTTGGTGCTGTAGCAGTACGATTCTTCCTCAATCTCCTTTTGTCCTCAAGACCAGCTATGCATGCGTTCTCAAAGGAAGAGACAGCCTGGTGGATGGTGTGCCTCCATGCTTTGCGATCTGAGGCTAGGTCAGACCACTGGTGATGGTTAATGCAACAGGTACCAAGGGATTTCTTCAAGGAGTCCTTGTACCTCTTCTTTGGTGCCCCTCTATTTCGATGGCCAGTGGAAAGTTCGCCATACAGGGCAATCTTGGGAAGGCGGTGGTTTTCCATCCTGGAAATATGCCCTGCCCAGCGCAGCTGCGTCTTCAACAACAATGCCTCGATGCTTGTAACCTCCGCCCGCTTGAGGACTTCAGTGTTGGTCACAAAGTCACTCCAGTGGATGTTGAGGATGGTGCGAAGGCAGTGCTGATGAAAGCGCTCAAGAAGTCGCAGGTGATGACGGTATAAAACCCACGATTCGGAGCCGTAGATGAGGGTTGTCATCACAACCGCTTTGTAAACATTGATCTTTGTGCCTTTTTTCAGATGCTTGTTGCTCCACACTCTTTTATGCAGTCGGCCAAATGCACGGTTTGCCTTTGCCAGTCTATTGTCAATCTCCTTGTCGATCTTGGTGTCTGAGGAGATGATGCACCCCAGGTAGCTGAACTGCTGGACTGTCTTCAGTACTGATTCACCCACAGTGATGCAGGGAGGGTGATAATCTCCCTGGGGTGCAGGCTGGTGGAGAACTTCTGTCTTCTTCAGACTAACTTCTAGGCCGAATAGCTTGGCAGCCTCTGCAAAGCAGGACGTCATATAAAAGATAGATAAAAGAAGTTTTTAAAGATGTAAGAAATAGATTTATTACCATATGTTACTAATAAAATTGTTTTAACCAAAGATTTTTAAAGAAAAACTTAAAATAGGACCACTCTTGCAATATTTTGTTTATATAACAGTCTCTGATAACTGACAACTCTTGCTCTGAATCTGGAGACAATGAGTCCTGAGCTGGATAGCCCAGGCAAGCCTGACCTCACCAGATCTCAGAAGCTAAGCAGGGTCGACTGTGGTTAGTGCTGGTTGGAAGACTGTCGTCAAAATACCCAGTTGGGAGGAGAGGGCAGGACAAGGAGGGGGAAGAGCCTCAACCAATAGAAGGAAGAAAGGTTTGGGTCAGTAGTTCTGCTGTGCAATTGAGAGCCTGGCAAAGCAAGCTCTCCCTCCCCCCTTCCTCCCCAAGGAAGAAGCCTCAGCCAATGGAGAAGATACAAGCCTCAGCCAATGGAGAAGATACAAGCTTTGCTCTGTAGCTCCTGTGTGATTGAGCAAGTCAGGTGAAGCAAGCTGTGATGCAGAAGGAAGCAAGAGAAAGGGAGTAAGAAACAGATTTGCTTGCGAGCCTGATAGGAGCCCTTTGGGGACCTGATCTGGTCCCTGGGACTCACGTTTGACACCCCTGCTTTAAACATCAAAGTCCAAGCAGTAGGCTCAAGTGTTTTCTACATAGCTGTCCATTGCAACAGAGTCTGTCATAGTCAGAGCCACTGTTCAGTTTAATTCCAAAGTTAGCATGGCTTCCCTCCTCTCTGTGGCTTAGATATAGTCTTTTGCCATCTGTCATCAGGTGGTCTTTCACATCCAATCAGGGTTCTCACTTGCTGTCTCCCTCACTCCCATCTGGCTACAAAGTTGACCACGGGTTCTCATGATTAGTGTGAATCCAGCCTTGAAAGATATAAGAATGGCATATGCAGGGAGGCCCAATAATAGACATTGGCAAGTCGAAATAGGCCCACTAATCTTCACATTAACTCTTGGGAGGAAATCAGGATTCTTTGCCTTACACACATTAAAGCCAAAACTAAAATACCAATACTAAACACAAAAAACAACAGTTAAACATAAGTCTGGAAGGAGGGATCAGTGAGGGAATGAATGCCAGAGAAAACAAAATTTTTTTTTCAGAAGTTCAGAGGCAGGTAGACCTGATCTTCAGAACACAATGTCAGATCTCTGGGCATGTGTTGAGATTCAGGTCTTTTTCATGGTTGATAATGTACTTATATACTTTTCTTTTATTATTAAGCTTGTATTGGATAGAGGTATGCACATGCTCTAAGGAGTAGAAGCCGAAGCCTTCCCCCTCCGAGAGAGAAAAAAGATTTACGACCTAAAGGAATGTAAACATCTCTTTTACAGCGTAAAAGATAAAAGAGGAGTGTGATTAAGAAACAGAGAACAATCTGACCTGAAAACTCAACTTCTACAGCCGTAAGGAATTTTTTATTTAACTTTCAAGATAAGGAGTCGGCACTGATAGTGTTTGATTATTTAAAATGGCAATGACCATGAAAGGGCTATCGGAGCAAATGATGCAATTTCAGAACGTAATGTTAGACTCTAATGAGAAGTTAAGGGCAGAGATTGAAGGAGTGAGAAAAGAAATCTCCCAATTAAATATGGAACTTAAAGAAGTTAAAGCAACAGCATTAAGAGCTGAAAAAGCCACAAAAGAAAACAAGGAACAGATTAATCAGTTGAAGAATCAAATTACTGAGCTTTCAGACAGAAATAGGGCTAATCTAATTATACAGGGAATTTCAGAAGAAGTGGATGCCAAACATTTAGAGAAAAGTATGGTGGAGTGGATTTCAGAGCAAGGAATAAAAATAAATGAACAGCAGATAGAACAAGTTCACAGATTGCGGAGTAGGAGAAGAGGGGGGAACCACACCCCGTGATAATTAAATTTGCAAGGGAGAAATTACAACAGCAAGTATTTCTAGCTCTAAAGAAATATAAACAGTTGGAATATAAAGGCAAAAAGGCATTTGTAAGGCAAGATTTTTGTCAAGAAACATTGCAACGAAAGAGCTTAATGAAACCTTATGCTGAGAGGCTCTTCCTGAATAAAATACAGTTTACATGGACTTATCCAGCTTCTATAGTAATTTTCAGTGAAGGGAAAAGACTGATGGCAAGAAATCCAGCTAAAGCAGTGAAACTACTAGAGAGGTTTGGAATCGACCCAGGAGACATAGGTTCTCAGCCCATGGGTGAGACTCCATTATTGGAACAAGAGGAAGGAGAATCCTCTTCACATCAGGACAAACGGCAAAGGACGTCCTCATAAGAAAAGGGAAGTATTCATAAAATGAAATAAAAGGCCATAAGTTAAGGATATAATTAAGTTTGAAGGAGGGGGGGATGTGCATACCTAAAGGCACAGAGAGGGGATGAGGAATCACTCCCAGTTACAAGCTGTATGTCAGGGGAAGATGGGAGGGGGTGGGGGGGGGGAAGGACAGTTGGAGGGAAGGATAAAAAAAAGTAAATATTCATCCAGAGGTTTGGGAAAATCTTACGGTAAAAGAATATGGTTAGAATGTTGAGGATGCTTTCACTGAACGTCAATGGCTTAAGTTCTAATCTTAAAAGGTATAGACTTGCTAGACTTATAAAGCAGCAAAATACAGATATTATGTGCTTACAGGAAACACACAAAGCCAAAAAGGATATTAAACCATTATTTAATGACCCATGGTGGGACGTTCTAGCTGAAGCAAGAGGTACTGCAAAAGTAAGGAGAGTGGCAATCTTGGCACACAAAAGAAATGACATTAAACTGATAGATGCGTTAAGGGACTGGGAAGGAAGATATCTCTTGGCTAAATGCTCCTTTCAAAGTAAGTTGATAACATTGATAAATATTTATGCCCCAAACAAAGGAGGAAGAAAATTTTTAGTAAAGGTCTTGCAAAAGTTACAGAGGTTGTCTGAAGGAGAAGTAATAATAGCAGGAGATTTCAACACTGATGTTACTAAAGACAAGACAATCAAGTGGAAAAAGTGGAATTTGATAGAAGCGTACGAAGCTTTAGGTTTGAACCCCCAACCAACTCACTTTTCAAGCAGGCACAAAACAGCTTCATGTTTAGATCATATAATCTTTCAAAGATCAAATAACTGGGAATTGACAAGAATAACAACACATCCAATATGGATTTCTTACCATGCCCCATTGAGTATAGAAATAGAAATAAAAGGTGAACAGGTTAAAAGAATATGGAGATACAATAATATGATTATGATTAAAGAAAAAAGATTAAAAAAAATTATGGCAAATCAGTTAAAATTATATTTTAAGGAAAATAGGGGGACAGTGACCACAGATATTCTTTGGGATGCAGCCAAAGCAGTAATTAGGGGACAATGCATAATGAAGAAAAAGGAAATAAAAAAAGAATGGTTTTCTAATAAGACAGGGAAAATACAAGAATTGGAAATGTTACAAAGACACCAAGCAAGAAAATTTTGCCCAGATAGGCAAAAATTAATTAAAGAATTTAAGAAACAATTAGATTCTCTTGATTCTATGGCACTTTAAAAAAAACAAACCATGGTAAGGAATGAATTTCAGAGGATCACAATAAACTCAAATAGGAGACTGGCAAACTATTTGAAGGATAGAAGACATAAGCAAAGGGTGAAAAGTATAAGAATACATGCAAATACAACACAGAATCTGAAGGAGATTAGAGAAGCCTTTCTTGATTTTTATAAAACTTTATATGCAAAAAAAGATATAGTTGAATTTGTGGAGCAAATTGGAACAAATTTAAAAGATCAGGATAAAGAAAGTTTAGAGAAGGAAATAACTATCCAAGAAATAGATGAGGTAATAAAAGGGTTAAAAACTGGCAGATCTCCAGGATTAGATGGTTTTACAGAAGAATTCTATAAGGAAATGAAAGGAATATTGATCCCGGAACTGCAAACAGTGTTTAACACTATTCTAAAGGGAGGAAGGGCTCCTAATACTTGGAGGAGAGCGGAAATAACCTTAATAGTGAAACCTCAGAAGGACCCTCAAGAAGTGGGTTCATACAGACCAATAAGTTTATTAAATCAAGATTATAAAATTTTTGCTAAAATAATGGCAAACAGATTGCGAAACGTAATGCCTCATATAATAAAAGAAGATCAATATGGGTTTTTGAAAGGTAGAAGTATAGCTCACCCCATATGGAATATATTAAATGTAATATGCCATTACCAGGGGAAGAAACTAGGATTACTTAAATTAGATGTATACAAAGCATTTGATACACTGTCCCATGAATTTTTGTGGTCCATAATGTCGAAATATGGAATAGGCCAGCCATTTATAAATACAATTCAGGAAATTTACAGAGAAGGCACAGCAGTTGTTAGAGTGAACAACGAACATACGGAACAATTTCCAATTTTAAGGGGAGTAAGGCAAGGTTGTCCACTTTCACCAGCCTTATTTATAATGGCGATGGAACAACTAGCTGAAAGAATTAGGAATTCAGGTAGGATAGAAGGATGCAGGATGGGCAAGGAGGAGATGAAAATTAATTTATTTGCAGATTATATAATAATGATTATAACAAATTCCCAAGAGGGAATTAAGGAAACGAAAATTATACTAGATGATTTTAAAGCGATATCAGGATTAAGAATTAATATGGGGAAATCAGAAATAATGTATTACAATGTGAACTCGAAGGAAAGGAAAGAAATTAATAGGTTAACCAAAATAGGATTGGGAGTCAAGAAATTTAAATATTTGGGAATAGAAATTTATAAAAATGTTAATAAGATAATGGAAAAAAATTATAAAAAGGTATGGGAAAAGATAACAAGAGATATGTAGGGATGGAGGAGGAAGACCATGAGTATAACTGCTAAAGTAAATAGTGTTAAAATATTTTGGATACCAAAATTATTATATTTATTTCAAACAATACTATTAGAAATGGACAAACAAAAAATGAGTATCTGGAACACAAAAATATGAGAATGGACTTTTGGTACCAAAAAATTTAGAATTGCAAAAAAAGTAGTATATAATCATAACTCCGAACTAGGATGGGGAGTACCAGATATAATAAATTATTATGAAACTTTTCAACTTAAAGCATTATTAGAAATAGAAAGAGAGGGGAATCAGAAATGGGTTAGGTTTGAAAATGAAGCTAACAAAGGGGTAGGGAAATTTGGTATTTTTACAAATATATGGGCTAGAGTTCTTAAATTGGATAAAGGACCAAGGAAAAGTACATTAATAATCTGGAAAAAGTGGCAGCCAAAATGGTTAAAACGAATATCCAAATGGTCGCCTTTGGAAACCTTGGAAGAGGAAGGCATAGACTATAGATGGGGGAAACTACTTAAACAAAAAGGATATAGTAGAATACAGGACTTGCTATCTGCAAATATTTTAAAACCATTTCAAGCTCTTGGGGAAGCAGTAGGTCCAAAATCCTGGTTAAAAGCTGTAGGCTTATACACAAAAATTAAAAAAAAATTGAAAATAGTGACATAAATGCAGAAGAACCTATAGAAGAGATTTATAAATTGATGGAAAAAACTAAAAAAGGATTGGTAGGTGTAATTTATAAGAAAATGACCTCAGATAAAGAAGGAATAATAGCCCACCTTCAAAGAAAATGGAGTACAGAATTTCAAATAACAGAGCAAAAAGCTAAAAAATTAATGTAAGGAATTAATGGAATAAAAATACATAAGTTTAGGGAAATGGAGCTAAAATTCTATACCAAATGGTACAGAACTCCTGCCACCTTAGCCAATATGTTTCCAGGATTAAGTCCAAACTGCTGGCATTGTAGAATAGCAAAAGGATGGTACTCCCATATGTGGTGGGAATGCCATGAAGTTAAAAAAGTATGGGAAAATATAGTAAGAACAATAAATACGTTTTTTCATGTAAAGCTAAATATAGATTTTGAGTTGATGTTGATGAGCACAAATGGACAGAAAGAACTTGGTATGATTATTTGTTTGAATTTGTTCAATCAGAGATAATGGACATAATAAACCGAGATTTGCCGTGGGAAGATAAAACATCAAGGATCAAAGAAAAGTGGTCGCTCTCTACCTGAACTGGTTGAAAGAGGAATAGAAGGAAGACGTTCAGTGGAAGCTTCAAGCCCTATGCCCCTGGATGTCAGAAGAAGATTAGACTGAGGTGGGAGCGATGGGGATGAAAAATGTATATTGGAACAACGAGACAATGAAAAATTGTATATTTTAATTAAGAAATAATAAAAATATGGGAAAAAATATTATTAAGCCTGTATGACCAAAGGTCTTAAGCATAAAACCAATACATCACAGGGTAAAACAAACTTTATAAAACATGACAACAAGCAAAAACAAAATACAGAACAATAAAATACATGAATCTCATAAAAGTCTAAAACACACTGGATAAAATTAAATGAGTGGACCTATACAATACAATTTCTCATATGGTCAGCAGTATAAAAGTCATTTTAGCAGGTTTTTAAAGAGACCACTTTTGTCAAATATTTTGTAACAGATTGGGTTATTTCTGGATCAAAATATGCTAACGATACTCTCTAGGACTCAACAAGAAGCTGATATCTGGACAGAACAGGAGTAATCTGGAGCCTCTGAAACTCCACTTATCCAAATGCCTGCCTTAGGCAAGGCCTGATAAATTATTTTAGTATTAAAAGCCTTAATGGCTATAGGTACATACTGACCTTTTTAATAGTAATTCAAAAGCACCTTAAATGAGTGTTTGTATCAGTCCTAACAATTTCAGTTGCTGAGCAAACATGAGATTTCCAGGTAAGCTTTTGGCTGAACATAGAACATGCTGCATAGAAATGGCCTTCTGGGAAAGAAAAATATTTGTCAGCTAAATGATACAGTGTAAGACAATGATCAAGGACTGAAACACCTCTCCTAAATCCTGCTTTAGTAGTAGAAAAGAGCAAGAATCTGGTAACAACTTAAAGACTAACAACATTTGTGGTAGGATATGAGCTTTTATGAGTCACTTGTCTGATCACATTTACTTAACTAGAGAGGCTAGTGTCTCTGGGAGAACTGGATGCAGTAAGTCAGTCTGAGGGGGCTCAACCAGAACCAATTAAGAGTTAGATCCTTTGCGTAGAGATAGGTAAAATGATGTTCCCAGGTCCTCGGAGTAATACATGATGGAATACTGGACACTGCAGTAAAACTATTATTTACCATGTTCCAGAAGGTTTGTAACTCATTATTATAGATAGCAAAGATAAGAATCTTCCATCCTTTACATAAAGCAAGCCACTTTTTATGTTTTATCAAAGTTCTAAATGCATGCTTCAATGATATGAGATTTGATAAATGAGCATGTAGGTTAGTATGTTTAAAAAGTTTAAGTTTAGCTCTGATATATTCTCCGCACTCATCATCAGACCAAGTATTTCTTTGCATAGTCCTAGAAGTTGCCGACAATTTGTACAGACTGGTTTAAAAAGATCTAGAACACTAGATAATACTTCTGTCATTCCTAAAGTATTCCTCTGTCTTATAAATTCTGTAAACAGGAGCCTATAGTCCCTGGAAAATATAATATTAATTGCTTCAGGGAGAGCCAGTTTGGTGTAGTGGTTAAGTGTATGAACTCTTATCTGTGAGATCTGGGTTTGATTCCCCACTCCTCCACTTGCACCTGCTGGAATGGCCTTGGGTTAGCCATTAGCTATCGCAGGACTTGTCCTTGAAAGGACAGCTGCTGTGAGAGCCCTCTCAGCCCCACCCACCTCACAGGGTGTCTGTTGTGGGGGGAGAAGACATAGGAGATTGTAAGCCATTCTGAGTCTCTGATTCAGGGAAAAGGGCGGGGTATAAATCTACAATTCTTCTTCTTAACTCTGATTACCACCTAAGTGGTAAAGTGGCCTCAGGGTTTTTTCTCCTTGCAGCTGCTCAAACAAGGAATCAGATGACAACAAGCAATCTGGTGAGAGTAAAATAACAAATTGCAAAGGAAAATGATCAACTCCATAATAATCACCCACCCTAAAGTCACAGATCTGAAGGAGCAAACCTAGTGAGACCAGCACATAGTCAATCATGCTAGCTCCTTTATATGTCACACCGGTATAATCACCTATAAGAGCTAATTCTCTGTATACATTTAAAATCATTAAGCCATGGTTTAATACACACTTAAATAGCTGCTTGCCAGCAAAATTAACCTTAGAGTCTTTAGATGTCCTTCCATGTAAGTATGGGTGTGACAGCTCATTCAAAAATTCAATTGGCCCTGATGCTAGGAGAGCTTCATCATTCCATCCAATATGGGCATTAACATCACCTGCTAGAAGTACCAAGACTCTGGGGTACTGTTCAATAACCATATCCAAAAAGGCCCCCAACTTTTTCCAGAGTGCCAAGATTTCACTGTGGGTTGTTAGTGGGGAAAGATAGATTGTAACAACTAAGAAAAAAAATGATGGAAACTGCAACAGCACCTCCAGTTGTGAGGAAAACCCCCCTTATAGAACATCGTGATTACTAGCTTGGTTGCCAGAGCACCTGGGGAACTGACTCGTACACGTCTGGCCAGAGAGTGTGGGTAAACCTATCCAGGGGCAAAAGGGACTTATGTAGTACAAGCAGCCATCACGCTACAAAGGCACTTTAGACAGGTACAAGAGTGCCCACCAGGAGAACAGAAGGCTTCCCGTCGTTCCGTATGATGTCCATCCCGGCATTGGAGCGAAGAAACTGCGCCGCCAGGAGCTATCCAGGTGAATGGTTATGAAGTTCTGACCATGGAATCCACCGTGGAGGGCTAACACCACGCAGCCATCTTCCTACCAGGCTTGACTCCATTCCAGCGAAGCGGACGGCTCACGTACACACCAGATGTCACCTTTGGCCTACCAGCAACCTACCCACCCCAGGAGTGGTTAATTGTCCAACCACCACTTTCTTTGTTTAACGGAACTCTAGACAAAGACTGCTGCCCAGGAGAAGACAGAAGAAGAGGAAGACCATCTTCAGCCAGAGCCAAGTTCCTTTGAACAAACTGGGTGTTACCTAGGCCATGATTTGACTCTCTACTGTCACCCTTTCAGACAAGTCAGATAATCTTAAGCATCTCCCCAAGTAATCTCTCTATTATTCTCCCCAACTGTCACTTTGGAGCCTCCCCCTGTTCCATTTCAACCTGAACGTTCTCTCAGGTATCCAGGATCCAGGCAAGTCCATTGGTCAAGAGCAAGCACCCAATTAGGTGCCACCAATGAACTTTCTATTGGTTGTCACAGTAGTCCAGCCCTTATGGTCACTGCGAAACCTCCCCTTTTCGTAAGGTCACGCACCAGCTGACCACCTTCCTCCTCCCTTGTAACTCCCATCCCCTAAGGGCTCAAGAGACTCCTTGTAATCTGTGGACTAGCTACCCACAGGTGTGCTTCTATCAGTATCCCAATTTCCGCTGCATAGATCCATCCCCGATTCCTGATCAGTTTCGGGTCCCTTCTCCCACTTCCTCATTTGTCGCCATTGGAGCCTTCCTCGAAGACTATGATAGGTAAATATCACCCTGTTTGTCTACCCATGTGTTCCCCTATCTATCTATGTTTCCTAGGACTGAATGTGTGTATTGATGAGTATTTTATCTTGTACGGAAGCCTATATTTTTCTTAATAAATTTTAATTGTTTTTACTTAATTAGAGTCCCTAATCTTTTAAGCATTGCTTTTTCTGGACGTGTTAATCCTGTATATACAGGTAAAACGATCCTGAGTGAGCCAGGTGCCCACTTGACAATTCCCCAACCTCGTTTTGAGGGCATTTTGGCTTACACAGTGTAAATTGTGATAAGACAGTTAAAGTTATACAGAAGCAATTAAATGCTGTTGAAACTAAACATGCTAGTCCTGACTTTGGACAGCCCTTAGAATAGGGTGAGCATTCACTACATAGGCTATGAAACCTGGTAGATTAATAATTTCCCAAGCCCAAATTTCTTGAATCAAAATAATCTGGAAATCTAATATGTAAGATCTAACTCCATGGTCCATCAGTGTAGTGATGTACTATTGTAGGTAGCAGAATAAACATGTTGTTGTTTTTATTGTTGAGTCAAAAGGACACTTCAGATGCATGAGCTGTCTGGGGTGATTCCTCCTCCCCTGTACTTTCTGGGCTGCTTTGGGGTGATTGAAAAGGAGATGTCAAGCCTGGCACAGAATGGGGGGAGGCATGGCTGCCAGGGAGATGAACATGATGGGAAGGCACAGGAAGGGAAGGTGGAAATCTGTCAAAGCTAGATGGATTTGCAAAGCCCTTATAATAACTCTATGCTCCCCACAGTGGTACCTTTCCCACAGGTTGGGAACCACTGCAATAGATTTGGAGATGAAAATTGACTATTGGCCCTAATGGCTTGTTTTGGTTAGACTGGAACAAACATTACTCACCTATCCCCCCCACAAGTACCATATGTACAGATCAGGGAGTTTAATGGTTGTAGTGGTAAGAGCCACCACATTACCTTTGTTGAGGTAAAGTCAGGGCTGTCAATGGAACAAGAACACTAACACAATTCATGGAACCTTAATAACTTCTTTTATTATAAAACATTGTATTATGTCAAAACTGACAACTCAACCTAGTCAGAATTACACCTTTCTAAGTCAATTTAAGTCAATGATTGAGGATGGTATAACTCTGTTTAGGATGTAGTCACTGACCTTCATTGCAATAGTATACTTACTAAATAAAGCACAGTTCTACTTGCTCATTAAGCTCAGATGCCAGTTACTATTGCAGCTGGTTATTAATTATAATGTTCAGTTATAAATGACAACCTATCTTTTGACTAAAATGCCTAGTTCAATGCATGAAATATAAATAATATAAATTGAATTTTTTTTGTTCAGCTGGAATTGCAAGAGTGGAATAAACTAGCTGGAAATACATCAGTGTGCCACTAGAGTGTGCACATTACCTAGGTATTGGACACAAAACTTTTCTGTTACTTAAATTATTTTATAAAGGTCTGACAGATGCTTGTCTGAGGAAGTCCAAAATGATAACATTTCTAGAGAGGTTTTCAAAGCAGTTCTCCAGTCTTCTTTTGTCTTCTTCTGATCATACAATTGTGTTTGCCAATTTAAGGTTAGATTCCCCTCCAAGCAATTCCCTTAGTAAAATCTGTCATTGTCCTCATTGTTACAATTCTAATATATGTTTGAAGCCTGTAGTGTCGAATCAATGAAAAGTTCAGTGGATGTTTCTGACATGTTTGTTTTTGCAGAATGATTCCTGCAGTCCTTCAAGATGTGAGACAAAACAGATGACCCTCAGTTGTCCAAAGGTTGTGAAAGTTCCCTCTCTACACATTCAAGGAACAAAGACTATTTTGCTAAATATTTCCTACATCTGAAAATGTGCAGTGAGATTATGTAAAAGATAATTAACACTGAGCTTCTGAAGGAATTTTGTGAGACATTTATTTTTCCTTAAAGGTACCATATCATACACTCAGTTAATGAAGTTTGCTTTAAACCACTTCAGAACTGAGACTGAGGAGTCTACCAGGACAATCCTAAACATGGTTACTTCCATCTCAGCCCAAGCCCACGGACCTTAATAGTGTAATTCTGTTACAGATTGCACTATTAGGCTGCACAAATCTATAAACAGCTGGGAGTAAATTCTATTGAACTCAGTAGGCCTTACATCTGAGTCAACAAACATGGGTTTGGACCGTCACATGGGTTTATGGTAGTAGTAATTGGAGCTAGGGTTGCCAAGAACCTGGAGAGAAAAATATGACCTACCTACCTATGTCTAACATCAAAGGCTGGCTTGACAGTGTCTTATGTCCTGGAGCTAGAAAATTTGCTTTTTCCCTCCTTCATATTTTCATTTTTGTTAACATCTGCTTGATGAAGGGCTTTATAGAACTTGAAAGTTTTAATGATGGTTTGTGTTATTTAGACTGTCCTCAACCAAAAGTATTGCATGATTTCATTTTTTTTCTGGATTTTTTAAATGAATCAATATGCTTGTTTATGGCTTTTTTCTACCATAATGATTGTGAACCATGGAAATAATGGGATGGATCCAACAGAACATTTCTGTAGTGCAAGGACTTCCACCATCAGACTGTGACTATTGTGCATATGTTGGGAGATATTTCAGGCTGCTGTGGAATGGGGAGTCACAAAAGTGATGCTCTGCAAGAAGTCCTTAAATCCACAGAAACAAGTCATTAGAGCCACCCCAATAGTATTGTGCAAATTAACTCAAAGAAGATAATAAAATACAGTTCTCTGAACTAAACTCACAAACTAGACCAAATGAATTGCCATTCAAGACCAGTTATCATCAGTATGGGCCCTATCATGGGGCACAATCCTATCCCCCATATTCTTCAGTCATTATGCAAAATCTTAAGGCTAAATCATTTGCAGTTTTAGGATTTGCTATCATCAATATGCTACAGCTATGTATATCCTTATTCAAATGTCCTGGTGCTGAAGTAGATGCCCTAAATTGCTGCCTGGCTGCTGTCGTTAAATGACTAAGAGTGAAAAAATGGAAACTAAATTCTGGAAAGACAGAAGTAATACTGGTTAGAAAGGCAGAGGTCTTGAAGATACTTTTGATGGGTTCAGCTGTTCCTTGCAGCCTGAGTTGGGAGCCTCAGGGTTATACTGAACCCAACATTGTTGCTGGAGAAGCAAGTTAAAGCAGTTGCAAAAAGCCTTTCTTCTATCTCAGCCTTTCCTTGATACAGCTGATCTGGCTACCTAAATCCATGCCATGGTGCCATTGAGGCTAGGCTACACTAATGCGTGATTCATTGGTCTCCCTTCAAAATCAGTTTGAAAACTCCACTTGATGCAGAGTGCTGCAGCTTGGCTATTATTGGAAACTAGATGGAGCATGCATATTATGCCCATTCTGAAGTCACTCCACTGGCTGCCCATCAATTATGGGGCTAAATTTAAAGTACTGACTAGCACTTCGAAAGCCCTTCATGGCCTTGGTCCCTCGAATCTGCAAGATAGTCTCTACTCCTCTACACCATGACAGATATGCTCATCTAAGCCAGGCCTTCTGCAGGTACCAACTAGCAAATGGGCAAAATCAACAAATGCCCATAGACGTGCCTTCTCCATTGTGACCCCTGCCTTATAGAATGAAGTGCCTGAGGAAGTCAGGAAGGCCCCACTCTCCTGTCTCTCCAGAAACTATGTAAAACTGAATTATTCAAGAGGGCTTTACTATGCAGGTAGTAGGGTAGCACAAAGGTATTCACAACTTGGAGAAATTGATAAGGACTGTGGTATAAACTACTATGTATTGCTTGCTGTAACTTGGATCCTATTGTGGTATTTTGCATTATTTAATGTGTCATGGTTAACACTTGTGCTTTACTTCAGTTCTGTGTTTTGTTTTGTTTTTAAATTCTGGTTGGTTCTACAACCCAAATTCTATTTTACTGTTTTTTGGCTGTACCATCTTGTTGATTGTATTAACTCACTCTGTGTAATCTGCCTTGAGTCCCACTGAAAAAGGTGGACTGTCAGTAATGTACATAAATACATACGTAAATAAATGCTACTGAAGCCTTTCCATCACATAACATGCTGTTATTTATGCCAACATTATGCAACAATAAAGAAAATAAAGCAACAGAACTCTGGGTTGTTCATGGTAAGGTTAAGGAGGACACAGCCAACAAGATTTGAAATATAATCCATGGGATCAACATGAACCTATCATATAGGGAAACCTAAAGGGGTTTTCTCTGTTAGAAGCTACCTCTGGGGGTTATTTTAACAAAGTGTAGGAAGTTGTGGCACACTCCAGAGTATTTAGATCATCCTAAATGTTGATAACCCAGTTTTGGCTCCACTGTGTAGAATACAAAAAAACATATGTTCAGATTTTTCTAGCAGAGCAACTTCAGGGATGACTAGCAGGGCTTTGAGATAGCAGGGACATAGATTCCCTTTGAAATTTCGATACCAACGGAGAGCAGTGAGGAGCATATAGTTGTAAAGTAGTGGCTGGGCATCTTGTTAATGGAACAAGTTTGTTTTTTAGATTCCCTTAATCCAAACAGCTGCTGTCTTACTATAAGGCGGTGTAGCATTTATCTTTCTGCATTTTATCTAACCCAACAAAAACCAGCTCTCCTATGACCTGTTTTCAAATCTTAATGATTCAGAATGACACAAATACATTTAAATGTGAAGAACATGCACACACAAACACAAATTCGTTTTACTAATCCTTTGAGAAATCTCTTCCCTAAATGTCATGAAAACCTCAAACCATGTTTGATCATGTTAGTTTACAGTATGCATTCCCATTACTGATTAGATTATTGTTACAGATTGTTGGAGGGATCAAAATGTTGGGTATTTTCTTGCTTTGAGCTGTTTCTGAAATTAATTTTAGTAGAACTGATACAAGCCAGCTGAGTCATCTCCAGCATTTCCCACAGTGCTGCTTCTGCTTCTTTTTCTTCTTCTTTTTCTTTGTCTTTTTTGTCAATTTCTTCATCTTTGTCTCTCCCCCCCCCCCTTTCTCTCTCTTAAATTTGGAAGATGAAATAGGAGGAGACAGAAAGTACCTTCAGGTAGGATGAAGTACGTGTTTCCATGTTCCCCTTTTCCCCATGGAAGTCCCTAGGTTTTAAATTAGTATGAAGTCATGGATCCCCCCCACCACTCTGCCTTACATATTGTATAAACTGGCCCAAAATTTAGTTTTTTCTTTCAACAGTTCCTTAAATTCTTCATCATCTAAACTTGTACATCTGTGTGAAAGGGGTGTGTGTGTCATGGCAGCAAGCTATGACCTGTATGCATTCATTGGAAATCTGTATAGAGCCTGTATGCTTACAAACATATATATATGTAGGGCTCTTTCCATGCAGTTGAGTATCCTGAGATTCCTCTTCAGAAAGAGCACTACAGGTGTTCATTTATATTTTCATAAGCTCCATGTATACTTCCAGTAAAAGTACATAAATCAGGTGGAGGGCTTACTACCCAGATCTTGCTCTTCTCACCACCATGTTTGCCTATTGTGTAAACTTCATTTGACTTACAATGTCTTCCTTCTGCCATTATCTAAAGCTATCTAGAAAACAACAAACTCCAGGGCCTAACTCCAAGCCATATTTCATAAAGGCATACAATTTAAATTAAATTAAATGTTCAAAAAGATGCACAGATACCCTTCTTTTCCATTATATGTATGGCAGAAACCTAAGTATTCAGGTCTGATTGATCTTGAATAATTTACACAGATGTTCTCCACTAATTGATTCATTTCTATTAGTTCCAGGCTGTCTGAACTAGCTTGAATATATGCCAAGGGTTCAACCTACGGTTTTAAAAACGATTTCATTAAGAGCAATGAATAATAGCTATCATTTTATCAAGAGTACAAAGCAAGAACTTTTTGGGGAATTAATAAAGAGGATAGAGAGTGTAGGATGATCAAAGCAGGATGTATACTTTCAGCATTAAATAAAAAATGGCTGAGGAATGAAGGAAATTCCTCTCTGCTGTGATAACATTTATTATTTCTTTTCCCTTGCAAATGGGGAGGGGGTGAAAAAAGTGAAATGGTATTTAAAGGATCGCAGGCCACAACCCACTTCTCTTACATGTTTTATTTTTAAGTAATGATTTATGCTGAAGGATTTTTGATCACACCAAATAACTTGAAATGGAGTGCAGGTGCTTAGGCCAAGCAATTTAGGAAAAATAAATTCCTAGGGTAAGCTCTGAAAGGTTCTTTTCCCCGCACCTCTTAATAATGGCCTTTTTTCAGCAGGCCATGTCTGTTTTTCACTATTGGTTGTCTTCTTTCACCTGCCACAATGAGTTATCATAGGCAGATGCTTGAGGTCTAAGAATTGTAGTGCTTGCGAACAGATGTTTCAAAAATCTGAACTGAGACGGGAGAAAGGCAAAAAGAGAGAGCAACACTGGCACACACATTGGAAAGATGAGACATATGTGAAGAATAACATGCCCAGAAATAGCTGCCATTTGGCCATCATATTGCAGCTGTCTTTTAACCCTTTGTGTGAGACAAGAGTATGGGTGGGGTAAGCAGTCTGTCACATCCCTGCTGGATTTCTCCTTTTTGCAGTATCCAGTAGGTGCCAGTTCTAAGGTTTTGAC
Source organism: Heteronotia binoei (assembly GCF_032191835.1). NCBI lineage: Eukaryota > Metazoa > Chordata > Lepidosauria > Squamata > Gekkonidae > Heteronotia > Heteronotia binoei. The sequence continues at coordinate 112,319,679 of NC_083226.1, read as the reverse complement.
CTTGACATTTGGTATGCATTAGCAAGTTTTAGGACACTGTCATGATCTCGAGGTGGCAGATGGAAATCTCAGAGACATTAACTAGCCCACTGGTTCTTTTAGGATTTCAATCCCTGTAGTATATACTTGTCTGCTGACATGTAAATTGGGAGCTAAGAGCCAAAAAGAAAAAAGAAAGAAAAGGGGAAAAAAGTCTCAGAGGCATTTCATTGTATAATTAATCTTCATGTAGTAGGTTGCCAGGTCTGTGTTGGAAAATACCTGGAAACTAGGGTTGCCAAGTCTAATTCAAGAAATATCTGGGGACTTTGAGGGTGGAGCCAGGAGACTTTGGGGGTGGAGCTAGGAACAAGGATGTGACAAGCATAATTGAACTCCAAGAGAGTTCTGGCCATCACATTTAAAGGAACAGCACACCTTTTTAAATGTCTTCCTTCCATAGGAAATAATGGATAGAGGCACCTTCTTTTGGGGCTCATAGAATTGGACCCCCTGGTCCAATCGTTTTGAAACTTGGGGGGTACTTTGGGGAGAGGCACTAGATATTATATTGAAAATTTGGTGCTTCTACCTCAAAAAACAGCTCCCCCAGAGCCTCCGAAACCTCCAGATCAATTCCCCATTATACCCTATGAGAATCGATCTCCACATAGGGAATAATGAAGATGTTTCCCCCCTCCCCTCCCCCCCCGTTTCTGGCAAATCTGATGCAGGGGATTGGCCTCTCTACTCACGAGTTGCTGCCAGCTTCTTCACAGCAACGCAGACACACCATCCCAAATTGAAGCCTTTCAATCAAGCCTCCGGAGGTGCAAAGGCACATGGACCTTTGTGGGTGGGGCTCCCCCCCGCCAGCCAGCTGACTGGGGGTGGGAAGCAGCCTGGGAAAATGGAAGAACATCTGCTGCGATTGAGACTGGGTGGGAAGGGAAGGGCAAGGAGAAGCTGATGCGATCCGGGGTGGGAAGGGAAGGGAAGGGACGAGGAGAAGCATCGAGGATCGGTGGGAAGGAGCGAGGAGAAGCTGCTGGGATTGGGGCTGGGTGGGAAGGGCCGCCATTCCCCCTCCCCCCTGCTTTCCGGATTTTTGGTGAGCGGGGGGAGGAGGCTCCAAATTGGGGGTCCCCCGCCCAGGCGGGGGATTTGGGAAGCCTACTGGAAACTTTGGAGGTTAAGCCAGGAGAGGGTGGAATTTGGGAAGAGGAGGGGCCTCAGCATGGTACAATGCCATAAAGTCTACCCTTCAAAGCAGCCATTTTCTCCAGGGGAACTGAACTCTGCCAGGTGGAGATCAGCTGAAAAAGCGAGAGATCTCCAGGCCCCACCTGAAGACTGGCAACCCTATAATGTGTAAATGATCTGATTGTAGTGAATCTTTTCAAAGCCACCTGATTGTGACTACACAGATTCCATATGCAACAATTTCTAGTACTATATGAAAGCACTGCCATTAATACCGTTGCTCTATGTGACCTCACCAGGCATTGTTTATGACATCACCAGGGCCTGCTCCATGAGTTCCAGGTTTTGAGAACTAGTAACCTGAGTAGCTATTCCTTGGTAAATATATATCCATATGTGGTTCATAACAGTAAAGTTTTGAAATGTGCAGTTGCTTTTGGCATGCAATCTTTAAAATGTGATATATAATAAAGATGCAAGTTTTCTTGACTCAACCTTTTCACTTTGAGGAGGAAGACAGACATGTGCAGACATCAAGCAGAAGGTCTAAGGTCGCTACTTCTACCTGAATTATTAATGAAAACAAATGCAAACACTGCTTTTAGATTTCCTTTCTTAAAAAAAAAAAACTATATTTACATACCCTACCATTAAAAAAAGACTGCATTATGCTGAATGAAAAGTTTTTAGGAAATGTTTTATTTATAGTAGCAAGTGGAATATCTTCAGTTCATCCTGTTTGGGCATGCTGTGAAATAAACACAGAAGTGCATTACTTAGAATATTAGATCACTAGAATACCTTGGGATTCTTTCAATATTCAGCTGTTATTTAGAGAAAAGCTGAGAAAACTCTGCATTGCTCCTGACGCAGAAGAAATGGAAATTGATACTTATGTTATATTTTACTACTTCATTTTCAAGAAGCAGAAATCAGCTCCACTTTACTTGCTTTTGGGCTCCTTGACATATGTTTGGTTACCTACTGGTCACAACTGGAGCATAATTATTAGATCACTGGTTCCATGATGTGCTAACAGGTAACTATAGAGCAGGGTCCCCAACATGGTGACTGTGGGTACCTTGGTGCCTGCCAATACCTTTCCTGAGTTCAACAAGGATAACTACAAGGTGTATATGTTTATTATTCCAGTATACTGGAATTATTCCAGTATACTGGACTGGATGCCTTTATATCCAGTATAAAGGCATTGATTGTCACATTACTAGTATTACAGTTTACTCCAAACTATATTTTAGTTCTATAAAATCTCCACTACATTTTGCCTTTTCAGTCTCTGCCCTTCTATTCAACTTATTTTTTTTTTTTTTGCCATAAAATCACAGCTGATTTATAGCAACTTCGGGGGCATTTCAAAGCAAGATCCATTCAAAGGTGGTTTGCCATTGGCTGCCTCTGTGTTGTAGCCCCGGACTTTCTTGGTGGTCTCCCATACAAATATTAACCAGGTCCAACCTTGCTTAGCTTCCCAGATCTGAAGAACTCAGGCTAGCTAGCCTGGGTTTTTCAGGTCTAGGCAGCAGAAAACGAGTCGCTTAATTTATCTTCAAAGCTCATTCAGGCCTGTAGTCTGTGAGATACTGAACAAATTGATGAGTTAAGGCTCTTTCCTCCCAGCTGGATTTGGCCTTAAATGCTGTATTGTTCTTCTGAGTGTGGCTGAGCAGCTGCTGCAGAGGGCCCTTAGAGAGGCAAGCACATTTTGTTGGTGGGTGAGCTAGTCTCCAAATATTCTTTATCAGATGCACAGGGACATTGTTAGGATCAATTAGCTAAGTATTTTAAATGGTTTAAAAGCTTGGATGGCATGTGCTACAATCATGTGGAACATGTTTGTGAAGCAGTTTGTCCTAGATGTGGTGTCTCACCTCAGCTGTAAACACATAGGCAGGCATCCTATTGACAGGGAATAATAAAAGATTTTGGTGATTAATATGGTGCTTTCTTGGTGCTTCCTAAAGCACCACTCTGAGAAATCAGTAGACATAGCAGAACAGCTCCTCAACTCCTTTCCCATAAAGCAGCCTTCTAGCAAGTTATATTATTAAAACGGTAGTTTATTTTTGCCTCTAGGTTGAAAATAAAACAAGGGGCAAACAGGTGCTCCTTCAGAGGAAAGCTTGGGATGTGCAGTCTCCAGATGTTCACCTATAATAAAGTGACTTGGCATAATCATATGAGGAGTCCTTTAGGTAAGTAGCAGAGCCCCATAGTGCAGACTGGTAAAGCTGCAGTACTGAAGTCAAACTCTCTGCTCACGACCTGAGTTCAATCCCAGCGGAAGCTGGGTTTCAGGTAGCTGGCTCAAGGTTGACTCAGCCTTCCATCCTTCTGAGGTTGGTAAAATGATTACCCAGCTTGCTGGGGGGAAAGTGTAAATGACTGGGGAAGGCAATAGCAAACCACCCTGTAAAAAGTCTGCTGCAAAAACGTCATGATGCGACATCACCCCAGAGTCGGAAACGACTGGTGTTTGCACAGGGGATTACCTTTATCTTTTTTTTTTTTTTAGGTAAGTAGTGTACTATGGCAATCTAACTAGTCTTCTGGAAATATTTGCTATAAGCAGGGAACTCACAGTGACTTATGGGTGTTGCTTCATTTCTCCCTGTATCTCCTTCTCCAAACTATTTCCCCACTTCTCTTGGCAGCTCCCATAACTTCTCCCTATTCTTCCCACTCACCAATGCACCTTTCTTTTATCTACACCTCCCAGTCTTAAATTTTAGTTGTTATTTATTTACTTCATTTAGACCTCACCTCTCTCACCAAAGGGGACCCAAAACAGATTACATCATTATCCTCTCCTCCTTTCTCTCCTCAAAATAACACTTTCAGATAGATTAGGGTGAGAGAAAGTAACTTGCTCACCTAGCATGCTTCAGTGGTGAGACAGGGATTTGAACCTGGGTCTCTCAAACCCTAGTCTGATATTCTGATGACTACTACAGTTTTTGAGAAATGCTAGAGTGCCCCATTGTTTCACTTCTGCTTTCAATCAGAAATGATGTCAGTCTCATCCTGAGTTGTGATAGCAGGTTTTACAACTGATCTCCAGATGCAGAAAATTGCTGCTTTAGAGAGTGGACTCTATGGCAATGTACCATGATGAGGTCTCTCTTTTCTGCAGACTTCACCCCCTCCAGGCTTCACCACCCCAAATCTCCAGGAATTCCCCAACCCAGATGACAATCCTAAATGTGGCCTAGAAGAGAGAAAAATAAAGTTGTTACTGCAACTCCACATAGAGAAAAAAGCTGACTGTTAAACTGTGCTTTTGTTTAAATTTATGCTGCCTCCTAGGGTTACCAAGTCTGGGTTCAGAAATCTCTGAAGATCTGAGTGTGGGACCTGGGGAGAGAAGTGTTTGAGGACAGGATATACTCAGTGGGCTATAATGCCATACGGTCCATCCTCCTGTTTTCCAAACTGACCTAATTAATTAATCAGTTGATTGGGGAATTTAACATTTAGCAAGAGTGGGTAACTTGAAACCATTTTCACCTTTGTGTTCCAGTACTAATTCCCTCAGAGAACTCTAAAAATGAACCAGAGTGTTGCTTAATCAAGAAAGCTTGTTTTATTGGGGAAAAAAGAAAAATATTATAATAACACACACAAACAGAGAATAAATGCACACTGGAGACCAACACACAAATGTAGCAGAAATACAGGGGTTAGAGGGAATATAGTTGGGGATTGGGGGAGTTATAGCTACCTGTCCAGAAGACTGGGGAAGGCAATGGCAAACCACCCCATAACAAAAAGTCTTTCAAGAAAATGTCATGATGTGACATTATATTATGTATGAAAGCTGGAATACTGTCAATTCATCTTACCTCTTGTGAGCTGTTGCTGGGGCCACACTGAGGCCATGGGCCTAGTAATAGCTATTCTGGCTTTTTGACTGGTTTGACCATTTAATCATACAAGGGAATGTAGTAACTCTTGAACAGTATGAAGAACCTTTTCCAAAAATACTCCTTTAATCTTTCCATATAACATTGATGAATTCTATGAGAATGCTGCATATGCTTTTCAGTCGATTAAAATGTTTTACATTAGCACTATGATACACAGAATACATATAGACACATGTGGGAGCATCTTGCTCCCAGAATGTCCATGCATTGACTGTTTCTGTATTCATGCATACAATATATACATTTGAAAAAAAAAATCCAGGATGTCTGATCATGCAGAAAGAGATTATGAATATATAGATTGTACATAGGCTCTGTATATGTTGGGATTGTTGGGATGGGGAACAGTAAGTCTGTGACTTCTCCTTTGAATAAGGCTATATGCTAGGTATACATAATCTGTGACCACTGTGTCTAATGCAGTTCATCAGCCACATATGGTAGCCCAACAGATGCTTGATAAACCTATTTTTTACTTGCCTCCCCTGGACTGCAGTAATCAAGACAAATCTTTTGGAAGGCTATGTTCTCACATTATGTCAGTTATACATTGTGCAGGCTTGAACTATTTCTTTTTCACCCTTTCTTTTTGCATTGTATTAGATTTTCATTCTTTGGGGCTAGATGGCTCTTGCAATACCTTAAATGCTGCTTTAAAAGACAGCCTTGTTGGTTTCTGGAAAGGCTCAAAGTTCTACTGTATGTCCAAATGGGGGAGCCCCACAGATAGGCGCAGGTCAGGTCAGGCGGCCTCGTCACACACCCCAAAGGAAAAGCAAGCATTTGAAAGTGAGAAAGGTCTGGCAAAGAGTCCTTCAAAAGCGCCTCAAGAATGCAAAAAAGTTTAAATCTAGACAAAAAAGAAGTGACTCTCTTTTAAGGTTTCTTAGCAGAGTCAGGACCTCTGAGAGGCCAAATGTTAACACAGGTGATGCCACCTCTCTCAGCACAGAGGTAGAGCCTGCTGCCACCTCCATTTTGCCAAATAACAATGCAGTCCCTGCCTCTTAGTGTGCAAATAATTCAGTTCATGGTGCCCCTCTCAGCACAGAGGTAGAGGCTGTCGCCATCTCCAGTTTGGCAAATAACATGCTGCTGCTGAACAAGGCCCCTTGTCACCTCCACAAGAACCGTCCCCTAGCCCTGACACACCAAAGGTTTACCTAGAAAAAGTTGGAGAGTGGGAACGACATCTTGCAAACTTGCCAATGGATCAGTATTCAGAGGCCTTCAGGTTTGTAAACTTAGAGCAGTTAAGCCACCCCATCCTCATACAAGAGGCAATACAAGAAGCTATTCAGGGCCTTCTTAACGATATGAGAGCCAGAGTCCAGGATGGTAATTTAGTGCAGCTCCATATCGATGGGGTGGGGCTAAGCAATCCCCTGCATTCTGTAAGGACACCCGTAGGTGGCTTTCCTCCTGATGAGTTTATAAAACAGATGTCAAACCTCATGCAGAGTAATGCCGAAATTCATTTTCATGATACCCTGTGCTTAATTATGACAGTAATAAGGAACAGAGGAGGGAGGAAGAGAGTTATAAGTACCATCCTCTATAGTGAAGTTATCAAAAAGAAGTGGCAGCATTTATTAAATTCAGATCATGGCAATCATATTCTGTGCTTTGGGATAAGTCTCATTGGTGCTATGTCAGAGAAGTTGGTAACCATCCCTGAATTAACAGAAAGGGCGTGGCTGTTGTACAGAGAGCTTGGGTTTTCAGATGAGCAGGAGATATTATCGGATGTTGCCACCTCTGAAAAACATTTAAAGGTAAATATAGAAGTGGTATTGAATTGTGGCAAAGGTTGGGAAATTTTTAGAACAGGGCCCCCTGTATACCAAAAAAACCCATTTTGTTTTGAATCATGAGAATCATTATTATGGAATAATTAATTTGAAAGGGTTTTATGGCCAGAAAAATTGTCAGATGTGTGGTAATGTTTATAGCCATTCACATCTGTGTAAATACAGCTGTCACATGTGCTTGGACCCCAAATGTAGTCCTCAGTATGAGGTATAATGCAATAACTGCAAAGTATATTGTAAATCTCGGATCTGCCTTGAAAAACACAGGGATCTGCCAGACATCTGCAAAACCAAAATATATTGTAAATCATGCCAATCCTATGCTCTGTTTAAAAACCCCAGGGACAAATTACAGATTGCCACTCTGGCCCGCCAAATGTACCCGGGGAAGTCCCAATGCTTTCTGGAAGCCTTTGAGGATGAAACACAAAAACCTTATGGGTTTCTGCTGGTGGATTTAAATGTGTGCACGTCAGATTCATTGAGGTAAAGAACGGGGCTTTTCCTGCCCCAGTGGCCTGCTGCGTATGTCTTAAAAACAAAACAAGCCCCCAGTGGGCACAAAAGGAAACAGACGGTACACTAAACAGTCTGTCACCTCCAAATACTCCAAAGGGTCAACATATCCAGCCATATAAAGAGGAATCTGCCTCTCCTAAAACTTCTTATCAAGACTACCCCGCAACAAAAGAAAGCCATTCTATGCTCAGCTTCAGATGATCTGGTCGCAGCGATCTCAGAAATTGCACTCAATACTTTAAAAGGGAACATTCCTCTTTCACCACGTCAGGTGTGCATCTTGAGGAAAAGGCGACATTTCATTAAAAAACTGAGTAACACGAGAGTACCACTGAAAAAGAAGAAACAGCTGGTGAAACAATCTGGCGGATTTATAGGGCCTCTGTTAAGCTTTGCTATTCCTCTCTTAACTGGCCTTTTAACAAGCAGGTGATGGAATGTACTTGGTTCCTAGCCATCAGCTGGAACCAAATGTACTTGGTTCCTAGCCATCAGCTGGAACAATTAAGAAACCCTCCTCCCTTTAAGGAGGAGAACATCAGAGCTAATGCTATGCATTCCCTAGATACTGAAATGAAGGGCGTTCTCCGAAGGCAAGATTTAACAGCGTTTCAAAAAATAAGCCTATATGAAACTCTGCTGCAAAATTTTTTTGCTCATGTGAAGTGGGGGAAACTGAAAAATCTAAACTGAACCTGTTTCTGCCTCAGCCAGAGACAGCCTCTGGAGAAACCAATCCGAGTTCTGATATGGTCTTCCAAGAAATAATAGACAGCTTGTCTGACAGGTTTAAGAACCGTGCAAAGATGCTGTTAAACAAAATGAAACAAAACAAAATTATTTCTTCTTGGGATGGCAATGGAACCTTTGTATATCGAGGTGAACATATAAAGGGATCTCATCTTATGGATTTGGTGAAGGCTGTCACTCAAACACATGATCTGCCTAGCCATCAGAAGCCTAAAGGTTGGGATGTTTTCATGAAAGCTATGGCTGAACTAAACGATCCATCTTCTGTTGTGGACAACACAATCACCATGCTTTGGAACACCTAAAGAACCACACCTCCATTCCAGAGACACCACAGCTGTCTCACAGAGCATCTAAAAAACGCAAAGCTGTCACACCTCCTGGCTGGATAACCTTGTAATCATGTAAATAAATGTTTTTTTTAAATAAAATAAATTTTGCTTGTTTAGTTTTTTAAAAAAATGAACAGAAAAAGGTCAGGCTTTAAGCCCACAAGGGGGCGCTTTATTGAAATACAATGTTGTTGTTGTGGAACTCACTGCAAGATACATAGGCCTGGGGTTGCACAAAGAAGTTTAGAGCATGTCTGGGCATGCCCTTCTTCTTTTTTACAAATTGCTCCACCATTCGGTCATTCTGTGCTAAATCATCTGAGTACAGCTCTTGAAACTGCTCAAAAGAAAGTCCTTTACTGTGCAACTGTAGAAAAAATATGCAGTGATATCCACAGACCACAGAGTCAGTCAGATGCCTGTAGTTGCCTTGGTTGGAATGCAGTCTCATTGGCATTTTTTCTCAAAAATCTCATAATGGATTTAGGAAATAAAACACTGCTAGGCACATGTCCATATGAATCAAAGAAGTCACCGCACCCATCCTCTGTCAAGTATATGGCAAAACAATGTTCCCAGGGAGGTCATGTGGGTGGGTATTTACGACTAGCCCTGCTGGTCTTTGATCCTCTCTCTGTTTGGGGAGCCAGTCGCTTGGATACACTCCCAAGAAAGTCTTTTTGGTGTAAGGATTAGTAGATAACACAGTTGTTAGCTGCAGGGTGTCCATGTTACATATAGTCAAACAAAACATTTCGCCTGTGGTTTATCTCTATAATGTTGTCAAAAACACCATAGACAATCATGTTGACAGTGTGAGGCAACGCTCTAGCAAACCGCACTTCAGCCTGCAGGTCCCCAGTTTTAATCAAGGAATAGTGGTCTGCACATTCCTGATCTGGGGAAAGATCAAATGCAAATAGCGTGTAGCCCTGTGCAAACTTCTCGTGGTTTAGAAGAAGAGAAGACATTGGATTTATATTCTGCCCTCCACTCAAGCGTCTCAGAGCTGCTCACAATCTTCTTTATCTCCCTCCCCCACAACAGACACCCTGTGAGGTGGGTGGAGCTGAGAGGGCTCTCACAGCAGCTGCCCTTTCAAGGACAACCTCTGCCAGAGCTATGGCTGACCCAAGGCCATTCCAGCAGGTGCAAGTGGAGGAGTGGAGAATCGAACCCGGTTCTCCCAGATAAGAGTCCGCACACTTAATCACTACACCAAACTGGTTTGTTTACTAACAGAGATCTGTCTTTCATATGTTTACCAGCGGCCTGAACCAGCTGCATGTATTCCCTCACGCAGTTTCCACCTTCAAAGTCCGGCTGCAGTGGTTTTGTGGGTACCTGTTCTCCATCCAAGTAGAGAGCAAAGAAACTGATATCATAATGGTTAAAGTTAAATGGGTTTTTATTATGGGCCCCGCTGAAGGACTCATTATTCACCAGTCCGATAACCAGCAGCTTGGGTAATTGCCCCAAAAACAAATTCTCTTGGATGTTGACATGACTTCCTGCAGGGATGCTAAACACTTTGATGCCCACACGGTCCACAGTATATTTGGCATTAGCTGTGAAGAGCGCCTCTTCGTGGTCTAAATGGACACCCGGGGCTACTTTGACTTTCTTGATGAAAAGGGAAGCAAACAAGATGTTTAATTTGCAACCCCTGTTTAAATAATCCACCATGAGGCAAAAAGCATCTTTACTGCGTGTCAGTTTAATTTTGACATCCACACCATTTATGAGCAGTTTTTCTTGGAAAAACGGGTCACTGTGAAGCTGCTAGAGCTGCTCTTTTAACAAACCCTTTGCTGTCTCCATCCAGGGCAGCTGATTCATGTTGAGCAGCTGTGTCTTTGTAAAACAGGCCTGCAGAGAACTGAGTGTTCAGAGTATCATTGCTGTAATTCAGTACAGCTTCTATAAACCCTCTGTATGGATATGCGTCATGCAACTGCATGATGAGCCTGTCTCCCAGAGTCACATCCAGTTGGCTAAAGATGGACGCTATAGGGTAATTCACCACACTAACCCTTGCATTTCTGTCAAGATCTGTCCCATCTTCTTTCACGATTTCACAGCACAGGTAAAGCAGGGTATTATTTAAATCCATATAATCATCTCAATTTCCAGCGATGAAAAAGTCAAGTGGCACTGATTCTGACAAAGCAGCCAGGGGAAGAACTTCAATATATAGACATCTCTCAATGCTGGTTTGCATAGGGGCTATTTCGAATAGGTCCAGTTCAGATTTAAGAACATAAGAGAAGCCATGTTGGATCAGGCCAACGGCCCATCAAGTCCAACACTCTGTGTCACACAGTGGCAAAAATTTTTATATACACACATACACTGTGGCTAATAGCCACTGATGGACCTGTGCTCCATATATTTATCTAAACCCTTCTTGAAGGTGGCTATACTTGTGGCCGCCACCACCTCCTGTGGCAGTGAATTCCACATGTTAATCACCCTTTGGGTGAAGAAGTACTTCCTTTTATCCGTTTTAACCTATCTGCTCAGCAATTTCATCGAATGCCCATGAGTTCTTGTATTGTGAGAAAGGGAGAAAAATACTTCTTTCTCTACTTTCTCCATCCCATGCATTATCTTGTAAACCTCTATCATGTCACCCTGCAGTCGACGTTTCTCCAGGCTAAAGAGTCCCAAGCGTTTCAACCTTTCTTCATAGGGAAAGTGCTCCAGCCCTTTAATCATTCTAGTTGCCCTTTTCTGAACTTTCTCCAATGCTATAATATTCTTTTTGAGGTGCGGCGACCAGAACTGCACACAGTACTCCAAATGAGACTGCACCATCGATTTATACAGGGGCATTATGATACTGGGTGATTTGTTTTCAATTCCCTTCCTAATAATTCCCAGCATGGCATTGGCCTTTTTTATTGCAAACGCACACTGTCTTGACATTTTCAGTGAGTTATCTACCACGACCCCAAGATCTCTCTCTTGGTCAGTCTCTGCCAGTTCACACCCCATCAACTTGTATTTGTAGCTGGGATTCTTGGCCCCAATGTGCATTACTTTGCACTTGGCCACATTGAACCGCATCTGCCACGTTGACGCCCACTCACCCAGCCTCAACAGATCCCTTTAGAGTTCCTCACAATCCTCTCTGGTTCTCACCACCCTGAACAATTTAGTGTCATCCGCAAACTTGGCCACTTCACTGCTCACTCCCAACTCTAAATCATTTATGAACAAGTTAAAGAGCATGGGGCCCAGTACCGAGCCCTGCGGCACCCCACTGCTTACCGTCCTTCACTGCGAAGACTGCCCATTTATACTCACTCTCTGCTTCCTATTACTCAGCCAGTTTTTGATCCACAAGAAGACCTGTCCTTTTACTCCATGACTCTCAAGCTTTCTAAGGAGCCTTTGATGAGGAACTTTATCAAAAGCTTTCTGGAAGTCAAGGTAAACAACATCTATTTGGTGCATTCTTCTGATCTGCTGTGAATAAAAGCCATTGCTTCTTAAAATATATCTCGGGGGCTCGGGAGACATCTTGGGGGAGGGATGGTGGCTCAGTGGTAGAGCATCTGCTTGGTAAGCAGAAGGTCCCAGGTTCAATCGCTGGCATCTCCAAAAAGGGTCCAGGCAAGTAGGCGTGAAAATCCTCAGCTTGAGACCCTGGAGAGCCGCTGCCAGTCTGAGAAGACAATACTGACTTTGATGGACCAAGGGTCTGATTCAGTATAAGGCAGCTTGATATGTTCATATATGTTCATATGTCTTCCTGCCCTTCTCTTGGCCTTCTGCTTCTGAGGGACCTTGCGCTTCACAGCTTTTCTTTCAAAGGGGTGTGGTGGGCCAATTAGTTGTGCCCGTGATGCCTTTCTTTTTACTCCACACTGTCTTTTAAGGTACACGAGCCTGAGCCCTCTTGTGGCATAGGGGGACTCACTTTATTTAGAACAGCACCAGAAACATGACCTACTACATCTTTGGCTATATTTCTGGTGGCAGTTCTTACATTGGGCTTCCTGAGTTCAAACTCCCTTCTCAAAAGAGGAACAGCTTTTCTGAAAAGGCTCCAAAATATTCCACCTACCCCAGCCCCATATATCACTGGGGCACCATGGTAACCAGGAAGAACATAGCCAGCCTGGTTCTTGTAGTAATTCCCATAGAGGTCAGGATCCCCATAGCTTTTTAAGATGACCATCTTTGTGTGCTTAACAGCCCAGGCCTTTCCACGGATGAAAGTGAAACTTCATGATCACCTTTTCAAACTGGAATGGCACGTTCTTGTTCTGGTCCGTCTTTATTTCAATAGTGATGGTGTCTATGTGGTGCTTATTCACAGGAATATAGTGTGGTTTGTCATAGGTATTATTGATACAGTTGTCAGTCTCCCCTTGCACAGTGATACAACGCAGTAATGGAACATATGCATCACCCACAATTTGGTGATCCACAATGTCTGTGTAAATGTACAAAGTGTTGAACCCCCCTGTGATGTCTGCTGTAAAGTTTATATTTTGGATGGCCTCATCTGGGGGTGCCCCTAAAAGGTGAGCCAATTCTTTAGAAGCTGAAAAGGTATAAGTACACGGTGCTTTTAGACTGATCTTCCTATACTGTGAGTCATAGTCCGTGCTCAGTTCAGGGGGGTGGAAATGTTACTGTATGGTGGTGTTCAGTTTCACCACCAGGTCAGGAATGCTTTTATAATAGCCGCTACTGAATTTGTAATTCCACTGTTTCTCCTTGGTAACGATTACAATGGTGGAATCTTCAGTGAGGGTCTTCCAGCTGTGAGAATACTGTATTTCCACAAGCCCAACCTCCCAGGCCTCTGGAAGGTCCAGTGACTATGCTAGATGGGTGGTATAGGCCGCTGTAGTGTTCTGTGAAAAAACACTTGTGCATGAGTTGCTAGGAAAGGTGATAAAGAAGCTGCTGTCAGCCATTTTTTTAATATAGGATCACAGAGTTGAGAAGCAGGAACCCAGCTGTTAAATTTATCAGGCCACCCCAACCACTTCACTAGATGTTGTTTTCTCTTCCCCCTGCCTTTGGAGGCTAAGATTTTCTCTATTCGATAGACTGTCTGCTTTATTCTTAACTTTTTGTAGCTCTTCAGGATAGAATGAGCCTATGAGGGGTCTCCGGCATAATCTTTGAGAAAGTACACAGGCCTCTTGCCTCTACAGATGACCTGTTCTACTATAAATAGTTCATCTGTGAAGCTCTGTTCATATCCTTTTACAAAAAACTCTTTGCTTTTAGAAACATGCACATGATCTCCTTTTCTAATGAAAGGCCTCTCCTTTATATTTGCCCCAACACAGTCTCTGTAAAGCGTTTTCCACATGGTATGAGCATTGGTGTGGTTTACATCTGCAGGACGGGCTCTGATTGTCCTGCAAAAGCTGTGTTTGTAACTTTTAATAATCAGCAGCAGCATGTCAATATATCTGAAGTTATTTGGCTGTTTTAGCCGTTATCTTTATCACTTCAGCTGGCACTATCCACAAAGGTCTCCTCTCATCACCATATTTCTTATACTTTATCCATACATTTAGTAAATTACTTCTTATATAATGGTGAGAGAAAAGGCCATCCATCTTCTTTTTTCCGTAATACAAGTATGCATGCCAGCCGAATTTTTTCCCATGGCCTTCCAGCACTAAAAGTTTTTTATTTAACAACGTTATCCATTCTTTCATCCATACTAAACAAACTGCTTCATGATACAATTTCAAATCTGGTAACTGAAATCCACCTCTCTCTTTTGCATCTGTCAAAATTTTCATTTTAATTCTTGGTTTCTTCCCGGCCCACACAAACGGCTATCATACAATCAGCTACTAAAAATACAAAGTGGGAAAATAGAACTGAAAACTGCAGAAGAACTGAGTTACAAATATGATTGGTTTCAAATGCAACAAATAAAAAGTTTGGTGGAGAATGATATCAAAACTGAAGGAATAAGGAAGGAGCAAACAGAAATGGAAAGAGTTCTGCTTGGAGATAATGAGCAATTAATTTCAAAAGTATACAAATTACTTTTACAATGGTCTACAGAAGATGAAGTAGTGAAATCTCAGATGATAAAATGGGCAATTAATGTAAATAATGAAATAAAGATGGAATCTTGGGAATCTTTGTGGAAAAATTCTATGAAACTTGCAACATGTCATAGTATTAAAGAAAACTGTTTTAAGATGATGTATAGATGGTATATGACTCCAAAAAAATTAGCAAAGATGAACAACAAGATGCCAGATAGGTGTTGGAAATGCAAAAAGCATGAAGGCTCTTTCTACCATATGTGGTGGACTTGCGAAAGGGCTAAAATGTTTTGGCAGATGATTCAGCAAGAGATTTCTAAGATTTTGGGATATGAATTCAACAAAGTGGCAGAGACTTTTCTGCTGGGATTACAAATGGAAAAATTTCCAAAAGAAGATAGAACTTTAATATGGTACTTGCTCTCAGCTGCTAGGACATTGTATGTGCAGCTGTGGAAGCAAGAAAACATACCAGAGAAATGGGATTGGATTACAAAAGTTACGACATGGAGTGAAATGGATAAATTAACAAGAAAACTAAGAGACTATGATTTGGAACTTTTTAAGTTGGAGTGGAAGAAATTCAGAAGATATGTAGAAAAAGAGTGGAAAATAAAAGGGCATTGGACAATCTTTGATGAGGATTAAGATTTTTAAAATAAGAATATAACTTTTGGGGGTTTTTTTTGTTTTTTCTTAATAGTTAAGGGTACCTTTAATACTTGTTTTTTTAAAAGAAAATAACACTGGCGGGAGTCAAGTAACGGAGGGAGGGGTGGGGGGAAAGTAAGATATGGGGTAGAAAGATCTTTCTTTTACTTTAAGCTTTTTATAAGTTGTAGATATAGTTCTGCTACCATACGTTACTAATAAAAAATTGTTTATACACGGAATATATCTGAAGTTATTTTGGAAGTAAAATACCTCCACATTTTTGTTTTTAATGTTCGATTGAAGCATTCCACAATAGCTGCTTTGACTTCATTATGGGTGTAAAAGTGGTGGACTCCGTGTTGCTTTAACACACTGCTTACAGACTGGTTTAGAAACTCTTTACCTGCATCAGTCTGAAGCTTGGCAGGTATTCTACCTTGTTTGAAAATTTCCTTAAGGGCTTTCAACACCCTCCCCCCTGTCTTGTCTTTTAAGGTCAAAGCATAGGCATATTTAGACAATATGTCAACCACTATTAAAATCTACTTGTAGCCATCATTATTTTTGGAAAATTTCTGCATATCAACTAAATCCGCCTGCCACTGGGCATCGAGACCAGAAACAATGGTCTTGTTTCTCTTAAAACGGACGCAGGCTTGCTTATGCAATGTGTAAGCATCTTGCTCTGAAAGCTAATTAGTAACATTATTTTGAGTGAGAGCTTTACACTGCTTTTTGGCTGCCTGGAAGAGAGGCCTCACCCCACCAAAGATCCCTGCTTCTCTGGGTGTATAATACATGCACCTTAAGACCTCCTCTTCATCAACTGCCCCCATCATCGCCTGTTTAACTCAGAAATGATCACACAGGGTTATAAAACAAATGTCTTTATTGTAACAAAACTACCTCTTCCTCTTATTATTCATTTTATTCTTCTTTTTCTTGTCGCACTGAGTAACTTTGGTACAGAAACCCGACACACACGATAGATTCACGCCAACAGGGTTATCGATGTGAAGATTACTGAAAGCCTGGATAAAATTCTCATCAAGCTGTCAAAATAAAATAAAAAGAACAGCTCAGTGAAAAAGTCCATCACCTGCCTTCATTATACACCCATTCACAAACACTGCTTTACCTGATTACCTGTGAGTTTGACACCGCGTTCTCTTGTTCCACAGATTTGTCTAAAACCTCTTCATTTGCACCCCCCTCTGGAGTTTCTTCATCATCTTCAAACTGCTCAGCAGGGTCCCGGTAAATACACCACAGCGGGTTGGGCATTTCCAAGTCCATCTCATCTTCAAGGCGGCTGGAAAGTGCCGTCCACACACCATGCAGGCATCATCATTCCACACACCATGCAGGCATCATCATGTTTTCTGTTCTGCCATTTACCTCTGGAGTTGCAGAGTGCTCGGGCATCTCCGCAGCCTCATTGGAGACCAGATAAATACAGCGCATAGGGACAACTCCACCAAAGTAGATAGTAGATGCAGAAGGGATGTCAAATACCAGCTGCCTGGCAGGAGCACCAATGTTGTTGAAGCTAGGCCTCCCCAATGGCGGTGATGTGGTGAATACCTGGGACCTGGCAGGAGTTTCTATGTTCTCAGCAAGAGCCTGCGTACGTGTATTCAAGTACAAATGGCTTCTTTCCTAAAATAACCTGGTGGACCAGGGGTGACTGGGTGTGTTGTTAGAGGGGTCACACGGACCTACTCAGGCCTTCTCAGTGGTGGCTCCCATTTTCCAGGGTGGTTACCACAGGCGGAAGTTCAATGATGCTGCAGTGGGTGGCGCTGAAGAAGGGGGCAGGGGAGGGGGCTATACATGTGATTTCCGGCCTTTTCCAGAATTCCACTTAAAGGGCCAGTGGTACATAAACAATCAAACACAAAAATTTCATAAACAATTCTCCTTGTTATAGAAGAACAAGATTTGAGTCCAGTGGCACTTATTCTGCTCTTCTACAGCAGACCAACACAGCCACCCACCTGAAACTCCCTGTCACATATACTCCCTGCCTTTGTAGGCACAGCCACAGTTGATGACATCATGGTTTAGAAAGTCTTTGACCTAACTCAGGTTTTGTTGTGACCTCTAAATGCATGCATCCTACCAAATTATGGTCATTCTTTTTCCAGTGAAAGTGGGATTCTAGAATCCCAGTTACCAGGAAAGCAACAGCTTCCCAAACTGAAAATAAATCAGTTTCATGCTCTGAATACAGCAACAGTCTCTGCAGTAAGGGGGCTGCTTTGCTATGAAACTAGTACAGCTGTGGGTTGGATGTGAATGATGTGGGTAGGCCAGTTATGTGGGTAATGCTCTTTCTAATGTGAAGAACTCCTTCTTGCTTTCAGCCTACTTCTTTTGCCAAAATCACAGATGATAGAAAATGACAATGGTGAATTAGTCCTCCTGGAGAGAAGATAATTCATCCCACAAGAACCAGCAATCCATGAGGAAATGTGTGCTGCAGCTGCTGTTTGTCTTTGTTCTGTGAAGAAATATACAGAATAGACCTTTAGGGTTGTCAGTGCACCACCTTTTCATAGGCACAAAAATACACTTTAGAAAGAAACATTTATCCAGCAATATCTCAGTAGCCATAACCAGCACTATTGTATTGTCTTCTGACTTTTATAAACGGGGTACTCCTTTTTTCTCTTGGGTGCTTCTTATCTATTTCAGAGTAGATTTGAGCATTCCATGTGTCAGATTTCTTCTGGTACACGCAAACTAAATTAGTAGAGGGGAGAAACAACAATATTTCAGGGATGCGACTGCAGAAAGCTGATACAGTCCTCTTTGTTTTCTCTTTCAAAAGTCTTGAGTGGTTTTGTCTGTGTGCTGCTGCAGCTGCATGAAGGATCCCTGAGAAAACATAAAATCTAAACCTTGCTTGTCTCTTATTGTGCTGTTATTCAAAACAAGTTTTCCGATGCTTGCATATCTGTCCCACAAGTACAGGGGTTATGGGGTAGATCCAGTCAGCTTTTCCACTAATGAGGAAGGGAGAAAGATCCTCTTTGACTACTCAAAAAGGTCATGAAAGTTGGTTGGATCTACTCAGTTCATACTTCTGGCACAGCAGTGGTACAATGCCATATAGCATCTCCTTAAGTATGATTATTATTCACATCTAACCCGTCATTACTCAGTGCCTATAAGTTGGGAACAGGATGACAGTGTTAAAGAAACTGTTGGACTTTAGAAGGCCAGTGAGATAGAGAAGGGAAATCTCAATGATTTAAAATACTTATCATGGATAAATGTATTTGGATGTATGGATGACTTTACCCATGCATTTTTATCGCCCAAAGACTGCAATATTAAGTGGTTGTTTGCATGAATCTAACATCATAGAAATAAATTTCATATCACCTGACAATCCATCAACACTATTTTTGTCAATGGAGGTGCCTTACATATTCTGCTGCAAGTCAATAACCAATGAGACACAGTGGCAAATACCATGAATGAATTAGGAAGAAATTACAACTTGTCAAGGACAACTCACCAAGGACATGCAAAAAAAAAAAAATGTCAGAATTCCTGTAAGCCACCTTGAGCTCTATTTTTTTAGAGAAGGGGAGCCAATAAATTAATTGTAATAATAAATCAATAAATCCCCCTTTGTAACATTTAATTTACCTTACTCCAAGTCCTATGTGTCACTCCCACCATCTGGCAATGCTGTAGAAGTTGGGAATGAACATTACAATAATGTCAGATAACCAAATAAGTTGAATATTATGCAGTAGCGAAATTATTTTTTTCTAATATCCTTTTGCTTGTTCTTTCAAATATCTTCTTCTGCTCTGTTATAGAACTACTATTGCAATGGTACTGCAATGACCTGAGTTTTATAAAAGCTCAGGCCCCCATAAAGCACCTAAACCAGATTTATCAATTGTATTTTCTGCTTCCCATAAATCTGCTTTGTACCATGTTGGAAACTTGGAAGGCAAACAGGTGTGAAGGTTCATGAGCCTTTGGAAGCTATTGTAGTGAAGAGAAACAGCCCTCCAAGCTGAGGTAGTTTTTCCAAAAAGCAGAGACACCCTAGTACCCTGAAAAAACAATGTACATCCACAAAGGTGCCCCCAGAAAGCCAGGTTTAGCACGCAAGGTGGACTTGTCAGGGACCATTGCTCTTTCTTCTGTATCTCCAAATTCTTTATTGTCCGCAAAAAACCTCTCCATGCCTTGAGTATTGTAATTCTCAGTCTTTTATACTCAAAGCCAAGGCCTTCAGGTAGAATCCATCTGTATCTTATTTCCTTCGCCCTTAGCTTGTCTGTCAATTTCTTAAATTGTCTTCTGTCACTTATGACCTTCCTTGGCAGCTCCTTCATTATTCTTACTCTGCTTTCCTCCACCACCATTTCTTTTTCATATTGCTGACTTAAAATCCTTCCCACCATATCTCTTATAGTAAATTTTACTACCACATCCCTTGGTAGCTTGCGCTTTCTAGCAAATTTCGAGTTGACCCTGTAAACATAGTCATACAAATGTCCCATAACCTCTCCCATGTACTCAGCAATGATTGTTGAAATGTACTTCTTTAAATCCTCTTGCTCATTTTCAGGAACACCTCTTAAACGAATCAAGTTTTCCATTAACTTGCAATCTTGTAGTGTTGCTTTCTCCTGTATCTTTTTAATAATAGCATCTTGGTCTTTGACTTTAGCTTCAATCTCCTGTATCTTCTGCGCTGTTGCTTGTGACTCTTTCCTGAGATCTTCAATCTCTTTTTAAATTTCTTTCTTGACTTCTTCAGCACTAGAATTAATTTCTTTAGTTAATTTCTTCTCACTTCCAGTTATTAAGTCCTTCATCACCTTCGCCAATCTTGCCTCCATCGCATCCAGTTGCTCTTGAACTTGTTTAGCCATTTTTCCTTTCCCCAATGAGCCTGATCTCAAACGTGTTCCCAGCTTTTGATCAGACATCACTTTCCTCCCATTGCACAAAATAGGCTTTAACGTTGACCTCACCAATCAGCAAACCAATGATAGGATTCAGTAGATTAGGGCATGCCCTTTCCAACAAGCCCAAAATCGCCATTCTCTGAGTTTCCTAGCTCAAGATATTAATTTTTAAAGTTTTTATAAAATCCAAAATGGCGGCCACGACTTTTCCAAGCCCCTTTCCCAAAAAGTTTTCCTTTCTTCAATAATGCTTAAAATTTAGTTTTGCTCATGTAGTCCAAAATCTTTCTCCTTTTTGGGATGATTCCTGCCGGTTTTATAAACTTTTAAAGTCCCGTTCTTTATTTAAAATTATAAAAACTTTGACCCTTCTTTAATGGCTGCCAATGTTTCTCTATGATTTCTGGCTCTAGAGATGCCCCTGGAGGCTTGAAGATTTCCTCTTTCCAGTATTTACTTCCTGACTCTCTGGCCGTGAAGTCTCATTCTTGATGGTTAGTAGTCTCACAATATTTGTAAAATGTCACTTCCTGTTTCGTCTTGAAGATCAGCAACTCTATTATGTTGGGGGATTTTTTTCAAAACCACAGGTATGTCAAACAACAGTTATTTTTCTGCATTTTCCTGCTTAAGTCCCAAAAGTTCCAAATTTACCCCCTTCTTCTTCTTGACTTTATGTTCTTACAGTTAGTCCTGGATCTTAATCTTTTAATTTTAAAAAGCTTGTTTTAGTCCTGGAGTGGTAGATAAAGACCTTTACCTTAACGAAAGTCTATTCTTCTTTGCACCGATCTCTTCCCTTTCAGATGTTATTGTAATCCATAGAAAGTTGGAATCTTGATGAGTTTATGTCAATTTAATGACCCCGGAGACCCTTTGCAGACGATGGAATGCAATTCTTCACCAGGGGCTCTTCAAAGCAGAAAAGGAATCTCACTGGGACTCTTTGCCTGCCAAAGTAAACCCCCTCAAAATTCTTCAAGCATGTCTTGGACAGTTCCCTTTCTGGAAAATGTAGGCAGCAGACGTTGGAATCACCTTTTATGCCCAAAACAAAGGCTCCAGTCAGCTCCTCTTGGAAGAAGTGGGTCAGCTCTCCATTTTTCCAACCCTGGAAGTCCGGGACCATTGCTCTTTCTGAGAGAGACACAGATTCACAGCAAGCAGGTTGCCACATTCCTCTGTGCAGCCCCCCCCCCCCCGGGTCTCTTCTCTTCCTTGGTGGAACAAT
Source organism: Heteronotia binoei (assembly GCF_032191835.1). Taxonomy (NCBI): domain Eukaryota; kingdom Metazoa; phylum Chordata; class Lepidosauria; order Squamata; family Gekkonidae; genus Heteronotia; species Heteronotia binoei. The sequence goes on along the minus strand of NC_083226.1, from coordinate 112,298,275 downwards.
AGATAAGCAATTGCTATAATCCAAAAGTTTCCATTTCCAATGTGCTAAGAGGCTGGCTATTGTCTGACAGCAAGCATAGACAAAGGATCATACCTCTAGCCCATCCACCTTAGTATGAATGGATTATGACTGATAATCTGTTCCTTATTGTCAACACTGCACATTCCAGGCTCCCCTCCAGCTAATCACATATTTCCTGAAAACTATTCTTCTAGTTGATAGTCTTCATATGCATTTTTCTTTCCTCAAGATCCAGAGTAGGGGTGTGCATTTGGTTCGACCAAACTGAATATACCTCCGAATCCCCCCTGATTCAGAAGTATACGGTGCCATATACTTCCGAATCCAACTGGAAGCCATTATACAGGAGCCATATACGGCGCCCCATATACTTTGGAATACTCTTGTTTGAGAGTGGCCAATTGGGCTTTCCCCAGCATTGGTGGCAATGGGCGTTTTGGGGAGCCCAAAGACAGGGACCCCCTGGCCCAATCTTTTTGGGACTTGGGGGTTTTGTAGGGGAGAGTCCCTTGCAGGTTCCTTGCAGTTTTGGGGGCTCTCCCTCAAACCTCCTGCCACCCAGTAGCCTCTAATTATGCCCTATGTTGCCTTTGATTCAATGGCTCATAGGGTATAATGGTGGGATAGAGGTACCCTCTTTGGGTGCTCCTAGGATGGGATCCGGTGGCCCAATCTTTTTGGGACTTGGAGAGTTTGTAGGGGAGAGTTCCCTGCAGGTCCCCTGCAAATGTGGGAGCTCTCTCTCAAACCCTGTCCCCTTCAGGTGGCTTCCAATATACCCTATTTTGCCATTGATTTCAATGGCCCATAGGGTATAATGGGGCCGTATATTCGGAAATAGCCGTATATCTCCTGTATATACGGCTACTCTGAGTACTGGTATTCGGGAATATACAGTATTCCAAATATTTTGGCCCCGTATATTTCCGAATCTGATTTTTTTCAGATTTTTTTTTTTTGCATACCTTTACTCCAGAGTCCAGACTATCACACACACACACAAAAAAATTAAACTTCCCCATTTTACCAAATAGCCATCTCCTGGCTCCATTCTCTAAACAGAGAACTTTTGTGCCCATGACCTGGGAAACATTCAGCTCACCGTCACTACACAATAGGCATCTGTTGTATAAATCACTTAACACAACCAGCCATTGTTGGAGCAAGAATCTACATAAACCCAGTCTGACAGCTACAGTATGACAGCTGGTGATCTAGCTGCCAGGCTAGGTCACAGTGACCTGATCAGCAGACCGGCTTGAGCCGGCAGAAGCCAAGTGATGCAATCTGCTGAGTCAGCACGGCCAGGATTGGCTGCTTGGACTATATATGATCTGTGTGTGCATCACACAGGTCTCTCCCTGTGAGATGGTGGTTAGGCGAAGCACTTTGTCCGTGGAGGTGATATTGTATAGACTGCACAAGAGAGCACTTGTTGTGTATATATGTTAATACACCTTTTGGCACTAGTTGCACGTGTCTGCCTGATTTTCTTTCCTGAAGCCCTGTGTCGGGCAAGTCATCTCCCTCACTCTGCTACTCCCGCTCCGACAGGGTTATGGGCCCAGCACGCTTCCGCTGCGCGGAGGAGAGAGTTGAGAGTTGAGCTGACTGTGAGTTTGGAAAGAGCCGGAGGCGAGGAACGCCGGTGAAGGACACAGAAGCACCACCGTTCTCTGTTTGAGAGCCAGAGGGACGTCGGCAGCCAGCTGTGAGGAGGAGTCGGCACGATGGCTCAGCAACAGCTTGGAGTAGCCGTTGAGAAGCTCACCTCAGCCAACTACGCGGTGTGGAGCCTGAGAATGCAACACTACCTCAAGCGTGAAGGGCAATGGCTGTTCGTGAGTAACCCCCCTGCTGACTTATCTCCTGCCGAGACTGTGTTATCGGATAAGGCACTGGCCAACATAGTGCTGTCTATAGGAGATGACCAGCTGGTTTATGTGCGAGGGAAGGACACTCCCAAGGCTGCCTGGGACGCGTTGAGTGCGGTGCATGTTAGCACCACTGCTGGTTCCCTCATGGCCTTGACAAGGAGGATGTTCCGCACCGTTATGCCGGCTGGAGGGTGTGTGAAAGATCACATCAAACGGCTAACGGACTGTTTCGTTGAGCTGGAGGCAAGAGGCAAGACTGTAGCTCCAGACGACAGAGTGTACATTTTGCTGTCGTCGTTGCCACCTGAGTACACTCCCCTGATAACTTCTCTGGAGACGGTGGACGTAGCGACCCTGACCATGGAATACGTCTGTGCCCACCTGCTTGACTTCCAAGAGAGAATTGCGGCCGTGAGCTGTCCGGGGGTGTCGGCCAGGCAGCGTGCTGTTATCGGTGTGTCCGGGAAGACAGCCAAGAACGAGCCAGCTTTTGCTGCTGGCAGGCGTCCGAAGGTGGAGGAAGTGGAGCCGACTGCGTTTGCAGTCCGTCGCTGCTATGGATGCGGCTCGTCGCAGCACCTGCTCCGAGCTTGCCCTGAGAGGGAGAAGAGGCGGGGGCGTGTGCGGCGAGAGCGGAGGACCGCCAGCCCGTGTGAGGAAGCAACCCGGCTGGTCACGTCTGCAGTAGAGAGCACAGGGTCTGCTTGGATTTTAGACTCCGGGGCAACGAGCCATCTCTGCTGCGAGAAGGAGTTGTTGAAAAACATTGACAGTCCTGAGCATAAGCATGTGAGATTGGCTGATGGGACCACTGCCAATTCTGTTTGCTCAGGCAATGTGGAATTTCCTGCACTGAAATGTATGTTGGAAAATGTGTTGTATGTACCCTCACTGCAGTCTAACCTGTTGAGTGTTAGCACACTGTTTGACCAGGGATACCAGGTGAGATTTGAGAAAACCTGCTGCAAAATCCTGGGAGGTGGGGGAAAGTTGCTTGTGACAGGAAAGAGGGAAGGTAAACTGTATGTGGTCCAGAGTGATTGTGCCCAGGTGGCTCAGGTGTCGAATGAGCCTGTGCACAATAATTGTATACATTTGCTCCATAGGAGACTTGGGCACTGCGGATTTAGGGCGTTAAAGAAAACCCTGGAGCTTGTGCCTAGTTTGAAAGTAAATCCTTGCAAATGTTACTTGGATTGCCAGGTCTGCAAGAAGACCAAAAGCAAGGCGTGTGCTGTTGCTAAAGAAAGCTCAAGGGAAAGCACACGAGCCCTGGAACTAGTCCATTTAGACGTTATTGGCCCATTGCCAAAGAGTCTGTCGGGGAGGAGATACTGCTTGGTGGCCACCGACGACCACACGAGGTACGCGTGGGTTTTCACCATGGTGCATAAGTCTGAGGTGTATAAGACATTCACCAAGTGGGTCAAAGCAGTGGAGAGACAATTAGGGGTTAATCTCCTGGCTGTACAAACCGACAGAGGGGGGGAATTCTTATCTAACCAGATGAAACGTTGGCTGGAGAACAAGGGCATCGCCCACCGTCTGACGAACCCGGCAACGCCCCGAGAAAATGGGCATGGGGCTGTATTGCAGAATGTGATGTATTGCATGTTAGAGGATGCACAACTGCCAATGACCTATTGGGCAGAAACCATACATGCAGCTGTTTTTTTGCAAAATAGGGTTTGGTGTAATACTGTGAAAAATATGCCTTACAGGTTACTGTTGAACAAGACCCCAGATTTGAGTTCTTTAAAAGTCTTTGGGTCACGGGCTCGGGTTGGCATCCACTCCACGAGTAGCGGGGAGGGGGATGTCCGGGCAGAGAGCCTAATTTTTCTGGGCTACAAGCCAAGGGCCAGGTGTTATCGTTTCTGCAATAGCAAAAGCAAGATAACACTTAGTAAGAGTGCCCAGTTCAATGAAAAAAGCAGCTGGCCAAGGTTGCACTCCTTGCAGAAACAATTTGTCCTGCTGCCAAGTAGCGATAACGATGTTGGAGCGCAGCCCAGAACTCCAGCCCAGGAGGTGGCACCCAGTGGGGCTGGAGAAGGTGAGCCGAATGCTGGCACAGAGCCTGACGAGCAGAGTCAGGAGGCAGAGCCTCAAATGCAGGAACTGGAGGTAAAGTGTGAGAGTCAGGAGGTTCAACACCCAATTACAGGGGCAGAGCAACCAGCCCAGGAGGTGGGAACAGAGCAACCCGAAGAAGACAAAGCTGGTCCAAGCACAGGGCCACGGGTGTCTGCCAGGTCCACCAAAGGCCAACGTCCCGCTAGGTACAAGTGTCCCTATGTCACTCTGACTGTCAATCCAGACCCACCCGGATTTGAGGAAATGTTAAAAGAAAAGGCTAAGAAATGGAAAGCCTGGGTGGCAGAGTGCGAGGCAAGGGAGAAGGAGGCTGAAGCCAAGCGTCTGAAAGAGCTGGCTGAACAGGAACACGATGATGTGTTTTACAATCATGATGAGTTCCTGAACGAATTCCGGAAAGGGTTCCGAGCTACGTAAATATGAACTGTAATGTTGCTGGTGGACATGTATGTAAACTGTGTAAAGTGTTTTGGTGCACTGGGTTTAAATAGATTAGGAGGTGTGTTGGAGCAAGAATCTACATAAACCCAGTCTGACAGCTACAGTATGACAGCTGGTGATCTAGCTGCCAGGCTAGGTCACAGTGACCTGATCAGCAGACCGGCTTGAGCCGGCAGAAGCCAAGTGATGCAATCTGCTGAGTCAGCACGGCCAGGATTGGCTGCTTGGACTATATATGATCTGTGTGTGCATCACACAGGTCTCTCCCTGTGAGATGGTGGTTAGGCGAAGCACTTTGTCCGTGGAGGTGATATTGTATAGACTGCACAAGAGAGCACTTGTTGTGTATATATGTTAATACACCTTTTGGCACTAGTTGCACGTGTCTGCCTGATTTTCTTTCCTGAAGCCCTGTGTCGGGCAAGTCATCTCCCTCACTCTGCTACTCCCGCTCCGACAGCCATACCTCCAAGTCATGTTTTTTTCTTGTTTAAGGAGACACACTGGACATGCTTAGTGTATATCATCATGCTAGACTTATACCCCTAAACTCTCTCTGGGCCACATACTCTGCTCCATGGAGTCCTGGGTCCCTGTAAGGACAGGTAGTTATGAATCTTCTCCCTCCAACTTTACCCCTCATCTGCTAACTACTATTTTCTGGTGTGTTAATTCTGCCTGAGTGTGTATGATAATTTTTTTTCTTTCAATAAAAACTCCTTATAATATAGTGGGTTCCACGCAATGAACAGGCAAGGTGGTAGTGAACGTATCTTTTATTGGTATAGCATTATATAGGGATGCACTCAAAGACTGATGACTGGGCCAACAGGGCCAACTATATATACACACAAGGTTCCCACGCTAGCATGCTATTGGACCATTCAAACCAGCAGGGGACCCGTGACTGAAGCAGGACAGCAGGGATTTGAATCCTGCTGCCCATTGTTCCGGAGTCCCCCTACTCAGTCTTCCAGGCTTCAATGAGCCAGGCAAGAACTCCACACATTGAACACAAATCAGATCACATATATTACACTCCTCTTTTTATTAAATTGGATTGGTCACTTCAAAATATATTATTCTCTCCAGAGTTAGTACTGGTAGACACTTTGTGTGAATCTCTCTCCTAAAAAGCTCTCTCCAACTCTGCCTCTGCTAATTTCCTCCATAAAAAGAGGAGGCCCCAGCATTTCTGGTAACACTGATTCTAGTTTTGACGATTCCTGCTAGTTTATCTGTAATAGAAATGAGGCCAAGAAGGCTGTAATTTGTTGTATTTTCCTAAATCATTTGTTTTGTTTGTTGTTCTTGTTTTAACTTTACATTGCATTAGTGTACATATATTGTTCTGAAACAATTTGGGGAAAACATTTCTATCAAAGAACTTTTTGTATTCCAATATCTGTTCATTTGCTAGTCTTCTTTTACATGAAAATTTGATATTATTTTACTCATTTTGCTCTGGATTACATTATTTCATGTTCCACTCTTTATTTTAAGGGTTTTCAGTATTCTATCAGTCTTGCTACATACATTTTTGTACTTTCTTATATTGAAAGTACAAAACCCCCCCATCAACTTCTCATTTATCATCAAATATTTTTATTCCACATTCAAAGGAACTTAGCATCAGAGAAAGCACTGGAGAAACAATCTCATTTTCAGGAGAGGCTTAGAACAACACCTTCTTTTCAAATAGGTCAGCAAAAATATGTTAGGATCTAAAGTCAAACCGGTATTAAAAATACTGGCATTTTATGACATAAAAGAAATTCTGCATTATAAGATTACTTCTGTACAATAAATGCTATGCATTACTGCACAGTTTAAATAGTTTACAATAGGAATACCACACAGAGGCACTAAAGAAACTTGATATTGCCAGTGACAATATAAAACATTTTATAAGCTTACTAAGACAGTATTTCTGATCATTTTTATGAGAAAGCAATGCGATAAACTACAGTGTTTGGGTAGTCTGCAGTGTAGGGAAAGCTGTGTTTGCCTCCCAAGTCGGAATAAAGAGGCAGACACAATGAGTTGGTAAAACTATGGGCCACTTTATTAAATGACAGAAACGGCAAGGGCAACCAGAACTGTGGCCAGGTCAGGGCCAGGGATCTCAACAGACTGCTCCCCTGCCTTTAGTGGGCGAGAGACCCGGCCCCCCAGCCAGAGCTGTATGTCACAGCTCCTTTCAGGCAGGCCCAGCAGGGAGGCACGCACCAGAGGGCCCTGCCACCAGACGCACATCTCAGTGAAAGGCACCTTCCAATCGAGTCTCCAGGACAGTCTGCATACTCACACCTCGGGTCACAACTACTCAAAGGTTGATCCTGCCAGACCCTTAACTCCCCAAAAAGGGAAGGCTTACCGGTCCTCCCCAGGCCTCATAGAACCATAAACCCAGTAAAACCTGCCCTCAAAGTGACCAACCTATATAAAGGCACCTACCCGTAGCCAATTCCACAATCCACTGATATGCTATGCAGGGTAGGCAAAAAACACACCCCAGTCATAAGCCAAACAGCTGGGGAGTAAAAAATTCCTACCCGGCCCCTTAATAAATGAGGCGATTAGAACTTGCCTACATAAACAGGGAGGGTGGGAGGGCTGACTATCAACAAGGGACTGAAGAAAGGGGGCGGAGGCTTGGCCTTTAGCATGCTCAAGCCCCACCCCCACAAAAACGCGCCCAAACGGGCATGCAATGTCCGCTCTTCGCTTCCAGGGTGGCAAAAGTTCCCCATCAGCCGAGCCGTGATGCGGCCGGCTGTCGGAGATACTATTGTCCCCCAAGTCGGAATAAAGAGGCGGACAGAATGAGTTGGTAAAACTATGGGCCACTTTATTAAATGACAGAAACGGCAAGGGCAACCAGAACTGCGGCCAGGTCAGGGCCAGGGGTCTCAACAGACCGATCCCCTGCCTTTAGCGGGCAAGAGACCTGGCCCCCCAGCTGGAGCTGTGTGTCACAGCTCCCGTCAGGCAGGCCCAGCAGGGAGGCACGCACCGGAGGGCCCAGCCACCAGACGCACGTCTCAGTGAAAGGCACCCTCCAATCGAGTCTCCAGGACAGTCTGCATTCTCACACCTCAGGTCACAACTACCCAAATGTTGATCCTGCCAGACCCCTAACTCCCCAAAAGGGGGAAGCTTACCGATCCTCCCCAGGCCGCATAGAACCATAAACCCAGTAAAACCTGCCACAACTAAGGCCAAGTCTCTACTTAGGGCTTAGCACCCACCGGAAGGCCCAGAGCCAACACCAGCCCTTGCCGGAGATCCTTCAAGAAAAGCATGCACCTCATCCCCCCTGTAGAGGTCAGGATATTTCATAGAAATATCCGAATGGGGCAAATAGTGGCCCAAACCACCCTCCAATGCCCCACAAATTTTCTTATTTGCTCTGTAATGAGCCCTCTCTATCCCCGCTGGATTTCAAGCACTGCGACACACCAAGCGTGGAATCATGGCCGACCAAACTATAATGGTACTAGGCCATCTCCTCTTAATGTACTTAAAATCATCTCGAGCCTGCAAGATCAAAGCCTTGCCCTTAATCAGCCCAAGATCATTCCCCCGCAGGTGAATGATTAAAACCTGAGGAGGAGGGACAACATTCCCATGAAATAACAGCGTAAGCAAACCAGGCCACTGAAGACCCCGGCACCCCCGCCATTCAACAGTAACATATTGGCTGAGTCCCAGCTGAGAGCCAACAGAAGTTCTCCGAACCTGATGTGCTGCCCAAAACACATAACTGTGCCTGCAGATGAGAACTCGGCTTTTCCGGCCAGGAACAGCAGCATCTAAAAAGAGAGACAAGTTATAAAACCTAACCATAACTACCCTAGCTCCATAACAAAGCTAAGAGTGGAGCAAAGGGCGAATATAACATTTATATGCCCGAAACTTGCAACGGCCAAGGCGCTGAATGGATGAAGCAGAATATCCCAAGGCCGCGGCTGTAGAGGCCGCCCCAATTCTAAAGGAGTGTGTACCAAACTTCACTCCAGACAACCCCAACAGAGCTAAGGCCCTAGACATCACCACCCAAAACTGATGTTTTGTCAGAGGGCTGCCTCCAGAATGATAAAACAACAACCCTTCGCAGCATCCCCGCACCGCCAAATAATCAGCCAATGCGCAAAGCTCCACCTCTGAACACGGACCCAGCTCCACTACAGTCCCAATGCCCCATTGGTCCGTCTTAGAGCGCTGGACGGTAAGAGCCGCCTTACCCTCCACTAACCTAACATCCCCAAGTGACAAGGCCCTGCCAGAAACATCATTCCTGGAGCTTGCCACTAACTCACTGATCCTAAGTGCCCCCCAAAAGGCCACCAAAGAGACTGCATGAAACAAAACAGCCTCAAAGTGAGATGCACAAACTGCACTCCACACCCCCTTCAAACCCCTAAGACTCTCAGGGGACATAGATTTTTTGGTGTCAGGATTAGGCCCGACCTCTCTGGACCACCCCTCCAGTATCTTTCGAACACGAAAGTCTGCTGTATCCTCCTTATACCCTAATGCCTTGCTAACAAAAGCAAGCGCAGACAGGCGTCCTCTAATAGATCGCACGGCCAATCCCTTACCTTTTAAGGAAACACAATAATGGAACAACTGCTCCACTGGGAGGGGCCAAACAATGCGATACCCTACCTCAGCCCTAAAGTCTTCAAATTGCCGCACAGCGTGTTCGTAAGACTTCCTGGTGCTAGGCGCAATGGCTAGGCCTATCGCTCTGCAGACCTCGGCTCTTCAATCAGCCATCGCTCCTGGGGCATTGGCGCCACCTCCTGATCGGCTTCCAGGGCCAGCTGACAAAGCCTCTCTATCTGTTTACGAGAGAGAGTGTCAGCCACCCTGTTATTCACCCCAGGAACATGCTTGGCCAAAAACAAAATGTTAAGCTACAGACAACGCAGAGTGAAGGTCCTGACCAACCTCATAAACTGTTGCGATTTGGATGAAAGGGAATTAATAACATGAACCACAGCCATGTTATCGCACCAAAAATGTACGGTGCAATTGGCCATATCACTCCCCCACAACCAAACCGCAACCAAAATTGGGAAGAACTTTAAAAAAGTGAGATCCCGCCTCACACCAGCCTGCACCCATGAACCCGGCCAAACATCCATGCACCAGTGTCCACGGAAGTAAACCCCAAAGCCTAACGACCCAGCAGCATCAGACATGACCTGAAGCTCCGCCTCTAGTCTCATGTCCTATCTCCAGAAGGAAATCCCATTAAAGGATTCCAAAAACTCCTGCCACACCTGCAGGGCCTCCCTCATGCTGCTGGTAACCCTAGTACTGTGCTGAGGTGAGCGAAGCCCGCCATAGCATCACAAAACCTGCAAAGAAAGGCTCTTCCAGGGGCACCACGTTGCAAGCAAAGTTAAGATGCCCAACTAACTGCTGCAGCTCAAGCAGCATAACCTTCTTCTTGAGGAGGAAAGTACTAATCCTATTCCTTAAATCCTCCAGCTTCTGAAATGGTATTCTGGACAATTGCGCAAGGGTGCCCAATTCAATTCCCAAAAAGACAAGGCATTGGGCTGGGCCCTCAGTTTTTTCCTCAGCCAATGTCACACCCAACTCAGCAGCCAGCTCAATAAAGCCGGACAACAACTGAGCGCAACGCCCAGTACCCGCAGGAGCCACAAACAGCTAGTCATTCAAATAGTGAACAACATCCTGTAAACCCACTTTTTCGTGCGAAGCCCATTCAAGGAATGTACTGAAATACTCAAAAGCAGCACATGATACAGAGCAGCCCATAGGCAAAGCCCTGTCCATGTAAAATTGCCCTGCAAAAGAAAAACCCAAAAGCTCAAAATCATCTGGGTGGACGGGGAGAAGGCAAAATGCAGATTTGATATCGCATTTAGCCAGCTCAGCCCCGTGACCATAGTGTCGTACGACACCCACGGCCTGATCAAAGGTAGTATACCTAAGTGAGCATAGTTCTTCAGGAATCCCGTCATTAACAGAAGAACCCTTGGGGTATGAAAGGTGGTGAATCAAATGAAACCCTAAGGCTAACCACTGGAGGACTAGAAAATGGACCCAAAATTCTGCCCTCTACCAACTCCTTAGCAATCTTGGCCTCCACCACATGTTCTTAACCATTAACCAACCTAAGGTTCTGAGACCAGGTTGGGACCCGAGAACCCTGAAAAGGAATTCTAAAACCCAATGTAAAATCGTTTAACAAATATAAACTATCAACCCTGCGTGGGTACCTACATAGCCACCGCTTAAGAGGTCCCACCTTTATTGGGCTGGGGCCCTTTTCCAGCTTAAGAAGAGCCCCCAATCCCGCCCTATCTCTTCTGGCCCTTACATGGCTGAACTCTTGGACAGTTGCTGAAGAACTGTGGACCGGAACACATGGGGCACTCGTGCTTGAAGTGGCAAGCTTTCCAATAGCATACCCCCTGTGAACCAAACTCCCAACAAAGCAAGCGGGGTTGAACCGCTTGCCCCGCTGAATTGCGAGAAGATGACGACGAGGCAGCAAGAGAAGAGGAAGCCTTAGCAATTAAATGACCGCTGTCAGAGCGGTTGCCCAGATTGGGCTGAGCCGGTGACATAACTTGCAGCCACAATTGCTGATGGGCAGCCCTCATCCTGAATTCCTTGTCATACTGAATCCTGGCCGGGCCGCTTAACATTGTGTACCCTTTGTATATAATGTCCATATACTGAATCAGCACTGCTGCCCTCCAGGGCTAAGCACGCGCTATCACTCCAACATACACAAAAAACCCTGGCAGCCAATTAGCCCAGGTCTGATCCAGCTTCCTCTTTTTTAACTTCTCCTTCTCCTTGTCATCAAGATCCTCCTTGTCTTTTTTTCCAAGCTCTCTAAATAAAAGAGAGAAAATATCCACATATTCTCCCTTAAGGATCTTGTCTTTTGTGGCCGGCAACAGGTGGTCGCCCAAAGGTAAGGCGACATCACCAAAGGGCATGGCACCAAAAGGAACCGCACCATATGGGGAGGGTAAACCCCAACCCCCAGTTAAGGAAGGTGCAACCCCCTGGTGCCCAGCCCCTGGCCAATTCTCAAATGGTCCAAACTGGCCCTGCGGCCACGCCCAGCTAGCCTGAGGCCCCACACCCAGAGTGGAAGGAGTGTTTGAACTCCCAGGAACCATGCCCGCACTATTAGGTGCAGCAGGTCCCCAAGGCCCCCATAGTCAAACAAGCCCCATGAAGGCAGGAGACCCATCACCAGACTTACCTGGCAATCCAGCAGGTACCAAGGTAGTACCTGCACCCACAGCACCAGAAGAAGGGCCAGCTCTGGCATCAGGAGCACCCAGAACCACGACTCCTCCGGTGGCAGCAGCAGACCTGCCCTCTAGAATAGATAGTCTCGTTAATATATCAGCCTGAAAAGCCATTTTTGAAACCGGCCCCTTTTTAGAACCCAACGAAGGTGGCAACCCGGACACCTGTTCATGGGCCCACAGCCTCAAAAGAATGGCTGCATTCACCTCATCCGTCCCCTCCTCATCAGATGATGAAGGCGGCGGAGGACACTTCTGCGTATGCTTAGGCACCTTACGCACCGGCTGCTTTCCTTTCGACTTCCCAGTACCCTTCCTCCCAGACATTCTCCTAAATACAGAGAAATACCCAAAACACCTTAGAGACTAAGGATCCTGAAGGACCCAAGAATAAAAGCCCCCACAATCCACTCCTAAAATGGTTGCCACTATTCACACTTAAAAAGGCCTACCCCAAGAACACCTAAAATGGCCACCATAGAAGTTATCAAGATAAAATGGCCACCAAGCCACGAGGCAAGCAGAAGGGGGGGAGTGGGGGGGGATAAGCCACAACGGCCTATTCGTAGGGCAGCCACCAATTACACCCTAACACACCCACAGATCCCAACCCAACTGGGCTAAGCACCCCACGTGCTAATAAAAACCCCCAAGAATAAAATTTAGTTGTTTTTTTTAAATCAAACTGTGAAATCCCGCGATGTGCTCCTCAAAACCAGCGCCACACTCTCCTCACGATGCTCCAAGCCCAGTGAGTCACTGGCCTGCCCCACAGGCCCGACCCGACAATGACGGCAAGGGCTTCCCTCAGCCTCAACAGGCCTAATCCCTCGACGCTGGTAGAGAGGAAGAAACACGTCCCTCTCCAGCCGAGCATCAATGAGGGACTGAAGAAAGGGGACGGAGGCTTGGTCTTTAGCATGCTCAAGCCTGGCCCCCACAAAAATGCTCCCAAACGGGCATGCAATGTCCGCTCTTCGCCTCCAGGGAGGCAAAAGTTCCCTGTCAGCCGAGCCGTGATGCGGCCGGCTGCCGGAGATACCATTACTTCAAGTTCATTTCTGTTTCCACTGAAACACCTTCTTTTCAGTAGTGGCGTTGCATATATCCTGCTGTAAGTCAAATTTGTACAAATGTACACCTTTAAAATGTTGCTTAATGTTAAATACAGGCATTGGGGATTCTCATCTAATTCTGACATTGAAACCAAATTTATTCAATAATAAATGTCTGGGGAAGGCTGAGCATTTCTATTGCTACAATTCATAACATAGGGTTGAACCTTTATTGGGCTGGGGCCCTTTTCCAGCTTAAGAAGAGCCCCCAGTCCATAGGGTTATGGTTCAACCCTATGTTATGAATTGTTATGAATTGGTGATTCTGAGTTCAGTTCCCTATGCTGTTCTTTCAGAGAATGTGATGGTATTACATTTCCAATCCCTATTAAAAAGCTCAAGAGGAAGTGAATGTCACTTCTTGACACAAACAACTGTCACCTTGAAGCTAATGAAACTGATGATATAAGTGTTTTTGAGCATCCTGTGCAAAATATCTGTTTAATATGCAACAAGTCCTTCTCAAAACATGTTTGTTTTTGTTTTAGCTTAAATGGATAAAATGTTCTTGGTCTAATTATAATTTTAACTCAACTTTGTTTTCAGCCCAAATATTTTATCTGTGTTTATAAACAGGAGGCTTTCAGAGAGGAAAGCCTACAGACCAATTGATGCTGGTGCCTTACAGATTGCAAAGATGAAGTAGGAGATACAAAAAGGATTAAAGTTAAACTGGAGGTAAATTCCTGAAAGCAAACAAGAGCATGAAAAAATGCAAACAAATTTTCAAGGTTAAATGGAGCAGTTACTTGAGGAGCTTAAATGAGTTTAAAGTCCCTAATTCATCCTGCATGTCACTGCATCTATGGAGTTACCTAGCCCACCTCCCCCCCCACACAAAAAAATTAAGAATTCTTTCTGCATTTGAAGCCCTGATGCATACATGTTTATTTCCTGGGGCTTTTCAGTACAGTGGAATGGAATGTAACTCTTCTGAACATGCATCCATTGACATGGACAAGAGAAAATCACTGCTGTGTTACTTGATAATGTAGCTGTTGGGATTTAATTATTTTACCTATGGTATTGTGTATATACAATATTGGAATAGGAATATTGTTTGTACAGTACAGCTTTTCAGTAACAAGGTAAGAACCCAATAAATCATTCTGAATACTTAATACTCTCCTGTTATTTGTCTAAGGACAGATAACATATTATGCATCCTCTGGGTTATTCCAAACTGAAGACTTGTTCTCTTGATACCTGTGATATACTCCCCTATACATTTAAGCATGTTGGATTTATCTCTGGATCTTCTGAACTAATAAGACAGAAATATGCAAGGTCACCAAACCCTACAGCTGCCTTGAAGGTTTTCAGACTCTTCTGACCCTGAGAAACTCATTATAGTTCTTTCAGCGATAAACCAGTTGGCATGTACATACTCTAGATTTTAAGCTCTCCTTTTCATTCCTCCTTCCCCCCCCACCCCCCAACCCAGAAAGTAGCAGAGGTTAGAGTATATGAATGCATTCACATGTATGTCTCTGTGTATGGTAAATGAGTACTTGTTTTGAAACAGAAGTGTTTTGTTTTTATGCTATGCATGTTTTTATGATATTATTTTAAATCTGTTTGATTTTACTGTTGTAAACTGCCCCGAGCCCGCTTGTGGGATAGGGTGGTATATAAATCCAAAAATTAAATTAAATTAAATTATGTATTTTATCTGGATGAATGTATGTAAGTGGAACTGGGTAGAAGGAAACTCGTCCTCTTTGGTTTAGGATGGGGCCCAAACTGTATTAAGACAACGGTGACTGACCAGTCTTTTACAGTCTGCTGTTTTAAAACATCTACCAGCATGTTTTAGTTTGCATAACAAGGGACTATAGAATCTCTTAGCATGACAAAGTTAGGTGTAATTTTGCTTGAGAATATAGGTGCTTGAGAATATATACTAAGACACTTGGTTCTTTAATGTTGTGTATATGTTATATTAAAAAGAACATTTAATATGGAACAGAAAGAAAAAACATACTATTTTTTAATGTTCCATTAAACTTAATTTAAAAACATAAATGGTTTTCTGGATCAGTCCATGCAGTCCTGCATTTTTTGTACAACTCCCAGCAACCAGCAGATGATTAGTGGTCCACTGAAAGGTGCCTGATGGTCTGCTGATGGACTGTGGTCTACTTTCTAGCTAGTCCAATATTAACACATGTTAATGTACAATGTTTCAAAAATGCTAACCTTGTATGGTTTGGTTTGGAATGGAGCCACCATTGTTCTTGTTTGTTTACTTTCCCAGTGAAACTTCTTTTGGTGGGCAGCATAAATAATAAAATGAAACCAATCTTTCACATTTACTTGTGTTATTCATCTGTTATGAAACCTGGCTGTATAATTTCTAAGTTGTTTAAAGTTAATACAAGGATATGGACATTTCCTTAGATCTCCACTTTTGCTTTGTAGTTACATTAACCAGAATCAATAATTGAGGAAATAGATTTCTCCATTGTTAAACTTCAAATTAAACCTCTTGTCTACTGAGTTAGGCTTACAACCATTTCTATATGCTGAGATGCATTAGCTCTAAGTACCTAACATATCTCTTTCTCACTAAGTACCTATCATTTTTCTTATCCCCCCGCAACACAAATGCAGTAAATTCAAAATAGTCATTTTTACTATAGAGGTTTTAAATTAAAAGTTGCTGGTATTTCTGTAGTTTCAACAGTTTACAAGTCATTTTCAAAAGCAGTGAGGTAAGCTAGCACCAAAGAAATTAGCATAGGACAATATATTTTTATTTATTTATTTATTTTATTGGATTTATATCCTACCCTCCCTGCCGAAGCAGGCTCAGGGCAGCTCACAACAGTAAAAACATTTACAGGTTAAACATTAACTAATTAAAATCTTACAATAAAACAATTAAAACATTTTAAAAACAGTTTGGTGCTAATAATAATAATAATAATACATTCCAGTAATTTCAGTCTTCTTGAGTACCCTCATATGTGGCTATCCAGTAAAAGCAAGTTGAAATAAAGCTGTCTTGCAAGCCTTGCGGAACTGAACAAGGTCCCGCAAGGCTCTTGCTTCTTCTGGCAGCTGGTTCCACCAATAGGGGGCCGCTATAGAGAAGGATCTCTCCCGAGTGATCTTCAGTCTTGCCTCCCTCGGCCCAGGGATCGATAACAGATTCCATGTCCCTGATCTAAGTACCCTCTGGGGAACATATTGGAAGAGATGGTCCCTAAGGTAGACAGGTCCTCGGCCATTTTTTCTTCAGAACAAAAAAAGTGGAAAAGTAGGTTTTTATACCCCACTTTTTTCTACCTTAGAGAGTCTCTAAGGAATGTGCTTACAGTTGCCTTCCCTTTCTCTCCCCACCACAGCAGGCACTTTGTGAGGTAGGTGGGGCTGAGAGAGTTCTGAGAAAACTGTGACTGGCGCAGCAGGCTTTATGGGAAGGAATGGAGAACTAAACCTAGTTCCCTAGATATATGGCACTGACTCACTAGGAGGCATCCATTGTAGTCTGGGAAAAAGGAAGCATGGTTTGCAGCCTTGTGCTGCCTGTAGGCTTGTAAGGGCAGGGCCAGCAGCATCTGCAGATATGGCTGGAGGGAGTGGGGATGCAATGTCCTGGTAGTTATCTAAGCTACCAGGAGGGAGTGGGGATGCAATGCCCTGGTAGAGTCATAGAGTTGGAAGGGACCTCCAGGGTAATCTAGTCCAACCCCCTATCCAATGCAGGAAACTCACAAACACCTTCCTCTAAATTATCAGAATCTTCATTGCTTTCAGATGGCCATCTAGCTTCTGTTTAAAAACTTCAAAGGAAGGAGAGTCCACCACCTCCCTGTTCCACTGAGGAAGCCTGTTCCACTGAGGAATCGCTCTAACGGTCAGGAAGTTCTTCCTAATGTTGAACTGGAAACTCTTTTGATTTAATTTCAACCCATTAGTTCTGGTCTTACCTTCTGGGGCCACAGAAAACAATTCCACACCATCTTCTATATGACAGCCCTTCAAGTACTTGAAGGTGGTGATTATGTAGTTATGAAGATGGTGATTATGTAATTAAGATGGTGATTGGGTAGTTAAGATGGTGATTTGGTAGTTATCTAAACCTGCACCTTGGCAGGCTCACTCTCTCTTAGCATTCTGCAGCTTGGGTCAGAAGCACGTGAGGAACATTTCCAGGAGAGACCACACACTCTGACTCAGCTCTTTCATCTACTCGATTCCTTCTTTGGGGATTTAAAGGGTCCTCCAGCTGATTTGTGGGCTATGTGGTCTCAGGTTTCAGTTATTCGGTGGTGAGCCAGTGTGTCCTTTCAAATTCAGCTAAAATTCAGATCTGACCTGGTTTGCCTCCTGATTGCTTCCAGCGGACCTGCAGTCTTCCTCTTTGTGTGTGCTTGATCATAACTGTTTCCAACAGTGGTGATTCAGCACAAGCTGGTACTGGGGCGTTTTAAGGAAGTGGGGGAGGATGCTCAGCAACACTAGGATTCATTTTTTGGCCAGATTGAGTGACCAGGTCACATCCTATCCGAGCCTTGGGGAGGGGATTGGGATACAGGCAACTGCAGCTTTACTACAGGGTATCTCCAACCTTTAGCATATGGACAGGCCTGTTTTCCAGCAGAGGTCAGAGAATCCAGCAGCATGAGGGAAACTACTGCAGAGAACCCCCACCTTACGGAATCAAGCAGGACCAAGTGAAGAAGGTCTCTAAATGCCATGTGGTCCTGTGACATATCCTGCAGCAGTGCTTCTTCAGGTTGAATGATCCTGAAATGAGGACTCAGTACATTTAGATGGGAATTATTGGAAGACAGGAACATTCATCTCAAGGCTTCCAATATGGGTGTGCAGGTGTAGGGCGGCGGGGCGGGGGGCAGGGTTTGCCCAGCTCTGGCTACATGATGGAACCCAAGCATCATCATGGGGCCTGGGTTTCCCCTCAGTATAGCAAGTTTTAGGATTTGTTGTGTATCGTGCTGAATGAAGCACCGCGTGGCACAGGCGACCAGGGGAAGTCCCAGGTCGCCGGGCGAAGCACGCGAAGGCTCTCCGCCAATCACCATCAGTGGTGGGAAGTTTGACTGGCCAGGATTGGGCTGGCCAGTCTGGGGGCCGTTCCGGGATGAAGCATATATTAAGCAGGTCCCGGCCCGCGGTGGCCATTTTTGTGATGTACCAACTAATAAAGTACATTGCCTTCAACACGTCTCGTCTCCGAGTACATTACACTGGCGACGAAGGTGGGATCTAGCTAGGAAGGCATCCCCAAGGGGAACCTGACCTGGCTGGAGACGAGGAAGGCACAGCACCGCAGAAACAGAGAAGCCCGCCGCCACCATGGCGAACTCTAGTGTAACGACGGGCCATCTGGTGGAATTCAACCCAGACCATCCCGAGCGGTGGGAAATGTATATCGAACAGGTCAACTGCTACCTGCGGGCTAACCTAATAACAGATGACAACAGAATGAGGGACGTCCTGTTGAGCGTCTGTGGCGAGGCAACCTTCGAGATCGCACGCGGTCTCTCTGCCCCCGCGAAGCTCACCGAGAGGACCTACGGGGAGGTCATCAGACTCCTCACGGGGCATTTCTCGCCCCAACCATCCATCGTAGCCCGCAGATTCCTGTTCCACAAGAGGGATCAGAAGCCCGGGGAAACAGCGGCAGTCTACCTGGCCACGGTCCGCCAGATCGCCGGGAACTGCGAGTTCGACAAATGGGAGGAGGCCCCGAGGGACCGATTCGTCTGGGGCCTCCGAGACGAGCGGCTGCAACAGAAGCTCTTCGCCAAGGAAGAGCTTACCCTCCAACAAGCCTTCATTGAGGCGACGGCCTTCGAGAGGGCCACGAGAGCTTACAGCCACCCCAGAGGAGAGACAGTCCACTCGGAAGAAATGGCTCCGGAAGATCGAGAGGAGGAAGAGGCTTTCCAAATCCGGCGGCCACAAGGAATGGACTCAAGAACCCCCGTGAGGCACAGAGCAACGGAGAGAGCCTCCACCGTCAAGTGTGCAAGTTGCAGCGACCCCCACGAGAGAAGGGACTGCCCGTACCGCAACATGGACTGCCGAAGTTGCGGTAAGACAGGCCACATCGCTCAGGCATGCCGGGCCAAGAACAGCCGGCGGTGACAGTCAGCACATCAGGACTCCACCGAGGCTCACACGACGGCGTCTACCAGCTTGCAGGTACTGAACTTGTCCCTCTCCGCCCCTGACAAGGTCAAGTTGACGGTCCTCATCGAGGGCAGCCCATGCATGATGGAAGTGGACTCGGGCTCCTCCATCTCAATAATATCGGAGGAAACCCTAAAGAAACTGTGCCCCCACCGAAGCCTCCAAATGAGGCCGGCCGATTTTGTTCTGAGGGACTTCCAGAAAAACCCGGTGCACATCGTGGGCTGGGCCTGGGTACGGGTGGAGAGAGGGAAGTTCAGGGGGTCTCTGGACATCTTGGTGGTCAAGCAGCAGCTCACTACCTTGTTGGGACTGGCCTGGTTTCAACCCCTAGGGATCCAGCTAGTAGGGGTGGATCAAGTGCAGGCGGGTAGTTTTGAAGACGTCTGCCAGGAATTCCCAGCCATTTTTGATGGGTCCCTAGGGAGTTACAAGGGACCACCCATCACCCTGCCGCTCGACCCCATGGTCAGGCCGATCCGGCTTAAGGCGAGGCGCGTCCCGTTCGCCTTAAAGCCAAAGATCGAGGCGGAGCTGGACCACCTCACAGCTCAGGGGATCCTTGAACCGGTGTCATACGCGGCCTGGGAAACCCCCATAGTAACGCCAGTCAAACCAAATGGGGACGTGAGGATATGTGAGGATTACAAGTGCACAATCAATAAGGCTCTCCAAGACAACCCCTATCCCGTTCCAGTGGTCAGCCATGTGCTGGTGGCCCTGGCCGGGTCCAAGATTTTTGGCAAGCTGGATCTAGCGCAGGCGTACCAGCAGTTGCTGGTCGACACCAAGACCGCCGAAGCCCAGACCATCGTGACCCACAGGGGAGCGTTCAGGGTGCGGAGGCTCCAGTTTGGGGTTAGCGTGGCTCCGGGGATCTTCCAGAGTATAATGGACTCTCTCCTTAAAGGGATCCCCGGAGTGCAGCTGTTCTTTGATGATGTTTTAATCGCCTCCCCGGACGCCCAGCAGTTCAGCAGCCGCCTGAGAGAAGTACTCCGTCGTTTCCAAGCGGCGGGGCTTAAAGTCAAAAAGGAAAAGTGTCTACTGGGGGTGCCAAGGGTAGAGTTCCTGGGTTTCGCCGTAGACGCAGCAGGAATTCACCCGAAGGAAGACAAGACCAGAGCTATTGTCCAAGCCCCGGCCCCCATGTGCAAGGCAGAGCTTCAAAGTTTTTTGGGGTTACTCAATTTCTACCATTCATTCTTGCCCCACAAGGTGGCCATAGCGGAGCCACTCCACCGGCTGTTAGACAAACAGGCACCGTGGGTTTGGGGGAAGAGACAAGCAGCGGCGTTTCAGGCAGTAAAAGACCTCCTTGTCTCTAACGCAGTCCTCCACCATTTCGATGAGGCTCTACCGCTAGTCCTGGCTTGCGACACTTCTCCATACGGGGTGGGCGCAGTCTTGGGGCACCAACTCCCAGACGGGAGGGAGGTACCAGTAGCTTATTATTCTAGAACCCTGTCACCGGCTGAGCGCAACTATGCGCAAATAGATAAGGAGGCTTTGGCTATTGTGGCGGGGGTACACAAATTCAATGATTATCTCTACAATATGCGCTTCACCATCGCCACTGACCACAAGCCACTCCTGGGTCTCCTTGCTCCGGACAGACAGACCCCACACATCGTCTCACAGCGAGGTCCTGAGGTGGAACCAATTTTTAAATTCATACACCTACACCTTGGTACACCGGCCCGGGAAAGCCATGGGCCACGCGGACGCACTCAGCCGCCTACCCCTTCCCTCAACAGAACCCGACCCTGCGCCGGCCCACATGATAATGCTCCTGGAGTCCTTGCCCGAGCAGCCCCTCCATGCCGTGGAGGTAGCTCGGGCCACGAGCAGGGACTGCACACTCACACGGGTTCTGGATTGGGTGGGTAAGGAGTGGCCAGCGGGCAAGCTGGATAGCGTGTTCCGGCCCTTCGCATCTCACAGAGACGAGCTGTCCTCGCATAAGGGGTGCCTGCTGTGGGGAAGTAGGGTGGTGATCCCTCCACCGCTGCGCAAACAGGTCTTAGACGCATTACACAAAACCCACCCGGGGATCGTAAGGATGAAAGCCCTGGCCCGCAGCTACGTGTGGTGGCCAGGCATGGATGCGGAAATAGAGGTGTGGGTGAAACGGTGCCAGCCGTGCCAATCGAGTCTAGACCCGATCCGCCCAGCACACCAGTCCACCGCTGGGAATCCAACCACCGGCCGTGGTCCCGCCTCCACCTAGATTTCACCGGGCCGTACCAGGGGCAGATATTCTTTATCCTGGTCGACGCCTACACGAAGTGGCTGGAGGTAATTCCCGTAGCATCCACCTCCACAGCAGCCGCGGTCAGAGCCTTGAGGAGGGCTTTTTGCACCCACGGGATCCCTGACACCCTGGTCACGGACAACGGGACCGCATTCACCTCTAGGGAGTTTAGGGAGTTTCTCAGCTGGTACCTTATACACCACATTAGGTCCGCCCCCTTTCACCAATGGCCAGGCCAAACGCATGGTGCAAACCACCAAAGAGGCATTGAGTCGCATCATACAGGGGGACTGGGACCACCGACTGGCAGCCTTTTTGTTCCTCAATAGGGTCACTCCAAACACCGTAACAGGGTCAAGCTCCGCGGAGCTCCTGATGGGACGAAAGCTAATAACCCGGTTGGATAGGCTCCACCCGGACCGGGCCACGGACATCCGCAGCTCACCAGAAATCAGGGAAGCCACGCAAGGGTTCTTTCCGGGGGACCCAGTGTTCGCAAAGAACTTCGCGAGCGGCCCTGAGTGGGTAGCAGGCAGGGTACTGAGAGTCACAGGGTCTAGGTCATACGAGGTAGCGACCAAGGGGGGTCAGATCCTGTGAAGGCACATTGATCAGATGCACTGCCGCACCTTACCCGAGGAAACCCCCGGCTTGGGGGAAGCAGTGAGCGGAGACGGGCCAGCAACGGACACCCCAGCCGCGGCATTGCCGACCCTGCCAACATACGATGCCCCAAGACCGGCCGATCCCGATCTGCCAGCCGAACCGGCCAGTACCCCGGCTGAAATGGAACTACAGGGGGAAACCCCCTCCACGGGGGCCACCCCGACACCGCAAGCGGCCCCAAGACGATCGATGCGGGAGTGCAGAGCACCTGCCTACTTACAAGACTATGTACATTAACTAGGGGGGTAGGAGTGTTGTGTATTGTGCTGAATGAAGCACCGCGTGGCACAGGCGACCAGGGGAAGTCCCAGGTCGCCGGGCGAAGCGCGCGAAGGCTCTCCGCCAATCACCATTAGTGGCGGGAAGTTTGACTGGCCAGGATTGGGCTGGCCAGTCTGGGGGCCATTCCAGGATGAAGCATATATTAAGCGGGTCCCGACCCGCGGTGGCCATTCTTGTGATGTGCCAACTAATAAAGTACATTGCCTTCAACACGTCTCGTCTCCGAGTACATTACAGGATCCCTCCCAGTATCCATTTGCTGTGAAAATTGTACTCTTGTTGTCTCTGCATATCCAAAGCATGGCTGGCACTTTGCCAATCACACAGGGAATGTCCTCAAGGTGAGTGATGCCCCTGCCATTGAATATGTTAAGGCTTTTTGAAAATAAAATTCCAAAATTAACTCCCCCCCCCCCCCCAATGATGACCACATAAACTAAGGCTCTTGTTCCAGTTTGGTCCTTGCATTTAACAACTTTTTAAAACTTTATGCTAATTTGCTGCTTACCCCCTACCTATATGTATGGACTGGCAACTTCCATTTCAGTGTATCTGAAGAAGTGCCCATGCACACAAAAGCTTATAGCAAAAGCTTATACTTTAAATAAAACTTTGTTGGTCTCAAAGGTGCCACTGGACTTGAACTTTGTTCTGTTTCTTCAGACTGACACAGCTATCCACCTGCATCTACCTTGACAACTTGACAACTTTTTATTTTATTTTATTTGTGGGCCCCAACAGCTCATTGTCTGCCTGTCTGCCTTTCAGGTCCCTGTGGCCAATGTGGGGGTTCCACTTGTCCAGGAAAAGACCAAGTGTTCAGCCATAAAGTTGACATAAAGTTGACATACTTGGGCATTCAGTGGCTCTCTTTACGGTTGACAGGGTGCATGTCTCAGAACGGGGCACAGAAATCTGGCTGCATGATATTTGTACAGTCTGCAGAGTTGGCTACAGGTATAGGATGTAGGGTCAATCTGCTCTGTGGCAGTTTTTGGCCTTGGTGGGAGGAGGATGTGCCTGCATGCTCACCACCCCCATTTTGGGGACTCCCTTATAAGGTCTTGGGGAGTTTTCTTCTGTTGCATTGCCCTCCTGTCTCCCTGGACCTGCAATAGAATCTGCTGTCCTTAACCACTGCCCTACACTGACTCTTAAAAAACAAGTCACAATATCATTTTCTAAATCCTATTAAATTATTGTCTGAAGTTTGGCAGACTAGAACAATCTGTCACATCATTAATATGTGGAAACAATATCCTTGTAGCAAAGTTTCACACTTTGAGCTTCCCAGTGACTTCTTTATTAGTGGGTATAGTAACACTTTTAATTTTTATGCTCTTTGACAAGCTGCTACTAATATAAGCCATAAATGTTTGAGCCTTTTATTACAAAGATATCAAAGGGAGTTGAAGGTGATTCATTCTATTCCTATGCCTGGTTTTCCAGCAGGGTGTTTCATGTCATGTGTTTTGCTTAGCCTTAAGTGATATATTATTTAAATTTAATATCCCCTAATTGTGAATGTAGAGTGAGGACTGCTGCTGTAAGTTTACAAACGTATATAAGACTATTCTGTATTAACCTTGACTATTGGGATGACACTGCTCCATGTCTGGGTTCTGGGTTATGTCGTCTTGAGCTCAGCAGGGTCTACAGGTTGTCTCGCCTGCGGCCCCTCTAAATCAGGTGGGTGGAGGGGTACCACAGATGTGACACCCCTAAAGAGACCCTGAAGGGGTCTTCTTTTGGCATGGGACTTTTGCAACAAGTCAGGGGCGCAGCAGCGGCTTGTATGCCCCGATGCTCCCCCCATCATATTAGCCAATACAGCAGAAAGAGGTGAATGTCCGATCGCTTGCTTTTCTTTCTCTCAATAAGCTTCTGATCTATCACTTCTCTACCTCAAGCATGACAATTCTATGTGGCAAGTAAGTGTGCTTTCAATACCACTGGCTAGTGGGTTGTTTTATGTAACAAGCGGGTCAGTTCAAAGGAAGGGAAAGAGGTCGATTACATCTCTACTTTCTCTGTGAATGAGGCTTCGAAAAGTTAAAGAACATTTTTAAACATTGGAAATAATCTGAATTAATCTGAATATAGATACTTAAATCAACCCGGACTATAATTGGATATCTGTTAAAGAGGCTATTATTTGGCTGCAATATGGTCTGAACAAAAACAAGATATATTTTAGAGAGATTTCTCTTTGTCGTCTGATTGAAATTGAAATGCTAACACTCAAAATCTCAGCTGGAGGAGATTTGGAAACACGGACTATCTGGGTATCTGAGCTACTTTTCAACTTGGATTAATAAATTGAGTTTGTTGACAGAAAACTGGCTTTGCCAAGCAAAATCTTTTATAAAAAAGACATTTTAAGCAGCATAAATTCTCTGAAGCAGGATCTTGGTTCATTAAGAGAGTTGATAAAGAAACAAATGGGAGCTTTTGTGCTGAAAGCTAGCGAAATCTCAAATCTACATGAGCAGAGTGCTAAAGAGAATCTGGTTATGTCTGTGGAAGTGAAAAGGGAGAGTGATCTGCTGGGAAACGAACAGTAGAAAACCAAAATGGAACCCTATTACGCAGTTAAAAAGAAAGACCGGAAATCGAGATGGATTGAAGTTACGTCGAGAGGAACAAAGGCTGTGGAATTCTTCCTACTTTTACTGAGAGGGATGACTGCATTAAGGAGAAAGAAGGTGCATCTTAACAAAAAAAATCATGATGTGGAAATTTTTCAGAAAGAAGGGTTTTTGAACTAGCTCTCTCTCCGTGGATAGTTGGATATGGAACTTGTAATAAGAACTGATATGTGATTTCAAAAGGCTGAGACTTTTGGGCTATAATAAGTTGTTTCTCCTAGAGTAAGATGGATATAAAAGCTAAAGGACTGAAAAGTTTTGAAAAGGACTTTATGTAAAAATAGTTAACTTAGCTTAACTTCTAAGAAGGCAGACAGTATAATTATTTTGTAATCTTGTAAATTTGCTTTTAATAGATAACGATATTTGTTTCTTATGCTTATTATAATGACAATATTGTTAAACTAACAAGCTAGTCTGTATTTTGAATATGGTTGAATTAAGCAGTAAAACTAAGATGTGGAAATCTTTGAGGAAGAAAGATTTTTGAATTGTTGTTCTCACTGTGGGCAATTAGATACAGAATTTTTTAATAAGAACTGATAACGATTTCAAAAGGGTAAGTGAGATTTTAAAGATGGAAAAGTTTTACAAAAATGTTATATAAATAAATAATTTGGATCAATTGTTAAGAAGGTAGACTGCACAATTATTTTGTAATTTGGTAGATCTGCTTTTAGTATGTTTGTCTGAAGAAATTGTCTATAATGAGATAGATAAATTATTGTGTTTTATTTTTAGCTTGTTAAGGATAAAGATATTTGTCTTAGATTGTATTAAGGAGAGAGAAGGTGCATTTTAGCCATAAATCAGGATATAGAATTTTTTAGGAAGAAGGGTTTTTGAATTGTTGCTCTCTCTCTCTGTGGGTAGTTGGATATGGAACTCTTAATAAGAACTATGTGATTTTTAAAGGTCAAGTGAGATTTTTTGGGTTATATTAAGTTGCTTTTCCTAGAACAATAGGGATATAAGAGTTAAAGGATGGAAAAGTTTTCAGAGGAATTTTAAGGAAGAAGGGTCTTCAAAATGGATCAATTGTTAGGAAGGCAGACAGCACAATTACTTTTTAATCTGGCAGATCTGCTTTTAGTATACTTGTCTGGAGAAACTGTCTATACTGAGAAAGATAAATTACTATGTTGTATTTTTTTAGTTTGTGAAGGATAAAGATATAATTTTTTTTGCTTATTTTAATGATGATATTGTTAAACTAACAAGTTAGTCTGTGCTTTCAATATGGTTAACCTCAGCCAGCCAGTATTGTGTTGAGACTGCTCTCACTTTTTTATACTTATATATGTTGAAGAAGAATTGTTTAGACTTGTATTTCAAGTAATAGTTTTGTAAAAAATATATATATAATGAAAGACAAAGATGGTAAAATATATGGAGAACTTCATACTTGCCAGTACAAAGAATTGGGTATTTTATTTGGAGGTAGAATTACAACTGATATATTTGTATTCTTCTTTGTTTCTGTTTTTCCCATTCTGTATACACCCCTTCTCCTCTTTAATGAATCTATGCTTGTGCTTCTTCTTTTTGTAGTTAAAATCAGTAAAAATTATAAAAACCCAAATTATAAAAACTCAGCCTTGACTACTGGTTCACCTCAGTCAACACTGGGTAGTGTTCCCCATGATCTCAGGCAGAAAAAGGTATTTTCCAGTATTTGGTACCTGAGATCCTTCTAGCTAGAAATGCTGCAGACTGAACTCAGGACATGGTACATACAAAGTATATACCACTTAGCTACAGCTGCTCCCCCTCTTACAACCCAATCCTAAACATATTTTCTTGGGAGAAAGTCCTATTGAGACCAATGAGACTTCCTTATTTGAAACTACATATAGGATTGCAGCATTCATCTGTACCTTTCTTTTAATTTCTTTTTTAAAATCTAAGTCATGGTTGACACGGCAGCCAACCTTTAAAAAGGTTGAATGAAGCTGGAAGCACCTGGAAGATGGCTTCTGTTTAGACTGAAAAACTCCTTGGAAATTCTGTATGCAGTACACATATCTACCCCATGGTTGAAATTTTGCCCTTTTTTTCTGATGGATTTTTTTTACACTCGTTATTCAGAACAGTCTTTATTTTAACCGTGACATTTCTCTTGTAAATAATGTTTAATGTAGATCTATTTCTTGCTATTTCTGGATTAAGGGTAGAGGCTGAAGGGTTATTTCACATTTCCTAACTCATTGTAGCCAAAGCTGATGCTGCTTGTTAATGCAGCAACCTTTTTAACAGTGAACTTCTGGGCACAAACTGGGCTGAGCTTGTAAGTGAAAATGAGTTTTGTAGCATCCATTTTGGTCCTTAGTGAATATCTGTCTGCATCACAGAACCAGAATAGCAGATAAGTTATGTCAGTCTATGCACAGGAGAAGCCCAAATCTGGAATAGCAGGGGTGTTATAGGTCAGGACTGAGATACGTTGGCAGAGCTCTGCAGGGAAGGTTGTGCAGCATCTGCTAACACTCTCTGGCTGCTATTTTTAACTAAGGTTTTCAATTCTCTATATCAGTAAACAGATTTTTTTTAACTCAGCATTGCAAAAAAAGTCCTTTCTTGCTGTTCATCAAAGGTCTCAGATGACAGTTTGCCACACTCCCTTTATACTAAACAAAGAGTTCAGGTAGATGGTGAAATGTTACATTATGGCAGACCAAAAATTAACCAATAATTTTAATTTGATTATTTTCTCCTCCATGCTGCTACAATAGGGCAAGCTAAAGAGTTACAGAGACAAATCCTTCATCCTCAGCAGTGAGAATATCCTTATACATTTCACAGTGGTCTATGGAATACCTGACTAGGATTCACCTAAGCTATATAACAACTTGCTTTACATGTGTACATGATTAAAAGCCATGAATAGTGAGGGAAAAACAGAATGTGTGTGAGAGAAAGTTGACAGTACCATCAAACAGTATAACACTTCAGCTTCAATTAAAATTTCCAAAGATTGCCAAATGTAGACTGATAGCTCTAGGTAGAGTGGGATGGGGGAGGATGTAAACATAAATGGGCAGTTTCTTAAATTTCTAGGCCAGACTACACATTGTTTTCTGTGGAGTTAGGCAAGTTTTGAGTAGATGCCTAAAATGTTGTCTGAATAAGCAAGAAGCATCTGAAACTCACTTGTTTTCTTGACCTATCAGGTGAAAGAGGGGGGAAAATTACTTGCAAGAACTACACTGTAACCAGGGCTGGATCTACGGGGGGGGGGGGCAGAAGGGGTGCTTGCCCGGGCCCTGACGGAGGAGGCACCTAATTGGGTATGAAGCCCATTGTATTATATGGGACTATAAGATACAATGGCCCATATGGGGGCACCATTTTTTGATTTTGCCCCCCCCCCCCAAAAAAACATGTCGATTCGGTGCTGCTTATTTTGTAGACAAAGGTTTTGATAATGGAGTCCTTGATTTTCAATATTTAACAGTGCCATCCTAAGCAGAGTTTACTCCTAAGTCCACTGAGGTCAATGGATGAGCTTAGAAGAGTGTAACTATGTGTAGGATAGCACTGCTAATTACTTTTCTGGATTGCCATAATAGGTACAGCACCCTCCAGCATTGAGTTCATATCTCTGGTCTGGAAAAAAGTACTATAACTATCCAAATCTGTCTGGGGAGCGCAGAGGAACAAAGAAGGACTGCACAGTCCAGAACATGCACAGGTAAAGGGATTATTCAGCTCAAGGGAAAGCAATGGGAAGAACTGTGAGGAACACAGTTATGTATGGATAAATAGATGGCTGGTCAAAGCTTTACAAAGTGTAAACAAAGGCACCAAACATGACTTGGGGAAAATCCTTCCAAAATCTGTGAAGCCTGATTTGGAGAACTACTTTTATTTAGACTTTAATATAAAAAAATGTCTTGTAAATAAAGAAAATGGGCTGGTATAACAAGGACAACTAGATTAATTCAAGGAAAATATAGTTATTCTCAGTGTCCTTTCTAAAAACAAAAACAAACAAGCCCAAAGGTACCTCAAGGAGATACAAGATACAATTTCTGAAAATGCAATAGGCTATTTGTCCTAGTACAAAGGCTCTGAACAAGGGCACATGAGCTTAAATTAAGGAAGTCAGACAACTAAAAGCTTTCAGATTGAATTCCTTTGTATGGTCTGTGTATTTCAGGGAGCAAACTACCAAAAGCAACAGAACAAATAACTGTCTCCAATGGACTACAAATATGCACTTAAATGGTAGTCAGTAAAAATGTGACTGATATGTCCCATGAGTTTTACATTGGGTATATACATATAATAATTTTTAAATTTATGATGAAGAATACCATACACTTAAAACATACACAACATTATATAGCATATACTTTTTTTGGTATGAATTCCACAGAAGTGATGTATTTAAATGCCAGTCATCCAGTATTTCTGAAATCTTGTTAGAAGAAGCTAATGTTACAAGTGGAAGCCTGCAATGGTGAGAATATTTGATCTAATTCCCAGTGAGAACAATACTAAGCATGCCTACCCATAAGTAAGTCCCATTTTATTCAGTGGGCTTACACCCAGGAAAGTGTTTTTAGGATTGCAGCCACAGTATCTTGTGCTTTGAACCAAAAAAATTGCCTAGCAATCACACATTTAACAGAAAATCAGCAAACACTGACTGCCTATTTCTCCTAATGTGCCATATCCAGCTTTTCACTCTAAGCTCCATCCTCATTTCATTTAAATGGCTAGAAATTATTTAAATGGATTCAGGAAGCAATGGCTATGGTAAGCAGAAAATTACACTCCCAATTACTAAAAAAACTGGCTCTATTCAGAAGTATAATAATTTGTATTCTGCTTGCCTGCTGGTACAAAGTATAAAGAGGTTCCTATATGATCCCTGAAAAATGATTGTGTAACCTGTGTGGATCAAAAGCCACATGGGATGGAAACTGCCATGGGAGGGTATCAAATGAGATTGTTGCATCTCCTTCTTGCACGGGTGTAAAAGCTGGTATAACTGTTGCTCTGGCTGTTGAGTCAGAGGTAGGTGGGGGCTTGAGCCTTTAAATTGCAAGGCTTCTCCTCGCTAGAGGCCAAAGGGCTCTTGCGCCTGTGGCTAGAGGCCACAGAGCTCTTGGCCTGGAGGTCTACTCTTGGGGTTCTGTAGAAAGGTGGGTAGTTCCTCACAAGTAGTCTCAAGTGGCAGTTGGTACAACAGATTGCAAAGTTTTCCAAGAGAAGGGACACAGTGATCATGGGAGATTTCAATTACCCAGACATCTGTTGGAAGTCCAACTCTGCTAAAAATGAAAGGTCAAGTGAATTCCTGACTTGTCTTGCTAACTTCCTTTTCTAGAAAGTGGAGAAGGAAACAAGGGGATCTGCTATTTTGGACTTGATTCTCACCAACAAGGAAGAATTGGTTGATGAGGTGGAAACAGTGAGCACCCTGGGGGGTAGTGACAATGTGATTTTGGAATTTACAATCTTGGAGAAGGGGAAAGCTGTACATAGTCAGATGTATAGGTTGAACTTCAGAAAGGCAAACTTCAACAGATGTAGAACTATGTTGGGTAAAATCCCACGGCCAGAAATACTTAGGAAGAAGGGGGTTCAAGAGGGGTGGGAGTTTCTTAAAAGCAAAATTCTGAAAGCGCAATCACAGATGATTCCTATAAGAAGAAAAAATGGAAAAAGCCTAAAGAAGCTGAGTTGGCTCCATAAACAGCTCTCTAAAGACTTGAGAAATAAAAGACTTGTAAACCGATGAATATAAACAAATCACCAGTGCTTGTAGAGAAAAAGTTAGCAAAGCTAAAGCTCAGTTAGGCTAGCCAAAGATGCTAAAATCAACAAAAAGGGTTCTTTTCTTATGTTCTGAATAAGAAAAAGAGCAAGGACATGGTAGGTCCATTGCAAGGGCAGGAAAGTGAAATTGTAACAGGTGATGAAGAGATGGCAGAACTGCTCAATTCCTACTTTTTCTCAGTCTTCTCTTCTGAGGGAAACGGTGCTCAACATGGCAAAAAAAGAACATATAATGAGGGTATGAAGCGGCAACCTAAGATCAGCATAGGAGTAGTACATAAACACCTATTTTCTTTAAATGAAACCAAGTCCTCAGGGCCAGATGAACTGCATCCAAGGGTTCTAAAAGAGCTTGTGGATGTAATTTCTGAGCCTCTGGCCATTATTCTTGAGAATTCTTGGAGAACAGGAGAAGTGCCAGAAGACTGGAGGAGGGCAAATGTATCTATAAGAAGGGGGAAAAGGAGGATTTGGGTAACTACCAACCCGTCAGCTTGACGTCTATGCCTGGAAAAGTTTTAGAACATATCATCAGTCAGTTAGTCCTGGAACATTTAGAAAGAATGGATGTGATTACTAAGAGCCAGCATGGTTTTCTCAAGAACAAGTTATGTCAGACTAACCTGATCTCTTTTTTTGTGAAAGTGACTACCTTGCTTCATCAGGGGAATGGTGTAGACATCGTTTATATTGATTTTAGTAAGGCTTTTGATAAGGTTCCACATACTATCCTTGTTGACAAGTTGGTAAAATGTGGTTTGGATCCTGTTACTGTTAGGTGGATTTGTAACTGGTTGACAGATCGCACCCAAAGAGTGCTTGTGAATGGTTCCTCATCCTCTTGGAGAGGAGTGACAAGTGGAGTGCCTTAAGGATCTGTCCTGGGACCTGTTTTGTTCAACATTTTTATAATGATCTGGATGAAGGAATAGAAGGAATGTTTATTAAATTTGAAGATGATACTAAATTGGGAGGGGTTGCAAATACAGTAGAAGACAGAAACAGGATACAGGATGATCTTGACAGGCTGGAAAACTGGGCTATAACTAATAACATGAATTGAAACAAATAAATGAAAAGTTCTGTATTTAGGTAGGAAAAAATCAATAAATAGTTATAGGATGGGGGAAACTTGTCTTGGCAGTAGTGGTGTGAAAAGGATCTAGGGGTCTTAGTGGATCATACGCTGAACATGAGTCAACAGTGTGATGCAGTGGCTAAAAAGGCAAATGCAATTTTGGGCTGTATCAACATCAGTATAGTGTCCACATGAAATGATGGTATCACTTTATTCTGCTCTGGTAAGATCTCACCTGGAATATTTTGTTCAGTTTTGGGCACCATATTTTAAGAAGGATATAGACAAGCTGGAATGGATCCAGAGGAGGGCAACGAAGATGGTGAGGGGTCTGGAGACCATCCTATGAAGAAAGGTTGAAGGGGCTGGGGATGTTTAGCCTGGAGAGGAGGCGGCTGAGGTGATATGATCACCATCTTCAAGTACATGAAGAGCTGTCATATAGAGGATAGTGTGGAATTGTTTTCTGTGGCCCCAGAAGGTAGGACCAGAAGCAATGGGTTGAAATTACATCAAAAGTTTCCAGCTCAACAATAGGAAGAAGATATTGGATTTATATCCCGCCCTCCACTCCAAAGAGTCTCAGAGCGGCTCACAATCTACTTTACCTTCCTCCCCCACAACAGACACCCTGTGAGGTGGGTGGGACTGGAGAGGGCTCTCACAGCAGCTGCCCTTTCAAGGACAACCTCTGCCAGAGCTATGGCTGACCCAAGGCCAGCAGGTGCAAGTGGAGGAGTGGGGATTCAAAACTGGTTCTCCCAGATAAGAGTCCGCACACTTAACCACTACACCAAACTGGCTCTCCTGACAGAGAGTTTACTCAGTGGAACAGGCTTCCTCAGGAGGTGATGGCTCTCCTTTCTTGGAAGTTTTTAAACAGAGCCTAGATGGCCATCTGACAACAATGCGGATCCTGTGAATTTAGGGGAGGTATTTGTGAATTTCTTGCATTGTGCAGGAGATTGGAGAAAATGACCCTGGAGGTCCCTTCCAACTCTATGATTCTATTATTCTACCTCACATTACATTTTATGACTCAAAAAGCCCAACCCACAAAGTCCCATTTGTGTCAGATCCAGGCCTCCCAAGTTCGAAACCCTTCCTCCTAAATGGCTTGGGGTCAGGGTACGTGAAGGACTATCTCCTCCCTTATTCTATAGTCCACCAGTTAAGATGTGCCTTTTATGCCCTGCTCTCTGTGCCTCTTCTCTTAAGAGGTGAGGTGGGTGGTGACTACAGACAGGGCCTTTTTAATTCTTCCCTCAAAAAAGGCTCACCTTAAAGCTCCTTTAGTCACCAGGTTAAAAGACATATTTTTGCCCAGGATTTTGATTATGGGCTTATTTTATCAGGTTTTAAATGATTGGCTCTGTTTTATGGATAACTTTTATGTGATGATGTCTAATAGCTGGTGTTTTATATTGTAATCTTCATTGAGCGAGATTTTAAAAATGTATCATAGAAATGCTGTAAACAGATTACTTTTATCACCATAAGGTTTGTTGGGGGGGGGGGTAAAACTGAGTTGGGAGGAGCTTATGTGTTCCCCTGCACTCCTTAGAGGAAGGGTGTAGTAGAAATATGGTCAGTATTCAGAGCTCCCCAATTCCAGGGTTGTGGTCATTTCAGTGATACCTAACACAATTGCAGAAAAAGCATAGGCTCTGGTAATGGGTGCAGAACACTTTAAGATTCTCAGATATCTATTTTAAAAATGCCCAGCTTTTATCCATGAGAGCAGTGATCTTCCAAGGCAGCAGCTGCCTTCCCAGCTCTTTTTCTTGAAACCCTGACTGACTAGATCAGAGGTGGCCAAATTGTGGCTTGGGAGCCACATATGGCTCTTTCACACATATTGTGTAACTCTCGAAGCCCCCACTATCCCATTAGCTGGCTTGAAGAAGGGATTTCTCTCTTTAAATCACTTCTCTAAGCCAAGCCAGATGGCAGCTTGGAGAATGCATTCAAAGTTGCTTCCTTCCTTCCTTCCTTCCTTCCTTCCTTCCTTCCTTCCTTCCTTCCTTCCTTCCTTCCTTCCTTCCTTCCTTCCTTCCTTCCTTCCTTCCTTCCTTCCTTCCTTCCTTCCTTCTTGTGGCTCTCAAACATCTTACGTTGGTGTCTTGTGGCTCTTAAACTTCTAATATTTATTCTATGTGGCCACTCCTGAACTAGATATTGGAGAATGGAGACCAGACCTGGAATTTTCTGCATGGAAAGTATAAGCTCTACCAGTGAAGTATAACCTTGTTGCCTATGACTTGAGGGAATTGCCTGGAAAAATGTGCAAAGCTTTAGGCATGGCTAACTAAGAATTCCAACTACTGTCCTTGCATGACTCTCAGTCCCATCCTTTCAACTGATTAGAAAATGCATAATAATTTTTTGACGATAAGTATGTTTGCTTAATTTGCATAATTTACCAAAGTTGGCAGAGTTCAGCTTTTTCTTGAATAGAACTTGAGTTACTTTGGCACAGAATTTTGATTGTGGAGTGCACAGTACCTTAAATCCTGCCCAAAGTCCACAGCTAAAAAAGCATCTTGCCTGTGTGCATAAATATTCAAGAGGTGATTATTCTCTTTCTACACTACAAATGATCTCCACATGTTTGCCGTAATTCTGAACACTCGTTTACTTATATCCATGCTAAAAAGCTATTGTTTTTAATGGCTAATTCAGAAAGATAAAGAGCAAACATTTCAGGGAAGGACTGGATAGCTTTTTATGGAATTTACAGTCTATTGGATTTATAAGGATTTAGGCACTTTCTGAACATACATATTTACACAATTAACCATAGTGGCTTCAAAGGGATCATTATGGTCTATCAGCTAAATATGTCTTTTAGGCACTTTTGCAGATGACTGAAAATGATTTTTTTAAAATAATAACAAAGAATTAATGAAAGCAAATGCTTAAAAAACCAAGAACATTCTTAGCAGTGTTTAACCCATGGAACTTATATCGTCTTGGCCCATTGACTCCTTCGTAAGCTTCTGCCACTTATTACCTTTAAATGAGTTCACCGCTGCTTTTGAATCCTTATACAACCTCTGAATTGTAAGGATCTGTATTTTTGCAGATGGCGCTTGGGATAGTGGAGAGAAATAGCACTTGTATTTGTATACATCCACTTCACATCTGAGGTTCCCCTACAATCCAGCACCAGAATAATGCAAAAGGGTCAAATTCCTAATATTTATATGCAAATATAAAAAAGGTAAAGGGCATGTGCAAAAGCCAGTAGGCAAAAAGAGAAGGATAATAAAATTAGAAAAAAAACCTAACCTTATAGTTGTTATTCCCATCTATGAAGAGTTTTTTCACAGTCTTAAAACTCTAAAATGATCTTCCTTTTGTAGCAGAGACAGCACCTTTGGAGCAGGATTGAATTAATAGCTTGGGCATCTTGTACTCCACATTTTGTAAGGTTTGAAGCAGAACCCATGTATTCTTTCTGTGGAGGAATGTAGAGAGAATTTAAACAACTCTCTGTATAGAAGGCAAGTTTCAGCACAAGTTGCCAAACCAGGTGAGGCCTGGAGATCCCCCAGAATTACAACTGATCTTCAAATGACAGAAATTAGTTCCCCTGGAGAAAATTGTTGCTTTGGAGGGTGGACTATATAGCATTATACTTTGCTGAAACTCCTCCTCTCCCTAAATACTGACCTCCCCAGGCTCCACCCCCAAATATTCAGGTATTTCACAATCTAGAGTTGACAACCCTATGTAGATTCCTTTGGATATTATAAAAAAGCGCAACTCATGAACTTCTTGTACTTTGGGAGCCAGTTTGGTGTAGTGGCTAAGTGTGTGGACTCTTATCTGGGAGAACCGGGTTTGATTCCCCACTCCTCCACTTGCACCTGCTGGAATGGCCTTGGTTCAACCATAGCTCTGGCAGAGGTTGTCCTTGAAAGGGCAGCTGCTGTGAGAGCCCGCTGAGCCCCACCCACCTCACAGGGGGATCTGTTGTGTGTGTGGGAAGATAAAGGAGATTGTTAGCCACTCTGAGACTCTGAAATTTGGAGTGGAGGACAGGATATATATCCAATATCATCATCATCATCATCATCATCATCATCATCATCATCATCATCATCATCATCATCATCATCATCATCATCATCATCATCATCATCATCTTCTTCTTCTTCTTCTTCTTCTTCTTCTTCTTCTTCTTCTTCTTCTTCTTCTTCTTCTTCTTCTTCTTCTTCTTCTTCTTCTTCTTCTTCTTCTTCTTCTTCTTCTTCTTCTGTTTCTCTTAAATCTGCCATTGCCTGATGCTGCTCCTCCCAAAAGTAACCCTAATTCAGGAGGCCTGGTAATACCTGTTCTGCTCTGTATCCTTGAAAATTTCCTTTAAAAACTCTCATACCTCCAGCCTACTCATATTCTCATATTCAGTGTTTGTTTGTTTTTTTAAAATTCCTCTCAGAATCCAATTGACAAGGGGTTTTATGTAAATCTATCATTAAACTGAAGAGGGACAAGCAGGGCCAAAATTAGTGGCAATGGAGAAAGGAAGCCTGAGGTAGCAGTTAATTGATGTTCATCACCCTGAGCCCTGTCTTTCAGGGGAGGGCAGTTTAGAAATAACAACAACAACAACAACAACAGTAATAATATTGCATTTATACCCCACCCCTCACTCCTCAAAGGAATACCAGAGTGGCATGTAGATAGATAGATACACACACACCACTGCTTATTATACATCTGAAGTCCACGTCTCCTTTCTCCTAGTTCAGCCAATATATATTCAGTCCTGTTTTCATCTTAATCTACTTGTTTGTGCATGTGTCAGATTGTTTAGCACCTGCTAGGCTTTATTTTACAATGCAACATTGCATCATGCCTGAGGGCATCATAAATGGTGTAATGTTTTATGCTACAAAAATAGATAATGATTCTTTAAGTCTTATATTTATTAGAAAGTGCCAAAGAATGCCTATCTTCATAAAATTATCCAGTTAGTTTTGTGCCACTAAACAAACCTATTGCTGTATTGTAATTGTGGTAACCATGGGACCATCTTCAATGACTGAAGGTGCAGCAGTTACCATAGATACCTGGAGACATAAATGCTGGATTTTCAAAGGAGTCCACTCCCTAGCTTTGAGGGAAGAGTAATGGGCAAGGAAACCTATTAGAGAGTATAGTAAGTAAGACTGCAATCTTCCTTGCTTTCTTTTCATCATAATAAAATCCATTCTCTCCACAGGAATTTAACACTATAGATAACCAAGAGTACTGAAGCCTGGTTTCTTCCAGGAGTGAGAGCGGAAGCTGTAAATAGGACTCATGTGGAAGAGAAATTATATAATTAATGGCATAAATAGTCAAATGTCATATAGAAACACTTAACAATGAAAAGGTAAGATGAATGCGTTTGTTTCCTCTATGCTGAATATTCATCATAAACTTTTCACAGCTGCATTTCAAAATGCTAAGTGCTGTTATTTTACATAAAAGTGGATTATGTGTCTAGTTTATTTTTCATGTTCACTCTGTAACTTATGTGCTGAACAAGCTATTGCAAGTCAGCACAATAAATCTTGCTTTGCTATTTTCAGGTAAGCATTTTTCTCCTGACCTTGTAATCATAATAGCAAATGGCAAGTGATTTGTAGGGGATTACCATTTTAAAACAATAAATGGCAATGAAAGAAGAAATATGAACAAAATACAGGTTTGAAAGGCAAGTGCTTTAGATTTCATATTTTCATAATTGCATTGTAGTGGAGGAAAAGATCATTGCTATGCTTTCCATTGAACCCTAAATGCACAATTCTAATCTGGTTTTGCCTTAATTAACTGCCTATGGAATGGACATCGAATGCTTTTAAGACCAATAGAAGGCTCATACTTACTTGCCATGGCCTGCAGACTGGTAGGGGCCTGCCCTCCCCACTGGACACATTTCGGCTTTTTTTCAATGGGGGGGAAAACACTTGAAACTAATGGAGAAAGCAGAGAGCAAAACTGTTTACCCAAACCTTTTATTAATTAGATTTATCGAAATCTTCTTCATGTAACTAAATTTGCAGTGCAATCCTAAGGAAGTGTACACTCTCCTAAATCCATTGAAATCAATGTGCTTATAAGGGTGCAACTCCGCTCAAGATTGTGCTGTTGGTCTCTATACTGGGACTAGCATACTCACTGCAGAAAGTAGTTGTCCCACACTAGAAGTTGGTCCACACTGTACAACTTACTTTTGGCTATTCAGAGCCCATTTGAGCTCTGGGTCCTTTTCAGTTTGGTTTAAGGCCAGGCTACTAGACAGATGGCTCTTCTGATTTTAGTTAATGCTGTGCACCTGAAGGGAGACAAAGACCATGCTTCTCTGTTGCTCCTCCTGGATCTATTTGTAGTCCTTCATACAGTAGATCATGCCACTATACTGAGATGTTTGATGGTAGAAGTAAGTATCAGGGGATGTCCCTTGGACTTGTTTAAATAGTTCCTCATGGATCAGACTCAAAGTGTTGCCATTGAAGATCAGCTGTCTTCAGTTTGGGACTTGTCTTGTGAAGTTCCACAGGTGTAATCTTGTTCCTCATGCTATTCAACCTATACATGAAGGCTTTAGGAGAAATTATGAATAATTTTGGAATTGGATGCCATCAATATGTAGATGAAACCCAGCTCCATATCTCTCTGTCCGTGATGTGGTAGAGGTCTTGAGCCACTGCCTGAATGCTGTGGTCAAATGATGGAAAGCAAATAGATTGAAACGGAACCCAGACAAGACAGAAGTGATACTGGCTGGGAAGGCAAATGTCTTGAAGGACATTGTGCTTCCCACCTTCAATGGGGTTAAGCGGACTTTTCCTGAACTGGGGCTATACAGGATCCAGGATTATTGCTGGAGAAGCCAGTTAATGCAGCTGGGGAAAAAATACTATCTTCCAACTCAGCATAGCCTGCAAGTTGACTCCCTATCATGACTTGGCTCATCTGTCAACCTGGATCCAACATCATGGCTAGACTACTGTAAGGCATCAGAGTGTATTGGTATCCCATTTAAGTCAGTTTGAAGACTCTAATTCAGAATGCTGCAGTTATGTTACTATCAGGAGCTAGGTAATGCATGCGTATCATTCCCACTCTGCAGTCACTTCACCGGCTATCCATCAATTATTGGGCCCAATTCACATACAAAGCCCTCAATGGCCTTGGTCCCTCATTTCTGCAGGAAGGCCTTTCTCCCTGTGTTCTGCTACAACAGCTTCACTTCTCTCAGCAGGAGGCAGAGCTTCTGCAGGTGCCATCCTGCAAACTGGCAAAATGATTGCCCATACTTGTGCATTCTCTCTTGTGGCCCTCTTATTGAATGGCCTGCCTGACTAGGTTAAGAAGGCTCCCACTTTCCTGACTTTCCACAAAATATTAAAAAGGGGCATTTTTTTTTTTAAAAAAGGAGTTTTTTTAAAAAGAGGGTTGGTAAAGGGACAGGGACTGTGGCCTATACAAGTATTACTGCCTATCACTGTAAGTCCAACTAGGTTGTTTCTACACAATTTAATGTGCCTTGTTTAAATGCTTATGCTTTGTTTTAGATTTCCTTCAGCTCTGTTATAGATTTATGTTTGGTTTTCAAATTTCTGTTGTTCAAAACCTATTGTGCTATTCATTGGATATCCTATCCTATTGCGTTTACTTGACTTATACTATAGATGCAGGTGGGCAGACATGAGCTCATACCTTGAATAAGGCTTTGTTTGTCTTAAAGGTGCTATTGGCACAAAATTTATTTGACATACTATGTCTCAGCAAGAAAGGTGGACTATAACTAACATAAACATTAAATATAAATATTGCCATTTTGGAGTGGTCTATACCCCGTCTGATCGGCTTATTCACTCTTTGAACAAGATCTTGGAGAGCCAGTTTGGTGTAGTGGTTAAGTGGACTCTTATCTGGGAGAACCGGGTTTGATTCCCCACTCCTCCACTTGCACCTGCTGGAATGGCCTTGGTTCAACCATAGCTCTGGCAGAGGTTGTCCTTGAAAGGGCAGCTGCTGTGAGAGCCCTCTCCAGCCCCACCCACCTCACAGGGTGTCTGTTGTGGGGGAGGAAGGTAAAGGAGATTGTGAACCACTCTGAGACTCTTTGGAGTGGAGGGCGGGATATAAATCCAATATCTTCTTCTTCATCATCTTATTCTCATATGTGCTCTGCACTGTAATGCAACCTACCTGTCTTTCAGATTACTTGGCCTTCTAACCTTTATTTAATTTTAATTTTATTTTATTACACTTTTATCCCGCCCTCCCCTGATGGGCTCAGGGTGGATAACAGCAATTAAAATAACAGAGAATTAAATCATTACAATAAAATCACAGTAAAATCCTAAAAAACATCTCAAACATATACAGTTTTAATCCCTAGATGGCTCTTTAGTCCCTTGATTAGTGCTCTTTACTATGATGTTATTAGATGTTTTTAGCGCATTTCTGTTTGGATTGGAGTACCTTGTTTTGTCATAAATTCTCTGGCTCTCCTATCCTTTTCCTGCTCATATCCTTAGTGTAGAAGATAACAATTCATGCATCTGATAATGGCTCTGGCTCATAAAAGTTTCTGCCACAGTACATTTGTTAGCTTTTAGTGTGCCACTAGACTGTTTCTATAATGTGTTTACCTTGTGAGTAGGAAATTTAAGAGCACAACAAAATGATCAACTGAATCATAACTAGTTTTAAAATTTAGATCTGTAGCCTTGTAAATTATATGTGCAATGCTCTTATTATTTATTTTTGAAAATAATGCAACAAGCAAATTAAAACCATTTAAATTAATTAACCTTGATTCAAGATGTCTAATCATGTTTAAGTTCATTGTTAATTGGTGCAGTTTAGATAAAGCAATGAATGAGAAGAGTGTGTGACTAAAAACTCTAAATGATCAATGCTTGTGCATCATAGGAAACATGACTGTTTTTAAATGATAAAATTTGGGATGTAAATTTCAAACAGCTGAGAAGATATGTTTACCTCATTAACAAAGCATAATGGTATACAATCTGGAATGCAAGGAAAGAGATTAGAATGATGGAATGCATTTTGTAGCATTTTTAATATGGGTCAGTTGTGAATGGGGTATTAATCTTCCCAGGCATAGATTCTAAAGTATTGCCTTGGTTCTTGTTATTAATTCTGTTTTGTCCCAAAGTCATAATTCAGTGAGTTAATTTTAAATCTGAGCACTCATTTGTAAATCTAGCAAATCAGGTGCTGGTGTTAACACTTATTCATTGCTGGTGTTAACACTTATTCATTATCTGTTTACCTTGTAAAACTAGAGATTTTAGAAGCCCTTTAGGAGAGCTATATGCTGATTTACAGCAACAGAGGATCTGATCATTTTTCTTATTACACACCAATCTCTCTTCCTAGATAAATTTCTAGCAGTCATGTCACTGGTTGCCAGCAAGTCTAAGCAAAAGCAGAAATTTGTTCTCCATTGCAGTCTTTGTTTCCCAATTTAATCACATTTCCCTCAGCATTTTCTCTAAAATAGGCAGTGTCTCTAAACTGTCAATATGTTACTTATTTTTTAGATTTACAATCTGATCTCTATTGCTGTTTAGTGGTATGTTGCTACTACATAAAGCTAAAGATAGCAATCATAGGGTGCAATGTAGTGGAGATGCTCCATATCTCACTGAGCTTCAGGTGAACACTGGAGCCCTCTCAAGGTTTGAATTGTTGGAATGTATGTAAATACCCCTAGACTGAATTCTTCAAACTGTTTAACCCTGATTAGTCTTTCATTGGGGCCATAGGATTTATCAATGTAAGACACCAAATTAGGTAAAACCAGTTCTTATTTAATATGCACAGTATTCGGTAGATTAAGAGTAAATAATGAACCTTCAGAGAAGATATCATTAGGAAGAGGTGATAGACACAAACCCAGCGCTTTGCGAGCGCCGGCTGCGGAGGGGGCGGCGTGCTTCCTCCGTGCCTGTCTGCCTGGCTCCAGCTCTGATGCTTAAAGCAAGCGCTGGGATCAGAGGGCGGAGGGAGGAAGCACGCTGCCCCCCTCTGCAGCCGGCGCTTGCGAAGTGCTGGGTTTGTGGTGGGGGCAGCGTGGAGCGATCCCAGCGCTTGCTGTAAGCAGAGCTGGAGCCAGGCAGGCAGGTGCGGAGGAAGCGCCGGGATCGGAGGCGGAGGCAGCGGATCCCCCCCCAGGAGGAAGGTGCATAAGAACATAAGAGAAGCCATGTTAGATCAGGCCAATGGCCCATCCAGTCCAACATTCTGTGTCACACAGCGGCCAAATATATATATATATATATATATATATATATATATATATATATATATATATATATATATATATATATATATATATATACACACACACACACACACACACACACACACACACACACACACTGTGGCTAATAGCCACTGATGGACCTCTGCTCCATATTTTTATCTAACCCCTTCTTGAAGGTGGCTATGCTTGTGGATGCCACCACCTCCTGTGGCAGTGAATTCCACATGTTAATCACCCTTTGGGTGAAGAAGTACTTCCTTTTATCCGTTTTAACCTGTCTGCTCAGCAATTTCATCGAATGCCCACGAGTTCTTGTATTGTGAGAAAGGGAGAAAAGTACTTCTTTCTCTACTTTCTCCATCCCATGCATTATCTTGTAAACTTCTATCATGTCACCCCTCAGTTGACGTTTCTCCAAGCTAAAGAGCCCTAAGCGTTTCAACCTTTCTTCATAGGGAAGGTGTTCCAGCCCTTTAATCATTTTAGTTGCCCTTTTCTGAACTTTCTCCAATGCTATAATATCCTTTTTGAGGTGTGGCGACCAGAACTGCACACAGTACTCCAAATGAGACCGCACCATCGATTTATACAGAGGCATTATGATACTGGCTGATTTGTTTTCAATTCCCTTCCTAATAATTCCCAGCATGGCGTTGGCCTTTTTTATTGCAAACGCACACTGTCTTGACATTTTCAGTGAATTATCTACCATGACCCCAAGATCTCTCTCTTGGTCTGTCTCTGCCAGTTCACACCCCATCAACTTGTATTTGTAGCTGGGATTCTTGGCCCCAATGTGCATTACTTTGCACTTGGCCACATTGAACCTCATCTGCCACGTTGACGCCCACTCACCCAGCCTCAACAGATCCCTTTGGGGTTCCTCACAATCCTCTCTGGTTCTCACCACCCTGAACAATTTAGTGTCATCCGCAAATTTGGCCACTTCACTGCTCACTCCCAACTCTAAATCATTTATGAACAAGTTAAAGAGGATGGGACCCAGTACCGAGCCCTGCGGCACCCCACTGCTTACCGTCCTCCACTGCGAAGACTGCCCATTTATACTCACTCTCTGCTTCCTATTACTCAAGCCAGTTTTTGATCCACAAGAGGACCTGTCCTTTTACTCCATGGTCTTTAGTCCTATGGTCTGGAGTGTCTTATGGACCGAAAAATACGGTAACTGCAGAGAATGTGGCCTTGTCCAAAAGATCAGGTCTCTGTTAGTGTTACAAAGTCTGCCACCTGTCTGGCCGAGGTGGGTCAGCAGACTTGCCAACCAGTAGTACAACACAGGTCCAAAGTCTGGTATTTCCCTAAGAAACACCAGGAAGGTAAGTTGCCACCAGACTGGATAAATCTTTTAGCACAGAGGCCCCAATCAAGCCTCTGCCTATTAAGAATACTCTAGAGAAAACAAAGCCACACCACTGCAGCAAGGGGTTCCCCAAGTCAATATTTACAAATTGGTAGTAGGCACCTCCAAAGGCTAGTGGGTAAGTTTGGCTTGGATTGTGGTGGACATGGAAGCAAATAACCACAAAAATAAATTTAAAGAAAGTTTATTTTACAAAATAGGCATGAAAGCATTGGTTTTAGTGAGCCATACAAAATAGCAACGTTGTTCAATATAACTAGCTAACTGGGTATAAATTCAGAGAGCTAGATATTATCATACAGAATCCAAGGGTTTCCCCAAATGGAATCACGTCAGGAGGCGTCTAGTCTCGGTTAGGCTAAGCAAAGAAATGTACTCATTATGTTATTTTTATGCCTCCCAGACCCTCGTGGTGTAGCCAATTAAGGCTGTTCAGTTATCTCAGCACTAAAAATTCAGTTGGTGCATGGCTACTGTATTACAGTTAGCCCAAAGAATTTAGGTTCAGCTCTTTTAAAATGCAGCCAGGACACAAATTAAACAAATACAATTTATTGCCATGATTGAGAGAGAGATTCAGAGAGTTGTACCTTTATTTTCACTTTTAAAATGCCAGAACCAAATACCTCTAAGCAAGAAAAATTAAACTAGCTCTGTATATCAGAGAGGATATATGGTCCAGTAAGACTGAGGTCAGAGAATTGGACTTTTAGAAATGGTTTGGGTTGAAACAGAGGGCCCAAAAGGAAATTTAACTATGGGAGTTTGTTATCGCCCACCAAATCAAAAGAGAAAGGACAATTATAATATGATGGAAGGCTTAAAGATAGCGGCTAAACGTAAAAACTGTGTCGTAATAGGTGATTTTAACTACCCGCAGATTGATTGGGTCAATATGTTTTCTGGTCGAGCGAAAGATATTGAGTTTCTTGATGCTCTCAATGACTGTGCTATGGAGCAGATGGTCTCAGAACCTACCAGGGGTGGGGCGATCCTGGATTTGGTCCTAAGTAATGCCCAAGACATGGTGAGAGATGTAAAAGTGATTGTGCCACTTGGGAGCAGTGACCATAATGTGATTGATTTCAGCGTTTGTATAGGGAGTTGTCCAAAAAGACCGCCACAACCACGTTTAACTTTAAAAGGGGTAAATACACTGAGATGAGGAAGCAAGTGAGGAGGAAACTAAAAGGAAAGGTACATACGGTCAAAACCCTTGGGGAAGCTTGGACACTATTTAAAACTATAATCCTAAAAGCTCAGATAAAATACATACCACAAGTTAGGAAAGGCACAAACAGTCATAAGAAAAGGCCAGCATGGTTAACG
This sequence comes from Heteronotia binoei, assembly GCF_032191835.1. Taxonomy (NCBI): domain Eukaryota; kingdom Metazoa; phylum Chordata; class Lepidosauria; order Squamata; family Gekkonidae; genus Heteronotia; species Heteronotia binoei. Next base: position 112,253,521 of record NC_083226.1, on the reverse strand, counting down.
AACAAAGTAATGGAAGCTGTAAAAGGTAAGAAGGACTCCTTTAAGCGGTGGAAAACCAGTCCAAGTGAGATTAGTAAAAGGGAACACAGGCTGTGGCAAATCAAATGCAAGGCTGTGATCAGGCAGGCAAAAAGGGACTATGAGGAGCATATTCCAAAAAACATAAAGACCAACAATAAAATTTTCTTCAAATATATTAGAAGTAGGAAACCATCCAGGGAGGCAGTGGGACCCTTGGATGACCATGGGGTAAAAGGATTACTGAAGGAGGATAGGGAAATGGCTGAGAAGCTAAATGAATTTTTGCCTCCGTCTTCAATGTGGAAGATGAGAACTTTTTGCCCGCCCCAGAACCACTAATTTTGGAAGGGGTGTTGAAAGACCTGAGTCAGATTGAGGTGACAAAAGAGGAGGTCCTACAACTGATAGACAAGTTAAAAACTAATAAGTCACCGGGTCCGGATGGCATACATCCGAGAGTTCTGAAAGAACTCAAAGTTGAACTTGTGGATCTTCTAACAAAAATCTGTAATCTTTCATTGAAATCTGCCTCCGTTCCTGAGGACTGGAAGGTAGCAAATGTCACCCTCATCTTTAAAAAGGGTTCCAGAGGAGATCCGGGAAATTACAGGCCAGTCAATCTGACTTCAATACGGGGAAAGTTGGTAGAAAGCATTATCAAGGACAGAATGAGTAGGCACATTGATGAACACGGGTTATTGAGAAAGACTCAGCATGGGTTCTGCAAGGGAAGATCTTGCCTCACTAACCTGTTATATTTCTTTGAGGGGGTGAACAAACATGTGGACAAAGGAGACCCGATAGATGTTGTTTACCTTGACTTCCAGAAAGCTTTTGATAAAGTTCCTCATCAAAGGCTCCTTAGAAAGCTTGAGAGTCATGGAGTAAAAGGACAGGTCCTCTTGTGGATCAAAAACTGGCTGAGTAATAGGAAGCAGAGAGTGAGTATAAATGGGCAGTCTTCGCAGTGGAGGACGGTAAGCAGTGGGGTGCCGCAGGGCTCGGTACTGGGTCCCATGCTCTTTAACTTGTTCATAAATGATTTAGAGTTGGGAGTGAGCAGTGAAGTGGCCAAGTTTGCGGATGACACTAAATTGTTCAGAGTGGTGAGAACCAGAGAGGATTGTGAGGAACTCCCAAGGGATCTGTTGAGGCTGGGTGAGTGGGCATCAACGTGGCAGATGAGGTTCAATGTGGCCAAGTGCAAAGTAATGCACATTGGGGCCAAGAATCCCAGCTACAAATACAAGTTGATGGGGTGTGAACTGGCAGAGACTGACCAAGAGAGAGATCTTGGGGTCGTGGTAGATAACTCACTGAAAATGTCAAGACAGTGTGCGTTTGCAGTAAAAAAGGCCAACGCCACGCTGGGAATTATTAGGAAGGGAATTGAAAACAAATCAGCCAGTATCATAATACCCCTGTATAAATCGATGGTGCGGTCTCATTTGGAGTACTGTGTGCAGTTCTGGTCGCCTCACCTCAAAAAGGATATTATAGCATTGGAGAAAGTCCAGAAAAGGGCAACTAGAATGATTAAAGGGCTGAAGCACTTTCCCTATGAAGAAAGGTTGAAACGCTTAGGGCTCTTTAGCTTGGCAAAACGTCGACTGCGGGGTGACATGATAGAGGTTTACAAGATAATGCATGGGATGGAGAAAGTAGAGAAAGAAGTACTTTTCTCCCTTTCTCACAATACAAGAACTCGTGGGCATTCGATGAAATTGCTGAGCAGACAGGTTAAGAGAAGCTATGTTGGATCAGGCCAACGGCCCATCCAGTCCAACACTCTGTGTCACACAGTGGCAAAAAAATGTATATATACACACACACTGTGGCTAATAGCCACTGATGGACCTGTGCTCCATATTTTTATTTATTTATTTAGAATTTATATCCCGCCCTTCCCACGGGTGGCTCAGGGCGGCTTCCAACAATAGATCCAGCATAAAATTAAACAATATTTAAACATATAAGGGAATAAACATTTAAAACAGATAAAACCATAATATTAATAAATATTCAAAATATATATAAAAGAAATCTGGCAAGCTGCATTAAGTTCTCAAGCTAGGTATAGGCTAGCCAGAAGAGGGTCGTCTTACAGGCCCTGCGGAACTGAACAAGGTCCTGCAGGGCCCTCACCTCTTCCGGCAACTGATTCCACCATGTAGGGGCCATAACAGAGAAAGCCCTTTCTCTGGTGGATTTCAAGCGGGCTTCTTTCGGCCCAGGGACAGTAAGGAGATTTTGTGTTCCCGACCTCAGTGCTCTCTGGGGAACATGCGGGGAAAGACGGTCCTTCAGGTAGACAGGTCCCAAGCCATATAGGGCTTTAAAGGTGATAACCAGCACCTTGTACCGGACTCGGTATATCACTGGAAGCCAGTGCAGGGTCCGAAGACCCGGCTGAATGTGTCCCCACTTTGGGACACCCAGTAGCAGCCGGGCCACGGCATTCTGCACCAGCTGCAATTTCCGAGTTCGTGACAGGGGCAGCCCCATGTAGAGGGCATTACAGTAGTCCAACCTCGAGGTGACCGTAGCATGGATCACTGTTGCTAGGTCGTCGCGCTCCAGGAAGGGGGCCAACTGCCTTGCCCGCCTAAGGTGAAAAAACGTGGACTTAGCAGTGGCTGCTATCTGAGCCTCCATCTTTAAGGACGGCTCCAATAGCACCCCTAAGCTCCTGACCCTGTCTGCTGCTACCAGCGGCGCACCGTCAAAGGCTGGTAGGGGGATTCCCCCTCCCGGGCCGCGGCGGCCCAAGCAAAGGACCTCTGTCTTCGCAGGATTAAGCTTCAGCCCGCTCAGCCTGAGCCACTCAGCCACGGCATGTAATGCCCAATCTAGATTTTCCGGGGCGCAGGTCGGCTGGCCGTCCATCAGTAGGTAGAGCTGGGTGTCATCAGCGTACTGGTGACACCCTAGCCCGTGCCTTCGGGCAATCTGGGCAAGAGGCCGCATATAGATTTTAAATAACATCGGGGAGAGGACCGCCCCTTGGGGTACACCACAGTCGAGTGCACCTCTGGGACAGCTCCCCCCCAACTGCGACCCTTTGTCCCCGACCTTCCAGGAAAGAGGAGAGCCACTGTAAGGCCAACACCTGGATCCCTGCGTCGGCGAGGCGGCCCTTCAGTAGCCGATGGTCGACCGTATCTAAACCCCTCTTGAAGGTGGCTATACTTGTGGCCGCCACCACCTCCCGTGGCAGTGAATTCCACATGTTAATCACCCTTTGGGTGCAGAAGTACTTCCTTTTATCCGTTTTAACCTGTCTGCATTCCTCAAATGTATATCTTCATTTGCTCTCTTAATGTCATTTATAGTTATGTTCCATCTATGAACTGTGAATATCAATCTTCCTAGTTAGCTATTTGGTGAACCTCTTACCTGTGAAAAGAGGCATCTATATGCTTATCTATCTTATTTTATGCCTCCATCTATAGTATCTTGTTAGAGCTTGACCATTTCTGAGTGTTTTGTTTAGAAAATCCTTTCTATGTTTCATGTTCTTACCATGGTAGGACTCCAATTCTGCTTGATTTTATGTTTCATTCCAGTCTCCAGTCCTGGCCAGGCTTGCTACTGGATAATACATTTCCATTTGCTTATTTTAAGTTTCTGCCTCTCCATTATTTCAATCTTCTTTGTCAAGGTGTATTAACCAGAATTTGCTTTCCAGAATTATTTTGTTATATATAAAGGAAATCTGGATCTGCAGTTCAAGTTTACTGTATGCTCATCATTATATAGTAGTTTTAAGAATTGCTGGTATGTCTGCTAAGAATTATTTGCTTTTAGGACTTTTGTTGTTAAAAATCTGTTGAAACCCACTCTCACATCTATGTGAGACCCACAGAACAAATTTTAGATGAGCTGGCACAGAGGAAAATGCGGTTCAGTGGGACTTGAACACCCTACTGATTTCCAGTGGTTTAAATTCACGGATCCAGTTCTCTTAATCATTTTGGGTCTGATCCCTCGCATACTTGTTTGTTAAAGCTGGCGTTGTTCTTTTGAGGCCTTAGTTTTGTTTTGTGTGTTTGTATTTGAAGTTTTTCTTATTTTTGACAATTTCATATATTCCAAAGCAATAGCAAAAGTTTTTCTTTCTTTTTTGTGACCATTTTCATAATCCAGGGGTAACCCTAATTCTGGTAAACGCTTTTTGGAGCTCCCAATTTTGTGCACAATTTCATGTTTCTTTTTTTTAAGATTCATATCTGTTGCAACAAAGTAAAAAGCCTCTCATGAACCTCTAGGTGCTCGCTTTATATATGGACGTGCACTAGCCTGAATCATGAGACGTGATGCATAGGTTAATATTGTGGATTTGTGTTCTGCGTAATGTATGGTGTATGAAGTCTGCCTTTAACATTGGAAGGGTAGAGATCTTGTCAAACAGAAACTACATGTGAGGAGGAGGAAATCTCCAGTCTAAAGCAAGTGTGGTAATTTAGCTAATGTGTGCAACCCTATCTCAACAGCATTGTTAAGCTGCGCCTTGCCAGAGGCTGAGCACATTTCAGAGAGTTCTGAGAGAGAGCAGAGAAGTTCTGAGATAGAGCAAAGAATAACTGATATAAGGGTGAGCAGCTGGGAAAGTTGCTGAGAATTTCTGAGTTTGTGTGACTGCTGAAAATTCTGAGCTTGTGGTTGCTGGGGAACGGCTGTTTGTTTGGTTGAGTGGGGTGAAGATGAAGATGATTGAAGGTGATTGTTGCTGATTGATTAGGAGTGACTGTGTTCCCCACCCTCTTTGCATTGTTAAGCTGTGCCTTGCCAGAGAGCTAAAGGGCTCTTGGCCTGTGGCTCTTAGCCTGGGGGCTCTGTAAGGACCAGGAACCCAGATCCCTAATTTCCTTGTGCTCCCAATAAGATAAGTTGACCCTCCAGAAGGGGAGGCACATAAACAAAGAGGATTTAAAGGGGACTTTATATTTAAAAAAAGCTATCATGAAGGTAGAATGCCAGCAGCGGGGTGGGAGCTTTCCAGTGTTTTGCACTGAGTGTCACATGTATGACTATCTGCCCAGAGGACAGAAGTCTTGGGTGTGTGCTCAATGCAAGGAGCTCATGGTCCTCAGGGAACGAGTTCGTACCCTTAAAGCCGAGGTGACTTACCTGGAGAAGCAGAGACAGTCAGTTAGGCACTCGGGGAAGACTCTCAGGGGTGTATTAGATGAGCCCCGCTCTGAACGTGGCAGCCCCGTTGCTGCCAGGGAGCATGAGGCTTGAGAGGGAACAGGGCACCGTGCTGAGGATAAGGGGAATGCGCCCTCAGAAGGGACCTGTTCTTCAGTTGGTGAGCGGGAATCCTTTTGCGCCAAGGAACCATCCCTGGGCCGGGAGAGAGAAGGGGTCTTGGAAGTTGGTGATTCGATCCTTAGGCAAGTAGACAGCTGGGTGACAAAACCGCGTACTGACCGTATGGTGACTTGCCTGCCTGGTGTGAAGGTAGCAGACGTTACGTATGTAGTAGATAGACTAATAGACAGTGCTGGGGAGGAGCCAGTGGTCATGGTGCATGTTGACACCAACGATGTGGGAAAATGCAGTCGTGAGGTCCTGGAGGAAAAATTTAGGTTGCTAGGTGGGAGACTTAAGGCCAGGACCTCCAAGGTAGCCTTCTCAGAAGTGCTACCTGTTCCATGTGCAGGGCAGGAGAGACAGGCACAAATTAGAAGTCTCAATGTGTGGATGAGACGATGGTGTAAGGAGGAAGGGTTTAAGTTTGTTAGGAACTGAGATGCTTTCTGGAACAAGCGGGAGCTGTACAAAAGAGATGGTCTCCACTTGTCCCCAGATGGAACCAGGCTGCTGGCGCTTAAAATCAAAAAGGTGGCAGAGCAGTTTTTAAACTAAATCTTGGGGGAAAGCCGACAGGAGATGAAATGTCTCTGATTCGGGAGGACTCATCTCAAAGAGATGAAGGGTTAGCTGTTACTTTTCTACTGGGTAATGGATCAGAGTTGTCCACTGAGATGGTGACAAACAGTATGGACTGTCTGCCAAAGTCTTGAGGCGGCAGGAGGAAGATTGCGGACCTAGCTTGCCTGGGAAATTATAGATGTTTGTATGCAAATGCTAGAAGTGTTCAAAGCAAAATTGGTGAGTTGGAATGTTTAGTGTTGGGAGAAAGCATAGACATTGTGGGAATTTCAGAAACTTGGTGGAATGAGGAGAATCAGTGGGACACGGTGATTCCTGGATATAAGTTATATCAGAAGGATAGGGAAGGAAGGGTTGAAGGCTCTGTATGTCAGAGAGGGCATACGGTCCAGTAAGAGTGAGGTCAGAGAATTAGATTCCCTTCTAGAAATACTTTGGGTTGAAATAGAGGGCCCAAAAGGAAATTTAAGTATGGGAATTTGTTATCGCCCACCAAATCAAAAGATAGAGGACGATGATAATATGATGGAAGGATTAAAGATAGTGGCTAAATGTAAAAACTGTGATGTAATAGGTGATTTTAACTACCCGCAGACTGATTGGGTCAATAGTGTGATCTGGTTGAGAGAAAGAGATTGAGTTTCTTTTTTTTTTTTTTGAATACACAATTTTTATATGGTAATATATGGTAACAAATTATATTTCTTGCATCATTAATAACTTATTTTATCTATCCCATATATTACTTTCTACCCACGCCTCCCCCTGTTACTTGACCCCCGCCAGTGTTATTTATTTAAAATACTAATATTTAAAGGTACCCTTAACCAATAAAAACAACAATTAAAATTCTTCTTTTTTATAAAACTTAATCATTATCAAAAATTGTCCAATGTCCTTTTATTTTCCACTCTTTTTCTACATATTTTATTTATTTATTTATTTGGGATTTATATCCCGCCCTTCCCACAAGTGGCTCAGGGCGGCTTCCAGTGATAGATCCAACAAAATTACAGTATTTAAACATATAAAGGGATCAGCATTTAAAACAGATAAAAACAGATAAAACCATGGTTATCAATAAATATTAATAATATTAATAAATATATCAACTGTATATAAAAGAAAGAAATCCGGCAAGTTACATTAAAATTCTCAAGCTAGGTATAGGCTAGCCGGAAGAGGGTCGTCTTACAGGCCCTGCGGAACTGTACAAGGTCCCGCAGGGCCCTCACCTCTTCCGGCAGCTGATTCCACCATGTAGGGGCCATAACAGAGAAAGCCCTTTCTCTGGTGGATTTCAAACGGGCTTCCTTCGGCCCAGGGATAGTAAGGAGATTTTGTGTTCCCGACCTCAGTACTCTCTGGGGAACGTGCGGGGAAAGTCGGTCCTTCAGGTAGACAGGTCCCAAGCCATATAGGGCTTTAAAGGTGATAACCAGCACCTTGTACCGGACTCGGTATATTACTGGAAGCGAGTGCAGGGTCCGAAGACCCGGCTGAATGTGTTCCCACTTTGGGAGACCCAATAACAGCCGGGCCGCGGCATTCTGCACCAGCTGCAATTTCCGAGTTCGGGACAGGGGCAGCCCCATGTAGAGGGCATTACAGTAGTCTAACCTCGAGGTGACCGTGGCATGGATCACTGTTGCTAGGTCGTCGCGCTCCAAAAAGGGGGCCAACTGCCTTGCCCGCCTAAGGTGAAAAAACGCGGACTTGGCAGCGGCTGCTATCTGAGCCTCCATCTTTAAGGAAGGCTCCAACAGCACCCCCAAGCTCCTGACCCTGTCCGCCGCTATCAGCGGCGCACCGTCAAAGGCTGGTAGGGGGATTCCCCTTTCCGGACCGCGGCGACCCAAGCAAAGGACCTCTGTCTTCGCAGGGTTAAGCTTCAGCCCGCTCAGTCTGAGCCATTCAGCCACGGCATATAGTGCCCGATCTAGATTTTCCGGGACGCAGGTCGGCTGGCCGTCCATCAGTAGATAGAGCTGGGTGTCATCAGCATACTGATGACACCCTAGCCCGTACCTTCGGGCAATCTGGGCAAGAGGTCGCATATAGATGTTAAATAACATCGGGGAGAGAACCGCCCCTTGGGGCACACCACAGTCAAGTGTGCACCTCCGGGACAGCTCCCCCCCAACTGCGACCCTTTGTCCCCGACCTTCAAGGAAAGAGGAAAGCCACTGTAAAGCCAACCCCTGAATCCCCTGAATTCTGAACTTTTTTCCACTCCATCTTAAAAATGTCTAAATCATAGTCTCTTTAAGTTCTTGTTAATTTGTCCATTTCACTGCATGTCATAACTTACAATCCAATCCCATTTCTCTGGTATTTTTTCTTGCTTCCACAACTGTGTATATAATGTCCTAGCAGCTGAAAGCAAGTACCAAATTATAGTTCTATCTTCTTTTGGAAATTTTTCCATTTGTAATCCCAACAGAAAAGTCTCTGCAACTTTCTCAAATTCATATCCCAAGATCTTAGAAATTACTTGTTGAATCATCTGCCAATACTTTTTGCTCTTTCACAAGTCCACCGCATATGGTAGAAAGAACCTTCATGTTTCTTACATTTCCAACATCTGTCTGGCATCTTGTTGTTCATCTTTGCCAATTTTTTGGAGTCATATACCATCTATACATCATTTTAAAACAGTTATCTTTAATACTATGACATGTCGAAAGCTTCATAGAATTCTTCCACAAGTATTCCCAAGTTTCCATCTGTATTTCTTTATTTACATTAATTGCCCATTTAATCATTTGAGATTTCACTACTTCATCCTCCATAGACCATTTTAAAAGTAATTTATATTTTTTTGAAATTAATTTTTCATTGTCTCCAAGCAGAACTTTCCCCATTTCTGTTTGTTCTTTTCTTATTCCTTCAATTTTGATATCATTATCCACCAAACTCTTTATTTGTTGCATTTGGAACCAATCATATTTATTATTCAGCTCCTCAGCAGTTTTCAAATCTATTTTGCCACCTTATATTTTTAATAATTGATTATATGACAACCACTTTTCTTCACCTATCTCAGCTGTTATCTTTATTACTTCAGCTGGCACTATCCAGTTTCTTGATGCTCTCAATGACTGTGCTATGGAGCAGATGGTCTCAGAACCTACCAGGGGTGGGATGATCCTGGATTTGGTCCTAAGTAATGCCCAGATCTACATATGCATTGATGATATCTTGATATCTAAGCCTTTGATAGGTCAGGTTTTGCAATTTGAAATAGGATCTCATCTATGGTCAGACCTGTCATGGACAAAAATTATTTATGGTTAATCAAGGAGGCTGGGGAAAGAAAATCCTTTTGGCAACTTAATACATCCCTTTTGTTATCTTGTGCACTTTGAGTGGGTGTTGAAACAGACATTAAAAATTACTTCAGAGAAAATATGACTGAGAGCATATCTATAACAACTACCTGGGATGAAATGAAGTCAATAATCCGTGGAGAATTTATATCCATTTCATCTTTCTACAAGAGGGTTAGAGGTAAGTTTGCTGATCAAACTCAATCTAAAATAAACGAGCTGGAAGAGGTATTCACTCTTTAATGCTAGTAAATGTATTTACTCTCTAATACTCTTAAAGGAATTATTAATTTTGATATGATTTTTGTATATTTACTGGGACATGGCTTTGTAGTTATTGTTTCAGCCATAATTGTTTATTACTATACTTGCTTGGTTTACAAACAATAAAGATTTAATTTTAAAAAGTCTCTGCTTTTAGAAAGCCTTCTTCTGGTTGGTAGCCACAGCAACTATAGGTAGGAGTCATGGCAGTGGGGATTTGAGCCCAGGTCTCCCCTGTCTGATGTTTTAACCATCATTATCCGTTTGCAGCAAGAAAACTTCACCAGTGTATTCAGACTTTGAATTAAAGATACGCTACTTCAAACACAGTTTTATTTGTTTCAGCTGATAGATTTTTTTTATGTAACCCTAACTCAAAGACAAAGCGGTATGTCAGTTTATCAATGATTAAAAATTTTAACAGACCAATCCATACTTAGTTTTGCAGCAATTAAAGAGTTTAAGTAGGACCCTTCTTTTATGTCTGAAATAATCTTGATTCCTAATTAAACTAATGAGATTACATAGTGACCAGGGGTATTACAATAATAAGATGAATAAAAATGCGATGCAGGGTGAAGTTTAATTAGTATGATTTGATAGGAATACTAATGGGAAAAATGGAAATACAATGGAAAATGTGAGAATGGCAGACAGACATTGCTTCTACACAGAAATTTTCCTCTTTCTCTGCTTCCAAACTGGAGAGCTGTTTTGAGGAACATTCATACAATGTCCTCTAATTGTCCACTTTCCAGATTTCCCCATTCTTAGCACTCTATTTCTCCCACCTTTTTTAAAAATATCTTTTCCCCTAAAAGAATGCAGTCCATCTGGATAGGAAGCTGTACATTTTCAAAAGCCCCACTTACATCAGTAGGTTGCCAACTCAAGGCTGGGAAATTCCTGGAAGTTTTGGGGATAACACCTGGGGAGGGGAGGGATTTAGCAGGGTATAATGCCATAGATACCCATTTCCAAAGCAGCAGTTTTCTCCAGAAGAATTTATTTATGTCAGCTGGAGACCAGTTGTAATTCTGTGGGATCTCCAGCTACCACCTGGGGGTTAGATGATATAAACAGCAAGAAACTGTGAAAAATTAATGAATAAGTATTAAATATGTTTATAAAAGTAAAGCAATTACTCTAAATCACCTTTTACAAAAATACATATCACTTAGCAATATACAAAATGTCTCAGACTCAAAAGTCCACAGTGAGAAGAATAAAGTTACAATGTTATTTTTCCATTCATCATGTTCTGACTTCGAGTGCTTGTAAACCATTCGCCCGCTTCCAAGGGTAAATCAAAGTACCAGTGCTACAAGAATTCCACGTGCAATCAGTTCTTATTTTTCATTGGTATTTCTTCAGTTCTTTTTTCAAAGTTGCCAGACTTGAAAATTCACTATTTATGAAAGCTTCTTAGAAGTGGGTAGCCTCTGACAGTAAAGCTCGCCTATGTTACTGTTTCTGTGTGCATCTTTATCAAAGAGATGTACCCCACTCATCACAACATCACGAAACGCTTCACACAGCACCAATGAAGTCCTTGCTTTGTAGATGTAACAATTGTGATAAACAGAGGAAGAGAGCTATGGATACAAAATGTAAATGATGATATCCTACATTTCTCCCCCTCCCCCATACACACCTCTGTTCAACAGGGCAGTGGGGGAGAGAGAGGGAATCAGGTGAAAATCACTATTGCTGTGATGGCATCATTTCTGGGGTGAACCTGGAAGTGACATCATTAAGAACATAAGAACATAAGAGAAGCCATGTTGGATCAGGCCAACGGCCTATCAAGTCCAACACTCTGTGTCACACAGTGCCAAAAAATTTTATATACACACATACACTGTGGCTAACTGATGGACCTGTGCTCCATATTTTTATCTAAACCCTTCTTGAAGGTGGCTATACTTGTGGCCGCCACCACCTCCTGTGGCAGTGAATTCCACATGTTAATCACCCTTTGGGTGAAGAAGTACTTCCTTTTATCCGTTTTAACCTTTCTGCTCAGCAATTTCATTGAATGTCCACGAGTTCTTGTATTGTGAGAAAGGGAGAAAAGTACTTCTTTCTCTACTTTCTCCATCCCATGCATTATCTTGTAAACCTCTATCATGTCACCCCGCAGTCGACGTTTCTCCAAGCTAAAGAGTCCCAAGCGTTTCAACCTTTCTTCATAGGGAAAGTGCTCCAGCCCTTTAATCATTCTAGTTGCCCTTCTCTGGACTTTCTCCAATGCTATAATATCCTTTTTGAGGTGCGGCGACCAGAACTGCGCACAGTACTCCAAATGAGACCGCACCATCGATTTATACAGGGGCATTATGATACTGGGTGATTTGTTTTCAATTCCCTTCCTAATAATTCCCAGCATGGCGTTGGCCTTTTTTATTGCAAACGCACACTGTCTTGACATTTTCAGTGAGTTATCTACCACGACCCCAAGATCTCTCTCTTGGTCAGTCTCTGCCAGTTCACACCCCATCAACTTGTATTTGTAGCTGGGATTCTTGGCCCCAATGTGCATTACTTTGCACTTGGCCACATTGAACCGCATCTGCCACGTTGACGCCCACTCACCCAGCCTCAACAGATCCCTTTAGAGTTCCTCACAATCCTCTCTGGTTCTCACCACCCTGAACAATTTAGTGTCATCCGCAAACTTGGCCACTTCACTGCTCACTTCCAACTCTAAATCATTTATGAACAAGTTAAAGAGCATTGTTTCAATTCAACACTATAGAATTCTCTGGAAACTCTAGGAAACTAAAAGAGGCAGCTGCATACTACTTCCAACATCGTCCAAGTTCATAAATAGGGACAGAACTGAGAGTGATTTGTTAAAGAAAAAAAACCAGGAAACCCCCCACCCTCCAGAAAATAGGATTGTGCTGTATTATGCTGGGCCATCTAAATAATTCTTCACAATTAATCATTCTCCTGATGTAAAATAATTATAGTGCTGTAAATACAATTCGGCCCCTTCCCAGCCGAGCAGTCCATAGACTGCTGAGGCTGGGGGCCGCCCATTGCCTCCCCGCGCGGATCAGAGGCAATGGGTTATCCCAAGGGGAGGGGGCGTTGGGCAGCCTTAAGAGGCTGCCCACGCCCCCTAGCACGCAGCAAGAAATCGCTCTCGGCCTGAGCACACTTACCGGCGGCTGCGTCTGCTGCCGTCTTCTGCAGGCCTTGGGAGAGCGAAGCGTCGGTTGGGGCTCGGGACGAGGCGAGGACTGCGGCCCGGCCCGACGTCGGCTTGACACGGCGGCGTCTTCCTGGGTGTTGGAGCCTTCAGCGGAGCTTTTGAGCGGCGTGAGGTTTCCCCGCGGCGGTTTGCTTCCGCGCGGGTGTAGCCCCCTCCCCTGCCCGTCCTCTTTTTGTTTTGGCCTCGTTCAGGCCGAGGTTCACCCGACGGGCCGTTCACAGTGGGTTTTTTGGCGAGGCGAGGACTGCGGCGCGGCTCGTTTAGGGAGAGGGCGGGGCCGCGTTCGGCCTCCTACCCCCCCCACCACTCCTCCTCCTTTGGTGGCCGGGTGGGCGCTTGCGGGGCAGTGTTGTAGCCCCCCCTCCTCCCCCCCCACCCTACCACACACACACGCACGCCAGGCACTGTTCGTGCCAGGCTTGTTAGGGCGGGCAGAGGCTGCTTGGTTTTTTGTGGGGGGGTGTTTGAGAGCTTTGGCTTTCATTTGTTGGCTGAGGCTGGGCCCCTTGCGTTTCAGGCGGCGCAGTTGGGTTGGGGGCGGCGGCGCGGCGCATTAAGGGCTGTTTACTGATTGCCAACCCCCCCCTCCCACTCTTGTTTTGGAAGGCCTTTTGCGGGCCTGTTAAGGGTGATTGTTTCAGCCTGGGGTGGGTATTGTATTGTGTAGTGCATAGGCCTATAGGCGCAGCTGTTGGTGCTGTCGTTAGGCTACCTCCACCCCCCACACACACACTCCCCTGTGCCATTGTAGCCAGTAAGGCTTGTGCAGGGCAGTATATAAAAAAGAAAGAAAGAAAGAAAGAAAATGGCTCCCAAAAAGGGGCAAGGGAATAAAAAAGGAAAGCAGCCGGCCAAGCGCCCTGCCAAGAGGCCAACCCCTGAAGCGCCCCCGCAGGAGGGGGGCGATGAAGCTCAAACAAGGCAGGCCATTATGGCCCAGTTGGCAGCCTTGGAGGAGGCTATGGGCTTGGCAGGCCCTTCCAGGAGCGCCACAGGCTTATTAGGATCCGGTAGAGCTGCCACCATCTCTTTTCAAAGGGAGGTGCTGGCTCGTCTTTCTGTTTTGCAGGGAGCCGAAGGAAGCGGTCGTGCGCAAAAGGAAGGAGTGCCCCAGGAGGAGGAGCAGTCTGAGGAGCCTGGTAAGTGCCCCGTGCCACAGCAGGGAGTAGTATGGCCATGGGGGCCTAATGTAGCTCCCGCTTCAGGTCCTGCGGGAGGAGCCCAAGGCGCAGGTTCCAACTACTTGGGGGCCGGGCCACTATTGGGGAGAACGGCGGGCCCTTGTTTTATGCCGCAGGTAAGCACTTCTACTGCAGTGCCCACACTTGATAGTCCTGGTTTTCCATGGAGTGCGGTGCCTGGGAGCGGTGCTTATGGCGGTAGCCTCGGGTCAGGCGGACAGGGCCCGGCTGTGTGTGTGCCCCCATGGGGATGGCAGCAAGCCTCGGCTGCTTCTTTACCTTGGTATGGGCAGCATGGTACAAGTTGGGGTTTTCCACCCCACCCACCAGTTCCTTACGGTTCCTTGGACTTCCATGCCGTCCCCTTTGGGGATCCTGCCATGCCCCTGGGTGACCATCTCACAGCAGCAACCAGGGAAAAAATTTTGAGAGGTGAATACGTGGATGTATTCAGCCTGTTATACAGAGAACTTGAGAAAAAATCAAAGGACGAGCTTGATGAGAAGGATAAAGAGAAACTCAAGCGTCGTAAAGTTGATCGAACGTGGGCGAATTGGCTCCCTGGTTTTCTTATTTATGCGGGAGTCATTGCTAGGGCCCAGCCATGGAGAGCCGCCCCAATGTTCCAGTATTGTGATATAATATACCGGGCCTATAATGACTTTGCTGGAGGGGCGTGGCTCCAGTATGATGAGCAGTTCCGCATGCGTGCGGCAGTTAATCCTTTTCTTCAGTGGAATCAGATTAACCAGCAGCTCTGGCTGCAGCTCATGGCGCCCGCAAAACCGAATGTCGGGGAGCGAGCCGACAGCGGGCATTTGGTGCAAAAGTCAACAGGAGCAAGTTTTCCTGTGGCCCGCGCAGCCGGGGGGCAGTCAGTTCAGCCACGGCTGCTTTGCTGGGAGTTCACCTCCCAGGGTTCCTGCTCCAGGACGGCCTGTAAATATAGACATGAGTGTCCGATTTGCGCAGGCCCTCACGCCTCCACGGAATGCACCAGATCAAAACAGAGGCCTAATAAGGGGACCAGAGGTGGGACCGGTCAACACCCTCCAGAAGGGCCCCAGCCCCATCCGTCGGAGGGTTCCTAGGCAGTGGTTGGAATGTTACCCTCATTGGGAGGTTGCGTGTCACTTGGCGAGCGGCTTCCTCAGCCGCAGCGCTTGGGTATGGGGGAGATGATATCCGTTGGGTCGGGTAGCGAAAATCAGGGGCCTAGCGAACTTATATCAGGCCTTTGTGGTTTTAAGGCAGGTTTTGTCGTTGGTGCCAGGTATTTACTGTTTCCAGTTCTAATAGTTTTCTCTTTTAGGGGCTGCGGCTGTCATGAGAGGAGGAGGATCCTTATGCGGCCACAGCATTGTCCTTTGGGCGGCACACCAGGCCCGGTGGATGCCGACCGGTTCACAACTGGGCCTGAGCGACACAGCGGTGATCACCTGCAAGGCCGCCATGGTTGAGGTGGCCTGGGTTCCTGCCTGTGTTGTTGAGGGAGCTGGGCGGCCCCCCCCCCCACCGCAGATTTTGGTAATTCATCTGGGTGAGAACAATTTGGCCTGATCAGGGGCTGGGCACCTTTCGATTCAGGCCCAGTCGTAATTGCTTCTGATCAAGAAACGGCGGCTGGGCGTCCTTATCCTGTGGTCTGCCATGCTGCCGCGTCGTGTTTGGCGGACTGCACGGGGCCTGAAGGTTTGGAGCGTGCCATAATAAGGCCAACCGGGCACGGCTTAAGGCCCTGTGTAGTGGCCTTGCTAATTGCGTCCCCCATTCTTCGATTATAGCCAGCTGGACGGAATTTATATCGGGATGAGGGGGTGCATTTATCATAAAAGGGCAACGAGTTGTTCTTAACCGACTTGCGGCAAGGGCTGGTTACGTTTTATGTTTGGGGGTACAGCGGCCTAAGCAGAGGCTTGGCGCTGTCCTTGGCAGTTTGTGGTTGGCATTATGTTTTGGGGATCGGTGAGCTCCCGTTGCATCGCGCCATTTGGTGCATGACTTCCTGGGGAACCGCAAGCTGTACGGCCCAAGGTTGGCTCCAGGGAGTCTGTTGGATCCCGGCACGTGGTGAGCGTCCGCATCCCAGGCTGCTGCCTGAGGGGATGGCGGAGCTCCGGTTAGCGGTGATCTAGTTGCCGGGCCGGCCGGGTCTGAGCCGGTTGCTCGGCTCACACCCGGGGCTCAGGGGGCTCGCCCAGTTTCAGGTCAAGGAGGTGGTCGGGATGACCCCTGGCTTGTCCTGTCCCCGTGTTTTGCCCTTGCCGTTAAGTCAATAAAGTGGCCCTTTTAACCCAACTTGTTGTCTGCCTCGTTATTCCGCCTGGGGGGGCAATTCGGCCCCTTCCCAGCCGAGCAGTCCATAGACTGCTGAGGCTGGGGGCCGCCCATTGCCTCCCCGCGCGGATCAGAGGCAATGGGTTATCCCAAGGGGAGGGGGCGTTGGGCAGCCTTAAGAGGCTGCCCACGCCCCCTAGCACGCAGCAAGAAATCGCTCTCGGCCCGCCCGCCCGCCCTTCATGCAGTCCAGGCATAGGCTGGTCGCCTGTTTTTTGGGGGCCGGGTAGGAATTTTTCGCCCTCGGATGATTGGCCTGTCCGGGGGTGTTTTTGCCTACCCCGGACTGCTGATGTTTGGTGCTGGCAATTGGAATGGCGGTGCCGTTATATAGTTTGGTCACTGGCAGTTTGTGGTTGGCATTATGTTTTGGGGATCGGTGAGCTCCCGTTGCATCGCGCCATTTGGTGCATGACTTCCTGGGGAACCGCAAGCTGTACGGCCCAAGGTTGGCTCCAGGGAGTCTGTTGGATCCCGGCACGTGGTGAGCGTCCGCATCCCAGGCTGCTGCCTGAGGGGATGGCGGAGCTCTGGTTAGCGGTGATCTAGTTGCCGGGCCGGCCGGGTCTGAGCCGGTTGCTCGGCTCACACCCGGGGCTCAGGGGGCTCGCCCAGTTTCAGGTCAAGGAGGTGGTCGGGATGACCCCTGGCTTGTCCTGTCCCCGTGTTTTGCCCTTGCCGTTAAGTCAATAAAGTGGCCCTTTTAACCCAACTTGTTGTCTGCCTCGTTATTCCGCCTGGGGGGGCAATACACTGTTTATTATTTGTATAATCCCAATGGTAGTGAATTTTCCATACAGGATCCAGTAAGCAAATGGCTTTGTAAGAAATGAGTATGTATGAAAACTTCTTGCTGGTTCATGGATCCATTTTCTTAGAATGACTTGCACGAGTGAAATTGAAAGGATTTGGTTCTTTGTTTTTTTGTATATTCTTGTGATTATTGATGGTGGTAGAAGAGGGTTGCTCCAGGGTAAGGCAACAGATGCTGAGAATTACTCATTGCTGTCATGAACATGGCTATCCTCTGTTCAGTGTGTGAAGGCTGTTACCCCCAAACTGACTTGTCAGCATTCCCACTGCAAACATTTTGTTTCCCGTTGCAAGTGATGTTATGGTCCCCTCAAGGCACTTCTAGAATTTGTCATTATTCATATTACCATCTATTGAGCTTTTTATTCTTGCTCCTTTTGCATGTACAGAAGTGTCCACTTCAAGCATCTTGAACTTTACAAGGGCACTACACCCTCAAAAAAAGTCCATGGGAATTACAGAAGGAGGAGGAGAGCCTATCAGTATTACAATGAACCATTAACAGCTTTCCTGAATATATTGGCAGTGTCAAACTGTAATATTTTATACCATCTCTCTGTTTTTTAGCATCTCTCTTTTGTCTTTTTTTCTGTAACGACAAATTTGGAAGGCCTAGTACATTCAGAATTAAAGTGATATAAATGATTTCTAATCTGCTAGGATACTTTAATAATAAGATGGTACTTGAAAAAAAAAACCTTGTAAAACTTGTCAACTTGTGCTACTGTAAGAAAGCCATTGTTATACAAAATTAATTCAAGGAACACTTCGCCTAGGCATGTTAGAAGAATCTTCTCACCGGTATCTTCACATTGCTTATTAAAATAAAGTTCACTCCGAAAGCTTTTGCACCAGAAGCAGGTGGGCTCCTTTTGCTTCTTAACAATGTTTAACAATGTCAACATGCTCTCACTACTATAACCTTGAATATCTAATAGCATGCATAAGGTAATAGAAGATAACTTCTCTCAGGGAAGCCTGGATAATATTACATTACTTGTTTTTCCATAAACACAACCGCACAAGATGACTGTGGAGGAACAAATGGTTTGAATGAGACAATACAATTACACAACACAAAAGATTGATCTACGGCAGCTCCAGGCATTAGCAATGTTATGATGTTTAACCTTAACAAAGAAAAAGAAAAGTCCACCTGTCAGAAGGCAGAGTTTTTGTTAGCTGCGAAAGCTGGAATTTCTCCTAGAGACTATTCTGTCATGTCTATACTTGAAAAAATAGGTTGTAGTGACATTTTCAGTCTATCAAAGCCCCTGATCTTCCTTTATACTGTACTTGGCTATTGCCTGTTGTTTGGAAACTGTGTATGGTTTTTCTAATTTAGGAGTGGGGATAGAGATACAGCAGGAAAAAGATGACTTAAATTCCAGATAGGAGGGCAGCCAGAAATTCTCAGTGTATGTGTAACGTATTATAATGTTTAGGTATTTTCCCAGTTCCATCCTCTAACAAAGGCACAGTTCCTTCAAAAGTTGCATGTTATGCAGAAAATAAACTAGTACATCTCTTGACTGAAGATTTTTGTTGGAGAAGCAGCAGCCTGCTAAGAGTCTAGTTAATGTAAATACTGTTGAAAGAATAGTTTAGTTCACTTGTGCCTTAGGGAGAGCTGTTGTGCATTCTCTAGTGTTCAGAGTTTATTGAATGTTTTCTCTTGCAGTTCAGCTTACCTCTTGTTTTCTTTCTCTGCTGTGTGTTAGTATCTGTTAGTGCTTGTTCTCTGAAAACCTATCTGTTGTATTAGTGGCCTGCAGTCAGTTATTGTCTTTTTGCAAAACCCTGTTGCAGTCAATTAATTGAAAGCAAACTCCAAAGTGTGGATTGGATTATTTTCTCAATTCAGCCAAGAATTTTCATCTGTTGAATTTTTGCATGGAAAGTAGATGTTAATTTTTTTTTAAAGGCTGGCAACTATAAAATGGGGCAGGACTAGGTGAGAACTGAAGACTCTCATCAATGAAAGATAACAGTTCCCATACAGCAAGGGCCAGTTTGGTGTAGTGGTTAAGTGTGCGGACTCTTATCTGGGAGAACCGGGTTTGATTCCCCACTCCTCCACTTGCACCTGCTAGAATGGCCTTGGGTCAGCCATAGCTCTGGCAGAGGTTGTCCTTGAAAGGGCAGCTGCTGTGAGAGCCCTCTCCAGCCCCACCCACCTCACAGGGTGTCTGTTGTGGGGGAGGAAGGTAAAGGAGATTGTGAGCCGCTCTGAGACTCTTCGGAGTGGAGGGCGGGATATAAATCCAATATCTTCATCTTCATACAATACAACCTGGATGCAGGAATTTGGAGCAGAATTTATCTAGTATTGTTTTTGAGGTTGTAAAGCCTTGATAATGACTGGCTAAGCTGATATGACTGCCTGGACTGTGGAACACAGTAATTTTCAGTCCAGCTTCTGTGGGGAAAGAGAAGGTTGTCAGTATGGGATTAAAATTTTACTGTGGGGACAGGGTGACATTTGTAACATGGGCTGATGTTAATGATGATGAAAATATTATATTGATTATCTTTATCTTTTGCTTGGTTGGTGGTGATATAAAAAATTATTAGCACCTCTTGCCATGATAATTGAATAATACTGGAAAAGTCTGAAAAGTATCAATACATTGAATTGTGCCTGTAAATAAACTAATCACAATAACTACACTTCCTTGTTAACATGAAAAATAGAAACTTTTGATAATTAGTTTGAAAGGCAGATCAAATTGCATACCCCCCCCCCCCGATCAGCTTAAGGGAAACACCCTGAACTAGAACTTATTGACGGGAACATTTGCCCCCCCCCAGTCAGAATAAAGAGGCGGACACAATTAGATTGGTAAAACTATGGGCCACTTTATTAAATAACACAGCAACAGCAAGGGCAACCGAACTGCAGCCAGGTCAGGGCCAGGGGTCTCCTCAGACTGCTCCCCTGCATTTTCCAGTGGGTGAGAGACCTGGCCCCCCCAGCCGGAGCTGTGTGTCACAGCTCCCATCAGGCAGGCCCAGCAGGGAGGCTCACACTGGAGGGCCCAGACACCAGACACAAGTCTCAGCGAAAGGCACCCTCCAATCGAGTCCCCAGGACAGTCTGCATTCACACACCTTGGGTCACCAATACCCAAAGGTTGATCCTGCCAGACCCCTAACTCCCCAAAAGGGGGAGGCTAACCGGTCCTCCCCAGGCCGCATGGCACCATAAACCCCGTAAAACCAGCCACAACTAAGCCCAAGTCTCTACTTAGGGCTTAGCACCCACCAAAAGGCACAAAATGAACACAAGCCCTTGCTGAAGATCCCTCAGGAAAAGCATATTACCCTTTTCCGAGAGATGCACCCCATCCCCTCTGTAGAGGTCAGGATATTCCGTAGAAATATCCGAATGGGGTAAATAGTGGCCCAAACCACCCTCCAACGCCTTGCGAATCTCCTTATTTGCTCTGTAACAAGCCCTCTCTATCCCAGCTGGATTCCAAGCACTGCGCCACACCAAGCACGGAATCATGGCCGACCAAACTATAATGGTACCGGGCCATCTCTTCCTAATGTACTTGAAATCCTCTCGAGCTTGCAAGATCAAAGCCTTGCCTTTAATCAGCTCGATCATTCTCCCCCAGGTGAATAATTAAAACCTGAGGAGGAGGGCCCACACACCCATGAAACAAAAGCAGGAGCAAGCCAGGTCACTGAAGACCCCAGCGCCCCCGCCATTCAATTGTAACATATTTGCTGAGCCCCAGCTGAGAGCCAATTGCAGTTTTCCGAGCTTGATGTGCCGCCCAAAACACATAACTGTGCCCACAGATGAGAACTCGGATTCTCCGGCCAGGAACAACAGCATCTAAAAAGAGAAACAGACAAGTTATAAAACTCAAACCTTAAACTACCCCAGCTCCTAATAAGAGTGGAGCTAAGAGTGGAGCAAAGTGCGAATATAACCTTTATAAACCTGAGACCTCCAATGGCCAAGTCACTGGATGGACAAAGAAGAATAACCCAAGGCTGCGGCCGTAGAGGTCGCCCCAATTCTAAAGGAGTGAGTACCAAACCTCACTCCAGACAACCCCAACAAAGCTAAAGCCCTAGACATCACTGCCCAAAACTGATGTTTTGTCAGAGGGCTGCCTCCAAAATGACAAAACAACAACCCTTTGCAGCCTCCTCACAAGGCCAAATAATCGGCCAATGCGGCAACTGGGCAAAGCTCCACCTCTGAACATGGACCCAACTCCACCACCGTTTCAATGCCCTGTTGATCCGTCTTGGATCGGCGGATGGTAAGAGCCACCTTACCCCCAATTAACCTAATATCCCTCAGTGACAGGGCCCTGCCAGAAACATCATTCCTGGAGCTTGCCACCAATTCACTAATCCTCAGCGCCCCAAAGAAGGCCACCAAAGAGGCTGCATGAAACAAAACAGCCTCAAAATGAGATGTACAAACTGCTCTCCACACCCCTTTCAAACCCCTAAGAATCTCAGGAGACATAGGGTTCCTGGTATCAGGCTTAGGCCCAACCTCTCTGGACCACCCCTCCAGCATCTTTCAAATACGAAAATCTGCTGTTTCCTCCTTATACCCCAACGCCTTGCTAGCAAAGGCCAGTGCAGACATGCGTCCTATAATTGATCGCATGGCCAATCCCTTACCTTTTAAGGAAACACTATAATGAAGCAACTGCTCCACCGGGAGGGGCCAAACAATGCAATACCCTACCTCAGCCCTAAAGTCTTCAAACTGCCACACAGCACTTTCGTAAGACTTCCTGGTGCTAGGCGCAATGGCTAGGCCTATCACTCTGCAGGCCTCGGCTCTCCAATCAGCCATAGCTCCTGGGGCATTGGCGCCGCCTCCTGATCGGTGTCCAGGGCCAACAGATGAAACCTCTCCATCTGTTTACGAGAGAGAGTGTCAGCCACCCCGTTATTCACCCCTGGAACGTGCAAGCTTTCTGACTGCACGTCCCCAGAGACCCAAACTCCCAGCAAAGCAAGCGAGGTTGAACCACCTGCCCCGCAGAATTGCGGGAAGATGATGATGAAATGGAAGGAGAAGAGGAACCCTTGGCAACTAAGTGACCACTGTCCGAGCGGTCCCCCAGATTGGGCCGTGCAGGTGACATCACCTGCAGCCACAACTGTTGGTGAATCCGATCCCAAGGGAGGGAAGGGTACAAAGTGGCCTTCATCCTGAATTCCTGGTCATATTGAATCCAGGCCGGGCTGCTGAACATTGTATAACCTTTGTATATGATGTCCATGTACTGGATCAGTGCTGCCGCTCGCCAGGGATGAGCACGCACTATCACTTCCGCATATATAAAAAACCCTGGGAGCCAATTGGCCCAGGTCTGATCAACCTTCCTCTTCTTTAGCTTCTCCTTCCCTTTATCATCAAGCTCCTCCTTATCCTTCTTTTCTAATTCCCTAAATAAAAGGGAGAATATGTCAACATATTCCTCTTTAAGGATTTTGTCCCTTGTGGCTGGCAGCAGGTGATCACCTAAAGGTAAGGCAACCTCACCAAAAGGCATAGCACCAAAAGGGACCGCATCGTAAGGAGATGGGAAACCCCATCTGCAAGTTAAAGCCGCAGCTGCCCCCTGCTGCCGCGCCCCAGGCCAATTACCAAATGGGCCAAACTGACCATGTGGCCACATCCAGTTATTCTGCTGTCCCACGCCCAAAGTTGAAGGAGTCCCAGAACCACTTGAAGCAGCACCAGCCCCATTAAATGCAGCACATCCCCAAGACTCCCAGGGCCACACTGGCCCAGTATAAGTCAAAGAACCATCCCCCGACTTACCAGGAGGTACAGCAGGCACCAATGCTGTTTCCGCACCAACCACACCGGATGACGGGCCCGATCCAGCATCCGAGCCGCCCAGCCCAACAGGCCCGCCATTAGCAGTCGCAGCAGACCTGCCCTCTAAAATAGACAAATGGGTCAGTATATCTGCCTGCAAAGCCCGCTTGGGAACCCGCCCTTTCCTTGGCATCTGAGAAGGTGGAAGTCCAGATGCCCGTTCCAGTGCCTGCAGCCTCTGGAAAATGACTGCATTCACCTCGTTCTCTCCCTCCTCATCTGAAGACGAGGGGGGGGCGGAGGACGCTTCTGGGGCGGTTTAGGAGCCTTGCTTGCAGGCTGCTTACCCTTTGATTTTTCACCACCTTTATGCCCCAACATATTTGCAACCCTAAGGGATTACGGCACCAGATGAAAATTAAAAAGAGCTTAAACTGCAGTAAAGCAGCTTTACCACTCAGCGCCAAGGGCTAGGATTTTTTTTTTTACTTAAAATGGCAGAAACCCACCACTAAAATGGCTGCCGCCTCAATAGAAGTTAAAATGGCCGCCAAGGACAAGAGCTGAGGAAGAAGAAAAGCACCAGTGCCTCTCAAAATGGCCGACTCTAACACACTCAATGGCTGCTGCCTTAAACCCCACCTAAAATGGCCTCCAAGACCATGCAGATAGAGGATAGATGCATAAAAGGGGGGGGGGAACGGGGGGTTAGCAAATCGAGTCCTCCAACTAGGCAGCCCCCTGCCGCCTTTAAAAACACCCCTGCAATTCCCCCCCCCCAGAAGACCAACAAGAACAGGAGAAAATAAAGATCCCAATACGCAGCACATGCTGCACAGGGCGACAAAAAGGGGGGGGCACTAAATAACAAGGGAAAGGAGAACACCACACCAGCAGAGACTCCCTTAGAAGCACGAATCCACCGACGAGACTCCTTTAAAAGCCCAGGTCCCCTGACGCGATCTCCCTCACGACGCGATCCAAGACAATGCCAAACAATGGCCTCTAAAAAGGTGTGGGGGGGAGGCCTAATCTCCCCGATGCCAGCTAAGAGCGTCGAAAAAACGCTCCCACCTAGCCAAGCACCACAGGAGGACTGAGAAGAGGGGTGCGGAGGCTTCTGGATGCACGTTGAAGCCCCACCCCCTAAAGATGCGCCTAAAAGCACGCCGAATCATCTGCTCTTCCTCTGCGGGGGGGGGGGGGGACAAAATCTCCCCAGCAGCCACACCGCGATGTGTTGGGCTGCATGAGGCTCCGTACAATGGATATTAAAGAGTCACTGCAAAATTCTTTTTACAGGATGCTCATATATTATATATTATGACAGGGGAAGGCAATGGCAAACCACCCCATAAAAAAAAAGTCTGCTGTGAAAACCTCATGATGCGATGTCACCCCAGAGTCAGAAATGACTGGTGCTTGCACAGGGGACTACCTTTACCTTTTACCACATATTATTCTGCTGTGCCATCAAGCCACAGCTATTTTGTCTTCAAGCCGCAGCTGATTTATGGTGAACCCTTGGAGTTTTCAAGGCAAGAGATGTTCAGAGGTGGTTTTCCATTTCCTGTTTCCCCATCACAACCCTGGTATTCCTTGGAAGTCTCCCATCCATATGTTGATTATGACTGGCCCTGCTTAGCTTCTGAAATATGATGAGATCAGACTAGGTAAGCCAAAATATAACCCTGGCTAGTGCTAGAATGTTGTACTCTGCCATTTCAGATAGTAGGGATAAATGTATTTCTCCTGATCCATTCCTTTATAGTTCTGTAATTTTGCTCTGACCTTAATACTTGGTTAACTACAAGAATTTGTAAATTTACTTCCAGAATCAGACTTTGTTCAGTTGGCCACACTTTCCTTCAGTTCACTGGTATCTTTCCTTCTCTCCACAGTTCTGATCAAATAATGGACACTGCTTTTGTGTAATGCTTCCTCAGTCTTATTTGACTCTGCATACCATTGCATTAGAATCTCAATAAGTCATTCCTCTGCAGTGTGTGATCACAATATCAATGTGCTGTGGACACATGTTTGAGTGTCCAGCCTTCCATCTGGAGCACACACCAAAATATCTCACTGTAAAGAAACAACCTTCTTTTCCAGGCCTTCTCACTCTATATATAAGTAACAGAAGATCCATATTTTAACACTGGCTAAAGAAACTTTTTGTTTTAGGCAGTAATCCATATAAGTGGCATACCAGGGCAGGGTGGGGCATACAGTCTGCCCTGACCACAGCTTGAGAAAGGCCTTTGAAGGGGGCCCTCAAAGCCAGTGTCATGCTGTGTTCAGCTGAACATCTTTCCTTTTATTTTTAAAATGCAGTTCTGGCTGCAGCTACTGGGAGGGGGAAGAGAAGTCTGAGCATAGCAAAAACACTTTTGGATTGGCTAAACTTCCCTTGCTCCAAGATTGAAGCAAACCCACCTAACAACAAATGAGCCAGCATGGTGATAGCTGCTACAGTAATTGCCAGCCTGTAGGCCATTTTCTCCAATAGTCTAGCCTTTTTCTCTTCCTTTCCTTGCACCTAACTCAGCCAGATCCTGCAATGCAGTAGTTAAGGTGTTGCAGCAAGATAAAACAGCCTTTCCCTCTCTTGATTTCTCTTCCTCTTTTCCACACTTTTCTCATTCATCTTTTTCTTCCTTCACCTAATTTTTCTGTGTCTCTCTCTCCCCCCCCCCCCGCCCCAGCATTTTCAGTTCTTGATCTCAAGACCTTCTCATTGCTATCCTGCTTGGTGATAGAATGTATATAAGAGTAGTATAGCAGCAAGCTTCTGCTGATATTATGAACAGAAGTCACTGGGTTTTCTGGGCACTGTACATTGCACTGGTTCTGCTGGGCTTTTAACTTCCTCTTACCTGGACTGTGATTCTGTGCATGATATCAGCTGGCATTGCCACAATGGCACTAGGTTCTGCTGAGCACACTGTGATTACACTGGTACTGCTGGGTTCTGAATACTTAGTTAACTACACTGGTTCTGCTGGGCTTGCAAAATGTCCCCCTTCAGTTTCTACTGCACAGGTTCTTAGGTTTTATTTTAGTCCTTTGGAAACAATGGAGGATGGGGGTAGTGTGTTTCTTAACATTCAGTCTGGTGAAGGTTGTGATCACTATTTTGTGATGCTTTGGCTAGTGTTAGTAAAATTTAGTACAAACTCCTAGCTCTCAAAACTGCCTTGTAGATATTTCAGATGGTCAGCTCTTGGGCTTCAAAATGGAGCACAGAAGCCCTTGTAAGTGCCTGCTCAGAATACAGGTGGTGTGGTCTATTTCTTTTTCTTTTTGCTATCAAGTCACAGCTGACTTATGGCAACTCTGTAGGGTTTTCAAAGCAGTAGACATTTGGAGGTGGTTTGCCTTTGTCTGCCTCTGTGCCAGCTCTGCTTAGCTTTTGAGGTCTGATGAGATCAGGCTATCCTGGGCTATCCAGATCAGGGTTAGGCTGAGAGTATTGTAACTGGCCCAATGTCCCCAGCAAGTAGGCTTGCCAAGTTCCTTGGAGCCTCCAGTGGGGGACTTACCTCATGCGCGCCTTGAGTGCACAGCATGATGATGTCATCCATGAGTGACATCATTGTGCTGGTGATGTGGCGCGGCGGCCACTCTAGGTGTTTCCAGGAAAACTGTATGGTTTCCCCAGATGCTCTAGCCATTTGGGAGGGCAAAACTCTATGGGACTTATTGAATCATAGAGTTTTTCCTCCCAAATGGCTAGAGCATCTGGGAAAACCATAGAGTTTTTCCAGAAATGCCTAAAGTAGCTACTGTTTGATATCGCTGGTGCAATGACATCACTTTTGGGTGACGTCATTGTGCTGGCGATATCAGGGGAGGTTCACCCCGCCAGCTCAATGTGGGCCAGTGGGTTGGGAACCTCCTGGGTGGGGGATTCTCTGCCTGCACCAGGGACTTGGCAGCCCTACCAGCAAGTTTCCATGGCATGAATGGAGATTTGAAGCTGGATCTCCCAGGTCCTAGGCTGACATTTTAACCACTATACTATACTGGCTTTCATAATGGAATAGGGTGTTGGAACTAGATTTTTTTTTACTGGTATGATTATATATATATATATATATCAAAAGTTAAGCAGGGATCTCAAAAGCTAAGCATGGCCAATGTGGAGGCAGGCAATGGCAAACTACCTCCAAGTGTCTCTTGCCTTAAAAATCCTATGAGTTTGCCATGTCAGCTGTGACTTGGCTGCAAAGAATAGAGGAGGGGGTATTAAAAATTATCTACCCTGGGTGCCAAATAGTCTAGGTATGCCACTGATCCACACAACATTTCTTTGAAACTATGATAAAGTGAGGAAGTGCCACTAGAAGCTTGGAAGAAATTCTGTCCCCAGTCACTAGGCAAAAAGATATCAACTTGAGAGCTGAAGGACAGATACTGGGGCCAGGTGGGCAGCTGTGTTGTGTACAGCTGGTTTGTGCACCCAGGGCTTTTAATGCAGACATCCAGAAGTACAAGATAGATTTCTAATGATGGCACTCCCTTTATTTTCTCAGGGAATCCATTTCACAGAGTGGGAGCTACAACGGAACAGAAATATGCTTTGATATAAGCAGGCCACCTTAAGTAGAGAAGCCGTCAGTAGGTGGCAGCCTAAAGCCTACAAGCAATGTTTTCTTGAGCACTAGCTGTTAGGATCAAGCTAGATGAGCTACTAGAGATTCATAACTGCATGTTTTATTTATACCCTGCTTTTCTCTCCAGTGAGGACCCTAAATTGGCTTATAACAGCATTCTGCTCTCCTCCATTTTATCCTTCCAACAAGATCTCAGACATTTGGAAATGGCTGCAGTCTGGGCATGAACCCCAAACTGTACAAATGCTACCAGGGCAGCATTGGACATGGTACTACCTCAGGCAGTACAGGTAGGTAGAATGGAGCAGCAGACAGACAGCTCTCTGCCCCACCACCATTATTGTTGAGCTTTCTAGGGAATGTTTCCATTTCCTTTCTCAAGAAGCCAAGCCAAGTCTGAGGAATAGGTTTCAGTTTCCTCCTCTTGCAAGCACACTAGTCTGCTTTCTATAGAAGTCTATGGAATTCTACATATTAGGGATTATTTGGAATATTCAGAAAGATAAAATTCATATTAAGAATTATTCATAACTATTTTGAATACAGCATTGTTTGCCGCTTCTGAATATTTCTGAATCCAAATTGCACATCTCTAGTAGAGATGATTCTGTTTCTTGGCATCCTTGAATGCCAGTTTTCTTGTCTCCAGAAATGTACTTCTTGTTTTTACTATTTACAAATAAAATAAGGTAATTAGGAATAGTTTTTCAAAGAGTTCTCATCTGTGGTCCAGTTACAGCTCATATACTGAAACCTGCTGAATTCCCACTTTCAGTCCTGCATAATATTTTTGAAATGTTTTCAGAAGCAGTATCTTTGTTATTTGTTAGACTACATTCAAAGTGATGTGGATCAAAGGAAGTTCAATGTCATTTTGTGTTATATATTTTTCATGGTGTTCCATTATCTCAGGTCGAGAAAAACATTCAGGGCAGGAAGAAGCAAACCCTGGAAAAGAGAAGGAAAGTAACAGAGAAGTCTTATCCTTTTATCCTCCAGTGTCCTGAGCCTTTGAGCTGCTATCAGCTTCCATCTTATCTCTACTGCTTAGTTTTAAAGCAGACGTCTGCTCACCAAAACACTATACCTGCATCATACCATACCATATGTGCTTGAGCTAGCCATGCACTGTATAAATGCTGGAAAGAAACTACCAAAGTATTTTTACTGGATTAAAATTCATTAAATAATTTGGAGTGCACTCCTAAACAGCATTACACTCTTCTAAACTCATTTACTTCAATGGACTTAGAAGCAAGAAACTGCACTTAGTACTGCACTGTTTGTATCTCACAAGTGAGTCAACATCTTTTATTCTTGTTGTTTTGGAGAGTCATAAATTGGCTGATTAAAATTTATCTACTCATTTCATTTTATTTAGAACTTTTATAGCCAACTTTATGTTTGAGGTGGCTCACAGCAATAAGCAAAATTCCAATGAAGTGACTCCCCTCTGTAACAAAACACATTAAAGAGCTAAAAATGTGCATAAAAATAGTTTTAGAGGATAGCTGTGTTGGTCTGCAGTAAATTAGTTAGGTTCTGAGTCCAATAGATTTTTTTTGAGGGGGGGTATAAATTTTTGAGAGTCAAAGCTCCCTTCATCAGATATTGAAAGCTTATATCCTCAACATCTGCTTGTTACAGATAAATTTATTTGTAAAAAATTACAGGATCAGCCAGGGATCATTTTTAGAAAAATAGGTAGTGGAACTCATTAGCATAACTCATTAGCATATGCCACCCCCCACCAGCCAAAAGCAATCTGACATAAGAAACGAGAGCCCTGTGCGAGTGAGGCCTGCTTGGGCTGGCTAGAGATCCAACCATCCCAAGCAGGCCTTGCTCATCTGGAGCTCTCTTTGTCTGTTCCCCCCAGCCAAAAGACCAGCAAGCCACCCACCACCCAAAATCACATAAAAAGTGGAGAAAGGTTGGCACAGGCTTCTCCAGGAGTTAATGTGGGCTGCTGGGGGTGTGGCAAAGCTCTTGGTGGCTGGCTGGCTGCCCGCTAGGGTTGCCAAGTCCAATTCAAGAAATATCTGGGGACTTTGGGGGTGGAGCCAGGAGACATTGGTGGCGGAGCCAGGAGCAAGGGTGTGATAAGCAAAATTGAACTCCAATGGAGTTCTGGCCATCACATTTAAAGGGACAGCACACCTTTTGAAATGCCTTCCTTCCATAGAAAATAATGAAAGATAGGGGCACCTTCTTTTGGGGCTCGTAGAATTGGTCCCCCTGGTCCAATCCTTTTGAAACTTGGGGGGTATTTTGGGGAGAGGCACTAGATGCTATACTGAAAATTTGGTGCCTATACCTCCATAAACAGCTCCCCCAGAGCCCCTGATACCTGCAGATCAATTCCCCATCATTCCCTATGGGAATTGTTCATGGAGGTGCATAATAGCTGTGGGGGTGGGGCTTCCCCCGCCGGCCAGCTGGCTGGGGGAGGGGGGAAGCCTCTAAAACCAGGGGATCCCCCTCTGGGACCTGGGGATTGGGAAGCCTACTGCCCGCTCTCCTAATTCAGGGATTGTTATGTAGCTGCCCGCCCCTACTCTTCAATGGACAAGTTAGGTAGGTGGCGTGGAGGAGTGGGGTCATCAGAAAGGTTCAGGAGCTGTGCTCCTATGAGCTCCTGCTGAATCCAAGGCCTGGGATCAGCTGAAATAGATGTACAAAGCAGAAATATGTTAACAGCTCCAGATTCCCTCCTGAATCTTGCAGCTCTTTTAAAAGGTTATGAGGGAAGTGCTTCTTCAAGACAGAGGCCATTTTACAACACTTGGGACTTCTAGGTGAGGTCGACTGAGCAGTAAAAGGATTACTGAAGGAGGATGGGGAAATGGCTGAGAAGCTGAATGCATTTTTTGCCTCCGTCTTCACCGTGGAAGATGAGAAGTGTTTGCCCGCCCCAGAACCACTAATATTGGAAGGGGTGTTGAAAGACCTGAGTCAGATTGAGGTGACAAAAGAGGAGGTCCTACAACTAATAGACAAATTAAAACTAATAAGTCACCGGGTCCGGATGGCATACATCCGAGAGTTCTGAAAGAACTCAAAGTTGAACTTGTGGATCTTCTAACAAAAATCTGTAATCTTTCATTGAAATCTGCCTCCGTTCCTGAGGACTGGAAGGTAGCAAATGTCACCCCCATCTTTAAAAAGGGTTCCAGAGGAGATCCGGGAAATTACAGGCCAGTCAGTCTGACTTCAATACCGGGAAAGTTGGTAGAAAGCATTATAAAGGACAGAATGAGTAGGCACATTGATGAACACGGGTTATTGAGGAAGACTCAGCATGGGTTCTGCAAGGGAAGATCTTGCCTCACTAACCTGTTACATTTCTTTGAGGGGGTGAACAAACATGTGGACAAAGGAGACCCGATAGATGTTGTTTACCTTGACTTCGAGAAAGCTTTTGATAAAGTTCCTCATCAAAGGCTCCTTAGAAAGCTTGAGAGTCATGGAGTAAAAGGACAGGTCCTCTTGTGGATCAAAAACTGGCTGAGTAATAGGAAGCAGAGAGTGAGTATAAATGGGCAGTCTTCGCAGTGGAGGACGGTAAGCAGTGGGGTACCGCAGGGCTCGGTACTGGGTCCCATCCTCTTTAACTTGTTCATAAATGATTTAGAGTTGGGAGTGAGCAGTGAAGTGGCCAAATTTGCGGATGACACTAAATTGTTCAGGGTGGTGAGAACCAGAGAGGATTGTGAGGAACTCCAAAGGGATCTGTTGAGGCTGGGTGAGTGGGCGTCAACGTGGCAGATGCGGTTCAATGTGGCCAAGTGCAAAGTAATGCACATTGGGGCCAAGAATCCCAGCTACAAATACAAGTTGATGGGGTGTGAACTGGCAGAGACAGACCAAGAGAGAGATCTTGGGGTCATGGTAGATAATTCACTGAAAAT
This sequence comes from Heteronotia binoei, assembly GCF_032191835.1. NCBI lineage: Eukaryota > Metazoa > Chordata > Lepidosauria > Squamata > Gekkonidae > Heteronotia > Heteronotia binoei. Next base: position 112,222,119 of record NC_083226.1, on the reverse strand, counting down.
GTCAAGACAGTGTGTGTTTGCAATAAAAAAGGCCAACGCCATGCTGGGAATTATTAGGAAGGGAATTGAAAACAAATCAGCCAGTATCATAATGCCTCTGTATAAATCGATGGTGCGGTCTCATTTGGAGTACTGTGTGCAGTTCTGGTCGCCGCACCTCAAAAAGGATATTATAGCATTGGAGAAAGTTCAGAAAAGGGCAACTAAAATGATTAAAGGGCTGGAACACCTTCCCTATGAAGAAAGGTTGAAACGCTTAGGGCTCTTTAGCTTGGAGAAACGTCGACTGAGGGGTGACATGATAGAAGTTTACAAGATAATGTATGGGATGGAGAAAGTAGAGAAAGAAGTACTTTTCTCCCTTTCTCACAATACAAGAACTCGTGGGCATTCGATGAAATTGCTGAGCAGACAGGTTAAAACGGATAAAAGGAAGTACTTCTTCACCCAAAGGGTGATTAACATGTGGAATTCACTGCCACAGGAGGTGGTGGCGTCCACAAGCATAGCCACCTTCAAGAAGGGGTTAGATAAAAATATGGAGCAGAGGTCCATCAGTGGCTATTAGCCACAGTGTGTGTGTGTGTGTGTGTGTGTGTGTGTGTGTGTGTGTGTATATATATATATATATATATATATATATATATATATATATATATATATATATATATATATATATATATATATATATATATATATATATATATATATATTTGGCCGCTGTGTGACACAGAATGTTGGACTGGATGGGCCATTGGCCTGATCTAACATGGCTTCTCTTATGTTCTTATGACTATACAGTGAATTTCTAAAAAGCAGGGGGTAACTTATGTGGACAGATGCTCCTACATATCCTAATATATATGAAGGCTGTTGTAAAGTATTCCCTGTGAGCTGAGGATGAGGTATCTTGGGGGCATGAAAGATTAGGATTTAAGTCATTGGCCCAGCTCTGGAGCAGCTGTATCCTAATTATCTTTCCAGCTTCCATTTCCTCTGTCCCCCTGAACAAGAAATAATTTTTTCACTGCCACTTTCAGCAAAAGTGTTTAGCAATTGTATTTTAAATTACTGTTCTTCTAATTAATAACTTCAAGCATTTCTTGGTCATCTGCTCCAAACTTTCCTAGACATAGGGGAAGTCTAGGGAATAATTTTTATTAAAGTAATTGAGGTCCAGTCTTTACACTTTCTCTTTGCACATCAATAGGAATGGGCCAGGTTAGGCTTTTATGTGGGTGCAAACAGATCACCTTATTGCCAACTGAATTTTACCTATCTTTCTCTCTCAGTCTAGAATTTAGCCCACTGTCTTGGTCAGGCAGCTCAATCTTGAAATTACTAGAAGCCATTTCTTTTGCAGACAGATCATAATTTATTCAGAAAATTTCTATGCAACCACTTTAGGGAAGTTGCTTGAAATAATTTACAGAATAAAATGACAGAACCATAAAATAGTTACAAATGAACAAACTGTTAAAAACACACATGGAACATAAAACTCTGAGATTCTGACTCTGAAATTAGGCAGGTGGCAACCTTCTCAGTCAATGCACCAAAGCTCTGAAACTCTGTCCCTAGGGAGATTCATCTGTCTCCTTCTGTTGTTGTCTTCTACCAGTAGGTGAAGACTTTTTTGTTTGTTTGGGATTCCCTTTATGATCCCTCCTCCCTCATCAATGTTTTTACGTTTTGTACATACTTTAAACGTTTTTAAATTTTAGAAATGTTTTAACGATGTACGTTTGGGAAGAAAATTGATTTTAATTAATTTATAATATAACTACAAAAAGGTAAAGATAGTCCCCTGTGCAATCACCAGTCGTTTCCGACTCTGGTGACATTGCATCATGATGTTTTCATGCCAGACTTTTTACAGGGTGGTTTGCCATTGCCTTCCCCAGTCATCTACACTTTTTCCCCAGCAAGCTGGGTACTCATTTTACTGACCTCCGAAGGATGGAAGGTTGAGTCAACCTTGAGCCAGCTACCTGAATCCAACTTCCATTGGGATCGAACTCAGATAGTGAACAGAGAGCTTTGACTGCAGTACTGCAGCTTTACCACCCTGCGCCAGAGGGCTGCTAATATAATTGCAACATGTATATTTTTAGCTATTAGCCACCTTGGCAGCCCTTGTAAGGACTGAAAGGCAGGACATGCATTTTGTAAATTACATGCAAACATGCAAACATACATACATACATACACAAAACAGCATAAATCACTGAGCGGAAACAGTTGTCAGGCTTGAAGTAGGCTATAAAAACAAATTAAAAAGAGCAACTCCTTAATTAAAAGCCAACAGAAAAAGAAATAGTTTGGCCTGGTGCTTATGTAGAGTTGGATAGTCATCAGATGAGCCTTACTCAACAGGGAGAGCATTTCACCAGTGACATGCCACAGCTCAAAAAACTCTGTCTTTGGATGCCATCTACCTCACCTCTGCAGGCAGGTTATAGAGAGCTGGGTTTGGGAGAAGAATCTTAACTGGAGGTCTTCTGGTAGTCCTTTCAAGTATGCTGACCTCAAGCCATTTAGGACCTTAAATTGTATCAGGAAAACTGACAGACAGAGCAGAGCTTTCAAGACAGGGGAGATACAATCTGCATATCCCCCCACTAGCATCAGTGTAACTACTGCATTTTGTACCAGTTGACGTTTCAGAACAGTTTTCAAAGATAGCCCTGTGTAGTTTGTTGCATTTTACCAAAAAGTGTTTAAAGCCTATTGCCATTCTGATTGCTGCAAACTGCCTGCATGTTCCCTGAAAATGGCAACAGTGTTAAAATGGCTGGCACCGCAGGGATTATATTTCCCCATGATATGCTTTGGCACAGTGCTTTGGATTCTATCAAAACAATATTAAAGGTGCCTGGAAAGAAGAGGGAGAAAATACAGAGACCGCCCACACATTCGTTATCAGGCTGGCCAGTCTAAGCCAGAGAGGAAGTCTGGGCTATAATACATTTCTTCATGACAAAGGCAAGCATTACAAGCAGGCAAAGCTCCTATTATGAGTCCAGGAAATAAGTAGTTTTGGCAGCATCTTTAATTGTAGATAAAATGTTGTGACCCACAGTACTGCATACTGCTAAGAAGTCTAGAAGCACCAACAAAGACAAATAATAAATTCCTGGGTAATTACATTTGGGTATATTATTACTTCTGTTAATCAGGAGGAAAGGCAAAGGACTATGCAGAGTACTGAAGCTTTGGAAATTGTCCTAACTCTGCTCCATCCATTGAGATATAGTTAAATGATGCATGCTACACTTTCAGATGTCAAGGGTTGGACTTCTTTTTTTGAAGTAATAAAAGCTGATTTTCAGCATGCTTGATTCTGTAACCAAAACTAATTTAAGGACTTGTAAAGGTTCTCCTTAGAATTATAGAATACACAAAATGAGGTCACATAAACAGTGTGGAGGTAGGGGACAAGACTTTGGAGTTTCAGGGTTCAGAGCATAGGTATAATGTTAATAGCGAAGGGCAGCACCCTTGCACTACCACGATTAAATCACACACTATCAAGCATGGATAGATCTAACCCATCAGGCAATTCTTGGTGGATTTCTCCAATCAACTCAGAAAACCCAGGGGTATGTTTTACTCTGGTATTTCTGCATTTATTATTGTTCCCACACTCCGTTTCTATACTCTGCCCTAAAATTCGATGCTACCTGTTATTGATGGTAGCCAGTGAGAACACTGACACCCACTCTTTTTTAAAAAATCCAAAACATGGAGGATGGAGGTCGAATCTCAATGTCCCTAAGGCACAATGTCTCAAGGTGCTGCCGACAGAGAGCAGTGCTGAGAAAGAAAATTGCTGTGTTTGGAACATCTTTTGACCCCTCCTGCTTAGAGCAAAAGCACTTGCTGAGTGGAACAAGCTGCAGCAACTCATATCTAGAAACAATAGCTTGATTCTCATTGTGCTTTTTGCTAGCTCAAGACCACCTTGGCTCTTTTTCTTTGGCCACACTCAGGCAACATATTTGCAAACTGAGGAGAAAGGTGGGTTCCATGATGGGAACAGGAATAGAGTATATGGCACTGTTTATGGTATATAATATTGTTTCTTGTATGTCTCATCCTATGCGTTATTTGCATTGCTTTCTATGTAATTCCATTTTCTGCATCATTTGACATATCCAGTCTTTTTACATTGTTTCTAACTTGTCCTCTTCATTCTATTGCATTGCTTATTAGATGTCCCATGCTATTAGATTATGCTGTTTTATACCACATAATCTGCCTTGAGTCTCAGCAAGAATGGTGGGCTATAATTAAAGTACAAAAAAACCTTACAAAACTGATTATATATGTGGTATTAATAGCTTAAGTGGATTCTTGCTATGCAATAATTACTCTTCCAGCTAGGGACTCAGGAAACCATTTCACTAGGTAGAGGTACATTTGCAGGTGGGCATTTGTCATCTCCATATAATTATAATACTGGACTTCACATGCTCTTTTCAACTGCACAGTCTTTCCAAACTAAGGTGAATACATTTGGTCTGAATTCATGATGAACGATTTCCATTATACCATGTAGTGAAGTGCTTCTGATTCTAACCAGTAGGGGTCAGTAACAGACCAATGCTATGCAATATATTACCATACTGCATATATATTTACCATATGCCCCCTTCCTTTAAAAAAAAAAAAATCAGGAGAAAACACATACTACTCTCAGGATGATGAATGTACTTTTGTACTATATACCCTTTGGAATTTCAAGCATATTTTATGCAGTGTAGAATATAAACATGTAACACACAACGGCTTTACATCATCCTCCTACAATGAAAATACAACTTTCAAAGTTAGACATTTTATGTCTTCAAATAGCTTTCTGGGTTTTATACTTCCTAGTCCATCCTCTGTCAGCAGATTAAATATGTGGAAATAGTGACAGAGAGTCAATTTTTCTGTGACTTGCTTTTGTCATAGCTCTTAGCTAAATTAATTTAGCCAGATATTATTTTTAGAGTTGTGGAGAGGCAGATGCCAAAAGAAGAACACAGCTTATTCCAACTATTGTCTTCCATCATTCACTAAAAATAGTAAATACTAGCTTGCAACAGAGTATAACACCTACCACTCCTACTGGCATGCATCTTTAAAAAAAAATAACCATACAATTTTAGATTTATTAGGAATCTCGTTCACGTTATAACATTCCCTTTGAAAGTCTGCAAGTCTTTTCTGGTTTGAAACAGAAAACACCATTAACTTATTCACCCCCCTCTCCCCCAGGGTGTGCCCTAGGATTTCTTACTTTGTAGAACATTAGCAGAACTGGGTCTTGGACATTCTGCATCTGAAACAAAAAGTCAAAGCAGCACTTGGTCCTACTCAACTTTTAAAAGTAACAAAGAGAAAAGTTCAAGGTAGGAAAATATAAAAAATTGGAATTTGCCACCTGAAGGCAGATGCTTTAGTGCCCAAGTAGGACTTGTATTTCACCTTGAATGTTTCTCCTATGGGGAAAAAATGGAAATGGGTGTGGCTCAGTGGTAAACCATCTGCTTTGCATACAGAAGACCATAGGTCTAATCCTTGGCATCTCTGGTTAGAACAGTGGGGGTAGCAAAGAAAGATCCAGTTGCACCTGAGATGCTAGAAAACCGCTGTCGGTGCTTAGCCTGATGGGCCAGTGGTATGATTTAGTATAAAAGGTCATCCTGTCTGCACATAATTATGCATGCCTAGTGAACTGCATCATGCCATGTTTCTTGTTTTTGGAAAAATCACTGTCACAGAATTTGCAAAACAAAAACTCTGTAGTGGGACTCAAAGGAAGGAAACGTAAATGGGATAAAATGGAAATGGATGTGGCTCAGTGGTAAACCATCTACTTTAGTCTTAGGCATTTTAGGGTTGCCAATCCCCAGATGCAGGAAGGGGATCCCCCAGTTTGGAGACCTTCCCCTGGCTTCAGGGTCATCAGAAAGTGGGAGGGGGAATGTCTGCTGGGCACTCCATTAAGAACATAAGAGAAGCCATGTTAGATCAGGACAATGGCCCATCCAGTCCAACACTCTGTGTCACACAGTGGCCAAAAAAATTATATATATATATACACACACACACAAACACTGATTATACCACTAATAGCCACTGATAGACCTCTGCTCCATATTTTTATCTAAACCCCTCTTGAAGGTGGCTATGCTTGTGGCCGCCACCACCTCCTGTGGCAGTGAATTCCACATGTTAATCACCCTTTGGGTGAAGAAGTACTTCCTTTTATCCATTTTAACCTGTCTGCTCAGCAATTTCATCGAATGCCCATGAGTTCTTGTATTGTGAAAAAGGGAGAGAAGTACTTATTTCTCTACTTTCTCCATCCCATGCATTATCTTGTAAACCTCTATCATGTCACCCCACAGTCGACGTTTCTCCAAGCTAAAGAGTCCCAAGCGTTTCAACCTTTCTTCATAGGGAAAGTGTACCAGCCCTTTAATCATTTTAGTTGCCCTTTTCTAGACTTTCTACAATGCTATAATATTCTTTTTGAGGTGCGGCGACCAGAATGTCACGGCTGGGGCCGGGTCAGGCAAAGTCCAGAGGCAGTCCGAGGTCTGTAGCCAGTAAGCAGGAGGGTCCGAGGCGCCAAATCCGAATCACTGTAGAAGTATCGCAGGTCTGAGGTCCAGAAGCCGAGGTCAGGGAGTCCAGAAGTCCAAAGCCAAAGTCAGGGAGTCAGGAACCAAAGTCAAGCCGGAGTGGATGCTAGAATGTCAGGGAGATGACTAGTTGCTTCCACAAAGCTTCCTCCCAAAGCCCACAGCTATATAGCCCTCTGCTGGCTGTTGCCCGTTTGGGCTAATTGCTGGCTCAGGGAGGCAGCCAGGATCCTGTTACCACTCAAGCATCCTTGCTCTTAGAAGGGCCAGAATCCTCTCAGAACTCAGGGCTCAGGGAGCGTCTTGCTTGTGAGCGTGCCGCCCTCCTCCGATCCCTGAGGTCCTGCCGGAGGCGGTCACGCACACGAGCCACCCGAGAGGGCGAGGCAGGGGGGCTGGGATCTTCTCCAGCAGGAGGCAGGGGCACTGGTGCAGGTGGCAGGGGCACAGTTTCCTCATCAGACTCAACTTCCTCTGAAGGGTCCCCAGCACCCATGACACTATCCCCCCCCCCAGGGCCCCCCTCCGTCGAGGGACCTGGAAGGTCGGGGTGGTCGTTGTGGAACTGGTGCACCAAGTCCGGGGCATGAAGATTGTCCTCGGGCTCCCAAGACCGGTCTTCTGGGCCGTATCCCTCCCAGTCCACCAGGTACTGGAGGCCTCCACGATGGTACCGGGAGTCCAGGATCTGGCGCACCTCATATTCTTCCTCGTCATCCACCAACACTGGTGGTGGCGGTGGTGGGGAAGGAGTCCGAGCTGGGTCAGGGGGTGCAGCCGGAACAAGGAGGGAGCGATGAAACACGGGGTGAATGCGGAGGTGGGGTGGCAACTGGAGCCTGAAGGCGACGGGGTTTATTTGTTCAACGACGGGGTAGGGTCCAATGAACCGTGCATCCAGCTTGTGAGACCGACCAGGCCGGCGCAGGTAGCGAGTTGAGAGCCACACCTGATCCCCCGGCTGCACTGGAGGGCCTTCTTGCCTCTTTCGGTCCGCAGCCCGTTTATATGCCTCCTTGGCTTGCTGTAGCTGCTCTCGGAGCAAGTCTTGGCTGGCACGGAGTTCTTGCAGGTAGGCATCGACGGCGGGGACATTCGTGGGTGGTAGGATCGCTGGGAAGAACCGAGGGTGGTACCCGTAGGTTGCAGCAAACGGGGTCATTTGGGTGGATGAATGGACCGCGTTGTTGTATGCAAACTCCGCTAGGGGCAATAGAGTGGTCCAGTCATCCTGCTGGTAACAGGTGTAACAGCGGAGATATTGCTCTAGCGTGGCATTGGTGCGCTCTGTCTGGCCATCTGTCTGTGGGTGGTAGGCCGAGGACAGGTGCACTCGAGTACCCAGGCTGGAATGGAGGGCTTGCCAGAACCGAGAGGAGAACTGAGGGCCCCGATCGGAGATCAGATGGGCTGGGAGTCCATACAGACGAAAGATGTGTTGCAGGTAAAGCTGGGCCGTCTCCTGAGCTATGGGGAGTTTCGGGCACGGAACAAAGTGGGCCATCTTGGTAAATAGGTCGACGACCACCCAGATACAAGTCTGACCCTTGGAGCGTGGAAGTTCCGTGATGAAGTCCATCGAGATGGTATCCCAGGGTCCTGAAGATGTGGGCAAGGGCTGCAGCAACCCTGAGGGTTTGGCTGGGATGTCTTTGGCCCGTCGGCAGACGTCACAGGAGCTGACATAGCGGGCAACATCAGCGCGAACTCGTGGCCACCAGAATTCCCTTGTCAGCAAGTGGGTGGTCTTATGCTGTCCAAAGTGCCCGGCGGGTAACGAGTCGTGGGTCAGGCGTAGCACTTCTGCCCGCAAGGGCCCGGGCGGCACATAGAGGCGTTCACGGTGTAGCAAGAGGCCGCCTCGAGTCGTGAACTCCCCTGTTGGGTCATCTTGGAGAGCCTGGAGGTGTTGCTGGACCCAGGGATCATTGGCCTGGCTAGCCCGAATGTCCTCCACGAGTGCTGGTGAAGTGGAGGTGGCTGCAAATACTGAGGGCGGCAGGATTGGAGCAGCGGGCGCGGTCTCAGTTGAGGCCGGGGCGTATTCCGGTTTCCGGGAGAGCGCGTCTGCTTTCCGGTTCTGGGTATGGGGGATGTAGGAGATCCGGAAGTCGAAGCGAGAGAAGAATAGGGACCACCGGATCTGGCGCTGGTTGAGACGGCGGGTGGTCTGGAGGTGTTCCAAGTTCCGGTGATCGGTGAGCACTTGAACAGGGTGGCGAGCCCCTTCGAGGTAATGTCGCCAAACCTCAAACGCCGCCTTGATCGCGAGCAACTCCCTCTCCCAGATGGTATAGTTCCTCTCTGCAGCAGTGAGCTGCCGCGAGTAATAGGCGCAGGGGTGTAGTGGCTGGGACGGCTCCTCGCGCTGGGACAGCACTGCTCCCAGGGCCACGTTGGAGGCATCAGCTTCCACCGTAAAGGGAAGCTGGGGGTCGGGGTATCTCAGGAGTGGCCCGGTGGCAAAGCGAGTCTTCAGGGTGGAGAAGGCGTTATCGGCCTCTGGGGACCAGTGGAAGGGTTCTTTGGGGCGGAGTAGTTGAGTCAGGGGTGTGGTCAGGGATGCGTAGGCCGGGATGAATTGCCGATAGTAGTTGGCAAAACCGAGGAACCGCTGCAGGTCTTTGCGATTCTGAGGAGCCTGCCAGGTCAGGACCGCTTCTACTTTTTTCGGGTCCATGAGGATCCCCTGCGGTGACACGATGTGCCCAAGGAACTCGACGGAGCGCAGGTCGAAGTCGCACTTCTCCAGCTTGGCGTAGAGACCATGGGCTCGTAGGCGCTGCAGGACCTGGCGGACGTGCTCGGCGTGCTGGGCAGGATTGCGGGAGTAAATTAGGATGTCATCCAGGTATATGATCGCGAAGCGGTCGAGCAGGTCCCGGAATATGTCATTCATGAACCTCTGGAAGACAGCGGGGGCATTGGTCAGTCCGAAGGGCATTACCAGGTGCTCGTACTGCCCGTATCGGGTCCCAAACGCGGTCTTCCATTCGTCTCCGGGCCGTATGCGCACCAAATTGTACGCTCCACGGAGGTCCAGCTTGGTGTAGATTTGGGCCCCCTTTAGGCGATCCAAGAGTTCAGGGATCAGTGGTAGAGGGTACCGGTCGCGGATGGTGATCTTGTTCAGGGCCCGGTAGTCATTGCACAGCCGGAGCTCCCCACTTTTCTTCTTCACGAAGAGCACTGGAGCAGATAGGGGAGAGGTTGAGGGTCGGATGAATCCACGTTTCAGGTTCTTGTCCAGGAAGTCTCGCAGAGCTGCCAACTCCGGCTCCGACATTGGGTACAGACGCCCCACCGGGAGTGGTGCCCCAGGTACCAAATCAATGGCACAGTCGTAGGGCCGGTGAGGGGGAAGCTGATCAGCTCCTGTCTCTTCGAAGACATCAGCAAAGTCCACATACTTCTGAGGGAGCTGAGGACCACCACTCGGGATGCCAGCTGCTAGAGTGGTGGGAGGAGTCAGATGGGGGCATGGGTCTCGGAAGCGTAGTTCCTGCTGGGCCCAGTCCACGATGGGGTTGTGCAGCTTCAGCCAGGAAAGGCCTAGAATCAGCGGGAAGCGAGGCATGCGGGCGACATCAAACCGCAGCTGTTCTTGGTGCTGCTGGACGTGGAAGGTGATGGGACAGGTCTCCTGGGTGACGGGGCCAGAACGGAGGAGGCGCCCGTCAATAGCCTCCACCAGCGACGGAATCCCTTTTGTCTGCACAGGGATCTGGTGCTGCTTCACAAAGGCGGCATCTATAAAACAGTGGGCCGCTCCCGAGTCCAGCATGGCATACATGAACAGCCAGCGTTCGTCAGGCAGACGGAGTTTGACTGGTAGCAGGAATGGCCCTGGGGTATCAGCCCGCTGTTCGGAGGACCCAGCTAGTCGCCCCAGGCTGGGGGGTCCACTTACGCCTGGGGCTGCCCTTTTGGCGGCGGTGGCAGCGAAGGTCCAGGTATCCGATGCTTAGCAGGGCAGCCAGAGGCATAGTGGCCTGCCGTGCCGCAGTAGAGGCACAGATTCTGCGTGCGGCGTCTGGTCTTTTCCTCTGGGGTCAGATGGGGTCGAGCAGCTCCAAGCTGCATAGGCTCATCCTTGGTGCTGGTACTAGCTGGGGACGGGCGAGGAGCCAGGTAGCACGGCGCAGGGAACTGGCGCCCTCTGGTCTTGGCTTGGCGGCGACTTTCCAGGCGGCCATCGATGCGGAGGCAGAGGGTGATAAGTTCTTGGAGCGTGGGTGGCTGCTCCACCCTGGCCAGTTCATCCAGGACCTTCTCTGCCAACCCCTCAGTAAACTGGTCCATCTGGGCAGCCTCATTCCACGCCAAGTCCTGGGTCAGGAGCTTGAATTCAGTGGCATATTGAGCCACCGAGGAGTTGCCTTGTTTCAGTGCCCTGATCTTCCGGTTGGCTGTGGCTGCTTGGACTGGGTTTGAGAAAGCAGCAGACAGGTGGGCCTCAAACCCCTGGTAATCAGTCAGTAGGGGAGAGGATGCGACCAGTAAGGGTGTGGCCCATTTGGCCGCCTGCCCCTTTAACAGACTGATGACGAAACACACCTTGGTTTTGTCATTGAGGAAGTCCCGTGCTCTCAGTTCAAAGTACAGCCGACACTGTGCTAGGAAGGCAGGAAATTCTTCCACGGCACCCCCAAATCTGTCAGGTGGGGGAACTGGGCACTTGGCTGGAGCACTGGCCGCAGGTTGTTGCTGCAAGTGCACTACTGCCTGTGTTAGCTGCTGTACCTGGGCTTGGAGCGCAGCCAGTAGTTCTGTGGTTTCACTTGCTTCAGCATCCATCCTGTGGAGTGGGTGTTTGTCGGTGGAAGCAATCTGTCACGGCTGGGGCCGGGTCAGGCAAAGTCCAGAGGCAGTCCGAGGTCTGTAGCCAGTAAGCAGGAGGGTCCGAGGCGGCAAATCCGAATCACTGTAGAAGTATCGCAGGTCTGAGGTCCAGAAGCCGAGGTCAGGGAGTCCAGAAGTCAAAAGCCAAAGTCAGGGAGTCAGGAACCAAAGTCAAGCCGGAGTGGATGCTAGAATGTCAGGGAGATGACTAGTTGCTTCCACAAAGCTTCCTCCCAAAGCCCACAGCTATATAGCCCTCTGCTGGCTGTTGCCCGTTTGGGCTAATTGCTGGCTCAGGGAGGCAGCCAGGATCCTGTTACCACGCAAGCATCCTTGCTCTTAGAAGGGCCAGAATCCTCTCAGAACTCAGGGCTCAGGGAGCGTCTTGCTTGTGAGCGTGCCGCCCTCCTCCGATCCCTGAGGTCCTGCCGGAGGCGGTCACGCACACGAGCCACCCGAGAGGGCGAGGCAGGGGGGCTGGGATCTTCTCCAGCAGGAGGCAGGGGCACTGGTGCAGGTGGCAGGGGCACAGTTTCCTCATCAGACTCAACTTCCTCTGAAGGGTCCCCAGCACCCATGACACAGAACTGCACACAGTACTCCAAATGAGACCGCACCATCGATTTATACAAGGGCATTATGATACTGGCTGATTTGTTTTCAATTCCCTTCCTAATAATTCCCAGCATGGCGTTGGCCTTTTTTATTGCAAATGCACACTGTCTTGACATTTTCAGTGAGTTATCTACCACGACCCCAAGATCCCTCTCTTGGTCAGTCTCTGCCAGTTCACACCCTATCAACTTGTATTTGTAGCTGGGATTCTTGGCCCCAATGTGCATTACTTTGCACTTGGCCACATTGAACCGCATCTGCCACGTTGATGCCCACTCACCCAGCCTCAACAGATCCCTTTGGAGTTCCTCACAATCCTCTCTGGTTCTCACCACCCTGAACAATTTAGTGTCATCCACAAACTTGGCCACGTCACTGCTCACTCCCAACTCTAAATCATTTATGAACAAGTTAAAGAGCATGGGACCCAGTACCGAGCCCTGCGGCACCCCACTGCTTACAGTCCTCCACTGTGAAGACTGCCCATTTATACTCACTCTCTGCTTCCTATTACTCAGCCAGTTCTTGATCCACAAGAGGACCTGTCCTTTTACTCCATGACTCTCAAGCTTTCTAAGGAGCCTTTGATGAGGAACTTTATCAAAAGCTTTCTGGAAGTCAAGGTAAACAACATCTATTGGGTCTCCTTTGTCCACATGTTTGTTCACCCCCTCAAAGAAATGTAACAGGTTAGTGAGGCAAGATCTTCCCTTACAGAACCCATGCTGAGTCTTCCTCAATAACCCGTGTTCATCAATGTGCCTACTCATTCTGTCCTTGATAATGGTTTCTACCAACTTTCCCGATATTGAAGTCAGACTGACTGGCCTGTAATTTCCCGGATCTCCTCTGGAACCCTTTTTAAAGATGGGGGTGACATTTGCTACCTTCCTGTCCTCAGGAACGGAGGCAAATTTCAATGAAAAATTACAGATTTTTGTCAGAAGATCCACAAGTTCAACTTTGAGTTCTTTCAGAACTCTCGGATGTATGCCATCCAGGCCTGGTGACTTATTAGTTTTTAATTTTTCTATCAGTTGTAGGAGCTCCTCTTTTGTCACCTCAATCTGACTCAGATCTTTCAACACCCCTTCCAAAATTAGTCGTTCTGGGGAGGGCAAAAAGTTCTCATCTTCCACAGTGAAGACGAAGGCAAAAAATGCATTCAGCTTCTCAGCCATTTCCCTATCCTCCTTCAGTAATCCTTTTACCCCATGGTCATCCAAGGGCCCCACTGCCTCCCTGGCTGGTTTCCTACTTCTAATATATTTGAAGAAATTTTTATTGTTGGTCTTTATGTTTTTTGCAATATGTTCCTCGTAGTCCCTTTTTGCCTGCCTGATCACAGTCTTGCATTTGATTTGCCACAGCCTGTGTTCCCTTTTACTAATCTCACTTGCTGGTTTTTCACCGCTTAAAGGAGTCCTTCTTAGTTTTTACAGCTTCCATTACTTTGTTTGTTAACCATGCAGGCCTTTTCTTATGCCTGTTTTGTGCCTTTCCTAACTTGTGGTATGTATTTTATCTGAGCTTCTAGGATTATAGTTTTAAATAGTCTCCAAGCTTCCCCAAGGGTTTTGACCATATTTACCTTTCCTTTCAGTTTCTTCCTCACATGCCTCCTCATCTCAGAGAATTTACCCCTTTTAAAGTTAAACGTGGTTGTGGCGGTCTTTTTGGGCAATTCCCTATTTATACAAACGGTAAAATCAATAACATTATGGTCACTGCTCCCAAGTGGCGCAATCACTTTTACATCTCTCACCAAGTCTTGGGCATTACTTAGGACTCAATCCAGGATTGCCCCACCCCTGGTAGGTTCTGAGACTATCTGCTCCATACCACAGTCATTGAGAGCATCAAGAAACTCAATCTCTTTCTCTCGACCAGAACACATATTGACCCAATCAATCTGCGGTAGTTAAAATCACCTATTATGACACAGTTTTTACATTTAGCCGCCATCTTTAAGCCTTCCATCATATTATAATTGTCCTCTCTCTTTTGATTTGGTGGGCGATAACAAACTCCCATGGTTAAATTTCCTTTTGGGCCCTCGGTTTCAAAGCATTTCTAAAAGGGAATCTAATTTTCTGACCTCAGTCTTACTGGACTGTATATCCTCTCTGACATACAGAGCCATCCCACCTCCAACCCTTCCCTCCCTATCCTTCCGATATAACATATCCAGGAATCACCGTGTCCCACTGATTCTCCTCATTCCACCAAGTTTCTGAAATTCCCACAATGTCTGTGTTTTCTCCCAACACTAAACATTCCAATTCACCAATTTTACTTCGAACACTTCTAGCATTTGCATACAAACATCTATAATTTCCCAGGCAAGCTAGGCCCACCACCTTCCTCCTGCCACCTCGAGACTCTGGCAGACAGTCCATACTGTTTGTCACCTTCACAGCGGACAACTCTGATCCGTTACCCGGTAGAAAAATAGCAGCCAACCTTTCATCTCTTTGAGACGAATCCTCCCGAACCAGAGACATTTCATCTCCTGTCGGCTTTCCCCCAAGATTTAGTTTAAAAACTGCTCTGCCACCTTTTTGATTTTAAGCGCCAGCAGCCTGGTTCCATCCGGGGACAAGTGGAGACCGTCTCTTTTGTACAGCTCCTGCTTGTTCCAGAAAGCATCCCAGTGCCTAACAAACTTAAACCCTTCCTCCTTACACCATCGTCTCATCCACACATTGAGACTTCTAATTTGTGCCTGTCTCTCCTGCCCTACACGTGGAACAGGTAGCACTTCTGAGAAGGCTACCTTGGAGGTCCTGGCCTTAAGTCTCCCACCTAGTAGACTAAATTTTTCCTCCAGGACCTCACGACTGCATTTCCCCACATCGTTGGTGTCAACATGCACCATGACCACTGGCTCCTCCCCAGCACTGTCTATTAGGCAAGTCACCATATGGTCAGTACGCGGTTTCGCCACCCAGCTGTCTACTTGCCTAAGGATCGAATCACCAACTACCAACCCCCCCCCCCTGCCCAGGGATGGTTTATTGGGTGCGAAAGGATTCCCACTCACCAACCAAAGAAGAGGTCCCTTCTGAGGGCGCATTCCCCTTATTCTCAGCATGGTGCCCTGTTCCCTCTCGACCCTTATGCTCTCTGGCAGCAACAGGGCTGATACGTTCAGAGCGGGGCTCATCTAATACGCCCCCGAGAGTCTTCCCCAAGTGCCTAACTGACCGTCTCTGCTTCTCCAGGGCAGTCACCTCAGCCTCAAGGGTATGAACTCGTTCCCTGAGGACCAGGAGCTCCTTTCGTCGAGCATACACCCAAGACTTCTGTCCTTTGGACAGATAGTCATACATGTGACACTCAGTGCAAAACACTGGAAAGCCCCCACCCCCCTGCTGGCATTCTATCTTCACGATATATATATATATATATATATATATATATATATATATATATATATACACACCCACACACATACAGTCCTCTTTAAATGCTGTTTGTTTAAGTGTCTTCCCTTCTGGAGGATCAACTCACCTTAATGGGAGAACAAGGAAATCAGGGATCTGGTTCCTGGTCCTTACAGAGCCCCTATGCGACGAGCCACAGTCCAAGAGCCCTTTAGCTCTCTGGCAAGGCGCAGCTTAAAATGCAAACAGGGTGGAGCAGAGGCACTCCTAAGCAATCAGCAGCAATCACTCTCAATCACTTTCACCTTTAGCCCACTCAACCAAACAAACAGCAGTTCCCCAGCTATCACAACTCAGAATTTTAGGCAGTCCCACAAACCTCAGAATGAAGTCTTTCAAAACTCAGAAATTCTCAGCAACTTCTCCAGCTGTCTCAGCTATCAGAGCTGCTCTGCTCTGTTATTTCCTATGGAGACTGATTCCCATAGGGTATAATGGAGAATTGATCCACAGGTATCTCGGGCTCTGGGGGGCTGTCTTTTTGTGGTATAGGCACCAAATTAGCAGCATAGCATCTGATCCCCCTCCTCAAAACTCCGTCTAAGTTTCAAAAGGATTGGACCAGGGGGTCCAATTCTATGAGCCTCATAAGAAGGTGCCCCTATCCTTCATTATTTCCAATTGAGGGAAGGCATTTAAAAGGTGTGTGGTCCCTTTAAATGTGATGGCCACAACTCCCTTTGGAGTTCAGTTATTTTGTCACAACCTTGCTCTTGGCTCCACCCCCAATGTCTCCTGGCTCTACCCCCAGAGTCCCCAGATATTTCTTGAATTGGGCCTGGCAACCCTAAGGCATTTCAGTAACGTTTTGGAAACCCTTCATTTTCTAGCAGTCAAAATAACCTGGTTGATTTACCAGTTCCGTGTGGTGGATCTTTGGCATTTATGGTCCTACGATATCTATAAACTGAAGTACTTATGTCAGAACTATCCCAGATACTCTAAAATCAATTTATCCTTTAAGGCACCTTTGTATATATGTAGGATTCTGATTGTGCCATATCTTGAATTAGGCAGTTGAATGCTGTATTTCCAGTATTAAATACTATTGTTTCTACTTAGATGCCTAAGCTTCAAGACTCTCTTAGATCCCATTCAAGTGGCTCACCTCTGATTGACTAGACTTGCCCATAGTCCTACTACAGGCTGCTTTTTCCTTAAATAATCACATTTCCTGACCACAGACATTTTGGAGAAATTCTGTGCTTTTCAACAGGAGCCAAGAAAAAGAGGAAATCCCTCACTCTGTGGTTAACATAATGGATCAACCATTGCACACTTATGCTGGTCTTTACAAAGTAAAAATTCCAGTGAAAATTTTGTTTTTCACACAAAAACAATGGCAACAAAGTTTTACCTGGAAGGGGTTACAAAGAAAATTTGTTACCAATATCCATTTTGTGTGCTGTTTTTTACCTTGGCTATCTCTTGCACAGCAAGGGCTTTCAGTGAAAGGAAGCGGAGCTAATTCTGGGGTTTATTTTTAATGCAATGGCCAAACTATGCAAAATATGAAGCTGGAAACCTGCCCTGTTGTAAAAATCCTCACTTACATGAGAGCTATTGACTTTTCCCACCTGGCTTGCAGTCTTTTGGAGAGAAAAAAACATATGTACCCTCATTTGGAAACAAAGCCTTAATGAATACATCAGCATTATGTTTTTCCAAATGTAACAGTAGAGATAATGGCAGACTACTTAAGAGTATGTCACAATGTTTTGTTAGAGCAGATTTGCCTTTGGCAATGTTGCAAGGAAGAATGGGGACTTTAAGTTACCAGCCCTCTACAGACATCTGAAATATGAAACATGTACAGGGGTCTTTATATTAAATGAGTAAATTTTCTGTAAAGGAAGTTTTTTTTTTGTCTTGCATAAGGATTTTCTGCCTATTCTTTATTTGATTTTGATTTTCCTTTTTGATTCCTCTCCCCCTACTAGTGAACATGTAGAAAGCATTTTTTTCTCATCAGGACAATGAGGTAGCTGCATGACTTCTTATGCTGAAAAATTATATAAAATCCATAGCTAAACAAATGTGCAGGTAAAGAAAGTTTGTAGTTAGGTAACTTCAGTGTAGTTTTCTGGCATGGGGTGAAGTAAGAGCTTTTATCCTGAGATACCCTTTACACATTAAAACCCCCAGTAAATACATAAATATTTGAAGTGTAAGAACTTGTTTCATATATCTGTAGCCCACATGCTGTTATATAGTGAGATGATTTAGAATTTGTCATCTCAGCTGTTTTAACCTGAAAACACCACTTTCAATGCTGGACACTTAGCTCTCATGCAATTTCCGTGTGCCATATTCTTATATAAAATGTATGCATTTTTCAATGTTACTTGCACATCAATAAATTGCCATTGTACATTATCCCTGTAGCATATTTGTAAATAATGTACATCGTACATAGAAAACCTGTACAAACCACATATAAAAACTGTAAAACATATGTACAATACAAACCTAACAGTGAGAAATGGAGACACAGAACAACCAACAAAAATATAAAAGAATATACAAAGAAATAACATTGGGAATTCTCTCTTTCTCTCTCTTTCCATGCCAAATATTATTAACTGACTAATTATCAGCCATGATTTGGTTTTTAAAGAGCATTTTGTTGTTTTTTGTCAAGAGCTAATGTAATAGAAAAGAAAAGGTATAATGCATGGAAACAGTGTGGAAGGTAAGTAAGTAAGTAAATTTTTATTTATACCCCGCCCTCCCCGCCAAGGCAGGCTCAAGGCGGCTTACAGGACATGATACGGAATCATGATATCATAATAACAGATAAAATCAATAACAGTATAAGTACAAATATAAATTATTATAAAAAGTTAAAACAATACAGTGGTGCTATTTATCCGGCAGCATAATATTTATGCTGGTTACATCTTAAAGGCTTCTTGGAAGAGGGCAGTTTTGCAGGCCCTGTGGAACTGATTGAAGTCCCGCAGGGCCCGCACCTCCTCCGGTAGCTGATTCCACCATTGGGGGGCTTTTATAGAGAAGGCCAGCTCCCTGGTCATTTTAAGTTTGGCCTCCTTAGGCCCAGGGATTTCCAAAAGATTTTGTGAACTGGAGCGCAGTGCTCTCTGGGGAACATATGGAGAGAGGCGGTCCCTGAGGTAGGCAGGTCCTCGGCCATAGGGATAAGGAAGGGATAAGGAATGGAAGTAGGGAGAGACAGGAAGAGACATAGACTTAGAAAGGTCACCAGTGAGCCATCATTTTGTCATTACTTTCCTATTCATGACTTTGAGAAGGTGACAAGGCAAAAATGGAAGGCAGCCAAAAGCCTGAGGCTTTGGTATGGTACAATAAACAGATGGGAGTCTGGTACCTAGATCTTTCAAACTAGCTCTGAGAGCTCCTCTAGGTTTATAACCTACATTTGCACCTCATTGCTCCATCATTATGAAAAACTCATGTCTTGGGAGACTCTCTTTCTGTCCTGTCCAGTGATGTGATTGAAAAATCTACCTTGGGAACTGGCTCAGTTTACCACCAGAGATACTTCTCAGCCAGTTTTGGGTTTCTCAGACTTTCTAGATAGATATATTCCTAATGCAATCATGGCTGTTGTAAATAATGACCCAGTGCATGCACTTATATGAATACAAATGTGCCAGTGGAGAGATTTCAGGTTTGGAAATGGCAAGCCACATTTGAAACTCAATTATGGTATTCCCTGTGTGACAAACTCATTCAGTATATGTATACAACAGCATCTTTTAAAAGGGTGGTAAAGCAATATTGGCAGTGCTGAAGTGACTATATAATGGTGATAACAAGATTAAGGAACTGAAATGGAAATCTGTGGTACTCTGTTGTATATACTTCTATCTAGAAAAAAAAAAAGATGGGAATTGGGGGATAAGAGATAAAAAACTTCCCAGAATTTACCTAGTGTTGTAGGTGGGATTTTGAACTCTTTTCCTGATCCAAATTTGATTGCAATTATGATTGCAGTTAACTTATGTGAATAGCTAAATAGTCCTGCATAGAAACAATATGGTTCACTCTAGAACATAAGAACATAAGAGAAGCCATGTTGGATCAGGCCAATGGCCCATCCAGTCCAACACTCTGTATCACACAGTGGCCAAACATTTATATATATGTGTGGCTAATAGCCACTGATGGACCTCTGTTCCATATTTTTATCTAACCCCCTCTTGAAGCTGGCTATGCTTGTAGCCGCCACCACCTCCTGTGGCAGTGAATTCCACATGTTAATCACCCTTTGGGTGAAGAAGTACCTCCTTTTATCCGTTCTAAGCCGAATGCTCAGCAATTTCATTGAATGCCCACAAGTTCTTGTATTGTGAGAAAGGGAGAAAAGTACTTCTTCCTCTACTTTCTCCATCCCATGCATTATCTTGTAAACCTCTATCATGTCACCCTGCAGTCGACGTTTCTCCAAGCTAAAGAGCCCCAAGAGTTTTACCTTTCTTCATGGGGAAAGTGTTCCAAACATGTAATCATTCTAATTGCCCTTTTCTGCACTTTTTCCAATGCTATAATATTCTTTTTGAGGTGCGGTGACTAGAATTGCACATAGTATTCCAAATGAGACCGCACCATCAATTTATACAGGGGCATTATGATACTGGCTGATTTGTTTTCAATTCCCTTCCTAATAATTGCCAGCATGGCGTTGGCCTTTTTTATTGCAATCACACACTGTCTTGACATTTTCAGTGAGTTATCTACCACGACCCCAAGATCCCTCTCTTGGTCAGTCTCTGCCAGTTCACACCCCATCAAATTGTATTTGTAGCTGGGATTCTTGGCCCCAATGTGCATTACTTTGCACTTGGCCACATTGAACCTCATCTGCCACGTTGACGCCCTCTCACCCAGCCTCAACAAATCCCTTTGGAGTTCCTCACATTCCTCTCTGGTTCTCACCTCCCTGAACAATTTAGTGTCATCTGCAAACTTGGCCACTTCACTGCTTACTCTCAACTCCAAATCATTTATGAACAAGTTAAAGAGCATGGGACCTAGTACTGAGCCCTGCGGCACTCCACTGCTTACCGTTCTCCACTGCGAAGACTGCCCATTTATACTCACTCTCTGCTTCCTATTACTCAGCCAGTTTTTGATCCACAAGAGGACCTGCCCTTTTACTCCACGACTCTCGAGCTTACTAAGGAGCCTTTGATGAGGAACTTTATCAAAAGCTTTCTGGAAGTCAAGGTAAACAATATCTATTGGGTCTCTTTTGTCCACATGTTTGTTCACCCCCTCAAAGAAATGTAACAGGTTAGTGAAGCAAGATCTTCCCTTACAGAACCCATGCTGAGTCTTCCTCAATAACTCGTGTTTATCAATGTGCCTACTCATTCTGTCCTTGATAATGGTTTCTACCAACTTTCCCGGTATTGAAGTCAGACTGACTGGCCTGTAGTTTCCTGGATCTCCTCTGGAACTCTTTTTAAAGATGGGGGTGACATTTGCTACCTTCCAGTCCTCAGGAACAAAGGCAGATTTCAATGAAAGATTTCAAATTTTTGTCAGAAGATCCACAAGTTCAACTTTGAGTTCTTTCAAAACTCTTGGATGTATGCCATCCGGACCTGGTGACTTATTAGTTTTTAAATAAACCTTTAATAAAGGCAGACCACTGGGCTTTTATGGTTCATAGTTTTGTTTTTTGGTTCAGATTTTGTTTTTTGGTCTCAAATATATTACTGTCAAAGAATTAAAGCATCATTTTATAACAGTATTTGAGTATAGTATGCATCAACCATAAGGAGAGCACTAAAAAAATGTTATTCTTAAATTAAATTGATATTTTGAAAGGTTAACATGAAAATGCCTTTGCTGTCTGTGATCAATAAAAAGTATTTCAAATAATTAAAACCTGTTAGCAATTCTTTGCTGGTGTATATTAGGAAAAACATAGAACTAAGTAACCAGAGACACACAGAATACATATAGATAAAACAGGGCTGTTGCAGGGGCACTTATTATTTACTGGTCGAGTCTGGGTGTTTGTAAACTGTCTGGATCAGGTTGTAAATGAGCTCTGCAAAATACTGTTCAATACAATACAGATTTTTCACACAAAAACAAAAATACTTTAAATACATGTAGTTTTGTTATGAGGAAGAATTTAATCGTGTGCTGCGTTCATATAGTTTTCCCTTCTGATCTTCTATTTTGTGAATTCACTGATCACCTTTGTAAATTGTAAACCAATTTTCTAAAAACTGGATTGGTTAAAAATATGAAACACTCCCCCATAGTTATGAAATAGCACATGTGCTTGAGTCCAGCAGTCCAGTAGTAAAAGTATATGCACTAGGACTCAAACCTGTCTATAAGCTACACCTGTGGTTTGGGGTAATGATATCTTTTACTTTGTTTCCTTCCTAAAGTAAGAAGATGTATGTGCCCTCTCTTGGTGGTTACCAGTAGTAAGGAATATTGATACACATGCTTAGATACATTTTCTTCTTCATACATTAATGTGTGCCACATCTCCTAATATCTAGAAGAAGAAGAAGAAGAATTGCAGATTTATACCCCGCCCTTCTCTCTGAATCAGAGACTCAGAGTGACACCTCCATGCTCCCCAAGCAGTACCATAAAAATCTCA
The DNA here is from genome assembly GCF_032191835.1 of Heteronotia binoei. Classification (NCBI taxonomy): domain Eukaryota; kingdom Metazoa; phylum Chordata; class Lepidosauria; order Squamata; family Gekkonidae; genus Heteronotia; species Heteronotia binoei. Next base: position 112,199,962 of record NC_083226.1, on the reverse strand, counting down.
GGGTACTCTGCCAACCATAAAGACATGTAGCTTTTCTGAATTGATTCCACCCTCTCTATAAGCAATCATTATATCTAGATTTTTCATCTAGAAATGTATTTTGTCCTTTATGCAACCCATATATTTTCCTTTAAAATGGCAAAGTGTTACATTGGGCCTCAAGGAAAATTGGCTGGAACTTGTTTCTGGGCTTCACTGTGAAATTCTACTCCTCTGCCTGGGAAGGAGGCTAAAATTCTGCAATTCAGGGCAAGCCCTGAGTTTTGGAAACTCAGGTCTTATTGGGGACTACTTTATATAAAGTGCATTTTTTAACCATGCCTCTGGTATGATGCCTCCCCAGATGATAGCAGTGCTAGGGGCATTCCCATTTATTTCAACATGATTTGCACAGAAGAAGCTCCAAAATGTGTCATACTTGCTCCTTGTGTTTCATATAATGCTTTATGCTGATCTCCCAGAGGCAGATAAGTAGTAATAGCAGAAGTATTCATCTCTCATCCTTTTCAGCTTGAACTTTTTCCTACTGCCATGTGTGCTTAAAACAAACAAAAAAGACAATGGGGAAAGGGGGAGGGAAGAGGAAATAAAACAGTCAATGTGCTCTTGAACATGGACATCAAACAGCTGCATTTTAAAAAGTGCCATTCCACTGTGCTGGTGTAACTATACATTCTCTCCATTATTAGCACAAATACAATCTGATTAGTATTTTTTTTAATAAGCTAGTCTTGTCTCTTTATTACAAACATCACCTTCAGATGCAGGGCTGTTGCAGCCATTAAATCAAGAATATTTAGCTATTATTTGTAATAAATGTCAGCATGGCTGAGCTGAAGCCAGGAGGAAATGTTCAGGGCAGAAAGCACACTGACATTCATTCATGCAAATGGGTACCACTAGAAGAATTAATCATAAAGAGAGAGAGAGAGCAGTGCATACAATGCATGTGTATTGCTGTTTTAGCCAATTCCGATTCATCATGACAACAAGATTTATAACGGCCAAGCAATCTAACAGCAAACAGCCATCTGTACAATACAGTGAAATTGAAATAGATTTAAATGCATCATGTTGACAGCTTGATCCACCAAAGGAATCCATGCTAGTTTGATGAGTAAGTGTGCACGTATGTGTATACTATACAGTATGATTATTCCTCTGCAATGCTCTTGCAGGTAATATCCTTAGATATTGATAGAGTTGGTATAAAAAGTATCCTGTGGATCAGTTTATAGATATTTGTGCCAAAGTCAGAAATGCCTATGCCATAGTGCAAGTTCTTGTTGACCTTTAAAGGCTTTTCTGTATTGCTCGCATCCAGGACTTCTTTTTGTAGCAGGAACTCCTTTGCATATTAGACCACACACACCTGATGTAGCCAATCCTCCAAGAGCTTACAGGGCTCTTCTTACAGGGCCTACTGTAAGCACCAGGAGGATTGGCTACATCAGGGGTATGTGGCCTAATATGCAAAGAAGTTCCTGCTACAAAAAAAGCCCTGCTTGCATCTGTCATGGGTGCTGGGGACCCTGCAGAGGAAGTTGAGTCTGACGAGGAAACTGTGCCCCTGCCACCTGCACCAGTGCCCCTGCCTCCTGCTGGAGAAGATCCCAGCCCCCCTGCCTCGCCCTCTCGGGTGGCTCGTGTGCGTGACCGCCTCCGGCAGGACCTCAGGGATCGGAGGAGGGCGGCACGCTCACAAGCAAGACGCTCCCTGAGCCCTGAGTTCTGAGAGGATTCTGGCCCTCCTAAGAGCAAGGATGCTTGAGTTATGACAGGATCCTGGCTGCCTCCCTGAGCCAGCAATTAGCCCAAACGGGCAACAGCCAGCAGAGGGCTATATAGCTGTGGGCTTTGGGAGGAGGCTTTGTGGAAGCAACTAGTCATCTCCCTGACATCCTAGCATCCACTCCGGCTTGACTTTGGTTCCTGACTCCCTGACTTTGGCTTTTGACTTCTGGACTCCCTGACCTCGGCTTCTGGACCTCGGACCTGCGATACTTGTACACTGATTTGGATTTGGCGCCTCAGACCCTCCTGCTTACTGGCTACAGACCTCGGACTGCCTCTGGACTTTGCCTGACCCGGCCCCAGCCGTGACAGATTGCTTCCACCAGACAAACACCCACTCCACAGGATGGATGCTGAAGCAAGTGAAACCACAGAACTACTGGCTGCGCTCCAAGCCCAGGTACAGCAGCTAACACAGGCAGTAGTGCACTTGCAGCAACAACCTGCGGCCAGTGCTCCAGCCAAGTGCCCAGTTTCCCCACCTGACAGATTTGGGGGTGCCGTGGAAGAATTTCCTGCCTTCCTAGCACAGTGTCGGCTGTACTTTGAACTAAGAGCACGGGACTTCCTCAATGACAAGACAAAGGTGTGTTTCATCATCAGTCTGTTAAAGGGGCAGGCGGCCAAATGGGCCACACCCTTGCTGGTCGCATCCTCTCCCCTACTAACTAATTACCAAGGGTTTGAGGCCCACCTGTCTGCTGCTTTCTCTAGCCCAGTCCAAGCAGCCACAGCCAACCGGAAGATCAGGGCACTGAAACAAGGCAAATCCTCGGTGGCTCAGTATGCCACCGAATTCAAGCTCCTGGCCCAAGACTTGGCGTGGAATGAGGCGGCCCAGATGGACCAGTTTACCGAGGGGTTGGCAGAGGAGGTCCTGGATGAACTGGCCAGGGTGGAGCCACCACCCACGCTTCAACAACTTATCACCCTCTGCCTCCGCATCGATGGCCGCCTGGAAAGTCGCCGCCAAGCCAAGACCAGAGGGCGCCAGCTCCCTGCGCCGTGCCACTTGGCTCCTCGCCCATCCTCAGCTCGTACCAGCGCCGAGGACGAGCCTATGCGGCTTGGAGCTGCTCGACCCTGCCTGACCCCAGAGGAAAAGGCCAGACGCCGCACACAGAATCTGTGCCTCTACTGCGGCACGGCAGGCCACTATGCCTCTGGCTGCCCTGCTAAGCATCAGATACCCGGGCCTTCACCGCCACCGCCGCCAAAAGGGCAGCCCCAGGCGTAAGTGGACCCCCCAGCCTGGGGCAACTAGCTGGGTCCTCCGAACAGCGGGCTGATACCCCGGGCCCGTTCCTGCTACCAGTCAAACTCCGTCTGCCTGACGAACGCTGGCTGTTCGTGTATGCCATGCTGGACTCGGGAGCAGCCCACTGTTTTATAGATGCCGCCTTTGTAAAACAGCACCAGATCCCGGTGCAGACAAAAGAGACTCCGTCGCTGGTGGAGGCTATTGATGGGCGCCTCCTCCGTTCTGGGCCTGTCACCCAGGAGACCTGTCCCATCACCTTCCACGTCCAGCAGCACCAAGAACAGCTGCAGTTTAATGTCGCCCGCATGCCTCGCTTCCCACTGATTCTGGGCCTTTCCTGGCTGAAGCTGCACAACCCCATCGTGGACTGGGCCCAGCAGGAACTACGTTTCCAAGACCCATGCCCCCATCTGACTCCTCCCACCACTCTGGCAGCTGGCATCCCGAGTGGTGGTCCTCAGCTCCCTCAGAAGTATGCGGATTTCGCCGATGTCTTCGAAGAGACGGGAGCGGATCAGCTTCCCCCTCACCGGCCCTATGACTGTGCCATTGACTTGGTACCTGGGGCACCACTCCCGGTGGGGCGTCTGTACCCAATGTCGGAGCCTGAGTTGGCCGCTCTGCGAGACTTCCTAGATAAGAACCTGAAACGCGGCTTCATCCGACCCTCAACCTCTCCCCTGTCTGCTCCAGTCCTCTTCGTGAAGAAGAAAAGTGGGGAGCTCCGGCTGTGCAATGATTACCGGGCCCTGAACAAGATCACCATCCGCGACCGGTACCCTCTACCACTGATCCCTGAACTCTTGGATCGCTTAAAGGGGGCCCAAATCTATACCAAGCTGGACCTCCGTGGAGCGTACAATTTGGTGCGCATACGACCTGGAGACGAATGGAAGACCGCATTTGGGACCCGGTACGGGCAGTACGAGCACCTGGTGATGCCCTTCGGATTGACCAACGCCCCCGCTGTCTTCCAGAGGTTCATGAACGACATATTCCGGGACCTGCTCGACCGCTTCGCAATCATATATCTAGATGACATCCTAATTTACTCCCGCAATCCTGCCCAGCACGCCGAGCACGTCCGCCAGGTCCTGCAGCGCCTACGAACCCATGGCCTCTACGCCAAGCTGGAGAAGTGCGACTTCGATCTGCGCTCTGTCGAGTTCCTCGGTCACATTGTGTCCCCGCAAGGGATCCTCATGGACCCGAAAAAAGTAGAAGCGGTCCTGACCTGGCAGGCTCCTCAGAATCGCAAAGACCTGCAGCGATTCCTTGGTTTTGCCAACTACTATCGGCAATTCATCCCGGCCTATGCCTCCCTGACAACACCCCTGACTCAACTACTCCGCCCCAAAGAACCCTTCTGCTGGTCCCCAGAGGCCGATAACGCCTTCTCCACCCTGAAGACCCGTTTTGCCACCGGGCCACTCCTGAGATACCCTGACCCCCAGCTTCCCTTTACGGTGGAAGCTGATGCCTCCAACGTGGCCCTGGGAGCAGTGCTGTCCCAGCGCGAGGAGCCGTCTCAGCCACTCCAGCCCTGCGCCTATTACTCGCGCCAGCTCACGGCTGCGGAAAGGAACTATACCATCTGGGAGAGGGAGTTGCTCGCGATCAAGGCGGCTTTTGAGGTTTGGAGGCACTACCTCGAAGGGGCTCGCCACCCTGTTCAAGTGCTCACTGACCACCGGAACCTAGAGCACCTCCAGACCACCCGCCGTCTCAACCAGCGCCAGATCCGGTGGTCCCTATTCTTCTCTCGCTTTGACTTCCGGATCTCCTACATCCCCCATACCCAGAACCGGAAAGCAGACGCGCTGTCCCGGAAACCGGAATACGCCCCTGCTTCAACTGAGGCCGCGCCCGCTGCTCCCATCCTGCCGCCCTCAGTATTTGCAGCCACCTCCACTTCACCCACACTCGTGGAGGACATTCGTGCTAGCCAGGCCAACGATCCCTGGGTCCAGCAACACCTCCAGGCACTCCAAGACGACTCAGCAGGCGAGTTCACGACTCGAGGCGGTCTCTTGCTACACCGCGAACGCCTCTATGTGCCGCCCGGGCCCTTGCGGGCAGAAGTGCTACGCCTGACTCATGACTCGTTACCCGCCGGGCACTTTGGACAGCATAAGACCACCCACTTGCTGACGCGAGAATTCTGGTGGCCACGAGTGCGCTCCGATGTTGCCCGCTATGTCAGCTCCTGTGATGTCTGTCGGCGGGCCAAAGACGTCCCGGCCAAACCCTCGGGGTTGTTACAGCCCTTGCCCGCACCCTCAGGACCCTGGGACACCATCTCGATGGACTTAATTACAGAACTCCCACAATCCAAAGGTCAGACTTGCATCTTGGTGGTCGTCGACCTATTTACCAAGATGGCCCACTTCATTCCGTGTCCGAAACTTCCCACAGCTCAGGAGACAGCCCAGCTCTACCTGCAACACATCTTTCGTCTGCACGGACTCCCAGCCCACCTGATCTCAGACCGGGGCCCCCAGTTCTCCTCTCGGTTCTGGCAAGCCCTCCATTCCAGCCTGGGTACTCGAGTGCACCTGTCCTCAGCCTACCACCCACAGACTGATGGTCAGACAGAGCGCACCAATGCCACGCTAGAGCAATATCTCCGCTGTTACACCTGCTACCAGCAGGACGACTGGACCAGTCTGTTGCCTCTAGCGGAGTTTGCATACAACAACGCGGTCCACTCGTCCACCCAAATGACCCCGTTTGCTGCAACCTACGGGTACTACCCTCGGTTCTTCCCGGCGATCCGGCCACCCACGAATGTCCCCGCCGTCGAGGCCTACCTGCAAGAACTCTGCGCCAGCCAAGACTTGCTCCGGGAGCAGCTACAGCGGGCCAAGGAAGCCTATAAACTGGCTGCGGACCGGAAGAGGCAGGAAGGCCCCCCAATCCAGCCAGGGGATCAGGTGTGGCTCTCAACTCGCTACCTGCGCCGGCCTGGTCGGTCTCACAAGCTAGATGCGCGGTTCATTGGACCCTACCCCGTCACGGACCAAATAAACCCCGTCGCCTTCAGGCTCCAGTTGCCACCCCACCTCCACATTCACCCTGTGTTCCATCGCTCCCTCCTTGTTCCAGCTGCACCCCCTGACCCAGCTCCTTGCCCACTGCCGCCACCACCGGTGTTGGTGGATGACGAGGAAGAATATGAGGTGCGCCAGATCCTGGACTCCCGGTACCATCGTGGAGGCCTCCAATACCTGGTGGACTGGGAGGGATATGGCCCAGAAGACCGGTCTTGGGAGCCCGAGGACAATCTTCATGCCCCGGACTTGGTGCACCGGTTCCACAATGACCACCCCGACCTTCCAGGTCCCTCGACGGAGGGGGGCCCTGGGGGGGGGATAGTGTCATGGGTGCTGGGGACCCTGCAGAGGAAGTTGAGTCTGACGAGGAAACTGTGCCCCTGCCACCTGCACCAGTGCCCCTGCCTCCTGCTGGAGAAGATCCCAGCCCCCCTGCCTCGCCCTCTCGGGTGGCTCGTGTGCGTGACCGCCTCCGGCAGGACCTCAGGGATCGGAGGAAGGCGGCACGCTCACAAGCAAGACGCTCCCTGAGCCCTGAGTTCTGAGAGGATTCTGGCCCTCCTAAGAGCAAAGGATGCTTGAGTTATGACAGGATCCTGGCTGCCTCCCTGAGCCAGCAATTAGCCCAAACGGGCAACAGCCAGCAGAGGGCTATATAGCTGTGGGCTTTGGGAGGAGGCTTTGTGGAAGCAACTAGTCATCTCCCTGACATCCTAGCATCCACTCCGGCTTGACTTTGGTTCCTGACTCCCTGACTTTGGCTTTTGACTTCTGGACTCCCTGACCTCGGCTTCTGGACCTCGGACCTGCGATACTTGTACACTGATTTGGATTTGGCGCCTCAGACCCTCCTGCTTACTGGCTACAGACCTCGGACTGCCTCTGGACTTTGCCTGACCCGGCCCCAGCCGTGACAGCATCCAATCTATCTACTAAGTAGACTACCACCTGTTAGGGATGAGCAGAACTACCCAGTTTTGCTTCAATGAATTTTTGTGGAGACTAGGAATGAAATCATTCAACTCTGCCTAGACTTGGGAGAGGATTGTGAAAAGCTGAAATGACTTCTGGAGGCAAATACATAAAGACCTAGCATGACAAAGTCCTGCTGCCGGGGCCGACCCTGCCACTAGGCAAACTAGGCAGTTGCCTAGGGCACTGGGAGGTAGAGGGCATTGAATTGGGCTCCTCCCCTCCCTCCCTCGGCAAACATCAAGTTTGCCTCCTCCCGCCCTTCCCTCCCTGGTCAAGTTTAGTGCCGGGGAACTGCCGCTCAAGTGCCACACTCCCAGGTGGGCCATCTAAAACCAGCCCCCCACTGCCGCCCATGCTGCTGAGGTTCAATGTGGCCAAGTGCGAAGTAATGCACATTGGGGCCAAGAATCTCAGCTACAAATACAAGTTGATGGGGTGTGAACTGGCAGAGACTGACAAAGAGAGAGATCTTGGGCTTGTGGTAGATAACTCACTAAAAATGTCAAGACAGTGTGCAATTGCAATAAAAAAGGCCAACACCATGCTGAGAATTATTAGGAAGGGAATTGAAAACAAATCAGCCAGTATCATAATGCCCCTGTATAAATCGATGGTGCGGTCTCATTTGGAATACTGTGTTCAATTCTGGTCACTGCACCTCAAAAAGGATATTATAGCATTGAGAAAAGTCCAGAAAAGGGCAACTAGGTTTGGAACACTTTCCCTATGAAGAAAGGTTAAAATGCTTGAGGCTCTGTAACTTGGAGAAACGTCAGCTACTGGGTGATATGATAGAGGTTTACAAGATTATGCATGGGATGGAGAAAGTAGAGAAAGAAGTCCTTTTCTCCCTTTCTCACAATACAGGAACTCATGGGCATTCAATGAAATTGCTGAGCAGTCAGGATAAAATGGATAAAACGGATATATACATATTGGCCACTGTGTGACACAGAGTGTTGGATTGGATGAGCCATTGGTCTGATCCAACATGGCTTCTCTTATGTTCTTATGTTCTCCGGCACTGAACTTTACCAGGGAGGGAAGGGCAGGAAGAGGAGGCATGGCTGTGGGGGAGGAAGCCAGGGGGAGGCGGGGTGCGGCAGCCCCGCTGAAGGGGGGGGCTGCTGCGAGGGGGGCCCTGGGAGTTTGCCTACGATGCCATTCACCCGTGGGCCACCCCTACTGCTGCTCATATTCCAAGGTTTCTGATCCAACAAGGAGGAAATACATTTCTCAACCCATGATGAAAGCCCCTTGATTCGCATAGGTGAGATACAAATACTGCCATTTTGCTGAACTGGAGATTCACAGAGTGTTGGATTGGATGAGCCATTGGTCTGATCCAACATGGCTTCTCTTATGTTCTTATGTTCTCCGGCACTGAACTTTACCAGGGAGGGAAGGGCAGGAAGAGGAGGCATGGCTGTGGGGGAGGAAGCCAGGGGGAGGCGGGGTGCGGCAGCCCCGCTGAAGGGGGGGGCTGCTGCGAGGGGGGCCCTGGGAGTTTGCCTACGATGCCATTCACCCGTGGGCCACCCCTACTGCTGCTCATATTCCAAGGTTTCTGATCCAACAAGGAGGAAATACATTTCTCAACCCATGATGAAAGCCCCTTGATTCGCATAGGTGAGATACAAATACTGCCATTTTGCTGAACTGGAGATTCCAGGATGTGAGGCAGGGATCTTGTGCTGTCTCATGATGCTGTGGTACACCTATGCGTGCAAGGAAATTGTATAAGAACCAGAGGTAACTTTGGCATGACTCTGAATCTGCTGGGAACTAACAAGTCCTGGGCCCATGTCAGAAATGCTTTCACAAGATGTGGTTTCTGGTCCAGGATGGAAATCTGTTCCATCCCTATCATACATATGTCTTGGAACCCCACCCCCAGGCAACAGCCAGCCCCAGCCACTGCCTGGTAGGGAGTCCCTTCCAAGCTAGGCTCCTGTGCTCCAAGGCCCCTGGCAAGCCACAGGAGTCCAGCCTGGGTCAGTAGTACTGCCACCACCCCAGCTATACACCCTAGACAGGAGGTTGCGGAATTCTCCAGCCCTTACCGGGAGACTAACAAGAACCCTGCAAGATAGACCTGCAGGACAAACCGAAATATTTACTTTAGTACTCAGCCCACAGTCCAGACACTAGATTAGGCTTTGAGACTTGATAGCAAAAGACTCCACAACATTTAACTAAATAAGAATTATTTTTATTGTGTGCTGATTATAAAAAAGTAGTTGTAGGAAGGACTGAAAATAACAAACCATAGGCTTCACTAGGTAGCTTACACAGTTGCTATCGTTACCCATAACACAGTCAGCAGGTATAAGGAGGGAACAGACAATTCTTAGCATCCAGCCAGGCTTAGCAAAGTCACACAGGAAGACAAAGCAAAAAGTCCATGTAGCTCAGATGATCAGCATGACAACATGCAGATAAGTGCAGGGAAGTCTGAATGGAGTCAGACTCCAAGATGGCTTCAAGCAGCTAATGTTTATGCTTGGTCTCAATCTGTTGCTGGACCCCCAATCACCAATCAGGACTGAGAGCAATGAGGGCACTCTCCAAACTAATTGCTAAATAAGGGATGATTTAGGATAGCCTTAATTCTCTCTCTCTCACACACAGCTGTATTGAATGCTTTTTAATTAGGGAGGCAACTCTGCCTGGTACAAGCTTCAGCTGAACCCTTTTTCCCAAGGCCACATATCTCTGCTAACACAAATGCTTAGTCTCCAGGCTAGAGGGCCGATTTACAACTTAGAATAACAGACCTCTTGACCAGGATTTTAGAAACACACAGACCAAGGTGTAATGTATGGCGTTCGCAGAACGCAACCATTTCATAATAATGCAACAGCAAAATAGCGTTAGTCCGCCAAGCAGCGGAGGCAACGGAGAACATCCAGGTGCCTCCGCGCGGGGCGCTGCCGCCCGCCAATCACAGCTAGTGGCGGGAAATATGGCTGGCCTACATTGGACTGGCCAGCAGGAAGAATAGTGCCGGTGCTGTATATATGCGGGCCCGGCCCGCGTGTACTCTCTCTTCCATCTTGTTTTGTACCATGTAATAAACTACGTTGCCCCACACTCGTCTCCGCGACTGGTACATTACAGTGGCGACGAGGATGGGATTCTAGCCTCATCGGCTACTACGGAGATCTAGGGCAACCACGGGTCACGACCGCCGCCGCCGCCATGGCAACCCAGCGCGGAACCACCGGCTACATCGAGACCTTCGACCCCGCAAATCCAGAGGGCTGGGAGTCCTACGCGGAACGGGTTGAGTTCTACCTTAGGGCCAACCAGATCACTGACGCTAGCATGAAGAGGGACGTTCTCCTGAGCGTCTGCGGCCCGGCCACGTTCGAGATCGCCAAGGGTCTCTCGGCTCCCGACCGCCTAACGGAGAAGTCCTACGAGGACATCATCAGGCTCCTCACCGGCCATTTCTCGCCCCAGCCTTCATGGGTGGCCCGCAGGTTCCTGTTCCACAGAAGGGACCAGGCTGCAGGGGAATCGGCTGCTGACTACTTGGCGGCCCTCCGCAAAATCGCCGGGAACTGCAACTTCCCCCAGCTGGAAGACACCCTGGCCGACCGATTCACGTGGGGCCTCCGCGACGAGAGGCTCCAGCAGAAGCTCTTCGCCAAAGAAGAGCTCACCCTCCAGAGCGCCTTCAGCGAGGCTGTAGCGTTCGAGAGGACCACCCGGACCTTCCCCAGGGCCAAGACCAAGACTGCCCACCACGAGGAGCTGGAACCCGAGCACCAGGAGGAGGGAGAAGCATTCCAGATGCGCCGCTCCACAGGACCAACCGTCCGAACTCCACAGCGCCCCCGAGCCAGCGAACGGCCGAATCAACGCACCAATGAAAGGACCAAATGCGCCAGCTGCGGCGACCCCCACGACCGATGGGACCGCCAGTACCGGACCTGGGACTGCAGGAGCTGTGGGAAGACCGGCCACATAGCGCGGGCTTGCCGAGCCAAGTCCTACCGCCCGCGGCCAACCGCGCACCACGAGGCTGCTGCCGAGTCCCACTCCACGGCCTTCACCACACTCCAGGTACTGAACTTGCCCCTTACCACCCCCAACAAGATCAAGATGGCGGTCCTCATAGAAGGAGCCCCCTGCCTCATGGAAGTGGACTCAGGCTCCTCCATCAAGGACTTATGCTAGTGATTTTGGAGGACTAAAATCACTACAACATATTGTCTCCATGCAATCTTGAAGATTGACCACTATCACTAAATTAGTGGTATCACTGCTCTTTTTGTGTAACATCCACTAAGAACACTAATTATTTGGTATCCTGCCTCTTGTAGTCATGAAGACTTTTGAAGCAGCCAACATTAGGTAGGCAGAGGTCTTCAAAAGCAATCTAGAAGGAGCTCCTTGTCCCCCTTCATCACCTTTTGCAACCTTGAAGAGCTCCATGTCTTTCTTCATCACCTTTTGCCTGGGATCAAGCTGACCTATGTGCTTAGATTCAGTTCAGGCTTTCTATGGAACATGAAAATAGGCCATGGTCTGTTGAAACCAGAGAGACGGAAAACCTTATTCTCATGTTAAGAGAGATTTTAATACTTTGGAAACCTATACAACTGAATCATTTAAATCTTCAGGCCAGTCAGTCTGACTTCAATACCGGGAAAGTTGGTAGAAACCATTATCAACGACAGAATGAGTAGGCACATTGATGAACACGGGTTATTGAGGAAGACTCAGCATGGGTTCTGCAAGGGAAGATCTTGCCTCACTAACCTGTTACATTTCTTTGAGGGGGTGAACAAACATGTGGACAAAGGAGACCCGATAGATGTTGTTTACCTTGACTTCCAGAAAGCTTTTGATAAAGTTCCTCATCAAAGGCTCCTTAGAAAGTCATGGAGTAAAAGGACAGGTCCTCTTGTGGATCAAAAACTGGCTGAGTAATAGGAAGCAGAGAGTGAGTATAAATGGGCAGTCTTCGCAGTGGAGGACGGTAAGCAGTGGGGTGCCGCAGGGCTCGGTACTGGGTCCCATCCTCTTTAACTTGTTCATAAATGATTTAGAGTTGGGAGTGAGCAGTGAAGTGGCCAAATTTGCGGATGACACTAAATTGTTCAGGGTGGTGAGAACCAGAGAGGATTGTGAGGAACTCCAAAGGGATCTGTTGAGGCTGGGTGAGTGGGCGTCAACGTGGCAGATGCGGTTCAATGTGGCCAAGTGCAAAGTAATGCACATTGGAGCCAAGAATCCCAGCTACAAATACAAGTTGATGGGGTGTGAACTGGCAGAGACAGACCAAGAGAGAGATCTTGGGGTCATGGTAGATAATTCACTGAAAATGTCAAGACAGTGTGCGTTTGCAATAAAAAAGGCCAACGCCATGCTGGGAATTATTAGGAAGGGAATTGAAAACAAATCAGCCAGTATCATAATGCCTCTGTATAAATCGATGGTGCGGTCTCATTTGGAGTACTGTGTGCAGTTCTGGTCGCCGCACCTCAAAAAGGATATTATAGCATTGGAGAAAGTTCAGAAAAGGGCAACTAAAATGATTAAAGGGCTGGAACACCTTCCCTATGAAGAAAGGTTGAAACGCTTAGGGCTCTTTAGCTTGGAGAAACGTCGACTGAGGGGTGACATGATAGAAGTTTACAAGATAATGCATGGGATGGAGAAAGTAGAGAAAGAAGTACTTTTCTCCCTTTCTCACAATACAAGAACTCGTGGGCATTCGATGAAATTGCTGAGCAGACAGGTTAAAACGGATAAAAGGAAGTACTTTTTCACCCAAAGGGTGATTAACATGTGGAATTCACTGCCACAGGAGGTGGTGGCGTCCACAAGCATAGCCACCTTCAAGAAGGGGTTAGATAAAAATATGGAGCAGAGGTCCATCAGTGGCTATTAGCCACAGTGTGTGTGTGTGTGTGTATATATATATATATTTGGCCGCTGTGTGACACAGAATGTTGGACTGGATGGGCCATTGTCCTGATCTAACATGGCTTCTCTTATGTTCTTATGTTCTTATGTTCAGAGGGAAAACTGTAATCACCTTTTTCAAGCAATCATTTTGCCCTAAATACCAAGGAGTATCATTTAAGCCTCAGAATGATTAAAGCTATACATCCAAAATGACTTAGCACTGTGTTCTTTCATTCACGTGAGAGAAACTAGTACTGAAAAGGCATGTTTTAATCTTTGCTTAATAACTGCAGTTTAAAAATTGTTCCCAAGAAAAGGTATTACAAAGTTTTTCAGATGTACTTGACGAAAAAATTATAGGTGGCATTTTATGACTCATGTATGGTACTCAAGGTAGTACAAAAACAGCTTAAGAATAAGATATGAGCCACAGAGATTTAAAAAAAAAAAAACCTAAAAGAAAAGCTATTTAACTAAAATATGCAGAATTATCTGGGGCCAAACTGAAATTTCTCATATTATTCTGGAATTTGACTGAGTTGTGAAGCATAAAACAAATATTGCACAACAATGCTATGTTTGTCTTGATCCATATCTGTATGCAGAGCCTTATCATGCATAGCTGTAAGCAAAACAGGCAGAGCCAGCTTTTCAACATAACTAATTCTTCCATGCTTTTAGTTGCAAAAATGGAGGGAAATAGCCTAATAGTCTTGGAGTAACAATTTATTTTTTTCTGTCAAATTTTAGATGGGTTTATGAGAGTTGAGTTGACAATTCCATACTCTTTTAAAGCCAGTTCTGTGTTTCTTACATCAAATCAAACTAGACAAAACAATGGGAACTCTGACTGGATCTTCCCAACATTTTTTTATGGAAATAACAGCTGCATGGACTCTCACTCTGAATCAGTGCCATAGTTCAGGCTAGAGGAGTTTTAACTTCCTTTTCTTTGCAGTTTTGCCAACCAAAACTATATGGTTGTTATTAGGTCTGGAAGGGGAGGGGACAAATACTCTTTCTTTGCCCCTCTTCAGTTGCTAATAACTGTCCCTGTGTGTATGTGTGAAATCATGTAGGATGTGCATTATTCAAGACCAAAATCAAGTGTTCTTAAGTTTAAACCTAATATATCAAACAGTTCCTGCTTTAATAACAGTACAACCAAGGAGGTTCTGTGTTCAAGGTAAGGAATTACAACTATAACCCTGAATCTTATTTTAATATTTTGGTAAATGGACAATGGGTCAGGTGATTTTTCAGACAGATAATGACTATTGCTTGCTGTGATGGACTGCACTTTTTAAAAGCTTAGAAGTGCTATACAAACAGCTGAAGGTCTGTTAAGAGTTAATTCTTCACAGAAACTGAGATCCTGCTCTAAGCAATCTGATGGTTAGCATCAGCTGAGCAGAAAGAGATTTGAGAGCTGCACACTGAGGAGGAGCATTTATTTGGAATTCAGCCCTGATAGAAAGCAGTTTAACACAGAAATGAGAACTAGGGAAATAATAATAATAATAATAATAATAATAATAATAATAATAATAATAATAATAATAATAATAATAATAATAATATTATTTATATCCTGCCCTCCCCACCTAGGCAGGCTCAGGGCGGCTAACAACAAATTCAGATAAAAAGTTATACAGTATATACAGTAATTTTAAAACAACATTAAAAGTTATACAATAATTTAAATCAACAAAGTCTTAAAAAACCATTCCAGTTTATATAATTTAACAGCAATAATGATGTTCCTGGTGCTATTCTGTCTATTTGCATAATGGCAGAGATCAGTAAATAGAGTCATTTTGATGGGTCGTCAGTTCGGCCATCCTTTGTCAGCAGTTTGCGAAGGCCTGCCTAAAAAGGACGGTCTTGCAGGCCTTGCGGAATTGGTCTAGGCTCTGCAGAGCCCACACCTCTTCCGGGAGCTGGTTCCACAGGCATGGAGCTGCAACGGAGAAGGCCTGTGCGCGAGTGTTCTGCAATTTTGCCTCCTTTGGCCCAGGGATAGTCAGCTTGTTCTTCCCTGCTGACCTCAGTGCTCTCTGGGGCTCGTATGGGGAGAGACGGTCCCTCAGGTAGGCAGGTCCTCGACCATATAGGGCTTTAAAGGTAATGACCAGCACTTTGTAGCGAACCCGGTATGTAACTGGCAGCCAGTGCAGCTCGCGCAGCCTCGGCTGTATATGCTCCCACTTCGGGAGTCCTAGTAACAGCCTGGCCACTGCGTTCTGCACTAGCTGCAGCTTCCGGGTTCGACACAAAGGCAGCCCCATGTAGAGGGCATTACAGTAGTCCAATCTTGAGGTGACCGTCGCATGGATCACTGTTGCTAGGTCCCGGCACTCCAGGAAAGGGGCCAGCTGCTTTGCCCGCTTCAGATGAAAAAACGCCAACTTGGCAGGGGCAGCTACCTGGGCCTCCATTGATAGTGAAGGCTCCAGTAGAACTCCCAGGCTCTTGACCTGGCGCGCCGCTTTCAACGGCGCACCGTCAAAACCCGGGAGAGGTATTTCCTTCCCTAGAGTGCCGCGGCCCACGCAAAGGACCTCTGTCTTTGTTGGGTTCAGCTTCAGCCCACTCAGCCTAAGCCAGGTTGCCACGGCCTGCAGTGCCCAGTCCAAGTTCCCTGGGATGCAGTCAGGCTGGCCATCCATTAGCAGATAGAGCTGGGTGTCATCTGCATATTGATGACAGCCAAGCCCAAACCTCCGGGCAATCTGGGCAAGGGGGCGCATGTAGATGTTAAATAACATTCGAAAGAGAACTGCTCCCTGAGGCACCCCACAATCTAGTGTGCGCCTCCGGGAGAGCTCACCCCCGATTGCCACCCTTTGTCCCCGTCCTTTGAGGAAGGAGGAAAGCCATTGTAAGGCCAGCCCCCTAACCCCTATGTCGGCGAGGCGGCGGGTCAGTAGCTGATGGTTGACAGTGTCGAACACAGCCGACAGATCTAACAGCATCAGCACCGCCACGCCACCTCGATCCAGTTGCCATTGGAGGTCATCTGCTAAGGCGACCAGCACTGTCTCCGTCCCATGGCCCGGGCGAAAGCCGGACTGGCAAGGGTCTAGGATGAAAGCGTCATCCAGAAAACTCTGCAGTTGCAACGCCACTGCCCTCTCAATAATTCTACCTAAAAACAGTAAATTGGAGACCGGTCAGTAGTTTGCCAATTCGGCCGGATCTGCTGTACATTTTCTCAGGAGGGGACGGACCAAAGCCTCTTTCAGAGGTGATGGAAAATGCCCCTCTAAGAGGGATCTATTTATTATGTCCCATAAAGGACATCTAAGCTCCCTCTGGCAAGATTTAATCAGCCAGGAGGGGCAAGGGTCCAGATCACAAGTTGTTGGGCGTGCGACAGAGAGAATTCCGTCGACTTCCTCCAGGCTGAGTGGGTTGAACTGACCCAATACCAAACCAGAAGACAGGCACGGAGCCTCAAGTTCCTGTACTGTGTCCAATTTGATAGGCAGGTCTTGGCGAAGCGACGTGATTTTATCTGCAAAGTGTTTCGCAAAAGCCTCACAGCCTATCTCTAATTCTCTAACATTTGGTTTGCCTTGTGGCAATGTGGTAAGATCTCCAATTATTATAAACAATTGTGCCGGGAGTGAATTTGCAGATGCAATCTTGGCTGCAAAGTAGTTTTTCTTTGCAGCCTTGACTGCCATCTCATAAGACTTCATAAATGTTCTATAGGATGTTCTTGTCGCTTCATCCCGAGTATGCCGCCACTGCCTCTCTAGTCATCTGAACTCTTGTTTCAGCTGATGTAGCTCCAAGGTATACCATGGAGCCAGCCTTCTGCGAGGGTGCAGAGGACGTCGAGGTGCGATCTCGTCGATGGCCCTGGATAGCCGGTCTTGCCAGGCCTCCACCAGGTCATCGAGGGAATCGCCAGGGGGCCAGGGATCCCTCAGTGCCATTTGGAACTGTTCTGGGTCCATCAGGCTCTGGGGGCGAGCCAAAATAGGCTCTCTGCCCATACAGGGTTGGGGTGATATCTCCATATGGGCCTTGAGGGCTAGGTGATCCGACCATGGTACTGCTTCTACCGCGATATCGTTCACCGAAATCCCGGACGCAAAGATCAGGTCTCACATGTGCCCGGCTTGGTGCGTGGGAGTCGTAACAAATTGAGAGAGTCCCAGTGTCGCCATGGAAGACACTAGATCCATTGCCTGAGTGGAGGCCATGTCGTCGCCATTGACGTTGAAATCGCCCAGGACCATAAGCCCTGGGTACTCCAACGCCCAGCCCACCACTGCCTCCATTAGGGATGGTGAGGCGCTGGCCAGTGTGTTAGGCGGACGGTACACCAGCCAGATCGCCAACCCCTCTCCGACATCCCACGCCAGACCGGCACATTCAATACCATCGATCTTTGGGGCCGGGAGAGCCCAGAAGGAGTAACCCCGTACGAACAATGCCACCCCTCCCCCCCGCACGCTATTCCGCGATTGGTGAAAGACCGAGTAACCTGGCAAGGATGAGTGGGTATTTAGATAGAGACTCTCATTTGGGCCAAAGAAAGGGAATAGATCTTCTAGTGAGAGGATAATTTGTCTACCCAGTCAAACATGGAGTTAGCTCTGAAGAGTGCAGAGATCCCTGGTCTGGTATTTATTATTTATTTTATTCATTTGATTTGTATCCCTCCCCACCAAAGTGGTTATAAACACTTTGTAGAAACCTTCAGTCAGTTAAAAACTCAAGATGAGTACTGGTGCTTCAAGAAAATGGATTTGGGTACTGGAAAGCAAAAGAGAATACTCCAAGAAAGTGTACAGATATTTTTGGGAAAAACACTGGAACAAAACAACATAGATTTCAAGTAACTGTGAATAGCTTAATAAATTCTCTTTATCCTGAAATCTGTGCATGAACTGATTTTACCTTCCCCTGATGTTGCCTCTTGGCTCTGGCATTCAAAGGTTTATTGCCTCTGGATGTGGTCCCCCTGATGAAGCCATAGACAAAACATATTGGGTTCATTCAGGAAGCAGTAGCAGCTGTAACAACAATAACAACAGCAACAAAGGATATATTTAACAACTTAATTCTTCTACTGCTGCATTTCCTTTAGTCATCATGGCTAGTACCTGTTGATAGTTCTATTTTCCATGGATTTGTCTAATCCCCTTTAAAGCTATCTATACCTGTGGCCATCACTACATCCTCTGACTGTGAACTCTCTCTCATTTATACCCTGCCCTCCTAATGAAGTGGGCTCATGGTGATTCACAGAGATTAAAAGTCAGACAAAATTAAAATCAAAATTCATATTAAAAACCAGAATGAAAATTTCCACTAAGGTAATACACATTTCTACATTCTGGTAGACATACAATAGAGGCCCTCTGAGTAGTGTTGTAGAATGTTGAGCTCCATAAGCTGAGCTGGCAGCAGTGGAGGCCAAGATGGAGATTTGGATGCCTATTGCCTCAACTGAAAGCCTAGCAGAACAGCTCCATTTTATAGGACTTGCGGCATTGCAGTAAATCCCACAATTCCACATTTTAATCACTCATTGAGTAAAAAAAGTGTTTCCTTTTGTCTGTTCTGAATCTATTGCTCATCAATGTCACTGGATGCCAATGAGTTCTAGTATTTGGGGACAGATAGAGGTTCTTTTTGTTAGCTCTCTCCATCCTATACATAATTTTATAAACCTCTAGCATGTCTCCCCTTTTCTAAACTGGAAAGTTCCCGACTCGTCAGTCTTTACTCATAGGAAGTGCTACAACCCCTTAATCATTCTGGTTGCCTGCTTCTGTACTTTTGGCCAGCTCTGCAATGGCCTTTTGTGATTGACCAGGACTGCACACATTGTTCCAAAATTAGATTGTACCATAGATCTATACAGAAACATTATTATATTGGCTGTTTTATTTTCAGTCTCTTTCCTAATAATCCCTAATAATTCCTAATAATAATAATATACAGTTTGCCTTTCTCACTGTTGTAGCAACAATTTCATTGAACTATTCACTATAACTCCAAGGTCTGTTTTTCTCTGGCTGGTTTCACATTGTGAAATTGACACAATTTTATCCTGTTGTAAAAAAATCCACTTCAGTTTGAACCATTTGTGAGCTATCAGAAGCGGCAGGATCCCAGCAGCAGTTTGTGGTTGCCCATTCACACTGCTAGCCTGGCTCAACCACTGACCCACTGTGGAAAGGGCTCTTTTTAAAAAAGGCCCCTGTGTGTGCACTCAATCAGAGGAGTACACAAGCACACCTCAGAGAGGTGGAAATGGCTTGGCGCTATCACACAGCTCTTCCGCTTATGAGTCATCCCAGGGAATTCAGACAGCAGCTGATTATGCAACCTAAATCTGATTCAGGGGGATGCTACCGGGAAAATCCTGGTGTCTTTTTGATGCAGATAGGAGGCGTCTGGAAACGGGGTGAGTACAGGTGCAGCTCGGAGGGTAGATGTGCTCATGTGATCCTGCACTTTTAATCCAAATGGGAGGTGGGGCTAGGTCGGGTCAAATCTCCTGTGTGAAACCACCCTTTCTGTTTCAGCAAGTTCAGACCCTATTACCATGTACTTAAAGTTGGAGTTTTTGTTGTTGCAATGTGCATTACCTTGAATTTAATTTTCCACATTGTTGCTCACTCACCCAATTTGTAGAGATCCTCTTGGTTCAGCCTTTTTTTTTTTGACATCCTGAATAATTTTGTATCATCTCCAGACTTGTGTCATTGCCAAACTACTCTGCTGACCCCTAGTTCCAGGTAATTTATGAACAAATTAAATAGCAACTGCCCCAATATTGATCCTTGTGGGACTCTGCCACATGTCCCCACATTGAGAGAACTGTCCCTTTATTCCTACTATCTTTTTCCTCTTGTTTAACCAATTTTTAATCCTTAAAAGGATCTGCTGTCTTAAAGTTACAGGAGTTTAAGGTATCGGTTTTTTTAGTAATTCTTTTGGCCAATTGCTTGATTCCTTTAGCCTACAACAGTACCTGACAAACATCATTCATTTTCATCTTTCTTATAATGCATCAAAGCATCTAAACATCCTTCGAAAAGCTACCTTTTGTATAGTATCCAGTTTCAGATTGAGAATATTTTCCAAACTGTAATTCTTATGTGATTTTATATACACCAGAATACTCAAAATCAAATCCAGAGTTTTCACTGCATTGTGGCAATGAATCTCTTGTGCCAACACACCATCATAAAATACATGTTTTGTACACTAGCATACATTTTAAAATGTGACATTTGGATTTGCAATGGTAATATTTGTAAATCCAGAAGTTTCAGTACATGCAAACAGAGCCAGGAAAATTGCTGTTGCAATAAAGCTTTTGTTGTCAGAGTCTTGTAAACTATGTTTATGCCAGATGGCTTAATGTGGTAGTCCTCAGACTTTTTGAAATGGGACCCATTTCTCAAGTTAACTGCAGTTTTCAGAATCCACTTGCAAGCAGCTTCTTACTACTTTCTTTCTCTAAAGCATAAAATGTAGGAAACTTGCATCAGTTGACACTGAAAAGTTTTATATTTTAAAATATTTAGAAGTATAAATAAGCATCATTACTGAGCAACAAGCTATTTTGTAACCATTTCTTACATTATACAGAGGCAAACCCAAGTTTACCAGCAAGCCTACTAGAGCCTCCTACAAGCTCACCCTGTTCCAAAAGCTGCCAAACTCCAGGTCTTTCCCAACCCAGAGTTGCTGACCCTACCTTTTTCTTCTCCATCCTGACCTCATGATCTACATACTGGAAAGCCATGGCTTGCTTTTAGGGTTGCCAAGTCCAATTCAAGAAATATCTGGGGACTTTGAGAGTGGAGCCAGGAGACATTGGGGTGGAGCCAGGAGCAAGGTTGCGACTAGCAAAATTGAACTCCAAAGGGAGTTATGGCCATCACATTTAAAGGGACCACACATCTTTTAAATGCCTTCCCTCCATTGGAAATGATAAAGGCACCTTCTTTTGGAGCTCATAGGATTGGACCAGTGGTACTTTGGAGGGTACTTTGAGGAAACTTGGAGGGTACTTTGGGGAGAGACATTGGATGCTATGCTGAAATTTGGTGCATCTACCTCAAAAAACAGCCCCTCCCAGAGCCCCAGATACCTGTGGATCAATGCTCTTGTTATATCAAAGATTTCAGGTTTTCACGGCTGGTAACATCATTAGGGTTTGTAGAATCTTTTGGGCTCAGGTGCCGTGTTCTGCTGGAGAGGGTTTTCCTTCCGGACGTTTCGTTCTCGGCTGCGGAGAGCATCCTCGGTGGCGTTGCAGCCGGAGCAGGCGCTCTGACCTTCTTGGCTGCTGTGCATTGAGTGGGGCCAGGGCTCTCCAGCAGCCCTGGCCCCACTCAATGCACAGCAGCCAAGGGGGTCAGGTAACCTGCTCCGGCTGCAACGCCACTGGGGATGTTCTCTGCAGCTGAGAGCGAGGCGTCTGGAGGGAAGACTTTCTCCAGTGGAACACGGCACTTGAGCCCGAAAGATTCTACAAACCCTAATGTTGTTTGTTATACTCGTCCCTGACTACAGAGAGGAGGAGGAGCTCCATTATACTCTATGGGAATCAGTCTCTATAGGGAACAATGTAGTGTCCAGCAGATATTTCTCCCCACTTTCTGATGATCCCCTGTGTTACAGACAATGCTTTTAAGTCTCTTATTTTGATGGAGAAATTAACTAAGAGACTTGGTAGAGTGAATTAGGAGTGAGGATCTTTGCTTTCAATAATATGGAGTTCGGGTTTTCAGCCAAGAATAGTCCAAGCAATTATATTTTATAGTGTTTACTTAGGATATGCAGCAAAAGGATTTTACACACACACATAGATCTTTGTACAAGCCATCAAGAGACTAAGAAAATCGAGGTTATCGATAGAGGAATTAAAGGGTTGTTGAAGCAGGTAATATTCACCTGATCCAGAAGAGGAGACGTCCATTCAATGGAAAAATACACAGAGAGGAACGCGAACGACCAGCGTAATGTGCCCTATAGATTCATTTACAGGAGTAACGGGTGGTACAGACTGCAAATGGTGCCCTACAGAATGCACACACCAAGGTGGGGTTTTGACCCACACTATATAGGGGTTCGACAGATAGAAGGTCTGTAATTACCAAAGGGGCTTTGATGTTCCATTGATGGCTATCTTGAATCGCTATGTTGAGAAACTTCGCACATTTCACTAGGATGATAAGCTTGGAGGGACTGCATAATTTGTTACCTGGTTTTGTTTGACACTCGGAAAAAGGATCAAAAGACTTCTAAGGGTAGGATCAATCAAGTTAAGCATTTGATTGGATTTAGCAAGATAGAGGTGATAGACTGGAGGAAGGGACAATTGGCAAGTAGCAGAAGATCAGAGTGAGAGTAATACTTACCCGCAGTTCCCATGATATGGGCGGAGGCGCTAGAGGGGCAATGGGTGAGATTAACCTGAGAGACAGACTGCAAGCGCCAACCAAAACAAGCTCTCTACTGGGTCCACTCCACCTGTTTAGATGGAGTGTTTTCTTGGCCTGTCTTTGGTTGGACTCCATTTTGTTCAACAGAAATAGGAGACCCTCTCTCTTTATTTGCACTGGGGTACTCCGTTTTATCAGGCAGCGCCTCTCAGTAACACCTTCCCCCACCTGGAATTTGTGGCAAACAAGCTGGGACCACAGAGGCCTCACTGCAAAATAAATCTCCGTGCAGCAAAAAAAAAAAACTAATTATACATCATACTCAACTTATCCAATGTTTACTAATAAATAATTATAATAATAGCTCACAGTGATAAACAAACAATAATAATTTTACAATACAAAATCCCTCCGGAACAAAAAAGCACATGCCACTCCTACTGTACTATGGAACAATGTCCTGAGGAATGTAAGCTGTGATGAAAGTCTGACAATATACAAAAATTGTCCGATATTGTTTCCAGTCCAAAGACTCTTCCTCCTACGAGCGTCTTCTTAGTTGGTAATTCAGTAGGTAAGTGGTGCCTGTTATAATAGTTGTAGTCTTGTTGCATAGCAAAACTTAGCATTTCTTCTTGCTTTCGTGGCTCTATTCCTATTACTGCATTGTACGCCTTACAAATTGCTTTCATGTCCTTTTGAAATTTCATGTCCTTTTGCCACTTGGGGATTGGCAACCCTTCTGGCTTTTGGGTTTTAACCCATAGTTTAAGAGCCACTGGTTTAATACATATAACAATTACTTAAACTAGTTAACTATAGATTTCTTTCCACTCTCAATAAGCTCCCCTTTTTTATTTCCCACTGTAAGAGGAGATAAATCATATGGCAAAAAATGGAACTTAGCCAATAAGGAGAAGGATATTCTATGACTTAATGACTCTATTACAAAGGAACTGAAAAATGACATCATCACTGCCTCTGTCATGAGAAAGTGCACTGAAAAGTTCAGTCAGTTGCTGTGAGAACTACAACCCCTTTACACCATTACATCTGGTTCTCCTAGAAGGAGGAATATTGCCACTAACCTAAATGGTTTCATAGGGACTATCAGGCCCTGAAGACCAAGATGTCAACAGTCCACCAGAAATTTAAACAAAGTAATTCTTATGCTTCCCTTAATATAAAAAGAGAGCCAGCATGGAATAGTGGTTAGAATGTTGGACTAGGATCTGGGAAACCCAAGTTTCCTATATTGTACTGTATTAACACAGCACCATGAAATGGTTTTAATTAATTTAAATATGTAATTATGTTTTATTGGTTTTAATGGTAGTAATGTAATGTTGTGAGCCGCCCTGAGTCCACTTGCGGAGAGGGCGGGTTATAAGCTTAATGTAATAAATAAATAAATAAGTTCAAATCCCCACTCTGCTGGGTGACCTTGGGTCAGTAACATCCTCTCAGCCTAACCTACCTCACAGCATTGTTGTGAGGATAAAACCAAGGAAAGGAGAACACTGTAAGCCATTTTGGGACCCCCATTGGGTAGAAAAGTGAGATACAAAAAAAGCAAATAAAAATAATACTAAAAACTAAGCAGCTATATAGGCCTGTACTCAGAATGAAAAAAGGGACATACAAATCCAGAACTCGGTCCATGTTATTGTAGGTCACCATTAAACCGTTGCATGGATCACTGTTGCGAGGTCGCGACGCTCCAGGAAGGGGGCCAACTGCCTTGCCCGCTTCAGATGGAAGAATGCTGACTTGGCAGTGGCTGCTATCTGGGCCTCCATTGATAATGAAGGCTCTAGTAAAACACCCAAACTCTTTACCTGGTGCGCTGGTTTCAATAATGCGCCATCAAAGGTTGGGAGAGCTATTTCCCCTCCTAGGGCACCGCGACCCACACAAAGGACCTCTGTCTTCGCTGGGTTCAGCTTCAGCCCACTCAATCTGAGCCACGTCGCTACAGCCTGTAAAGCCCGATCCAGGTTCCCCGGGGCGGAGCCGGGCCAGCCGTCCATTAGTAGATAGAGCTGGGTGTCATCTGCATATTGATGGCAACCCAGCCCAAACCTCCGGACAATCTGGGCAAGGGGGCGCATATAAATGTTAAACAGCATTGGGGAGAGAACTGCTCCCTGAGGCACTCTACAATTTAGTGTGTGTCTCTGGGATCACTCACCCCCAATAGCCACCCTTTGTCCCCGACCTGAGAGGAAGGAGGAAAGCCATTGCAAGGCTAACCGCCCAACCCCAATGTCGGCGAGGCAGCGCTTTAGCAGCTGATGGTCGACTGTATCAAATGCTGCCAACAGGTCTAATAACATCAGTACCACAGCGCCGCCCCGATCCAGTTGCCGCTGAAGGTCATCCACCAAGGCGACCAGCACTGTCTCCGTCCCATGGCCCGGTCGGAAACCAGACTGGCACGGGTAAAGAACGGAAGCGTCATCTAGGAACCTCTGTAGCTGCAACACCACTGCCCTCTCAATGATTTTACCTAAAAATGGTAAATTAGACACCGGACGGTAATTCGCCAATTCGGCCGGGTCTGCTGTACATTTTTTTTGGAGAGGGCGAACCAACGTGTGCAACCAATACTGTGTGCAATTCTGGTCACCGCACCTCAAAAAAGATATTATAACATTGAAAAAAGTGCAGAAAAGGGCAACTAGAAGGATTACAGGTTTGGAACACTTTCCCTATGAAGAAAGTCGAATGCGGGGTGACATGATAGAGGTTTACAAGATAATGCATGGGATGGAGAAGGTAGAGAAAGAAGTACTTTTCTCCCTTTCTCACAATACAAGAACTCGTGGGCATTCGATGAAATTGCTGAGCAGTCGCGTTAGAATGGATAAAAGGAGGTACTTCTTCATTCAAAGGGTGATTAACACGTGGAATTCACTGCCACAGGAGGTGGTGGCAGCTACAAGCATAGCCAGCTTCAAGAGGGGGTTAGATAAAAATATGGAGCAGAGGTCCATCAGTGGCTATTAGCCACAGTGTGTGTGCGTGTGTGTGTGTATATATAAATGTTTGGCCACTGTGTGATACAGAGTGTTGGACTGGATGGGCCATTGGCCTGAACCAACATGGCTTCTCAGCATTGGTATGGCTGCTGGCTGCCTGTCATCATCACTGGCATCTCCCTCTTTCTTCCTCCTGCCCTTGAAAAAAAAAAACTGGGTTATCCTGGCTGGGCCTGTGGGTGTTGTCAGTATTATTAGGCATGTGTGGATGGGCACTGGGGAAATTTGGATTGCTTTGCAGATTTTAAATCTGCATTCACTTCTGGTTTGGGGATGGATGAGGGGTGGGGGGGTGCACTGCCAATCAATTTGTGAGTGAGTTTTTGGGCTGTCTTTGGACTCTAGTCTATGTTTAGTGGGAGAGCGTTTTACAACCACCTTTCAAGCATGGGCCACGAGAGGATGCAGGAACAAGTAGGTGTTCACTTCATTCACTCTCAAAATCTACGTTTAGGGAGCCGAACAGAGGCAAGTTGACCTTCAGGAAGACCAACTGCTCAACTATCCAGGGTTGCAGGTGATTGCAATGTGGGCAGACAATGTTTGTCTGCCCACATTGCGTATTGAAAAGACGTGCTTGCTCTGCACACTCGTCAGTGGGCATGAGAGGAACGCCTTGGCCACGGATGAGAGGGCCGGCCAGACCCCCTCCTTCGCAACCCAGTAGTTCAAAGGAGATGTTTTCTGTGACTCATTGGGCTCTGAAAGATAGTCCCTCACCATTGCAGCACCTGTCTCCACTCTCGGGGCCTACCGCTCCCAGAGTGGCGAACGAGCTGCCCGACAAGTGTCATCTTGGCATTCTTCTTGGCATGAGTCTGGTGGGAAACACTGCCTAGCCATGGAGGTTGAGGATGAACAGCAGTGGAAGTGGCAGATGAGCTGCTTCAACCCCCCTCCTCCTCAGCTTTCAGCACTTGGCCCGCCCTAACTCTGCAGCGCTTGACCTTCTGTCTCGCCTGTGATCGAGCTTGTTGGTCCGCTTGGCGATTGTGCCCTTAAGGTGCGGGTCTTAAATGATCACATTATGTTGACCTTATCCTGGGTTAAAGTCTGAAAGCAGGCCTCAAGCCCTTACTGCAGCCTAACAACCAGGGTGCGCACCGCTGGAAGAACATCTTCACGGCCTTGAGATGGCACTAGAAATGAGGCCAGGTGCTCACGGGTCATGTGGACCATGGGGATGACCAGTGCAATGCTTGCCGTATCAGACGAGAGCATTTCTGTGTGGGTCTTGAAGGTCCGAAGAACCTCCACAGTCTGAGAAATGACCACCCAATCCTCTTGGGTGAGGCAGTTCTCATCCTGAAAGACCCTCGTCTCAGAGACAAAGGCATCCAGGGCTGCTCTCTGCTCCACCATGCGCTCCAGAATGGCACAGGTGGAGTTCCAGCGTGTGCTGATGTCACCAATCAGGCGGTGCTCTGGCAGGCCTGTCAGAGTCTGTTTCTCACACAGCAGATATGAGTCGGTATTGCTGCATGAGAAGTGACCTGTGATGTGCCTACACTTCTGGAGCAGAAGTCGGTACTTGTGGGTCGCGGCTAGATACTGATGATCCTGGCTTTCCGTCTGGCCCAATGCGTCCTTAACCACGAGGTGGAGAAGGTGGGCCATGCAAAGAAGTTGTTTTAGGCCCTGACGCTGGACACAACAAAGCACCTGGTGATGTCCCTGCTTACTACCCAACCCTCTAACTGCCGTGAGAGGATGGCTCCGAGAGTGTCCTTTGTGTGCGGTATGTCAACTGGCACCCCTGACCCTGCCTACTGCTACTGCTGCCCCCACCCTGCAGCTCACTGGGTTGCCATCAGGGAGAGATACCCTTCAAACGCATGTTGGGAGCTCCAGATATCTGAGGTGAAATGAACAGTCCTCCCTGCAGCACAAGACAAATGCTCCTTCACCACAGATCTGGTCACCCTGAAAACAGATGGCACAATGGTCCTGCTAATGGTGGTTCTAACAGGAACTTTGTACCAGGGTGCCAGGTACTTGAGCAACCCTAGCACCTCAAGATTCTCGACCACTGAAAATGGAAGCCTGGCAAGGTTCCAGGAGATCACCTTCCTGCCATGCCTGATTCCCCCTCTTGGCACACAGGTGCACCCCCACCAAACATCTCAGGCAGAGATGCCTGGCATCCCTGCCCAGTCGCGAAACTCTCCTGGAGAGCTCTGGAGATAGTCGCGGTGGGACAGACCTCATGGCTGGGTGGTGTTGGCCACTTGGGCACCCCAGCACCAACCTGCTTCTCCTCCTTAAGAAGCATCACCTGGTGGTGCTTCCGCAGGTGGTTCTGCATTCACCCTGGAGTCAGGTGGGCAGGTTCCCGCCAACAACTGATCCGGGTCCTTCACAGTTGGCACTGCACATAGCGTGAATCCTCCGTAAGTCAGAAATGCTTCCAGACTTCGGAGGTGTACAAATGCCCAAGCTGACCGGCAGCTTGGGTGTCCGGAGCCATCTCCTGTGAGGTGCTCGGGGCAGACACATCGTGTCTCGGGGTGGAGAGAGGGGCTGGCCGCCAGGGGGAAGTGGGCGGAGATGGAGGCACCTCGTGTGTCTCCATTTCTTCCCCCTCCATCCCATGCGGCCTCCCCTCCTGGCCTGAAGGACTGCTGGTGTCCGAAGAAGGGGGCTGGTCCTCCTCAATCAGCTTCTCCTCCAGCTGCTGCACAACACTCTGCACCCTCCTTGAGTGATCGTTTTGGACAGAAAACTGTCGTCAAAGCTCATCTCCAAGGAAGACTGCTTTTTGCTGCCCCTTCTCCAGCTACTGAGGCTGAGCGACATCAGCTGGAAGAGAGACTGCCCAAGCAGCAGACCCCTGCTCAGTGCCAGCACCTAATGGCACCTAATGGCCTCGATGAAGGGCCCAAGGTGGGACTTCTTCATCACACTCTGACAGCTGGAAGGCAGCTGTGGAGTGGCCCTATGCACAGGTGTGGGGGGGAACTGGGTCCTCCCCCTCCCCTTCACCCCTCTAGTCTTCTCCTTGCCCTTGCCCTCAGGGCCCCTCTTCTGCTGCCTATCACTCATGTCATCCTTGGCCAGTCTCACACAACCTGAACTGAGAGTGGGTTTTTTTTTACAAACTTAACTCGCTATACTGTACCCTGAACCAACAGGTGTCCTGCCTTCTTTAAAAACCCTCCCACCCAAACTTGTTGGTTTGTTTTTTTTGGTTCCTAACCTGTCCTTCTTTGGGTTGGGGTAGTAGTCTGGTAAAGTTTAGGAGACTAGGTGATCCTGCCTCTACCTGGCTACAGTTTTTAAATGGCTACCTTGAGATGAAGGCAATCCTTGTTATATCCTCCTAGTTAAACTCCTAACTAGATCCTGGGACAAACTGGATTTCCGTATAACTAGAGAGAAGCTATGGTTTACCCTATGGAAATCTAAGGATGCACCAGCTTTCAGTGGCTGAAAGCAAGATGAGCTGCAACCCTAGTCTCTGTAAAAGGGAGCCTGATGTGGCCTAATAGTTATGCTGACTTTTATGAGAAACCTAAAATCTTTTAAAATTGCCCCTATCTGGTCTAGTTGGATTTTGAAAGAAGATAAAGCTCTAAACTGGATTAATTAATTTTTTTTAATTTCAAAAAACATAATCCCTAAAAACACCCTTATTAGTGGGGCAGCCTATTTAGTGGCCCTAGGCAAACCAAAAGCACCCTCAGACTTTAAAAACAGCTCTATAAAAACATGAAAGAGACCCACCCCACACAGCCCACACATCAACCCCCTCACACCAACCAGAGATAATTTAAAAAAAATCAAAATGTGACAGAAAGAAACTTAAATTTTACCCCCCCCCCAAAAAAAAAAAAAACCAACAACAACAACAACAACCAGAATCAGGAAAAGGGACAACAGGACAGGATGCAAAACCAACAGCAACAGATCCAAACAATTCCAACTGAGAAAAGGCCAAGAAACTCATCTGTTAAAAAACTGATGTTTTAACAATAAAAAACCTCAGGCCAGATCAGTCAACACCCCCCTCCCCCCCCCCCAAAAAAAAAAACAGAACCAGGAAAAGAGACAACAGGACAGGATGCAAAACCAACAGCATCAGATCCAAACAAATCCAACTCAGAAAAGGTCAACAAACTGAACTGTTAAAAACTGACCTTTTTAACAATAAAATTTTTTACACCTAATCAGTTAACACCCCCCCCCCCAAAAAAAAAAATAAAATAAAAAAACCCCAAACCAGAACCAGGAAAAGGGACAACAGGACAGGATGCAAAACCAACAACAACAGATCTAAACAAATCCAACTGAGAAAATGCCAACAAGCCCAACTGTTTAAAAACTGATGTTTTAACACTAAAAATTAGACCAAACAGCCCCCTCCCCAAGAACCAGAACCAGAATAGAAAAGGAACAACAGCAGCACAACACAGGAGCAACAAATCAAACACATAATCCTTTTAAAACAGTAAAAAGCTTGACTTTTAACAATACAGGAACTTTACCAACCCCTCCCCCTCAAAAAACCTTCACCCTGACCCCAAGAAATCCAAGCCACCCAGTTCAGGAAAAATAAAAGAACACTGCACTTTTAAAAGTCCTCTCACTAAAGTAAGATATAGGCAAACTGGCAACCCCCCACCCCATGCCCCCATCCCACTTATTAAAAATATGGAGCACAGGTCCATCAGTGGCTATTAGCCACAGTGTGTGTGTATATATAAAAAAATTTGCCACTGTGTGACACAGAGTGTTGGACTGGATGGGCCGTTGGCCTGATCCAACATGGCTTCTCTTATGTTCTTATGTTCACCCCCAGCAGAACCCCCTAACCCTAACCCCAAGTAAGCTACTCACCCACCCAAATCTGGATAAGTAAAGGGACTCTGAGTCTTAAAAAGTCCTTTTACTTTTATCCTAACTAAAATAAAAACAAGAACCCCAAGTCTGTCTTACCTTAGATGACTTCTCTTCTCCAGGCAGGTCAGACAAGGCTGAGAGAGAGCAGCAGCTGCTGAGGCTAAGGGCCAGCACAGCACAATCTCTCTCACACACCAACACAGCAGCAGCAATGGAATGGAGTCCAGCCAGGCAGACTCCTTAAAAAGGTTCTCTGGCCCTACACAGAGCAGTTTCAAAAAATACCACTGCTCTGTGATTGGCCAGAGAACAGTGCTTACTTGGATACCCAAGTTAACAAAAGAACAGCAATGTTGCTGATGGCTGGGGGATTAGCCCAGCCAACAGCTACACAACAGCCCTGCAAAGCATGCATTTGCAATGCATTTTGAAAATGCATGATTTGGATTGGCTGCTGGGGCTCCTCTCCCCCCCTGATCCCAGGGAGGCTATGGGAGAGGTGGGAAAAGGCTTCCAAAGGCGGGAAAAGAGGCAAGCAGCTTCCCTGAGGCTGGAGAAGCTCCCTTCCCACCTTTTACATTGAGTTCAATATACTTCCGAATATTGATTGGGAAGTATACGGGGAGCTGTATATGGTTCCCGCATAATGCCTTCCAATTGGATTTGGAAGTATACGACTCCATATACTTCCGAATCAGGGGGTATTCGGTGGTCTGTTCGGTTCAACCGAACCAAATGCACACCGTTACGTCTCTCCATGGGTTCAACTGTACTGAACTCTTCTGCAGTCCCTTTAAAGTTTAAAGGAACTCACAGGACAGCCTGAAAGAGCTGAGCAGGGGGATGTTATCTTTCTGCTGCACAGCTGTTTTTTGAGCTGTCTTGTACAATCCCTTTAAAGTTTACTGCTTTCCTGCTGCTCAGCTGTTTTTGCCACTTCCATGGGGAGCAGAAAACAGGGGTTTAAAGGGACCCCTGCTTTCTGCTCCATCCATGAACCACCATAAACTGGACCAAACCTCTTTAAAAGTTCACGGAAGTTTGTGATGGTAGATCCATCATGAACTTTTCTTTGTGAACCATAAACAGGGCAAGATTCATGACATCTTTTGCTTTCTGGTTTGGTTCATGCCCATCCCTAGCTCTGATAAACTGTTTTTGAAATGATTTTTTGTTGTTAGAAATTCTGTATGCTAAACTGGAGCAAAGATAGAATGGAACACAGGATAAAGTGAACCAGGGACAATTACAGAATAGGATTTGCCCACTATGCTTTCCAGCTAATTAAAGTTTAGTATATTGTTGGCTTCAGCTCTGTTCATGATTTCTTTCTTATTGATAACCTTGCAAACTGTTGAGTTCTCCTCCACTTGTGATTCCCCTAATCTGATATCTTAGACCCAAACATTTAAGCATTTATAGACAGTCCTTTTATCATTGAGTAAGCTGGTGTTCTCTAAAGCCATATTTTAGTTGTTTTTACAAGACTTATCGTCAGACCTTTATAGTTTTATGTTAAAATATATTTGTTAAAGTGCCACAGGACTATTCTTTTCTTTTTGTTATTAATATACTTTATTGTTATCTTTGTTTTATTTTTGTTTTCTGTTGTGAGAATTTTTAATTGAAATACAATTAATGATTTATTGTTTTCTGTTGTGAGAATTATTAAAAACAATTACAATTCACATTTTATAAAAAGAAGGATTTTGTTGGATTCCTTTGGGGAATAAAGCAAATGAGAAAATATTTCATGAATTAAAACAATATGCTGGATTTGAAACAAAGCAGACATGAGGCTATAGTATTTTTGTGTGTGTGTGTGTATGTATGTATGTATGTGTATATATGAAGGAATTTTCATTGCTCTGGTCCAGATGTATCTGATTTTAATACTCTAGACAGATAAAAAAATTACTCATGTGAATAGGCCAGAGTACATTTCCAGTAACAGGTTTTTAAAAAATCTAATCCATGTGCCTAGTATTATGTGGACATAGTTTACAAAAAAGATTTCTTGTGTAAACACTGTACAAAATGTACAACTTCAGTCTACAGAAAAAGTTGCCTTATTTATCATTTTCAGTAATTGTAAGTTTAAGAATTTAAGAATGCCAATGCAAGATGAGAGAGCTACTCTTTTGTCAATTTTAAGCTTCATGCACTGACTAATTTCTAATACTAATTTTCATTTCTGCTCTTACTTAGTCCTCATTGCATATTTAAATAATGTAGTAAACAATTGTTTAAAGATCTATATTTTCAGGGTCAAAATAGTCAGATCTGAGCCTGAGACAGCTCTGAAGGAATAGGAATACATGTTGGAATCACCATTTGCACTCAGACAAAAAATGAATATGAAATGAAATACCTCTTTCTTTTGATGCATTTTAACAAGTGCATTAAGGAGTCACCTTGGGCCTAAGCACATCACTCTAATATCCTAATAAGTAGGAGACGTGTTTTGATCTAGAGACCTGTGACCAGAACTTCACTCATGGAACATATGTTTGCCACATCTTTTCTCTGCTCCAGTTCCCTACAATCAAAATTCTTTTATCAAGGATTGAGGAACCATTGGGAATAGCCCCTTTATTGGCTCTGGTGGGAATAGTAATTGATGGAAATCTCCCTCTTTGCATGGAGCTGGATCCAACCCAGTGTGCAATTTATTCATTGGAAACACCAGTTTCTTAATTGACCATTGAATTCAATGAGTTTAGAAAAAGGTAATTCTACTTAGGATTGCACTGTCTCTGGTGGTGGAACATTAGCTTTTACACCTTGTTGCTAATGAAGTGTTGAATCCATTTTGGAAAGACTTGTTCCCAACCTTACCAGTATAAACCTGCAGGTGGGGACTGAAAGAGAATTTTATGTAATATTACAGGCCCCTCAAGTATTCCAATAAAGGGTATTTTAAAATATATCTCCGTATTTTTATATTTTTATCAGCTAATTGTGGACCTTTTAAAGACATACAATATGAACCTGAGTTGTATTCTTCACAGTGACAAGAAACCCACATAGAACAATGTCCCAGCTTCAGCTTTTTGTCTATTAAAATGGGAATCATGACTTATCCATAGGTAAACATGGAGGAGCAAAAGATCAAGAGAGAAATGCACATCAAGCCCACTTTGCAAAAATAAAAGGTAAATGAGTTAAAATAGAGCTGGATTTCAGATTGGAATAATTTCATGGATTAATGTGGTGTGAATGTAGTTTGGAACATTAGCCAAATGAAACAAACACTCAGATTCAGTTGAATAGCACTAGTTATTTCAGCTGTCACATAGACCATATGGAGAAGTCATTGACCTAGGGTAACAGCGCAGGAACACTACATAGCCTGCCCTGCTAACATTTTTTAGTTCATTTCAGTATGGTAGAGTTCATTCAGTGAAACACCTCCTCATATGACATTTTCCTAAGTGGGACGTTACTGAACCAAGGTATAATATTCCAGTGGCTAGGTGTCATTTGACTATCATAATTCTGTCACTATTTTACTCTGTATGTTGATAGCCTCACTTTCGGCATATATTTTGTGAGAGCAAAGTACATGAATCAGGAAAATACAAATATAGTTTGGAATTCTTGTTATAATGGAAGAACTTTTTTCAGTTGACAAAACCCATGGGAATTGTCATCACTTATATCCCTTATCATCTGATCCACACATTACATTGTCCACATAAATACATTCTCAGGGACATTTGGAACAACTCTTGTACAAAAAAACTCTCTTTGCATGAAGTCAGCCTATTTCTTATGTATATACAGTTTACATAAATGAATACTATTGACCAGAGGATACCATTGACTTTGTATGTTATAAGCACCTCATAGCTTGTGCTTGGGGTGGGGGGGCGGGCAGTGGAAAGGCTTCTAGCCCCACTGGTGGACCTCTTGATGACACTTGATGGAGGTTTTTTTTGGCCACTGTGTGACACAGAGTGTTGGAGTGGATGGGCCATTGGCCTGATCCAACATGGCTTCTCTTATGTTCTTATGTTCTCTATTACCAATCTGATTTCTTTTTGTTTATGATGATGCTATATCCATAACAGCAAATACTAGAATTGTTAAACATATTAAACTATGTTGTCTAATTACTCAGTCTTTCTCACATTCTCCCCCCATGTGCAGAATCTCTCAAACCAGAAGGCTAATACCCATTCTTTCATATTCCTGAAACAGTTGGTAAAGCAGAATCTCTAAAAGCCATGATGGAAAAATACAAGGAGAAATGTACAGCCGTTTAGATCAGTGATCATGGAAAGGACTAAAGTCATGTTTGCAGTGAACATTGTTCTTGAAGTAGATTGAACTGTTGTGAAAAAATTAGTTTGGTGAAATAAAAATTCCAAAGGAATCACTGATTTTACTTTTTAAAACAATTTTATTAATTGCCGTATATTGTTATAGTAATCTTTAAGAAAAATTAAAAATAATACAAAATAAAAACAATACATCACATTTTCCCCCTTCTTCTCACCTCCCCTTTTCTTGACCCCCGCCAGTGTTTACTTAAAATTAAAAGAAAACAAGGTAACTTAGCAAATTAAGAATCTCCATTTAAAACCTTATAACAATACGGAAGAAATAAAAACAAAAAATAAGAAAAGTTAACTCTATAAGTTCATCTTCATTTTTCAAAATAAAAATTTCATCTTTTATCAAAAATCACTAAATGTCCCCTTACTTTCCACTGTTTTTCAACGTAATTTTGAAATGTCTCCCATTCCTTCCTGAACCTCTCCAAATCATAGTCTATTAAGATTCTTGTAAGTTTGTCCATTTCACTCCATGACATAACTTTTAAAATTCAATCACATTTTCTGGTATTTTATCTTGCTTCCATAACTGCACATACAATGTCCTTGAAGCTGAAAGCAGATACCACACCATTGTTCTATCTTGTTTCGGAAAACATTCTATTTGTAACCACAACAAAAAAGAGTCTGGAGACCTCTTGATGTCATAACCTAAAATTTTTGACATTTCTTTTTGATTCATTTGCCAAAATTGTTTTGCTTTTTCACATCCACCACATATGGTAGAAAGATCCTTCATGTTTTTTACATTTCCAACATCTGTCCAACACCTGATTATTCATTTTTGCCAGTTTCTTAGGTGTCATGTACCATCTATACAGCATTTTAATACAGTTTTCTTTAATGTCGATATCTTCATAGAGTTTTCCCATAAATACTCCAAAGATTCCATTTGTATTTCTTTGTTGAAATTGATTGTCCATTTTATCATTTGAGATTAAACTACTTCATCTTCTGTAGACCACTTCAGTAGTAATTTATAAATCCTTGAAATCAACTTTTCATTATTGCCCAACAGCACTTTTTCCAATTCTGTTTGCTCCTGACTTACACCTTCATTTTTAATGTCCTGCTCCACCAAGCTCTTAATTTGTTGTAATTGAATCCAATTATATTTATATTGTAATTCTTCAGCTGATTTTAGTTCCACCTTTCCTCCATGTGTTTTTAATAATTGATTATACGTTAACCACTTGTTTCTGAGGATAATTTTATTACTTCAGTTGGCACCATATTTTTTGTATTTTGACCAAGTACTTAGCAAATTTCTTCTTATATAATGGTGTGAAAAAAAACCATCCATCTTATTTTTCCCATACAACATATAAGCATGCCAACCAAAAATATTTCCATGGCCTTCTAAAACCAACAGTTTCTTATTTAATAATGTCATCCATTCTTTAATCCATACCAAACACACTGCATCATGATACAATTTTAGATCTGGTAACTGAAAACCTCCCCTTTCTTTTGCATTGGTTAAAATTTTCATTTTGATCCTTGGTTTTCTTCCAGCCCATACAAATTCTTAAACTTTTCTTTGCCGTTTGGTAAACTACTTATTGGAATTGTTTGAAATAGAAACAATTCTTGGTAGAACATTCATTTTAATTGCAGCGATTCTGCCCAGCATAGAAAAGTTCAATTTGTTCCATTTTATAAAATCTTCATCAATTTTCCACCAAAGCTTTTCATAATTATTTTTATACTAATCTATATTTTTCATGGTAGCTTCCACACCTAAATATTTTACTTTTGAAATGACCTCATACTCTGTTGCACTTTGCAGTTCCTCCTGTTGACTCTTTGTCATATTTTTGCACAAAATTTTCGATTTTTCTTTATTTATATAAAAGCCTGCCAGTTCTCCTTACTCCTGTATTTTATGAAGCAGCAATGGTGTTACAGATAAGGGATTTTCATTGATAAACATTACATCATCAGCAAACGCTCTGTATTTATAAGAAAAACCTTTCAATTTCAACCCCTCTATCTCTTTGTCGTCTTGTATTTGCCTAAGCAAAATCTCTAATGTCATTATAAGTATCAATGGAGATAGAAGGCAACCTTGCCTTGTTCCTTTACCAACAATCATTTTATCCGTCAAATCTGCATTTATACTGAGTCTTGCTTGTTGATCAGTATATATTGCCTTAACCATTCTTATAAAATCTTCTCCTAATCCCAATTTCTCCATCACTGAAAACATAAAATCCCAATTCAGATTGTCAAAGGCCTTCTCTGCATCTGCAAAAAATAGTGCCACTTCTTTTTCAGGATGCTTCTCATAATATTCAACAATATCTATAACAGTTCTGATATTATCTCTAATTTGTCTCCAGGGAAGAAATCCTGCTTGTTCTTCTTTGATAAAATTATTCAAATGCTGTTTAAGTCATTCTGCTAGTATTCTAATATATATTTTATAGTCATTGTTAAGTAATGAAATTGGTCTATAATTTTTTACATTTGTTGTATCTCTATCTTCTTTTGGTGTCAACGGAATTGTAGCTTCCTTCCACATATTTGGTATTATCCCATCAATCCTTATAATATTCATCAACTTCTGAAGTTTCGGTACTAATGTCTCTGTGAGGACTTTATAAAATTTTGCTGTAAAACCATCTGGACCTGGTGCCTTTCCCATTTTCATTGAATTTATAGCTGCTTCAACTTCAATTTTTTCAATTGGTTCATTTAATACCTTTTCCATATTTTCTGATAAGGGATTTATTTGAATTTTCTGTAAATATGCATCTATTTTTCTTTTCTCCACCTTTTGAGCTTGAAATAATTTAGCATAATATTTATAAAATTCCCTTTTAATTCCTGCTTGGTCAACAATTTCTTTACCTCCTGATAGAATTTTGTTTACAAATTTATTTCCCCCTTTTTTTTCATTTGCCAAGTCAGGTATTTTCCAGGCTTATTTGCTCCTTCAAAAGATTTCTGTTGGAGTCTCTTAAGGTTCCATTCTACCTCTTTATTTAACAGATGTTTCAATTGGCTTTGCAATATTGTAATTTCCCTTAGTATTTTCTTTTTCCCCGGTCTTTTTTTAAGTTCCTTTTCTTTTCCCCCAATCTCTTTTTGAATGTCCAAACGTTTGTTCCTCTTTGGCCCCTTTATCTTTATTATTCATTGTAATTAAAATACCTCTCATTATTGCTTTTTATACATCCCACACTGTTTGAAATTGAATGTCCTCCTTTTCATTTATTTTGAAGAAGGCTTTAGTTTCTTTTTCTAGAGACACCACTGTCTCAGTTTTCTGTAGCAAATCATTTATTTTCCATCTCCTAATCTTTTTCACACACTTTTTTTTGTCATAAGTCCAAGATCTTTTGTCATCCATAACATATTGATTCTTGAGAAAGAATTATGCCTAGCTGAAAAAAAAGTGTAATCACACACTTTAGGATTAAATTTCCTCCATATGTCTTCCAAACTTTCTTGTTTCACTAAATCAAAAAATGACTTTGGTAACTTCCCCTCCTTATTTTTTTCTCCTGATCATCCAGATCATTAAAGATTGTTCCATTAAAATCTCCCATTACCATTATTTGTTCATAAGTCACTTGGTCTAATTGTTGCACAATATCTTTAAAGAAGGAGTCTTTTGCCCCATTTGGGGCATACAATCCCAACAACAATGTCTTTTTATCATTCATTGTCACTTCCACAGCTAAATATATCCCTTCATTGTCCTTAAAAAATCAATTTTGGATCCAATTCCTGTTTAACATAAAAAAAATCACTATTCTTTTTTTTTCTCCTTAGCCAAGGAAAAAAATTCCTTACCCAATTGTTTATTCCATAAAAATTTGTAATCCAATTGTTTAATATGTACTTCTTGTAAGCAAATTATATTACATTTTTGTTTCGTGATTCAATGAAATGCAGCCTTTCTTTTTTGTGGTGAATTTAGTCCAGTGACGTTCCAAGATATTAATTTGTAATCCATAACGATTCTTCTTTTATTCTGTATCCCCAAATCCCTCATTTTCTTCAAAAAATCTCATTTCCTGCACATTTGTAATTGTAATCCTCTTTCCTCCATATTCAAAACTTAGACCATCAGGCAGTATCCATTTGTATCACACTTTATTCTCCCGCAGCTTGTCAGTTAATTTTTTGTACAATCTTCTGTCATTTATAACCTTTCTTGGCAGCTCTTTCATGATTGCTTCTATCAATTTCCAATGTTTTTTCAAATTGTTTTCTTAAGATCTTTCCCACCATGTCTCTTGAAATAAATTTTACTACTACATCTCTTGGTAGTTTGTTTTTCTTGGCAAATGATGAATTGACCCTGTATATGTAATCATAAAGATAACTAGATTCATCAGGTTCTATTTCCAAAAACTCAGCAATAGTGCTTATTATATATGTCTTTAAGTCATCTCCTTCGTTCTCAGGTACTCCTCTTAGACGTATCTGGTTTTCCATTAACTTACAGTCTTGCTGAACTACTTTCTCCTGCAATTTATTAATCATAGAATTTTGTTCCTTCACCTTGTTCTCAACCACATGTACTTTATTTAGTGTTGCTTGTGAGTCCTTTCTGAGATCCTCAATTTCTTTTTTAATTTCTGTCTTCACCATTTCTGCACTTGTTTCAATATCTTTTTTTAAATTGCTTCTTATTGTCCATTATTAGATCTTTCATCGCTTTGACCAGTCTTGCCTCCACAGCATCCAATTGATCTTGTATTTTAGGCATTATACCTTCCTCAAGTGAACCAGTCCTCGCACGTGTCTGTTTTGGTGCCAGCCTGTGATCAGACATTACTATTTCTCCGCTACCAAAATAGGCTCTTAAATTGATCTCACCAAAATCAAATTAAACCAAAGGATCTTATAGATTAGGAGATGCCCTTTCCAATAAGCCCAAAATCGCTGTTCTCAGGGCTTCCTAACTCGAGATATAATTTTTTAAAGTTTTAAAAATGCACAAAATGGCGTCCATGATTTTTCAGACCCTTTTGGAAATTTTTTTTCCTTTTTCACCAAAAAGCCACCAAAATCATTTCCATTATTATAATCCAATATGTTTCAATTTGTAATCTTGATATCTGCTGGCTCCACTAATTTTCAAAGTTTTATTCTCTTTTCTTGAATATTTAATTTTTTTTTTACCTTCCTTTAATGGCCGCCGCAATTTCTCTATGGTTTTCAAATCCTAGTGAAGGCCAGGAAGTTTAAAAGTTCCCTTCTTCTAATGGCTCCTTCCTGCTTTTCTTGCCACAAAGTCACATTTCACTCTAGAAAACTGGCTCAGTGCTAAGGATCCTAAGAACACTCTAGCAGTTGTGAATTAGTCTCAGTTCTTTTAGCAGTTGCATAAAAAATGAAATAAGTGTTGAAATAAGTTGCTCAAGATTCTGGAATCAAAGCGCTTCTGGAATCAATGAGCTTCTAAGAGTACAAAAAGGAAAAGGAAAGGTAATCATAAGGCACTAATATTAGTGGGAAACACAAATGTATATGAAAAAAAAATGAAACCTGAGGGGAGAAATTAATATTTCAAAAACAGTTATTTGAATATTTGAAACTGTTTTCAAAAGCTGACTACCGATATCTCAATATAGCATTTAAAAGAAAGAACTTTCACAAGCAGACTACAAATAATCCAAAGAGTTGTTCAACTCTCCCCTCCCCAAAGCAAAAGGAAGAAACATAGAGTAATGACTATGACAAAGGTGGAAATAACAATGTTAAATTCAAATGAAGTCATCCCAAGTATAAAGAACCATTTAAAGCAGAGTGACACAAAGGCCTATGGAAAGAACTCTGAAGAGGGAAGACAATAATAATACTAATAATATCAAAAAGAAATTATATAGAAGAAACTTGAGAATAGCTCAAGGAATTAAGACACATAAACACAGAGCAGCCAAATAAACATAAGACACAAACAGGCACACAGGAGAGTTGTTGAATGTAAGTTGTAACCAAGTTTCAAACAGGTTCTTCAGACTAACACAGGGAAACCAAAAGTTTCAGTTTACTATTTACTCTATTTTACAGTGCAAACGACT
Organism: Heteronotia binoei; assembly: GCF_032191835.1. Classification (NCBI taxonomy): domain Eukaryota; kingdom Metazoa; phylum Chordata; class Lepidosauria; order Squamata; family Gekkonidae; genus Heteronotia; species Heteronotia binoei. The sequence continues at coordinate 112,159,271 of NC_083226.1, read as the reverse complement.
TCTGAAAGGAATATAAAACAAATGGAAGGACTGGGCTTTTTGCTCGTTCTTACTCAAAGTTTCAAAGTTCGCTGGGAGCAGCCATGTTGTTCTGCCAGCTTCTCCTGTCCCTGTTCAGCCAGGCTCCTACATGCTTAAAGGCAAACACACCATCCAAAAAGGAAGTCCTTCCCAGGCTGCTTCTAGCTTTCCGACCTGGAAAGGTTCATGATGGCTGTTAGGTCTGGGGCTTTCCCCACAGCCCAGCTGGCTGACAGAGGTGAGGAGCCTCCAAAACTGGGGACCTGGAGACTGGTCAGACTAGGAAGCAGGCACTTAGCAGTCTTACAAAGTGCCTGCTTTCTCCAAGCCACACGATTGAAGAAAGCAGGCTTGGAGAGGGCAGGCACTTCAAGAGACAGTCATTTAAGTGCCTGCCTCCTCTCCAAGCCTGTCAGAATGCTCTCTGAACCAGCCAGAATGCTCTTCACCTCAGCAGGAACTCTGATTATAGCTTTGTTTCAAGATATTTGGTTGCAATTTCTATAATGTTCAAAATTTGAAGGGACAATTAAAGGTTCACTATATAGTATTCTAGCTTTTGTGACCATTACTGGACTGCAGAAATATAACATTTATTTATTGCATTAGATTTGGAGCTATGTCATCTTGAGACTTTGAACAGGTAAAATGTCCTAAAATGCTATTATGACATTGATAGCAAGGCTTTAAGCAGTCTCAATAGTTGGGTGGTAGGTCCAAGCTTACAGGTAGTGCAGAAGGATGTTAGCCACACAAATCAGTTGAACCAGCAAGGTTCTCTGTTTAACCTGGAGAGTACCAGTTTCTGGGCCTCATTTGGCCAGGCCTTGATTGAGCTCTGATCCAGCAAAACATTATAGGTGTTTAGGTAGTGATCAGGCTCAGCTACTGGAACATGGGCTGCCAGTCTGGTTTTTCTCAGTCCATTAGTTGCCTCCCTGCAGGCTCACCATCTCTGTTGTTCTTGCTGGGTGGGAGAGAGAGAGAACTTGGAGGACTGGTAGTTGGCAACATTGTCTGGAGCTAAGCCTCCAGGAACAAGCTGAGGCCTTTGGGTCTAGGGACTCTGGAACTTGTAAGAGTCTAGAGGGGGAATCAATTGGTGTTATGTTTCTGGTGTCCCCCCAGAGTGGTCTGTGGACCCTTCTGGTCATCCAAAGAATCTTTTCCAAATCCAGCTGGGGAGGGTCATGAAGTGAAGGGGGGGCCTGTATAATTAATTAATACCCCCATAATAATGAAGCTGCCTTCTACTGAATCAGACCTCAGTCCATCAAAGTCAGTATTGTCTACTCAGACTGGCAGCGGCTCTCCGGGGTCTCAAGTTGAGGCTTTTCATGCCTATTTGCCTGGACCCTTTTAGTTGGAGATGCCAGGGACTGAACCTGAAATCTTCTGCTTACCAAGCAGATGCTTTACCATTGAGCCACCATTCCTCCCCAAATACAATGAATAAGAGCATGCTTTGCCTTCAAACTAAAGTGTCTACTAGAATATAGGCAGGCAATCTTAGAGGGGGTGAAAGAAGCAGGCAAGAAGCCCATTAATATGTCCAAAGTCAGTGAGGTTCTCCAGAAAGCAGATGAAAGCCCCAGAGCCTTTGCCGAGCACTTGATGCAAGTATTTTGAATGTATACTCCATTCAATCCTGAGGCTGCAGAGAACTTGCGTATGGTGAATACAGCTTTCGTTGCCCAATCCTATGCTAACATCCGCAAAAAGCTCCAGAAGCAAGATGGCTTTGCTGGCATGAATCTATCCCAACTGCTAGAGATTGCCCAGAAAGTCTATGCCAATAGAGATGTAGACCAGAAGCAGGAAATCCCATTCCTCATAGACACTGGAGATGCGTGATCTGTGGTGCCTGTCAAGATTGCCCCTTCAGTCCAAGAATACATCAATATAATTGGAGCTACAGGGCATATGCAATCCAGACCACTTTTAGCCAAATGAACTTGCATAGTAGGAGGCCATGTAGTCCGCCACAATTTTGTTCACTTGCCCGATTGCGTGGTGCCGCTGATGGAAAGAGACCTGCTTTCTAAGTTGTGGGCTCAATCGCCTTTTGACTCAGAGAAACAAATGAACTTTGAGTTGCCTTATACAACTCCAGAAGGTGAATTGCAGTATCGAGGTGTATATGTTTTAGAATGTCCCTGAGAAGAAGAGTGGTGGCTTTACCAAACATGTAATGGCCATGTCAAAAGCCTGGTTTCAACAATTTCCAGATGTATGGGCAGAAGAAAACCCACTGGGTTCTGCAGATCTGGGTCCCTAATTTTGCCATAACAGCTAAGCCCTTGTACTAAGCTACAAAGAGGGGAGAAAAAGCACCCTTTGAATGGACAGAACAATGTCAAAATGCCTTTGAAACCCTGAAGTGCCAACTCATACAGGCTCCAGCCATGGGATTACCTGATACCGACAAAATTTTCACTCTGTATGTGCATGAGTGAGAAGGAATAGCTGCAGGTGTTTTGACTCAATTGCTGGGATCATCGTCTCGGCCAGTGGTATATCTGTCCAAGCAACTAGACACAGTAGCCAAAGGGTGGCCCCCGTGTATGCATTCAATAGCAGCTGTAGCAGAACTTGTGAAGGAAGCTGACAAGTTTACCTTTGGCAATCAACTTGAAGTAAAAGTGCCCCACTATGTGCAAGCACTTCTTGAGTACAAAGAGAACTACTGGTTCACTAATGCCCACATGGTCAGATACCAAGCACTCATGTGTGAAAATCCCCGTGTGAAAATAGTGACTGTGTCAACTTTAAATCCAGCTGCCCTGTTGCCAACTCCCGGTGTTGAATTAGAACATGACTGCCTAGAAGTTATGGAAGAAGTCTACTCCAGCCGGCCCAATCTGAAAGACGCCCCATTTTCAGATTCAGATATTGATTTTTTACTGTTGGGAGTAGCTTTGTCCAGGATGGAAAACGGAGAATGGGGTATGCGGTCGTTACTCTGGAAGCAGTGATCGAGGCTGAAATGCTGGTCTTGACTTCGCCCCAGAAAGCAGAGTTAATTGCCCTCACCAGAGCTCTTCGGCTAGCAGAAGGACTTAAAGAAAATATTTACACTGACTCCAAATATGCTTTTATGACATTGCATGCCCATGGAGCCTTGTACAAAGAAAGAGGCTTAATAACTGCAAGCGGCAAAGGAATTAAAAATGGAAAAGAAATTCCAGAACTGTTAGAAGCTGTCTGGTTCCCTTGGTATATAGCTGCTATTCACTGCTGAGGCCATCAAAAGCCCCTAAGTCCAGTTGCAAGGGGAAATAGCAAAGCAGACTTGACAGAAAAGGAAGCTGTGATTAAGCCTTATCAGAGAAGCACAGAATTTCTGCCTGTTTTTCAAGTTTCCCTGACTGGATGGAGTCCCCAGTATTCGTTAGCTGAGGAGCAGTGTAAGGCAAATTGCCCTAAAAATAGGGTTCTGAGGAATTTAGCATGGTGGGCAATCAGCCTTTTAGCAAGATCTTGAGAACCTATATATACAGAAGGTTTCTCCTTTAGAAGTCACTCAATAACGAGGAGATTTGGTCTAATAATCAAGGGAGTTTTATTATGAAATAAAGGCAAACATACAAGGGTATACAATCATACAACATACATACAGACCTAAGAAAACAGATATGAAATTGATAGAGGGGTAACACAAGGATAAGAACATAGGGTATACGACCTGATCCTGGTGGCTTAGGGTCCAGTCACAACTAGAAGGTATAAACGTGCACTGCGATGTGCCATGCCTGATGCTCCTTACTTAGAGTAGGGAGGGAGGAACAATCTGGTCACATGTTGGCTGGACCATTCCTGGTGACGCGACTTCTTCCACTGCAACGGCTGAGATGGTGCACACATGGAGCAGCTGGGGACCCATCTATTCTCCTGGCTAGCAATCTTCCAGAGATATAGAGTACTGTTGTAACTTTGAGGCTGTTAATATTCACATAAGTCTCTTAGAAAACAGTAGGTAAAACCCACGTCTCATAGCAGATGTGTGTGAGTTGGAACTCCAGGCACCCTGGCAACCAAACGGGTGATTACAATGTCTATATAAATGAAAAATAGGGGGCTCTCCGTCACAGCAGTTGGTTCAGACTCAACGGGCAGTAACCAAATGAAGGCATGGCTGGTATGTTCCCCCACCCCCACCCCATGGCAGAATCTACATTCCAGAAGCTGTAGCGTGGGCATTACTCCAGAACCTGCACATGGGACCACACTATGGGAAGACTGCACTAGAACGGTCTGTGAGTCAATGGGCATACATCAACCATGTGAGTTCATTGACAGCCCAAGCCTCTTTGCAGTGTGTTACATGTGCAAAGAACAATCCCCACGCAACTCCCTGGAAGTCAGCCAGTGGGAGCAACACCTTTCACCTCTCTCATAGTGGATTTCACTAAGATGCCCAAAGCCGGACACTACCGCTACATGCTTATATTCATTTGCACAATGTCCGGATGGATTGAAGCTTACCCAACCCGCACTGAGAAAGCCAATGAAATTGTAAAAGCTTTATTAAAAGACATTGTGCCTAAATTCGGTTTACTTGTAATCATTGGGGGCGATAACGGGCCATCGTTCATTGAGAAAACTGTACAAAGTGTGTCTACTTTGCTCGGCATTACTTGGAAGCTGCATGCTGCCTACCGTCCGCAGAACTCAGCAAAAGTTGAAAGGGCTAACAGACCTCTGAGGAACGCCCTGTCTAAACGCCCTGTTTCTCTGTCAAGAAACCCATTTACCGTGGACTACAATGTTGCCGATTGTATTGTTCCGGTTGCACTGTCTGCCGCACAAACGACTCAAACTGTCCCCATTTGAGATTGTTTACAAAAGACCACCCCCTCTAGTCCAAGGAGTTCAGGGTGACCTCTCATAGTTGGGGAGCCTGATAACTTGGGAAGAACTGCAAGCCCTGGGCAAAGCTGTGAAAGATGTGAACAGGTATTTGTTTGAGACTCTGCCATATCAGATTTATTCTCATGTACATGCTTACCAGCCAGGAGACAGTGTGTGGCTTAAAAGTTGGAGGGCAAAAACATTACAGCCTAAGTGGAAGGGCCCATTTACTGTTCTTTTAAGTTCTCCTACAGCCGTCAAGGTCCAAGGAGTAGCAGCGTGAATCCATTGGTCTCATTTAAAACAAGCTGCAGATTACTGGAAATGGAAGCCATTGACTTTGAAATTTTATAAAGACTCTATCCGGTCTTATGCCATCCAGTAAAAACTGTTAAAAGTCAGCAGTCTGTAGCTAGCAGGACTTGCTTGAAAGCAGGTCCAGCGTACCCGAGCTTCATCGGCAGCCCTACGACAGCCATATCCGGAGGTTGGCTGGTCTACACATGGCCAGAGCTTTGAGGAAGTCTTCTGGAGCCACACAGATTTTGATATTCCCTTGTATTAGTTTTTCTGAAATTTTTGAATTTTTCTTTTACTATTTTTCTGTATTTAACGTATTATCGCAGAAATGCTATTTCGCTATAAGCTTCTGCTGTAAGACCAAAGAATCATGCATGCTTCAAGTGCTCTTATTGCTGCACTTTTCTGCTTTGTTTTTTTCTGTGTGCCAATATGTTGTACTCAAGTTGCGAGATGTACTAAATGTTGGGAAGGAGAAAGTTCTAAGTGTATGCTACGTGTCCAACCTAGGGCAGTGCATGGAACCTGCACAGAGCATAACACTCAGATAGTTTGTGTAGAACGAGGAGTGTCTTATTATCAGGCAAAAACTGAGTATCCCAGATCAGGCGGGACAATACCTTATAGAGGGAGTTTCTGCTGCCTGACTTTACAATGGGTATGCTGGCTGGTTGATTTAAAGTCTTACAAGGTGAAAAAGCCTAAGCCTAAACCACCTATCCAGGAGACTAAGAAAATTCTGTATCAGGCTGTGTTTAATGATGCTCAGGATGAGAAATTTGTTATTCCGGAGCCTGGGAGTAATCTCTTCATAGCCCTGGCCGAACAGATAGCCGCATCCCTAAATATTTCAAACTGTTGGGTGTGCAGAGGTCCGCTGATGAATGAGAGATAGCCTTGGGTTGGCATGGAGATTTTGCCTTCTGACTTGGTCTGGTGGAATAAACCTAGATTGGAGTCAAAGTTAGAAGAGAGGAAGATCTGGGAATTGCAGACAGTTGTGAATGGAGAATTGTGTATTTCTTGTGTTGTGCTGTGGATGAATGGAAAGCATGTTGGGCACTCTTCTTGCCGCCAAACCTTGTTAGTCAGCTCCACTAAGGAGAAACCAAAATGGGTAGAAGCGGATGGCACTGTCATAGAGGATTTTCAGCCATGGGAAAATGTTAGCAGCATAAATAAATATTCCAATGCTGCTTCAGATTCTTCTAATCAATGGATGGCTCTGGAAGGTTTATATTGGATTTGTGGTAAAATGGCTTATACTCTCCTGCCCAGGAGATGGCGTGGGACTTGCATTATTGGAACAGTATGTCCCAGCTTCTTTTTTTTGCCTTTAAATGTTGGTTATGCTTTGGGAACCCCAGTATTTGATGACTATGTTAGATCAAAGCGTTCCTTGGACATCGGACGTACGCAGTGGGGAAATGAATGGCACCCACAGCGGATTATTGAATACTATGGCCCAGCCACATGGGCACAGGATGGATCTTGGGGCTACTGTATGCCTGTGTATATGCTTAATCGTATTATTACATTGCAAGCTGTGGTAGAAATTATAACAAATCTAACAGCCATGGCTCTAGAGTTGTTAGTTAGACAGCAGACCCAGATGCGTGCAGCCATATATCAGAACCGCTTGGCTCTGGACTATCTGCTGGCTGAAGAAGGTGATGTCTGTGGGAAGTTTAATCTTTCAAATTGCTGTCTTAATATTGATGATAATGGAGAGGCTGTGCAGAATATAGCATCTGAAATTCATAAAATTGCTCATCTTCCGGTGCAAACATGGAAGAAATTGGATGTGTCATGGTTTGGACAAATTATGGGAGATTGGAAACGTATTTTATTTTTAATTGGTATTCCTTTAGGAGGTTTAATGCTATTGCCATGTTTAATTTCTGTTATGAGGTACAGTGCTAATAATGCTGTGAAGGCTCTCACTCTCCCTGGGAAGAATGTTAACATCATGTACATGTCTCCAGAGAAAAGAAAACAATATTTTATTAATTTGCCTTATGATGGTCAGTCTCTTTCAGAGGCTAAAAGGAGGGAAAGAAGGGGCCCCCCTGTATAATTAATTAATACCCCAATAATAATGAATACAATGAATAAGAGCATGCTTTGCCTTCAAACTAAAGTGTTTGACGTAACTTTCCGTTGGAGCGCTGATCACCGCCTAGGCGAGTGTGCGCTTAAGCTGGCCTCCTAGGGGCGTCTTGCTGTAATAGATAAAGTAAAGGAATGATGTCATGGAATATTACCAGAAAGAACTCCGCAGAGGCGGGAACATTGAAAGCAGATAAGCCTGTTTGCCTGCTTGCTTGCTATAGAACTGTGTGTACTTTGAAAGATTTTAACTCAGTTCTTTTGGACTGCCATGCCCAGCTGAGCTCTGCTTTGGTACCAAAGTAAAACCTCGCTTCAAATCAGAAATTCATTGTGGACCTCATTATTTTTCTGCTACAGAAGCACACATACTATTGCAGAATTGTTTATTAATCATTGATTAATGTCACATCATGACAACGTTGCATTTTTCTACCGGTGGGGATAGCGGGATATAAGTCAAATAAAGCAAAGCACCTCTATCAAAGTCCGTGTATGTGAAAGCATGAAAAAAGCAATATTTGCTTTTAAAACACAATTTCTCCCTGATTTTATCACACTCTTCCTTAAGGATTGTCCTTGAAACAATCCTTTCATGTACATTAAACTGATGGAGACTACCTGGCCCAAGGTTATCTAGTGAGCTTCATGGCTGAATGGGAGCATGAACCTAGATTTCCTTAGTCATTACACTACCCTAGCTCTCTAAGGTGTTCTGTGGCAAAGAGAAAGAGACCCCCTAAATACACTGCCTTACAATATATTTAAAGATGTATTCCAGGAAATTTAGAAAGCAATCCTCAGCACATCTACTCATAATCCTGCTCGGTTCTATTCAGTGGAACTTGCTCCCAGGAAAGTGTCCTTAGGACTCTGATGATAATGGACTGATGTCTTTTTGAAACCAATAAAGTAGTTTAATGATATATTTTTCTTGGGAAAATATTTGGACTCTGGGGACATTTTATGCTATTAGGTCATAAAAGATGGGAGTCCAGTAGATAGGTGACAGTTTATTAACATCTTTTGTTTAATGGGCCTGCTGTGCTATGGAATATGTATACAGTAAAATGCCTTATTCTTGCAAAACTTACATAAAAGCTGACAGTGGTATCTCACTGTGGATCTTCCAATGAGGTATGACAAGTTGTTTGAGGACCATGCTGTTGCTGATGCCAGCCAAAGTTTTTTGTTGCAGTCATCCAATTAAGCTAGAGAAGGGAAGACAGTTTGAGATCCTGTTTGACATACAGAGTCAGCTTGGAGGCTATTTTAAAATATATATTAGAGAGTTCCTGATGGGTTGTACATGCCTAAGCATACAGAACAAAAGATAACAAACAGAAGCAGTGTACAAGTGAAATAGACCTGAGAGCTAAGCAAACATTACAACTCTTCACTTGAACCCCCCCCCCCAAACAATTGTCCACACTGTGGTCATACATTTATATTCTTGGTGAGGGTACAATCCATTAATATAATTTTATCTGCAGGAAGGATCCCTGACAATAAGTTTAGAGTTTCCATGCAAATTTCTCTAATATCGACTACTGCTGTGACTTCAGATGATTATATACCAACAGATAAAGCCAGAAAATATAATTTAATTCCTTTACACAGAATGACAGCTTCTTCCAAGCCCATTCTAAATCCTTCTAATAGCCCCCTTCAGATTTCGTGCAAGGATTAAGTGAATGTGTAGCGAGAAGACCAAGACTGTATCTGCTGCCTTCCAAGTACATTCAGCTAAAATGATCCCCTAAATATGAACAAGCATATGTACTGAGGCTCTTCCTTGGGGTTGGGTCCGTTTTGATTGCACAGAGAAGCCTACACCACAAGTGTAGGACATTACTGTATATGTTTGGCTGAATTTGTGGATGACTATGGGGCAGAAGTAGAAGGCACAATTCTGCCTCCCCCCCCCCCATCATAAACATTTACTGAACGCATGGGCAAATATTTGAAGAAGTTTTATATTTAGCTATCAATTGCATTGCAATAAATGTTGCGTTTAGAGTAAGGGAGCCTGGATAGCCTTTCAGTGTTACTATTTGAGTTTGTTTTTAGTAACTTTGAAGAAGAATTTTCCAAACAAAAGTAAGATATGCTTATTTTGAAGGAAAAGTAGAATTTCACTTCTATATCTCATGCCCTATATTTCATGTTCTATATTTCTAATTAGATAGGGTGAACTGGCACTCTTTGGGGCAGGGGTGTCAAACTCATTTGCTACGTGGGCCAGATCTGACATAAATGGGACTTTGTGGGGCCGAGCCATGCGTGTCCTAAAATGTAAATGCCAGAACGCAGAGATATAAACTTTATAAAGAACATAGGCCAACACAATTAAAGATACAGTATCATTTTTAACTTAAAATACAAACATGCTTAAAACTCTTGCAATATTTTGTTTAAAACAGAAAGGGGGGATAGTGCAGGACAGAGGGATTTTGCAATGTAATTTTAAAAATAAAACATAAAGAAAAAGCACAAGGATCATAGCAGAAACTAAAAAAAAATGCTCCCAGCCCGGAAAAACATGAAATGGCAAGGCATTGCAAACTTCTCTTTCTCTCCCCCCCCCCCCCGCATCTACGCAGATTATCAATGGCTCTCCAGTGTAATGTCCCCCTTTGGCTGTGGGTTCTCAAGTTCGAGTACTCACTAGGCACTAGTTCTCACTCCACTGAGAAGAGACAAAGCTGGCTCAAAGAATCAATGCTTGGTTTGCAACAACACAACTCCAGGAAGCTTCAGCTGTCCACAGGAACGCTGGGAAGTTCCGCTGGGAGAGCCAGTTTGGTGTAGTGGTTAAGTGTGCAGACTCTTATCTGGGAGAACCGGGTTTGATTCCCCACTCCTCCACTTGCACCTGCTAGTATGGCCTTGGATCAACCATAGTTCTGGCAGAGGTTGTCCTTGAAAGGGCAGCTGCTACGAGAGCCCTCTCAGCCCCACCCACCTCACAGGGTGTCTGTTGTGGGGGAGGAAGGTAAAGGAGATTGTGAGCCTCTCTGAGACTCTTCGGAGTGGAGGGCGAGATATAAATCTAATATCTTCTTCTTCTTCTTCTCTCCATTGAAACACATAGACAAAGTTGCAAAGAAAATGTGGAGAGGATTTTCCGTTCCGGTCTGCTTTGTCAATAGGCTTGATTGGGAAATCCATTCTGTATTTTCTTTGCAGCTTTGCTTCTGCTTTAGCATCAGCAAAGAGAAGGCAGAAGGAGCTGGGAATGTTGTCAGCAACTTCAGAGCTTCACAGCGTGAGGACAGGAGGGGGGGAGGGGAAAAAAGAGAGCCCCGCAGTCCTGATTGAAGCCCTGGACAGGCTGGTTTGGCCCACGGGCTGCATCATCAACAACAACAACAAAATTTTATTTATATCCCGCCTTCCCCGCCGGGGTAGGCTCAGGGCGGCCAACAACACAACTCGAGTTTAGCTAAACAGATAGATAAAATTACAGTTAAACAACATGAACATTTAATTAAAAATCTGCTTAAGTTTTAAAATTAAATTAAATTAAATTAAATTAATAAAAGTGCTAATGCTATGTTTACTTTGTTTGACACCCTGCTTTAGGGTGTTCATTTTTTGGTCCATATTTGTATCTTTGGCATTGTCAGTGCCACCATGACCAACATGGATGTTTTGCATGAATACTTTTCAATATTTTTGCATTATTTAGAATTATTCATTTAGAAGTTAGATTAATAGAGTATGAATCTGAATCTACATATCCACTTCCACCTGGCTCAAAGCTTCTTTAAGCTCTTTAGAATTAAAGATTTATTCTTTAGATTCAGAGACCAAAGGTTCATCTGATCCAGGTCTCTCCTTTAGGACAATGATATGCACATATTAGTTCTTCAGTGGTCAGTGTTCATAATCTGGACTGCATGCCAAGAGTAGAAAGTAGATCTAAGGAATACTGTAGACATTTGCTTACAAAGCAGAGTAATAATGATTTTCTAAAAAGGTTACTCGGCCAGAGAGAACAATGCATGCACTGCATACAAAAACCCCACCCACCAACTGGGTTGGGGGGAACCCCCAGTAATATCCTCCAGGCAGTCCTTAATGTCACCTTGTGTGTGTGTGTGTATGTGTGCGTTCAGTGCCATCAAGTTGCTTCCAATTTACAGCAACCCTATGAATTAGCGATCTCTAAAACATGCTATCATTAACAGCCTTGTTCAGGTCTTTATTAAGTCAATCAATAATGCCTGAAGAGCCCCATCCCCAGCCAAGAGATAAAAATGACCAACCACTCCCTCACCTATTATATAAATATATTTATTGTTTTCATCATTTACATCGAGCTTATCCTTTTCCTCATACAGAGTATACATCTAAATCTCTATCCCCCTTTACAAGGTATTCTTGCTCAGTCCTTTTAGTCTAAATGTTCTTATATCAATCCATATTGAGGCCTTCTCACTTTCAAGTAGTACAGTCGCTCTTTAGTCTTCTTCCCCTTCTAGGCCTTATTAAGTCCATTTTCTTTTCCACCTTCATACTCTTGTCACTTCCAAGCTTTTCCTATCCTGACGGTAGGGATGAGAATGTTTTAGTACATAGGATTTGATTTCCTATTACGATCATCAATCTATTTTTCTTCCCTAATCCCTCCCTCCCTCCCTTGCATACTCAACTTTCTAACCAGGGGCACAAATTAAGGAGCTTCCACCGAATGTCCCGCCGTTGACTTTCTAGTGACCACTTTAAATATGGATACCATTTCTCCTTTCTCCTTTTTGTTTTTGACCCCCATTGCTCATCTCGATTAATCATGGCTATAAGTCCGACTGAACATATTCAAATAAATAATTATGCCAGTTTTGCTCCATCCATTTGGTTTTATCCTTCCAGCCAAAGGCTATTACAGCCTTGCCAGCTAGCACCATTGCTTTGAATAGATCCAGCCCTTCTTTATTGACTCCATGTTTGTTTAATATGCTCCCAAACATTAGATCTAGATCTATCTTTGGTCTTATAGCAAAGAAGTTATGGATATGCTCTATTACCTTTTCCCAAAAGGATTTAACTTCTGAGCATTCCCACCACATGTGGGAATACCATCCTTTTTTCTTTCCACAGTGCCAACAGTTAGAATTCAAACCCTGGAACATATTGGCTAACGTTGCTGGCGTTCTGTACCATTTTATGAGGAACTTTAACTCCAGTTATCGAAATTTGTACATTTTAAGCTGATGTATACCTTTCTTGAGACTGTCAAATACATTATCTGTTAAGTTAATTTCAGAGCTCCATTTTTTTTGAACTAAATTTCTTATCTCCTTCTTATCCGTCGTCATTTTCTTATATATCCTTCCTACTGTCCCCTTCTTTGTTTTTATCATCCCTTTTAATAACTCCTCCATTGGTTCTCCTTCAGTCACCAATCTGTCTTCTATTGTCTTCCTAATTCTGTTATATAACCCTGTTATTTTCAGCCAATATTTCCTACCTATTTCATCATATAACGTTTGCAATGGTTTGAGTGTCCGCCCACCTAACATATCTTGTAACCTGTTATACCCTTTTTTACTGAGTAATCTCCACCATCCCTTATCTTCACTCTTCTCATCAAAGGCCTCTAATGGGGTTTGTTTAGATGTTCCCTTTAACCATTTTAATTGCCATTTTCTCCAAAACATTAGCGCTGTTTTCCTCGGTCCTATTTCTAATATGTTAACTTTGATCTTACATCCAGTGAAAACCCCTAAATTCCCTATTCCATTATTTGCCTCATTCTCTACTCTTACCCACTTCCTCTCCCTTTCCTCTCCTATTTCCATTAATGCTTTTAATTGAAATGCCTCATAATAACTCCTCAAATCTGGGGCCCCCCAACCCATGCTTGTATTATGCGCATATATGAAATGCCTTGAAACTCTACTTTTTTTACTACCGAATATCCATTCTTTTATTTTCGCGTTCCAACTATCGAGTTTTTGTTTTTTAATTTCTAAAGGTATCGTTTGGAATAAGTATAATAGTTTCGAAGTCCAAAACATTTTTGCTATATTAATCTTAGTTGTTATGTTTAACATCTTCTTGCCCCATCTCTTCGTATCTTTTACTATCGTACTCCATATTCTGTTATAATTCTTTTCTACCAACTTTTTAACATTTTTGACTAAATCTATTCCTAAATATCTGATTTTCTTGACCCCTAGACCTATCCCTGTCCGCTCATGAATCTCTTCCCTTTCCTCTTTTTTTACATTAATGTACATTATTTCTGATTTTGCCATATTAATTTTTAGTCCCGAGTTTGATTCAAAATCCTCTAATATAATTTGTATCTCCTTTACTGCTTTTTTTTGGATTAGCTATAACTATAATCAGATCGTCTGCAAACAAATTCAACTTAATTTCTTCCTTGTCTAGATGACATCCTTCAATTCTCCCTGAATTTCTAAGACGTTGGGCTAACTGTTCCATTGCCATTATGAAGAAGAAGGGGGAGATCAGGCATCCCTGCCTAACTCCCCTCTGGATTGCAAATTGTGCCGTGTGTTCTCCATTAAGTCTAACTACAGCCGTACCTTCTCTATATATCTCCTTAAATACCCTTATTGTTGATTGACTTATCCCATGTTTATCCATAACTGTCCACAAGAAATGATGTGACAATGTATCAAAGGCTTTATAAACATCTAACTTCAATAATGCCAATTTCCCGGACTTGTTATGACTCAAAACATTTATTATATTTCGGACTGGGTGTGCAATATTCCTACCTTCTACAAAACCATATTGATCTTCTTTTATGACTTTTTGTATAATATTTTTAAGCCTATTGGCCATTACTTTGGCAAAAATTTTATAATCCTGATTCAATAGGCTAATCGGTCTGTATGATCCTACCTCTTGAGGATCCTTTTTGGGTTTTAAAATCACTGTAATTTCTGCCTTTCTCCACGTGTCTGGAGCTATGCCCCCTTTAAGTACATAAGAACATAAGAGAAGCCATGTTAGATCAGGCCAATGGCCCATCCAGTCCAACATTCTGTGTCACACAGCGGCCAAATATATATATATATATATATATATATATATACACACACACACACACACACTGTGGCTAATAGCTACTGATGGACCTCTGCTCCATATTTTTATCTAACCCCTTCTTGAAGGTGGCTATGCTTGTGGACGCCACCACCTCCTGTGGCAGTGAATTCCACATGTTAATCACCCTTTGGGTGAAGAAGTACTTCCTTTTATCCGTTTTAACCTGTCTGCTCAGCAATTTCATCGAATGCCCACGAGTTCTTGTATTGTGAGAAAGGGAGAAAAGTACTTCTTTCTCTACTTTCTCCATCCCATGCATTATCTTGTAAACTTCTATCATGTCACCCCTCAGTCGACGTTTCTCCAAGCTAAAGAGCCCTAAGCGTTTCAACCTTTCTTCATAGGGAAGGTGTTCCAGCCCTTTAATCATTTTAGTTGCCCTTTTCTGAACTTTCTCCAATGCTATAATATCCTTTTTGAGGTGCGGCGACCAGAACTGCACACAGTACTCCAAATGAGACCGCACCATCGATTTATACAGAGGCATTATGATACTGGCTGATTTGTTTTCAATTCCCTTCCTAATAATTCCCAGCATGGCGTTGGCCTTTTTTATTGCAAACGCACACTGTCTTGACATTTTCAGTGAATTATCTACCATGACCCCAAGATCTCTCTCTTGGTCCGTCTCTGCCAGTTCACACCCCATCAACTTGTATTTGTAGCTGGGATTCTTGGCCCCAATGTGCATTACTTTGCACTTGGCCACATTGAACCGCATCTGCCACGTTGACGCCCACTCACCCAGCCTCAACAGATCCCTTTGGAGTTCCTCACAATCCTCTCTGGTTCTCACCACCCTGAACAATTTAGTGTCATCCGCAAATTTGGCCACTTCACTGCTCACTCCCAAGTATATTATTAAATACTTCTTGCAATTCTGGAACTGGAATTTCCTTATAAAATTCTGCTGAAAATCCATCCAGTCCAGGAGATTTCCCTATCTTTAAACTATCTATCACTTTTTCAATCTCTTGTCTTGTTATATTGTCCTCTAATCCTCTCTGCTCTGTATCTGTCAACCTTACTCCTATCTCTTCTGCAAAATCTTTCACTCCTTTTTCACCATATAAAGCTTTATAAAAAGTCTCAAATGCTGCTTTTATTTCCTCTGAATTCTGTGTTAGCTTTTTATCCACTCTGATACTTCTCACACTTTGCCTTTGTTTCTTATTTTTTAGAAAATTTGCTAGTCTCTTAGCGGAGTTAAGAGTGTTTCTCTGGTATTCATTTTTTACCATGACCTGTTTCCTCCATAACGCCATAGAGTCTAGATCATCTAGCTTTTTCTGTAAATCCCTAATTAACTTGTGTCTAATGGGGCAAAACTTCTGAGCTTGGTCTTTTTGCAGTTTACCTAGTTCTTGAAGCCTGCCTTCTCTGTCTGCATACCATTTTTTCTTTATCTCCTTCTCTTTCATGATACATTGTCCTCTGATCACCGCCTTAGCTGCGTCCCATAAGATATTTGTTCCCACTGTGCCTCTATTCTCTTGAAAGAATAGCTTCGTTTGTTCCATAATATGTTTTTTATCCTTATCCTTAACCATAACCATATTATTTTATCTCCATATTCTTTGGGTTTGCTTATGTGTTGTTTTGAATTCTACACTTATCGGGGCATGATCCGATATCCATATTGGGTGGGTAATAACTTTTTAAATTTCCCAATTGCATGTTCTATTAATTAATACATAATCTAAACATGAAGTTGTTTTATAACTCCCTGAGAAGTATGTGGGCTCAGGCGCCAGTTTAAGAGCTTTATATACTTCAATAAAGTTCCATTGTCTCCAATTTATTATTTTATCCTTATTAACATCCTTATTAAAGTCTCCTGCTAATATCACCTCCCCTTCAATAAATTTACTAGCTTTTTAAAGAACTTTTAATAAAAAGGTTTTCTGTCCTGTATTTGGAGCATATATGTTTATCAATGATGTTAACCTATTTTCAATCAAACACTTAACCATGACAAATCTCCCTTCAGCATCTCTTATCACCTCTATTGTTCTTATATCATACCTTTTATGAGTTAGGATCACTACCCCCCCTGCTTTATTTGATCCCCGTGCCTCTGCCAAAATTTCCCAGCTTGGGTCACTAATCAAGGGTCTTTTATCTCTTTTAGATTTATGAGTTTCCTGGAGCCAAACTATGTCTATATTTTGTTGTTTAAGGAATCTAGAGAGCTTGTATCTCTTTAAGTCTGATCCCAAACCATTGACATTCAGTGTCAGCATCCTTAATGTTTTATCCATATTTAAGTTGAAAGCTACCACTCTTTTGTACCCCTGGCCGAATGCCTAGTTTACTTTTGTACCCCTTCCCATTCCCAAATACCTCTTCCCTCCCCTTCCCCATCGCTCCCCCCCCTTTGTGTAGAGCCGTAAACTGAGGATGATCACTCATCCCTTCTCTACACCTTGAGCAAGCGCACTCCCCCCCTCCCGGGTTATGTTGCTACTTATTTAACCATTTTGTTTTCATTTGGATACTTCCCTTAATATGTCTCAGTCTCGAGACAGTCTTATCCTTTTCTCCAATCGGGTGGATGATCCTTATTCTGGGTCCTGCTCCTGTGACTGGGGTTGGTGAGGTTCCTCCATAGGCATTGGTTCACTGCTCCTCTCATCTGCTCCCAATGTCTTTAATAGCTCCCGTGCCTCTTCAGGGTGCCGTGAACAAAGTCTTCTTCCATCCTGGTAGATAACTAAAGACGCTGGATATGCCCAGCTAAATTTAATGCCGCTTTGATTAAGTTTCTGTGCAAAGGGTTTCATTTGAGACCTTTGGTGTAATGTTTCTTTACAAAAGTCTTCTTTCACATAAACTTTTCTGCCTTTAAAAGCTAAGTCTTTGGCTTTTTAAAGTGTTTTAAGGACCCTTTGCTGCAGTTTCTCTCTCGCTAGCTTCATTATAACTGGGTGAGGCTCCCCTCCTTTCCTTCTTGTTTGAAGTCTATGAGCACGTTCTATTTCTTCTAATTGTACTTCCAGACCCTGGTCTAATAACAACTCCGCCAGTGTTTGCTCTAAATCGCAAAACTTAACTTCTTCTGAAATGCCAAAGAAGATAACATTCTTCCTCCTGCTTCGGTCTGAGAGTTCTGTGGATTGTTTTTTCAAAAGGTCAATTTCCCCTTTATTTTGCTGTGAAAGAGCCTTTGCATCTTTGGCTATGCCAGCTACTGTCTTAAATTCTGTGCCTAAGCTCTGCATCTGTGTTGTTAAATCAGCCAACGTTGTATGTACTTTAGCTTGAGATTCAAGCATTAAAGTCTGAAACTGTGCTAATTGCTCTGAGAGGCTTTTCACAGTGACTGCCATGTTATCTCAGCTTCCTCAAACCTCCCCTCCCTTTCTTTGATATTATTACTTATTTAAGCTTGCTTATCTTTAAGCCACTTATCTTTTCACTCTGCTCCTCCTTATGCTAGATGTCTCACAGTCAGCTTCAATGTCTCCCTCTTTTAATTACATTCTTTTACAGCTTGTATCTTTGTTTTCTTAGGGAGAGTGGGGACGAGGCATCCGAGTCTTTAGCGCATGCGCATTGCTCCAACCACTCCCTCACCTGACAAACATGTGGGATGGCAGGAGTTTGGGGGTGATGCTGAAACATCACTTCTAGGTGAGTACTTGGAAGTGATGTCAATTGTGTCACGTGATACTCTAGAAATTCCCCTGATTTCTATGGTAGAAATTTCTAAAGCATTATGTGATATGGGCAGCTGTCCCACCCTACCTTGTTCCACTGTTCCGGAGGCCTGCCAGCCTGCTCCTGGCAAGAAAAAGGAAAGTTTGATTGTTTTCCATCTGACCCTTTGAAAAGCCCCTTAAAAAGTAACATGAGCCCCACATGGGGAAATGGTACTTTTTACTGGGTCCGGGGGTCTAGAGGGCCGAGTGGTGGCCCAGTCTGCAGTCCCAATTATCTTGAGGGAAAAATTGAGGATAGCCCTGTAGATCATGCCTGAGGATATAAGCAAAACATCCTAAGACATTGGCCCTTTTCAGACAGCCTATCTATTCCATTCTAGTAACTAGCTACTAACTCCCCCCCCCCCCATTTTAGAAAGACCTGTTTTAGGAGTCAGCTGCTAGTGGAATTTATTTACCTTTTCACACAATCCCACTTCTGTCCTGTTCAGGAAGGGTGCCGGAGCCATTCTTGATTAGAACTACTTTCTCCCAGTTTCACATTTTCCATTCTGTTTTGGAATCACTGTGAGGTGCTGTGTAAAATGCTCCATAGCACTTGCTGCAATTATGGCTTTTTTCCCCATGCCCTTCCCCCCATACCTGCCTGTTTTCCCCATGCACATTATCTTCTTTGGCTGTTGTTATTTTTTAAGGTTCTAATGGGAGTGCTAAGATGCTAAACAAATAGAGTAATTCAGTGCCATAGCAACACCATAAAATAACTCTGGTCTCTCAGTATCACTTACAATTCCCCATCCCCAAGCCTCTCAGTATCATTTACAATTTCCTCTCCCCCAGCCACTTCATTGAAGCTCAGTGATGCAGAGAAGAGGGAAAAATCTGTTTTATGCCTTTTTAGCCACTGCATCACATTGTTGACTCATGTTCGTATGAGTCCACTAAGACCCCTAGATCCTTTTCACATATACTACTGCCAAGACAAGTCTCCCTCATTTTATAATTATGCATTGGATTTTTCCTACCTTAATGCAGAATTTTAGTTATTCCTGTGAAAATTCATTTGATTTTAGCCCAATTTTACAGCCTGTCACAATCATCCTGTATCCTGTTTCTGTCTCCTACTGTATTTGTAACCCCTCCCAATTTAGTATCATCTGCAAATTTAACTAGCATTCCCTCTATTCCTTCATCCAAATCATTTATAAAGTTGTTGAACAAAACAGGCCCCAGGCCCCAGGACTCAACTTGTCACTCCTCTCCAAGAGGAACCATTCATAAACACTCTTCGGGTGTGCTCTGTCAGCCTGTTACAGATCCACCTAACAGGATCCAAGCCACAAATCTATGGCAATTAATTTCCAGTGAAGTGTGCACAGTGTCAAGCATACAAGTTATTCCTAATAGAAAGCTGTATTGTTTATTGTTTATTGGAGAGCCAGTTTGGTGTAGTGGTTAAGTGTGCGGACTCTTATCTGGGAGAACCGGGTTTGATTCCCCACTTGCACCTGCTAGCATGGCCTTGGGTCAGCCATCGCTCTGGCAGAGGTTGTCCTTGAAAGGGCAGCTGCTGTGAGAGCCCTCTCCAGCCCCACCCACCTCACAGGATGTCTGTTGTGGGGGAGGAAGGTAAAGGAGATTGTGAGCCACTCTGAGACTCTTCGGAGTGGAGGGCGGGATATAAATCCAATATCTTCTTCTTCTTCTTCTTCTTTTCTCTTATTTGGCTGGTGCATATCAAAGCTATGTAACCCATTCTCTAGTTCACACCTCTTGCAACAAATGCAGGAATGCCAGCTTTGAAGATTGTGCCTCTCAGGACAATTCCCAGGCCTGAGCCTGGGACCCAGGATGTTGCTAACCGCAAAAGATAGCTGAACCCATAATTGTAGCCTTTCACATGCCTATGTTAGAATTCCTAGCGATCTCTAGTATCTCTTTGATGTATCCATTAAAGCCAGCTGCTATGTGTTATACTGTATCACTTTCAACCTGTTCATTCCATGAGAATGATGGATTATCAATAAACTAAGACTTTATATCCATATCATCGCTTGG
This sequence comes from Heteronotia binoei, assembly GCF_032191835.1. NCBI lineage: Eukaryota > Metazoa > Chordata > Lepidosauria > Squamata > Gekkonidae > Heteronotia > Heteronotia binoei. The sequence continues at coordinate 112,139,184 of NC_083226.1, read as the reverse complement.
TTCTTTTGAAACTCCATGCTTGACACACAGCCATACACATTTTTTGCATATTGCCTGTGACTGATGCAGAAGCTGAAAGATGTTTCAGCACCCTCAGAGTCATCCAAAACTGCAGGCAATCTACAATGAGGAAGCAATAGTTAAGTTACCTAGTCATCCTGTTTAGTGTGTTAACTTGCAAGAGAAATAGACTGTGTGTGGCTAATTCATAATTTTGCAGTGGAAAAGTTCAGACAAATAAAGCTTTATCTTAACTGGCCTTGTATTTACAACCACTTTTGTCTATTATAATGAAAAATCAAGACATTGACAGGACAATCCCTTTTATTGACTAAAAATTACCAGACGAGTTAGCAAACTTTAAGACTCAGAGGCTATTATTATTAAACCAAAGTGGCAAAGGCAGGCATTTTTCAGAGATGTAGAATATATGACAGTAATTTCATAAATAGAACAACTGTAGACTGTGGTGTGTGGTGTATATGTTATAAGTTTGTACTTGGGCTCTGAAAACTAAGCTAGGTCCAGACATTCCTTGGGAAGCAGCAGGCCACAGTTAATAGTGTGATCAGAACAAGGCAAAATGTTTTTTGGTATTTTTTTGCCCCTTTCACTCAGTCCTGAAAGGAGCTTTCATTTCTTTCATCATTGTACTGTTCCAGAGATCAAACTCTTCAAGGTTTATGCTTTTGTACTTCAGGGCAATTCCCAACTTTTAGGACCTTATTCACAAACAATGATTCTCAAAAATTATTCAGCTCAACTGACTCAAGATGTAGCAAATGGAGCAGATAAAGACATTTTGATTACCATCCCCAAACCTCATATTTATACACAGTGTCTTTTAAGATATTATGATGACTCCCAAGTATGTGGTTTCAAAATGACAATTGGTTTGAGATTTGTTTAGTTAGAAAGATTTTACATGGGCAGAAGGCAATTAAAAACTCTCACTGTGGTTACTTCATTAACAATCTTCTTTTTGGACAATGCAGACTTGATCTGTGAATAATTCAGGAAAGAAATTAGGATTTAATACAAATTATGTATGAGCTCTGTAAATTAACTGTAATGGGTGAGACAATTTTATCAGCTTCTTAGTACCCTTATATGTCCTCGCAGTGATCTTCTAGCTATTCACTGATTTTATGCCCAGTTGTTTTAGAAAAAAAAGATGTTCGAAGGTAATAATTTTGTGGTGAAATGTTTTGCTTTGTAACAAGAATATCCTGCTCTTATACAGGTCATAATATTAGAAAATGAAGCTTTGAAACAGAGTTATTCAGTGCAGAAATGGAGACTCCAATGCATATAGGGAACAGCACTTATAGATTGGTGTCAGCTGAATGGACACTACCTTGGAACCTCTTCAGGGACTGGAAAGTTTGTCAAAGAATTAAACTAAAGGTAAACACCCAAAGAGCCTTTGAAGGCTTAACTTCAGTAGCCACACTATGATTGCCAACTCCTGGAGGGAAATTCCTGGAGATTTGGGATGGAGCCTGGAATGGGTAAGCTTTGGAGAAGGACTTCAGCAGGGTATAATGCCACAGAGCCTACTCTATCAAACCCAATTCTCCCAGATTAGAGTTTGTGCTCTTAACCACTACACCAAACTGGGACTCAGCATGCAGAGGACTAATGGTGGGTGAATCCAAACCAGTATGAAATACCCCTCCACTTCCCTTTACAGAATTAAATTTCCAGTACCCTAAAAGCTGGCTAATTTGGAAAAACAGATTTTGCTGGTTCTTCCATGCCTCTGTGTTAGATCAGTGGAGGAAAAGTAAGTGAATGCTCTTACAGGCCCAGCAGCAGAGAGTAGCTCTATTAATTTTAGGACCACTAGATAGTGCTATGCAAGGAGGTCAGAGGGGAAAAAATAAAACTTAAGGTTTCAATTTTACTTTAGCATGGTGTACAGGTTCCCTGTAGATGGGAAGAGCTGTTGATGGAAAGCCCATAGAATTTTCAAGGCAAGAGATGTTCAGAAACAGTTTGCTTTTGCCTGCATCTGCATAGCAATCCTGGACTTCCTTGGTGGTCTCCCATCCAAATACTAACCAGGGGTGACTCTGTTTAGCTTCTGATATCAGATGAGATCATGCTAGCCTGGGTATTAACTCATTTTTTGCATCAGGAACAACTCTGTGTGTATGTTTTCTGTGATAATTTCCTTTAAAACCAAATGGGGCATAGTGCAGCCAAAAGTTATGTCCCACTGATATCAGTAGAAGAGTGCTGAGCACCTGCATAAATTCTTCTGGCAATAGCTTAAAATTGCTTAAATTGACTGAAACATACCCACATTTGGAGTTGGTGGATATTTCAGCATCTATTTGTAAAAGTGTTGAGTCTATTTCCATTTCCCCTGCCCCCCAAACACACACACTTTTCATTCTCTGGGATTTATATCTTTGCTTTGCTTGTTCTCTCTGTTGAGCTACATTAATGTTATAGAAGTTGCAAATGGAGCAAAGTATGACAAAAGGGGAAAAGTTGACAGTCTGGCCACTAAATGACCTTTTGAATCTTCCCCTTTCTGTCAAACTGGTCATAAGTGGCACAATATAGCTAGCCCAGGGTAGGTTCTTGCTCGAACTGCTGTCATAACAATTGGGGCAATTAGAGCCATTGAAAAAGCACATGCCCTTAGCTTTACTGCAGTCATTTCCTACCCTAAGGTAAACAGTATACTTTCAAAGGGAGAACAGGCACATTTCTTCCATACATTGGAAACAAATATTTTCACTGAAAAATGAATGAAACTGTACAGGCATCCTGCGCAAATAACAGATAAATCAAATATCTGCTCATGTTATTCACATTAGATTTTTTTTGTTGACACCTGTTCAACCATGGGAGTATGGGAATAAGTTAAATTTGAGTAAAATATGTAATGAAATAAGTAGAGTCAGACTTGGAGAAGAGAAAATAATAACACAGAGAAGGAAGGCTCCGGAGATTCATATGAGAGGCAGTACAGAGCAGCAAAGCTCAATGTCTAACGATATATATGTACAGGTAAACTTTAATATGGAAAAACCCATTTTAACATGCAAACTGAACTGTGATCCATGTTACAGTGCACGTTTCAGAGAACTGAAATGTATTATGTAATCCTTCGTCCATTTTGTCACTACACTTACTTGTGAAAGTGGATAATCATCCATCTGCTCATTTTTTTGCAGCCCTTCAAGCTGAAAATTCTGAATTTTGGGTTCACTCAGTACTATTACCTCACTATTTTGTTCTAGATTTAGAAACTTGTGGTCTGACATATATAAACAAATTGATAAATGTATATATGTGTATTCTTTTTGTTGTTGCTGGCATGCTGTATTTACAGTGCCATTTTAAGCAGTGTTACATCCTTCTAAGGCTATTATGACTTCCAAAAAGAGATGAAACCATTTCTACCCATTTCTAACCTTCACCAGTGTTATGGAAGCCAAAGTCAATATTTTCATATTTCATTTATTTTCCCAGCAAATCACTGAGGACATTTCCTCTTGGTTCCATTATACAGAGAACCAAGGCTAACATACATACTTACCAAGTCAGTCTAGTGAGTATATGGCTGAGACATGAGTTCAGACTCCTAAGTCCAGTTGGATATATTTTCTAGTACTATCAGTGACATTTTTAATACATGTGTGTACAGTTGCATTGAACAGATGATTTTTGGAAAGCAGTATCTCAGCAGCTTTTCAAAGGAGTGGTGAAGTTCAGCAGGTGATGAACATTAATAGGCAATCCAGTTCCAGATGACACTAAGGGAGGTGATGGCTGCAAAAGCTTCTTTTGATCCAAAAAAGAAAATGGCTGCCTACATTCACACTGAAGTCTCATACGGACCTGGTAGGTTTTAGCGTCACAATACATAATGATATAATTAATTTGCTTTTCTTTGAGGAAATTAGAGGTTGGCTGTTAAACAAGTTTGCATTATCCCTTCCATTCCCAGTCCATTATTTATGTTGTCTATGGAGAGCTGCTCTAAATGCTGATGCTTAACAGTTTAATAGAAAAGTTTTGCCATGCATACTGAGAAGTGACTTCTGAAAAGGTTATGCTGGTGTACGCTTTACTGTGACTTTTAATTAAAGTGTTTAATTGTTTCCAGGTGTGTAACAGTATTGCTAAATATAAGCACTAATTGTTTATTCTTTCCTCTTTGTTATAAATTGAATAGATTTGTGAATGCATTACTTAGAAAATGAGACTCAGGAGGCCTGCTCATACACAATGTGATTCTCCTTCAGAGGTCAGAATAAAATATTGTTTAAAGGTGCTAACTTTTACTTGTCTAGTATGCTAGACAGCTTTAATAGAATATAGAAAACTAAGCACTGTTCTAGACTCTTAAACCACCCATTTTCACTCTGTCTCCTTTGGGTCTTTTTAGATATTGTCTGTTTTCTGGCAGACTGCTCAACCATCACTAATCTGCCATCCCAGCAACTGCTTCTGTTGTTGATAAATTGCTGTTTCTTAGCATCCAGACTGCTAACTGAAGTTGCTTGGAAGCAGTGATTCTTATCCCAGTAACTACCACTATTTCTTCCTATGATGGTGGCATTTACAGTAGTGTCTTCAGCTCCTAGTATATAATATTCAGTGCCCATGAAGCTCAGTGAATGCAACAACTGTATCTTCTGTGGGGATATCATTTATTCTAGTGCCCTCAGTTTCTATTGGGTAGCTGTAGGGTATATTAGAAGAACAATTTGTTCATAGACCAGTGGAGGCAATGGATAAATAAATAAGTTGTTTTTTCACCGAAGCTTGTGTTGCACGCTTTGTGAGAAACAAGATACATAACAAGGTGACATTGCCAGACATGTCCATCACATCCCTCCCCCTTTTCTTCATTTTGAATGCCCACCCATCTAGTTGAGAGAGTGGAGCAAGCAGAAAGGTTTCTCAGTATCATTGGCTGAGTGGCTTATATCCTATAGAAAAGAACGAAGAGGAAAAGGTTGTAGCCTAGAGGGGGAATGACTGGATCTAAATGCAGGAAGAGAAATGTATAGGCAAAAGAGCTACAGAGGTGAGGCTGATGCTTATATAATGATTTGAAACAATTACTTCTGAGAAATCATTAGCCCACCTGAAAGGTCCTATGGCTGAAATCTTACATTCATAAGAACATAAGAGAAGCCATGTTGGATCAGGTCAATGGCACATCCAGTCCAACACTCTTTCACACCGTGGCTAAAAAATGAGGTGCCCTCAGGAGGTCCACCAGTGGGGCCAAGACACTAGAAGTCCTCTGTTCCCCCCACCCAAGCTCCAAGAATACAGTGCATCACTTGCCCCAGACAGACAGTTCCATCAGTACCTTGTGGCTAATAGCCACTGATGGATCTCTGCTCCGTATGTTTATCCAATCCCTCTTGAAGCTGTCTATGCTTGTAGCTGCCACCACCTCCTGTGGCAGTGAATTCCTTGGGTTAATCACTTTTTGGGTGAAGAAGTACTTCCTTTTATCCATTCTAAACCGGCTGCTCAGCAATTTAATTGAGTGCCACAAGTTCTTGTATTGTGAAAAGGGAGGAAAGTACTTCTTTCTCTACTTTCTCTATCCCATGCATAATCCTGTAAACCTCTATCATGTCATCTTTCAGTTGTCATTTCTCCAAACTAAAGAGCCTCAAGAGCTTTAACCTTTCTTTATAGGGAAAGTGTTGCAACCCTTTAATCATTCTAGTTGCCCTTTTCTGCACTTTTCCCAGTGCTATAATATCTTCTTTGAGGTGTGGTGACCAGAATTGAACACAGTATTTCAAATGAGGCTGCATCATCAATTTATACTGGGGAATTATATACTGGCTGATTTTTTTCAGTTCCCTTCCTAATAATCCCCAGCATGGCATTGGTCTTTTTTTTAATTTCAGTGGTACACTGGCTCGACATTTTCATTATCTACCATGACTCCAAGATCTCTCTCTTGGTCAGTCTCGACCAGTTTGGACCCCATCAATGTGTATTTATAGTTAGGATTTTTGGCCCCGATGTGCATTACTTTGCACTCGGCCATGTTGAACCTTATTTGCCACATAGGCACCCACTTGGCCATCCTCAACAGATCCCTTTGAAGTGCCTAACAATCCTCCCTGGTTCTCACCACCCTGAACAATTTAGTGTGATCCACAAACTTAGCCACTTCACTGCTTATCCAAATCATTAATGAACAAGCTAAAAAGCATTGGACCCAGTACTCAGCCCTGTGGTACCCCCCAATACTTATCACCCGCTACTGTGAAAATTGCCCGTTTATACTCACTCTCTTTCTATTAAATAACCTTTTTTGATCCACAAGAGAACTTGTCCTTTTACTCCATGACTATTGAGCTTACTTAAGAGCCTTTGATGAGGAAGTCAAGGTAAACAACATGTATTGGGTACCCCACATGTTTGTTCACTAAGAACACTAACAGGTTAGTGAGACAAGATATTCCCATACAGAACCCCTGTTGAGTCTTCCTCAATAGCTTTTGTTCATCAATGTGACTACTAATTCTCTCTTTAATAATGGTTTCCACCAACTTATCCGGTATTGCCATTAGGCTGACTGGCCTGTAATTTCCTAGATCTCCTTTGAAACCCCTTTTAAAGATGGGGAGTGACATTAGCTACCTCCAGTCCTTAGGAATAGAGGCAGATTTTACGTATTTTTGTCAGGAGATTCACAAGTTCACATTTGAGTTCTTGCAGAACTCTTGGATGTATGCCATCCAGGCCTGGTGATTTATCAGTTTTTAAATTGTCTTTCAGTTGCAGGACCTCCTCTCTTGTCACCTCAATCTGACTCAGGTATTTCAACACCCCTCATTTCCTGGTGGACTTCCGGGGGCTGGAAAATTGAGAGCTGAACTGCTTCTCATAAGGGAGGCAGTTGGAACCTTTGTGTGGGGGTAGAGAAGGCAATTCAATGCCTACTACCTACTTTTCTCATCTAGAGAATAGTCCAAGACACGCTTGGGAAACTTGGAGGAGATTAACTTTGGCAGAAAGGAAGCTTTCTCATCTAGAGAATAGTCCAAGACACGCTTGGGAAACTTGGAGGAGATTAACTTTGGCAGAAAGGAAGCTCCAGAGGGGGCTCCTTTGAAGCTTTGAAGGATCTCTGACGACGAGTGCATTACATCATCTGCAGAGGGTCTCCAGAGTCATTAAATTGACTTAAACTCATCAGGATCCAGCACCTCTATACTACAAATAACATCTGGATTACTATAAGGACGGTGTCTACTTGGATTGCTGCTGCTGAAGGTATTGTTTTTTATCTTTCACTCTGGGACTAAAATAAGGCTATACAAAAATAACTAAAAGGTGGCAAAAGGACTATATCATGCTTATATAAAGAAGAGGAGGAGGGGTGAATTTGGGACTATTTAATATTAAAGAACAGAGTTTAAAAGTGAAAAAAAACAAGAATGTTTTGAATACCTGCGGTTTCTGAAAAACACCCCCATCGTCACAGCATTGCTGGTTAGTAGAATTCAACAGGAAGTGACATTTTGTAGCACTGCGTGATTTGATTGGGATTTGGAGGCAAGTAAAGTAGGAAGTAACCATTGGAAGAAGTCCAAATTGTAAGTCAGCCAGCCTACTCTAGGACTGAAAAATCATAGAAAAACATCGGCGGCCATTAAAGGAAGGGCAAAATAAAATATTATTTTAAAGTTTTTGGGACTTTAAAAATTGGTGGAATTGGCATATTTGGACATTATAAAGTTAACACTATTGGAAAGTATTGTTGAAAGTAACTATAAAGGCCTGAAAAGAAAGAAATTTTTTTGAAAAAAAAGGGGTAAGAAAAGTTGCGACCGCTATTTTCGATTTAAAAAAAATTGAAATATTAATATCTTGGCTTGGGGGGGCCCAGGAGTGGTGATTTTAGGCTCATTGAAAAGAGCAAGCCTTGCTCTTTTAAATCTGATACATAGTTTTCAATTTGCTGAGATCAAGTTTTCGAGTATTTTTTAATGTCAGATCACAAGCCAATACGTACAAGGGCCATTTCAATGGAAAAGATGCAAGAGCAGTTAGAAGCTATGGAAGCAAGGCTGATGAATGGGATGAAAGAACTCAAGAAAGAAATTAAAAAGGACATTGAAGCTAGTAAAGTGGCTTTAGAGAAAAAAATTGAAGATCTTAAAAATGAAACTGTGGTAACATCAAAAAATGATGTGGAGAAAAAAGTAAAAGAATATGATTCCACCTAAAAAGTGTGCAAGAGAAAGCTGTATTGCAGGACTGTAAGCTGATGGAAAACTTGGTATGTCTGAGAGGAGTACCTGAGAATGAAAAAGATCTGAAGGATTATATAATAAAAATTATTGTGGATTTTGTGGAAGATGATTTAGAAACATCAAAATACAAATATGACTATGTGTATAGAGTCAATTCTCTCTATGCTAAGAAAAATAAATTACCAAGAGATGTGGTAGTAAAATTTTTGACACGAGATATGGTGGGAAGAATTATAACTAAAAGCTTTGAAAAGAACTTCGTGGTGGAAGGCAGTGTAGTGAGGATTGTGAGAGAGCTGCCAAGAAAAGTACTGACTGATAGAAAGGCCTATAAAAAATTAACAGGAAAATTATGGATAATGATATAAGGTATAGATGGATTCTACCAGAAGGTTTGAGTTTTGAACTCCAAAGCAGAAGGATTACAATTACAAGTTTATAAGAACTGAGAATATTTTTGGAAGAACAAAAAGAATTTGGCGACACAGTTTAAAGAAGAAAACATAATGGATTACAAATTATTATCTTGGAATGTAAATGGACTAAATTGACCTCAAAAAAAAAGAGGAACATTTCAGTGGATTAAAAAGCAAAAATGCAACATAATTTGTTTACAAGAAGTTCATATTGAACAAATGGATTATAAATTTTTATGGAATAAGCAATTGGGTCTTGAATTTTATTCATTGGCTAAACAAAAAAAGAGAGGTGTTCTTTTTTATATTAAACAGGAATTGGAGCCAAAAGAAATTTTTCAAGATAATGATGGGAGATATTTAGCAGTGGAAGTAACATTAAATACAAAAAAACCACTGCTGCTGGGACTATATGCACCAAATGGTGCAAAAGATTCCTTTTTTAAAGAAATAATGTAACAACTTGATCAAGTGTCATATGAACAAATTATGATAATGGGAGATTTTAATTGTACAATTAAAAATACCTTGGATAGATCGGGGAAGAAAAAAAATAACAAGGAAGGGAAACGGCCAGAATCTTTTTTTGAATTAGTTAAACAAGAAAACTTGGAGGATTTATGGAGGAAGTTCAACTCTGAGGTACGGGACTACACTTTTTTTTTAGCAGACATAATACTTTTTCAAGAATCGATATAATATAGTGTACAAAAGACTTAGGACTTATAACTAAAAACATAGAGATTCTTCCTAAAGTAAGAGCAGGCCACAACTCATTAATGTGGTCAACTAAGTTGATTAAAAAAACCAGAAGGTGGAGGTTAAATGAAGATTTACTACAAAACAAAGAAATAGGGATATCTCTAGAAAAAGAAACTAAAGCTTTTTTTCCAAATAAATGAAACTGAGGACATGGAATTTCAAATGGTATGGGATGCATATAAGGCAGTGATGAGAGGTATCTTAATTACATTGACTAATAAAGATAAAAAAACAAAAGAAAAACAAATGCTAGACATTCAAATGAAATAAAGAAAAAGGAAATGGAACTAAGAAAAAGACCTGGGGGAAAAATTATTAGGGAGATTACGTTGCAGACACAACTGGGACATTTGTTGAATAAAGAAGTAGAGTGGAACCTGAAAAGACTGCAACAGAAATTTTTTGAAGGAGCAAATAAACCTGGTAAATATTTGGCTTGGCAATTGAAAAAAAAGAAAAGAAAAGCTAAAACTATAAGTAAAATAAAGGTTAGTGTAAAAGAAATTGTAGATCAGGAAGGAATAAAAAGGGAATTTTTTAAATATTATGCCAAACTGTTTAAAAAATCGAAAATAAGTAAAGAAAAGTTGGAGGTATATTTGCAAAGAATTAATGTGGCTCCATTGACAGAAAATATGGAAAAAGTCTTAAATGAACCGATAGAAAAAATGGAAATTGAAGCAGCAATAAATGTAATGAAAATGGGAAAAGCACCTGGTCCAGATGGATTTACAATAAAATTTTATAAAGTCCTCAGAGAAGGGTTAATACACAAACTGCACAAATTGATGAATATTGTAAGAATGAAGGGGAAAGTACCGAATACGTGGAAAGAAGCAGTGATTTCTTTGATTCCAAAAGAAGATAGAGATGTCACAGATGTAAAAAAATTATAGACCAATTTCATTGTTAAATGTGGATTATAAAATATACATGAGAATACTAGCAGAAAGGCTTAAACAATTTTTTATGAAGTTTATTAAAGAAGAGCAAGCAGGATTTCTTCCAAGGAGACAAATAAGAGACAATATCAAAACTGTTGTAAATATTGTAGAATACTATGAAAGACATCCTGAAAAAGAAGTGGCGCTATTCTTTGTGGATGCAGAGAAAACTTTTGATAATTTAAATTGGGAATTTATGTTTGCGTTGATGGAGAAACTGAGATTGGGAGAGAATTTTATTAGAATGGTAAGAGCAGTATACACTGAACAATGGGCAAGACTTTGTATTAATACAGTTTTAACGGAGTATATGATGATCAGTAAAGGAATGAGACAAGGTTGCCCTCTATCTCCGTTGTTGTTTATAATGACTTTAGAAATTTTGCTGACCGCTTCTACAGTGATATCGTCCACCAAAATCCCGGACGCAAAGATCAAGTCCAACATGTGTCCGGCTTGATGTGTGGGGGTGGTGACAAATTGGGAGAGTCCCAGTGTCGCCATGAAAGACACTAGGTCCATTGCCCGATTGGAGGCCGCGTCGTCTGCATGGACGTTGAAGTCACCCAAAACTATAAGCCTTGGGAACTCCAACGCCCAGCCCGCCACGGCCTCCATTAGGGATGGTAAGGCGCTGGCCGGTGCGTTAGGCAGACGGTACACCAGCCAGACCGCCAACCCCTCCCCCACTTCCCACACCAAACCGGCACATTCTAAGCCATCGATCGTTGGGGCCGGGAGAGCCCTAAAGGAGTAATCCTCCCGTATGAGTAGCGGCACCTTTCCCCCTGCCCGTTTGTCCGAGTAACCCGGGGGTGTCATCTGGGAGAGAGCCACTGTCTCCCCATCTTGCACCCAGGTCTCGGTCACGCAAGCCAGGTCCATATCCTGCTTAAGCAGGAATTCCCTAAGGATTGAGGTCTTATTGTTTATGGACCTGGCATTACATAACACCAATGACGGAGATGGGCTCCTCTTGGCCCCCCTACCTGCCACTGTCGGGATGGGACGCAGGCTGGAAGGGGGCCGAGCACTGTTTTGTCTCCGCCTCCTTCCCTATCATATCGTCTGCTCCCACCGTCGTACCTTCCCCTTCCCATGAGCACTGGGATTCCCAGGCCAGACATCCCCCTCTGTGGTCGGTATGTCCTCCACTAATACCAGGTTGTCGTTACTTCTCTCGTCGTTTGTTTGTTCTAATCTTAACCTCCCTCCCCCTGAACCCGATGAAGCTGAACCCGATGAAGACAGAGGTCCTTTGTGTGGGCCGCGGCACCCTAGGGAGAGAAATACCTCTCCCGGTTTTTGACAGTGCGCCGCTGAAAGCAGTGCACCGGGTTAAGAGCTTGGGAGTTCTACTGGAGCCTTCATTATCAATGGAGGCCCAGATATCAGCCACTGCCAAGTCAGCGTTTTTTCATCTGAAGCGGGCAAGGCAGTTGGCTCCCTTCCTGGAGCGCCGGGACCTAGCAACAGTGATCCATGCAACGGTCACCTCAAGATTGGATTACTGTAATGCCCTCTACATGGAGCTGCCTCTGTGCCGAACCCGAAGGTTGCAGCTGGTGCAGAACGCGGCGGCTAGGCTGTTATTGGGGCTCCCGAAGTGGGAGCACATACAGTCAGGGCTACGTGGACTGCACTGGTTGCCAGTTACTTACTGGGTTCGTTACAAAGTGCTGGTTATTACCTTTAAAGCCCTATATGGCTGAGGACCTGCCTACCTGAGGGACCGTCTTTCCCCATATGAACCCCAGAGAGCACTGAGGTCAGAAGGGAAGAACCAGCTGGCTATCCCCGGACCAAAGGAGGCAAAACTACAAAATACTCATAGACGGGCCTTCTCTATCGCAGCTCCACACCTATGGAACCAGCTCCCGGAAGAAGTGCGAGCCCTGCAGAGCCTTGACCAGTTCCGCAGGGCCTGCAAGACCACCCTTTTTAGGATGGCCTTTGCCGGCTGAGTGACTGATGCTAGGTGACTTCTATCACCATTATTTTTATGAACAGAATTAGCACCTGAAATGTATTTGTATTTGTTTTAAATTGGAATGTTTTTAAGATTAATGTGATTTTAAACCTTTGTATAATTATATGGATATGTTATTAGCCGCCCTGAGCTTGCTTTGGCGGGGAGGGTGGGATATAAATAAAATTTATTATTATTATTATTACTGAAATGGTCTATTGAAGATGAAGTAGTAAAATCTCAAATGATAAAATGGGCAATTAATGTTAATAAAGAAATACAGATGGAAACATGGGAATACTTGTGAAAGAACTGTATGAAAATTTCGACATGTTATAGTATCAAAGAAAACTGTTATAAAATGATGTACAGGTGGTATATGACTCCTAAAAAGTTAGCAAAAATGAACAATAAGATGCCAGATAGATGTTGGAAATGTAAAAAGCATGAAGGTTCTTTCTACCATATGTGGTGGGCTTGTGAAAGAGCGAAACAGTTTTGGCAAATGATTCAACAAGAAATTTCTAGAATCTTGGGATATGAATTTAAGAGAATTCCAGAGACTTTCCTATTGGGATTACAAATGGAGAAATTTCCAAAAGAAGATAGAACTGTAATTTGGTACTTGCTTTCAGCTGCTAGGACATTATATGCGCAGTTATGGAAGCAAGATAAAATACCAGAAAAATGGGACTGGATTGTAAAAGTCATGTCATGGAGTGAAATGGATAAACTTACAAGAATCTTGAAAGACTATGATTTAGAGGGATTTAAAATTCCGAAGATATATAGAAAAATAATGGAAAGTAAAAGGACATTGGGTGATTTTTGAGAATACCACTTAGGTTTTTAGAAGAAGAAAGAAGATGAACTATAATAACTGGGTGGGACTTTATAAAGTATAAGAATTGTGTTTTATATATATATATATATATATATATTTAATAAGATTCTTTTAAAGATACCTTTTGATATTAGAATTTTAGGCAATTGGCACCGGCGGAAGTCAAGATTTGGGGGGAGGTGAGGAGGGGAAAGCGTAATGTATGGGGAAGGTAATAAGTGTTTATTAATATTTTATTAGTATTGGATATAATTACCATATATTACCAAATTAAATTGTTTAACCAGTAACACCCCTCATTTCCTTATAGATACGTCAAATGGCACATGCTTAGAATTGGTGTGTGTTTTATTTGATAGCTGGTAAAAATCTATAAGGACTCTAAGAAAAGTCATGTTCTTTGTCAACTGCAATGTTATTAAATGCAAAATAGATATATTTTGCAGCTGAAATGACTGACCTGCAATGTGATTGAATAAAATCTAAAATACGTCAGTATACCATTCCTGGTTGTAACAAGCAGTTTTTAGATGTAGTCATATAATGGCAGAAACCCTGGTCATTTTATTCCTCTGTTTTCTTAAATCTACACTTCCCTTCATTCTTCTGTAGTGACTTTTTCAACCATGCTTGTAAAAGAGTTCTTCCCCAGTACATTAAGCAGAGTTAGCAATGCTTGTGAGTGCTCACATCTTTTCCACTTTCTCTTCTGAAGAATCAGGTAGGAATTGCATGCAAGTAGTTTTTGTGATGAGGACATTCAGGCATTTGCACTTTTCCATAACATGTTATCAGATATACTATTATCTAAAATACTGCAGTGTCGGTCCATTTTAATATGCTGCACAGACTAGGGAGTACTTTAATTTTTATGTGTTTGAGTGTTTGGTGAAATATGCACCTGTAAATCAGGTTGATGGGTTTACATTTCCTACCTTCAAAATTAATCTTTTAAAAGGCATTTACAGGACTTCCACCTCTGTTTTTACTCTGTTTCAAGATGCATCTGGTTGCAAAATTCAGAATTATCTAGGGTAAAATCCTATCACATACAGCTGAACCCTGATTGCTCCCCAAGGACGAATAAAGAGTCAGACACAGAGTATTGGTAAAAAATTGGGCCACTTTATTCAATATTCTAATAAACAGCAAGGGTACCCCACCAGCGGCCTGGCCAGGGCTAGGGGTCACCGCGACCGCTCCCTTGCCATTAACGGGTGAGAGACCCAGCCCCCCAGCCGGAGCTGAGTGTTACTCAGCTCTCTCCAGGCAGGCCCAGCAGGGAGGCACACACCAGAGGGCCCAAACCCAGATGCACGGCTTGCCAGAAAGGCACCCTCTAGCCGAGCCTCCCAGATAGTCTGCATTCTCCAAACCCGGGTCTTCAAACCCAAAGGCTGATCATGACAGACCCCAAATTCCACAAAAGGGGGATGCTTCACAGTCCTCCCCTAGCCGCATAGTGCCCTAAACCCCCAAAACCTGCCACTAAAGTGACTGCCTATTTAACAGCGCCTCCCGATAGCCAAATCCTCAATCCACTGCATTGCTATGTAGGGTAGGCAAAAAACGCACCCCAGCCACTGCCGATCAGCCAAGGTGTAAAAAATTCCTACCCGGCTCCTCCAAAGAGGCAACCAGCAAATTGTCCAATAACATGCAGGGCGGGCGGGAGGGCCGATCATCTGCCAAGACGAAGGAGCCGACGAGGAATGCAGATCCCACCTTTTTCTCTGTGCGCCGAAATGGGTGCCCCCTGACTCTTCCCATCCAGAGAAGCAAACTCTGCTCATGCAGCCTAGCAGCTATGCTGCAGTCTGCAAGCATAAGATTGCTCCCCAAGGACGGAATAAAGAGTCAGACACAGAGTATTGGTATAAAATTGGGCCACTTTATTCAATATTCTAATAAACAGCAAGGGTACCCCACCAGCGGCCTGGCCAGGGCTAGGGGTCACTGCGACCGCTCCCCTGCCATTAACGGGCAAGAGACCCAGCCCCCTCCAGGCAGGCCCAACAGGGAGGCACGCACCAGAGGGCCCAAACCCAGATGCAGGTCTCGCCAGATAGGCACCCTCTAGCCGAGCCTTCCAGACAGTCTGCATTCTCCAAACCAGGGTCTTCAAACCTGAAGGCTGATCATGCCAGACCCCAAATTCCCCAAAAGGGGGATGCTTCACAGTCCTCCCCTAGGCGCATAGTGCCCTAAACCCCAAAACCTGCCACTACTAAGGCCAAGTCTCTACTTAGGCCTTAGTGCCCACCGGGAGGCCAAAAGCTACCGGCAACCCTTGCTGCAAATCTCTCAGGAAAAGCATATTACCCTTTTCGGAGAGATGGACTCCATCCCCTCTGTAGAGGTCAGGAAATTTCAACAAAATGTCCGGATGGGGCAAATAGTGGCCCAACCCCTTTTCCAGCACCTTTCTGATCTCCTTATTAGCCTTATACCGGGCCCTTTCTATAGCCGCAGGGTACCAAGCACAACGCCACACCAGGCGGGGCAGCATGGCTGACCAAATTATGGTGGTCCCAGGCCATCGCTCCCGAATGTGCTAAAATCATCCCGGGCTTGCCAAACTAAGGCCTTGCCCTTTAAGTGTCTCAGATCGTTACCTCCCAGGTGAACAATTAATACCTGAGGAGGAGGACCCACACAATCTTTAAACAACAAAGGCAGCAGGCCCAGCCACTGAAGGCCCCAGCACCCCCGCCATTCGATACAGCTGGCTGAGTCCCAGCTGAGAGCCAACCGCAGTTCTCTGAGCCTGATGAGCGGCCCAAAACACATGGCTATGGCTGCATACAAGAACTCGGCTTCTCTGGCCAGGAACAACAGCATCTAAAGAGAAAAAAAAACAGTTAAACAAGAACAGAACCAACAATAAACAGACACCAAGTCACTCACGGCCTAATAAAAGGTTGCACGTAAGCCTTAAAGGCCATGGAACTCCACCTGCCCAATCTCTGAATGGAAGTGGAAGGATACCCGATGACACCCGCTGTTGAGGCTGCCCCAATTCTAAAGGAGTGGGTCCCCAAACCGCACCCCAGACAACCCCAATTCACCCAAAGCATGTGATGTTACTGCCCAAAACTGATGCTTCATCAACGGGCTACCATTCGAATGTATAAACAAAAACCCCCTCCATGGGCCCCCTAACTGCCAAATAAGCAGCCAACACAGTAACTGGACACAGCTCAAGCTCCAAACAACTACCCAAGTCGAGCACCGTACCCTTCTGCAACTGATCCGTCTTAGAGCAACCGACAGTGATGACTGCCCTATCAGCAAATAGTTGCAGATCCCTTAACAACAGAGCCTTACCAGAAACATCGTTTCTAGACTGTGCCACCAGCTCACTTACTCTAAGAGTCCCAAAAAAAAGCTAACAAAGACGCAGCGTGAAACAAACATGCTTCAAATGACGAAGCACACACCACGTCCCAAACCCTCTTCAAACCCCGCAGAATCAAAGGAGACACAGGATTCCGCGTATCAACCCTGGGACCGGCCTCTCTGGCCCACCCCTCCAGCATCTTTTGAATAAGAAAGTTAGCTGTTTCTTCCCTATAATCCAGCGCCTTACTGACAAAAGCCAATGCAGACAGGCGCCCCCTAATGGATCGAACGGCCATCCCCTTACCTCACAGCGAAACACAGTAATGGAGCAAATGCTCCACCAGGAGGGGCCAAACCCTGCAATACCCTACCTCAGCCCTAAAGTCTTCAAACTACCGCACAGCCTGTTCATAAGACTTCCTGGTGCTGGGCGCAATGGCTAGACCTATCGCTCTGCAGGCCTCGGCTCTCCAATCAGCCCTAGCTCCTGGGTCTTTGGCACCGGCTCTCTGTCGGCATCTGGGGCCAGCTGATGAAACCTCTCTATCTGTTTACGAGATAGAGCGTCAGCCACCCCATTACTCATCCCAGGAACATGCTTGGCTAAAAACAAAATGTTAAGCCGCAAACAGCGCAGAGTGAAGGCCCTCACCAATCTCATAACCCGGCCAGATTTAGATGAAAGGGAATTAATGACATGGACCACCGCCATATTATCACACCAAAAATGGACAGTGTGATTGGCCATATCCTTCCCCCACAGCCAAACCGCGACTAAAATAGGAAAGAACTTGAGAAACATAAGATCCCGGTTCACACCAACCTTTACCCAGGAGTCAGGACAACTATCCGCGCACAATTGTCCACGGAAATAGACTCCAAACCCCAAAAAACCAGCAGCATCAGACATGACCTGAAGCTCAGCTTCGAGCCTCATGTTGTCCCTCCTAAAAGAGACTCCATTAAAGGACTCCAAAAATTCCTGCCAAACCCTCAAATCATCCCTCATGCTGCAGGTGACCCTAATTCTATGCTGAGGCAAGCGTAACCCTGCCATAGCATCGCACAGCCTTCTAAGAAAAGCCCTCCCAGGAGCAACCACTTTGCAAGCAAAGTTGAGGTGCCCAACTAGCTGCTGTAACTTCAACAAAGTAACCTTCCTTTTAAGAAGAAAGGTAGAAATCCTAGCCCTCAGCTCCACTATTTTCTGAAGAGGCACCCTAGACAACTGTGCAATAGTGTCAATCTCAATCCCCAGAAAGGACAACCTCTGGGTTGGACCTTCAGTTTTCTCAGGCGCTAAAGGAACCCCAAGCTCCGCCACCAGCTCAACAAAGCCAGACAGCAATTGCCCACAATGCCCACTCCCGTTGGGACCCACAAAAAGGTAGTCATCCAAATAATGAACGTCATCCTGCAAACCCACTTTCTCCCGCCCAGCCCATTCCAAAAATGTGCTGAAACGCTTGAAAGCCGAACATGACACAGAGCAGCCCATTGCCAATTCTCTATCCATGTAAATTGACCCTAAAAAGAAACCCTAGAAGCTAAAAATCATCGGGATGGAGAGGTAAAAGGTGAAACGCAGACTTAATGTCGCATTTTGCCAATTCTGCCCCCACCACGGCAATAGCCTGGTCAAAGCTGGTGTACCTAACAGAGCATAAGTGCTTCGGGATCCCATCATTCACGGACTTCCCCTTAGGAAAAGACAAATGGTGAATCAAACGAAATTCACCAGGCACCTTTTTAGGCACCACCCCCAAAGGTGAGACTCTGAGTACTCACTGGAGGATGTGAAAAAGGACCCAGTATCCTTCCCTCAGCCAGCTCTTTTGCAATCTTGTCCCTAACGACCTGCTCCAAGGTCTGAACTGACTTAAGGTTTCCTGACATAAACAGACCCTGAAAAGGGATCCTAAACCCAACTTTAAAACCTTCTAACAAATACAAACTATCAACCCTTCGAGGGTACCTTGACAGCCACTGCTCAAGAGGTCCCACCCTTATCGGGCTGGGCCCCTTTCTGAGCTGGAAAGGCACCTCTGCTCCCCCCAGGCTTCTTCGTATATTTATGCCCACGGGCTCTAACGCAGTTGTCAAATGAGTGGGAACCACCACACCACACATGGGGCACTCGTGCTTGAACTGGCACGCCTTCCTATTACATACCCCAAGGGATCCAAATTCCCAGCAGAGCATGTGGGGTTGAACCGCCTGCCCCGCTGCACCGTGGGGAGAGCCTGATGAACCAGCAGTGGATGTGGATGACCTACTCACCAAGTGACCACTATCAGAGCGATCACCCAGATTAGGCCTAGCCAGGGAAATAACCTGCAGCCAAAGCTGCTGATGGATTCGATCCCACTGAAGGGACAGATACAGGGCAGCCCTCATCCTAAATTCCTGGTCATATTGTAACCAGGCTGGTCCACTAAAGGCCGTATAGCCTTTATAAATTATGTCCAATTACTGGAAGAGGCATGCTGCCCGCCATGGCTGCGCCCTCGCAATCACCCTGGCATAAATACAGAATCCAGGAAGCCAATTAGCCCAGGTCCTGTCCACATTCCATTTTTTCAATTTTTCCTTCTCTTTATCATCCAATTCTTCCTTTTCTTTTTTCTCAACCTCCCAAAAGAGAAGAGAAAAAATATCCACTTACTCCCCTTTTAATATTTTTTTCCCTAGTAGCGGGAAGCAAGTGGTCCCCCAGCAGCAAGGCAACCTCCCCAAATGGCAAAGCAGCAAAAGGCACCATTCCATATGTTGAGGGAGCCCCCATAAAGGAACCAGCCATGCCAGGATGCCCTGCACCCAGGTACACACTAGGAACGTCTTGCTCATTTGGCCAAGCCCAATTCTGAAACACGCCCAACGCAGAGGAGGCAGGCGCCCCCGCGCTTGACATGGAAGCGCCCTGCCTGGCTGCCAAAGCAGGCCCCCATGCTCCCCATGGCCAAACCTGCCCAGGCCCTGCCTGTAAATTATCAGCCGACCTACCTCCGAATCCAGCAGGAACCAATGGCAAACCGACCCCCGATGCTCCAGCCACCGCCATCAAACCCACATCCGGACCGCAAAGCCCAGTGTCCCTGCCAGGCATGACTCCACCAGACCTGCCCTCAAGAATAGACAGCCTAGTGAGAATACTCGCCTGCTTACCCTTCTTAGATTGCCTCACACCATCCTCCCCACCTGGAGAAAGGATGCCCGCTGCCTGTTCCAATGCTCTCAATCTACAAGCAATATTGGAATCAACCACCATATCACCCTCCTCATCAGAAGAGAATAACGGCAGTGGTGGCCTTTTCGCAGGATCTTGGGCGCCTTAGGTGCTGGCTTTTTTTCTTTGGGCTTGCCCGACCCTTTTCTACCAGCCATCTAAATAGCAAGCACAAGACCACAAAATGGCCTCCTGCAGCTCCACTCTAAAATGGCTTCCCCCTGGAAGAAGAAAGGGAAATCAAAATGGCCACAAAAGCCTCTGCTGCACACCAATGTCCCCAGTAGGAGAAAAATGGGGGGGGGGGAGGCTCTCCAAAATGGTCACCTGCCAACCTCAAGGGCAATAATAAAAAACCTAGGTTGCCCTATAGGTTGCCCCAGCGGGACCTTGCTCAGTTTCGCAGGGCCTGTAAGACAACCCTCTTCCGGCTGGCTTATAACTAACCGGCACAAGAAACTAAGTGTGGTTCTATTAGACTTCTGTTATTCCTAATGTTTTAATGTTTTAAATGTTTTAACTGTGTTAAATGCTTAAACTTAATTTTTATGTTGGATTTTATGTTGTGAGCTGCCCTGAGCCACTTGGTGGGAAGGGCGGGATATAAATCATAAATAAACTAAACTAAACTAAAACTAAACCCCAGGCCCACTCCTTAAAAATTAAAAGGGGAAAGACCAACCCCTGGGCTCCACAACCCCTGCCCCAGCAGACCCCAAACCCTAGGCAGACTCAGCCAACAATAAGGACAACGCCACGTCCTCCACCGCCTCCGATGCCGCCGCCAGCATGCAGCACTGCAGCCGACGCTCCAGCTGACGCCAACACTCCAGCCAACGCTTCACCAGTCGACTGCCCCAACAAACCCCAACATCCAACCAAAAACAAAAGAAAAGTCTCAGCCTCAGCCAATCATCTGCCAAGACAAAGGAGCCGACGAGGAGCGCAGATCTGACAGCGCCCCCTTACTCTTCCCATCCAGGGAAGCAAACTCTGCTCATGCAGCCTAGCAGCTACGCTGCAGTCTGCAAGCATAAGATTAGTTTATATGCAGGTATTTGATTTGGATACACTTCTTTTCACCTTTTTTTTGACAGTTTCACCTGGCATATGCAAATCTCTTTATGGCATGCACTTGGAGACCTCTGTACCATAATATTTATGGGAAATTTTTGTGCCATCACAGCTTATTAGACACAAGTGAATGCCTTTAAAAGTACTGCCATGTATTTTCAGAGAATTTAAAAACAAAAAGCAGGAGGCATACCTAATATGTGATGGGGTGCTTCAAATAAAAATAATTCAGTCTGGATAATTAATACATTAATACAACCATTTTCCTCTCCAGTCTTCTGAAAATGACAAAAATATTTTTAAGGCTTCATATTTTGAACTGTCTTATCCTTTTGTCAGTCATTCTATACCAATATCACATTAGCTTAGGACATTGATTTATATAATTCACTCAAAGAGAGTCTGTTGTTTTCCAGGCTGGAAATCTGCTAGCAATTTTCTGAGTGATGATTATATCTCATTTAAAGCCAAAGGGCTCAAGAGGGGTTGATGTCAAAACATTCTCTTTATTCATGAAGTATTCCACACATCACATCACACATGGCTTACATAGTAACAGTATTGTGTTTGAATAATATAATGCACTGCAAATGGAACTCCTTAAAATGCTCCTGAGCTTTTTCAGCCTCCCACTACAAATCACAAGCAAGTTGGATTTTTAAATGTTTGAGCTTGTGGGAATCTTGAATGACAGTATCTAAATATTTTTAAAACCAACTGCCTGGCCTTTGAAACAGTCTCCTATGTCTTCTCCACTATGCAACATCCCATTCATTATTCACAGACCTATTTTAAGAAATTCCTTCTGTGAGGTCTTAGCAGATTCCACCACAGTTAAGAAATACAGCAATGAAGAGAACAATCTGTTTTTGGTGACAAGGAATACGAGATAACAAATACGTGATCTGCATTATATATATGTGGTATGTATGTGTGTGCTTGTTTATATTCCCTCACAAGTTTTTGGTTCCCCCACAAGGGAATTCTCCCTACTGTAATTTGTGGCCTTTTTTTAATTTAGAGAGTGATTCACAAATCATGTTTTAGGATACTGTAAACTTTTGGCCTTCAGAAGCCTTCATTTGAAAGCATGGTACACTGAGATAACAGACTTTTGATTACAGTATGAGATGAAAGACTCACATGAGATGTCTTAGCCTGAAATGACCATTCATGTATCAGTGGTACAAAATCTTCTCCTTTTATTAGATGCTGCAACATATATTGAAAATGTCGCAAGAAGAAAAAGCACACAACGGAAAGTTGACATGACCAGAGTATCATAGACTATGGGATCTAATAGTTGTGAAACAAACAGCCTAACTTAAAATGGCTTAGGATCCAGTTCTGCATCTGATCCAACATTGTTCCTACAGGAGGCATATCCTTTCTGATATCTGGTGCCTCCTAATGAACCAAAAAGCATATCTGACCTTGATTAGATCTGAACAGTCATGCATATTTGAGTAGACAAAACACTTATCTGTGGGTAGGCAGGTTGGAATCTTCAAGAATACTAAAAAGAATTGAATCAATCCAAACGCCAGTGATGAGGTGAGCTTTTCTTTTTTTAATCTTCCAGACATGTGTACAGACTAGAGTCTGCCAGTACAACCCTTTCATCAGCCTGTGCATCCCAAAGTTTTTCTGAGACATAACAAAGAGGAAGTGATGTCTACTTAAAGCTTTGTGGGACCAAAGGGTTTAATTCATGTCTCATTCATGTTGCAACAAAGTAACAGTGAGCAAATGGTTTGCATCTTCCATTCATGGATACAGATTTTATCATAGTACAGTTATTGTATGAACAGTCAACACAGGAATACAGCTAACGATGTGACTCCATCCTTAAATGGCACCCTTAATTCAAATTCTTGGGAGCCGGTACCCTTGGCAAATCAATAGCATGCAAAACATAATCATGAAGAATGCTTGCATGCCTTTTTACCTTCTTTTACTGCTTTGGAATGAGACTAATTTGTGAAGAATCAAAATCTCTCCTGTGTATATTTGGCCACCTGGGTGGCTATCTAATTTGCTTCAGCTCCTAACAGCCTGCAAAGGAACTGTTTTCACTGAAGCACATAGTTTCAATTTGTTCACTTCATGCCTCCGCGTTTACAGCCTGACTCTACAGGTATCCTGAGAAACAGGGAGGTGAAGACTGCATTGTAGAATATATCAACAACTTAAAGAGACAAAACCAATGATACAGGGTTTTTTTGAAAACATTGATAACTAACTTTAAGAAACTACTGGTATTGTTTGAGAAAGAGGATTGCAGTATGGCAGAAAATAGTTGGTGTCATGGTAGTTCACATCAGGGTGAAATTGTGCAAGATTTTTACAGCATTTGTTTTATGAAGTAATTGCACATGTGAACAGGAATCAACCACACAGTCTCATCTATGTATATCTGAAAGAGCTGAGGATGGTGGAAAACGTATGATAGGTTTTTAATGTGAAAGATGATATACTGTGTATCAGTTCACTGCAAAAGGGCAGGAATAATAATCATTCAGAGAACAATTAAAGAATATTCACATTCAAATAATCATTCAAACAGTATTTGTGTCAGGTACAAATCCCTGACAAGGGTTTGTTTCAAGTTTGTGGGTTGCTGATTTTCCTGATAGTATTGTCATCACTAATGAAGAACCCATTATCCAAAGCAAGCTCATATATCCACAACTGTATTGTTTGTAGTTATACATGAATCTATATACATAGATTCTATATGACTGTACTAACCCATGTATTAGAATATCAGTATTCACTAACCCTTAGATTTGCTCCTTGTATTTTTTAAAGGTTTGATGTAAAATAGTCTTTGTAACAAGGGAGGCTGTGGGAAGCAAGGGCCTAATCTTGTTTCTCTAGTAATGGAAGATAGGTACCAATGCAAGATGTCTGTAAATTGGAATGCAACCCTGGAGAAAGTAACACCACAGTCTGAGAAAGAATTTAACGACTTTTAAGAAGTAGAATTAGGTGGGAGGTGTGATGGACCGTTAACCTGTAATCTATATTTGGATTGTAAATTTTGTTTTAGATCAGTTTGGCAAGGCAGTAGCCTTGTGTATGCATGCTACGAGTGTTTGCTATATATTTCTTTATTAAAGCTTCTTCTGCATTTACTCAAGAAGTCTTGTGACAGATTCTGGGCAAAATCTTACAATTTGGTTACATGATATAAATTTATTTCTGATAACATTACACATAAATGTGAGTGATACAATCACCAGGCAGCTTACCCCAGTGTAATTTTATATTGATACATTTCTGGTGTAATACCAATGCAAGTCCTTGTATGAGTGGATCCTGAGAACAAGTCACTCAGTAAGTACAAGTCACTTAGTAGGTAGTGTATGTCCTTCCAGTCAGTATAATTGAGGTAGAAAATTTGCACTGTCAATAGCTGCATCTTACCAGGAGCTAATTCACCAGGATCTTAATCGGAAACCTCCAAAGCCTAAAGTTCTATCTTGTCATCATAGCTTAATTAAACTAACTGTAGTTAATTGTCTGAATCTTTGCCTTCACGCTATCTATGGAAGGTTTGAGCACCACAAAGTGGATAAAAGAGAAATCAGGACATCAAGTGGCAGAAGAAGAATCAGAAGTGGAAGTCACCTGAAAGTGAAGGTGGTGGTAGTAGGAGAACTGGAATAAGCAAGAACATGGGCAGCAAGATCTAGTGGAAGTAATTTGGGGCCAATATGTGGATGGGAATGGAAATTGAGATGGAGCCAACAGTAAAAGATTGCAATGATGAAGGAAGGGGGCAAGTGGGATTTCCACTCCCTCATGAGTCATTGCAAATGTCCTCTTGTATCTAAATGATCTTGAGGCAACTTTACAGTTAAGCATATATAGAATGTTTGTACTGAGGTTGAACCTATGTCAGACATAGAAATAAATGGAGGTCCAGTTTATCTGAACATCTGTTCCTTTGGCCCCCAAGTCGGAATGAAGAGACGGACACCAAGCATTGGTATAAATAATGGGCCACTTTATTCATCATCATAATAAACGGCAAGGGCACTCAAACAGCGGCCTGGTCAGGACTAGGGGTCTCAACAGACCGCTCCCCTGCCATTTGCGGGTGAGAGACCCAGCCCCCCAGCCGGAGCTGTGTAACACAGCTCCTGCCAGGCCAGCCCAGCAGGGAGGCATGCCCCAGAGGGTCCAACCACCAGACGCACGTCTCAATGGAAGGCACCCTCTAGTCAAGCCTCCAGGATGGTCTGCATTTTCCCCACCATGGGTCACCAAACCCCAAGGTTGATCATGCCAGACCTCTAATTCCCCAAAAGAGGGATGCTTCATGGTCCTCCCCTAGCCGCATAGTACCCTAAAAACCTGCCAGTAAAGTGACCACCTATTTAACAGCATCTCCCAATAGCCAAATCCACAATCCACTGCTCTGCTATGTAGGGTAGGCAAAAAAACACACCCCAGCAACTGCCAATCAGCTGGGGAGTAAAAAATTCCTACCTGACCCCCCCCAAAATGAGGCAACCAGCAACCGCTCACATAGCAAACAGGGCAGGCGGGAGGGCTGATCTTGTCCGGGACTGACAGAGGGAGCGGAGGTTTCGCCATTATTACGGCCTGGCCCCGCCCACTGGAATACGCGCCCAAATGGGCCGCCGATCGTCCCTTCCCTCCAGGAGGGCAAAGACTGCCAATGCAGCCTAGCAGCGTTGCTGCAGGCTGCAAGCGTCAAATTCTCTAGCCACAGTTTAATATTCTCATTTTCTCCAACTTGTCACACTCTTCTCCTGGGCAAAAAGGAAAAAAAAAAAGAATGCATAAATTGTACTCCATTGGAGTTTGGGAGAGAATGACTTTTCATTATTTATATCTAGCATGCAATATTTCATATGGAAAATTATGACTTTAGTTCCTGGCAATCTTTAAAACAATTGTAGCTGCATTTTGGAAGTGACAAATCATTCTTTGCTCTTTTATTATTCATTGTGATATTGTTAATCAATACTTGAACTCTTGTTAACAAATCTTGATGCCCCTAGGTGTGTGAAACATGCATTATTCTACCACCGTTCGGCTCCCTGTGTGTCAGTAACTTCGGGGAGGGGGGGGGGGAGTCAGTTCTGTGTTTGCATGGAAGCAGACTGAGTTTAAATTCATCTATTCAACAGTCTGGAGCTCAACAAAAATATCTTGGGATCTCATTAAGAAGTGTGAAAATTGCTTTGTCATTTGTCTATTGTTTCTGGCAGGCAAACAGGACTTCTTCATTAGGATTTTGAATCTCTGCTCTAGGTATAGTCTTTCCTCCCTGGTGTGCTGGTATACCTCTATGTATATCTATGTCTAAATAAGCAAACTTTGCTGCTTCAGTGGTGCCTGAAAACTACAGTATAAATATGTGACTCTGGTTTCAGCAATGGAAGAGCAATTTGAAATATATACTTAACGTAATAAACAGCTGCAGGATTTGGATATGATCCATAGACTGGTTGAACCCAAATGCTTGAATGTTAATTGATTTAGCATCTATCCCACTGGCAATAAAATTGAAAGACCTCAATGTAAGGTGCTTGAATGTTAATTGATTTAGCATCCATCCCACTGGCAATAAAATTGAAAGACCCCAATGCAAGGTGATTCAGACTGACTACCAATGGGATCTGGACACACATCATTGCAAAGGTGCACAGGCTGGGTCTTATCCATGCACGTTCAAACTGTACACCTTCAAGGAAAAATGTAGGTGGGCATCCTCTTCTGTCTATTTGGAGTTCCAAAAAATTAGAGTATTTCAGCTGAGCCATAGGACCATCCAGAATTAGGCAAGCTGAACAAATCCATTTTACAATTCTGAATATCATTGTGGTTTCATTAGAACAATTTTCCATCAAATTTGAGATAAAAAGCCTTGCAGTGACATACCTAATTACATAATGGTTGAAATGGTTTTGGGGACTAGCATAAATTAACCTCCCCTGTTCTCAGAGAAGTAAAATTTCAGGAAATTTTGAATCCATTACTGTCAAAATGGATCACCTTTAAACAATAAAAGATTTATATATATATATATATATATATATATATATATGTATACTATATATATATAGTATACATAGGAATTATGTAATACTGTGGGTTAAAAAAAGTTATATATTTTAAGTGAACCAACCTAGTCCTGAAAAGTGTTTAACCTGCTCCAAAAGAAGTTGTCCCCCTCCAAAAAATTGGGAAAAGAACCTTGGTGGGAAAAGCCCCCTCCTCCATTTTTTCTGGGTTTTCCTCTCCCAGACCTTCACATATCTAATAGGAATCATCATGAATGCATGCACACATGCACATATACATAAATTATGTACTTTGACTGATTGTCTTGAAAAGCATTTTGCTTACCCAAAAGAGTCCCCTCCAATATTTTCTTAAGTTTTCCAATTTTACATTAGAAATGTTGAGGAAAAAACGGTCCTCAGGAAAGCCCCCCCCCCTCCACCATCACTAGCTCCTCATCTATCACTTCTGGTTTCAGCACTGATCAATGTAGTGTTGTGTATATCACAAATCTATGGTGCAGCATTTCCTAGTCAAATCTCATCTAGTTGCATCAGTGCAATGATATGGAACAGCTAGTGATGATAATGCAACTTAACTAGTTAGAATGGCATATTAAGGATAGCCATTGTGCTCCATCTCAACACCTGTTTTGCCTGTTTGGTGATTTGTAGAGCTGTCTTGTAGATTGACACCTGCAAATACTTTCATTTCACTATGTAGTAGTGGTTTGTTGTGATTCATATTTGTTGCCAGTGTAGTTTGTTGTGCTTCGATCCGACCAGGAAAGAATAAAAAGATTTTAGACTTCTTAGAAACCTTGCTTGGAATGTACAATATTCTTCAACCTGCAAATTTTCTTGGAAGCTGTGATTTAAACAAAGGAGAGTTTAAGACTCAAGGAACAACAAAGACAAAATCCTAGAGAGTTAATTATTAAGCCAGCTTTGCACTGAAAAGGTGAAGTCACCTTTTCAGATAGTTCTTTTGAAGATTTGTAATCACAGAGAGTTGGCATTTCCTGAAACAAAAGTTGTCTACTGGGAATATATCACATTGATGGAGACATACTTTTCTCTCAGCAAAAGGGAGCAGGAGTCCATCTAATCTAATAGCCTTTCCCTACAAGACATCAGCATGAATTCTGAGAGAACAGAATATAACTTCCACAATGCATCCTGTGGTTTGAGTCTCATATCAACTTGGGTAAACGTGTAACACCAGTTGGTGATTATCTGATATCCTGAAGCGTGTAGATTGATGACCTGTATAATTTTATGCCAGTTTGTCCAATGTATCTTCAGAGATTAGAGTTATTCCTAAACCAAATGGTTTGGGTATGTAATTAACCTTAGTTATGACCAGTGGTAGTGAACTTTATGGATAAATTATAATGCATTAAAAAGTTTGAAAATGGCTACAAAAGTATGTGGAGATCTGTATTTATACAACTATATTATTCAAAATAAAGCAACAAAAGAACTAGTAGGAGAAATACCCATATGGATTCTCTATAATTTAACACATTACCAGAAAATTTCTTAGCCACAAAAATGTCATATTGCAGGAGTGTGGTGTATTTTGGTTGAATTTAAGCATATTTCAGAAACAAAAAAAAAAGTTAAAGTGCTATTATCCAATGCAAAATTGTGATAGGAGAACCACTTGGGCCCAGGTGGACCAAGGACCACAGGAGTGGTGTCTGGGACATGCCCTCAACATTAGGCACAAACAGCATGACTAAGGGTCACAGGTGGAGGAGATCTCCATCAGAAGGCTCTGACCCCACATGCATTCTATTGGGAGAGACTGGATCATGGTGTTGGTGGCCCTAGTTGGGGAAGGCATGACCTTAGGCATGAGAGGTCCCAACTTGACTGGAAGGCAAGAAGGAATGAGGCTCCAGAGGAGCCACCAACTGTTGGGGTGGACCTTAAAAGCCATAACACTGGGGTGGGGCATGGAAGAAGAAGGAATCACCACATTGTAGCAGATGCTGGGTGAGTATAACCACAGCTCCGCCACAACAATAGAGCACTGTGTGGAAATTTACCTGTGCCTGGTAAGCTGCTTTCTAGGGATGGAATCTTGACTGGCTTCAATGAAGGCCAGGGCCTTTTCGATCCAGGCCCCTACCTGGTGGAATGAGCTCCCTCTGGTTATCCAGTCCTGCGAGACTTATCCAGGTTTTGCAGGCCTGCAAGATGCTCTTTTGCCACTTTTTGACAAAGTGCTTCGGCAGGAACTCGTTCTCACAAGAGAGAGATATTGTCTGGCTCTGCACTCCATATATACAATGGTCAGCCAATCATAGCAGTCCACAAATATGCTGACTTGCAGCAGGTGCTCTCCCCAGATACAGTCCAGCTTCAACCAGACTTCTTCCAAGGTTGCTCTGACCTGAGCTGTCAGAAGCTGTCACAGTAGATCCACCTGCTTCACCATGCTGTATCCATGCTGTAGACTATGGACTCACATACTAACACACCTCCTAGTCCGTAGGAAACAGCACGCCCAATAATTTTACAACTCTCACATACTCATCAGAGTTTAAACATTTGGTAAAGATGTCAGCAGCATTTTCTTTAGACCTGCATTTCACCAGCTGTATCAAATTGTTGGCAATAGCCTCCTTCACATTTTGATACTGAATGGGTATATGCTTACTCCTCCCCTTTGCACATTGGTTTTCAGCCAGCTCCTTGGCTGCTGAATTGTAACCATAGACCGTGACAGGTAGGCTAATAGGTAGCTCAAGATCTTTCATGAGCTGCACCACCCACTCAATATTCATTACGCATTCATTGAGTGACCCATATTCTGCCTCGCATGAACTACATGCCACCAATGTTTGCTTTATAGCCTTCCAAAGCAGTAAAGCATTGCCCAGGAATACTCCCACTCCTGTTGTTGATTTGGCCTTGGGCTGATCACCCCAGCTGGCATCGGCATAAGCACATAACTCTAGCTTTTCCCCCACCCTGAGGGACAGCCTCTGCTCTGCAGTGCCACTAAGGTAGCAGAGCACTCTCTTCGCTGCCACCCAGTCTTTATTGTGAGGCTCTGCATTGCTATGGCACACAGCCCTGCAAAAAGCAGCTCTTTGGGTTTCAGCCTTTAGGGTTGGTGCATACACCTGCTCATAATCCGAACCCTTTCTCTGGGATAACCCCCTGGCAACCAGCCTAGCCTTCCACTGCACTGCGCCGTCAGCGGCTCTCTTGACCTTGTATGTCCACCTGCAATAAATTACATTCTTGTCTGCCGGCCTGGGCACCTTAGAGAACACTTTGTTCTTTATTAGAGAGTTATACTCACATTCCATGGCTGCAAACCAGGCTTGCTTTTCAGCACCAGGACCTCCTGGTAAGAATCAGGCTCAGGCACATACACATGGTTTACCTCGGGGAACCCATACCTCTCAGGAGGAACACCCTTTGTCACTCTGGAGGACACATGCGGCCCCAGGCTGGTACCGGGCTCACTCTCTTCCAGAGACACCTCCTGACTGGGTGATTCACACTCCTGCTTAACCACCTCCTGCTCTGTCTCAGAGCTTCCCTCTAAAAATGGCAGTAACACTGTACCTCTACTCTCTGAGCCATGCAGTCTTTCCCAGTTACTGCGTTCATTGAAGCTAGCAGACCGGCTGTAAGTTATCTTAGCTTCCTTATTACAGAACCAATAAGACTTGGTATTTGGCTCGTAGCTCAGAACGTTAGACTCTTAGCTCAGTCACCTCCTTTCCTGCGGTGCTTTAAAGGTACATTGACCCAGGCTTTTGTACCGAACACTTTGAGAAACCTCAGGTTGGGCAGCCTCCCAAACAAAACTTTGTAGGGAATATTATTTGTTGCCTTCATCCACAACCTGTTACATAGATAGGCAGCTGAATGCATAGCCTCTGCCCAGTAGGAAAAAGGGAGACCAGCATCCTCTAACACTGCATACATCATGCCCTGTAGCACGGCCCCTTTTCGCTCGGCCAGACCGTTCTCCGAGGGAGTAGCTGGGTTTGCCAACCTGTGCACAATCCCATGGTCCTTTACCCAGGCTTCAAAACTCTTGGAGGTAAACTCCCCTCCTCGATCAGACTGTAGAGCTTTTGTGAGAAAATGACCCCTCTGTCACAAGCAAGGTTGCCAGGGCGCCTGGAGAAGCAAGCTTGCATCCGCCTGGCCAGTGAATGCGAGTTAAGCTACCCAGGAACTACATAAGACTCCAGTGTACCTATTAACAAGTATATGAGCGCTTGAGTCAGGCACAGAGTGTCTGCAGCCGCGTTCTAACTTTTCCCCGCCATCGCGTGGAACCCGCCATGGCAAGGAGGAGGCTACGCCGCCACGGAGCCGTCCAGGCGAACGGTGTGAAGCGTTAAGCATGGAAACCACTGTGTTTTGCTTACACCACATGTAGCCATCTTCCTGCCTGGTTGGGCTTCATTCCTTCTATGTGGGAACCTCACGTACACACCTTGAGTCATTCCTAGCCCGCAAGCAACCCACTTAGTTTATGAATGGATTAATGGCTCCACTATTAATCCTGATTGCCCAGTGGTTTCCTAAACAACTGTCTTCACCCCGGAGAGTTGAGAAAGAGGAAGAATCCCTCCTGATACCATCAAGCCTTTTTGTCTACACCGGAATACCTAGGTGCATATCTGATTCTCTATTGTCCCTTTCCCAGTTAATCCCATCTCCTCCCAATCACCCAGTCATTCCCACATTGATACCAACGGAGCCGCCCCAGGCCCTGTCGCAACCTGGAAGTTTCCAGGATGCCCAGGATGAAGGTGATGTTCATTGGTTGAAGTACACACCCAATCAGGTGTCGCCATTGACCCACCATTGGTCCAGCCGATGTCCAGCCTTCTTGGTCATCAGCAGAACCTCCCATTACCACTCCCAGTCACCTCCCATCCCCTCAGGACTAAGGTGACTCTATATAACCTGTGGACTAGCTACCCACAGGTGTGCCTTCTACTCAGTAAACCCCCATTCCCGCTGGGTAGTAACACCCCCGATTCCTGATCAGTTTCGGGACCTTTCCCCCATTTCCTCATTCGTCGCCATCGGAGCCTTCCATTGGAGTCTGCGAGAGGTAGTATTGCCCTGTATGTCAATTCCTTTATGTTCCCCTATCGATCTCTCTATTTTTCCTAGACCTGTATGAATGTGTGATTGATTTTGTACCTTGTGTGAACGAACTATTGTTTCAAATAAACCACAATTGATTTTATTAAATTAGAGTTCTTTATTGAGCATTGACTCTCTGAACGGTTGAGCCTGGTATACATAGATAAAAGATTCCGTTGTGGGGCTAGCTGTCTCTCACTCTAATTCCCCAACTTTATTTTGAGAGCAGTTTCCCTAACAGAAATTGGTGGAGAAAGCTTGGGCATTATCCTGTTTGTATGAACGCACGCGAGTCGACACGCGTGTCTTCATACAGACAGACGTAAGGTTGCACCGTTCAGAAAATCGTGCTAGTGAGGCTATTGCGTGAGTGATTGAGTGAATGAGTTCTGTGTGAACGGCTCTAGCGAGCATTTCTATAATTTGTGGGTCGGGCTGCTCCCCTTTCTATCATTCAGCGTTGGACTTCTCAGCCGCCCCGAGGAGGCCAGACACCTCGCAAGAGGACTGAGCCCGATCGAACGCAAGGGGGAAGTCCCGTGAAGTCCGGCCGCCGTCCCGAGGCCTTCTAAACGCGTCTATCGTGGGAGGGAATGTCAGGACAGGCTAGGATTGTTTAAGATCTGGATAGAGCACCCTTCCCTTCTCCTTTTCTTTTAGAGCTTAGTGCACACACGCACACACACTACATACACATACACCTACACACGCACACCCAAGTCCTTACACGAGTCTAGGCCAAGGCTAGTCTAAGGCACCCGACAGTCAAGAAGGCAAGCGGGTCACAGGACCGTTGCAATCTGACTGCTGGGGAACTTTTATTTTGTTTTGTTTGCCCGAGACGCGATCGTTGGGTCGGCTCGCGGCGCCCTTTTCTGGCTGAGACGCGATCGTTGGGTCGGCTCTTGCCTAAAACTCTGCCCGGTGACGCGATCGTTGGGTCGGCCCGTGGCTCCCTTTTCACCCGAGACGCGATCGTTGGGTCGGCTCGTGGATTTCCCTTGGTGGCCGAGACGCAATCATAGGATTGGCTCGTTGCCTACAACTTTGCCCGGAGACGCGATCGTTGGGTCGGCCCGTGGCTCCCTTTTCACCCGAGACGCGATCGTTGGGTCGGCTCGTGGATTTTCCCTTTGGCTGAGACGCAATCATAGGATTGGCTCATTGCCTAAAACTCTGCCCGGTGACGCGATCGTTGGGTCGGCCCGCGGCTCCCTTTTTTTTTTTTCACCCGAGACGCGATCGTTGGGTCGGCTCGTGGATTTTCCCTTTGGCTGAGACGCAATCATAGGATTGGCTCATTGCCTAAAACTCTGCCCGGTGACGCGATCGTTGGGTCGGCCCGCGGCTCCCTTTTTTCACCCGAGACGCGATCGTTGGGTCGGCTCGTGGATTTCCCTTGGTGGCCGAGACGCAATCATAAGATTGGCTCGTTGCCTACAACTTTGCCCGGAGACGCGATCGTTGGGTCGGCCCGTGGCTCCCTTTTCACCTGAGACGCGATCGTTGGGTCGGCTCGGTGCCCCGTAACTTTAGCTGAAATACCACCTGAGGTTGGCAGTAAGCGAAATATAAGTAGAACTAAAAAGAGAAATCCCCGCACGCCACAATGGATATTCTTGCCAAGAAGGAAGAGATCCCCAAA
Organism: Heteronotia binoei; assembly: GCF_032191835.1. Lineage (NCBI taxonomy): Eukaryota > Metazoa > Chordata > Lepidosauria > Squamata > Gekkonidae > Heteronotia > Heteronotia binoei. The sequence continues at coordinate 112,105,524 of NC_083226.1, read as the reverse complement.
TTGGATAAGTGGCTGATAAAGAAGGGAGATAATCCCTGGAAAAAGGGACTCTTTAATCAAGGCTCTGATCCCCTCCAATCCCTCAGAGACATTTTTGAAGAGGGTTGTAGCAACAAAACAATTAGCGCCGGCAAAAGAGATCTTTTTGCCGCGTGGGGCTTGTTTGAAGCCCTACGAGATAGCACTACCCTGAATAAGCAGCTCAAGGAACAGCTTGCCCAGAGGGAAGGGCAAATAGAGCAGCAAGAGGTGCAGATGGAAAGAAAGGAAAAAGAATTAGAGGCAAGCCTTAAGAAACATGCAGAGGTGCTGGAGGACGAGTTCCGGAAGCATACAGTAGAAAAGGAACTCTTGCTCCAGACCCATGCAGCAGAGACGGAGAAAATTCGGCAAAGCCATGAGGCAGAAAAGGCGGAATTACATAGGACATACGCCGCAGAAATAAATAGACTAGCGGGAGAAAATAATAGCTTGGACCTCGACCTGCAGCAGGCAAGTCGAACCATAGAAGAGGTCAAGATAGAGAAAAACACCCTGGCCTTAATACACCAAGATACCATAACAGCTCTAAAGAAAGCCCAAACGCAAATAAAAGCATTGAGCAAGGAGCTGGAGCAAACTAAAAACCGGAATGACAAACTGCAACATGCCGTTGAGATAGCCACAGAAACGGTGAAGAAAACCAAAGAGGCAGCTAATCATGAGGCGTGTAAAAAAGAAATTGCCTCATTGCAGCAGAAGTTAGACCGTAAAAATGCTCTTATAGCAACGGTCTCCCCATCCACCTTCTATGCTTTTTCGGACGAGGAAAGTGAGGATGAGGGAGAAATACAACCAGTTTCCCGGGTTTCGGAGCCATGGGGGATTACACCCGCCCCAATATACCCGGTGGTCACCCGACAAACCACCACTAAACAAGGGGGCGACACAGAAACTGTACAAATAACTAAGGAAGTTCAAGATTGGAAGATCGAGAACGTTAAAATGGCTTTTCAAATCCTCGGTCCATATAATAAAGAGACATCGGTACAATGGATGATGCAACTGAAACGGGAATACCCGGACATCACCATCAAGGAATTAAATCAGGTTCTGCGACTGGCCGCAGCGGGCCCAAATGCAGAAAAAGTAAGGGCCCAATTGGTGATCCCATACCCAGATACACTCACCACCCGGGAATGGATAGCTGAAATATTAGCAGTCACCTGGGAGGAAGAGAGCATTAAATATGTTTACAACCAGCTTGTACAGGGTCTGGATGAGGACCCCCTAATTTATCTATCAAAAAAACAGTTCCTAGCCGTAATTGCAGATGTAGTCATAGTAGATGAGGGAAAACCGCCCGATTATAATGACGAGGATTTTGTCCTTGATGTCATCCAAGGTCTTAATAGGACCACCAGACAGATGTTAGGACCCACCCATGCACACAACCCCGAGTGGGATCTCCTTCATTCTAACCTCAAGAATATCAGTAGATATATAGGTAAATATGGGCCTGATAAAAGGGGTAACAAGAAGGACCGCGCTAAGGAAGCCGTTAACACGGTTACTTATGCCAACAATGGGCCTCACTCTCAGTACCAGAAGAGGGAAGTTAATCCGGACCCCTATAACCCATCGCAGCCTCCAGTCAATCCTCCAACAGGACAAAATAAGCACACCCAAGGGCGGAACAACGGGAAACCGGCCAGGCAGAAGCCAGGAGCGGGGGGGGGGAAACCCTAACTATCAACCAAGAGTCCCCCCTCCACCGGTGCAACCCACGGCCCCTTTTCCTCCTCCCGCAGTGCAACCGCACCCGGCCCCACAGCCTAACACAATGACGGGCCCTTATGGGGAGGCATATCAAGATTTACAGAATCAGAGTCGAGGGTACAAGCCTTCCTTTAACGGAAAGGCCGAGCGGACTCGTTTTTGGAATTCGCTATCGCCCGTAGAACAGACTCAGCGGAAAGCGCTCTGGAACTTTTTACTCCGTGCAGGGTGCGATATGACCAATATGGATCTAGCACCCACTGCACTTTTGATGGAAAGGCAACAACAAGTGATACAGGGGTGGGGAAATCAGCAGCCGTCTGCTCCCCCACCTCCGCCAACCCAATCTCATTTTGCGGCACCTCAAGGGTATGCACCGCCCGTAGCTGCAGTAGTTCAACATCCACCCCCTCCAATGCACCCCACTGTTCAGCTATATCCGGCTCCGATAGCCGCGGTCCAGCAGCAAACGGTCGTTAACAGTCCGGAATATGAGGAACAGGGTCTGCGCTAGGGGTGCCCGGGGCCCACTAATCTCCCCGAAGGAGTAGTGGCTAGACTTAAGCCAGACACTTGGGGGAGACCAATGGTAAAGGCGGGCATTGGGGCTCCAGGGAATATTAAACCTGCCACTCTACTAGTAGACACAGGAGCATCGATTAGTGTGCTCCATCCAACGCTAGTTACTCAAGGAACCCAGACAGATAACACTCTGGAACTGGCTGGGTATGCGGGAGGAAGCCATCTCTCCCACATCTGGAAAAAGATTCCAATCACAGTAGGGAGACTCAAAGCCACCATGAGAGCCTGTAATAATGCAGGAGAAGACGATGGGATGATTGGGGCTCCCTTCCTAAAGAAAAACCATTTAACGGTAGATTTAGCCAACGGACTCCTGTGGCACATCCCGGGAGGCCCGGACTTTATTAATGCTATACACCGATGTGCAGCTTTAAAGGCTCCCTTCCCTGTGTGTTCAGTAACGGGAGATCTATGGACCCTAAAGTTTCCCGGGGTATGGATTACTGACAAGGCGGAGTGTGGGACTGTGAGAAACGCTTGTGTTCTCATAGAAGGCAAAGATCCTCCTCCCCAGCGTCAGTACAAATACCCCGCGGAAGCGGAAACAGGGATAGGAAAAACAATTGAGGGTCTGTTGAAGTGGGACGTCATCCTCCCAATGCAGTCCATCTGCAATGCCCCCTTGTGGCCGGTCTTAAAGGCAGATGGAGTAACTTGGAGGATGACAGTGGATTTCAGAGCCCTCAATGCAGTGACTCCCCCGGTGGCCCCGGTGGTCGCCAAGTACAACGAGATAGTGGCAGCCATTGCAGCGGGATCTAAATTTTACAGCGTGGTGGACTTGGCCAACGCGTTCCACTCGATCCGCCTGCACGAATCTTGTTGGTATAAATTTGCATTTACCTTCCGCGGCCAACAATACGTGTTCAAGCGGACACCGCAGGGCTTCCATTCTAGCCCAAGCATTTGTCACGCGCATGTTGTACAGATGTGGGACCGACTGCTGCCCGGATCAAAGGATTGCGTGCTCAGTTATGTAGATGACGTGCTGATCCACGCAGAGACAGAGGAGAAGGTCCGGGAGGTCACGGAGGAGGTCCTCAACCTCATCCAAGAAACGGGCTTCAGAGCAAGCAGGGAGAAAGCCCAGCTAGTAAAGACCGAGGTGAAGTACCTCGGCATCACACTAGGAGCAGAAGGGAGAACACCGGACTCACAGAGAGTGGAAGTGATTTCCAAACTCCCTGCCCCCACAGACCCCCACTCACTAAGAGCTTTGTTAGGCACCTTTAACTTTTCCCGGGATTTCATCGAGATGTTCTCCGAGAAAGCCCGACCTCTTTATGAGCTCCTGAAGAAGGATGTGCAGTGGTATTGGGGACCGGAGCAGCAAAAGGCTTTTGCAGAGCTCAAAAATGACCTCGCAAAGGCTCCGGCGCTTGCCCATCCCGACGTTACCCAGCCGTTTTTCATTCAGCTGGCTATCTCGGAGCACAGTCTGGGGGCTACTCTGATCCAGAGACGAGCGGGATCGCAGAGGGTGGTGGCTTACGCCTCCAGGAACCTTACTTCCGTGGAGGAAAAATTCTCCCCCTGCGAGAAGGTCTGCCTCGCTCTGGTTTGGAGTTTAACCCATTGGGAGTTTATAATAGGAGGAGCAAGGGTGGTAGTTCAAACCACTCATTCCCCTCTTAAGTATATTCTCTCCGGGAAAGTTAAAGATGGGCAAGTTTCGAACCAAAGGATCGCCCAATGGACGCTGGCGTTAACTAATAGAGGGGTCGATTTCCAGAAGGAACAAAAGGAACCGCCCTCGCCCTATGGCCTTGTAGTTGAAGGGGAAGAGCATGAGTGTCCGCTGCCAGTGGTACAACATATACCCTGGCCAGTTAATGGAGGAATAACCCTAGCGGAAGCCCGACAACAAGAGCTTGTTTGTTGGTTTTGCGATGGGTCTTCTTTCCATGTAAATGGCTCAGCTCGAACCGGCTACGGCGCCATTAGAGTGCAGGATTCCCTAGTCCTTAAAGGAACCGTCCGCCCTCATTCTAGCCAAGCCGCAGAAGTGGAAGCAGTGCTAGCAATCCTCCAGTTCGAGCCTCTGGATGTTCCCCTAGCCATTTTTACAGATTCTCATTGGACGGTGCAGGCGATCACGGCCTGGCTGCCCATTTGGAAGAAACAGAATTGGCAGAATAGCGAGGGGAAAACAGTCGCGCATTCTCAGAAATGGCTGCAAATAGCGGAAAGAATAGAGGCGCGAACTGACTCCACCTACGTGACTCATGTTAAGGGACATCAGAGACAATATACAGAGGAAGGGATGTGGAACAATAGAGTAGACGCTATTGCCAAAGAAGCTGCATTCGCAGACAGCAATCCTTTCCGCTCACCCCCCACCTTTCCTTTACACCCGGTTACCACCCGGAACCAGAGCAAAGGGAGGGAAATCCTAATGGATCTGGGCGAGCTCCAGACAGACGACCCAGAGATCCTGGAGCTTGCCAAAGCCCAAAAGGATGAAACGGGGAAATATACCATCATTCAGAAAGAGGGCATTTACTGGGCAGTAGATAGTCAGGGGGAGCAACACTGGATTGTACCCCTGCAGGTCAGAGGGGATTTAATCAAGTTTGTGCACGAGCAGGGACACCGCGGTGCAAATCTAACTTTGGAGCGGGTAAAGGAGACGGGCTGGTGGCCGGGCATGCGCCAGGAAGTAGCACAGTGGGTCAATAATTGCCTTGCGTGCGCTATGGTTAATGCCGACACATCAGGACCCAAAGCTCCCATCCAGCACCAAAGAATAGAGGGACCCTGGGCTCGTATACAAATCGATTTTATCGGCCCCCTTCCCCGCACAGCAAGAGGGAATCGATACTGCCTCACGGTGATCGATCCCTTCAGCAAATGGGTGGAGGCCTTCCCGTGTAAATATAATACTGCCGCTACTACTGCTAAAATTTTATTTAACCACCTATGGACGAGGTGGGGAATCCCGAGGGTCATGGACTCGGATTTGGGGTCACACTTCATCGGGGAGGTCACAAAGGAATTATGCAAAGCCTTGGGGGTGGAACAGCGGTTTCACATCGCCGGACACCCCCAAGCTTCAGGGGCAATTGAGAGGACTAACCGGACTATCAAGGAAGCCCTACGGAAAGTAGTGAAGTCCACAGGCAGGGATTGGGATGAAAAGCTACCCATTATCCTGATGGCGCTGAGGGGTACTACTGCAGTCCATGGTCACACACCGCATATGGTCATGACAGGAAGGAAAATGGTGTTGCCAGAAGCCTTCTGGCTCAAAACACAACTTCCATCTGACTGGATGCCGGTGGTTGTGAACGACGCATGGGTGCAATCGCTAGTCACGGAGGTCCACAATATTCACCTGGAGGTAGCTAAACAACTAGGAAAAACACAGCAAGCGATGGATCAGAGATTAGGATGGGTTAAAAACCCTCGAGTGTGGGATCCAGGCCAGCTGGTGCTATATAGGAGATTCTCGCAAAACGAGCACTCCCTAGAAGCCAAATGGTTAGGTCCAGTCCCGATAACATTGAGGATCAGCCCGGCAGTATACCAAGTAGAAATTCAGAAAAAGAACGGAGAAACCTGGCGAAAGTACTTCCATTGTTCCCAACTCAAGGAATGGAAGGGGACTGCGCCAGCTAACCCTAATCAGATCCAGCAACCTGAAGGGGCGACGCCGCAGAGAAGAGCCGAAATCCGACAAATCTCTGTCATGCCCTGCCCTGAACCGGTGGATTTTCCCTTAAGTGACACATTCCTCACCCTTGGTGTAACTTGAACAAGTCCAAGCATAGGAATAAGATTCCTGAGACAGACCTGTCCACAGTAATCTAGGGGGGGGGAGTGCAGGAGAAAAAGAACTCAGAACACAAACATGTAATTTTAGAACTACAACAGTTTTTTTTCTTTTCTTCTCTCCTGTGAAAATTGCTCCTTCCCTTTCCCCCTCTTCCCCAACCGTGTCTTAGTACTTTGACTCCTTCAAGCTTATAGATATAGCAAGAAGGGTCTACAGCGCAATCTTATCTTTTATTTTCAGGTACACAATATGGATTACCAGAATGTGAAGGTGAGATTTGTACAAACAATGATGTATGCAATGTATTTAGTGTTGATGTTAATGCAGGAGGAATGTACAGCTGATAGAGCAGTATTGCCCACTATAGTCCCATTCTCTCATTGGAGATGTAAGACAAGCCTATACCCCAAGGAAATCATGCTGTGCAAAGTCATAAAGTCTAATTATGGGGAAAATGACAGCAGACTCCCCAGAAGCAGCTATGACTTTCGCAGCTGTGATGAAGAGTGGGTCAGACCACCTAATATGATTCTGTTATGTGCTGGGACCAGAATGTTAACGCAGGAACTGTACTGTTTTTCTCATGAGGATACCATGAGACCCCTAGTGCCAATGCATTGTGTTTATGTCCCAAAGGGCCCACGGAAATTAACAACAACTCCCACAATAACTCCTAGCGCTACTCCAGCCTCTAAAGGGTTTACTGAGGACATGGGGCCATACTGTGAAATTGCAATCGTGTCGACCGCAGTGTGGAGCGCAAAGAATCCTTTCAAATTTATATTATCAATTGGCTCTAGGATAGAAAAGCCGCTTGCGTTCTCAATACAGACACCTAGTGGAGAGACGCATCACCACCAGCTAACTGCATGGTCAAATAAAAATTGGATTGTTACTGATTCGGAGTTAGGGACACAGGGACCTCCTGACTGGTTTATAGTAATAGACCCTCTATGCCAGCGGGAATCCGCGATGGGAATGAAATTCACCAAATTGGGCACCTTCAACACGGAGCTTCCATCGGAGGAAGGAAACTACACCCTCACAATAGGGAATTTTACCCAGCTCCAATTCAACCCTCTCATTCCAGACGCTGAGAGCACATTAAGTGCCAACTCTCACATAATTGGCTCCCATGTGATTAAGCGGGATATTAGGGAACAAGTTTTAATTCGGCCACAGATGGTATTAAAGGAAATCAGGGTCAGCCTGACGGGATTAAATACCATCGAAAAATTGCCACAATGTGCTCCCTACTTGGAGCCCAGTAAAAAGGGTTGGGAGGCTTGGCTGCAGTTATGGGTGGGGAACACGCCTCGCAGATTGAAACGATCTGTAGGAGACTGGGTTGCACCAGTTGCTGGAGGAGTAGCGGTTTTAGATTCTATAAATATAGAAACCCTCGCAAATAAATTTGCCTACGCTACCTCCTATATTTCCCAGCTGGGAAAACCCATTAATGACTCTTTCCACACCATCTCTGAAGTCCAGCATTCCATCAGCTCCATTTTAGTAAATTGGGAAAACCAAATTGAAAGAGATTTTGCCTTGCTGCTGAGAGGCACTCAATCACTACAATTGAATATTTCTTTAGCGCTGGCATGCACCCAGGCTCAAGCTATGAATTTAGCAGTAACCATGGGCATGATCAGACAAGCCACGGAGGGAAATATCCCCCTGGAAATCAAGCAGTTAATTAAGCCAGAAATTCCCACCCCGCAATTGGAATTGGAAGCCTGGTGGACTCTGGTGAATACATCTTTCTCAGTGGACAGGCAGGAATTGAGACTTCTCATCCTGATGCCCACTGCACAAAGGTTCTTTTATGTACACCCCGTTGTGCCACTGGGGCTGCAAGTGGGACCAACCGAAGTTCTGTATTCCTTGGACTCAGATAAATGGGCCAGGAATGAAAACGGAAGTTGGGAAGCTGTGGGTCTACAGGCATGTGTACACAAAGACAACCTGGGATTTATTTGTGATGAGCAGACTCTACAAACTCACCACCCCTGCGTGAACCCCTTAAGGGACTCCCCTCAAGAATGCAAATATGCGCTTAGGCAAGAGAACGCCTCCGCTTTTGTGTACTTGGGAAGAGGGTGTGCTTGCGTGAGGACGAATTGTGAGTACCTCATCATAAATACTTTCCACATCCAACCCATGCTCCCAGATGTAAACAGATGCTTCTGTAACTTATCTTCCATTGTGGGATGCGATATAGAATTCACAGTCCCCATATGGACTAGGGAAGAAATCCTGCTGGCCCCGAGTCTGTTCAAATTCATCCAGCCAGTTTTTCTGGGCATGGGGCTGCGGGCGATTAGATCCCTGCTGTCCCATCCCCTTTTAAAACAGACCTTGCAGGAAATCAAGAGGAGCGGAGACACAGCGTCCATGGTGATTAAACATGATGGACAGGAAATCTCCGGGCTACTGACACAAATCAAGGACACGGGAAAGCATTCGTTCCTTGACGCGCTCCTTGGCTGGAGCCCTACTGGGTCAGCGATCCTTAACGTAGCCCTGCACCCTATTGTAGTCATTTTGGTCTTCCAGATTATACTCTGCATTGCAATAATTGTCTTGGGGTGCTGGCTGAGAAAGCAGCTCAAGAAGGTGGACGAGCTCCAAACCATGTGGAGATATCGCCCCCTCGTCATAGATAAGCCCTAAGTACCGCCTTGAATCCCTTCCCCACTTGTGGGAGGGGGGGGGGGCTCCCTTTCTTCATTCCTTTTCCAAGATCTTTCTTTTACTTGTAAGGGAGGGCTGTATAGCCCAAGGGAAAGGGAGAGGGGAGAAAGGCGACGAAACCGAACCGTGGAGGGAGGACCAACAGTGGCAAGGTAGAGCTTGCAAGGGCTGCCACCCGAGGGTTCAGAAGTATTCATCGGAAGACTCCCATCGGGTGCGTGCCCTGCTTTGCCACTTCAGGCTCCCATCTGAACCGGATCGCGCCAGGCGCGTCAGTTCAACAGGCCCACTGGGACCCCCGGTTTTGCAGCCCCACATGTTTAACAACAGCGGGGACCGGTCGGGTCACAGGCTAAAGCCGTCGGATCATCCCCCTCTGATGCCTCGATTCCACCAAGTAGCTAAAGGGTCACAACGAGTCAAATGAAAGCTCGGCCCAATATACATTTTAATTCCCTACACCCTGTGTATGGGTTTGGAAAACTTCCCCCTCCTTGCTCACCCCTGGACAAGGCTTTAAGGGTAAAGACCCCACTGCCCCGTCGCTCCCAGATCACCCTGTATTTGGGGCATTTGCATAGATCTCTTCGGCACATGCTCCAACTTTCGGGATGGGAAACAGAGGACGATGGGAAGTGTAGTCCCCACAGCCCGTTTTTACATTATGCATGTCGGTATATGTCAGCCCCTCGCTCTGTTCCCATGGGGAGTTCTATCTTTTACCAAGTAAAGGGTGGGCTCGTTGGCCCAGGGGGGAAGGGGTGAGAGGAAGCCCAAATTGAGCAGAACAAACTCAGGGCATTCTTGCAAGTGTTGGATCGCTTCTTGATGGTCTAGATAACAGTCCCACCAAGTGATCCATCACTACAAGGCCCAAAGTGACTCTGGGACAGAACCTGTTCTGACCCAGAGAGACTCCCAGCAGTCCAGTGTTTGAGCTCTGTGACTCTTCCGGCGCTCCGTGATCCTGAAGGAACACAGGGAACGGAGAGGGGAAGAAGTTGCAGACGCTCAAAGCATCAGGAACCTGGCGCAGCCACTGTTCTGACCCATTGGGACGCCTGAGCGTGCAGCCCTTACCCACATAACTGTGGAAGGGACTCAGGCTGTGCATGGGCACCCGAACCGAGGAGCTTAGGAAAGGCCACCTCCCCCGGGCACCCTAGGTCCGCCAGCTACCTTTTTAGATTAAAAAGGCAACGCGGGCGAAGAGCAATCTTGGAGCCAATACACCTGAATTATGGCCCGTTCACAAGCCACTATTCCCACAAGGAGCGGACCGAACCCAGGTCCATATATTTGATAAATGTTTTATAATATCCTACTCCCAACATGCCTTAGGCTTAGTTCATCTGCATAAATAAACCATGCGCATGCACTAACCAAAAATGCTGGATTGGGGACATCTGGGACTTAGAGTTCTAACACCCCATGTGGGTAAGGAATTATTGCTATTAAGATTTGTCTGTCTTTTACCAGAGAAGGTTGGGCCGCCGAAGCAGCCCGAGGGTTAAAAGAGGGCAGGCACTGACACTTGCCCTCCGGAGCGCGGAGCTCCAGCTAAAAGTTCCGCCCACCTAAGGGTCTCAGGGGGCCAGAACAGACTCTGCACCAGGTGCCATACTTGCAGGGGCACCCTGAGTTTGTAAAGGCGCACACGAAACCAGGCAGAATGCTTGAACTCGGCCCCCACCGGGAACGCCAAACACACCGAAGCACCTTCAAGTCACGGTGACTCTGGCTTTCCCCCACCAGAAAGGAGTGCCCAATAATAGGAATACCGCTGAAATTAAAACTCAAACCTTTTGGGGTGATTTTGAATAAAGGGGGTGCCCCACAATGGCCCCAGGGACCCATTTCAAGGCAAAAGAGTATTTGCATATGTGCCTCCCACTTGGTTTGCTTAATGAACTGAATATCCTCCTTGCCTGACGCCTCTGTAAACCGCCCTGTCTGCCAGTAGAAGGCAGCGCTCAGCGGAAGACATGACGTGTCAGTCTACCCGTTGTCATCTCCCGGGCGGGAGAAGGGACGGAAGATGGGATTTTGGCCGACCAGCCATGTTTATATGTATGTTTGTAAGATGTTATGAATCTATTTTTGACCAAAAGAAGGGTGCCCACCCTTTTCGGGGGGGCTGGGCTCAAAAATTAGAGCAGGCTTTTGGAGAAATTGCGAGGCCGAACCAGGGAGTGTGGAGCTGGAGGGAGCGAGAATCGAGTTAGCCCTTTTACGAGCTATCTCATCAAGCTTTCCCAAGAAGCATCTCCCTGGCGGAAGGCCTCTCCTGGTGGTGTAGGCTCGGAGAAGCCCACCCAAAGGAGTAACTGGCCGCACTCAAAACCCTCCTCACCATGGTTTCCATCGCATGGTCAGGTTAGCGTGAGGGACGGGAAGAAAAAGAAAAACCCCCACGCTGCTTTGCACAGGGTCATTTGCATCTCCCACACCCACCAATAGACTACTGGCACCACATTAAGGGCACGACCCCACAGGAAGTGGGAACCTCCAGGCAACGCAGAACCCTCCCCTGCCAATCCAAACTTTGATTGACAGACAGAGACCCTTAGGTTGAGTGTCAATGGGAACCTAAGTTTTCCTTATGTGTTTGTTTTTGCTTATGTTCTATCTTTTACCAAGTAAAGGGGGAGTCCCCCCCTCCCAGTCAGGGAGGGACTCCAATAGGCCCTAAAAGAGAACCACGCTTAAGCGGGTTCTCCGGAGCCCAAACGGGCTCCCGATTAAAATATGGGAAGCGATCCCTGGGTCTACTTCCCCGAACCTACACACCAGGAGAGGCCTTTCCGTGGCCACACTCCCCGGTTCGGGTTGTAGACCCATGGGTCCGCACGTCCATCGTATGCCTTTCCCCCTATGCCAAACCTACAGGGCATGGGAGCGGACTCACTTTAAGATTGAAGAGAGCAGTCCGGAGCCAAACGAGAAAGGGCTGCAAAAGTATAAGGAACTATGACTGTGTATTAGTATTTTGCCTGGAAAGTTTATTATTGTGCTAGAACTGTATAAACTTGGACAAAAGTCTGTAAAAACCTCTCCCAGAACCCTTTGTCCATGACATTTACATAAATATACAGGAAACTCCTTCTGACAGGGTCTCCCCAGTCCATGTGAACGGGCCCCCGACCGGGTCCGAGCAGGATCGGAGGCCTCCGTGTTGGGCATGCTCCATGGGTGACTTGACTTCACTATGGGCAGCCTGGATACAAGGGGGGGGGTGGGATATCCGCCGCAGACTCCTCGGCGCCGCCAGCCTCCTCCCCTCCAGAAGGAGACTACAGACAAGCCAAACGAGAAGGGAAACCTCCCCTTCTCCCCAGCGTGGAAGTTATCGAGGGGGGGAGAAGAAGACCGAAGACCAAAAAGGTCAGACAGATGAATTATGTACTAGCATAGTGATAGGGTTTGTGTTTTATGTATGAAATATAACCCAGTGATTTTAAATGACTTGCCTTGGGAATCCGTGTATAATATGAAATGCTTATTGCCTGTCTAATCAATTATGGCAGCCTAGGCGGTCTAGACTGCACACATGATTTCTGCTTTTAAGTAACCTTTTATTCGAATACCTTGTATTTGGAGATTTACCATGTGTTTTTTTTTATGGATTTTAATAATGCTATACTCTGCTTTTAAGTAACCCTTTAAATTTAAATACTTTGTATTATGAGATTTTATTATGTGCCTCTATGAATTTTAATACTGTTATATGAACCCTTGGTTCAGATACTGTGTATTGTGAAATTTTACTATGTGTTTTAATAATGCTATATGAAATATTGAATATGTACAATGTATCCCAGAAGGCCTCCCTGTAAGCACGAACGCCAAGGAAGGATCTGATGGCCCATTGGCATTTTTAAATTATGTTTTTGAGTAGTTTTAAGATAGTGGCTCCAACCTTTTTTTTTTAGGTAGCCGGTATTCCCTAGTAGACACCCCACGCTTCAAGGGCTTACCGCCCTCTCACCGAAGCCCCGTTTTGTTTGTTATCAGTTGTACCTACGAGACTTTGCCACTAGACGGTGACGTCAGTCTCGAGGGGGGGAACTGTGAGAAAATGACCCCTCTGTCACAAGCAAGGTTGCCAGGGCGCCTGGAGAAGCAAGCTTGCATCCGCCTGGCCAGTGAATGCGAGTTAAGCTACCCAGGAACTACATAAGACTCCAGTGTACCTATTAACAAGTATATGAGCGCTTGAGTCAGGCACAGAGTGTCTGCAGCCGCGTTCTAACTTTTCCCCGCCATCGCGTGGAACCCGCCATGGCAAGGAGGAGGCTACGCCGCCACGGAGCCGTCCAGGCGAACGGTGTGAAGCGTTAAGCATGGAAACCACTGTGTTTTGCTTACACCACATGTAGCCATCTTCCTGCCTGGTTGGGCTTCATTCCTTCTATGTGGGAACCTCACGTACACACCTTGAGTCATTCCTAGCCCGCAAGCAACCCACTTAGTTTATGAATGGATTAATGGCTCCACTATTAATCCTGATTGCCCAGTGGTTTCCTAAACAACTGTCTTCACCCCGGAGAGTTGAGAAAGAGGAAGAATCCCTCCTGATACCATCAAGCCTTTTTGTCTACACCGGAATACCTAGGTGCATATCTGATTCTCTATTGTCCCTTTCCCAGTTAATCCCATCTCCTCCCAATCACCCAGTCATTCCCACATTGATACCAACGGAGCCGCCCCAGGCCCTGTCGCAACCTGGAAGTTTCCAGGATGCCCAGGATGAAGGTGATGTTCATTGGTTGAAGTACACACCCAATCAGGTGTCGCCATTGACCCACCATTGGTCCAGCCGATGTCCAGCCTTCTTGGTCATCAGCAGAACCTCCCATTACCACTCCCAGTCACCTCCCATCCCCTCAGGACTAAGGTGACTCTATATAACCTGTGGACTAGCTACCCACAGGTGTGCCTTCTACTCAGTAAACCCCCATTCCCGCTGGGTAGTAACACCCCCGATTCCTGATCAGTTTCGGGACCTTTCCCCCATTTCCTCATTCGTCGCCATCGGAGCCTTCCATTGGAGTCTGCGAGAGGTAGTATTGCCCTGTATGTCAATTCCTTTATGTTCCCCTATCGATCTCTCTATTTTTCCTAGACCTGTATGAATGTGTGATTGATTTTGTACCTTGTGTGAACGAACTATTGTTTCAAATAAACCACAATTGATTTTATTAAATTAGAGTTCTTTATTGAGCATTGACTCTCTGAACGGTTGAGCCTGGTATACATAGATAAAAGATTCCGTTGTGGGGCTAGCTGTCTCTCACTCTAATTCCCCAACTTTATTTTGAGAGCAGTTTCCCTAACACTTTGATCTGCAAACCTAGCTGCCGCTCTATAGTCTTTGCCCACTGGGAGAAACACTGGAAAGCCTCTGCTTTCTGTTTCATATTAAACACCCAGCAAAACCTGGAGTAATCATCGGTCACCATCAGGCAGAACCTATTCCCAGAATGGCTCCTTGGGAAAGGGCCCATAACTTCTAAGTGCAACAGTTCCAGAGCTTGCTTAGAAACCCTCAAACTCTGCTTTGCCACTGTGCACGCCTTGCTCTTTACCTTCTTGCACACTTGGCAGTCAAGGAAACGTTTGCAAGGTTTCACTTTCAGGTCAGGCATGAGGGACAGGGTTTTGTTTAGTGCATGAAAACCACAGTGCCCTAATCGGCGGTGGAGCAAGTGCATACATTTATCATGCTCGGGGACATTGGAGACCTGATCAACTCCCACAGCCTCACTCCCCAGCACATACACATTGTCCACCCTGTTGCCAGTAGCAAGCACCTTATCCCCCCTCAGCACTTTACACCATCTGCGGGTGAACAGTACATCAAATACCTGGTCATCCAGAGCCCTGACACTCAGCAGATTTGATTTTACAGAGGTTACACACAATACATTTTCCAACTGGCAGTCAAGAGATGGGAAATTAACAGTCCCTTCACACTCCATGGGAGCCGTTGAGCTATCAGCCAGCCGCACGTGGGAGAGTATTGCAGCGCCCGCCTCAAGGCCTCACTGGATCTCTATATTTTCGTCTCTTCGGGGTATTTTACTTGTTCTGTTGATGGGACCACAGCAGCCTTGTTTATTCTTCCCCATAAAATATATAGGCTCACGAGAACTTTAACTTAAACCACAGATTTATTGTAACAAAAAGTCTTAAACTGGGGATATGGGAGATATTTACACAGGCTAGTACGTTTGTTCTGTTGTTTCAGGCTTACAATCACTTTTTCTTTTGATTTGCGTCTTTCACAGTTACACAGTTCACCTTTCACTCACTCTCCACCTCTAGCCAAGGTCTGGCCTCTTGGGATTGATGTGTCTAGTCTCACCCCTCGACTGGAGTCTCTCCTCTCAGCCCTTCTTGGTGTCTCAGACCCACATCCACTCCCTCAACCTCCTCACTAGATCTTTAGAGTAGTTTCCTGGTGTCTGTGACCGTTCCGGTCTTAACTGACTCACACACACACAGCCCTCTTGGCTGGTTTGGTCAAGCTGGCAGTCTCTGGAAGACTTCCCCGTCTCCAGCTTCTTCACAGGATCAGCTGTCCTCTCAGCCTCTACCAGGCCCGAACTGACCCTCTCAGTCTCTGTCAGGTTTCACCACTGACAGACTTCTCTGACAGGCCTCCACTCTGTCAGACATCAACTTGACTGACTGCCTCAGCAGTTTCTCTTTCTCCCCCACTTTTCCCTCCCTGAGAGCTCTGAGCACTTTGCCCCCACCCTCAGGTCACCTGACACAGCCCTGTGCGTCTTCAGTTTATGGTTAACCCATTGCTTTCCGTCACAGAGAGATTGGAAGCCTGAGAGTCTAGCAACAAACCTCTCGAGTTACAGATATGGCTAGTTGCCCCTGAGTCAAGTAACCACAGCGACTCAGCACATGCTGCAGATGTCACCAGCCGAGCTTGCTCTTCACAGCTGCTCCTGGGCTGCTGGCCCCTCTTCCCCTGCTTTTTCTGTCATCCAGCCTCTGTGCAGAAATGCAGGAGATGAGATGCAGACCCACACCGGTAACACCTCCTCACTGACAGAGCTCTCGGCTCAGCCTCCGCCTTCGGCTGCTTGGCAGCAGCTGCACGAACAGGCACTCCTCCAGACGGACGCTCCTTAGCCAACATTCCTGGACAGGAAACAGCCGCTGCTCTCTCCTGGAAATCATACAGATGAGCGCAGATGTACTCCATAGTCAGGACAGCTGCATCCACAGTCTCCAGGGCAGTGATGAGCGGGGAAAACTCCGCAGGGAGGGAAGATAACAGGATGAACACTCTATCGTCCTCTGCAATCACCTTGCCATGAGTTTCCAGCTTGACAAAACAGTCGGTCAGCTCTTTGATGTGTTTCCTCACACACCCACCGGCAGGCATCAAAGTGCGATACATTCTGCGAGTCAAGGCCATTAATGAGCCCGCAGTTGTTTGCACATAGACTCCCCTCAGAGCATCCCACACTTCCTTGGCAGAGTCTTTGCCCCACACATAAATTAACTGGTCATCTCCGATGCTCAGCACAATGTTGGCAAGAGCCTTTTCTCCATATATACAATGGTCAGCCAATCATAGCTGTCCACAAATATGCTGACTTGCAGCAGGTGCTCTCCCCAGATACAGTCCAGCTTCAACCAGCTTTCTTCCAAGGTTGCTCTGACCTGAGCTGTCAGAAGCTGTCACAGTAGATCCACCTGCTTCACCATGCTGTATCCATGCTGTATACTATGGACTCACATACTAACACAGCCTACATGCTGTTGCGTGGTTTTGCTGCCAATGTCTGAACTATTGTTTACTGTGTTGCCTCTGATTTGGTAATACCCATTTTTATGATGCTGTTTTAATCCTGATATGTGGATTTTAATCTTAATATTGTTAATATGTTGTTTTATTGTTGTAAGATGCCCTCTTGCAGGATAGGGTGGGATATAAATCAAATAATTAAATTAAATTAAATTAAACCCCTGCTGAGTTTACTGTGACTCACCACCTTCCAGGTGAGCCAGGAGATAAATGGACCCATGAAAAAAACACATTAAAATAATGGGAGTTGTACTGGAACTTGGTGGATTATACTCAGATAAAATATACTGACTGTAATAATTTAAAGTTTAAGTCTGTGTTTCTTCAAATGTTTATTGAATTGCAGAAGAACAACAAGGTGAAAGAGCGAGATGAGTGTGTAAGAGAACTGGTTGATGACTGAGAGTATATGGGTGGAGCTAAGAAGTGTGTGTGTGGAGAGAGAGACTACAGTAGTCAGTCAATCAGTCAGCAGTTAACAGTTAGCTGTGGCCAATCAGCAGTCTGGAGCAGGGTTGTCAAACTCATTTGTTATGAGGAATGGATCTGACATAATGAGACATAAATGAGACCATGTTGGTCTGGGCCATGTCGGGTCGGGCCATGTGTGCACCTTTTTAAGATTAGGTAGCAGAAATTTAAACTTCATAAAGGACATAAAGACACACACAATTAAAGTTTTTTTTAAAAAAAATTAAAATATCCTTAAAACATTAGCACTCATTAGTCTTAAAGGATCACAACAAACTGTGGCAAGTCCTTAAAAAGATGGGAGTACCAGACTACCTCACATGTCTCCTGAGAAACCTGTATAAGGGTCAAGAAGCAACTGTCAGAACGGGATATGGAACAACTGATTGGTTTAGACTAGGAAAAGGATGTATATTGTCACCTGCTTATTTAATTTATATGCAGAGTACATCATATAGAACACTGGCCTGGATGAAGCAGAAGCCAGAATTAAGATTGCCGGGGAAAACATCAACAACCTCAGATATGCAGATGATGCCACTCTAATGGCAGAAAGTGAGGAGGACCTAAAGAACCTCTTGTTGAGGGTGAAAGAGGAGAGCACAAAGGTAGACCTGAAACTCAATATAAAAAAAACTAAGTTCATGGCATCCGGCTCCATCACACCTTGGCAAATAGGGGAAGACATGGGAGTAGTGAGACATTTGTTAAATAAAGAATTGGAATGGAATCTGAAAAGATTGCAGCAGAAATCTTTTGAGGGAGCAAATAAACGTGGAAAATATTTGGCTTGGCAACTGAAGAAAAAGAGAGAAAATAAAATTATTAATAAAATTGTGGTAAATGGAAGAGAGGTGGTTAGCCAAGAGGGAATAAAAGAGAATTTTTTAAGTATTATGCCAAGTTGTTTAAAGGTGTTAAAATAAATAAAGAAAAGATGGATGAGTATTTACAAAAAATAAAAATAGAACCCTTAACAGAAAAGATGCAAAAAGTTTTGAATGATCCAATTGAAAAGATAGAAATTGAAGCAGCAACTAATGCAATGAAAAATGGAAAGTCACCTGGGCCAGTTGGATATACAGCTAAAAATTTTACAACCTTTAAAGAGGAGTTAATACCGAAGTTGCAGAAGTTGATGAACATGATAAGAATAAAAGGGAAAATACCAAACACATGGAAAGAAGCTGTTATTTTGTTGATTCCAAAGGAAGATAGAGATGTTATGAATGTAAAAAATTACAGACCAATTTTGCTTTTAAATAATGATTATAAAATATATACAAGAATCTTGGCAGAACGGCTTAAACAACATTTGATAAATTTTATAAAGGAAGATCAAGCAGGGTTTCTTCCCAAAAGGCAAATAAGAGACAATATTAGAACTGTTGTAAATATTATGAAAGACATCCAGAAAAGGAAGTAGCATTATTCTTCGTGGCTGCAGAGAAAGCGTTTGACAATTTAAACTGGTACTTTATGTTTGCAGTAATGGAGAAAATGGAGTTAGGAGAAAGCTTTATAAGAATGATAAAAGCAATATATACTGAACAACGTGCAAGGCTATGTATAAACACAGACCTTACAGAAGATATGATAATTAGCAAAGGTACAAGACAAGGCTGTCCACTTTCCCCATTGTTGTTTATAATGACTCTTGAAATATTACTGATGCAGATTCAAGAAGATAAAGAAATAGAAGGATTATAAATAAAAGGATTTACTTACAAATACAGAGCATTTGCCGATGATATAATGTTTATAAATGAAAATCCTATACAAGTCACACCTTTGTTGTTAGCCAAAATACAAGAATATGGGGAGTTAGCGGGACTTTGTATTAACAAAGAAAAATAAAAAAAATTATGTAAAAATATGCAAACAAATAAGCAACAGAGACTTACAGAGACTGACGGGCTGTGAAGTTACCTCCAAGGTAAAATATTTGGGTGTGGAGATAACAATGAAGAATGTTGATTTGTCCAAAAATAAATATGAGAAGCTATGGCGTAAAATGGATGAAGATATGTTAAAATGGAATAAACTTAATTTGTCATTGCTGGGTAGAATAGCTGCAATTAAAATGAATATTCTACCAAGAATAATGTATTTGTTTCAAACGGTTCCTATTGTGAAAGATAGTAAACAATTTGATAAATGGCGAAGAAAAATTTCAGAATTTGTGTGGGCTGGGAAGAAACCAAGGATTAAAATGAAAATTTTGACATACAAAAGAGAGAGGTGGATTTCAATTACTGAACTTAAAATTATATCAGGAAGCAGTTTGTTTAGTGTGGATAAAAGAATGGATAATACTTTTAAATAAAAAACTCTTAGCGCTGGAAGGTCACGGAAATAAATTTGGCTGGCACGCATATATGTATTATGGAAAAAAGAAGATGGATGTTTTTTTCTCTCACCATTATATAAAAAATAATTTGCTAAATACATGGATGAAATATATGAAATATGGAGATGAGAGAAAATTGTTATGGATAGTGCCAGCTGAAGTAATAAAGATAACAGCTGAGATAGGTGAAGAAAAGTGGTTGTCATATAATCAATTATTAAAAATACAAGATGGCAAAATAGAATTGAAAACTGCTGAAGAACTGAATAATAAATATGATTGGTTTCAAATGCAACCAATAAAGAGTTTGGTGGATAATGATATCAAAACTGAAGGAATAAGGAAAGAACAAACAGAAATGGAAAAAGTTTGCTTGGAGACAATGAAAAATTAATTTCAAAAATATATAAATTACTTTTAAAATGGTCTACGGAGGATGAAGTAGTGAAATCTCAAATGATTAAATGGGCAATTAATGTAAATAAAGAAATACAGATGGAAACTTGGGAATACTATTCTATGAAGCTTTCGACGTGTCATAGTATTAAAGAGAACTGTTTTAAAATGATGTATAGATGGTATATGACTCCTAAAAAAATTGGCAAAGATGAACAACAAGATGCCAGACAGATGTTGGAAATATAAAAAACATGAAGGTTCTTTTTACCATATGTGGTGGACTTGTGAAAGAGCAAAAAAGTATTGGCAGATGATTCAGCAAGAAATTTCTAAGATCTTGGGATATGAATTTGAGAAAGTTGCAGAGACTTTTCTGTTGGGATTACAAATGGAAAAATTTCCAAAAGAAGATAGAACTATAATTTGGTACTTGCTTTCAGCTGCTAGGACATTATATGCGCAGTTGTGAAAGCAAGAAAAAATACCAGAGAAATGGGATTGGATTGTAAAAGTTATGACATGGAGTGAAATTGACAAATTAACAAGAACTTTAAGAGACTATGATTTAGAAGTTTTTAAGATGGAGTGGAAAAAATTCAGAAGATATGTAGAAAAAGAGTGGAAAATAAAAGGACACTGGACAATTTTTGATAATGATTAAATTTGAGAAAAAAGAAGAATATTAATTTTTGTTTTTGTTAGCTAAGGGTACCTTTAAATATTAGTATTTTAAGTAAATAACACCGGTGGGGGTCAAGTAATGGGGGGAGGGGTGGGTAAAAAGTAATATATGGGATAGATAAAAGAAGTTATTAATGATGCAAGAAATATAATTTGTTTCCATATGTTACCAAATAAAAATTGTGTTTCCCAAGAATTTTAAGCAACACTGTTGCAAGCTATTTTCAATTAGGAATAATTTGTCAGCTGCCCATGTTTTGAATTGCTGCAGCTGCAGGATTCCTTCTTAATTTGTCAGCCCCATTTCCATGGCAGAATTGCCATCTACCCCACTTGATGAAGTGTTTTATTGATCTCCTCCAACTGCTCAGCAGGAGACTTCAGCATGTCGTTAATTTTAGACAACATATCAGTCTCAAATAAGTTAAAGGAGTCAATCAGTTTTTGTTTAGTGAGCATCGACTGCTTCCTGTCTACTCCAGCAGCCATTTTAGGTTACTTGTGTAGCCCATTGCCAGATCTGCCTTCAGAGGTTTTAGTAGGAGAAAAGGTTCCAAGAAATCTTTGGTTTAAAATTGATTTTTTAAAAAATATTCACTTTTTTTCCCATACCCAGGAAAAATCTTAGGTAGACACTGTTGATAGAGGGTCAGAAGAAAGAGTGTGGGACATCAGAGCTCTGGGGTTAGGAGTCTGCCATCTTTGGCAGGAATCAGCATCATGTGCCCCAATGGACATTTTTCAATTCTATTGTTTTGGAAGTTTGTTTGTTCTATGCTCTTCTCCTCCTTAGTTCCATTTTCAATAGGAGAATTTCGAATATGAATTTTGGAATTGCAACATGCACATGTCACAATTATTTTTAATCTCTTCACATTATTGGCATTGTCTTTATGTTCCCAATTAGCAATGATAAATCAATGCAGGAAAAAAGCAATCAATGTTTATGTGCATCATGATACTTTTTGTGCAGTGTTTTTATGCATGTGCTACTGAGCACTGGTAAAACACCACATCAAAAGAACATCAATATTCATATTATCACAAGAATAGTTTATTGCAGTGTTTTTCCCCCAATGCAAATGCATGTTGGCAGAAATATTTAGAAGAGGTGAATATGACTAAACTGAAAAGGCTAAAAGCTCTAGCAAACTGGCATCCACAGTACTCTACAAAGGAAAGGAAAGGTCCCCTGAGCAAGCACCAATTGTTTCTGACTCTGGGGTGATGTTGCTTTCACAACATTTTCCCGGCAGACTTTTTACAGGGTGGTTTGCCATTGCCTTCCCCAGTCATCTACAGTTTCCCCCCAGCATGCTGGGTACTCATTTTACAGACCTTGGAAGGATGGAAGGCTGAGTCAACCTCGAGCTGGCTACCTGAAAACCCAGCTTCTGCCGGGAATCAAACTCAGGTAGTGAGCAGAGTTTAGGACTGCAGTACTGCAGCTTTAACACTCTGCGCCACAGGGCTCTTACTCTATAAAACTCAGATATTAAAGCAAAGAAGCAACTGAAGATTTCTTATGCATCGGTTTTCTTAGGAAACAAGATTATGTGATCTGGAACTCAAAAGATCTAGGGAGAAATAGATGAGAATAATTTTTTGGAAACTTGAAATTAGTTCTTGAGTCAAAATAGACTTGATATCATTAGCTAAACCTACCTGCACAGATTAAAACTTGTATAAATTTTGTATTCAGAATCAGGCTAGCTGTTTTAGTCCAAGAGCCTACAACAGATGTTTGAGGGGAAAGCTCAAAAAGATATGCAGGTTGGGTTTGTTAGCTTTCATATCTCAGGGGAGAGCTACCTTGATGGGTAATTAGCTTTATGGTGCACAAAGCGTGCAGAAGCCTTTGAGATTGCCTAAGTGGTGTGATGAAACTGAGATCTTTCTTTGTAATACTCATTTCAGCATTGGTTGTAGCCAAAACTGAAATACAAGGTTAAATAAAATGGGAACATAATTTCCCCATTCCTACCTTGTGAGATTATAGTTTAGGTGAGATCTTGCCCTGGGCCTCCTAAATCACTTGTCTAAGCCGGCTATGTATATGTAGTATGAAGAAAAAATTTCAATGCATGTATCTATCTAGCACAGTTATTAATGTACATAACATAAATGACACAGGAGTTTGCTTTTGGGTCTTGCCCTTGATGGTAGCAGGAGGGAGGTGGTAGCAGGAGAGAAGAAGAAGAACTGTGTCTTGCCCCCCAAACTCCTCCCCCTGCTAGACTGGTAACTAATTTGTGCAAACAAAATTGATTGCTTTTTGGAACAATAACACAGTTTATTTTAAAACAGAAGTAAATATAAATAAAAACAGAAGTAAATATAAATAAAAGAGACAGAGAAGTGGGATGGAGGTCTTTGAAGAGAACATGTCAGGGGAGAAAAAATTTCAGGCATCCTTATTTACTATGTTGCATTCTCATTAGGCATTAAAATTAATCAATAGCACCCAGCTATAATTCTATAAATTTCTCAGTCTCTGGACAGTTCTAGATCCAGGAGTCTTGTCCTAAACTCACTTGCCTATTATTCTAACCCTCTCCACCCAACTATCCTCTCCCATTCTCTAGATTCTAGCAGCCAGAACTAGCATTGCCAGCCCCCAACTCCCGTCAAGGGATTTCCTGGTTTTGGGGGCTTCCCACACTGTGGACCAACTTCATGGTATGAGAAATCCCACCCCTAAACAGTGACATTGCCATGTGGCATTCCCGATGAGATGGCATTACCTGAAAATTATGCCATCACGTCAGGGACACCATGTGGGAGACATTATGGTTTAAGCTCAATTTTACCATATAATTTCCCCAAAAAGCAGAATGTCCCCCATGTGATGTCAGGAACATCACACAATGTTCCCGCCTACCCTAGAATGCTCCCCAACCTGCTGCCAGAACCCAAGAGTCAAAATCTAAACTGAATCCTGCTTCCTAGTGCTCAGCTTCTGTTGGCTGGTGAAACATCTAGCTACCTTCACTGGCCTTAACTTTCCAGGTTTCCACTGGTCCCAGTGGCACCTATTAGACCCCAATGGAGGCCAAGATCTTGTGATTGTCTCACTTATCATTTTTTGTTGTTACAGAAGTTGTAATACCTTCACAAACACAGATAGTGCCTTTCTGGTTTAGGGCCCAAGTACATATTACTGTGCATGCGGAGGAGCAAAATCAGGGGAATAACTTCCTTCCCACCATAACAACATAAGAGAAGCCATGTTGGATCAGGTCAATGGCCCATCCAGTCCAACACTCTGTGTTGCACAGTGGTAAAAAAACAAACAAACACAAGTGCCATCATGATTTTTGCATGGAAAAACATGGAAGCAAGAGACCCACAGAACCATTCTGGGCTCTCCATCTCTTTTTTAGAAGCCATTCCCCACAGCTGCTGTGTGGCTCCCGAGAATACAAGTTGGGTCTTGATATCCAGATCCAACTCTTCAAAAACAATAATGTTTAGTTTGACCCTTAGTCACTACATTTCCCTTTTATACTCTTTGTTGACAGTTATTCCTACAATGTTGTCCTATTCTTTTTATGCACTGACGTCAAGATGATAATTCCAAAGGAAACTTTCTCCCTGTTATATTAAGTTTAGCATTTTGGGATCTTTTACTGGGTGGTTATTTCAGTTTTTGGAAGACCTTTATCTTTTTTTATATTATTTCCTGTGTGAAATATTGGTAAGGAATGTAATTTATTTAAATTACTTCGGTTGCCGTACTGATTAAATAAAATAGTACCTTCCTTTCTGTAAATTTTGTTTGCTGCAAGAAGAAATTCTTTCAGGGGGAAAAAAGTTCAAGAAGCCAAATAAACTTATATCAGTAGAAACAAGTTTGTATGGAGTTTTCTCTCCCACTCTCCATATACATATATGTATAATATATAATTTTAATGCATTTATTTTGCAAATGTGGGGCCTGTGAGGAATATGAAATGCATTTTACTCATGAATATTTGCCAATCACTTCTTATGTATGCATATATACATAATTTACTTATCTGAATATTCAGTACAGATAGGTACTAAATCGCTAAAGAAATTTTCCACTTGAAAATTCTACCTGTTTTAAGCTATATTCAGACAGGCATTAAAAGCCACCCCAGGGATGGCAAGTGACCGCCCCCAAAAGCATGTTCAAACGCACACATCTGCCTGCCATCTAGCTCCTGCCCTTGAACCATCCGGACTCACCTCCAGCCAGCTCAAAAAGGTACCACTCACAAAGTGAAATCTTTTCACTGGGGTGCCTCCAAGTCACCTCCCCGGCCATCTTGATGGCTGGGAAGCAACAGGGGAGCCATGGACATAAGAACATAAAAGAAGCCATGTTGGATCAGGCCAGTGGCCCATCCAGTCCAACACTTTGTGTCACACAGTGGCCAAAATACACACACACTGTGGCTAGTAGCCACTGATGGACCTCTGCTCCATATTTTTATCCAATCCCCTCTTGAAGCTGGCTATGCTTGTAGCCACCACCACCTCCTGTGGCAGTGAATTCCACATGTTAATTACCCTTTGGCTGAAGAAGTACTTCCTTTTATCCGTTTGAACCTGACTACTCAGCAATTTCATCGAATGCCCACGAGTTCTTGTATTGTGAGAAAGGGAGAAAAGTACTTCTTTCTCTACTTTCTCCATCCCATGCATAATCCTGTAAACCTCTATCATGTCACTCCACAGTCAATGTTTCTCCAAGCTAAAGAGCCCAAAGCGTTTTAATCTTTCTTCATAGGGAAAGTGTTCCAAACCTTTAATCATTCTATTTGCCCTTTTCTGGACTTTTTCCAATGCTATAATATTCTTTTTGAGGTGCGGTGACCAGAATTGCACACAGTACTCCAAATGAGACCGCACCATCGATTTATACAGGGGCATTATGATACTGGCTGATTTGTTTTCAATTCCCTTCCTAATAATTCCCAGCATGACGTTGGCCTTTTTAAATTACAATCGCACACTGTCTTGACATTTTCAGTGAGTTATCTACCATGACCCCAAGATCTCTCTCTCGGTCAGTCTCTGCAAGTTCCCACCCCATCAACTTGTATTTGTAGCTGGGATTCTTGGCCCCAATGTGCATTACTTTGCCCTTGGCCACATTGAACCTCATCTGCCACGTTGACGCCCACTCACCCAGCCTCAACATATCCCTTTGGAGTGCCTCACAATCCTTTCTGGTTCTCACCACCCTGAACAATTTAGTGTCATCTGCAAACTTGGCCACTTCACTGCTTACTCCCAGATCATTAATGAACAAGTTAAAGGGCATGGGACCCAGTACTGAGCCCTGCTGCATCCCACTGCTTACTGTCTTCCACTACAAAGACTGCCCGTTTATAGTCATTCTCTGCTTCCTATTAATTAGCCAGTTTTTGATCCACAAGAGCACCTGTCCTTTTACTTCATGACTCTCGAGTTTACTAAGGAGCCTTTGATGAGGAACTTTATCAAAAGCTTTCTGGAAGTCAAGGTAAACAACATCTATTGGGTCCCCTTTGTCCACATGCTTGTTCACCCCCTCAAAGAACTGTAACAGGTTAGTGAGGCAAGATCTTCCCTTACAGAACCCATGCTGAGTCTTCTTCAATAACCTGTATTCATCAATGTGCCTACTCATTCTTTCCTTGATAATGGTTTCTACCAACTTTCCCGGTATTGAAGTCAGACTGACTGGCCTATAATTTCCCGGATCTCCTCTGGAACCCTTTTTAAAGATGGGGGTGACATTTGCTACCTTCCAGTCCTCAGGAATGAAGGCAGATTTCATGGACATGGTGCATGAGTGCTCTGGACACTTCCCTGGGGTGCCTGCAGCCCATTCCTGTTCTGCAGGCTGTCTGGATGCTACGGGGCACTCCAGTTTCTTCTAGCTCACTTCAGGGGTAGCACACTGCTACCCTGAGCCAGAGGTCTGGACTCAGTCATTGTGTTGCAAATTGCTAGTGTGGTTTGCAAACCTCTGAGGCAGGGTTGCCAATCCTCAGTTAGGACTGGGGAGAAACTCGTAGGCTCCATGTTAACCACCTCTTAAAGATGTGTATCCTGGATATCTACCAATAAAACAATAAAGAATTTCCAGTACCAGTGGAAAATATTTTACTTCTCTTTCCACTGCGCAACAGTGCAACAACACACAGGTATGTACTTCAAAGGTGGAAGAAATAAAGTCTCCAACACCACTTTTATCCAGACACACATATTTTTCCACCCATAAGTAATAACAATTGTAGATTAATGTCCAATATTTTCAATATTCAACCTATATAGCAACAGGAAAAACCGGTTTAATGGCCTGTTTCGCATGCCAGCTTTTTCCTAGCTTCTGTTAAAAACAAGTTTTACAAACAATTTTATACCATATTAAGCATCTATTTCTTTACCGTGACCAGATTCCTATAAACAGATTAAACTTTTCTACACAATTCAGTTTTCAGTACTTAAATATTTAGATTTCTTCCCACTCTATCAAAACACTGTACCAATGACTTCGCCAATAAACATCAACTTAGTGACTCACAAAGATGATACCTGAAATATGGTTACACAGGTATGTTCAATTAACTTGACCAATCCTGTTAAAGTTGTAAACATTAATTACCTTATTGCACATATTATTTCTGCTACACTATATAATTTGTACCTCACTTACCTAATTCCCAAAAATGACTTAACTTCTCATTCCTACAGATAAGGTATGAAGTGCATACCGATGTGTTGTTGCACTGTTGTGAAGTGTGGAAAGAGAAGTAAAATATTTTCATTGGTACTGGAGATCCCCTGGTTTGAAGGCTTTCCCCCTGCTTCAGGGTTATCAGAAAGTGGAGGAGGGAAGGGAAATGTCTGCTGGGCACTCCATTATATCCTATGGAGACTGGTTCCCATAGGGCATAATGGAAAATTGTTCCCTAGGTATCTGGGGCTTCGGGGGTGTTTTTGGAGGTAGAGGTACCACATTTTCAGCATAGCATCTGGTGCCTCTCCTCAAAAACACCCCCCAAGTTTCAAAAAGATTGGATCAGATGAGTCCCAAAAGAAGGTGCCTCTATCCTTCAGTATTTCCAAATGGAGGGAAGGCATTTAAAAGGAGCGCGGGCCCTTTAAATGTGATGGCCAGAACTTCCTTTGGAGTTCAATCATGCTTGTCGCCCCCTTGGTCCAGGCTCCACTCCCAAAGTCTTCTGCCTCCACCCTCAAAATCCCCAGATATTGCTTGAGTTGGACCTGACGACCCTATGCTGAGGTGTAGTAAAGCAAAACATCAAATAGATTTGGATTTTTTTAAAAAAAAATTGGTGAGTTTATTTCAGGATTGCATCTAGTCACAAAACTGCCAAATGGATTATGTATTTAGAAAAATCTACACAGTTCTTTCCCTTATATGATCACTGACTTTGGTTCTTCTTTGGTATGTCCATATCAGCAAAATACTATTTGCTTCTATCCTCCCTGTTATAAAGTGGGCTCAGTCAGTTCTTTGTAAGCAAGAATGCATTGATTGAGAAGCAGGTACCACTACAAACTGGCAGTGAATAACTATATATAGGTAGAATAGGGGTGGTCAACTGTAGCTCTCCTGATGTTTTTTGCCTTCAACTCTCATCAGCCCCAGCCAGCATGGCCAATGGCTGGGGCTGATGGGAGTTGTAGGCAAAAAACATCTGGAGAGCTACTGTTGGCCACATAGAAAACTATGCCCCCTCAGGCAGACACTCACCAATCCCATTGCACCCTCTGGGATCCTTCATTTGCATTTCCCTCTGAAATGCCTTGCTTCCTGATTGGTTGATTCTAGCAGAACGGCAAATCAGAATGTAGACATCAGGATCCTGGCCTGCAATGGACGTTTGCTTCAAGCTTAGTACATAACACTTCCTAAATTTGTTTTTTAGTTTTGGTTCTGAGGGCTTCTGAGAGTATGAGGGAAAGAAGACAAATGGAAAGAGCATGACAATGTTATATTTATGGGTTTGACTTGTATATGATCTGGATAGTGCTATTTATATAACCTAAGATTAATTTTGAACACCTGATCTCATTTTAAAATAATAATAATAATAATAATGACTAATTAGCATTAATTGATGTATTTGGTGATACTTTCCTGTGGAACAAATTGTTTATGAACCATTGAAAATATGAAGAATGTTATTTATATAATAGAAGTGGGGGACCTACCAAACAGGAACTTCAAGATAAGATCAAGAAAATATAACATCAACTTAATCTATTGTTGGTTGAAGAAGTGGAGAAAAAGTTAAGATTTGCCAAACAACATTATTTTGAATTTGCTAATAAACCTGGAAGATGGCTGGCATTCAAACAGAGAAAAGGTGGCGCAAAAAAAAAAAAATGGTATTGAGGGATGAAAACAACAAAGAGAAATTTCAAAGACAAGAGATATGTCAGATAGTGAAACATTTTTACAAGAAACTATATGAATCCAAGCAACTTAGAGAAGAGAAGTTGGTAGAATATCTTAAAAAGAATAATCTGAGAAAATTTACAGAAGAGCAAAGGAAAATTCTGAATGAGCCAATAACAATAAGAGAACTGGGAGAGGCAGTAGTGGCACAAAAGAATGTTAAATCACCTGGTCCTGATGGTCTACCTGCAGAGTTTTATAAAGCTTTTGAAGATTGTTTACTGATTCCACTCAAACATCTGATAGATGTGGTTCAAAAAGAAGCGGAAGTCCCGAAATCATGGTAAGAAGCAACAATATCCTTAATTCCAAAAGAGGGTGCTGATTTGAAAGATATAAGAAATTCTAGACTGATATCATTGCTCAATGTGGACCATAAAATTTCTGCTTCAATTTTTGCCCAACGTTTAAAAAAAGTGTTGACAGCTGTTATACATCAAGATCAGGCAGGATTTCTTCCTAGAAGAATTTTGAAAGATAATGTGAGAACAATATGTAACCTAACTGAATACTATGAGACTCATCCAGAGAAACAAGTTGTATTGATAACTTTGGATGCAGGGAAGGCCTTTGATAATGTCTGCTGGCAATTTATGTTACAGCAATTGAAGGGAATGGATTGTAGTGAGAACTTTCTGAGGGCAATACAGTCAATATATTCTTCCCAAACTGCAAAAGTGAGAATTAATGGCGAGTTATCAGAATCAATCCCAATCCAGAAAGGTACTCGGCAAGGCTGTCCATTATCACCCCTTCTTTTTATTTTAAGTCTGGAGATACTGAACAATCAGATCAGAGATGACCTAAATATCAAGGGGTTTTTGATTAAGGGTGAACAATTTAAATTGAGGGCTTTTGTGGATGATTTGCTGTTTATATTGGAACAGCCATTAGACTCAATTGATGGACAAAATTAAACAATTTGATGTCTGGGCAGGCCTGAAGATAAACTATAATAAAATGAAATTTTTGGCCAAAAACATGACTACAGAATTAATCCAGTTTTTCCAGCAAAAATCAGGTTTTTCTCATGAGAAAAAAGTGAAATACTTGGGTATTTACATTTCTAATAAATGCAGCAATTTAAAGACGGACAATTATGATAAACATTTTATAGAAATCAAAAAGGACTTGGATAAATGGCATGATCTGAACATATCTTTGATGGGAAGAATAGCTTCGATAAAAATGAACATTTTGCCAAGATTGCTATTTTTATTCCAGACTATATCGGTGCTTTTAACTAATGTGTTTTTTCAAGAACTGAATAAATTGATTTCTGGATTCATATGGAAAAAGAAAAAAACAAGAATTAAATTAAAAACTCTCCAAGATACCAAAACAAGAGCAAGTTTGGCTCTGCCAGATTGGCAGCTATATTATAGAGCTTCAGTACTATCCTGGGTAAGAGACTGGGCATTACTGAATGACAGAAAACAATTATTGTTAGAGGGTCATGATCTTACTATGGGTTGGCATGCGTATTTCTGGCATCAAAGACTCTAAGGTCACTCATATTTCAAAAACCATTGGTTTAGGAAATCTTTTTATCACACCTGGTCATGGTTGAAACCTAGAATTTATCAGGAAATTACGAGATGGGTTTCTCCAGTAGAAGCTTTTACACCACCAAGTCTTGTAAAGCCAAATCAGTTATATAAATATGAAGAACTGTTGAAAAAGGACAATCTTTTGAAATTAAGAGAAGAACTAGAAGATATTGACATTGGAATGAGTTGGTGAATGAGATTACAAATAGAATCCAGATACGCGAAAGATAAAGCAATGGGGTTTTATAAAGAACAATATCCATTTGATAAAATATTTCTGGGCCCTCAAGAGAAACTAATTTCAAAAATATATGCTTATCTATTACAGATGAAAATGCAAGATGAGATGGTGAAGGATTGTATGGTCCAGTGGGCTAAGAATGTGGGCCATAGCATTGGGTTAGATGAGTGGGAAATGTTATGGAAATCTAACATTAAAATGACCAGGTCGGTATCTCTAAAAGAAAATCTGTATAAGATGTTTTATAGGTGGTATGTAACTCCTCAGAAACTCTCTACTAATATGTCAAATAAGTGTTGGAAATGTGGTCATTTTACCATATGTGATGGACTTGTGACATGGTGAAAGACTATTGGAAGATGGTTCATGAATTACTACAGAAAATTCTGATGACACAGATTCAATTTAAACCAGAACTCTTTTTATTGAACATTCTTCCCAACACATATTCAAAAGAGATGAGACATTTGATTGTGCATTTTAACACAGCAGCTAGAATTCTTCTGGCACAGAGATGGAAACTTCAGGAAATTCCCACCAAACTTGACTTGATGGGTAAAATTCTTAATGTGGCGGAAGCAGACTATTTATCGCAGTTGTTGGTGGGAAAGTAGAACGAAGATGCAAGGAAATGTTGGGAGAAGTTATATGTCTGGTTAGATATGTAAGATATTTTGGTGTGAACCTATATTTTTACCTTCTCTCCAAAGATCTTTATTAAATGTAGAAAAGCAATATTTTCTAGTTAGATAGGCACTTCTAGATTGGATTTACAATCTATATAAGGTTTTATTTAGAAACAAAGATAAAGTGTAAACTGATTTAAAACAGGCTATTGTTATCTTATAGAGAAGATGTATTATCATGCAGACGGTACTATAAGTGTATTGCTGAACTTTGATCTTTTTACTTTCCAGTTCCTCTATCCCCCTTTTCCTTACTTTTGAAACTAATAAAAACTTCCAAAACTAGAAGTAGGGGACCTGGCAGGACATCCAGGGGGCATCTCACCTCCCTTCCCTCACTGTTTCTTCTGTTCTTTCCCTGAAAACCCCCATCATTTGTCCCCTTTTCTTCTTTCCTTCATACCCACAAGCCAAACTACTTTTATCCATTCCTCAGTCTGGTTTTCCCTCCTTCCTTCCTGCATGCAGTCTCTTCCTGGGGAAACTGTTGTGCAGTGGAGCACAAGTAATTGTGTAGCGCCACCTCACTTTACCTTGTATCTCCCACCCCACATGATTTCTACCCTATTTTCTCTTTCTCCCCTCCTGGCAGCCCCCACATTCACTCCTTTCCTTGTTTCCTCCTTTCCTTCCCATCCACAAATGAACCTATCCTTTATTTGCCTCCTATCTTCAGCTGTATTTATCGTGTTTACTTCAGTTACTTCATCACCTACTACTTGATCCTTATAATTGGAAATGCTGGAGACTAAAACCAATATAAAGGCCTTATTGGCAAATTTATTGTTGAAAGCTATATACTTAGAAAGACCATTTTAAAAAGCTGTTTACAATTGTTGTCATTTACAATCAAGGGAATGTCTTCTAACATATAGACCAATTTCGCACTAGAGCTTTAATCCTGGTTTAACTCTGTCCCCAAACTGACTTTCTACACTAAAACCATAGAATCATAGAGTCATAAAGTTGGTTTCTCTGATTCTCTGATTCTAGTGTAGAAAGTCAGTTTGGGGATAGAGTTAAACCAGGATTAAAGCTCTAGTGCGAAAGTGGTCATAGTGTATGTCATGTATTTAACGATACATTCAAAGATAATGACCATTTTTTGCACTGTTTTCAGTGGTGTAACAACCATATCTATTTAATAAAAATATTCAATAAATTGAAAAACAAAGGAAAAAAAGTATATAA
Source organism: Heteronotia binoei (assembly GCF_032191835.1). NCBI lineage: Eukaryota > Metazoa > Chordata > Lepidosauria > Squamata > Gekkonidae > Heteronotia > Heteronotia binoei. Next base: position 112,072,866 of record NC_083226.1, on the reverse strand, counting down.
TTATGAATTCTAATGATTTTTGGTGGTCAGCAGAAGTACAGTTCTACAGAAGGTGGTTTTTTTTTTTGTAAGGTGGGATAAAATGTTGCTTAACATGAACAGTTAAAAGGGAGGGTCACTTGACTTGCATCCTCTGTAGGCCATGAGATGGTTGAAGCTAAGAATTAATCAACCCTACTGAGTCACAAATGGGAGTAGCTAAGGTCTTCTGTGAAAGCTAGTTTGAGGTAGGAGTTAAGAGCTGAGGTTTCTGATCTGGAAAGCCAGGTTTGATTCCCTACTATAATATAGTGGGTTCAACACATGGAAGAGGTGAGGTGGTAGTGATCATAGCGCTTTTATTAAGTACAGCATAACAAGGGCTGAATTCAAAGACTGGGGAACTGGGCCAACTTATATACACTCCAAGGTTCTCGCGCTAGCACGCCATTGGGTCATTCAAACTTGCCAGGGGCTCATAATTGGAGCAGGGCAACAGGTATATGGATCCTGCTGTCCATTGTTCCTGAGTCCCAAAGCTCAGTCCTTATGGCTCCAATAAGCCAGGCAGGAACACACACAAGTAGTTTTCACTCTGGTCCACATACAAACACCTACTCCTCCACATGAAGTGTGTTACAGTTCTTTCAGAATTCTCTCAGCCCCGCTTACCTTACAAGGTGTTTGTTGTGGGGGGAGGAAGGGAATGTGATTGTAAGCTGCTTTGAGACTCCTGGAGGTAGAGAATAGTTGCATATAAAAACCTACTCTTCATCATCTTCTTCCACCTTCCATATAAACCTCCCCAAATACCCCAGTACTCATGTGAGGCCTAGCTACATGAGCCCCAATTCTCTGTTTCAGAGGATGTCAATACAAGAGAGGAACTTTTCTGTTGCAACACCAAAGCTGTGAACTGTCTTCTAGGGGGCTCCTGTATAGCCTCCTCATTGTTTCATTTAGGAAGTAGGGAAAGTCTTCCATTTTGGTGGGTGTGTCTGTTGGAAATTGATCCAAGCAGGCAGCTGTGTTGGTCTGAAGCAATTGAACAAAGCAGGAGTCAAGTGCACCTTTAAGACCAACCAATTTTTATTTAGAATGTAAGCTTTTGTGTGCTCTTAAGCACACTTCATCAGACGAGGAATCCAGCACAGTGAGCAAAGCCATACATAGCTGAGCAGAGCCATACATAGCTGGTAGGCAGTGGCCCAGAATGCAACATGGTACAGATTTAAAAACCAATGACAGTGAAGTAAAATTATCTGGTAGGCAGTGGTTTAGAATGTAAAATGGTACAATGACAGAACAGTAAAATTAACAAATTGAGCAAACCTTTGATCTGAGTAGCATAAGCATGCGAAAGCAACAAAACAGTAGTATGTAAAAATGTGAGATTGTCTGGCAATGACAATGGGAGATGGGTTCAATATATGTAATGGGATAAGCAACCAAAGTCCTTGTTTGAGTGTGTCAATACAGCTAAAAGAGAAATACATTGGATAGTGATGTTCTTGTCCACCTAATTTACTTTTTAACATGTAAACATAATTCTAGTTTGCCATAGGAAAAAGGAATACAATAAAATATAGTGAAAATGGGTAAAGCATATGTAATGAGATGTACAACCAATACAAATAATTATACTGATACACAAGTCTAAAAGAGAAATACATTGGAATACTGTGGATGTATAGCTATACTCACTGAGAGTGGGTTTAGCATCTATAATGAGATAAAAAACCAATATCCCTGTTCAGTCCTGGGGAGGTGTTTGTTCTAAGTTTCATAATAATTTGTAATTCAGCAATTTCTCTCTCCATTCTGTTCTTGAAGTTCCTTTGCAGTAAAACAGCTACCTTGAGGTCACCCATTGAATGCTTTGGAAGATTAAAGTGTTCTCCCACAGATTTCTCAGTTCTGTGATTCCTAATGTCAGATTTGTGTGCATTTATCTTTTGGCGTAGGGTTTGTCCTGTTTGCCTTATGTAGAGAACTGAAGGGCATTGTTGGTATTTAATGGCATATATAATGTTGAAAGATGAACAAGTGAATGAGCCTGAGATGGTATAGTTAATGTTGTTAGGCCCAGTGATTGTGTTGTCTGGGTGTATGTGGCAGCAAAGTTGGAACTTGGGTTTATTGCAAGCTCTGGTACCGGTGTCCATGCTCAGATGAGATGCTGTATTATTGTGGGTGAGGAGTTGTTTGAGGTTGGGGGGCTGTCTGTGTGCAAGAAAAGGTTTACCCCCCAGTGCTGTTGGAAATTGTTTTCATGTGAATACCTATGCTGTCTTTTGGTTGGGTCCTTTTGCATATGCTCCCCCCCCCTTCTAATACAAAGAAAATCTTTTGTACATTTTTATCCTGCCCTTCCTCCAAAGACCTCAGACCTTTTTAGTTTGTTTCTTTTCTTTGTTTGGACTGGATGAATCCCGAATTCATCTCTTAGATGATTCCCCTAAAAGAAGGAATAAGACAGTTTAGAACATACACATGGACATGAAATCGGGTTTTCCCCAGGTCATTGGTAATATTATTGTTAATTTGATTCTGTAATACTTTCTAATTTGGCTGCACCCCAAATCATAGTCTGCATTGATGTACTGTCAGTTACCAGGCCTGACTCCCCCCCCCTCACCTTGGTGTCACTTTCATTGTCCACATACACGGTAGTTCTGTCCTATTTCAAATAACTGATGCATCAGTTGCTTGACAAAACCAGCACTGAAAAAGACTGACAGCATTCCACACAACAGTAAGAGGGAGGGTGTTGTGTGTAAGCTGAAATTGCCTTGTGCCTTCAGACAGGATTCCTAAAAATGCTATCACTTTGAGGTAAGAATATTGCATTGTCTCATTAGGCTGATCAATTTGTCAGCCAATAATACAAAGATGTTCTATTATTTTTGGTCAAACGTCTAACATTTTTAGCATTCATTAGCATTTATAATATAGTTGCGATTTCCTGATTTCTTTTGTGCAGTTACAAGAATACTGCTTGGGGCATTTTTGAACACTGCCTCAGGGTGCTGTTACAATTGTCATGAGGCAATTGTCATGTCTCCTCCCAACATATTTCTTATGCTCTAGCCACTCTGTTGCCCGCACTTCAGTGGTTATTTTGCTTCCCAGAACAGATTGCAGCAACGTGATGAATGAGGAGCAGCAAATCTCAGAACAGCAATGAGAGACAGGAAGAGCCTCATTTTAGATTGCAGGAAGCACAGATGAGGCACCCTTGTGAAAGCCCGTTCAAGTAGTGTTTATGGCTCAGCAAATGAAATATGTCTTTATAATACAGCAATAAAAACACTATTAGCACCAACAGTGGGAAAGCTAGCCAAGAGTGCATGGAAATGCCAGCTTTATGGTTGTAATTTTGATACAAAAGCATTTGTGTTATATGGAAAGCTTTTATGCCACCACAGCAAATGTATACATTGAAATCTGAAAATGGCACATTGTATTTCACATTCTGCCATTGGAGACAGAAAGAGACAGCTTCTGTTTTCTGACCCAAATATTTCAACAGCCTTTATGACATTGCTTCTGGGGTGACTTATGTCCCCAGACACCAATGATGTTCAAAGGAATAGTAAAGTAGAACTTCTCTCATAAAGTAGAACTTCCAAATTGGATTCCTGTTCCTATACTGGGTAGAAAAGGATAAAGAATAGGGAACCAACCTTGTTGCATATCAACTTGTATTTAATTATTGTAGTTTTTAATTTTAAGCTGCCTTGAGCAGAACTTTGAAGAAGAAACATATAAATTCTCTAAGAAAAAAACACTAATCATATTACAACACAACACTGTTGTCAATGTGAATTTAGTATAATATAATCCTGTGTTCTTCAGCCCATAGTTCAGAACTGTTAGGTTAGTGGGTTGCAAATAGAGAACAGCCATTTTTTGGGCTGGTTTTTTTTTTTCTTTTGGAAGGGCCTGTTGCTTGCACCTATACATAAATACCATGGGTGCTACACCTCCTGCCTCTGTTTGCATGCATATTGGGAAGACTAGTAAAATGGGATGGGAGGGCTGGTCAGGGATGATATTAATGATATTATTTCCTTTTAGCACTGGCACAGCTTAGCAACCTCCCCTTTTCAAGAGGAATCTAGCACTGAGCATAGTGTGATGCAGAACCCTACTGCAAATCATAATATAGACTCCTTTTCTTTACATGTAATTCTAATACCCCATGGCACAAAAGAGCCCCGTGGTGCAGAGTGCTAAAGCTGTAGTACTGCTCTGCTCACGATTGGAGTTCGATCCCCGGTAAAAGCTGGGTTTTCAGGTAGCCGGCTCGAGGTTGACTCAGCCTTCCATCCTTCTGAGGTCGGTAAAATGAGCACTCAGCTTGCTGGGGGGAAAGTGTAGATGACTGGGGAAGGCAATGGCAAACCACCCCGTAGAAAGTCTGCCATGAAAATGTTGTGAAAGCACTATCACCCCAGAGTCGGAAACGACTGGTGCTTGCACAGGGGACCTTTCTTTTCCCAATTCCAATGCCACATGACTGTTTTGTCATGACTTCTTGTCATGTATTCAGTAGCTCAATAAGTAGGGATGTCAGCCTCCAGAATTACAGTTTATCTCCAGACTACAGTGATCAGTTCCCCTGGAGAATCCGGCCGCGCCGCAAAGCGGCTGCGTGCCGCGGGGCCGTTTTTTGCGACCCCAGCAGGATCAAAGGCAGTTTTCCCAGGCATCCAGGAGTTGCGTGGGGGCGGGGGCAGAGGCTTTAAGTAGCCTCGGCCCCAGACCTCTCCATGCAGTTTCGTGGAGTCGTTGGGGAAGCAACAGCTAGTGCTGCTTGTCCCCTGGCGGAACTGCGTGGTCGGAGGACGGGCCAGGAGGTGGCCTTGCTTCAGCCGCTGTTCCGCTGCGGCGGCGGAGCCCGCTCCCAGTGCCGAGTGGGCGAAGTCCCAGCATCGTCGTGCTGCGTGCGCCCGGCAGCGGGACTTGCTGTGCGGCGGCTGGTTTGCTTCCTGAGGAGCGGCGGGCGCGGCTTGAGCAGCTGCGTGTTGGCGGCTGCTCCCAGGCATCGGGTGGTGGCTGTAGCCGCTGACGACGCGGGACGCTTCAGCCCATCGGGGCTAAATTTTGACGGTCTGGTGCTGCGGTCGCGGGGGGTTGGGCCCCTCTTGGGGGGTGTCATTGGCGGCTTTGAAGGAGCCTTCGTGTACCTCCGCCTTCACAGCCCCATCTAGGCCGGTTTAGGCGGGAAGACCGTGGGTGCGCTTGGGGAAACGTTACTGCTACTGCGTTCTGGGCGTGGGGCTGGCAAAGGTGCTCTTCTGCCAGCTAAGGGGGTGTTTTTGTTATAGGATTGGTGTGTGGGCCTGGTGGGCATCTGCTTGAAGGTGCTATTCATCACTCCCCCTTCTTTTGCACACCCATTAAGGAATTTGCTTGCTTCCTGCCTCCACCCTACACCCCTTCTCCCCTCAGCTTGATTGGCATTGCAGGGCAGAGGTGATGGCTCCTAAGAAGGGTCAGGGCCCTTCTAAGGGCAAGCAGCCAGCCAAGGCAGCTGCTAAACGAAGGCATACGGACCCTCCCCCAGAGGAGTCGGACAGTTCAGTGATTCGCCAGGCCATATTGGACCGGGTAAGGGTGATGGAGGAAGAACAGGGGGCGTCTGGGTCCCAAGCTGTGTGGCCGGGGCGTCATAGTGCAAGTGGTAGGTCTGGGACCCTTACATTTGAGAGGGAGTTGCTCTCCAGACTTTCTTTTCTGCAGGATAACATGGTTGCCAGGTCAAGGTCCGAGCGTTCCCAAGAAGGCGAGCCGAGCGGTGAACCAGTGTCGGGCGGTGGCTTGGAGGAACATGATGAGCAGCAACAGCCTGAGCAACCTGCGGCTGTGGCAGTAACACCAGTGGTGGAGGAAGGTAGGGTGGTATCGCCTTCTCATCACACACATTGGCCTTGGGGTGCCTGGGGCATAAATGCAACACTGCAGCCGGGGGTGTTCAGGCAGGGTATCGCCCCTCTCGAGGGCGGTCAAGGGCCGCGCGCGGCAGTGCCGGGCCCATCTTGGGCTTCGGGCGGTGCCGCCTTTGGGCGTATGCAGGGCCTTCCGGCAGCTTGGGGCCAGGCGCCCATGGCCCCTGCTGGGCCGCCCGCCCCTTTAGTTCCCGGAACGACGGCCACGGCGACGGGAATATTGCCATGGGGTGGCCAAATGCATTCCGTGCATCCATTCGGTTGGCCGGCTGTGCCTTGTAATCCGTGGGGATATCCACAGAATCCTTATGGGTCTGTTCCTTTGCTATCTATCCCTTACGGTGATCCGGCAATGCCGCTGGGCGACCACCTCACCCCTGCCACAAGGGACAGGATTTTGAGGGGTGAGTACATGGACGTTTTCTGTTTACTGTATAGGGAACTCGAAAAGAAGAGCAAAGAGGAACTTGACGAAAAGGAAAAGGAGAAACTCAAGAGGCGTAGGGTGGACAGAACCTGGGCCAATTGGCTTCCAGGTTTTCTTATCTACGCAGGGGTTATTGCTAGGGCGCAGCCCAGTAGGGCCGCCTCTTTATTCCAGTACTGCGACATTATCTACCGGGCTTACACCGATTTTGCTGGATCTGCCTGGTTGCAGTACGATGAGACATTCCGTATGAGGGCGGCCATTAACCCTCTACTGCTGTGGGATCAAATCAATCAACAGTTGTGGTTGCAACTGATGGCCCCGGCTAAACCCAAACTTGGGGATAGGGCGGATAGTGGGCATTTGGTCCATAAGCAGGCAAGCACCTCAACAGCCCGCTCTACGGCGGGCCAGCCGGTTCAACCCTGGCTGTTGTGTTGGGAATACACCTCACAGGGTGTCTGCTCAAGGAAGGCTTGCAAATTTAAACATGAGTGCCCGCTATGCGGAGGTTCACATGCCTTATCAGCATGCAGCAAGGCAAAGCCAAAAGGTGGACCCAAGAGCCCCGGGGGCAGTGGAGGCTCCCAGCCAATGGGAAAAGGGCCCCAGCCCCATTCGGGTGAGGGTTTTTGAACAATTCATCCAGAATTACCCACGGGCCGCGGACAGGGTGTATTTGTTAGAAGGTTTCTCCTGCGGTTTTCGCATCCCGTACATTGGACCTAGGGTCCCCTGCGGGGCTGCCAATTTGTGTTCTGTTGTTGGTTTGGAGCACGTGGTGAGGGAGAAGATTGCCAAGGAATGCGCTGAAGGGCGAGTCATCGGCCCTTTCCCAGCGCCCCCCGTTCCCAATCTGAGGGTATCCCCTTTAGGGGTGGTCCCTAAGAAGGCCGCGGGTGAGTTCCGGCTAATCCATCACTTATCTTACCCTGCTGGGGGGTCAGTCAATGATGGCATACCCGACCAGCTGTGCTCGGTTCGTTATACGTCATTTGATCAAGCAGTTAAAGTTATACGGAGTTGTGGGCCAGGGGCGGAAATGGCGAAATGTGACATAAAGTCTGCATTTCGGTTATTGCCGGTCCACCCGGATGACTTCGAGTTGTTGGGTTTTCAGTTTGAGGGTAACTTTTATCTGGATAGGGCATTACCAATGGGATGCTCGGTGTCCTGCGCCGCCTTTGAGCATTTCAGCTCCTTTTTGGAGTGGCTGGTCAGGTACAGGTCGGGCTGCCGCGAGGTGGTGCACTATTTAGATGACTTTTTGTTCACTGGCGCGTCTGGTTCAGGCAGTTGCGCTCGGTTGCTCGACCTTTTTACAAGGTTGGCGGCTGAGTTGGGGGTCCCTCTTGCTCACGAAAAGACGGAGGGCCCAGCCACTCGCATTACTTTTCTGGGTATTGAGTTGGATACTGTACAGCAGACTTCCCGGTTGCCCGAAGACAAGGTTCGCCAGATCAGGACCAGGCTGGGCGCGGTGACGGGTAGGCGCAAGGTATCTCTCCTCGAGCTACAGCAGCTCGTTGGGTACCTAAACTTTGCCTGTAGAGTTGTCGCCCCAGGGAGAGCTTTCATTCGGCGTCTTTGCGATGCTATGGCGAACCTTCGCTTGCCCCATCATAGGGTTAGGATAACGGAGAGTATCCGCGGCGACCTAGAAGTTTGGGAGGAGTTTTTGACTTCATTCAATGGAGTGTCTTTTTGGAGGGAGGAACTGATGGTCGAAGCTGACCTCCAAATCTCCTCCGACGCGGCAGGCTCTATTGGTTTCGGAGTCCTGTTTAGAAGTCATTGGTGCACCGAGCCGTGGCCTGAGGAGTGGCTCCGCAGTGGTATTTGCAGAAACCTGACCTTGTTGGAATTTTTTCCTATAGTGGTGGCAGTTTTTATCTGGGGTGAACAGATGGCGGACAAGGTCATGCACTTTTGGTGCGACAACCTAGCGGTCGTTCATGTGGTTAATTCCTTGTCTTCTAAATCTAAGCCAGTTATGTTGCTTGTTCAAGTTTTTGTCCTGCGCTGTCTGCAGTTGAATATCGTATTCGTGGCCAAGCATGTGCCGGGCGTTAATAACGGGGTGGCAGGCGCCCTGTCTCGCCGACAGATGGAGCGGTTCCGCCTTTTTCGGAGCTCTACGGGTTAGCGAGCTAGTCCAGTCCTCACGCAGGGACACATCTGACACCGCTTTACAGATGGGTGATGTGTCATTTAAGGAAGGGCATGTACTGTTGCAAGTGCGTAGGTCCAAGACGGACCAGCGTGGCAAAGGCACTACGATTAAGTTAGGTCCTTGCTCGGAGCCTGGGCTTTGCCCGGTTCAGGCGCTATTGGCATATTCTCAGGTACGAGGTTCTGAGCTGGGACCTCTTTTCCGACACGAGGGCGGGGCTCCCCTCACGAATTATCAGTTCTGGGCAGTGACCGCCTGGGCTTTGGGTAATCTTGGTCTGGGGGGTTTCCGTTTTGGGACCCATTCTTTTCGGATTGGTGCGGCTTCAACGGCCGCAGCTATGGAATATCCCAGACCTGCCATTCAACGGGTTGGGCGGTGGAGATCCCCGGCTTATTGGACCTATGTTCGCCCATTGTTGCTCCCCTGAGTGCAGGGGGGAGGGTTTGGTTGTTGTCTGTTTTGACTTTGTTTTCTTGTTTCAGGTGCTGTGGCTCGACATAGGAGGCTGAGGATCCTCGTATGCGGGCACAGCATGATCTTTTGGGCGGCCCATTTCGCCAGAAGTTCGTCGCTCGGTTCACAGCTTGGGCTGAGCGAGTGGGCCATGGTTGAGTGGTTGGGGCAACGGGGGCTCCGATGGGCTCAGTTGTTGTCATTGTTGTTTGACAGTCGGCCCCATTCCCCTCCCCATGTGTTGGTTATTCCCCTGGGTGGGAATGACCTAGGTCTGTTGCAAGGCAGGGCCCTTTCCTTGCAGGTGATCTCGAACTTGCGGGCCATTGCGAGGAGGTGGCCCGGAGTGCGGATCATTTGGTCGGCAATCTTGCCTCAGAGGAACTGGCAGTCCGCTTGGAACCCCGCGGGGATAGAGCGGGCCAGGAGAAAAGCAAATCGGGCCCTGCAGTTGGCCCTTGAAGGAGGTCCGGGCACCTTCCTTCCGCATCCTGGCATTAATGTGTATAATGCTGAGCTTTATCAGCCAGATGGAGTCCATCTGTCCGACGCTGGGAATTGGGCCTTTTTGTCTGAGCTAAGGCAAGGTCTTTGGGAGGCGTTGGGCCTCCCGGGGGTCGCGAATGCCTAAGCAGAGGCTTGGCATTGTGGTGGCGGAATTTGCAAGGGATTCAGACCTTGCCGGGGAGCACCCAGGCCTCTGCACCTGTGGTTGTGCGTGCGATCAGTATGAAAGGCAGATGGGCTTTACGGCTCAATGTCCTGGAATGCGGATCGGGTGCACGTATCCCTTTTGGCACCCCTTTCTGGTGATTGGGGTGGGCACTAAGGGATGACATGTTTGGTCTGCCGCCCGGTTATAGCCACGTTGGTATGGCTACGACCGGGGGTTGGGTGTCTCGTCCTTGCAGGACTTGGCGGGGTCCGGGGTGACCCCAGGGCTCGTCCTCCCAGTTCACCTTGCCTGGTTTGTGTTCATGTTAATAAAGTGGCCCATTTCCCAACAACTGTTGTCTGCCTCTTTATTCCGTTTGGGGGTGCAAAATGAATGCTTTAGAAAGTAGACCAGTGCCGGATTTATATATTCGCAATGTAGACTGAAGCCTAGGGCCTCTACATCTAGGGGGCATCCACAGCCCTGTCCTCCCCCAGCAGGCAGTCACCCCTCTCCCAAAATTGAAAACCCAAGACTTCATATGTGGGTAGGGCAACTCGGGCCCAGCAACTATGAGACTCAGGGCCAGCAAGTGGGAACCAATTTGAAACTCTGGGGCCCAACTGGAGAAATTTTTGTGGGGCCCAGCAACTATGAGACTCAGGGCCAGCAAGTGGGAACCAATTTGAAACTCTGGGGCCCAACTGGAGAAATTTTTGTGGGGCCCAAGTCACAGCCAAATCTGCAGAATAAGAACATAAGAGAAGCCATGTTAGATCAGGCCAATGGCCCATCCAGTCCAACACTCTGTGTCACACAGTGGCAATTTTTTTTAATAGCCACTGATGGACCTCTGCTCCATATTTTTATCTCAACCCCTCTTGAAGGTGGCTATGCTTGTGGCCGCCACCACCTCCTGTGGCAGTAAATTCCACATGTTAATCACCCTTTGGGTGAAGAACTACTTCCTTTTATCCGTTTTAACCTGTCTGCTCATCAATTTCATCGAATGCCCACGAGTTCTTGTATTGTGAGAAAGGGAGAAAAGTACTTCTTTCTCTACTTTCTCCATCCCATGCATTATCTTGTAAACCTCTATCATGTCACCCCGCAGTCGACGTTTCTCCAAGCTAAAGAGTCCCAAGCGTTTCAACCTTTCTTCATAGGGAAAGTGTTCCAGCCCTTTAATCATTCTAGTTGCCCTTTTCTGGACTTTCTCCAATTCTATAATATCCTTTTTGAGGTGCGGCAATCAGAACTGCACACAGTACTCCAAATGAGACCGCACCATGGATTTATACAGGGGCATTATGATACTGGCTGATTTGTTTTCAATTCCCTTCCTAATAATTTCCAGCATGGCGTTGGCCTTTTTTTATTGCAAACGCACACTGTCTTGACATTTTCAGTGAGTTATCTACCATGACCCCAAGATCTCTCTCTTGGGCAGTCTTTGCCAGTTCACATCCCATCAACTTGTATTTGTAGCTGGGATTCTTGGCCCCAATGTGCATTACTTTGCACTTGGCCACATTGAATCGCATCTGCCATGTTGACGCCCACTCACCCAGCCTCAACATATCCCTTTGGAGTTCCTCACAATCCTCTCTGGTTCTCACCATTCTGAACAATTTAGTGTCATCCGCAAACTTGGCCACTACTCACTCCCAACTCTAAATCATTTATGAACAAGTTAAAGAGCATGGGACCCAGTACCGAGCCCTGCGGCACCCCACTGCTTACCGTTCTCCACTGCGAAGACTGCCCATTTATACTCACTCTCTGCTTCCTATTACTCAGCCAGTTTTTGATCCACAAGAGGACCTGTCCTTTTACTCCATGACTCTCAAGCTTTCTAAAGAGCCTTTGATGAGGAACTTTATCAAAAGCTTTCTGGAAGTCTTAGAGATATAAATAAAATCCATCTAGATTGCCTTAGTGCGGGGGCCCCCTTGGAGCGGTCCGCTGGGCCCAATGTGGCAAAATTGCTCCAATTGTCCTAAGGCCAGCCCTGATGAGACTATGAAGGGGTTGGACTGACAAGCCCTGCCCCTTCTAGGTCTTTAGTGCCACTATTCAGAGTACAGACTCTAGGACTCCAGAGCCAGCAACCCAGAGTCACAACTAGCTCAAGGGTAAGGTCAGTAGTGGTATGTGCTACACTTTAATCAGTGGGAGAGTGTGAGTGGGGGGCTGGTTGGGGCAGTTAGAACAGGCAAGCAAGCTCTCCCAAGTCCCTTCCATTCCTTCCCTCCTCCTTGGCTTGAACAGAGCAAGCACATGTGACTGGCATTGGCCTCACCCCTCCCAGGCAGGGAAGTCTATCTTTTCACACTTCACAGAGCCCTGTCCGTGCCTGCAGCATGCATTTGCAACCCCTTTCTCAGAACTTCTTGGATATGAAAAGAAATATTGATGGTGTCAATTGTTATGCCAATAAATCCAAACAATACTGCTTCATACATTAATAGTAGATTAATTATTCTAAAGCCAATCAAAGTTTTACATATTTATTTTATATAACATTTTTGGCAGTCAGCTTTTTTAAATGTCTAGTATTGATTGTTGGATGGGAGCCTGGTGTTTGTTGCTGCTGGAATTATTAGATGAGAAATTATAGTTCATTATTAACCTATGTTTTTGCATCATATAAATTAAATATTATTATTATTATTATTATTATTATTATTATTATTATTATTATTATTATTATTATTATTATTATTATTATTATTATTATTATTATTATTATTTTCAATCCTCCTAATTGCATGTGTCTTGGAGAAAATTATTTTGAATCCTTTTGGCAATTTTGGGAGTTTATAAACTTTTGAAAATGTTTAGATTGGAAAATGTTTAGATTGGAAAATGTTGTGCTATAGGGTTGGCTTGTTGGATGTAACATAATAGACTCCATCCAACTTTAGCTTAGGTTGTTTGGTTTAGTTAAAATGGCCACCCACCCTGGGAAGTAGGGCAAAATTCGAGGAGAGGCCTACAAATCCCAGATGCCACTATGGCCAAAATGTGTGGGAAAGCCAGGGGGCAGAGTCAGAAGATATAAATGCTGCAGCCAGCCTGGAAGGGGGGAGTCATCCTGCAACCCTCAGAAAGCCAGGAGGCTCTTGCTGCAAATTGCCCACAGGCAGAGAGAGGCCTTGGGGATCAGGGAAGGCAGCAGTGGGAAGGGATTCTCAGAGGGATCCAGAACTACCTGTAAAAGGCAGGAGGCCAGGCTGCAGGTTGGTAACTGAACCTCATTCCGAGGGAAAATAAGTATAGGAATCAGTCCAGGGACAGAGGAACTGCATTTTGTCTTATTTTATTTTTGCCCAGTGGTGTTTTCCTTTCTGTGTTTGATTTAAAGTGCCTTTTTTGTGTTTAAAATCCTGTTACTTGTAAATAGTCAATAAAATCTTTGTTCTTTGTTTAAAATTCTAGTCTGGTGCCTTGACCACTGAGTCTCCCCTGCTCTGCCCACTATCAGTGCCTTAAAAAGGGTCCTCGGAGGGAAAAAGCCCCCAAATGTGCAGGTGCCAGCCCTCCAGTAGAAACCCAATGTTAGGGGTTTTCACCTCCAAACCCCAGGAGTCAGCCAGAGGGGTGTCACTGCCCCTCTGAATTTTGTAACCCTTCAGCAGCAACCATCTATACCTTGTATCTTGTGCCAATAGCCACTGATGGACCTCTGATCCATGTGTTTATTCAGCTGAAGATTAATTTTACTTTTTATTTTTAGAGCATGAACAAAAGATTTGAAAGTGATACTAGCAAGTGCAAGAGACAGAGACTTGAAAATGCTATGGTAATGAAGCTAAGACCAATCACTGCTTTCATGCATCAACCACTCATTGAAGCAACAAAAGCCAGCAGTGAAGCTATTCAGCCTGGGCCAACTTGCATGCAACCAGACAAAAACCTTCCTGAAAGAGAAACAGTGAAGCAGGATGTGGAACAGCAAGCTGATTATGAGGAAGCAGCCATGATGCTGGCTCAAACTGAAAATATAGAACTAATTCAAGAGTCGCTTACTGGATAGGGAGAGGCTAAAGAGCCACAAGAAAATAATGTAAATAGTCAGATTTTGCAGTCCACACCTGGTAAGATAGGCGAAGTCCAAGGTGTTCCAAATGCAGATAAAGATAATGCCAAACACAGATCTACTCTAACAGATGTTGGTTTGTGGTCAGAATTATCATATGAGGAAGTATCTTATTGAATAGAGAAGGGTCCCTCTCAAGTTCTACATCATTGTGGACCATTTTCAAATTCCAAGCAAGTGTACAAAAAGCAGCCCAGGTTTTGCACAAAAGCTCTTTTTTATTCAACAAAAGCAAATGGGGAAACATATAGCCAAGAGTGGCTTGTATATTCTCCCTCAAAAGGCCAGATTTTTTGCTTTGTTTGTAAACTCTTTCCAAACCTTGCATCTTCTTCCACAGCTTTAGCTATTGAAGGGTTTGATGACTGGCAAAACCCCCATCTTATCCAAACTCATGAAAACTCAGAGAAACACAGGAATGCCATGTTGGCCTACCTAACAAGGAAGCGAGGACAAACATTAACTTCCAAGCTAGAGAAACAAATAAAAGCAGAACAGCAGTCATGGCATGGCGGCATGTCATGGAGAGAATTATTGCTGTAATATACACTCTTGTAGAATGAAGCTTATCATTCAGAGGAGACAATGAACACTTTGGATCTCTAAATAATGGCAATTATCTTGGTCTTTTAGAACTAGTGGCAAAATATTATCCATTTTTGCTTGCTCATATCAATCAATATGGACATTCTGGATCAGGCAATCCTCTTATTTGTCAAAAACTATATGTGAGGAAATGATTCAACTCATGGCAAAAAAAAGTTAAGGATGCAATTCTGGCTGATGTGAGAAAGGCTGGCTATTTCAGCTTTTCAGTAGATTCCACTCCTGACATTTCACATACTAAACAGTTGACTTTAATTATCAGATATGTATCACCTGAAGATGGTTCGCCAACTGAGAAATTTTCAACTTTCCTTCAGCTAAAAGACCACTCAGGAGAAAGCATGGCTGATTTAATGTTCAACTATTTCACTACTGAGCTTGAAACTGACTTTAGAAAATGCCGCGGGCAGTCTTATGACAATGCTGTCAACATGGCTGTTAAGTACAACGGTATGCAACAAAAAATCATTGAAAAAACCAATTTGCAAGATTTATTCCATGCGCAGGTCACTCTTTAAATCTGGTGGGCCGTTGAGCTGTGGTTTGTTGCCTTGATGCAGTGAACTGTTTTGGCATTATCAATGAAATTTATACCTTCTTTTTATCCTCCACAAAGAGATGGGCAGTTCTAAAATTATTTTTGCCACCTCAGTCTAAAGTGCCTAAATATTTGTCAGACACTAGGTGGGATGCACACGCAAAAGCCACAGAAACTGTTTGGAAAATTACAATGCTATCACTAATGCCCTCAGTCATTTGTACTCTGACATTAATGGGAAGGGGGGGGCCAGGCTTCAAGCTAACAATCTTTTGCAGAAAATGGAAGGACTGGAATTTGTGTTTATGCTGCATTTTTGGACCCATGTGCTAGGTGATTTTCACAAGGTCAGCAAAGCCCTTCAGAAATTAGACCTGTTATTAAGTTCTAGTGCAGGTTTGTACAGTTCACTTCTGGATTTTTAAAGGAAAATTAGAGGATTTTGATGAGCTTGAGAAACAAGCAAAAGTCACCTTGCCAAATGTTAACTATAAAACAAGGAGACAAAGAGTAAGGGAACGGCAAAGAAATGACAGAAGTGCACCTGATGCCTTAGATGCACTTTTTTCAAGAGATAAGTTTAAGATAAAATCCTTTATTCCTATATTAGATGCATTTGAGGACTATTTAAAAAGGAGTACTGACAGCATCTAAGCAAGAAATTCAGCAAGGTGACCTGATGATGGAAGCCTACCCAGAAGATCTTGACCTGAAACTTATTGATGAACTTTTGCACTTTCATCTGTATGTGAGACAAAGCCATAGGCTTACAGAAGAGCACTCTCTGTCTCATTCAGACCTTTATCAAATTATATACAAGGAAAAAATTCAGATGGCCTTTCCTAATATGGAAGCAATCGCAGCTATTTCTTAGCCTTATGGTCACTAACTGCTCGGGTGAGAGGGGTTTTTCAAGACTCAAAAGAAATAAAAATGAATTGAGGGCCATAATGTCTCAAGAGAGGTTGTTTGCACTGAGCATTCTGTACATGGAAAGTGACAAAGACAAATTTTGATGAAATTTTGGTTGATTTTGATATGAGAAAGGCTAGAATAAAACATTTTTAGTCTTACTGTATTTGATGGTTGTAGTTTACTTCTTAATACGTATTTTAAAACTGACTGTTTAATGACAACATAAAGTAGATTCCAAAAGTGCCACACTGTCAGGTAATCATGATCATATTATTTACACTTCCCAGGCAATATAATTTGTAAATGCAAGGTATTTTTTTTAAAGAATAACATCACAACTTCATTTTCCTAAAAATAAATGCTTATTCCACAAAAGGTTTACAAAGTTCAGTTATTGCAAAACTTTTTCAGTGTTAATTTTAACGTTTATGCATTTTTTTCAATCACTATGGTATTTAACAATAACATCATGTCCTTTAGAGGAGAGATTGTGAATTGCAGAATTTTAAATACTTGTCATCATCCTTGTTTATAACACTCTTCCATTTCCTTCTAGTCATGATGGTGGGGGATTGGGAGGGGCCTCACAAGTGGCGTAGCATAGGGCCTCTCCTCATCTAAATCTGGCCCTGGGGTAGACTCTATGGCCTTATACCCCACTGAGGTTCCTGTCCTCCCCAATCTTCATTTCCAAATCTCCAGCAGCTTCCCAACCTGGATCTGGCAACCCTGTCCCCACCCCCCAATCCCCTGCCTGGGTACAGTGGAGGCCTGGCAACCCTAACAATAAGTTGCATGCTGCCATTAGGGTTTGAAAGTGTGCCCTAGGACTGTAAAGGTTGAAGACTACAGGTATAATCTATAGCAGCTGACTTCTTGAATTAGGATTTTGGAGGTAGAATTATTGCAGTTGCACTCAAGGTACATGCTGCCATTAGCTGAATAAAGAAGTAAAATACAGAACTAAGCCTGTCTACATGTTAGATCTTCCATAAAGTGAGCCTCTGATGTAGAATCATTCAGTCCCATGACCATCTCCATAACAGTGCCCTATGTATTTTCTCCAGACACAATGGAGAGATATGATCCTACTGTCCTACTTATTACTATCACATATCAAACCCTAAAGACTAATTATTAGGCATTTAAAATTTACCAAACTTATAATTGGCTTACCTAGATTATTAACTATCACACTTAACTATTCAGCAAAAATAATGCAATTTTTGAAGCTATGAGCATAAGAGAAACTTTTCAGCCCAAACTGCGTAGAATGATGTGTCAGACCTTTCCCAGAGGGTAGAATGATGTGTCAGACCTTTCCCAGAGGCATAACCACAGACTGTGGACTCAGAAATAACAGAGGTCCCAGCCGCAGAGCTGCCTGCCTTTGCCGTGAGATGTCACTTTTGGGTAAAAAGGTAAAGGTAGTCGGTCCCCTGTGTCAGCACCAGTTGTTTCTGACTCTGGGGTGATGTCACATCACAATGTTTTCATGGCAGACTTTTTAACAGGGTGGTTTGCCATTGCCTTCCCCAGTCATCTGCACTTTACCCCAGGGGTGAGGAAACTTTTTTTCTGACAATGGCCATATGGATATTCATAACATCATTCGCGGGCCATAAAAATTTATTGACTTAAAAACAGTGTTCTGCTGAGGGAGAATGATTCAGGGCAGCAAAATTAATGCAAATAATTGTTTTTCTATTTGAAGTCCTATGGGGAAAGCCTAATCTGACACACACACACACACCCAGCCTGCTGACCTAGGCAAAAAAGCCCAGCAGGACTCAGTAGCATATTAGACCACATCCCCTAATATTAGCATATTAGGTCACACACTCATTAGCATATTAGGCCACACCATCTGGGATAATCAAGTGCAAACTGAACTGTGACACTAACTTTCCCAGACCCTGCATCAATTCTGGCTGGCCAGCCAGGCTCCAGGGAGGCTGCTGCACAGTACATCTGGGCCCTGTGATCCCTGCCTGGTCCCAGGGAGGCTGCTGCATGGTGCAACTGTGCCCAACGATCCTCACTGGCCAGCCAGGCCCCAGGGTGGCTGCCACAGCTTGAGACCCTGGAGAGCTGCTGCCAGTCTGAGAAGACAATACTGACTTTGATGGACCAAGGGTCTGATTCAGTATAAGGCAGCTTCATATGTTCACATGGCAATCTATGTATTTGTCCAGCAATCCCCAAGGGCCACACCGAGTGACCTTGAGGGCCATATACGGCCATCGGGACAGAGGTTCCCCACCCCTGCTTTACCCCCATCAAGCTGGGTACTCATTTTACTGACCTCGGAAGATGGAAGATTGAGTCAACCTTGAGCCTGCTACCTGAACCAAGCTTCCACTGGGATCAAACTCAGGTCAAGAGCAGAGCTTGGACTGCAGTACTGCAGCTTTACCACTCTGCACCACAGCACTCCTATCCACTTCTGGATAGGTACTGGCAAAGTTTCTCTCAATTCCCCCTTTATATGGGGGGCATAGAAGTTCCTTCTGCACAGTTGTTCAGGTGAGCTGCACTGTTACTAGCCTCTCTTCATGGTCATTACTGTCTCCTCTCAGACTGAGTCCCTCTCTTCCCTATCTTCTTTCTATCTTCCCCATTATCTAAAATCCAAACCTAAGGACATGGGAGAGGAGTTCTGCCAACTGCACAACATCTAGGCTGAATTACCCTTTCATTTCCTGTTCCTTAGGCATGTCGAGAAGTGTGAGAGTGATTTCTCACTAGGATTGTTCTCACTAGGCTTCTGTCCAATTTTGCACAAGCTGCTGTGGGACTGTGACTTGTCCCACCTCTTCCCTGTGGCAAACAAAATCCTCTGAAAACCAGTTTCCGCTTGTCGTGGGAAAGAGATGAGGCAAGTCGAAGCCCCATGGCAGCTTGTGCAAAATCAGACAGAAGCACTGAGGTAAAAAGGGCTCTGAGACCGGAACAAACCTAATGAGAAATTGGTTAGAATCTTTCGGCAGGAGCTGAAGGAAAACACTTTGTTTGGGCACGTCCAGAAGTGTGAGTCTTTTGGCAGGAGCTGAAGGAAAACAGCCAAAAGGATCTTGACCCTTGGCTGCCAGCCCACAACTTTTGGACACAGGACCAGTCTAGGATGTCATCACTATACTCTCTGCTTAATTTGCATTTTTGTCTATTTAAGTTTTTTTTTTGTTTCTTTAAACTTCTTCAATAGGAGAAGAAGGAGAACAGTTTTGATGGCTGGGCTAATTTAGACATTGTGCCAGAGAAGTGTCAGCTGCCACTGCTACATTGGAGTCTTGTCTTTAACCTCCTCTTGAGAGAGTCCTAGGCTCCTGTGGCCTTTGTATCTGCTGCGCAGACACTCCTGGCTGAAGGACACTGTCAGAGGGCTCTAGGTGCCCTGTTTGGAGACTTTGACTTTGTGCACGTCGTTGGCCTTTCATAAAGTGGTAGTCACCTCTGTAAGGAGCCAATATTAAAACACAGTTTTGGCCTTTCTTCTTACCAGGATCTAAAATCTAATTCGGGATTTATGCTTTTCAATAAGAGGAAGCTGCACAGGCTTCACATTTTTTAAAAAAAAGAAAAGCAGAAACCATGAAAACTTTTAATAATTTGATAGCTTTGTAAAAGCTTTCTATAGAAATTAACTTTTAGGACTTTTAGCATTTATTTTCTCATAACAAGGGTGAATTGATTATTGAATGGTCGAATGCACACAATGCATATTGATCTGTTCATGTGTTGCAGCTTTCCCCCAGCAGGCACCTTGCTGCCTGTAACATATTTTAAATAGGATTACTACTCATTAAATTACAATGACCTGGAGCAATGGTCAACAAAAATGAAATTGCTTCAGTTCATCATGGCTTGGATCACTGCCATAGAATTTCACCGGCTGCGTTTCCCCAGAGTAAATAGACCTGAGGAACATATATATGGTTGAATGCCTCAGCTTCTTGGATTCAATCAAGTAAACCTAAAAATTTCATACTCATATCTGAACCTTAAAGAAGTACAAAGTTTTGAACTGCAGTTTGAAGTAATTTTGAAATTGTGCCATTCTACTCAGAATTCTACTCATGTCTATGCAATGGGTTTACTCCCAGGAAAGCATTCTTAGCATTGGATGGTGGGAAGTCCTGTTAAGTCACAGCCAACTCATGGAGACCCCTTGGATTTTTGAGGCAAGAGATGTTCAGAGGTGGTTTGCCATTGCCTGTAATTTATACTGAATTAAAATAATAATGGCATTCAGCTGGTAAGATGCACTGAGGCAGTGCAATCAGATCATGCATTGCTGCCCTGGTGGTTAGCTCAAGGCAGAAAAGTTGAATAGTTTGCTTTTTAAAAGGTGCATCAGTTTCTCCTACCTATAGAATTTTAAAAACATAAAAGTGGGAACCATGGCAGGCTCATCCAGGCAATATTCCTGTAGAGACTATTAGAAAGAGCTTTGTTGTAAGTCAGGCTTAGCTATGAAAATGGCAGGATACAAATTCTTAAATGGATAGAAATAATCAGGAGATGTGTGAAAATGACATGATTGCTTTCTTGTACTGCCTTCATTATTTTCAGTGTTCTTGTACTGGAGAATGTCCAATTAGATCAATGTCAATTGAAATGTTGCTGCTGTGATATCATTGCCATACCGAGCAACTGCAGTAACATTGGGATTACGCTTCCAGATGCAAGCAGAGCTGGCCTGACCATATAGGTGAGTAGGTGGTCACCTTGGGTGCCAAGTGTCAGGGGCACCAAATTAAATGGAAGTGAATTCCTATGTTTATTTTTACATTATGAAGTAGATAAAGGCAAAAGGTTTTTTTTTTTTTTTTGCATTTTCCTCTATATTTTATGGAAGAGGGGGTTGCAAACTTGTGGTAAAACTAGGTCACCAAAGACCCTTCAGCCAGCTCTTGGATGCAATGTATAAAACTAAAGAAGTCATATGGATAAACTTAGTTTTGGAAGTCATCCAAGAAGTTTGTAAGATTCACTGCAGGGTCAGAATATTTGACAACAGCAACCTGAAAGGCACAGAAGGGAAATATCCATGGTGGTATTATTTTGTGTGTAACTCCCTAAGAATCTCTTAATGGAACAATTGCAAGGGGGGGGGGGAGAAGAAAGAAGAAAAGTAAAGTAATACCATCAGTATCAAAGCTACTGATACTCATGGTATTACTTTACTTTTCATGCCCCAATATAGGCTTATGGTCTCTAAGGCTGTTACATGGAGACTGCAATTTTCAGATGTTGCCTTGATTTGTTTTTAAAAGCTGCTATGATTCCTTGAAGGCTTTGTTTAAAAATGAATATTCGTAAACTCAACAGTTGTTTAAAGCTCTGGTTTTAATGTGCAATTAGTTAATCTAATTTCACCTCCTGCACTTGTTGGCTGCTTTTGAAATTGTTTTTCTCTCTTTGTTTCAAAGAAGCCTCCAGATCTGAAAGTGGCTTTTAATGTACTGCTCCCCATGTCTTTCTGTCTCCTAATTTTCCACAACAACTCTCCTTGAAGTAGAAAGTAGTAATTTGGAGTTTTATAAGGTGCTTTCAGATACAGAGATGAAAGTGCTAAGCACAAATTATTAGTGGTGCTTTTTAGGTGTAAATTAGTATAAAATAGAAAGGCAAAAGGTGACTATGCTAAAGAAGGAAAATGTCACTTTCTCTTCCAAATGTAATTTTATATCCCAGTTTATCTAATGTTCAGTTCCAGTCCTCCATACCTGTGTACCTCAGAGTGTGATAATTGTATATTTGATATTTTAAAAGTCAAGATTTTCCTGAGAGGTGTAAGTGCTGGTCTCAGCTACAAAATACACACTGGAAATGTTTATTTTAGAAGTGTGCTGCTGAGTAATGGAAGGTAAGATCTCTCTCTCTCTCTCTTTCACACACATGCACACACACACACACACAGAGGAAGAGAGAGAGAGTGTTTCCATGCACACCATGCTTTTGCTATACTCTTTCTCACAAAGGAAAGTAGAGGTATACTTCAGCAGACTTAGAAAGGTGTAACTTCTTAGAATTGCACCGTAAAGCACTTTGGATGATGAATAAATTTCATCCTAATTTCCAGGCGTCAGATTCAGTGGGAGCTCACAGAAGTGCAGCTCCTGAACCTTTCTGAGCGTTCCAAATAAGCAGCCGTGTTGATCTGAAGTAGTAGAACAAAATATTGCACCTTTAAGACCAACTTAGTTTTATTCAGAATGTAAGCTTTCGTGTGCATGCACGCTTCTTTAGACGAGGAATGAGGTACAGTAAGCAGAGCCATATATAGTTGGAGAGGTTTCGAATGCCAAGTGGTACAAAGTTAAAAACCAATAGCAGAATAGTAAAATTAACAAAATGCAGAAAACCTTTGATCTGGGTTGAAGTAGCGTGGGAAACCATAAAACAGTAACATAGAATGTGAGAATGCCTGTTAATTATTCTACTGCTAATAAACCTGGGTCAAAAAGAAGGTGTTTCTTTCCCAGAAGTTTTTCCTGTCCAACTAATTTATCTTTTAACATGTAACATAAATGGGGTGGGGTAAGGGGGTGGGCTCCCTCTGGGTGTCCTGCCCCCCCAGGGAAAGTGTATGTGCAATACATCGCCTCTCCTTTCCCGGTGTAGTGAATGCTGCGTGGTCACTGTCTGGCTTTGCCTGGCAGATGGTCACTGCAATGGCCTCTCCTACATTACTGCATCCGTGGCAACACCTTCTTGCTGGTCCCCCCCATTTTTCAAAGAGTTTGCCACGTCATAGTGTGACCGAATGTCCGGCGGTATAACCGGATGGGCAGGCTGGGCTCACCAACCTCGCCAGCCAAGAGAAGGAAAACTCTAACATCAAGCTCGGGCAGACAGAGCTCGTTAATGTAACACCTACCACCTGGAGGACTCGCTGCCGGCATCCCGACTTACTGGGCCATGGCAGATGACCCCAAGATGAAAGGGTGGAGCCAGTACTGCGCACACTGCGCTTCACCTAAAAATTCCTCTGCGCAAGCCTGAAAGGTATCCACATCCACAACCCACAACATACCAAGTCCTGCAGCGATGGGCAAGGGGCGAAACGGCAGGTGGAAGATGCCACTGAAAGCTGCAGTCCCAATCCTGAATGTAGGTGGTTCAGGGTATTGGTCGCCTGATGCTGACCCGGAGACGAAAGCATTTTTCGGCAGCACCCTGAACGACCAAGCAGCCTTATTTAGGGGCAGCACTGCTTGCTCAGTATGGAGCGGGGCCTAGAAAAGGCGGCCTAAACAAAGCTCGTCTCCTCCCTCCCCAGTTGGCTAGCCGCGGTCAACGGGCATCCTTATTTGTGGTCGAAAAATAACAACAAAGAAAAGGCATGCACCTGCCTCACAAAGTGTGCAAAGACTAAAGCTTGCGTGTTGGAACATCAGAACCATGCTTGACACAGTAGACAGTGGTCGCCCTGAACGACGCTCTGCTCTAGTTGCCCACGAACTTCTCAGGTTGAATATCGACATAGCAGCTCTCAGTGAGGTCCGTTTCCCTGAGGAAGGTAGTCTTTAAGAACATGGTGCTGGCTATACCCTCTACTGGTTGGGTAAGTCAAAGGCTGAGAGCCGCCTTTCTGGCGTTGGCTTCATGGTCAGGAACTCCATTGCCTCTAAACTCGAAAACCTGCCAACAGGGCACTCAGATCGCATCATGTCCATGCGCCTCCCACTTCAAAACAAGCAGCATGCAACACTCTTCAGTGTGTATGCCCCAACCCTTCAAGCAGATCCTGCAGAAAAGAACAAGTTCTATGCTGATCTACGCAACCTCATACAGAAGACCCCTATAGAGGACAAAGTGATCATCCTTGGCGACTTCAATGCCAGAGTAGGTAAAGACTCGGAAGCCTGGAAAGGAGTACTTGGCAAACATGGCATTGGCAACTGCAATGATAACGGGCGCCTCCTGCTAGAATTCTGCACAGAGCACCAGCTCACCATCACCAACACTATCTTTCAGCAGAAGAACAGTCTGAAGACAACCTGGATGCACCCACGGTCCAAGCATTGGCACCTTATTGACTACATCCTGGTGCGCCAGAGAGACCTTCGAGATGTCTTACACACCCGAGTAATGCCCAGTGCAGAATGTCATACGGATCATCGTCTTGTACGCTGCAATCTCCGTCTTCACTTTAAATCTACACCCAGGAAAGGCGGTATCCCCCGGAGAAAGTTTCAGGTTGGCAGCCTTCAGTCAGCTGAAGTTAAAGCTGCTTTCCAGGCAAAACTCCAGAAAAGAATTGAGGACCCCAGTTGCCCTACAGACCCTTCTCCAGAAGCACTCTGGGAACACCTAAAAACTACTATCCTGTTGACCTCTGAAGAAGTCCTCGGGTTCTCCACAAGGAAGAACAAGGACTGGTTTGACGAGAACAATCAAGAGATCCAAGAATTACTGGCGAAAAAGAGATCTGCCTACCAAGCACATCTTGCTCAGCCCTCTTGTCCTGGGAAAAAAGCAGCCTTTCGCCCTGCATGTAGCAACCTCCAGCACAAGCTTCGAGACATTCAGAACGAGTGGTGGACCAAGCTTGCAGAGAAAACCCAGCTGTGTGCAGACACTGGTGATTTAAGAGGGTTCTACGAAGCCCTGAAGGCAGTATATGGTCCATCATATCAGGTTCAGAGTCCCTTGCGTAGTGCAGACGGCCAAGTGCTCCTCACAGACAAGGCATCCATACTGAACCGGTGGTCGGAGTATTTTCAGGTTCTCTTCAGTGCCAATTGCGTAGTTCAAGATTCAGCAATCCACCTCACCCCACTTCAACCAGTGAAAACAGAGTTGGATGAGATCCCCACCTTAGAAGAGAACCCCAACTTGTTAAACCCACCTTGTTAAAGCCATCAAGCAACTGAAAAGTGGCAAGGCAGCGGGAGTTGATCGAATTCCACCAGAGATCTGGAAGCATGGGGGCATAGTACTACTTCACAAAGCATGGGGGCATAGTACTACTTCACAAAGTACTTGTCACCTGCTGGGAACAAGGCAAACTACCACAGGACTTTCACGATGCAATCATCATTACTCTACACAAGAACAAAGGGGAAAAGTCAGACTGCTCCAACTACCGGGGGATAACCCTGCTTTCCATCGCAGGCAAAATCCTTGCTAGAATACTTCTGAACAGACTGGTGCCCACCATTGCAGAAGAACTCCTCCCAGAGAGCCAGTGCGGCTTCAGAGCTAACAGGAGCACCACCGACATGGAATTTGTTCTCAGGCAGCACCAAGAGAAATGCAGGGAACAGAACAAGGGTCTATATGTGACTTTTGTCGACTTTACCAAAGCTTTCGATACCGTTAGCAGGAAAGCCCTGTGGCAAATCTTGGAATGTTTAGGATGTCCTCCAAGGTGTCTCAGCATGATCATCCAGCTACATGAAGACCAGCGTGGCCAAGTCAGACACTGCAACGATCTCTCGAAGCCCTTCCCAATAGGCACAGGTGTAAAGCAAGGCTGTGTTCTTGCGCCAACTCTCTTTACGATCTTCTTTAGCATGATGCTTCAAAGAGCCACAGTAGATTTAGATGATGACGATGGTGTCTACATCCGCTATCGCACCGATGGCAGCCTGTTCAACCTGTTCAAAGGCCCAGTCTAAGACAATGGAAAAACTTATCTGTGAGCTACTGTTTGCTGATGCTGCTGCACTCATCTCCCACTCAGCATCAGCTCTGCAGAATATGACGTCCTGCTTTGCAGAGGCTGCCAAGCTATTCGGCCTAGAAGTTAGTCTGAAGAAGACAGAAGTTCTCCACCAGCCTGCACCCCAGGAAGATTATCACCCTCCTTGCATCACTGTGGGTGAATCAGTTTTGAAGTCAGTCCAGCAGTTCAGCTACCTGGGGTGCATCATCTCCTCAGATGCCAAGATCGACAAGGAGATCGATAATAGGCTGGCAAAGGCAAACCGTGCATTTGGCTGACTGCATAAAAGAGTGTGGAGCAACAAGCATCTGAAAAAAGGCACAAAGATCAATGTTTACAAAGCAGTTGTGATGACAACCCTCATCTACGGCTCCGAATCGTGGGTTTTATACCGTCATCACCTGCGACTCCTTGAGCGCTTTCATCAGCGCTGCCTTCGCACCATCCTCAACATCCACTGGAGTGACTTTGTGACCAACACTGAAGTCCTCAAGCGGGCGGAGGTTACCAGCATCGAAGCACTGCTGTTGAAGACGCAGCTGCGCTGGGCAGGGCATATTTCCAGGATGGAAAACCACCGCCTTCCCAAGATTGCCCTGTATGGCGAACTTTCCACCGGCCTTCGAAATAGAGGGGCACCAAACAAGAGGTACAAGGACTCCTTGAAGAAATCCCTTGGTACCTGTCGCATCAACCATCACCAGTAGTCTGACCTAGCCTCAGATCGCAAAGCATGGAGGCATACCATCCACCAGGCTGTCTCTTCCTTTGAGAACGCACGCATAGCTGGTCTTGAGGACAAAAGGAGATTGAGGAAGAATCGCACTGCTACAGCACCAACCCCAAATCAGACTTTTCCCTGCAGCCACTGTGGCCGGATCTGCCTTTCCCGCATTGGTCTTGTCAGCCACCAGCGAGCCTGCAGCAGACGTGGACTACTGCACCTTTCTTAAATCTTCGTTCGCGAAGTCAAGCCGAGAGAGAGAGAACATAAATATATACATCATTCTAGTTTGCCATTAGGAAAAATACATTAAAATATAGTAGAAGATGGGTTTAATATATGTAATGAGATAAATAGCCAATATCCCTAGTTTGAGTATGTCAATGCAAAAGCATTATTCTGATACACTATCCTAAAAGAGAAATACATTGGAATACTGTGGATATATCGCCCTACTTGGTAAAAGTGGGTTTAGCAAATGTAATGAGATAGAAAAACAAAACAACTTCTCTGTTCAGTCCTGGGGAGGTGTTTGTTCCAAGTTTCATAATTGCTGAATTGCAAACTATTATGGGAAAGAAATGCCTTCTTTCTGACCCAGGTTTATTAGCAGTAGAATAATTAACAGGCATTCTCACATTCTGACATATTACTGTTTTATGGTTTCCCACGCTAATTCAACCCAGACCAAAGGTTTTCTGAATTTGTTAATTTTACTGTTGTGTTACTGGTTTTTAACTTTGTACCACTTGGCATTCCTAACCCCACCAATTATATGTGGCTCTGCTTACTGTACCTCATTCCTCATCTGAAGAAGTGTGCATGCACACAAAAGCTCACGTTCTGAATAAAACTAAGTTGGTCTTAAAGGTGCAATTGATTCCTGTTTTGTTTTTCTGAGAGTTCCTCCTCCTCCTTCTGAGAGTTCCACCTCCTTGTCCATTTAGTAGTATGTGCAGCTGCATAACAATCCCTGGATGAGCTCCACCACCTATTTTTCTACAAAACGCCTCCTGCTAATTTCTATAATTTTATTGATAGATGGCAACATTAACCATGGCATGCTGGCACATATTCAGAAGAAGCTTGATAACCATATTGCAACTGTATGTAGCCACCTTCAACCTGCATCACAATATACCTCCCAGGGATGGCTTTCCAGACTCTGTCTGCATGCCATGATTTGAGGGCCTTTCCTGTCTGAGTTTCTTCACCCCACACTGCCATATCACCCAGCCTTTCTGTCCATCTTGTTTTCATCAGCACTGTCTTTCTCATCCCTTTTTTGGCTCCTAGGACGGTGCCACAGCTATCCACATCTCCTTATGCTGGGCATAAAATATATTTTTAAAAAACTTGTTTAAACTCATAACGATGTACTAAAAAGCAAGTAGCAAAAGGGTACAGACTGCCTCATAAAGTTTGAGGGTAGGGTTGTCAGCTCTGGGTTCAGAAATTCCTAGAGTTTTTGAAGAGGAGCCTGGGGAGGGCTGCGTTTTGGGCAGGGAGGGTGTTTATCAGGGTACAATGCTACAGAGTCCACCCTCCAAAGTGGCCATTTTCTCCAAGGCATCTCTGGAGATTTGGGGAGATCTTCAGGCCTCACGTTAAGGTTGGCAACCCTATGTTAAAGCTTCTTAACCAGACGCAGGCTGGTTAGGACTTGGAAGGGAGACTACTTGGAGTCCCATGTATTTCCAAGAGAAAGGGAGCAATGTAGGTGTAATAAATGAATAATTAAATGCAGGTGCTCAGATTTGACAGTCTAAGAATTTTAATAAGAGCTCTAAAAGCCTCTGACAACAAGGAGATCTGAGAGCATATGCTGCCATTTGCATCTAGAGTGCTACTTATGACATCTGCGGCAGGCTTTTCCCTCTCTCTCTCTCCAAACTATCACTAAGCTGAAGAGGCTTCTAATACCAGCTCCTTTCTCTGTCTTCTACTAGTGTACTGCTTCATAGGCTCCAGTCAGCATGAAACACTGCAATGAAGGCATTAAATCAGATCAACCCTTCACTTAAACTCACTATTCCTCTCTGCTGTTGACAGCTGAGCAATGCATTGATTTCAAGGCTTCATCCTACTGAATATCAGTGGTACCTGAGGTTCAGCAGATGCTGAACAGCTTGTTATTTTAACTAAAGAAGGTTTCAGGGCCCAACAACAACTTATATTCTCCTAGAAAGGCTCTTGCTGTTTGTGTGTTTAAATCCAGAGTGTAGGATTGCCAGTTCCCAGGTGGGGGCAGGGGGTCCCTCAGTTTGGAGGCCCTCCCCCCACTTCAGTGTCATTTGAAAGTGGAGAGGGAAGGGAAATGTCTGCTGGGAACTCTATGATTCCCATAGGGTACAATGGAGAATTGATCCATGGGTACCTGGGGCTCTTGGGAGGCTGTTTTTTGAGGTAGAAGCACCACACATTCAGCATATCATTCAGCACTTCTCCTCAAGACACCCTCCAAATTTCAAAAGGATTGGACCAGGGGTCAAATTCTATGAACCCCCATAGAAGGTGCCTCTATCCTTCATTATTTCCAGTGGAGGGAAGGCATTTAAAAGGTGTGTGGTCCCTTTAAATGTGATGGCCATAACTACCTTTGAGTTCAATTATGTTTGTCACACCCCTGCTCCTTGCTCCACCTCCAAAGTCTCCTGGCTCCATTCCCAAAGTCCCCATATATTTCTTGAATTGGACTTGGCAACCCTACCAGAGTGATTGCTTTCTTATTTTCAGGACTGAATGTAGCTTAGATATTAACTCCTTTTAACTCATTGAAACTTCATACCTACAAAGTAGGAGGAGTATGCCAGAGTATTGTATTAATGACTTAACACACATGGTTCTGCAAAACTAGTGTTTTGTCTTCAATGCATTTTGTTCAA
The DNA here is from genome assembly GCF_032191835.1 of Heteronotia binoei. Taxonomy (NCBI): domain Eukaryota; kingdom Metazoa; phylum Chordata; class Lepidosauria; order Squamata; family Gekkonidae; genus Heteronotia; species Heteronotia binoei. The sequence goes on along the minus strand of NC_083226.1, from coordinate 112,043,776 downwards.
TATCCCTCCCTCCCTCCTCCATTTCTTCTAACTGGAATTTTTCTACTCACATTAAAACATTTTGCTCTATGATTAATTTTTAAACAAGCCTTTTTACAAATTTAATATGCCTTATTCATTAGATCTCCTACAAACAAATGAGCTCTAGAATCGAGATCTGAGACTGCAGAGTGCTTGCTTTACCCATTCATGGAATTCTATTCCAGGCAGCTACAAGAATTGCAAGAAACCTGTCCTGAATGTAAATAAGTGATCTTATCAGTAACTCAGCACCCTGGGGCCATAAGGAGACTTCCCTATTAACTTTTACTTTAAAAAATTCAATGTTTGAACAAAAGATGGGTATTTTTTTCATGAACTAATGGTTTACTGTTGTGGCAAGCTACCCGGCAACAATCCTCCTGATGGGGATAGAACAGACCCTGGGCCCAGAAGCAAGAGTTTGTATTTATTTTATTTATTTATTTTAAGAACGTAAGAGAAGCCATGTTGGATCAGGCCAATGGCCCATCCAGTCCAACACTCTGTGTCATACAGTGGCCAAATATACACACACACACACACACACACACAAACACTGTGGCTAATAGCCACTGATGGACCTCTGCTCCATATTTTTATCTAAACCCCTCTTGAAGGTGGCTATGCTTGTGGCTGCCAGCACCTCTTGTGGCAGTGAATTCCACATGTTAATCACCCTTTGGGTGAAGAACTACTTCCTTTTATCCATTTTAACCTGTCTGCTAACCAATTTCATCGAATGCCCACGAGTTCTTGTATTGTGAAAAAGGGAGAAAAGTACTTCTTTCTCTCCTTTCTCCATCCCATGCATTAACTTGTAAACCTCTATCATGTCACCCCGCAGTCGACATTTCTCCAAGCTAAAGAGTCCCAAGCGTTTCAACCTTTCTTCATAGGGAAAGTGTTCCAGCCCTTTAATCATTCAAGTTGCCCTTTTCTGGACTTTCTCCAATGCTATAATATCCTTTTTGAGGTGCGGCGACCAGAACTGCACACAGTACTCCAAATGAGACCACACCATCGATTTATACAGGGGCATTATGATACTAGGTGATTTGTTTTCAATTCCCTTCCTAATAATTCCCAGCATGGCGTTGGCCTTTTTTATTGCAAACGCACACTGTCTTGACATTTTCAGTGAGTTATCTACCATGACCCCAAGATCTCTCTTGGTCAGTCTCTGCCAGTTCACATCCCATCAACTTATATTTGTAGCTGGGATTCTTGGCCCCAATGTGCATTACTTTGCCCTTGGCCACATTGAACCGCATCTGCCACGTTGACGCCCACTCACCCAGCCTTAACAGATCCCTTTGGAGTTCCTCACAATCCTCTCTGGTTCTCACCACCCTGAACAATTTAGTGTCATCCGCAAATTAACCCTTGACGCTGGTGTCAGTGGCGCCCCATCGAAGGCTGGTAAAATGATCACCCTTCCTGGGCCACTGTGACTTAGATAGAGAACCTCCATCTTCATTGGATTCAGTTTTTGCCAGCTCAGCCTGAGCCATGATACCACGGCTTGCAGCGCCAGGTTTAAGTTCTCCGGGGCGCAGTCGGACCGGCCACCCATCAATAAATAGAGCTGGGTGTCATCCGCATACTGGTGACAACTCAGGCCATACCTCCTGACTATCTGGGCAAGGGGGCGCATATAGATATTAAACAACTTTGGGGAAAGAACTGTCCCCTGGGGCACTCCATAAATAAGTGAGTGTCTCTGGGACAACATTTCCTCAATCACCACCCTTTGTCCCTAACCTTGGAGGAAAGAGGAAAGCCACTGTAAGGCAGACACCTGTGTCCCCATGTTGGCAAGATGGCTGGACAGCAGCTGGTGGTCAACTGTATTGAATGCAGCTGACAGGTCTAATAGGAGTAGTACTGCTGAGCTGCCTTGGTCCAGATGTCTCAGGAGGTTATCCATTAGGGCAACCAGCACCATCTCTGTCCTGTGGCCTGGTCGGAAGCCAGACTGGAATGGGTCCAGTATGGAAACGTCCTCCAGAAAACCCTGTAACTGTGTCACCACTGCCGTCTCTTATAATCTTACCCAAAATGGGCAAGTTTGACACCGACTGATAGTTAGCCAAATTGGTCGGGTCTAAAAATAGTTTCTTCAAGAGAGGATGGATCACAGCCTCTTTAAGAGGTGTGGGGAAGACCCCCTCTATTAGGGATCTGTTGACAATAGTTCAAAGTGGATCACATAACACTGTCCAACAAGCTTTTATCAGCCAGGACGGGCATGGATCCAAAATGCAAGTTGTAGGGCACACAGAGATGAGAATCCTGTCAACTTCCTCCAGGCTGAGTGGGCCAAAGTGATCAAAAAATGGACCTGAAGAAGTGCTCGGAGCGTCGAGTTCACTTACTGTTTCAATTGTGGCAGGGAGGTCATGGTGGAGTGATGAGATCTTATCTGCGAAAAAATTCACAAAAGCCTCGCAGCCAATTTCCAGTTCCCTAGCATTTGATCTGCCTTATGGTAGGGCAGTTAAGGACCAAATTGTACTAAATAACTGGGCTGGGTGCGAGGTCGCAGACGCAATCTGGGCCACAAAGTAAGCTTTCTTCGTGGTCTTGACTGCCACCTCATAGGTCCACATAAATGACCTATAAGATGTTCTTATTGCTTCGTCCTGAGTATGCCACCAGTGTCTCTCCAGTCATCTAAGCAGCAGCTTCATTGACCGCAATTCTGGGATATACCATGGTTCCAGTCATGAGCAGGGACGAAGAGAACGTCTAGATGCGATCTCATAGATGGCTGTGGAGAGCTGGCTATTTTAGGACTCCACAAGCTCATCTAATGAGCTGCCAGGGGGCTAGGGATCCCTCAAGGCCATCTGAAGCTGCATTGGGTCCATCAGGCTTCGTGGGTGAGCCAAAACATGCTCATTGCCTAAACAGGGGTGAAGTGGCATGTCCATACGGGCCGACAGAGCATAGTGGGTCCAACCATGGCACTGGCTCAGCAGTAATCCAGTCCACTACAACTCCCACTGCAAAAATCAGATTCAGCGTGTGCTCAACCTGGTGGGTGGGTAATGCCACATATTGATAGAGTCCTAGTGTCGCCATGGATGACACCAGGTCCATCATCCAAGCAGAGCCTGCGTCATCAGCATGGACATTGAAGTCACCAAAGACAATAAATTGAGGATGCTCCAGTGCCTAGCATGCTACAGCCTCCATCAGAGACGGCAGGGCACTGGCTGGTGCATTAGGTGTTCAGTACAGCAGCCAGATTACCAAACTCTCCCCTGCATCCCACACCTGACCTGCACATACCCCTCTCCCCCCGCCTGCTAGTCCGTGCTTGGTGGTGGACCAAGAACCTGGGGGAAGCTACTTGGGAGAGAGCTACTGTCTCTCCGTCTCGCACCCAGGTCTCAGTCACGCAGGCCAGATCCATTTTCTGCTCAAGCAGATAGTCTCGTAGGACTGCGGTCTTATTATTTATGGACCTGGCATTGCACAGCACCAAGGATGGATGCGAGTACTTCCACTTGGCCACAATACCTGCCATTGTTGGGATGGGACACAGACTGAAAGAAGAGTGAGCCCTCCTGTGTCTCAGACTCCTTCCTTTCCCATTATGCCTTTTCCCACCACTATACTTGCCCCTCCCCAGGAGCACTGGTATCCCTTGAGCTAATTCCTCCATAAAACTGATCTTTGTGTGGCCTCAGATCGACGTCAGATGGAGTTGCCTCACAGATATCGTACTCCAAACAAGTTTAGAACCACCTACTACTTAAACTCACTCCAGTTCCTATCATAGCCAATAGACTACCTTAAATTGAGCCCTACCATTAAATTACAAATTATCTATAGCTAACCAATAGTCCCTCCCCTCTCCTATAGCCACTTGCTCCTACTATAATTAGCTAATTATATTTTGTAGACAATTATTTTAAGAAAACCCAAGATCCATCCAAATATCATTGGATATTGTGCTGCTGTTCCACTATAATAATCATTTGCAACTGGATTTTCCTGTGTGGACAAGATGTATACAACAATATGTGAATGCAGCTCCAATTGCACATTTTATATTAAGTTTTATATTTACAGAATATGAGCCAAGGTAGTTGTAATGTATTGGCTGAAATACGCGCCCACGCGCAGAGGCGGCTGGGTATCCCAGGCATCTCTAGCGCGGGGCGCGGAATCCCCGCCTACCACATCCACGGCGGGAAGTTTAACAGGCCAGGATTGGCCTGACCTGTACAGGAGGCTGAACCGGGTAAATGTACATAAGCGGGGCCCGGCCCGCGTGTTCTTCCTCTTGCAACGTGCTCCTAATAAACTATGTTGCCCTACTCTCGTCTCCGCTTCGAGTACGTTACACTGGCGACGAGGATGGGATCCTAGCCTCATCGGCTACAATCGGAGACCTTGGGCAACGAACGACCGGCCACGACCGCCGCCGCCACCATGGCCAACCAGAGCGGGAACACCGGGTACATCGAGCCCTTCGACCCTGCAAATCCAGAGGGCTGGGAGTCCTACTCGGAACGGGTCGAGTTCTACCTTCGGGCCAACAAGATCACCGACGCCGGATCAAAGAGGGATGTTCTCCTGAGCGTCTGCGGGCCAGCCACGTTCGAGATCGCCAAGGGTCTCTCAGCTCCCGCCCGCCTCGCGGAGAAATCCTACGAGGAGATCATCAGGCTCCTCACGGGCCATTTCTTGCCGCAGCCCTCACGGGTGGCCCGCAGATTCCTGTTCCACAAAAGGGACCAGACCGCTGGAGAATCAGCCGCGGACTACTTGGCGGCCCTCCGCAAACTCGCCGGGAACTGCAACTTCCCCCAGTTGGAGGATTCACGTGGGGCCTCCGCGATGAAAGGCTCCAGCAGAAGCTCTTCGCCAAAGAAGAGCTCACCCTCCAGGGCGCCTTCAGCGAGGCGGTCGCGTTCGAGAGGGCTGCCCGGACCTTTCCCCGGGTCAAGACCGAGACCGCCCACCACGAGGAGTTGGACCCCGAGCACCAGGACGAGGGGGAAGCCTTCCAGACGCGCCGCGCCGCAGGACCAGCTGCCCGAGCTCCACAGCGCCCCCGAGCCAGCGAACGGCCGAACCAGCGAACTAACGAAAGGGCCAAATGCGCCAGCTGCGGCGACCCCCACGATCGGAGGGACTGCCAGTACCGGACCTGGGACTGCAGGAGCTGCGGGAAGACCGGCCACATCGCGCGAGCTTGCCGAGCCAAGCACAACCGCCCGCGACCGCCCGTGCACCACGAGGCCACAGAGTCCCACTCAACAGCCTCCACCTCACTTCAGGTACTGAGTTTGCCCCTGACCACCCCCAACAAGATAAAGATGGCGGTCCTCATAGACGGGGCCCCCTGCGTCATGGAAGTGGACTCGGGCTCCTCCATCTCCATAATCGCGGAGGAGACCCTGAGAAGGCTGCGCCCCGGCCAGGGGCTGCAGCTGCGACCGGCAAATTTCATATTGCGGGACTTCCAGCAAAACCCGGTCCAAATAGCGGGGGGGGGCACGGGTGCAGGTGGAACGGGGGTCCTTCAGAGGCCCCCTAGACATTCTGGTGGTCAGGCGGCCGCTTACCACCCTCTTGGGTCTTGCATGGTTTGGCCCCTTGGGAATCCGAATAGAGGTGGCGCGCACGACCACCGCGGGAGGGTTCGGGAAGGTGTGCAGAGAGTTCCCCGACGTATTCGATGGGTCGCTGGGTAGTTACAAGGGCCCGGCCATCTCCCTACCGCTCGACCCGACGGTCAGACCGATCCGGCTCAAGGCAAGGAGGGTCCGTTTCGCCTTGAAGCCCAAGATCGAGGCAGAGTTGGACCGCCTAGTAGCACAAGGGGTCCTGGAGCCGGTCGATTACGCCATGTGGGAGACCCCCATAGTGACTCCGGTCAAACCCAATGGGGACGTGCGGATATGTGCAGATTACAAGTGCACAATTAACAAAGCGCTCCAAGACAACCCCTACCCAGTGCCGGTGGTGAGCCACGTCCTGGCTGCGCTAGCGGGGTCTAAGGTCTTTGGGAAGCTGGACCTGGCCCAGGCCTACCAACAGCTCCCAGTAGACGCCAAGACGGCGGAAGCCCAGACCATAGTGACACACAGGGGGGCCTTCCGGGTGAAGAGGCTACAGTTCGGGGTAAGCGTCGCTCCGGGGATCTTTCAGAATATAATGGACGCTCTCCTTAAAGGGATCCCCGGAGTGCAGCCGTTTTTCGACGACGTTTTAATCGCCGCCCCCGGCCCCGAAGAGTTCGGAAATTGCTTGAGAGAGGTGCTCCGCCGGTTCCAGACAGCGGGGCTCAAGGTCAAACGGGAAAAATGCTTGCTGGGGGTCCCACGGGTGGAGTTCCTGGGTTTTGCCGTAGACTCCGCGGGAATCCACCCAACAGAAGAAAAAACTCGAGCCATCCTGCAGGCCCCGGCTCCCACCTGCAAGGCGGAGCTCCAAAGCTTCTTGGGGGTGCTGAACTTTTATCATTCGTTCCTCCCCCACAAGGCAGCCCTCGCTGAGCCCCTCCACAGGTTACTGGACAAAAAGGCCCCATGGGTGTGGGGAAAAAGGCAAGCCGCCGCATTCCAGGCGGTCAAGGACATCCTAGTATCTAATGCGGTGCTCCACCATTTTGACGAGGGTCTCCCCGTCATCTTGGCGTGCGATGCGTCGCCCTACGGAGTGGGGGCAGTCCTGGGGCACCAACTCCCGGACGGGAGGGAGGTCCCGGTGGCATACTACTCCCGCACGCTGTCTCCAGCCGAGCGCAATTACGCGCAGATAGACAAAGAGGCACTGGCAATCGTGGCGGGGGTCCGCAAGTTCCACGAATATCTGTACGGGCGGAGGTTCACTATTGCCACCGACCACAAGCCTCTCCTAGGCCTGTTGGCCCCTGACCGGCAAACCCCCCAAATTCTCTCACAGCGCGTGTTGAGGTGGAACCAATTCCTCAACTCCTACACATACACACTGGTGCACAGGGCAGGCAAGGCCATGGGCCACGCGGACGCGCTCAGCCGCTTGCCGCTCCCAGAAGTAGGCCCAGACCCCGCCCCCGCACACCAGGTCATGATGATAGAGAGCCTCCCGGAGCAGCCCCTCCACGCGGCGGAGGTCGCCAAGGCAACACAGAAACACAAAACACTGGCGAGGGTGCTCGACTGGGTGATGAGGGGCTGGCCGGAGGGGAACATGGGGGAAGAATTCAAACCATACACCAACCATTTTTCTTAAAGAAAGATCCTTTTCCAGTGATGGAAACCAGTTATTCATTCACAAAATTCATCAAGATTGCCAAATTAGAGCTCTGTGCAGAATAGATTGCTTAGAATCCTAGTCTGGACTAGTACAGAGTACAAGCAGAGAGTCTTGGTTTTGAATGCTCTCTTGCTCTCAGTTGGGGGTGGGGGAATGCCCTGCTTGTGGAGAACAAGAATATCAGGTATAATGTTGTGTAACTCTTGCTACATGCACAACTTTTTACACATGAAAGCATTCAAAAACAAGTAATCTCAAGAAGTGCAGCCACAAATGCTACCACTTCACCTCTGTATTTTAATATGACTCTTCATACATGTTTTTCTGTTCAATCATATCCCATTCACCTTCTCACTGCAGCCTTGGTCTCATACGACTCCTGTCTATGTGGGTCTCATTATCTCCAGTATAACCTTTTCAGTGGTTAAAGGCTCCTGTAGTCTCACTGGTAGGAACCAACCCAATATTCAGTCACATCAAAATGACAGACCCTTAAACTAGCTCTAAAAAAAAAATCCTAAACAGGTTACTCAAAAGTCCCATGTGATTCAATGGGTCTTGTTCCCAGGCAAGTATCTTTAAGATTTAAGCCCTAATCCAGTCCTGGATTAACTATAAAGCAAAATAACCATCAAGGAAAGTAGGAGTGTTGCAGAATTCCCCCCTTGCTATCATACCCTTAATTCTTTCATGGCCACACTCAACTGTATTTGATTTTTTTTGTAATTGGCAAAGGAGCACCATTGGTGGGCTGTGCATTTAGGGCATCAGTTGTCCTTAATACAGGCCTGCTCTAATCACTATACATACATATAAGTAGCATATCCAATTTTTTCATATGTTTTAGAATATTAACATATTTAACATCTTCAGTTATGGAAACTAAACTAATTTGCAAACCTTGCTGACTGCTTTTAACAAATCATTTCATTGTTCATCTGTGTCACAAACACCTTTCTTAAAGTCAATCATTCTCAAACGATTGTGACGTTATACTTGAGATGGCAACAATATATGATTTAATTTAAATTAGGGCCAAAAAGTATCCAGGCTTAAATATAAATTGATTATTAACATTTTTTGTGGATCATTGTAAACAAGTTTCAGGACCCCACTTTAAAAGAAGCTGACTTTAGTAACCTCATGGAAAAATATATTTTCATGTGGAGTGAATAATTAAAAGAATAAAAGGAGACCTCAGTGCAAATTTTGTCAGAATAGGCAACGCTATCAGAGTAATAGCTTGTCACATTTATTTTTCATGAAATTGCTTTAATGATTGGAAATTCTGCTGCATATTTTGAACTTAAATAAATCCAAACCATTCATAAAACACTTTTGTGAGCTGTTTAAAAAACTTTTGTAAGTATGTATTTTTTCTGTAAAGATTAATGTATAATCTCTACAGAATCCAGTTTTTGAATGAAAACACCAATGTAGGCTCACACTTTTTAAAAGCCTTAAAGGCTGTGGACCAATTTACTGTGTTAGTTATTGGGCAAACCAATCTGACTCCTTTCAAATAATGAAGTTTTTGTCTCTGTTCCAAAATATTAAATTAACACACACCTTTGGAATTTGAATAAAAGACCGTATATAACCTTAAGAACATAAGAAGAGCCCTGCTGGATCAGACCAGTGGTCCATCTAGTCCAGCATCCTGTCTTACATAGTGGTCAATCAGTTCCTCTGGATGGCCAACAACAGGGCACAGAGGATGAAGCCTACCCCACAATGCCGCCACTCCTTAGAGTTGTCTGTTAGCAGCAACCAGCACCACATAGCTAAGATATGTAGCTTGGCCATAAATAAAACTAGTTTAATCAATATACTTGGTGTCTTGTGTCTTCATTCTTGGGTGTAGACACAGTTGATATTTTTAGCAAGTTCTTCAAATTTGTAATACAGACTTCAGAGACTTAGCAGACTTAGCAGACTTCGGAGGATGGTGGAAGACAGGAGGGCTTGGCATGACTTTGTCCATGGGGTTGCAAAGAGTTGGACTCAACTGTGCGACTGAACAACAAAATTTGTAATACAGGTTTTATTTATACATATTTATTAAATGTATTAAGGATTTTACAGCTGAAAATTAGAAACCTCTTAAAGTCTCAACATTAAAATTACACTGAATTCCTCTATATTTTCTAAAACAGTCTCCTAAAATTTTTGGTAATTCAATATTATGGTTGACCAACAATTCATAATTAAGAGCATGAACAGCATGCAGGTGTCTGATTTAGCTATCTCTAGCTAGAACTGCAATCTTTCACACTGTTGCTATAAAATGGATTGAGACTGGCATTTATCTTATAAACTAGAAATATTTACTAAGATCCTTTCAAGTGAAGATCCTTTCAAGTAATTTTGATGTAATGGACAGTAAACATATTGGTGCTCATTTAATGCACTAAAGATATTTAAAAAGTAACTCTGTGCAATCAATTGAGACAATTTTGATGCACTGGACAATAAAATATCGGAAAGTAATTTGAAAGTAATGATTTGTCACATCTGTTGTGGGAAAGAATATTAGTTTTTTCTCCTGAACAAAAGGTACTCAAACAGAGTTGAATAATAAATCATATTTATATTTCGTTAGTTTACCGACATCAGAGGATATTATCCCTAAAAGCTAATATTCATTCTGTCTTCCAAAGACTTTGCATCTTTTTAATCGCCTCATTTAGCTTAACAATTACAAGTAGAAAGTATCTGCAATAAAACTGTCAACCACAGTACAAACCAAGACTGCATAACTTACTTGGATGAATATTATCTGAAGTGAGAAAAACATTTTGTGTTGTGAAGCTGAACAAGTATATTTAACCATACCCTGATAAAGGTTATGTGACAGAAGTGTGGGTGGGGCTGAGAATCCCATATTATTCTTTGACATAACCACAGGGTCACCTTCCTGCTCAGACTCTTTTCCTAGAGTATGTACAGCACTTCACTGGGAATGACATGTTTCCATTCTGTAACCTATCCCAAAAGGCTTTGGCCTCAGCACAGTGTGTGTTAGATGTAGGGTTGTGCAATTGGGTTTTACTGATCCAATAAAACATCTGATATTTCTGATATCAATTCGTCTATATCCAATACCACAGAAGAAACTCGTATTTCCAGATTCTGATATTTCACTCCTGATAAGTATCAGAAATATCTAGAATTGGTTCAGAAGGTTTGGCTGCTATTCTCCAGGTAGCACATTGCTATTCTCCAGGTAGCACATGTGTAGTAGACCTGGACTCCAAGTTTGGAGACTAGCTCTACTACCCATTGTTTTCAGCTTACCTCAGATGGTCCATGCTCTGACTTCCAGAGTTACCCTTTAAACTTAAATGTGATGTAGACCATCTGAATGTGCTTCCTCTCTTTCTCTCTCTCTTGCCAAGCATTTTGTTTCTTTATTAGTATGACTGTATTGTTAACCATGATTCTACTGTATTGCACATCAAAGGCATGTAACCTCTTCCTTAGTTCTCACTATTAGCAAGTGCACGAATGTCCTCTTTGAAGATAAGGCCTCCTGGTACGCTTTCCCAGGCACAGACCTGGACCCAGGATGTTGCTGAACTGCAAGAATAGATAAAGTAGCAAGCGTGTGAATTTCTCACGCCTGAGTAGGAATTCCTAAGCTGTCTTTGATGTGCCCCTTAAAGCTAGCAATCTAGAGTTAAACTGTATCAATTCCAATCTGGTGCCTATCTGAGCACAATGGATTATCAATAAACCAATACTTTGTTTCAAAATCAACGGCTGGTTATTTTGAGCTCTAATGCTTGACATTTCTGCTTAAGATGTCTACAGAAACTTCAGCAATTATATTTTAATTTTGTTTTGTAATTTTAGAAAGGACATCATTGTGGGTTTGACTTATTTTCCCCCCAGCTGGAATATGATAACTGATCGATAATTTCTTTCCACAAGCACAATAAGTTAAATGTTCCTGCAAGCAGGGTGCTTCTTAGAGAAACTCCTTGCTAACCCACTGGAGGAAATGGTTTTTAATAATCTTAACATGCAAAGATTTATGATGGTTTAGTATCTGTCCCTCCCAGGCCATAAGCAAGAATGGGGGAGGTCTGTTAGGAAGGGAAATGTTGAACAATGAACATTGTGATTGCAAGAAGGAAGTTGCTCAAAGGAACACTCTGAAACATTTGCATGAGGATAATTAGTACTATACAAATGAAGTTCAAACCAGGCCAGTACAACCTAAGATCCACTGAGCCAAATTCAGCCCATCAACTAAGCATTGTGGCTTCTTGAATGTTTGAGAATGTCTTTTCCCTCTCCCTTGCTTTTGCAGTCCCAGACAATTTCCACAGCAGTGAAATTCCCCACATTGATGTTTTAAAAACTGTACATTATATAAAATTTTCCACAGCAGATTTTTCCTCACCAGGCACAAACCCAACGTTTTCTCCTTACCCCCACATTTTCAGAATCACCAAAGGTGGCTTTTGTAGGCATTTCATAACAAGCCCTCATTAGCATCCAGCTGCTTGTGAGTGAGTCTATAACTGTAACTATTCTAGGCTGTCATCAGCCAGTAGCTGATGATGAGCCATGAGATGTGCACTCTGTCTCCTTGCTTGTAGTTCCCTCCTTAACTGCTATCTTTGGTGCTCAAAGGGGGGAGATAAGCTTGGTGGTCTGGTCTTAAACTGAGGATTGCCTGCTGCATCAGAACTGGGTGCTGGTGGTTCTGGGTCAGCTGCTGATTGTGAGCCTTGATGAGCCTGCAACTCATCTTCTGCTGGCTCAGGGCTGGCTACACAAAGCTACTCTCCTCCTAAGGAGTCTGCTTCTCCTGAGGATTCCCTCTTCCTGCTGCTGAACTCTGATGGATCCACAACCCCCAGCTCTGGCCAACCCACAACACCAGGATCTGTAGAAGTAAATCCTCTGAGTTAGGAATGGATGCATGTTGTGTCTAATTAAACTTATGAAGACAAAGGTAGTGTTCCGTGCTCAGTCTGCCATTTTGCACATTGCAGCTATTAAGTGAACTGTTGATAACATGTTTTATGACTGTTATATCTTCAATCAAAAGAACAAACATTAGATTGGGTTTTCAGCCAGTGCAGAAGAGACTATGCTAGAGCAAACACATTCAGTTTACAGCAGCATCTTCAATATATGTGTGTGTGGGGCGGGGGGAGGCACAGTGATCCCAGAATGTGAAAACTGAGATGTTTTGGCATGTTATTTGTTGGAGGCTATTTAACATCCAAGAGAATAGCTGTGTTAATCTGTTGCCACAAAAACAAAATAGTATTTTGGCACCTTAAAGATTAACAGCTTAATTGTGGCAAAAGCTTTCATCTGATAAAGTAACCTCTAGTCTTCAAAACTATATACCACAATAAATCTTTTAGGCACCACAACTCACTTTTGTTTTAACTCTTTGGACCTAACTGAATACAATGCTGGGACATCTTTGAATGAATCTTTTCAGTGCTTTTAAAGACAAGTAGCAGCCATTCTTCCCACTCTATCCTTAACCCATTTCCTCATATTTTTTCCAGTTGAAAATGAAAATAATAAAAGAGAAATAGTAATGAAGAGAGATCTCTGTGTGAGAAAGATAACATGGTTGTCAGTGGTAGACTGGGTCTAAAAATATTGGTTGCAGGGAGGAGACAAAGGGGGCCCACCCACAACAATAAGGCTATCATTTAATTTTTATAATAAATAAATACAAATTTTGGGGAAAAGTAAGTGGAAAAAGGTACAATTAAAACTTATGAAATAAATGTATATTGTTTAGTAATTACAGTGTACATTACTGGCAGTATACAGTAAATACTAAATGTAAATACAGATTGCTGGGGGGTGGGGGGTGGGCTCCCTCTGGGCATCCTACCCCCCCCAGGGAAAGTGTATGCGCAATACATAGCCTCTCCTCTCCCGGTGTAGTGAATGCCGCGTGGTCACTGTCTGGCTATGCCTGGCAGATGGTCACTGCAATGGCCTCTCCTGCATTACTGCATCCGAAGCAACACCTTCTCGCTGGTCCCCCCCGTTTTTCACAGAGTTTGCTACGCCATGGTGCGACCGAATTGTCCGGCGGTATAACCGGATGGGCAGGCTGGGCCCACCAACCTTGCCAGCCTAAGAGAAGGAAAACTCTAACATCAAACCCGGGCAGATAGAGCTCGTTAATGTAACACCTACCACCTGGAGGACTCGCTGCCGGCGTCCCGGCTTACTGGGCCATGGCAGATGACCCCCAGGTGAAAGGGTGGAGCCAGTACCGCACACACTGGGCTTCACCTAAAAAATTCCTCTGCGCAGGCCTGAAGGGCATATCCACATACACAACCCACAATGCATCAAGTCCTGCAGCGATGGGCAAGGGGCGAAACGGCAGGTGGAAGGTGCCACTGGAAGCCGCAGTCCCAATCCTGCATGTAGGTGGTTCAGGGTATTGGTCGCCTGATGCTAACCTGGAGACAAAAGCATTTTTTGGCAGCACCCTGAACGACCAAGCAGCCTTATCTAGGGACAGCACTGATTGCTCCACACGGAGAGGGGCCTAGAAAAGGTGGCCTAAACAAAGCTAGTCTCCAACACCCCAGTTGGCTAGCCGCGGTCAACGGGCATCCTTACTTGCGGTCAAAAAATAACAACAAAGAAAAGGCATGCACCTGCCTCACAAAGTGTGCAAAGACTAAAGCTTTCGTGTTGGAACATCAGAACCATGCTTGACACAGTAGACAGTGGTCGCCCTGAACGACGCTCTGTTCTAGTTGCCCACGAACTTCTCAGGTTGAATATCGACATAGCAGCTCTCAGTGAGGTCCGTTTCCCTGAGGAAGGTAGTCTTCAAGAACACGGTGCTGGCTATACCCTCTACTGGTCAGGTAAGTCAAAGGCTGAGAGCCGCCTTTCTGGCGTTGGGAACACCTGGGAACACCTAAAAACTACCGTCCTGCAGATCTCTGAAGAAGTCCTCGGGTTCTCCACAAGGAAGAACAAGGACTGGTTTGATGAGAACAATCAAGAGATCCAAGATTTACTGACGAAAAAGAGATCTGCCTACCAAGCACATCTTGCTCAGCCCTCCTGTCCTGAGAAAAAAGCAACCTTTCGCGCTGTATGTAGCAACCTCCAGCGCAAGCTTCGAGACATTCAGAACGAGTGGTGGACCAAGCTTGCTGAGAGAACCCAGCTGTGTGCAGACACTGGTGATTTAAGAGGGTTCTACGAAGCCCTGAAGGCAGTATATGGTCCATCATATCAGACTCAGAGTCCCTTGCGTAGTGCAGACGGCCAAGTGCTCCTCACAGACAAGGCATCCATATTGAACCGGTGGTCGGAGTATTTTCAGGTTCTCTTCAGCGCCAACCGCGTAGTTCAAGATTCAGCAATTCACCTCACCCCACTTCAACCAGTGAAAACAGAGTTGGATGAGATCCCCACTCTAGAAGAGACTGTTAAAGCCATCAAGCAACTGAAAAGTGGCAAGGCAGCAGGAGTTGATGGAATTCCACCAGAGATCTGGAAGCATGGGGGCACAGTACTACATAGCTCACTTCACAAAGTACTTGTGACCTGCTGGGAACAAGGCAAATTACCACAGGACTTTCGCGATGCAATCATCATCACCCCATACAAGAACAAAGGGGAAAAGTCAGACTGCTCCAACTACCGGTGGATAACCCTGCTCTCCATCGCAGGCAAAATCCTTGCCAGAATACTCCTGAACAGACTGGTGCCCGCCATTGCAGAAGAACTCCTCCCAGAGAGCCGGTGCGGCTTCAGAGCTAACAGGAGCACCACCGACATGGTATTTGTTCTCAGGCAGCTCCAAGAGAAATGCAGGGAACAGAACAAGGCTCTGTATGTGACTTTTGTCGACCTTACCAAAGCTTTCGATACCGTTAGCAGGAAAGGCCTGTGGCAAATCTTGGAACGTTTAGGATGTCCCCCAAGGTTCCTCAGCATGATCATCCAGCTACATGAAGACCAGCGAGGCCAAGTCAGACACTGCAACGACCTCTCGGAGCCCTTCCCAATAGGCACAGGTGTAAAGCAAGGCTGCGTTCTCGCGCCAACTCTCTTTACGATCTTCTTAACATGATGCTTCAAAGAGCCGCAGTAGATCTAGATGATGACGATGGTGTCTACATCCGCTATCGCACCGATGGCAGCCTGTTCAACCTGAGGCGACTAAAGGCCCACTCCAAGACAATGGAAAAACTCATCCGAGAGCTACTGTTTGCTGATGATGCTGCACTCATCTCCCACTCGGTATCAGCTCTGCAGCATATGACGTCCTGCTTTGCAGAGGCTGCCAAGCTATTCGGCCTAGAAGTTAGTCTGAAGAAGACAGAAGTTCTCCACCAGCCTGCACCCCAGGAAGATTATCACCCTCCCTACATCACTGTGGGTGAATCAATTCTGAAGACAGTCCAGCAGTTCAGCTACCTGGGGTGCATCATCTCCTCAGATGCTAAGATCGACAAGGAGATTGACAACAGGCTGGCAAAGGCAAACCGTGCCTTTGGCCGACTGCACAAAAGAGTGTGGAGCAACAAGCATCTGAAAAAAGGCACAAAGATCAATGTTTACAAAGCGGTTGTGATGACAACCCTCATCTACGGCTCCGAATCGTGGGTTTTATACCGTCATCACCTGCGACTCCTTGAGCGCTTTCATCAGCGCTGCCTTCGCACCATCCTCAACATCCACTGGAGTGACTTTGTGACCAACACTGAAGTTCTCAAGCGGGCGGAGGTTACCAGCATCGAGGCACTGCTGTTGAAGACGCAGCTGCGCTGGGCAGGGCATATTTCTAGGATGGAAAACCACCGCCTTCCCAAGATTGCCCTGTATGGCGAACTCTCCACCGGCCATCGAAATAGAGGGGCACCAAAGAAGAGGTACAAGGACTCCTTGAAGAAATCCCTTGGCACCTGTCGCATCAACCATCACCAGTGGTCTGACCTAGCCTCAGATCGCAAAGCATGGAGGCACACCATCCACCAGGCTGTTTCTTCTTTTGAGAATGCACGCATAGCTGGTCTTGAGGACAAAAGGAGATTGAGGAAGAATCGCACTGCTACAGCACCAACCCTAAATCAGACTTTTCCCTGCAGCCACTGTGGCCGGACCTGCCTGTCCCGCATTGGTCTTGTCAGCCACCAGCGAGCCTGCAGCAGACGTGGACTATTGCACCCTTCTTAAATCTTCGTTCGCGAAGCCAAGCCGAGAGAGAGAGAAATACAGATTGCTATAATTGAATTTTCAAATTGTTTTTTATTTTAAATAAATGGTGGATATTTTTAAATAGTTTGCTTGTACTGAAAACTTAACACATTAACAGGTAGTTCAAAAACATATTTCATGCAGTCCACTATATTAAGAGCAATCATTTGAATTCACTAGATGATTGGGCAAATCTGTCAATAATTGCTGCTGTATCCAATTCATCTAACAATTCCTTTTCAATGGATAGCAACATGCTAGAAATTCATAATGGACCTCACCACAAGAACACTTCAATGGAAATACGTTTTATAGATGTTGTGATGGAACTGGCCTGATTCGACCTTCAGACCCAGTCCTGTCAGCTCCCTCTTGCCAACTCCTGGAGGGAGCTATTCTTCTTCCTGCCACTAGGGTGTGCTGCCACCACCTGCTCAATTTAGGGGTTCCTGAATGAGAGGAATAGGACTCCCAATCCCCCTTTCCAGTTCTGAGGTCTGACCTCAAGGTCCTCTGCTACCCAGCACATGGTTCTCACAGAGACCAAAGTCCTTCTTTGGGACTCTCCTGGAGGATTGGCCAACTGTATGCCTTCCCCCTTCCTGGGTCTCTCCTCTTACAGTAGTGTGGTCTAAGGCGGTTGGAAACTATGGTATGTGGTACAGAGCTTTACTGCCAGCCTTCAAAATAGTAAAAGGTTTATTTCAAAAAAGTAAAAAGTTACAAGCATAATCTTAGCACAGCACACGATCAGCAACCAGAAGATCAGAACGCATCCTTCTGTCCCTGGTTTAAAAACTTGCCCTACCAGATGTTTAAACAGAGCAGGCACATCTAAGCTTAGAAAGTTACAAAAAGGTTCTAATGATACCTCATTGCTTCAGGCTTCCTGCATCCAGCCAGATTCAGCCACATGGTCAAATATGGCTGCTGGCTGGAAGGTAGCATTCTGTTGTCTTCCAGTCCTAGCTCCAAGAGAGAAGAGCCCCCTGCTCTTTAGAGCAAACACTTTTACCACACTAATGCACAGAGTATGGGAAACAAACAGGAGGAACTGAAAGTCCTAATACAGGAAGGAGACTATGACATAATAGGCCTTACTGAAACTTGGTGGGATGACACTCACAACTGGAATATTAGGATTCAGGGGTACAACTTATATAAAAGGGACAGGGAAATGAGAAAGGGCGGAGGCATAGCAGTATATGTGAAGGAGGTATATACTTGTGAGGAAATATGTGAATCTGAGCATGGCAGCTCAGTTGAGAGTCTCTGGGTAAAAATAAAAGGAGTAAGAAAAAACAGTGATATTATTGTGGGGTTCTGCTATAGACCACCAGGGCAGGCAGATGACTTGGATGAGATACTCCTACAACAAATTGCAAAGTTTTCCAAGAAAAGGGATACAGTGATCATGGGAGATTTCAATTACCCAGACATCTGTTTCAAGTCCAACTCTGCTAAAAATGAAAAGTCAAATAGATTCCTGACTTGTCTTGCTGAAAACTTTCTTTTCCAGAAAGTGAGGAAGGAAACAATGGGATCTGCTATCTTGGATTTGATTCTCACCAACAAGGAAGAATTGATTGAAGAAGTGGAAATAGTGGGCACCCTGGGCAGTAGTGACCATGTGATTTTGGAATTTACAGTCTTAAGGAAGGGAAAAGCTATACATAGTAAGACTTATAGGTTGGACTTCAGAAAGGCAAACTTCGATAAACTTAGAACAATTCTGGGAAAAATCCCATGGTCAGAAATACTTAGAAAGAAGGGGGTTCAGAAGGGGTGGGAGTTTCTTAAAAGCGAAATACTGAAAGCGCAATCACAGACGATTCCTATGAGAAGAAAAAATGGAAGAAGCCTAAAGAAGCCGAGTTGGCTCCATAAACAGAACTTGAGAAATAAAAAAGACTCCTTTAGGAATTGGAAGGAGGGCCTTATAACCAAGGATGAATATAAACAAATCACCAGTACTTGTAGAGAAAAAGTTAGGAAAGCTAAAGCTCAGTATGAGCTTAGGCTGGCCAAAGATGCTAAAAACAACAAAAAAGGGTTCTTTCCTTATGTTCAGAGTAAGAAAAAGAGCAAAGATATTGCAAGGGCAGGAAAGTTCAATGTGAGGTTGATGAGGTTCAATGTGGCCAAGTGTAAAGTAATGCACATTGGGGCCAAAAATCCCAGCTACAAATACAAATTGATGGGGTGTGAACTGGCAGAGACTGACCAAGAGAGAGATCTTGGGGTCGTGGTGGATAACTCACTGAAAATGTCCAGACAGTGTACAATTGAAATAAAAAAGGCCAACGCCATGCTGGGAATTATTAGGAAGGGAACTGAAAACAAATCAGCCAGCATCATAATGCCCCTGTATAAATCAATGGTGCGGTCTCATTTGGAATATTGTGTACAATTCTGGTCACCACACCTCAAAAAGGATATCATAGCACTGGAAAAAGTGAAGAAAAGGGCAACTAGAAAGATTAAAGGGTTGGAACACTTTCCCTATGAAGAAAGGTAAAAATGCTTGGGGCTCTTTAGCTTGGAGAAACGTCGACTGCGGGGTGACATGATAGAGGTTTACAAGATTATGCATGGGATGGAAAAAGTAGAGAAAGAAGTACTTTTCTCCCTTTCTCACAATACAAGACCAATGCGGGACAGGCAGATCCGGCCACAGTGGCTGCAGGGAAAAGTCTGATTTGGGATTGGTGCTGTAGCAGTGTGATTCTTCCTCAATCTCCTTTTGTCCTCAAGACCAGCTATGTGTGCGTTCTCAAAGGAAGAGACAGCCTGGTGGATGCTATGCCTCCATGCTTTGCGATGTGAGGCTAGGTCAGACCACTGGTGATGCTTGATGCGACAGGTGCCAAGGGATTTCTTCAAGGAGTCCTTGTACCTCTTCTTTGGTGCCCCTCTATTTCGATGGCCGGTGGAAAGTTCGCCATACAGAGCAATCTTGGGAAGGCAGTGGTTTTCCATCCTAGAAATATGCCCTGCCCAGCGCAGCTGCATCTTCAACAGCAGTGCCTCGATGCTTGTAACCTCCGCCCTCTTGGGGACTTCAGTGTTGGTCACAAAGTCACTCCAGTGGCTGTTGAGGATGATGCGAAGGCAGCGCTGATGAACGCGCTCAAAAAGTCGCAGGTGATGACGGTATAAAACCCACGATTCGGAACGGTAGATGAGGGTTTTCATCACAACCGCTTTGTAAACATTGATCTTTGTGCCTTTTTTCAGATGCTTGTTGCTCCACACTCTTTTGTGCAGTTGGCCAAATGCACGGTTTGCCTTTGCCAGCCTGTTGTCAATCTCCTGGTCGATCTTGACATCTGAGGAGATGATGCACCCCAGGTAGCTGAACTGCTGGACTGTCTTCAGAACTGATTCACCCACAGTGATGCAGGGAGGGTGATAATCTTCCTGGGGTGCAGGCTGGTGGAGAACTTCTGTCTTCTTCAGACTAACTTCTAGGCCGAATAGCTTGGCAGCCTCTGAAAAGCAGGACGTCATATGCTGCAGAGGTGATACTGAGTGGGAGATGAGTGCAGCATCATCAGCAAACAGTAGCTCTAAGATAACTTTTTCCATTGTCTTGGAGTGAGCCTTTAGTCCCCTCAGGTTGAACAGGCTGCCATTGGTGCGATAGCGGATGTAGACACCATCGTCATCATCTAAATCTACTGCAGCTCTTTGAAGCATCATGCTAAAGAAGATCGTAAAGAGAGTTGGCGCGAGAACGCAGCCTTGCTTTACACCTGTGCCTATTGGGAAGGGCTCCGAGAGGTCGTTGCAGTGTCTGACTTGGCCTTGCTGGTTTTCATGTAGCTGGATGATCATACTGAGGAACCTTGGGGGACATCCTAAATGTTCCAAGAGTTGCCATAGGCCTTTCCTGCTAATGGTATCGAAAGCTTTGGTAAGGTTGACAAAAGTCACATATAGACCCTTGTTCTGTTCCCTGCATTTCTCTTGGAGCTGCCTGAGAACAAATACCATGTCGGTGGTGCTCCTGTTAGCTCTGAAGCCGCACCGGCTCTCTGGGAGGAGTTCTTCTGCAATGGCGGGCACCAGTCTGTTCAGGAGTATTCTGGCAAGGATTTTGCCTGCGATGGAGAGCAGGGTTATCCCCCGGTAGTTGGAGCAGTCTGACTTTTCCCCTTTGTTCTTGTGTAGAGTGATGATGATTGCATCGTGAAAGTCCTGTGGTAGTTTGCCTTGTTCCCAGCAGGTGACAAGTACTTTGTGAATTGTGCTATGTAGTACTGTGCCCCCATGCTTCCAGATCTCTCGTGGGATTCTATCAACTCCCGCTGCCTTGCCACTTTTCAGTTGCTTGATGGCTTTAACAGTCTCTTCTAGGGTGGGGATCTCATCCAACTCTGTTTTCACTGGTTGAAGTGGGGTGAGGTGGATTGCTGAATCTTGAACTACGCGGTTGGCACTGAAGAGAACCTGAAAATACTCTGACCACCGGTTTAGTATGGATGCCTTGTCTGTGAGGAGCACTTGGCCGTCTGCACTACGCAAGGGACTCTGAACCTGATATGATGGGCCATATACTGCCTTCAGGGCTTCATAGAACCCTCTTAAATCACCAGTGTCTGCACACAGCTGGGTTCTCTCTGCAAGCTTGGTCCACCACTCGTTCTGAATGTCTCGAAGCTTATGCTGGAGTTTGCTACATGCAGCGCAAAAGTTTGCTTTTTTCCCGGGACAGGAGGGCTGAGCAAGATGTGCTTGGTAGGCAGATCTCTTTTCCGCTAGGAATTTTTGGATCTCTTGATTGTTCTCGTCAAACCAGTCTTTGTTCTTCCTTGTGGAGAACCTGAGGACTTCTTTAGAGATCAACAGGATGGTAGTTTTTAGGTGTTCCCAGAGTGCTTCTGGAGAAGGGTCTGTGGGGCAACTGGGGTCCTCAATTCTTGTCTGGAGTTTTGCCTGGAAGGCAGCTTTAACTTCGGCTGACTGAAGGCTGCCAACCTGAAGCTTCCTCCGAGGGATACCTCCTCTCCTGGGTGTGGGTTTAAAGTGAAGACGGAGATTGCAGCATACAAGAAGATGATCCGTATGACATTACGCACTGGGCATTACTCGGGTGTGTAAGACATCTCGAAGGTCTCTCTGGCGCACCAGAATGTAGTCGATAAAGTGCCAGTGCTTGGACCGTGGGTGCATCTAGGTTGTCTTCAGACTGTTCTTCTGCTGTAAGATAGTGTTGGTGATGGTGAGCTCGTGCTCCGTGCAGAATTCTAGCAGGAGGCGCCCGTTATCATTGCAGTTGCCAATGCCGTGTTTGCCAAGTACTCCTTTTCAGGCTTCTGAGTCTTTGCCTACTCTGGCATTGAAGTCGCTAAGGATGATCACGTCCTCTGTAGGGGTCTTCCGTACGAGGTTGCGTAGATCAGCATAGAACTTGTTCTTTTCTGCAGGATCTGCTTGAAGGGTTGGGGCATACACACTGAAGAGTGTTGCATGCTGCTTGTTTTGAAGTGGGAGGCGCATGGACATGATGCGATCTGAGTGACCTGTTGGCAGGTTTTCGAGTTTGGAGGCATTGGAGTTCCTGACCATGAATCCAATGCCAGAAAGGCGGCTCTCAGCCTTTGACTTACCCGACCAGTAGAGGGTATAGCCAGCACCATATTCTTGAACACTACCTTCCTCAGGGAAACGGACATCACTGAGAACTGCTATGTCAATATTCAACCTGAGAAGTTCGTGGGCAACTAGAGCAGAGTGTCGTTCAGGGCAACCACTGTCTACTGTGTCAAGCATGGTTCTGATGTTCCAACACACAAGCTTTAGTCTTTGCACACTTTGTGAGGCAGGTGCATGCCTTTTCTTTGTTGTTATTTTTTGACCGCAAGTAAGGATGCCCGTTGACCGCGGCTAGCCATCTGGGGTGGGGGAGGCAAGCTTTGTTTAGGCCACCTTTTCTTGGCCCCTCTCTGTGTGGAGCAAGCAGTGCTGTCCCTAGATAAGGCTGCTTGGGCATTCAGGGTGCTGTGGAAAAATGCTTTCGTCTCCGGGTCAGCATCAGGCGACCCATACCCTGAACTGCCTACATGCAGGATCGGGACTGCAGCTTCCAGTGGCTTCTTCCACCTGCCGATTCGCCCTTTGCCCATCGCTGCAGGACTTGGTGTGTTGTGGGTTGTGGATGTGGATATGCCCTTCAGGCCTGCGCAGAGGAATTTTTAGGTGAAGCACAGTGTGCGCGGTACTGGCTCCACCCTTTCACCTTGGGGTCATCTGCCATGGCCCAGTAAGCCGGGACGCCGGCAGCGAGTCCTCCAGGTGGTAGGTGTTACATTAACGAGCTCTATCTGCCCGGGTTTGATGTTAGAGTTTTCCTTCTCTTGGCTGGCGAGGTTGGTGAGCCCAGCCTGCCCATCCGGTTATACCGCCGGACATTCGGTCGCACCATGACGTGGCAAACTCAGTGAGAAACGGGGGGGGGGGGGACCAGCGGGAAGGTGTTGCCACGGATGCAGTAATGCAGGAGAGGCCATTGCAGTGACCATCTGCCAGGCATAGCCGGACAGTGACCACGCGGCGTTCACTACACCGGGAAAGGAGAGGCTATGTATTGTGCATATACTTTCCCTGGGGGGGGGCAGGATACCCAAGAGGGAGCCCCCCTCCCCTCCCACACACACACACACACACACACACACACACATATATATAATTTTTGCCATGTTGAGCACCGTTTCCCTCAGAAGTGAAGACTAAGGAAAACTGTGTCACACAGTGGCCAAAAAAAAATTATATACACACACACACACACACACATATATATATAATTTTTTTTTTGGCCACTGTGTGACACAGAGTGTTGGACTGGATGGGCCATTGGCCTGATCCAGCATGGCTTCTCTTATGTTCTGAAAGTGAAATTGTAACAGGTAATGAAGAGAGGGCAATTCCTAGTTTTCCTTAGTCTTCACTTCTGAGGGAAACGGTGCTCAACATGGCAAAAACAGAACATATAAGGAGGGGATGAAGTTCCAACCTAGGGGTAATACATAAACACCTAGTTTCTTTAAATAAAATTAAGTCCTCAGGGCCAGATGGAATGCATCCAAGGATTCTAAAAGAGCTTGCGGATATAATTTCTGAGCCTCTGGCTATTATCTTTGAGAATTCTTGGAGAACAGGAGAGGTATTGGAAGATTGGAGGTGGGTGAATGTTGTCCCCATCTTCAAGAAGGGGAAAAAAGGCAATCCGGGAAACTACTGACCCATCAGCTTGACGTCTGTACCTGGAAAAGTTTTAGAACAAATCATCAAACCGTCGGTCCTGGAACATTTAGAAAGAATGGATGTGATTCCTAAGAGCCAGCATGGGTTTCTCAAGAACAAGTCATGTCAAACAAGTCATGATCTCTTTTTTTTGAGAAAGTGACTACCTTGCTGGATCAGGGGAATGCTGTAGACATCGTTTATCTTGATTTCAGTAAGGCTTTTGATAAGGTTCCACATACTATCCTTGTTGACAAGTTGGTAAAATGTGGTTTGGATTCTGTTACCATTCGGTGGATCTGTAACTGGTTGACAGATCACACCCAAAGAGTGCTTGTGAATGGTTCCTCATCCTATTAGAGAGGAGTGACAAGTGGAGTGCCTCAAGGATCTGCCTGAATCCTGTTTTCTTCAACATCTTTATAAACAATTTTGATGAAGGAATAGAGGGAATGCTTATTAAATTAGCTGATGATACTAAATTGGGAGGGGTTGGAAATAGAGTAGAAGACAGAAACAGGATACAGGATGAACTTGACAGGCTGGAAAACTGGGCTAAAACCAATAAAATGAATGTTAACAGGGAAAAATGTAAAGTTATGCATTTTGGTAGAAAAAATCCCATGCATAGTTATAGGATGGGAGAGACTTGTCTTAGCAGTAGTATGTGCAAAAAGGAGCTAGGGGTCTTAGTGAATCATAATAATAATACTTTTTATTTGTATCCCGCCCTCCCCGCAAGGGCAGGCTCAGGGCGGCTCACAACATATGAATATAATACAATAAAATCATACATAGTAATTACACTTATAAATATAAAATCATCATAAATCAGTTTACAAATTGTATTAAAATTAATTTTGGTGCTATAACTTAAATCTGTAATAAATTCAGTGGCTAAAGAAACATATCCAGCGGCAGTTTCTTGGCTCGGTATTAGGTGAAGGCTATTTTGAAGAGGTGGGTCTTACAGGCCCTGCGGAATTGATCTAAGCATCGCAGGGCCCGTACCTCCTCCGGGAGTTGATTCCATAGCAGTGGAGCTGCAACGGAGAAGGCCCGATCCCGGGTAGTCTTCAATCTGGCCTCCCTTGGCCCAGGGATATTCAGCCAGTTCTTCCTGGCTGACCTCAGTGCTCTCTGGGGCTCATATGGGGAGAGACGGTCCCTCAAGTAGGCAGGTCCTCAGCCATATAGGGCTTTAAAGGTGATAACCAGCACCTTGTAACGGATTCGGTACACCACCGGCAGCCAGTGCAGTCCGCGCAGCCCCGGCTGTATGTGCTCCCATCTTGGGAGTCCCAATAACAGCCTAGCCGCCGTGTTCTGCACTAGCTGCAGCCACCGAGTTCGGCACAAGGGCAGCCCCATGTAGAGGGCGTTGCAGTAATCCAATCTCGAGGTGACCGTAGCATGGATCACCGTTATAAGGTCCCGGTGTTCCAGGAAGGGGGCCAACTGCTTCACCCGCCGAGGATGAAAAAATGTGGAATTGGCAGTGGCCGCTATCTGTGCCTCCATTGATAATGAAGGCTCCAGAAGAATCCCCAAGCTCTTGACCCTATGGGCCGCTTTCAGCGGCACACCGTCAAGAACCGGCAAGGGGATTACCCCTCCCCGGGCACTGCGACCCAAGCAAAGGACCTCTGTCTTCGTTGGATTCAACTTCAGCCCACTCAGCCTGAGCCAGCCTGCCACGGCCGGTAGTGCTAGGTCCAGGTTTTCTGGGATGCAGTCAGGCCGGCCATCCATTAGTAGATAGAGCTGGGTGTCATCTGCATATTGGTGACACTCAAGCCCAAACCTCCAAGCAATCTGGGCAAGGGGGCGCATGTAGACGTTAAACAACATCGGAGAAAGGACTGCCCCTTGTGGCACCCTGCACACTAGTGGGTGCCTCCGGGACAGCTCTCCCTCAATTGCCACCCTTTGTCCCCGTTCATCAAGGAAGGAGGAAAGCTACTGTAAGGCTGACCCCCTAATCCCTGCGTTGGCAAGCCGGTGGGCCAGTAGCCGATGGTCGACTGTGTTGAACGTGGCCGACAGATCTAACAGCATCAGCACCTCCACGCCACCTCGATCCAGATGCCGCTGGAGGTCATCCACCAAGGCGACCAGCACTGTCTCCGTCCCATGGCCTGGACGAAAGCTGGACTGGTGGGAGTCTAAGGCGGAAGCGTCATCCAAAAAACTCTGTAACTGTAGCGCCACTGCCCTCTCAATAACTTTACCTAAAAATGGTAAGTTCGAGACCGGTCGGTAATTCGCCAATTCGTCCAGATCTGCTGTACTTTTTTTCAAGAGAGGGCGGACCATAGCCTCTTTCAAGGATGTTGGAAATTGCCCTTCCAAAAGGGATCTATTTATGATATCCCATACAGGATATCTAAGCTCCCTCTGGCAAGATTTAATTAGCCAGGAGGGGCACGGGTCAAGATCACAAGTTGTAGGGCGCACAGTAGAGAGAATTCCGTCGACTTCCCCTAGGCTAAGTGTGTCAAAGTGGTCCAAGATAAAGTCAGAGGACAGGCACGGAGCCTCGGGTTCTTGTACTGCATCCAATGTGGCGGGAAGGTCCTGGCGGAGCGACGAGATTTTATCTGCAAAACATTTCGCAAAAGCCTCGCAGCCTATTTCCAATTCTCTCATGTTTGGTCTGCCTTGAGGCAGAGTAGTCAAATTCTCAATTATCTTAAATAATTGTCCCGGGCACGAATTTGCAGACGCAATCCTAGCCGCAAAGTAATCTTTCTTTGCGGCTTTGACTGCCATCTCATAAGACTTCATAAATGTTCTGTAGGATGTTCTCATCACTTTGTCACGAGTATACCACCACCGCCTCTCTAGTCATCTGAGTCCCTGTTTCAGCTGGTGTAGCTCTGAGGTGTACCATGGAGCCAGCCTATTACGGGGGCGCAGAGGACGCCGGGGTGCAATCTCGTTGATGGCCCTGGATAGCCTGTCATGCCAGGTCTCTACCAGGTCATCAAGGGAATCGCTAGGGGGCCAGGGGTCCCGCAGAGCCATTTGGAACCGTTCAGGGTCCATCAGACTCCGTGGGCGAGCCAATATAGGCTCGCCGCCCATACAGGGTTGGGGTGGCGCACCCACACAAGCCTTGAGGGCTAGGTGATCCAACCATGGTACCGCTTCTACAGCGATATCATCCACCAAAATACCGGACGCAAAGATCAAGTCTAACATGTGCCCAGCTTGATGCGTGGGAGTGGTAACAAATTGGGAGAGTCCCAGTGTCACCATGGAAGACACTATGTCCAGCGCCCGATTGGAGGCCATGTCATCCCCGTGGACATTGAAATCACCCAAGACCATAAGCCTTGGGAACTCCAATGTCCAGCTTGCCACGGCCTCCATCAGGGCTGGTAAGGCGCTGGCTGGTGCGTTAGGCGGATGGTACACCAGCCAAATCGCCAACCCCTTCCCCACATCCCATGCCAGACCGGCACATTCCAGACCATCGATCGTTGGGGCCGGGAGAGCCCTGAAGGAGTAACCCTCCCGTATGAATAGCGCCACCCCTCCCCCCACTCATTTATCCGTGATTGGTGAAAGACCGAGTAACCTGGGGGTGCCATCTGGGAGAGAGCCACCGTCTCTCCATCCTGCACCCAGGTCTTGGTCACGCAAGCCAGGTCCATATCCTGCTTAAGCAGGAATTCCCTAAGGATTGAGGTCTTATTATTTATGGACCTGGCATTACATAACACCAATGACGGGGACGGGCTATCCCTCTTTGCCCTGCTACCTGCCACCGTTGGGATGGGACGCAGACCGGAAGAGGGCCGAGCACTGTTTTGTCTCCGCCTCCTTCCCATATAGCTCCGTCTGCTCCCACCGTCATACCTTCCCCTCCTCGTGAGCACTGGGATCCCCAGGCCAGACATCCACACTTGTACAAGGTCCTTCACCAATAACAAGTTGGCTTCCTCCCCAGTTATATTATCAGAACTTTAATCCCCTCACCCTCTTTTATTTCACAATCCCAAAATTGCCTGGGTGAACATGAGTCAACAGTGTGATGCGGTGGCTAAAAAGGCTAAATGAAATTTTGGGCTGTATCAACAGAAGTATAGTGTCCAGATCACATGATGTGATAGTATCACTTTACTCTGCTCTGGTAAGACCTCACCTGGAGTATTGTGTTCAGTTTTGGGCACCACATTTTAAGAAGGATATAGACAAGCTGGAACAGGTCCAGAGAAGGGCGACCAAGAGGGTGAGGGGTCTGGAGACCAAGTCCTATGAGGAAAGGTTGAAGGAGCTGGAGATGTTGGAGAGAGCTGGAGAGGAGGCGGCTGAGAGGTGCCATGATCACCATCTTCAAGTACTTGAAGGGCTGTCATATAGAGGATGTTGTGGAATTGTTGTCTGTGGCCCCGGAAGGTAGGACCAGAACCAATGGGTTGAAATTAAATCAAAATAGTTTCCATCTCAACATTAGGAAGAACTTCCTGACAGTTAAAGCAATTTCTCAGCGGATCAAGTTTCCTCGGGAGGTGGTAGGCTCTCCTTCCTTAGAGGTTTTTAAACAAAGGCGCTAGATGGCCATCTGACAGCGATTAAGATCCTGTGAATTTGGGGTAGGTATTTGTGGGTTTCCTGCATTGTGCAGGGGGTTGGACTAGATGACCCTGGAGGTCCCTTCCAACTCTATGATTCTATGACTAATCCTCTGACTCTATCCACTTTATATCACTCTCCACCCCTTGTAACCTGGTCCACCCAGGTTTAGGTTTCTTTTCCTGTTGTCCACAGGAAGCCTGCTTTCTGGTAGGCATTCTGGGAAAACCCATGCATCCTGGGAAATCTCCAGCTCATTCCTGGAGATGGTCTCTCGGGCTGCTCTAGCCCAATACCCTCCCCACTCTGCTTCCTGCATGGAGTAGAAGGATACCCATTGTCTCTTCAAGTACCTCTATTAGCATCTCTTACGAGGTAGCCCAGATACTCCTGTAATGCCAGGGACTACCTTCTTCCACCCTTCCTGCTTGTCTCTGCGTTCAGAGACAGCACCTTTTAAAAGCTGGCTGGCCACCTCTCCAGAAGGGAAGGCATTTCTCCACAGATGTATATATTATTAACAACAATTTTAACAATCACAGTACTTTTAACAACCTTGGTTACTTATGAAGTGAGTTCTGAATTAAGAACATAAGAGAAGCCATGTTGGATCAGGCCAATGGCCCATCCAGTCCAACACTCTGTGTCACACAGTGGTCAAATATATATATATATATACACACACACACACACACACTGTGGCTAATAACCACTAATGGACCTCTGCTCCATATTTTTATCTAACCCCCTCTTGAAGCTGGCTATGCTTGTATACATCCTGCGGCAGGGAATTCCTCATGTTAATCACCCTTTGGAAGAAGTACTTCCTTTTATCTGTTTTAACACGACTGCTCAGCAATTTCATTGAATGCCCACGAGTTCTTGTATTGTGAGAAAGGGAGAAAAGTACTTCTTTCTCTACTTTCTCAATTCCATGCATTATCTTGTAAACCTCTATCATGTCACCCCACAGTCGACGTTTCTCCAAGCTAAAGAGCCCCAAGCATTTTAAACTTTCTTCATAGGGAAAGTGTTCCAACCCTTTAATAATTCTAGTTATATTTTTCTGGACCTTTTCCAATGCTATAATATCCTTTTTGAGGTGTGGTGACCAGAATTGTGCACAGTATTCCAAATGAGATCGCACCATCGATTTATACAGGGGCATTATGATACTGGCTGATTTGTTTTCAATTCCTTTCCTAATAATTCCCAACATGGCGTTGGCCTTTTTTTATTGCAATCGCACACTGTCTAGACATTTTCAGTGAGTTATCTACCACGACCCCAAGATCCCTCTCTTGGTCAGTCTCTGCCAGTTCACACCCCATCAACTTGTATTTGTAGCTGGGATTTTTGGCCCCAATGTGCATTACTTTGCACTTGGCCACATTGAACCCCATCTGCCACATTGACACTCACTCACCAAGCCTCAACAGATCCCTTTGGAGTGCCTCACAATCCTCTCTGGTTCTCACCACCCTGAACAATTTAGTGTCATCTGCAAACTTGGCCACTTCACTGCTTGCTCCCAACTCCAAATCATTTATGAACAAGTTAAAGAGCATGGGACCCAGTACTGAGCCCTGCAGCACCCCACTGCTTACTGACCTCCACTGCGAAGGCTGCCCATTTATACTCACTCTCTGCTTCCTATTAATTAGCCAGTTTTTGATCCACAAGAGGACCTGTCCTTTTACTCAATGATTCTTGAGCTTACTAAGGAGCCTTTGATGAGGAATTTTATCAAAAGCTTTCTGGAAGTCAAGGTAAACATCTATTGGGTCCCCTTTGTCCACATGTTTGTTCACCCCCTCAAAGAAACGTAACAGGTTAGACCTTCCCTTACAGAACTCATGCTGAGTCTTCCTCAATAACTTGTGTTCATCAATATGCCTACTAATTCTGTCCTTGACAATGGTTTCTACCAACTTTCCCGGTATTGATGTCAGACTGACTGGCCTGTAATTTCCCGGATCTCCTCTGGAACCCTTTTTAAAGATGTGGATGACATTTACTATTTTCCAGTCCTCAGGAACGGAGGCAGATTTCAATGAAAGATTACATATTTTTGTCAGAAGATCCACAAGTTCAACTTTGAGTTCTTTCAGAACTCTTGGATGTATGCCATCCGGATCTGGTGACGTATTAGTTTTTAAACTATCAGTTGTAGGACCTCCTCTCTTGTCACCTCAATCTGACTCAGGTCTTTCAACACTCCTTCCAAAATTAGTGGTTCTGGAGCAGGCAAACACTTCTCATCTTCCACAGTGAAGATGTAGGCAAAAAATGCATTCAGCTTCTCAGCCATTTCCCTATCCTCCTTCAGTAATCCTTTTACCCCTTGGTCATCCAAGGGCCCCACTGCCTCCCTGGCTGGTTTCCTGCTTCTAATATACTTGAAGAAATTTTTATTGTTGGTCTTTATGTTTTTTGCAACTAGGAGATCTCTACCTATCTTATAAAGAGATTGTTTCCTGAGAAAACTCAAATAAAGCAGGCTGGATTACCAGAAAAGTTTTCTATTAAGAAAAAGTACAAAGAGTAAAAACATACATACATAGCACATGGGGAAAACACACACACTATCTAAGAGGAAAAATAAAAGGAAGGAGTGGGGACGCAATGAAAAATATTTGCTGTCTTTGCAATGTATGCAATAGCTCAATAAATTGACTCTGGCTGCATGTCACAATCCCAGGCCTGGATTCCCAGCTAAGTTTCATTGCACAGATACAGTAGTAAAGATCCAAGCCTATATAACATATGTATGGCCTCATATAACCTGAATCAGAATAATTTTGTCAGAGTTATTTATTATATTCTTAAATATAAAATAGCCACAAAAATGATTTTATTAAACATTTTTTAATTAAAATAGTAATACAATGTAAATTTTAGTTTGTTGTTGTTCAGTCGCATAGTCGAGTCCAACTCTTTGCAACCCCATGGACAAAGTCACGCCAGGCCCTCCTGTCTTCCACCATCCTCCGAAGTCTGCTCAAATTCGTGTTTGTTACATCAGTAACACTGTCCAGCCATCTCATCTTTTGCCGTCCCCTTCTTCTTTTTCCTTCTGTCTTTCCTAGCATCAGGATCTTCTCCAGGGAGTGCTCCCTTCTCATTTGGTGGCCAAAGTATTCGAGCTTCAGCTTCAGCATCTGACCTTCCAGGGAACAGTCTGGGTTGATTTCCTTTAGGACTGACTGATTGGATCTTCTTGCAGTCCAAGGGACTCTCAAGAGTCCTCTCCAGCACCACATCTCAAAAACATCTATTCTTCTGCGCTTGGCCTTCCTTATGGTCCAGCTCTCACAGCCATACATTTCTATGTATGTTTTTATGTAAGTTTTAGGTACATTACAGTAATAAGGTCCGGCCCCTTCCCAGCCGAGCCGGCTTGCCGGCGCTTAGGCTGGGGGCCGTCTTTGCCTCCCTGGAAGGAGGGAGGGGCAACATCACCCGACATACGGGTGTTTGTCTTGGGTGCGGAGCCGGGGCTTTATAAGCCCCGGCCCCCACCTCCTCAGCACGCAGTTCCTTTTGGCTCTCTGGACGAGAGCCGCGTGCTGGTCGGGTCTCTGCGAGGCCTGCTAGCTCCGAGGGACTGCGTGGGCGCGTGCGGCTCCTGGCACGGGCGGCGAGGACGCGAGCAGCTGCTCTTCGCGCCGGCGAGGCTGAGCGGCGTTTCAAAGCGGTTTGAGGCCTGGGACTGTTTGGCGGCCGGGAGGCCGGGGCAGGAGCGCGCGTGCGGCGGCAAAGCATACCTGGGCCCCTGGTCCTAGGGGCTGGCTTTGGGAAGGCTCTTTCCAGTAGCGGGGAGCGGCTATCGTTGTTCCCCTTGAGTAGAGGGAAAAGCGCAGCGGTCCCGCTTGGCAGGCTGATCGCAGGCGGCCGGCTAGTTGAGGCTGTTGCCTCGTTCGTCGCTGGCTAGGGCCCTTAAAGGGGCCTGCAATAATAAAAAAAAACATTTCTGCCTTTGGACATGGGGGTTGCACCCCGGTGTGTGGTTGGCTTTGAGGGACCCTGGTGGGGTCTGATAAGTTTCTTATTCCCCCCCCCCTCTCAGGACAGGCAGCCTGCGCTACCTTAGGACCCTCCCCCCCTTTTGCTTCCAGGTCGCTGGTGGTGGCTTAGTATAGAGGCTGGTGTCTTCAGTCCTCTACCCTCCCCCCCCCTCCCCTGCACCTTTTGGGTGCAGGGAGTTAGTGGTTCATAAGCCCCCCCCCACTTTGGGTGGGGCCAGGCCTTTAGCCTTTGGTAGTGAGGGCTTGGTGGGGACACTGCTCTAGTGCAGCACTTTTGCCTTTCAGTCAGCTGCCCGTTCCTCATGCTCACTACCCCTCTCATCAATATTTTGTGCCTTTAGGCATACAAGTGGCTGTGTGGGGCCTGGCCTTGACTTTCCCTCCCACCCCTCCTTCCTGTTTGTTTTTGCTCCCCAAGCAGCCACAGGGTGCTTTTGGAAAACTGCTCCCAACACCTTTCAAGCTGATGCTTGCAAGTTTTACTAATGGGACGGGCGGCACGTCTCATTGCAGGGGCAGGGACGGTGGCTCAGTGGTGGAGCATCTGCCTGGCGGGCAGGGGGTCCCGGGTTTAATCCCCAGCATCTCCAACTAAAATAAAAAATATGTGTATATATATATGTGTGTGTGTCTGTGTGTGTGTGTGTGTATGTATATATGTGTATGTATCTATAAGGGCCCAGGAAAATGGGCGTTAAAACCTCAGCTGGAGCCGTTGGTGAGCCGCTGCGGGTCTGTGTGTGCAGTGCTGACTTTGATGGACTTGGGTCTGATTCAGTGTAAGGCAGCTCAAACACATTGCCCCCCCCCCCAGTTTTTAGTATTATTATTGGCGGGGGTATTGTTGTGGGGCAGTTCAAGGTAGCTGAAAAGCTTATTAAGGTTACTGTTGTGTGCTCAAAAGCTGAGACCAAGGACATTAGTATGGCGCCTAGGACCCAGGATAAGGGGAGCGGGTCCGGTTGCCATCATGAGACAACTGGAGATTCTTGAGCAACAAGTGGTTGCCATAGGGGCTCCCATATGGGAGGGACGGCGCTGCGCTTCAGGGTGGTTGACGCGGTTAAGCACCCCCCCCCCTATTTACACTGTGCCAGCTGGCGGTTGGAATAGGTTGGAAGAGCCCCTCGATGCAGAGTGTTAACACTGTGGTTCTGCAGTCCCAGGTTCTGCTCATGATCTGAGTTCGATCCCTGGCGGAGGCCGGGTGTTCAGGTGGCCAGCTCGAGGTTGACTCAGCCTTCCATCTCGGTGCTGCTTGGGGTCTTGCTTGATCTTTTTTCCCCTAGTTGGGTCGGGTGGCTACGGGGTTGATTAACTTTGCGGGCACCCATACACTTATTGTGTCATTTAGGCTTGACGGGGGAACTTGGGACCGGCTGGGAGGAGCCGCAAAGTTAATGCTGGGGGCCTGGCTGCGGATTAGAGGTGTCCTGATGGCACCCAGGATAGAGCAGGGCAGGTCTAAGGGCATTCAGCCCGCTCGCCCGGCCCGGGGGCGAGGCCTGCAGCCCGGCCCTGGTGAAGAGCCGGGGCAGGGGAAGTGGGTCAGAAGGGCCATTATAAGCCAGTTAGAGGCTCCCGAGCAGGAAAAAGTTGCCAGGGGTGCTCCCATTTGGGAGGGGCGTCGTCGCGCATCTGGGTGCTCGTGGCCGCTAGCTTTTGAGACGGCAGTGCTTGCCCGCCTGACTGCTTTGCTGGGCGGCGCACCTGGGCTTGAACCTCAATTGGAATCGGATCAGGAGGATGGTCCGGACGAGGGTCCGTCGGGTGAACAGGTGAGCGGCGGCGTGTCTGGAGGCGGAGTGCTGCAGACCCCAGGCAGGGCTGGCACACCCTGGGTATTGGTGGTAAGTTCCTGTTGCATGCCTCGGTAGTGACTCCTGCCGTTCCCACTGTGTCGCCCCTCCCCTGGCATTTCGCACTGTGGTGGAGCAGCAGTATGCACATATACTGGGGGCGTGGCCTGGTGTGCAAGGCGGGGGCACTAGGCAGTGCCTAGTGTGCAGGGCAGAAAACCCTGCAATTTCAAGCACGAGTGGCCACTTTGCAGGGTAGATCACGCCTTCTCCGCCTGTATTAGGTCAAAGCCGCGACCCGGTGGTAGGTGCCCCGGTGGGGGCGATGGTGGCAGTCAGCAGCCCCCTGGAAATGGGGCCTAGCCCCATTCGACTGAGGATACTCAATTGTTCATTGAGTAAGTTCCCACGTGAAGCGATGGGCCTGTATCTGCCTGAGGTGTTTCTCTTTGGGGTTTCGGATCCCTTATCAGGGGCCTAGGTTTGGCTGCTAAGCTTCAGTCAGTGGTGGGTCTTGAGCATGTAGTTAGGGCTAAGATCGCCAAAGAGGGTCAGGACGGCAGGGCTTAGGACCCTTTGATATGCCGCCTGTACCCACATGGTGCGTATCTCCCCCCGGGGTGGTGCCTAATAAAGCGCCAGGGGAATATTGCCTTATTCTTAACCGGTCCTACCCCAGAGGGGCGTCGGTAAATTATGGAATTAAGTTCGGTATGGTACACTTCCTTTGACCAGTCGGTTAAAGTACTGTGGGGTTTGTGGTGTTGGGGCTGCGTTGGCGTTACGCGGCATTAAGGCGGCATTTAGCCCTTGCCAGTTCATCACAAGGATTTTGAGTTCCTGGGGTTTTTGTTTGAGAGCAAATTTGACATGGATTGGGCCCTCCTTATGGGTGCCCGGTCTCCTGCGCTGCATTCAAGCGCTTTGGCTTCTTGGTGGAGTGGTCGTTATGGGACAGGACCGGGCTTAACGACACAGTGCACTATTGGGGCGCCTACCTTTTGTCGGTCCAGCAGGTACAAGGATGTGCCTGGCTCTTACATGCTTTTCAGGAGTTGGCCATCAAGCTGGGGATACCTTTGGCGTATGAGAATACCGAGGGGCCCAGTACGGTGCTTACATTCCTTAGGCGTTGAGCTCGATTCCCACCAGCAGGCGTTTCGGCTGCCAGAGAATAAGGTTGCTGACCTTAGGGGCCGGTTGGCTGCCCTTAGGGGGCAACGCAAGGTGTCGCTGCTTTAATTACTGTAGGTTGTTGGCACCTTAACTTTGCACGCAAAGTGGTGGCACCTGCCGGGGCCTCTTGGAGGCGTATTTGGGACGCTAGGGGCACCTGCGTTGGACAGCGGGTTCAGTAGGGTCCTGCCATTTTTGGAATCTTTTCCCTATTCTAGTGGCCGTTTAGCTTTGGGGTGAGCTACTCGCCGACCGTTTTGGGTTTGTCAGGGGCGACAACATGGCGGTAGTACATGTTGTCAACTCATTGACCTCTAGGCGTGTCGGTGATGAACCGGGTTAGGTTATTTACACTTCATTACCTCCGGTGGAATATTTGGTTCCTGGCAGGGCACGTACCCGGAGGTTGCATGGGGCGGCGGACGCTCTATTTCGCCAATAGATGTAGTGCTTTCGGCAGCTTGCCCCGGAAGTGGACTCGCGGCCAGCGCGATTCCCCCTGGAACTCTGTCAATTTGGGAAGCTGATGCTGGTAGGGACAGTCGGCTGGCTTTGGCACCTAGTACCAGAGGGGATTATGGTAGCGCGGCCTTACTATTCCACTAGTTGCATAAGGCCGCGGTGCTGTAGGATTACTGGTCGATTTCGACGGCTCATATTATGCAATCCTACGTGTTGCAGAGAGATAGTTCTGGAGTTGAGGACTATTGGGGCCAACTGGCGATGTGGTAAAGCCCATGGGTTTATTGGTAAAGCCCATGGGTTTGCTGAAGAAGACTTGCCAATAGAAGGGCAGATGACAGGCGGATTCCCAATTCCGAGCATTTGGGAGCACCACGGGACTGCTGGTTAGTTGGCGGGTCCCGTGGCACGGGTTATGCAGTTCCCCTTTCGGGGCCGCTGTGCTTCATGCGGCCTCGTTGATGGCCTTGTTTGGGGCGCTACGTATTAGCTAGTTAGTTGTGCAGTCTAATGACTGACACTGCGGATTGGGTGCCCCAGGCCGGGATGTCGACATTGGTTGGCCCGTGGAGGGCGGCAACCTTTTGAATCAGGTGCGCCCGTCGGTTGCCGAGGGGTCATTTGTGGAGGGCGATGGTTTTATCGCCTATTGGTTATTACCTGTTCTGACAATTTTTTCTGTTTTTCAGGTGCTGTGGCTCGTAGTGAGAGGTAGCGTGTTCTCATCTGTGTGCACAGCAGGGTGTTCCAGGCAGCCCATCAAGCCAGGCGGTCTCCGGGGGCACTCGGCTGGGCTTCAGCGCCGGGGCAGTCGGGGAATGGCCGGGGTGCCGGGGGGCCAGTGTTGGCCGTAGTGCGGAGAGAGGCAGGGCACCTCCTCCGCCCATCTGGGTCATTCGCTTAGGCAGCTTCAGGGGAGCACCTACGGCCTAGCACCATGGGTGCAGGTGGACGGTACGAACCGCAGATGGGCTACACGGCTCAGTGCGGGGACTACAGTCCACTGAACAGCCTCACCTGAGCGTATCTTTCCACGGGGGATTGACGCTAGTTCAGGTGGTGAATGGCTGGGGGCCTGGCCGCTCAGCTACAACCCGAATACAACGGGCTTGTGCTGGGGGCAGGGTGGCTCGCCCTTTGGACAAGGCGGGGTCCGGTGGCGACCCCAGGGCTTGTCCTTTTAGGCTGGTCCTGGTATGGTCAGCTAGATTGCCACGCAAGAGTTGGAGGTGCCCCTTTCACTTGGTGGGATGGAGTGTGTTAGGTGCAAGGCCAATGGCCCTGTAGAATGCCATGGAGATGGCCTTGGGGTTTTTCTCTCTCATCCGGCCATACGAGTGGAGTAGGCTGACCTGTATCACCCGAATGGTGTTCATCTTTCGGAGTTGGGCAACCGGGCCTTTTTAGGAGATACGGCAGGGTTGCGGTTGGCTCTGGGCCACCCGTTGGGGCGCTAATGCCTAAGCAGAGGCTTGGCATTGGTGGTGGCTGGAGGAGGTTTGGCCACAGGGTTTTCCAGGGGAGCACCTATGGCCTAGCACCGTTGGTGCGGTGGTCTGCAGGAACCGTAGATGGGCTACACGGCTCAGTGCGGGGAATGCAGATCACAGGGAGCCTCACCTGGGTGGATCTTTCCATGGGGATTGATGCCAGCCCAGATGGTGATGGCTGGAGGCCTGGCCGCTCAGCTACAACCCGAATATGGCGGGCTTGTGCTGGGGGCAGGGTGGCTCGCCCTTTGAACAAGGCGGGGTCCGGAGTTGACCCCAGGGCTTGTCTGGTTCAGGTTCTTTCACCCCCTGCCAGTTACAGTTGTTAATTGTTAATAAAGCGGCTCGGTTTAAAACCCAACACTTGTGTCTGCCTCTTCATTCCGACTGGGGGGGCAAGGTCCGGCCCCTTCCCAGCCAAGCCGGCTTGCCGGCGCTTAGGCTGGGGACCGTCTTTGCCTCCCTGGAAGGAGGGAGGGGCAACATCACCCGACATACGGGTGTTTGTCTTGGGTGCGGAGCCGGGGCTTTATAAGCCCCGGCCCCCACCTCCTCAGCACGCAGTTCCTTTTGGCTCTCTGCCCACCCACCCTTCCCTTTTGGCAGTACAGGCGTATGCCGGTCGCCTTATTAGGGGCCAGGTAGGAATTTTTTCACTTCCACACAATTGGCGCATGTGGGGGTGTTTTTTGCCTACCTTGTACTGCCTAGTAGGTTAGGATTTGTTAGGGGTATTTTTTATGGTCGCAGGCTGGAGGAGGTTTGGCCACAGGGTTTTCCAGGGGAGCACCTATGGCCTAGCACCGTTGGTGCGGTGGTCTGCAGGAACTGTAGATGGGCTACACGGCTCAGTGCGGGGAATGCAGATCACAGGGAGCCTCACCTGGGTGGATCTTTCCATGTGGATTGATGCCAGCCCAGATGGTGATGGCTGGAGGCCTGGCCGCTCAGCTACAACCCGAATACGGCGGGCTTGTGCTCGGGGCAGGGTGGCTCGCCCTCTGGACAAGGCGGGGTCCGGGGTTGACCCAGGGCTTGTCTGGTTCAGGTTCTTTCACCCCCTGCCAGTTACAGTTGTTAATTGTTAATAAAGCGGCCCGGTTTAAAACCCAACACTTGTGTCTGCCTCTTCATTCCGACTGGGGGGGCAATATTGGGACTTCTCTTATATTTTCAAGCTACTAAAAGGTCAGCAACATTTTAAACATATTATCTAATGTTTAAGAGGGTCCACTTGCCATTGGGCAAGCTGACACTCTGGCCAGTCCACCACTGATGGTTGCCATTGGCTGGTGCAGCTCTTGTGGAGTGGTGAGATTCAACCTCTCTCCCCGTACCAAAGTCCACAGAACTGCTGCCTGTAACTGAACGTGCTGGGAAGATCCATCCAATCACTGATCTCTGCTGTCAGTTGTTGGAAAGCTATATGAGTTGTATCTATATAATAAAGATATTAAGATGGCTGGAAAAAGAATATGTCCTGGGTACTAAGCAGGCTGGTTTTAGAAGAGAGAGGAGTACAATTGACTATTGTTATATTCTGTTTTATTGCTCTTAAGTATATCAGAGGAGGGGGGGCAGAGGGCGACACGGAAGATGGCGGACGCTTGAAGCGGCAGCTCCCGGCTCACAGTCCCTTCCCGCTTCTCCTGCTCCCGTTCCCAACTATTTCTTTCACCTGGCATGGGCAAACGAACTGCAGGGAACACCAAGGCAGCCAAGAAAACTCTTGTGAAAGCCACACCGACGCAGCAGGTACTAAACTTTCTTCCAACGAGCCCCGGGCCCTTACCTCTCTCTGAAATGGAGTCCAGCCCTTCCCCCGGCCCTGCTCAGGAAGAGGGCTCTTTATTAACAACTCAAACATTTCAAGCGGCGATTTCACGCTTGGAGGACTCAATAGGGGTCACAATGGGGGAGAAGATCAGCAAAGCTATTACCCCCTTACAATTAGAACTAAAAAAAATTAATGAAACGCTTTCAGCAGTCACTCAAACTGCAGACTCAGCGCTGGAAATGGCTACGGTGGCCCACGAGGCTGTACAAGCCCTGCAAAGCTCAGACCTATGGCTCCATGAGAAGGTGCTTTACCTGGATAACAGATTAAGGGCTGCTAACCTGAAATTTAGAGGCCTGCCAGAACAGGCGGAAGAGAACCAGGAGGTAAAAATCTTCATTGCCTCATGGCTTGCTTCAGCCCTCCACCTCCAAGATGGAGTCGCCCCTCTTATTGATTCTGCCTACCGTCTGGGGGCATTACAGCCCAAGTCAAAAGACTTTTCAAGAGACATACTCGCCACAGTTCCAGACTCCAGGACCAGAACCCTGATTTCACAGAGAGCCCGATCTGAAGAGGGTCTACTCTACAAGGGAAAAAAGATCCTGGTTCTAGCTGATCTTTCACCAGAAACCCTGCAGCATAGAAAAGAAATGAAGCCGATTCTAAACTCATTATTTGAACACAAAATACGCTTCCGCTGGGCTTCTCCTATCCAGATACTGGTTGTTCACCAGGGCCTTCGGCTAACAGCTTCTGATTTCACCTCCGGCTGTGATCTTCTTAAACAACTAAACATTGACTCTCCTTCATCTCCTGACTCAAATAGGGCTACTTCATCTCGTTCAACCAACCCACCGTTTTCTTTCAAGCCAAGAAGATGACGCTGACTTCTCCACGGACGTTCAGTTCACCTCCTGCTACTTCCATCTCCTGCTTCTGAACAGTTGTATTTGCACTACCCATGCCATCTTGTTCTGGTTTAAGGAGAGGGGTCTTTCTTTCCTCTTATTATGTCACATTGTTAAGGGAACAGCCGGGATGTTCCTTCTTTTTGCTCCCTCCATATTAGATTGTATATTTCTTATATACTGAGTAAAGTTGCATTGTTTCCTGGTTGGAAACAATGAACAGTTTAGTAAGATTTATGTTGTTAATATTGTTGATTTGTTTTTTTAAGGGGAAAAGGTACCTTTTACTGGTGTTTATTTATGGCCCTTTTCAGACGGTGCTTTTTGACCAGCACTGGTATGTTCTGGTATACTCTGGCCATGACCCACGAACTCAGTGGATCCCTTTAGCGGTGTTTGGGTTTTTGGAAATTTTTACATTTATACTGAAAAGTGGTTTGTGTTTGTTCAATTTGGTTCGGACAAATATGGTTGTCGTTGGGAACCTAGATTTTTGCAGTCAGGTCACCAATCCTGGTACTCCCACCCCAATGTTCTCTCTTTGTTTATTCTGTGTTGTGAGAACAAGGGAAATCTGGTCATTGCTACTTGTTTTTTCTACTTCTTCTCATCATTGTTATACAGAGCCCCAGTCCGGGTTCTACAGGCGTTATATGGATCTTAACAATGTTTTTTTTTACTTTAATGTATCTAAATTATGTCTGACTTAAAGTTAATTTCTCTCAACTGCAGAGGCCTTAACAACATTATTAAAGCCAAGCGGCTTTCTTCCGCTTTGACCAAATTACAACCTGATCTTCTTTTCCTACAAGAAACCCACATTAAGTCGGCAAGCTCCACCATACTTCGATCTAAGTGGTTCCATACACAGTACGTAGCTCCTGGTTCTTCTAAATCACGCGGAGTCGCCATTCTACTTTCAAAAAATACCCGGTTTGTTTTGTCGGCTCAAGAAGTCGATCCCCAAGGACGTTATATCTTTATAAAAGGTACACTTAATGACTCTCCTTTCACTCTGGTTTCTCTATATGCTCCCAACTCCTCACAAATTACCTTTATAAAAGACACGCTTTCTAAACTTGCCCTTTTCCAAGAAGGGGCAGTCATTATAGGGGGGGACTTTAACCAAATCATAGATCCCAGGTGGGACAGATCCTTTAAGCCACACTCTCCCCCGACTTCTTCCCCAGCACCTATGCAATCTGTCCTTCATAATTTTAACCTATGTGACGTTTGGAGACTGCATAACCCGGGGGTTAAGGACTACACCTACTTCTCGGCATTACACAATACCTTTACAAGGATTGATTATTTTCTTATTTCTCCCTCCTTATTGAACCAGGTTTCTTACACCAATATTGGCCTCAGGACACTTTCCGACCACGCCTGGTTGGAGTGCACACTGCATGTTGGTTCTCAGGACAGGCCTTCATTTAATTGGACATTAAATAAATCACTCCTTCTGAACCAAGAATTTTGTACACAATTAGAGCAAGAGATTAATCTTTATTTCAAAAACAATTTGGATTGTGGGGTTTCCAAAGAAATTGTGTGGGACGCAATGAAAGCTGTTCTGCGAGGCAAGTGTATCTCCCTGCATTCAGCCTACAAAAAAAGAAAATTAGAACTGAAACAGCTTATTTTAGACAATATTAAACACTTGGAACAAAAACACAAGCAAACCTGCTCTAATAAAATTTACCAAAAACTTGTTCTCGAAAGACAGAAACTAGACTTATTGGAAACATCTAATATTCGAAAAAATCTACTATTCGTGAAACAAAAATACTGGTAACCACCCCCGTTCGTTGAAGCTACTCTTGTGGAAACTCAGGAAAGAGCTAGGTGAGAGACAGATTAAATGTCTTAGAGGCAACTCTGGCAAAATACACTCATCAAATAAAAAAATCTTGGACACCTTCCATCAGTTTTTCCAACAGCTATATACCTCGTCCAATCCTCCTTCTCACCTAATAGACCACTTTTTTCAAAACCAGAAGATCCTTACCCAACTCTCCCATGAACACCAAGCCTTTTTAGATTCTCCGATTTCTTCCCTTGAAGTCGTTGACGCCATTAAGGCCTCCAAAATCAATAAAACCCCAGGTAGAGATGGACTACCTTCAGAATTTTATAAAAAATTCAATCTTTCCCTGGTACTTCACCTTACCACTGTTTGAAATCTTGTTCTGGACTCCGGCTGTATGCCTCCCTCCTGGTCCCAGGCGAAAATAGTTATGATTCCCAATAAAGACAAAGACCCATTAAATGTTAAATCTTACCGCCCCATTTCTTTACTAAATAACGATTATAAAATATTTACTTCCACTTTGACTGCTAGATTGAACACAATCATAGGGCTCTATATTCACACCAACCAATCAGGATTTATTCCGAATCGCGATATCACGGACAATACAAGACAAACAATTAACTTAATTCAATATTGCACTTTTCAGCCATACGACTCCTGCATTCTTGCCTTAGATATAGAGAAGGCCTTCGATAGTGTAGAACCTCTCTTCCTTAAAAAAGTCTTACATCACATGGGTTTCGGACCTAGGTTCAGAACGGTTATAGATTCTTTGTATTCCTGTCCATCCGCGTTTATACAAATCAATGGTCAACAGTCCCCTTCACTTATCCTAGAAAGAGGGACTCGTCAAGGGTGCCCCCTATCACCACTACTATTCGCCATTGTCATAGAGCCCTTTGCAAATTTGATACGGCTTTCTTCAGAGATCTCTGGTACCTCTGTCCAAAATTCTACTTTTAAAATAAGTTTATTTGCCGACGATATAGTCTTATATATTACAAATCCACTACAGTCTATTAAAGCCGTTTCCTCTCTCCTGTCTGATTATAGTAAACTTTCAGGTCTTTCAGTTAACCACTCGAAATCAATTCTCTACCCGATTAAAATTTCCGATACTTCTAAAAAAGACATAGTTGCAAACTACCCCTTTCATTGGGCCTCTGATTCCTGGTCCTATTTGGGGCTGAAAATCCCTTTAAATATAGCTGGCCTATTAAAAACTAACTACACGGCCACGGCTTCTGAGATTACTACCACGCTCAAGCAATGGGATAAGTTGCAACTATCCTGGATGGAAAGAATCCATGTAATTAAATCCTTTATTTTCCCCAAGTTTTTATCTTTTTCGGGCTCTTCCTATTGAGTATCTCTCAGCCTACTTTAAAATCCTGGCAACAAATACTGACCTCCTTTATCTGGAAATATAAAAAGCCTAGAATCAAAGTTTCAACTTTATGTCGATCAAGACAAAAAGGTGGCCTAGCAGTTCCCGACATTGCAAAGTATTATAAAGCTACTATTTTATCCCAGATGACCAAAATATTGTACCAACATCCCCCGCCGCCGTGGACGCCCATAGAGGAAGCTCACTTTACCCCACTGAAATACTACGAACTATTATGGCTCAAGAAAAATGAACGCCCACCGTGGCAATTCATGAACCCATTCCTCAGGGCGCTCTTGTCAGTATGGGATTCGGAGCGTCATTTTCTGGCTCCAGGACTCTCTACTATCTCATCTTTTATAGGACAAAAATATTTCCTTCCTGCCCAACTACCCTTTTCTTTCAAGGTCTGGAGAGACTCCTCAAAAGTTTTTTTCTTTAATCTTCTTTCATCTTCTAAACAACTTCTACC
Source organism: Heteronotia binoei (assembly GCF_032191835.1). NCBI lineage: Eukaryota > Metazoa > Chordata > Lepidosauria > Squamata > Gekkonidae > Heteronotia > Heteronotia binoei. The sequence goes on along the minus strand of NC_083226.1, from coordinate 112,000,135 downwards.
TAAAAATGATCTAGACCAAGTTTTGACTAAGCCAGCACCTTGGTTTGAATACTTTCAAATCAGGCACTTTCTTCAGGACCCTAAAGTGATCTCTTCATTTTCTCGCCCTTCATCTGACTACGAACATCTGGTTCTTCATTTTCACGAAGAGAGAATGCCTAAAAGTCTCATTTCACGGCTGTATCGAATCTTGTTGTCTAAACTCGAAGCAACCTTACCCTCTTACACCACCCAATGGCATAAAGACTGTGGCATCATCCTTTCTCCCGACCAATGGGACTCTATATGGGCTAGTGATGCCCTACAATCTACCATTATAAATATATCTCAACAAAACTTTAAATTGATAGCACGTTGGTACCTTACTCCTAACCAGTTCTCCCATATGACCCAGTTAGGCTCTTCAGACTGCTGGAGAAACTGTGAGCTCAAAGCCTCTTATTTTCACTGCTGGTGGGACTGCCCCAAAATCAGACCATTCTGGACCTCAATTTGTGCCCATCTCTCCTCCCTAACTGGGGTCTTGATCCCAGATGAACCAACAAGGATACTTCTCAATCATTGGTCTGATACCCGTCTTTCATCTTCTAAAAAATCCTTGATAGTTAAACTCCTGACAGCTGCTAAAACCACGATTGCGCAGTCCTGGAAAAACTCATTGAATTTGACACTTGACAACTGGCTACTTAAAGTCTGGGAACACATTGTAATGGATAAAATTCAGGCAGCCATAGACCACAAAGACCCATACCAAGCCTACGCTAAATATCTGGCAACTTGGCTTCCCATTCTAGAAAAGCTTGACACCGATCCATTTTATGCTAACTCTTATTCTAAAAATAAAATGTATAAGGATTTCCTTTTGCTATAAAATTCTCTTAACAAGTTAATTTCAAGTTATTTAAAGTGTATTATATCTTCCTTTTTCCTTTCCCTGATCTTATTTTATTTTCAAATACTGTGTTATTATAATTATAATTACTATTACCTTCAGTTTGTATTTTGTTTTTAAAGGTTATTTTTGCTCTGTATTCTGTCTATTAAGCTTACGATGTTATTTCTGTTAATCTTGACGGTAAACTTCTTGCGCTATGGATTGTAAGCTACTTTTATGCCTTAATAAAATGTTTAAAGTTTTTTTTAAAAAAAAGTATATCAGAGGAAGTGAGGGTACATTGGCATGCATTTGAAGGCTGCGTTTTACATTATCCCAAGGCCATGTTTGCGGGAAACTTTAAACAACATCGGTGGATTTATGTCACATCTAACTAGAACAAAGTTTGTGTCCAGTGGCACCTTTATGACCAACAAAGTTTAATTCTGAGTATATACTTGTGGGTGCAAGCACACTTCATCAGATACTACATCTAATTAGGTCAGCCATTTTCTCTGGAATGAAGTTTGACTCCAGTGACACCTTTAAGACCAACAAAGTTTTATTCAAGGTATAAGCTTGAATAAGCTTATATTCAAGGTGTAAGTGTGCAAGCACACTTCTTTAGATAGCCACTGGACTCAAACTTTGTTCTGCTGCTTCAGAGCAACATACAAAAATATCAAAAATATTGAGCAAAACACACTCTTGAATAGTTTGTACAAAATTAAGTATATTATATTATGTCATATAATGAACAGCATACAAAAGTAAGCATACATTCAGAATGTAAAGCAGAAATATATTTCCTACCCTACTTTTATCAGAGAAGATGAGAAATTTATGAAAATATAATTAGCATTCAGACATATCTAGTTTGCAATTATCATTTTTTTCAAGGATAAAATTTCTTTTGATAGCTATGGAAGATGTGAATGAGAATCATGCTATGAACTGTTTTACTCTTGTGCAGTGGCAGCATTTCATGTGCTGGATGGGTACTTGCTGAATGATGGTTACATCCTGGATCCAGGGCCAGCTAGCCCACTAGGCAAACTAGGCAGTTGTCTAGGGTGCCAGGAAGGGGGGGTTGCCGAATTGGGCTCCCCCCTCCCGGTGCCCAAGACAACCACCTAGTTTGCCTCTCTTTCTCCCTGCTGCTGCCTCCAGCCCCCTTCCTTCCCATGTGCCACATCCTCTGTGCTTTCCTTCCAGTCTGCTGTGTGCCACTCGCTGCCCCCTCCCGCCGTGACGAGGCTGGCCCTACTGGCTTCAAGGCACCTGGCAGGGCCACATTTTGAGAAGAAAAAGCTGGAGAAGGCTTCGCTCCCCCTCACTTCTGGTTTCGGAAAGGAGGGGGGAGAAGTCTTCTCCAGCTTTCTCTTCTCAAAATGCGCCCCTGCCGGCTGCTTTGAAGCCGGTAGGGCCAGTCTCATCGCAGTGAGTGGGGGGGGGGGCTGATGGAGCGTGGTGGAAGGGAGGGGACTGGCAGTGGTGGGTGGTGGCAGTGGGGGGGGTGCTGCAGTGGAGAGCCTGCCTGGGGTGCCAGGCACCCTAGTGCCGGAGTTGCCTGGATCATCATGGAGCCCTTTGCATTAATGGTCCACCTTGCTGAAACTGTTCTTTACGCTTCAGAAGTTGCTCATTGTTGTCACATTTGAAGGTCAAGCATGTGGGTTCTCTTAGCACATTGTCATGTGTGGTCTTGTATTGTCCTGGAACCCAATTAGCAATAGTTTGAAATTCAAATGCTGGTGACAGCATTGGCTGTAAGAATGCTTTGAAGCCAGTAGGGCCAGTCTCATCGCAGTGAGCGGGAGGGGGGGGGCTGATGGAGCGTGGTGGAAGGGAGGGAGGAGGCTGGCAGTGGTGGGTGGTGGCAGTGGGAGGGGGCGCCGCAGTGGAGAGCCTGCCTGGGGTGCCATGCACCCTAGTGCCGGAGTTGCCTGGATCATCATGGAGCCCTTTGCATTAATGGTCCACCTTGCTGAAACTGTTCTTTATTCTTCAGAAGTTGCTAATTGTTGTCACTTGAAGGTCAGGCATGTGGGTTCTCTTAGCACATTGTCATGTGTGGTACCTTGTATTGTCCTGGGACCCAATTAGTAATAGTTTGAAATTCAAATGCTGGTGACAGCACTCGCTGTAAGAATGCTGGAGTTAGCTGTGTAGCTTGGTGGGAATCAGTTGTTTCATAAAAGATAGCAAAAGTAAACCTCCATGGCCGCCACTATAGCTTAGGGGCATCATGTAGTCTAGATGTGCACCAGCAAGGCCAAATAATAGAAGTCATTCAGTGATCCACAACACAATATGACAGATAGGTCAAAAATGAGTTGACTGCATACATTCTGTCACTAATATAAGCACATCATGTTCTGTTTTCTTTTTTTTGTATTCTTAAAGAAAAAATGTTACTGTTTTTTGTTTCTTTGGCTTAATACCTAGAAGACTGAATAATTATGCAGATTTCTAAGGGGGGGGGGATAAAACCCATGTTTCCTGCTTTGTGTGTATGGATTTTGAAAATATAAGTGCCTCAATTGCAGCAATTAATATACACACACCACACTATGTAGCTAGCAACTCTCTGAAAATATAGCTCAATAAATAAATTGATGCTTTTACAAAGTTTCTATCTCTGATGTTAGTAAGTAAAATCTAAAATTAAGTAACTAAAATTGTTTCTGTCAGGTTTGCCACCTTAATTTCTTTTATAGTAACAAGAGAATGCTACACAGTCAATTTACATGATCACAGTAAGCTGCCTTATACTAAAAAGGTAAAGGTAGTTCCCTGTGCAAGCACCAGTCATTTCCAACTCTGGGGTGACGTTGCATCACAATGTTCTCACAGCAGACTTTTTACTAGGTGGTTTGCTATTGCCTTCCCCAGTCATCTACACTCCCCCCCCCCCAACAAGCTGGATACTCATTTTACTTACTTCGGAAGGATGGAAAGCTGAGTCGACCTTGAGCCGGCTACTTGAACCCAGCTTCTGGTGGGATCGAAATCAGGTAGTCAGCAGAGAGCTCAGACAACAGTACTACAGCTTTACTACTCTGCGCCAAGGGGCTCCCTTGCCTTATACAACCTTGTACAGATTACCCGTACACATGCTGACTATACAAGGGGGGAGAGTAGGCATAAATACATTGTTCTCACACCTTGTCTCTGGATGTCACCACTGTGTACACTACAGTGGCCTGATCTTTTCTGCCAAGAAAGCTCCCAGTTGACTAACCAGTTGAACCAGATAAAAAGCACTCCTGGCCACAGCTGCTAAGTGTTTAGAAGAAGAGTCTTTACTAAGAAGAGAAGAAGAGTCTTTATCAAAACCAGATTGGAATGGATCCACACAATCCAAGGGTAGACGATACTAACCTGAAGGGGAAACACAAGAGAGTTAACTCCCTAGAGGATGCTTGGAAGCTATATAAAACCACACTTATTGAAACCCAAATAGAATGCATTGCACATGTTAGGAAATTGAAGCCCAAGTAGAATACATTGCACATGTCAAGTCAATATTTATTTATTTAATTCAATTTATAGTCTGCTGTCTCTGAAACTGGCTCAGGCATGCAAAAAGAGATTTTGAGGAGTAGGTTGCTAAAAGCATCAAGACAAACAATAAACATTTTTAAAATAAATAAATAAATAAATATATATATATATATATATCCAGAGCAGGAGACCAGCCAGAGAAGCAGTAGGGCATTTGGATGACAGAATAAAGGGATTGCTAAAGGAAGACAAAAGATGAAAAGAAGCTTGATGACATTGCAGAAAGTGTGAGGCATGTACCCATGCTATAGCCCCTATTTTTGGGAAGGGAGTCTGAAGAACTGAGCTAAATTGAGTTGACCAGAGATGATGTTCTAGTCCTATTAGGAAAATTCAAAACCAATAAGTCTCCAGGTCCTGATGGCATATAACCAAGAGTTCTTAAGGAACTCAAATGTGAGATCATTGATCTACTAATCCATATATGTAACCTATCACTAAATTCAGCATACCAGAAGACTGGAGAGTAGCAAATGTCAAACCAATTTAAAAAAAAAAAAAGATCCAGAGGAGAACAAGAACTTACAGGCCAGTCGGCCTAATGTCTTTTCCTACATAATATATAAAATAGTCAGTTCAGGAAACACCTTCAAAAATGTTTATGTATATTCCCAAAAAGTTTTAATCAGAAGAGTTTCAAAGAAGAAATAAGGTACTTTCACAAAACTTCTAAACTGAGCTGAGGTTACAGCTCTGGCAACACGATCAGGCATCTGACACATTCACAGGCATCTAATAACATGTAAAGGTAGAGATACTGAAACAATATACATGAAACATTCCAAACAATGCCAATACTCATGAAGGCAAGGTTTTCAAAGGAACCATAAATCATCCCACAGTCCAAACAATGTAATAATTTCATTAGTTGTGGTAGAAAGCCATCCAGACTGTAGATTTCTAACAGTACAATCCTAAAGAGACTTACTCCAGTCTAAGCCCATCCAAATGAATAGGCTTAGACTGGTGTAACTCTCTTTAGGATTGCACTATAAGTTGTGGAACAGGATGTCAATACGCCCAAAAGTCATGATGTGTGTACAGATATCTGCACATTTCAAAAAATTTGGCAATTTGGTTGGTGTTCACTGCGGGAACACAGTTTTCCTGTCAATTTCATGGAGTACAAATTGCTATCTTTCTGCTTGGGTGTATTTCCTGGTTGTCAGAGCTGTTGCTGCCAGCTCGATTTAGAAGTTTTGTGACTGTACCATAGATCTTTTTTGAAAATCTTTTGATTAAAACTTTTTAGGAATATACATAAAAGATCTTGAAGGTGTTTCCTCAGTGAACTATTTTTTATAGTGAGCATATTCTTATGCTGAGAGTTCCTATTTAACTTGCATTAATGTCTGTTCCTGACAAATTAGTAGAAACTGTAATCGAAGATTGAATTGTTAGGCACATAAAGTGACAAAGCCTGCTCAGGGAAAATCAGCCTGGCTTCTGCAAAGGGAAGTCCTGCCTCACCAATCTTTTGGAGTTCTTTGAGAAAGTGAACAAGCATGTAGAAAATGGTGACCCAGTAGACATTATATCCCTGGATCTTCAAAAGGCTTTTGACAAGGTACCTCACCAAGGACTCCTGAGCAGTCATGGGATAAGCGGATGGGTTCTTTTATGGATTAAAATAGGTTAAACGACAGAAAGCAAAGAGTAAAAATCAATGGGCAATTTTATTTTATTTAAAAAAACCCAAAACTTTTTACTAAACTTTTCATATATGAGAATAAAACTGATGAAACAAAAAATACAGAAAAAAGTAAAAGAGAAAGAGAAAAAAGAAAACAGATTTGAAGAACATATCCTTAAAGAACTTACAAAATGTTACCCAAAACCAAGCCAAATAAAATCAATACTAAGTCTAAAATTTAAACATTTAAACATAACCATATACTCTAATATCATAAGCTATACATCAGATCTTCCTCCAGGGACGGGAACAGAGGGTGATGTTGGGCGAGCAGACCTCCCTGCGACACCCACTTACAAGTAGAGTGCCCAGGGAGCTATTCTCTCGCCCATATTATTCAAAATCTATATGCACCCCCTTGCCCAGATTGCCCGAGGTTTTGGACTGGGTTGTCACCAGTATGCTGATGACACCCAGCTCTATCTGTTGATGGACGGCAGTCTGTCTTCTGCCCTGAACATCTGTCTGAGGCATTAGAGGCTGTAGCGCGATGGTTGCAGCAGAGCCGATAAGTCAAATTCAATTAAGACAGAGGTCCTGTGCCTGAATCGAGGGGGGGGGGTGGATTTGTGCACCCAGCTCCCAATCTTGGACAGCACTGTGTTAGTGCTGATGCAACAGGTGAAGAGTCTGGGAGTGATCCTGAATGCCTCACTTTCTATGGAGGCCCAGGTCACGGCGGCTGCCGGGTCTGCCTTTTTCCATCTACGACAGATCAGGCAGCTAGCACCATATCGTTTTCCCCAAGACCTGGCTACAGTGAACCATGTAATGGTCACTTCCAGACTAGATTACTGTAACTTGCTCTATGTTGGCTTGCCCTTGAAGCTGATCCGGAAACTACAGAGAGTGCAGAATGTTGCTGCTCGCATGCTGACTGCATCACCTGTATGGGTGAGCATGCGGCCAGTGCTCCGCGGCCTGCACTGGCTGCCTATAGAGTGCCGGATTTGCTTCAAGGTGTTAGTCCTGACTTTTAAAGCCTTACGTGGCCTGGGACCAACATACCTGTCTCTTCCCGTATATGCCCCGGAGGTCGCTTCGTTCAGCCTCCCAAGATCTTCTGACTGTCCCCAGCCCCAAAGATGCCCGCCTTGCCTCTACCAGGGCCAGGTCTTTCTAAGTCCTGGCCCCAACCTGATGGAATCAGCTTCCTAGGAGATCCAGGGCCTACCTGGCTTGCTAGCCTTTCATAGGGCCTGTAAAATGGAGTTGTTCTGCCAGGTTTTTGGGTGAGGTGGTGGACATCTATTCATCAGATTGATTGGCCTCCCCTGCTGTACTATCTTACTGCGCTGTTTTGCTGCATCGTATTGTTATACCATCTGGTCCTGCTGAACTATTCTGTTGGACGGTATATTGAAATTGGTTTTACTGTAATGCTGTTTTATTGTTATATTGATTTTATTGTGATTTTACTATTCATGTTGTACTCCACCCTGAATTCCTATGTGGAACGGGTGGAATATAAATAAACAGATAATAATAATAATAATAATAATAATAATAATAATAATAATAATAATAATAATAATAATAATAATAATAATTTCTTTATCATATAAAATTTTCCTTTCTTGTCAAAACCACAGTTCATCAAATCACTTTCCCCTCTATTTCCATGCAGAAAGTCAGTAAGGGGCTTCCAACTAACAATAAAAGTAGATAATACTTTTAATCAAAGAAGTAAGCCTGGACATTTCTGCAAGTTCCAACATCTTTAACCACCATTCTTCTACTGTAGGTATTTTTGTAGATTTTCAGTTTTGTGCATAAAATAACCTGCTGCTGTAATCAGGGCTTTTTTTAGCAGGAACTCCTTTGCATATTAGGCCACACCCCCATGATTCACCCCCCTGTGAATCCTCCAAGAGCTTACAGTAGGCCCTGTAAGAAGCACTCTGTGAGCTCTTGGAGTATTAGCTACATCATAGAGATGTGGCCTAATATGCAAAGGAGTTCCTGTTACAAAAAAGCCCTATAAAAAACCCTCTCTGTGCTACAAAAGATTTTACATATCAAACTTATCAATAGTCATATGTAATACAGAACTCAAAATCCTTCTGGAATACAAAGCACATGCCATTCCACCACTTACCTACTGAATTAACCAACTGAGAAGACGGACCCAGGAGGAAGAGTCTTCGGACTCAAAATGATATTGGACCAGTTTTTTTAATGTCATTGGACTCTCATCACAGCCAATATTTATTTGGACATTGTTCCACAGTACAGTAGGAACGGCATGTGCTTTGTATTCCGGAGGGATTTTGTGTTCTGTATTACATATGACTATTGTCGTTTACCACTGTGAGGAGCTATTACTAATAAATATCTGATAAGTTTGATATGTAAAATCTTTTGTAGCACAGAGAGGTTTTTTATGGTGGTTTATTTTGCATCTGCACCTCGGTGGTCCCGGCTGGTTTGCCACAAAAAAAGCCCTGGCTGTAATCGCATTCAAAAACAAATTTCTATGCCTATTTTCAAGCTGACTGTCCATCAGTCCTAAAAGAAAACTTCTGGCTTCATTTGTATGTTAATATTCATTACTGATAACTCAGCGTCCTGCAGTGGTGAAAAAGACAAATTGCCCCGCCAGTCAGAATGAAGTCCAATATCATCTGTCTGGTGCTGAGCAGCCAGGCTCAAACTCCAACTCCACCTAGGCCGGCATCCAACCCTCTGAAAGGATCCGCCCCGGTGAGGCTTTGTCATGATCTGCACTCCCAGCATTGAGCTGTAAAGCCCATCTGCAGTTCATACAGACCACCAGCACCAACTGGTGCAGCGCCATAGGTGCTCCCCTAAAATACTGTAGCCAATACCTCATCCTGCCAAGTGACCAAACTAACAACTCCTCCCCCAACATCCTACACTACTGAGCAGTACAAAGTAGGCAAAAAACAAGTTCACAAAGGCCAATTCAGTGAAAATGAAAAAAAAATCCTACCTGGCCCTTAATAAGGCGACCAGTAAAAACCTGTACTGCATAGGGCGGGCGGGCCGAGAGCCGCAAATGAACTGCGTGCTTCAGGGTGGGGCGGGGCTTTATAGCCCCAACGCCACACCCCCTTTCAGTCCCCGGTTGGCTGGGAGCTGATGCCAGCCTCCCCTCCTTCTGGGTAGGCAAACACGGCCCCCAGTCTGTAACTGGCATTGCCAGTCCGGCTGGGAGGGGGCCGACTTGCCCCCCCAGTCGGAATGAAGAGGCTGACACAGTTTTGGATAAAAACCGGGCCGCTTTATTAAACATAACTTGAACGAACTAGAATGGCAAGAGGTCTAGGCCTAACAGGACAAGCCTTGATGTCAAACCCAGGACCTCGCCTTGTCCTGGGAGGGCGAGCCACCCTGACCCCAGCACAAGTCCAATATCGTCTGGCTGGTGCTGAGCAGCCAGGCCCAAACTCCACCTCCACGTAGGCTGGCATCCAACCCTCTGGAAGGATTCACCCCGGTGAGACTTTGTCGTGATCTGCACTCCCAGCATTGAGTCGTAAAGCCCATCTGCAGTTTGTACAGACCACCAGCACCAACTAGTGCAGAGCCATAGGTGCTCCCCTAAAAGACTTTAGCCAATACCTTATCCTGCCACCGCCACCGCCAATGCCAAGCCTCTGCTTAGGCATTCGCACCCACCGGGCAGCCCAGAGCCGACTGCAACCCCCTCCTTAGTTCGTCAAAAATGGCCCGGTTTCCCAGTTCAGATAAATGAACCCCAGGTCGGCATTCTCGACCAGTATGGCCGGATGGGGAAGGAATATGCCCAATCCCCCTTCCATGGCCTTTTGCAAGACCCGGTTGGCCTTGCGTCTGGTGCGTTCAATTCCTCCAGGATACAGGGCAGACTGCCAGACCCTATGTGGCAGAATTGCTGACCAGACCAAAAGGACCCCCGGCCATCTTTGCTTAATGGCTTGCAGATCCTCCTGTGCCTGCAAGGAAAGGGCCTTCCCCTTCATAAAACCAAGGTCATTACCACCCAGATGGATGACTAGGATGTCCAGAGGAGGCGCCCTCCTCCCACAGAACAACAGCAACATGATACCTTGTCAAAGCAGGCCATGGCTACCAAGCCACTCCACTGTCGCCCACTCGCTGAGACCCAGCTGTGTGCCAATTGGCAATCTCCTAGCTTGGTGGGCTGCCCAGAACACCATACTGTGCTTGCAGATGAGGATTTGATGCCTCTCACTACGAGCCACAGCACCTGAAAAGCAGAAAAAAGGCCACATCCCGGAAAAAAACATGCCAACAGGAAAAAAACCCTGCTAATATACCCCCCGAAACCTCATTTAAAAACCAATGGGCGCTCGTATGACCTATAAGCTGATGACCGCCACCGGCCCATCTGCTGTATAGCGGGGGGGGGGGTGTAACCCATTGCTGCCGCCGTGGACGCGGCTCTAATTTGGAACGAATGGGTTCCAAATTTGACGCCCCCTAAACCCAGCTCTGCCAGCGCCTTACCTGTCACTGCCCAAAATTGAAACTTTGTAAGGGGGGGGCCCTCCCTCCCTATGATGAAACAAAGGGCCATCACCCTCACCCCTGAGCAATATATACTGCTCCAGGGCCTTGACTGGGCACAGCTCAGCTGATGCACATTGGCCAATCACAATGACTGAGCCTTTCTGATGCTGGTCAGTTTTTGACCACCTGAGTGTCAGCCTAACCTGCCCACCAACAAATTTAACATCACCAGCATGCATCGACCAGTCAGAATTATCTGTCTTCGACTGCATCACCAACTCACTGATCCGCAGTGTGCCAAAAAAGGCGACCAAAGAGGCTGCGTGAAAAAGAGAGGCCTCAAAAGAAGAGGAACATACCTCAGGCCAGACCCTATAAAGCCCCTGCAGCACGGAAGGGGATATTGGTTGCCGGGTGTCAGCCCTCGGCCCCCGTTCTCTTGCCCAGCTTTCCAGCATCTTCCTAACCCTGAAATCGCCAGTGCCCTCAGAAAAGCCCTGTGCTTTACTAACAAAGGCCAGTACAGCCAATTGACCCCTGATAGACTTAAGCCCTAGCCCGCTATCCTGCTGATAAATGCAAAATTGAATAATGTGTGCCACCGGGGCCGGCCAGCTGTCCAGAAGGCCAGCCACCTTCCTAAAAACCCGAAACTGTAACTCTGCCCTCTCATAGGCTTTTTGGGTACTAGGTGCCAAAGCTAGTTGAATTGCCCTACCGGCTTCTGCCTCCCAAGCTGCCAAAGTTCCAGTGGCATTCGTGCTGGTCACAGGTCCGCTTCTGGAGCAAGCTGGCGAAAACGCTCCATCTGTTGGCGAAATAGAGCGTCCGCCACCCCATTGCAAACTCCCAGAACGTGCCGTGCAAGAAATAGGATGTTCAGCTAGAGGCAACACAATGTAAAAGATTGCACCAAGTTCACCACCACAGCTGATTTTGATGACAATGAGTTGATAACATGTACAACTGCCATGTTATCACACCAGAAGTGCACTGTATGGTTGCCAACTGTTCCCCCCAAAGCCAGACGGCTACCACAATGGGTAAAAACTCCAAAAAGGTTAAGTCCCAACATAACTCACTGTCCAACCACGCTGCTGGCCATTGCTCCACGCACCAATTCATCCTGAAATATACTCCAAAACCGGTAGCCCCTGCTGCATCTGGAGATATTTGCAGCTCCGCTTCTACCTTCAAGTCCTCATGCCAAAATGAAATTCCATTGAAGGAATCCAAAAATTCCTCCCATACCTCCAGATCCTAGAAGCTTAGATAAAATACATACCACAAGTTAGGAAAGGCACAAACAGGCATAAGAAAAGGCCTGCATGGTTGACAAAGTAATGGAAGCTGTAAAAGGTAAGAAGGACTCCTTTAAGCGATGGAAAACCAGTCCAAGTGAGATTAATAAAAGAGAACACAGGCTGTGGCAAAACAAATGCAAGACTGTGATCAGGCAGGTAAAAAGGGACTATGAGGAGCATATTGCAAAAAACATAAAGACCAACAATGAAAATTTCTTCAAATATATTAGAAGCAGGAAACAAGCCATGGAGGCAGTGGGGCCTTTGGATGACCATGGGGTAAAAGGATTACTGAAGGAGGATGGGGAAATGGCTGAGAAGCTGAGTGCATTTTTTGCCTCCATCTTCACTGTGGAACCACTAATTTTGGAAGGGGTGTTGAAAGACCTGAGTCAGATTGAGGTGACAAAAGAGGGGGTCCTACAACTGATAGACGAATTAAAAACTAATAAGTCACCGGGTCCGGATGGCATACATCCGAGAGTTCTGAAAGAACTCAAAGTTGAACTTGTGGATCTTCTAACAAAAATCTGTAATCTTTCATTGAAATCTGCCTCCGTTCCTGAGGACTGGAAGGTAGCAAATGTCACCCCCATCTTTAAAAAGGGTTCCAGAGGAGATCCGGGAAATTACAGGCCAGTCAGTCTGACTTCAATATCGGGAAAGTTGGTAGAAAGCATTATAAAGGACAAAATGAGTAGGCACATTGATGAACACGGGTTATTGAGGAAGACTCAGAATGGGTTTTGTAAGGGAAGATCTTGCCTCACTAACCTGTTATATTTCTTTGAGGGGGTGAACAAACATATGGACAAAGGAGACCCGATAGATGTTGTTTACCTTGACTTCCAGAAAGCTTTTGATAAAGTTCCTCATCAAAGGCTCCTTAGAAAGCTTGAGAGTCATGGAGTAAAAGGACAGGTCCTCTTGTGGATCAAAAACTGGCTGAGTAATAGGAAGCAGAGAGTGAGTATAAATGGGCAGTCTTCGCAGTGGAGGACGGTAAGCAGTGGGGTGCCGCAGGACTCGGTACTGGGTCCCATGCTCTTTAACTTGTTCATAAATGATTTAGAGTTTGGAGTGAGCAGTGAAGTGGCCAAGTTTGCGGATGACACTAAATTGTTCGGGGTGGTGAGAACCAGAGAGGATTGTGAGGAACTCCAAAGGGATCTGTTGAGGCTGGGTGAGTGGGCGTCAACATGGCAGATGCGGTTCAATGTGGCCAAGTGCAAAGTAATGCACATTGGGGCCAAGAATCCCAGCTACAAATACAAGCTGATGGGGTGTGAACTGGCAGAGACTGACAGTTGGGGTCGTGGTAGATAACTCACTGAAAATGTCAAGACAGTGTGCGTTATATATATATGACATCACATAGGTGCTGCATGAAGGCCCTCCCCGGAGCTACAACTTTGTACGCAAAGTTGAGATGCCCCACCAACTGCTGAAGCTCAAATAGTGACACCTTGTGCTGCTGTTTAAGAGAAGCTAATCGAACCCTAAGGCCGGCCACTTTATCAGTAGGCAGCCGTGAAGCTTGCTGCATGGTATCCAGCTCAATGCCTAAAAAAGTAAGCACTGAGCTGAGGCCCTCAGTCTTTTCATGGACCAATGGCACCCCAAGCTCCCGAGCCAGGTCCTCGAATGACCGCAATAATCTGGCACATTGTCCGGACCTGGCAGGACCCATGAAAAGATAGTCATTCAGGTAGTGAACAGTGTCACTCGACCCCGACCTGGCCCGAAGTGCCAACTCTATAAAAGAACTAAACAGTTCAAAAGCGGCACAGGACACTGAGCAGCCCATGGGCAGGGCCCTATCCATATAATACTTCCCCTCAAAGGCGAAGTCCAGCAAAACAAAATCCACTGGGTGTACTGGCAGAAGATGAAATGCTGACTTTATGTCGCATTTTGCCATTTTGGCCCCCACACTGCAACCCCAACCCACTTTGACCGCTTGGTCAAAAGAGGTGTACCTGACGGAACAGAGAACTTCCGGAATGGAATCGTTCACTGATCCACCCTTGGGTAAGACAAATGATGTATCAGACAGTATTCCCCTGGCGCCTTCTTAGGCACCATTCCTAAGGGGGATACCCATAACGTGGGTATTGTCGAGGTCTCAAAGGGGCCAAGGACCCTCCCCTCCGAGCATTCTTTGGCTATTTTTGTCCTGACCATGTGTTGTCCTGACCATGTGTTTGTCCTGACCACGTGCACCCCTACCACCGAACGAAGGTTAGGAGGCAAACAAGGAATCCTAGGTCCCTGATACGGAATCCATGAGTAAAACCATCCATCAGATAAGCCCTATCAGCCATCAGGGGGTAATTAGCCAACAGTTGCCTAAGTACCTTCAGACGAATGGGACTAGGTCCCTTTTCCAGGCAGCTGCTGGTTACCCCCCCCCCCCAGGGCGTTTGGGGCCAGCCTTTGTTTTTTATTTACTGCAGGCTGAAAAGGCATGAGGCCCCCCACACAGCAGGCACTCATGTTTGAATCTTCAGGAACATACGCCCTTCCTGGAACATACGCCCTTATAAGTAAATTCCAAGCAGAGCAGCTGGGGTTGAACAGACTGGCCTGCCGCACTGCGGGCACCTGTGCTGCTCTGTTATTTATGTACCAGGTGCCCACTATTGGCCTTGTCCCCTGTATTGGGCTTCGCTGGGGACATCTACTAGAGCCAGAGCTGTTGGTTGATCTGATCCCAAGGGAGCCCTGGGTTAACTGCAGCCCTCATCCTAAAGGCCTCATCATATTGCAACCACGCTGCACCAACAAAATCCGTATATGCACGGTGTACTATGTCACAATATTGAAACAGTGCTGCAGCCCGTAAAGGCTGTGCCCTTGCTATGACCCCCACGTAGATCAAGAAACCCGGCAGCCAGTTGGACCAGGTCCTATCCACCTTTCGCCATTTCAGCTTCTCTTTCTCCTGTGAGCCGCCCTGAGCCCGCCTTTGGCGGGGGAGGGTGGGGTATAAGAATAAAATTATTATTATTATTATTATTATTATTATTATTATTATTATTATTATTATTATTATTATTATTATTATTATTATTATTATTATTATTATTATCGTCGAGGTCTTCCTTGTCTTTCTTTTTGAGCTCTCTAAAGAGAAGGCTGAACACATCCACGTATTCGTCCCTCAAAATCTTATCCCGGGTTGCAACTGCCAAATGATCCCCCAACAACAATACAGTGTCACCGTATGGAAGGACATGGAAGGGGATGGACCCATAAGGATTAGGAGGATAATGCCAGATACCCCACTGATAACCCGGCCATCCCCTTGCTGCGACAATTGGTGCTGTCCCCCCCACGGCAGCACCCCCAGCATCACCGGAGAAGCAGCGTTGCCTTGCAACGATGTCGTGGCTGCCCCTTGTGCAGAGGTCCGTGACACAGACCCAAAAAAGCTATGGTATTGAGGTGCTGCACAAGGCGCACTCCAAGCCCAAGAGCGTCCGGCCTGCCTCTGTTGCCCAAAAGGCCCCGACTGCCCTGGTGATGCCACTACCGGACCCGCTAAGCTATGGGAGGTGCTAGACTGGACAGGACCCCAAGGCCAGCCTGGCAACTGGGGTTGTGATGGGGACTTACCCGTTACCCCCAAGGGGCAGACAGCCTCTGCCACAGCCAGAGCTGGCTGCTCTACTTCCCCCACTGTTCTGTGGGTGACGAGCTCCCTGCTGGATACCTCCTCCATATCCACATCTTCCTCCTGGTTCGGTTCCTGCTGCATGTCCATACCAACTGCCCCGCCCTGCAAAGCAGAAAGGCGAGCCAGAACCTCTTTTTCAAAAGTTAACCTGGATGACCGCCCAGATGCCCGGCAACGCCCCTCCCATGTGGGAGACCCAGCAGCGCCCCTCTGCTGTTCCAGCACATCCAGCTGCCCAATAATGGCCTGCCTAAGTTGGGCCTCCTCGTCCAACTTAGGAGGGAACTAGGTTGCTGGGCACACTTCCTTGCAGGCTGCTTCCCCTTGGAAAAGCCCTGACCCTTCTTGGGTGCCATGCCCCCAACTATATTACGCTCTCCAAAAAGAAACAGCTCCCACAGAGGCAATCTAAGACCCCAACTGACTCCTCCCAAACCGGGGCACAGCAACCAAAGAAAAAAGGGGGAGGGTGCCCCTTGCACCTGCTTTAGCCCCCTGTATAAAACAACCACCAGATGAGGGAAGGGTGGAGAAGGGAAAGAAGGACCCAAAACCCCCTCAACTGCCCTTATCTCCACCAAAAAAATTGGGGGGGGGGGCCTCCGGCCTAACTCCCTTCCCTAATGCTCCCTGCCACATGCCCACACAACCCCCTGTATATAAACCAGGTGCCCGGGCTGGGTACAAGCTGACTGGAGCGTGATGCTCCCTCCACTGCCGCTTATAAAGCCTCTCACGTCGCGCTGTCGTTTCCAGAGTTGCCCCTCGCACAGCACCTACTGCCGCCCCCGCAGAAGCCATCTGAGCCCCACTCACGACACGCCTGCCGCTTGCACGCGCTCCTCCACTCCGGGTCTCACCCAGCCACAACCAAACGTGGCTTTCCTCTCCAAGAGCCACAAACAAACCGCGTGCTTCAGGGCGGGGCCGGGGCTTTATAGCCCCGACGCCACACCCCCTTTCAGTCCTCGGATGGCCGGTAGCCGACGCCAGCCTCCCCTCCTTCTGGGAGGGCAAACACGGCCCCCAGCTGGTAACTGGTGTTGCCAGTCCGGCTGGGAGCGGGCCGACCTCTATTATTAGGAAAAGGATTGACAATAAATGGCTGATATTGAAATGCACCTGTATAGATCTATGGTGTGGCCTCATTTGGAATACTGTGGAGAGTTCTGGTCATCGTATCTCCAAAAGAACAATGCAGAGCTGGAAATAGTACAGAGGAGGGCAACCAAGCTGATTAAGGGGTTGGAGCACCTTCCCTATGAGGAAAGGCTGAAGAGCCTGGGAGTTTTCCATTTAGAAAAGAGACAACTAAGGCGGGGGGAGGGGGGGGGACATGATAGAGATTTATAAAATTACGCATGAGGTGGAGGGAGTTGACCAATTGGATTTTTTCTCCTTCTTCAAAAATGCTAGAACTTAAAGGCATCCAATGAAGCTGATGGGCAGTAGGTACAGGACAGACAAAAGAAAATGCTACTTTACGCAGAGAGTGATTAAAATGTGGAATTTTCTGCCAGAGGATGTAGTGATACAAAAAGACAGGTTTCAGTGTAGAACTGCGGAGAAATATAAATAAATCACTGGATAATATTTAACTTTCACACTAAAGTGCATATACACATGAATTTTGTATAAACAACAGTAGTGCTGCGCAGACTCGGAGGAAGGCAGCCGCTTGTCTCTTCGCTCCTACTAACGCTAAGTTGTTTTAATCTTTTAACTTTTATCTTGCCTTGATAGAAGGAATTGTTTTTAAATAATCTTATCCTATCACCTCACTTTTAATATTTGGTGCCTCTGTTTTGTCTTTCCCAAGCTCTGGCTGTTTAATTAGTCAATAAGCCTCTGCTTTTGTTTTCTGAATCAGAAGCTGCTGCAGCTAACGACCTACAGCTGAAGTTTTATAAAGTTTTACATAGTCTTAGCCTGTCTCTCAAAGACAGGGTTTTGTTTTTTTGTTTTGTTTTTTTAGAATCTTTTAATCTGAACTGAAGGTTGAAATTAAGTCAACTCCTGGAAAGCAACAAGGCAGAGTGCAGTCGGCTCTGACAAATTTGGCTTTTAAAGATATTTTACGATATTCTTAGCAGATGTTGCGGCTTTTATCTGTAAGTTTTAAGACATTAGTTTTTTGGTATTTGTTTTATTTTTTATTTTTTTATTCATTTTTATCAGGACAGGGCTAATTGCCACCCAATAGAACCCTTTTAATGGCATCGGGCAAGCGGCCAAGAGAAGTGGAGGAGGAATCTGCTTCTTTGCCACTTTGCAAACAGTTCAGGATAGAGGACTTTTTTACCCTAAACAATAAGTCCAAATCTGCTCTGCCGTCATTTGCTATTGAAACATCGAATCGTTTCTCCCCTCTAGAAGACAAGGTAGAGCCTGCTGAAAAGGAGGAACCGACTAATGAATTGACTAATGAGTCTGACCACGAAGATGGCGTTGACTCTCAACTCCTGTCTGGGGTGGGGGCTTTAAAGGTGCAGCAGAGTCAGCATGATAATGAAGAAAGATCCATGTCTTCTGACGAGCTTGCCCCAATTACCCTGATTGCAAGCACAGTGGATTGTATCTTTAAAAAGTTAAAGGGTTTAGAAGACCAAATTCTTGACCTTTCTTTGGAACTAAAGAGACTATCAGTGTCAATGGATAAAGTCTACTTAGCCCAGCTGGATGATACCTCTATTGGAGCTCTAGCCCCTTTAAAGCAATGTCCGTCTGCAACTCAGGAGGTTGATCCCCGGAGCTCCTTTACGGAGTCTAAGGTCAGCGTGGGCCTTAAAAGGAACGTGCAACAATTGGTTCTACAGCCCAATAAGGTATGCATCACTGTTTGTCCTTATGGCAGGAAGACCCCATGCTGGAGAAGTAAACTTTTAGCTAAATCCCATCTCTGTGAACTTCTTCATCTGAACTATCACAAAATTGACTTGATTACCATTGAATCTCTTAATGATCAGTCTCAAATGCAGAGGATTCTGCTTACCTTTCAATCCCCCAACATTCCCTCACTAATTTTGAGGCGAAAGAATTACTTATGGTCAAAGGGGGTTTTCCCCGTACGGTCTTTTATTAACTCTCAAACTAATGCTCTGCTGCCTAACCTGTCCGCAGGGGTCAGTACGCGAAGTAATCCCCATCTCTTGAAGAACGCATCATCTTCAGCGGCAAAATATAAGGCTGCGATGTGTCTTAAGGTATCCAGATCTGGTCAGTCCCAAGCAAACCCCGAGTTGCATAATGAGTCATCAGTGCAGCCCTCTATGGATGTGACGCATAGTCCCCTTAATGTTTCATTAGAAGATGACCTTTTGCAGTCATTTGGGAGTCTTCCAGCAAAAGATCAACAGGCGATACTCGTAAGACCTGAAGGTACTAAGCTGCAGCTGCAAAGGTCTTTAGAGCCGGGGAAATCAGTTCCTTCAATCAACCTGGATCCTGCTGGCAACCCCCTGTCCCCTTCTCCTCCATCAGCTGACTTAATTGATCTGTCTATGGAACTCTCTCTAACTGGCTCAAGGGCACCCCAACATAACGGTTGTATTTTCACTGATGAATCCAGGGTGCTAGAAAAGATATCCATTATTGATTGACTACCAGCTAAGGAAGCCACAAGGAAGATCCACATCATCTCCTGGAACATTGCTGGGTGGAAGAGTAAAGTGAATGACTCAGATTTTTTGGACTTTTTGAAATCCTTTGATTGTGTCTTCCTTCAGGAAACATGGGCAGAAGACAGTTTTAGACTGACGGATTTTAAAGTTTTTAATCTCCCCGCTTATAGATCTACTCTAAAGGTCGCAGTAAAGCAGGCCTGGCTGCTTTGGTGAAATCCAGCTTACCATTTAAGGTGATCCTCTTGGATCCTTGCCCGCCAATTGTCCAGGCTTTATTGCTGTCCTCCCCAGCACTGACCCTAATCATGATTAATGTTTATTTAGCCCCTTCTAATGGTGAGCTGGAGTTTGATGCTGTCTGGGAGAAATTTTCTGACTATGTGATGTCTTTGTCTAGGAAATTCCATACTGCTCAGCTCATGATTTTTGGTGATTTTAATGCTCGGATAGGCAGTAACAATCAGAAATGGATCTCTCATCTTGGCTTTGAAGCGGTTGAATCCCTTCCACTACAATTATGTTTACCCCGTTATTCTAAAGATACTTTAACCAACAAGGCGGGTCTTAGATTAATTGAATTCTGCATAGCGCACAATGTTATAATATTTAATGGTCTCTCCAAATTTCCGGCTGCAACTGACTTTACTTTTTTTTCCACAAGGGGTTGCAGTGTGATAGATTTTTGTGTGGGTTCACCCAACCTTCTGTCATCTATCGATAACTTTTACATCGATCCGCGCACAGAAAGTGACCACCTGCCCCTAACTCTATCCCTAAGATTGGATCTGGAGGTTAATATGGTATCACCTTCCCAATCCGTGAAGGCCCCTGAGAATGTTCTAAAAAAAATCAAGTGGTCCCCGGCCCTAGAAAGGGAGTTTTCTTCCCTCTTTGGCTCTGAAGCACTACGCAGATTAAGGGATTCAATCATAAATTCCAATTCAGACGATTCAATCCTTTCTGGATTCTCATTATTAATTGATTATTGTAGTGCCAAAGCTAAACCTGTGATCTTGTCTAGGTCTAGTTTCTCCAGCTGCTTCGATACAGATTGTTTAGCTTGGAAACAAGAACTGAGAGCTCATTTTAAAGAGGCTTGTCACTCCAAAAACCAATCAAAAATTAAGGCCTACATTGCTTACAAGACAGCCTACCTGGAGCTTACTACATCCAAAAAGAAAGTTTTCTTTCAGAATAAATGGGACCAACTTTACCACTCGATAAAATCTAACGATAATAAGGCTTTCTGGAGAATCATTTCAGGTAATCTAAAAAACAATTCTGTTACTGACCCAAATATCTCTGAGCAAACATGGGTTGATTACTTCTCTAACATTTTTGCTCCTCCATGTGTATCCCCTCCTATCTTAGCAAACCTCTCAGTTACTGATATGCCGGTCTGGCCTCCAGTAACTCTAGAGGAAATCAGTGAGTTATTGAAGGATTTAAAAGCAGGTAAAGCACCTGGCCCTGATGGCCTTCCCGCTGAGGTATTCACAAAGTTTGCCGATTGGTGGCTCTTGCCCCTTGCAAAATTGTTCTCTTTTATCGATCTGCATGGCTCCATCCCTGACTCTTGGCTTGACTCTATAATTATTCCAATATACCAAAGGGGGGGGGGTGGAGTTACCAGAAAATTTCCGCCCCATTAGTTTATTATCTATAGTGGGCAAACTGTATGCAAAACATTTAGAACTCTGATTAACTGACTGGATGCGCCTAGGCAACATCATAGGTCCTGAACAGATTGGTTTCTCCAAAGGCAAATCTGCTATGGATCACTGCTGCACTCTGGCCTTCCTTGCTGAAAAATATATGCATACCGGGTCAAAAAAATTATATGCTGCCTTCATCGATTTGAAGGGTGCTTTTGATTCAATAGATAGAGCCCAACTATGGATCAAGCTAGGTCACCTGGGAATGGACCCTCGTCTGCTGTTTCTCTTGAGGAAACTTCATTCTAATACCTTTTGCCAAGTGAAATTTTCTTCTAGCGGTGACTTGACTAGTAAAATCCCAGTGTTAAAGGGGGTTAAACAAGGTTGCGTGCTGGCCCCGCATCTTTTAAATCTATTTTTAACTGACCTGGCACAATTTTTGAACCCTGTCAACGGTCATCCGCCTAAACTTGCAGGCCGAGCGGTCCCCTTATTACTTTATGCCGATGACACTACCATCCTCTCTTGTACAAGAGTGGGCCTGCAAAGGTATTTGAATGCCTTTTATGACTACTGTAATTGTAATTCACTTACTATCAATTACACCAAATCTAAAGTAGTTGTCTTTTCAAACTGCTGGCACCCACAGAGATGGTTTATTGGCAATTCAACAATCGAGCAAACAAAATTTTTTAAATACTTGGGGATCACTTTTAACCACAAGTTAAGCTGGGTTTCACATCGTAACAACACCATCAACTTGGCTAAATGTTCAGCTGCTCAAATTAAACAGTTTTTTTTTGCAAGGGGCAACCAATTAGTTCCAGCAGCTATTAAAGTGTTCAAAGCCAAAACGCTTGCCCAAATCCTCTATGGGATCCCTATTTGGATCTCAGCTTTTACCAGGAAAGTGGAGGGCATTCAAGCCTCATTCTTTAGACAAATTCTTGGTTTGCCAAAATGTGTGTCCTACTTTGCTCTCTGCTCTGAAGTGGGTCAGTCTTTGGTGGAGACAAAAGCCTGGATTGCAGTGTTTAAATTCTGGCTCAAAATTCATTTTAGAACAGATCCCAACAGCCTTCTTGATTGTATGAAAAGAGACCCATATATTTCATCCTGGACAGTAGTGCTTCTGTCTAAACTCAATCAATTGGGGTTAGAGGTAGATGATTTTTCTACCGCTGATGAGTCATATATCTTCAGATGTATTAAACTGAGACTATGGGAATCGGAGGATACGAAATTACGGCCAACTGACCCTTATATTTGCTCTCCAGCTTCCTTAGGTCTTTATGCTTTTTGTGGCAAAATGCCCAATTATCTATCAGACCTAACCACTCCAAGTCATCGCAGGGCATTTATGTTGGCTAGACTAAACACGTTTCCCTCCAAAGTTTTACAAGGGAGATATCAGCGAGTCCCTTTAGCCGACAGACTTTGCTCCTGTGGAGCAAATACCCCTGACTCAATCCAGCATATATTGCTTGATTGTTCTTTATACCATAACCTCCGTAAAGATTTATTTGGCAAGCTTTCTTTTTCTCCAGATTTGTCTATTCTGCCACCCTGTTATTATTTATTGAGTGATACTGAGGGGGTGGTTAGTGAGGCTGTGGCAAAATTTCTGGCTGACATCCTTAAATTTAATTCTGACCATGTTTGAATGCATCTGTAAGCTCGGTTTTATCTTGATTTTATCTCCAATGTTTAAATTTTTATATTCTGTGTATTTTTATCTGAATCTATTATGCCATTAAAGGTTTGGTATGGTATGGTATGGTATAAACAACAAATAAAGCATGTAATACATTCAATACACCCCTTTGCCTTTTCCTTGAATGCAGAGATTGGTTTTTTAACAGAGTCAAGATTCTCATATACTGTCATACAGTTCTCATATAGTGTAATATATAAAAAAGTTCCACTGGGTTATACAATCCCCCACAACAGTATGTAAACTTGCATCAAACCCTTGAAGATCAAAGGATGTTAAAGGAGTCCAGAGTTCTGAAAGGGAGAATATGGGACCGTTCTCCTAGGACTTTCCATGGTTTTGATCCTTCTTCAGCCTGATTTATTGTTAAAACTGCTTCATGGAGCTAGTATCACAAAAAACAGACCATTTACATCCAAACCTCCCATAAGGAAGCTATAAGATAACATACACTGACCCACAGTTCACATTTTTAAAGTTTGGATCAATGTCAATAATGCATAACTTCTGTTTCTAGCTTCTAGCGTCACGCCCATCTTTCTTCATTAAATGCTAAGACTTTTCCTTACTGTTAAAGGCACATGCACCCAGTTTTTCCATGTTCAGAACATCCTATGCTCAATTACAAAATACATTGTACACAAAATACTTTTCACATACATTTCCTCCCATCTTAACATTTGCTGACAGATGTGAAAACTTCAAATGAGTCTGTATTATTACAAAAAAGCCAACAATTCCATGCCTGAATTCAGACCCCTTGGTGCTATTATTTGTAATCTATGGATCCAGTAGCATTCTTGCTGAAAAAGTATTTTATCTATATCTTCTCTTACAAAAAGTTTAGGTTGGTAATTATATAAAGGAAAAAATCTCAGATCCCTAGCCTGGTGTTTACTGTCCTTCATGTGTTGAAACATAGGAGTCTTGGCACTTCTCTCTCTAAATGAGATTTATTCTCCAGGACCCAAACCTTAAAGGTTCTGGTTATCTTTGCTACATACCATAACTGATATTTGCATATTGCTGCATAAATTAATTGTTTAGAGTTGCAGTTTGTGAAATTATTTAATTTAATAGTCTTCCCATTGGCTGGATTCACAATCCCTTTTAAAGACAGCATCATACTACATGCAGAGCAATTGTCGCATGCAAAGTATACAGCACTGTTCCCACAGCTTTTCTAACCTGATCTAATATATCCTGCCTTGGGTCTCTAAAGATAAGGTGGGATAAAAATATTTTAAATAAATAACTGTTGATTACTAAATGACTTCTATAATATGACTTTATTTACAAACATCTACATGACATGTGTCTTTTAAAAACAACTCCAGTTTCTAAACATTATAGCTGGCACAACTAGTAGCAGAATGCTACAGCGCAGGAGCTGGACTAAAAACTTTTATGATAAGAACCCTATTGCTGCCTGGTCAGCTTGGTGGGACACAAATTATACAGGTGTAGTTAGATAAATTTGTTAGGTATCCTGAATCATAAACCTAGAACACACTCTCTTTAAATCCAGAGACTCCTGGGATGTGTAGTCTCTGGATTATATACAGAATATCCATGCTCCCAGTATCATTTCCATCCACCACACTGATATATGTTGTATTCCTAACACTGTAGAAATTTTGGGATGTGCACTGTGTTTTTTTTAATTTACATTTGAACATGGTGTGCATGACAAGTAAATTTTAATACTTGGAAATCATAAAATTGGGATTGATATACTAATTTTGATAGTTTATTTTCTTAATTTCAGCTGTTACATTCATCTAAATCTTACATCAATTGTCTACAATTTTAAATAAACTTTCTTTTTTAAAAAATGTCTACAATCATCTAAGTCATACATAGAATATACTTTAGGCATGAGATATTTAGTAACATATTTTGGTGGTCCATCACAAACTTAAATTTGAAGGCTTGATATAGTAATTTTGACATTGTTGGTGAGAAATATTGCATTATAAATTATACATTATAAGTCATTGCATTATAAATTATCAAAAGATACTATAGCTTTGAAAAAAGTCCAGAAAAGGGCAACTAGAATGATTAAAGTGTTGGAACACGTTCCCAATGAAGAAAGGTTAAAATGCTTGAGGCTCTTTAGCTTGGAGAAATGTCGACTGAAGGGGGACATGACAGAGGTTTACAAAATTATGCATAGGATAGAGGAGGTAGAGAAAGAAGTATTTTTCTCCCTTTCTCACAATATGAGAACTCATGGTCACTCAATGAAATTTCTTCTGGTAAAACAATTTTATTAGTAACATATGGTAATAAATCTATATCTATATCTTACATCTTTAAAAATTTGTTTTATCTACCCCATATATTACTTTCCATCCACCCCTCCCCCCGTTACTTGACCCCCGCCAGTGTTATTTACTTAAAAAAATATATTAAAGGTACCCTTAACTATTAAAACAAGAATTTATATTCTTCTTCTTTTTAAACTTAATATCAAAAATTGCCCAATGTCCTTTTATTTTCCACTCTTTTTCTATATATCTTCTAAACTTTTTCCACTTTGTCTTAAAAACTTCTAAATCATACTCTCTTAATTTGTCCATTTCACTCCATGTCATAACTTTTATAATCCAATCCCATTTCTCTGGTATTTTTTCTTGCTTCCACAACTGCGCATACAATGTCCTAGCAGATGAAAGCAAGTACCAGATTAAAGTTCTATCTTCTTTTGGAAATTTTTCGATTTGTAATCCCAATAAGAAAGTATCTGCAACTTTCATTACTTCATATCCCAATATCCTAGAAATTTCTTGTTGAATCATTTGCCAATACTGTTTTGCTCTTTCACAAGTCCACCACATATGGTAGAAAGAACCTTCATGCTTTTTACATTTCTAACATCTGTCTGGCATCTTGTTATTCATCTTTGCTAATTTTTTAGGAGTCATATACCATCTATACATCATCTTAAAACAGTTTTCTTTAATACTTTGACAGGTTGAAAATTTCATAGAGTTCTTCCACAAATATTCCCAAGTTTCCATCTGTATTTCTTTATTTACATTAATTGCCCATTTGATCTTTTGAGATTTCACTACTTCATCTTCTGTAGACCATTGTAGAAGTAATTTATATACTTTTGAAATTAATTTATTATTGTCTCCAAGCAGAACTTTTTCCATTTCTGTTTGCTGTTTCCTTATTCCTTCAGTTTTAATATCATTCTCCACCAAGCTCTTTATTTGTTGCATTTGGAACCAATCATATTTATGATTCAACTCTTCAGTAGTTTTCAGTTTTATTTTGCCACCTTGTATTTTTAATAATTGATTATATGACAACCACTTTTCTTCACCTATCTCAGCTGTTATTTTTATTACTTCAGCTGGCACTATCCATAACGGTCTTCTCTCATCTCCATATTTCTTGTATTTCATCCATGTATTTAGTAAATTACTTCTTATATAATGGTGAGAGAAAAAACCGTCCATCTTCTTTTTTCCATAATACAAATACGTGTGCCAGCCAAATTTATTTCCGTGACCTTCCAGCACCAAAAGTTTTTTATTTAACAACGTTATCCATTCTTTCATCCACACTAAACAAACTGCTTCATGATATAATTTAAAATCTGGTAGTTGAAATCTGCCTCTCTCTTTTGCATCAGTCAAAATTTTCATTTTAATCCTTGGTTTCTTCCCAGCCCACACAAAATTCTGAGATTTTCCTTTGCCATTTATCAAATTGTTTGCCCTCCTTCACAATAGGAATAGTTTGAAACAAATACATATTCTTGGTAAGATATTCATTTTAATTGCAGCTATTCTACCCAGCAATGACAAATTAAACTTGTTCCATTTTACGCCATAACTTCTCATAGTTATTTTTAAACAAGTCAATATTTTTCATTGTAACCTCTACCCCTAGGTACTTTACCTTAGAAGTGACTTCACAGCCCATTAGTCTCTGTAGTTCTTGTTGCTTAATCATCTGCATATTTTTACACAGAATTTTTGAGTTTTTATTAAGGCAAAGTCCCGCCAACTCCCCATATTCTTGTATTTTAGCTAACAACAAAGAAGAAGAAGAAGAAGAAGAAGAAGAAGAAGAAGAAGAAGAAGAAGAAGAAGAAGAAGATGATGATGATGATGATATTGGATTTATATCCCGCCCTCCACTCTGAAGAGTCTCAGAGTGGCTCACAATCTCCTTTACCTTCCTCCCCCACAACAGGCACCCTGTGAGGTGGGTGGGGCTGGAGAGGGCTCTCACAGCAGCTGCCCTTTCAAGGACAACCTCTGCCAGAGATATGGCTGATCCAAGGCCATGCTAGCAGGTGCAAGTGGAGGAGTGGGGAATCAAACCCGATTCTCCCAGATAAGAGTCCGCAGACTTAACCACTACACCAAACTGGCTCTCAGGTGTAACTTGTATGGGGTTTTCATTTATAAACATTATATCATCAGCAAAAGCTCTGTATTTATAGGTAAATCCTTTTATTCTTAGACCTTCTATCTCTTTTTCTTCTTGGATCTGCATCAGTAATATTTCAAGAGTCATTATAAACAACAATGGTGAAAGCGGACAGCCTTGTCTGGTACCTTTGCTGACTTTCATACCTTCTGTAAGGTCTGCATTTATACACAATCTTGCACTTTGTTCAGAGTATATTGCTTTTATCATTCTTATAAAACTTTCTCCCAGCTCCATTTTTTCCATTATTGCAAACATAAAGTCCCAATTTAAATTGTCAAATGCTTTCTCTGCATCTGCAAAGAACAATGCTACTTCTTTTTCTGGATGTCTTTCATAATATTCTACAATATTTACAACAGTTCTAATATTATCTCTTATTTGTCTTTTGGGAAGAAATCCTGCTTGATCTTCCTTTATAAAGTTTATCAAATGTTGTTTAAGCCATTCTGCAAAGATTCTCGTAAATATTTTATAATCATTATTTAATAGCGAAATAGGACTATAATTTTTTACATTCGTGACATCTCTATCTTCCTTCGGTATCAACGAAATAACAGCTTCTTTCCATGTGTTTGGTACATTCCCTCTTATTCTTATTATGTTCATCAACTTCTGCAGTTTTGGTATTAGTTCATCTTTAAAAGTTTTAAAATATTTAGCTGTATATCCATCTGGTCCAGGTGCTTCAACCAAGACAATAATTTGTAATCCACCATGGTGCGAATTCTTTATTTTCTTCAAAAAATCTACTCAACTCCTGAGCATTTGTAATTGTGATTCTCTTCCCCTGGAGTTCAATGCTCAAACCTTCAGGTAATATCCATCTAAACCTCATTCCATTGTCTTTCAATTTTTCTTTCAACTTTTTATATGTTCTTCTGTCGTTAATCACTTGCCTTGGCAGCTCCTTCATAATTCTCACTTTACTGCCTCCCACTATCAATGTCTTTTCAAAGTTTTTATTCATGATCCTTCCCACCATTTCCTTTGTCATATATCTTATAACAACATCTCGTGGTAAGTTATTTTTCTTAACAAAAAGTGAATTCACTCTATACATATAATCATACATGTTTTTAGCCTCTTCAGGGTCTTCATCTAAAAATTCTGCAATTATTTTTATTATATATCCTTTTAAATCACCATCCTCCCCTTCAGATACTCCTCTCAGACGTATCTGGATCTCCATCAATTTGCAGTCATGGATTGTCACTTTTTCTTGCATTTTCAACAAGGTGGAATCATGTACCTTCTACCTTCTGCCTTCTACCTCCTGCACTTTTTTAGATGTTTCTTCAGTTTCCTTTCTAAGATCTTCCATGTCTTTTCTAATCTCTGCAAAAATTTCTTTTTTTCTATTCATCTATCATCTCTCTCACCCCTTTCATCATTCTGGCCTCCATTGCCTCTAATTGGTCCTGCATTTTTTCCAATGAAGTAGCCCTTATATGGGGCTGTTTGTGTTCAGACATTTAAAAACACCAAAAATTTTAATCTCACAAATTTCAAATTTAACTATCAGATTCAAAAGATTAGAGCTTGCTTTTTATAACAAGCCTAATTTTGCCATCCTCGGAGCTTCCTAGACCAAAATACTAATTTTTAAAACTTTTAAACCCTTTAAAAAACACAAAATCTTGGACCTCCTCAATTTCCAAATCAACTATCAGGTTCAAAAGAGTAGGACATGCCCTTTATAACAAGCCTAATTTTGCCATCCTTGGAGCTCCCAAAGTCAAGATATTAATTTTAAAGTTTTTAAATCTTCCAAAATGGCGGTTGCAACTTTTTACTGCTCCTTGCAATTTTTTTTCCCTTTTAAAAACTTCTGAGGACCACACAAATAATATGACCAATAGTATTTATCTTCTCACCCTCTTCTCAATTAATTCCAATGATTTTTAATGCCCCGAATTTTTTTAAGAAATTATTTTTATTTTGGCTTCCCAGCAATGGCTGCCAATGTTTCTCAATGGTATATATTCCTAGAGTAGGTTTTCTTTCCACTACTTCCTGCTTTTGTTGCCACGAAGTCTCATTCACACTGGTAAGGAGATCTCACGATACTTGACATATTTAATGTCTTGCTCAGATGTACTGCAGGTCTGTGCCAATATGACGATGGTGCTTTTTCTTTCAAAACCACGAGTAGACTAAACAATAAATTCCTTTCCACTTTTTAACAGTTTTTAACATTGTCCTTTATATTTATAAAGTCCAAATTTCACCTCTTCCTCCCCTCTTCTTCTAAGCTCTCTAAATTTTCCTTTCCCACCTTTTAAATTTGTATCTTTAAGCTGTAAATAGTTCCAGAGTGAAAGATAGTCATCTGTACCTTTTCTTCCAATTATCCAAGTTTCCACTGGTCTTGCAAAGCTTTAGATGTTTAGCAATGTCCAAGAAGGTTAGGATCCTGCCGAGCTTATGTCAAATAAATGACTCTGAAAAACTTCTGCAGATGATGAAAATGCAACTCTTCCCGGAGACCCCTTAAAGAAGCCTCCCACAGGACTTCTTTTAAGCCAAGGTAAATCTCCTCAAAGTTTCCTGTGCATATCTTGGACTAATCTCTGACTGAGAATAGTAGGCAGTAGGCATTAATTTGCCTTCCACTAGCCTGAACAGAAATTCCAGCCTGCTCCCGTTGTGAGAAGCAGCTCAACTCAACATTTTCCTCCCCCGGAAGGCCGACACTCAATGAAATTTCTGAGCAGTCGTGTTTGAATGGATAAAAGGAAGTACTTCACCCAAAGGGTGATTAACACATGGAATTCACTGCCACAGGAGGTGGTGGTAGCAACTACAAGCATAGCTAGCTTCAAGGAGGGATTGGATAAACATATGGAACAGAGGTCCATTGGTGGCTGTTAACCATAGAGTATTTTTGGAACTCTCTGTCTGGGGCAGTGATGCTCTGTATTCTTGGTGCTGGGGGGGGGGGGTACAGTGGGAGGGCTTCTAGTGTCCTGGCCCCACTGGAGGACCTCCTGATGTCACTTGGGTTTTTTGGCCACTGTGTGACACAGAGTGTTGGACTGGATGGGCCATTGGCCTGATCCAACATGGCTTCTCTTATGTTCTTATATAACAGAATAATATAATGCAGGGGTGGCCAACGGTAGCTCTCCAGATGTTTTTTGCCTACAACTCCCATCAGCCCCAGCCAGCATGGCCAATAGCTGGGGCTGATGGGAGTTGTAGGCAAAAAACATCTGGAGAGCTACTGTTGGTCACCCCCTGATATAATGCATTTGATTGAGTGAATAATGAGGTGTTTTAAAGAAATGAATCAATACATTCAGAGTGTGAGATGTTCTTATGTGGTCAAGTTCTTATCATGAGAAATCTCAGGAGCAGCATTCTTCAAATATGGTTTCCTGTGGATAACTGAGAATTCAAGATAGATATATTTGCTTTAGATACAAATATACAATCAGCCAATATCAAGTAAAGGGCATTCATGAAAGATAGTCCCCATTAGGGGTGTGCATTCCGTAAAGATAAAATGTGAAAAAAAAAATGAAAAAGGTCCTTTTTGATGATTTTAGGCTTTTTAAAAGCTGAGTCAGATTCTCTGATCTGACCTGGTAGCTGAATTAAGCATACCAGAGAAAAAGCCAAAAAAAAATTGACTTTTTTTCCTTCAGGAATCAGGAGAATGGCAGGGAGGAGGGGAGAATACTCCTTCCTTGCATACTTCAGGAGAATCTTTCATCTTCTTTTGTCTCAACAATTAGAATTCATTAAGAGGTGAAGATTCTCAATGTGTTCCTCAGTCACTCAGCCATCAAGTTAACAACTGTTTTATCAGTATAAACTCAATCAGGGCAATGGGGGGAGGGGAGGGATTTGTTGCAGCAAATAAGAATAAATGCTCTAGAATGGTTAATATTTATAATTTCACACATACTCAGGAATGGATTAGCAAAGGAATGGACTTCTGAAATAACCAATAGCTAAAAACAAGGCTAGTATGTAATTTATCTAATTTATCTGAGAGCCAGTTTGGTGTAGTGGTTAAGTGCATGGACTCTTATCTGGGAGAACCGGGTTTGATTCCCCACTCCTCCACTTGCACCTGCTGGAATGGCCTTGGGTCAGCCATAGCTCTGGCAGAAGTTGTCCTTGAAAGGGCAGCTGCTGTGAGAGCCCTCTCAGCCCCACCCACTTCACAGGGTGTCTGTTGTGGGGGGAGAAGATATAGGAGATTGTAAGCCACTCTTAGTCTTTGATTCAGGGAGAAGGGTGGGATATAAATCTGCAATTCTTCTTCTTCATGCCTCTGTGTTTCCTTTAATTACGCAATATAGTTAAATTGCTTTCCTTTGTAAGGCCTAGCAGCCAGCAGGAAGGGGTGTGTGGAGGGAGAGAAGGACCAAAGAAGTGCATGCCAGTCACATGAGATTTTTCACATTTTGAAAATCTTCTGTGTATGGCCAGAGAGCATTACCCTGCTGCTGAATTCCTTGAACATTTCTGAAAAAATACCCCTGTCTCCTGTCCTCTCCCTGGCTTCAGGAAGAAGACATCTAGTTTTCCTGGCAATGCTTAAAATATTTACCCGTTAGGTCTTTTTAAATTTGCCTAGTGGGTTAAAGGGAGGGCTGTTAAGGGTTTGGGTTGGGGGAAAGACTGCCCTTGCCTAGGCATTTTTTAAAAAGTTTAATTGCTTTGTTGGGGGGCATAGTTTTGACTTCCAGAAGGTTGTTTTTCAGGGGCAAGCTGGTTGGTCTGAGAGTTGTTCAGTAGGTGCTTCTGAGATTTTACAATTTAGCTAGGGCTATTAGTAGGCTTTTAAAAATAATTATGGTCTGAGACAGGAAATTCTTTGAGTAACATTGTTGGCATAGAGCTTTAGCTCTACTCCCCTGTAAATAGGCCAGATAAGATCTTAAAAGCAGGAGATCTCCAGGCCCCACCTGGAGGCTGGCAACCCTAATTTAAGCAGCTGTTTTCTCCAGGGGAGCTGATCTCTGCCATCTGGAGAGCACACCAGCCCTCACTTGGAGATTGGCAAGGATTCCCCAGGAAATCCCTCCTATCCAATTTGATCTTTGTCCTGTTTTGGTTCTGCTGCTGACTGAAAAAACACTGTTTTTTAGGTAAGAGATTCTCTTATTTGACCTTAGTCATTTCCCCCCACAATCGAAATCAATGGAATTTTTGCAGCCATTGATTTAAATTGGGATAGGGGCACCCTCTTTGGGTGCCCATAGGATTGGATCCCCTGGTCCAATCTTTTTGAAACTTGGGGGTTATTTTGGAGAGAGGCTCCAGCAGTTACCCAGCAAATTTGGTGCTTCTCACTCAAACCCCTTCCCCCCCCTAGCCCATGGAATGTACTCTGAGGGATTTTGCCATTGACTAAAATGGCCCACAGAGTATAATGGAGCTGGAAAAAATGGGGAATACCGATTTTTCCCAGGTTTTTCCCCTTTACCTAATATGATTTGGCTTTCCAAGGGAATAACTTTTTTTTTTAGTTTAATCAACCCAAAACTGATTTTTAAGGAATTTTTTTTCCCATAAACACCCCTAGTCCCCATAAAGCTTCTTAGGCGATACAATCTGCTGCAGAATAAATTCCAGTTTGGATTCCTAACCAGAGCTGGCAATATGTACATGAAGCTGCCTTACACTAAGTCAGATTTTTCTTCTATTAAGATTAGTATTGTCTGCTTTAATTGGCATCTGTTCTCCAGGGTAACATACAGAGCTCTTTCATATAATCCACTATCTGATCTTCTGAAGAAAAATTGCCAGAGATTGAACCTGGGACAATGCAAAGCAGATGCTGTACCACTGAGCCACAGTCTCATCCTAATAGAAGGAGACCAGAATACAACTTGCATAACTCACATACTGAAACTTTATCTTCTAACCACTCAACCTACACTATCCCAGTATGAGAGAAATCATTAACCCTGAGGTGCTTCACCTTCAGCCAACTCACAGCTCTCCCTGGTTGCCTCTTTCTTTTCTGTCTTTTTCAAAAGCTGTTAACCTCCTCTTTCCTATGCATGATTTGCCAGTCACCATCCCTATGAGTAAATAGCCTGTTCAGAAAATCTTCTCAGTATTTAGAGGACATTAACATTCATTTATCAGTGTTTCAGATTCCCATCAGGCTTCACTTTAGGCAAAACCATAATGACAGATATTTACAACTATCTGATAACAAACTCACAATATGTACTTTAATTTTTTTTAAAGCTTCATTTAAGCTTCTCTGTTGAGAAGAACTCTGTGGATAGTGACCTGCAGGAGCAGGTCATCAAGGAACAAGCTATCAAGGGAGCTTGTAGAATCTTTCTGCCTTGGCAATTTTCAAGGAACATTTGAGCAAACATCTGTTAGAGATTTAGGTGCCAGCTGTCTTGCTTTAGGAGTGCAGCATATATACCGCCAGCCTTCCATGCAAAATGCAGCTGCTATATTTTCAGTCAGAGCTCAGAGAAATTAATAGAGAACCAATGATTTCCTCATAATCAACAAGTCAGATGTGTCCCTATTTATTTATTTATTTATTTATTTTAGTATCAGTAAATTGCTAATACTATAAATGAATACACTGTATAGTTTATAGATGTTTAGTTTAGAAAAGTATAGTTTAGAAATATTAGAACTAGAAGTTTAGAAGACTTTACATTCATCTAATTAGAATATTCATTTTAAAATAAGCTAGATTCACAGACAGGCTTAAGCAGTCTTTGTTAAATGAAAATTTATTCCAAACACCTTGAAATTAATGCCTGGTTATCTATCTATCTATCTATCTATCTATCTATCTATCTATCTATCTATCTATCTATCTATCTATCTATCTATCTATCTATCTATCTATCTATCTATCTATCTATCTATCAATCCTTATGTTTTGGAAGGGAGATCTTTTTAATATATATATAAGAATTCTATCAGGAAACAATTAAAAAGAGCTCCCTCCCAAAATGTAAATCAAATAGTTTATGGTACACTAGGTGAGAAAAAAACAAAGAACTGCAGTTTATTGCAAAAACTCAATTTCACTCTTACATAACAAACTAATTTACAAAAACAGCTCAAAGAAAGGCATGATTTATCGTAAGCTAAGTACTCATGGCATGGATCCAAATGTGGAAATGATATACACTGAAAATAATATCGACTTGGCTGTCTATAAATTACTTACTTAAGAATAGTTTAAGCTGGAAGTCTGAAATTACCTGTGCAAAGATTTTTAGCAACTTACAACCACTCTGTAATTTAGGAGTCCACTGCTTAGCAGGCTTTTTTGCAGAGGTCTAACATACCCAAAGATTCATAAAATTATAGAATCATAGAGTTGGAAGGTATCTCCAGGGTCATCTGGTCCAACCCTTTGCACAATGCAGGAACTTCACAAATACCTCCCCCCCCACACACACATACATCCCCATAACTAACCACACAAATTAAAAGAGAAGTCGTGACAGTGTTATTTAGATTTTCAGTTGAAGGAGTGAGAGAATACATTTTAATGAAAACTTGGTTTCCCCATTCTTCCAGTGTCCTTGGGAAAAGACTCTCTGATGTTGCATAGGGGTGTATAAACTGAGCTGACTAAATATCCAAATAATACATTATTGGTATTATTTAAGTATTTATTAAGTGGAATTGTAGTCTCTAATCTGTGTTGGCTACCAAATAGAGAATCCAGAATAGAAGCCTAAATTAGGCTTTTATTTGGATATATTCAGCAATACTAAACAGTGGCTCAGTGGGGGTGGATGGGTTAAACTTTAAAGGGATACACTTAACTTTGGTTAATCACACTTCCTCGCTGTTTCTATCTCTTAGCTGCCATTTGCTCTGGAACCCAGAAATTTGTTCTTTTTTTGATGCCTTGGGGATGGGCTCTACAGAGAATCCCAGTTAAGACACTGTGATCTGTTAGTTCATGCAGTGCCAAAAAACATACCAGGACTATTCTCAAATGTGAGAATATCTGAAGCTCAAACTGTTGAGCTGGCATATGTCACAATGGCACTGGATTCAGCTGCTGGGCACTAGTATATTTCACTGGTTCTGCTGTCCTTGCAGAAATGCCTTCCTCTCAGTTTGTATTTCAGAGATTTTCACATTTGACCACAGTTCTGGTGGGTTTTTTAGCACTGCCACAACGGCACTGGTTCTGCTGGGGATATTGCACTGGTTCTGCTGCTGGCCTTACAAACATGCCGCCCCATACTTTACTCTCTGCTGCAGGGATTCTCAGGGACAATCTGCTGGGCTTCTGTTGTATGCCTTTCCCCCATTGGAGGAAGGGGGCATTCTCTTTGGGTGGCCATAGAATTGGATCCCCTGGTCCAATCTTTTTGAAACTTGGGGTTCTTTTGGTTAGAGGTTCCAGCAGCTACAATGCAAATTTGGCCTTAAGTCTCCCACCTAGCAGCCTAAATTTTTCCTCCAGGACCTCACGACTGCATTTCCCCACATTGTTGGTGCCAACATGCACCATGACCACAAGCTCCTCTCCAGCACTGTCTATCAGCCTATCTACTACATGTTTAATGTCCGCTACCTTTACACCAGGCAGGCAAGTCACGATATGGTCAGTACGCGGTTTTGTCACCCAGCTGTCTACTTGCCTAAGGATCAAATCACCAACTACCAACCCCCCCTCCCCCTGCCCAGGGATGGTTCCTTGGTGCGAAAGGATTCCCACTCACCAATTGAAGAAGATGTCCCTTCTGAGGGCACATTCCCCTTATCCTCAGCACGGTGCCCTGTTCCCTCTCGACCCTCACGCTCTCTGGCAGCAACAGGGCTGCTACGTTCAGAGTGGGGCTCATCTAATGCGCCCCCGAGAGCCCTCCCCAAGTGCCTAACTGACCGTCTCTGCTTCTCCAAGGCAGTCACCTTGGCCTCAAGGGTACAAACTCATTCCCTGAGGACCAGGAGCTCCTTGCAACGAGCACACACACAAGACTTCTGTCCTTTGGGCAGATAGTCATACATGTGACACTCAGTGCAAAACACTGGAAAGCCCCCACCCCCCTGCTGGCATTTTATCTTTTATATATATATATATATATATACACACAGTCCTCTTTAAATGCTGTTTGTTTAAGTGGCTCCCCTTCTGGATTATTGTATAAAAAACTGCAGACAATATCTGTGCTGTACCATTCTTGAACACCGGTCAGGTGTTGTTCAGGTGTGCACATTTGTAATTTGCAATCCTACTTTTAATTTATTGACATTCCTTACAGAGATCTCATGGTCAATGCTATGAGCCTAAGACCCAAACATGAAGAACTGGGCATTGTGAGCTTTTGTATATACGCTGCTTCAAATGCTCGTCACAATATGTGAAGGCACCATGGCACAGACTGAGGGCTATGTGCTTGTCTGCAAAATTATTGTCTTACTCAGAAAAATAACTACAACTCCTATGTGGCAATGCAAGAACAGAGACACAGCCATGCACAGCAGTCAGTATCAGCCTACTATCTGGGAAGTCTAAGTTCAAGATCACCAACCAAAGGAATTATAATTGTGGAAAAGTATTACCAGTTGTATGTCATCCTGAGGTGCCTGAAGGAAGAATGGGATAAAAATGTACTAAATAAATTTTAAAAATCCATAGGGAGCCATTATACGTGTATTTTAAAATGTGTACAAATCTGTGATTTCCTCACAGGTGTTGCTTTTGCTGCTTGGCAAGTTATTACTGCCAGATTCATTCATCTATTTGGGATCTTTGCAAGCAGTCACATTAAAGGAAGCACTCTTGCAGACCAGAGACATAAAGAACTTCCAGCAGCCATCAGTCAAGACCTTTACTGTCCAGCCAAAACAACCCAGGGAGAAGTCAGCATGTTCAAGTGAAACTTAACATCATGTCAAAAAAAAAAGGTTGGAGGTGCTCAGCATGGTTTCTCTCACCCTTACTAACCACAAGTGCTTTTTGCTCTCAGAAAAGGCACCAGCCCCAAGTTTCCAGCTTGCTTTCATAGAAGTCAGGTTAACCTATTCTAGGAAAAACCTTTTGAGACAAGCAGCTACCCCTCTGACAGCTGCAGCTCAAATTAAGGTGATGTGCTTGCCAGTTGCACATTGTCCTGAGGGAGACCCTGGCAGAACAACTATGAGAAGAGCAAAGAAAGCTGCTCAGGGCTAGTTCAGGATAAGATGTTTGTATAGGTTGCATTGAAATGTCATGAAGAATCCATTTTTTCATGATGGAAACTAACATGACTTGTTACTGTGCTCACACATGAATATGTGGAGCATAGTTGTAGGATTCCTTGATTGCTTGACTATCTGCCAGCGTTTGAGTAATTCCACCCTGACTCCAGCACTACAGCACTACATCATAATTTTTTTAGTAAACTCAAAACTCATTTTATCTCCCTGTAGAGAGGCCAGGTCTCTCATTTCCAGGGGTGGAATTCTAGCAGGAGCTCCTTTGCATATTAGGACACATACACCTGATATAGCCAATCCTCCAAGAGCTTACAAGATTCTTTTTTGTAAGCTCTTGGAGGATTGGCTACATCAGGAGGGTGTGGCCAAATATGCAAAGGAGCTCCTGCTAGAATTCTACCCCTGCTCATTTCAGTAGAAAATATCCTGGCTTCTCTCTCTGTTGCCCTCCAGTCAACTGAGGGTTTTACCATAGAATTTTATCTAAATTCTAGAGTGTCCTACTGACATCATGCCATCAACTTGACATCAGTTCTGGGTGTTTATGGGAAGTGACATCACATAGTTTCTTTCTTCCTGTCCTTGCTCCCTCCCTCTTCTGTTGGTTTGGTACAACTGATACATTGCCAGGCTCCTGGTACATGCAAGTGTAATGTATGAATACGGCTTTTGATTAGTTAGCATCTGAATACTTTCAATGTCTGGCAACTTTATGTCTTTGGCATATTGACCCCCCTCAAACTCAAATATATGCATACAATTCAACATCTAATAACAACAGAAGGGAAGAATGGATGTTTTATGCAAGAGAGTACAACTATGGTGGCAGTTTGCAGCCAACTGACATAGGATCTCACTTTAGGATGCACCGAAATAGCTTACCAGTAATTAGGCCTCTTCTCTGACTACCTACTCAGGACTTGATGGTGTATTAATAATATGGCCTTTTTGAACTGGATTCTGAGAAGGTACATTTATCACTGCCCAGACTCCTAATCCCTTTCTTAGTTGTCTCATGATTTTTCTTCCTGGTGTCTCAAGAATATTTATTTTTGTGTGTGGACAAATGCATTAATGCTGGCAAGGCTGGCAGACATTGCCTAGCCACAGAAGGTGTACAATTACATGAAAGAAATGAGACAAGAGCAAGCTGAATGCAAAATCTGCTTGGTAGGCAATAAATCCACCCTATGCCTTTCTCCCTCAAGATTCCCTCTTGTGAGAGTTTAAACTTATACTGAAATATGTACTTATGCACTCTCCTGAATTGCAATGTTAGTAAAAAAACAAAACAAAAAACTTCTGCCAAATAAACAGTATGAAATAACATGAAAATTTCCTTCCAAAGAGGACCCCTTTTTGCTCATGGCCACTACTTGCAAGTATACATGTACGTGACTATGTCTATGTCTTGGGAAGCAGAAGGTCCCAGGTTCAATCCCCGGCATCTCCAAAAAAGGGTCCAGGCAAATAGGTGTGAAAAACCTCAGCTTGAGACCCTGGAGAGCTGCTGCCAGTCTGAGAAGACAATACTGACTTTGATGGACCAAGAGAGGTCTGATTCAGTATAAGGCAGCTTCATATGTTCATATGTTCATATGTGCCATGGGACAGAAGGTCATGCTGTGCAAAGATTCATCATAGTTGGGATTTGGCTTAATTAAAGGTAAAGGTAGTCTCCTGTGCAAGCACTGAGTTGTTACCAACCCATGGGGTGATGTCACATCATTACATTTTTTTGGCAGACTTTTTGTTATGGGGTGGTTTGCTATTGTATTCCCTAATCATCTACACTTTACCCACAGCATGCTGGGTACTTATTTTACCGACCTCAGAAGGATGGAAGGCTGAGTCAACATTGAGCCGGCTACCTGAACCCAGCTTCCTCCGTGATTGAATTCAGGTTGTGAGCTGAGCTTGCAGCTTTCCACTCTGTGCCACGGAGTTCCTTTTGGCTTAATTACTGGTAAGCTATTTCTGAAACTGCATCCAGATCTTCACCTTCAGAACAAGTGAACCAGAACTCTGAAAAAAAGGGTTTCATGTAACTTGTACAGTGGCTGTACGCATAGACATATCCACATATTGCCCCTTTCAGACAATATGCCTACTATGTCTATTTGGAGGATTATAATTTCTACACGCTCTGGTACATAAAGTTGTTAGGCTCCAGGTACATGCAATTATGATGTCTGAAAAGGGTTTTTGATTAGAGATGGGCACAAACTGTATTTTTGCAGTTTGGTTTGTGGTTCATGGGTGAACCATGAACTGAACCATGAACCTACACCTGCTGGCTCATATAGGTTCATGAGTGTTGTGGGTTAGGCAGAGCTGAGGGTGGGTTCCTGAGGGGCAGCCAACATCCAAGTGAGAGAAACAGAGTCAAAGAGTTCAGAGCAAAGAGGTGTAGTAAAGTAGTCCAAGGGTTATTCATGAGCAGGAATCTAGCAGAGCCAAAAGCCATAATCAGAAGCCAATCCAAGGGTCACACAAGGTAGGCAAGGTCCAAGGTTGTGGTCACAGAGCAAGTTGTAGAATGACTTATTGCTTCCATTCCTAATAGCCTGCCTTGGCCGGTTTATATAGGCATGTGTCTAAGAGTCAAATTTGCAGCCAGCTGCTCAGGAGTAATTCTGCAACTACTCAGGCAGCTGGCATCAGGTCAGGATGCAAGTACTCTGTCATCTCTCTTGTAGTTCTGCTGGTAGCCTCTTTCTGTGGTGTTCAAAGGGTGTGGAGATAGTAGAGGGCTGGGAATGATCAATTTAGTTTCACCTGTTGACTCAGAGTTGTAGACTGTCAGTGGTTTTGCACCAGCTTTGGCAGTGAATCCTGACCAGCCTGCAGTTGGTCTTCCTGCTTCCTGGCTTTGTTGTCTCAGAGCTGGCTACATGTGGCTCCTCTTCTCTGAGCAGTCCTCACTGAGCCATGGGTGGCCCATGACAGTGAGCTACTTAAAGTTTAAACTCTTAATTTCTGTCCCCCACAAAATGGCAGGGAGCAAGAAGCAGGGCTTTAAATGGCTGGGAGCCATTTAAGCCCTCTGGTTCTGCTACCCACCGCTTGGAAGTGGTGGGGAGCAGATTGGGATGGAGAAGAAGAGAAAAAGAAGGAGGAGGAGAAGGAGGAGATTGGATTTATACCTCACCCTTTACTTGAAGTTGCAGAGTGGCTTACAATCTCCTTTCCCTTCCCCTCCCCTGTGATCTGTTG
Source organism: Heteronotia binoei (assembly GCF_032191835.1). NCBI lineage: Eukaryota > Metazoa > Chordata > Lepidosauria > Squamata > Gekkonidae > Heteronotia > Heteronotia binoei. Next base: position 111,959,703 of record NC_083226.1, on the reverse strand, counting down.
TGATCATGAGCAGAACAGCTCTGAAAGAGTTATGATTGACTCAAGGTCATTCCAGCAGGTACATGTGACCTTGGGTCAGTGATAACTCTCTCCGAGTTGTTCTGCTCTGAGAGCTTAGCAGCTCTTGGACACTCTCTCAGCTCCCTACCTCATAGGGGCTAATGTCTGGTTTAAATGCTGGGAGTCACTTAATGGTCTGATTTTGCTCCCCACTGCTTCAAAGAGGGGGAGTGCAAAAACAGAGGGTTGAATATGAGGGTGAAATGCCTCCCAGGTGGCACTTCATCCTCTCCTTTCTGCTGCCTGGGGAGAGTCAAAGCCAACAGAAAGGTCAGATGCCCTTGGAAGACATTCTCCCCTTTCTTTTTGCAGGCTGCAGCTTTGCCTGGCCCCAAAAAAGCCTGAATCTGGGCCGGTGGGGAGGCTTCTCCCTATGGGCTCAGCTCTACTGGACTCCCTTGTACAGACTGTTTAAACAGGGTTACACAAAAGACCCCAAAGCTGGACTGACAGGGAGGCTTCTCCCTGTGGGCTCTGCACTACTGGGCTTCCATAAACAGCCCCTTTAAATGGGACTGTGCTATGGAGCCCTAAACTAAGCCTGCAGGGAGGCTTCTCTCTGTGGGCTCAGCTCCACTGGGATCCATTGTGCAATCTCTTTTAATGGGACTGCACAAGGAAGCCCAAAGCTGGACCAACAGGGAGACTTCTCTCTGCCTTTCAGCTGTTGGTTAAATAGCAAAGAGACTTTTAAACTGTGCATTCTGCACACTGTGAAAAGCCTCATGGGGCAGAAAGCAGCAGTTGTTTAAATGGGTTGGAACCATTTAAACCAAATGTATGTGGGGCGATGAACTCCTCGCCTCTCAGCTGTTGTATTAAATTGCTTTGAGACATTTAAACCTTGTTTTATGCTCCGTGAGAGAAGCTGTGGGGAGCTAAAATCAAAGTTTAAATGATGCCAAGCCATTTAAACCCTGCCTTCCACTCTCCATGAGTTTTCACAGAGAGTAGGGCCATTTAAACCCTGCTGTCTCCTCCTTGTGAAAATCTGAGGAGTTGAAAATAGAGTTTAAATGGCTCCCAGTCATTCAAACTTTGCTTTCTGCTTCCCACAGTTTTTTTTGCAGGGAGCAGAAAGTAGGGCCATCTAAACCCTGCTTTCTGCTTCTCAGCTTTTTGTGGGAATCACAAGGCAGAACCATTCAACCCCATTTTCTGCTCTCTGCAAAAATCACAGGGGGCAGAAAGAAGGGGTGGTTTAAATGGCTCAGAGTCATTTAAAATCTGCTTTGTGCTCCCCATGACAAGCGGCAGAAAGCAGCAGTAGTTTATATGTAGGGCTGTGCATTTGGTAAAGGGTCTACTGAATACTTACCAGATACCTGCCATTTCGGCAATATCTGGAAACAGGGAATTCCAGATAGACTTTTATATAGCCTATTTGGTATTCTGAATACCTTAATTCTGAATATTTCCGGAAAGTATTCAGAAATATTTAGTAAACCTAGTTTCTCTGTCATTTTCCATGGGGGAAAAGCAAAGGGAGTCTGTGAGTACCTTTCCTGCCTTTCCCCTGGCTTTTCCTGCCTCTGGCTGAGGTGAAGAAGGGGGAAGGGGGAGAGGCCCATGACCAATCACAGCCGTGCATTTTGCAGATTACAAAATGCATGGCTTTGCAGGACTTTTCAGGGCTGTTGTTGTTGTTACAATGTTGTGTCTGCTCCAGCAAGGGAGCAGGAAGGAGGAAATTGCAATTCTCCAATAAACTCCATGTTTTCCCCCTCAATCCAATCAGAGAACAGAACAGTTTATTTACAAACTGTTCTGTCCATCTCTTGCCCCTGACTGATCATTGTTGCTGTTGTGCTGCCACAGAGAGTGACTGAATGAGCTTGAGTCCTTTGGCTGAGCTCTGCTCTGCTCTCTGAGGTCTGGCTGGTGGTGTTCCTGGACTACTTGACTGGACCTCCATCTGACTGGGGAGATTATTCCTTTTTTGTGTTTATTGTGGGGATTTTTAGAAGCAGGTTTTGTTTTAAAACCTTTTGAAAACCTTGCTTTGGGTGGATAGGTATATGTTTGTTTGGTTTTCTATTGGGGGGCTGGGTTGCTGGAGGGGGGTGACTGGCCTGGCCTAGATTGTGTAATTTAATCTTTTTATAATTTTATAATATTTTCTTGGTGTTTAAATTTTTTTTTGTGACTGCTGGTAGACTGGTGTTATGTTTTTCCTGAATCTGATTCTGTTGGGGGTTGGCCTCTGGTTCCTGGTCTCTCTGGTTTGGTCTTTCCCGCCTGGGGCCTGCCTCTGCCCACAGGCATCTGGGTAATCAGCTGCAGTAGAAGAAGCTGTTTGGATCTAGAACAGAGCTGCTGATAAGGGGAGTGAGACTTGATTTGCTTTTCTAAAACTGCTTGGGAGTGTTACCCAGGGTTGCTGTGAGAGGTAACTGTGCAGTGCTTGGTGCCTGCTGGAGAGGGGTTTCTGATTGCTTTTGTGTGTCGTTTGTGTAGCTGTTGCTGAGTGAGGAGAGCTTGTTTGCCTTTGGGTAATTGCTGGCCCCACCCTATGCTGTTGCTCTGGCTGTCGACTCAGAGGTGGGTGGGGGCTTGAGCCTTTAATTTGCAAGGCTCATCCTTGCCAGAGGCATGAGCCAAAGGGCAAGACCCAAAGGGCTCTTGGCCTGTGACTCTTAGTCTGGGGGGTCTAGCCTAGGGGTTCTGTAAAAAGGTGGATAGTTACTCAAAAGTAGTTTCAAGTGGCAGTTGGTAGTGAGATTTAAAGAGAAGTGAAGATAAAGAAAATTTTGAAATGGATTGTAGCAGTATGGCTGGTGAGGGAGCAGAGGCAGTGATGTGTAAAGACTGTGGGATGTTTGTATTTCTACCTGAGAGTAGCACGAATTACACTTTCAACAAGTGTAAGTTAGTGGCCCTGCTGGAGGAAAAGATACAGGGACTGGAGGCACGATTGTCCACACTGCAGTGTATAAAGGAAGATGAGGATTTTCTTGACAAAACCTATGAGGCACTCTTGAAAGGACAAGAGGAGGGAGAGGAAATGGTATCTCAGCAATTAGAAGAGGACCCAACGCAGGAGGAGGGTTCCTGGTAAAATGTAACCCAAAGGAGAAAGAAAATCAGGAGATGTTCTGAGCCCCTGCTGCTGAGCAATAGGTTCCAGGATCTCCCCACAGTAACTGATTCTGAGCCACTGGAACAAGGACTACTTCCCCAGCCTCTACAAAGCTTGAAGAAAGTTTCTCAGGATCCTATGGATAAGAAGCCTGGAGCTTCTGCCCCCCAATATAGGAAGAGGAAGGTGGTGGTGATTGGAGACTTCTTGCTCAAAGGGGTGGAGCCCAAAGTGTACCGACCGGACTTGTCATCCCGAGAGGTTTGCTGTCTTCCAGGTGCATGCATCCAGCACATTTGAGCTCAGTTGAGAGTCTCTGGGTAAAAATAAAAGGAATAAGAAATAACAATGATATTATTGTGGGGGTCTGCTATAGACCACCAAGTCAGTCAGAGGACTTGGATGAGATACTGCTACAGAAGATTGCAAAGTTCTCCAAGAGAAGGGATACGGTGATCATGGAAGATTCCAATTACCCAGACATCTGTCAGAAGTCCAACTCTGCTGAGGACTTCCTGTTTGGCTTGGAAGGCAGACTGAAGCTCCCTATCAAGGGGGATTTTTATTTTTCTGTTCAGGGTATTAAAGACCTCTTCGGGGGGGTCTATGCCTATTAATTTTAGTTAAAAATTAATCCAAGATGACGTCACGACCCTTGAGCTGTTGATATCGATTTGGAAAAGGTGTGGAGCCACCTTTTTAAAATCTTGATGTCCGGTGTTATTAGAGGGATGTCAAAACAACATCTGCAGAGGATTAAAAGGTCATTAATTTGACTTAAGCCTGCCGGAATCCAGACACTTAAGAAAGGACTTATAATTGCAAGATGAGGAAAAGCCGAAGTGCCAAGAATATCTAATTAAGGTGCTTTTGATTTACATTTCTACTCTTGAGACTCTCTAAGCTTATCTAAAAGTTGCGGGAGTTTATAAACAGAAGGAATCAAGGAGTGACTGGAGGAGGATGGTTGCCTGCCAATTTTGAACTTTTAGAACTTTGTATATTTGGGGGCTTTGGCAAGGCTCGGGAAAAGAGAAGGATGTTTTGAATGGTTGTGGTGGATGACACAGGTGTTTTTCTTCTGTGGATATTATACACTTCTACAGGCCTTAAACATTGTTGGAACTTATAAATGAACTGAGTTGAAATACAACTGAATTAATGAAGATGGCAGCCTGCCAGAACTGAGTTTAATAGCTTTGAAAGAGCTAGGAGAAAAAAGAGAAAGATTTTCTGAACGTTTGCAGCTGGGATTGGTGACGCAGGTGAATTCTACATCCCTACAAATTCCAAAGACTGTGATACTTGACACGTAAACAGAGCAATTTGACCCAGGAAGTTAAAGGTTTTTACCAATTAAATAAAGTCTGTGAGGATTATAAAAGCTGTGACATTTGAACCAGGAAGGAATTAAAACAAAGATCAAGAAGGACCCCTCTAACCATAGAGAAAGAACGAGTGCCATTTTAAAGGGAAATAAAACTGTCAAATTGGTTAAAAATCAATATCTCAGCTTAGGAAGCTAAGAGAAAAACAGGACTAGTTTTGTTTGATACAGCAGGCCCTAAGCTACTAGATTTTGTGTTGAACTTTGATTGGAAAAACGTTTAAGTTTTGGTGGGGGGTTTTTTATGTCAGAAGGAAGGGTAACCCGTGCAAGGGCCCACTCATTTGACAAAATGCAATCTCAATTTGATGCCCTTGAAGCGAAAATGTTAAAGGCAATGGATAAGATGCAACTGGCAATGAGAAAAGATTTTAAAAAGGAAGTTGGAGATCTCAGGAAAGATATTGAGGGCTTTAAGGATGAGATTAAGGATAGAGTTAAGGAGGTAGAGGAAAAAGTGGATATACATGCTTCTACCTTGTTAAAACTCCAAGAGAAGGTTACCATACATGATTGCAAGTTGATGGAAACACAAGTTCGCTTGAGAGGAGTACCTGAAGAGGAGGAGGCAGATTTAATGGATCACATGGTGAATATTATTACTGAATACTTAGAAGAAGATCCTGAAAAATTCAGAAGTATGTTGAATGGAGCTTACAGAGTTAACTCAGCATATGCAAAGAATAAAGGCCTACCAAGAGATATTGTTATAAGACTAAGATCTAAAGATATAGCAGGAAAAATCCTAAACAAAGGTTTTCAAAAAGATTGGATCGTAGAAGGGAGCAATGTCAAAATAATGAAAGAGCTACCAAAACAAGTGATTAATGACAGGAAGAAATACAAGAAGTTAACAGACAGACTACGTACAGAGGGCACAAGATTCAGATGGATATTACCTGAGGGTCTTGGCTTTGAACAACATGGAACAAGGATTACAATAAAGAACGAACAAGACATGCATAGCTTTTTTGAAGAGAATAAAAAGTCTACATCGTAATGGAGTACAAGTTACCATCTTGGAACATAAATGGACTAAATTCACCACAAAAAAGAACAACAACATTTCATTGGATTAAAAAGCAAAAATGTAACATAATATGTTTACAGGAAGTTCATATACAACAAAAAGTCCGTAAATTTTTGTGGAATAAAAATTTGGGACTGGAATTTTTTTCATTGGTGGAACAAAAGAAAAGAGGGGTAATCTTCTATATTAAAGAACAATTACAACCAAAATTAATATTTAAAGATAAGGAAGGAAGATATATTGCTTTAGAAGTGATAATTGAGGCAAAAAACCCCGTTATTATTAGGATTATATGTGCCCAATGGAGCGAAAGATAAGTTTTTTAAAGAAATTAACCGACAATTTGATGAAAAGACATATGACCAAATTTTGATGATGGGCGATTTCAATGGGACAATACAAAACAATATTGATAGATCAAGTCAAAAGAAAAATGACAAAGAGGGGAAACTACCAAACTCTTTCTTTGAGTCGGTTAAACAAGAAAACTTGGAAGATATATGGAGAAAATTCAATCCTGAAGTAAGAGACTATACTTTCTTTTCAGCTAGACATAATTCTTTTTCTAGAACGGGTATGTTATGGGGTTCCAAGACCTTGGGCCTTATAACTAAAAAAGTAGAGATTCTACCAAAGGTTTGTGCAGACCACAACCCAATATGTTGGATTACAAAATTGCAAATGAAAACAAGAAGATGGAGAATTAATGAGGACTTACTACAAGATAAAGATATTGTGACATTTTTAGAAAAGGAAACTGCGGCTTTCTTCCAAATAAATGAAACTGATGACATGGAATTTCAAACAGTATGGGACACTTATAAAGCAGTAATGAGAGGAATATTTATTACATTGAACCATAAAGATAAGAGGGCTAAAGAAGAACGGTTGTTAGCATTACAAAATGAAATGTAAAAAAGAAAGGGAATTGAAAAAAAGGCCTGGGAAAAAAAATTAATAAAAGAAATTACAATATTACAATCACAAGTAAGACATTTGCTGAATAAAGAACTAGAATGGAACTTAAAAAGTCTGAAACAGAAATCGTTTGAAAGTGCGAATAAACCTGGAAAGTATTTGGCTTGGCAACTGAAGAAAAAGAAAGAAAATAAAACTATTAATAAAATTATGGTTGGTGGAAAAATAATAGTAGATCAAGATGGAATTAAAAGAGAATTTTTTAAATATTATGCAAATTTATTCAAGGGTGTGAAAATAAAGAAAGGAAAAATGGAAGAGTATCTACGGAATTTTCAAGTGGCACCTTTGACTGAGTACATGAAAAAGACTTTAAATGACCCAATAGAGAAAATTGAAATTGAAGCAGCAATAAAAGCAATGAAAGAAGATAAGGCCCTGGGCCAGATGGATTCACATCTAAATTTTATAAAATCCTCAAGTATGAGATAACACCCAAACTGATGAAATTGTTAAACACGATAAGAGAAAATGGAAAAATTCCAAATACTTGGAGAGAAGCTGTAATTTCTTTGATTCCCAAAGAAGATAAAGATGTCACAAATGTAAAGAACTACAGACCAATTTAATTGCTAAATAATGATTATAAGATCTATACAAGAATTTTGGCAGAACGATTGAAGCAATATTTGATTAATTTTATAAAAAAAGACCAAGCCGGATTTCTTCTTAAAAGACAGATAAGAGACAATGTAAGAGCTGTTATCAATGTTGTGGAATATTATGAGAAACATCCAGAAAAGGAAGCGGCTTTATTTTTTGTGGATGCAGAAAAAGCCTTTGATAATTTAAATTGGGACTTTATGCTTGTAGTAATGGAAAAAAATAAATTTAGGGGAACATTTTATAAAGATGACGAAAGCAATATACATGGAACAATATGCAAAATTGTGTATAAATGCAGATCTCACAAAAGAGCTGAAGGTAAGCAAAGGTACAAGACAAGGATGTCTGCTATCACCATTGTTATAATGACTCTTGAAATTCTACTACAACAAATACAAAATGACAATGAAATAGACGGATTAAAAATTAGAGGATTCTCTTATAAATATAAAGCTTTTGCAGATGATATTATGTTCATAATCCGATTCAAGTGTCACCGTTGCTGTTAGCTAAGATAAAAGAATATGGAGAATTAGCAGGACTATACATAAATAAAGAGAAATCGAAATTTTATGTAAAAATATGCAACCAATAGACTTAAAGAATTGCAAACGGTGACGGGTTGTGAAGTCGCGACTAAAGTTAAATATCTTGGAGTGGAAATAACTATGAAGAATATTGATTTGTTTAAAAATAATTATGAAAAATTATGGTGTAAGATGGACAAAGTTTTGATGAAATGGAATAGACTTAACTTGACCTTATTGGGCAGGATAGCTGCAATAAAGATGAATATTTTGCCAAGAATAATGTATTTGTTCCAAACTATCCCGATTGTGAAAGATACCAAACAATTTAACAAATGGCAAAGGAAAATTTCTGATTTTGTATGGCTGGAAAGAAACCAAGGGTTAAAATGAAGATTTTAAAAGATGCCAAAGAGAGAGGTGGTTTTCAGCTCCCAGATTTAAGATTGTATCATGATGAGGTCTGTTTGACATGGATCAAAGATTGGATAATGCTGTTAGATAAAAAACCTTTATGGTTAGAAGCTCATGGGAATAAATTCGGCTGGCACGCATATTTGTGTTATGGGAAGAAGAAGATGGACGGCTTTTTCTCTCACCATTATATCAGAAACAGTTTGTTAAACACTTGGATAAAATATAAGAAATATGGCAACGAGAGAAAGCCGCTTTGGATAGTACCAGCGGAAGTAATAAAAATAACAGCTGAATCTGATGAGGAAAGAGCGATGTCATACAATCAACTGCTTAAGATCCAAGGAGACAAAATTGAATTAAAATATGTGGAAGAGTTAAATAATAAATATGATTGGTTTCAGATGCAACAAATTAAAAGCTTTATGGAAAATGATATTAAAATGGATGGAATTAGATGTGAGCAAACAGAACTGGAAAGGGTCCTGCTTGGAGATAATGAAAAATTAATATCGAAAGTATATAAATTACTATTGAAATGGTTTACAGAAGAAGAAGTAGTAAAATCTCAAATGGTAAAATGGGCAATTAATGTGAATAGAGAAATACAAATGGATACGTGGGAACACCTTTGGAAGAACTCGATGAAGATCTCAGCTTGTCAGAGTATCAAAGAGAACTGCTTTAAGATGATGTATAGGTGGTATATGACTCTGAAAAAGCTGGCTAAGATGAGTAAAAAGATGTCGGATAGATGTTGGAAATGTAAAAAACATGAAGGCTCTTTCTTTCATATGTGGTGGACTTGTGAAAAAGCGAAGGAGTATTGGAACACGATACAACGAGAAATCTCCAAAAGTTTGGGTTATGACTTTAAGAAAATTGCAGAGACTTTTTTGCTTGGATTACAATTAGAAAAATTTCCAAAGGAAGACAGGACTTTAATTTGGTACTTGCTCTCAGCTGCGAGGACATTGTATGCACAGCTTTGGAAACAAGGAAAAATACCAGAGAAATGGGATTGGATTGTGAAAGTTTTATCGTGGAGTGAAATGGACAAATTAACTAAAACCTTAAAAGACTATGACTTAAACTTATTCAAAAAGGAGTGGAAGAAATTCAAAGGATATATGGAGAACGAGTGGAACATAAAAAGATATTGGACAATTTTTTAAGTATTAACTAAAAGTATTATATTTTGATAGATTAGTAGTACCTTTAGAATTGAATTCAAATTTATAACTTCGGGGTAGTCAATATTAGAGGGAGGGGGGTGAAATATCATATGGTTTAGTGTAAGAAAAAGATAATTAAATATTGTAACCATGTGTTATTAATATATTGTTAAAACACAAAGAATTCCAACTCTGCTAAAAATGAAAAGTCAAATAGATTCCTGACTTGTCTTGCTGAAAACTTCCTTTTCCAGAAAGTGAGGAAGGAAACAATGGGATCTGCTATCTTGGATTTGATTCTCACCAATAAGGAAGAATTGATTAAAGAAGTGGAAATAGTGGGTACCCTGGGCAGTAGTGACCATGTGATTTTGGAATTTTCAGTCTTAGGGAAGGGAAAAGCTATACGTAGTCAGACTTATAGGTTGGAATTCAGAAAGGGAAACTTCGATAAACTTAGAACTATGCTGGGTAAAACCCCATAGTCAGAAATACTTAGGAAGAAGGGGGTTCAGGAGAGGTGGGAGTTTCTTAAAAGTGAAATACTGAAAGCGCAATCACAGATGATTCCTATGAGAAGAAAAAATGGAAAAAGCCTAAAGAAGCCGAAGTGGCTCCATAAACAGCTCTCCAAAGACTTGAGAAATAAAAAAGACCCCTTTAGGAATTGGTAGGAGGGCCTTATAACCAAGGATGAATATAAACAAATCACCAGTGCTTGTAGAGAAAAAGTTAGGAAAGCTAAAGCTCAATATGAGCTTAGGCTGGCCAAAGATGCTAAAAACAACAAAAAAAGGGTTCTTTTCTTATGTTCAGAGTAAGAAAAAGAGCAAGAACATGGTAGGCCCATTGCGAGGGCAAGAAAGTGAAATTGTAATGGTTAATGAAAAGAGGGCAGAACTACTCAATTCCTACTTTTCCTCAGTCTTCTCTTCTGAGGGAAATGGTGCTCAACATGGCAAAAACAGAACATATAAGGAGGGTTTGAAGGATCAGCATAGGGGTAGTACATAAACACCTAGTTTCTTTAATTGAAACTAAGTCCTCAGGGCCAGATGAATTGCATCCAAGGGTTCTAAAAGAGCTTGTGGATGTAATTTCTGAGCCTCTGGCTATTATTTTTGAGAATTCTTGGAGAACAGGAGAGGTGCCGGAAGATTGGATGTTGTCCCCATCTTCAAGAGGGGGAAAAAAACCGATCCGGGTAACTACCGACCCGTCAGCTTGACGTCTATACCTGGAAAACTTTTAGAATAAATCATCAAACAGTCGGTCCTTGATTACTAAGAGCCAGCATGGTTTTCTCAAGAACAAGTCATGTCAGACTAACCTGATCTCTTTTTTTGAGAAAGTGACTACCTTGCTGGATCAGGGGAATGCTGTAGACATTGTTTATTTTGATTTCAGTAAGGCTTTTGATAAAGTTCCACATATTATCCTTGATGACACATTGGTAAAATGTAGTTTGGATCCTCTTACAATTAGGTGGATCTGTAACTGGTTGACAAATCACACCCATAGAGTTCTTGTGAATGGTTCCTCATCCTCTTGGAGAGGAGTGACAAGTGGAGTGCCTCAAGAATCTGTTCTGGGACCTGTATTGTTCAACATCTTTATCAATGATTTGGATGAAGGAATAGAGGGAATGCTTATTAAATTTTCAGATGATACCATATTGGGAGGAGTTGCAAAAACAGAAGAAGACAGAAACAAGATACAGGATGACCTTGGCAGGCTGGAAAACTGGGTTAAAATCAATGAAATGAATTTTAACAGGAATAAAAGTAAAGTTCTGCATTTAGGTAGGAAAAATCCAATGCATGGTTATAGGATGGGGGAGACTTGTCTTAGCAGTAGTATGTGCAAAAAAAATCTAGGGGTCTTAGTGGATCATACAATGAACATGAGTCAACAGTGTGATGCGGTGGCTAAAAAGGCAAATGCAATTTTGGGCTGTATCAACAGAAGTATATTGTCCAGATCACATGATGTGATAGTATCACTTTGCTCTGCTCTGGTAAGACCTCACCTGGAGTATTGTGTTCACTTTTTGGGCACCACATTTTAAGAAGGATATAGACAAGTTGGAACGGTCCAGAGGAGGGCGACCAAGATAGTGAGGGGTCTGGAGACCAAGTCCTTTGAGGAAAGGTTGAAGGAGCTGGGGATGTTTAGCCTGGAGAAGAGGCAGCTGAGAGGTGATATGATCACCATCTTCAAGAACTTGAAGAGCTGTCATATAGAGGATGGTGTGGAATTATTTCCTGTGGCCCCAGAAGGTAGGACCAGAACCAATGGGTTGAAATTAAATCAAAAGAGTTTCCAGCTCAACATTAGGAAAATCTTCCTGACCATTAGAGCAATTTCTCAGTGGATCAGGCTTCCTCAGGAGGTGGTGGGCTCTCCTTCCTTGGAGGTTTTTAAACAGAGGCTAGATGGCCATCTGACAGCAATGAAGATCCTGTGAATTTAGGGGGAGGCATTTGTGAGTTTCCTGCATTGTGCAGGGGGATTGGACTAGATGACCCTGGAAGTCCCTTCCAACTCTATGATTCTAAATCCTGGACTGATGTGGTTGAAGTGGTTGGCCAACTCTCCTTGTGTTATTTGGGTCTTGCTTATGGCAGGACTGGAGAATTGGCAGCTGGGTTTGCTGCAGCTAGGTCTGCAGACCGTTATCAGATTGTGTTTCATGTGGCATAGCAGTTGGCATCTGGGTTTATTAGTATCATACCAGGAGGTCCCATTGAGTATATGGATGTAGTGCTTTTGGTCCTATAGAGATTCATCAGTTTGGCTTTGTTTGGCAATGGCAGCAGAAGACCCTCTGGTCCAGTCTTTTTGGGCCTTGGGGGTTGTGTGTGGAAGAGTCCTCTGCAGCTGCCCTGCAGTTTTAGGGGCTCTCCCCTAAATCCCCTGCTCCCCAGAGCCACTTTTCCCACAATAATTACAGTGGGGGAAGTGGTTAATTGTTTTGTCCTCAGAATTGGGAGTAATGGGCCTTTTGGGGGGCCCACCGATAAGGACCCCCCTTGTCCAATCTTTTGGGGCCTTGGGGGTTTCCATGGGGGAGAGTCCCTTGAACCTGCCCTGCAGTTTTGGGGGTTCTCCCCCAAACCCCTTCCCCTCCAGGTGGCTTCCATTATACCCTATGTTGCCATTGTGTTCTATACGTAAAATATTAATATTAAAGGTACCCTTAATTAATTAAGGTACCCTTAATTAATAACAACCAAAATTAATATCATCCTCTCTCTTGTACTTAATCATTATCAAAAATTGTCCAATGTCCTTTTTTTTTTGCACCCTTTTTCTACGTATCTTCGGAACTTTTTCCACTCCATCTTAAATACTTCTAAATCATAGTCTCTTAAGGTTCTTGTTAACTTGTCCATTTCACTCCATGTCATAACTTTTACAATCCAATCCCATTTATCTGGTATTTTTTCTTGCTTCCACAACTGCGCATACAATGTCCTAGCAGCTGAGAGCAAGTACCAGATTAAAGTTCTATCTTCTTTTGGAAATTTTTCCATTTGTAATCCCAACAGAAAAGTCTCTGCAACTTTGTTAAATTCATATCCCAAGATCTTAGAAATCTCTTGTTGAATTATCTGCCAATAGTTTTTCGCTCTTTCACAAGTCCACCACATATGGTAGAAAGAACCTTCATGTTTTTTGCATTCCCAATATCTGTCTGGCATCTTATTGTTCATCTTTGTCAACTTTTTAGGAGTCATATACCATCTGTACATCATCTTAAAACAATTTTCTTTGATACTCTGACATGTTGAGAGTTTCATAGAGTTCTTCCACAAATATTCCCATGTATCCATTTGTATTTCTTTATTTACATTAATTGCCCACAATCATTTGAGATTTCACTACTTCATCTTCCGTAGACCATTTTAAAAGTAACTTATAGATTTTCGAAATTAATTTTTCATTATCTCCAAGCAGAACTTTTTCCTTTTCTGTTTGTTCTCGTCTTATTCCTTCATTTTTAAGATCACTTTCCACCAAACTCTTTTTTGTTGCATTTGAAACCAATCATATTTATAATTCAGCTCCTCAGCAGTTTTCAACTCTATTTTACCGCTTTGTATTTTTAATAGTTGATTGTATGACATCCATTTTCCCTCTCCTAACTCAGCTGTTATTTTTATTACTTCTGCAGGCACTTCTGCTGGCACTACTTCTGCTGGCACTATTCATAGAGGTTTTCTCTCATCGCCATATTTCTTCTTATACTTCATCCAAATATTTAGCAAATTATTTCTTATGTAATGGTGAGAGAAAAAACCATCCATCTTTTTCTTCCCATAGTACATATAAGCGTGCCAGCCAAATTTATTTCCATGACCTTACAATGTTAAAAGTTTTTTATTCAATAGTGTCACCCAGTCTTTTATCCACACTAAACAAACTGCTTCATGATATAATCTTAAATCTGGTAATTGGAATCCTCCTCTTTCTTTAGCGTCTATTAAAACTTTCCTTTTAATCCTCTGTTTCTTTCCAGCTCATATAAATTCTGAAATCTTTCTTTGCCATTTATTAAATTGTTTACTGTCTTTCACAATCGGAATATTTGGAATAAATATATTATTCTCGGCAAAATGTTCATCTTAATTGCAGCTATTCTACCAAGCAATGACAAATTAAGCTTGTTCCACTTTATCATATCTTCATCCATTTTATGCCATAACTTTTCATAATTATTTTTAAACAAATCAATGTTCTTCATTGTTATTTCCACACCCAAATATTTTACTTTAGAGGTCACATCCCATTAGCTTCTGCAATTCCTTTTGTTTATTTACTTGCATATTTTTAAATAAAAGTTTTGATTTTTCTTTATTAACATAAAGTCCTGCCAATTCTCCAAAATCTTGTATTTTGGCTAACAACAAAGGTGTTACTTGTGTAGGATTTTCATTTATAAACATTATATCATCTGCAAATGCTCTATTTTTATAGGTAAATACTTTAATTTTCATTCCTTCTATTTCTTCATCATCTTGTACTTGCATCAATAAGATTTCAAGAGTCATTATAAACAACAATGGTGAAAGCGGACAACCTTGTCTTGTACTTTTGCTGATTATCATTTCATCTGTAAGATCTGCATTTATACATAGCCTTGCACATTGTTCAGTATATATTGCCTTTATCATTCTTATAAAGTTTCCCCCCAACTTTATTTTTTCCATTACTGCAAACATAAAATCCCAATTCAAATTATCAAAAGCTTTCTCTGCATCCACAAAAAATAATGCAACTTCCTTCTCTGGATGTCTTTCATAATATTCTACAATATTTACAACAGTTCTAATATTGTCTCTTATTTGCCTTTTAGGGAAAAAACCCGCTTGATCTTCCTTTATAAAATTTATTAAATATTGTTTAAGCCGTTCTGCCAGGATTCTTGTGTATATCTTATAATCATTATTTAATAATGAAATTGGTCTATAATTCTTTACATTCGTGACATCTCTTTCTTCCTTTGGAATCAACGAAATTACAGTTTCTTTCCATGTATTTGGTATTTTCCCATTTAATCTTATCGCATTCATCAATTTTTGAAGTTTTGGTACTAATGCTTCTTTAAGCTTTTAAATTTTTTTTTTTTGCCATATATCCATCTGGTCCAGATGCCTTTCCAATTTCTTAATTCATCTTTTTTCTTAATTCCATTTTGAATGTCCAAGATTTGTTTATCTTCTGCTCTCTTATCTTTATTATTAAATGTTATTAATATTCCGGGGGGGCGGGGGTGGGTGGGCTCCCTCTGGGTATCCTACCCCCCCAGGGAATGTGTATACGCAATACATAGCCTCTCCTCTCCCGGTGTAGTGAACGCCGCGTGGTCACTGTCTGGCTATGCCTGGCAGATGGTCACTGCAATGGCCTCTCCTGCATTACTGCATCCGTAGCAACACCTTCTCGCTGGTCCCCCCTGTTTTTCACAGAGTTTGCTACGTCATGGTGCGACCAAATTGTCCGGCAGTATAACCGGATGGGCAGGCTGGGCCCACCAACCTCGCCAGCCTAAGAGAAGGAAAACTCTAACATCAAACCTGGGCAGATAGAGCTCGTTAATGTAACACCTACCACCTGGAGGACTCGCTGCTGGCGTCCCGGCTTACTGGGCCATGGCAGATGACCCCCAGGTGAAAGGGTGGAGCCAGTACCGCGCACACTGGGCTTCACCTAAAAAATTCCTCTGCGCAGGCCTGAAGGGCATATCCGCATACACAACCCACAATGCATCAAGTCCTGCAGCGATGGGTAAGGGGCGAAACGGCAGGTGGAAGGTGCCACTGGAAGCCGCAGTCCCGATCCTGCATGTAGGCAGTTCAGGGTATTGGTTGCCTGATGCTAACCCGGAGACGAAAGCATTTTTCAGCAGCACCCTGAATGACCAAGCAGCCTTATCTAGGGACAGCACTGCTTGCTCCACACGGAGAGGGGTCTAGAAAAGGTGGCCTAAACAAAGCTCGTCTCCTCCACCCCAGTTGGCTAGCCGCGGTCAACGGGCATCCTTACTTGCGGTCAAAAAATAACAACAAAGAAAAGGCATGCACCTGCCTCACAAAGTGTGCAAAGACTAAAGCTTGCGTGTTGGAACATCAGAACCATGCTTGACACAGTAGACAGTGGTCGCCCTGAACGACGTTCTGCTCTAGTTGCCCATGAACTTCTCAGGTTGAATATCGACATAGCAGCTCTCAGTGAGGTCCGTTTCCCTGAGGAAGGTAGTCTTGGCTATACCCTCTACTGGTCATGTAAGTCAAAGGCTGAGAGCCGCCTTTCTGGCGCTGGCTTCATCGTCAGGAACTCCATTGCCTCCAAACTCGAAAACCTGCCAACAGGTCACTCAGATCGCATCATGTCCATGCGCCTCCCACTTCAAAACAAGCAGCATGCAACACTCTTCAGTGTGTATGCCCCAACCCTTCAAGCAGATCCTGCAGAAAAGAACAAGTTCTATGCTCATCTACACAACCTCGTACGGAAGACCCCTACAAAGGACAAGGTGATCATCCTTGGCGACTTCAATGCCAGAGTAGGTAAAGACTCGGAAGCCTGGAAAGGAGTACTTTGCAAACACGGCATTGGCAACTGCAATGACAACGGGCACCTCCTGCTAGAATTCTGCATGGAGCACCAGCTCACCATCACCAACACTATCTTCCAGCAGAAGAACAGTCTGAAGACAACCTGGATGCACCCACGGTCCAAGCACTGGCACCTTATCGACTACATTCTGGTGCGCCAGAGAGACCTTCGAGATGTCTTACACAACCGAGTAATGCCCAGTGCAGAATGTCATACGGATCATCGTCTTGTACGCTGCAATCCCCATCTTCACTTTAAACCCACACCCAGGAGAGGAGATATCCCTCGGAGGAAGTTTCAGGTTAGCAGTCTCCAGTCAGCCAAAGTTAAAGCTGCCTTCCAGGCAAAACTCCAGTCAAGAATTGAGGACCCCAGTTGCCCCACAGACCATTCTCCAGAAGCACTCTGGGAACACCTAAAAACTACTGTCCTGCAGATCTCTGAAGAAGTCCTCAGGTTCTCCACAAGGAAGAAGAAGGACTGGTTTGATGAGAACAATCAAGAGATCCAAGATTTACTGGCGAAAAAGAGATCTGCCTACCAAGCACATCTTGCTCAGCCCTCCTGTCCCAGGAAAAAAGCAACCTTTCGCACTGCATGTAGCAACCTCCAGCGCAAGCTTCGAGACATTCAGAACGAGTGGTGGACCAAGCTTGCAGAGAGAACCCAGCTGTGTGCAGACACTGGTGATTTAAGAGGGTTCTACGAAGCCCTGAAGGCAGTATATGGTCCATCATATCAGGCTCAGAGTCCCTTGCGTAGTGCAGACGGCCAAGTGCTCCTCACAGACAAGGCATCCATACTGAACCAGTGGTCAGAGTATTTTCAGGTTCTCTTCAGTGCCAACCGCGTAGTTCAAGATTCAGCAATCCACCTCACCCCACATCAACCAGTGAAAACAGAGTTGGATGAGATCCCCACTCTAGAAGAGACTGTTAAAGCCATCAAGCAACTGAAAAGTGGCAAGGCAGCGGGAGTTGATGGAATCCCACCAGAGATCTGGAAGCATGGGGGCACAGTACTACATAGCTCACTTCATAAAGTACTTGTCACCTGCTGGGAACAAGGCAAATTACCACAGGACTTTTGCGATGCAATCATCACCACCCTATACAAGAACAAAGCGGAAAAGTCAGACTGCTCCAACTACCGGGGGATAACCCTGCTCTCCATCGCAGGCAAAATCCTTGCCAGAATACTCCTGAACAGACTAGTGCCCACCATTGCAGAAGAACTCCTCCCAGAGAGCCAGTGCGGCTTCAGAGCTAACAGGAGCACCACCGACATGGTATTTGTTCTCAGGCAGCTCCAAGAGAAATGCAGGGAACAGAACAAGGCTCTGTATGTGACTTTTGTCAACCTTACCAAAGCTTTCGATACCGTTAGCAGGAAAGGCCTGTGGCAAATCTTGGAACGTTTAGGATGTCCCCCAAGGTTCCTCAGCATGATCATCCAGCTACACGAAGACCAGCGAGGCCAAGTCAGGCACTGTAACGACCTCTCGGAGCCCTTCCCAATAGGCCCAGGTGTAAAGCAAGGCTGCGTTCTCGCGCCAACTCTCTTTACGATCTTTTTTAGCACGATGCTTCAAAGAGCCGCAGTAGATCTAGATGATGACGATGGTGTCTACATCCGCTATCGCACCGATGGCAGCCTGTTCAACCTGAGGCGACTAAAGGCCCACTCCAAGACGATGGAAAAACTCATCCGAGAGCTACTGTTTGCTGATGATGCTGCACTCGTCTCCCACTCGGTATCAGCTCTGCAGCATATGACGTCCTGCTTTGCAGAGGCTGCCAAGCTATTCGGCCTAGAAGTTAGTCTGAAGAAGACAGAAGTTCTCCACCAGCCTGCACCCCAGGAAGATTATCACCCTCCCTGCATCACTGTGGGTGAATCAGTTCTGAAGACAGTCTAGCAGTTCAGCTACCTGGGGTGCATCATCTCCTCAGATGCCAAGATCGACAAGGAGATTGACAACAGGCTGGCAAAGGCAAACCGTGCATTTGGCCGACTGCACAAAAGAGTGTGGAGCAACAAGCATCTGAAAAAAGGCACAAAGATCAATGTTTACAAAGCGATTGTGATGACAACCCTCATCTACGGCTCCGAATCGTGGGTTTTATACCGTCATCACCTGCGACTCCTCGAGCGCTTTCATCAGCGCTGCCTTCGCACCATCCTCAACATCCACTGGAGTGACTTTGTGACCAACACTGAAGTCCTTAAGCGGGCGGAGGTTACCAGCATCGAGGCACTGCTGCTGAAGACGCAGCTGTGCTGGGCAGGGCATATTTCTAGGATGGAAAACCACCGCCTTCCCAAGATTGCCCTGTATGGCGAACTCTCCACCGGCCATCGAAATAGATGGGCACCAAAGAAGAGGTACAAGGACTCCTTGAAGAAATCCCTTGGCACCTGTCGCATCAACCATCACCAGTGGTCTGACCTAGCCTCAGATCGCAAAACATGGGGGCACACCATCCACCAGGCTGTCTCTTCCTTTGAGAACGCACGCATAGCTGGTCTTGAGGACAAAAGGAGATTGAGGAAGAATCGCACTGCTATAGCACCAATCCTAAATCAGACTTTTCCCTGCAGCCACTGTGGCCGGACCTGCCTGTCCTGCAGTGGTCTTGTCAGCCACCAGTGAGCCTGCAGCAGACGTGGACTATTGCACCCTTCTTATATCTTCGTTCGCGAAGCCAAGCCGAGAGATTAATATTCCTCTCATTACTGCCTTATAGGCATCGCATACCGTCTGAAATTCTATATCTTCTCTATCATTGACTTGGAAATGAGCTTTAGTTTGATTTTCTGAAGATGTCACTATTTCTTTATTTTGTAGTAAATCTTCATTTAATCTCCATCTTCTCGACTTTTTAGACAATTTTTTAATCCACATTATTGGGTTATGGTCAGCTTCTATTTTGGGTAAAATCTCTATCTTCTTTGTTATAAGTCCCAAGTCTTTGGTACCCCACAACATGTCAATTCTAGAAAAAGAATTATGTCTGGCTGAAAAAAAACGGTATAGTCCCGTACTTCAGGATTGAACTTCCTCCATATATCCTCCAAATTCTCTTGTTTAACCAGCTCAAAAAAAAGATTTTGGCAATTTCCTTTCTTTATCAATTTTTTTCTTCCCTGATCTATCTGTTGTGTTCTGAATTGTTCCATTAAAGTCCCCCATCAACAAAATTTGCCCATAGGTCACTTCATCAAGATGTTGCGTAATATTTTTAAAGAAATTGTCCTTTGCACCATTTGGAGCATAAAGTCCCAACAATAAAGGTTTTTTTTAGCATTCAATATAATTTCCACCGCTATATATCTTCCATATTTATCTTTAAAAACCAATTTCGGTTCTAATTATTTTTTAATATAAAAAATTACTCCTCTCTCTTCTGTTCAGCCAATGTATAAAATTCTAGTCCCAATTGCTTATTCCATAAAAAAATTATAATCCTTTTGTCTAATGTGCACTTCTTGTAAACAAACTATGTTACAATTTTGGTTTTTTTATCCAATGAAATGTTGCTCTTCTTTTTTTGTGGTGAGTTTAGTCCATTTACATTCCAAGATATCAATTTGTAATCCATCATGGTGCAAATTCTTTATTTTTTCCATAGAATCTAAGCAATTCCTGTGTGTTTGTAATTGTAATCCTTTTCCCTTGAAGTTCAAAGCTCAAACCTTCAGGTATTATCCATCTGTATCTCATTCCATTGTCACGTAATTTTTCTGTCAGTTTTTTATATGTATTCCTGTCAGTTAACACTTGTCTTGGCAACTCTTTCATAATTCTTATTCTACTGCCTCCCACTGTCAATGTCTTTTCAAAATTTTGTTCATGATTTTCCCCAGCATTTCTTTTGTCATAAATCTTATAACCACATCTCTTGGCAGATTGTTCTTTTTTGCATAGAGTGAATTCACTTTATACATATAGTCATACATATTTCTATTCCCTTCAGGATCTTCCTCCAAAAATTCTGTAATTATTTTTATTATGTATTCTTTCAGATTTGATTCTTCATCTTCTGCTACACCTCTCAGATGGATCTGTGTCTACATCAACTTGCAGTCATGTATTATCACCTTTTCTTGTAATTTTAACAAGGTGGAATCATGTATTTTCACTCTCTCTTCCACCTCTTGTACTTTTTTAATTACTACAGTCTCATTTCTGAGATTCTCTATTTCTTTTTTTAATTCTTTTTTTGAGACCTCAATATCTTTTCTTATTTCTTCTTTAGAGGCAGTTATCATTTCTTTCACCCCCTTCATTATCCTGGCTTCCATTGCATCTAATTGGGCTTGCATTTTCTCCATTGAAGCAGACCTAGCACGAGTTTCCTTCAGGTCTGACATGTAAAAAAGATTGAAAATTTTTCTCACCAAATTAAATTTGGACCATCAGGTTTAATAGAGTGAAGCTTGCCCTTTCCAATAAACCCAATTTCGCCATCCTCCCAAGCTCAGATATTAATGTTTAAAATTTTTATTTTTCCAAAATGGCGGTCGCGACTTTTGCTTCACTTTAAACACATTTTCTTCTTTTCCCTTTAATCAATTCAAATCTTCTTCACCACTATCCAATAGTCCTTATTTTATAATTGCCAACTCACTTAACTCTACCAATTTTTATTGTCCCAGTCACTTTAAAAACGTTGTTAAAACTTTGTCCTCCCAGCAATGGCCACCGATGTTTCTCTCTGATCTTATAATCCTAGAGTAGGCTGTTTACTTCTCCAACTTCCTTCTTCTTCCTCTGGTACTTCCTGCTTTTCCTGCCACCGTCTCGTTTCACTGGTAGAGAAATCTCACAATGTCTGACATACTTCCTGTGTTGTCTATGAGTGCTGCAGATCTATGACGATGGGGCTGCCTCCTCAACCACAGATAGACTAAACAATAAATCCTTTCTCCTTTTAGCACTGTCTTTTAAATTTACAAAGTTCAAATTTAGCCTCTTTTCTTCTCCTCCTTTCAGGCTTCCATTATTTCCAACTCCCACCTTTTAATTTTGTTTTGTTTAGCTTTAGTTAGTTGTGAAGTGAAAAGATAGCAATCAGTACCTTTTTTTTGTAGTTTATCCAGATCAACACCAGCCTTTTGTAAATTAGATTTTTAACGTTGTAAAAGAAGATTCGGATCCTGTCGAGCTTATGTCAAATAAATGACTTTGGAAACTTCTGCAGATGATGAATATGCAACTTCTCTCCAGAGATCCCTCAAAGCCTCAAAGGAGCCCCCCAGGGACTCCCTTTCAGCCAAGGTAAGTCTCCTCAAAGTATCTGTGCATATCTTGGACAATTCTCTAGCTGAGAAAAGTAGGCAATAGGCATTAATTTGCCTTTTACTACCCCGAACAGAAGTGCCAGCCTGCCCCCGTTAAGGAAAGCAGCTTAGCTCGCCATTTTCCGATCCCGGAAGTCCCTCTCCATCTCTCTATTTCTCCAGCTCTCTATCTATCTCACCATCTATCTCTCCATCTCTCTAACTTCCATCTATCCATCTCTCTATCTCTCTACCTTCCATTCTCCATCTCTTTCTCTATCTCTCTATCTTCCATCTATCATCTATCCCTCTATCTCTATCTCTCCATCCTCCATCTAGCTCTCTATTTCTCCATCCTCCATCCATCTATCTCTTATCTCTCTCTCCATCCTCCATCTATCTATCTCTCTATCTCTGCATCTTCCATCTCTCTATTTCTATATCTCTCCATTCTCCATCTCTTTCTTCCATCTATCCATCTATCTCTCTATCTTCCATCCTCCAGCTCTCTCTCTATCTCTCCAGACTCCATCTCTCTGTCTGTCTGTCTATTTCTTCATCCTCCATCTGTTTATTTCTCTATCTCTCTCTTTCTCCATCCTCCACCTATCTATCTCTCTATCTCTCCATCTCTCTATCTCTGCATCCTCCATCTATCTATCTCTCCATCCTCCATTATTCCCTATGAAGACTAATTTCCATAGGTACAATGGAGAATGGATCCAGAGGTGTCTGGGGCTCTGGAGGGAGGGGTGTTTGTTTTTTGAGGTTGAGACACCAAATTTGCAGCATAGCATCCAATGCCTGCCTGCCTGCCTGCCTGCCTGCCTGCCTGCCTGCCTGCCTGTCTGCCTGCCTGCCTGTCTGTCTGCCTGCCTGCCTGCCTGCCTGCCTGTCTGTCTGTCTGTCTGTCTGTCTGTCTGTCTGTCTGTCTGTCTGTCTGTCTGTCTGTCTGTCTGTCTGTCTGTCTATCTATCTATCTATCTATCTATCTATCTATCTATCTATCTATCTATCGTCTGTCTGTCTCTCTGTCTATTTCTCCATCCTCCATCAATTTATCTCTCTATCTCTCCATCCTCCATCGCTCTATCTCTGCATCCTTCATCTATCTATCTCTCAATCCTCCATTATTCCCTATGGAGACGGATTTCCATAGGTACAATGGAGAATGGATCTAGAGGTGTCTGGGGCTCTGGGGGGAGGGGTGTTTGATTTTTGAGGTTGAGACACCAAATTTGCAGCATAGCATCCAATGCCTATCTATCTATCTATCTATCTATCTATCTATCTATCTATCTATCTATCTATCTATCTATCTATCTATCTATCTATCTATCTATCTATCTATCTATCCTCTCCCCTCTCCCCATGTATCCCCTCTTCCCTCTCTCCATCCATTCTTCCATCCATCCATCCTTCCTCCTCATCATCTATCATTTACAAAAGGCTATAGGAACTTTGTTTAATTTGCATATTTTTGCATAGTTTGTTTAATTTGCATATTTTTGCAAATATTATATTTGATGTTGACAGATCATATTTTGAAATGTGAAATTTTATTCAAATATATGACATGCTGTATGTTATTCACATAAATGGACAGTGGTATAAATATTGGTTTGTTGACTTATGATGACTTGAAATTCAAATTGTATTATCCTCTACTCAGCAACAAGATCTGATGCCTACATTAATGACAGAAGAAGAACATGTCAGATGGGTATATTACATGGCACGCTGCTGTGTTTGTCTATCACTGTAGTTCAGTGAAGTCCTTCAGGTAATCAACAGTGTTTTAGCAATAAGCTTCTATGTTTTACAGAAATACAGGCTTACAAACAGAGAGTGTCAAAGATATTATTAAAATAATACATTTTGTTAGCTTTGGGGCATATTCACATCAGACAAGAGGAAAGTTATTTTCTCTTGTTGTAGCACAGATTAAATGAAAAAACTATAATCTAATAGAGACTCATTTTACACCATATGAATCCCCCCCATTGCAGCACTAATGGAAGTTAAACTGAAACCCTCCCCAATTATTTACCCTGGTGTATCTTGAATAGCAATTTCTTGGAATAAGTAGTTAGAGAATAGTAGCCTGAAAGTGGAACATATATTATTGGAGTCCAAAGCATAGCACATTTTTGATGGCTTCTTATTCTGGATTCTTAATTGTGCACAATTAAGGCATGATCCCCTCACACTGCTTTTTGGGACTGTTGCAACTAAAGCTGGGTACAGATGTGCAGCTTGGGGCAGCAGCCTTTGTCTCAGAAGAAAGCTGGTTTAGTAGAAAGTGCCCTGGGGGTGGTCAGACAGTGCACAGCCTGCTGCCGGTTGTGCTGCTCATGCCCCAGAGGAGTGGTCACACTGCTCAAGTTCATGAGTGATGCTTCCTTGGCACTCCACAGCCATTCAGGTGGCTGGGAAAGGTGCCCCAGAAGTGCTTCAGTGATTTGCTACCACTTACTACCTGGGAGCTTTTGAGGTGGCAGAGCAATGGCAGAGGATGAGGTAGGGGCAGGAGTGAGGTGGGACCCACATGTGCATGTTTGAATGCGTCATTTAAATCTGGATGTGGGCTGCTCCTGTGTCGGCCCAAATTGGCCATCTGAATTCAGCTTAACTTACAGAAACAAATTCAAAAAAGGACATGACATATTTGTGGAGTTTTCTGCTGTCTTCATAATGTGTAAAACATGCATTACCCACACAGATCTTGTGATTCTCCCACTGTGCATAAAGTTAAAAGTGGATGACCTTCAACGGCATCTGGATTGGGGCGGCTCGGCGGTGCTGATGCTGTTAGACCTGTCGGCTGCGTTCGACATGGTCGACCATCGGCTACTGAAGGGTCGCCTCGCCGACGCAGGGATTCAGGGGTTGGCCTTACAGTGGCTTTCCTCTTTCCTGGAAGGTCGGGGACAAAGGGTCGCAGTTGGGGGGGAGCTGTCCCGGAGGTGCACACTTGACTGTGGTGTACCACAAGGGGCGGTTTTCTCCCCGATGTTATTTAACATCTATATGCGGCCTCTTGCCCAGATTGCCCGAAGGCATGGGCTAGGGTGTCACCAGTACTCTGATGACACCCAGCTCTATCTACTGATGGATGGCCAGCCGACCTGCGCCCCGGAAAATCTGGATCGGGCATTACATGCTGTGGCTGAGTGGCTCAGACTGAGTAGGCTGAAGCTTAATCCTGCGAAGTCAGAGGTTCTTTGCTTGGGTCGCCGCGGCCCGGGAGGGGGAATCCCCCTGCCAGCCTTTGATGGTGCGCCGCTGATAGCGGTGGACAGGGTCAGGAGCTTGGGGGTGCTATTGGAGCCTTCCTTAAAGATGGAGGCTCAGATAGCAGCCGCTGCCAAGTCCGCGTTTTTTCATCTTAGGCGGGCAAGGCAGTTGGCCCCCTTCCTGGAGCGTGACGACCTAGCAACAGTGATCCATGCTACGGTCACCTCGAGGTTAGACTACTGCAATGCCCTCTACATGGGGCTGCCCCTGTCCCGAACTCGGAAATTGCAGCTGGTGCAGAACGCCGCGGCCCGGCTGTTATTGGGTCTCCCAAAGTGGGGACACATTCAGCCGGGTCTTCGGACCCTGCACTGGCTTCCAGTGATATACCGAGTCCGGTACAAGGTGCTGGTTATCACCTTTAAAGCCCTATATGGCTTGGGACCTGTCTACCTGAAGGACCGTCTTTCCCCGCATGTTCCCCAGAGAGTACTGAGGTCGGGAACACAAAATCTCCTTACTGTCCCTGGGCCGAAAGAAGCCCGCTTGAAATCCACCAGAGAAAGGGCTTTCTCTGTTATGGCCCCTACATGGTGGAATCAGCTGCCGGAGGAGGTGAGGGCCCTGCGGGACCTAGTTCAGTTCCGCAGGGCCTGTAAGATGACCCTCTTCCGGCTAGCCCATACCTAGCTTGAGAACCTAACGCAACTTGCCAGATTTCCTTTATATATACTTGAATATTTATTAATTTTTAGAGTTTTATCTGTTTTATCTGTTTTAATTGTCTATTCCCTCACATGTTTAAATATTGCTTATTGTTATGTGGGATCTATTGTTGGAAGCCGCCCTGAGCCATTCGTGGGAAGGGCGGGATATAAATTCTAAATAAATAAATAAATAAAATAATTAAAAAAACAGAGGTATCATGCTTCCTATGGGGCCCTGAAACTCTTCACTCCACAGCTACCACCATGTAAACATGTTTCCATATGGTTGAAAATTAGGTTAGTTTAACAACCAGTTTAGTTTTAACAACCAGACAGTCAGTGTGGTGAAGTGTTTAAGAGAGGCAGACTCTAATCTGGAGAACTGGGTTTGATTCCACAGTCCACCACCTAAAGTCTACTGGGTGACCTTGGGTAAGTTACAGTTCTTTCAGAACTGTCTTTGCTCCATCTACCTCACAAGGCATCTGTTGGGCAGAGATGAAAGGAAAGTGACTGTAAGCCTGAAGGTAGAGAAAAGTGGGGTATAAAAACTTAACCCCTTCTACCGTTCTTCTAAATACACTGTTTGTACACCCCTGCTCTGGTCTTGCAATTCACAAATAATCTTTTGCAACCTAATATCTTGGCTGTGTTCTCGCAACAATCAGGTTTTTTGTGACCAAGGTAAAGAAGCCCCCCCCCCTTTCCCTTACTTTTATTAAGAACCACTTTTTTGTTTGCTTGCAGTCCCAGGATAATTAGACTTACTCTAGATTTTTTGGAAGCATGGAGTTAGATGCATATTGAAGAGGCAAAGTTTATTGAAACATCATTAACTGAACTATGGTAAGATTCAAAAGATTTTCTGATCCTTGGGACTCTCTAGCTGAGGGATAGAAACAGACACTCAAATGAAAATAAACCTGTTTCTTGATGCAGTTGTGCAGTTTGATCCCATGCATGCATGCTTCCTCAGAATTGTTGATTTCAGTGAGGCTTTTCCCCAAGTAAGTGTGCATAGTATCCTAAAAGGCTTTTGTCTTAAAGGGACATAATATATTTGGGGAGAATGATAGAAGGGTAATTCAGAATGTCTTTCTTTTAACAGGGAAGAGACTCCTTTCTTTTCACTAATACAAGTAAGTGCTCAGACAATGTTTGGATAACAGAGGATTGGTTTTGTTACAAATAGTACTGAACATGGACCCTAAAGGACTGTGCAGCAGGTGTCACTAAACAATTCAAATGGGAACAATTTGACATGGGAATGCTATCCTCACGCTATCCCAGACTTCTTACTCCAAACATATCCCATCATTTTTATTACACCTTCAAATTACATTTACAGATGAAGGCATATAATTACTTTG
Organism: Heteronotia binoei; assembly: GCF_032191835.1. Lineage (NCBI taxonomy): Eukaryota > Metazoa > Chordata > Lepidosauria > Squamata > Gekkonidae > Heteronotia > Heteronotia binoei. The sequence continues at coordinate 111,932,728 of NC_083226.1, read as the reverse complement.
TTTTAGGGAGGGTACTTGTCATCCAAGTAGCTAAGTCTAGAAAATTCTATAGGGATAGTCTACCAGTCATCTCAAAAAGGTTGCTTTTATTTCCATTGGGCCATAACACTGTGTGATATTACAAAACAAAAAGAAACATCCAAAAGATGTTTATCCAATCTGAATCAGTGAAGCACTAAAGGCCACTACAATAAAAAAGAGTGTCACAAGATAAATGAAAGCCATCTCAGCTTCTATTCTGTATATAAGATTGCCCATCCTAAAATTGCACTAAATTGGCACTAATTTGGAAATCTCAGATTTTATATGCTCCTAAAAGGTTAAAGATTAGAAATTTAGAGAGGGGTAGTCACACTAGGGTTGAACAAAATGTATTTACAACTCAGCAGGAGAAATGTTATATATTATTCTTGATGCTTTATGGCTTGTTGTCAAATTAACACCAAGTGGAAAGACTGCAGAGCAAAGATTATTTTGCTTTATTGTCTTGCTTTTATGTGATAGTTTAAGACAACAATTCTGTGTTAATGAAAATGACAGCATTGGCATTTGTTGCTGTCTATTTTACACATGATTAAAAAGAGAAACGGTTGGAAAAGAGACCAAGTGCAATGCCCACACATTAACCTAATAGATGGATCTGCTCATTTTCACATGTGTATAAATCCTTTCTCATAGATGATTAAAAACAAACAAACCTGAAGTTGAAATATCTACAGATCTCTCTTCTTCCTTAGGATATACTGTCTAAGATGGAAAGTGTGGGCAAGTCTAGATACATATGGGTTTCAGCCAGTGTAATTAGGGGGGTTCCTCTTGAAACATGGAGGGGCTGTTTTCTGACTGTAAGGCTGTACAAACTTCCTTAAAACAGAAGGAGAAGAAGGGATCACATTTAAAGCCAAGAAAGAGATAAAATGTTGAAAGAGGAAATAGGAATAATCCATGAGTGACTGGAAAGCAGGAGATAAAAGAACAGCGCAACTAATGGAAAACTGCATAAATAATGAATCACACAAGAAAGATCCACATGAAAACAGTTACTTGTATGACAGTAACTTCACAATAAATAAATATGTGAATCTGAACAAAGTAAGGCTTGGTGTGGGTTACTTTTCAGATACTATCCAGGAAATCCAGGAACTAACCAATTGGATCTGGAGTAAGTATGATTTGGCTCTATTTAAATGAAACAGCCTTTTGTGGCCCAGTCTCTGGCCCCTTTTATTTATCATACCCCTACATGAACATTCACATGAAGCTACCTTATACTGAATCAGACTGTTCAGGTCTAAAGGTATTCACTCTCATTTGCACCAGTTCTCCTGAATCAGATGGAAGTCTTCACATTATCTATGACCTAATCCTTTTGACTGGAGATGCTAGGAAGGGTGTGATCACATGAACAATGTGGTCCAACATAGCCACCCTACCCGCCTTGGATTAAATGGGTGAAATCACACACACACACATCTGGCCCCCGTGCCCCACTCATCCTTACCATGTGCTATGACAACGTCCAGATGGATGGAACAGCCACTGGTAAATTCCCAGTGGCTCCCTGAGGAAGAACTCCTATGGAAGATTTCTGGGGGTTTGATCATCCTGTGCATGATGGAAATGCATGAGCAGTGTAATTGCTGCACTCTATTTCTGGTGTATCCTTTTTTTCCTCCAACCCCACTCATCCACTCGTGCACACACAAAGCTGGACTTTTAAAACAACAACAACAACAACAAACAAACCCATTCCACATGGGTTCATAGTTGTGGTGCATTAGCAATGTGAACAGCCAACCATGGGCCCATGTCACTTTGATGCCTTCTGAGTGCCCGCTGTTTGATTGCAGTGGGGTGGTGCAAACTCAACCAGCTTTTCCAGACTCAAGATGCTGTAGCCACAGCCTGCCCATCTGATCACATCTGATGCCTGGTGAACAAAGAAGAAGAGAAGATGACCCTGCAGGGGGTAGCAAGAAGACAGTTAGGATAGTGAGGCCAGTACTTTATTTCCTTTCCATATTGCTACTCTTAGAGCAATTTCCTCCTCAGAAATTCCACACTTAGAGTTGTAGTTAGAACTTATCAACCTGGGGGTTGGACTAGATGACCCTAGAGGTCCCTTCCAACTCTATGATTCTGTGATTCTATGATACCTCTCCTCTTTGCTATCAAGAATGTTAATTCCTAAATAAACTTTTATCTACGCTTTAATTAGGTTGTGCATCGTTGCTGTGTTAATTATTCTGCCAATAACAAATTGAACCTGGGACCTACTACATGCAAAGCAGATACTCTGCCATTGAACCATGATTTCTCCCTTGCCACTCAGGCCAATTGGATGGAACTACATCTCACCCTTGAGGATAGTAATGTGTAAAGTGATTACAGCAGTAATGAGGCCAAAGGCTCCAAAGACAACCACTGTAGGATATAGGAAACTAAAATAGCTATGTGGTGTTTGATTTATGAGATTATTTTGTAAACATTTCAGAACTGTCCTATGGATGTTTACTCAGTTCTACTTTGTCCATAGTGTCTACTCTCAGGAAAGCAGGCATAGGACAGCAAACATGTCTATAATGGAAAATAATCTCATTTTTCCTTGCTTAGCATAACAAATTACAATTTGCATAAAAAGAGGGCAAGTCATACAGAAAAGAGGATCAGTGAGGGAAAGAGTTCAGATTTTAGCTTTCTGTGCTTTGTCTTAAATATCATCAACAGTATAGCAGAATTGCTGCTGTATCTTCCACACAAAACAAGAACATAGAAACCTGGAATGATCCACACCCCCCCCAAAATGTATGTATTCTACACTCATAAGAGGTTAAACGTATATTGTAAGCATTGTTTAAAATTGAAAGTACTCAATAGTTTTATGTAAACTATTTTTGCTCCCCAAGGATGGAATAAAGAGTCAGACGCAGACACAGAGTATTGGTATAAAATTGGGCCACTTTATTCAATATTCTAATAAACAGCAAGGGTACCCCACCAGCGGCTAGGCCAGGGCTAGGGGTCACCGCGTCCGCTCCCCTGCCATTAACGGGCGAGAGACTCAGCCCCCCAGCCAGAGCTGAGTGTTACTCAGCTCCCTCCAGGGAGGCCCAGCAGGGAGGCACACACCAGAGGGCCCAAACCCAGATGCACGTCTCACCAGAAAGGCACCCTCTAGCCGAGCCTCCCAGACAGTCTGCATTCTTCAAACCCGGGTCTTCAAACCCGAAGGCTGATCATGCCAGACCCCAAATTCCCCAAAAGTAAATTTCAACAAAATGTCCAGATGGGGCAAATAGTAGCCCAATCCCTTTTCCAGCACCTTCCTGATCTCCTTATTAGCCTTATACCGGGCCCTTTCTATACCTCACAGCGAAACACAGTAATGGAGCAAATGCTACACCGGGAGGGGCCAAACCCTGCAATAACCTACCTCAGCCCTAAAGTCTTCAAACTGCCGCACAGCCCGTTCGTAAGACTTCCTGGTGCTAGGCGCAATGGCTAGACCTATCGCTCTGCAGGCCTCGGCTCTCCAATCAGCCATAGATCCTGGGGCATTGGCACCGGCTCTCTGTCGGCATCTGGGGCCAGCTGACAAAACCTCTCCATCTGTTTACGAGATAGAGCGTCAGCCACCCCGTTACTCACCCCAGAAACATGCTTGGCTAAAAACAAAATGTTAAGCCGCAAACAGCGCAGAGTGAAGGCCCTCGCCAATCTCATAACCTGGCCAGGTTTGGATGAAAGGGAATTAATGACATAGACCACCGCCATATTATCACACCAAAAATGGACAGTGTGATTGGCCATATCCTTCCCCCACAGCCAAACCGTGACTAAAATAGGAAAGAACTTGAGAAACATAAGATCCCGGTTCACACCAACCTTTACCCAGGAGTCAGGACAACTATCCGTGCACCAATGTCCATGGAAATAGACTCCAAAACCCAAGGAACCAGCAGCATCAGACATGACTTGAAACTCAGCTTCAAGCCTCATGTCGTCCCTCCAAAAAGAGACTCCATGAAAGGACTCCAAAAATTCCTGCCAAACCCTCAAATCATCCCTCATGCTGCAGGTGACCTAGTTCTATGCTGAGGCGAGCGTAACCCCGCCATAGCATCGCATAGCCTTCTAAGAAAAGCCCTCCCAGGAGCAACCACTTTGCAAGCAAAGTTGAGGTGCCCAACTAGCTGCTGCAACTCCAACAAAGTAACCCTCCTTTTAAGAAGAAAGGTAGAAATCGTAGCCTTCAGCTCCACTATTTTCTGAAGAGGCACCCTAGACAACTGCAATAGTGTCAATCTCAATCCCCCAAAAGGTCAACCTTTGGGTCAGACCTTCAGTTTTCTCAGGCGCTAAAGGAACCCCAAGCTCTGCAGCCAGCTCAACAAAGCCAGACAGCAACTGCCCACAATGCCAGTCCCCTCGGGACCCACAAAAAGGTAGTCATCCAAATACTGAACGACATCCTGCAAACCCACTTTCTCCCGCCCAGCCCATTCCAAAAATGTGCTGAAATGCTCGAAAGCCAAATATGACACAGAGCAACCCATTGCCAATGCTCTATCCATGTAAAATTGACCCTCAAAAGAAAACCCTAGAAGTTCAAAATCATTGGGATGGACAGGTAAAAGAGAAACGCAGACTAAATGTCACATTTTGCCAATTCTGCCCCCACCCCGCAACGCCTCACCACGGCAATAGCCTGGTCAAAGCTGGTGTACCTAACAGAGCATAAGTGCTCCAGGATCCCATCATTCAAGGACTTCCCCTTAGGAAAAGACAAATGGTGAATCAAATGAAATTCACCAGGCGCCTTTTTAGGCACCACACCCAAAGGTGAGACTCTAAGAATACTCACTGGAGGATGTGAAAAAGGACCCAGTATCCTTCCCTCAGCCAGCTCTTTTGCAATCTTGTCCCTAACGACCTGCTCCAAGCCCTGAATTGACTTAACGGAACTTGTGGACCCTGAAAAGGGATCCTAAACCCAACTTTAAAACCTTCTAACAAATACAAACTATCAACCCTTCGAGGGTTCCTCAACAGCCACTGCTCAAGAGGTCTCACCCTTATCGAGCTGGGCCCCTTTCTTAGCTGGAAAGGCACCTCCGCTCCTGCCAGACTTCTTTGTATTTTTACGCCCATGGGCTCTAGGGTAGTTGTCAAATGAGTGGGAACCACCACACATGGGGCACTCGTGCTTGAACTGGCACACCTTCCTATTACATACCTTAAGGGATCCAAATTCCCAGCAGAGCATGCGGGGTTGAACCGCCTGCCCCGCTGCACTGCGGGGAGAGCCTGATGAACCAGCAGCGGATGTGGATGACCTACTCACCAAGTGACCAGTATCAGAGCGATCACCCAGATTAGGCCTAGCCGAGGACATAACCTGCAGCCCAAACTGCTGATGGATCCGATCCCACTGAAGGGACGGATACAGGGCAGCCCTCATCCTAAATTCCTGGTCATATTGTAACCAGACTGGTCCACTAAAGGCCGTATAGCCTTTATAAATTATGTCCAAATACTGGAACAGGGATGCTGCCTGCCACGGCTGCGCCCTAGCAATCACCCCGGCATAAATACAGAACCCAGGAAGCCAATTAGCCCAGGTCCTGTCCACCTTCCGTTTTTTCAATTTTTCCTTCTCTTTCTCATCCAATTCTTCCTTGTCTTTTTCTCAATCTCCCGAAAGAGAAGAGAAAAAATATCCATGTACTCCTCTTTTAATATTTTTTCCCTAGTAGCGGGAAGCGAGTGGTCCCCCAGCGGCAAGGCAACCCCCCCCCCCAAATGGCAAAGCAGCAAAAGGCACCATTCCATATGTTGAGGGTGCCCCCATAAAGGAACCAGCCATGCCAGCATGCCCTGCGCCCGGGTACAACAACACAACAAATTTTATTTTATTTACATACTAGGAACTCCTTGCCCACATGGCCAAGCCCAATTCTGAAACGACCCAACGCAGAGGAGGCAGGTGTCCCCGCGCTTGACATGGAAGCGCCCTGCCCGGCCACTGAAGCAGGCCCCCATGCTCCCCATGGCCAAACCTGCGCAGGCCCCTCGTGTAAATTATCACCCGGCAAACCCCAATGTCCAACCAAAAACAAAAGAAAAGCCTCAGCCTCAGCTGATCGTCTGCCAAGACGAAGGAGCTGACGAGGAGCGCAGATCATCTGCCAAGACGAAGGAGCCGACAAGGAGCGCCTTTTTCTCTGCGCTCTGAAACGGGCGCCCCCTGACTCTTCCCATCCAGGGAAGCAAACTCTGCTCATGCAGCCAAGCAGCTACGCTGCAGTCTGCAAGCATAAGATTATGCTGCTTTTGGTAAAGATATTCCCATGGAAAATTCTGAATTACAGAATACAGTTAAAACAATGGATGTACATCCAAACAATCAATTATATTTTCAAACTGTGTACAGAACTAAGCTTTCAAATCCATTATTATATTGCTTCCCTGAGAAATGATAGCAAAAGACTTGAAAAGGCTTGTGTGCATCAAGTGTTTTTCCTTACACATTCTGCAATTATTTACATCTGTAACATCATGTACTATATAGACTTCAGCAATGAGCAATGCTTTGTTTAACTGTGCTGAATGACACTGAAGACAAAATTTGATTCACCTCTTGCTTGAACTCTGGTGGGGAGAACTAAATTAAAAAGCTTCAGAGAAGCTTTTCAAAGGATTCTTAAAATCAATTAAAAACCTTGTTTTGAAAGAAAATCTCATTTCTTTTTGTGTGTGACTGATGTTTAGTTTACCTGTTCCATAGTTTGTTTTTCTGAGCAACATCAGTGGTTAAAGTGGTTCAATATAGTGATGACATCTGAGTAAAAGCTGTTAAATCAGCGAAATGAAAGTCAGTTATCAGCACTGAATCTCTGCTTTGGCTTTTTTCCTGAAATCAGTGATTAAGAAGGATGACTTCAAAAACTGTTAACACTAGCAATTCCTTTGTGACAGAAATTCACTACATCATCCCATAAAGCAGAGTTTGGGAGGTGTGAGGGTTCCTCAGAAGGTTATTTAATGTTGGTCTTTGAGGAGATCAGTAATGCACACAATCTTTCCTAGAAGACAGCCTTATCAATAGTATTATTTCATGTAATATGAAGCCATGGTAGTGTGTATGATAGGCTATACTCAGAGACAAATTGATGTTAAACAAATTGAAAAGGCAGAAAGTTTACAAGAATGTTGCTTTAGAACTTTGACACTAAGGAGCTATTAATATCTATGAGGAAATCTTATACTACCAGGCACATTAATTGCTGGCACTGAGCCCTCTGTAAAACCACCCCTGATGGTCAGGGAATTCTCAGTAACAGTGTGCAATGTGTAGTGTGTATGTGTGGGGCCGGAGTGTGTGTGGCGCTGAATCAAAGCAGAGATTACCCATGTCATGGAACAAAATTTGAGTCCAGTGGCACCTTTAAGACCAATAAAGTTGTATTCGATGTATAAGCTTTTGTGTGCAAGCATACTTCTTCAGATACAGTGGAATAGAATTTCCTCAACCATTACATATATATATAGAGAGAGGGTGAGGGGGGGGGGTTAGTTGCCAAGAAGGGCCAATTAAAGCCAAGACAGACAGCTTTGAACCCTCCCCCCTTTCAATATGAAATGATTGAGGACATTCTGTTTCGCTGTATCCAAGGCTTTTTTATATAGCAGGAACTCCTTTGCATATTAGGCCACACACCCCTGATGTACCCAAATCCTCCAAGAGCTTACAGGGCTCTTCTTACAGGGCCTACTTTAAGCTTCATCAAAAGTGGGAAGCACCAAGTCATAGAATCATGGAATCGAAGAATCATAGAGCTAGAAGGGACCTCCAGGGTCATCTAGTTCAACCTTAGATAAACCTAAGTCCTTCAAGACCTCAGGCTTCCCAACTAGCATTCTTTACATCTTCTCAGGATTCAGTTTCAATTTGTTCACTCTTATCCACTTAAGCATTGCAGGCATGCAATAGCTCAAGACTTCTGCTGCATCACCAGGAGCTTTGGATTAAGAGATATAGAGCTGGGTGTTGTCATATTAATGGCAACTGATTTTTCTTAAGAGCTTTACATAGAGATTGAATAGCTTGGAGGATAAGATTGCACCCTGTGGAACCCCACACGAGATTCCCTAATAGCTACTTTTGCCTTCAAAATAAGATTGCATGGTCCAGTGTATCAGCTTTTACAGCTGGTTGAAAACATTTGACGTATAGAGTTAAACACTGATTTAAAATATATCTACCAGCTCTCCCATGATACTCTGTTTAATAAACAATGAGTGTGCATTTTTTCTACATTGATTTTAATACATATAACATATTAAAAACAATTTTTGCAACTTTAACACATGACTGATAAAAATATAGGGCAGGGCAATTCATTGTAAAGTACTCCTTAATGTGGCTCAGATTAGTCATGTAACTGCTTGTCAGTAATGTAATTCAAATTAATGTTCATCCTCTATTCTTTTCTGTGATGGAAATTTCCAAAGGTCAATGATATCTCTAATTATGACAGCTAAATTATGGATTCAAAGAGGCCTGTCATTTACGCTACTATAGAAAATATAATAGTTTTTGATTTGTGTTCTAATGTATAATTCTCCATTTCATAATTGGGGTACTCAGACATTTGTGTATACATATAATACACCACATATAATGAGTACCCAGCTTGCTGGGGGTAAAATGTAAATGACAGGGGAAGGCAATAGCAAACCATCCCGTAAAAAGTCTGCCATGAAAACGTCATGAAAGCGATGCTACCCCAAGGTCGTAAATGACTGGTGCTTGCACAGGGGACTAGCTTTTAACATTTATAATATACCCCCCACCCCCCAAAAAATACTGCAATTCTTGACTCATTCTCTCATACGGATTATGTCATATAGATTCTATAGAGAAGGATTCATAAACCTGTGGTAAATTAAGGTGGAAAAGCAAGAATAATATTTATGAAAATAGTATTTAACATCAAGAAATTTTTTACTATTATAGTGACTTCTGGGGTTGGAAAATGCTGAGCTGAACTGCTTCTCAGAAGGGGAGCAGGCTGGAACTTCTGTTCAGGGTAGTGGAAGGCAATCTAATGCCTACTGCCTACTTTTCTCAGTCAGAGATCAGTCCAAGATATGCACAGGAAACTTTGAGGAGATTTACCTTGGCTAAAAGGGAGTCCCGCCGGGGGGGGGGGGGCTCCTTTGAGAGATCTCCGGAGACGAGTTGCATTTTCATCATCTGCAGAAGTTTCCAGAGTCATTTATTTGACATAAGCTCGACAGGATCCTAATCTTCTTTGATACTGCTAAACATCTAAAGCTATACAAGACTGGTGTTGATCTGGATAACTACAGAAAAGGTACAGATTGCTATCTTTCATTCCGGGACTAATTAAAGTTAAACAAAATAAAATCAGAAGGTGGGAAATTGAAATCTAGAAAGCTTGGAAGAAGAAGAGGAGAAGGGGCGAAATTTGGTCTTTGTAAATTTAAAGGACAGTGCTAAAAAGTGGAAAGGAATTTATTGTTTTGTCTACTTGCAGTTTTGGAGAAAAAGCCCCATCGTCATAGACTTGCAGCAACACAGGAAATACGTCAAGTATCACGATATCTCTCTACCAGCGAAAACGGGATTTGGTGGCAAGCAAAGCAGGAAGTATCAAATGGAAAAAGGAAATCATTGAAGCAGCCAGCCATTCTAGAAATTATAATATCATAGAAAAACATTGGCAGCCATTGCTAGGAGGCTAAAAGTTAAACACAATTTTTTTTTAAGTGTTCGGGACATTAAAATTGGTGGAGCCGACAGAGGTGACGATTATAACGTAAATACTATTGGACATTACTGTTAATAACCATTTTAGAAGCCTCTAGAGGAAAAGGGAAATTTTTTTCAAAGTGAGGCAGAAAGTCGTGACTGCCATTTTGGAAAAAATAAAAACTTTAAAAATTAATATCTGAGCCCAGGAGGCTCTGAGGACAGTGAGATTAGGTTTATTGAAAAGAGCAAGCCTCACTCTTTTAAATCTGATAGTTGAAATTTAATTTGGTGAGGTCAAAATTTTTGGTGTTTTTACATGTCAGACCATAAGCAAACCCGTGCAAGGACTGCTTCACTGGAGAAAATGCAGGACCAATTAGATGCAATGGAAGCCAGGATAATGAAAGGGATGAAGGAGATGATAACTGCTTCCAAAAAAGAAATTAGAAAAGATATTGAAGAGCTAAAATAAAGATATAGAGGATCTCAGAAATGAGACTGTGGTGACAGTGCAAGAGGTGGAAGGAAGAGTGAAAGTACATGATTCCACCTTGTTAAAAATACAAGAAAAAGTGGCAATTCATAACTGCAAATTGTTGGAGACCCAGATACGTCTGCGAGGAGTACCTGAGGATGAAGAAATTGATTTGAAAGAATATAATAATAATAATAATAATAATAATAATAATAATAATAATAATAATAATAATAATAATAATAATAATAATAATAATAATAATAATAATAATAATAATAATAAACTTTATTTTTATATCCCGCCCTCCCCCGCCAAGGCGGGCTCAGGGCGGCTAACAGACATGGGGATCCCATGATTCATCTAAAACAATATAAACAGTTTTAAATATATCAATTACATAGTGAATTATTTAAATTAGATAAAATACATAAAATAGGTGCTAAAATACTGTAATCATAATATCCACAAGATGGCTAGATGTCCACACGTCGGATTAATCAGGTTCTATCTCGAAAGCCAGCTGGAAAAGAAATGTTTTGCAAGCCCTGCGGAATTGGTTCAGGTCCCGCAGGGCTTGCACCATCTCTGGAAGGTCGTTCCACCAACGAGGGGCTATCACTGAGAAGGCCTGCTCCCTAGTAGCCTTCAACCTAGCTTCTCTTGGCCCAGGGATTGTTAGTAAGTTCTGAGAGCTGGATCTCAGTGCTCTCTGGGGCACATATGGGGAGAGGCGGTCCTTTAGGTAGGCAGGTCCTCGGCCATATAGGGCTTTAAAGGTAATAACCAGCACTTTATAGCGAACACGGTACACAACCGGCAGCCAATGCAGATCCCGCAGCCCAGGCCGCGCAGGTTCCCACCGTGGTAGTCCCTCCAGCAGCCTGGCCGCCATGTTCTGGACTACCTGAAGCCTCCGTGTTCGGTATAAGGGCAGCCCCATGTAGAGGGCATTGCAGTAGTCTAATCTCGAAGTGACCGTTGCGTGGATCACAGTTGCTAGGTCGGTGCGCTCCAAGAAGGGAGCCAGCTGCCTCGCCCTCTTGAGATGGAAGAAGGCGGATCTAGCAGTGGGGGCTATCTGGGTCTCCATTGATAGAGAGGATTCCAGTAGCACTCCCAGGCTCTTGACTTTGCGCACTGGTACCAGTGGCGCACCGTCAAAGGCCGGTAGGGTAATCTCCCCTCCCGGTCCGCCGCGGCCCACGCAAAGGACCTCAGTCGTCACCGGATTCAACTTCAGCCCGCTCAGCCTGAGCCAGTCAGCCACGGCTTGTAATGCCCGGTCCAAATTTATAGGGACATCACCAGCCCGGCCGTCCATCAATAGATAGAGCTGGGTGTCATCTGCGTATTGATGACAACCCAGCCCATACCTCCGTGCAATCTGGGCAAGGGGGCGCATGAAGATGTTAAACAACATCGGGGAGAGAACTGCTCCCTGAGGCACTCCACAATGAAGTGGGTGCCTCTGAGACAGCAAATTTGAGACTGGCCGGTAGTGTGCCAATTTGGCCGGGTCTGATGACGGTTTTTTCAGGAGAGGGCAGACCAATGCCTCTTTCAGGGGTGTTGGAAAAACACCCTCTGAAAGGGATCGATTTATAATATCCCGTATAGGATATCTTAATTCCTCCTGGCAGGCCTTAATTAGCCAGGAGGGGCATGGGTCCAGGTCACAAGTCGTGGATCGTGCAGTGCCAAGAATTCTGTCGACCTCCTCCAAGCCGAGCGGGTCGAAGCAATCCAGGGTTAAATCAGAAGACACGCATTGGGCTTCGAGTCCACTTACTGCCTCCAAATTGGCAGGGCAGTCCTGGCGGAGCGATTGGACCTTATCCGCAAAAAATTTCGCAAAAGCCTCGCAGCCAATCTCCAATTCCTTAGCTTTTGAATTGCCTTGAGGCAATGTAGTCAGGTTCCGAATTATTCTAAATAATTGGGCTGGGCGCGAATTTGCAGATGCAATCTTAGCCGCAAAGTATGTTTTCTTTGCGGCCTTGATTGCCATCTCATAGGACTTCATAAACTTCCTGTAAGATGTTCTAATCGCCTCGTCACGAGTACGCCGCCATTGCCTCTCTAGCCGTCTAAGGCCTTGTTTCAGCTGGCGTAATTCCGGGGTATACCACGGAGCCAGCTTAGTCCGAGGTCGCAGAGGGCGCCGAGGTGCGATCTCCTCGATGGCCCTAGAGAGCCAGCTATTCCAGGTCTCAATCAGGCCATTGAGGGAGTCGCCAGAGAGCCAGGGGTCCCGCAGGGCCATCTGGAACCGTTCCGTGTCCATTTGACTCCGCGGGCGAGCCATAATCGGCTCCTCGCCTAAACAGGTTTGGGGGGGGCATATTTACACGGGCCTTGAGGGCGAAGTGATCCGACCATGGCACTACCTCTACGGTTATGTCGCTCACTACAATCCCAGCCGTGAAGATCAGGTCTAACATGTGTCCGGCCTGGTGAGTGGGGGTTACAACAAATTGAGAGAGTCCCAGTGTCGCCATGGAAGACACTAGGTCCGTCGCCTGGCTGGAGGACGGGTCATCAGCATGGACGTTGAAGTCACCCAGGATTATCAGCCTTGGGTGCTCCAGCGCCCAGCCTGTCGCCGCCTCGAGCAGGGACGGTAAGGCGTTGGCTGGTGCGTTAGGCGTACGGTACACCAGCCAAATCGCCAACCCCTCTCCATCCCCCCACGCCAGACCGGCACATTCAATGCCCTCAATCTTTGGGGCCGGGAGCGCCCTGAAGGAGTAAGCCTCCCGTGCAAATAATGCCACTCCTCCCCCCCGCCCGCTAGTCCGCGATTGGTGGAAGACTGAGTAACCTGGGGGAGCTGTTTGCGAGAGGGCTACTGTATCACCCTCTTGGATCTAGGTCTCAGTCACGTAAGCCAGGTCCATATTCTGCTCGAGCATGAACTCTTGGAGAATTGAGGTCTTATTATTAATGGACCTGGCGTTGCATAGCACCAATGACGGAGGCGGGTTACACCTGGCCCTACTACCTGTCACCCTTGGGATGGGCCGCAGACTGGAGGGGGGCCGAGCACCGACTTATCTCTGTCCTCCTCCCTTATAATATCTGCTCCCACCGCCATACCTCCCCCTCCCCAGGAGCACTGGAATCCCTGAGCCGGCCATTCCTCGCTGGCAGCAGCTGCTATAAAGACCACTTATCAAGGCTGGTATCTAGTCGCTCCTTCTCCTCACTCCGTCTAACTAGACCCTAATTCTAATCAACCCAAAAAAGCCCCCCCCCCAATTCCTTATATATATTTGATAATAAATTAATTCCAATAGCAATCGGTTTACTCCCTCACTAATTCCCATCAATTTGCTAAAAATATTTATATAATCCAATTCAAATATATAGTAATAAATAAATGAGTTAATTAGTAATAAATTAATTTTAAACTAGTAAATTCCGGAGTGGGGTTAGCAGTTATTAAAGTGCGACGTGAGTGCAGTTTTGGACGCTCCTTGTGGGGTAGCAGCCACCAATGAGGTATAATGGGGTGTTGCCGATGAAACTACAATCAGCATGGAGTAAAGTGCACAGTGCAGAGTCCAGAACTAAATCTCAGTAGTTTTACCCAGAAGGGTCGTGTAAATGCGCCAGATAGTTCCGAGAGGTTGCAGGCTCTGGGTGCAAGTAAAGGTCTCGTGGTTGGGGACTTATTCATTGTATCTTGCACAGGCTGGTGAGCCCGCAGTGGGTAGAAACCCCCCTCGTACTCCCTGCCGCGCCGTGAGGCCCCTCCTGCATTAACTATAGGGACAACCAATTCATATGGAGCCCTATTGTGCCTGTACGGCCAGTTGTTAGTTTTAGGTAGAAGCACCCAGGTCACCTGCGTCAAAACTCTCTTGGGCGTCGACCCCTCCGCCGCTCTGGCACTCCTCCCGTCGCTCCTAGTTTGTAAGCGTCGAGGGTCTCCCACTGTGCTCTGTGCTCACCGCTGCTCTTCCGTCGCTCCCGATTTGCAAGCGTGGGGGGTCTCTCGCTGCACTCACCCCCGTTCTCCACTCCACTCCGCTCCACCCCGTTCTCGCTGCACTCGCCCCCGCTCGACCGCCGAATCGCCAGGCCGCCGGGCCACGGTGTTGGTTTCGGTCCTGGCCCGAGCGACCGCGTCGCTGCCGCGATCGGCTGCAGTCTACTCCGCCGCCTCGGCTGTGTTCGCGGTCAGGTAGGCCAACGCGGCTCGCGCTCAGTTTGTTTGTTGCTGAGAGCCCGGCGTCGGCATCGGTAGCCTCTAATTTTCTGCGGTCTCCGGTGCTCCTCACCAGGATCGAATACCAGCCTGTCAAGGTTTCTCGTAGGTGGTTAGGTGGATGATAGAACCCGGTTTTCAGGAGCTCCAGCACCTGAGCTCCTTCCTAGGTCGCCATCTTGGATGATTTGTTCATCATTTTATTATATATAATAAAATAATTGCAGGATTTTTGGAGAAAGATCCCGAAGGGACTAGAAACATGTATGACTATATGTATAGAGTGAACTCACTATATGCCCAAAAATAATCTACCAAGAGATGTGGTTATAAGATATATGACAAAAAAAATGGTGGAAAAAATCATGAATAGAAACTTTGAAAAGACATTGATAGTGGGAGGCAGCAGAGTAAGAATTATGAAGGAGTTGCCAAGACAAGTAATAAATGACAGAAGAGCATATAAGAAATTGACAGAAAAATTACGGGACAATGAAATGAGGTATAGATGAATAATACCTGAAGGTTTGAGCTTTGAGCTACAAGGAAAAAGGATTACAATTACAAGCACACAGGAACTGCGTGAATTTTATGAAGAACATAAAGAATTTGCACCATGATGGATTACAAATTATTATCTTGGAATGTAAATGGACTAAATTCACCACAAAAAAGAAAGGCAATGTTTCATTGGATTAAAAAGCAAAATTGTAATATAGTTTGTTTACAAGAAGTACATATCAAACAAAAGGATTACATATTTTTATGGAATAAGCAATTGGGACTAGAATTTCATTCATTGGCTGAACAGAAGAAAAGGGGAGTGATTTTTTATATTAAACAAGAATTGGACTCGAAACTAGTGTTTAAAGATAAAGATGGAAGATTTGTAGCGGTAGAAATAATATTAAATGCAAAAAACACGTTGTTACTAGGACTGTATGCACCAAATGGAGCAAAGGATGCTTTTTAAAAAGACATTATACAACAATTTGATGAAGTGACATATGATCAAGTTTTGATGGGGGACTTTAAGGGAACAATTAAGAACACACTGGATAGGTCTGGGGGAATAAAAAATTATAAGGAAGGAAAATTGCCAAAGTCTTTTTTTGAATTGGTCAAACAAGAAAACTTGGAGGATATATGGAGGAATTTTAATCCTGAAGTACAGGCCTATACCTTTTTTGCAGCAAGACATAAAACTTTTTCCAGAATTGACATGATGTGGGATACTAAAGATTTAGGCCTTAAAACAAAGAAAATAGAGATTTTACCTAAAATAGAGGCTGATCATAACCCAATAATGTGGATTACAAAATTGTTTAAAAAGTCGAGGAGATTGAATGAAGAAGTACTACAGAATAAAGAAATAGTGACATCTCTAGAAAATGAAACTAAAGCTTTATCTAAATAAACAATAAAGAAGATATAGAATTTCAGACGATGTGGGATGCTTATAAAGCAGTAATGAGAGATATATTGATTACATTGAATAATAAAGACAAGAGGGAAAAAGAAAAACAGATGCTGAACATTCAAAATGAAATAAAGAAAAAAGAAGGGGAACTGAGAAAAAGGCCAGGGAAAATTTTTTTTGAGGGAGATTACAATATTACAAACACAAATGAGACATTTGTTAAATAAAGAACTGGTATGGAATCTGAAAAGATTGCAGCAGAAATCTTTTGAGGGAGCAAATAAACCTGGAAAATATTTGGCCTGGCAACTGAAGAAAAAGAGAGAAAGCAAAATTATTAATAAAATTGTGGTGGATGGAAGAGAGGTGGTAGATCAAGAAGGAATAAAAAGAGAATTCTTTAAGTATTATGCCAAATTATTTAAGGGTGTTAAAACAAAGAAAGAAAAGATGGAAGAGTATTTACAAAAGATTAAAATAGCACCATTAACAGAAAATATGGAAAAAGTCTTGAATGATCCAATTGAAAAAAATAAAAATTGAAGCAGCAATTAATGCAATGGAAAATGGAAAAGCACCTGGGCCAGATGGATATACAGCTAAATTTTTTAAAACCTTCAAAGAGGAGTTAATACTGAAATTTCAGAAATTGGTGAACATGATAAGAATAAAAGGGAAAATACCAAATACTTGGAAAGAAGCTGTTATTTTGTTGATTCCAAAGGAAGACAGAGATGTTACGGACGTAAAAAATTATAGACCAATCTCACTATTAAATAATGACTATAAAATATATACAAGAATTTTGGCAGAACGGCTTAAACAACATTTGACAAATTTTATAAAGGAAGATCAAGCGGGATTTCTTCCCAAGGCAAATAAGAGACAATATTAGAACTATTGTAAATATTGTAGAATATTATGAGAGACATCCAGAAAAGGAAGTAGCATTATTCTTTGTGGATTCAGAGAAAGCATTTGATAATTTAAATTGGGACTTTATGTTTGCAGTAATGGAGAAAATGGAGTTTGGGGAAAACTTTATAAGGATGATAAAAGCAATATATACTGAACAATGTGCAAGGCTATGTATAAATGCAGATCTTACAGAAGACATGATAATTAGCGAAGGTACAAGACAAGGCTGTCCGCTTTCCCCACTGTTGTTTATAATGACTCTTGAAATCTTATTGATGCAAATCCAAGAAGATAAAGAAATAGAAGGATTAAAAGTAAAAGGATTTACTTACAAATACAGAGCATTTGCAGATGATATGTTTATAAATGAAAATCCCATACAAGTCACACCTTTGTTGTTAGCTAAAATACAAGAATATGGGGAATTGGCGGGACTGTGTATTAATAAAGAAAAATCAAAATTTCTATGTAAAAATATGCAAGTAAGCAAACAAAAGGAACTGCAGAAGATAACGGGATGTGAAGTTACCTCTAAGGTAAAATATTTGGGTGTGAAGATAACAATGAAGAATATTGACTTGTTTAAAAACAATTATGAGAAGCTATGTGTCAAGTCTGTCTGTAACTCTGGCTCAGTCAAAGAGCATTCTGGGTAGAACCAAAGTATAATCAAATGCTGCTAGCTCATACCCTTCCTACCCCTCCCTTCCTGTAGTGAGTAGCCTTGTTTTGAAATGGAAAGATGTGAAAATCTTATCTGTGCCTTCTCAGGCCTGGCTCTCGGGAGGGAGTCAGGAGCCCACTATGATCAAGGCCATGCAAGCCTGAGAACGAATTGGTAACATCACTGTGTGAATGTTCCCTGCATAAGCCTCCCCCCTTAGGAATCTTTTTGAAGTATCCCTTATATGCAATGTATCTATAGTTTATTCTTTAGTCTTTTCAATGCTGGCCTAGCCTCAAGTATCAGAATCAATAAAGTAGCTTCTTTGTATCAACAACGACTCGTTATTGAATCTGATGACTTGACACTATGGCGTAAAATGGATGAAGATATGATAAAATGGGATAAACGTAATTTGTTATTGCTTGGCAGAATAGTTGCAATTAAGATGAATATTCTGCCAAGAATAATGTTTTTGTTTCAAACTATTTCATTTGTGAAAGACAGTAAACAATTTAATAAATGGCAAAGGAAAATTTCAGAGTTTGTGTGGGCTGGGAAGAAACCAAGGATCAAAATGAAAATTTTAACAGATGCAAAAGAGAGAGGAGGATTCCAATTACCAGATTTAAAACTATATCATGAAGCAGTTTGTTTAGTGTGGATAAAAGAATGGGTGACACTGTTAAACAAAAACTTTTAGCGTTGGAAAGTCATGGAAATAAATTTGGCTGGCATGATTATATGTACTATGGGGGAAAAAAGATGGATGTTTTTCTCTCTCACTGTTATATAAGAAACAATATGCTAAATACATGGATGAAATATAAGAAATATGGCGATGAGAGAAAACCGTTATGGATAGTGCCAGCAGAAGTAATAAAAATAACATTGATGAACACGGGTTATTGAGGAAGACTCAGCATGGGTTCTGCAAGGGAAGATCTTGCCTCACTAACCTGTTACATTTCTTTGAGGGGGTGAACAAACATGTAGACAAAGGAGACCCGATAGATGTTGTTTACCTTGACTTCCAGAAAGCTTTTGATAAAGTTCCTCATCAAAGGCTCCTTAGAAAGCTTGAGAGTCATGGAGTAAAAGGACAGGTCCTCTTGTGGATCAAAAACTGGCTGAGTAATAGGAAGCAGAGAGTGAGTATAAATGGGCAGTCTTCGCAGTGGAGGACTGTAAACAGTGGGGTGCCGCAGGGCTCGGTACTGGGTCCCATGCTTTTTAACTTGTTCATAAATGATTTAGAGTTGGGAGTGAGCAGTGAAGTGGCCAAGTTTGCGGATGACACTAAATTGTTCAGGGTGGTGAGAACCAGAGAGGATTGTGAGGAACTCCAAAGGGATATGTTGAGGCTGGGTGAGTGGGTGTCAACGTGGCAGATGCGGTTCAATGTGGCCAAGTGCAAAGTAAAGCACATTGGGGCCAAGAATCCCAGCTACAAATACAAGCTGATGGGGTGTGAACTGGCAGAGACCGACCAAGAGAGAGGTCGTGGTAGATAACTCACGTTATCTACCACGACCTCTCTCTTGGTAGATAACTCACTAAGTGAGTTATCTACCTCTCACGTGGTAGATAACTCACTAAAAATGTCAAGACAGTGTGCGTTTGCAATAAAAAAAGGCCAACGCCATGCTGGGAATTTTTAGGAATGGAATTGAAAACAAATCAGCCAGTATCATAATGCCCCTGTATAAATCGATGGTGCGGTCCCATTTGGAGTACTGTGTGCAGTTCTGGTCGCCGCACCTCAAAAAGGATATTATAGCATTGGAGAAAGTCCAGAAAAGGGCAACTAGAATGATTAAAGGGCTGGAACACTTTCCCTATGAGGAAAGGTTGAAACGCTTGGGACTCTTTAGCTTGGAGAAACGTCGACTGCAGGGCGACATGATAGAGGTTTACAAGATAATGCATGGAATGGAGAAAGTAGAGGAAGAAGTACTTTTCTCCCTTTCTCACAATACAAGAACTCGTGGGCATTCGATGAAATTGCTGAGGAGACAGGTGAAAACGGATAAAAGGAAGTAGTTCTTCACCCAAAGGGTGATTAACATGTGGAATTCACTGCCACAGGAGGTGGTGGCGCCACAAGCATATATACATACATACATACGTACATACATATATATAAATTTTTTTGCCACTGTGTGACACAGAGTGTTGGACTGGATGGGCCATAGGCCTGATCTAACATGGCTTCTCTTATGTTCTTAACAGCTGAGACGGGTGAAGAAAAGTGGTTGTCATATAATCAACTATTAAAAATACAAAGTGGCAAAATAGAATAGAAAAATTGCTGAAGAGCTGAATAATAAATATGATTGGTTCCAAATGCAACAAATAAAGAGCTTGGTGGAAAAATGATATTAAAACTGAAGGAATAAGAAAAGAGCAAACAGAAATAGAAAACGTTCTGCTTGGAGACAAGGAAAAATTAATTTCAAAATTATATAAATTACTTTTAAAATGGTCTATGAAAGATGAAGTAGTGAAATCTCAAATGATTAAGTGGGCAATTAATGTAAATAAAGAAATGCAGATGGAAACTTGGGAATATTTGTGGAAGAACTCTATAAAGCTTTCGATGTGTCATAGTATTGAAGAGAACTGTTTTACAATGATGTACAGATGGTATATGACTCCTAAAAAGTTGGCAAAGATGAACAATTAGATGCCAGATAGATGTTGGAAATGTAAAAAAACATGAAGGTTCTTTCTACCATATGTGGTGGACTTGTGAAGGAGCAAAAAAGTATTGGCAGATGATTCAACAAGAAATTTCTAGGATTTTGGGATACAAATTTAAGAAAGTTGCGGAGACTTTTCTGTTGGGATTACAAATGGAAAAATTCCCAAAAGAAGATAGAACTATAATTTGGTACTTGCTTTCAGCTGCTAGGACATTGTATGCACAGTTGTGGAAGCAAGAAAAAATACCAGAGAAATGGGATTGGATTGTAAAAGTTATGACATGGAGTGAAATGGACAAATTAACAAGAATTTTAAGAGATTATAATTTAGACGTTTTTAAGATGGAGTGAAAAAAGTTTAGAAGATATGTGTAGCCATTTGGTAATTTCATGCCCTGTGTATTACATTGATACAAAGGGTGCAATGAAGTTTTTAGCCCTTCGTGCAAATTTTATACCTTGATTCCCATTTTGCTTCATGTTTACTATGCTTATCACTGAACATTATTTATTTTTACTTATTTTGAGAATTTTTATGCCACCTTTCCTGGTGTTCTTGTCTGAAGTGGCTTTTATATGAACGAAATTCAACACAATCAAATATTCTTCCCCTATTATTTTCTGTTACATTTCCCAATATACTACAAAATCAGTTCTGACTTGGCCAGGTTCATGGTAGATTTTGGATGCGTGAAGACATTTTGAAACACCAAAGCAGATTGTGCACTTGCAGTTAATTCAGCTTCAGATATCATCACTAAAACTGTACATGCTTGAAATTAGTGCTTGAAAGTTATGGAGCTAAGAAGGGTATTTTTCAATAACCTATAAAACAAGAAAACATTGTTAGTTATGTCTCCTCAAATCCTTGACCACTGGACCCATATTTACTTTCCAAAAATTAATGACAGTGATTCTGAGTCGATTTATAGAAAGAATCCATGAATATACTTAGGTGATGGTCCATATGGCAGCTGAAAACCAATATATTTTTCCACTCTGTTAGTGTTATTGATGTAACTTTGAAAATGTATCTGAGCAGCTATGAGAGCCAGTGGAACATTTAAAACTGAAAACTGGGATTTTCAGAATACCTAGATCTTATATACTGCCCTACCTTGCCATATCACATAGTAAAAACAAAATACTGTAATTGAGGCATCAGATTTTGAATGTTTATTATTTGTGTGATGGAGCACTTGACAGAGCTACAATAATGTATGTACCTAAGCACTTGTATTTGCATGAGTGAAGTTTAAAATGTTAAACTGTTAAGCCATACAATTATATTATACTAATTCGAGTGTATTAGCTATGCAAGGTCAAGATGTGTCATAATAAAGGTAGCAATCAGTAACTGATGATGACTGGTGGTAATCTCTAAATACATATCTCTTAATAAGAACAAATGAGTACATATGCATCAGACCTTTCAGATTTAACATTTACATTCATTTTCAGGGACTGTGATTTGTATTCATAAATGGTTTTCCTGGATTGTAGGCCATAATAACCACACAAAATGATGATCTCAACATCACTTGTTGAGGATGTCTTAGCCTTTTCCTTAGAAGGTTAACCTTTTTCTTGTTTTTAGTTACAAGGCAAAGAGGCCCACTAGTGTTAGACTAATCTAGAAGTTCTATTAGGATGACATCCTTATGATCAAATGTACTCCACAGGGCAAAGAGCAAATTCAAATTGAATCTCCTATGACAAAAATATTTAATTCTCTATAAAGTTGGTAATATTACACCTTTACTTAATAGTCCAGTCTCTTGTATCTCAGTGATTTGAAGAAGCTTCTTTGATTCCACTGACCTTCACAAATGAAGAATTGTGAGAATGCCCCCAAAGATAAGGATCTTTAGAAACTCTTGCCTCTAATTTATTTTATTTGAATCAGAAGTTTAATATTTTTCTGCAGTATGACTAATGGATTCTTCCATTTATATCTTTAGGCAGTGGCTATCAGTGTACATTGGACTCTAACTTAATATCATTAAAGAGTAGTCACTATCTTTGTGGAAAGCAGATGTTGGAAGACGTTCTATTGGTTATGCTTTTCCTGTCTTGAATCCACACCTTGTATTTAAAAAAAAAACTGTAGGAAAATTATTTCTGTGATTTCAGTGTTCTATGCTGAGATGCTGAAAATCTAGTGCTTCTAACCTCAAAAAATAGCCCCTTTGGAGTCCCAGATACCCACAGATCAATTATCCATTATACCCTATGGGAATCAGTCTCCATAGAGTAAAATACTCAGAAGGCACCCCCCCTTCTGCTAACCCTAAAGCAGGGGGAGGGCCTCCAAACCGGGGGATCCCCTGCCCCTAACTGGGGATTGGCAACCCTAGGAATCCCTGTCTATGAAAAGTTAACTAGGGACTTCAGTTAAAAGCAGAATCAGATGACATAATGCTCTCTTTCCACTGGTTCAATGACTTCTCCTGGTAGAAAGGGGAGGAGAAGACAATTTCACCAGAGTATTCATCCTCATTGCAGTCTCCCATGGTGCATGGTGTTTTGTTCACAAGGTTTCTGACTCCCATAAATATCTTTTGGAGAAATCACAAGGGGGTGTGTATGAAAGGAATGGTGGGGAAGGTAGCCTATATAAATACTTGACATTTGTAGGCCATAGGAAGACTATATTGTAAAAAAAATGTGATTGCATGGAGTTTCCTTTATACTTAATGTCCCTGACAGTGTATCAGCCCAATCACACAAAGATCTTATCAAGTGAAGATCTCCAGGTTTTGCAGTGATTTGTGATAAATTAAGGAATCAGTATAATCAAGATTAATTTTGTAAATCTGACAGATTTTAATGAGAGATATTTAAGCAAGTAATCTTTCGCTTTATTCAGGGGCATGAGTTAAATAATCTTTACTTTGTTTGGGTTGTGCACTAAAGCTTATCTCTCAGAAAGTATCAGTCCAGAGGGGGCATATATGTCTTTCCAGACCTGAACAGTGTATGCATCCCAAATATGGGTGTACAGTTAACTTCAGAATATTGGACTAAGTTTGCTACATGAACAAAACAAATTCCTAATACCTGGCATATATTTTTAAGATGGTAAAGGGACATTTCAGCTTTATTACTTTCCCTGTTGTAGTTATTCTTGTTGGAACAATCAAATATTCTCTGGGACTTTTTAGCTATTGTGATTCATACGGACTCACATATCTGTAAACCTTCTTTTTTCCAGAAAAAATGAAATAG
The DNA here is from genome assembly GCF_032191835.1 of Heteronotia binoei. Classification (NCBI taxonomy): domain Eukaryota; kingdom Metazoa; phylum Chordata; class Lepidosauria; order Squamata; family Gekkonidae; genus Heteronotia; species Heteronotia binoei. The sequence goes on along the minus strand of NC_083226.1, from coordinate 111,909,324 downwards.
GTATACCTTGAAAACATGAAATGTTAATCCTGTTTCCTGTACAAGAGTGAGGCAGTGTTTGCAATGAGATTATCTACTGGTATAGATGTACAACATTAGGTGCTAAGGTCTTGGGATCAGCTTTCATGAATTATAGTGTTGTACAAAGTCATAATGCAAAGCACTTATATTACAATACCCTTCTTAATTTTAATTGGAATGTTTTTAAATGAATGTGATTTTAAAACCTGTTGTATAATTTATTGTATGGATTGATGTTGTTAGCCGCCCTGAGCCTGCTTCGGCGGGGAGGGCGGGATATAAATAAAATATTATTATTATTATATTATTACTATAGGAATATCTTATAGTACACTGTTGGTCAAATTAATCTAATAAAATAAAATCTATAATGAGTTCACTCCTCAAAATAGGAAGAAAGGAACTTTTTAATTCATGCTGTCACAAGGCATGTAAAAAGCCAGAATTAGAGTCTGACTCTCCTCTATATATCTGTTTTAGAGCAGGGGTCCCCTGTCAGTATTAAGTCTGCCTTTACACAGTCTGACAGCTCTAATGTGACAGCAAGTGATCTAGCTGGCAAGCTAGGTCACAGTGACCTTATCTACAAGCCGGTTCTAGCCGGTAAAGGACAGGTGGAAAGTACCTGCTGAGTCAGCATGACTGTGGACTGCCAGGATTGGCTGATGGAACTATATATGGACTGTGCTACCAGTGCACAGGTCTCTCTTCGAGGAGTCACATGCTGGCGGAGCACTTTGGTCCTATAGTTGATGTATATCTCTGCACTAGTGACTATATAATCTCTGCACTAGTTGTATATAATCTGTAAATACACTGTTTTAGCACTAGCTGCAGGTGTCTGGCTCACTTCTTTACTGGGGCTCACTGTTGTACACATCACACCACTCACTCTGCACACACCCGCACCGACATCCCCAACCCCCGGTCTGCGGACCAGTCCCAGTCTGTGGCCTGTTAGCTACTGGGTCGCACAGCAAAAGGGAGGGCAGCGGCAGCAGCAAGACACGTGATGAATTTCAGGACTTTTTTTCTCCTTCAGACAGCTGCCTTTGCTCCAGCTCACCTTCCGCCTTCTGAGGCAGAAACTGTGAGAGAAAAGGAGGGGTGTGGCTGGGCTGGCTGGGCTCTGCCCCCTTTTGCTGCTCTCCCTTGCTCACTTCCTCGATATGCCAACTGGGTGCTGAAGTTAGAGGCAGTGAGCAAAACAAATTTTGACATGGAGATCTGGTCTGGCATGGTTGGGAGGGAGGGGAGGAAGGAGGGAAGGGAAGGGATGGGAGAGTGTGTCAGTGTATTGAGTCCTCCTTCCACAGCATGACAGAAGCAAGAAGCAGCAGGTGGATCTACTGTGACAGTATCTGACAGGTCAGGTCAGATCAACCTTGTGAGCAAGCCGGTTCTGGCTGGACTGTAACCAGGGGAAAGCACCTGCTGAAGTCAGCAACTGTATGGACTGCCGTGATTGGCTGACATATATATATAAGCACTACAGTGCCAGACTGTATTCCTCTCAGTCAAGAGTTGGTTCCTGGCATAGCACTTTGTCACTCAGTTTAATGTTATTCACCGCACTAGTTGTATTGTATATAGTCTGTAAATACACTACTTTTATACTAGGTGCTGGAGTGTGGCTCAACTTCTTCCCGGATGATACTCTTGAACAGTTCTCTGTTTTGCACTCTGCACATGCACCACCAATAGAGTGGTAGCAGGGCAGCTCCAGCAGAGAAAAAGTCTGATGAGCGGGTAGAAACTGTGGATTTATTCGGCCCACTGGTTGGGGCTTGGGCACTGAGTGAGCTGCAGCAAAAGAGCTGTGGGCAAATGGAGAATTGTTGGCTGGGCAGGCCTAGCTAGTGAGATGGACAGGGCTCTTCTTTGAGGCGTGATTTCATTCCACGGAGGGAGGGAGGCTCAGCAGGGGCGGGGCAGGGGTGAACTCAGCCAGGAGAGAGAGAAAGGTCTGGTGAGCCCAAGGTGGGGTTTTGCCTAATGCAGTTGTGAAATATTGCAGACTCCTTGTGGCCAATTTAGGAGGTGTTGCCTGCCACCCTGTTCCCTCTTTCCAGGGACTTCCTTTGGGTACAGTCACTTTGTGTTATATTCTTAGTCTGTTTTGGACTCTGGGTAGGTTATTCAGAGTGAGTTCTGAGACATCACACCTAAAATGGCACTGCAGAATGAACCCCCCTCTCCCCACAGACTCCCAGTGCGGATGTGTGGTGTGTTGTAAAATTATTTTATTATATATTACAATGTAATTATAAAAATAGTGCACAATTGTATCATCCCAAAACCATCGCTGCTGCCACCCCCCCCCCCCCGCGGGACCTTGGAAAAGTTGTCTTTAACAAAACCGGCCCCTGGTGCCAAAAAGGTTGGGGACCACTGTTTTAGAGACACAACATGGTGTTGAGTTTCGAGTGTCAGACCATGAATTGGAATATATGAGTTCAAATCCCCACTCAGCCAAAAAAATCACTGAGTAGACCTGTACTCTCTCACCTAAGAGGATTGTTCTACAGATAAAATGGAGGAGAGAAGAAGCACATGTACCATACTGATGAGCCTGGAAGAATTAGGGACAACAAATTGCTAGTCAGACATCAAGATATTCTCAGGGCATCCATTATCAGGAGCCTCTGGGTTCATGGTTGTTGCAAGGGTCTAGTCTTCTACAGCTTGTGCTATGCATCCTAACTTTTCTTTTGGACCATGGCTGGGATTGTGACATCCATCAAGACTATCAGTTAGATATATATTAGAATGCACTTAAAGGAGATAATACAATCCAGATTGCATTGAATGTGTATTTCAAGACAAACCACAATATTTTCCCCCAAGTGACTGAAAGTACAGTAGTTTACTTTCCCCATAGAGCTGAATAGAAACTATATCCTCATACAGAAGAATGAGATGTAAACCACTTCTTAAATGCTGTTTCTTGGTCACAATATAATATGATGTGATGTTGGGAAATTGCTGTTATAGAGATAGGATTGGATCAATGGATTCCTTTCCACTAAGGGTTCAGATACAGATAATGCTGGAAGTGTAGTGAATATGGTTTCTTACTTACTTTAAAGGCAACCTTTATTGACATAACCAAATACGGTTTTTAGTGTTTTTTTTCTTGAAAAATCGGGCAATAGGACTTCCGGGCTACGTCGCCTTGCTAGCAGGTGGATTTGCGAGCTCTCCTGCTTGCGACTCCCCCTGATCGGGCAGGGGGAGGGGTGCCATGGATGTGACACCCCCAAAGAGACCCTGGGGGCGTCTCTTAGGCATGGGGTTTTCACAGTGGAACGGGGGCGCAATGGCAGTTGCTCCTGTTCCTTCTGTGTGCTCTGAAGCTCACGACCGCTAATACAGCAGCAAGAGGCGAATGCTCGATTGCTTGCCTTTCTTTTCTTTGACAAGCTTTTGAACTATCACCCCTCTATCTCAAGCATGACAAATCTGCAATGCAAGCAAGTTTGCTTTCAATTGCCAAGGGCTAATGGGTCCTTTTTAAATTCTAATGACTTAGTTCAAAGGAAGGGAAAGAGATCAATATCTCTAATTTCCCTGTGAATGAGGCCGTGGAAAGTCAAAGAACATCTTTAAATATTGGAAACAATTTGAATTAATCAGAATATGGACATTTAAATCGACCTAGATCATAATTGGATATTTGTTAAAGAGACTATTATTTGGTTGCAATACGGTCTGAACAAAATGAGATACCTGTTAGAGGGATTTTTCCTTGTTGTCTGATCTGAAATTCATATGTTAACATCTAAAACTTCAGTTGGAGGAGACTGAGAAGGACGGGCTATCTGGGACTCTGAGCTACTTTTTAATCAGGATTAATGGACTGAGTTTGCTGACAGAGAAAAATGGCTCTGCTAAGCAAAATTTCTTATAAAAAGACATTTTGAGCAGTTTAAAATCTCTGAGGCAAGATCTTGGTTTATTGGCTGATATGGTTAAGAAGCAAATGGCAGCTTTTTTGCTGAAAGCTAGCGAAACCTCAAATCTACATGAGCAGAGTGCTAAAAAGAACCTGGTGATGTCTGTGGAAATGGGAGACTGAGCTGTTGGGAAATCAACAAAAGAAAATTAAAATGGAATCTTGTGGCGCACTTAAAAAAGAGGACCAACTCAAGATAGGTTGAGAGGAACAAAGGCTGTGAAATTTTTCTCATCTCCTTCGAGAAGGATAATTGCATTAAGAAGTAAGAAGATGCATTTCAACCAGAAAATCATGATGTGGAAATCTTTCAGAAAGAAGAGTCTCCTGAACTAGATTTTTCTCAGTGGATAGCTAGACATGGACTTTGTAAGAAATTCTGATATGTGAAATTAAAAGGCTAAGTGAGACTTCTTTTATTTTATTTTATTTTTGTTTGTTTTTGGTCTATAATAAGCTGTCTTGTTTAAAACAATATGGATTTAAAAGTTAAAGGCTAAAAAGTTTTTGAAAAGAATTGCATGTAAAAATAGTTTTTAGATTAATTTTTAAGGCAGATAACATAATTTCCTGACAAATTGCTGAACTTGTTTTTAATAGTTAATGATATTAGTTTCTATGTTGTTATAGATATGGGTAATTCTACAAGTTAATCTATAACTCAGGAGATAAATTTCTTTTTTAGTAAGAAGGGTTTCCTGAAATGTTTTTATCTTGGATAGTTGGGTAGGTAACTCTCAATAAGAACAGGTTTGAGACTTTCATTTTTGGGTCATAAAAAGTTGTTTTTCCTAGCCCAATAGGGATACAAGAGGTGGATTAATTGTTAAAAAGGCAGACAACACAGATGTTATGTAAACTGCTAGATTTATTTTTTTAATAATGTCCCCCAGGAGAAACTGTTTATATTGAAATAGACATAATACAAGGTTGTATTTCTTTTTAGTTTTTTTAAGGATAAAGATATGAATTTTTCGTGTCTCTGTTAATGAGGATAGTGATAAACCGACAAATTAGTTTGTGTTTTTTAACAAGGTTAAGCCAAAATAGTTTTGTGCTGAGACTGCTTTGACTTGTTCATATTTATATGTGTTGAAGAAGAACTGTTTAGACTTGTATTGCAAATAATAGCTTGGTAAAAATGTTTTATAATGGAAGATAAAGATGGTAAAATATATGGAGAATTTTATACTTGCAGGTAGAACAAATTGGATATTTTTTTTGGCAGTAGATTTAAAATTGATATATTTGCATTTTTCCTCCCCCCCCGCCTTTCCCATTCTGTATATGCCCTCCCCCCTCTTTTTTTTTGTATCTGTGCTTATGCTTTTTCTTTTGTAGCTAAAACCAATAAAAGTTATAAAAATCTAAAAAAGAAAAATCGGGCAGTAGTATCTATTTTTTTCCTTTAGAAATGAAAGAAATTAATGTATAGGCATTTAAAATAATAAAAAGAAAAAAATCATCTTGAAAGGTAAATATACAGCTTGCTTGGATAGGGAGCATCAACTTATCTATATGTATGTATTTAAAATGCTTTTTAGTATCTCAAATTTTAATTGAATGAAAAGGAAGCATTGAAATGTTTTGTTTTGTTTTATTTTATTTTAAGGAAATAATATTTGAAATATAATCTGTAAAGCAGCGATATGGCCTTCACTGTGACAGATTTCCATAGTCTTCTGTATTGATTACTGGGCTAGACTAGATATTATCATCTTGGATACATATTCTATTTGCTTTATGACAGTCTAAGATTTAATAAAAATATTTTGCACATTTAGTAATCAGTAAATTGTAATCTCAAGTATAAAGAGTCTCCAAAGTTATCAGTGTTTTCTAAAGATGATGAAAAATACCAAACCGATTCAACAGATTACATTTAAAGTTTTAGTGCCAACCTAAGCAGAAGAGTGAAGTCTCCTTAGGATGGTACTGTGAAGCTCTCAACAAATAACACACAAATAGAGAGTTTACTGTTGACACCTGATTGAAATTTGAAATGAATGGCATATGTTGTATATTAAAAGAAGAGCTGAAGAGAAAGAGTTGGTTTTTATATCCTGCTTTTCTCTACCTTAAGGAGTCCCAAACCAGCTTACAATTGCCTTTTCTTTCCTTTCCCCATAACAGTCACCTTGTGAGGTAGGTGAGGCTGCGAGAGTTCTGAGAAAACTGAGACTGGCCCAGTGTCACCCAGCAGGCATCATGCGGAGGAGTGGGAAATCAAACCTGGTTCTTCATATTGAAGTCCACCACTCTTAACCACTATACCCAGGGCTCTTTTTCTAGCAGGAGCTCTTCTGCATATTAGACCATGCCCCCCTGATGTAGCCAATTATCCTGGAGCTTACAGTAGGCCCTAGGAACCCTCTAAGTTCTTGGAGGATTGACTATATCAGGAGGGCATGGCTTTATATGCAGAGGAGCTCCTGCAAGAAAAAGAACCCACATTGGCTAAGGATAAGTATGTACATATTAGTCCTTGTTAGAGTTATTAAGGAAATAGGTATAGCCATCTTAGTGCATTCTTTGTTCCTCAAAACAACAATAACCCCTGCTAAAAAATGTCATGGTCTGGATATAGTCTGTGACAAATTTCTGACATTCTTTTTAAACGAATGACCACAAACAATTATAGAAGACTACAAAGGTTATTAAAATGCACGCAAAACAATATGTCTGGTTTCATTTAACTCTACTAATTAGTTCTTTAGGGCAGTGGCTCCCAACCTTTTTGGCACCAGGGACCGGTTTCAGTTTTGTGGAAGAAAATCTTTCCATGGACTGGTGGTGGTGTTTTTGCTGTCCCAGGCTGCCCACCACCCATCCCTGCCCCCCATGGGGGTCTTTAAATGAGGGGTAGGCAAAGGTAGTGAGGCAGAGCAGCCACACCACCCCTTCTGCCCACCTGGGACCCAAGCGGACAAAAGAGGCAGTGTGGCCTCGGTCTGAAGCACCACCTCTTTCATTGACCCATTGTTAGAGTATTTTGCACGCAGCAGAAGAGCTGAAGGAGAGGGACAGGCAAAACACAGGAATTAATAGACAAGAGAAACAGCTGTATTCAATGGTAGATATATTTACCAGGAAAGTATCCAATATTCAGAGTCGTTGCCAGGCCAAGGTCATACACAGTAATCGGTAGACACTTCAGTAGATAACAGTATACAGCAGTAAGTATACACAGCACGATAGATAACAGTATACAGCAGTAAGTATACACAGCACGATCCAAGCACAGTAGCATAGGATCCAACACCAGCAGTGATCGCTGCCACCCAGATAGTGGGCCCCACAGTACCCACAATCCTTACAGGCAGACTGAGCAGGCTCACTGAGCTTCTCTAAGTACACGTACCAATCATGCAAGGTTGCATCAGCTCTGTGAGTCAGCACAAAGCCTAATTACAGGTGAGGTCATCCCACCTTACCTCAGTAACAGGTAACAGCTGGATCATGATGCAGCATGACTCAGCATGACATTGCAGAAACAACATTACTATTACTAAGATGGAGTCAGTCAGCTATTTTAGGACTGAGTTCCAACATTCTCCTCTTAATAGTTCTGTTCGTTTCTCAATCCGAGACTTTTACAGTGCTCATTATGTTTTTCCATAGTCTGGGGTTTCATAAACATATCTGCTGTATTGTGGCCAGTATCACAATACCTTATGTTTATCAACCCTTCCATGATACATGATCTGACATTCTGGTACCTTATGTCAGTGTATCTATTCCTTGTCTTTACTCCTTCCGCTTTTGCAATCTCAATCACAGCTTGATTGTCTTCCAGAACTTCAACAGGCTTCTCTGCCTCTATATGCAGGTCCTTTAGTAGCTGTCTAAACCATTCTACCTCACTACAAGCGGTAGAAAGGGCGCAGAACTCTGCTTCTGTGGTGGACAATGCAACCACACGCTGCTTTTGTGTCTTCCAGCATACTAACACCTCTCCCAAATATATGGAAAGACCTGTTGTTGACTTTCTGGTTTCACAGTCACTTGCAAAACTTGCATCTGTATACACTTTCAGTGCTAGCTCCCCCCTAGGTTCGATATAAAGACACCAGTCAGCAGTGTTCTTTAAATATCGCAACACTCGCTTAGCAGCAATCCAGTGATTCTGCTTAGGGTTCTGGGTAGCTCTTGCCAACAGATTACAGGCTACTGATATGTCTGGCCGAGTCCAATTACTGATATAGCTCAGACTACCAATTAACGACCTGTACATTTCAACATTACATGGTGGGCTATCTGTAACATCATTTACAAAGCCAGTCACCATAGGGGTTGAAACAGTTTTGCAATCAGTCATCTTGTACTTATCCAACAAATCTATGATTTTAGGTTTTTGTGACAGTTTAAAACCTTGTGTAGTTTTTGCAATATCTACACCCACATAGGTCTGTACAGTACCAAGATTTCTCAGTTTAAACTTCTTACTTAAGGCTGAAACAATATCATCTGTTTGTTTCTTTGTCTTGGTTAGAATCCCCAAGTCATCCACAAAAGTAAGAACAATACATCGTGTTTCACCACTTCCCTTGGTAAACACACATGGATCAGCAATGCTCTGGGTAAACCCTAGCTGTTTAAGTGTACCCACTAGGCATTTTGACCATTGATGACCACTTTGCTTTAGACCATACAAGCTCTTATTAAGCAACCAGTATCCCTTTCCAGTACCAGGAATACCTTCTGGTCTCTTTAAATAAATTTGGTGCTCCAAATTAGCATTTAGGTATGCCACACAGACATCCAAATGGGTAAAATGGAGGTTTTCTCTAGCTGCCACAGTCAAGGCGGTTAGAAGTGAACTGCTCTTTAACGTTGGAGCAAACACTTCGTCATAAGTCTCATTAGTCTGTCTGCAACCTTGTGCTACAAGCCTTGCCTTATACTTTTTCCCCCCAGACTGGTCTGTTTTCACCTTGTATACCCATCTACTGCCTATGGGTTTTACACCAGCAGGTACAGTATCAGTCTCAACATAAACATTTAAACGTTTCAGGGAAGAAAGTTCATCGTCCATAGCAGCCTTCCAGTTACACTGCTCTTCCTTGGACAAAGAGAAAATGTCAGTATATTTCTCAGGCTCATGTATAGCAGACATTACAGGACTAAATCTCTCAGGAGCTCTTCTTTCATGTGTAGATCTCCTCAATGCAGGCTCATCAGTTGGCACATTCCTCCCGGATGATTCCTCACGAGTAGGCTTCATATCCGTCTCCTCCTCATCAGGCATCTCTTCTTTTGGGGTTAACTCAGCTGCCTCTCCCTCCTCTGGGTTGCTAGGCATCGAGCTGACTTGTAACCGGATTCCTTGGTCATCCTCAAGACAGAATGCTGGCGATTGGGTGCAACGATCCCAGCCCTCTGATCTCTCCAGAAACGTGGCTGAAGCACTAATCACCACCTCACGACTGTCGAGCGTGCCAAAACAATAACAGCTCCCATTTCTCTCATACCCGAGAAAGCTCATACGTCTAGCCTTCAGTTGGCCTTTACGTCTGAGCTGTTGAGGAATATGAACAAAAGCTGTAACTCCAAATACATGCAAATTTGCCAAGTTAGTTACCTTGTCATGCCATAGGCTTGCTGGTATTTTGCCAGTAGATGAACACCAAACTCTGTTCAGGTTGTAGTTGGCAGAGCACATAGCCTCTGCCCAAAATCTCCAGGGCATATCTGCATCACGTAACATACACTGGTACATGTCTTGCAATGTACGGCCTCTCCTCTCACAAAAAGCATTATGGGTAGGTCTGTACGGAGCAGTCAATCTGTGCTCAATCCCAAGCTCTGCAAACAAACTTTGAAAACGTTTATTAACAAACTCAGAGCCTCGGTCAGAAATAATGCATGCAGGCACATTTCCAGTTTTTCTCTTAACAAACCTTAGCCAATTCTGCATATTTTGAAAGGTTTCAGTTTTAGCTTTCAACAGGTAAACAAAACCATACCTTGAATAGTGATCTTCTATACTTAAGACATATTTGGCCCCGCCCACTGACTCCTTAAAGGGCCCTATCAGGTCTAAGAACACTAGGTCAAGAGGTTTCTTACTAGTAAATTTACTTGGAGTACGCACAGGAGCTTTTGTAGACTTCACAAGCTTGCAGATTTCACAGTCAAGAAATTCCTTGCAAGGTTTAAGGCTAAGGCCTTCTGCCTGTTCCACAGTCTTCTTTAGAGCAGGAAAACCAGCATGGCCTAATTTCCTGTGTAAAAGATGACAGCAATTATCATGCACTGGTTTATTTACACAGACGTTATTACACGTTTGTACCTTGGTATGCAAGAAGTATAAATCTTCCTTCAGCATAGCCTTTACACACAAGCCATCACTGGTCCTCAGCTCACAGCACGAGGTGTCAAATTGCAGTTTGAAACCTTCCCTGCACAGAGCAGACACAGACAGCAGATTCATCTTAAGTGAAGGAACAAAACCCATATGCAGCTCCTTCCTTAGGCTTGGCAGGAACACTTTCCCTCTGCCAAAAACAGTTGCTTTAACTCCATCTGCCAAAACAACAGACTGGTTATCAACAGGTGTGTAAGTAGTAAACAAACTCCTCTCTCTACAGAGGTTCTCCGACGCTCCGCTGTCAATTAGGAAAGATTGAGTGTGATTAGTTGACTTACCAGTAGTAACGAGATGCACATTACCACTCTTATCAGCAGCTGACCTCTTTTAAGACCGTCTCTCTTTCCCTTTCTGGCCTTGCCAATTCCTAAACAAATGTTTAGAAGAGCCACACGGAAGCATTTCTTCCTTACAGCCATTACATTACCTGTTTGACAGTCAGGATCCTCCTTAACAGTAAATCCACTGCCCCTCTCTGGCTTACAGACAGGCTTTTTCTCCACACGTAGAGAGGAATTGGACTGTCTCTTGCCATATTCATCAAGAAGCCGTCCAGTTACGACGTTCATGGTCAACCCTGTCTCAGGCAAACCTTCCAGGCTCGTTATCACAGCGTCATATGATGCATCTAAGGAACTTAAAAGTATGCACACCTCCTGTGATTCAGAAAACATTTGGTTATGCTCTCTTAGTTCTAGAAACATTCTACGCATAGACTCTATATGAGATAACATATCTGCATTAGCTGCCAGCCTGGTATGCAGAAGCTTTCTCACCAAACGTATCTGAGAGCCGACAGTTCCTCGGACGTAAATTTCCTTCAAAGCATTCCAACAGTCATGAGCCTTCTCCAGTCCTGCTATATGCACCAGCTGGGAGTCGTCTAGAGAAAGACCTATTAAAGACAAAGCCTTAACATCCTTTTTACGCAAAAGGTCTGCAGCTTTTCTGTCTTCAGCAGCTGCCAACAACCCCCGTAAAGGAGCAGCCACCACCTCCCACAGCTCTTGGTGCTTTAATAACAGACTGACCTTCTGGGACCACGTAGCATAGTTAGTCCCGTTCAGCTTAGTAATGCTGAGCCCAGAGAAGGAAACAACATTTGCAGCTTCCATCTCTGCTACTTATCACCGGACACCTGGGCAACTTGGCAGTCTGCCTCCGTCTCTTCCAAAACACTGTGTTGCCTCCTCTGTCTTCAGAACAGCAGCACCTCTGGAAACACTGGGAGCACTGGGAGCTCTGGGCCCATAACCAATGTTAGAGTATTTTGCACACAGCAGAAGAGCTGAAGGAGAGGGACAGGCAAAACACAGGAATTAATAGACAAGAGAAACAGCTGTATTCAATGGTAGATATATTTACCAGGAAAGTATCCAATATTCAGAGTCGTTGCCAGGCCAAGGTCATACACAGTAATCGGTAGACACTTCAGTAGATAACAGTATACAGCAGTAAGTATACACAGCACGATAGATAACAGTATACAGCAGTAAGTATACACAGCACGATCCAAGCACAGTAGCATAGGATCCAACACCAGCAGTGATCGCTGCCACCCAGATAGTGGGCCCCACAGTACCCACAATCCTTACAGGCAGACTGAGCAGGCTCACTGAGCTTCCCTAAGTACACGTACCAATCATGCAAGGTTGCATCAGCTCTGTGAGTCAGCACAAAGCCTAATTACAGGTGAGGTCATCCCACCTTACCTCAGTAACAGGTAACAGCTGGATCATGATGCAGCATGACTCAGCATGACATTGCAGAAACAACATTACTATTACTAAGATGGAGTCAGTCAGCCATTTTAGGACTGAGTTCCAACACCCATGTCCTGAGTAGGCAAAAGGGGCAGCGAGGCTGCTCTGCCTTGCTCTGAGGCTGCCTCCCCTGGGAGGAAGCCTCGGAGCAAGGCTGTGCTGCCTATTTTGTCCTCCTTGGTCCCACATGGGCGGAAGGGGTGGTAGGGCTTTTCTGCTTTGTTCTGAGGCTGCCTCCCCTAGGCCATGCTGCCTCTTTCATCTGCCTGGGTCCCAGGTGAGCGGAAGGGGTTCGGGGCTGCTTTGCCTCGCTCTGAGGCTGCCTCCCCTGCAAGGCCACGCTGCCTCTTTCATCTGTCCAGTTCCCAGGCAGGTGAAAGGGGAGTGCAGTGCCTCTGCCTCACTCTGCAGCCCGGATGCTAACAGGCCACAAATCAGTACCAGTCTGTGGCCTGGGGGTTGGGGACCCCTGCTTTAGGGCTTCCAAGAGGCCTGGAGAAAAATGTCCTGTCCCTTTAATAGATACTTATTGTGTGGAAATGGGCAGCTGAAGCTTTTCATGGCATGAAGGGTAAGTAACATCACCAGGTAAATAATAGGAAAAAAGGTGGTGGAGCTCATCCAGGGATTGTTGTGCAGCTGCACCTACTATTCAAAGAATAGTAAAAGAAGATAACATTTGTTTTCTCTAGGCAGTTGGAAATCCTAAATAATGTTTTAAAGAAAGCGGACTCAGGCAATTTGACATAATGGAAAAGGTAGCAGCCATTGATCCGTGTTTGGCTAAAGCCTCCATCAGTGTTCTGTTAATCGCAATATCTTGTGAGATACTGACTGGGGGCCTTAAATATTATTTTGTGTGCTCCTTTGAATGGATTTTAATTATGAAAATCGGAGTAGATATCAAAATGAAAAAACTAATCTTGTCACTCAGGAACACCTCATGTCATTTAAATCGAAGCAGGTCTATGTCAACCTCACATCTGGGTCTGTTCTTCTTTAAGGTAATCAATCCCCTTGTTCTCTGATCAGGGGTTGTTTTGTAGGAAAAAAGGTGGTGAAGCTTATCCAGGGATTGTTATGCAGCTGCACCTACTATTCAATGGAAAAGGTGGGAAGAAGGAGGCGGAACTGTCAAAAAGGTTCAGGAGCTGGGCTCCTGTGAGCTCCTGCTGAATCCGAGGTCTGCTTCTGATAGTCTAATGGCAGAAAAAGAAAGTGACTGTTTCAATACCATCTTCTGGGGCAGGATCTAATATGAAGTTTTACTGTTGTTTTTTTATAAGGTAGCACAGAAGAAGATCTGTTAACCTTTTTCTGTTGATACTCGTTCTCTACACACAAAGCAAAAATCCCACTTTTAACATTCATCAGCAACTTATCACATTTTGATCAGGAAGATATAGATTTACATCCCTCCTCTGCAGCAGACTTGCAAAATGGAATTGTGAGATGGGGGGGGGCATGGGGTGGACAACTTGGCCTGCTCTTGTGCCTTGAACAGCAGCTGACTGGAGCTTTTGATACACAGCATTGAAAGCTTTTAAGGGAATGGAAGCAAGTAATTACCACTTACTAATGTCTGCAGATCAAAATGCAGTTATAAGTTCAGGACCAAGGGCAATTTTTAAAAGGTGACAACTCCTATTGCTAAGAAGTGGTGGGAAAGTAATCCTCTGTGAGTTGGAAATAGAGATGTTAATATGTGCACATGGCATGTAAGAAAATGCCACAAAAAGGGCCATCCATGAGATTAAATTAGTGTAGACATTCGCATCTAAAGAAAGAAAGACAGATATGATTCTGATGAGCTCAGATAGGATTTGTATGTCAATCTTATGCTTGTTCAGTTGCATTTAAACCCCACAGTGTTTAATAGGGCCTACTCACAACTCACAAGTATTAATGCATGGGACTAAATCCACAATTAGAGGAAAGGTATAATTTTACATGAGCATCAAGAACTTGCAGCACCAAGAACAGATTCTTGTATAGGAACTTGTTCTGGATTTTACTGAACTGGGCAAATACCTGAATTTGCATAGTAGAGGAAATAAGTAGGCTGGAATGTCAGTCTTATGCTTGTTCAATTGCATTTAAACCCCCAGTGTTTAATAGGGCTTACTCACAAGTATCAATGAATGAGGCTAGAGTCCATAATTAGAGGAAAGGTATAATCTTACAGCTGGACATGAGCATCAAGAACTTACAGCACCAAGAACCGATTCTTGTACAGGAGCTTGTTCTAGATCAGGGGTGGGGAACCCTTTTTCTGCCAAGGGCCATTTAGATATTTATAACATCATTTGCAGGCCACACAAAATTATCAACTTAAAAATTAGCCTGCTATATTTGGTCAAACATTTAATTGCCTCACCCATAATATGATTTAGCAGTCAGTGTTCCTCACAACCCACCCAAATCCTGCTGGACTAGCCATGTGCACTTTTCTCAAGTGTTCTTCATTTACTGCTAGCTCCTCTCTCCCAGGACCAGCTAAATAGCATCTGATGACCAGCATGGATCCGTACAAAGATAGCTGTGCATCAGAACTGAGCAAAGTGTATTCCACAGCAACAAATCCAGGTTTGCCATCAAAGATGCACACAGCAGGGAACCTTAACCAGTTTAATTGTCTATCTTTAAAATGCCAATGGGTGATGCAAGTAGTATGCTAGACAAGGAGTAAGGGAGCTGAGACTAAATCCACCATTGCCTTAAAACTCTCTTGGGATAAAGTTCACCTTGGGCTAACTGCTTTTTCTCCCAGTCTAACCTTCCTCACAGGGTTGCTATGAAGACAGAACAGAGGAAGGAAGGCTTAAAAATTAGATAATGAACATATGATTGCAGGCTGGTATTGTAATCTACTCAAAAGTACCTTACTCACTGAATCTAAAGCACAGAATTGCAACCTTACTATTCTGGACTGGTAGACTTATTATTTGCTTCAGACTTGAGAATGCCCAGCAAGAAATCATACAGACATGAACAACTTGTGCTAGTGAGGGTCAAGAAGACCCTGTCCCCAGGCTTTCATTTCTAGCCTATTACAGCAGGACAGACATAGTCTTGCTATCTAGCAGTAATATAAAGCCAAGTTAGAGAAAATAGGATGTTTTAAAAACCAGGGTGCCTGGAATATTTGGGGACAGAAGTATGAAGTTGTTTGAGAAATATGCAAAGCAATAGATCAGAGAAGTGGTGGGGGGCTATTTTTAAATTGGTAAAGCTCCTTTCTACAACTGAACTCATTCTATTTAATGTACAGCTTTCAGCATCACAAATCACCTGGCTATTTGATTGGCTGTGGCCATTAACAAAAGTTTCTGGATTGATCCTATACATTACAAATATAGATCTGGAGAGGAGTGATTATTTCTTTCTGCTGCTGCCTCTCACCTGCACATGCCACAGCTTTTCCTCATTTCTCCCAGCTCTGTGCACTCCAATCCCCCTCCCCCACCCAGCTGTCCTGGCTTTTTTTCCTTCCCTCCTGGCTAGATCGGTCTCTCTCTTTTTCTCTTCCCCGCACTTCTTGGTCCCCTCAGCAAAGGCGCGGCTGCAGCAACAGAGCCCAGGTGGGGAGAGAGATAGAAATTTCATTCAAGTCTGTCTCCTCCCTCCCCCTCATTGTGATGGAAAGCCATTTGAAGAGCCCACTGATCAGTGGGGCCTTTAAACTGCATATGGAGATTGGGGGTTCCATTTTTGCTTGCTGTCCACCCCCAAACACCTCCCCTCACACACACACACTCTTCCCTCAGGTCGGCTCCCCTTCCACCACTCTCCCCTTTCTCAGTGGCTAAGCCCAGCTGTGGCAAGCAGTTAAATACTGATGGGACCTTCCCTTTGGTTCCCGAACCTCCGCCATTATCCCTGCACTCCACGGGCACCCATTTAAGGGGCCCTAGGGGTCACACGGGGGTTGATTAGATGGGTTTCTCCCCCAGTTATGGGCCTGGCTGCGTCCTCTCCCCTTCCTCACTTCTCCAGCTCTGTGTGCTCCAGCTCCCACTGCCTCCCCTTCACCACCCAGTTCTCCTGGCTCTGTAAGTCTTGGCTTGTCTTGCTCTGGCCCTGGCACCTCCCTACCACTGTCCTATTGAAGTGAAATCACCTCAGTCTCACAAAGCCCCAGCCAAGCCAGCCAACTCCCCCTGCATGCCCTGCGGGTGGGCGAGGGATGCATTCTGCCATTCTTGATTCCTGTTGCTGCTTACTAGTGTGCTTCAGCAGGTTCAAAGTCAATATGGTTGGGGCCAGCAGCACAGGCACCCTCAGTTTGAGGATAGACAGAGGCCTTGGCAATAGCAGGCAGGTAGAACACACATGCTCTTCCTTTGCTGCCTGCTCTAATCTCCTTGTTGCGCGAGACAAGAAAGGGATGGGGTCAAGCCAGGAAGTGTGCCCCGGACCTGCGCAGACTCCTTGGCATGTGTGAAAGGATTGGCATGGGGCCAGGCAAGGAAGTATGCCCCAAACCTGTACAGAGCTCATTGTGTGTGAAAAAGGATCGCCATGGGGCCAGGCAAGGAAGCATGCCTTGGACCTGCACAGGCATATGGAGTGTGCCTTTGTGTGTGTGTGTGCATGCATGTGCGCACGCATGTGTGCGCACCTGGCCTGGATGGTTCTACGGGCCAGTCCAAGTGGCCTCGCAGGCATAAATGGCTCGCAGACCGGAGGTTCCCCACCCCTGTTCTAGATCTTAGAAGTGGGCATATAACTGAATTTGCATAGTAGAGGAAATAAGTAGACTGGAATGCGTAGAAATTGGTGAGTTTTACCTTGATTTAATAAAGAAGATTTTCTCTATTTCTCTTCTATGCCCATTCTCTTTCTCTCTCTCCTGCTCCTTTCTCTCCAAACAACCCCTCAAAAATGGCAGATCAAGGAAGCCTAGAGCCTTTTGTCTTCACCGCTGCTTTTTGACCTTAAAGCCACTCCACCAATTGTAGTCAATGTTTAATGATAAATGATACAAATGCATTAAAATATATAATGCATGCAGAATAGTATTTTTCATGAGGAAAAACTAGAGTTTGCTACTAATCTCCTAATAGAGCAATTTTTGGGGTGGGGGAGGATAGATCAGGACCTGATTCCCTTTTCATTGTGGAAATTAAAAGCATTGTTTCAGTTCCAGCCCACCTGACGAGGGGGAGAAAGGAGCTATTTCTTTCCCTTTTGCAATACAAATTTTAAAAGCCTTGTTTCTGTTCCCTTACAGCTTGGACGGAAGGGAAAAGCTTTCATTAAAAAAAAAAAAATCTGTTTATTTAATTCATGTACAACATTTGTATGCAGCCTAATCAGAGCCAGCAAGGTGGCTGACAAATATCATAAATACAATTCATAAAAGCAATTAAGACCAAAACTATAATTCATATTGAAAGCACATAAAACAGAATTTAAAACATAGGGCACAAGGGGAGATCATTGAGAGAACGCCAGATAAAACAAGACTAGGAATGGACATGAGTTGAACCATAAAGCCAAATTAATGATGATTTTTTTCCCTGTTTGTGGTTCGCAAACCAAAATTTGCAATGGTTCTATCATCACGAATTTCCATGAACTTTAAAAGTAGTTTGTGGTGGTTCATGGACAGAGCAGAAAGCATGTGTTTAAAAGGACTTGGAGTCCCTTTAAACCCCTACTTTTTGTTCCTTGAGAAAGGCACAAAAACAGCTGAGTGGCTGCTATCTAGTGCTCAGATGTTTTGGGCTGTCTTGTACAGTCCCTTTGGGAGTACACAAGAAAGCCCAAAAAACAGCAACCTACTCCTCGCTATTCATGCTTTTGGGGCTTTGTGCAAACCCATTTGAAGAGACTGCAGTCTTTTTTAGCAGGGATTGCAGGGTCATGAACCATGAACCAGTTCAGTTTGTGAACAAACCTCCTGGTTCAGTTCATGGTGCAGTTCATGTCCAACCTTAAACAAGACACTTGCTAGTGGAAGTCAATGACTGAAGGGGACATACGAATATTCCTGAGAGAGCTCCATAGTTTGGAGCTATGACCAAGAAAGATTGCTCTTACATTGCCACCCACCTAATCTCAGAAAGCATTCTAAGCAGGGTTTCAGAAGTTGACCTTAGCAGTCAGGTAGTTTCAAAGGGGGTGGGCAGTTCTTTAGCCATGTTGGTCCCAAGTCGTATAGGGCTTTGATGATGATGATGATTTTGACTTAATGAATCGCCCATTCCAACTGATGCCGGGCTCTGAGTGATGTACAACAGAGAGATAAAGATACATAAATATCTTTTATGTAGAATTCCCTTTTTGACTTGGTGATCCTAGCTTCCTCATTGGTTGGATGTGGTGTATCAAGTATTGGCTAATGAAGCATTTGTCATCATCTCTGGCCTCCCATTGGCTGACTCCCCTGCCCCCTGCATGCCCAGGAATGTTGAACAAACCACCAAAACAGTCTTACCTCAGAGGCAGACACATCTCTGATGCTTCTCTGTGCTTTCTCTATCAACCAGCCTCAGAAAGGCCTGCCACTCTACTGTGGCCTCATGAAAGGCATCATGGCCACTGCTGTCATCAATGGCCCACACAGATAGCCTTCCAGCACATGCAACCTCCAAAGGCTGCCAAAATAGCCAGGGAGCCACTGTCACTTCTGTAATGTGCCATTATTGGGCACATTTCCTCAGAAAGCATGGCTATCCCACCTTTACTGTCTTTCCTGCCATTCTCTCTCTCCCTCCTCCCCTAAGCCTTGCCCCAGGATGGTTGGCTGAGAGGGATATAGAGTTGCCAACTTGAAACTGACATTTCTTCTTGGAGAACCATTGTTGCCAATCTCCAGGTGAGGTGAAGTAGTCAAAGGCAAAAGATACCGTGAAGTCCAGCCTCTGTTCAAAAATCATACAAAATTAGTCCAAAATAAATAATTTGTATATTAATTTTACAAGTATAAGACTTTTTGTACCAAATAAGGAGCAGTTACACCAGAACACCAGTCCCTCTTTGTCTCACAAGGAAAAATTGAAACTCCCTTGGGAACGTTCCGGTGAAATTGATTAGTGTTCAGTCCATTCAGTATCTTCAAACATGTATAGCCCATGATTCGTTAGTCTGTGCAGCCAATAGTGCAAAAGGTTTGTACTAATTTCCCTGTTTCGCTTTTAGCTTCTTCAAGCTTTACATAAAGAATTTCAATCATGGGTAAGAATGCCGACAATTTTGCTCAATGAATAACCGACAATAACCGATCAGCTCCCCTTGAGGTCTTAAAAATTTTTGCTAGGTGAATAACCGACACTGCACACAAAGGTCAGCCAGATAATGGCTGGTCTAACAAAAGAATCTATGGAATAACAAGGAATTAAGAATGGAAGGGATGGCTTAAGCATGGCAGACGCATTCTGATCGAGCTCCTGATCATTCCCCCTATTGCGACTAATATAACATCACCAGGCATCTTAGAAAACTCTGCTTTCGATGGGACAACATAACAGAACTAAAAAGAAGACCACTCAGAAAGGAAAAAAGTCTGTTTTAGACTTCTTCAAAGCGGACGTTTTGGAAGAGGTTAGTAGGCCTGTGACCAGATCGGCTCTAAATATGGCGGCAAATAATTCTAGCCCACCAAGCCCCAGTGTAGAGGATGAAGATGCTCCATTGAATAAAAGAGATCTAAACCTCCTGAAAGCAGACATCCATCGCTTCTTTAAAGAATCTTTAGACTCTTTCCTTAAGCCCATCCAGTCTAAAGTACAGGAGATGTCGGAAGAACTCACAGTTACTACAAAAGTAGCGGAGCAAACGGCTGAAGCGGCCATTGTGCTGCAAGATGAAGTGAAAACTCTTAAAAGAAAGGAGGCTATGCTAGAAAATAGAATTCTAATATTAGAAAATCGTTTTAGAGCCTCAAATTTAAAATTTCGCGGCCTGGAAGAGGGCGAGGAGGGGTCTATGGACTTGGCTACGTTTATAACAAATTGGTTGAAATCAGCTCTGAAAATGGAAGCGGGAAGCACGTTGTCTATAGCCAAGGCGCAAAGACTGGGAGTAATGGCTTCGGCCAGGAGAGGGAGGCCTAGAGACGTTTTAGTTCATTTTGTCTTCCCCAAAACACGAGACTTCATTTTAAAAGAAGTGCGAATGAATGGGGCCCTAATCTACAAAGGGAAAGAAATTCTGGCGCTTTTGGACTTACCACCTGAAGTGCTAGAAAAGCGCAGGAAGCTAAGACCTTTTGTTTCCAAACTGCATGCTGCAAACATAAGATTTAGATGGAGCCCCACGTCAGACATCTTGGTTTATAAAAACGGCTACTTGCATAATGCGGCTGACATGGTCTCAGGCAGAGCTCTAATCAGGGCGCTGTCGTTAGAATTAACACCCACAGAAGAAGAGGAAATACTTAAAGCTAACGCACCATCTGGAGACTCTACAGCATAATATACAGGAGTTTAAATAAGTTGTTCTATTAACGCTGCCAGATGTCTCTTTGAAACCTTTTTTCCGTACCTAGTTGCTGTTTTTAACTGCAAAATCTTTGGACGGGCTTTCGTGATTCAAAAAAAAAAAAATTTTTTTTAAGCTCCTTGTTTGTTCCGGAGCCTTGTTTGTTTTCAGTCATTAATGGAATGTGTTGGATTGCTGTAACTGATTAGTAGATTATCTTCTAACTAAATAGCATAATAGTTGAATGGGAAATACTTGAGATTAAATAGTCTTTTAAATCGGGAAGTAAGGGTGGGGGTGACAATGCGACTGACATGATTGCAGAGAGAAGTGGCTGAATGAATGTGATACGCTAGTTTATGAATGAGTGAAAATAGAGTGAGGAACGTTGGTGTGAATGCTTATGTGTATGTATGTGTATATATGTATGTATATATAAAAGATAGATAGAAGTGTTAATAATGAAATATAATAATTAAGTGTGCATGTAAATATATTAATTAACTAACCATCTGAAGATTTTACAGCCAAATAAAAAGGGGTTTAAACTAGGTGTTCTACTAACATTGTTATATGCCTTTCTGAAACTTTTTTCCATTTTAGGCCACGGCTTAGGCCGGAGAGACTTTTGGCGGGCTTTTGTGATTCAAAAAATTCTTAAGCACCCCATTTGTTTCAGATCTTTGTTTGTTCTTCATCACTGATAGAATGAGATGGCTTGGTATAATTATTTAGTGGATTACCTGTTAACTAAATAGCATAACTGTTGCATGAATATGCTAGAGTTTGAATTGTTATTTAATTAGGGAAGTAAGAGTGGGGGTGATGATGTGACTGAAATGATTTTGGAGAGGAATGACTGCATGAAGGTGATTTGTTAATAGGTATGACTGAAGGCTAGTAAGTGAGTGATTTTAAATAACTGAGGTGATAAATGAAAGATCTAAGTAACTTTAATCTAGCAGAGGAATGGGAGTAATAAATTGGTGAGGTATGTCTGATAGGGAGAATGTAAGTGTTGTTGAATGTATTTGAATGAATGTATTGTGATGGCGAATGGGGTATGAATGATAGTTATGTATGAGTGAAGACAGAAAGAGGGTTATTGGTATGAATGCTTTTTATTTCTAAATATAGTTAGAAGTAGTAATAATGAAATATATTAATTAAGTATGCATGTAAATATATTAATTACAATGAATGGTTTAAATTTTTGAGCTTTAAACAGTTATGGAAAATCAAAGGTAAATAAGAAGTCTTTTTAGAAATAACCCAGTGGGTATAGGATGCATCTCTTTATTAATGTTTATAACAGCATTGGTTATTGGTAAGATGTATGGGGGCTTATAGCTTATGATGTGCATTTAACTACTAAATATTGATGTGTGTTTAACTACTAAATATGCTCATACTTTATTTCTTCTAGTTAAGGAGGTTCAAGTCTTTTTGCTAAGAGCCTGGTTATTATTCTATCTTTAATTATGGGGGGAATGTTTGGGGTGTTCTATTTTTTAACTGAGTTTTGCTATAACATAGTTCCCCTTAAGGAGTGTTAAGTTTCACTACAAGGGAGTACCAAGTGTATTTCTCCCTTTCCTCTTAGGGATAGGAGGACTGGTGAAACTGGTTCCCCAATTTGGGGTTGTTTGTACTAGGTATTTTAATATGTGACCACAGGTGGGCGGTGACGGTGTTTCATCCCAACCTGTTTGTTTTACATCAATAATATTTATTGCTCCCTTAGTTAAGCTAAGTAGTTTCACCTTGAGGGGGTACTTTGTGTATTTCTCCCTTGTGCTCCTTGTACTAGGGGTGGTGGAACCTTTCCCCATTAGTGGGGTAGTTGAGTTTGTTAGTATTATTAATTTGCTAAAAAAGCTGGGCAGAGACCCTAGTAGTTAATTCATCTGTTGGTTGACCCTACGTTTAGGGGTCTGAGTATTGGAATTCAGTAAAGGGGGAGGGAACTTTTCTAGAGACCTTTTCATTTGTGGTATACAATACACCCCCCCAGAATTGAGAGAGGAGATAGGTTAAGTTAAAAGTTGTAGTTATTTATTAATGGTTATTTAAGTTCAGGGCAGTTGTTCCCTGTGAATAGTAATAGAAGTACATGGCCGATCACATCAAAATAGCTACATGGAATTGTAGAGGATTTCATAACCCCATAAAACGCAAACGTATATCCAATTATTTGGAAAAGAAAAAACTTAATATTGTATGCTTGCAGGAAACCCACATCAAGGAGAAGCACATCAACGTCCTCAAATCACGGTGGTTTGTCCAATCATTCCAGGCTCCTGGTACTTCCAAGGCAAGAGGGGTAGCTATCTTAATTTCCAAAAACACTCCTTTCGTTTGCTCTCAAACAAAACTTGACCCCCCAGGGCAGATTCATTTTTTATCAAGGGCACACTGGACGGGAAGCCTACTACAATAGCCTCAATCTATGCCCCTAATTCTGGCCAGAATGACTTCCTTAATAAAACGCTCTCCGAGCTGCATACATTTCAGGAAGGCAATGTATTAATTGGCGGAGACCTTAATCAGGTGATTGACCCTCTTTTAGACAAATCAAACCAACATAAAGCTATACGGAATCAGACCTCTCCACCTTCTAATTTGGGTACGATTCTCAATAACTTCAACCTAATAGACACATGGCGAAATTTACACCCCAAAACCAGAGATTACTCTTTCTTCTCTCCTGTGCATAACTCCTATTCAAGGATAGACTATATACTTGTCTCCCAATCTCTAATCAATAGCATATCAAACGCTGAATTTGACATTAGAAACATCTCCGACCATTCGCTATTGCAGTGTGAATGGTCAGCTCAAGACACGGATGGAAAGGGTCCTAACTGGTCTCTAAATAGGCTTCTACTGTCCAGGGAGGACATACGTCTGAAGATAGAACAACAAATTCAGACGTACTTTGAGTTCAACACCAATTGCGGGGCCCCTCAAACGATCATCTGGGATGCTTTCAAAGCAGTCATGCGAGGAAACCTTATTTCTATCGCATCCGCTTGTAATAAGGCTCGTAGGAAAACCATAACAGATCTAACTGCCCGCATTGCAGAACTCCAAAATAGACATCAAAAATTTGGGGGAAACAAAACCCTAAGAAAATTAGACCAAACCAGGAAGCAACTGGAACTACTCGAATCTTCCTCCATACAGAAGTCTTCCCTCTACCTCAAACATAGGTATCTAACAAAAACTTCGAAATCAACTCGATACTTGAAATTCCGTATTGCCCAACAAAATCCCTCTAAATCCATCCATGCTATAAGAGATTCTAGGGGAACCCTACATTCATCCTCTAAGGAAATATCAAGAGTCTTTCTTGACTATTACAAGACACTCTATGAATCTGGGAAACCCAATGGTCAGAACATTGAGAACTATCTTAAATCAATTAATTTCGATGCAACCCTCTCTATAGAACACGCAGACTTTCTTGATAGACCATTCGATTTGACGGAGCTAACTGCGGCTCTCTCCAAAAGCAAGAATAACAAAGCTACTGGTAGAGATGGATTCCCTTCAGAGTTTTATAAACTATACAAAACCTCCTTATTAACCCCCCTTCTAGAGACTTGTAATACGGTCCTTAAGGATGGTCAACTACCCCCTAGCTGGCGGGAGTCACGAACAATATTAATTCCCAAATTAGGCAAAGACAAGTGTAATCCTGCCTCATATCGCCCTATATCAGTGTTGAACCACGACTTTAAAATTTTTTCTACTATGCTGGCGGATAGGCTAAATAAAATCATTACTAGTTATATCCATCCTGACCAAGCAGGCTTCATGCCTGGCCGTTCCATCACGGATAACATCCGTAAATCTTTAAATCTGATCCATTTGGCAAAAAAGTCTCCGGCCCCCTCTCTGATTCTATCACTAGACGCAGAGAAGGCCTTTGACAAAGTGGAGGTTGTCTACCTAAAGACCCTACTCCAATTCATGAATTTTGGCCCAAATTTCTGTACAGCCATTTCGGCGATATATAGTGCCCCATCAACCCAAATTCTTACGAACTCTTTTAGGTCAGAGGAACTCTATTTACATAGAGGTACCAGGCAGGGCTGCCCCCTTTCCCCATTATTGTTTGCTCTCTCAGTAGAGCCTTTCGCACATGCTACTAGAACTTCACCTGGAATATCAGGCATTCAAGTGGGTGACTCTGAATTTAAAATAAGTCTATTCACAGACGACATGGTGTTCTATCTAACCAATCCTCTCTCTTCGTTGACCCATCTTAAAGCAAACCTAGAAGAATTCGGTAAACACTCTGGCTTCACCATAAACCTTACTAAGTCGGAAATTTACCCTATTAAGATTCCAGAAAGCTTACAGCTACTTATAAAATCATCCCAACCGTTTAAGTGGGTTTCTAAATCATGGAGGCATCTTGGAATACAGATTCCATTAAGACTCGAGGACTTATTCCAAGCCAACTACGGTCCCTTAGCTAGCTCCATGACTTCTTCTATATCGGCTTGGTCCAAACTTAACTTTTCTCTACTAGAAAAAATTGACCTTCTCAAATCCTTCCTGCTACCACGCCTGTTATTTCTATTTCAAAATCTACCAATTAATGTCCCCAAAAAAGAGCTTGCTCGTTGGCAGTCACTGTGGTCATCTTTCCTATGGAACCATCGCAAACCTAGAATCGCCCTTTCCGTACTAACCAGACCATGTAATATGGGAGGCCTGGCTGCCCCGTTAGTGGACAAATATTTTATAGCAGCACAACTGAGAGTCATCGTTTATTATGCTTCACCATATGCCCTACCTGCATGGGTCCAAATTGAAAAGGCAGACTTGCCCAGTCTACTCCTACACGAATTTATTTGGTCCTCGAGAGCAGACAGAAAGGAGCTTAAAATCTCAAACCCATTCTTAAAATTTACCATCCAACTCTGGGATCAATGGAGGAACACTATTACTCCGGCTTCTTCTCCAGTTATGGCCTTCCTTGGGCAATCTTGGTTCCCCCCGGGAAGAGACAAAACTCAATTTAGAGTCTGGAGGGAGAATAATATTTTTAAGTTAACTGATATTACGTTGAATGGTAAATTGTGTTCACACACCCAATTAGAAAGTAAATTTAAAATCACCATTCCATGGTTCCAGTATCTACAAATACATCATGCATTACAGCATATAATACCCATTGTAATGCATAACAGGCCATTAAATCCGGTCGAGAAATTAATTAAGACAGGTAACTGCACCATAAAAGGAGTTATCTCTATGATTTATATTCTCTTAAATCAAAAAACATGGAAGTCCCCCTCCACTCATCTAAATAATTGGCAGAAAGATTGTGCAATCTCAATTAATGAAGACCAATGGAGTCAGCTCTGGACATCACCTTTATTCAAATCCAAATCCCTTTATTTTCGTCTTCAAAATTATAAGTTATTTGCAAGATGGTATATGACTCCTCTTAATCTCTTTAAGGCAAAGGCGAAGGCTGACCCCCGGTGCTGGAAAGGGTGTGGGCTTCCAGGTTCATTTTTCCACTGTTGGTGGGATTGTCCCAAAGTAACTGATTACTGGAAGTCTATTCTAGAAATGATATCAAAAATAGTAGGGGTAGATATCCCTTGTACCCCTGCAGTGGTCCTATTAAATCTATGGCCTGATCAATCGCTGTCTACATTGAAACAGGAATTGGTTACTTTACTTTTGCTTGCTGCTAAAATTACCTTGGCATCACACTGGAAACACCCAGATACCCCTCCACTACAGAAGTGGTGCACGAAAGTGTGGGACGTCCTGATACAGGACAAGCTAACTACTGTTATATCGATCCTGGATAACATCAAAACAGGAGACTGGTTTTTAAAAAAATGGTTTAGCTTCCTTGAATATGTAAACAGTTCCGACACTATATTTGGGAAACTGCCAGCAAAATATCTGAATATTATGATTTATTAGCTTTGAATTGATTTAACCTATAGTTTTGTGGAATATCGACTGGTATGATCTCTTGTGAGATAATTTCATTTTTGTTAAAATCTGCTGATAATATCAAATGTGATGGTACATTTAAGGTAATGTCGCAGACCCCATGTTGGGGCGTGTTATTGGTTGTTGTAAGGTTATTTAAATATTTTCAATAAAAATTTAAATTTGAAAAAAAAAAAAAAGAATGGAAGGGATATATGATCCTCTTCACCCCAATTCAGCTGATTGCTTAACTGGGTGTTACAGGAACCTATCCTAGTATTGAAATCACCTACTAGGAGCAGGGAAGCCTCAGGAGCTTTTCCCTGAAAGCCTATCTAAGTAAGCACTTGGTGACTTCCAAACAGATGCAGATTTAGATACAGAAACATGAACGGGAATGTAAACATTAATTAATAGAATTGGGAAGTCATTGGAAGAAAGATAGGAAGTCTGAGCCAGAGGAGGGCAGGGATCTAATTGGGTAATCTGTAAATTGGATAGCTGATTGACTAGTCAGCACAGGCCGGCTTTATAGCGGCCCTTAATATTCGTTTTCACAGCAGGTAGGGAGAAGGAAGAAAAACCATTAATTAAGATGTCTTTTGGTGACCAAGTTTCCTGTAATAGAATAATGTCAAAGTTTTTCAAAAACCTCATTAGGTCAAAATCGTCACTTTTGCACACACACACACAGCCAGCAATGTTCCAAGAAATAAAGTGGACAGGCTGGTTCTGGGGTTGCTCGTAATCCAATTTTTAAAAGTTTAGTCAATCTAATAAAGATGTCAGGTTCGTAGAAAAGTTGTCTGCATGGCAGACACAACCGTTTTGCACAGGTCTTGGAGATAAGCAATTTAATGAAATCAGTTGCAGCATCAGAAGGGATTGATCTGGTTGATCATTTGTGGAAGAATCAGCTGGGGACTTGACCAAATCAGTTTTGGAATTGTGGATTTGAGAGGCACACCCATGAGGTTGATCATGAGGAGGCTTCTTTTGGCAATGAAGATCCATATCCACTGAAGGATTTAGTCCCAAGGAGTCTACTGGAGCAAGTGGGTTTTTATGTGAGGCTGATGTTCCAGGACTTGGAGACCATTCAGTTGGTTTTTCAGAGATTCTAGCCTCGCAATTATTGACTGCTGTTCCTCACGACACAGTTTTCCAAAGGAGCTAAGGAGATCTTCTTCAAGGTGTGCTGTCTGATGGTCAATTGTCAGTTGTCTTTCAAAGTTTGGTGGAGATGAATCCATTCCATGTTCCAGCTGGGTACGCTGCAATGGGGGAAGAGGTTATGCATCCATTATTGACTCTTTCAAGGCTTGTCTGAGGTTTGACTTTGGTAGAGGCAATTGAGATGTTTCTGAAGTCCTCGGTGGGGACTCTTGAGTGTGTTTGCATGAGCATCAGAAGCATTCCTGTCGCATAAAGGTAAAATGATTGTATTGTGGAATACCTTTGATGGAAAAACATCTCTATAGGAAAGCATCAGCTTATTCTTAAATATTAAGGATGGTATTTTACAGGAGTGAAAAGAGAGTAAAACTTTTTGAAGCTGTTTTGAAGAATTAAGAGATTCAACCATTTCCAGATCAATCTCTGAGTTATTCAGTTTGAGTAAAGCAACCAAGTGTTGCCTGGATTGCAGGATGCTCCCCCAGTTTGGGGAGTAGCCCCTGCACTCACAGATTGTTAAGCAGATCTTCTCTTTAAGCCAGTTTGATGTACTGGTTAAGTGTGTGGACTCTTATCTGGGAAAACCAAGTTTGATTCCCCACTCCTCTACTTGCAGCTTCTGGAATGGCCTTGGGTTAACCATAGCTCTGGCAGAGGTTGTTCTTGGAAGGGCGGCTGTTGTGAGAGCCCTCTCAGCCCCACCCACCTCACAGGGTGTCTGTTGTGGGGGGAGAAGATACAAGAGATTGTAAACCACTCTGAGTCTCTGATTCAGAGAGAAGGGCAGGGTATAAATCTGCAATTCTTCTTCTTCTTTGGCTGATAAACCAAGTTAAGGAGTTTTGCCTGGAGAAGTTGATATGTTTCAAGTCATGTTCTCTATTGACTTCAAGGCTGTACGCCATTAGGGCTCCTAAAGATGTTCAAGGGACTCGGTTGTGTTGGTAAGACTGAACGTTTTGAAGAGTTAACAGATAGGTTTTCAATTGCAGAGGTTAATTGGCTCACTTGAGTGCCAATATTTTGAATGTTGTTAAGGAGACATTCCACAGTTCTTGCAATTAGAGTTCCCTGTTTGAAGCAGGGAGTCCAGCCATCTCTGAGGGTGATGTTGCTTTAAGGTGCTGCGCTCATGTTTCTGAAGAAGAATCTTCAAATAGGTTACCCATATCATCCTCACAGACTCCAAAGGAGAAAAAACGATTTGTTGTTTCTACAGCGTAAGTTGGAGGCGATTTGTTACTTCCATTCTCACGGTCTAAAGAAATCTTTAATTTTTGATTGTTTAAAGGCTGGGGAAGGTACAACCTCCTCTTCCTAGTAAATCAATAAATCCAGTTAAACTAAAGCAGAATAGAGACCTCAATGGGATCTCATTAAAAGCAGTTATTCAGATTTCCAGACATTGCATCAGGGGCGGTGGCACCTCTCAAACAGGGGGAAGGAAAGTTGTGCCAGCACGGCAACCATCTCTGTCCTTATTAAAAGGCTTGGTGGAAGATCTCTGCTTTACAGGTCCTATGAAACTGTTAAAGATCTCGCAGGGCCCTGGTGTCTTCTGGCAGAGCTTTCCACCAAATCGAAATCAGCACCAGTACCTTGCATTGGGCCTAGAAATATACTGGAAGCCAATGTGGATGGATCAGGCTGGGAGTCATATGGTCCCTGTGACCAATTCCAGACATCATCCTGGCTGCAGCATTTTCCACCAAATGAAGTTTGCAAGCACTTTTCATGGGCAGTCTTACAAATAGCATATTGCAGTAATGCAATGTAGATGTTACAAAAGCATGCATCATAGTGGCCAGATCTTTGCTACTCAGGAAAGGCCACATCTGGCTAAGCAGTCAAAACTAAGAAAAGGCTCTCATAAGAAAAACAATGTTGGATCAGGCCTTTAGCTCATCTAGTACAACACTCTGTGTCACACAGTGGTCAAAACCCAGGTGCCATCAGGACTACCAGCAGGACCAGAACTCTAGAAGCCCTCTCACTGTTACTTCTTCAAGCACCAAGAATACAGAGCAACATTGTCCCAGACTTAGTGTTTCATCTATACCTTGTGGTTAATAGCTCCATATGTTTATTCAGTCCCCTCCAAGCCTGTACTGCTACTTTCTTATTCAATGTAGGCCCAGGGACACCAACACCCCAAGTTACAGACCAGTTCCTTCAAGGGGAATGCAAACCCATCCATTACAGGTGACAATTTATATCACGGAACGTGCCTTCTGTTCATCAAAAGCACTTCCATCTTGTTTGTATTAAGCTTCAATTTGTTAGTCCACATCCATCCCAAAGCTGCCTCCAGGTTTCTGTAGCATCCCTTGGAGCAACTTTAAATGAGATAGAGCTGAATATCTGCATATTGGTGACAGCCCAGGTCAAACCTCTAGATAACCTCCACTAGAAGTTTCATCTAGATATTGAAAAGCATGGGAGAGGGGGAAGATGGAGCCTATGAGACTCCAAAGTAAAAGGAGCCAAGGAGCAGCCCCCAGCTCCAGCTTCTTAAACTTACCTTCTCTGAAGGACTGAAAGCACCACAAATGATACTACCCAGTCCCAAAAGGCAATCCATAAGGATACCATGATTGATGGTACTGAAAGCCACTGACAAGTCCACAAAAATGAGCAGAGCTGCATTTCCTCTGTTCATAACCTGGCACAGATCATCCATCAAGGTAACCTAGTCTGTTTCAGTCCCATAACCAAGCCTGAAACCAAATTGGACCCAAACAATCTGCTTCATCCAGAAATCTCTGGAGTTTTCCAGCCACTACCTGTTCAATCAACTTGCTCAAGAATGGAACATTTGAGAATGGTTGAAGTCTCCTGGATCCAGTGTTTTATTGTGGATGCACCACAGCCTCTTTCAAGGCTGGGGTGACTATTGGCTTTTTCAAGGAATTATTGACTATCTCCTAGACTTTCTGCATCTTCACTATGTAGCTATTTTGCTGTGAAGGTGGGATCAGAACTTGACTCCCAGATGATCCCACGTTCACTTGTGAGTTAGCTTCTGATCAAAAGGCACCTGAAGATTTGTTCAGCAGCTGTTCCAGTTCCTCTGTGCATTCTGAATATATTCCTGATTGGTTCACAGTCTGATCATGAGCAAGGTAAATCTGTATGCTGAATAAGGTCACTAAGAAATCTGCGGCATCCCTAAATACTAGGTGATCACTGTGGGATTTCCCCACTTTACAAGTTTTTATGAAATCTTATGATGGTTTGATTTCTGCATCTCTAGTGAGATGCAACCACAATAAGCACTAATTAGCCTTAGAGATATTATATTACATATTTCATGAATGGATGGAAGACATTAAACATAAAAGACATCAAACATAATTTCATTCATATAATAGTTTTAATAGAGACACAGTACAACTCTTTAGGTGCTAGTCAGCTTTACTAAGGAACTCAACCAAGAATGAAATGAGATAATCTGGGGGAAAAAACCACAATGAATTTAGTGTTTGTGTATATCTGTGAGGGAAGGAAATGATCCCATACATTTAAAATCAAGTTTCTTCAGTTTCCATAAGGAACTTCCTATGGTGAACACCTGTTTTTTTCTTATACTTTCTTTTATGAGAAGGCTCAAGGACAAAAAGAGAAGGCTCAGGGTCATATAATCTTGCTTGAATTTGTTACTTTTAAAAATCAGAACAGCCATAATTATGTTTGGAACATGGTGCAAGCTAAACCTTGGTACCTGGTTGCCATTTGCTGTTATTTTTGTTTTCAGATACATCATAAGAACATAAGAGAAGCCACGTTGGATCAGGCCAATGGCCCATCCAGTCCAACACTTTGTGTCACACAGTGGCCAAAAAACCCAGGTGCCATCAGGGGGTCCACCAGTGGGGCCAGGACACTAGAAGTCCTCACACTGTTGTCGCTCCCAAGCACCAAGAATACAGAGCATCACTTGCCCCAGACAGAGAGTTCCAACAATACACTGTGGCTAATAGCCACTGATGGGCCTCTGCACCATATGTTTATCCAATCCCCTCTTGAAACTGGCTATGCTTGTAGCTGCTACCACCACCTCCTGTGGCAGTGAATTCCATGTGTTAATCACCCTTTGGGTGAAGTACTTCCTTTTATCCATTCTAATCTGACTGCTCAGAAATTTCATTGAGTGCCCACGAGTTTTTGTATTGTGAGAAAGGGAGAAAAGTACTTCTTTATCTTCTCTGTCCCATGCATAATTTTGTAGACCTCTATCATGTCAATCCTGAGTCAACATTTCACCAAGCTAGAGAGCCCTACGTGTTTTAACCTTTGCATCAAGCAAAAGTATATAAAGGATGTTAAATCTCCATTTCTGTTTCTTCCTGGGACACTTCCTTTTTTAGATCTAACTTAGCCAAATATCTTTTGCAGTTGCTGTCAGAAAGAAAACTGCAAGTCTCTCCTTTCATTCTATTCTCTAACTTATTGATATTTTTCCTGACTGCATTCTTTTCAGCCAAAACTCCAGGTACAAAATGATTCACATATAGTTTTCTACTGATTCAGCAGAGAATAGGGTACTCCAGAATACAAGAGAGTTGTTATTTCTAGGCTGTTATAAACTTCCATCTGAATCATTTCTCTGCAATGTTTCCCCTTTTCCTTCCTTCTGAGGCACAAAATAAGTTTTATCAAGTAAACATTTTACAAGCTATCATCATAACCCCCCCCCCCCTCATTCTACTCCAGGAGACACATTGCATCTCATTGTTAAGATGATTATCTTAGAAATGCAGAACTTGCTTCAGGGTGCTAGATAAACTAACAAAAAGGAAATGGAAGACTGTAGTTACACAACTATTCATATCTTATCAAAGGGTCTTGCAACGCGAATCCTTTGAGTAGGGAATTAGCCACTACTTCTGTGGATGTCAGTGTATTCTAGACAACAGAGATAATGGTGTTTTTTATGGGTGGGTGGGAAGACAGTAAGGGAAGGGACATGCCCAGAGCCTCTTTCTAGAACCCATTGTATTTTTCTTCACAACAGGCCTTATTCCTGGTTCTAATATAAAGACAAATGTACAATCATAAATACAGGTTAAAAGGTGCAAATTATATCAGTATAAAAGAACCAATACCAAACACATTTTAGCTAAAAGCCTTTCTCAGTAGTAAAATTCAAACTGAACACTTCATTATTTTACAAAAAATACATCACATTCATCATACAAAAAAAGGACCTTACTCACACTGAGATTTTTTATCCATGGAGTAAGTAGTGATAAATATGCAACATGGGCAACTCATTAAGATGTTATGCAACATGGGCAACTCATCAACATGGGCAACTCATCAATATTTTATATGCCCATAGATCTACTTAAGCCCAATATGCAATGCTTAGAGCTCCAATGGAGTGTTAGGTACAAATAGAGAAATTTGCTAGGAATGCTATATAAGCTGCCTTGAATTCCATGGTGCAAGAAATACTACATATAAACAAAATAAAGAAAAAAAGTTATTTTCCCTGATGGCTATTGGTCTTTTCATTCTGATAGAATGGCTAGAGTGTTGAAGTAAAATTTGGGAGATCTGGAATCAAAACTCCACTCAGCAATAAAACTCATTAGGTGACCTTGGATCTCTCTCATAATCTCAATTGACTCTCAGGGCTATTGTGAGGTAAAATGGAGGAGGGGAGTATCATAGAGATCCCTGACTTGAAAAATGTATGGCTTTCCTCAACTGGAGCCAGGGCCTTTTTGGCCCTGGCCCTCGCCTGGTGAAACTCTCTGTCAAATGACCTAGCACAGTTCCACAGGACTTGTAAATCAAGAGATGTTCCACTTTGAGGGCAGCAATGCTTTTAAATTAGTCTGGCCCCTTCTCCATTCATTTTCCCGTAATGTTGCCACCCTTCTGATGGGCAGGGGAATAGAAAGCAATGCTCCCGTGAAACCCAGCCTCCAAAAAATTACAAAATGAATTACAAAATAAATATTATAATAAATACAAATGTATACTATATTCAAGTTTCATCAACATACTAAATTCAGTCTTTCATATAGTCCAAGGAACTAAAACACCAGGACACCAGTCCCATTGTTTTTTCCAGCAAATTAATGCCCAGACTTCTTCAGGAAAGTTCTGATGAAAATAATCAATGCTCAATCAGTTCAAATTCATAACAAGTGCAGCCAGCAATCCAAAGGCAACAGGTTGGTACTAGTGCCCCTGTTTTGCATATAGCTTCTTCAAGCTTCTAATAAAGATTTTTATGCACTGGGTAAGAACGCCACACACTTTTATCAATGAATAACCCTGTTGCATTGCAGTAAGTTTCCAGAATAGTAACCAAAACAATAGCCTAGACACAAGAAGATTTTCCACCCTGTACATCAAACTCATCAGGTTTTGTAAAAAAGAAGGGGAAGAATGGCAAAGAAGGTACTGAACAAACGTCTCCCATTATATGAACAAGAATCATAACAGATTTCAAAGGTGGCAAAGCAATCCAGATGTGAAAAAATACAGATTTTTTTCCTAGAGACAATTTCCTTTCTTTTCTCACTTTCCTTTAAAAAAAGACACCAGACTGTTCCTGACAGTCTTCCTAGTTTGCTGCCTTCACTTCATTGTTCTAGCTTCCTTTCAAGATGCTTATATTATCACCCTTTTATTTTAAAACTTGTTTGTTACCCTTTTGATCTGTTAATTGGTGTTTCTCTCTCTGTCTCCTTTTGAGCTCCCTCTTCTGTGCCATCTGACTTGCCTTTTCCAAGCTCACACCCTTTCTGCTCCCTTTCTTACAACTTCTTTTCATCTTGATAGCGTCTTCCTCATTTCTTTTTTCTTGAGCCAACCTTGTTCTTCTGCATTTCAAATTGCACAGAAAAAAATGCCCTTATGACCGGTAACGTCACCTCTAATTTTATTTTCCAGTCCTGCTGTTGTTTTATTAAGCCCCTTCCATTTCCCCCCATTTGCAGCTGTCATACTTATCTTGTTTCTGCTTTGAGTTTTAACTCAGCCGATTCCAAAAGGTTTGTGCTGTGCAGGTTTTCTTTAAAAAAAAAAATCAAACAGAATAAGAATTATAGGAAATCAAATGCACTTTCTGGATGAGGAACTTCAGTAATTGAATTGTTACATAGCCACTAGGAGAAGGCAAAGAATACAAAGTATCTTCTAAAAAATCTGAGTAGAATTACTGTTAGATTGGATTGAAATACTTGGCAGTAGTATTTCAGAAACAGAACCCAAGGGAAAATGTCCTGTAGTTTTACTGGAGATAATGTTATGCTTGAGACATTAGCCATCAAACAAATGGTTAACATGTGAAAAATAGCCAAGTATGATGATATACTCCAGAGTATTCTGATTAACATTATTCCAGAATGACCATCTATGGCAGAAGATAAATGCGTCACACAGGTAATGCTTCTCAAATATGGCTTTGCTCTCTGTATTAAAACACTGCAGCTACAGGAACCTATCAAGCTGTGTCATACAGAAAATAATCACAGACTTCATACATACTCATTGGAGTAAAAAAAAAAAAGTCATGTGGTACAGGCTAGGCTTCAGGGCACCAGAAAGAGACGTTAATTCAGAAAATGAATAAAAATGACAAAAGACAAAATAATGGGGTTTTTAATACCTAATGGAATTGTTGTGAGGATAAAACTGAGAGTGTTGTAATCCACTCTGGATCCCCATTGGTGTGCGATGTAAATTATGTAAACAAACCACAAGAAGTCAAAAAGTAGCATGACAACAAGGCCTATTCTTGCTGTGCTGGGATGGTGGGCATTTCTCCCTAAATTCTGGAGCAGAGTGTGCAAAGGTTTATGAAATGATGTTGGGTGCAGTTAGTTGTCCATTGATTCCTGTTTATTTCAACAGAATTCATGCATTCAACTTTCCATCAAAGGTTTTATATTGTCACTTCTGGTAAATGAGTAATCATTTGTACAACGCAAATAGTTTTGTGTAGCCCAGTGACTTTTGTATATTGACTTGTATGTGTGCTGATTTTCAAAATGGATAAACTTTTGTAAAATATACAAAATGAAAGGGAAGTTACTGAAAGTATAGGAAAAGAGCAAAAGTCCAGTCATTTAGTAAGGATGCAGACAGGGGACTGATGCGCCAAATGAATATAAATATGATATATAAGTGCAACATGAATTAATTCACACGCCTAGCACTAATGTACTAAAGTATATTGGGATTTACATTCAGTTGACCTAGCTTAGTATGCAATTAAATGACATGTTCATGAAGATAAACTAATGCTATTAAGCTATTATTGATTTATCTCTTATTCGGACAGACATGATGTAAGCATCAAAGACAGAACTGCAGAGGGGGAAAGGCTATGCTATTAAAACATATTGCAGACTGCTTCTGCTGTGATTCTATTTAATCACTGAGAAAAATGACCTTCCTCTTGAGGTCAAGTGAGAGATGAGGGAAATGACTTCGTAAAGTAGGAGACAACTCTTCATATGGCATTGAAAACCTCTTTTATTATATATCATTGTGAAGTGCCTCAAGACACCATGTTACTTCAGAAAGAAAGTGCCAATTGAAATTGCTCTCTAGTTTTCCAATCACATTCAAAATTTTCTTTAGTCTCACTATCAGAAGAGAAGGCACCTCCTTTCCAGCGCAGATAAAACAAAGGGTAGAAGAAAGAACAATATTATCTAGGAGGCTGAAGGAGATAGATTCAGGAGTGGTTTATCTGAGGGATATCAATCACAAGCAGGCCACTAAACTAAGACTTAATCCATGTCGCAGATGTAGCTTTTAAAGAGCTTTTTGTCTCTTTTCTACTCAAAAATATACAGCAGCATTTGAAGGCCCAGGGGGCAGATGATGTGGCATGCAAATGCAACATATATATGTGGGCCAACAACCCATTCAAAGTTATACTTGGACTGATCACAGAGCACAACAGCAGCAGCCATGTGCTGGATACTAAGTTTAAATCAACTCTTCAGTTCTAAAGTTATAAGATTACCGTATTTTTCGCACCATAAGGCGCTCCGGATGATAGGACGCACCTTCCTCCTGGGGGGCGATCTGCTGCCTCCGATTCTGGCGCTTCCTCCGTGCCTGCCTGCCTGGCTCCAGCTCTGACGCTTACAGCAAGCGCCGGGATCACTCCCTCTGCCCTCTGATCCCGGCACTTGCTGTAAGCATCAGAGCTGAAGCCAGGCAGGCAGGCATGGAGGAAGCACCCGCCCCCTCCGCAAACCCAGCACCGAACTAAATGGACTG
The DNA here is from genome assembly GCF_032191835.1 of Heteronotia binoei. NCBI lineage: Eukaryota > Metazoa > Chordata > Lepidosauria > Squamata > Gekkonidae > Heteronotia > Heteronotia binoei. Next base: position 111,872,387 of record NC_083226.1, on the reverse strand, counting down.
CAAAACTGCTCATCTCGGCTTTCTCCTGTGCTATTTTAACTTCCCAGTCCACCTATAAAATACCTGCTACTCAGATCGTTTTAACCCAAGATGCCAGAGACTGAATCTGGGACCATCTTTATATAGAAATGGGCACTCCCCAGGTCAAATTTGTTAAACAGATTAGCACAGTTTCTGTCCTGATTTATTTTTCATTGATTTAGTAAGATGTCAAGATCTTGAAAGCAGGAACATCAGCAATTCTGAGAAGCAGTTCTTAAAGCTAACAACAGGATGTGGGATCTGAATGGATATATTGTGTAAGAATTCTTTTGCACATTTCCTAACAGGGCTGAATGTTGTTAAACCAAATTGCCAGAATGGGGAAATTTTTTTAAGCTGCATTCTCAGCTTGTCTTCATTTCTGATTCGAAGTCAGAGATGGAACCTTCTGTTTCTGAATGCCTGAATCCTAATTTTGTATTGCAAATTGGATTCATTTGAAGAATATTTTAATGCAGGATTACTGACCAGTTTTGCTTAGCAATAACTTCACATTTTCATACTTAATTGCCTGCTTTTTTATCCATATCAATTAACTAAATTGGTTGTGTGCTTATACAGTATGGAAAACATTCCAAAATAAAATGTAAAAGGCTTTCAAATGGCATATTTAAAAAATACTAGATAATCTAATAGTTAGTAACAGATTGTTCCAATACAACCCATAAAATCAAATATGTAATACTGTATTATCATTAAATGGAATTATTGGATTTCTGTGGATCATTGCCTGAAAAATATTCAATAAATGGTGATGGATGGGTGTAATATTTGCTGTTGGAATGACACAGTTAACACCCCTGTGATCTGGTTGAAGAAAAGAGCTTGGAGCTTTTAGCAACTTTACAGTATTGCTGTAGAATAATGGCATGCATCTGCATTGATGGAAATGCTGAGATTCTTCTTACTCATCTCCCCCATATTACGAGACTTAGTATTTGAGTTTTAAATTTAAAACTGCCCAGTGATATATCACATGATGAAAATTACCCTAGAGTGCAAAATGATTGTGAAGCTAAATCAACATGGAGTGGGTAATCTCTGATTATCTGAGAGTTAGAAGTTACTTCTAAAGTAAATTTTTCTTTGGTTGACCTCAGGGGGCACTGTCTGGAAGATCTAGATTGGGATTGAGCCACTATATCTTTCTTTTTTTATTCTGTAGCTGAAGAGATAACATTACCTTGGCAAATATCCAGTATTAATCTCCTTAAGCTCTCTGCCAACAAAGCAATTGTCATTGTTACTGCTAAACTGAATAAAAGTCTCTGAGAGAGAGACTGAGTTTAGTCTGGATGTGGTTTAGTCTCTTTGACCTCTACCAACTAATAAAAACATCCAATGCCTGATTCAAGAGGATTCTATTTGATTATGCTGATACTGAAGGCGGAGTTGTCCATAATTCAATAAAGCTTGTGTGTATGCAAAAGCCGAGCTGACAATATGATAGATTTCAAGACACAAAGTAGCTGTATATGTGGTGGAGGTGGGGAGCTGAGCAACACCAGCACAACCTTCAAAAATCAGGAACTGCACCAAAAGGCATGACATTTATAGGTTTTTCTCTAAAAAAAAATACAGAGGTTTGGTTCCTGCTGGGTTATACATTTCATGTATGTCTACCTGATCCCCTCATCTGATGAAGTGTGCTTAGAAAGCACACTAAAGCTTATGTTCTGAATAAAACTTGGTTGGTCTTAAAGGTGCAACTTGACTCCTGCTTTGATAAACACAGGGATTTATTAAATGTACAACCAAGTTAACAATACCTTTTGCTCTACCAAGCAAGGGGAGGATAAGTAACTGGAGTCAGTGTTTAGGGACTACATGAGGTCTGAAAGCTGTATCTCAAAAGAGCATCCTTTATACTCTGCACACTGTGTCAATTAAAACTGTCAGGATTTTCATACATATGCATAATAATAATAATAATAATAATAATATTTTATTTTTATATCCCGCCCTCCCCGCTAGGCGGGCTCAGGGCGGCTAACAGACACGGGAGTCTCATGATTCACATTAAACAATAATAGACATGGGAGTCCCGTGATTCATAAAACATAACAACTTAAACATTAATTACAATAAATTATTTAAAATACATAAAAACATATAAACATATAAGATATAAAAATAGGTGCTAAAATGATGTATTTAAGATGGCTGAGTGTCTATTCATTCATTAATCAGGTTCCGTCTTAGTTGCCACATGGTGACTCAAATGCTAACTGAAAAAGAAATGTTTTGCAATAGTAGTCTTTGTAACTATTTTAAACAGGCAGGAAAAAGTGAAGGAAAAGTATTATTGCAATTATTTAAGTGAAGAAAATCCCTAACTTGCTTGTCCAGCATACGTCATAACCAAAAGAATTTGGCCCATACCCCGCCACGCCGCAATAGCGGCTGTAGGCGGGGAGGCCGCGGTTGCCTCCTTGAAGGAGGAGGAGACTGCTGGTGCTTTCCCGGGCATCCGGGACTCAGTAGTGGGCGGAGCTCCGGGACTATAAGAGTCCCGGCCCCGCCCTGAGCCACGCAGTTGTTTTCGTGGCTCTTGGCTTGCCCACCCGCCCTTCAGCAGTACAGGTTTAACCAATCGCCTTATTAGGGGCCAGGTAGGAATTTTTCACGCTCAGCTTATTGGCTAGTGGTGAGATGTTTTTCACCTACCTTGTACTGCTTGTTAGAGAGGGATAGTTGGTTGCAGTTGGTTAAGTGTTGGCAAATGAGCAAGGGGTTACGGAAGCCCAGGGGAGCACCCAGGGCACTGCACCAGTTGGGTGCAAGCGATCAGCAGGAGCGGCAGATGGGCTCTATGGCTGAATGCAGAATGCCGATTGTGTGATCCCTTCCCACAAGACTGGCTCTTCCTGGGTGATTATGCCAGTGTGGGGTAGGATGATCTGGCCTGGCCAGCCTGCCATGAGCCAAATCTGTAGCTCATGTCAGGGGCAGGGTGGCTCGCTCATACATGGACAAGGAAGGGTCATGGAATGACCCCGGGGCTTGTCCGTTTTCTGGTAACCCTTGCCGTGCTAGTTACAGTTTGTTTATGTTCAATAAGAGGCCCATTTTTACCAACTTTATGTTGTCAGTCTCTTCATTCCAACCTTGGGGGGCAAATATTTCCTTGCTCATTATTGTTACTATTGTTACTATTATTATTATTATTGAGAGCCAGTTTGGTGTAGTGGTTAAGTGTGTGGACTCTTATCTGGGAGAACCGGGTTTGATTCCCCACTCCTCCACTTGCACCTGCTGGAATGGCCTTGGGTTAGCCATAGCTCTGGCAGAAGTTGTCCTTGAAAGGGCAGCTGCTGTGAGAGCCCTCTAAGCCCCACCCATCTCACAGGGTGTCTGTTGTGAGGGGAGAAGATATGGGAGATTGTTAGCCGCTCTGAGTCTCTGATTCAGAGAGAAGGGCGGGGTATAAATCTGCAATTCTTCTTCTTCTTCCCTTCTCACTAATGGACTGTGGATGCACTGCAGAACTAGCACACACACTCCCCCAGTTGAGGAATGCTATACGACAGTTCTAGGTGGCAGTTCCAGAAACCACAAAGTATTCAGTTAATATGAATGCTCTTGGCATTTGGGAGTCAAGTCAGAAAAAATGGGTGTCTGTCAGACAGATGAGATACACAGTCCTTCACTTTAATACTGATATGACCAAGCAAAACACATGCTTTGTTTGGTTTTTCCCTCTCTATTGGGTGGTTTGAGAAAGCAATGGACAGTGGAGGAGAGCAGGATCAGGTAGGTGCAGGAAAGCAGTGCAAGAATGTAATACAAACTATTTTAAATGTTTGATGGAAAATGATTTTGTGTGTGTTTGAGGGTGCTGTTCACAATTTATAAACTGCAATGTTAGCAAAGTACTCTACCCAGCACTCAGAAACAAGCTACAGTTAACACACATACAAACAATTTACAGTATAGTCTTGGTTGTTCCTTGTAGATGTTGAGGAATTCCCACATTCCAGACAATGCACATATAGACTGAATACAAACACCATGTTTATCCAAGCTGAGCAGACAGGTTAAAATGGATAAAAGGAAGTACTTCTTTACCCAAAGGGTGATTAACATGCGGAATTCACTGCCACAGGAGGTGGTGGCGGCCACAAGTATAGCCACCTTCAAGAGGGGTTTAGATAAAAATATGGAGCACAGGTCCATCAGTGGCTATTAGCCACAGTGTGTGTGTATATATAATTTTTTTTGGCCACTGTGTGACACAGAGTGTTGGACTGGATGGGCCGTTGGCCTGATCCAACATGGCTTCTCTTATGTTCTTATGTTCAAGCAATAGAACCCAGTTTCAATGATGCCAATATCCCTATTACTCTCTCTCGGCTTGGCTTCGCGAACGAAGATTTAAGAAGGGTGCAATAGTCCACGTTTGCTGCAGGCTCGCTGGTGGCTGACAAGACCAATGTGGGACAGGCAGGTCCGGCCACAGCGGCTGCAGGGAAAAGTCTGATTTAGGGTTGGTCCTGTAGCAGTGCGATTCTTCCTCAATCTCCTTTTGTCCTCAAGACCAGCTATGCGTGCGTTCTCAAAGGAAGAGACAGCCTGGTGGATGGTGTGCCTCCATGCTTTGCGATCTGAGGCTAGGTCAGACCACTGGTGATGGTTGATGTGACAGGTGCTAAGGGATTTCTTCAAGGAGTCCTTGTACCTCTTCTTTGGTGCCCCTCTATTTCGATGGCCGGTGGAGAGTTCGCCATACAGGGCAATCTTGGGAAGGCGGTGGTTTTCCATCCTAGAAATATGCCCTGCCCAGCGCAGCTGCGTCTTCAACAGCAGTGCCTCGATGCTGGTAACCTCTGCCCGTTTGAGGACTTCAGTGTTGGTCACAAAGTCACTCCAGTGGATGTTGAGGATGGTGCGAAGGCAGCGCTGATGAAAGCGCTCAAGGAGTCGCAGGTGATGACGGTATAAAACCCACGATTCGGAGCCATAGATGAGGGTTGTCATCACAACCGCTTTGTAAACATTGATCTTTGTGCCTTTTTTCAGATGCTTGTTGCTCCACACTCTTTTGTGCAGTCGGCCAAATGCACGGTTTGCCTTTGCCAGCCTGTTGTCAATCTCCTTGTCGATCTTGGCATCTGAGGAGATGATGCACCCCAGGTAGCTGAACTGCTGGACTGTCTTCAGAACTGATTCGCCCACAGTGATGCAGGGAGGGTGATAATCTTCCTGGGGTGCAGGCTGGTGGAGAACTTCTGTCTTCTTCAGACTAACTTCTAGGCCGAATAGCTTGGCAGCCTCTGCAAAGCAGGACGTCATATGCTGCAGAGCTGATACCGAGTGGGAGACGAGTGCAGCATCATCAACAAACAGTAGCTCTCGGATGAGTTTTTCCATTGTCTTGGAGTGTGCCTTTAGTCGCCTCAGATTGAACAGGCTGCCATCAGTGCGATAGCGGATGTAGACACCATCGTCCTCATCTAGATCTACTGCGGCTCTTTGAAGCATCATGCTAAAGAAGATCGTAAAGAGAGTTGGCGTGAGAACGCAGCCTTGCTTTACACCTGTGCCTATTGGGAAGGGCTCCGAGAGGTCGTTGCAGTGTCTGACTTGGCCTCGCTGGTCTTCGTGTAGCTGGATGATCATGCTGAGGAACCTTGGGGGACATCCTAAACTTTCCAAGATTTGCCACAGGCCTTTCCTGCTAACGGTATCGAAAGCTTTGGTAAGGTCGACAAAAGTCACATACAGAGCCTTGTTCTGTTCCCTGCATTTCTCTTGGAGCTGCCTGAGAACAAATACCATGTCGGTGGTGCTCCTGTTAGCTCTGAAGCCGCACTGGCTCTCTGGGAGGAGTTCTTCTGCAATGGTGGGCACCAGTCTGTTCAGGAGTATTCTGGCAAGGATTTTGCCTGTGATGGAGAGCAGGGTTATCCCCCGGTAGTTGGAGCAGTCTGACTTTTCCCCTTTGTTCTTGTATAGGGTGATGATGATTGCATCGCGAAAGTCCTGTGGTAATTTGCCTTGTTCCCAGCAGGTGACAAGTACTTTGTGAAGTGAGCTATGTAGTACTGTGCCCCCATGCTTCCAGATCTCTGGTGGAATTCTATCAACTCCTGCTGCCTTGCCACTTTTCAGTTGCTTGATGGCTTTAACAGTCTCTTCTAGAGTGGGGATCTCATCCAACTCTGTTTTCACTGGTTGAAGTGGGGTGAGGTGGATTGCTGAATCTTGAACTACGCGGTTGGCACTGAAGAGAACCTGAAAATACTCCGACCACCGGTTCAATATGGATGCCTTGTCTGTGAGGAGCACTTGGCCGTCTGCACTATGCAAGGGACTCTGAGCCTGATATGATGGACCATATACTGCCTTCAGGGCTTCGTAGAACCCTCTTAAATCACCAGTGTCTGCACACAGCTGGGTTCTCTCTGCAAGCTTGGTCCACCACTCGTTCTGAATGTCTCGAAGCTTGCGCTGGAGGTTGCTACATGCAGCGCGAAAGGTTGCTTTTTTCCCAGGACAGGAGGGCTGAGCAAGATGTGCTTGGTAGGCAGATCTCTTTTTTGCCAGTAATTCTTGGATCTCTTGATTGTTCTCATCAAACCAGTCCTTGTTCTTCCTTGTGGAGAACCCGAGGACTTCTTCAGAGATCTGCAGGACGGTAGTTTTTAGGTGTTCCCAGAGTGCTTCTGGAGAAGGGTCTGTGGGGCAACTGAGGTCCTCAATTCTTGACTGGAGTTTTGCCTGGAAGGCAGCTTTAACTTCGGCTGACTGGAGGCTGCCAACCTGAAACTTCCTCCGAGGGATACCTCCTCTCCTGGGTGTGGGTTTAAAGTGAAGACGGAGATTGCAGCGTACAAGACGATGATCCGTATGACATTCTGCGCTGGGCATTACTCGGGTGTGTAAGACATCTCGAAGGTCTCTCTGGCGCACCAGGTGGTGCGCCAGAGAGATCCAGAGAGATTCTGGTGCGCCAGAGAGATCCCTATTACTACTAATAATAATAATTACAAAGTTTGTGTTCAGCGTTTCATTTGGAAAGTGAACCTGTGTTGACTGTTTCTTACAAATGATTGTACCCAGGGCTTTTTTTAAAAAGTAGGAACGCACAGGAATGCAGTTCCGGCTGGCTTGGTGTCAGGGGTGTGGTCTAATATGCAAATTAGTTCCTGCTGGGCTTTTTCTACAAAAAAGCCCTGTGTAAAACAATGATGAGGTCAGGGGTGTGGCCTAATATGCAAATGAGTTGCTGCTGGGCTTTTTCTACAAATGTTGCAGGTAAAATGTATGTATATTCATTGTAATGCATGAAGAGGGCTACAGAAAATAGATAAGGAAGTAGCCATGGTCAGTTTTGGAGGCCCTCCCTGAGTTAGTCTTCCTGATAAAATGAATCTTGTTTCCTGTTCTTGTCAGTTTCAATGATGCCAATATCCCTACTACTACTAATAATAATTACAAAGTTTGTGTTCAGCATTTTAAATGTATTTATTTTAAAGCATCATTTATTAAACCCTAGATTTACACATGCCTCTGCTAAACAATCCTTACTCTGACCACATAGTCTCTCACATAAAGTCCTTTTTATTGATACATATACCTACCTGTTCTTGTGATCCAGCTCTGTAATTGATTTGTGTTCTACTCCCTTGTGTAACCTTTACAGTTATGACAGTGATTAAAGTTCACCAACTGCCTTTGGTGATTTGAACTGTCAGAAAGTGACATGAGTGACTGATGTATTTGTGGGCTTTACTTTCCAGGGAAAAGAAAAAAACTGCCCCCAAACCCTTTTCAAACACAAGGCCTTCTAAATTGCTGAAGGCCTGCATTGTAAACAAATCATAGAGAAAAAGTGAAAAGCATATATGCTCACACAACAGAATATATACCATGTCAGATACAGAAAGGGACACTTTTAGTGGTGGGTGGGATTCTAGATGAAACATCCCCCTCCAAAAAAGATTGGTCAGTTTGGTGCTATTTAGACCAAAATAAAAGCCAATTAATACTGTTTCTGTGAGAAGCCATTTATAACATACCTATGGCTTTAGTACTGAATGGGAGGACCTGGAAAGCACACTAACCACAATTAGGAATGAATGGAATGTAGTAGGCACATTAACTACTATTAGAAGCTAGTGCAGCAGAAAATACTGAAAAGATAGAGGATTAATTTCAGTAGGATTAATTAGAAGCATGAAAATGTCCTTCTTCACATTGTGTTCTGTATGTGTCCTGAACATAGATGAAATTTTAATAATTATGATGCTGAAGCTAAACCATCTTTGCTTTCTAATGTAACTGTTTCTGCTCTCCTGTAGGATTTACTCTCCATTGCTACAATTAATCAGCTGCAAAAAAAGCTTCATTTTTTTGCACAGCATTTAAAAGCCAGCCCATGTGACATTCTAACTAGATTTCCACTATGTGGTACCTATGTTTGATTTTAGCCCTTATTCATTTCCCTTCCCCACTCAGCACTATTATGCTCCACACCTATATAAAGAATTCCTTTTGCTAAATCACCATAGGTAGACTAAGCACAGCCTGAATCTTGCATAAAAGCTCCATGGGGAAATCAGCTAAAGCCTGCAAAACTATTTTTTTAAAGACTTATGACTATTCTAAAGAACATTTTCAGCAGAAAGCTCCTAAATCATGACAAAGTTCAAACCTTGCTTTGGAAGACTATGACTGTTGCCCACCATCAAGAAACACACAAAGGGCAGAGGGGAAAAGATGTGTGTGGGAGAATTCTGGAAAATGTACTTCTAGGTTTCTATGCCAATAAAGGTATTTGGAATTAAATACTTCTAGGTTAATTACTCTTACACAATATAGTTTGAAAATAATAGTACTGCAAATATAAAAACAAAACCGGATTCTTTTTTATGAAGATTAATTTGTATGTGTAACTCTGCATCAATGTAAAAAACTGCGCACCCCAAACTTACATGAAAATAGTTGTTATTCATTACATTTTTATCCAACCCTTCTTCCAAGGACTTACATAATTCACTCCTTTCTCATATCAGCACCACAGCCCTGTGAGATAGGCTTGGCTGGGGGCCAAAGTTTCTGGCTGGAATTCCAGGTATGATCTTTGGCCCTAAAAAGTGATGGAGAAAAGAGAGTTTAACTCTTTATTCCTGATACTTTCTGTAATTGAAAATACTCTTTCTCTCTCCATATTCCTTTAAGACCGGGGCTGGGTGGGTGGGTGGGCGAGGAAGGAGTTGTGTATAATTCAAGGACTTGTCTTTTTTCTATTCTGGGTCCTAAAGCAGCCAGGATGGCATTTTCAGTTAGGAACATGGTATTGGAGGGAGAGTAAACTTCTTCATCTCTCATGATATGGTTCTAACCCACATCACATTCCCCTCATTGCTGCTTCTAAGGCATATATCTGATGACAACTAGTTTTGTCTTGAGAGACAGCGTCTGACCCCAAACTTCCCAGTTGGTATCATGAAGGAGTGGTTCTTGAACTTGAGTTGCTGTAGTCTGACATGCTGTCATTTATACCAAACTATATATCAAATTCAACTGTAATGGAATTGGGGTCAAAGTTTGCAATTATAGCAACTTCTGACAGTGCTCTCAAAATCTTCACCATATCATAGAAATAAGCAACAGTTTTAGGGCACACATTATTCCATAAAATTCCATGTTTCTGGATGAATAAAGTTAGTATTGAATTGTTGCTCCAAGCAGCACTAAGAAATTATGCAGTTTGTTGATAGTTTGCAACTGTTGGGTTTCTGATGCAATTTCACTTCCTGTTGTCATGAGTTAATTAAATGTTTGTATATGCATGCTGATGTTTAGCCAGTGAGTAGGTAGAGCCAATGAGAATGTTTGCACGTACTTCCCGCAAAGGCTAGGTGTCAATATGCATAGTAACCATTCAGGGAGAACACTAATAGGCTAATCCATATATTTGGGTGGTGGTCTAAGGGAAAATGTTTGGTCAGTTTTATTGCCCTTTGTGTAAAGCCCTTAGATCTCCATGCAGTTGAAGTTAGGACTCCAGAGAGTCGAGATGTAGCCTAGAAGCTAGAAAGGATACTGAATCCTTTGTTTTCTAGAAATCCCAGTCATACCTTTTCCTCATGAGTAAAGTAAACTACTTTGGTTCTTAAGGTAAACCATGTGCCTGGCTGTTATTTCGTGGCTATCTCCATGTTACTCTGCTAATAGTATATTTAAACCCCAACAAACTGCTAAAACTGATCAAAAAGTTGCACATCCGCAGCAATCTGTGGTGTTACATTTAAGTAAAGCCCTCATGCACCAAGCTGCTCCTAGCTGATTCAAGCTGATTTCTCTTACAATAAATGAAAAGCATTATTATAATGTTCAGGCGTTCTCAGACCATAAAGTCCAAGCTGTAAGATCAAATCTGCTGTTGTTTTCTGTTTAAACGCTGATTCTCAGCCACAGTGTCACAAAGCAAGAGCTCTTTTATTGTAGCCAATGGATTTTCCTTGCTTTAGTATCATAGAGATCAAGAACAAAAGCCACATTTATTAGCTAGTCACTAGCCAGACTGTTTCCCCCTATAAACAGATTTTCATACTTTCTCTAAGTGTGATTTTTTTTTTGCTGTAGCTGTAATTAGTCTGCTGTAAGAAAGAAGACGAGCTGCGAATTAGACACCAAGTAGTGTTATATTTTCATCCTAGACTTGCTGAAACATAAGTTCACTTAAACATATTGTGAAGCACCATTTATTTCCATTGAAGATCATTCTTTCATTGATTCATTCTGTCAGGATTCAAATTACCAGCACCTCTCCTTTGTTGTACTGGCATTCTCCCTTTTGGGTAAAAATAGCTGAATTTCAAAAATGCACTCTGATGCAAGGGTATTTTAGATTGGTAGATATATTGCTAGGTGGCACTTCACTGGCATAACAGTGAAGACCATAAGCAGTCATTGTAGGTCAGTATTTTAGACTTGAAATGAATACAATATGTGTGTGCTCAGCTGTGCATGCTGTGAAAGGTCAGGTGGTAAATCTCCAGGAATATCAGAGCACGTGGCTTGGCCATTTCCTCAGACTGATTCTTTATTCAGCCTTGAATCCCATCTCAAGCAGTGACTGGTGCCGGATACATCACAGGAAAGTATAAATCTTCCTTAATTGACAATGGTATAATAACACACCAAGGAAGGAAATTCCACATGAACTCTAGTTAACTGTTTGCATAAGCCTGAAGTGTGAAGATTGATAATCCCTTTTTATCGTAAGGAATATAAAAAAGGAATGATCTTCCTTAACATTAATTTGAATGGTTTAAGCCTTCTTGTGTGTAGATGCCTGTTTGTGGATAGTGAAATGCAAACTGAGATTCACTTAGAAGAGGAGCTGTCCCTTGTTCCTGATGGGTGCTCTTAATAGCTCCTTGGATCACATGAAAGACCATGCATATTCTATTGCTGTTTCTTTGCTAGAAGATTTTAACTCCAGTGGTTTCATCCCTTGAATCAACAGAAATGTGGAATGGTCCATCAGCTGAAAATTTCTGGATGTGGTTTGGCACTTCATCTGAGATATATTATCCTGCTGAATTCAATTGCATGGTGGGTTGCTTTCCTATTCCTGTTCTTTATTTTCAGCGCTTTTTTTTACAGCAGATAAACTGAGCTAGAGTAAGAAAGAAGTGAATACTCTTATAGATCTATATGAACAATAGTGTTGTCGTGCCACCTTGGTAGGTTAATATGCAATAGCCAGAAGTCATATTTCTTATACAGCTCTGAAGAACAAGAGTAAAAGTGGTACAAGGAACATTCTGTAATTAATGTGTATGCTATTATTACCTGGCATTAAGTCTATTCACAGCAATATCCTCAGCTGGGGCAGTGATTGTTAAAATGTTTGTACCCAAAATGTTTTAAAAGCTTGGATGCCAGAAATATACATTTTTTTCAACCATAAGTTTGAAACATATATTTACTCTAATGGTAAGATGGCCCCCCTACAAAGAGGTGATACACAAAAGGTGGGGGTTTTATATACCACTGTATTTAGCTATACTTTGTATGCAAGGTTAAGCTGCCCCCCTCATCTCCCGAGGAAAAAAAAAAGCTGGTCTTCCTGTCAAGTAAATAGGTACTAGTATATACCAATGTTGTAGAGGTTAGTGTGTCAGACTAGGCCAGTGGTTAGTGTGTCAGACATTCAAACCCCACAGCCTTAAAGCTACCTGAGTGACCTTGGACTAGTCAATATTCCTCAGACTAACTTATGCCAAAGGCAACACATTGTGAGGATAGCATAGAGAGAGGGAGCTACCCATATTGGCCTGAACTTGTGGAGGAAGGATCAAGTAAATGTTTTGAGATAACAATTTGGACTGTGGTAAGATGGGATGTATGTCCAGGTTGTCAACTTATAAGAAGAAGATATTGGACCTACTTTGATTCATGAAGATTACATCTCATGTTTAATTTTGTGTTAGGTAGTTTAATACTGAGTTACTATAAATTGTTTAGTATTTGACAGCGTACCTCTACTGATGAGGGTTTTTTTAAATTGAATCTGTATGCTTACCTTATTAATAAGCAGTTTATTAAATAAATTAATAAGCAGTTTATTAAATAAACCATGGTGCAGAGTGGAAAAGCAGCAATACTGCAGTACTGTGGTCTGAACTCTCTGCTCACGACCTGAGTTCGATTCCGGCAGAAGCTGGATTCAGCTAGCCGGCCCAAAACTGCCTCAGCCTTCCAACCTTCCGAGGTCGGTAAAATGAGTATCCAGCTTGCCCCCCCAGTTGGAATGAAGAAGCAGACACAAGTGTTGGGTTTTAAACCGGGCCGCTTTATTAAAATTAACTGTAACTGACAGGGGTGAAAACCTAAACCAGACAAGCCCTGGGGTCAACCCCGGACCCCGCCTTGTCCAAAGGGCGAGCCACCCTGCCCCCAGCACAAGCCCGCCGTATTCGGGTTGTAGCTGAGCGGCCAGGCCTCCAGCCATACACCACCTGGGCAAGCATCAATCCCCATGGAAAGATCCACCCCAGGTGAGGCTCCCTGTGATCTGCATTCCCCGCACTGAGCCGTGTAGCCCATCTACGGTTCATACAGACCACCGCACCAACGGTGCTAGGCCATAGGTGCTCCCCTGAAAAAACCCTGTGGCCAAACCTCCTCCAGCCACCGCCAATGCCAAGCCTCTGCTTAGGCATTAGCGCCCCACCGGGTGGCCCAGAGCCAACCGCAAACCCTGCCGTATCTCATCTAAAAAGGCCCGGTTTCCCAACTCCGAGAGATGAACACCATCCGGCCGATACAGGTCAGCTTGCTCCACCCGTATGGCCGGATGCAGGAGAAAGATTCCCAATCCCCCTTCCATAGCTTTCTGAATGGCCCTATTGGCCTTGCGCCTAGCGCGTTCCACACCGCCTGGCGAAATGGCATGGCTCCACACCCTACGCGGCAGGATTGTCGACCATACCAAAATAACTCCAGGCCACCTCCGCTGAATTTCACAAAGGTCAGCCAACGCCTGCTGGGAGAGAGCCCAAGCCATTCTCCATGGCTTTCTACAGGGCCCTATTGGCCTTGCGCCCAGCGTGCCCATACCACCAGGTGAAAGGGGAACCTCCACTCTTACATGGCGATCCAGCTGACCATACCAGGACCAGCCAAGAAGGACAAGCCCTGGGGTCACACCCTGACCCCACCTTGTCCAAAGGGTGAGCCACCCTGCCCCCAGCACAAGCCCGCCGGATTCGGGTTGTTGCTGAGCGGCCAGGCCCCGAGCCATTCACCACCTGTGATAGCGTCAGTCCCCCTCGGAGAGATACGCTCAGGTGAGGCTGTTCCGTGATCTGCAGTCCCCGCACTGAGCCGTGTAGCCCATCTATGGTTCATGCAGACCACCTGCACACTTGGTGCTAGGCCATAGGTGCTCCCCTGAAACTGCCCAAGTGAATGACCAAGATGTGCGGAGAAGGTGCCCTCCTCTCTCCGCCCTACGATGGGCTTGCTGGGCCGCCTGGACACCCTGCTGTGCGCGCAGATGAGAAAACGATCCTCTCACTATGAGCCACAGCACCTGAAAAATAGAAAATTGTCAGAACAAATAATAACCAAGAGGCGATGAAACCACCGCCCTGCGCAAATACCCCCTAGGTTACCAACGGGCGTACCTGGCTCAAAAGGCTGTCGCCCTCCACAGGCCAACCAATGTTGACATCCCTGGCCTGGGGCGCCCGCCCCGCAGTGCAGTCTTAGACTGCACAACCCACTCGCTAAACATAGCGCCGAACAAGGCCATCAACAAGGCCGCATGAAGCAGAGCGGCCCCGAAAGGGGAACTGCATAACCGTGCCACGGAACCAGCAAACTGACATGCAGTTCCGCGGTGCTCCCAAATACCCGGAATTGGGAAGCCGCTCTGTCAAATGCCCTTCTGATAGTAGGTCTTCTCAACGAACCCATGGGCTTCACTAATAAAGGCCAATGCCGCCAGTTGGACCCAAATAGTCCTCAACCCCGAACCTCTCTTTCTGCAACACGCAGAAGTGCAAAATATGAGCCGCCGAAATCGGCTAGCAATCCTGCAGTGCAGCGGCTCTCCGAAATTCCCGGAATAGGGAAGCCCCTCTACCATAAACCCTTTTGGCACTAAGTGCCAAAACCAGCTGAATGTCCCTACCGGCTTCGGCTTCCCAAGTTACCAGAGGTCCAGGGGCATTTGCGCCAGCTGCGAGTCCACTTCCAGGGCGAGCTGCCGAAAGTGCTCCATCTATTGGCAAGATAGAGCGTCCCCCACCCCATTGCAGCCTCCAGGTACGTGCCCTGTCAGGAACCAAATATTCCACCGAAGGTAATAACGTGTAAATAACCTAACTGGGTTCATCACCAAAACGACTTAGAGGCCAAGGAGTTGATAACATGTACTACCGCCATGTCATCGCCCGAGACAAGCACAAACTGGTTGGCGAGTAGCTCACCCCAAAGCCAAATGGCCGCCAGAATAGGGAAAATTTCCAAAAATGCCATGTCCCTACTGAACCCGCTGTCCGGCGCCGGTGACCCCTAGCATCCCAAATATGCTTCAAAGAGGCCCTGCCGGGTGCCACCACTTTGCATGCAAAGTTGAGGTGACCAACCCTCTGGTGCAATTAGAGCAGCGACACCTTGCGTTGCCCCCTCCCGGACACAAACGGCCCCTAAGGTCAGCCACCTTATTCTCTGGCAACCGAAACGCCTGCTGGTGAGTATCAAGCTCAATGCCTAAAAATGAAAGCACTGTACTAGGCCTATCGGTATTCTTATACGCCAAAGGTACCCCCAGCTGGATGGCCAACACCTGAAAAGCATGTAAGAGCCAGGCACATCACCTTGCACCCACAGGACCGACAAAAGATAGGCGCCCCGATAGTGCGCCGTGTTATTAAGCCCGATCCTATCCTATAATGTCCATCCGACCGAGGAGCTAAAGCGCTCAAATGCAGCGCAGGAGACCGAACCCCCAACAGGAGGGCGCGATCCATGTAAAATTTGCTCTTAAAACCAAACCCAGAAACTCGAGATCCTTGTGATGAACTGGCAAGAGGCAAATGCCGACTTAATGTCGCATATTGCCATCGCAGCCCCAACACCACAACCACGTAGTACTTCTTGACCAACTGGTCAAAGAAAGTGCATCGTACCGAACATAATTCCATAATTTACCGGCCCCCCTCTAGGGTAGGACCGGTAAAAATTGAGGCGATATTCCCCTGGCGCTTTATTAGGCACCACCCCCAGGGGGACTATGCACAATGTGGGTACAGGAGGCGTATCAAAGGGGGTCCTAAGACCCTGCATTCCTAACGCGCTTTTGGCGATCTTGGCCCTGACTACATGCTCAAGGCCCACCGTTGACCGAACTTACGCAATAAGCAATTGAGTACCCCCAGTTGAATGGGGCTGGGCCCCTATTCCAGGGGGGGGCTGCTAACTGAAGCCACCACCCCTGCCGGGGCGCCTGCCCCCGGGCCTCGGCTTGACCTGGTACAGGCGGAGAAGGCGTGCCCCCACTGTAAAAGTGGACACTCGCGCTTGAAATTATAGGGTTTTCTGCCCTGCACACTAGGCCCCGCCTAGTGCAACCGCCTTGCACACTAGGCCACGCCCCCTGCAGATGTGCATACTGCTGCCCCCCCCAGGGCAAAATACCGGGGGGGGGGACACCGTGGGAACAACAAGTGTCCCTGCCGGGGCAGCCTGATAACCCACCGCCTGTAAGCCTAAACCACCCAATGCGGCCCGGCACCCCACTGCTCAGCGAGAGTTCCGGGCTGCCCAGTGCTCCAAACCCCACCCCCTGCCGCCAGGGCGAGGGATGGCATGTTAATAGGATCCCAGGGGCACCCATGTGTCTGCTGCAACAGGAGCTTACCACCAATACCAGGGCGTTCAAGCCACGCCTGGGGTCTGCTGCACTCCACCTCCAAGCGCGCCGCCGCTCGCCCGTTCATCCGATGGATCCTCATCCGGGCCATCCTCCTGGTCCAGTTCCAAATGAGGTTCGGGCCCAGGTGCGTCGCCCTGTAAAGTAGACAAGTGGGCCAGCACCTTCGTCTCAAAAGTTACCTACGCCAAACGCCCAGAGGTGCGACGACGCCCTTCTCCGATGGGAGCACCCCGGCGACTCTTTCCTGCTCGAGGGCCTCGAACTGGCCCCATAATGGCCCTTCGGACCCACTTACCCTGCCCCGGCTCTCAGCGGGACCGGGCTGTGAGCCTAGCCCCCTAGCGGGCGGGCGGGCCGTTTGCCCTTAGACCTGCCCTGCTCTTTCATGGGTGCCATCAGGACACCTCCAACCCACAGCCAGGCCCGCAGCAGTGCATGTGCGACACCTAAACCGGCCGGTCCCAAGTTCTCCTGTCAAGCCTAATTGACACAATAAGTGGAGGGGTGCCCAAAAGTTAATGCACCCTGTAGCCACCCACCCAACTAGGGGAGAGAAAAATCAAGCAAGACCCCAAGCAGCTCCAAGATAGAAGGCTGAGTCAACCTCAAGCCAGCTACCTGAACACCCGGCTTCCGCCAGGGATCACACTCAGATGAACATATGCCCATATGAACATATGAAGCTGCCTTATACTGAATCAGACCCTATGTCCCTCCAAGTCGGTATTGTCCTCTCAGACTGGCAGCGACTCTCCAGGGTCTCAAGCCGAGGCCTTTCACACCTATTTGCCTGGACTCTTCTTTGGAGATGCCGAGGATTGCACCTGGGACCTTCTGCTTCCCTAGCCAATGCTCTACCACTGAGGGAGGATGGGGGGGGGATGGATGAGGCAAGGCCGGGTCCCATCAGGCACAATAAAATGAGGGGGGGGGAGACCTCCCCAGAAGGGCACAGGCTGAAGCCCAAACCCCAACTCACTCTCTAACACCACAGCTGTGTGGTGGAGCCATAATGGCCAGCCGTCTGCAAACCCCATATATGCCCGCGATATTCCTCAAACGAGCCCCAGCACCACGTCACCTCCAGCAACCAGTGAAGGAGGGCTCAGACTGACCGGCCAGAGAAGAAGGGGAGGGGGGGTAGGCAATTATCTGCGCCCACCAAAGTACTCAGAAGCCCCAACTCCTAAAAAGAGAGCAGCTCAGTGTTTAATAGGTGCCATCCTACTTGCTCCTATAAGCACAGGCCGAAAATTAGCAGTGACTGCCGCCCACAGACACTCAAAGGTTCCCTCCGTGCACCCCCACTCTCAATTGGTGTGGTAGTAGGGCAGTTGAAGTCAAAGGAGCCCCAGACTCTCAATCAAAAGGCAAGAAGCCCAGTCCAACCCCAAAACAGCTACCCTAGGCTACAGGCTCCCTGCGCTCAAAGGGAAAGGAGGGGTGGTGTGGGGTTGGGTGTCTAGAGGAGCGAGCCGCAGCACAACGTCACCCCAGCAACCAGTGTAGGCAGGCTCAGCAAGAGAAGAAAAAAGGGGGGGGAGGAGTTGCAGGCAATTATCCACCCCCCACCAGGTACCACCAAGGCTAATTCCTCCCCACAGGGAGCTCAGTGTTAAATGAGCCCTAGATGGCCCAAAGCCCCACTCCGTCAGAGCACCAACCCAAGAAAAGGCTACTTCCTTATGACTGGCCCGGTGCCTGCAAACCACCCCACTAACAGGGGGCCGCTGCGCGCTTCCCTCGCTCGGCGGGGAAAGAAGAGTGGCCTCAGCTCACTGCCTCCTGGATCGCTGCCCTGAATCGGCCCCCCGAAGCCCGAGGGGCTGGGGAATGCCGAAGCCCCCGCGCTAGCTTCCCCGCTCAGATCACCCAGGCCGTCAACAACCCCGCCCCGCGAAAAACAACTCAGCCTTGCAAGCGCTGATCAGCCAGCCGCACACACTCCTTGAAGCCCGAGGGGCTGGGGAATGTCAAGGCCGCTGCGCTAGCTTCCCCGCTCAGGCCACCCAGGCCGCTAACCACCCCGCAGCATGGAGAA
The DNA here is from genome assembly GCF_032191835.1 of Heteronotia binoei. NCBI lineage: Eukaryota > Metazoa > Chordata > Lepidosauria > Squamata > Gekkonidae > Heteronotia > Heteronotia binoei. The sequence continues at coordinate 111,853,902 of NC_083226.1, read as the reverse complement.
TCTACTCAGCCTCGCAAGTGCTGCTCAGCCGGCCGCACGTGACGTCGCCGAGCGCGAAGGAGAGAAGGAGCCAAGGCTGCGCCGCGCTACAGCGCCTAGTCCAAGTCCCTCGTCAACTCGACGCTCTGCAACCGCATGTGGCCCTCCCTCACAGAGAGCCCCGACTCCGCGCCCAAGCAAACACCTGTATGTCGGGTGATGCCGCTTCTCCCTCCTTCCGAGGGGGCAAAGACGGCCCCCAGCCTGAGCGCCGGCAAGCCGGCTTGGCTGGGGAGGGGCCGAACCTTGCTGGGGGGGGGGGAGTGTAAAAGACTGGGGAAGGCAATGGCAAACCAGCCCGTAAAAAGACTGCCATGAAAAAGTTGTGAAAGCAATGTCACCCCAGAGTCGGAAACAACTGGTGCATGCACAGGGGACCTTTCCTTTCCTTAAGAAACATACTGTGTACCATTTTTATCTGTGCTATGTTTTGGCAGTTTCATGCATGTATATGAGTCTTGATTTTCTATTTGCACTATTTTGTAACTTATTTATTTCTCAATAAACTGTTTTTCAATCTAAAAAATTAAAAAAGATATTGGATTTACATCCCACCCTATACTCTGAATCTCAGAGTCTCTAAGCAGTCACAATCTCCTTTACCTTCCCCCCACAACAGATACCCTGTGAGGTGGGTGTGGCTAAGAGAGCTCTTACAGCAGCTGCCCTTTCAAGGATAACTCCTACAAAAGCTATTACTGACCCAAGGCTATTCCAGCAGGTGCAAGTGGAGGAGAGGGAAATCAAAGAGTCCACACACTTAACCACTACACCAAATTGGCTCTCAAGGACATATCACCCAGAAAAAGTCAAGTTCCTAGCCTTCTGTGCATAGGAGGATTTTTTTGTGTGTGTGGTTATCCACAAAATCACATCTGAATTAACTGTGTTTGTGGAAATATACTTCCTAGTTGTTTGGCTAGTGGAGAGTGCTCTCCAGTAAAAACAAAAATAAAAAACATGCTGTCATCTAAGCAAGTACTAGTACCTGTAGTTGTTTGGCTAGTGGAGATTTATCCCCACTAGAAAAGCCTGCTATCATCTAGGCAAGTACTAGTAGCTTAGGAACAAAATCCTTGTATTATTTTGCAGTGTCTATAGCTAAGATCATACACTAGAAGTCACATTTGTGCCAGGTGCAGCAAGAGGTTGTGAATCCCTTTCTATACACAGTGAGTAGTACCAATTATGCATTATTCTACATGGTCTGCTGCTGCTGCATCTGCAAGTTTACAGATGCTGGTTATTCTCAAATGTTTGTTGATTGCACTTAAAGGTCCCATTTCTGGCAAGGGCAGTTCTTCTTTCTTTTTTGACAAGGAAAGGGCTGACATCAACAATTCTCTGAACGTTCAAAAGCATTTTTGAGAGACAGTTATTGCTGCAGTGTTAAAAGACATCAATATAATTATAAATGTCAGGCAAGTATTTCGTTTAGTTTACTAAAAAAAACTAGGGGATTTGGAGAAGAAATATCTTTATTTTTCATATTTCTTTTTATTAAAGCTATGCATGCTGGTTTTGGAAAGAATGTAACAGTATAAGCTTCAATATGTAGTACAAAGTTATAGGATACTGACAGTGCTATCCTATGTAGAGTTACTCCAGTCTCAACCTATTGATTTCAATGGGCTTAGAAAGATGTAACTTTGTTTAGGGTTGCATTGTAAATCGCCTTGCATTGTTGAATCCCAAAGACTTGATGGCACTGAAGATCTACAGTGGCACAAGACCATGGTTGTGTTGGCATAGATGTGGTAGCTTGATGTTGATAGCATAAAACCAGGCAGGACTAGAAATACAGCAAGAGGTACAGAGTTTAATCAATAGCTCCATCCAGTCGCCCAGAGTGTTAAAGCTGCAGTACTGCAGTCCTAAGCTCTGCTCACGACCTGAGTTCGATCCCCGGCGGTAGCTGGGTTTTCAGGTAGCTGGCTCGAGGTATACTCAGTCTTCCATCCTTCCGAGGTCGGTCAAATGAGTACCCAGCTTGCTGGGGGAAAACTGTAGATGACTGGGGAAGGCAATGGCAAACCACCGTAAAAAGTCTGCCGTGAAAACGTTGTGAAAGCAATGTCACCCCAGAGTCAGAAATGACTGGTGCTTGCACAGGGGACCTTTCCTTTTTTCCCATCCAGTCGAGGTTTTGCACATCACAACAATATGCTATTGAAAGTTAAAACTTAGCCACCACAGTTAAAACTTAAGCCCCTAGACCCTCATAGAAACTTTTTTTTTTAATCAAGATGCTCCCTTTGACCTTAATAGTTGCAACAGAGCATAAGATCCTGTCTAGTCAGTTATAGCACACTAGCAGCAATAGATAAATCCTAGGCAAACAAGCCACCCCTACATTTTCTGCTCATTTTGTTTGCAAGGGGCTATACTACATTGTCTGCAACTCAAGCAAACAATGAGCATCCCTGCAGGAATAGTGGTGATAGAAACTGCTGAAAGTGCACATGGTACACAAAGGGAACACTGTACCAACAAAAATGGCCTAGCTAAAAAAGATGTTTGGCTTGCCTAGACTGTGTTTTGCATTATTATTGCTACCAATGGAGGATGAGTGGTGGGAATAAGTATTGCTTGTTGGAGGGGAACAGTGTTGGAAGATCAAGCTTAGAGTCTCCACAGCTAGCTAAAAAAGAGAGAGCCAGTTCGGTGTAGTGGTTAAGTGTGCGGACTCTTATCTGGGAGAACCGGGTTTGATTCCCCACTCCTCCACTTGCACCTGCTAGCATGGCCTTGGGTCAGCCATAGCTCTGCCAGAGGCTGTCCTTGAAAGGGCAGCTGCTGTGAGAGCCCTCTCCAGCCCCACCCACCTCACAGGGTGTCTGTTGTGGGGGAGGAAGGTAAAGGAGATTGTGAGCCGCTCTGAGACTCTTCGGATTGGAGGGCGGGATATAAATCCAATATCTTCTTCTTCTTCTTCTTCTTCTTCTTCTTCTTCTTCTTCTTCTTCTTCTTCTTCTTCTTCTTCTTCTTCTTCTTCTTCTTCTTCTTCTTCTTCTTCTTCTGTAACTATGAATTCTGCTTTTTCAGGTGCTGTAAAATGGCACCACCTTTCTCCCCACTCTAACATTGCTTTCCAGTCCTTGGGTGAACAACACTACCCTGTGTGTATAAGGCATGTAGGCAGAAGCTCCCAGGTGGCCTATTAGACCTAAACCAAAGGAAAAACTATAAAGTTCCTCTACAAGAGGAATTAGGTAGACTCATTAACCTTCCCCACGTAAAGGACAACAAAAGACTCCTAGTGAGTTGTAAAAGGAAAGTCATTCATTGTATAATTATACTGCCAAATTCATACCCCTTGTTCATGGAAAAAACGGTTATTTTCCTTTGGCCATTTCAACTGCATGCTGCTAGACCTGGGTTCTACTCAGCATTTCCCCATTGCTATAGGCTTTTAAATGTGATGTGGCTCATAGTGAAATACTAAACTGAGTCTACCCTAGTCCAGACATGGACATTTAAGGCTATTAGCACTTAAACAGGAGCCCAATATTTCTTTCATGAAACTTCCCAAAGGCAATCTGGCTCCCAAAACACAAATCACAAGTTTCTTTGTACATTTAAGAAGCATATGTAATTGGAGTTCTTTCTACTTAAAAAAAAAAAAACCTTGCAAAATGATTCTGGGGTGTTAATCTTGTGAGTGGAAATAACATACAAAGGCTTCATAATCAGCTCTGAAATGATAATGAAAAGTGGATATAGTCCAACTTTAAATATTGATTTTGGTCTAGTTTTCCATATTGGTTTTATTCATCTCTTGGATCAGGCTTCATACTGAAGCGTTACTCCTCTGAGGTTCTGGTAAAGCTGCAGTCACTCTGGATTTCTCTGTGGAAAAATATAACCCAGATTGTTTCTGGTATATACAGTTTATATGCAGCTAATTTATAGCTTGACTCAAAAAATTTCATTGCAAACTCCATTAGCTGAAGAAAGCAATTGCTTAAAGTTTAAATTCTGGCAGACAGATCCCACCTGGCACCATTAAGAACATTCCCAGCACCAGTTCTTGTTTTACCTCCTTACATTATTTGGGCGTTTGAGGTGGGGGAGGCTTAGGAAAGGAATGTTTTAAACTCACACATGTTAAATACACAGCTATATCAGAAGCTTTCAGAAACAGGAAAGGGGGATGGAATAAGCATAGATCTAACCACTACAAATCCATGACTAAACAGGATAAAACAAATATCAACCAGATGGCAATGGAAGAGGGAGTTGAAAAGCAAAATGAAATGGAATAGTCTCCATAACTGTTGTTTTTGATTAGAAGCTGCAGGGCAAAGACAGGATCTGGGAGATCTCTGATGAAGCAGATAGTGCTTTATTCCAATACTGACAACAATGGGACTGGCATGCATTAGCTTTTTCAAGATCCAGCAGGATCTCAGTAGTCTTATTCAGCAGGCACAAAACACAGAGTCATGGTCTCACTCACATAGCCATTCAAGTAGCTCTTGTTCATCTTTTTATCCTATTGCTTTAATTTTTCCATAGTTTGTTGCTCCTTGTTCCTTCACTTTCAGAGTGACTTAAGTTGAACAAGAAATATTGTACTGAAGAGCAGGGTGAGGAGAAGTGTGTAAAAGAACTGCATCCATCAGTGCTCTGGGTATCTTAAGGTCAAAAAACTGGCAGCAGAAATCTCAGTGAACACTTTAGGTTGTTAAAGCTTTGGAAATTTTCATGAACAAAGAACCATTGCATACTTTCTAGCATTTCACAAATGAAGGGGGCATTCTTCGGTCAGTATAACCCCTTCCTCTCATATCAAGGATCAGCACCTTTCTCCATTACACACTGCTGAAGTGTCTTCTAACCTCCTGTACATTGTATGCATTACTTGACAATCAACCTGCTTGCTCTGACTTCTGAAACAGAGTGTATAAGTTAACTGATCATAACCATTTCCCTTAAAAGGGAAAGCACTTAAGGATGCTTAACCTCAGAATGGATTTGGTAGTACTTGTTGTAGGATATGTGTAACACTTTCAGCAGCATTTACATTTTTAGTATGCACTTAGGTGGAAAGAACAGTCTAGAAGAAAGTGTACACCATAACATCTGGCCAACCAGTACCCCAGATGTACTGTGTGTTTTAACTCCTTTAAGTTGCCAAGTGTGGTCCAAACAACAGAGATGAATTTACAATGAGACTTGCTATTTGCCAGTCTGTGATGAGAGCCAGTTTGGTGTGGTGGTTAACAATGTGGACTTTAATCTGGGATAACAGGGTTTGATACCCCACTCCTCCACATGCAGCTGCTGTGTGACCTTAAGTCATCTGCAGTTCTCACAGAGCGGTTCTCTTAAGAGCAGTTTTCTCAGAGCTCTCTCAGCCTCACAGGGTATCTGTTTTGGGGAGAGGCAGGGAAGCAGATTGTAAGCCACTTTGAAACTCTGAATGAAGGGCAGAGTATAAATCCAATCTCCTCCTCCTTCTCCACCTCTTTCTTCTTCCCCAATTACCTACCCTTGAGAAATGAATGGAAGAAAAAATGGTAGGAAATTGCCTCTATAGTGATAATCTAGGGATTTCTCCATGTCTGTGTGATATAGAGAAAATCTCTATGGTAAGAAAATTCCTGATGTGTCACCCAGAAGTGACATCACACACTCCCCTAACTCCATCTGCTCTGGGCATTGCCCTCAAAATCTCCCTGTGAATCCTGTTTACATATTTTCATTCTGCAGACCATATCCCATAAAACTTCTTGAAGCACATGGAGGGAAGGTTAAGCTAGGAGCTTAGGGCTCAGTTGACAAGACAGTACACTTAATTCACTGTGCTTAAACACAAAACATCACACACACTTCTGTTTGCTTTAGGATTTTCAAGATGGTGATACTCATCAGAGTGAGATGTAAACATCATTTTGGATGAGATGCTGACTGACAGGCATCCTTGTACTCTCTAGTGCACTGTTTCCCATTTTCAGGGTTGGGATCCGGTACTGGGCCACGGAAGCCTCAGTACTGGGTCACAAGAAAAGCCAAAGCTAGCCCTGTCCCCAGCAAAGCATGACTTCTGCTCTGCTTCCTTCTTTCCACCATCTTTCTGTTGTGCAGAGAAAAGCTAGCCTTGAAGACTGACACAGGCTACAAAGCCTGAGCTCTGTTTGGCTTCCTTCCTTCCCCCGTCTCTGCGTTGTGCAGAGAGGAGCTGAACTGCCTCTCCTTCCTTCTCCCCCTCTCCCAGTGTTTGAGAAAAAAGCTGGCGTCCACTGGCACTTTAGATCCATGAAGTGTTCTTTAAGGTATGAGCTTTCATGTGCCTTGCGGTATGTTCTTTTGGGGAGATTTCCTGGGAGGCCTGGGTGGCAAAGAAGGGGTGCGTGTGTTTTTCAGCTCGGAAGGAAGTGGGCATTCCAGTAGCTATTTTTTTTAACCAAATGACCCCTGGGCAGAATTGTTGCTGGCTGGGTAATCTGATGGTGAGTAAGGCTTTTCCCCCCTTTGTCCCCCCTTCTTTCTTTTTCTGTCTGCAAGGGATGCTCTGTCTGTATTCTTGGTGCTGGGAGTGGGGGGAAGCAACAGTGGGAGGGCTTCTAATGCCCTGGACCCACTGGTAGACATTCTGGTGCTTTTGGGGCATTGCATGAGAGAATTTTGGACTGGATGGTCCACTGGTCTGATCCAACATGGCTTCTCTTATGTTCTTTCCTTTCCTTTCCTTTCCTTTCCTTTCCTTTCCTTTCCTTTCCTTTCCTTTCCTTTCCTTTCCTTTCCTTTCCTTTCCTTTCCTTTCCTTTCCTTTCCTTTCCTTTCCTTTCCTTTCCTTTCCTTTCCTTTCCTTTCCTTTCCTTTCCTTTCATTCTTTCCTTCCATTCTTACTAGATGAAACATTTCTGTTCATCATACGGTTGTTGCAGACATAGGAGCTCTGTCAATGAAAAATTGGCACCCCCAGTTGTAGTCAGCTGGACTTTCTATGAGATTTCTGTGTGAATGAGTGAGACTTAGAGGTGTGGGGCAGAAAGAGATTATTGGAGATTACTCCTGTATATCTCAACAGCACTGGAAGTGATGGTACTATGAACTTGGCACCATTTTACTGGTCCTGCTTTTAACAGCTGTCTGACACCAAAATTAAACTCCTCCTGTGGATATTAAATAGGATGAAATAACTTCACTGGCTAAATATTTACACAACAGGTTGTTTTTAAAGGCATGGGAAACACATCCAGTAAAAAGCTCCAAGACCCTCATAAATATCCTTTTTGGGATAACTGCAGAAAAGCTTGTATAAACTTTATATAACTTGAAATTAATTCATAAGAACATAAGAGAAGCCATGTTGGATCAGGACAATGGCCCATCCAGTCCAACACTCTGGGTCACACAGTGGCAAAAATTGTATATATACACACACACTGTGGCTAATAGCCACTGATGGACCTCTGCTCCATATTTTTATCTAAACCCCTCTTGAAGGTGGCTATGCTTGTGGCCACCACCACCTCCTGTGGCAGTGAATTCCACATGTTAATCACCCTTTGGGTGAAGAAGTACTTCCATTAATCCGTTTTAACCTGTCTGCTCAGCAATTTCATCAAATGCCCACGAGTTCTTGTATTGTGAGAAAGGGAGAAAAGTACTTCTTTCTCTACTTTCTCCATCCCATGCATTATCTTGTAAACCTCTATCATGTCACCCCGCAGTCGAAGTTTCTCCAAGCTAAAGAGTCCCAAGCGTTTCAACCTTTCTTCATAGGGAAAGTGTTCCAGCCCTTTAATCATTCTAGCTGCCCTTTTCTGGACTTTCTCCAATGCTATAATATCCTTTTTGAGGTGTGGCGACCAGAACTGCACACAGTACTCCAAATGAGACCGCACCATCGATTTATACAGGGGCATTATGAAACTGGCTGATTTGTTTTCAATTCCCTTCCTAATAATTCCCAGCATGGCGTTGGCCTTTTTTACTGCAAACGCACACTGTCTTGACATTTTCAGTGTGTTATCTACCACGACCCCAAGATCTCTCTCTTGGTCGGTTTCTGCCAGTTCACACCCCATCAACCCCATCTCTGCCAGTTCACACCCCATCACGCCCCAATGTGCATTACTTTGCACTTGGCCACATTGAACCGCATCTGCCACATTGACGCCCACTCACCCAGCCTCAACAGATTCCTTTGGAGTTCCTCACAATCCTCTCTGGTTCTCACCACCTTGAACAATTTAGTGTCATCCGCAAACTTGGCCACTTCACTGCTCACTCCCAACTCTAAATCATTTATGAACAAGTTAAAGAGCATGGGACCCAGTACCGAGCCCTGCGGCACCCCACTGTTTACAGTCCTCCACTGCGAAGACTGCCCATTTATACTCACTCTCTGCTTCCTATTACTCAGCCAGTTCTTGATCCACAAGAGGACCTGTCCTTTTACTCCATGACTCTCAAGCTTTCTAAGGAGCCTTTGATGAGGAACTTTATCAAAAGCTTTCTGGAAATCAAGGTAAACAACATCTATTGGGTCTCCTTTGTCCACATGTTTGTTCACCCCCTCAAAGAAATGTAACAGGTTAGTGAGGCAAGATCTTCCCTTACAGAACCCATGCTGAGTCTTCCTCAATAACCCGTGTTCATCAATGTGCCTACTCATTCTGTCCTTGATAATGGTTTCTACCAACTTTCCCGGTATTGAAGTCAGACTGACTGGCCTGTAATTTCCCGGATCTCCTCTGGAACCCTTTTTAAAGATGGGGGTGACATTTGCTACCTTCCAATCCTCAGGAACGGAAGCAGATTTCAATGAAAGATTACAGATTTTTGTTAGAAGATCCACAAGTTCAACTTTGAGTTCTTTCAGAACTCTCGGATGTATGCCATCCGGACCCGGTGACTTATTAGTTTTTAATTTTTCTATCAGTTGTAGGACCTCCTCTTTTGTCACCTCAATCTGACTCAGGTCTTTCAACACCCCTTCCAAAATTAGTGGTTCTGTGGCGGGCAAAAAGTTCTCATCTTCCACAGTGAAGACGGAGGCTAAAAATGCATTCAGCTTCTCAGCCATTTCCCTATCCTCCTTCAATAATCCTTTTACCCCATGGTCATCCAAGGGCCCCACTGCCTCCCTGGCTGGTTTCCTACTTCTAATATATTTGAAGAAATGTTTATTGTTGGTCTTTATGTTTTTTACAATATGCTCCTCATAGTCCCTTTTTTGCCTGCCTGATCACAGTCTTGCATTTGATTTGCCACAGCCTGTGTTCCCTTTTACTAATCTCACTTGGACTGGTTTTCCACCGCTTAAAGGAGTCATTCTTACCTTTTACAGCTTCCATTACTATGTTTGTTAACCATGCAGGCCTTTTCTTATGCCTGTTTGTGCCTTTTCAACTTGTGGTATGTATTTTATCTGAGCTTCTAGGATTATAGTTTTAAATAGTCTCCAAGCTTCCCCAAGGGTTTTGACCGTATTTACCTTTCCTTTCAGTTTCCTCCTCACATGCCTCCTCATCTCAGTGTATTTACCCCTTTTAAAGTTAAACGTGGTTGTGGCGGTCTTTTTGGGCAACTCGCTATTTATAGAAACGGTGAAATCAATAACATTATGGTCACTGCTCCCAAGCGGCGCAATCACTTTTACATCTCTCGCCAAGTCTTGGGCATTACTTAGGACCAAATCCAGGATTGCCCCACCCCTGGTAGGTTCTGAGACCATCTGCTCCATAGCACAGTCATTGAGAGCATCAAGAAACTCAATCTCTTTCTCTCGACCAGAACACATATTGACCCAATCAATCTGCGGGTAGTTAAAATCACCTATTACAACACAGTTTTTACCGCTATCTTTAAGCCGTCCATCATATTATAATCGTCCTCTCTCTTTTGATTTGGTGGGCGATAACAAACTCCCATAGTTAAATTTCCTTTTGGGCCCTCTATTTCAACCCAAAGCATTTCTAAAAGTGAATCTAATTCTCTGACCTCAGTCTTACTGGACCATATATCCTCTCTGACATACAGAGCCACCCCACCTCCAACCCTTCCCTCCCTATCCTTCCGATATAACTTATATGCAGTAATCACCGTGTCCCACTGATTCTCCTCATCCCACCAAGTTTCTGAAATTCCCACAATGTCTATGTTTTCTCCCAACACTAAACATTCCAATTCACCGATTTTTCCTTCGAACACTTCTAGCATTTGCATACAAACATCTATAGTTTCCCAGGCAAGCTAGGCCCGCCACCTTCCTCCTGCCGCCTTGAGACTCTGGCAGACAGTCCATACTGTTTGTCACCATCACAGTGGACAACTCTGGTCCGTTACCCGGTAGAAAAATAGCAGCCAACCCTTCATCTCTTTGAGATGAGTCCTCCCAAACCAGAGACATTTTATCTCCTGTCGGCTTTCCCCCAAGATTTAGTTTAAAAAGTGCTCTGCCACCTTTTTGATTTTAAGCGCCAGCAGCCTGGTTCCATCCATTCATTAATTGAAGTACAATTCTCTGCTGCCTTTCACAGAAATTTTGCAGTGTTTCAGTCAAGAAAAGTATGGAAAATAGCTGTCAAAAGATTTTCTTGAAACCGAGCAAGCTTGGTTGTAGCTTGAGGAAGGGTTCCAGTAGTAGCAACTGAAGGAAGGGCCTACTAAATGTGTCAGCATATTTTGAGGTACAGCAGCTGCCAGGGCCCAGTGTGGGTAGTACACAGCACTGGCATTCCTGATGGCAATGGCAACAGCACTCCCAACTGCATACACTGGCCAGTGCTGTTGAGGAAGGGATGTGTAGGTGGTGCAGACAATTGAACATGGGCATTAGGAGTGCTTGCAAGCTGGAGAAGAACACACAAACAGAAAGGTGCATGCAGGTGTGAGGGTGGAAAGAGAGGACCCTGGGATTATATGAAAAAGTTGCAGACCACCCACCCCCATTTTGGCTCAGCATGAGTTTCAGAGAGATTTTTCTGAAAACAAAGTCACTTCAAAAGAAGAGGCAGATTTGGGGGAGTGCCGTGGAAGTGACATCACAGGAAAAGGTGGAATTTTAGTTTTGATGGAGTTTTTGTTCATTGTTTGGATCTGTTGAAACTACACAATCAATATGCCATACAATCAAAATGCCATAAAATCAATAAAATACAATGTTCTAACTGTGCTAGTCCTCTGAGATCATTTTTATGGATGATACGCCTTTCAGATAAAGCAGGTCTTCACATCCATCTGGAAGGCCATTTTCAGTTCTTGCGTGGAGGAGTTTCAAAACTGAAAGACAACAGTCCTTTCGCATCAAGAAAGCTTTTGTTAGAGGAACTACATAGAAGTGAAGAGGTATTTGGGGAAGGGGCAGATAAATTAGCTTGTCTCAAGTAGGATTTTTTTAAAATGGCATTGTTGCCCACTGTAGTTTTTCTGATCCTTTCTGTTATCAGTTTTTCATGTTATGCAGGCAGGGTAATACTGTACTATAAGAAGAAGGTTAAATGATAGGTGCATTTTTAGAGGGAAAGTGGTTCTCAGACTTCTTGACTGCTCATACTGTTTGGTAATAATACTTTTCTAAGATATATACCAAAATGTAAGAGGAATTTAAAATCAAACCATTATCTTTAAAGAGGTACTTTCAATTATCACTATTAGAATCTAATTATAAGAACATTTTGACTGAAGTATTGAAAAGAGAAAAAATGATAGGGTTGCATCTTATGAATGTGAGCAGTAAGTGCTCATGAATACTGAGCTTCCTCATTTCTCCCATCCCTGAGCTTCACTTGTGATTTCTGAAAAAGTGATTCTGAAGGTTGGAACAGCCGTGGGGACAAAATGCCATCATGTAAAGTTGTTCACTATACAAAATCAGTACAGTGCTTTTCACCAGAGAAGGTATGCAGGTGGAAAAGGAAAAAGCAAGCATTTTGTCCAGTTCTTCCTGTTCACTTCTGTCCACTATGGCTTCTTGTGACGATTTCAGGTTTTAAAATGGTGTGAATGTGTGGGAAGATTGAAACCCCAGCTCATGTACCACAGTCACAATTTATTATTTATTTATTAGTTAAATTTATATCCCACCCTCCTTACCGAGGCAGGCACAGGCCAGCTATTGAATTATTGCATGTGTGGGAATGGAGGAAGATGTACAATTCACATCCAGTAGTTTCACTGTTCTGTTGTTATGGGGAGTAGAACTTCTTTTTCTGAAATCTACTTTTTTAGATAAAACCAATGATTCCTCTTATTCTCTTTCAAATGAAGAATGTCTATTCAATTTTTCTTTATAGTTTTCAGTTACTCCTGCATGTACCTTTTTGTAACTTTAGTCATTACTTTTTAAACATGTTACATACCACAGGATGCTGTAGCAGGAGAATAGGAAGTTTGGAAAAGCATTGCCTCTCTCTGAGCATCTGCAGAAAGAAATTCTGAAATTTCTCTTTACAACTTCTCTTCTCTTCGAATTTCTCTTTTGGAAGCAGACTTTAAATTCCTTTTTTAAAAAAATGTACAGATTGTTTGACTTCAGAAGGAAATTTAGAAAAGCAGAATTATGACAATGCTGGGGAAACAGGGTGGGGATCCTGGCCCCAATGTTTGTAATCTGTAATGTAATATGTCAAGCATATGTATTCTTGTTAGTATAGAACTATATTGTTTATCCTTGCTCTTTGCTGGTACATATCAAAGCAATGTAACCTGCTCCCTAGTTTACACCTCTTGTAACAAATGCAGGAATGCCAGCTTTGAAGATAACGCCTCTTGGGACAGATTCCCAGGCCTCAGCCTGGGACCCAGGATGTTATTAACCACAAAAGATAACTGAACCTGTGAATGTAGCACTTCAAATGCCTATGTTAGAATTCCTAGCAATCTTTAGTATTCTTTTGATGTACTGCTTAAATCCAGCTGCTATACAATACAATGTATCACTCTCAATATGGTCCTTGGATAAGTAACATGGATTATCAATAAACCAATACTTTGTTTCTAAAAATTGTTTGGATCTGTTGAAACTCCTACGCTTTACATACAACACTTAGGAAGATTCCATTAGAGAAAAAAACATGGGAGAGAAACCTGCTTTCCAATGCTGTACTCCCAGTCCATATTATTCCCCCATGGCATTGTGTTGTGACTTTGGGGGACCCAAAATCTTGATCTTGCATAGCACATGAATTAAGGTTTGCAGCTGGCTAGAAACACCTGTTAGTCATAGACATCAGAAGAATAAGATGGCACACTGGGACCGATTTCCCACTGTCCTTACGCCACTCTCATGCTCCTCTTTTCAGCAGGGCTTCTGTCCAATTTCACACTATCTGCCCAGGGGCTGCAACTAGCTTTGCCTTTTTTCACAGGGCAAACAGAAACTGGTTTTAAGAGGTTTCTGTTTGCGGTGCAAAAAAGGCAGAGCGGGTTACAGCCCCAGGGAAGATAGTGTGAAATTGGATGGAAGCCCGGCTGAGAAGAAGAGCGTGAGAGCTGTGTAAGGTGAGTGGGAAATCAGTTTGGTTCATTTTTAAACAGGGCCTGCATCTCTTGATATGTCATGGGTACCAACTTGACTGTGCTACTGAATTGGTTATAAGGTATTTTGTTATTGCTCTTGTCACGCCCCTGTTGCCCCCCGGGGGGGGGTCCCCTGGTGGCCAGCCCTCCTGGCGGGCCTCGTCGCCAGCTGTGAAGGTCTCAGAATGAGCAGAAGTTAGGTTGCTTCACCCTTCTGACACTCCTTTCCCCGGCTCAACGGTGGAGACTCCCTTATTTTCTCTGTGTGTGTTGGGCAGCCTCCCCGTCTCATTTGCGTCTCTCCTCCTCAGCCTCTCAGACTGACTTCCTTTTATTCCCCTTTGCACCACACCCCTTTCTCCCCATTCCATCCCCGGGCTGGCCCCTCCCCTCCTCAAAAGCTCCGACACCAGACCTTGGTGTCCTGGGGCAGTTCCCTGGTCTGGCCATCATGCTGGCCCTCGGATGGGCAGGGCTGCAAGGTGTGGCGGCATGAGTTGTCGCAGGCCAGGGCAAGCCTTGAGAGCTCGTCACAGGCTGTTTCCTCTTCCCTGGTGGCTGGCCGGCCATTCCTACGTCAGGCAGCCGTGGAGTCTGGTGCAGCCACCCTCTGAGCTCCTTGGAGCACGTTGGGGTGAGTGGGGGTGCCGTGCTGGCTTGTGGCGGGGTCTGCGTGGGGCGCAGCCAGGGGCCTGCCTGTGAAAGAAGTGACCCCGGTGGGGGGTGGCCACTGGTGAGCCAACCCCCCCCTCGGCCGAGTTCCAAAACAGGACACCCCCCTGCCCCTTGCCATGCTGAGTCTTCTTCGAACAGGCATGAGAGGTAATCGGCCACTTTCTCGTCTGCTCCGGCCTGGTGGGGCACTGTGAAACAAAAAGGGAGAAGGGATAAGTACCACCAAAGGACTCAGTCGTTATTATTTTTCATTCAGTGCATCGACAGGAGGGGGGCGTAGTCCACCACCAAGCGAAAGGGGTTACTGGCCAGATAGAACTGCAGGGCCCCCACCACCCATTTCACCACCAGGGCTTCTTTTTCTACAGTGGAATAGGTTCACTCAGCCAGTGACAACTTGCGACTGATGAACACGACTGGGCGTTCCGTGCCTGGGTCTCCCTGGGACAGGGCTGCCCCGATCCCGGTCCCTGAAGCGTCAGTGTGCAGGGTGAAGGGCTGTGAAAAGTCTGGATTCTGCAAGACTGACTTTCTGGACAGACTGGTGTGTAGGTGTTCAAATGCAGCCTCTTGGTCAGGCCCCCATCGGAGGGTGTTGGGGCCGGTCTTCTACAGGCCGTCTGTCAGCGGAGTAGCAATGGCAGTGAAGTTAGGTATAAACTTGCTATAATACCCCATGAATCCCAGAAAGTGGTGCAGTTGTTTCTTGGTGCGGGGGTGCGGCTGTTCCAGAGTTACAAACTTCTCAGGCAGGGTTCACAGTTGGCCTTTCCTGACAAGGAACCCTAAGTACCTGAGTTCCTGGAACCACAGATGGCTTTTCCGGGGGTTGGTCCGCAACCCCACGGCCTGCAAGGCCCATAGCACCTGCCGCAGATTGTCCAGGTGGGTGTACCATGAGGGATGATGATGTCATCAATGTAGGTCTGAGCGAAGCCCTCACACTGGGCCAAGGTCCGGTCTACAAGCCACTGGAACTTGGCGGCTGCCCCGCTGAGGCCGAATGGCATTCATTTGAACTGAAACAGGCCCTGAGGGGTGGCAAACGCCGTCTTCTCCCAGTCTGCAGGGTGCATGGGCACTTGCCAGTAGCTCTTTGTCAGGTCTGTCGTGGAGAGGTACTGGGCTTTCCTGAGTTGGTCTATGAGGATGTCGACCTGTGGCATTGGGTAAGTGTCAAACTTCGACAATTTATTTACCTCCCTATAACCAATGCAGAAGCACAGACTGCCATTCGACTTGGGCACCAGGACCACGGGACTCTGCCAGTCGCGTTAGGAGGGATCAATGATATTGAGGCAGCACATCTCATCAACCTCGCGTGCAATTGTGTCCCACTGTTTCTGTGGCATGGGCCGCCATCGGGCTCTGGCTACTTGCCCCGGGAGTGTCAGGATCTGGTGACGGAGCAGTGGGTTCAGCGTGGGTGTCATAGAGAACACCACAGGGCATTCTCGCAGGACCTCTCAGAGGTTGGTCCGCTGTGCGGGGGTGAGAGTCTCACCAAACTTCGGGGGTTCTGGTGCATCAGCAGAGATGGTCCAAGGGAGCATGCTGTCCCCCAGGTCGCTGGGGTCTTCTGCTAGGAGGCCTAGTTCTTCAGGGGCACCTCGTTGTCGCCACTCTTTCAGCTCATTGACATGAATGGCCCTTTTCTGCCAGGGCTGAGGTCCACAATGGACCTTGTATGTGAGCAGCCCCAGGATGCGTGTGACCCGAAAAGTCTCCCTCCAGGGATCTCCTTGTTGCTGACCCATCACTGCGCGGGAGATGAGCACATTGTCGCCTACCCGGAACTCCCGGGCCTTGGTGCCTTGATCGTACAATCTCTTCTGGGCCTCCTGGGCCTCCTAGCAGAAGCATGCCAGCCGCTCTTGGAGTCGCCTCACATAGTCATCTAATGGCTCGGGGGGCATCTTGTCCCCTTGGATCCACTGCACTTCCAACAGCCCCAGGATGCCCCAGGGTTGTTGCCCATAAAGCAACTCAAAGGGGGAATAGCCCGTAGAGGACTGGGGAATCTCAAGTACTGCAAAGAGCAGGGGGTCCAGGTAGAGGTCCCACGCTGTGGGGTGGTCGTAGGCTGTCTTTTTCAGCATCCGCTTGAGCATTTGATTTATCCGCTCCACCAACCCATCCGTTTGCGGATTGTGGTCCGAGGTGAACAATTGCTGAATGTTCAGTGTTCGGCACACCTGCCTCATAAGGTTGGTGGTAAAGGGGATCCCCCTATCACTGAGGATCTCGCGGGGCAGCCCCACATGGGCAAAGTAGTGTAGTAGAGCTCGGGCGACCCCGATGCTCTTCATACTCGGCAAGGGTATGGCTTTGGAGTAGCGGGTGGCATAGTCCATAAGCACCAATATGTAGCAGGCCTCCCTTGGCGTGCGTGGCAGGGGGCCGATGAAGTCCATGACCACTCTCCGAAAGCGGCTGCCCACGATGGAAAGGGGAGTTAAGGTGCCCGGGGGTTGGCCTGAGCCTCCGTCCATTGGCAGATGTCGCAGGACCTGCAGTAGGCTTGAACCTCCCTGACGACTGATGGCCAGAAGAAGTGGGCCAACACCCTGGCTAGCGTGTTCTTTACCCCTTGGTGGCCAGCCCACTGATGGTTGTGGGCCCCTTGGAGTACCTCCGGTCTATACCAGTGGGAAACTAGCAACTGCTTACTGGGCCCCAGCCTCCCTTTTACCTCGTGATACCATACCTCTTTGTCGTGGATGATCGTGGGCAGGTGCTGTCCTCAGCGGGCATCAACCACCATGCCATCGCGAACTGCTTCCTGCCGTTGCAGGTCTTCCAGCTCCTTGTCAGCTTCTTGGGCCTCGGCGAATTGGGTATCCCTCAGCGGGGCATCCTTGAGGTTCTCTGTGCCGGAGGGTCCTTCTCCGGGTTCGGTGGGTTCTGCCTCAGCCTGCGTGGCCAGGTCGTGATTGTTAGCAGGTGGGCCTACACGCAGTCTGGGGTTGGTGGCTTCCAGGACATTGGAAAAGCAGGAGGCATCCCCCCCAAGTAGGATGGGGTATGGTAGGCAGAGCATTTTTGCTACCATCACGCTCCAGTGACATCCCAGGTATTTGAGGGGGATGGACACCACGGAACATCACTCTGCATGGCTATGGATGCAGGCAATGGAAGCCGTCCATCTGATGGGCAGGTGGGCGGGTAACAGGTGTGTGTGCACCATGGAGACGGAGCTGCCATTATCCACCATGGCCTGCACCTGGCGGCCCCCCAGGCCTACTGGAAGCGTCTGCAGGGACTCCTGCCATCCGGCGTCACACTCCACCAGGGGGCACTATCTTTTAAGTTGGACCCACTGGCCGCAGGTGAAGCAGGGCCCCACCTCTCCCGGAGGCTATTGCTCATCCAGCGGCGGTCGGCCTTAGTTTTCTCCCTCCTGAGAGCTGGATCACAGGGCGAGGCCTGGGATTGGGATTCAGTCTCGGAGCCAGTGGGAACTGGGTGCTGTGTGAGCCGGCACGGGTTGGGCGTGCCCTCCGCGATCTGGGGGTCCCGGGGTAGGTCTGGGGGGAGCCAAGGTTCCCCTTGGAGGCTTGCTGGCATCCCCCCGGAGAGGCGCGTCACACTGGTCAGCTGCCTGGAATTTTCCCAGAGCTCTTGAGCTTTGCTGAGGTGGGTAGGTTTCCAACAGGCCACCCAATGGTGCACCTGGGGCAGTAGTGCTTGCAGGAGTTGTTTGATTCATATCAACTCCACTATCTGCCGCCCGTCGTCTGTTGTGGGGCACAGCCATTGCGTGGCAGCATCTTTCAGTGTGCGATCACAGAGCTAGGCCGGGCCGCCGCCAGCCAAGCACGGAGCTTCTGGGGGTGGGACTCAGGTGTGACCTCTAGCCTGTCTAGAACAGCGGCCTTGAGCTTGTCATAGTTGGTGGCCTTGGCCCGCTCCAGTGCCTTCATGGTGGTCTGGGCCTCACTAGTAAGGTATGGTCCCAACATGAAGGCCCATTGTGCCTTTGGCCAGTGGGCAGCTTCGGCCACCCTCTCAAAAGCCACAAGATAGGCCTCGACATCATCATTGGGGCTGAGCTTGGTGGGGGCCATGGGCTGCGGCCCGCCCTGAAAGACCCAGGCCTGGCGGGGTCTGGTTGTGCAAACAGCGCTTGCTGGAGGTCCTGTACCAGCGTGGCTTAGGAGGCTTGCTGCTGCTACGTGACATCTCAGAGGAGTTGGGCCTGGTGCTCTGCCATCCACTGCCTGAATTGGGCGCAGTCCAGCAGCGGTGGATTGGTGTCCATGGCGACCCCAAGCTCCACCTCCACAACTGTGTCGTCACTGCTCTCGCTGGATGAGGTGCTGCTGGAGCTGGACTCATGCGGGGGGCACCGGGCGGTGGTCCAGCCTGGAGGTGCTGGGATGTGCAGGCAGGGCGGTCTCAAGGGGGGGGGTGCCCGCATCCTCCACCATGTTGTCATGCCCCTATCACCCCCTCGGGGGGTCCCCTGGTGGCCAGCCCTCCCGGCAGGCCTCGTCACCAGCTGTGAAAATCTCAGAATGGGCGGAGGTCGGATTGCTTCACCCTTCTGACACACCTTTCCCCAACTCAACGGTGGAGACTCCCTTACTTTCTCTCTCTGTGTTGGGCAGCCTCCCAAACTCATTCGCCTCTCTCCTCCTTGACCTCTCAGACTAGCTTCCTTTTATTCCCCTTTGCACCTTTCTCCCCATTCCCTCCCTGGTCTGGCTCCACCCCTCCTCAAAAGCTCTGATGCCGGTCCCTGGTCTGGCCGTCATGCTGGCCCTCGGATGGGCAGGGCTGCAAGGCATGGCGGTGTGAGTCGTCGCGGGCCAAGGCCAGTCTCGGAGGCTTGTCATGGGCTGCCTCCTCTTCCCTGGTGGCTGGCCGACCGTTCCCACATTGGGTGGCTGCGGAGTCTGGCGCGGCTGCTCCGTCCTTGGAGCATGTTGGGGTGAGTGGGGGTGCTGTGCTGGCTCATGGCGGGGTCTGCGTGGGGCTCAGCTGGGGGGGGGTGCCTGTGGGGGGAGTGATCCCAGCAGGGGGGGAAACTGGTGGCGAGCCGCCCCTTCCCCCTCGGCTGAGTCCCGAGGCGGGACACTCTAGTTCTGCACTGGAAGAATATCTTCTCAGCAACTGGTTTAGATGTCCTCAGGAGATCTTGAATGGTGGTAGTTGGTTACTGGGATATTTTCCAGGGAATCCTTGGTTTAAAGGAGTTTTTCAGCAAGGAGATGCACCATTTCCCACTTCCTACTGTAACAATTGAGATCCAATATGGTGTGGTGGTTAAGAGTGTCAGACTAGAATCTGGAAGATCCTGGTTCAAATTGCCCACTCATGGCAGGGAAGCTTGCTGGTGAACTTGGGCCAGCTACAATCTCTCAGCCTAACCTCCCTCACAGTGAGGATAAAATGGAGGAGAGGAGAAGGATGTAAGCTGCTTTGGGACCCCATTGAAGAAAAGGGTGGAGTATAAATATATAATAAATTAATAAATTAATAAAAGTAATAAATAAATAGTTATGGGTCCCAAGGCTGTGTTTGTCTGTACTGATTCCCTTTTTACATAGAAAATTTCAGTGGAGTTTAAGCAACAGTGTCAGGAACAGAAAGGCCTTTCTACCCTGTAGAGGGAAACTGTTTACATATTTGAAAAAGTTTTCTCCAAGTTTCTTAACTCAACAAAGTGTCATGAAACTTATGTTTGTGGAAGCTAATAATTCTACTGTAGTCTCCCTACATCTTTGCAGCATCAAGTTTCTTTGCCTTCCCAAACTCATGTAGTGAAAAAAGAGATGAATTTTTTTGTGTGACACCCACCTGTTTTCATGGTTACATCCAGAGCTTTTCTTGAGCAGGAACGCACAGGAACATAGTTCCAGCTGGCTTGGCATCAGGGGGTGTGGCCTAATATGCAAATCATTCCTGCTGGGCTTCTACAAAAATCCCTGTGTGAAACAATGATGATGTCAGGGGATGTGGCTTAATATGCAAATGAGTCCCTGCTGTACTTTTTCTACCAAAAAGCCCTGGTTACATCCTCAACATAATTATACAGATGTTAAAAAATATGCAGAAAATACAATAAAGCTAAAGACAGAAAAAGTTGAGAAAAACATGCAACACATGAATCATTCCCAGTCATTCCCAGTACAATAAGTCATTACAGTTTGGATTTAAATGTTCCAAGGAGTAAATATAGTAACTTTAAAGAGTTATAGGAGGAAGAAAGAGAACAGACTAGCTGAACATAAGTGATTATTACAGCCATGTCTAATGCAATCATAAAAATAGAGAGGAAAGTCATCTTACTTGATATTGGTCATGCACCAAATGACTTCTGACAGGAGTATAAAATACTCACTTTTTAGAACTGCAGTATATTGATTAAGAAATATTCACTCTTGGAAATGATGGAAATTTCTCCTTCTAAAATGAGCTATACAAAACTGAAAGTTCCTAAATGTATAATCTGTCTGAAATTCATATTTTGGCCTTTAGACAGCTGATATGAAATCATTATGAATTGATAGCACTAGAATTCTATAAGAATATCAAACAGGCAAGCCATACTAACTGCACTTTTGAGAACCCCATCATCTGTTAGATTAAAATTACATTTAACCCATTCTTTAAACAGTAGAAATATTTCAATCCTTCAGTTTTATACTAAGTTTTATTTTATTTCCATGAATTGTCTAAAATTGGTTACAAAATAGGTGACTTAAGAGTATTCCATTTTCATTCTGCACTGAAGATTTCTAGGCAATTAAGTGGAAACTTTAAAAACAAAAGGACTCCAATACAAAGACCTTTGCATGTAGTGAACAAGTCTTCATAATTTCTTACAAAACAGATGACTTGACAGTTGGAATTCTGTAGTCTCCCAAACATAAATAACACTGTCAAAGCCCGAAGTGCTAATAATCTATTTGGAATTCTGTATGTGAGTCCAGTGCAGAGGTGGGCATAATTCAGAGTGCTAGGTAAACAGTCATATGGAAATATTTTGCATAAGTAGGACCTAGTTCAGAAAGATTTAGGTACTTGTATGGAGACTACAGCAACTCATTTGAGTTCTAGAAAATAAGACATAAAGGTGAATATCCTTCACATATTATGTAAAACTCAAAATCTTTGTCTAAACTTCTCCAGACTGAAATAGTTCTAGATTATTTTCTTCTTCTAAGCATTTAGAGCTAGGAAGTTATTCCATGAACACCTTATTCAAAGAAGGTGTAATGGAGATTGACCTATAAGGCTTTTGTCAAGGTACCTCACCAAAGACTTCTGAGTAAATGTAGTATTCATTAGATAAGAGACTGGGTTCTTTTACAGATTAAAAACTGGTTAAATGACAGGAAGCAAAGTGTAGGAATCAATGGACAGTTCTCACAATGGAGGGAAGTAAGCCGTAGGGTCCCACAAGGATTGATACTTGGGCCAGTACTATTTAATTTATTCATAAATGATCTAGAAGTAGGGGTGAGTAATGTAGTAGCCAGGTTTGCAGATGACACCAAATTATTCAGGATGGTGAAAACCAAGGCTGACTGTGAAGAGCTCTGAAAAGATCTCCACAGTATAAGGAGTTTCGAATGAGGGCTGCCCTTACTCCTGCTATCCCATGGGATCAAATCAACTAGCAGCTTTGGCTGCAGCTGTTGTCTTCAGCAAAGCCCAATGAGGGGGATAGATCCGATAGTGGCCATTTAGTGCACAAACAGGCAAACGCTTCGGGATCCCACTCAGCCACGGGGCAGTCAGTTCAACCCTGGCTGCTTTGTTGGGAGTACGCGTCCTAGGGAGTTTGTGTGCGGAAGGCTTGTAAGTACGAGCATGAATGTCCATTGTGTGGTGGGGAGCATGACTTTTTCGCCTGCAACAGGTCCAAGCAAAAGGGAGGCAGCAGACACTTTGGTGCCAGTGGCACAGCCCAAACCCCTGCAAAAGGGACCCAGTCCCATTAAACTGAGGGTACTTAAGGACCTCTTGAAGGGTTACCTCAATGCGGTGGATAAGGATTATCTTCTACAAGGGTTTACATTTGGTTTTTGGATCCCGTTTCAGGACCCAGACAGAGCCTTTCTAAGGCATTTATGTGACACCATGGGGGCCTTGCGGCTGCCTCACCACAGGACTAGGATAAGCAGGGGCATGAGATTGGACCTGGAGATATGGGAGCAATTTTTGCAATTTTTCAATGGCATTTCCTTTTGGTGGGATGACTTAAAGATTGAGGGTGACCTCCAGGTCACTTTGGATGCCTCTGGATTCTTGGGCTTTGGGGTTTACTTCCGAAGGCATTGGTGCGCTGCGGAGTGGCCCCACGAGTGGGCCGCTAGTGGCCTATGACATAACCTCACATTTTTTAGAGTTTTTCCCTATAGTTGTTGTGGTCCGGCTTTGGGGGTCAGAGCTGGCTAACCACATGGTCCATTTTTGGTGCGACAACCTGGCAGTTGTTCATGTCATTAATACTCTCTCATCTAGATTGCAGCCAGTTATGAACCTGGTAAGAGTTTTTACATTGCACTGTTTACGCTTGAATATTTTGTTTTTGGCAAAGCATGTTCCGGGGGTGAGTAATGGCATGGCGGATGCTCTGTCTTGCTGACAGATGGAGAGATTTCACCAGCTTGCTCCAAAAGCCAATCTCCGGCTGGCTCAGATGCCTCAGGACATGTAGCAGGTTGTAGGGCTGAGGCTAACAGGGTAATGCGATTAGCCTTGGCTCCCAGCACTAGGAGATCATACAATCATGCAGCCACCCAGTTTCATTCCTTTAGGAAGCAGGTAGGGTTGCCAGCCCGTTGGCCCATTCCTATCACCCATTTGATGCAGTTCAGCATTCATCTGAAAGGTAAGGACCTGGCGATGAAGTCCATTTGTTCCCAGTTAGCTGCTTTAGTGTTTACCAGCAAGATTCAGGGATTCACTGAGGTCACAGGTGACTTCAGGTTGAGAAAAATGTTGGAGGCATGGGTGCATGAGCAAGGCCCCCAAGCTGATGTAAGGCAGCCCATTTCCCCCTCGGTACTTAAAGGGCTGTGCCAGGGCTGGATGGAGATATGCTCAACCAGTTACAAAGTTTCCCTATTCCATGTGGCAGCACTGACTGCATTTTTTGGAGCCCTCAGAATAAGCAAGCTAGTTGTGTAATCTCTCAAGGACCAATCAGGTTGGACTTTCCAGGCTGGTGATCTTAAATTCACTGGGCTTCCCAGGCTCAGCAATTCAGCGGGTCATTTGCTGGTGGTCATTGGCTTACCACTTTTATGTATGCCCATTGTATGCTATATAAAGTATACTAACTGGTTCCTGGTCTGGCCCCTGTTGGGCGCATGTTAATGGTTAATGTTTTCTTTTTTTTAGGTGCTATTGCTTATCAGGAGAGATGGAAGATTCTTATCTGTGGGCACAGCCCATCAGGCCCAGAGGATGCCAATTGGGTCCCAGCTGGGGCTCAGCGAGTGGGCTGTTGTGGATTGGCAGGGGCGCTGCGGCCTACGATGGTCTGGACTCCTGCCACTTCTGTTCCAGGGGAGGAAGGGTCCTCTGCCCCACATTGTGGTTATCCACCTTGGAGGAAACAATCTGAGTCTGATGAAAGGGAAGGCCCTTTTTCTGCAAGCCGTGGAGGACCTCTGGGTCATTCTATGCAGGTGGCCGGGAGTGTTGATTTTTTGGTTTGCCATCCTTTCCTGCAGGGTCTGGCAAACTGCTCTGGATCCAGCTGGGATCGAGTGGGCCAGATGTAAAGCCAACAGGGTCTTACAAAAGGCCATTGGGGAAGGTTTGGGTATTTACTTACCGCATCCAGCCATACAGGTCAGGTGCACAGACTTATATCATTCTGATGAGGAACACCTGTCAGTAGAAGGCAACAGGGCATTTTTGAATGACATCTGGCTGGGGAATCGGGTGGCTCTGGGCCACCCGGTGGGCCCAAGTGCCTAAGTTGAGGCTTGGCCTTGGTGGTGGCAGGAGGGAGTTTAGGCTGTTACAAATGGTGAGCACCCGTTCTGCATCCCCGTTTGAGGGAAAGTGGGAGGCAGAATCGGCAGCTGGGCTGTACAGCTCTCTGCTGAAATGCCAACCATGGGTGCCCTGCCCCCGCTGGGCTCCCTTGACTCAGGGGAGGCCCAGGCATGGGGTGGGCAACCTAGGCTGGCCAGCCTGGCATTAGCCATTGTTAGTGGCTCATGCTGGGGGCCCGGGACTTGCCCATTCACAGGACAAGGAAGGGTATGGATTACCTTTGGCTTGTCCTGTTAGGTCTGTTAGCCCCATGCCAGTCTTCATTAAGTAATAAAGTGGCCCTGTTTAATACCCAAAATCCTGTGACTGGGGGGGGGGGCAAACATTTATTACCATATATTATAAGTGGTCTAGCTATTACCCAAAATGCTCATAAAACAAAATTGCATTACTAGGAAATTTAATCATATGAACTTGGCAAAAACAGGGCAAGTGTATAACACAGTAAAAATGGTGATCTGAAATGCTTTAAATCCATGATGCTGTCCACAAAGCACTACTTTAATGTAAGTGATGTCACAGTATTTTAAAACTAAAATGTACATGAGACAGGAAATGCAAAATAATGGCTCTGCTGTACCCACAACCACCATTAACATAGTGAATTATATTAAGGGTGTATATTGGCTGCTCACTCTGTCTCTGGAATCAGGAGCTTGGAAGAGCGAGAGCTTGCAATCCCACTTCCACACTGGCATACTCCTTTTGATTCCTGGCAGAGAAGAGGACTCTGGATTTGTGATGGACCAATGTTTCTGCTTGACAAAAAGCTACTCTGAATTTTTCAGCACCCCCACCAAGCAATAAAAAATGCTAAAGGACATCTGCATTTATCCAAAGTAGCAGAGGTGCATTCGGTTCAGCTGATTTGTTGTAGAGGTACATTGTATAATATGTTGCTGAAAGCTTTCATGGCCAGAGTCCATTGGTTCTTGTAGATTTTCTGTGGTCCTGGCATTGTGAGACCTGACGTTTTGCCAGCAACTGTGACTGGCATCCTCAGAAGTCGGAGTTCTGGAGTTCTCTCTGGGTCAAATTGAGAAGAAGTTGGTAGGCAGGTAATTTATATCTACTCAAACAGGTGAGGTAGGGCTGAGTCATTATCTTGTGGGAGCTTCCTGGGCTGTGACATTCTAATGGAGGAGCTTACCTGAGGGGGTTCTTTGGTATATGGATTGGCTATAGAAATTCTAATCTTATCTGTAGTGCTGTTGTTAGCTGTAGGACATTTTGTGTTTTTCAGGACTGGAAGCCATGCCCTAATCATTTTTAAACTTCCTTCTTTCCTGTTGAAATTGTATTTATCTTTATGGGTTTCAATGGCTTCTCTGTGTAATCTAACATAGTAATTTGATGTGTTGCCCAGCATTACAGTGTCTTGGAATACAACATTGTGTCCTGTTTGAGTTAGGCTACATTCAGCCACTGCTGATTTTTCAGGTTGGCCAAGTCTGCAATGTCTTTCATGTTCTTTTATTCTTGTTTGGATGCTATGTTGTGTGGTCCTGATGTAAACTTATACACAACTGCAGGCTATGTGGTATACTCCTGCAGAAGTGAGGGGGTCTCTCCTGTCTTTTTCTGATTGTAGCATCTGATGTATTTTTCTGGTGGGTCTGAACACTGTTTGTAGATTATGTTTCTTCATAAGATTTCCCATCTGATTCCTTTGATATATGGCAAAAACACCTTTTTTTGTGGGAGACTGTTTTTCTTCAGTTTGTTTAATCCTTGGTTTAATTGCTCTTCTGATTTCATTCTGTACATTCTGTTTGACTGATTGTGTCATTCTGGTGCTTTCACAGCTATGAACTATGAACTCTAAAACCCATCTGGAATTAGAACAATTAAATCACTTTTTAAATTCAACTGAATGACTAAGCAGAAAAGTTAGTGATGAAGGAAAAGATATGGTATCTTACGTGTAGGGAAATATGAGAGACTGGCAATGCAATCCTAAGCAAAATACACCCTTTTCAGTCAATTGAACTCAGTAGGACTGGAAAGGTATAACTTTATTTAGAATTGCTTTGTGAATAAGGATTCATATTTTCTGTGATGGACATATTTGTTGCATTTTACCCACAGCAAATGCATAACATGAATTGACCTATCTTCATCTCTGAATACTGGGTATCAATACAGGGAATTGATACAGGGTAGCATACAAAAATAGACATCTCCTGGATTGCTGAGAACTGATACAGGGTATCAATAGGAGTTTTATCCTGCATGTTTTGAGCCACCTCAAGGAAGTCAAGCAAGTACCCTATTTCATCTGCTACGTGATGCACTGGATCTAAAGGACTCCCATATGCAAAGTAAGGAGTCTTTCTCAAATTTATTTAAAATACTTGTATTAGCTTTTCTCCCATTTGCCAAAATAGGTTTCTATCATTAAACCCAGTTAAAATCTCAGTCCACAGACATATAGTGCAAATAAAAAATAACATTCCCCCTAATGGAAAGAGTATCCGTTTATTTCAAGGCATCTTCATTTAATGTTAGGGAATCTTTGAATCAAGCACAAATGCCTTTATGATATGTGCTGTTTATTTATTCTGACTTCACTTGCTTTATTGGCAAAGTTTAGGGGGCAAATAACCTTTCCAAAATCATCTGTAGAACATTAAAAAAAAAATCTTTAATAATGAATACTGTTTTATTCCCAACCCCTACACTTATGTACAAATGAAAGGTTTTAAATCACCTTTGGAAAACATTGAATAGCCCAAATTATATATTACTTTGGTAATGTGGCACTATTTGAAAATCCATTTCCACATGCTTATGACTCTGTAACTCATCAATAGCATACAAAAATAGAGATCGCCTGGATTGCTGAGAATGAACTACTTGTTCATTTTCCACTGTGGCTACTGTAAATGATATGAGAACTAACCAAGACATTGAAGTGATCTCTGATGTTGTCAATTGCATTTGTTTAGCTTGACTATTTGGAAAAGGGGGGGGGGGAGGGGTTGGCAGCTGAAGCCACAACCACCAGACCAATGGCACTGCATACAGTAATTTCGGAGGAGTCAGGAATTGGGTCATTGTGCTTGTTGCTTTTGTACTTCTGAAGATGCGGTCTTCAATTTGTTCACTAATGAAAGGTGTACCTCTGCTTAGAATTGCGGTGTTAATAACCCCATGTTGTATATGCTGAAATGGTCAAGTATATTTGGTACAACTGTAAGTATGGCAAAAAAAGAGAAAAAGGTCCAAAGCAAGGGAACAGCCACCAAAGATGCTTTGCATTGCACCCTTCCTTCACCAATAGGAAGTACTCTCAAAGCTACCTTGAAAAGGATGAAGAAATAGGCCACCAATAGTGCAGTCCTAGGCAGAGTTACACTATTGTAGGTCCAGTAAAGTGCAAGGTGTGAATGCAGTTATATGTGGCTAAGGAATATGCACACAAAACATCACACAAAATATACACAGATTAAAATAAATAGTGTATGTGTTTATGATAAATGAAAGAATATATAATGTTCTACTTTTTATTATTGTTTATCAGTTTTAAACAGGGAAAATGAAATATCTATTGCAAAAGCATTTTACTCACTGTCTTTTTTGTAGAGGGGAGTTATTTCTAAAAATTGAGCTATAAAATAATTGAGCCATAGGAATGAAATGTGTGTTGTGTGCTAACAAAATGTTGGTGCAATGCTTCAGGCAAAGTATGAGGTACAAAATTGAAGTCTGAGTACCACTAAGTGCACTCTAATGCATACCCTAATTTACATAGCAGCTTGCCCCATTTTATACATTGTATGCCTATCAAAAGCCATTTACAGTATATTCAACAACTAAAGCTTGCTAAAATTTGGGGGACAAGTGGTTATAACAACCTAAGATGACTTCTACAGCCTTCAAGAATTGTCCTGCTTCTCTAGTTAATATGTGGTGGTTGGCCAAAGAAATCTGAGTGGTCCTATATGATGTCAATGTGTGCAATAATAAAGATTCCTTTCTACCTGAACTTGTACCCTTGATAAGAACATAAGAGAAGCCATGTTGGATCAGGCCAATGGCCCATCCAGTCCAACACTCTGTGTCACACAGTGGCAAAAAAATTTATATATACACACACACTCATTCCATCATTCAGAAGACTTTCTGAGGTGAAAAATGAAAACTCAGGGTGGGTGGGTGGTGCTGAACTGAAGTTTATTTGATTTGATAGTGAATCACTGGTGGCTTCATCATTACAAACAGTAATTGAAAACCAGTGTGGTGTAGTGGTGAGGATATTAAACTTAGGTGGGATTCAAATCCTCTTTCAGGCATGAAGCTAAATGAATGACCTTGGTCCAGTCCTTATCTCTCAGCAAAACTCATCTTACAGGAGTTGTGTGGGTAAAGTGAAGTGAAGGGACTAAGTTTGTTGATCAGAGTTCTTTGGAAGAACAGTGGTATAAAATTGTAACAAATAATTATCTTGCATTTGGTGCTGTGTAACTGAATAATAGCCTACATGGGTGTTCCTAGTCTATTAACATCTGCGGACTTGTAAACTTCAAGTAAAATCTATTTATTTCAGTTAGTTGAACTTCATATGGCATTTCTGCTTGTTGGGATATATCTTTTTATCTTTCAGTCTCATTTTGTAAAATGGATTCCAGCTCCCTTCTGCTTGGAGCCATTTGTGTATGAATATTTATCCAACAACTTCACAGTTCATGTTATGGATTTCACAAAATGGGCTCTCTTGCCCATGAAAGCTCACGACACAATATATTTTAAGTCTTTAATGTGCCACAGGCTGTTTGTTGTTTTAATAGCTTAGGCTTCTAATGCTTGGTACAGGAAAGGGGCTATTTTCTCCACACAGAAATATCAATATATACTAATGCAGACTTTAATGTTGTCTGAGAAAGTTGCAATAATGGCACTGTCCTGTGTATAGCTGCACATTGATTTCCTGGCACCTGTTGAAGATAAGGCATGTCCCATTGTTTGTAGTAGTACATTTTTTTTAGGAATGTCTGTCTTGAAATAATTCTTTCCTTGTTCCAGTAGAGGAAGAATTTTGAACAGAGGATATAGCGGGTTAAAAGCCTTTGAGTTCACCTCTGCAGTTTAATGATGTATGCTAAGGAAAGGTATAATAAATAATGTTCTGAATGTGACTTTCTGATGGTAAGAGTGATCATCATAAAGTGGAATGTGATGGTGAGATTGTATTCCCAGGTGGACTATAGCTTTCATATTTCAGAGTTCCCATGTCCTTGTGCATTTGATTAGGATACCCGTTTTTGCTGATCAGAGGTAAGCTAGGTATGTACACTGATATCCCAAGGGAATATAGGAAGTGACAGCTGCAGGTAAGAAGAATGACTTCAAATGGAAGAAGTCATAGAATAGCTCTGCTTCCATCTGCCTGTGTGGGCAAGGTTGTGAGGTTAGAGAGGATGCTGGAAAAGATAAAACTTTACCATGCTTTAATAATGCCTTTATTTTTTTTCTCTCTGTCTCTTTGGACTAACTCAAAAAGAGGACACATGCTGGGCCATTGTCATGAAGCAAAACAGGCAATTTCTCAGTCTTACATTTGGTTTTAAAATGATAGGCTTGTTTTTTTTTTTTTTTTTTTGAAATGATGGCTTACATTTTTCTCTCATTTCTCTTCTGTGGATGGAAAAGACAATGCTGTGTTTGGCAGTCATCGGAATGTTATAAAAGGCTTGGTAATAATGCTGTTTGATAGCATTAAGATTTGCACATTCCTTTAATGGCATCTATTATGTTTTATATGCTGTGAAATATATTAACAGATTGTCTATAGGCCATTTCATAAGGGGAAAGAGGATAATTTCATATGCCATCATCAATCTTTACCCAAATCAGGGGCTTCCGGTTTGGATTTCATGGAGAATTGATGAGCTTTCCAGTGGGGGAGCTCACCAGACCCTCTATTCTGGACAGAGAAGGTGTTTCAATACCTGCTGTCTACATCATCTAGGCAAGATGATGGTCAAGATTTGCTTAAAGTTCTGAGGAGACGTGCTTTGGCTAACAAGAAATCCCGGGGGGGGGGGTCTTTTTGGCTTTGAAGAATCTCCAGAGAAGGACCACTTCCAACATCTATAGAGGGTATCTGGGGTCGTTAAATCAACATAAATTCAACATGTGCCAAGCTTCTTAAGGGCTAATTAATTGTGAATGAGAAACAGACCAGTGTGTTTGACGTCAAGACTTCTAAGGTAAAGAGATTTTTATCTGTTGCTCCGGGATTAAATTGGGAAATATTTGGAAGGCAAACAAAGGTCTGGACACATAAACAACTTGTAATAAGAAAGAAGGAGCAGGGGGAAATTTTGGACTGAGTTAAACAGATATAAGGCTTTAAAAAAAGGCAAAAGCTGATATTGTTTGGAATTTTTGTGGTCACTCCTCCCAAAAGTGGAAGAACTGCAGATTAACAAGTCATTATAGATCAAGAGACATATGAGCAAATCATGTTAATGGGAGACTTTAAAAATATTTTGGATAGATCTGGGAAGAAGCATAATGAAGGTAAACTACCAAAGTCTTTTTTTGAATTAGCCAAGCAAGAAAATCTTGTAAACATTTGGAGGAAGAAAAATCCTACAGTTAGATACTATACCTTCTTTTCAGCTCAACATAACTCTTTCTCAAGGACTGATATGTTATGGAGTACAAAAAATTTGGGACTTACAACAAAAAAATAGAGATTCTTCCAAAAATAAGAGCAGATCATAATCCAATAATGTGGTCTACTAAACCTACCAAAAAGACTTTAAGATGGTGAATAAATGAAGATTTACTGCAGAAAGATGGGGTAGTAGAATCTCTGCAAAAAGAGACTAAAGCCAAGTAAATGAAAATGAGGACGTTCAATATCAAACAGTGTGGGATGCTTATAAAGCGGTGATGAGAGGTATTTTAATCTCATTGAATAATAAATACAGAAAAGCTAAAGAGAAACAAATGACAGATATACAGAAGGAGATTAAGAAGAAGGAGAGAGAGCTTATAAAGAGACTGGGGAAAAAGAAGATTTTAAAAGAAATTG
Source organism: Heteronotia binoei (assembly GCF_032191835.1). Taxonomy (NCBI): domain Eukaryota; kingdom Metazoa; phylum Chordata; class Lepidosauria; order Squamata; family Gekkonidae; genus Heteronotia; species Heteronotia binoei. The sequence goes on along the minus strand of NC_083226.1, from coordinate 111,822,644 downwards.
AAATTCTACAGGACCAACTAAGACACTTGTTAAATAAAGAAGTAGAATGGAACTTAAAAAGGCTTCAACAAAAATCTTTTGAGAGTGCAAATAAAGTTGGAAAATACTTGGCCTGGCAAATGAAAAGAAAAAGGGAAAATAAAATTGTTAATAAAATTAGTTTGGGCAACAAAGAAATTGGAAGGAATCAAAAGAGAGTTTTATAAGTATTATGCAAATTTGTATAAAAGTCATGTGGGGGGGAAAAGGGAAAATAGATATCTATTTACAGGAAATTAATGTTAAACCCCTAATGAACAATATGAAAAAGACGTTAAATGACCCAATTGGTAAGGAAGAAATTGAAGCGGCAATTAACTCAATGAAGCCAGGGAAGGCTCCGGGTCCTGACGGTTTTACAGCAAGATATTATAAAGTTCTTAAAGAAACTCTACTTCCAAAACTTCAGAAATTGATGAACATTATAAGAATAGATGGGAAGATACCTAATACTTGGAAGGAAGGTATCTTGTTGATACCGAAAGAAGACAGAGATGTGACTAATATAAAAAACTATAGACCAATTTCATTGCTAAATAATGACTACAAAATATATGCTAGAATTTTTGCGGAACTCCTGTAGCAGCATTTGAATAATTTTGTTAAAGAGGAACAAGCAGGGTTTCTCCCCAGAAGGCAATTAAAAGAAAATATCAGAACTGTAATAGATATAATAGAATATTATGAAAAACATCCTGAAAAAGAAGTAGCTTTGCTTTTTACTGATGCAGAGAAAGCTTTTGACAATGTTCATTGGGACTTTATGTTTGCAGTAATGGAGAAATTGGGATTGGGTGAAGACTTTGTTAGAATGGTAAAGGCAATATATGCTGACCAACAAGCAAGACTTTGTATAAATGCAGATTTGACAGAAAAAATAGCAATTTGTAAAGGAACAAGACAAGGGTGCCCTCTATCCCCTTTGATATTTATAATGACGCTGGAAATACTGCTTTTGCAAGTTCAAGAAGATAAAGAGATAGAGGGTTTGAAATTAAAAGGTTTCTCTTACAAATACAGAGCGTTTACAGATGATGTAATGTTTATAAATGAAAACCCAACTCAAGTTATACCATTGCTGCTCCAAAAAATAAAAGAATATGGTGAACTGGCAGGCTTTTATGTAAATAAAGAGAAAACAAAAAGTTTGTGTAAAAATATGTCAAAATCTAAGCAGATGGAATTACAAAATTTAACAAACTGTGAAGTGGCCTCTAAAGTAAAGTATTTAGGAGTAGAAATTACAACAAAGAATATTGACTTATTTAAAAACAACTATGAAAAGCTTTGGCGGAAAATTGAGGTGGACTTACAAAAATAGAATAAGTTGAATGTGTCTATCCTGGGTAGAATATTGGCAATAAAAATGAATGTATTACCAAGAATAATGTTCTTGTTTCAAACTATACCAATAGTGAAAGAAGATAAACTTTCTTCCAATAGTGAAAGAAGATAAACATAAATGGCAGAGGAAACTTTCGGAATTTATATGGGCTGGCAAGAAACCAAAAATTAAGATGAAGATCCTGACAGACGCTAAAGAAAGGGGAGGCTTCCAAGTACCAGATTTAAGACTATATCATGATGCAGTTTGTTTGGTATGGATAAAGAATTGGATAGTGTTATTAAACAGGAAATTATTAACATTAGAAGACCATGGAAAGGTTTTTGGTTGGCATGCATATTTGTGCTATGGGAAAAGTAAAATGGATGGTTTTTTCTCACATCATTATGTAAGAAGTAGTTTGCTTAAAACTTGGTTGAAATACCAAAAATATGGAGATGAGAGGAAACTGCTGTGGATTGTGCCAACAGAAGTAATAAAGTTATATTCAGATATTGAGGAAGAGAAATGGCTACCATATAAACAATTGTTAAAAATACAAGGAGGCAAAGCAGAATTAAAATCAGTGGAAGAATTGGATTATAAATTTAATTGGTTTCAATGGTTACAAATTAAAAGTCTGCTGAAGCAGGATATTAGGAATGAAGGAATAAGACAAGAACAAACAGAAATGGAGAAAATGCTGTTTGGTGAGGACGTAAAATTGATCTCAAGAGTATATAAACTGTTACTGAAATGGTCTACAGAGGTAAGGTAAGGTAAGGTAAAATTTTATTTGTATCCCGCCCTCCCCGCCTAAGCATGCTCAGGGCGGCTAACAACATCTTATACATATACAGTAATAAATATAAAAACTTTAAATTTAACAATAAAACTTAAACTTAACATTATAAAAACCCGTTAATGTATTTAAAAATTCATTAATTTAATTTCATCTGGCAGCAATGGTGGCATTCTGACGCTAATTTCTGCCGATATGATTAGTTCTATGTTAACATAGGTCCTTGAAAGGACCGTGTTGGCAGATCCTTAATTAACAACAGCAGTCGTTATATGCTTGTTTGAAGAGGGCAGTCTTGCAGGCCCTGCGGAACTGGTCAAGGTTCCGCAGGGCCCGCACCTCCTCAGGAAGCTGATTCCATAGGGCGGGGGCCGCTATTGAAAAGGCCCGTACTCGGGTGCTCTGAAGCTTAATCTCTTTCGGCCCAGGGATAGTCATTTTATTTTTACCAACTGACCTCAGTGCTCTCTGGGGTTCATATGGGGGAAGGAATGGTAAAATCTCAAATGATAAAGTGGGCAATTAATATAAACAAGGAAATTCAGATGGAACAATGGGAATATTTGTGGAAGAACTCTATGAAAATATTGACATGTAATAACATAAAAGAAAATTGTTACAAAATGTTGTATAGATGGTATATGACACCAAAAAACCCCGTCGAAAACAAATAATCAGATGTCTGATAGATGTTGGAAATGTAAAAAACAAGAAGGGTCCTTCTACCATATGTGGTGGACTTGTGAAAGGGCTGTACAATATTGGCAAATGATCCCACAAGAAATGTCAAAGATTTTTGGATACAAAGTGAAGAAGGCACCAGAAATCTTTTTGTTGGGATTACAAATAGAAAATTTTCCAAAGCAAGACAGAACATTATTTTGGTAAATACTTTCAGCTGCATGGACATTGTATGTGCAGTTGTGGAAGCAAAATAAAATTCCAGAAAAATGGGACTGGGTCATGAAAACTATGCACTGGAGTGAAATGGACAAATTAACAAGAACACTAAAGGAACTTAATATGGAAAAATTTAATAATGAATGGCGAAAGTTTCAGAACTATGTGGAAGAACACTGGAGAATGAAAGGACACTTGGTGATATTTGATAATGGATAACTTGTTTATTAGCTATTTTTAATGTACTGGGAAAAGAATGATAGTTAAAATTAGAGTATGAGAAAATATTTTGTTCTTTCTTAAAAGATTATAATAAGATAGATAATATGACTTAATTTAATAATATATTGGATCAAATCGAATGAGGTAATAACCATAAAGAAGTATAATTTCTTTTTTTCTTTTTAAATAGTTTTTCTTAAAATGTTAAATTACCTTTATTGTTTTTATATTGTAAGTAACACTGGGGAAGACTTGAAAGGGAGGAGGAGAGGTGGAAAATGTGATGCAACATATTGACTTTTATTTGAGAGAAGTAAATAAAATAGTGATATAATATGTTGTAGAATAATAAAAATTGTTTTTACACCAATCTTTACCCAAATCAGGAAACTTTCACACTGTTAATCAATTTTAATAAAAATAAAAAGAAGACTTTGCCATTCAGTAAATATTCTATTCTGTTATTATTTTACTTGCTATTGCTGTTGGCATTCCAATTAATAGAATATGCAAGAATCTGCATTTCTCAGTTCATTGATAAGAATTTCTAGAAAGACTGAAGATGAAACTTTTGTGGGGTATAAATGCCTAAGTTAACTATGCCTGAGTCTCAATAAAATAAATAGAATTTGCTACAGACATTGTTTAGAAGCTACAAAACATTTCTCATGTGTGCTAGTACTTCAGGTGGTGGGTTCAAAAGCATATATTGGCTCAGGGGCTGACAGTGTCTTAGTGACAACCCTAGAAGCTGCTGATACTGGCTGGGAGACATTGCACATGATTGAGAAGATGCATTTAACAAACTGCATGCTTTTTAAGAAAATTGCCCCAAATATCTGCAAGGAGAACATTAAAAGTAAAATAGGTTTTACCAGGAGGAGGAATCCTAAAAAGTGAACAGTTCCCGCACTGCAAACAAAAAATGGTCTGAGACAACAAAAACTGTCTGTCATGACTTATTGTAATGAAGTCACAAACTTAATGGGGAGTCCTCAGCCAAGGAGCCAATGAAGCTAAGCCCCTCTGCTCAGTGTAAGCAGAAGGACAGGTGGCTTAGAGCCCTGAGTAAGCACCAAACACCTCCAACCTCACTGTTCACAGGAAGAATGACTTCCAGTTCCCTTTATTCCTGAACTTTCCTGGGTGCACCTGCTTTGGGGGACTGTAACTTGGCCCCCTAAATCCAATCCTCACCAAACTTGGAGACCAGGTAAAGGAGAGTCAGCTGGAGACTAGCTGTGAGATTGACAGATAGCTCATAAGGTGGGCCATTCTACCATACCACAAACCTCACAAAATGTACCAGTTCAGTAAATGGGAAGGTCCGTGAAGGTTTGTGGTTCATGTGGCCCCACGAACGATGAAACGAACCTCAATTTTCCTGTTCATTCATACCCATCCCTAATTACTAACTCTTCTGCCAGTTTCTTTGGAAGCTCTATGTCCATATAATTCTACATAAGTATTGCTCCTTATTTTGATACTCATTTTGATAATCAAAACATTTGTAGCATAATCCCAATAGTCAGCTTATTAGTAAGATATACCATTATAAATATACCACCATACCATTATAAATTTACAAGGTGTAAGAAGAGAGCAGAACAACTGTTTTTATAGTCTCTTTCTTTTTGGTTTTATCTACAGGACCTGAAAATAAACACAAAAAGCACTAGGTTGTGCTAAATCTTTTCATAATAAGCCAAGTGTATGTCATTAAAATGGTGCTGAAGCAGGTCTTGAAAGAAATATCAGAATGCAAGGAAACCACATTTTTATCAGCCAGGTTTCCCCCACTAGAGAGTCATATTTTTTTTCTACTCTTTTCCCATGAAATGGTTATTTCTTTCTAGTCCAATGATAAATAACTCCAAAAGACCATGCTAAGCAAGGTTCAACAGGTGTTATTCCACAAAATTCTAGCAGGTTTTTTGTGTGTGTTGTGTGGTTGCACAGAAATATCTGCATTCTATTTCCTACCATTTTTCACATTTTGAACACCCCAGAGAAGCCCATTAGATTCAACCACCTGTTCGTTAGGTCCTTAGGACTCTTGCAGCTGTTTCTTTTTGCCAGTTACTAACCAAATGGATATATTTGAAACAATTTGGGATACGATAGAAAGAATGTACAATTAATAGTGTGAGCTTGTGAGCTTGCTGAAAAAAGTCACTGTGCCTTGAGAACACAGGAAGGTTCAGAAATCTGGAACTTTTTGCAAGGTAAATTATCTTACTACTGAACATTCTGTTTTCTTTACAGCCATTTGATACTCATTTGTCACAGATTTGACTAAATAAGAAAAGTTACAAGGCCTCAAAACATTTTTTCATTAATTCTACCAGCACATTTATTGGATCTACTCTCCATTTCTAAGGTGTCCACAGAAATAAGAACTGTTGTTTCTTCAAAATATTTGATAATTATGAGCAATGAAATGGGAAGCTAACCATGGACATGTTTGTTTTTTCTGGAGGGGGGAGTTTTGAAGGAGACAACTTAATGTTTTCTTTGGGGGGGGAGGGAAAGTTGCTTTGTTGTTATTTATATATTGATATTATTTCAACTGTTGTTCATTTATTGTCGCCTATTGTGGGGGGCGGGGATACAATTTAGTTTAAAATAACTGCTCCAGGAATTATTTTTCCTCATACAGGAAGAAGAATGGCTGGGGCAGAATAAACTTGGACCCTTTTGTCTGATACACTTGAAACTTGGAGGGTTTAGTAGAGAGGGGGGTCTAGTAGAGAGGGAGCTCTGGACTGACTGATTTTTAGTGCCATTTGGCCAAATACAAACTGCTCCAGATAATCTTTCAGAAAAAATAATGGGCCAACATCTGATCCAACATTAATGAAAATAGATATTTCTCTGACATGATCTTCTGATACAATAAGTACACTCCCAATATTTAATGGAAACAACAATCCTGAAATCATTATATGCAGGAGCTCAACTGATAAATAAAATTGATGTAACAAATGAGTTTTTTTCTCCATTCATTGAACAAGATTCAGAATAAGAATCTGTTAATCTGCCGCACAGTTCAGTGCATGATTGTGTGGACATTACACTCCTGATTAGGGGGTATATGTTTTGTCCATGGTCACAAAATTCCTCTATTTAGGAATAACAGTTCTATTTAATAGCATATGACTGCATTCCTTCTTTTCTCAAGTTTTCATCTAAAGTTATGCAACTATACTAAAACAGCTGTCAAAGACTCCATTCTATGCCTTTCTTTTGATGGCTCAGCAAGTCTAACAATCTGATGTAAATATGTAAGATGACAACTGGCACATTAATGAGATGCATTATCTAGAATGTAGAGCTTTGTTCTAACAAGCTGAACAATAACCATTTGCTATTGGAACACAAGCTGTGACAGACTCTAACAGTGCAAATAGTTATGCATCAATGTAATGTATGAATGCACCATAATAATTACATACTTTCTTCTTAGATTGCATAGTAGAGGATTAGAGCACTAAATTTTTCCATGGCCTTCTTTTCAGTTGAGATTTTTCTACATATGCAGAAGAACATGACAGAATATAAATAATTGTAGTTGTATGAGATTTTTATTGCTATATAAATATAAAACTGATGGAAAATAAATTGCACAAATATTCAAAATCACAATGCCAAAGGCAAAATGCTTTTTTATTTATTTTTCTAAACTTACAACTGCTTACAGAAATCTGTTTTTGCTGACATTTCACTTCGTAATGTCTGTTTTCGAGAAAAAGATTCAGTTGTCTTTTCTCCTCATTTATTAAACTACAGTGTTGGGGGCAGGGTCTGCTTATTTATATTACCTCACTGCATACTAGGATTTTGGTTGCTTAGAGTGTTAAGGATTGAGAATAAACTGGGAAGATAAGCCCAATATAGACTTTTTTTGGGGGGGGGCTGTGGTTTAGTGCTAGAGCATCTGCTTGACATGCAGAAGGTCCCAGAGTCAATATTTATTATTTCCAGTTAAAAGATCTGGCAGTAGATGATGTGAAATATTTCTGCCTGAGAGACCTTGGAGAGCCTCTGAGCAGACAATACTGACTTTCATAGACTAAGGATCTGATTCAATATAAAGTAGTTTCATGTGTTCATGGTAGTGTGTATTAGTGGTACCCAGGGCTGGTGCTACCATTAGGCCAACTAGGCAGCTGCCAGGAGCACAGACCTCAGAGGGGTTCAAAACTGACAATCAGCATTAGGGCGTGAAATTTGTCATATGTCTATCAGGTGTAAATTTTCTATTAAAAAGGAAGAAGTTGAGGTAAACAGTGTGAATCCTGTCATAAATCTTCCAAATGCGAATTGTCTATGCAATGGGCTTGAACAGAATTAACAGTTAGAGAGGGGAGTTAGACTCTCCAAATTCTAATTCCTGTTTGCCTCTTCCCAAATAGTCCTCACTATCCTCTTGATTATAACTGAAGGAAGCTCTTCTGAGGAAGGCAGCTATTAACTGAGCTATAACACATCCCTTGCCAATCATTATCATTGGGTGCTCTTTCAGTTCTAGTTTATGCAGAATAGAAACTATTTTTCTAGGTATTTCACTATGTTGGTCATTTTCATCAGCTCATTGTTCTGGCTGCTCTTTTCAAGGTCTTCCCTAACTCACTGATGCCCTTTTTGCAGTGTCTCGATCATAATGGTGCTCAGAGCTGGCTCTATACTGTCTGGTGCCCTAGGCAAAAGTATCTTCTGGCACCTCCCTATAACCACACAGTGAAAGGTGGGGAAGGGAGAGAACGCAAGGAGGGAGGGAAAGACCAGGGGAAGGTAGGGAAGGAAGCACAAAGCTGGGCAGAAACAGGGAAGGACAGAATGCAAATAAAGAGGGGAAAACGAGGGGAAGTTGGGGAAGGAAGCACAATGCTGGGCGGAAATGGGATGGAGAGAATGCAAAGAAGGAAGGAAAAATGAGGGGAAGGAAGCATGATGCTGGGCAGAAATGGCGAGGGAGAGAATGCAAAGAAGGAAGGAAAAACGAGGGGAAGGTGGGGAAGGAAGCACAATGCTGGGCAGCAAGGGAGAGAATGCAAAAAAGCAAGGAAAAATGAGGGGAAGGAAGCACGATGCTGGGTAGCTAAGTGAAACACAGGCATTCAGAATCCTGAAACAGAGGATCTTAGATATTGAGAAACTGTCCTTTTGTTCTTCTGGACATAAAACTTGTTCCCCTTTAGCATTTGGTATCTTCCCAGATCATGGGCTGCCTGCTGCCTACCTTTCCCAGATTACTTCACCCCAGTTACACTGCTCTTTTATGTTAGCAAGACTCGATGTTCTACCCTCAGCGGTATTGTCTGGGAGGTTTGCCAACATCCCTTATCAGGATAGAGTCTGCCCATGTAATGGAAGTTACCTTGAAACGGTTGCCCATGTCTTATTTTATTGTAATTTTTATGGGGAAGTGCAAGACTGTATAAGTAAACCTAGGGTGAGGTCACACTCACCGTTAAATCCATTTGCAACGTGCCTCTATTATAATCCACACAATGAATTTCCCCATCAGACATACAGCCAGCCTTCCATTCTACCCCGTGTGGGTCCCATTGTCGGTCGATCAGAGCGCTCAACCAGACCTTGTTTCATGAGAGGGCAATCCACATTAGCACAGGCGCAGTAGTGCCCGCTATCATGCTTGGCTTTTTAAAAAAGAATTTATCAGCATTTCAGCGCATGCACATTTGCACTGGTGCATTCAATGTACATTTCAAATTTACTTGATCACTCCGCGATTCGAGTTGGGCCATCGATCCATCACCTTCTCACTGGTTCTTAGCAATGGATTCCGAAATGGATGCTGATCTTCTTGCCACATTAGCGGGTGCAATAACAGAAGCCGTGGGCATCATTGCTATGCTTCTTTCTGTAATGTTTGCAGAGAGATGGCGATTGACCATGCTTCGGTGAAGTGGCGACGTTCTGAGGCGACATTATATCGCCATTCACAGAGCTCATTGCCACTGCTGCCTTTCACAGCGCTCCTTAACTTCTTCCTCCATCATTCGAATTGCACCGGAGGTGCCTGGTTGTCGATGGTGGGTCTCCGCTAGGTCCTCGCAATGGTGGAGGGTTTTCGTGAACTGGGTCTGGGAGGACGAACATTGGATCCAAAATTTCAGAATGTCCAGGTATTGTGTGAGGTGGTGGGTGGAGTGGCGTGGGTGCACACCAGTCATTTCCAGATGCTGAGTTCTGTCCAAATTCCAAAACAATTTGCTGTTATCTGGATCAGTGTTTGTGGGGAGCTGGTGGTCAAACTAGGACCGCCAATCTCCAGGTGTGGGCAGGGTATCCCCCTCCATCTTCAGGGTCATAAGAAACAGGGATGGGGAGAGAAATGTCTGCCGGGCACTTGCAGGCCGATTCCCACAAGATATAACCTAGAATTGATACACAGGTATCTGGGTGCTGGTTTTTGAGTTAGAAGCACCAAATTTGCGGCATATCATCTGTTACCTCTCCTCGATGCACCCTCCAAGTTACAAAAGGATTGTACCTGGAGATGCACTTCTAGGAGCCCTCAAAGAAAGTGATCCCTATTCATTATTTCCTATTGAGCACGTTTAAACAATTGCGTTATCTTGAGACGTGCTGGCCAGAATTCCCTTTGGAGTTCAGTTGTGCTTGTCACAACTGTGCTCCTGGCTCCACCCCCACTGTCTCCTGCCTCCAACACCAAAATCTCCTGGCTCCACGCTCAAATTCACCAGATATTTATTGATTTGGAATTGGCTGCCCTTGTTCAGAATGCAATCTGCATGGCCAACAGTGCCTGTCTTCCCAATGCTACTCAATGTTCACAATTTTTAATCTTACTTGTGTTTAGCCCTGTGAGTCCACATTAAAGGCAACCAGACCCCTGGTTTAATCAAAATTGATGTGATGATTTTTGGGAGGGTGCAGCTCCTTTCTATGGAATTGACACCAGTATCAAACCTGTCCCTGAGGATGGGCCCTTTTCTCACTGTTAAGTGGCCAAGACCCATAACCTGGGACTACCCCCCTCCCATCTAATTTCCTTTTCATTGTCAGACTGCCTTGTAGGTAGGTAGGTGGGTGAGGGTCTACCGGCATTGTTCCCCACATTAACAGACTGGGAATGCAAAGGGTGTCAAACATCGCAAACCATGGACTGCCATTATTTTCTAGATGTAGGTGTAATACTTTCACATTAATGAGGTTATGCAGTCATGTAAAAATGCTGTGATTAAAACTGACAAGTTTGCAGGGGGATACTCTGTCGTCTCCTACCTACATACTTTTTAATGTCATTTGGAAACACTACTTGCATTTGCTGATAACCTATTTCTTAAAATTATGCTTCTCAGGGTCACCTTCCAGTGGTTGGTGGATGTCCTTCGTGAACAACTCACACGATCAGACACAGATATGCGTGCAGCAATATCTGCTGAGGAATGTGTCACAGTTGCACTGTGGTGGTTTGCTAACACCACCAACTATCGCTTGGTTGGCAATCTATTCAGTCTTGCATGTTCAACAGTTGTGGGCATTGTGGTGGAAGTTGCATTGGCAATGGAGCTCGAGCTACTAAAGAGAATGGTGTATTTGGGACCACAGAAGCAGGCAAGGTCTCACACATACGGGCCTCCATAACTCAGACTGCCCTTTGAATTTCATTGGTGCCCTTTACTGTGTGCCTGTGTTTTGGAGAAATGTTGGCTGCTGTGGTTCAACTTTGGATGCTTGCCAGATGTGTGTACGTGCCTGGAGCTGTATAGCAGTTATGTGCAACTTTTCCATGTAAAAGGAAAACATGCACACATTGAGGAATCAAAAATAAAGCAAATCAGCAACATAACTTCTCACAGTGGAGAAGCCACCAAGGGAAAACTCCCAGGATTTAAAATGCATATAATGACATAAGGGCCATACATAAAGATTACAAATTAGGAAAAAAAAACAACAACCAAAAAAAGGCCACATGGGTAACCCAATTTACCACTTCACATAAAGCTTATTTGTGGATGAAGATGAACATTAATTTATCATAATGATAAGGTGCATTTTCTGTTGACAAATTAGCATACAATAAATTAATTCTCCAGCTGCTAAAATTTTACATACGTTTCTATACAATTTCAATTAGAAAAATTAATGCAAATAAGACACTCTAAACAACATTTAATATGACTGCTGTTTTAAAAATTGGTACACTTGCTGCAGTGCTTCTGTTCTTGTGCTGCACTATGGGATATAAAATTTCTTTTATTACTAGTGACTCACTATCAATATGTTGGATGGCCACGCCTTTCAATGCAGTTATCTGATTAATACCACATGATTTATGAGATATCTCATCCCCACATGCCTTGCATGATTTCCGGAATCTGATAATAGGGCTACATATCAAACGAAAAATCTCAAAATCTTGTTCTTTCTCTTCCCACTGCTCTTCTTCCACACTATCAGCTGATGTTATGCACCTAGTTAGCCACAGCTATCATAAAGCTACCATTCAGATAATGTCTTTAAAAAAAGCATCTTTTGCACCACTTGGTGCATACAGTCCTAATAACAATGTTTTTTTCCCATTAATCATTATCTCTACTGCTATATATCTTCCATCTTTATCTTTAAATACCAATTTTGGCTCTAATTGCTGATTAATATAAAAAACCACGCCCCTTTTCCTTTGTTCAGCCAATGAAAAAAATTCCAGTCCTAATTGTTTATTCCATAAAAATTTGTAATCCTTTTGTTGTATATAAACTTCCTGTAAACAAATTACGTTACAATTTTGTTTTTTAATCCAATGAAATGTTGCTTTTCTTTTTTGTGGTGAATTTAGTCCATTTACATTCCAAGATAATAATTTGTAATCCATCATGGTGCAAAGTCTTTATTTTGTTCATAAAAACTCATGTGTGTTTGTGATTGTAATCCTCCTTCCATGTAGCTCAAAACTCAAGCCTTCAGATATTATCCAACTATAGCTTATTTCATTAGCACGCAATTTCTCTGTCAGTTTCTTGTATGTTTTCCTGTCATTTATCACTTGTCTTGGCAACTCTTTCATTATTCTGACTCTGCTCCCTCCTACTATCAGAGTCTTTTGGAAATTTTAATTCAAAATTTTCCCTGCCATGTCTTTTGACATAAATTTTATAACTACATCTCTTGGCAAATTTTTGTTCTTGGCATATGATGAGTTAACTCTGTACATGTTATCATACATATTTCTAGTCCCTTCAGGATCTTCCTCCAAAAAGTCAGCAATTATTTTCACCATATATTCCTTTAAGTCAGTTCCCTCCCCTTCAGGTACTTCTCTCAGACGAACTTGAGTTTCCATCATTCTGCAGTCATGTATTGTCACCTTCTCTTGCAGCTTTAGCAAGGTGGAATCTTGTACTTTAACTTTCTCCTCTACATCCTGGGCTTTTTTTGTGACCACCACCACATTTTTAAAATCTTCCACTTCCTTTTTAAGATCTCCAATATCTTTTTAAAGTTCTTTTTTACAGGCTGTTAACATCTTGTCAACTCCTTTCATTATTCTAGCTTCCATCGCTTCTAGTTGGTCTTGCATTTTTTCCAAAGAGAGAGCTCTTGCACGTGTTGTTTTTGATTCTGACATCAAAGAAAGCTTACAAAAATTTTAACATCTCAAAATCAAAATCCAAACAGCAGATTCAATAGCTTAGAGCTTGCCCTTTTAAATAAGCCTAATTTCGCCGTTCAACGACCTTCCTGGGCTTAGATATTAAGTTTTATTTTTTAAAAAAATGGTGATCGCAATTTCTCTATAGTAAAAAATCCTAGAGTAGGCCTTCTTGTTCATCTCTCTTATCTTATTACTTCCTGCTTTGCTGGACAGCAAGTCTTGTCCTCAATGTTATCCAAGTCTCACGATCTTTGACGTACTTCCTGTGTTGATTGTAGAGAATGCAGAGCTGTGATGCTGATGCTTTCGTCGATGACCACAGGCATTTCAAACAAATACTTCTTTCCCAATTTTTAGCATTGTCCTTATTTTAACAAAGTCCAAAATTCAATCTTTTTTTTTGTTTGTCTTCCCCTCTTTCTAGATCACTCCTTCCCACCTTCCAAAATTATTTAGTTTGCCTTTAAAAAGTCCCGGAGCAAAAGATTGTAATCAGTTACCTCTCCACTGATATCCAGCTTAGCTTCGGTCTCTTCAAATATCAGAAGTTCATCAGTCCCAAAAGAGCTTAGGAACTTGTCAAGCTTATGCCAATTGAATGGCTCTATAAGCCTCTGTAGATGACGAAAAATGCCACTCTTCTCTGGCGGTCCCTCAAAGCCTCTAAAGAGCCCCTAATGGAGCACCCTATCAGCCAAGGTTAACCTCCTCTTAGTTTCTGTGCATATTCTGGACAATTCTCTAACTGAGAAATGTAGGAAGAAGGCCAAAGAAAGCCTTTTCCTACCCTGAACAGAGGCTTAAAACTGTTCCCATTCAGAGGACAGGTCAGCTCAGCACAATTCCCAAACTGGAAGCCTCATTATCAGACAGTTGGATGAAGTGTCTTACAACCAGATCTTGATGATGGGAGATTTTAATGGAACAATACAGAATAAAATAGATAAATCTGGCCAAAAAAGTAATAATAAGGAAGGAAAATTGCCAGAATCATTTTTTGAACTGGTTAAACAAGAACATTTGGAAGATATTTGGAGAAAATTTAACCCTGAAGTAAGAGACTATACTTTTTTTTCAGCAAGACATAATACTCCTTCCAGAATTGACACGTTATGGGGTACTAAGGATTTGGGCCTTATAACTAAAAAAGTAGAGATTCTTCCAAAGATAAGTGCGAATCATAATCCAATATTATGGGCTACAAAATTGCAAAAGAAACCAAGAAGATGGAGAATAAATGAAGATTTGCTACAAGATAAAGAAATTGTAACATTTTTAGAAAATGAAACTAAAGCTTTTTTTCAAATAAATGACAAAGATGATATAGAGTTCCAGATGGTATGGGACGCTTACAAAGCTGTAATGAGAGGAATATTGATTACATTAAACAATAAGGATAAAAGAGCGAAAGAAAAACAGAGATTGGACATTCAAAATGAGATAAAGAAAAAAGAAGGGAGACTGAGAAAAAGACCAGGGAAAAAGAAAATTATAAGGGAGATTACTATATTACAAACCCAAAATGAGACATTTGTTGAATAAAGAAGTAGAATGGAATTTGAAAAAACTGCAACAGAAATCTTTTGAGGGTGCAAATAAACCTGGGAAGTATTTAGCCTGGCAACTGAAGAAAAAGAGAGCAAGTAAAATTATTAATAAAATTGTGGCTGATGGAAGAGAGATAGTAGATCAAGAAGGAATAAAAAGACATTTTTAAGTATTATGCTAATTTAGTTAAGCGTGTGAAGATAAAAAAAGAAAAGATTGAAGTGTATTTGCAAAATATTAAAATAGCACCCTTAACTGAATATATGAAGAAAATTTTGAATGATCCAATTGAAAAAATTGAAATTGAAGCAGCAATTAATGCAATGAAAATGGGAAAAGCACCTGGGCCAGATGGATATATGGCTAAATTTTTCAAAACCTTTAAAGAAGAATTAATACCAAAACTGCAAAAATTGATGAATATGATAAGAGTAAAAGGAAAAATACCAAACAGTTGGAAAGAAGCTGTAATTTTGTTGATCCCCAAGGAATATAGAGATGTTACGAACGTACAGAACTACAGACCAATTTCATTATTAAATAATGGTTATAAAATATACACAAGAATCTTGGCAGAATGACTTAAACAATATTTGATTAATTTCATAAAGGAAGATTAAGCAGGATTTCACCCTAAAAGGCAAATAAGAGACAATATAAGAACAGTTGTAAATATTGTTGAATATTATGAAAAACATCCAGAAAAAGAAGTTGCATTATTTTTTGCGGGTGCAGAGAAAGCCTTTGATAATTTGAACTGGGACTTTATGTTTACAGTAATGGAAAAGATAGAACTTGGAGAACACTTCATAAGAATGATAAAAGCAATATATATGGAACAGCGAGCAAAGTTGTGTATAAATGCAGACCTCAGAGAGGATATGATGATCAGTAAAGGTAAAAGACAAGGTTGTCCGCTTTCACCATTGTTGTTTATAATGACTCTTGAAATTTTGCTGATGCAAATATTAGATGATAAAAAAATAGAAGGGCTGAAAATCAGAGGATTTACTTATAAATATAGAGCGTTTGCTGATGTTATAATGTTTATTGCTGAAAATCCTATACAAGTAATACCTTTGCTGTTAGCCAAGATACAAGAATATGAAGAGTTGGCAGGACTTTATGTTAATAAAGAAAAATCAAAATTTTTATGTAAAAACATGCAAGTAAATAAACAAAAGGAATTGCAGAGACTGACGGGATGTGAAGTTACTTCTAAAGTAAAGTATTTGGGCTTGGAGATAACAATGAGGAATATTGATTTGTTCAAAAATAACTATGAAAAGCTATGGCATAAGATGGATGAAGATATGGTGAAATGGAATAAACTTAATCTGTCATTGCTGGGCAGAATAGCTGTAATTAAGATTAATATTCTGCTGAGAATAATGTATTTGTTTCAAACCATTCCGATTGTGAAAGATAGCAAACAATTTAATAAATGGCAAAGGAAGATTTCAGAATTTGTATGGGCTGGGAAGAAACCAAGGATTAAAATGAAAATTTTAACAGATGCTAAAGAGAGAGGAGGATTCCAGCTACCAGATTTAAAACTATATCATGATGCAGTTTGCTTAGTATGGATAAAAGACTGGATGATGCAGTTGAATAAAAAACTTTTAATGTTGGAAGCTCATGGAAATAAATTTGGCTGGCATGCTTACATGTACTATGGGAAGAAAAAGATGGATGCTTTTTTCCCCTCACGATTATATCAGAAATAATTTGTTAAATACATGGATGAAGTACAAGAAATATGGTGATGAGAGAAAGCCATTATGGATAGTGCCAGCAGAAGTAATAAAAATAACAGCTGAAAGCAGTGAAGAGAGAGGGTTGTCATACAATCAATTACTAAAAATCCAAAGTGACAAAATAGAATTGAAAACTGCTGAGGAGTTGAATAAAAAATATGATTGGTTTCAAATGCAAAAAATAAAAAGCCTGGTGGAGAATGATATCAAAACTGAAGGAATAAGATGTGAGGAAACAGAAATGGAAAAAGTTCTGTTTGGAGATAATGAAAAATTAATTTCAAAAATATATAAGTTACTATTAAAATGGTCTACGGGAGATGAGGTAGTAAAATCTCAAATGATTAAGTGGGCAATCAATGTAAATAAAGAAATATAGATGGATACATGGGAGTATCTTTGGAAGAACGCTATGAAATTATCAACATGTCAGAGTATAAAAGAAAATTGTTTTAAGATGATGTATAGGTGGTATATGACTCCTAAAAAATTGGCAAAGATCAATAAAAAGATGCCACACAGATGTTGGAAATGTAGAAGTCATGAAGGCTCTTTTTACCATATGTCGTGAAAGAGCGAAAAAGTATTGGCAGATGATTCAACAAGAAATTTCAAAGACCTTGGGATATGAATTCAAGAAAGTAGCAGAGACTTTTTTATTGGGATTACAAATGGAAACATTTCCAAAAGAAGATAGAACTTTGATCTGGTACTTGCTTTCAGCGGCTAGGACATTGTATGCGCAGTTATGGAAATACCAGAAAAATGGCATTGGATTGTAAAAGTTATAACATGGAGTGAGATGGACAAACTATCAAGAATCTTAAGAGACTATGATTTGGAAGTGTATGAAAAGGAGTGGAAAAAGTTTAGATGTTATGTAGAAGAAGAATGGAATATAAAAGGATATTGGGCAATTTTTTAATAATGATAATACTAGAAAAAAGTAGAATATGAATATAGGCTCTTATGGTTTAAGGGTACCTTTAAATGTTAGTATTTTAAGTATATAACTTCGGCGAGAGTCAAGTAACGGGGGCAGGGGGGACTAGAAAATAGCATATGGGATAGATAAAAAGAAGGTATTGGTTACCATATGTTATCCATAAAATTGTGTTTACATAAATAAAGCTACCATTCAGAGGGTGATATATGTTAGAGCTTTCTCAGCCCAACCAAGCTCATAGGGTGTCTTCAGTTAGGGACAAAGGAAAAGGATATTTAGTCAGACACTCTTGCTTTCATACATAACAGTGACATGTTGACTCAATATATAGATTTTACTAAGATGCAAACTTTCCATATAAGCTGCTTCACCAGTGCTCATTTTTTGCCCATGGCCTTTTCATGCTGACATCTCACAAAACTTGTTCCTTTCCATGGTATTTTCCTATGGCCTTCCTACAAAGGTGTCCTTTTTCAATTTAACATTCCTTTAGATTACCATTCGAAGGTGCAAGCCTTTTGCTTAGCGACAAGATGCATGTGGTGAGACATACACACTAACACATAATTGCCTTGTCTAAATTTGAGGTGGTGAATTAAAAAGACAAAGTTTTGCAGAAAGAGTTGTAATGCTGGCTAAGTTATGGTGTAGACATACATGTATTTCTGAATACACTGCAATATCACTTTTTAAAATAGGACATCCAAGATCCAAGCAGAGAAGGGCTGTATGGGTTGTGGAAGCTCTCCATCTTATGGACATGCCCAAGCACAAGGTGAGTTCCCCCATGTTGTTGACATTTGTGAGTGCTTGCTATATAGTTTTCCATGCACACACTCAGCAAGGAGATGAAATGTCAACAGCACGAGATCTGAGTACCCCGTTTCCACCCTCCTGCGGAACATTGCCTGCTGCTCACATGCCTCTCAAGTGGCGTCAACTTGCAATGTTACACAACACTGTGCATGCGTGCGTGCCATCTCATGTGTTGATTTTTACCATTATATCTTTGTAGGTGTTGTGAGGTGCATCAGCAGCACAGAGACCACAGAGGCTACACCACTGAGTGACAATCAAGGTAAGGGCACAGTTTATCAAGGCTGCAGACCAAAAGCAGTACTGTTTGCAGTGCTGACATGTAAATGCATATCTCATCTTGGTTACAATGAAGACTTCATTGCTGGAATTACAGTGGGCATACATTCATGCATGGCTTTTTTGGCATAAAAGGCCCACCAGGAACTCATTTGCATTTTAGGTCACACACATCTAAGGAACACATCTAAGGCTTGCAGTTAAACTTCTGTGGTTAGGAATAGCCACAAATATTGTGTCAATCATGCTGTCTTGCAATCAGAGAACAAGACGATTGAGCATCATTTCAAACTGCCTCAATTAGTTTTGTTTGGCTGCAACCTACATCTGCGTTGTCTGCTAGCTTTACAAGGGAGACCGGCATGACAACCACTGGATTTCATTAAAGTGTACCAACTTCAAGTAGAAACATATGCCACGAACTGTGCTTAGGAACCATTAATGGAATAATGACATGCCTGTCTAGCTAAGAATCATAACATGCCTCTTGGTAGCTAGTATATAAAACTGTTATGTGTTTTCCAGGTTGCCAAGAGTCACAGCAGGAAGGGGCAGAAGCTGCATTGTGGGAACCAGTTGTAATTAGTTCTGCACCAGAGTTTGACCCAGGTTAGTGAGGTTATTGTTTTGACATGCCAAACGGTGTAAACAGGACTGTGTGATGTTACCTGTGGGAATACCTGATATATAAAACTTTATTTCTCCAGGAGAAGGGGGACGTCACAGTATGATGAAGGCGTCTGCAACCAACCAAAATTCCACCATCGACTTACTAAAAGACCGACTAGGGAGAGTTGAGAGGGAACTGGACCTTAATCGAAGAAAATGTGAGGCCAATTAATTTGATTTTCACTGCAATAGCAGGCTAAATTTGTATTTTGGGAACAATGGTTATATATGTGTCTACATTAAAAAAGTGTACAGCAGTGCATGTCCTCATTTTGTCTACCCATTAGTGCTGGTAGTGTTTTAATTGAAAGAAAGCTAAAACAACAATACTGAAAAGTTATTATTGATGCTTGCCCTGCCTGCAGTTATGTCCCTCAAAGCACATCCAAGAATATCACACAGCTGAAATAAAATGCATGGCATGTGAACAGATAGATCCTAGAGTTCTTTTTATGATTTTCAATCAGAAGCTGCTCTTACTTCTGTGGCTAAGCAGCAACCAGAAATAATAGATATGGATTCGATTAAAGTGCTGCATGTATCCAAATTATTTTAAAAAAATAAAGCATAGCAACATAAAATGTAACATTTTTAACATGCACTGACATGAACTGTTTCTCCACAGTGAGACGTCAAGAGTACAGAATAAATTTCACACAGAGGATGGTAGGAAGGTTGCATGATAAGATTAAAAGGATGCAGCTGGAGTGCACCAGAGAGGGAAGGCAAGAAGAGGGTGAGAAAAAGAAGAGGGAGGTCAAGGAGGAAGACATTAGTGACTTTGAAGAGGAAGATGTGGAGGAGATAAGTGATGGCACAGAGGAGAGCAGTGACAAACGTGTGCAGACACCAACCACCCAAGCTGTCCAGGAGGATGCATAGCAGTTGTCTAAAAGCCATACCTGTACAATTTAAGGTTTACCTGAAGTGCAATTGATGTCTGCCAGATAGTTTTCACTTGTGATTTCAATTTTTTTTTTTGGTTGGCAAGAATCAGGAATCTGCATTAATAACTGTTATGTCTTGAAACATAAGCTAATGTAACGCATGGCGATCGCTACAGAGTCGACCCAGGGAAACCCACGGGTCCCCGGATGTAGCTCGCTATACACCTCGCTTATCAAGATCTGTGGCGGGAAGTTTGACTAGCCAGGATTGGACTGGTCAGACTGGGGGGCAGTTCCGGGAAATGTATATAAGCAGGACCCGGCCCACGTGTTCTCTCTGAATGTAGCACCGAATAAAGCATGTTGCCTTCAAACCGTCTCGTCATTCAGTACATTACAGTGGCGACGAGGATGGGATCCTAGCCAGGTAACTCCCGAAGAGGGACTTCGCAGAGCTGGCCAGAGATGAAGAAGGCACACCGTCTAGAGAGACAGAAGCACCCACAGCCACCATGGCTAACCCGGGCGGAGCGACGGGTCGTCTCGAAGAATTCAACCCTGCTAAACCAGAGAGGTGGGAGACCTACATGGAGCGGGTCGATTGCTACCTTCGAGCAAACATGATAATGGACGACAGCCATAAGAGAGACGTGCTTCTGAGCGTCTGCAGTGAGGCCACATTCGAGAACGCCAAGGGTCTCTTGGCCCCCGCGAGGATCACGGAGAAGACATACGAGGAGATAGTCCAACTCCTTACTGGGCACTTCTTGCCACAGCCCTCAATCATCGCCCGCCGATTCCTCTTCCACAAGAGGGACCAAGAGGCGGGAGAGACGGCAGCCGAATATCTGGCCACTCTCCGCCAACGCGCAGGAAACTGTAGCTTCAACAAGCCAGCCCACCAACCAAGACTCGACCAAGGACTACTCAACTGCCTCGACCAGCCTGCAGGTAATGAACTTGCCCAGCAATACCCCCGACAAGGTCAAGGTATCAATCAGGATTTAGGGCAGCCCCTGCCTGATGGAACTGGACTCAGGTTCCTCCATCTCCATAATTTCGGAGGAGTCCCTAAGAAAACTGTGCCCACGTGGCCGGCCCAGGCTGCGACCGGCTGGTTTCATACTATGGGACTTCCAAAAGAACCCCGTACAGATCCTGGGATGGGCCACGGTGAGGGTGGTGTTTAAAAGCTTTAGGGGGAAACTGGATATACTTGTGGTCAAACGCCAGCTCACCACACTGCTGGGCCTGGCATCGTTTCGACCGTTGGGAATTCAGATCGTGCGGGTGCAGCAGCTGGGGACGCAGGGGTTCGAGCATGTGTGCCGGGAATTTCCGGAGGTGTTTGATGGGGCCCTAGGGTGCTACAAGGGTCCTCCCATATCTTTACCCCTCGACCCCCACGTGCAGCCGATATGTCTAAAGTCCAGGCGGGTTCTGTTCGCTCTGAAGCCCAAAATCGAAGCAGAGCTGGACTGCCTCACAGCCCAGGGAGTGCTAGAACCGGTTTCCTGCACCACATGGGAAACCCCGATAGTTACCCCGGTGAAGCCAAATGGGGACGTGCGCATATGCATCGATTACAGGTGCACCATAAACAAGGCACTACAAGATAACCCCTACCCCATCCCCGAAGTCAGTCACGTTTTGGCAGCACTAGCGGGGTCAAAAAATTTTGGGAAGCTGGACTTGGCCCAGGCGTACCAGCAGCTCCCAGTGGACGCCGAGATGGCGGAGGCCCAGACCACAGTGACCCACAGGGGAGCTTTCAGGGTGCGGCAGTTGCAATTTGGGGTGAGTGTGGCTACGGGGGTCTTTCAGAGCCTGATGGATTCTCTCCTTAAAGGGATCCTCGGGGTGCAACCGTTTTTGATGACGTTCTGATCGCTGCACCAGACGCGGAGGAGTTCAGCAACCGTCTGCGAGAGGTACTCCGCAGATTCCAGGCATAAATTTAATGACTACCTGTATGGTAGACATTTTACGATCATCACAGACCACAAGCCGCTTTTGGAACTCCTAGCCCCAGACCGCCAGATGCCACAGATTCTGTCGCAGTGTGTCCTGCTGCTCCTGAACTCTTATTCATATGCCCTGGTCCACCGCCTGGGCAAGGCAATGGGTCCGCAGACGCCCTCAGTCACCTGCCGCTGCCCTCCATGGAGCCAGCCCCAGCCCCAGCTCATTGAAACACTACCGGAGAGACCCCTCCACGCCGCCGAGGTAGTGAAGGCCACAGAGCAGGACAAAATACTCGCGCAGGTTCTCGACTGGGTGGGGAGGGGATAGCCAGAGGGAAAACAGGCCGAAGAATTCAGGGCATTCACAACATGCAGGGAAGAACTGTCCACGCACAAGGGATGTCTTCTCTGGGGAAGCAGGGTGGTGGTTCCCCCCCCCCCATTGTGAAAACAAGTTCTGGAGGCCCTACACAAAACTCATCCAGGGATTGTATGGATGAAGGCCCTAGCACGCAGTTACGTATGGTGGCCGGGGATGGATGAAGAGATCGAGGGGTGGATTCAAACATGCCAAGCCTGCCAGGAGTCTTGGCCCGAACCGCCCAGTGCACCGGTCCACCACTGGGAAGCCCATAGGAGGCCATGGTTTATGTTACATATTGACTTTGCGGGGCCATTTCATGGTCAAGCATTCTTCATTCTGCTGGACACTTACACCAAGTGGTTGGAAGTTATCTCCGTAGCCTCCACCTCAACGGCGGCGGCGGTCCGAGCATTGCGCAGGGTCCTTTGCACACACGGGATTCCTGACACCATCATCTCAGATGATGGGACCGTGTTCACCTCCTGGGAATTCCAGGAGTTCTTGCAGAGATACCTAATAAAACATATACGGCCATCAAGGGCCAAGCAGAGCGGATGGTATGCACCACAAAAGAGGCCCTGGGACGCATAGTACAGGGGGACAGGGACCACCACCTGGCCGCCTTCTTATTTGACAATAGAATCACCCCCAACCCAGTCACAGGGGTGAGCCCAGCTGAGTTGTTAATGGGAAGGAAGCTGATCACAAGGTTAGACCGGTTGCATCCTGACCGGGCCACCAACCTCTGCAGTTCTCCCAAGATCAGGGAAACGGATAGGGGGTTCTTTCCAAGGAATCCAGTGTACGCAAGGAACTACGCAAAGGGCCACGAGTGGGTAGCGGGTCAGATGCTGCGCATGACGGAGTCCTGCCACTACGATGTCTCAATGGAGGGGGGCCAAATCCTGAGGAGGCATATAGATCAGATGCGCCGCCGCACCTTGCCGGAAGAGCTGGCTGTAGTATGGAACGAGGGTGAACCAACAGCCGCACCCACCCTGAGAGTTACCCCGCCCCTGCTGACAGCTCCAACCGATCGGGCGGAAGAGCAGCACCGGGGTGGGGGCGACCCCCCAGGAGTAGGGGCACCAGAAGGGCAACAGATGGTGGACAGCCATAGGCCGGCACTACTCCCATGTGGGGAAACCGCTACCCCGTCCACCGCAGCAGCCGCGGCCCCAGCAGCCCCGGTGACCGCTCCTACTCCACAAGTAACTCCAAGGAGGTCGACCAGGGAACGCAAGGCCCCCGCTTACTTACAAGACTATGTGTCCTGAACTAGGGGGGGGGAGGAGTGTTATGTCTTGAAACATAAGCTAATATACCGCAAGGCGATCGCTACAGAGGCGACCCAGGGAAACCCACGGGTCCCCGGATGTAGCTCGCTAGACGCCCCGCCCATCAAGTTCTGTGGCAGGAAGTTTGACTGGCCAGGATTGGACTGGTCAGACTGGGGGGCAGTTCCGGGAAATGTATATAAGCAGGACCCGGCCCACGTGTTCTCTCTCTTGTAATGTACTACCGAATAAAGCATGTTGCCTTCAAACCATCTCGTCACTCAGTACATTACAATAACTCACCCATTTTTGGGGAAATGTCCCTAAGGTGGTTCTTTATGCGATTTTTAAAGTGCTGTGTGGGTTGGTTAAGTTGCATTGCCAACTTCAGTATATTTCTAATACTGATAACATTTGTTAATTAGGGTTGCAAATGAACACATAACAATGATCCTGCATTGTAACTTTAATAAAAAAGTTTTTTCTTAAAGTGCATAACAGTGCTTTGCGTCTAGATGACCATGCGTCCTGAATGGCAGCACAAAGCAATAAGGAAGGTTACACGTTAGCAGCATTAGATTCTAAGCATTACAGTGACACTCCTACATATTACATACTATAAATTTGTATTGCAAATGTAAACATCAAACACTCCCATGTTTGCCTTAAAATGCAGCAAAAAACCAGCAGGATTAATGTAATGCCCAGGTAGATTACTCCTATTATGGTCCTAGCACAACAATTTGCAGAACTGACTTCCTGTTATGCATGGATACCTGATTTGCTGTCATGCTACCATAGATTGCACAAATCATGTATTACAGGAGCCACCTAAGTGTACCTCTTCTTTTTATACCTGTGAGGAATACTATAATAATTTCCAACCAATTACAGTCCCATTAAGGGATGAAAATGTAAACAATACAAATGCTCCCTTATGTTTTACTTGCAAATGCGATATTAAAAAAATATAAGAAATGATTAACATTTTGCTTTTTCAAACTATGGAGAGACCACATAACTGCTAAGCTCCTTCAGAGAGGACAGTGGAATGACTAGGAATGTAAACCCTGAGCACTCATAAAGCAACACCGAATCCTGGATTACAGCCTTGATCAACAAAACATCACATTGAGATTATCAATCACCAGTGTAAAATGAACGATGTTGCAGATTTGGATCCAAACATCCATAATCCCTGCAATTTCTCACTGCTTTGGTGGGGAATATGGAATTTTCCTCTTGGCCACCCTCCTTGACCTCTGTTGACTGCTGGAGACAGTGTTCTCTGGTATAGCAGACTGGGACTCATTGTCATTGCTGTCACACAAAGCCTGCAATGCTGCGTTATCCTCCATGCGTGGACGTCTTGAGGGCTTTCCACCGGAAGCAGATTTTGCAGTTTTGCAAAAGAGGGACAAGGGTGTTAGACAGGTCTCTCTGACTGGTTACCGCAGCAAGCATCAGTTCATTATTGCTTTCTCTGGAGGCCTTATCCTCTTCCCTGGATGCCTGAATCTTGGCCATGAGCTCATCATGTTCTACTCTCCCAGCATCAAGCATTGGTTTGTTATCCTTGCTGATCTGAGTTGCTAGTGTCTCCCCCACTCTCTGTATTGCAGACACCTTCTTTTGGTGTGCCTTGATTATAGCTAGCCGAGATTTAGGGGACAACTCCGCCATTATTGATCCAGGAGGAATACCTATGAAACAAAGAACCGTGTTCTCCATTTGGTTATACACCAATGCCACAGCATTACGCAATAGTTGGTTTAAGGGAGTGGGGGTGTGGGAAGGAAAAATGTTATGAGAAGTATATTATCAGGGTCTCTTTCGGGGTTCTTTGATTGGTCCGATGTAAGGTGCCTGGTTTTCTTTGTGCATTTCTTTGGCTCTAGAAAGAGAATTGGTTAAGGTTATGATTCAACAAACTGAGAGCCAGTTTGGTGTAGTGGTTAAGTGCGCGGACTCTTATCTGGGAGAACCGGGTTTGATTCCCCACTCCTCCACTTGCACCTGCTGGCATGGCCTTGGTTCAGCCATAGCTCTGGCAGAGGTTGTCCTTGAAAGGGCAGCTGCTGTGAGAGCCCTCTCAGTCCCACCCACCTCACAGGGTGTCTGTTGTGGGGGAGGAAGGTAAAGGAGATTGTGAGCCACTCTGAGACTCTTTGGAGTGGAGGGCGGGATATAAATCCAATATCTTCACCTTCTTCTTCTTCTTCAAATGAGTGCTAGCGGCACGGGTGTTTAGAGGCATTAAGTGCACATATAGGATGTCGGTGAAAGGCTTCTCTCACATTCTACATGATGACTTACTCTCCACAACATTTTCCTTGTCCATGACTGCTACCTCTCCATCATCAATGTGAATTCCTACACCTGCATTTCTGTTTTCTAAATGAGAGTAGTAAAAAAATTATTAATTTAATTGATGCTTTGAGGTAATCTTAATTTTGGAAATCATAGTTTGGAATAATTTATTTTGAAAGTGTGTGGGGTGAATCCAGTCAAGGCAGGTAGAGAGTGGAAATCCCCCCTCAGGGAGAGCATGAGGTTTTTTTTGGAGGGGGGAGTCTGCCTGCCTGGGCTTGCTAGCTAGCCAAGGCAGGTAGAGAGTGGAAATCCTCCCTCAGGGAGAGCATGAGTTTTTTGGGGGGAGAGTCTGCCTGCCTGGGCTAGCTAGCTAGCTAGCCAAGGCAGGTAGAGAGCGTAAATCCCCCCCTCAGGGAGAGCATGAGGGTTTTTTTGGGGGGGGAAGGTCTGCCTGCCTCAGTTAGCTAGTTAACCAAGGCAGCTAGAGAGTGGAAATCCCCCTCAGGGAGAGCATGAGGTATTTTTTGCGGCGGGGGGGGGGGGGAAGAGTCTGCCTACCTGGGCTTGCTAGCTAGCCAAGGCAGGTAGAGAGTGGAAATCTCCCTTCAGGGAGAGCATGAGTTTTTTTGGAGAGGAGAGTCTGCCTGCCTGGGCTAGCTAGCTAGCCCAGGCAGGTAGAGAGTGGCAGTCACCCCTCAGGGAGAGGATGAGGGGTTTTTTTTTTGAGGGGGGGAGAGTCTGCCTGCCTGGGTTAGCTAGCTAGCCAAGGCAGGTTGAGAGTGGAAATCCCCCCTCAGGGAGAGCATGAGGTTTTTTTTTTGGGGGGGGGAGAGTCTGCCTGCCTGGGCTTGCTAGCTAGCCAAGGTAGGTAGAGAGTGGAAATCCCCCCTCAGGGAGAGCATGAGTTTTTTTGGGGGGGAGAGTCTGCCTGCCTGGGCTAGCTAGCTAGCTACCTAAAATAAGGCCATATCTGGGCAACGAAAGAAAGGCAGTCTAATGTTGAATTCTAAAACAATGGTGGGAATAACTTTGCAATGTCAACTCCATACCATACCATACCAAACCTTTAATGGCATAATAGATTCAGATAAAAATACACAGAATATAAAAATTTAAACATTGGAGATAAAATCAAAATAAAACCGAGCTTACAGATACATTCAAACATGGTCAGAATTAAATTTAAGGATGTCAGCCAGAAATTTTGCCACAGCCTCACTAACCACCCCCTCAGTATCACTCAATAAATAATAACAGGGTGGCAGAATAGACAAATCTGGAGAAAAAGAAAGCTTGCCAAATAAATCTTTACGGAGGTTATGGTAAAAAGAACAATCAAGCAATATATGCTGGATTGAGTCAGGGGTATTCGCTCCACAGGAGCAAAGTCTGTCGGCTAAAGGGACTCGCTGATATCTCCCTTGTAAAACTTTGGAGGGAAACGCGTTTAGTCTGGCCAACATAAATGCCCTGCGATGACTTGGAGTGGTTAGGTCTGATAGATAATTGGGCATTTTGCCACAAAAAGCATAAAGACCTAAGGAAGCTGGAGAGCAAGTATAAGGGAGAGTTGGCCGTTCTGCAGCACAAGCTCTATCTGCGTTTGGTCGCTGTCCTCCAACATGCCCTCTGCAACGTCCGTAACCAGATACACAGCAACATCTGAAATATGAAAAAAATTAAATGTTCCAAAGAAGATGCTGGAAACATAGCCTTCAATATTAATTATTCATTTATCCTCATTGAATGCCTGCGCCAGCATCCCTAGTGGCACATGCTCAATGACACATATTACAAGCACGAGGCCGCATGCTCTGTGGACAGCCCCCCCCCAAAAAAACCTACCCCAAGCTGACGCATCAAGGACCCACCTGTCACATTGTTAGCCTCCACGATGGAGGTTTCCACCATTTCATCTCCATTTGGTTCCATTTCAAAAAGCAGTAGAGATATCTCTGGTGGTTTTGCATCCTCTGGCATGAGGCTTCTTTGTAGTTTTCTCTCCAAGCTTTATGTGACTCTTTTTGGTCAGACATCTGCATCTCCGTGCAGTATCTGGTCTATCTCTTCGTAAAATGGACAGGTCTTCGTATCTTGCCCCGTTTTGCAGTTCAAGGCCACCACCTTCTTGTATTCTAATTGCAGGGCTTTGGCTTTGTTTCTGTACTCCTGCGCAGTCCAATTGTGGCTACGTGCAGGCATTCCTTTAGAGATTTCTTTGTATATATCGATGTTTCTGTGTGATTGTCTTAAGGCCATCTGAATTCTTTGCTCACCTCAGATGGCGAGCAGATCCAGCGTCTCCTCCCTTCTCCACAAGAGACCACGCACACCCGCCATTATCTCGTTCTCGATGGTTAGGGTGGGAATGTGTGTTGATTTTATATGGGTCGGATCACTCACTGTTTTGCTAATTCGTTGGCACTACTTTTCCAGCACGAGCACTACGCGTGCAGAAAAAAACCCAGGAATTCAAATCAGTTCACATCTTATTTCAGATGTGAATTTTGAAAATGAACGTGTTTCCGGGCATAAAAGCGGGTAAACGATTTATCGAGCCAACATTTGCTCACATATTCACTAGTGCAGTGATATCACTTGGAGGGGGCTTTGGGTGGGAAACGGTGATGCGCTTGCGATGAATCAGCTATGATGGAGCGTTCAAACAGAGAAATTCTGCTCGGGAACCATCAGAAGAATTATAGTCTGGATTTAAAGTAGGATCAAATAAGTCCACGCCCCAGTAGTGTCAGTGCGGAATCCGAACGAACTGACCACCATTCGCAGATGCTGACATTTGGACAACCACTTAAAATCCAACATACATCTGAATTCCACCCATGCCCATCACGAGATTTTCTGAACGTCTGACCTCGCCCCTATTCTGTCTAATTTTTATGGATTACCTGAAACAAAGTTAGTTTTTTTCCTACTATCTGACCAATGTTCCCATGTCACAAGCCTGGTTGCAAAGTGCCTTTTGGCTGCCATAACAATCAGGGAGCAAAAGACTAGCTCCCCTTCTTGATGTTTGACTGATTTTTATAGCTGAAACTCCATGTAAATTTGCTATGCTGTACTTTTTATTTCTATGCCAATAAAGGTATTTGGATTGGATTGAAGTCATTTTCCTTGCCACAGCTAAAAAGAATGAATAAATAATAAATAAATAATGATGGGGTGACCACCACTGTACTTATTTGCCCCTCCAATAAAAATGTTCTTGCTGTTCCTGGAAAGAAACAGGCAGAAAGACAGCTTCATGGCTGCAAGAAAGGAGAGGAAAGTACAGAAATTCTGCTGTGTGTGCAGAAGAGACTGGATTTGTACTCTACCCTTCACTCTATCTCAGAGTGGTTTACAATCTCATTCCCTTCCTCTCCCCATAACAGACACTGTGTGAGATAGTGGGGCTGAGAGAGTTCTTGAAGAACTGTTCTTATGAGAACAGTTCTGAGAGAACTGTGGCTGACCCAAGGTCACCCAGCACCTGCATGTGGATGAGTGGGGTATCAAATCTGGTTCTCTCATATTAGAACCCACTCTCCTAGCCACTACACCAAACTGGCACTACACCAAACTGAGGAGCAAGTGCAGGGGAAAAAATACCTCTGCACTAAGAATATTGCAACTGCTCTCACATCTTTCCCTAAAGCCATATGAATACTTTACTTACAAGTCAACTCCTGAGACTCAGCTAGTATGGCTGGCAGTAGATGATCTCAGCCAAAGGTGGCAGAGAGATGGCAAGCTAAATTAAGAAACAGGGGAGGGGGCAATGAAAGGAGGAGTAATCCTCAGAATATAATTGTTGTCAAGTTTTCAAGGATCCTCCAATCCATCAGCAGCAAATCTGGAATGAAGGGTCACATGACATAGGTTGACATATTATAACCTTGCTATTGCTTACCCCATGGTTGGCTAGCTTCACTCCCATGCAATATGCTCCACCCTAAGCACAACTATATCTTGGTCCTGCTTAGCTTGGACTAATTGGGTTTGTGCTAACTAGGTAAAATTATTGAGAGGGCTGTGGCGCAGCAGCTTCAGAGGTTTCTGGATGACGCTTCTGTCCTGGACCCATGTCAGTCAGGCTTCCGGCCGGGCCATGGGACGGAGACGGTGCTGGTCGCCTTAGTGGATGACCTCCAACGGCAACTGGATCGAGGCGGCGTTGCAGTGCTGATGCTGTTAGATCTGTCGGCTGCATTTGATACAGTCGACCATCGGCTACTGACGCGCCGCCTCGCCGACATTGGGGTTGAGGGGTCGGCCCTGCAATGGCTTTCCTCCTTTCTCCTAGGTCGGGGACAGAGGGTGGCTATTGGGGGAGAACGATCCCGGAGGCGCACACTGGATTGTGGGGTGCCTCAGGGAGCAGTTCTCTCCCCGATGTTGTTCAACATCTATATGCGCCCCCTCGCCCAGATTGCCCGGCGGTTTGGGCTGGGTTGCCATCAATATGCAGACGACACCCAGCTCTATCTGCTAATGGACGGCTGGCCCAACTCCGCACCAGGGAATCTCGACCGGGCTTTACAGGCTGTCGCGACATGGCTCAGGCTGAGCGGGCTGAAACTGAACCCAGCGAAGACAGAGGTCCTGTGCGTGGGCCGCGGCGCCCTGGGAAGGGAAATAGCTCTCCCGGCCTTCGACGGTGCGCTATTGAAAGCAGCGCGCCAGGTAAAGAGCCTAGGTGTTTTACTGGAGCCTTCACTATCAATGGAGGCCCAGATAGCAGCCACTGCCAAGTCAGCATTCTTCCATCTGAAGCGGGCAAGGCAGTTGGCCCCTTTCCTCGAGCGCCGGGACCTCGCAACGGTGATCCACGCAACGGTCACCTCAAGACTAGACTACTGTAATGCCCTCTACTTGGGGCTACCTCTGTGCCGGACTCGGAAGCTGCAGCTAGTGCAGAACGCGGCGGCCAGGCTGTTGTTGGGACTTCCAAAACGGGAGCATATACAGCCGGGGCCACGTGAACTGCACTGGCTGCCGATTATATACCGAGTCCAGTACAAAGTGTTGGTCGTTACCTTTAAAGCCTTATATGGCCGAGGACCCACCTACCTGAGGGACCGTCTTTCCCCATACGAACCCCAGAGAGCACTGAGGTCAGTCGGGAAAAATCTGATGACCATCCCCGGGCCGAAGGAGATTAAACATCAGAGCACCAGAGTACGGGCATTCTCGAGTGCGGCTCCTACTCTGTGGAACCGACTCCCCGAGGAGGTGCGGGCCCTGCGGAACCTTGAGCAGTTCCGCAGGGCCTGCAAGACCGTCCTTTTTAAACTGGCACATCCGGACTGTTAGGAAGATCAAGAATTAAGGAGCCGCCAATGCGGTCGGAAGATTCACACCGCAGAATAATTATATCATTGAACTGGTTTTTAATGTTAGTAGTTTCATTGTTGATGTTTTATATTGTTGGATTTAAATGTTTTTATAATATCACTGTATGTTTTGTAATATGCTGTTAGCCGCCCTGAGCCCGCTAAGGTGGGGAGGGCGGGATAGAAATAAAATTTATTATTATTATTATTATTATTATTAACTACAGTCCTGGCTTGTCCCTGGACTGATCTTAAACTTATTTAGAAGAAGAAGAAGGCTGCAGATTTATACCCCGCCCTTCTCTCTGAATCAGAGACTCAAAGTGGCTTACAATCTCCTATATTTTCTCCCCCCACAACAGATACCCTGTGAGGTGGGTGAGGCTGAGAGGGCAACTCCTATGATAGCTATGGCTAACCCAAGACCATTCCAGCAGGTGCAGGTGGAGGAGTGGGGAATCAAACCTGGTTCTCCTAGATAAGAATTCACACACTTAACCATTACACCAAACTGGCTTATTATGCTTATTATTCTAGAGAGTTATGGCTAATACCCCCCCCCAGCCATTGTTCTACAAACAAAAAGCAGAAAGAGCTAAGGAGCAAGGAAAACAAGAGGGATTCTTCTGGACAGGGGTGGAATTCTAGCAGGAGCTCTTTTGCATATTAGGCCACACACCCTTGATGTAGC
Organism: Heteronotia binoei; assembly: GCF_032191835.1. Taxonomy (NCBI): domain Eukaryota; kingdom Metazoa; phylum Chordata; class Lepidosauria; order Squamata; family Gekkonidae; genus Heteronotia; species Heteronotia binoei. Next base: position 111,790,864 of record NC_083226.1, on the reverse strand, counting down.
CAATACTCCAAGAGCTTATAAGGCTCTTTCTTGTAAGTTCTTGGAGTACTGGCTACATCAGGGGTGTGTGGCCTAATATGCAAAGGAGCTCCAGCTAGAATTTCACCCTTGCTTCTGAAAAAAAATTGAAAATTGGTTAGTGGGGGCAGGTGGGCTCAAGTAGTTAGCCTTGCCTAGGGCACAAAAAAACCTGACACTGGCTTTTGTGGTACCAAACCTAAAAGGTGGATATGATCTCATCTTAAGATGTAGGGCACATGATATGTTTTTTGAAATATAATGGACAAAGGGAAAGCACATTAACATTAATGCAGTGCTCATTTTGATAATCTGAAGGTGATATACTGCCAACCTGGCTCACAGATGGAATCAAATCAAGAACAAGCTTTGCTTCTTCTGTGCATTTTGTTAGCTCCAGCTGAAACAGAATACCTGACTCTACAAGGATGATTCTGTGAATGAAATATGAACACCTCCCCCCCGCCAAGTTTAGCTGCAACAAGCTCTTGCTACCCCAAATACATTTCAACCAAAACTTGAAAAATTACAAAAGATGTTTGCCTTTCTAGCTTAGGCATGATAAAACAGTTTGTATTTGGTGGTATGAAAAGTAAATAAGAACATGACATTAATGTGACATATGAATTTCTTCAGGACAGTAGTGCAGCTAGATACATGACAAAAAGTGAAACTCAAAATGAAAACAACAGGTAAATATTCAGTCAGCTTGTCAAAATGAATGTGTTTTTTTTCTTCAGTTTCCCGTTTTGATTTTATACTATATAACCTGATAATACTCTGCTTTTTTTCCTCTTCTCATTTTTATGAACACCTAACCATGTGAAATGTTTGTTATTTTCAAGGGTAATTCTTTTTGGCTTCTTGGGGTTCAGAAAGAATGAAAAAATTATTCCAGAGCTTAATTGGCAAAACTTGGTAACTCTGTAGTTGCTCTATCAATTTTATCACAGCTAATTCCCCACCCCCCAAAAAAGCACTTAAATGATTTCTTTGTCTACATAATCATTTGGAGCCTGGCATAAAAAAATTCCATTCCTAGGGAAAAAAACCTAACAGAGCAAGAGAATCAACCTGAATGAGGTCATACTTTAAAATGTTTTAAAAATAGGCCTTCTAGAAATGTAATGCTTTTAAAAATGTAAATTAAGCTTTAATCATTACAGAATTGAAGTTGACTATTCCCAATAGATAAATGAATTCCAGGAGTTAAACATTAAATGTTGGTCTAAACTCTCAAAGCTCCATTCTGCGAGGATCCCCCCTGAGTTTTAATATATGGTGTGGAACCCATTACTTTTAATGAAGTGATCTTTGCAGCTGAATGTACAGCTCATGTCTCCATGGATATGCCCACATACAAAAGTCATCAAATCTATGTAAACCTATATTATTAACTTTATGCACGATCAGCAGGCACAGTGTTGGTCTGAAGAAAAGTCAGTACACTGAGCAACCTGAAAGCCTGCACTCAATAGAACATAAGCAAGTACACAGTTAGAAGATGTTTGGAAACTGTAGAGATATTGTGCAGTGACATATATTCCTCAGGGAATATGTCTGCACTTCTGGCATTTATGGGCTATTTGCTGTAGATTTGGAATGAGGAGAGGAGAGATTCTGATATTTGGAGCATTAGCCCTGATAATGTTTCAGTGGAGGAAACAAATGAGGAGGGGCTATAGTAACAAATGATTTCTAAGTGATTGGAGAAGTACCAGAAAAAAAAAATTCTTGATTAATAACTAAACTAAAAGATGAATGGAAATGTGAAACTTTGAAACTGAGACATTTGACAATTGCATAAGCATTAGAAAGGTGTAGACAGAAATGAGATCTGGCATTCAGAAAGACAGTCTTAAAGATGAAAATGAGCAGCAGAACCACTGATGTACAAGATAAGAATAGTAAGTGAAAATATTTCTGTATAAAGTGAGGCTTGTGCTTAGTGATGAGCAACACAATCCCAAACAGAGCTGCTCAGCACTAAGGCCACATATTCTAGTGGACATAAACTCAAGTAATTCTGCATAGGATTGCACTGTAAAACACAGAAAAATAGATACAGATTCACAGTCCTGCAGTTCTGAGTTATTCACAAGATGGGACTGCTTTAGTTTCATTGACAGAGAAGTGTGGTTGATGGCTCTGCACAGTATACTGATTGCTTGAAAATGTGTTGTTCCTGCTTTTATCCTTGAGTCCCAATTGCCAGTTAAGTTGAGCACAGTCTACTAAGATCCCATCCTGCAGAATTTCCATGCCTTACCAGAATGTTGCCAACTCCAGGAGACATGGAGAAGGAGCCTGGGAAGGACAACTTTTGAGGAAGGGAGGGACTTCAATGGGGTGTGATGTCCAGTCTGTCTATAACTCTGGCTCAAGCACAGAGCATGCTGGGTAGAACCAAAGTATAACCAAATGCTGCTAGCTTACTCCCTCTTCCTTCCCCCCTCCTTTGTAGAGCTCATCCTGCTTTGAAATGGTAATGTGTGAAAGTCTTATCTGTGCCTTCTCAGCCCAGGCTTGGGGGAGAGGAAGGAGCCTGGGAGCATCAAGGCCATGCTGACCTCTAATCAACATGAGAATGTATTTGTAACATCTATGTGTGAATGTCCTCTGCACCATTCCCCCCCCCCCCGTAGGAATCCTTTTGAAGTATACCTTATATGCAATGTATCTACTGTATGGTCTTTAGTCTTTTCAAGACCTGGCTTAGGCCACAGGTAACCAGTATCAATAAAATAGAATCTTTGTATCCACACTGACTCATCATTGAATCTGCAGACTTGACATTTTGAAAAGACTCCCCTTTGGAGCTCAACCAACCTGGCAACTTTGTAACCTGATGGCCAAAAATATTCCAGGAGATGGGGAGCTTCCTAACACGGAGGAAGAGCTGGCAGCACCTTGGCATGTCTTAGACACCAGGCGAGCCACAGTTTCTCCTCCACAGTTCCAGCTCGTGGTCACCCCCTGGCAGTGGCAACCGAGGACGTCAACCACCACCATGGATGAGGTGCCCGCACGTAGGGATGCAATCCTGACTCGCCACATGAGGAGGGTGCGGATGACCGAGATGGAGCCCACCAAACTGGGCACCTTGGAGCAGATCAAGGGTGACTCGATCCTTGTGGTCCGAGTACCGGACGATACCCCCGAGTGTGAGGAGAAGGGGGCCGAGGAGCCATTACCGAAGGACATGCACGAGGAAGATGGCCACATGTTTTAGGCCATGGTCCGAAAGGAAGTCAATGGGGCAGTCAAGGATCTGAAGGATGAGATGCAGGCGATGACCGCCCAGATATCTCGGGCTCTGTGGATAGCCGGGCCGCGGAGACCTCACCAACCTCAGCCGGTTCGCCTACCCCACCCCCGGCCCCACCACAAGCCCCAGCGATGCCCCAGCAGGCGGGATAGGCGCCACCGCACGCTCCTCGGGATGGAGGGAGAGGGCATGAACTGGAAGCCACCTTTGACGGGGACCCAGACGAGGTGGAGTATTTCACCATCCAAGCAAACAGCTACATGCATTACTGGGGAAACACCTTCCCGGATGAATTCAGCCAAGTGGATTACTTGGGGTCGAAGCTGAAGGGGGATGCGAAGAAATGGTACGTGAGCCTATACGAGGCCATGAGCCCAGAACTGGACTATGTCCAAACTTTCATTCAGGCTCTGATGGCCCAGTACGAACAGCCCCTCCAGGAGACTCAAGCCCTGGCTGCCCTGAGAGATATGCAGCAGGGCCCCAGAACCATCCGAGAATACACCTCAGAGTTCCGGACCAACGCCACGAAGGTGTGGGGATGGAGTGAGCTGATGAAAATTGAGCACTTCACCCGGGGCCTGAACACTGGCATCCTGGATCGGGCCCTCACCCAAGCCAGATCCACCACGTTGGTAGGCTGGATACAATTGGCAGGGGAGGTCGAGACCAATATGAAGCAGGTGGCCATGCAACATCAACACCAGTCCAGAAAGGGTCCCCAAAAGGCTAACCCTAAAACGGAGCCCAAGAAACCCACTGGGGGAAAACCTCTCGGGTCCCGCGAGTGCTTCCGTTGCGGCGACCCGGGCCATCTGGCCTCCAGTTGTCCAGCCCCCCCGCAAAAAATCCAGTGGAGGGGCCGAAAGCAAGCACCCCGACCCCCAAGAAGCAGCCCAGCCGCCCTAAGGAAGTAGCGAAGAGTAGCCTCGCCATGGTGGAGGAGCCAGACGAGGAAGTGTTCCTGTCGGCGGAGCTGAGCGACCTGACCTGGGCGACCAAGCCATCAGAAAACGAGAACGACCTGCTCTGAAGGGTGCCAACCAGCAGGTCGAGGAGGAGCCGGCACCACTGAGGGTGAGAGTGATGGGACGCTTGAACTTTGTGGTAGTGAAACTGCTGAACACTAGACTGAAAAGGTTCATGCAGGTTCGGGCCTTAGTAGACTCGTGGTGCAATCAAGAACTGATTACGCCCAACCTAGTGGAGGCTCTGGGACTAGAGAGTACGCCGCTGCCATGCCCGATGCAGTTCGAGCAAATGGATGGGTCGGTGATGTGAGGGGAGTCATGCAGGTTAGAAACTCAATTCTTACCAATGGGGATTCAGGAGCACTAGGATCAGGAATCCTTCGTAATCACCCCCTCATGCTCCTACCCGGTAGTGCTAGGGGTGGGGTGGTTAGCGAAACATGAGTCCCACATACGGTGGGGAGCAAAGACCATTAGATTCATAGACCCCCCCTCTGCCGAACCCACTTCTGAAACCCTGCCTGGGGTCCGCGGGCTCCCGTGGCCAAAGAGAGAGCATGCATGTCAGTGGAGGAGGTTCATGTGGTCCCTAAAGCATACTGGGACCTGATGGGGGTGTTTAGTGAAAAAGGAGCGAACCAACTGTCCCTGCACCAGAATACGGACTGTGCTATAGAGCTGATCCCAGGGCAGACCTTACCCAGGGCGAAACTGTACCCCATGGGGTGGGCGGAAAAAAAGAAACTCCACAAGTTTTTAGAGGGGGTTTGGAGAGGGGTTTCATTAGGCCGGCGACGGCCCCCCACGCCGCCCCAGTACTGTTTAGGAAAAAGAAGGGTGGCTCGCTTAGACTTTGCACAGATTTTTCCAGGATTAACGCGATCTCAACGACCAACGCCTACCCCATCCCCCTCATCCGGGTCTTGCTAAGCACAGTGTCAGAGGGAAAGATTTTCACCAAACTGGATTTGAGGGATGCGTACTTCCGAGTGCGCATCAAGGAGGGGGATGAGTGGAAAACCGCATTCAATACACCAATGGGGCAATTTGAATATTTGGTCATGCCCTTCGGGTTACAAGGGGCCCCTGGGGTATTCATGAACTTTATAAATGATGTGCTCAGAAAATATCTCTTCAAGGTGGTGGCGGTGTACCTGGATGATATCATTATTTATTCACAAGATGTGCAGTCGCATGTGAAATTAGTAAGGGAGGTGCTTAGCACGTTGATGAAGCACCAACTGTACGCCAAGTTGTCTAAGTGTGAATTCCACAGGACTGAATTGGACTATCTTGGGTTTCGGGTGTCGGGGAAGGGGTTGGCGATGGACCCGGCCAAAGTGCAGGCGGTGGTAGACTGGGCCCCCCTGAGGACACGTAGACAGCTCCAATCCTTCCTTGGATACGCAAATTTCTATAGGTCCTTCATAGAGGGGTTCGCCCAGATCGCCCTCCCCCTGACAGAGTTGTTAAAAACCAAGGGGAAGGGGCCGGAGGCCAAAGGGTCAGGAGCCCGTCTCAATTGGAGCCCGAAATGCCAAGCGGCTTTTGACAAGTTGAAATGCCTGTTCACTAGTGAGCCGGTCCTAAGCCACCCAGATGAGCGACAACCCTTCATTGTTCAATGTGATGCATCCGATGTGGCCGTTGGAGCCACACTCATGCAGAAGGACGGGGGTGGCCAACTGAAGCCCTGTGCCTATATTTCCAGAAAATTCTCAGCTGAGCAAAGAAACTGGTCAGTCTGGGACAAAGAGGCTTTTGTCTTGACTTTCGCCCTAAAAACATGGCGATCATGGCTGGAGGGGGCAAAAGTACCGTTTGAAATCTGGACTGATCACAAAAACCTCGAGGCCCTCACCGGCAAGAGGAAGCTGAGTGAGAAGCAAATCAGGTGGGTGGGATTCTTTTCTAAATTCGACTTCAGGCTAAGGCACATCCCGGGGGCAAAGAACTTTTTGGCAGACGCTCTCTCTTGCCTCCCTCAGCATGAAAGTCAGAAGAAGGAAGTAGTAGACTCTCTATTTTCCCCCTCACAAGTGGCTGCCGTAGTAACCACCCGATCCCAAAAGAAACAGAGCCTGGAGGGTTGGGGAACCGAGAAGCTCGCCTCCGAGACAGAAAAGGAAGGGGACGACCATCCGGGGGAAATCCAAAAGAGGGGAGATGGGCTACGGTACAAAGGAGAGAAGCTATATGTCCCTAAGAGTTTACGGGCAGAGGTGCTGCAATTTTGCCACTCCAACAAGCTTGTGGGACACTTCGGCTACATAGAGATGCTCCACTTAGTCAGCAGGCAATTTTGGTGGCCATCTATGAAAAAGGATATATCAGAATTTGTAGCCTCTTGCCCGATCTGCATCATGGCTTAGAGGCGGGGAGGGAAGCCACCCGGGCTACTCAAACCTCTAGAGACGGCCAAAAGACCATGGTCAATAGTGTCCATAGACTTTATTGTGGAACTGCCGCCCTCTCATGGCAAGACTGTAATAATGGTGGTGGTGGACACTTTTTCCAAACAAGCCCACTTCATTCCCTGTGCCCAACTCCCCGCCGCAAAGAGACTAGCCCAGCTGTTTTTCAATCATGTGGTCAAACTCCACTCATTCCCAGACAAGGTTATTAGCGACCGCGGGCCACAGTTCGTTGCCAACTTCTGGCGGGAGTTCTGTAAATTAACAGGCATGGAGCAAGGACTGAGTTCCGCCTGCCACCCGCAGACAGACAGATAGACGAAACGTGTGAATGGGGTTCTAGAGCAATATCTACGCTGTTTTATCAACCACTGACAGTCTGATTGGGTAGATCTACTCCCCTTCGCAGAGTATGGGTACAATAGCAGCACGCACAGCTCCACCAAGGTCTCGTCCTTTCAGACAGTATATGGGTATGAGGGGAGACCCATTTCGTCGCTCCCAGGAGGGGCCCCCTCCCTTGAACCAACTTCTTTTGAGCAGTGGTGGCATAAACTGAGCGAGAGCTGGGCAACGATACAGGAGAACAGAGGCAGCTAAAGAGACTTACAAGAAACAATATGATAAGTCTCATGTACCCGCTTGGGACTTCAAAGTGGGGGACTCTGTATTTGTATCTACAAAGAACTTGCCACTCCCCCAGCCTTCTAAAAAGTAGCCTACAAGTTTCTGGGACCTTTTAAAATCAAGGGAGTCATTAATCAGGTCACAGTAGAGTTGGAGCTGCCAAAGATGTCTAGTAAAGTACACCCTGTATTTCATTGCAGCTTACTCCATCGAGACCCCGGAGCTTCGGTTTGGCATCCTCGAACACCAGCCCCCCAACCTATCCTGATTGGGAACCAGAGCCACCACAAAGTACAAGAAATTCTGGACTCTAAAATCAAACGGGGAGTTCTGTATTACTTAATCAAGTGGAAACATTTCCCCTCTTCTGAGAATGAGTGGGTGGCTGAGAAAGATATCGCAGCCCCCGATCTAATACGAAAGTTCAATCAGAAATGTTCTCACAGGGCGGTGGAGGCGGCTTAGGGGGGGGCAGTATGTCAAGTCTGTCTATAACTCTGGCTCAAGCACAGAGCATGCTGGGTAGAACCAAAGTATAACCAAATGCTGCTAGCTTACTCCCTCTTCCTTCCCCCCCTTTTTTGTAGAGCTCATCCTGCTTTGAAATGGTAATGTGTGAAAGTCTTATCTGTGCCTTCTCAGCCCAGGCTTGGGGGAGAGGAAGGAGTCTGGGAGCATCAAGGCCATGCTGGCCTCTAATCAACATGAGAATGTATTTGTAACATCTATGTGTGAATGTCCTCTGCACCATTCCCCCCCCCCATAGGAATCCTTTTAAAGTATACCTTATATGCAATGTATTTACTATATGGTCTTTAGTCTTTTCAAGACCTGGCTTAGGCCACAAGTAACCAGTATCAATAAAATAGAGTCTTTGTATCCACACCGACTCATCATTAAATCTGCAGACTTGACATGTGATGCCCATTGTTTGACCTCTGAAACTGCCATTATATCCTGGAAAAATGATCTCTATAGTCTGGAGATCAGTTGTAATTCTGGGAGAACTCCAGGCCTCACTTGGAGGTTGGCAACCCTACCAAAAATGTTCAGTCGACTAACTGAGGCTTCCTACTTTATTCACTTAAAGATTTGGTCCAGGGAAAGCTTTGTTATGGCAGAGACGTGGGAGATGCATTGAGTTACATCCAGGTGATCCCAATCTAAGGTGGAAAAGTTGTTTTCAAGGGATTGGAATTATATATATAAATAATTTAAATTGTGATCTGAACGGGATGAGTTTTCAGTGTTGAGATAACCATTTGCTCAGCCAGCCTGGTGTAGTGGTTAAGAGCCAGCTTAGTATAGTGGTTAAGAATGGCAGACTTTTACCTGGATAACCAAGTTTGATTCCCCGTACCTCCACATGAAACCAGCTCGGTGACCTTGGCTCAGTCACAGTTCTCTCTGAAATGTATCAGCCCCATCTACCTCACAGGGTGTCTGTTGTGGGGACAGGAAGGGAAGGTTATTGTGAGCCACTCTGAGACTCCTTTGTGTAGTGAAGAGCAGGGTTTAAATCCAACTATTCTTCTTTTAAACTTCCAAGAAGATGAATGGCTATTTGGGTTACCTGAGTTGGCCTGTTCAGTGGAGAGCCGGTTTGGTGTAGTGGTTAAGTGTGCGGACTCTTATCTGGGAGAACCGGGTTTGATTCCCCACTCCTCCACTTGCACCTGCTGAAATGGCCTTGGGTCAGCCATAGCTCTGGCAGAGGTTGTCCTTGAAAGGGCAGCTGCTGTGAGAGCCCTCTCCAGCCCCACCCACCTTACAGGGTGACCGTTGTGGGGGAGGAAGGTAAAGGAGATTGTGAGCCGCTCTGAGACTCTTTGGAGTGGAGGGCGGGATATAAATCCAATATCTTCTTCATCTTCATCTTCTTCTGTGAATGTCTGAGACATGTACCCAAAGCTGATTTGGAGAAAGTGTGCTGAGGTATCTATGTAGGGTCCCTCCCATCCAGGATAGAGTGAAGGGAAATTCACCCAGATGGACAGGAAAGGTTAAAAATCTGAATACCCTGCCAGAAATGTTCAAGCCACTGGTCAAGTCTGTCTTGACCAGCCTCTGTTTTCAAATGTCTAGCAGGCTTTTATACAGCACAGGGACCAGATGCCAAAGTAACACCTGTGACTGTAAAGCTTAGATTAGCCCCATATGTTTCATTTTTCTTTCTTAGTTCTGCAGTATCATGTCATGCTGTGACATAATTTTCCTGTGCATTTGTGTTCTAATTGTTGAAGTTTGGGTTATAGCAAATAAAGGTTTTTCTCTTTAAAGAGCTCAGCCTGTGTTCAACATCATGCCTGGCCACCCTTTCTGAGTGAAATCTGGACTCCTAGCCGGGCTAGGTTGAATAACAGGAGGAAGAAAGTGGGGTGGGAACTAGAAGCAGCACACATCTCACATGCACACATGGAGCCCTACATGAACCTCAAGCCACAGGTAGATCAAAAAGAGGGCAAAGGTTGAGTGATAGAAAGTACCCCATCTAGCAGGTGGGAGGGGGAGTGAATGTGGCAAGCCCTCCCACATGCATATGTTCCTCCCCACACCATGACAGGCTTATCATACCCTCAAACCATTACACCTGGACTCACAAACTATTGTAATTGCTCACTGGTTTGCAAAATTCAGATTAGGGCTTCCAACAGGCTTGGGACAAAATGTCCTGTCCTTTTAACATGTAGAAATGGGCAGCTGAAACTTTCCAGGGCATGGAGGTAAATAAAATCCCATTAAGCCTCTATTAAAGTGACAGGACATTTTTCTACAAGCAGTTGGCAACCCTAATCCAGACGTTATGTCCAAAGCAAACTGTCCAGGTTTTGGGAATAACTAGACCAAACAATTTTGCTGGAATTTGACTAGGAAAAGGATCAATTGAGAACAAAAATAAATGAACATAAAACTTTATCATACTTTCAAGTGATGTTTGAAAGCTGACCTTTTCTCCTTTCTTTTTACTTTTTTTAGATTTAAATATCACTCAACTTGATTGGCATCTTAAAACTTGTCATTATTTGGAGATGTGTGTGTGATTTCTTTTCATAAAGGGGTGCTGGCATCAATAAGGGTTTCTATAGCTAAATTTATTTAATTAAACATACAATTGAGTCTGCCGGTTGTTTCAAATGTACATTAAATTAAGATGCCCCATTTTTCTTTGTATGCATTTGACTGACTAAGGCTGTGCTTTGATTTGTATTTACAAAAAAAATGTCACAAGGAACAAAAATAGCCTGAGGAAATAACTTCGTTTTTTAAAAAATATATATTGTATGGCAGAGTTCCACATAATATAATAATATAAAATATGGAACCAAGTTGATAACGATGGTTATGTAGACTGATTGGGGAATACCGTTAAATACTAATATCTAAATTTTCAATCTACTCAATAGCAACTGCGGAGTGTCCAAAGAGCATCACATCTCCCTGGAAAGCATGATGCTCACATTCCTGTGACAGATGGAAAATAGTTTGGCACAATCGCATTCAGGTCCTTGCATTTTACTCCATTTAAGCAACAGGTCTACACAGGTTGCAAAACCTGTTTGTATTCTATTAGTTGTTTTCCATACTTTATATGGCAAGTCAAATTTTATTTTTTTATTTATTTACATTAGACTTTTATCCCTTCCTCTCCGCAAGCGGACTCAGGGTGGCTCACAACATCCATTACATGATTTAAAACAATAAGTCAATAAAATCTACAAAACATTAATACAATTAAAATTTAAAAACTGTTTCACGGTGCTGTACCATTACTTTGTTGGCGGTTCTGTTTTTCAGATGGTTGGTCACCGGAAACTCTAGCTGATGTCAGGTGGCAGCTTTCTCTCGGTTTAAACATCGAAGGCCTGTCTAAACAATTCGGTCTTACAGGCCCTGCGGAATGTAGGAAGGTCCCGCAGGGCCCTTATGGCCTCTGGGAGAGCATTCCATAACTCTGGTGCTGCCACCGAGAAGGCCCTGGCTCATGTCCAATGCAACCTGGCATCCTTTGGTCCAGGGGTGGACAGCAAATTTTTTGTCCCTGAATGCAGTGCTCTCTGGGGGATATATGGGGAAAGACGGTCCCGCAGATAAACAGGTCCCTGACCATAAAGGGCTTTAAAGGTCAATACCAACACCTTGAAATGGACTCAGAACACAATAGGTAGCCAGTGCAGCTCTTTCAGCACTGGCTGAATGTGCTCCCATTGAGGGAGCCTCATTAACAACCGTGCCGCAGCGTTCTGCACTAGCTGTAGTTTCTGAGTCAGCACCAAGGGTAGCCCCATGTAGAGAGCATTACAGTGATCTATTCTTGAGGTGACCGTAGCATGGATCACCAGTGCTAAGTCGTTGTGCTCCAGGACGGGGGCCAACTGCCGCACCCACTGGAGATGAAAAAAGGCGGATCTAATAGTGGCTGCTACCTGGGCCTCCATTGTAAGGGAGGACTCAAGGAGCACGCCCAAGCTCTTGACCTTAGGGGCCGGTATCAGTGGCACCCCATCAGTGGCCGGCAGTTGGACCCCTTCCCTTGGACCACCCCGGCTCAGATAGAGATCCTCTGTCTTCGTTGGATTCAACTTCAGCCTACTCAGCCTGAGCCAAGATGCTACAGCTTGAAGAGCCAGGTCCAGATCTTCCGGGGTACAGTTGGACTGGCCACCCATCAACAGATAGAGCTGGGTGTCATCTGCGTATTGGTGACAACTCAGTCCATACCTCCTGACAATCTGGGCACGGGGGCACATATAGATGTTAAATAACATCGGGGAGAGAACTGCACCCTGAGGCACACCACATGTGAATGAGTGCCTCTGGGATGACTCCTCCCCTATCACCACCCTTTGTCCCCAATCTTGGAGAAAGGAGGTCAACCACTGTAAGGCGGACCCCTGAATTTCCATGTCGGCAAATCTTGCAAGCCTCTTATTGGTGTTTATCAGGTGGAATGGATTGCATCCATGTTTGCAACCATTCATTCCCTAGATTGAAATGTTCTGATTGCAGGATTTGTGCAGATTTTATTGCTGGATGTAAAAAAAAAATATTTAACCTTGTCACCATGCTGCTCTATATGTATATGCAAATATGTCAGGATGCATATTTTAGGCACTGATTTCTGTCATCTCTACCATTGCATAATATGTGTCTTCTTTCTCAGTTTAAGGTAGTTAAATTCTTTAGTTGTGACCTGGGATGCTTTGTTGCTGCCAATGTAACAAAGATCAAGAAGACAAGAAGACCTTGTCTTCTCTTTATTTTCTCTTTTGCAGTGGCATGTGGCTTGGTTTGCTTGTTTGATTCTGCAGTGTGCTTCATGGGTATCTTCTTCTTTTGATTGACATGGTGCCATGGACGCATGGTGAAACAATCATTACTCACTCATTATTTTTTGTGGATGTACTCGCTTTAGGTTTCCAATACATCTCTTTGGTTGAGTAGGCCTAAATGCTCAGTGAGAGGGAAATCTCATTAAGGAAGTCTATCTTGCATTGCCTTTTCAGGTGCCTTCTGAATATGATAAAATGTTGAGAAAATGCTCCAAAATGGATGAGCCCTACATGATTATTATTTAGACAAAGAAAAAATGATAAGGGCAAGTGATTTCTTGTTGCTATTTATGATATCACATCCAAGTTATTTTATGGACTACAGATCATCATATGTCTCTTGTGACCATTGACTCTAAAGTCTCTGATTGTATTTGCCTAGAGCCAGATGATGTAATAGCCAGATGTCAAAGCAAGGATAATTTATTGAATGCCTCTTTTTTATTTATTTAGTCTGAGGGCAAGTAATCCATTCCTTTAAGAAGTACCAAATGAATACAAAATACCACGGTTTGTTGCAGTCCTTCTCTCTTTCTCTTTAATAGTTTTAATTGAGGACCTTAGGAGATATTGCAAAATGCTATTTGCCTTTATTAATAAAAAACAATACACATATATTTATCACAGCCCTTAACATTTAGAAGGTAGTGGAAGAGTTCAGCTGAAGCAGACAGAGGCTGTCCTGTATGCTGTGCAGAGAGTGGACTGCAAAATTGATTAGAGGTCAGTGGAGAGGATTTATCTAGGTTCTGGGATACAGGAGATGGATTGAGGTAAAGAATGGTTCAGGAACTAGAAAACTGATTGGAAAAACCACTGTGAAAATATAGGATGGGTTGCTGGCAGAGATTTGATTGAAGGAGTGTTTATGGAATGAATGGATCAACGGCAGAGGATTGATGGACTATTGAGTTTACAAGTTGCTGCAGTTGCTCTATGGTACAGAACAGACAAATGGGGGGGAAATGGAGGGAAAGGCCAATATAAATGGTGTACCCATAAGGCTTAGGGCAGGAGAATAAAAATATTAAGCATTCTTTAGAAGGGTATTAGCAGTTATCAGTTGCAATACATATCTGCTTGCATGACTGTGTTCTTCAATTCAGATCAGAAGAGTCCAGTAAATGGAGACCGGGGAAGCTAAGCTGGAAGAGGGTGGATGCAGATGATGAGAAATATTTTTTCAATCATAGGGGAAAAATGGTCAAAAACAGTAAAACACCACTTTAGCTAGTCAAATTTAAATATTGCTTACCTTTAGTAATGAATGTGGAAGTGGGGGGAAATTAAATAATCTCAGCGAGTATTTAGCTTCGCTCCTCTTTGTATGTTTATTCCGCAAGTGACACAACAGCATAAAACTTGAAGAAAGAGGAAAGTATAATTGAGGACCCAGTTATACTGCTGGTTACCAGGCTTCAGTGTGTGCACTGCTTTTAAGGAATTACTTTTTCACCTATTGCCATAGCTAAATTTTGAATATGCACCAAAAAGAATTAGGAATTATTCATTGTGAGTTCAAGGAAGTTTCAACTTGGTATCAGTCTTGGAGGGGGAGGAAAGCTTCCTATTCAGGAGTATGTTCGTATTTTGCTCTGCTTACCACTAATATCAGTGATGATGAAGCATTTTGCTCCCTTCATAATAATCTGTAAACCACCCACTTAGAACATTTTTCAGGATTTTTCCATGTTTTCTTAGATAAACATAAGAATCAGATTAAGCAGCTATTCTTCTTCACACTTTAGAATGTTAAATCCAGAAACTGAATTTGCACTAGCTGTCAGGAAATAATCAATTGCCCCCACAGACAGGGATTGGACTATAAAAGTTATGTCACGGAGTGAAATGGACAAATTAACAAGAAAACTAAGAGACTGCGATTTAGAACTTTTTAATCGGGAGTGGAAGAAATTCAGAAGATATGTAGAGAAAGAGTGGAAAATAAAAGGACATTGGACAATTTTTGATGATTAAGATTTTTAAGATAAGAATATAACTTTTGAAGGGGGGATCTTTTTCTTTATCAATCTTTGTTTTTTCTTGATGGTTAAAGGTACCTTTAATATCTGTTTTTTTTCAAAAAAAATAACACTGGCGGGGGTCAAGTAATGGAGGAAGGGGTGGGAGGAAAGTAAGATGTGGGGTAGAATGATGTTTTTTTTTCTATCTTAAGCTTTTTATAAGTTGTAGATATAGTTCTACTACCATATGTTACTAATAAAATTGTTTATACACTAAAGTCATCTTTGGCCTGCAACACAAGGGCTTTTCCCTTGAGCAGGCCTAAATCATTTCCCCCCAGAAGTATCACCACAACATGTGGTGGCAAAACGTGAACATCTTCGAACAATAAGGCAAAAGGCCCAACCAATGAAGACCTCACCATCCACACCACTCAATGCTGGCCCACTTGCTGAGCCTCAGCTGTGACCCGGCCAAAGTCCTCCTGGCTCGATGGGCAGCCCAGAACACAAACCTGTGTCCGCATATGAGGACTCATCATCTCTCTCCACAGACCACAGCTCCTGAGAAAAGAAGAAACAGTGAATTACATAGCCCCCTGATAACGTGATGTCAGTTACTGCAGTGCAAGAGGGCAAACATAGCCTTTATAGGCCAAGGAACGCCACCTACCAAGCTTCTGAATGGAAGGTGGGGAGTACCCCAGGGCAGCAGCAGTGGATGCTGCTCCTATACGGAAGGAATGAGTGCCAAACTTAACTCCCGACAGGCCCAGCCTAGCAAGGGCCTTACACATCACTGTCCAAAACTGATGCTTCGTCAGGTGACTGCAGTCCCCATGACGGAACAACAGGCTGGCACCGAAATCACAAGCAGCAAGGATTAAAGCCACAAGCATTAAAGCCACTACAGGACAGAGCTTTACATCAGAACAGGAACCCAAACTAATAGTATCCTCTTATTGCAATTGGTCGGTCTTGGAACGATGAACTGTAATATATACAGATCCGGCGAATGTCTTGGGCCATCAAGGCCCTCCCTGAAACATCCCTTTTGGACTGAGCCACCAGCTCACTCATCCGAAGAGCCCCAAAGAATGCCATGAGAGAGGCGATGTGAAAGAGCAGCGTTTCGTACTCTGACACGCACACCTGGCCCCAGACCGATTGTAAATCCCTAAGAACTGCAGGGGAAATTGGTTGCCTAGCATCCTGCCCTGGCCCAGCTTCTCTAGATCAACCTTCCAACATTTTCTTAATGTGGAAGTCACCGGTATTCTTCTGGAAACCCAAGGCCTTACTGGTGAAGACCAATGCAGACAGCCGGCCCTGAATAGATTGGACTGCTAATCCCCTGTGCCTTAAAGATACACTATAGAGGAGTAATTGCTCCATTAAAAGGGGCCATCCCCTTTGGTAACCAAATTTGCTCCTAACTGATTTCTAACTGGCATATTGCCCTGTTATATGATTTTCTGGTATTAGGAGCAATGGTGAGATAGCTCTGCTGGCCTCGGCCCACCAATCATCCATATCCCGGGGGGCATCATTGTTGGAAGAAGATCTGCGTCTGAGGCAAGCTGGTGAAACCTCTGCATCTCGAGCACATGCCTGGCGAAAAAAAAATATTGAGCCTTAGGCAGCGAAGAGTGAAGGCCCGCACCAGCCTCAAAACCCTGGGGGATTTGGAAGTGAGGGAATTGATAACATGCACCACGGCTAGGTTGTCGCACCAAAAGTGGACTGTGTGGTCTGCCAACTCATCCCCCCACAACCAAACAGCTACCAAGATTGGAAAAAACTCCAAGAAAGTCAAATCTCTGTTCCTCCCCACATCTACCCATTCCTGAGGCCATTCCTCCACGCACCAATGTCCTCGAAAGTAGATTTGCAACTCGGCTTCCAGCTGTAACTCAGCCCTCCAAAAGGAGACACCATTAAAGGAGGTTAAAAACTTCTTCCATAGTAAAAGGTCCTCCCGCATGCTGCGGTTAATCCTGATTCAGTGGTGCGGCTGGCATAATCCACACAACCTCCTCAAAATAGGACGACCAGGAGCTACCACCTTACAAGCAAAATTTAGGTGTTCCACCAACTGCTGTAGTTCCCTCAAGGTCACCTTTTGCCATAGCAAAAACTGAGCAACCATTTCCTGCAGACCTAGGATTTTGTCCCTTGGGAGGCGTGAAGTTTGTTGGAATGAATCAAGTTCAACCTCTAGGAATGTCAATCGCTGGATAGGGCCTTCCGTCTTCTCATGGGCTAGAGGAACACCCAGCTCCTCCAACTGTGCTGCAAAGGCCACCATCAAATGGGCACACTTGCCGAAGCCAAAGGGGCCCGCAAACAGAAAGTCATCCAGGTAATGCACCACATTGCTCAAACGAGCCCAGCGGTGCACTCCCCATTCTAAAAAGGAGCTAAAGCACCCGAAGGCAGCACAAGAAATGTAGCACCTCATGGGCAGGGCCCTGTCCATGTAAAACCAGCCTTCAAAATGGAAACCCAACAATTCAAAATCCAAAGGGTGAACTGGTAGGAGGCAAAAGGCGGATTTTATGTCGCACTTTGCCAACTCAGCCCCTACCCCACAGTGCCTTACCATCTGCACTGCTTAGTCAAAAGATGTGTACCGTACAGTACACAAATGTTCTGGTACGGCGTCATTCACCGATTCCCCATGAGGGTAAGATAAATGATGAATCAATCTGAACTCTCCTGGGGCCTTTTTAGGCAAACGGGGAGACTTGCAAGGTACTCACAGTGGGTGTGGGAAAAGGGTCAATCACCCTACCCTTGGCTAATTCCTTCCCAATCTTCTCACGAGCTATATGCTCCATCCCTATAACTGACTTCAAGTTATTGGCCATAAACAGCTTTCTGGGGCCCTGGAAAGAAATTCTAAAACCGAACTTAAAACCATTTAACAAATAAAGCCTATCTTCATCCTTTGGATAATCACAGAGCCATGCCTCAAGCACTGTCACCCTTATTGGGCTGGGACCCTTTTTCAAATGGTTTATCTGCACCGCCTGGGCCCTGCTTGCGCTGTCCCCACCTGAGTCTACGCCTGGAACAATTTGTGAAGGAATGAGACCCCCCGAAAAGAGGGCACTCATGTTTGTATGGGCAGTTCTTTTTACCACCACCCCCCCTAGGACCCGAACTCCCAACAAAGCAGGCGGGGTTGAACCACCTGCCCTGCACTGCTGCGGGCACCGGAAGCAGTGGCTGTATGCTGCACAACATGTCCACTGTCTGACCTATCACCCAGGTTAGGTCATGCTGGAGACATAACCAGCTGTGGCTGAATCTGATCCCATTGAAGGGCAGGGTTCAAAGGCGCCCTCATTCTGAACTCCTCATCATATTGAAGCCAGGCCGGGTCAGTAACGTTGGTGTAACTTTTGTATATGATGTCAAAATACTGAAAAGGGGAAGTGGCCCTCCATGGCTATGACCTGGCAATAATTCCAGTGTAAATAATGAACACGGGCACCCAGTTCGCCCACATCCTATCAACTTTTCGCCTCTTGATTTTCTCCTTTTCCCTATCATCCAGATCCTCTTTTTTTGTGTTAAACCAATTTTATTATTTTTGCAACATATTGAAAAATATTCATCAACCATAAATTCTAAAATACAAACCAATACATTACAAAATTTCCTTCTCCCCCCACCCCTCTTTTTCTTGACCTCCGCCGGTGTCTAAGATAATTAAAAAGAAAAAAGGTAAAATTCACACTTATAGAATCTTCACTTACCTTAATACAAAATAAACCAAAATTATCTATTAATTATAATTAAAGTTAACCCTCTATTTATCTCAGAATCTAATCCTTTACTAAATTGCATATCAAATCAAAAATCCATTTTTACATTTTATCTTCCCTTAAAAATTCAGAGAATATTATCAAAAACCACTAAGTGTCTCTTGACTTTCAACAAATTCTTGAAATTTCTTTCAGTCATCCTTGAATTTTTCTAAATTACAGTCTTTTAAGATTCAGTTTGTCCATTTCACTCCACTTTTAAGATCCAGTCCCATTTCTCTGGTATTTTATCTTGCTTCCACATTTGCAGATATAATGTCCTTGCAGCTGAAAGTAAATTACACAACAATGTCCTATCTTGTTTCGGAAAACTTTCCATTTGTAATCCCACCAGAAGGATATCTGGTGCTCTCTTGATGTCATAACCCAAAATTTTTGAGGTCTCTTGTTGAATCATTTGCCAAAACTGTTTCGCTTTATCGCAAGTCCACCACATATGGTAGAAAGAACCTTCATGTTTTTTACACTTTAATAATAATAATAATAATAATAATAATAATAATAATAATAATAATAATAATAATAATAAATTTATTCTTATATCCCGCCCTCCCCCGCTGAAGCGGGCTCCAACACCTATCTGATATTTATTTATTCATTTTTGCTAATTTCTTAGGTGTCATATACCATCTAAACAACATTTTATAACATGTCGATATTTTCATAGAGTTCTTCCATAGGTGTTCCCATGTCTCCATTTGTATTTCTTTGTTCATATTTATTGCCCATTTTATCATTTGAGGTTTCACTACTTCTTCTGTAGACCATTTCAATAGCAATTTATAAAGTTTTGAAATCAATTTTTCATTTTTGCCCAACAGCACTTTTTCCAATTCTGTTGGCTCTTGTATTATTCCTGTATTTCTAATATCTTGCTCCACCAAGCTTTTAATTTGTTGCAGTTGATACCAATTAAGTTTGTCCTTCGATTCTTCTTTTTTTGACAATGACTATATTATTTGTTATCTTTCACTATTGGTATTGTTTGAAAAAGAAACATAATTCTTGGTAGAACATTCATTTTGATTGCAGAGATCCTACCCAGCATAGACATACTCAGTTTATTCCACTTTAACATATCTTTTTCAATTTTATGCCAAAGCTTTTCATAATTGTTTTTATACAAATCAGTGTTTCTCATCGTAATCTCTACACCTAGATATTTAACCTTTGAGGTAACTTCACATCCAGTTATACTCTGTAGTTCTTTCTGTTTGCTCAATGACAGATTCTTACTTAGAATTTTCAATTTTTCTTTGTTTATATAGAAACCCGCCAACTCTCCATACTCTTTAATTTTATTTAGCAGCAAGGGTGTCACTTGTAGTGGGTTTTCATTAATAAACATCACATCATTTGCAAATACCCTATATTTGTAAAACAACCCTTTCAACTTCAATTCCTTTATTTCTTTGTCCTCTTTGATTTGCATCAGCAAAATCTCTAAAGTCATTATAAATAACAACAGAGATAAAGGGCAACCTTGTCTTGTTCCTTTGCTAATTATCATTTGTTCTGTCAAGTCTGCATTTACACAAAGTTTAGCTTGTTGTTCTGTGTAGATTGCCTTGACCATTCTTATAAAGTCACTTCCCAGTTTCAATTTTTCCATCACCGCAAACATAAAGTTCAAATTAAGATTGTCAAAAGCTTTCTCTGCATCAGCAAAAAACAATGCTACCTCTCTTTCTGGATGCTTTTCGTAATATTCTACAATACCTATTACTGTTCTGATGTTATCTCTTATTTGTCTTCTGGGGAGAAAACATGCTTGCTCCTCTTGAATAAAAGTATTTAAGTGCTGTTTGAGTTGTTCTGCTAGTATCCTAGCAAAGATTTTATAGTCATTGTTGAGTAATGAAATCGGTCTATAATTTTTAACGCACGTGGCATCTCTATCTTCCTTTGGTATCAATGAAACAACTGCTTCCTTCCATGTATTTGGCACTTTCCCATCTTGTCTAATACCATTCATCAACTTTTGAAGTTTCGGTACTAGTACATCTGCCAAGACTTTATAAAATTTTGTTGAAAAGCCGTCAGGACCCGGTGCTTTACATAATTTCAGTGAATTAATTGCTACTTTTATTTCAACTTTTTCAATTGGTTCATTTAAAGTTTTTTCCATAGTTTCTGTCAATGACCTTACTTTTATTCCCTGCAGGTATGCTTCTATTTTCTCTTTATCTACTTGTTGACCTTTAAACAAACATGCGGACAAAGGAGACCTGATAGATGTTGTTTACCTTGATTTCCAGAAAGCTTTTGATAAAGTTCCTCATCAAAGGCTCTTTAGAAAGCTTGAGAGTCATGGAGGAAAAGGACAGGTCCTCTTGTGGATCAAAAACTGGCTGAGTAATAGGAAGCAGAGAGTGAGTATAAATGGGCAGTCTTCGCAGTGAAGGACAGTAAGCAGTGGGGTGCCGCAGGGCTCGGTACTGGGTCCCATGCTCTTTAACTTGTTCATAAATGATTTAGAGTTGGGAGTGAGCAGTGAAGTGGCCAAGTTTGCGGATGACACTAAATTGTTCAGGGTGGTGAGAACCAGAGAGGATTGTGAGGAACTCCAAAGGGATCTGTTGAGGCTGGGTGAGTGGGCGTCAACATGGCAGATGCGGTTCAATGTGGCCAAGTGCAAAGTAATTTTTTTTTATTTATCTGGGATTTATATCCCGCCCTTCCCACCGAGTGGCTCAGGGCGGCTTACAACAATAATGCACATTGGGGCCAAGAATCCCAGCTACAAATACAAGTTGATGGGTATGTGAACTGGCAGAGACTGACCAAGAGAGAGATCTTGGGGTCGTGGTAGATAACTCACTGAAAATGTCAAGACAGTGTGCGTTTGCAATAAAAAAGGCCAATGCCATGCTGGGAATTATTAGGAAGGGAATTGAAAACAAATCAGCCAGTATCATAATGCCACTGTATAAATCGATGGTGCGGTCTCATTTGGAGTACTGTGTACTGTGTGCAGTTCTGGTCGCCGCACCTCAAAAAGGATATTATAGCATTGGGGAAAGTCCAGAAAAGGGCAACTAGAATGATTAAAGGGCTGGAACATTTTCCCTATGAAGAAAGGTTGAAACGCTTGGGACTCTTTAGCTTGGAGAAACGTCGACTGCGGGGTGACATGATAGAGGTTTACAAGATAATGCATGGGATGGAGAAAGTAGAGAAAGAAGTACTTTTCTCCCTTTCTCACAATACAAGAACTTGTGGGCATTTGATGAAATTGCTGAGCAGACAGGTTAGAACGGATAAAAGGAAGTCCTTCTTCACCCAAAGGGTGATTAACATGTGGAATTCACTGCCACAGGAGGGGGTGGCGGCCACAAGCATAGCCACCTTCAAGAGGGGTTTAGATAAAAATATGGAGCAGAGGTCCATCAGTGGCTATTAGCCACAGTGTGTGTGTGTGTGTGTGTGTGTGTGTATATAAAAAATTTGGCCACTGTGTGACACAGAGTGTTGGACTGGATGGGCCATTGGCCTGATCTAACATGGCTTCTCTTATGTTCTTAAATAGTTTAGCATAGTATTTATAAAATTCTCTTTTAATTTCTGCTTGAGCCACAATATCTTCACCCCCAACTATAATTCTGTTTATGAATTTATTCTCCCTTTTTTTCTTCATTTGCCATGCCAAGTACTTCCCAGGTTTGTTAGCACCTTCAAAAGATTTCTGCTGCAGTCTTTTTAGGTTCCATTACACCTCCTTATTCAATAAATGCCTCAGTTGACTCTGCACGATTGTAATCTCCTGCAAAAAATTTTTCTTCCCCAGTCTTTTCTGCACTTCTTTTTCTTTTTTGCCAATTTCTTTTTGTAAGTCCACCATTTGTTTTTCGTTATCTCTTCTGTCTTTATTGTTCAATGTAATTAAAATTCCTCTCATTGCAGCTTTATATGCATCCCACATGGTTTGATATTGAACGCCCTGATTTTCATTTGTTTGGAAGAAGGCTTTAGGTTTTTTTTTCAACAGAAGCCACTATTTCTACCTTTTGCAATAAATCCTCATTAATCTCCATCTCCTCACCTTTTTTTCTGTCTTTTGCCAACCACAATAATGGATTATGTTCTTCACCTATTTTCGGAAGAATCTTTATTTTGTTTGTAATAAGTCCCAAATCTTTGGTACTCCATAACACATCAATTCTTGAGAAGGAGTTGTGCCTTGCTGAAAAGAAAGTATAATCATGTACGTTAGGATTAAACTTTCTCCATACATCTTCCAGACTTTCTTGTTTTATTAGTTCAAAAAATGACTTTGGCAGTTTGCCATCTGTATTTTTTCCCCCGGACCTATACCAAGAATTCTTAATAGTTCCATTAAAGTCTCCCATCAGCAAAATCTGGTCATACATCAGTTGATCTAATTGTTGCATAATGTTTTGTTTTGTTTTTGTTTTTTTAAAAACATTCTTTGCCCCATTTGGGGCATATAATTCCAATAACAACGTTTTTTTTCTCATTCATCAATACCTCAACTGTGACATATCTACCTTCACTGTCTTTAAAAATCAACTTTGGCTCCAATTCTTTTTTAATATAAAAAATCACTCCTTTTTTCTTTTCCTTAGCCAACGAAAAAAATTCTTCACCCAAGGATTTGTTCCATCAAAATTTGTAATCCTTTTGTTTAATATGTACTTCTTGTAGACAAATTATATTACATTTTTGTTTTTTAATCCAATGAAATGTTGCTTTTCTTTTTTGCGGTGAGTTCAGTCCATTTACATTCCAAGAAATTAATTTGTAATCCATAATGATTCTTCACTTATTCTGTCTCTCCAAATTCTTTATTGTCCGCAAAAAATCTCTCCATACCTTGAGTATCTATTATTGTAATACTCAGTCCTTTATACTCAAAGCCAAGGCCTTCAAGTAAAATCCATCTGTATCTTATTCTCTTCACCCTTAGCTTGTCAGTCAATTTCTTAAATTGTCTTCTGCCACTTATAACCTTTCTTGGCAGCTCCTTCATTATTCTTACTCTGTTTTCCTCCACCACCATTTCTTTTTCATATTGCTGACTTAAAATCCTTCCCACCATATCTCTTGTAGTAAATTTTACTACCACATCCCTTGGTAGCTTGTGCTTTCTAGCAAATTCCGAGTTGACCCTGTAAACATAGTCATACAAATGTTCCGTCACCTCAGGGTCCTCTTCCATGTACTCAGCAATGATGGTTGAAATGTACTTCTTTAAATCCTCTTGTTCATTTTCAGGAACACTTCTTAAACTAGTCAAGTTTTCCACTAATTTGCAGTCTTGTACTGTTGCTTTCTCCTGCATTTTTTTTAATAATAGCATCTTGGTCCTTAAACTTAGCTTCAATCTCCTGTGCCTTCTGCACTGTTGCTTGTGACTCTTTCCTGAGATCTTCAATCTCTTTTTTAATTTCTTTCTTGACATCTTCAGCACTAGAATTAATTTCTTTAGTTTCTTCTCACTTCCAGTTATTGAGTCCTTCATCATCTTCACCAATCTTGCCTCCATTGCATCCAGTTGTTCTTGAACTTGTTTAGCCATTTTTCCTCTCCCCAATGAGCCTGATCTCAAACGTGTTCCCGGCTTTTGATCAGACATCACTGTCCTCCCATTGCACAAAATAGGCTCTAACGTTGACCTCACCAATCAGCAAACCAATGACAGGTTTCAATAGATTAGGGCATGCCCTTCCAACAAGCCCAAAATCACCATTCTCTGAGCTTCCTAGCTCAAGATATTAATTTTTAAAGTTCTTATAAAATCCAAAATGGCAGCCACTACTTTTTCAAGCCCATTTTTCAAAAAGTTTTCCTTTCTCCAATAATGCTTAAAATTTAGTTTTGCTCATATAGTCCAATATCTTTCTCCTTTTTAGGATGATTCCTGCCAGTTTTGTAAACTTTTAAAGTCCTGTTCTTCATTTAAAAATATAAAACCTTTGACCCTTCTTTAATGGCTGCCGATGTTTCTCTATGATTTTTGACTCTAGAGATGCTCCTGGAGGTTTGAAGATTTCCTTCTTCCAGTACTTACTTCCTGACTCTCCGGCCGTGAAATCTCATTCTCAATGGTTAGTAATCTCACGATATTTGTAAAAACATCACTTCCTGCTTCATCTTGAAGATCAGCAACTCTATTATGTCGGGGGGGGGGTGGTTTTCAAAACCACAGGTATGTCAAACAACAGTTATTTTTCTGCATTTTCCTGCTTATCTTAAGTCCCAGAAGTTCCAAATTTACCCCCTTCTTCTTGACTTTATACTCTTACAATTAGTTCCAGACCTTAATCTTTTAATTTTAAAAAGCTTATTTTAGTCCTGGAGTGGTAGATAAAGATCTTTACCTTAACGAATGTCTATTCTCCTTTACACTGATCTCTTCCCTTTCAGATGTTATTGTAATCCATAGAAAGTTGGAGTCTTGATGAGCTTATGTCAATTTAATGACCCCAGAGACCCTTTGTAGATGATGGAATGCAATTCTTCACAGGGGGCTCTTCAAAGCAGAAAAGGAATCCCTCTGGGGCTCCTTGTCTGCCAAAGTAAACCCCCTCAAAATTCTTCAAGCATGTCTTAGACAGTTCCCTTTCTGGAAAATGTAGGCAGCAGGCATTGGAATCGCCTTTTATGCCCAAAACAAAGGCTCCGGTCCGCTCCTCTTGGAAGACGTGGGTCAGCTCTCCATTTTTCCAACCCCAGAAGTATCCTATGATCCAGATCTTCTTTATCCTTTTTCTCCAGCTCCCTGTAGAGCAGAGAAAAAAGGTCCACAAATTCCCCTTTTTATCCTTAGTGGCCGGCAACAAGTGATCCCCAAGAGGTAAGGCCAGATCACCAAAAGGTAAAGCCTTAGCTGGCACAGCAGAGTATGATGGACCCCAAGGATAAGAAACACCCCAGCCACTATAGGGTGCCCTGGATGCTCCCAGGAACTGGCTGGGCAGGCTTCCCCAAGGACCCCAAGGGCTAGCCAGGTTAAGGCCCCAAGCCCAAGGCTGGGAATTATTAAAAGCTACAGGCTGGCTATTGACGACCGGCCTGAAGGTGGCAGACTGCCCCCACAGCCCCCAGGGCCAAGCTGTAATATTGTGCTGTGCAAACTCACCCCTACCAAACTGCAAACCCTGCGACACATCCACGCCGGGCACCTCCGCTGGAAGAGGCGACACACCCTCTGTCTTGTCTGTGGAAGACCTGCTTTCAAGGGAAGGCAAGTGATTAAGGATTTCTTCCTGGAAGCGCTTCTTAGCAGCCCGCTTGCCTGCCTTGGAAGCCAGCCCCGTTACACCAGCCCCCAATAAGACCGGCTGCCTACTACCCGAACCCTCCAAAGCAGCTATCCTGGCTAAAACGGACTGCTCAAAAGTGTCATCCTCCTCATCAGACGATGAAGGCAAAGGTGCTGACAGCTTAGGAACAGGCCTCACTGATGTGACCACCGGCCTACCGAAGGCAGGTGAAGAATCTTAAAAGCTATCCTCAAAATGGCCACCCCAAGCTATTCACAAAATGGCCGCTCTTCTCCCCGGCAGCAGGGATGAAGAATCCAACAGGTCCAATAAAATTGCTGCCCCGTTAAAACACAATGATTAGCTAAGGCCTCTTTCCAAGCTGCACTGTTTGGAAGAACAGCCCTGCAAAATGGGAAGTAACAATTCACTCCCCCCAAAAATTAGAAAAATGGGGGGTGGGTTCCTCAGCCGGCTTAACAAAAACACCGTGGCAGACCCCGGCCTGCCCAGAGGGAGCAGGCAAAGCAGGAGCACAGGGGGGGGGGGTAAAGGGGCACCGAACAGCACCTGGAAAAACTGCGGCTGTAAAACCACAAACCCTCAGCTCTAACGTCTCCCACAAATGCCACTCTGACCCAAAGGAAGAGACACCGCAAGCCAAAAAAGGAAGGAAGGGGAAGCACAAAATGCCGGCCACGCGAAAATGCCATGGCCTGTGACAAACTGCCACGTGAAAAGATACTGCCAAAGATGGGAGCCTCTGGATGGGAGCTGCATAATCCTGGAATATATCTGGAAACTTTCATATCAAGAGTAATACATAATTCCTCTCTGAAATGTGTGCTTAATCAATATATACTTCTAAGAGCATACAGCCCATATATATGGTTGCCTCATATTCATGTTGTTCTTCATCAATATAGTTTATATATGTGCTTTGTAATGTGTTTTTGGGGAGCAGAGAGAACAGGACTAGATGCTGAACCAAGTTCTGGATTGGCACTGACCCAAATGACAGGGCTTATCATTTGTTAAGTGCTGTTCACATGGTCCTTATCAAGGGAGTATACACGGCTGCCAGTACTCTGTCTCTTGTTTCCTGGTGCTGCTTGTAGTGATGGTGGAAAAACAACTAAAAATAATAACTGTCAGGCCAACACAGTGATGTCACTTCTAGGAAAAACCTGGAAGTGATATCATGCCTATCTCAGTATCACCAGAAATTCCATGGTTTTACCATAGAGCTTTCAGCAATTCCTAGAGAAGCATGGCATAACTTCTGAGGTTTTTCACAGAAGTGAAGTCACCCCATTGCTGATGGACACTTCTCCATGATCCCAGCCCACCAGTCTCCCTCTGGTCAGACCTGACAACCGTAAGTACATGTGCAACTCTAAGTACACAGAGCATCACAGTTGTGCTCACTTGAACTGTAGCATCTATTTAACTAATCTATTTTAACAGAAGCCAGAACAATTGAGACAGGGGAGATTAAGAGTTCAACATTCCCAGGATCCAGACTAGGGGTTCCTTTTGGAACAGAACAGAACACCTATTCTATCAAGCACTCTGTCTGTTTTCTTCTAAATGTAGGAAGTGAGCGGAGAGAATGTTGATCTTGGGTCTCTTAGTAGCCCCTAGCAGCCCTCACAGAGGCAAGGAAGAATCTTCCAGGGCACAGTTGTAACTTTTGGTTTACTGGTTAAGTGCGCAGACTCTTATCAGGGAGAGCCAGGTTTGATTCCTGACTCCTCCACTTGTAGCTGCTGGAATGGCCTTGGGTCAGCCATAGCTCTTGCAGAGTTGTCCTTGAAAGGGCAGCTTCTGTGAGAGGTCTCTCAGCCCCACCTATCTCACATGGTGTTTGTTGTGAGGGAGGAAGATAAAGGAGATTGTGAGCTGCTCTGAGACTCTGAGATTCAGAGTGAAGGACGGTATATAAATCCAATATCTTCTTCTTCTTCTTGTAGAACTTTAGGGAAAGTGATAATTAATGAAGGTAAAACTACATGAATAATTGATGCCACAACACCATACTGGTCTATCCATAAGCACTTGGAACATCATTGAAGACCTAGCTGTTCTTGCCTGCATTAACATAGGCTACATTGCTACTGTCTCCTGCATACCGGTAGTCCTTTTTTTCAGTCTTTCACTGTTATGACACAAATATTACCCAAAATAATTTAAATTCTTTAAAAAGATACTTAATACTGAACTATTTTGCCATCTGCTGCAATAAAAATAATTTCTTGTGTTGTTTGGCTTTTCCATTCCAGACTGATAGATATTAGAGTCAGAGATGCCATATGTGGGTATTTACATGTCTGTTGCCAGATCCATTCTTAACGTTGTCTATCATGTCACAAATTACATAGCTGAGACTTGAGATAGAGGATTTGCATGTTTTCTTGAGGATGTATCAAATACATTAACCCCAGATATTTATAATGTTAACAGATTATAAACCAATTACTAGCAACCTACAAAAAGGAGCAGTATTTAAAGGTTAAACTTGAGAGTGGCTGAAGTTTGCTATTCAAACAAGAATAAACATGGTAGGATAATACTGTAATTTTGTGCTTTAGGACATTTGCCCCCTCCCCCAGTCGGAATAAGCCCTGGGGTTGTCCTCTGACCCCTCCTTGTCCAATAAAGGGCGAGCCACCCTGCCCTCAGCCTGAGCCATATTAATACAGCTAATGTCAGGCCGGCCAGGCCAAAACTACCCTCCCCCCCGACTCCAGCCTTGAGCACCAGAAGGAGGCGAATTTTGGGGGAGGCATAAATATGATCTGCATTACACAGCATTGAGCCGTGAAGCCCATCTGCCATTCCTGTGGATCACCTGCACTAAAAAGGTGCAGAGGCCTGGGTGCTCACCTGCAAGGTAAGTAACCCCTTGCTCCTTCTGCCACCACTAATGCCAAGCCTCTGCTTAGGTATTTGCGCCCCCCCGGGTGGCCTAGTGCCACCCAAAGCCCTTGCTGCAGGTCACCCAAAAAGGCCTGATTACCTACATCTGACAGATGGACTCCATCTGATCAGTACAGCTCTCCCATATCCACCCTAATTCCAGGGTGAGGAAGAAAGATGCCCAGACCCCCTTCTAAGGCCTTCCACAGGGCCAGATTAGCTTTTCGTCTGGCCTATTCAATACTCGCTGGGTCCCAGGAGGCCCTCCAGGCTCTTCGCGGTAGAAGGGCAGACCAAATTAGGTGGACTCCAGGCCACCTCACGATGGCATGAAGATCCGCCACCGCCTGCAAGGAAAGGGCCTTCCCTTTCATCAGCCCCAAGTCATTCCCACCAAGGTGAATGATGAGTATGTGAGGTGGAGGTACATCCCTCCCCAAAAACAACAGTGGCAGGAGCCCTGGCCACCTTAGACCCCGGCGCCCCTGCCACTCAACCACAGCCCACTCGCTCAAGCCCAACTGGGAATTGACTGGAGATCTCCTGGCATAATGGGTGGCCCAAAATACCATACTGTGCCCGCAGATGAGGATCCTCAGCCTCTCCTGATGAGACACAGCACCTGGAAGGAGAAAGCAGTCAACCAAAAATTAACTTGCAAACTGGACACAACACTAACAAACTTGCCCCTAGCCCCATCAGGGAAACACCAGGGAGTGCACATAGGCTCGGTAAGCTGCCAAACGGCAATGGCCCACCCGTTGGATAGCCAGTCCAGGGTAGCCCATTGCTGCTGTTGATGCGGTACCAATCCAAAAGGAGTGGGTACCAAACTTAAACCTCCCCAACCCCAACTTATCTAGTGCCTGCACCGCAACAGTCCAAAACAGAATAGCGGCCCCTCGGCATTCCCCCCTGACTGCCAAGAACTGTTGCAGAGCTTGCACTGGAAGTAAGCCCCCCTTCTCATAGGGTTCAAGTGTGACCATGGTGCCCTTGCGCCCTTGGCCCGTTTTGGACCGCCAAACTTGCAACACCACTTGGTCACCCTCAAATTTGACGTTGCTACTTTGCAATGCCCAATCAGATTGGTCCTTACGTGACAGCAGCACCAGCTCACTGACCCTTAGGGCCCTGAAAAAGGCCATCAGTGCTGCTGTGTGGAACAGTGCAATTTCATAATCCGAACTACACACCTCGGGCCAAACACAGCCCAGCTCCCTAAGCATAGAGGGAGATATGGGTTAACGGGTGTCTGCCCAAACCCCACATTCCCGTGACCATCCCTCGAGCATCTTTTTCACTCTGAAATCCCCAATAGCTTCGGGAAACCCCAGCACCTTGCTAATAAACTCCAAACCCCACATTCCTGTGACCATCCCTCGAGCATCTTTTTCACTCTGAAATCCCCAATAGCTTCGGGAAACCCCAGCACCTTGCTAATAAACTCCAAACCCCACATTCCCGTGACCATCCCTCGAGCATCTTTTTCACTCTGAAATCCCCAATAGCTTCGGGAAACCCCAGCACCTTGCTAATAAACTCCAAACCCCACATTCCCGTGACCATCCCTCGAGCATCTTTTTCACTCTGAAATCCCCAATAGCTTCGGGAAACCCCAGCACCTTGCTAATAAACTCCAAACCCCACATTCCCGTGACCATCCCTCGAGCATCTTTTTCACTCTGAAATCCCCAATAGCTTCGGGAAACCCCAGCACCTTGCTAATAAACTCCAAACCCCACATTCCCGTGACCATCCCTCGAGCATCTTTTTCACTCTGAAATCCCCAATAGCTTCGGGAAACCCCAGCACCTTGCTAATAAACTCCAAACCCCACATTCCCGTGACCATCCCTCGAGCATCTTTTTCACTCTGAAATCCCCAATAGCTTCGGGAAACCCCAGCACCTTGCTAATAAACTCCAAACCCCACATTCCCGTGACCATCCCTCGAGCATCTTTTTCACTCTGAAATCCCCAATAGCTTCGGGAAACCCCAGCACCTTGCTAATAAACTCCAAACCCCACATTCCCGTGACCATCCCTCGAGCATCTTTTTCACTCTGAAATCCCCAATAGCTTCGGGAAACCCCAGCACCTTGCTAATAAACTCCAAACCCCACATTCCCGTGACCATCCCTCGAGCATCTTTTTCACTCTGAAATCCCCAATAGCTTCGGGAAACCCCAGCACCTTGCTAATAAAAGCTAAGGCTGCCAACTGTCTCCAAATAGATTTAACTGTTAACCCCCTGGCCTTCTGATGCACACAAAACTACATCAAGTGTGGGACTGGAATGGGCCAGCTATCCCCCAATTCCGCCGTATTTCTAAATACTCTAAACTGTAGAGCTGCTCGCTCATATGCTTTCTGTCTACTCGGGGCCAATGCTAACAGAATTTCCCTACTGGCTTCAGCCTGCCAAGCTGCTACAGTTCCTGGGGCATCCGCACCGGCCGTGGGTCAGCCTCCAGGGCCAACTGGCAAAAGCGATCCATCTGTCAGCAAGACAGAGTGTCCGCCACCCCATTACAAACTCCAGGAATGTGCTTTGCTAAAAACATGTTTAAATGAAGGCAGCGTAGCATAAAGGCCCTGACCAGGTTCATTACTGGTACCGACCTGGAGGACAACGAGTTGATGATGTAAACCACTGCCAAGTTGTCACACCAGAAGTGCACCACTTGGTTGGCCAGCTGGTCCCCCCAGAGCCACACTGCCACGACAATGGGAAAAAATTCCAGAAATGTTAAATTCCTGCAAAGGCCACTAGCCAGCCAATCCTTGCACCACTGCTCAGCGCACCAGTGCCCCTGTAACAAGATCCCAAAACCTGTAGAACCCAAGGCATCCGAGGATATCTGGAGGTCGGCTTCCACTATCATGTCCTCCCTCCAAAAGGAAACCCCATTGAATAATTCGAAGAATTCTTCACAAACCTCCAAATCGCCTCGCATGCTGCCGTTATTCGCACCCTATGATGGGGAAGACGCAGTGACCCCATAGCATCACAAAGGTGCCAAAGGAATGCCCTGCCCGGTGCGACCACTCTGCAGGCGAAAATGAGATGCTCCATGAGCTGTTGCAGCTCCAACAGCGACACCTTATGTTTACATTTAAGAGCTGCAAGCTGCTCCTTGAGCTGCTGGATTTTTTCCTCTGGCAGTTGAGAAGCTTGCTGAAAAGTATCCAACTTGATGTCCAAGAATGTCAGCCATGTAGCTGGACCTTTGGTCTTTTCATGTGCCAGCAGCACCCCGAGCTCGTCAGCCAGCTCCATAAAAAACTCCAATAGCTTGGCACAATGCCCGGTCCCTGCCATGCCCACAAACAGAAAATCATCCAGGTAATGAACCGTCTCCTGGCACCCGGATCTAGCCCACAGCAGCTATTCCAGAAAGGAACTGAACCGCTCAACGGCTGCACAGGAGATCGAGCACCTCATTGGTAGGCTGTAATCCATATAATATTTCCCCTCAAATTAAACCCCAACAACTCAAAATCCTCAGGGTGTGGTAACAGACGGAAAGCTGACTTAATGTTGCATTTAGCCATTTCTGCTCCAAGACCACACCCCTGAACCACTTTGACCGCTTGGTCAAAGGAAGGGTATCTAACTGAGCAGAGATGGTCGGGAATTGCATCATTCACCGACCCACCTCTGGGATATGAGAGGTGATGAATAAGCCGATATTCACCAGCTATCTTTTTAGGCACCACTCCCAATGGGGAGACCCGTAAGCATGGAACTGGGGGAGCATCAAAAGGACTGATGACTTGCCCCTCCGCACATTCCTTGGCTATCTTAGCCCTGATCACTTGTTGAAGCCCTCCTATGGAACGAAGGTTGGAAGCCCTACAGGGTGCCCTAGGCCCCTGAAATGGGATCTCGAACCCCAAGGTGAACCCCTCCCATAAGTAGGCTCTGTCAGCAATCCTGGGATAACCCTTCAGGAAACGCCTAAGAACTTTCAGTCGAATGGGACTGGGGCCACTTGCCAGGCGTCTGAGAATTGCCATCTCCCCCGGGGTGCTTCGCCCCTCCTTTTTGCCTGGCTTTGCTGCAGGCTGAAAAAGTGGCTGCATAACGGGCACTCATGTTTAAATTTACATGCTTTTCATAAGCACACTCCCTGAGATGTGAACTCCCAGCAAAGCAGCCGGGCTTGAACTGGCTGGCCTGCTGACGAGCGGGCTACAGAGGCACCTGGCTGTTTATGAACTAAGTGGCCACTGTCAGCCCTATCCCCAGAATTGGGTTTTGCCGGGGACATCAGCTGTAGCCACAGCTGCTGGTTGATTTGGTCCCACCGTAGCACAAGGTTAATTGCTGCCGTCATCCTAAAGGCCTCATCGTATTGTAACTTGGGCCCCATGGCCAAGCCTGAGAGTGTTGTGGCAGTGACATTTTACCTTCAGCCCCTGATGGTGTCACTGCCACTGGTTGTCTGCCACCTCCTGCTCCTTGCTATTGTCGCCTGGCATCGCATCCTTGCTTGTCTTAGCCTCCTGGCTTTGGTCGGACGCAGGCCCTGAGCCACTGGCCTCCTGTAATGCAGAAAGTCTTGCCAGTGCCTCTCAAATGTGAAGGTTCCCAACCGCCCCGAGGCTTTGCGGCGCCCAGACCAAACTGTAGGTGCCCCAGCCGCACCCCTTTCCTTCTCCAAGGCCCCCAAATGATCAATTATGGCCTGACACATATGGCCCTCATCCTCCAGCTCCTCCCCCCAAACAACCGAATGGGCCTGCTTCCTAGAGCCTTTAGAAGGCTATTTGCCCTTAGAAGGGCCTTGCCCTTTCTTAGGCCCCATTACCTGCACACAGTCAGGCTGCCTCCACAAAACAAAAGAAGTGCTTTGGGGTGGGTGGGGAGGTGGTTGAATTCACTCACCCTTCCCTGAACAGCCACCCACGCCTCACCTGTAATGGTGATGGGGGGGAAGGGGAGGGGTTTGTGTGGCCCAGCAACGAGCAACATGCAGCCGGGGGCCTCTCCTACTGACCGCTACCCTGCCAATTCCCCCGCTTAAATGCCAATGCACCCAGAGACAATCACCCAATGTCCCAAGGTCCTGCCCACCCTACTCCAGAGGGACTGCTGCCCCACTGGCAGCTACAAACCACCCCTGGGGCCCGCTGGCACTGTCCTTCCCCTCTGGTGGCCCAAGCTGCTGGCGTCAGCTGCCCCTCTCTGCGGCCAGCCATCCCTGCTGCTCCATGCTGCTCCCTAGGCCCAGCCACACTCGCTGCCGAGAAGACCACCGCTGCAAAGGCCGCCACGCCCAAGACTCCTGGCCACGGAAGCACGCTGTGTCTCCGACCTGGCCGAGAGCCTCGAAGAACTGTGTGGCTTGAGCGGGGTCGGGGCTATATATCGCCCCGATGCTCCACCCATCACCATTCCCCGGATGTCCGGGAAGCTCTACAGCCTCCCCATCCTTCCGGGGAGGCAAAATACAGCCCCGCAGCGCATAGCTGCCTTTGCGGCCCGGCCAGGGCGGGGCCGAATTCACAGTGATATAAACAATATTTGATATAAACAATGTTTTTCATTAACAGAACATCCAGGTAAATTCAATTCTGTTTCTATTATCTCAGGCTCTGTTACATTTTTCACTTTTGTCTGCCTAAACAATACGCATTTCTTGAACATAAAGCAGTCTCGTGTTCATGCTATTTTGGGGGGGTTTTTTGGGTTTTTTTTAAAAGAGCAAACTAAAGAGGAACATTTAATTGCAGTCAAAGAGGCCTACACTTTCTGATATAGCATAGATTACTGAATGCACAACAAAATCTGCCATATATTTTATATACAAATTGACAGATGTCCAGAAGACTTTTTTAAAAATGCAGAGACAGGCTATCTTTCACCACCTTTTTTTTGTTTTTAACTGCAAAGGGGAAGGGGATCTCTCTCCTATGACAGAGTAAACTGGTCCAAATATAGTCCATTGGAACATGATGATGCTATTCTGTGGATGTCAGAGAATAAGTCATGGATTACCTCAATAGCATTATGGGCTTCATGGTCAGTAATTCCAGATGGTGAACCTGTGTACAGATGGTGTTATTATGTGTAAATCATCTCTATCAGAATCAATTTAAATCCAAGAGGATTTTAATTCAACTTCTCCCCATTATTTATAAGGTCTTAGTTCAAAGGATAAGGTTTTTTTACAATGTGGTCAAGTGATTTTGGTTACCCCCTTCTCTTTTGAAAACACGAAGATTTTAATGTATATGTATTCCATGAAAAAAAGGTTCCCACTGAAATAGCAATCAATTCGACAGCTGTAAACTGGCCTTTTAAGGGCATTGTTTCCATGATTCATCTTCCCACAGGTTCATGCATGCATAGTACCACAATCAAATGGTGTTTGTAATGGCACGTTGAAAATATGTTTTACAATGCAAGTGATATTGTCCTGCTATCAATTCAGAGACCCAGTATCATTAATCTTAATCAGAGAATCCTTTTACTACTTGTAATTAATGCAAGCTGTAATTTGAATTCAGATTTTCAGACAGAACTCCCTGCCTCTATACATTTCAAAGTGTGTTTGTACATTTGCCAGGACCAATAGTGTTTCTTCTACATAGGAATGAGCATGCCCATGATTGACACAGGAATAATTTGTGTAGACCATGTACATTAATCTTATTTAGAAGTCCAGCTTAACTTTTCAAAGCAAAGACTTTTTTTCTAGTTTACTTTGAAGCTGTGCTTAGCACAGACAGTGTTCCACCTGATTTATTACATAGTTTAACACAGCAGGAAAATAGCTGAATTTAGTGGCCCTTGCACATGACATGTGTTAAGAAGGAACAGCCTGCAAGAGCAACCAAAGCAGTCATTTGGTGCTATAGTATTGTAGGCATGCCAGTGAAGTATCAGGCAATCAGGGTCTCCAGTAAAATCAGAGAGGATGCTAGAGGGCACACCTCAGCGTGTTTGGAGTAGCTGTTTTGTAGCACAAAAAATCTTTTCAGAGTGATGGAAAATATAGACTATCTTTATCAAGGAGGAGACTACACAGGCAGTAAATAGCTGGCTGGTAACTTTATTACTACAACAAAAAAGGACGTTGGGAGAAAATCTTGAACTGAAGTGGCTATTAACAAGAGACAAATTGAACTGGAACTGGAAAATTAAACTGTTCTTGCTTATTCCAGTACTTCCTTGTATGGCAATTTGGCAAGTTGAAGGGCCAATGCACTACATTTCTGTTTCCTGTGCTGGCTCTCTACCATTTGTTTCATAACAGCCAGAAACTTGTCTACTGGCTTTGATGCAAAAGCACTGGAATGTTGATCCCAGCACCAAGATGAAGAAATATTAGGTAGTAATCTCTGAAGAAAGGCCTTTGAAGAGAACTTTAACCTTATACATTAAATTATACAGGAGTCAGATGGGATAATGCTTGGAAGTTATTAATATACTGATATATGTTTAGGGGTCTGATTAGATAACATGTTAAAGTTGAAATGGGTTGGGGGAAACCTCAACACAATTAATTTTTAACGTAACTTGGGACTCACTTTAGGAAGAGTATGGGGTCCAACTTGTCTCCTGAGAATGACACAGCAGCAGGAAGGGCTTCATCATTCCCTCCCTTCCACACTGCTTGCTCTTATTAGCCAACTTATGTTTAATTATTCTCTAATCAAACTCTGGGAAGAAATTCTGTTGATGAATCAAGTAATTAGAGCTAGCAATGGATCCAACTTCAGTAGCCAGCTGAAAAGCTTAATCTAAGGGCTAATTCTTTTTTTTTGAGGGGGGGAGT
This sequence comes from Heteronotia binoei, assembly GCF_032191835.1. Taxonomy (NCBI): domain Eukaryota; kingdom Metazoa; phylum Chordata; class Lepidosauria; order Squamata; family Gekkonidae; genus Heteronotia; species Heteronotia binoei. The sequence goes on along the minus strand of NC_083226.1, from coordinate 111,754,505 downwards.
GTGCAGCTCCATTCAATGCAGGGTGAATCACACCTTTGGAGACTAATTAACCACAGACCAATAGCACCTTGTATTTTTCAAACTGAATTTCAGTTTTTTAATAACCATCATCCAGTCTGTTACTGACTACAAACATTGGTTTATGATGAACAATAAATGCATATGATTCAGATAAAAAGAATAGATTTAGTGGTCATTTATATATTGATGTTTTATCATTTCAACTCTCAAGACAATCTAACTATTTGGGTGCATAATAGGATTGCAACCTCCAAGTGGGGTTTGGTGAGCTCTCAAAATGACAACAGATCTCAAGAGTACTGAGATCAGTTCTCCAAGAGAAAAAGGCTGATATAGAGGGTGGAATCTAATGGCAATTATAACCTGCTGAAGTCACTCTCCACCTCTGCCCTCCTTGGTCTCCAACACAAATCTCTGGGAGTTTTCCAACCTGCAGGCGTTAACTCTAGTACATAATCAAGACTGAAATGGGCCAGTGTGCTATAAAGATTTCAGTATTCAGTTAGGCCCTGGGAGAACCACATTCAAACTCCACCCAACTATGAAACGACTGAATGGCATTGGGCTAGTCACTCTCTCACAGCCTATCTCACCTCAAAGGGTAGCTCTGAAAATATGGTGCATAGAGAGATCTATGTACATTGCTCTGACCTCCTTGGAGAAAGGAGTGTATTTTACCTCATCAAATGTATTCCAGAAAAGGTTTGCAGGTCATTTAAAGTAATATGTTAACACTGACACATTTTTAATTCTACATTTTCCAAACTTCATTTTATACGTGAATGAGATTGACTAAAAGAAACTTCATTAGTTGTAGAGTAGGAAGACATTTCAGCAGTTTCCCCCCTCATACACTGCTGCTGCATATAAGAGCCACCTCACCTTCCAATGTTGTCTAAACAACATATTGTAAAATGTGAAGTCTTCATAGTATAACAGATCAGCTAGAAGAACCAGTTAACTGTCCCAAGCCTTGCCCAAATGATGGAGGAGGTGCTTTTGCCCCCCATCTCCCTTCAGAAATGGAATAATTTGAGACATTAGAGCCTTTGCCATATCTAATCACAATGTTTTCAGCCAAAAAATCTCAACTTTAAATTAATAGTAACTTTGCAAGTTTATTGATTTAATCAAATGGAAAACTATAATAACTGGGCTCTGGTGGAAGCTGAATATTCATTTACTGAAAAAAAGGAATATAGGTCTTTACAATAAATTTAATGGACAGAGTTGATTTTGCTTGCATCAAAAGTTAATGTGCTTTGCGTTTGTACTTTTCCACCAGCAGATTTGTTAGCAAAATCTTCATTTCTATAATGTTCTCTGCTTTTCATTAGTTAGTTGGGTTATCAACCTCAAGGTGAGGTTTGGTGTTCTCCCAGAATTGCAGTTTATCTTCAAATTACAGAGATCAGTTACCCCAGATTAAATGACTGCTTTGAAGGGCAAACGTGCCTGTAAAATGGCTATGGTCATTGGTCAACAGAAGGGTTATGGGCACTGAAGGAGAACAGAGAAGACACTATGGTTGAAATAAATGTCTGAATTCTCACCCGCTTTTTCCAACTCTTAGAGGTTGTTCTTTTTATAGCTTATTTTGTAGTGTTAGTGTCTTTTAAGTTCTATATTCTTTTTTCTTATTATTCATTTGGACTTTTTTATCTTGCAGGTTGATCAAGTGTCCAGTTTTGAAAGAATACATTATGGAATTCACACTGGTCATCAAGGGGCCAAAGGAATGATGATAGACTTAGCACTGTGGCAACCAGCAGTCATCACAGCTCAAAAGGAGAATTCAAATTATTCCCTTGAGGGCCAAAACTGCCATTCACTTGAGAAAGGGAGGCATTGTGAATTTAGCTTTAAACTGGTAATTAAATCAGAAACTTGAGTTCCAATAAATAGAAGTACTCTGCAATTTTAGGTTTTTTTCTTTGTGAAGTAAAATAACATTTATTAAAAATGACTTTCCTGGACACATATCCATCAATGGCAAGAATAGCAAAAGCTTTTTTCTTTATATTTCTTTTCCCCCATGTGTCCATCAATTTGGTGTAGAGTTATAAAATTCTGAAGGAATGTTCATGGCTAGACTTCTGAGTTGATCAACTCATAGATCCTTTGAAAAAGAATGTGGAAACTGAACATTAAAATACATATTTCTTTGGAACTTTACATACATTTTCTACTTTACACAACATTAGTGTAGACAGTATGAACACCCTAAAGAAAAAGAGTTACAAAATGCCAAGTGGGTTCTTTTTAATTTGCCTTTGTGCTTGTTAAAGAACATGGAATTGGGTATATGCGTTGTCTGGTAACATTGTGGTCAAGAACAATTTGTAATTATTACTAATCTCTAGGTATTTAAAGCAAAAGCATCAAAGGTCATTTTAGGATTTTTTTGTCCCACAGTGGGGCATGGATCCCTCATGCTGCCTCTTGTTTATTTTTACGAGCACTAGGCCAACCGTTTGATGTCACTTCTGGAGGAGGGGAGGACAAGAAGTAATGTCACTATTAGGGGTGTGCAAAAAAAAATTGGGAATTAATTGGATTCGGAAATATATGGGGCCAAAATATTTGGAATACCATATATTTCTGAATACCGGTAATCGGAATAGCAGTATATACAGATATATGGCTATTTCCGAATATATGGCCCCATTATCATTGAACTGGTTTTTAATGTTAGTAGTTTCATTGTTGATGTTTTATATTGTTGGATTTAAATGTTTTTATAATATCACTGTATGTTTTGTAATACGCTGTTAGCCGCCCTGAGCCCGCTAAGGTGGGGAGGGCGGGATAGAAATAAAATTTATTATTATTATTATTATTATTATTATACCCTATGGGTCATTGAAATCAATGGCAAAATAGGGTATATTGGAAGCCACCTGAAGGGGAGGAGGTTTGAGGGAGAGCCCCCAAATTTGCAGGGGACCTGCAGGGGACTCTCCCCTACAAACCCCCAAGTCCCAAAAAGATTGGGCCAGGGGTCCCTGTCTTTGGCTCCCCAAAAGGCCCATTGCCACCAATGCTGGGGAAAGCCCAATTAGCCACTTCCCCCACTATAATTGCTGTGGGGAAAGTGGCTCTGGCCAGAGGGGGGTTTGAGGGAGAGGCCCCAAAACTGCAAGGCAGCTTCAGGGGACTCCCCCATATGCAATCCCCCTGGTCCAAAAAGACTGCACCCATCTATGGGCACCCCAAAAGAAACACTGTTCCCAATGGTGAGAAAAAAACAATTAGAGCCACTTCCCCCACTGTAATTATCATGAGAAAAGTGGCTCTGGGGAGCAGGGGGGTTTGAGGAGAGCCCCTCAAACCACTGTGCAGTTTCAGGACACTGTCCCACACAAAACCCACAAGGCCAAAAAAAAAAATTGGACCAGGGGGTCCAATTCCTGGAGCACCCAAAGCCAAACCTAACTTCACACCAGAGTATCTCTATAGGACACAAATGCACTACATCCATCTATCTAGTCTCCGAACCCTGCTGGCCTGCAACCAATATAAACCCAGTTGCCAATGTCACTGCGACACAAAACACAATCTGCTCAAGGTCTGCTCTGCAGACCTGGCTGCAGCAAACCTAGAGGCCAGCTCTCCAGCCCTGTCTCAAACACCCAGATGCCAGCTTCCCTGCCACAGAACACGCAATCTACAGATGCCAGCTCTCCAGCCCTGCCCCAAACAATGCGGGGAGAGCTGGCCAAGCACAACAAGCATGCTTGTTCTGGGTCTCTCACCCAGATGCCAGCTTCCCTGCCACAGAACACGCAATCTACAGATGCCAGCTCTCCAGCCCTGCCCCAAACAATGCGGAGAGAGCTGGCCAAGCACAACAAGCATGCTTGTTCTGGGTCTCTCACCCAGATGCCAGCTTCCCTGCCACAGAACACACAATCTATAGATGTCAGCTCTCCAGACCTGCCCCAAACAACACAACTCTCAAACAAGAGAAGCGGTGGACCACCACCTAGCTCCACATCATTCTGTATCTGACACAAAGCAAGAAGCATTTAGACTTACCTTGAGTGATGGATGGTTGGCTGGTCCAGGCTCTTTTGCGTTACCCAGGGTGGACCACGAGGAGGCAAGCCAGAGTTGCACCCCAAATGAGAAAGATCACTGGGAGGGCCTCAGATTGTGTGAGAGGAAGGGAACCATTCCTTCTCTCAGCTCAGCAGCAACACACCAGCTATCACTGTCCCATTAGAGGGATCTGTCAACATCACTGGCACCTCCCTCTTTCTTTCTCCTGCCCCTGAAAAAAAAAAAACCTGGGTTATCCTGGCTGGACCTGTGGGTGCTGTCGGTTACAGTTGGGAGCTGCAATGGCCCTTTCAGTATTATTAGGCATATGTGGATGGGGACTGGGGAAATTTGGATTGCTTTGCAGATTTTAAATCAGCACTCACTTTTGGTTTGGGGATGGATGAGGGGTGGGGGTGGGTGCACTGCCAATCAATTTGTGAGTTTTTGAGCTGTCTTTGGACTTTAGTCTATATTTAGTGGGAGAGCATTTTACAACCACCTTCCAAGCGCGGGCCAAGAGAGGATGAAGGCACAAGAAGGTGCTCACTTCATTCACTCTCAAAGTCTACGTTTGGGGAACCAAACAGAGGCAAGTTGACCTTCAGGAAGACCAACTGCTCAACTGTCCAGGGTTGCAGGTGATTGCAAAGTGGGCAGACAATGTTGTCCATATGTGAAAAGATGCGCTCATTCTGCATGCTCGACGGTGGGCATGAGAGGAACACCTTCGCCATGGAGGAGAGTGCCGGCCAGACCCCCTCCTTCGCAACCCAGTAGTCCAAAGGAGATGTTTCCTGTTCTTCATTGGGCACTGAAAGGTAGATCCTCACCATCGCAGCACCTGTCTCTGCTCTCAGGGGACTACCACTCCCAGAGGGGCCAACGAGCCGCCCGATGAGTGTCATCTTGGCACTCTTCTTGGCGTGAGTCTGGTGGGAAACACTGCCAAGCCGGGGAGGTTAGGGATGAACAGCAGTGGAAGTGGTAGATGAGCTGCTTCCACCCCCCCTCCTCCTCAGCTACTGGCACTGGGTCTGCCCTGACTCTGCAACGCTCGACCTTCTGGAAGAGCTCGTCTCGCCAGCAATCAAGCTCATTGTCCCACTCGGCGACTGTGCCCTTAAGGCACGGGTCTAACATGGTTGCCATCATGTAGATCTTATCCTGGGTGAAAGTCTGAAAGCGGGCCTCAAGCCCTTTCTGCAACCTAACAACCAGGATGCGCACCGCTGGAAGAACGTCTGCACGGCATTGAACTGGCACTAGAAATGAGGCCAGGTCCTCACGGGCCATGTGGACCATGGGGATGACCAGTGTGATGCTCACCATGTCAGACGAGAGCATTTCTGTGTGGGTCTTGAAGGGCCCAAGAACCTCCACAGTCTGAGAAATGACCACCCAATCCTCTTGGGTGAGATGGTTCTCATCCCAAAAGACCCTCGTCACAGAGAACAAGGCATTCAGACTGCTCTCTGCTCCACCATGCGCTCCAGCATGGCGCAGGTGGAGTTCCAGTGTGTGCTGACGTCACCGATCAGGCGGTGCTCTGGCAGACCTGTCAGTGTCTGTTTCTCACACAGCAGATACGAGTCCGCATTGCTGCATGAGAAGTGACCCATTATGTGCCAACACTTCTGGAGCAGAAGTTGGTACTCATGGGTCGCGGCTAGATACTGATGATCCTGGCTTTTCCTCTGACCCAATGCATCCTTAACCATTAGGTGGAGAAGGTGGGCCACACAAGGAAGGCTTTTTAGACCCTGATGCTGGATAGCCGTCTTGATGTTGGAGCCATCGTCAGTCACCAAGAAGCCCGTGGTGATGTCCCTGCTGCCTACCTGCAGCCCTCTAATTGCCGTGAGAGGATGGCTCCGAGAGTGTCCGCCATGTGCGGTGCGTTGATGCTTTGGTGTGTAGCAAGTCCCAGTGATAGCTGACCTGGTGGCCCTGACCCTGCCTGCCGCTACTGCCACCCCCACCCTGCAGCTCACTGGGTTGCCACCAATGCGCAGTCAGGGAGAGATACCCCTCGAACGCATGTTGGGAGCTCCAGATATCTGAGGTGAAATGAACAGTCCTTCCTGCAGCGCAGGACAAATGCTCCTTTGCCACAGATCTGGTCGCCCTGAAAACAGATGGCACAATAATCCTGCTAATGGTGGTTCTAGCAGGAACTTTGTATCAGGGTGCCAAGTACTCAAGCAACTCTAGAACCCCAGGATTCTCGACCACTGAAAATGGAAGCTCATGGGCAACTGACCTGGCAAGGCTCCAGGCGATCACCCTCCTGCTGTACCTGACTTTCCCTCTTGGCACATAGGTGTCACCCCGACCAAATATCTCAGGCAGAGATGGCTGGCATCCCTGCCTGTCATGGAACTCTCCTGGAGAGCTCTGGAGGTAGTCGCGGTGGGATGGACCTCCTGGCTGGGTGGTGTTGCCCGCTTGGGCACCCCAGCGCCAGCCTGCTTCTCCCCGTTAAGAAGCACTGCCTTGTGGTGCTTCTGCAGGTGGTTCTGCATCCCCCACTGGAGTCAGGTGGGCATGTTCCTGACCACAACTGATCCGGGCCCTGCACAACTGGCACTGCACATAGCGTGGATGCTCCAAAAGTCGGAAATGTTTCCAGACTTCAGAGGAATACAGATGCCCAAGCTGACCGGCAGCTTGGGTATCTGAAGCCACCTCCTGTGAGGCGCTCGGGGCAGACACATCATGTCTCGGGGTGGCAGGAGGGGCTGGCTACCGGGGAGAAGTGGGTGGAGATGGAGGCACCTTGTGTGTCTCCATCTCTTCCCCATCCACCCCATGTGGCCTCCCCTTCTGGCCATCCCCTGAAGGACTGCTGTTGCCTAAAGGAACCAAAGAAGGGGGCTGGTTCTCCTCAACGAGCTTCTCTTCCAGCTCCTGTATGACACTCTGCATCCTCCTTGGGGTGATTCTTTTGGACAGAAAACTGCCCCTCCTTCGGCTGCTAAAGCCGAGCAACATCAACTGGAGGAGAGACTGCCCTAGCAGAAGACCCCTGCTCAGTGCCAGCACCTAATGGCACCTCTGCTGGGGGGGGGGCAGTACCAGCCTCGATGAAGGACCCAAGGCGGGACTTCTTCATCACACTCCAGCCAGAGATCGGAGTGCTGGAAGGCAGCTGTGGAATGGCCCTATGCACAGGTGTGTGGGGGAAACTGGTTCCTCCCCCTCCTCTCTACCCCTCTAGTTTTCTCCTTGGCCTTGCCCACAGGGCCCCTCTTCTACTGCCTGTCACTCATGTTACCCTTGGCCAGTCTCACACAACCTGAACTGATAGTGGGTTTTTTTACAAACCTAACTCACTACACTGTACCCTGAACCAACTGGTGCCCTGACTTCTTTTTAAAAACCCTCCCACCAAAACGTGTTCATTTGGTTTTTTTGGTCCCTAACCTGTCCTTCTTTGGTTTGGGGTAGTAGTAGTCTGGTAAAGTTCAGGAGACTAGGTGATCCTGCCTCTACCTGGCTTCAGTTTTTAAAAGGCTACCTTGAGAAGAAGGCAATCCTTGTTATATCCTCCAAGTTAAACTTCTCCTAACTAGATCCTGGGAGAAACCGGATTTTCTTGCAAACTAGAAATCAGGTGTCTCCTATAACTAGAGAGAAGCTGTGATTTACCCTATGGAAATCTAAGGATGCACCAGCTTTCAATGGCTGAAAGCAAGATGCACTGCAACCCTAGTCTCTTTAAAAGGGAGCCTGATGTGGCCTAGTAGTCACGCTGCCTTTTATGAGAAACCTAAAATCTTTTAAAATTGCCCCTATCTGGCCTAGTTGAATTTTGAAAGAAAATAAAGCCCTAAACTGGATTAATTTTTAATTTTTTTTTCAAAAAACACAATCCCTAAAAACAAACCGAAAGCACTCAGACTCCAAAAATAACTCTATAAATAACTCTCTGGGTCGAAGCTGAAAGGTGCAGCCTGGCGGTGGTACATGAACCTATACAAGAGTGATGCTACGTCAGTACGGGGACCCCCTCCAAGAAATAAGAGCCCTCAACGCGCTACGCGACTTGCAGCAGGGATCGAGGTTAGTGAGAGAGTACACGGCAGACTTCAGAGCCCATTGTGCCAAGGTTCGAGGCTGGAACAAGAGGATGAAGATCAAAGCCTACCAGCGAGGCCTCAACATGAGCCTGCTGGATCGGGCCTTCCACTGAGCCTGCCCTACCATACTGGTAGGGTGGATGCAGCTAGCGGGAGAAGTCGAGACCAACATGAGGCACATCGCTCTACAACGACAGCAGCAGCAAGGGGTGAAAAGGGGACGAGAGGCTTGGCCAGGGGCCAAAGCTGAACCAAGGAAGGCGCCAGCTCCAGGGTGGACCCCCAAGCCAGTGCAGAGCCGAAAGTTTTTCCGATGTGGCGATCCAGGACACCTAGCAGCTAACTGCCTAGAGAAACCTTGATCCCCCCCTTAACCTGAAGCCAACAGCAGCAAGACCGAAGAAAACACCGGGGAGGCCCAAAGAGCCCAGTCGGGGCAGTGCCACCACTTCGTTGGCGCTTGACGAGGATACTATAATTATCGATGACTCGGGCTAGGAGTCGTGGGAGCCAGAGCCGGCAGGAAATGGGAGCGACCTGCACTGAAAGGTGCTGGACGGCAGGTTGTGGATTTAACAACACCATTACGGGTGAGAATAACTGGGGCCCTACTCTTTGTACCTTTGACTCTGTTGAACCCAAAACTCAAGCGGTTTATGCATGCCCGGGCCCTGATTCGGGGTACACCCGCGAAATCATAACCCCAAGACTGGTAGACGCACTGGGGTTGTCTAAAACTCTCCTGCCTCACCCGATCCAATTTGAGCAAATGGACGGGTCAGCCATGAGGGGAGAGCCATGCACGGGAGGGACCCAAGGATTACCCATGGGGATAGAGGAGCACTGGGAGGTGGAAGTCTTTGTCATCATCCCCTCTTCCTCTTTTGATGTGGTGCTGGGGGTGGGCTGGCTCGCTCGACACCAGCCTGACATACAGTGGGGGGAGCAGACAATAGACTTCACCGACATAAGGTGCACCCACCACCACTGGTGGGAGAAATGGGAGCCAACCCACCCCCTAAGAATGAAAAGATGTGTGTGTTGGTGGAAGAAGTCCGATCGATCCCAAAGGTGTATTGGGACTCGCGCAGGGTATTTAGCGAGGAGGAAGCGAATGAACTGCCGCCCCACCATGACACTGACTGTGCGATCAAATTGATCCCGGGGCAAGAGCTACCAAAAGCAAAACTGTACTCAATGGGATGGGCCGAAAAGGCAAAGTTAAGGAAGTTTATCAACAAGAACTTGAAATGGGGATTCATTAGGCCCGCCACCGCCCCGCATGCCCCCTTGGTCCTCTTCCGGAAGAAGAAGGACGGGAGCCTCTGGCTTTGCACCGATTTTCGTGGGATAAATGGGATTTCAATGTTTAATGCCTACCCCATCCCGTTGATCAAAGACTTACTAAGCACAGTGTCAGAAGGGTCCATTTTCACAAAACTAGATCTGAGAGATGCCTACTTCAGAGTGGGAAACAAGGAGGGGGATGAGTGGAAAACGGCGTTTAACACGCCCATGGGGCAGTTTGAATACTTGGTGGTGCCATTTGGACTACAAAGGTACCCCGGGGTCTTTATGAACTTTATAAATGAAGTGCTCAGGGAATACCTGTACAAGGGGGTGGTGGTGTACCTGGATGACAGCATTATCTATTCGAAAGATCTACCATCCCACGTGCAGCTAGTCAGGAAAGTACTCTCCACCCTGTATCAGCACAAACTGTATACGAAGCTGTCTAAATGTGAATTTCACCAGACGGAACTTGATTACCTTGGGTTCCAAGTGTCCGGGAGGGGGTTAGCGATGTACCCAGCCAAAATACAAGCGGTGTTAGACTGGGAACCCCCGAGGACACGTAGACAGCTTCAATCCTTCCTCGGATTTGAAAATTTTTACAGTGGGTTCATTCAGGGGGTCGCACAAGTGATGCTGCCCCTGACGGACTTACTTAAGACTAAGGGGAAGGGGCTGGAAGCTAAAAAATCCGGGGCCCGACTGCTGTGGTCACCCAAATGCCAGGCGGCCTTTGATGAACTAAAAAGTCTGTTCACTAGTGAGCCGGTGCTCGCCCACCCGGACAAGCTAAAGCCCTTCGTGGTCCAGTGCGATGCCTCCGATGTAGCTGTCAGAGCCATATTGATGCAGAGGGATGACGAGGGGAGGTTGAAACCGTGTGCTTACATCTCTCAAAAATTCTCACAAGAGCAGCGCAACTGGTCAGTCTGGGACAAAGAGGCGTTCGCAGTAACGTTCGCCTTAAAGGCCTGGCGGTCCTGGCTAGAAGGGGCGAGAGTGCCATTCGAGATCTGGACTGACCATAAAAATTTAGAGGCGCTCACTGGCCGACGGAAGCTGACCGCCAAACAAATTCGGTGGGCTGGGTTCTTTGCAAAGTTCGATTTCACCCTCCGGCAAATCCCCAGCTCAAAAAATTTCTTGGCCGATGCCCTGTCATGGCTGCCCCAACGCGAGAGTCAGAGAGAAGAAGTTATAGACTCTATCATTCCCACTCGTGACCACTCATGACCACTTGTTCTGGGAAGAAAACGGGACAAGCGGAACCCTGGGGGGGCAATAGGCTAATTGAGGAAACTGAAAAGGAAGGGGAAGGGAGACCAGAGGGGATTGTTAAAGGAGAGGGAGGCTTCTGGTACTACGAGGGGAAATTGTACGTGCCCAAAGCCCTCCACCAGGAAGTACTACGGCACTGTCACTGCAGCAAGCTGGCTGGCCACTTTGGCTATGTAAAAACGTTACACCTAGTGAATCACCAGTTTTGGTGGCCGCAAATGAAGAAAGACATTTCTGAATTCGTAGAATCATGTCCCATTCGTATCATGGCAAAACGGAGGGGGGGCTTCTCCAACCCACTCCCACGGCCACGAGACCCTGGTCAGTGGTATCAATGGACTTTATAGTGGAGCTTCCAGCTTCACAAGGGAAAACAGTGATTTTGTTGGTGGTAGACACTTTTTCAAAACAGGTGCTTTTCATTCTTTGCAAACAACTCCCCACATCCAAGAAATTGGCTTACTTGTTCTTGCAGCACATTGTTAGACTACACTCATTTCCAGACAAGGTCATTAGTGACCGCGGGCCGCAGTTCGTTGCCAACTTCTGGCGGGAGTTTTGCAAGGTGGCGGGCATAGAGCAGGGGCTGAGTTCCACCTACCACCCACAGACGGACGGACAGACAGAACGTGTGAATGGCCTTCTTGAGCAATACCTATGATGCTACGTAAATTACCAGCAGTCAAATTGGGTGGAGTTACTCCCGTTTGCAGAGTATGGATACAACAACAGCTTGCACAGTTCCACCAAAGCATCGCCATTCCAGATAGTGAATGGCTATGACGGGAAACCTTTCCCATTGCTACCCAGTCTTGAGGGAACAGCGCCACCTACCGCTTGCCAACAATGGTGGGAGGACATTAAGAAGGGCTGGGCAGTCATCCAGGAGAATTTAGAAGTGGCCAAGAAAGACTATAAAACCTATTTTGACAAAAAAAAAAACACTCCCCAGAGTGGGACTTCAAAGTGGGGGAGTGTGTGTTTCTATCCACCAAAAACCTGCCGTTGCCACAGACTTGCTGAAAGTTGGCATACGAATTTCTGGGTCCATTCAAGATAAAACGGGTGATAAATAAAGTGACTGTAGAATTGGAACTGCCTAAAATGTTTAGTAAAATTCACCCTGTTTTCCATTGCAGCCTTCTCCGCAAAGATCCTGGAATTTATTTATTTATTTATTTATTTATATTAAGATTTATACCCCGCCCTTCTCACCTAAGTGTCTCAGGGCGGCTTACAACATGATAATTCAACAACTTCAGCTTAAAACATTTAAAAATACAATCAAACCATAAATTAATAAAGACAAGATAAAATAAGATAAAATAGAACCGGCGGCCTATAAATACATTTTGTTCCATCCATGATGATTCCATTGTCAGTTGATGTCATAGGCCTGCCGGAAGAGGACTGTCTTACAGGCCCTGCGGAATTGCCCTAGATCCCGCAGGGCCCGCACCTCTTCCGGCAGCTGGTTCCACCAATAAGGTGCCGTTGTTGAGAAGGCCCGGTCCCTGGTGGATTTTAGGCGGGCCTCCTTTGGCCCGGGGACTACCAACAGGTTTTGTGAACCTGAGCGTAGTACTCTCTGGGGAATGTGTGGGGAGAGACGGTCCCTAAGGTAGGCAGGTCCTAGGCCATATAGGGCTTTAAAGGTAATGACCAACACCTTGTACCGGACTCGGAATATTACTGGCAGCCAGTGCAGACCCTGGAGCCCCGGCCGAATGTGCTCCCATCTTGGGAGCCCTAATAACAGCCGGGCAGCAGCGTTCTGCACCAACTGCAGTTTCCGGGTCCGGCACAAGGGTAGCCCCATGTAGAGGGCATTACAGTAGTCCAGCCTCGAGGTGACCGTAGCATGAATCACTGTTGCCAGGTCGTCACGTTCCAGGAAGGGGGCCAACTGCCTCGCCCGCCTAAGATGAAAAAAAGCGGATTTGGCAGTGGCTGCTATCTGAGCCTCCATCGTCAGTGAAGGCTCCAACAGCACCCCCAGGCTCTTAACCCTGCCCGACGCTGTTAACGGAGCGCCGTCAAAAACTGGCAGGGGGATTTCCCTTCCCGGGCCGCAGCGACCTAAGCAAAGGACCTCTGTCTTCGCCGGGTTCAGCTTCAGCCCGCTCAGCCTAAGCCACCTAGCCACTGCCTGTAACGCCCGGTCCAGATTTTCTGGGGCGCAGGCGGGCCGGCCGTCCATAAGCAGATAGAGCTGGGTGTCATCAGCATATTGATGGCAACCCAGCCCATACCCTCGGGCCATCTGGGCAAGGGGGCGCATATAGATGTTAAATAACATCGGGGAAAGAACCGCCCCTTGAGGCACCCCGCAATCAAGCGTGTGTCTCCGGGACAGTTCCTCCCCAATCGCCACCCTTTGTCCCCGACCGTCAAGGAAAGAGGAAAGCCATTGCAAGGCCAACCCCTGGATCCCTGCGTCGGCAAGGCGGCACGCCAGAAGCCGATGGTCGACCGTATCGAACGCTGCCGATAGGTCCAACAGCATCAGCACCGCCGAGCCGCCTTGATCCAGATGTCGCCGAAGGTCATCCACCAGGGCGACCAGCACCGTCTCCGTCCCGTGGCCCGGGCGGAAACCAGACTGGTAGGGGTCAAGGACAGAAGCATCCTCCAGGAAACTCTGTAGCTGCAACGCCGCTGCCCTCTCTATAAGTTTGCCCAAAAAGGGCAAATTCGATACCGGCCGATAGTGTGCCAATTCGGTCGGATCTAACGTTGTTTTCTTCAAGAGGGGACGGACCACCGCCTCTTTGAGCGCTGATGGAAAATGTCCCTCCAATAGGGATCTATTTATGATATCCCGTATAGGATATCTTAGCTCCCTCTGGCAGGTCTTAATAAGCCAGGAGGGGCATGGGTCCAATTTACAAGTTGTTGGGCGTGCAGATAGGAGGATCCTGTCAACTTCTTCCAGGCTGAGCGCGCCGAAGCCGTCCAGGACACAATCCGAAGACAGGCACGGAGCCTCAGGTCCACTAGCTGTATCCAATGTGGCAGGGAAGTCGGAACGGAGCGATGCGATTTTATCCGCAAAAAAATCCGCAAAAGCCTCACAGCCAATTTCCAATTCATTAATATTTGGTCTGCCCTGTGGCAGCGTAGTAAGGGTCCGAATTGTATTGAACAGTTGTGCCGGGCGCGAAATTGCGGACGCAATCTCTGCCGCAAAGTAAGTTTTCTTTGCGGCCTTGACTGCCATCTCATAGGACTTCATAACCTCTCTATAAGATGTTCGAGTCGCTTCGTCTCGAGTACGCCGCCATTGCCTCTCTAGCCGTCTGAGTCCTTGTTTCAACCGCCGCAACCCCTGGTTATACCAGGGTGTCGGCCTTGAACGAGGGCGCAGAGGACGCCTAGGCGCGATCTCATCGATGGCCCCGGTAAGCCTATTATTCCAAGACTTCACCAGGTCATCGAGGGAATCGTCAGGGGGCCAGGGATCCCGCAGAGCCGTCAGGAACCGTTCCGGGTCCATCAGGCTCCGCGGGCGAGCTAAAATAAGCTCGCCGCCCAAACGGGGTTGGGGTGGGACGTCCACACGAGCCTTGAGGGCATAGTGATCCGACCATGGCACTGCTATAGAAGCAAGATCGTTCACTAAAACTCCCGACGCGAAGATCAGGTCTAACATGTGACCGGCCTGGTGAGTGGGTGTCGTAACTATTACGTCATGGCACCCCCGCCTTCAAGAGCCCACACCTATTCAAGTGAAGGGTCAGAGTCACCATGAGGTGCATGAGGTGCTGGACTCAAAAATAAAAAGGGGGGTGTTGTACTACTTAGTATGTTGGAAATATTTCCCTCCAAGCTGTGATGAATGGGTCAAGTCATCAGACCTTCGGGCCCCTCTCCTCCTCAAAAGATTTTACCTACCGCACCCAGACAAACCCCAAGCAAGAGTTTAGGGGGGGCAGTATGTCAGACACTGGAAAATTACTCTGAGAAATACTTAGCTTAGTTAAATGTAATGAAATGCTTAGCTTAACTGACTCCATTTTCTAGCCTCTGTTACTAACCATGGGAAGAGACCTTGCATATCAAAGTAGAAGCATAGTTGTTACTAATATTGGTGTGAATTCCTATCCCTGGAACTAACAAAAGCAACTTCCCTTTGAAGATAAAATGCCTCCGGGGAAGGCGGTTTGGCCATCCCTGTGAGATCAAGGACCACTAAAAGTTAAGAGAAAGTGACTATGTGAAATGTATCACTTTATGCTTAGAATGCCTGGGAGTGCAGGTTTGTTTAGAAACCTTTGATGTGCAATTCCTTAAAGTAACTCCTCACATGCAAAATTGTATCAGTTCCAATCTTTCCACGCTCAGAAACTATGAACTCTCAAATAAAGCCTTAAACTTTGTATCGAATGGAGTCTGGTTGATTTGAAGTTCCATTGTCTGACACCTAGCTCTTTTTGGGGTCTTTTGTATGAAACACACACAAAAAGGTTTCTTTCTTTCTGAGTCACAGAAGTGCTATAGAATTGCTGTAAAGCTGCCATAAAGCATATTGCTGGCATATGTAGTATAAGGAATAACAGAAATCATGGTTAGATTGCCATAGTGGTACTTGAACTTAAACGAGGCTTCCTTCAGTTTTCTAGTTTTTAGCATTTTGCACAGAGGTACTGTAGTAATCATGAAACTTCCAAGGCTAATTAGTACAATTGCCTTCTCTTGTTTGCTATCTGAACAATTGCCAAACTAACACTCTGCCCTTCCCTGTGTAAGAATCTTCTTTCTTTAGTGCACAATGCATTTCTTCAGCTGCTGCCTGACATGCTTGCCAACTGGACAAGTGGCATCAGCACAGAAATAGAATCAATCCTTGTTGCTGGTTCTGCTTGTGAATTAAGTGTAGATTGTATCTTTCAAGAAGGAAAAACACATTCAGGTCACAATTCAGAGAACCACAATACTATCTTTGCACAGCTAGCAGGCCTTTTGGATTTGTGTTTCTTCAAAAGCAGTCACATAGCAGTTTCCTTTTGAAATGCAGGGGAGTTTCAGAAGCAGAGTATGCTATGGCAGAAAGGTCTTTAAAAATCCCTCTGGGTACATGCAAGCCCTAGGCCATGCCTAAAGGACTCCCCTGTATTATGGCCTCAGTCATGAGTTAATGGTTTCAAGTGAAAACTGCATTGAGTTAGGAAAGAACAGAACAAGTTTAAAATATGCATCTTGGTTTTCATTAGCAATTTTCTAGTTTCGGAGTAGTCTACAATAGCTATCCTTGATCTGATCCTTGATCCTTTGACATTCAAAATACTTCTCTTGCCTACTATTCCTGAGAACTTGCCCTGGCCTCCTCAAAATCAGAACTGAAGCATTCTTCTGGATGGTGACTGGAAAGTTTGTTTGGTTGCATTCTTCCACTTTGCTGTTACAAACAAACATGGATCAGTTTGCATATTTTTTCCACTATATATCAGAACCTCCAACACTGTAGCCAGACGCGTGGGGAGGGGGGGGGCGGGGAGGGCGAGCCGCCCCAGGTCTTGGGGTCCCCGCATTGGCAAGGGGGCCCCCAAACAATGGCCGTGTTGCTGCGAGGGGGGGGAGAAAAAGAATGGAAGCGCCCGACAGCGAGGGGGAGCGCGCGCGCACGGCGGAGGAAGGGGGTGTGGCGGGGAGGGGCGCGCGTGCGCACGTCGAGGCTCCTCGTTCCCTTCCCTTCCCCCCTCCCCTTTTTTTCCCCCTCTCTCTCACGCAATCGGGCTGAAAGCGCGGGAAAGGCACGTCGCTTTTTCTCCTCCCTTGCCTACCACTCCCATCAGCCCCAGCCACGCGGGCCGGGGCTCTGTTCCTTGGAGCGCACCATTGCTGGCCCCACGGAGCTCTGATGCAAGCAGGCAGCCCCGTTGGTCTGAAGCAGTTGAACAAAGCAGGAGCCAAGCTGCACCTTGAAGACCAACCCATTTTTATTGTGAACCTCAGCTGTCTTGCGCTCTTAAGCACACTTCACTAGACGAGGAATCCAGCACAGGGAGCAAAGCCTCATGCTGCTCAGATCCGAGGTTTGCTCAATTGGTTCATTTTAGTGCATGCTGCTGTTTTGTTGCTTTCGCGTGCTCCCGCGACTCAGATCCAAGGTTTGCTCAATTCGTTAATCTGACTATTCTGTCATTGTACCGTTTTGCATTCTAAACCGCTGCCCAGAGAATTTCGCTTCCCTGTCGTTGGTTCTGAAATCTGTACCCTGTTGCATTCTGGGCCACCGCCTACCAGCTCTGTGTGGCTCTGCTCAGTTCTGTAAGGTTTTGCTCACTCTGCGGGATTTCTCGGAGCTCTGAGTAAGGGGGGGGGACTCTCCATGGAGGGAGGAGGGGGGGGGAGTTTGCATTCCTCCTTCTTTGCTTGGAGGGCCCAGGGAAGCCCAGCCTAGTTTCCTTTGGGTGGGGGATTTGGGTTTGCCCCTCCCCTTCCCCTTTTGCTGCAGCTTCTTTGCAGCATTTGGGCACCGCTGGGGGTGCGCTTCTTGCAGGATCTGGGCTGGAGACGGAGGTTCCCAGGGTGGAGGAGAGTTTGCATTCCACCTCCTTGGCTGGGAGGGCCCAGAGAAGGCCAGCCTAGTTTTCTTTTGGGGGGGGGGATTTGGGTTTGCCCCTCCCACTTTTGCTGGTGCTTCCTTGCACCCTTTGGGCACCGCTGGGGGTGCGCTTTTTGCAGGGCCTGAGCTGCAGACCCGGGAAGGGGGGGGTTTCCCACGAGTGGAGGAGAGAGGAGAGTTTGCATTCCACCTCCTGGGCTGGGAAGACCCAGGGAAGCCCAGCCTAGATTTCTTGGGGGTGGGATTTGGGTTCCCTTCGCCCCTTTGCTGGTGCTTCCTTGCAGCTTTTGGGCACCCCTGGGGGTGCCCCGGGGGGCTGGGAAAGGTAGGGGGCGTCCAGGGGAAGGATGGGGGGTGGGCTGCTGCGGGATGCGTGCCCCGATTGGGACAGAGTTGCCAACCTCCAGGGAGGCCTCCGACAACAGTTACAGACAGCAGAGTTCAGCAGAAAGGAAAGGGCGGCTTTAGAGGTTGGCTGGGGGGGACTCAAGGTGCATCGATATCCCTACTAGCAATGTTCCCTCTAAGCTTCAGAGTCTTGTGAGCAAAAATTCAACTTTGTGAGCCCCTGCATAAGTGATTGTGCTCTGGGGACATTTTTCCTGAGCTAAGACAAAAATGTGTGAGCTGGAGGCGAAAAATCCGTGAGCTCGCTCATGCTAACTCCTTCCTTGGAGGTTTTTCAACAGAGGCTGGATGGCCCTCTGACAGCAATGGAGATCCTGTGAATTTCGGGGGAGGTGTTTGTGAGTTTCCTGCATTGTGCAGGGGGTTGGACTAGATGACCCTGGAGCTCCCTTCCAACTCTAGGATTCCTGACCGTTAGAGCGGCTCCTCAGAGGAACAGGTTTCCTTCTTGGGAGGTGGTGGGCTCTCCTTCCTTGGAGGTTTTTAAACAGGGGCTAGATGGCCATCTGACAGCAATGGAGATCCTGTGAATTTAGGGGGAGGTGTTGTGAGTTTCCTGCATTGTGCAGGGGGTTGGACTAGATGACCCTAGAGGTCCCTTCCAACTCTATGATTCTAGGTTTTTAAACAGAAACTAGATGGCCACCTGACAGCAATGGAGATCCTATGAATTTAGGGGGAGGTGTTGTGAGTTTCCTGCATTGTGCAGGGGGTTGGACTAGATGACCCTAGAGGTCCCTTCCAACTCTAGGATTCTAGGTTTTTAAGCTGAGGCTAGATGGCCATCTGACAGCAATGAGGATCCTGTGAATTTAGGGGGAGGTGTTTGTGAGTTTCCTGCATTGTGCAGGGGGTTGGACTAGATGACCCTGGATATCCCTTCCAACTCTATGATTCTATGACCGCCAGAGGTCCCTTCCAACTCTATGATTCTAACTCAGCTTAGAAGGAACACTGCCTACTAGTGCCGACCCGTTCCCCAAACCCCATCCTTCCCAAAGCTCCACCCCCCAAAGTTTCAGGATTTACCCTAACTGGAGGTGGCAACCCCAGCAGAGAGAGGAGGTCTTCAGAAGGGCCCTGAGAAGACTGGGGGTGAGGTGGGGGAATAGTTAAGCTTTGACAACTCTGGAAGAAGGTCTGACTTCCAGCATGACTCTTTTCGGTCCACCTTCTGTGTTATTCTTCGATGTCCAGAGAGCCCTCGTGGGAGCATTCCCAGAGAAGGCCTTTCAGAGCTCATCCTGCTGAAATCGACTCCAGTGGCAAATTGGAGGCTGAGGGAATTTTGGTGCATAGATGGGTTGCCCAGTTAGTCTGTCTGTAGCAGGAGAAATAAGAGCCCCGTGGCACAGAGTGGTAAAGCTGCAGTACTGCAGTCAGAGCCCTCTGCTCACGACCTGAGTTCGATCCCAGCGGAAGCTGGTTCAGGTAGCCGGCTCCAGGTTGACTCAGCCTTCCATCCTTCCGAGGTAGGTCAAAGGAGTCCCCAGCTTGCTGGTGGGAAAGCGTAGATGTCTGGGGAAGGCAATGGCAAACCACCCTGTAAAAAGTCTGCCGTGAAAGCCTTGTGAAAGCAACATCACCCCAGAGTCAGAAACGACTGGTGCTTGCACAGGGGACTACCTTTACCTTTACTAGCAGGAGAAATGAGTCAGAGTCCAGCAGCAGCAGCTTAAAGACTAACTTGGTGCTTGGTGGGGGGGCGCAGTGGGAGTGCTTCTAGCCCCATTGATGGACCTCCTGATGGCACCTGGTTTTATGGCCACTGGGTGACAGAGTGTTGGACTGGATGGGCCACTGGCCTGATCCAACAGGGCTTCTCTTATGTTCTTAAGTGACACAGAGTGTTGGACTGGATGGGCCATTGGCCTGATCCAACATGGCTTCTCTTATGTTCTTATGTGACACAAGTGTTGGACTGCATGGGCCATTGGCCTGATCCAACAGGGCTTCTCTTATGTTCTTAAGTGACACAGAGTGTTGGACTGGATGGGCCATTGGCCTGATCCAACATGGCTTCTCTTATGTGACACAAAGTGTTGGACTGGATGGGCCTGATCCAACAAGGCTTCTCTTATGTTCTTATGTGACACAGAGTTTAGGACTGGATGGCCCATTGGCCTGATCCAACATGGCTTCTCTTATGTTCTTATATGTGACACAGAGTTTTGGACTGGATGGCCCATTGGCCTGATCCAACATGGCTTCTGTTATGTTCTTATGTGACACAGAGTGTTGGACTGGAGGGGTCACCAGCCTGATCCAACATGGCTTCTCTTATGTTCTTATGCGACGCAGAGTGTTGGACTGGATGGGCCATTGGCCTGATCCAACAGGGCTTCTCTTATGTTCTTATGCCCCACCTGCCTCCCTTGGGCCCTCTGGGACACTCCAGTAAGGGAACAACAACTGTGGGGGTTCAGCGTTCAAGGAACAATGCAAGAAATTACACTGACCAATAGGCCATCAACCAAGTACTCATTACAGACATCTCTGTGCTACCCAATAAACTGCAAACATATACTGTATTATTATATTATAGTATATAATATCATAAACGGCCTGTTGTCAAAGACCGAGTATGGAACAGTACAGACTGTAAGCGTACATAAACAATGCTCCAGACTATGGGTGTTTCTTCCCTTAAAAAGTTAAATAGCAGTATACAAATGGGCAATCTCAGTTAAAGACCCTAACTCATGGGAGTCGGCGCCCATACAGAATTCAACAATGATTCTCTATAACCTTCGCATTTCTCATCTCAGAGGTTCCTGACCCATCTTCCATCAGTATGCCTGTTTTTGTTTTCCTTGTTTTTCTTGTAAGCTTGCTTAATATAGAAGTCCCACAAGTTCAGGGCACAAGGGGAACAGCTGGGCCAGCAGGCTGCTTGTGGCATTTCTCCCTGTCACATGGTGTGGTGGGGTAATCAGGTTATCAATCACATGACCTAGATCGCACCAGCAGTGCCATCGGGGGGGGGGGGAGCCGCCCCCAAAGTGACACCACTTCCTGTTCCCCCCCCCACAAGTGGTGGCCATTTTGGGGAAGTTACATCACTTCCTGTTTCCAGCAGGGCTCCCTCGCAAGTGGTGGCCATCTTGCGGAAGTGACATCACCGGAAGTGACATCATATTCTGTTTCTGGAGGCGTGCACACACATGGGGGGCCCACATAAATCTTGGGCCCCGGGCCCCCAAAGCCCTAGCTACGCCACTGACTGTAGCTAAAGATATGCCGTACTATTTTTACAATAGTTATTAGATGCTATCATGTTTGACTAGTTAGGATTTTGACTAACAATTACACTGCCATTTTTAATCACAAGACCGCCTTCCAAAAATTGGCCTCCTGGCCTCTCAGAAACAGAAACAACCAAAATAATTGCATAAGCCCCACATCTTTCTATGTGTTTATATACTAAATAATTTTAAACTAAATATGCTGATTGGAAATTGATTACAGGATTATACAAGAATAAAGATGTAGTGTCTCATATCTTACAAAAAAGAATTAATATGAAGAAAATTTTAAGTAATTTAAGATATGCGATTGTACCCATCCACCCCCTATTATCACTGTGTATTGAAATGTTTACCCTCTGTATATAAATGAAATTAGTTATATGAGCTGCCTACCTACCAAAGCCCCAGTGTTTCTAATAGATGACATGCAAATTCCCCTTACCTCTCATCTTTTAAACTAGAAATTTTCGCCAGACCTGGAAACAGCCTCTCCTCCCTTTCAATTGTATTTCTTGTTTACTGCTCTTATGAGTACAGTCTTGAGCAATTCAACAACAAAACAGCAGTAAGAGGAATAATAATGATAACAACAATAAATGATAGTGGAAGTAATAGTAGTGACAGTAATTGAAGAAGAAGACAACATTGGATTTATATTTCGCCTTCCACTCCGATTTTCAGTATATAATAACAGTAAATACAATAAAAAGGTTAAGGTAGTCCCTTGTGCAAGCATCAGTCATTTCTGACTCTGGGGTGACTTTGCTTTCACAGCATTTTCACAGCAGACTTTTTATGGGGTGGTTTGACATTTCCTTCCCCAGTCATCTACACTCCCCCCCACCCCCAGCAAGCTGGGTACTCATTTTACCGACCTTGGAAGGATGGAAGGCTGAGTCAATCTGGAGCCGGCTACCTAAACCCAGTTTTTACCGGGATCAAACTAAGCTCAGACTGCAGTACTGCAGCTTTACCACTCTGCACCACGGAGCTTTTAAATACCATAAATACACCATAAATGACAATAAATACAGCAGATACACCTATAACAGTTAAAACATCATTATCCAGATCTAATTATCTATTAGACTTGACTACATAAGAGAAAACCTAGCAATGGCCAGGGTAGATCTTGGATGCTTCCAGACTAAAAAGTCTGTAGTTTACAATTGGCTGGAAAACTAGCCAGGTCCTTTAAAGGGGAGAAAACAATTCTATATTTCTGAAATTCTGTACTTCTGAAATTTTGGACATTTCATTCCAAAATTCCAATAAAAAATGAAGTAAAGTATCGAGACTCCCTGTATCACAGCTACAGAGTTTATCAGATAATGGCACCTTCCCAAAATGGCCAAAAAGTTCTGCCATCGGGATTGAGCTAAAATGAGCAAGTATGAAGGCTTGCTGATGTTTAGGAACAATCAGAAAATCAAGGTAAGCTGGACTGAATTTTGAATGTGCCAGTACCAGGTGGAAGGGAGAGCACATTCTTTGGGCTCAAAATCTAGGGTTGGATTCATCCAAAGCACAAAGATGCCTCAAGATCAAATTTCTAATACTGGTCAAACTGAGACAGTCAATATCATTCAGAAAATCCCTAGGCAGCTCAGGTGGGTGGTTCCCAGATTCTGCCAAGATGTTTTAAAGGTGCCTTTCCTCAACAAAGTTCCCTCTAAACTGCACTAGGGGGGCACTGGTGCACAGAATTTTAGCCAACAGTGCAAGGATTTTTGCCTCAGCCCATGAGTGAAGAAACTTGGAAACAATGGGAGGATGTGGGCACCTCCTTCTGGGGTCCATAGAATTGGATGCCCTGGTCCAATCCTTTTGAAACTGGGAGGGGGGTTGAGGGGTTTACTATGCTGCAAATTGGTGCCTCTTCCTCCCAAAAAACCCCTGAGATACTACTGGATCAATTCTCCATTATAGCCTGTGGGGCCCATTGACTATAATGATCCCCATAGACTATAATGGAGCCAGGAAAATATATTATTATTTTTGTACATCCCTATTAGGCTTTTCAGTATGATTTGTAAACTGCTTTGAGTCACAGGGAAAAGCGGGATATAAATATTTGAATAAATTAGTAGTTTGGGCAAGCTGGTAACATTTAAGCAATTTTCTGTTTGTTAGGCTAACCAGGATTCTGACTGTGATTTTCCACCTCTGTTATACTTGACTTGTATTTCTGGTTGTTATATTTCACTAAAGGGGGGGGGGGGGAGAGCAGAATGCAAGAGTTCTCTACCAATATAGTGAACTGGGGCAGATAGATTTGTTCTCCAGAGACTAGGCATACCAATATAGTGGAAAGGGGAGGGTAGACCTGTTCTCCAGAGGGGCAGGTAGACCTAGTCTACCCATGTAGAGGATATTTTCTGTAATGAAATTTGACTATATTCTCTTTCCTCTTATAATGTTTAAATTATTCTTAAAATATAGTTTAAAAGAATTCATTCTGAGATTTTTACAAGGTTACGGAAATCATCCTCTAAAAACTAATTTATGCAATAGAACGAAATCTCCCTGACACCTTCTCTTCACAAGGGAAGGATTCTGACAAGTGGCCAAGAGTGCTACAGCGAATACATGCTTAAGAGGGTCTGTATAGTCTTTCAATTAACTACAACAGTCTGCGGTTGATAGAAGTGGTTCTCAGCTTAGTCCATAGTTGATTTCTTGGTGACTTCCGGGGTTGGAAAATGGCGAGCAGAGCTGCTTTCCCTAACGGGGGCAGGCTGGCACTTCTGTTCAGGGTAGTAAAAGGCAAATTAATGCCTTCTGCCTACATTTCTCAGCTAGAGAATTGCCCAAGATATGCACAGATACTTTGAGGAGACTTACCTTGGCTGAAAGGGAGTCCCAGAAGGGGGGCTCCTGTGAGGCTTTGAGGGATCTCTGAAGAGAAGTTGCATATTCATTGTTTGCAGAAGTTTCCAGAGTCATTAATTTGACATAAGCTTGACAGGATCCAGACCTTCTTTTACAATTTTAAACATCTAATCTACAAAGAACTGGTGTTGATTTGGATAAACTACGGAAAAAAGGTACTGATTGCTATCTCTTCACTCCGGGACTAATTGAAGTTAAACAAAACAAAAGTAAAAGGTGGGAGTTGGAAATACTGAAAGCCTGAAAGGAGAAGAAAATAAGGGGCTAAATTTGAACTTTGTAAACTTAAAAGACAGTGTTAAAAGAAGAAAGGAATTTTTTTGTTTAGTCTATCTGTGGTTGAGGAGGCAGCTCCAGCGTTACAGATCTGCAATGTTCACAGTCAAAACAGGAAATATGTCAGATATCGTGAGATTTCTCTACCAATGAAACGAGATTTGAAGGCAAGAAAAGCAGGAAGTATTGGAGGAAGAAGAAGGAAGTTAACAAAGTAAACAGCCTACTCTAGGATTATAATACCAGAGAGAAACATCGGTGGCCATTGTTGTTGGGAGGACTAAGTTTTAAAATAGTTTTAAAAGTGATTGGGACATTAAACATTGGTGGAGTTAACAGATTTGGCAATTAAAAAATTACTGCTGTTGGATAGTAGATAACAAGATTTGAACTGGAAAAAGGGAAAAAAGAAATTTTTTTTAGAGCGAAGCAAAAGTTGCAACCGCCATTTTGGGAGAAATAAAAAACTTTAAACATTAATATCTGAGCCTGGGAGGCTCAGAGGACAGCGAAATTGGGTGCATTGGAAAGGGCAAGCTTCACTTTATCAAACCTGATGGTTCAAATTTAATTTGGTGAGATGAAAATTTTTGATCTTTTTTTACATGTCAGACCTGAAACAAACTCGTACTAGGTCTGCTTCAATAAAGAAAATGCCAGGCCAATTAGATGCAATGGAAGCTGGAATAATGAAGGGGGTGAAAGAAATGTTAACTGCCCCTAAAAAGAAATAAGAAAGGATATTGAGGACTCAAAGAAAGAATTAAAAAAAGAAATAGAGAATCTCAGAAATCACACTCTGGTAACAACAAAGAAAGTACAAGAAGTGGAAGAGAGAATGAAAACACATGACTCCACCTTGTTAAAATTACAAGAAAAAGTGACAATTCATGACTGCAAACTGATGGACGCTCAGATCCGTCTGAGAGGTGTACCTGAAGATGAAGAATCAGACCTGAAAGAATACATAATAAAAATAATTGCAGAATTTTTGGAGGAAGATCCTGAAGGGAATAGAAATATGTATGACTATATTTATTGAGTAAATTCACTCTATGCAAAAAAGAACAATCTGCCAAGAGATGTGGTCATAAGATCTATGACAAAAGAAATGGTGGGAAAGATCATGAATAAAAACTTTTAAAAGTCATTGGCAGTGGGAGGCAGTAGAGTAAGAATTATGAAATAACTGCCAAGACAAGTTCTAATTGACAGAAAGGCATATAAAAAATTGACAGAAAAACTACATGACAATGGAATGAGGTACAGATGGATAATACCTGAAGGTTTGAGCTTTGAACTTCAAGGGGAAAGGATTACAATTACAAATACACAGAAATTGCGTAGATTTTATGAAGGAAATAAAGAATTTAAACCATGATGGATTATAAATTGATATCTTGGAATGTAAATGGACTAAATTCACCACAAAAAAGAAAGGCAACATTTCATTGGATAAATAAACAAAATTGTAATATAATATGTTTACAAGAAGTGCATATTAGACAAAAAAATTATAAATTTCTATGGAGTAAACAATTGGGACTAGAATTTTTTACATTGGCTGAACAGAAGAAGAGAGGAGTAGTCTTTTATATTAAACAAGAATTAGACCCGAAATTGGTATTTAAAGATAAAGATGGAAGATATATAGCGGTAGAAATTACTTTGAATGCCAAAAAAAGTTGTTGTTGGGACTTTATGCTCCAAATGGTGTTAAGACATTTTCTTTAAAAACATTACACAACGTCTTGATGAAGTGACCTATGAGCAAATTTTATTGATGGGGGACTTTAACGGAACAATTCAGAATACGATAGAAAGATCTGGGAAGAAAAAAAATGATAAAGAAGGAAAATTGTCAAAGTCTTTTTTTGAATTGGTTAAACAGGAGAGTTTGGAAGATATATAGAGGAAGACATATCTCTTTCTCTAGAATTGACATGTTGTGGGGTACTAAAGATTTGGGATTTATAACAAAGAAAATAGAGATATTACCTAAAATAGGAGCTGATCATAACCCAATAATGTGGATTACAAAACTGTCAAAAAAGACAAGAAGATGGAGATTAAATGAAGATTTAGTACAAAATAAAGAAATAGTGACATCTCTAGAAAATGAAACCAAAGTGTTCTTCCAAGTAAATGACAGAGAAGATATAGAATTTCAGACGGTATGGGATGCCTACAAGGCAGTAATGAGAGGATTAATTACTAATAACATTGAATAATAAAGACAAGAGAGCAATCGAATTAAATAAATAAAAATAAAAGATAAACAGATGTTGGACATTCAAAATGAAATTAAGAAAAAAGAAGGTGAATTAAGGAAAAGGCCAGGAAAAAAGAAAATTATAAGGGAGATTACAATATTGCAAGCACAAATGAGACATCTGTTAAATAAAGAATTGGAATGGAATTTGAAAAAAATTAAAAGAGAAATCTTTCAAGGGAGCGAATAAACCTGGAAAATATTTGGCCTGGCAATTGAAGAAAAAGAGAGAAAGTAAAATTATTAATAAAATTGTGGCTAATGGAAAAGAGATGGTAGATCAAGAAGGAATATTATGCTAAACTATTTAAAGGTGTTAAAGTAAAGAAAGAAAAGATGGAAGCATATTTGCAGAAGATTAAAATAGCACCCTTAACTGATTATATGGAAAAAGTTTTGAATGATCCAATGGAAAAAATAGAAATTGCAGTAGCGATTAATGCAATGAAAATTGGAAAGGCACCTGGACCAGATGGATTTACGGCAAATTTTTTTAAAACATTTAAAGAAGAATTATTTCCGAAACTTCAAAAATTAATGAATGTGATAAGAATAAATGGGAAAATACCAAATACATGGAAGGAAGCAGTAATTTCGTTGATTCCAAAGGAAGATAGAGATGTCACTAATGTAAAGAATTATAGACCAATCTCATTATTAAACCATGATTATAAGATATACACAAGAATCATAAATAGATCCCTGATGGAAGGGCACTTTCCAACGCCGCTCAAAGAGGCAGTGGTCTGTCCCCTCTTAAAGAAACAATCTTTAGATCCGGCCCAATTGGCACACTATCGGCCGGTCTCAAATCTGCCCTTCCTGGGCAAACTTATTGAGAGGGCAGTGGCGATGCAGCTACAGACTTTCCTGGAGGATGCTTCCGTCCTTGACCCATTTCAGTCCGAATTTCGCCCGGGACATGGGACAGAGACGGTGCTGGTCGCTCTAGTGGATGACCTTCAACGGCATCTGGATCGGGGCGGCTCGGCGGTGCTGATGCTGTTAGACCTGTCGGCTGCGTTCGACACGGTCGACCATCGGCTACTGAAGGGTCGCCTCGCCGACGCAGGGATTCAGGGGTTGGCCTTACAGTGGCTTTCCTCTTTCCTGGAAGGTCGGGGACAAAGGGTCGCAGTTGGGGGGGAGCTGTCCTGGAGGTGCACACTTGACTGTGGTGTACCACAAGGGGCGGTTCTCTCCCCGATGTTATTTAACATCTATATGCGGCCTCTTGCCCAGATTGCCCGAAGGCACGGGCTAGGGTGTCACCAGTACGCTGATGACACCCAGCTCTATCTACTGATGGACGGCCAGCCGACCTGTGCCCCGGAAAATCTAGATCGGGCATTACATGCTGTGGCTGAGTGGCTCAGACTGAGCGGGCTGAAGCTTAATCCTGCGAAGACAGAGGTCCTTTGCCTGGGTCGCCGCGGCCCGGGAGGGGGAATCCCCCTGCCAGCCTTTGATGGTGCGCCGCTGATAGCGGCGGACAGGGTCAGGAGCTTGGGGGTGCTATTGGAGCCTTCCTTAAAGATGGAGGCTCAGATAGCAGCCGCTGCCAAGTCCGCATTTTTTCATCTTAGGCGGGCAAGGCAGTTGGCCCCCTTCCTGGAGCGCGACGACCTAGCAACAGTGATCCATGCTACGGTCACCTCGAGGTTAGACTACTGCAATGCCCTCTACATGGGGCTGCCCCTGTCCCGAACTCAGAAATTGCAGCTGGTGCAGAACGCCGCGGCCTGGCTGTTATTGGGTCTCCCAAAGTGGGGACACATTCAGCCGGGTCTTCGGACCCTGCACTGGCTTCCAGTGATATACCGAGTCCGGTACAAGGTGCTGGTTATTACCTTTAAAGCCCTATATGGCTTGGGACCTGTCTACCTGAAGGACCGTCTTTCCCCGCATGTTCCCCAGAGAGTACTGAGGTTGGGAACACAAAATCTCCTTACTGTCCCTGGGCCGAAAGAAGCCCGCTTGAAATCCACCAGAGAAAGGGCTTTCTCTGTTATGGCCCCTACATGGTGGAATCAGCTGCCGGAGGAGGTGAGGGCCCTGCGGGACCTAGTTCAGTTCCGCAGGGCCTGTAAGACGACCCTCTTCCGGTTAGCCCATACCTAGCTTGAGAACCTAACGCAACTTGCCAGATTTCCTTTATATATACTTGAATATTTATTAATTTTTAGAGTTTTATCTGTTTTATCTGTTTTAATTGTCTATTCCCTCACATGTTTAAATATTGTTTATTGTTATGTGGGATCTATTGTTGGAAGCCGCCCTGAGCCATTCGTGGGAAGGGCGGGATATAAATTCTAAATAAATAAATAAATCTTAGCAGAACGGCTTAAACAATATCTAATAAACTTTATAAAGGAAGACCAAGCAGGTTTTCTCCCTAAAAGGCAAATAAGAGACAATATTAGAACTGTTGTAAATATTGTAGACTACTGTGAAAGACATCCGGAGAAGGAAGTTGTATTATTCTTTGCGGATGCAGAGAAAGCTTTTGATAATTTGAATTGGGACTTTATGTTTGCAGTAATGGAGAAAATAAAGTTGGGGGAAAACTTTATAAGAATGATAAAAGCAATTTATACTGAGCAACGTGCAAGGTTATGTATAAATGCAGATCTTACAGAAGAAATTATAATCAGCAAAGGTACAAGGCAAGGTTGTCAGCTTTCACCATTGTTTATAATGACTCTTGAAATCTTATTGATGCAAGTATAAGATGATGAAGAAATTGAAGGAACGAGAATGAAAGGATTTTCCTATAAATATAGAGCATTTGCAAATTATATAATGTTTATAAATGAAAATCCTATGCAAGTAACACATTGTTGTTAACCAAAATACAAGATTTTGGAGAATTGGCGGGACTTTATGTTACTAAAGAAAAGTCAAAAATTTTGTGTAAAAATATGCAAGTAAGTAAACAAAAGGAATTGCAGAGATTAACGGGATGTGAAGTTACCCCTAAAGTAAAATATTTGGGCGTGGAAATAACAATGAAGAATATTGATCTGTTTAAAAACAATTATGAAAAGTTATGACATAAAATGGACGAAGATATGATAAAATGGAACAAGCTTAATTTGTCATTGCTTGGTAGAATAGCTGCAATTAAGATGAACATTTTGCCGAGAATAATGTATTTGTTTCAAACTATTCCGATTGTGAAAGACAATAAACAATTTAATAAATGGCAAAGAAAGATTTCAGAATTTGTATGGGCCGGGAAAAAAACAAGGATTAAAATGAAAGTTTTAACAGATGCTAAAGGAAGAGGAGGATTTCAACTACCAGATTTAAGATTATATCATGAAGCAGTTTGTCTAGTGTGGATAAAACATTGGGTGACGCTGTTGAATAAAAAACTTTTAACGTTGGAAAGTCATGGAAATAAATTAGTCTGGCACGCTTATATGTACTATGGAAAGAAAAAGTTGGATGTTTTTTTTTCCTCACCATTATATAAGAAATAAACTACTAAATATTTGGATGAAGTACAAGAAATATGGCGATGAGAGAAAACCACTATGGATAGTGCCAGCAGAAGAAATAAGAATAACATCTGAGACAGGAGAGGAAAAAGGGATATCATATAATCAATTACTAAAAATACAAAGCAGTAAAATAGAATTGAAAACTGCTGAAGAGTTGAATAATAAATATGATTGGTTTCAAATGCAACAAATAAAAAGTTTGGTGGAAAGGGATGTTAAAACTGAAGTAATAAGACGAGAACAAACAGAAATGGAAAAAGTTCTGCTTGGAGATAATGAAAAATTAATTTCAAAAATCTATGTTACTTTTAAAATGGTCTATGGAAGATGAAGTAGTGAAATCTCAAATGATTAAATAGGCAATTAATGTAAATAAAGAAATACAGATGGACACATGGGAATATTTGTGGAAGAACTCTATGAAACTCTCAACATGTCAGAGTATTAAAGAAAATTATTTTAAGATGATGTATAGATGGTATATGACTCCTAAAACGTTGGCAAAGATGAACAATAAGATGCCAGATAGATGTTGGAAATGTAAAAAACATGAAGGTTCTTTCTACCATATGTGGTGGACTTGTGAAAGAGTGAAAAAGTATTGGCAGATGATTCAACAAGAGATTTCTAAGATCTTGGGATACAAATTTAACAAAGTTGCAGAGACTTTTCTGTTGGGATTACAAATGGAAAAATTTCCAAAAGAAGATAGAACTTTAATCTGGTACTTGCTCTCAGCTGCTAGGACATTGTATGCGCAGTTGTGGAAGCAAGAAAAAATACCAGAGAAATGGGATTGGATTGTAAAAGTTATGACATGGAGTGAAATGGACAAGTTAACAAGAACCTTAAGAGACTATGATTTAGAAGTATTTAAGATGGAGTGGAAAAAGTTCAGAAGTTACATAGAAAAAGAGTGGAAAATAAAAGGACATTGGACAATTTTTGATAATGACTAAGTATAAGAGGGAGGAGGATATGATTTTTATTCTTACTAATTAAGGGTACCTTTAATATTAAAATTTTACGTATGTAACACCGGTGGGGATCAAGTAACGGGGGGAGGGGTGGGTAGAAAGTAATTTATGGGATAGATAAAAAAGTAATTATTAATGATGTAAGAAATTGAAATTTATTGCCATATGTTACTAATAAAATTGGCATAGTTGATTTCTTGGTATGAAATCAAAAGTTGCCTGTAGATCAATAAAGGCAAAGCACAGGAACCCATGAATTTGTATATTTTCCTGCCAGGTAGTAGAGAATTGTACACTGATCCAACATACAGCAGCCATGCATAAATCCGGTTTTTCAAACCCAATTAGATGTTCTGAATGAATCCAATATTTAAGTTTCTGATATAAACTGCTAAGAGAACTGCTGCTAAGAGAATCTATCTTATGGCCACGATTTCATCTGCGAGCTCACATCTAGCACAATTGTTTAGATCAATTCGGTCACTTACTACCCTACCATAGGGTAAATTAAATGCTAGGGAATTAGATATAGGCTGTGAAGTTTTTGCAAGCTTTTTCACAGATAAGGTCTTGTCGCTCTGCTGCGACCTCCCGGCCACACTTGAGACAGTAAAGGAACCTGAGGCTCTGCCCACGTCTTCTGGTCAGATTTTGGATTACTTCACTCAGCCTGGAGGAAGTTGACAGAACGCTCTCTACTGTACGTCCAGCTACTTGTAGTCTGGACCCATGTCTATCCTAGTTTATAAAGGCTGGCCGGGATGAACTACTGGTCCCCCTGAGGGATATTGTCAACTGGTCCCTATCTGAAGGGACCTTCCCACAGCCTCTTAAAGAGGCAGTAGTCCGCTTCCTTCTAAAGAAACCATCTTTGGACTCGACCATATTGGCAAACTATTTGTCCGTGTCAAACTTGCCTTTCTTGGGCAAGATTATCGAGAGGGCAATTGCGGTGCAGTTACAGAGCTTTCTGGATGACGCTTACGTGCTAAACCCTTTTCAGTCTGGTTTCCGCCCAGGTCATGGGATGGAGACAGTTTTGGTCGCTGTCATAGTTGACCTCCAGAGGCATCTGTAAAGAGGCGGATTGGCAGTACTGATGCTTCTAGATCTATTGGCTGCGTTTGACATGGTTGATCATCAGTTGCTGACCCGTTGCCTCACCGATGCTGGGATACAGGGGTTGGCCCTACAATGGCTTTCATCCTTCCTTTAGGGTTGGGGACAAAGGGTGGCAATAGGAGAGGAACTGTCTCATCGACACCCATTTGGGTGTGGTGTGCCACAAGGCGCAGTCCTCTCCCCGATGTTATTTAACATCTACATGTGACCCCTTGCCCACAGGTTTGGGCTGGGATGTCATCAGTATGCAGATGACAGCCAGCTCTATCTGTTGATGGGTGGCCAATCTGACTCCTCCCCAGAAGACCTGAACATGGCACTTCAAGCTGTAGCA
This sequence comes from Heteronotia binoei, assembly GCF_032191835.1. NCBI lineage: Eukaryota > Metazoa > Chordata > Lepidosauria > Squamata > Gekkonidae > Heteronotia > Heteronotia binoei. The sequence continues at coordinate 111,722,187 of NC_083226.1, read as the reverse complement.
GGGTGGCTCAAACTGAGTCGATTGAAATTGAATTCGACGAAGATGGAGGTCCTGTACCTAAGTCGTCACGGTCTATTGACAGAGGTTTCATTAACAGCCTTTGATGGGGCGCTACTTACACCAGCGCCCAAGGTTACAAACTTAGGGGTGCTCCTGGATCCCTCCTTAAATATGGAGGCCCAGGTGGTGGCCACCGCCAGATCAGCCTTTTATCATCTTCGGCTGATAAGACAATTGGTCCCCTACCTCAAACGTGATGACTTGGCAACAGTGATCCACGCTACCTCAAGATTGGATTACTGCAATGCCCTCTACATGGGGCTGCCCTTGTCTCAAACCGGAAGCTTCAATAGTGCAGAATGCAGCAACCAGGTTGCTATTGGGTCTTTCCTTATGGGAGCACATTCACCCTGGGCTGAAAGCACTGCACTGGTTGCCTATTGCATACCAGGTTCATTTCAAGGTGCTGGTCCTTAACTTTAAGGCCTTATATGGCCAGGGACCTGCATACCTTAGGGACCACCTTTCCCCATATGTTCCCCAGAAAGCACTTTGGTCTGGATCACAAAATCTGCTTTCAATCCCTGGCCCTAAGGAGGCCAGGCTCATGACAACTAGAGCCAGGGCCTTCTCTGTAGTGGCCCCCCCACTGGTGGAACGAGTTGCCTGAAGAAGTTAGGGCCCTGTGAGAGCTCATACAGTCCCGCAGAGCCTGTAAGACAGCACTCTTCCATCAGGCATTTGCAAACTAGATTGTTGGCCACTACAGTCCTCAGGTAACGTCTGGACCACCTCTTGCAAACTGCCCTGAAGCAGCAGCAGAAAAGAACATCTAAGGTCTGTTAACAGAGAACATAACTTTGAATGTAAGACCATAGCATCAAAAGGTTAACTTTTATGGTTTTAAGGTTTTTATGTCTTTTATATGTTTTATACTCTTGCATACGCATGAGCATGTAAGCCGCCCTGAGCCCGCCTCTGTGGAGAGGGTGGGATATAAATGGCATTAATTAAATAAATAAATATAGTACATTCTATTTCCTTAGCGCAGACAGGAGGCTAATTATTGATTAGCTGGATTAAGTTTTCCCCCTTTTTGTGGATTGGTACAATGGCTTGGCACTAGGATTTAGGCATTTTGTTTGAGTTGTTGACAGATGTAAAGATAGGTGCCAAAAACTGAGCCCACCAATCCAGTTTAGAATGAAGAACTTCTGACATAACCAAGTCAAGCCCAGAGATTTTTCCTGGCTTTAGTTCATAGAATCAAAGAGCTGGAAGGGGCCATATAGGCCATCTGGTACAATCCCCTGCTCAATGCAGGATCAATTTAGAGCATCCCTGACCAGTGTTCGTCCAGACACTGCTTAAAGATTTGCCAGTGAGGGGGAGCTCACCACCTCCTTCGGTAGATTATTCCACTGTTGAACAACTCTTATTGTAAAAATGTTTTTTCTGATATCTAGGCAATAGCTTCCCACTCTTAATTTAAACCCATTATTACGAGTCCTTTCCTCTGCTGCCAACAGGAACAGCTCTCCGCCTTCCTCTAAGTGACAGCCCTTCAATTACTTATAGAGAGCAATCATGTCCCCCCTCAACCTCCTCTTCTCCAGATTGAACATTTCCAAGTCCCTCAGCCTTCCCTCATAGGGCTTGGTCTCCAGGCCCCTGATCATCCTTGTCACTCTTCTGTGTACCCACTCCATTCTGTCCACATCCTTCTTGAAGAGAGGCCTCCAAAACTGCACACAGTAGTTCAGGTGTGTACAGTGGACCTATGACATCTTTTGGAACTATTGTCATGGGTGATGATAGGGAGCTGCTGGCTGCGGAGCTGCCATTTGCAGCAGAGCCAGCAGCTGAGCCCTCTGACAGCACAGTAGCCGGTCACTCGGAAGAAACTGACAGTTGGCGTTGACACCGTTATTCCCTGCATTTGAGCGGCCACAAACACAAAGCCCTCCAGACTCACCCCCAAGGATAGCTCGTGTATGGGAGAAACTTTGTCAAGACTTGGCAACCCGGCGCCAAGAGCTAAGCGCTCCCTCAGTCCGGAGTTCTAACAGGATTGTGGCTGCTCACTAATTCGAAACAGCAGCGGCAAACCATTTAGCTCCCTGCTCTGGGCTGATTCCCCTGTGGAAGCAACACATCTATCTTGCAACATGCATCCACCCTGGCTGGCTTTGAAACCTGATCCTTCAGCTCCTGAAGTTCCGTCTATGAATGACTCGGTTATCGGTTTGCAGTTTGGATATTGCTCTCTATTGGTTCCTATTCTGCTCTGTTCTGTTGATTCTGACCTCAGACTGACTTTGGACTGTGTGCTTTGGACTTGCCCTGGTGATTCCCCCTCTGCTCTCCAACTCAGACCCTGTCTGGGACTGGGTCTTGTTCCCTGCCTGCACCCCAGGGTGTGACAGATTGCTTCAACCCCACAACTCACTCCACAAGATGGATGCAGGCGATGGCAGCTCAGAGCAGCTGGCAGACCTGCTTGCCCAGGTGCAACAGCTCATGCAAATGGTTGCTCATCTGCAACAACAGCAACTGCAGCAGCAGACTGCTGATACCACTGCTATCACACCACCTAAATGCCCAGTAAGCCCCTCTGAAAAGTTTGGTGGGAATGTGGAGGAGTTTCCTGCCTTCCTGGCACAGTGCAAATTATACATAGAACCAGAGCTTTTTTTCTAGCAGGAGCTACTCTGCATATTAGGCCACGTCTCCTGATGTAGCCAATCCTCCAAGAGCTTAGAGGACTCTTAGTACAAGGCCAACTATAAACTCCAGGATGACTGGCTACATCAGGGGGGCATGGCCTAATATGCAAAGGAGCTTCTGCTAGAAAAAGTGCCCTGCATAGAACACTTTGCTTGAGACTTCCTGAACAATAAGATAAAGGTGTGCTTTGTCATTAGCCTGTTAAAGGGGCAGTCAGCCAAAAGGGCTACCCCCTTGCTTGTGGATCCATCTCCCCTGCCGAATGACTTCCAGGGCTTCCTTGACCACCTCTCCAATGCCTTTGCAAATCCACAGCAGGCAGCTGCTGCCAACAGGAAAATCAGGACCCGGAAGCAGGGCAGGGACTCATTCACTCACTACTCCACTGAGTTCAAGCTCCTGGCCCAAGACCTGGAGTGGAATGAGGCTTTCCTGATGGACCAGTACATGGAAGGGTTGGCTGGCAAGGTCCTTGATGAGCTTGCCTGGGTAGAGCGACCCTCCATGCTGCAAGGCCTGATAAGCCTGTGCCTCTTGTTAGCCATGCCTATATTGCTTTAACAAGACATATGGATTCCTGAATACATTTTCATGGCCTATGCTTCAAACCTGCATGCTTCAAGCTGGTATCTCAGTTCAGACCTGATCTCAGCAAGAGAGAGAACCCTGTTAAAATGTAACCAAGGCTTTCGATACAGAGAGCTAGAGTAAATATGCAGAAATATTGATCCGTCATTGGCACGAATGCCAGAGTGCTTTACAAACTCGTCTTATGAAGACCGGGGGGGGCGGGGGGGGGGGGGGCGGGGGGAGAAATGCATGATGAAGAATGAGAGTAAAAAGGAATTAACATCTCTTTTAAGGGTCTCAAGACTATTAATTAGATGCACCGATAATGCTGCTGATTGAGAAAGGTGGGAAAAGGAATGTCACATTGAAACTCTTTAACCTGAATATACATATTGAGAAGAAACCAGAGGATGGGCAGTAAGCCAACTTAGCTTGAGTTGAAAAGTCTCTTTCTGGATGGGAGGGGGCAGGAGGAGTTTGTTAGAAGCTGCCTGAGTGACAGAGGTCACAGCATATTTCTGGTTGAAAAACACACACATCAAATCTCAGATTTATATATAGAATTAAGAAACAGAAGTATAAACCATACAGAATTAATATAAAAGTTGTTTTGAACATACAAGGATGTTCATTATTAAGGAAATGATTGTGGAGATGCTCCATATAATGATGGGATTGATCAAAAGGTGGTTAAAAGGATTGGGATTGAGGCCAAGGATTAAGAATAGAGATTTTAAGGAGTAACTTTTAGATTTCGTACATTTCAAGGGTAGATTCTTGAGTATTAGGAAAAGTGTATACATATTCATGTATAAATATAACATTGGATTATTATTTTTGGTATTTAATCATGTTTTTTTATCTCACTTTATCTGTTAGAGTCAGGAAAAGGATCTTAAGCTTCTAATGGTATGAGAGCAGTTTACTCATTCATGTGAAGTTGTATTTCTGGTAGATGGATTCTTTAGTACAAAACGGAGTTTCTGACAATCTGGAGTAGGGCCAAAGTAAGAATGGGGAAAGAGTGTGGAACTTTACCCCAAAAAGTTATAATGACATTTGGCAAGGAAAGTCAAGATGACATTTATCATCTAGTTTTGACATGGAATGGACTTTTTGCTATGATGAGTAATGGATTTCAGAGTCAAAGAGTTGACCCCCTCAGACAAGATTGGCTGAATTGGGTGGTCACACCACTCAAAGATTGGGATAAAAAGAGGGGGGATAGCAGACCAGAAAATCAAAACAAGCCTGACCAAGATCTTGATTCCCCACCTCATCCTTTGAAGGTGTACAGAAAGAAGGTGAGATGCTACCATGCTACCATGCTTTGCAAGAAATGAACTAAATAAACCTTGCTTAAGCTTTGCTTTGCTAAAGACAATTGGCAAGACATTATGAGACATTAGACTTATAGCTATGTATTCCTTGTAACTGTTTCATGAAATTCCTGAATTGTAATTGAATTCTGATCTTAGAACTATGTTTTAGCAAGTACTTCTGAATGAATGGCCATGTATTTAAGGACTCCTGAGTCTGTTGTTTCTCTGTCTCTAAGGGGTGTTCCCAGAGGTTCGGTTAATGATACCCTCTCGCAAATTTGGGCTAAAAATTCTTAACCATAGAGGTTAACACTCTGCATTGATGACCACCTTGAGAGTCACTGCCAAGAACAGGGCAGCATCCTCCTGCCGCTGACCCCTCGCCGCTCAGCCCCTGCACTGCTTCCTGCAACTTTGGGCACTGGACACTAAGAGAAAACCATACTTATATCATTCAAGATATCACTAATTACTTATGTTCAAAATATTGTTAAATATACAGTTGTAACATAGACTCAAGCAATGTACTAATACTTCTTTATGAACATACTACATTTGATGACTAAACAAAGTATGCAGAAGTCATGTACATAACAACAAATACAATAACTAACTCTAAAGTCCAATATACACACTCAAAAGCAGTAGCACACATTAATGATTGAATTTTTACAAAATACTGCAACTCACCCACAGCTCAATTCATTCTATATGCATGCCAATTTTCAAGACAAATATTTCCTTAAGGGGCCATGTGCCATGGTCTGATAATTATTACACCTGGAACTAAATAAGAACATGATGCTTTTTAGGATCAATCCGTTGTTTAACATCATAAAAATTAAAGCACAAAGAAACTATTATACTAGTTGTAAAGAACCTATCCAGTGCTCCATAAACTATACACCGCTTTGCTAGTCAGTTACTAAAAAATGGCACTATTGGTTCTCAGTGCAGCAGACACTGCTTTTGCAAGATAAACATTTCCAGCTGGGTGTAAAACCCTGTCTTAAAGTGATCCCATGATTTAGAGAAAAGAGGAAAGATCCATTGCTGCATTGAGACCATGAGGCATAATGGTCCATAATGGTCCATGAGGCATAATGGCATAATGGTCCTTTATGGATAAAGAAGGATTCCTTTTGCAAAAGAAGTTTTTGCACCTCTTTAATGTCGTAAGGGTTGGAAAATTGCAATTTGTATATAATGCCGCATTTCAAAGGATCGTGATTGAACTGGGTCATGTGGCCGACAATAGGCACCTCTGCAACTTTCAGTTTAACATGAGAAAGATGCTTCAAGAAGTGTACTTTAAACGGTCTTATAGAGGATCCAATGTAGTAAAGAGGTGGAGAACAAGGACATTGAATATAATAAATTATGCAAGATGTTTCACAGTTAGAAAAATGTTGTAAATGCCAAGTAAAATTATTAATACTGAGCACCTTAGCCTGAATAGTGTAACTGCAAATTGTACAAAGTTTACCACATTTAACATGCCCAATAGGAAGATGTTAATTATGAGCAGATCCACTATAAAGATCCGAATGAACTAGAGTCCTGTAAATTCCTGCCTCATTTCCAGCCAATCATAGGAAGCTGAATGTCTCCCATAGCCAACTGGATAATATGCCAATGCCTACGAAGTGCCTGCGCAACCAGTTTGCTGCCGAGAGAAAAAGTTAAAGGACAAATAAATTTATTAGAAGACTGGGGCTTTTTAACAAAAAGAGATTTTCTGGGAACAGACTCCACCCTGACCATAGAATCAAGAATGATTTCCCTGGGGTATCCCCATGCTAAAAAAGCATCAGTCAGAGATTCACTACCAATACAAAAATCAATAGGGGACATAGAGTTCCTCTTGACACGTAGAAACTGACTGAAGGGTAAATTTTTCTTGATATGATGAAAAGAACGATAATATAATAAAGCATTTCTATCAGTTAATTAAGCATTTCTTAACTCCCAACTGACCATTATTCTTAACATATACCATAGTGTCCAAAAAGTTCAAACTGACATTACTATTTTGATGTTCAAACTTGATAGTCGGGTGTAAGGAATTACACCACTCATCAAAGGCTGAGACAACAGAGGCATCATTTGCAAGACAAAAGATATCATCAGTGTATCTAAAATAAGCAATAATATTTTTTGAGAAAGGATTGACATCTGAGTTGTACAGAAACTTGACTTCAAATTGCTCCATGAATAGATTTGCAATGAATGGTGCAGCTGGAGAGCCCATAGCCACCCCTCTCACTTGTGAGAAAAATTCTGATTGAAATCTAAAAAAAAAATGTGTTCAAAAATAACATCAGGAATGTCTAGAAGGAAATGGGTAGGTGGCCATAAGTCATGTCTCTGGTCAAGATATTTTTCAAGCACTAGTCTAGCTTCGTCTAAAGGGATGTTGTATAAAGCACTTACATCCATTGTCATTAGAATGATGGCAGATGTCTGTAAGGAGAGAGATTCAATGATGGAAATGAAGTGTGAAGTATCCTTAATAAAGATTTAATCTTGGGCTCAAAAGGTTGTAAAAAAATGATCCAATTATTTTGATAGTGGTTCTAAAAGAGACCCAAAGCCAAACAAAAATTTATATTTCTGAAGAATTTAAATAATTCAATCCTGGTCTTAAAGGAATCAAATTGAAAGGATCCTGTAGAAAGGATGGCTGTGACTACTAAGAGCCAGAATGGGTTTCTCAAGAACAAGTCATATGAGACTAACCTTATTGCTTTTTTTGAGAAAGTGACTACCTTGCTGGATCAGGGGAATGCTGCAGACATTGTTTATCTTGATTTCAGTAAGGCTTTTGATAAGGCTGCAAACACTATCCTTGCTGACAAGTTGGTAAAATGTGGTTTGGATCCTGTTACCATTAGGTGGATCTGTAACTGGTTGACAGAGTGCACCCAAAGAGTGCTTGTGAATGGTTCTTCATCCTCTTGGAGAGGAGTGACAAATAGAGTGCTTCAAGGATCTGTCCTGGGACCTGTTTTGTTCAACATCTTTATAAATTATTTGGATGAAGGAACAGAGGGGATGCTTATTAAATTTGCAGTTGATACTAAATTGGGAAGGATTGCAAATACAGTAGAAGACAGAAACAGGATACAGGATGATCTTGACAGGCAGGAAAACTGCTAAAACCAATAAAATGAATTTTAGCAGGGATAAATGTAAAGTTCTGCATTTAGGCAGGAAAAATCCAATTTGTGGTTATAGGATTGGGGAGACTTGTCTTAGCAGTAGTATGTGTGAAAAGGATCTAGGGGTTTTAATGGATCATACACTGAACATGAGTCAGCAGTGTGATATGGTGGCTAAAACGACAAAACGCAATTTTGGGCTGTATCAACAGAAGTATAGTGTCCAGATCATATGAAGTGATGGTATCACTTTACTCTGCTCTGGTAAGACCTCACCTGGAGTACTGTGTTCAGTTTTGGGTACCACATTTTAAGAAGGATATAGGCAAACTGGAGTGGGTCCAGAGGAGAGCGAAAAAGATGGTGAGAGGTCTGGCGATCAAGTCCTTTGAAGAAAGGTTGAAGGAGTTGGGGATGTTTAGCCTGGAGAGGAGGTGGCTGAGAGGTGATAAGATCACCATCTTCAAGTACTTGAAGGGCTGTCATCTAGAGGATGGTGTGGAATTGTTTTCTGTGGCCCCAGAAGGTGGGACCTGAACCAATGGGTTGAAATTAAATCAAAAGAGTTTCCAGCTCAACATTAGGAAGAACTTCCTGACCATTAGAGTGGTTCCTCAGTGCAACAGGCTTCCTCAGGAAGTGGTGGGCTCTCCTTCCTTGGAGGTTTTTAAACAGAGGCTAAATGGCCATTTGATAGCAATGAAGATCCTGTGAATTTAGGGAGAGGTATTTGTGAGTTTCCTGCATTGTGCAGGGGTTTGGACTAGATGACCCTGGAGGTCCCAACTCTATGATTCCAGGTGTTGGTGTTGTTTTAAATTGCAATTTGGCTAAGCTTTGGCTGTTTGAATAATAGCTGCTTAGTAAAGTTGCAAGCTCTAGAATGGGAATTCCTGTATATTTTGAGGGAGTGACTGGAGATGGATGAGTTTGAGGAGGGAGCTCAGCAAGGAAGTTATAACATACACTCCACCTTCCAAAGCAGCTGTTTTCTCCAGGGGAACCAATTTTATAATCTGAAGATCAGCTGTAATTCCAAAATAACTCCAAGATCCACCAGGAGACTGACAACTATACTGTTTTCACAGGGGAACTCCCTCCCTCTTCAAACACAGCATGCCTCCACTTTATTAGGAATCTTTATTGGGAGGCATGACTTGTGGGGCTTTTGGACTTTCCATTTGAAGCCAGAGTAATGAAAATCCTCCTTTGCTCTGACATAAAAAGAAAATAGCATCCCAGCTTCAGATAGACCCTCAATGTGAAAGTGGTGCCTTTTGCCACTTTGTGGACAGCGTGGAGATTAGCTCTACCTCAGTAAGCATTACAGGGACCCCCAAGTCTTCAGTGCTTTCTTCATTCACAAGAAATGCTGCTCAGATTTCTCACTGCCATGCCCATAGCCAGGAATTTTCTGTGGGGAGACATGGAAGGGATACATCTGACATCACCCATAACTGGCATAGGTGTATCAGGAAGGTGATGCTCCACCGCCATCATGCCTGTATGAGGAGGAGGAGAGATCATCCAGTCTTTAGCGCCAAGTGCCTTGAGGCCTGGCCCCGGTGCTGGGTTTGTGGGACTCGGGGAACTGAAGATCAAGTATTTATTTTTATTTATTTATTTACCTTCGATTTATATTCTGTGGACTCAGGGCAGTTAGCAGTCATAGTAAAACCAACATCTCAGTTACAAGTTTAAAACAATAAAACATAAACAATTAACAATTTAAAAACAAGATACTAGGTGCTATACAAAATCTTAAAGTATAGCTTAAGTATCTTCCCCCAGTTCATTGTACTTTTATTGCCTATAGTTTATACTTTTTTCCCACTACTGACATTGTATAACATGAGAATTCTATTTTACCTTTGTCTGCATTTAAGAATTTTTATCCCAACCTTTCTCTAAGGAATTCAGAGTAGTGTATCAGGAAATCAGATTGTCATATAGTCAGAATGGTCCTCGCATCCTCCATGTAATCTTCACAGCCAACCTTCTGAAGAAGGCGATGCTGAGAGCAGCTGTCTCAAGCTCACAGTGCTATCTTCAGCAGAGGTAAATCCTTCCAACTCTACAGAAAATGGACTTAGAAGGGTATGACAGCTTAGGAAGGCACTGCTACTGAGTACACTCTAACCACGAGATCTGACTGATTCTTTTATTCTACAATTTTTGATGTTTCTGTTTTCTTGTGTCTCATTCCAAGAAATATTTACCCATTAATGTAAAATTATGAAAAAATATTTAAAATTAAAAGGGTGTTTTTAGAAAATATGTAGCCTGACATGGTCCAGGAAAAGTTTTATAACAATTCTGCCAATTGTATAAACTGGTCCTAACATTTTTAAAGACCAAAATTGGATGGTATATGATAGCCCAATTTGATACTAGCATCACAGAGCAAAGCATCAAATTTGCCATTTTTTAATATTGGCAGGGATAAAGTATCTGCAAGAAAACTGCAAGAATCACCAACAAAGCAATATATCGCCAGAGTCAACAGGCATTATTGCTCACAAGAGGTTACTTTTTCAGCTCTAGAAGTGATATCTCCCCTCATAAACTTGGGACTTCAAGCTATATAAATATTATATCAAATAAATATGTCTTATTTTTGACTCAATAGTCTTTTAGCATCAATCTCCTTTTGTTGAGGCCACTAGCGGTTAGTCTGAAGCAAATCTAAGCCTTGCTGTCAGTACCAAACTGAAAAATGGGAAATTTTCATTGTTGGACATCTGAGAAAACTTTTTTTTTTTGAGAGCAAAAATAATAATAAAACTAAGGAGATGTACTCTGGCAATATTATACACTGTGTTTAACATATTATATTCAATTATGAAATTGATGCACCAACCACACAAGGACAGTGGGTATGGTCAGCTTTGTTAAGCAAATATTCAGATTGTCTTTCTTTTTGTTTCCTTTTATTGTTCTTACAGGTCTTTATTATATGAGCCCTTTGGGGCAGGGATTTATCCATAGCAAGTAAAATTGCATTTAACTACCCTTGGAGCAGAATATGCCATAAATCTGCAATTGACAATGAAATGTGATCTATGACTCTGACAATGAGGTCTACCTAGCCTAAAAGCTTCCATACTTCAAGCTGATAGACAGAATAACATCACTTTATCCCTTTTCTATTATGAGACAAAATCCTTTTTAATAACATATGCGATTCAACAGTTCTTCTGTGCCAGACACGCCACATCTTTCAGTGCAGAATTGGTTCTGACAGTTGAATCTAAAGCTAAACGTCTGAGGTTCTTATGACCCAGACCTTAAATCATTATCATTAAGTGTTAACATTAACCATCCCTTCAAATGGAAAAAGCACAGGCTTCTCTTTCTTGATGTCTGACTGATTGATGCAGTCCTGTTATTTAGGCTGCTCAATACAAGCTTACAGGTTTCTCACAGTCAGAGCATTAAATTAATGCCAACGGCTTTCTTCATCCTGCTTTTTAAACTACACTAACCAAAAGAACAGCTTTGGACAGCTAACTTCTCACATTGTTGAAGGAGAGGATTTCCCTCACCCTGCTTTACATGGCCTCACAGTAAAAGGGCTGACCTTTTCTTAGTGCCCAGAAACACTTCTGAGAATAAGGAAGCACTGTGGAAATAGTAAGTCTTGTGGGGTCTTTTATTGTAGACCATAAGTTGAAGAGGGGAAGGAAAAATACTATTTAGAAGCTCAGCATGTATCACTTTGAACTAATCCAAAGGCTGCTGGGTAAAGCTTACTTTGGAGGTTAGCAATCTCAAAGCCTTTATTCTTGAGTAGCTATGGTGAAATGAATGCACCAACTCCAAACTATTTGTTTTGTATCCTTCCTTTACTCCCCTGAGAGGATTCTTATTTGTAATTTTTTGCCATCTTAAAGTATATGTAATTTTTCTATCAGAGAGTTGGTAAATTTGGGGTTGCCTTTCATTTTTGAAAAAAAAAATGTAGACCAAAGTTTGAGTCCCATGGCACTTCTAAGATGAACAAAGTTTCTGGATATAAGTTTTGATGTGCATGCACATTTTTTCAGAAACATTGAAACAGACTTTGCCGACCATTACATTTAGGTGTGGGGGGTTAGTTGCCAGGAAGGGTTAATTAGAGTCAAGATGCATAAATAACTGAGCAATAGCAAAGACTGGATTAAAATAGTTGGTAAAACTTGTAAATAGCAGCAAATTAGCATACAAATAATAAAAGAGATAACAAACAGATGCAAGAACTGCGTGATTTAGCAAGTGTAATGAGATAAGAACTTGATAACTCTGTTAAGCCCTGGGGGTTCCATTGTTCTGAGTGTTGTAATAACTATGTAGCGAACTGAAGGACATTGTTGGCATTTAATGGCATATACAATGTTAGAAGATGAGTAAGTGAATGAGCCTGAGCTGATGTAGTTGAAGTGAAGTCTTATTATTGTTAAGAACTCTTAGCTGGGGGGGACTGCACTTATTCAATTTGTAATCCCAACACACTTTCCTGGGCTTTCATGGCTTGTACCCAGCTGCCTCCAGGTTTCAGGTTCTAAAAGAGGGTTTCTTTAAAACATCTTAAGTTCAAAATAAGAAGGGGACCCCACTAACCATGGAGGTCTCAACTGGAGGAGGGGATGAGGTCCTTATTGGCATCAAGGAATAAAGTCCATACAACAGGTTAGGGTCAAACTATAAAAAGCACTAATAGCAGTTAAGTCCAGGGAGGTTATTGTTCCAGAGCTGGAGCCAGGCAGGCGCGGGGGAAGCGCTGGAATAAGAGGCGGAGGCAGCGGATCACCCCCCCCCCCGAAAGGTAGGTACCTTCGCTCCATAAGACGCACACACTTTCCCCCCACTTTTTTTGGGGGGGGGGAGTGCGTCTTATGGTGCGAAAAATACGGTAGTTCGTCACATAAAAAAGAGTGTCCACCTCAATACCAAGTTTTTGTAGTTTGTGGGTAAATGTAGAGAGCCAAGTAATCCGTGCTGAAATGAATTTTTGTCAGTAGTGCGTAGAAGTCCTGCAGTATGAGTGTGCTGATAAGAGCAGCCTCTAGTAAATAGTCTATAAATACACAACTCAGTAAGCCGGTTGAAAACAGTTGTATTGGGGTTACAGCATAAGAGTGGTTAAAGGCAGTCCAAAGTAGTCAACATACAGTAAGTCAGTCCATCCAGGTCAGAGGTACACAGTCACAAATCCAAATCTTAGTCTACACATACCAGGGTCATTGCCATCATCAGTCAAACGGACAGAGTAACGGTCTCTGTTATCAAATAGCTCAACACGTCTCCAACACTCCTTCCTCCTCATCCACCCAAGGCAAAGTCTAAGGACTAGGTTGTTGGTTCTTATGGTAGAGCTGGCCTATCATGTTCCACCCTACTTAATTGGCTTCACATGCCTCCATTAGCTTCACATGCTTCTCATTGAGCTAGTATAGTTGGAGTTACATAATGTAGCATCAGCAGTTTCTATCTTAAAGTGCCTGGTGCTAACATCCTCTCCTTATGTAACGACATGTACTATACAGTTTTAGCATAAACATTTTCATTTAACATTTCATTCATACATACAGCACGACATTACTGTCTCATTTTCTAAGTCCTAAAGCTATACAACTTTCTTTGTGTTTTACATGGGTTTGTAGTTTTGTAAACAGATCTGCGATATTGGCATTCGTTTCACAGTACTCCAGTGCTATCAGTTTATCCTCTAAACATTGCTTTACATTATGAAAGCGTACATCTGTATGTTTAGACCGATTCTTAACTCCATATGAAGTTGCTAACTGGATAGCTGCTTGATTGTCTTCCTTTACAACAATAGGATTAATGTGACATATACCAAAATCCAACAGCAGTTGTTTAAACCAAATTATTTCAGTACACCCAGCGCTTAATGCAGCGTATTCTGCCTCACAGGTGGACAGAGATACATGTTTTTGTTTCAGTGATCTCCACCCAATTAGTGAGCCTCCTAGAAAGATTGCCATTCCAGTTGCGGACTGTCTAGTTTTAGGATCATTAGCGAAACTAGCATCCGCATAGGCGTACATATCAAGATCACCAGTAGGTGTTAAGAATAAACCCAAATCTATGGTTTGTTTTAAGTATCTTAATATGTGTTTGGCAGCTAGCCAATGCATTTGCCTAGGATCTTTAACAGCTCTAGCCAACACATTAGTGGCCATGGCTATATCCGGTCTGGACCAATTTGCTAAATATGACAGACTTCCAATTAGGGATTGATATATTCCCTGGTCAAACAGTGGACTCTGTTCACATTCAGATTCATTACATGGTAGCATGGGATTTTGTACCCCTTTACATTGTTCCATTTTGAACTGTTTTAATAATTGGGATATCTTAGCCCGCTGTGATATCTTGTACCCATCCTGCACTTTAGCAATTTCTAATCCCACATATTGCCTGATCTCACCTAGATCTCTTACAGTAAATTTTGCTTTCAGAGCATCTATGGTATCATTCATTATCTTGGCAGTTTTGCATATCAGTGCCAGATCATCAACAAATATTAAGATGATAGAACGTTGCTCCCCTGTTCCCTTCATGAACACACAGGGATCTGCAATACCTTGTTTATAACCCATCATTTTAAGGTTATCCACCAAATGTTGGTTCCATTCGAACCCGGATTGCTTTAATCCATATAGGGATTTTTTAAGCAACCAGCAAGTGTTAGCATTATCACCCTCATCTGAGACACCAGGCGGTTTTCTCATGTATATACTGTGCCTCAGTGGTGCGTGTAAGTATGCTGTCTTTACATCAAGATGCCTCACTAAACATTTCTGCTTGGCAGCAATTGTGAGAGCACAATACAGTGATGTAGCTTTTAGTGTTGGCGCAAAGGTTTCGTCATAGTCTTGCCCCCCCTGTAAAAACCCTTGGGCTACAAGTCTGGCCTTGTACTGCGTAGTACCATCTGTGCCAGCCTTCAACTTAAATACCCATTTACACCCTATGAGTCTCTGACCGATAGGTAGAGTCGTTTCTTCATAGACGTGCTGGTTTTGCAGGGATTCTAGTTCAGACTTCATTGCAGCTTGCCATCCAGCCTGCTCATCTGTTGATAGGTGCTGTAAGCTTTCATAACTCGAAGGCTCAGCAATCACTGCGCATGTCTGTCCTGGACTGTAGCGGTCAGGTGGCCTCGTTTCTCGAGTGGACCGCCGAAGAATTGGTTCTTCAGCTTCATCAGACACAGTCTGTTGTGTTGCCATCTCAGGTTGCAGAGAAACACCGGCTCCTGGCGATGTAGGAGTTAACAGTTCTTCCTTGATGTCTCCGTTGCTGGGCGACGGGCTCCTCCTCCCCCTCCTAGGAACGGGTAGCGGCTCTTGTTTCACTCCTGCCGGAATGATTAGAGTTGAGGACGTTCGTTGCCAGCCAACAGTTTTTTCAAGAAAGCTAGCCGATGCGCTAGTCGTTATTTTCTTCTCCCCATCACGACAAAACCTGAAAGCTCGATGGTTGTTAGTATAGCCAACAAACAACAATCTTACAGCCTTATTTTTTCCTTTCCGCCTGAGCTCCTTAGGGATATGGACGTACGCTGGAATCCCAAATATCCTGACATGCTCTAAGGAAGGTTTCTTGCCGTACCACGCCTCTGCAGGACTCATACCTGTAGCTGACGACCAAGACAAGTTTAATACATGCGACGCACACATCATGCCTTCGCCCCAGTAACTCATTGGTAGATTACTGTCCTGTAACATGCACATACACATATTGGTGAGGGTCTGATTTCTGCGTTCGCAAAAAGCATTATGCTGAGGTCGGTAAGGAGCAGTGCATTTCCTTTCAATGCCGTGCCTCCTGCACAGAGCAATCATCCATTCATTACAGAATTCAGTACCGTTGTCACTCAGAATAGTCTTAGGGTATTTCCCTGTCTTGCGGTGCACAAACCGAAGCCAATTATGAAATGCTTGGAATGTTTCTGACTTAGACCTAAGTAGGTAGCAGAATCCATACCTTGAAAAATGGTCTTCGATACAAAATGCAAATCTTGCTCCGCCCAGACTCTTTGTTGGGAATGGACCTATCAGGTCGAGGAACACCAGGTCGAGTATTTCATTGGACTGAAATTTGCTTGGAGATATGGTTGCTGTCGCTTTGGATTTAACAGCCTTGCACACCTCACAGTCAATATAACACCCACATGGCTTGGTCTTAATTCCAGCTGCTTGAAGCGTCTTCTTTACTGCCTGGAAATTAAGGTGCCCCAGCTTGCGGTGCCAAAGATGAATGCAGTTATCATGCAGGGGTTCATTAGTACTCACATGTTGTACTGTTTGCTCCTTTTCTAGGAAATAGAGGTCGCCTTTCCTTTTAGCCTTTGCAGTAATTCCACCTGTACATATATTGCAGTCAGTAGCTGTAAAACAAACTTTGTATTGTTGTTCAGTTAAAGCAGAAACTGATAACAGATTATAATTTAAACTTGGAACATTGAGCATTAGGAATTTCCTCCCCAGGCTCGGGATGTTGACAAGACCATTCCCAGCTACATTGGCAGTCAGCCCATTGGCAAGCTTCACGCTCTGACCTTGCGTAGGAGTAAAAGTCTCAAAGAGCCTCCTGTCCTTTGCCATGTGCTCCGTAGCACCACTGTCAACCATGAATTGCCTGCTGCTGCTGGAGGAATTATTAATGATTACATTGCACCCACCTCCTTTGGTAACTGCTGGAGAATGTCTCTTCTTATACAAAGAACACTGGCGTTGCAAGTGTTGTGTGCTCCCACATAAGTAGCACTTATGCACAGCTTTTGTTTTTGCTACTACTGCCTTGCACTCTGCCCCTTCAAGTACCTCCCGGGCAGGAGTGTTCATTGTTGAATGAAAGTGAGCTGTGTCTTTCCGTCTCATAGCCTCATTCAACAGGCGTTGGGTGATACTGGACACGTTAACATCAGCTTGTGGAATAATGTCAAGATTAGCCACAAATTGGTCATACGTACTGTCCAGAGAACATAGAAGAATATAGGCTTGCTGCAGGGGAGTAAAAATTACCTGCTTGTCCTGCAGCTGGTGTAACATTCGAGTCATGTGCTCCAGATGAGTCATCATGTCTCCACCTGCCTCTAGACGTGTGGAGAAGAGCTTTTTCATTAAGAAAATGTGTAACCCAACACTTTCTCTCTCATATATAGCCTTCAGTGCATTCCAGCACGACTTGGCTGTATCAGCCCCTTTAATATGAATGAGCTGTGAATCCTCCAAGGTCAAGCCTAGCAATGCAAGCGCCTTCTCGTCATTGCACTTATGCTTTGCAATTATCTCAGCATCATCCACGGCATGTAGTGTAGCTATGTCCGGGGGGTGTGCTACGTACTCCCACAGCCCCTGGAACTTCAGCAGTAAAGTGACCTTCTCTGACCATGTTGCAAAATTATCTCCATTAAGCCTCTGTATCAAGAAGCCTGAGATATGCACACTGGACTCCATAGTTGCCTGTAACACAAACAGAGTGCCACGCCCCAAACTGTTTGCTTACTCACGAGTAGAACTTCTGGCGAGTGCTGCTGCAGACAGTGCTTACTCTCCTGCAGACCACGCTGGGCCCATAACCGATGTCAGTAGTGCGTAGAAGTCCTGCAGTATGAGTGTGCTGATAAGAGCAGCCTCTAGTAAATAGTCTATAAATACACAACTCAGTAAGCCGGTTGAAAACAGTTGTATTGGGGTTACAGCATAAGAGTGGTTAAAGGCAGTCCAAAGTAGTCAACATACAGTAAGTCAGTCCATCCAGGTCAGAGGTACACAGTCACAAATCCAAATCTTAGTCTACACATACCAGGGTCATTGCCATCATCAGTCAAACGGACAGAGTAACGGTCTCTGTTATCAAATAGCTCAACACGTCTCCAACACTCCTTCCTCCTCATCCACCCAAGGCAAAGTCTAAGGACTAGGTTGTTGGTTCTTATGGTAGAGCTGGCCTATCATGTTCCACCCTACTTAATTGGCTTCACATGCCTCCATTAGCTTCACATGCTTCTCATTGAGCTAGTATAGTTGGAGTTACATAATGTAGCATCAGCAGTTTCTATCTTAAAGTGCCTGGTGCTAACAATTTTTAACCAGAATTTAAAAGCCATAATCCAGGCTCTGATTTCTTGAAGCTGTAAACCTAGCTCTGCACAAAAGGATGAGTAGGGGGCACATCTGGGAATAAAATCCAAACAACAGGTTAGGGTCAAACTATAAAAAGCACTAGTAGCAGTTAAGGCCAGGGAGGTTATTGTTCCAGCCCCTTTAGAATTTGAATGAGCCATGAGACATGATTGGCAGGTCTGGTACTAGTCCATCCTACTGGAGAGTATTTTGGAGCTTTTTCCTCCTTTTCATAGGCATTTTCCATGTGGTGTACCCTCTTGTGAGGCAATATGGATTTAACCAGTTGTTTGGGAGCCAAACAGGATTTTTGGATCCCCTGTGATTGGCCTTTTAGGTGATTATTTTGAACTGCTTCATGTTGCTTTCAGGAGATGTTACAAGTAGGTCTTATTGGTCACCCCATAACTACGGATGGCAGGAATAGGATGGATTATTCAATATAGATAGGGAGTATTGGTGAATACCCTGAAGTTTTATATAATGAAGGATAATTCTTGTAACAGCTTATTATTCATAGCAGGTAGGCTGGGTTGGGAGAGAGATCCCTTGATGCTGACCTACACCAACCATTTCCTTAGTTGTCTTTGTGGCACACTGAGGGAGGGAGATGAGACTTAGCACCTCTTAGCACTTACCATTTTATAGTTCAGTTCCAGTTCAGACCTTTATTGGCATAAAAGCAATAATGATTCACAATCAAAAGTAGGTACTAAAGCCTGAAGTATAGTAAGAACAATACAAAAAGCAATCAATTAAAATGGTAGCCAATAATACTAATCAAGAGTAGACACCCTGCAATTAAAATACAGTAGTATGCCTAGATTTAATTTTATAGGCTTCTACTAAGAAATTCGCAGCACATGTAGCAATGTGGGGATTAACATCTTCTAAAAAGTAGGTTAGAGTTTTCCTTTTAGTAGATACATTGTGTTGGAGATATTCAGCTACAAATTGTCTACATTGTGAGGCCAGGATAGGACATTCTAAAATAATATGGGATATAGAATCAAGGATTCCTAATTCACATGGACATAATCTATTTTAGAGAGGTATCTGTCTAAACCTACCAAAGAGAGCTGTTGATGGGAAGGCATTTAAATGTGCTAGAGTAAAAGTCCAACAATGAAATGGGGAATCTAAAGTAAAAAAAAAAAGGGGGGGTATCTTCCCATATCTTTGGAGTATACCTAAATTGGCTGCAGAGCAAACAGGGGTGTGTGAGGGGAACACTTTTTGCTATTCGTGATCCATAGATCTTAGTTGAATTGTTCTTAAAATATCGTATTTTTCACACCATAAGGCGCTCCGGACCATAGGACGCACCTTCCTCCTGGGGGGCGATCCGCTGCCTCCGCCTCTGATCCCAGCGCTTCCCCTGCGCCTGCCTGCCTGGCTCCAGCTTCTTCCAGCAAGCGCTGGGATCGCTCCACGCTGCCCCCACTGCAAACCCAGTGCTTTGCGAGTGCCGGCTGTGGAGAGGGCAGTGTGCTTCCTCCATGCCTGTCTGCCTGGCTTCAGCTCTGATGCTTACAGCAAGCGCCGGGATCGGAGGGCAGAGGGAGAGATCCTGGCACTTGCTGTAAGCATCAGCTGAAGCCAGGCAGACAGGCACGGAGGAAGCACCCGCCCCCTCCGCAAACCCAGCACTTTGCAGGATCGCTCCCTCTGCCCTCCGATCCCGGCGCTTGCTGTAAGCATCAGAGCTGAAGCCAGGCAAACAGGCATGGAGAAAGCACGCTGCCCTCTCCACAGCCGGCGCTCGCAAAGCTCTGGGTTTGCGGAGGGGGCGGGTGCTTCCTCCGTGCCTGTCTGCCTGGCTTCAGCTCTGATGCTTACAGCAAGCGCCGGGATCGGAGGGCAGAGGGAGCGATCGTGGCGCTTGCTGTAAGCGTCAGAGCTGGAGCCAGGCAGGCGCGGGGGAAGCGCTGGAATAAGAGGCGGAGGCAGCGGATCGCCCCCCCGAAAGGTAGGTACCTTCGCTCCATAAGACGCACACACTTTCCCCCCCACTTTTTTTGGGGGGGGGAAAGTGCGTCTTATGGTGCGAAAAATACGGTAGTTCGTCACATAAAAAAGAGTGTCCACCTCAATACCAAGTTTTTGTAGTTTGTGGATAAATGTAGAGAGCCAAGTAATCCGTGCTGAAATGAATTTTTAACCAGAATTTAAAAGCCATAATCCAGGCTCTGATTTCTAGAAGATTTAAATCTAGCTCTGCACAAAAGGATGAGTAGGGGGCACATCTGGGAATAAAGTCCATACAACAGGTTAGGGTCAAACTATAAAAAGCACTAGTAGCAGTTAAGGCCAGGGAGGTTATTGTTCCAGCCCCTTTAGAATTTGAATGAGCCATGGGATATGATTGGCAGGTCTGGTACTAGTCCATCCTACTGGAGAGTATTTTGAAGCCTTTTCCTTCCTTTCATAGGCATTTTCCATGTGGTGTACCCTCTTGTGAGGCAATATTGATTTAACCAGTTGTTTGGGAGCCAAGCAGGATTTTTGGGTCCCCTGCGATTGGCCTTTTAGGTGATCATTTTGAACTGCTTCATGTTGCTTTCAGGAGATTTTACAAGTAGGTCTTATTGGTCACGTGATAACTAGGGATGGCAGGAATAGGATGGATTATTCAATATAGATAGGGAGTATTGGTGAAGTTTTATATGATGAAGGGTAATTCTTGTAACAGCCTATTATTCATAGCAGGTAGGCTGGGTTGGGAGAGAGATCCCTTGATGCTGAGCTGCACCAACCAATTCCTTAGTTGTCTTTGTGGCACATTGAGGGAGGAAGATGAGGCTTAGTACTTCTCAGTACGTTTTATAGGAACATAACAGAAGCCATGCTGGATCAGGCAAATGGCCCATCTAATTCAACACTCTGTGTCACACAGTGGCCAAAATCCAGATGCTATCAGGAGGTCTACTAGTGGAGCCAAAACTCCAGAAGCCCTCCTATATTTGATCCCAAGTACCAAGAATACAGAGAATCATTGCACTACACATAGTGTTCCATCTATACATTGTGGCTAATAGCCACACATGGACTTCTGCTCCATATTTTTATCCAGTCCCCTCTTGAACCTATGCTTGTAGCCACCACAACTTTCTGCAGCAGTGAATTCCACATGTTAATTACTTGTTGGGTGAAGAAATACTTCCTTTTGTCTATTCAAAGCCTATAGCTCATTAATTTTATTTTGTTTCCATGACTTCTTGCATTGTGAGAAAGAGAAAAATACTTATTTCTCTACCTTCTCTATCCCATACATAATTTTGCATGTCACCACTCAATAATTGTTTTCCCAAGCTAGAGTCCTAACCTCCTTAACATTTCTTCATAGGGTAGGTGTTCCATCCCTTAATAATTTAATTGCTCTTTTCTGTACCTTTTCCAGTGCTAGAATATCTTTTTTTTTAGGTGTGGTGACCAGAACTGTACATAGTATTCCAAATGATGCTGCATCATAGATTTATAAAGGAGAATGTGCAAATAAGGATAAACAAGGCCAGCAAAAAAGTTTGTCAAGTTTGCAGTTGTTAAAGTTGTTATAGCTGATGTGTCATTGAGGACATTCAACCCTTATAAGTTTTTAGTGTAGTAGCATTAACTAGTTACACCCAAGTATGGCTGTTTCATGTCATGTACAAAGGGCCAGGGAAAGAAGGTTGGAGTCTTGTGTCCAGAAAACAGCTAAATGGTAAAAGAGAAGAGCCTACCAAAAAGCTCTAATAATTTCAGGTGTTCTATGTTCTTACAAGTTCGTAGTCCATGGCAACATAGACCAGCTTAATACAAACCAGACTCCAACTGTGCCACAAATACAAAGTAAAAACTAAATGTGCCTAGCTGAAGTGAGTAGGGATGGACATGAACTGAACTGATGTGGTTTGGTTCAGTTCAGCTCATGGTTTGTGGATGAACCATGAGCTGATACCCCAGTTTGCAAATCAAATGGGTTCATATTGGTTTGTGAGCCTGTTTAAATCCCTGTTTTCTGCTCCCCATAAAATGTAGCAGGGAGCAGAAAGTGGGGTTTAAATGCCTTGGATCCATTTAAACTTCTGTTTCTGGCCATTTAAACCCCTGCTTTCTGCTCACAGCTACTTCTCGCAAGTAGCAGAAAGCAGAGGTTTAAATGGATTGTCTTGTGAAGCTTTCCAGTTACTTCTTCAGGGAGCACAAAGTGGAGCTACAATGGAAAATGTAGTCTCTAGTTGATGTCAGATAAATCATTTTAAGTTGGGGGTAGTAGGTGTCAGAATGAAAGCCATAACTGGCACACAGAGACAAATGGGAAGAGATGGTCTTTTAGACCATTGTTTCAAAACCTGTGGGTCAGGACCAAATACGGCTCATGAAGCCTCTGCAAGTGGATCGCAGGCCAGTCTTCCCTAATGGCTTCTTTCTCTACTTTCTCCATCCCATGCATAATCTTGTAAACCTCTATCATGTTACCCCGCAGTTGATGTTTCTCCAAGCTAAAGAGCCCCAAGCGTTTTAACCTTTCTTCATAAGGAAAGTGTTCCAAACCTTTAATCATTCTAGTTGCCCTTTTCTGGACTTTTTCCAATGCTATAATATCCTTTTTGAGGTGCGATGACCAGAATTGTACACAGTATTCCAAATGAGACTGCACCATTGATTTATACAGGGGCATTATGATACTGGCTGATTTGTTTTCAATTCCCTTCCTAATAATTCCCAGCATGGCATTGGCCTTTTTTATTGCAATCGCACACTGTCTTGACATTTTCAGTAAGTTATCTACCACGACTCCGAGATCTCTCTCTTGGTCAGTCTCTGCCAGTTCACAACCCATCAACTTGTATTTGTAGCTGGTATTTTTGGCCCCAATGTGCATTACTTTGCACTTGGCCACATTGAACCTCATCTGCCATGTTGACGCCCACTCACCCAGCCTCAACAGATTCCTTTGGAGTTCCTCACAATCCTCTCTGGTTCTCACCACCCTGGACAATTTAGTGTTATCTGCAAACTTGGCCACTTCACTGTTCACTCCCAACTCCAGATCATTAATGAACAAGTTAAAGAGCATGGGACCCAGTACTGAGCCCTGTGGCACCCCACTGCTTACCGTCCTCCATTGTGAAGACTGCCCATTTATACTCACTCTCTGTTTCCTATTAATTAGCCAGTTTTTGATCCACAAGAGAACCTGTCCTTTTATTCCATGACTCTTGAGCTTACTAAGGAGCCTTTGATGAGGAACTTTATTAAAAGCTTTCTGGAAGTCAAGGTAAACAGCATCTATTGGATCCCCTTTATCCACATGTTTGTTCACCCCCTCAAAGAACTGTAACAGGTTAGTGAGGCAAGATCTTCCCTTACAGAACCCATGCTGAGTCTTCCTCAATAACTTGTGTTCATCAATGTGCCTACTCATTCTGTCCTTGATAATGGTTTCTACCAACTTTCCTGGTATTGAAGTCAGACTGACTGGCCTGTAATTTCCCGGATCTCCTCTGGAAACCTTTTTAAAGATGGGGGTGACATTTGCTACCTTCCAGTCCTCAGGAACGTAGGCAGATTTCAATGAAAGATTACATATTTTTGTCAGGAGATCCACAAGTTCAACTTTGAGTTCTTTCAGAACTCTTGGATGTATGCCATTCGGACCTGGTGACATTAGTTTTTAATTTGTCAATCAGTTGTACTTGCCTAAGGATCGAATCACCAACTACCAAGACTGCCCCCCTCCCTGCCCAGGGATGGTTCTTTGGCACGAAAGGGTACCCGCTCACCAACTGAAGAAGAGGTCTCTTCTGAGGGCGCATTCCCCTTATTCTCAGCATGGTACCTTGTTCCCTCTCAACCCTCATGCTCCCTGGCAGCAACGGGGCTGCCATGTTCAGAGTGGGGCTCATCTAACACATCTCCGAGAGTCTTCTCTGAGTGCCTGACTGTCTCTGCTTCTCCAGGTCAGTCACCTCAGCCTCAAGGATACGAACGTATTCCCTGAGGACCAGGAGCTCCTTGCATTGAGCACACACCCAAGATTTCTGTCCTGTGGGCAGATAGTCATACATGTGACACTCAATGCAAAACAATGGAAAGCCCCCAACCCCCTGCTGGCATTCTACCTTCATGATAGCTTGTTTTAAAATATACAATTCCCTTTTAAATCCTGTTGTATTTATGTGGATCTCCTTCTGGTGAGTCTACTTACCTTATTGGGAACACAAGGAAAATAGGGATCCAGGTTCCTGGTCCTTACAGAGCCCCCAGGCTAAGAGCCACAGGCCAAGAGTCTTTTAGCTCTCAGCCTTTGGCTTGTGCCTCTAGCAAGGAGCAGCTTAATACTGCAAAGAGGGTGAGGCCTCAGTCTGCCCCAGGAACACAGCCACTCATAATCAATCAGCAACAATCACCTTCAGCCCACTCAAACCAAACAAACAGCAGTTCCCCAGCAACCACAAACTCAGAATTTTCAGCAATCACACAGTCACACAAACTCAGAAATTCTCAGCAACTTCCCCAGCTGTTTAGAAAGCCAAATCTCACCCTTATAGCACTTCTTATCTGCTCTAAGAGCTCTATGAAATTGCAACAACAATTATTTAAGTGGAGACCTGCACATGGAGAAAATACTCAGAGCTGAGATTTTCTTTCCCCTTTTTCATTTGTGTGTTCAGAAAAAAAGAAATAGATGGCAAGGCAGATTGCTTTAAATCCCTGAAGAATGTCTGAAGCAAGGACACTTAGCTGAACTGCTTGTCTGGGTGAGAGGAAAGGGTGATCTCTAAGTGGTACTTGAAGCCTTTCCTCTTTTGTATTATGATTACACAAGACATCCATTAGCCAGATCTGCTTCATTTCTCTCAAAATTAGCATGCTTACTCAGGTCTCTAAAATTCTCCATGCTTTTCCTTAGGGTAAAGGAGACAGAATAATTTGATACATGTAAACAAGGATGAATTTAATCTTCAGCAAATCCACACATTGCAGTGCAACTGAACCTTAATTAGGATTATAAATGCAATGTTATGAGCTACAATTTGACAACTTGTTCCTCCATGTTTAAGAAAAAGTTCTATATTTCCACAGATTAACAATTACAATTGATCCTATATATATGCAAGAAAAGGTGAATGTGTTTGATGTAGTACGTGAAACAGAAAGGTCTCAGGAATATAGTCCAGAAAGTTGGTTTGACAAGATTTCAGAAGGCAGCTAAATCCTTTTTTTAAAATGGCAATTGTCTCCTCTAGAGACATACACTGAAACAATGTTCATAACTTGAAACATCTTGCTCATTTTGATTCCCAGCACTCTTCAGTACTTGATTGAATGGCATTTATTCACTGGCAGTGTCTAAATTCTGGAAAGGATTTGACTGAAAAGAAGAAAGGAGAGTGGGGGGGGGGGGGAGGAATACTAGCTAACATCAAAAAGTTGGAAATGATAAAATAGGAAATCACAGGCCATCAACCTCATCTGAAGTTTAAGCTTTTGCTATTTCTGTGGTAAAAAAAAATAGTATGTTGAGATTGGACTTTATCCAAAATCAATTCACAGCTATCAAATATTTTTTTTTTTAAAAAAGGCCTTCTGAAGTAGACACATATTTGACAGCACTATTAGAGTAGAAGTTATGAAAAGATCAGAGACTGACATATCACTGAGAAAGAGATATGAAAACCTTTAAGAGGAAAAAGTCTATCTAGTAAATGCAGATTAATTAAACAACTAATTCATTTCCCTAGTATTTGATTGTTCAAAAAGGAATCTTTTACTCATATAGTTCCATCATGTAACAAAAAACCCAACAAACCCTATATTCCATAGAGATTTACCTCAACGTGCTGCAAGCTGATATATGAGATACATCACATCTGACTGCATGATAAAGTCTTTGTCAGATTGCTTTACCACACACCCAGTGCCCATATAATGAAATATGAACTTCTCTTATTGTGCATACGCTGAAGTGATCCAACTATGCTTCTCACAGTTTTCTAGATGTGTGAAGAACTGATTTAATGTTAATAGTAGTCTATAGCTCAAGCCACGGAAGAATGAAGTGTTTTGGACAACTTTTTCAGTATCTAATTATTTTGCAGAGTTCGGACATACTGTGATTTCATCAAGAACTGAAATAAATTGGGTTAATTAAAATTTCATTAATCCATTACCTCATGTTAGAATTAATGTGTTATTATTTGATTTGGTGATGCAGTGTAACAAAATAAGTACAAAATATTTATTCTAAATTTTAAATATGGATGCACCAGAGTAGTAGACGGCAGTTCCAGAAAAATGAAAATTGGATTCAGTATGTATTGAGCATATTGCTTTCAATGAAAATCATGCTTTTTCCTTTCCAATAAATTTTTCCACAGTTGATTGCCATAAATGGAAATGAAGACAGTTATAGTGAGAATGCCTTAATTTGAAAATATGCTTCACATGTTTGAAATTTGATTTCTTAATGTAGAAGATTTGCTTTTCAGATTCATTTTTGATGAACACTTTGGAAAAACTGATATCAACACTTGCTGGATAGTTTTTAAAACAATATTTAACAACAGCGTTAAATCGGCTCACTAAAGTCAATACTCCCTCATGCTTATATGCAATAAGATCTTTTGTGACTTGAAAATATTCAAATGAAGGAATTTAATTTTTAATTTAAGTAAGCCAAGCCAAGCCAGAATCTGCCTGAAACTTTCCTCACTAGGTTTATTCCAGTTCTAATATACTACGGGGGAGGGGGGGGGACAACCCAGAGTTGTTCCAGCAGCTGATGTGTTCTTTTCTCTCAGCTTTTATGTATTACTTCATATTACTTCATTATAATACCCACAAAACCTCTCAAGGCCATTATGTGTCTTATCCCTTGTACTAACGAGAACTGGCACATCGCCCTGCTGGGTTTCTTTTGGATTCTTGCACTGTGATCTAGTGATGGGATGTTTACTGCTGTGTCCTAAATTTTGACTCCACAAATCTGGCTGATTATTCTATATTTATATCATTTCTTTAGTAGGTGGCATCTTTTTTCTTTTGCTGTCTACCAAAACTCAGGGGAAATATTTTAGTTTTTTTTTAAAAAAAAAGCCATATCAAACAGATAAAATGCAGACAGCAGCAGCTGTTTAAGAAAATAAATGAATATGTGTCTACCAGGCACTGCAGTCAAATTTTACCCTCTATTTTTCTCTGTTTCTATTTTAGTGTGACTTCTATAAGATAGTCAGAAAGAAGAGAGGGTGAGGATAAAAGATAAATTCGATTCTATGTACATAGGGTTGCCAACTGCATGAAGTAAAAAAAGTTCTGTTCCCTTAATAGAGGCTTAATTGTACATTATTTACTGAGTGCTGTCGTTCACCTCCATGCCATTAAAAGTTTGAGCTGCACATTACCACACATTAAGCTTCTGTTAAAAAAGAACTTGAAAAGTGTATGGCAACTGGAACATTTTCTTCAAGTGAATATTTAAGAGATGTAGAGGATAAGAACATGTGAACGTAAGAGAAGCCATGTTGGATCAGGTAAATGGCCCATGTAGTTTAACATTCTGCGTCACACAGTGGCCAAAACCCAGGTGCCATCTGGAGGTCCATCAGCGGGGTCAGAATTCCAGAAACTTTCCACTTTTACTCTGCAATGACCAAGAATACAGAGCATCACTGGACCACATACAGGGTGCATTCATGCTACACTAAATAACACAAAACAAGGATTTCAAGAGAGTTCCTTTAAACCCCTGCTTTTTGCTGTATCCATGAACTGCTTTAAAAGTTCATGCAAGTTCATGACAATAGACCAGTCATGAACTTTGGTTCACAAACCATGAACAGGGCAAAGTTTGTCATAAATTT
Source organism: Heteronotia binoei (assembly GCF_032191835.1). Lineage (NCBI taxonomy): Eukaryota > Metazoa > Chordata > Lepidosauria > Squamata > Gekkonidae > Heteronotia > Heteronotia binoei. The sequence continues at coordinate 111,694,417 of NC_083226.1, read as the reverse complement.
TGCTTCACGGTTTGGTTCACGCCCATCCCTAGTTCTTATCCCTGTGGAATCTCATTGCTTATCACATTCCACTGTGAAAAGTGTCCATTTATACTCACTGTTTTCTGTTAAGTAACCAAGTTTTTTTAAAATCCACAAGTGGACTTGTCCCCTTACCCCATGATTTCTGAGCTTACTTACGAGTCTTTCATGGGGAACATTATCATAAGCTTTCTGGAAGCCTAGGTAAACAACATGTTCACATGCTTCTTCACCCCCTCAAAGAATTCTAATAGGTTAGTAAGACAGGATTTTTCCTTACAGAATCCGGCCTTTTCCCACCCACGCCGGCGCTAGCCGGCTTTAGGGCGGGGGCTGCGTTTGCCTCCCCAGATGGAGCCGAGGCAAACGGGCCTCTTCCATCCGGGGAAGAGCTGGGCGGGGTCTGGGGGCTTTATAAGCCCGGCCACGCCCGGCCCTATGCAGTTCGCCGGCCGTTTTGGGACGAGTTAGCTGCGTCCCTCTCCTTCTGTCGTCGGCAGGGCCTTCTGTTCCAGCGCGGCGCGGAGGGTTGGCCTTCAGCGTTGGCTTTGAAGGCTTGTATTGCGGGCTGGCTGCGTGGCCTTCGGCCGCTGCCTGAAATTGGCTTTTAAGTGGCTTTGTTCTGCGAGGCGTGGGAGGCTTGGTGAACGGCGGCGAGCGAACGGGCCGTCGGCCCTTCCGTTTGCGGGGCGTCCTCCCCCCCTCCTCCTTCGGGCCCGCAGGCCTTTCACCTTGTGAGGGAACGTGCTCATTGTTGTTCCCCCCCTGCGGATTTGGGCTTGTGCTTCTTAAGCCAGGCAGGGTCTGCTCTGGTTAAAATTTGGAGGGGAGACCACCAAGGGAGTCTAGAGTAGCGGCGCAGAGGCAGGCAGGGGCAAAATCACCCCTGCTCATTTTTTCCCCTGCACTTCTTACTTAGTCAACTCCCCTCCTCCCTCCCCCCCCCCCGGAGCTTTGAGTTCAGGGTGGTCAGTCAGCCTTATTTTAAGGGTTTGGGAGGTGTTAGTGGGGTGAGTACTTTGTCATGGCTCCTAGGAAGGGGCAAAGTAAGTCTAAGGGCAAACAGCCCCTGAAGTCTGCCCCGAAAAGGCCTGCTCTGGGGGGCCCTCCTGGTGAGGAGGATGAGGCCCGCACCTGGCAGGCCATAGTGGATAGGCTGGCAGCCTTGGAGCATCAGCATGGGTTGGTCCCTGGAGCATCGGTATTGCCACGCAGGCGCAAAGCAGCGCGCACATCTACCAGGGCTTTCAAACAGGAGGTCCTGGCTCGGCTTTCTTCCTTACAGGATATGTCAGCCCAGCCTAGTTCTTCCAGTTGGTCCACCCACGAGCGCCCAGTCAACACTTCGGATTCCAACGAAGAAGGTAACGCTTCTGAGGGGCTCGCTCGATCGGGCGGAGGTAGCGGCTCTGCGCCCATTGTATTCGCGGTTGGCGTTGGTGATTCTGAAGGTAAGCAGGGACACCCTGGCACCAGTGGTGCTTGGCCTTGGGGCGGTTGGAATCCTCTCTATTCTGCTGGAGCGGCTGGCCACCCGCCCGTTGTTGGCACGGGAGTAACCGGTGGGTCGTTTGGTTCTCATGGAGCGGCTGGTGGATGGGGTCCTTTTGGGCAGGGGCGAGTCCTACCTTGGGGCTTGCCTCTGGGAGCTGGGACTCCTGCTATGGCTTCTACATCACAGGGGACCTCGGGTACTCAGTCCTCTGGTGGTACCCTTCCGTGGGGGCATCAGTCATTGGTCCACCGGATGGCCGGTTACACAGTGGGGTGGATGGAATTGGCCCCAAAGTAACTTGGGGTTGGTATCTTTCCAATGTCGTCCTTTTGGCGACATGGCCATGCCATTGGGAGATCATTTGACAACAGCCACCAGGGAAAAGATCCTGCGCGGGGAATATGTCAACGTCTTTGGTCTTCTTTATCGGGAACTCGAAAAGAAGGACAAAGATGATTTGGACGAAAAGGACAAGGAAAAAATCAAGCGCAGGAAGGTTGAGAGGAACTGGGCGAATTGGTTGCCCAGTTTTCTGATCTATGCTGGAGTCATAGCGCGTGCACAGCCTTTACGGGCTGCACCGCTATTCCAGTATTGTGACATTGTCTACAAAGCCTACACGGACTTCTCGGGTGCAGCTTGGCTGCAGTACGACGAGGAGTTCCGAATGAGGACGGCTTTGAACCCCACTATCCCTTGGGACCAAATCCACCAGCAGGTTTGGCTGCAGCTGATGTCCCCAGCCAAGCCCAACACAGGGGATAGGTCTGATAGTGGGCACTTAGTTAATAAGCAGGCGAGCACCTCGGGTCCCCGCGCCTCTGTGGGGCAGTTGGTTCAACCCCGACTCCTGTGTTGGGAGTACATGTCCCAGGGAGTTTGTGGCAGGAAATCGTGCAGATACAAGCACGAATGCCCACTATGTGGAGGTGCCCACGCACTGTCGTCATGCAGCAAGTCAAAGCCCCGAGCTGGGGGTAAGCGGTCAGGTGGGGGTGGGAATACCCAAGCTTCTAACAAAGGGTCCCAGCCCCATCAAGGTGACGGTTCTTAAGAACCTTTTGGCCAATTATCCCAGAGTTCGGGATCGGGTATATTTGTTGGATGGTTTTCGTTATGGTTTCAGGATTCCATTTCAGGGGCCTAGAGGCCCCTGTATGGCTAAGAATTTGCAGTCCGTCAAGGGTATGGAACAGGTGGTTAAGGAGAAGATCAGGAAGGAGTGCAGGGAGGGCCGAGTTTTAGACCCTTTTGACTCGCCACCAGTTCCCAATCTTATGATATCCCCGCTGGGGATCGTGCCGAAAAAAGCGCCCGGGGAGTTCCGCCTGATTCACCACCTTTCCTATCCTAAAGGTGGGTCAGTGAATGACGCAATTCCAAACTCCCTTTGTTCAGTTCATTATACTTCCTTCGACCAGGCAGTCAGGGTCGTGCAAAGGTGTGGTTTAGGTGCGGATATGGCGAAATGTGACATCAAGTCTGCGTTTCGCCTGCTGCCCATGCACTCCCACGATTTTGAGCTCCTTGGCTTTATGTTTGAAGGGAAGTTTTACATGGACCGGGCCTTGCCCATGGGGTGCTCTATTTCTTGTTCAGCTTTTGAACGCTTTAGCACCTTCTTGGAATGGACACTGCGCTAGCGTTCCGGCTCCGCTGATACGGTTCATTATTTAGATGATTTTTTGTTTATTGGTCGGCGAGGGTCGGGGCAATGGGCCCAATTGCTGCATAACTTTTTGCGTCAGGCGGAGGACCTTGGGGTCCCCCTGGCTCATGAAAAGACCAAGGGCCCTGCTTCAATATTGACCTTTTTGGGCATTGAGTTGGACTCCGTGCAGCAGACTTCTAGTTGCCGGTGGAAAAAATCAACAGGCTCAGGCAGATGTTGGGAGCAGCGAAATGTAAGCGCAAGATTTCGCTTTTGGAGCTCCAGCAAATTGTCGGTCACCTCGACTTTGCCTGCAAGGTTGTGGCCCCTGGGAGAGCCTTCTTACGGCACCTGTGTGACGCTATGTCAGCTTTACATATGCCCCATCACAGGGTTAGGGTCACCTGTGGAATGAAGCAGGATCTTGAGGTGTGGGATAAATTTTTGTCTGACTTTAACGGGGTGTCTTTTTGGCGCGATGAGATGAGGATCGAGGCAGAGCTTCAGATCACATCGGACACCGCAGGTTCAATTGGTTTTGGGGTTTATTTTCAGGGGCATTGGTGCGCCGAGGGGTGGCCCGCTGAGTGGCTTGCCAGCGACCTTTGCCGTAATCTTACTTTTTTGGAATTCTTTCCGATAGTCGTTGCAGTTCATTTATGGGGTGAGGACCTGGCCAACCATGTCGTTCATTTCTGGTGCGACAACTTGGCTGTGGTTCACGTAATTAATACCTTGACTTCAAAATCGGTTCCTGTTATGTGCCTGGTTAGGGCATTTGTTCTACGTTGCTTACGTTTAAATATTCTATTCCTTGCTAAGCACGTACCCGGCGTGTGCAACGGAGTTGCGGATGCTCTGTCCCGTCGTCAGATGGAGCGATTTCATCTACTCACACCAGAGGCCAACCTCCTGCCTGCTCGGATGCCTCCAGAGATGTGGTGGCTTGGAGAGTCGAGGCTGACTGGGCAAAGATGCTAGCTCTGGCACCTTCTACCCGCAGGGCCTACGATCGCTCTGTTGAGCAGTTCCAGGCCTTTAGGGAGCACGTAGGGTTGGCCAACCATTGGCCCATACCAGTGCCCCACCTTATTCAATTTTGTGTACACCTGAAAGGTAAGGGGCTTGTTGTTAAGACCATTAGAGATAAGCTTGCAGCCCTAGCGTTTACTTGTAAGATCAGAGGTTTTCCTGATGTTTCTGATGATTTCAGGCTGCGTAAGATGTTGGAGGGTTGGGCCCGCGAGCAAGGGCCTCGGAGTGACTCTCGACAACCCTTCTCTCCGTCCGTTCTGAAGGGTCTTAAAGCAGTATGGTCGTCAGTCTGTTTTTCAGATTTTGAAGCTGTATTATTTCATGCAGCAGCGATGAACGCCTTTTTGGGGGCGCTCAGGATCAGCGAGCTGGTGGCCAGCTCGTGGAAGGATCAATCCGGGCAGGCCCTGCAGTCGGGTGATCTAAAAGTTCTCAGGGACCGCGTATCCAATAAGGTACGCAAGTCCAAGACCGACCAGAGACAGCGAGGTACGTTTCTCACTTTGGGCTTGTGTCTGGACCGGTTGATTTGTCTGGTGGCGGCATGGAAAGATTACATCGCTGTTCATGGAGACGTGGCAGGTCCTTTGTTTCGACATGAGGATGGGTTGCCATTGACCAAATTCTAATTTCGGTCCATAACCAGCTGGGCCTTGGTGAAGTTAGGCCTCGGGGGTGTTCAGTTTGGCACCCATTCCTTCCGTAATGGAGCTGCATCCACCGCCGCCGCTATGGGGTACCCGGGACCTGCCATTCAGCAAGTTGGGCGGTGGAGGTCTGCGGCGTACAAGAGCTATGTTCACCCTATTCTCCATTAACGGCGTTAATTGGTTATTTCACTGTTGGTTACTTTGTTTTGTTTTTTTCCAGGTGCTGTGGTGCGGGGCAAGAGAAGGAGAATCTTGATCGCCGGCCACAGCATGATATTTTGGGCCGCCCACCAGGCCCGGCGTTCGCCCATTGGTTTGCAGTTGGGCCTCAGCAAGTGGGCGGCTGTGGAATGGCAGGGGCGTCGAGGTCTCCGTTGGGACGGACTCCTGCCTCTTCTGTTTCGGGGGAGGTGCGGCCCTCCGCCCCAGATTCTGGTGATTCACCTTGGGGGTAACGATCTGGGCCTGGTACAGGGGAGGGCCCTGTCAGTACAGGCGATCGAAGACCTCAAGGTAATATGGAGCAGGTGGCCCGAGGTGCTAGTGATGTGGTCCACCATCCTTCCTCGTCGGGTGTGGAGAGCTGCTTGGAACACGGCTGGGGTTGAAAGAGCTCGCCGCAAGGCCAACAGGGTAATTAAGAAGGCTCTTGGTATGGGCCTTGGCGTCTATTTGCCACACCCGGCTATAAGGTCAGACAGGGTGGACCTGTATTGGCAGGACAGCGTCCACCTGTCCATAGAAGGCAACAGGGCGTTCTTGCTCGACCTACAGCTCGGGCTGTGATTGGCTTTAGGCCAGTCAGTGGGCCCAAGTGCCTAAGCGGAGGCTTGGCATTGTGGTGGCAGGACTTTAAGTCAGGTTTCTGATTGGTGGGCACCCATGGTTTTCCCGATTCAAGGGAAGTAGCAGGGGACGGACGGCAGTGGGGCTGTACGGCTCTCTGCTGTCTTGCCCGCTACAGGGTTACCTCATCTGGCAGGCCGTTCCTGGGTGGGCGGCATGGCCATTTGGGGGGATACCCGGCCCCGCCGGCCTGGCAGCAGCTGGTGTAAACGGGCTGCTGCTGGGGGCTGGGTGGCCCACCCCATCCAGACAGGGAAGTGTTTGGGTGTTTTCCCTTTGCCTGCCCGGTTAGTTGTTAGGTTGCCCCAGGCTGTTTGGTTTAATAAAGTTGCCCTATTTTTTACCCACACTCCGTGTTGTCTCGTTCTTCCGACTGGGGGGGCAATCCATGCTAATTCTTTATCAACAGCTTTTGTTCATCAATGTGCCTACTAATTCTTTCCTAAACAAGGGATTCCACCAGTTTATCTGGTGTTGACATTAGACTGACTGGCCTGTAAGTTCCTAGATCTCCTCTGGAAACTTTTTAAAAGATAGGGGTTACATTAGCCTTCTTCCAGTCATCAGGAATGGAGGCAGATTATAGTGATAGAGCGCACATTTTTGTCAGGAGGTCCACAAGTTCACATTTCAGAACTCCTGGGTGTATGCTATCTGGCCTGGTGATTTGTCAGTTTTTAATTTATGCATTAATCAGAAGACTCCCCTCTCTTGTCACTTTGCTGTGATTCAAGTCTTTGAAAACCCATCCTGAAATTAGTGGTTCTGGAGTGGACAAGCACCTTCCCTCTTCCACAGTGAAAACAGAGGCAAAAAAACTAACAAACCATTTGGCTTCTCTGCCATTTCCCAATCATCCTTTAGTAATCCTTTTACCCCATGGTTGTCCTAGGACCCCACTGGTTTTTCTGTTTCTAATGCATTTGAAAAAAAATATTCCCAATATGTTCCTCATAGTCTTTTTCTGCCTGTCTGATCACCAACTTGCATTTTATTTGCCAAAGTCTGTGCTCCCTTTTATTTACCTCAGCCTTCCACCGCTTAAAGGAATCCTTATCTTTTACTGCTTCCATTACTTTGTTCGTTAAGCATGTCAGCCTTTTTCAATACTTATTTGTATCTTTACTATATTGCCACTTCTGTCTCCAATCTTCCCAAAGATATCTGTTGCTCTTTACCTTTCTTTTCAGTTTCTTCTTCACAAGCCCCCTAATTTGAGAGACGTTATTCCTTCTAAAGTTAAATGTGGTTGTGTTGGTCTTTTCAGAAAATTCCCTATTTACATAAATGTTAAACTGTTTCCAACCAGAGCTATCACATTTATCTCTCTCACCAAGTCCAGGATCACCTTCGTCCAGTAGGTTCTGTGACCATCTGCTCCATGACACAGTCAATGAGAGTATCTAGAAACCCAATATTTTTCTTCTAACTTATCATTATTTATTATATTCAATTTATATACCACCCATTTCCACCCATAGTGTTTTTGTAAATTAATCTATTCCTTTTAGATTATCAGTTTTACTGGACTGTATGCCCTCTCTGACATACAAAGCCAGTCCACCTCCAACCCTTCCATTCTTAGGCTTCCGGTATAATCTATATCCAGGAATCACTGTATCCCACTGATTTTTGAAATGCCCAGAATGTCCATCTTCTCCTCTGACACTAAACATTCCAGATACCCCATTTTACCTTAGTCACATCTAACATTTACATATAATAAACATCTATAATTCCCCAGACATGTTAGGCTTTCAACATTTCTCCTGTGGCCTCTAGACCTTGCCAGGTAGTCAATATTTGTTTGTCACCCTGTCAGAGGCCAGTCCTAATCTACTTCCCTGTAGAACAGTATCAGCTACCCTTTCGTCTCTTAGAGATGAGTCATCCCAGACTAGAGACATTTAATCTCCTGTTGGCTTTCCACAAAGATTTAGTATAAAAACTGCTCTGCTACCTTTTTGATTTTAAAAGCCAGCAGCTTGCTTCCTTCTTGGGACAAGTGAAAGCTGTCTTTTTTGTAAAGGTCCTGTTTGTTCCAAAAAAACCCCCAGTGCCTAACAAACTCAAACCCTTCTTCCCTACACCATCATCTCATTGAGACCCTAATTTGTTCCTGTCTAACTGGTGCAGAGTGTTAAAGCTGCAGTACCGCAGTCCTAAGCTCTGCTCATGACTTGAGTTCAATCCCCAGTGGAAGCTGGATTTTCAGGTAGCCAGCTCGAGGTTGACTCAGCCTTCCATCCTTCTGAGATCAGTAAAATGAGGACCCAGCTTGCTGGGGGGGGGGGGAAGTGTAGATGACCGGGGAAGGCAATAGCAAACAACCCCGTAAAAAAAGTCTGCCATGAAAATGTTGTGAAAGCAACGTCATCCCAGAGTTGGAAATGACTGGTGCTTGCACAGGGAACCTTTCCTTTCCAACTGGCCCATGTATGGATCAGGTAGCACTTCTGAAAAGGCTACCCTGGTGGTCCTGGGTCTTGAGTCTACTGCCTGGTAGCCTAAATTTTTCATCCAGAACCATATGACTACTTTTCCCCACATCGTTCTTGCCAACATGCACCAAGACCACTGGCTCTTCCCCAGCATGGTCTATCAGCCTATCTAGATCACATGTAGCATCTGTTACCTTTGCACAAAGCAAGTCACCATGCGGTCAGTGCATGGGTTTGCAACCCATCTATCTACATACCTAAGAATCAAATCACAAACTACCAATAGTTCACCTTCCTCAGTGCCCAGGAATGTTTCCATGGTGCAAAAGGATTGGAACCTCCGGCAGCCCGCCGCATCGCGGCGTGGCTGCCAAGGAGATTTTGCCCCTTCCGGAGGAAAGAGTGGGTGACTTAGCGTGCTTTAGGCGCATCTTTAGGTGGCAAGGCTTCTGAAGCCTCCACTCCCCTCTTTGCAGTCCTCCTGCGGTGCTCGGATTGGAAGGAGTGTGCTATCACACTCGTAGCCGGCACCGAGGGGGATTAGGCCTTTGGAGGCCGTTTTTGCGCAAAGTGTGTTGCTGCGTTGGGACTTTCAAAGCACGTCATGGGAATGGTTTCAGGGAGCCAATTTAGCGCTGCAGGGCATTCTCCTTTTCTCCTCACTGGTGGCCTTCTTTGTGTCCTGTGCAGCGTTGTGCTGTATTAGGACCTCCATTTTCCCCTCATTGTTGGCATTTTAGGGGGGGAGGGATTGCAGGGGCGCTATATTAGGACCTCAATTTTCCTCTCATTGTTGGCATTTTAAGGAGGGGGATTGCAGGGGCGCTTTGGAGAGGTGGCAGGGGGCTGCCTCGTTTGAAGGCATCATTTTCCCAAGGCTCACTTTTTTTTCTTACTGAGCCTCTCTCTTATGGCCTGTGGCCTTGGCGGCCATTTTAAGTTGGGCTGAGGCGGCAGCCAGGGTGTGGTGTGCTTCAGCCCTTTTGTGAGGCACTGGGGTTGTTTGTTCTTCCTCCTCGACTCTGGTCTTGGTGGCCATTTTATGCTGGTTCTTCCTCCTCGCCTCTTGTTTTTGGCGGCCATTTTAAGTGTCAGTGAGGCGGCAGCAATTTTAGGTGTGGGCTTGGGCCTTTTTCAGGTGAAGAAATTGAGTGGTTTTGGAGGGAGTTTTTGAGACTTAGCCCCTGGTGCAGAGTGGTAAAGCTGCTTTACTGAAGTTCAAACTCTCTTTAATTTTGTCTCATGCCGTGATCCCTTAGAGTGGCAAACATGTCGGGGTGTAAAGGTGGCTGGAAATCCAAGGGTAAGCAGCCTGCTCATAAGGCTCCTAAGCCGCCCCAGAAGCGTCCTCCACCCCCCTCGTCTTCAGACAAGGAGGGAGAGGACGAGGTGAACGCAGTCATTTTTCAGAGGCTGCAGGCCCTGGAACAGGCATCTGTAATTCCACCTTCTCAGATGCCAAGGAAAGGGTGGGTTCCCAAGCTGGCTTTGCAGGCAGATATACTGACCTGTTTGTCTATTTTGGAGGGCAGGTCTGCTGCGACTGCTAATGGAGGAGCTGTTGGACTGGTCAGCTCGGATGCTAGATCTGGCCCGTTGTCCGGTGCGGTTGGTGCAGGAACAGCATTGGTGCCTGCTGTACCTCCTGGTAAGTTAGGGGATGGTTCTTTGCCCTATACGGGGCCTGTGTGGCCCTGGGGGTCTTGGGGATCTGCCGCACCTAATGGGGCTGGTGCTGCTTCAGGTGGTTTTGGGATTCCTTCAACTTCGGGTGTGGGACAGCAGAATAATTGGATGTGGCCACATGGTCAGTTTGGCTCATTCAGTAATTGACCTGGGGTAGGGCAGCAGGGGGCAGCTGCGGCTTTGGCTGGCGGATGGGGTTTCCCATCTCCTTACGGGGCGGTCCCTTTTGGTGCTATGCCTTTTGGTGAGGTTGCCTTACCTTTGGGCGATCACCTGCTACCTGCCACAAGAGACAAAATCCTAAAGGGGGAATATGTTGACATATTCTCCCTTTTATTTAGGGAATTAGAGAAAAAGGATAAGGAAGAGGTTGATGATAAAGAGGAGAAGCTTATGAAGAGGAAGGTTGATCGGACCTGGGCCAATTGGCTTCCAGGGTTTTTTATATATGCGAGAGTGATAGCGCGTGCTCAGCCCTGGCGGGCGGCAGCGCTGATTCAATACATGGACATCATATACAAAGAGTATATGATGTTCAGCGGCCTGGCCTGGATTCAATATGACCAGGAATTCAGGATGAGGGTCGCTTTGTACCCTTCCCTCCCTTGGGATCAGATTCACCAACAGTTGTGGCTGCAGGTGATGTCACCTGCGCGGCCCAATCTGGGGGACCCCTCTGACAGCGGTCACTTAGTTTCTAAGGGTTCCTCTTCTCCTTCCAATTCATCATCATCTTCCCACAGCTCTGCAGGGCAGGCAGTTCAACCCTGCTTGCTTTGCTGGGAGTTTGGGTCGCAGGGGGCGTGCAGTCGGAAAGCTTGCTAGTTCAAGCATGAATGCCCCCTGTGTGCTGGCCCACACTTGTTTAACAACTGTCCAAGAGTTCGGCCATGCAAGGGTCAGAAAAGACAAGGTGGGGGTCCTTCACAAACTGGAAAAGGGCCCCAACCCGATAATGGTGGGACCTCTTGAGCAATGGCTTCGTAGGTACCCATGTGGGGCTGACAGTTTATATTTGTTGAACGGTTTTACGTTAGGTTTTAGAATTCCTTTTCAGGATTCTCGGGTACCAACTTGGTCTAGGAACCTCAGTTCAGTTAAGGGCTTGGAGCACATAGTGGAGGCTAAGATTGCCAAGGAGCTGGCAGAGGGCAGGATTTTAGGCCCATTTGCTAGTCCTCCAGTGGTTAACCTTAGGGTTTCCCCTTTAGGGGTGGTGCCAAAGAAGGCGCCTGGTGAATTTTGTTTGATTTACCACCTTTCTTACCCCAAGGGTTCTTCCGTTAATGATGGGATACCTGAGGAACTATGCTCAGTTAGGTATACTACTTTTGATCAGGCCATGGGAGTCGTTCGATGTGGTGGTCAGGGGACTGAGTTGGCTAAATGTGATATCAAATCTGCATTTCGCCTTCTCCCTGTCCATCCGGATGATTTTGAGCTTTTGGATTTCTCTTTTGCAGGGCAATTTTACATGGACAGGGTGTTGCCTATGGGCTGCTTTGTATCGTGTGCTGCTTTTGATTGTTTCAGCACATTTCTCGAATGGGCTGAGCACGAGAAAGTTGGTTTACAGGATGTTGTTCATTATTTGGACAACTACCTGTTTGTGGGCCCTGCAGGTTCTGGACACTGCACTCAGTTGTTGTCCGGCTTTATTGAGCTGGCCGCTGAGTTGGGTGTGCCATTGGCCGAGGAAAAAACAGAGGGCCTGGCCCATTGCCTTGTGTTTTTGAGGATTGAGCTGGATACTGTAGCGCAATTGTCCAGGATTCCTTGCCAGAAGCTGGAGGATTTGAGAGAAAGGATTAATACTTTCCTCCTTAAAAAGGTTACGCTTCTTGAGCTTCAGCAGTTAGTTGGGCACCTTAATTTTGCTTGCAAAGTGGTTTCCCCGGGTAGGGCTTTTCTTCTCAGGTTCTATGACGCTATGGTGGGCCTTCGCTTGCCCCAGCACAGGACCAGGGTTACTAGTAGCATGAGGGAGGACCTGCGGGTGTGGCAGGAGTTTTTGGAATCCTTTAGTGGGATTTCTTTTTGGAGAGAGGACATGAGGCTTGAGGCGGAGCTTCAGATCATGTCTGATGCTGCTTGGTCATTAGGTTTTGGGGTCTACTTCCATGGACACTGGTGCATGGAGGTGTGGCCTCATTCATGGGTGCAGGCCAGTTTAAGCCGGGATCTCATGTTTTTGGAATTTTTTCCCATTTTGGTTGCGGTTTGGTTGTGGGGGAGTGATATGGTCGATGTTCATTTTTGGTGTGACAACATGGCTGCTGTTCATGTTATTAATTCCCTTTCATCCAAATCGCAATGGGTTATGAAGTTGGTGAGGGCCTTCACTCTGCGTTGCCTGCAGCTTAACATTTTGTTCTTGGCCAAGCATGTTCCAGGGGTGAATAACAGGGTGGCTGACGCTCTCTCTCGTAAACAGATGGAGAGGTTTTGTCAGTTGGCCCCGGACACCGATTTGGAGGTGGCGCCAATGTCCCAGGAGCTATGGCTGATTGGAGAGCCGAGGCCTGCAGAGCGATAGGCCTAGCCATCGCGCCTAGCACCAGGAAGTCTTACGAACGTGCTGTGCGGCAGTTTGAAGACTTTAGGGCTGAGGAAGGGTATTGCATTTTTTGGCCCCTCCCAGTGGAGCAGTTGCTCCATTATTGTGTTTCCTTAAAAGACTTCCTTCGCCTGCAAAGATGGCCACTGCCGCCACTGACGTGGTCTGTGAGCCTGGGGAACCCCCACCTTCCAAGAGACTTCCCTCGCAGCCTCTGAGGCTGGGGAGCACCCAGCTCCCAAGAGACTTCCTTCGCCTGCAAAGACGGCTGCCGCCACTACTGATGCGGCCTCCGAGTCTGGGGACTGCCGAGCTCCCAAGAGACTTCTTCGCCTGCAAAGATGGCCACCATCGACAAAGATGCAGCCTCCAAGCCTGGGGAGTGCCGAGCTCCCAAGAGACTTCCTTTGCCTGCAAAGATGGCCACTGCCGCCACAGATGCGGTCTCTGAGCCTGGGGAACGCCCAGCTTCCAAGAGACTTCCTTTGCAACCTCTGAGCCTGGGGAGCACCCAGCTTCCAAGAGACTTCCCTCGCCTACAAAGGCAGCCGCCACCACAGATGCAGCCTCCGAGCCTGGGGAGCGCCCAGCTCCCAAGAGACTTCCCTCACCTGCAAAGGCAGCCACCACAGATGCAGCCACCGAGCCTCAGGTTCCTGAATCCCCTCAAGACCATGCTAACCCTGACGAAGAGGCAAGGCCTCCTCCCCCTCAGCACTCCAAGTCTACAAAGATCAACCCTTCAAAGCGGATCATCCTCAGTACTGTCAGCAAAGGGTAGAGGTCTGACCATTAAGACAGCCAGGCCCTGCCCACCACATTGCGTGCCCAAACGGGTGAAGACGGACTCTATCCTTTTCTGGGTGGCAAAACAGGCTGTAGCAGCCTAGCAGCAAAGCTGCAAGCTGCAAGCCTCATATTACTGGAGACCTATCCAAAACTTTTGCTTAATGACTCTAATTAGTAAGCAACTGATCATAGGTACACAGACAAATGGCTAAATCATCAATGGCAGATGAACAGGATGAGATTTATTAGTTAGTGGAAATTAAATGGAAAGTGCCCTTATTAAAAATCTGCAATTTCTCACAAGGGTTTGATTGCTTTAATACATGTGAGAACAGGTTTGATCACATTCAGGAGAAATGTAGTTTGAAATTGAAATGTGTCTCACTTCCTGTCTCCAGGAGGTTTGCTGACATTTCTAGCCTATTAAAAAAAAAATAACAAAGCTGAAGATGGATAAATAGGACAAAAAACATGTGTGAGCTTTTGCAGAATGAACCAGCTTTTATGAGTCTGGGATCAATTACCTTTATAAGGTAATGCCTTACACTCAGTGCCTGTTACCATCACTATAAAAGCAAAAAGACTTGATTTGGATTTTACAAGTAGCTTTTCATTATAGGATCCACTATTCTTCTCCTTTCTAACAGTCATAGTGCCTAAACCCCTTGAGTAGAATAGATTGATGTCAAATAGAATGAGCTACATTTCTCAAAATTATTCAGTTGTGAATCTGCTTATTTTACTATTGTTTTAAACAGGCTTTGAATTCAGCAGAAGCTCACAGGAACGCAGCTGCTGAACCTTTCTGAGGGTTCCCCCTCCTCCTCCCCACCTACCTACCTTGTCCATTGAATAGTAGGTGCAGCTGCATAACAATCCCTGTGTTATATCTTGAAACATAAGCTGATGTACCGCATGGCGATCACTACAGAGGCGACCCCACGGGTCCCCGGATGCAGCTTGCCAGATGCCCCGCCCATCAAGATCTGTGGCGGGAAGTTTGACTGACCAGGATTGGACTGGTGAGACGGGGGGGGCAGTTCGGGGTAATGTATATAAGCGGGACCCGGCCCGTGTGTTCGCTCTTTTGTAATGTACCACTAAATAAAGCATGTTGCCTTCAAACTGTCTCGCAACTCAGTACATTACAGTGGCGACAAAGGTGGGATCCTAGCCAGGGAAACTCCCGAAGAGGACCTTCGTGGAGCTGGCAGGAGACGAAGAAGGCACATCATCCAGGGATACGGAAGCACCCGCTGCCGCAGCCACCATGGCTAACCTGAGCGGAGTGACGGGTCACCTTGAAGAGTTCAACCCCACTAAACCGGAGAGGTGGGAGACCTACACGGAGCAGGTCGATTGCTACCTTCGAGCAAACATGATAATGGACGACAGCCGAAAAAGAGATGTGCTCCTGAGCGTCTGCGGAGAGGCCACATTCGAGATCGCCAAGGGTCTCTCGGCCCCCACGAGACTCATGGAGAAGACGTATGAGGAGACAGTTTGACTCCTCACGGGGCATTTCTTGCCACAGCCCTCAATCATCGCCTTCCGATTCCTCTTCCACAAGAGGGACCAGGAGATGGGAGAGACGGCAGCCAAATACCTGGCCGCTCTCCGCCAAATAGCGGGGAACTGTAGCTTTGACAAGCTAGAGGAGGCCTTGAGGGACCGTTTCGCCTGGGGCCTGAGAGACGAAAGACTAAAGCAGAAGCTCTTCGCAAAGGAAGAGCTCACCTTCCAGGGCACCTTCAACGAGGCCACAGCATTCAAGAGAGCCACTAGAGCTTTCCACAACCCGAGGGCAGAAGCCGTCCACCAAGAGGAGACGGCTCAGAGCCACCCAGAGGAGGAGGAGACGCACCAGCTACGCTGCTCACCAGGGACGGGACCGAGAACAACCCAGCGGCCATGAGCGATGGAGAAACTGACCAGCACCAAGTGTGCAAGCTGCGGGGACCCACACGAGCATCGGGACTGCCCCTATCGCAATGTGGACTGCAGGAACTGTGGGAAAACGGGCCACATTGCGTGGGCTTGCAGGGCCAAGGCCGGACGCAGATGCCAGTCCACCAACCAAGACTCGACCGAGGACTACTCGACCGCCTCAACCAGCCTGCAAGTAATGAACTTGCCCAGCAATACCCCCGACAAGGTCTAGGTATCGATCAGGATCGAGGGAAACCCCTGCCTGATGGAACTGGACTCAGGCTCCTCCATCTCCATAATTTTGGAGGAGTCCCTAAGAAAACTGTGCTCACGTGGCTGGCCTAGGCTGTGACCAGCTGGTTTCATACTACGGGACTTCCAAAAGAACCCCGTACGGATCCTGGGATGGGCCATGGTGAGGGTGGAGTTTAAGAGCTTCAGGGGGAAACTGGATATACCGGATCCCCGTCGAAGGTGATTTGTAGCTCCCGGCTCCGTGCTCCCTCCCACGGCCCTGGTGCCGGGGGTGCTGCCGGTGCCGCTGGGCATCCGGGTTGGGGCGCGGGGACCGGGATCGGGCCCATCGGCAGCCCCGGCGGCGGCCCTTCTGGCAGCCCCGCCGGCAGCCCCGGCGGCGGCCCAGCCGGTGGGCCCACCGGCTGTTCCCCCAGGCTGCAATGAAAAACAGGATGGATCTTACTATACATTTTGGGCAAGTCCAACTCTACCGTAACCTCATTGATTACCCTCTTAATTTTGAATGGCCCCAAGTACTTGTAAGCTAGCTTGCGGCATGTCTGAGGAAGGGGAAGGTTCTTTGTTGACAGGAACACGCTCTCCCCTTCCTTGAAAGTCCACTGGGGTGAGTGCTTGTGATCGAAGTGTTTTTTGTAGTCCTCTTTAGCACTCTCCAGATACTCCTGTATTACTTTCCACCCTTCTTTAATTCCCTCCCACCACTGCTGGCACGAGGTTGGGGCGGGCCCTTTATCCTCGCCTGGCAGTAGGGAGAAGGGTTTCCCTTCGTAACCATTTACAATCTGGAAAGGGGAGGCTTTAGTGGAGCTATGCATGCTGTTATTGTATCCATACTCTGCGAAAGGCAGTAGCTCCACCCAGTTCGTTTGCTGGTAGTTGATGTAGCAACGTAGGTACTGTTCCAGCAGCTCGTTCACCCTCTCCGTCTGTCCGTCGGTCTGGGGGTGGTAGGCAGAGCTCAGGCCCTGCTCTATGCCCGCGATCTTGCAAAACTCCCGCCAGAAGTTGGCAACGAACTGCGGCCCGCGGTCACTAATTACCTTATCGGGGAACGAGTGAAGGCAGACCACGTGGTGGAAGAATAAATAGGCCAGTTTTTTGGCCGTGGGTAACTTTTTGCATGGTATGAAGTGGGCTTGTTTCGAAAAAGTGTCGACCACCACCAGAATCACTGTTTTCCCCTGGGAAGGCGGTAGCTCCACTATAAAGTCCATTGATACCAACGCCCATGGTCTCAAGGCAGTGGGTAGTGGTTTTAACAACCCGGGTGGTTTCCCCCCCTCCGCTTTGCCATGATGCATGTGGGGCAGGATCCCACAAACTCCGAGATGTCCCGCTTCATCTGCGGCCACCAGAATTGGTGGGCTACTAGATGCACCGTCTTCACGTACCCAAAGTGCCCCGCCAACCGGTCAGAGTGGCACTGCTCTAGGATCTCCCTTCTCAAGCATTTTGGCACATATATTTTTCCCTTATAAAACCATAGTCCTTCCTCTCCCTTCTCCACCCCCTCCGGTCTCTCTTCCCCCTCTTTTTCCGTTTCTGTCCTCAGTCTATCTTTTTTCTCTGGTTCGGGGAGGCCTGTCTTTTTTCCCGACCGGGTAGTTACCCCCCCGCCACCTGGGAGGGGGGAATGAGCGAGTCTACTACTTCCTCTCGCTGGCTTTCGTGCTGCGGCATCCGGGAGAGGGCGTTTGCTAAAAAGTTTTTAGATCCGGGTATGTGCTTTAGCACAAAGTCGAATTTGGCAAAAAATCCCGCCCACCTGATTTGTTTGGCCGTTAGTTTGCGCCTGCCTGTTAGCGCTTCCAAGTTTTTATGGTCTGTCCAAATCTCGAACGGGACCCGTGCCCCCTCCAGCCAGGAGCGCCAGGTCTTGAGCGCATACGTTACTGCGAACACCTCTTTGTCCCACACTGACCAGTTTCTCTGCTCATTCGAGAATTTGTGGGAAATGTATGCACAGGGTCTCAACCCCCCTTCTTCATCTCTCTGCATTAATATTGCCCCCACCGCGACGTCGGAGGCATTGCATTGCACCACGAAGGGTTTCAGTTCGTTTGGATGGGTTAACACGGGTTCGCTGGTGAACAGCCTCTTTAGCTCATCAAACGCCTCTTGACACCTGGGCGTCCAATTCAGGCTGGCGCCAGGCTTTTTAGCCTCCTCCCCCCTCCCTTTGGTTTTAAGTAGCTCCGTGAGCGGTAACATCACTTGTGCGAACCACTTAATGAATCCTCTATAGAAATTTGCGAACCCCAAGAAAGATTGTAGCTGCCATCGGGTTCGGGGTGCCTCCCACTCTAACACTGCCTGGATCTTGGCGGTGTCCATTGCCAGTCCCTCCCCGGACACCCTGCAACCCAAATGGCATCACCAAGTACTCAAATTGTCCCATGGGGGTGTTGAAAGCGGTTTTCCACTCATCTCCCTCTTTGATCCGCACCCTGAAATAAGTGTCCCTAAGGCCGAGTTTCGTGAACACCTTGCCCTCGGCTACGGTGCTCAGTAAGTCTTTGATCAGGGGGATCGGGTAGGCGTTGGACATGGAAATCCCGTTTATCCCGCGAAAATAAGTGCAAAGTCTCAGACTTCCGTCCTTCTTCTTCCGGAAGAGGACAGGGGCCGCGTGGGGTGTGGTGGCGGGGCAAATGAAGCCCCGTTTTAAGTTTTTATCTAAGAATTTTTTCAGTTCCTCCTTCTCTGCCAACCCCATCGAGTACAATTTGGCCTGGGGCAGCTCTTGGCTGGGTATCAGTGGGGCGGTGCGGTGGCAATTCATCGTCCTCCTCCTCACTAAATACCCTTCTCAAGTCCCGATACTCTTTCAGAATCGACTTAATTTCCTCTATCGTTAAACACAACCTTTTGTTCTGTGGCAGGGGTTCGGGGCCCCACTCCCGCCGCCAGTGGTGGTGCTCACACCTCCATTCCGGGAAGTTGACAATTTGCGCCTCCCACTGAATGTCGGATTGGTGCCTTGCCAGCCACCCCGCACCCACCACTACGTCGAAGGAGGAGGAAGGGGCCACCACAAACGCCTCTATCCCCCAGTGTTCCTTCTTCCCGACTGGCACTGCTTGCGTCTCTTCTGTGCATGGTTCCCCCTTCATCACCGATCCATCCATCTGCTCGAACTGGATCGGGTGGGGGAGCAGGGACTTAGCTAGCCCCAGCGCCTCTACTAGGCGGGGGGTGATAATCTCCCTTGTGCACCCTTGGTCTATCAGCGCCCGGGCGTGCATGAATCATTTTAGGTTGGGGTTTAACAGAGTCACGGCCATAAATAAAAGTTCCCCCATTATTCTCACCGTCATTGGTGCCGTCACTTCTTTGACCTGCCTCTTGGCACCCATCAGAGCAGGTCGCTGTTGCTTCCCGCCAGCTCGGGGTCCCAGGACTCATCGCTTGACTCCTCGATAATTATAGTATCCTCATCAATTGCCATGGATGTGGCGACGGCGCCCCGGCTGGGCTCCTTTGCTCTCCCCCCGCCTTCTTCGGGGCCGCGGCTAGTGGTTTGGGGGGAGGTGTGGCGGTCTGCAGCTTCTCGGGGCAGTTGGCCGCCAGGTGCCCCGGGTCTCCACATCTGAAGCACCTCCTCCCCGCGGGTGGGGTCGCAGTGTTCGTTGGCGCCGTGGCCTTCCTCCCCTCGGGTTTCGCGGGGGTCCGACCTGCTTTCCCCCTTTCTCCACTAGTTGTTGCTGGCGGCGGATCCCCACGTGTTGTAGGTTGGTTTCCACCTCGCCGGCCAGTTGGATCCAGCCCACTAAGGTGTCGGGCCTTCCTTGATGGTAGCATCGTTCGAGGATGTTGGCGTTCAGCCCGTTTTGGAACGCTGTGTACTTCATTTGCTTGCTCCAATCCCGGACTCTGGAACAATGCGCCATGAATTCGGTGGCGTATTCCCGGATGGTGCGGGCCCCTTGTTCGATCCCCCTGAGGGCGGCTATCGCTTTCACTTCTTGCAGCGGGTCGCCGTACTGCCGTAGCATCGCTTGCAGGAACCCCGCCACGGTTGTCAGCTCCAGCCTTCTCCCCGCATACAGGCCCACAAACCACTTTCACACTGCCCCTTCCAGCTTGGAAGCGAGGTAGTCCACTCGGCTCACTTCGGAGGGGAAGCTCGCGCCCCAGTGGGTCATGAAGCTGTTGCACTGAATGGTGAAGTATTCCACCTCTTCCGGATCCCCGTCGAAGGTGATTTGTAGCTCCCGGCTCCGTGCTCCCTCCCACGGCCCTGGTGCCGGGGGTGCTGCCGGTGCCGCTGGGCGTCCGGGTTGGGGCGCGGGGACCGGGATCGGGCCCATCGGCAGCCCCGGCAGCAGCCCTTCTGGCAGCCCCGCCGGCAGCCCCGGCGGCGGCCCAGCCGGTGGGCCCATCGGCTGTTCCCCCAGTGGTCCCGCCGGTGGTTCGTCTGGGGGTCCCTCTGGCAGCCCGGCTGGGCCCCCCCCCTTCCTCCCAGCGGCTCTGCTGGTTTGTCGGGCACCCCACCAGGCGGCCCGGCCGGGGCTCCTCCACCAGGAACTCCGGCCCCGTGTAGTGCCTGGATCTGCTCACGGATGGCGTCCAGTTGCCGCTGCAGTTCCCCGGTAAGCTGCACGTGGCTCGCATGGACCTCGTCGTGGATCTCTCTCGCCCACAAGAACATCTCGTTCCGAAGCATTCGGACTTCATCCTCCCCTTCGGGGATTGGGACCTCTCCCCCTTCGCGGTCCTGGGTTGTCGGGGTCGCTCCGGCTTCAGCCTTGGCCCCCGTTATCAGCGCTGCATAGTGGTCCGCTGCCTCATCCATAAGCGCGGTCGATTTGCGCGGTTTCCACTTTTTCGGTGTGTAGAGGAGCATGGAGAAGTGCGTCGGGTCCTTCACCTTGCGCCTCACCACCGTCACTCCGGGGTCGATCGGTTGCTCTCTGGGTGGGATGTGGGGCTCGCCGTTATCTGGAGCCTTTGCTGCCATCCAGCTAAGTTGCCAGTTCGGATAAGCTCCCAAAGGATCAGAGTCAAAATGTCAGAACTGGGAAATTCAAAAGAAACGTATCACTTTGTTTCAAAAGTTAATTCGTTTATTTGAGAACTCTGTCCATGGAAGAAGCAAGTTGACTCTGATGGCTTCCAAGGCCATCGGCACATTCTTATACACTGGTAACATAAAACAATAAATCCTTTCTCACACTCAGGGAGACAGTTGTCTGTTCCCAGGTCTCTTATCTCCCATCGAGGAGGAAGAAACCCTGCTGCTTTTCTCTGGCTTGCCAGCTTCAAAGGATACATGCAGATGTTTGCCAGGGGTTATCAGTCACCCTTCAGTGGTTAGTATTTGTTTGAAATGCAGAGTTACAGGGTTAGTAAACGGTTACAACATGGAGTCAGTTGAGCAAACAGAATATACTTTTGCTAGGCACATAGGTAAAGTTACAAGTTCTGACATTTACAAGATAATGCATGGGATGGAGAAAGTAGAGAAAGAAGTACTTTTCTCCCTTTCTCACAATACAAAAACTCATGGGCATTTGATGAAATTGCTGAGCAGACAGGTTAAAATGGATAAAAGGAAGTACTTCTTCACCCAAAGGATGATTAACATGTGGAATTCACTGCCACAGGAGGTGGTGGAGGCCACAAGTATAGCCACTTTTAAGAGGGGTTTAGATAAAAATATGGAGCACAGGTCCATCAGTGGCCATTAGCCACAGTGTGTGTGTATATATAATTTTTTTTGCCACTGTGTTGACACAGAGTGTTGGATTGGATGGGCCGTTGGCCTGATCCAACATGGCTTCTCTTATGTTCTTATGGGACATGCTCATATGCGCCGACTAGAAGTGCGCCATAAACAAGGCACTACAAGATAACCCCTTCCCCGCCCCTACCGTCTGCCTAATGCACCAGCTAGCGCCATACCATCCCTGATAGAGGCGGTGGCAGGCTGGGTGTTGGAGTACCCAGGGCTTATGGTCCTGGGTGATTTCAACGTCCATGCCGATGACATGGCCTCCACTCTGGCAATGGGTCTAGTGTTTTCCATGGCTACACTGGGACTCTCTCAATTTGTTACGACCCCCACGCACCAGGCCGGGCACATATTAGACCTGATCTTTGCGTCCGGAATTCTGGTGAACGATATCGCAGTAGAAGCAGTTCCATGGTTGGATCACCTAGCCCTCAAGGCCCATATGGAGACACCGCCCCAACCCTGTATGGGCGGAGAGCCTATTTTGGCTCGCCCCCGGAGCCTGATGGACCCGGAACGGTTCCAAACGGCTCTGAGGGATCCCTGGCCCCCTGGAAATTCCCTTGATGACCTGGTGGAGGCCTGGCAAGGCCGGCTATCCAGGGCTATCAATGAAATTGCACCCCGACGCCCTCTGCGCCCTCGTGTGAGGCTGGCCCCATGGTGCACCATGGAGTTACGCCAGCTGAAACAAGGGCTCAGACGACTAGAGAGGCAGTGGCAGCACACTCAGGACGAAGCAATGAGAACATCCTATAGAACGTTTATGAAGTCTTATGAGATGGCAGTCAAGGCTGCAAAGAAAGATTACTTTGTAGCCAAGATTGCATCTGCAAATTCGCGCCCGGCACAATTGTTTAGAATAATTGGAAACCTTACTACATTGCCGCAAGGCAAACCAAATGTTAGAGAATTAGAGATAGGCTGTGAGGCTTTTGCGAAACATTTTGCAGATAAAATCATGTGCTCCGCCAGGACCTGCCTATCACATTGGATACAGTACGGGAAATTGAGGCTCCGTGCCTGTCTTCTGGTTTAGTGTTGGGTCACTTTGACCCACTCAGCCTGGAGGAAGTCGACGGAATTCTCTCTGCTGCTCGCCCCAACAACTTGTGATTTGGACCCTTGCCCCTCCTGGCTGATTAAATCTTGCCAGAGGGAGCTTAGATGTCCTTTACGGGACATCATAAATAGATCCCTCCTGGAGGGGCGCTTTCCAACACCTCTGAAAGAGGCTTTGGTCTGCCCCCTCCTGAAAAAATGTACAGCAGTCCCAGCCGAATTGGCAAATTACCGACCGGTGTCTAATTTATCGTTTTTAGGTAAAATTATTGAGAGGGCAGTGGCATCGCAGCTGCAGAGGTTTCTGGATGACGCTTCCATCCTAGACCCTTGCCAGTCTGGCTTCCGTCTGGGCCATGGGACGGAGGCAGTGCTGGTCGCCTTGGTAGATGACCTCCAGTGGCAACTGGATTGAGGTGGCGTCACGGTGCTGATGTTGTTAGACCTGTCGGCGGCATTTGATACAGTCAACCATCAGCTACTGACCCGCCGCCTCGCCGACATAGGGGTTAGGGGGTTGGCCCTACAATGGCTTTCCTCCTTCCTAAAGGATCGGGGACAAAGGGTGGCGATCGGGAGCGAGCGGTCCCAGAGGCGCACACTAGATTGTGGAGTGCCCCAGGGAGTAGTTCTCTCCCCAATGTTATTTAACATCTATATGCGCCCCCTTGCCCAGATTGCCCATAGGTTTAGGCTGGGTTGTCATCAATACGCAGTTGACACCCAGTTCTATTTGCTAATGGACGGCCATCCTGGCTGCGCCCCAGGGAATCTGGATCAGGCATTGCAGGCTGTGGCAACATGGCTTAGGCTGAGTGGGTTGAAGCTGAACCCGACGAAGACAGAGGTCCTATGCTGGGCCGCGGCACTCTTGGGAGGGAAATACCTCTCCCGGTTTTTGAAGGTGTGCCTCTGAAAGTGGCGCACCAAGTCAAGAGCCTGGGAGTTCTACTGGAGCCTTCATTATCAAAGGAGGCCCAGATAGCAGCCACTGCCAAGTCAGCGTTTTTTCATCTGAAGCGGGCAAGGCAGTTGGCCCCTTTCCTAGAGCGTCGGGACCTAGCAACAGTGATTCACATGACGGTCACCTCAAGACTGGACTACTGTAATGCCCTCTACATGGGGCTGCCTTTGTGCCGAACCCGGAAGCTGCAGCCGATGAAGAACGCGGCGGCTAGGCTGTTGCTAGGACTCCCGAAGTGGGAGCACATACAGCCAGGACTGCGCGAACTGCACTGGCTGCCAGTTACATACTGGGTTCGCTATGAAGTGCTGGTTATTACCTTTAAAGCCCTATATGGCCGAGGACCTGCCTCCCTGAGGGACCATCTTTCCCCATACGAGCCCCAGAGAGCACTGAAGTCAGCAGGGAAGAACAAGCTGACTATTCCTGGGCCAAAGGAGGCCAAATTGCAGAACACCTGCGCACGAGCCTTCTCTATCGCAGCTCCATGCCTATGGAACCAGCTCCCGGAAGAGGTGCGGGCCCTGACCAGTCTTGACCAATTCCGCAGGGCCTGCAAGACCATCCTTTTTAGGTTGGCTTTTGCAGATTGCTGATTAATGATTGCTAAACAAATATATCCGCCAAAATGATTTTGCCTCAGGGATCTTCGCTATCACGTAAACTGACAGAAATAGCGCCAGGAACATCATTGTTACTGTCAAATTATGTTAAATGTGAATTTAGAATTGTTTTTGGATAGTTGATTTTAAAGTCTTGTATAATTACTGTATTGTATATTTTATGGATGTTGTTAGCCGCCCTGAGCCTGCTTAGGCAAGGAGGGCGGGATATAAATAAAATTTTATTATTATTATTATTATTATTATTATTATTATTATTATTATTATTATTATTATTATTATTATTATTATTATTATTATTACAGTAGTCAGTCACGTTTTGTCAGCACTAGCAGGGTCAAAAAATTTTGGGAAGCTGAACTTGGCCCAGGCATACCAGCAGCTCCCAGTGGACGCCGATACAGCAGAAGCCCAGACAATAGTGACCCACAGGGGGGCTTTCAGGGTGCGACGGTTGCAATTTGGGGTGAGTGTGGCTCCAGGGATCTTTCAGAGCCTGATGGATTCTCTCCTCAAAGGGATCCCCAGGGTGCAACCGTTTTTCGACAACGTTCTGATCGCCGCACCAGATGTGGAGGAGTTCAGCAACCGGCTGCGAGAGGTCCTCCAGAGGTTCCCGGCGGCCGGACTGAAAGTCAAGCAGGAAAAAATGTTCCCTCAGGGTGCCAAGGGTGGAGTTCTTTGGGTTTGCAGTGGACGCTGCAGGGATCCACCCAACGGCCGACAAAACCAAGGCCATTGTGGAGGCCCCAGCCCCCACGTGCAGGGCGGAGGTACAAAGTTTCTTGGGGTTATTAAATTTTTATCATTCATTCTTGCCCCACAAAGCAGCCTTAGCCGAACCCCTCCATAGGCTCATAGATAAAAATGCCCCGTGGGTCTGGGGAAAGAAGCAGGCAGCCACTTTTCAGGCGGTCAAGGAGCTCCTCGTATCCAATAACATGCTCCACTATTTTGATGAAGCCCTGCCAGTGGTTTTAGCATGCAATGCGTCACCATATGGGGTGGGCACCATCCTGGGTCACCAACTCCCAGACGGAAGGGAGGTCCCGATAGCGTATTACTCCAGAACCCTGACCCCCGCAGAGCGCAACTATGCCCAGATTGATAAGGAGGCCTTGGCAATCGTGGTGGGGGTGCATAAATTTAATGGCTACCTGTACGGTAGACGTTTTACGATCACCACAGATCACAAGCCGCTCCTGGGTCTCCTCGCCTTGGACTGCCAGATGCCATAGATTCTGTCGCAGCACGTCCTGCAGTGGAATCAGTTTCTGAACTCCTACTCATATGCCCTGGTCCACCGCCCGGGCAAGGCGATGGGTCACGCAGACGCCCTCAGTCACCTTCCGCTGCCCTCCATGGATCTAGACCCAGACCCAGCCCACCATGTGATGCTCATTCAAACACAACCGGAGAGACCCCTACACGCTGCCGAGGTAGCAAAGGCCATGGGGCGGGACAAAATACTTGCACGGGTTCTCGACTGGGTGGGGAGGGGATGGCCCAAGGGAAAACAGGTTGAGGAATTCTGGGCATTCACATCTCACAGGGAAAAACTCTCCTCACACAAGGGGTGTCTTCTCTGGGGAAGCAGGGTGGTAGTCCCCACCCCTCATTGCAGAAACAAGTGCTGGAGGCCCTACAAAAAACGCATCCTGGGATTGTACAGATGAAGGCCCTAGCACACAATTATATATAGTGGCTGGGGATGGACGAAGAGATCGAGGGGTGGCTTCGAAGGTGCCAAGCCTGCC
The DNA here is from genome assembly GCF_032191835.1 of Heteronotia binoei. Classification (NCBI taxonomy): domain Eukaryota; kingdom Metazoa; phylum Chordata; class Lepidosauria; order Squamata; family Gekkonidae; genus Heteronotia; species Heteronotia binoei. The sequence continues at coordinate 111,668,919 of NC_083226.1, read as the reverse complement.
AGGAGTCCCGGCCCGAACCGCCCAGTGCCCCGGTCCACCCCTGGGAAGCCCATAGGAGGCCGTGGTCTAGGTTACATATTGACTTTGCGGGGCCATTTCAGGGCCAAACATTCTTCATTCTGGTGGATGCTTACACTAAGTGGTTGGGAGTTATCCCCGTAGCCTCCACCTCAACGGCGGCGGTGGTCCGAGCGTTGCGCAGGGTCCTTTGCACACACGGGATTCCTGACACCATCGTCTCGGATAATGGGACCGCGTTCACCTCCTGGGAATTCCAGGAGTTCTTGCAGAGATACCTAATAAAACATATACGGTCCTCCCCCTTCCATCCACCACCAACGGCCAAGCAGAGTGGATGGTACACACCACTAAAGAGGCCCTGGGATGCATAGTACAGGGGGACTGGGACCACCGCCTGGCCACCTTCTTATTTGACAATAGAATCACCCCCAACCCAGTCACAGGGGTGAGCCCAGCAGAGTTGTTAATGGGAAGGAAGCTGATCACAAGGTTGGACCGGTTGCATCCTGACCGGGCCACCGATCTCCACAGCTCTCCAGAGATCAGGGAAGCGGCTAGGGGGTTCTTTCTGGGGGATCCAGTATATGCAAGGAACTATGCTAGTGGCCCTGAGGGGGTAGCGGGTCAGGTGCTGCTCATGACGGGGTCCCATCACTACGACGTTTCAACAGAGGGGGGCCAAATCCTGCGGAGGCATATAGATCAGATGCGCTGCTGCACCTTGCCGGAAGAGCCGGCTGCAGTACGGATCGAGGAGGAACCCGCAGCTGCACCCACGCTGAGAGCTACCCCACCCCCACTGACTGCTCTGACCAATCCAGCAGAAGAGCCACACCAGAGCAGGGCGACCCCCCAAGAGTAGGGACACCAGAAGAGCAGCAGGGCACAGACAACCGTAGGCCAGCGCTACTCCCATGCAGGGAAACCGCCACCCCGTCCGCTGCAGCAGCCGTGGCCCCGGCAGCCCCAGTGACCGCTCCTACTCCACAAGTAACCCCAAGGAGGTCGACCAATAAGGGGAGGGATGGTGGCTCAGTGGTAGAGCATCTGCTTGGGAAGCAGAAGGTCCCAGGTTCAATCCCCGGCATCTCCAAAAAAGAGCCCAGGCAAATAGGTGTGAAAAACCTCAGCCTGAGATCCTGGAGAGCCGCTGCCAGTCTGAGAAGACAATACTGACTTTCATGGACCAAAGGTCTGATTCAGTATAAGGCAGCTTCATATGTCCATATGACCAGGGAACACAGAGCCCCCGTTTACTTGCAAGACTATGTGTTCTGAACTAGGGGGGGAGGAGTGTTATGTCTTGAAACATAAGCTGATGTACTGCATGGCGATCGCTACAGAGGCGACCCCACGGGTCCCCGGAGGTAGCACGCCAGACGCCCCGCCCATCAAGATCTGTGGCGGGAAGTTTGACTGACCAGGATTGGACTGGTGAGACTGGGGGGCAGTTCCGGGTAATGTATTTAAGCGGGACCTGGCCCGCGTGTTCGCTCTCTTGTAATGTACCACTGAATAAAGCATGTTGCCTTCAAACCATCTCGCAGCTCAGTACATTACACCCTGGATGAGCTCCACCATCCATTTTTCTACAAAATGACCCCTGGTTTTAAAAACTCAACCACAAACATGAGGAGCATGCTATGATTGGTGCCATTTTGCTGGTGCTCCTAACTCATGCTTTAAGCTTCCCTGTTGAATGGCATGATCACAGCCATGCAAACTCTGAGAGTCATGCTTCAGCCTGACCAACTCTTTTGCATGTAATATGATAAAAGTATGATAGCTGGGTGGCATGGAGGGATAACAAGTTTGAACAGAGGTCAGGAGCAATCTAATCTGAAGCACTATATTCATGTAAGGTTCATATTTGATTTATTTTATGACTACATCTTGGTATGAGATTGTTATCTGCCTCTGTCAGTTTCATCATGGTAACAGTAACCAATATAACAATTATGTTGCTGGGTTCATTAGCTTGTTTTATAAACCTGTTTTATAATAAAACATATAATATAAAGCTTGTTTTATAATAACCCTGTTAATTTGAACTGTAGACCCACTATATGTTACTGTACACTAAAGTAAACTAATAAGGGAGAAGAAGACATCACAAAAGACATGAAACAGTTGCCAAAATTCCCCTCTTTCCATGTAATGTCTAGTGAAATCCTCATGTGATGTAAAGTTATCTTTTTAGCCCTCCCCCCATTCACCAATTGTAGGAAAGAATGTGAAACAGATTCAGTGAAACTCAGTAAAATAGTGTCAAGTTCATTAGAGAGAAGAGGAGGATTAGAAAAGAGGCTGCCGTTTCTGGTAGCAGCTTCATTACTGCCATGTTATACTTTTGGATGGAATATATTCTAAAGTTTGTGGAAATACCTTTTTCCCGTTATTGTTAGAATGTTATTGAACCCTTTTGTAGTGGAGTACTTTCTGATATTGTGCATTGGACCGGATCCACATAGCAATGATATTTGTTCACCAAACAGCTGTTTTACACTTTGCTTTAGAGTACTGTAAAAAAATTGAAACTGAATCTCAAGATATCTTTTGGATTTTACAAGAATTTATGCCATACCATTCCTGACAGAGAAAGTATCTATTAAAGAGTTGCATGAAGTCTTACATAAATTCTTGAGAGGAGTTGTAGCTTAAAAGTAATACATTTGCTTTCAGAAGCTACCAGGTACAATCTCTGAAATCCCCAGGAGCCCAGGTAAAAGAAAAACCTCTGCCTAAGATCCTGAAAAGCAGTTGCAATCAGAGTAAATAGTATTAGGTCAGATGAATTAAGTGGTCTGACCATTTCTCAAGTTCAGAAGTGGCTGCAAAACTGTTTTAAGGAATGTTTTCATAGCACTAATGGTTGCAAGCCACTAAAAGATGGCAACTTCAGTTGCACCAAAGACTATATCTTTTTAAAAAAGTGGCTCCCTAGGACCACCAAGCATATTAATATACATCTGAACTAAATTAAAGGGATCACAACAGAAAAACAGCTACATGTGGCATAATAAAGTCTTATACCCCAAATAGTTAATTTGGGAATATTTTTTCTATCTATAGTACTTTATACATGACATTATGTACATTGAAAGCAATAGGGAAGGCGGGGAGAGAACAGGCATGAGAGTGCTGGTTCCACCCCTCACCAACACACAATTTCTGTCTCATGAACATGGAGTCTACATATATAGGAAATGTGCACATATGGGCTTCCTCTCCATACTCAAGAATGTTTAAAAAGCAGTGTTGTTAATCAGAGGGGAGGATTTATGCATGCAGGAACTAAGGTAGCCCCAAAAATGTCTTCCTTCCCTCAATCAGAGCCAGGGCATTTTTGGCCCTAGCCCCAGCCTGGTGGAATGAGCTCCAATTAGAGATCATGGACCTGTAACAGTTCCACAGGTCCTGCAAGATGGAGCTATTCCACTGGGGTTTTGGGAGAGGCAGTGGATGTCAAAATACCATCTGCCCCCTCCTATCACTGTCATTTTTTATCATCATTGGTCATTATTTGTTATTAATAGCTAATTATAAGGATTGAAATTTCTTAAGGTACGAACTGACAACTAGGGATGTGCAACAAAAAAAAAATCAGTAGTACACGGATTTGGAAGTATATTGGGGGGGGGGGATACAGAATCCTGTATATTTCTGAATTCCGTAGTCAGAATAGCCGCAAATACGGTAGATGCACGACTATTTCCGAATATACAGCCCCATTATACCCTATGGCAATTGAAATCAATGGCAAATAGGGTATATTTGAAGCCACCTGTAGGGGAGGAGGTTTGAGGGAGAGCCCCCAAATTTGCAGGGGACATGCAGGGGACTCTCCCCTACAAAACTCCCAAGTCCCAAAAAGATTGGGCCAGGGGATCCCATTCCAGGGGCACCCAAAGAGGGTGCCCCTATTCCACCATTATACCCTAAGGGCCATTGAAATCAATGGCAACATAGGCCAGGAGGTCCCTGTCTTTGGGCTCCCCAAAAGGCCCATTGCCAACAATGATGGGGAAAGCCCAATTAGCCACTTCCTCCACTATAATTGCTGTGGGGGAAGTGGCTCTGGCCAGAGGGGAGTTTGAGGGAGAGGCCCCAAAACTGCAGGGCAGCTTCAGGGGACTCCCCCACATGCAACCGCCCTGCCCAAAAAGACTGCACCCATCTGTGGGCACCCCAAAAGGAACACTGCTCCCAATGGTGAGAAAAAACCAATTAGAGCCACTTCCTCACTGTAATTGTCGTGGGAAAAGTGGCTCTGGGGAGCAAGAGGTTTTGAGGAGAGCCCCCCAAACTTCTGTGCAGCTTCAGGGCACTGTTCCACACAAAACCCACAAGGCCAAAAAAAAATTGGACCGGGGGTCCAATTCCTGGGGCACCCAAAGCCAAACCTAACTTCACACCAGATAATCTCTATAGGACCCAAATGCACTACATCCCTCTATCTACTCTATGAACCCTGCAGGCCTGGCACCAATATAAACCCAGTTGCCAATGTCACTGCCACACAAAACACAATCTGCTCAAGGTCTGCTCTGCAGACCTGGCTGCAGCAAACCCAGATGCCAGCTCTTCAGCCCTGCCCCAAACAACATGGGGCGAGCTGGCCAAGCACAACAAGCCTGCTGGTTCTGGGTCTCTCACCCAGGTGCCAGCTTCCCTGCCACAGAACACACAAACTACATATGCCAGCTCTCCAGCCCTGCCCCAAACATTCTGTTACTGCCACTTAACCACTCAGATGAAGGCATGAGCCAAAAATGGTGCTTAAGAATAGCCACAGCTGCTCTGACCGCCTGTCCTTCTGAGGATGCGGGCAGCTCTGCCTTCTACCTGCTGTGATCATAGGACCAAAATAGTGACACGAAGCCACCACTTCCTTGCTCTGCTGTCTGGCAGAACAGTAGAGAGAGGAGGAGAAATTGTCAGTATTGTCCTATGCCCTTATAATCAACTCTGCAAGGAAGAATATTCACTATAGTAGGAACAATTTTTGTTATTTCCTATCCATGTGCCATTTGGCATAGAAGATCCCTTGGGTGAGGGGGACAACTCCATGGAATTTCACATGTGTAACACTTGTGAGTTACACTACAGTTATACTTTTAAATTCCCATTGGAATTAATGGAAGCTACTACATGGTTCAGAAACTGAATCTGAATCCCAATGTATAAAAAATAGCTGAATAACACTTTGACAATTCCAGAAAAGTGAGGTAGAAATGCTGAAAATGAATCTTATGCCTTACCAAATATTCTTTTTTTCCTTTCAACTTTGCTTGTGCTATAAGGCTGTAATCCTTCTCACTTTTCCTTCCACCATGCAAAAGAAAGGTTAATGAAACAAAAGTCTAAAAGAACTACCACTAACATAGTTTCAGTTATGAAATTTCCATTGTACTATCTGGTTGCCTTGATTTAGAGTGGCAAGCTACCTTCATCTCCTAATCTCCCTCCCTCTCTTTTCTCTTTAGTAAATCAGAGACGCCCATCCAGCAAGTTCACTGGGCAGTGCCAATTTTATTTGGCATAATGGATAATAAAACAAGAGGGTTTCTATTGTGGCTGCTTGCAATGAGCTGACATTTGGCAGTCTGCAACCTTTCTAAAGTTCAGGAACTGCATTAAAGAGAGGATTATAAAGGGCATCATTACAATTTAGCAAGGGGAAACTGTTATTCAGCATTTCAATTATTGAGCTACTGGAGTGGCAGAGAGAAATAATAGACACAAATTAGTACTATTGAATGTTCCTAAATATCTATTCAGCTGCCTTGAAAAATGATCTGGACTCTGATGCTGTTATGGGGGAAAAAACCTAAATAAATGCTTTCTCCTGACAGTTAATGCTTTCTTGATGTTCAGCTTTCTAACAAGTTTATCAATGCAGGATTACAGATCTGGAGTATCCAGGTCTGATTGTAGCTCTATTAGCATTTCCTCCTCCTTGCCCATTGCTGTAGATGCACATAATATATTTAAGACTTCCTCATAAGTTAATGCATAGCAAAATAAACAACAGTATCTCTTCCACACAATGTTAATTGGTCCACAGAGACTGCAATTGCAATATCTTGGCATGCATAATGCCAGTGCCACATTTCAGCATGCATAATGGGATCTGTTTTGTAGTAAATCACACACGCAAAACAATAAAATATTAGCATGCGGCTGATTATAGTAAGCCAGGAAAGTCAGATGGGAAGTCAGGAAAGCCTATGAGATCAAGTTTCTAAGTTGCTCAAAATTTGTTTTAAATCTAAAAATGTTAAATATCTCTGATGGCTCAGTGTCTTCTTAGCTAAAATTATTTACTTTTTCTTCTTACTTTTCACTTGCCTAATTAGATCTCATTGGAAGGGAGAAATGCTATTTTCTGGGAAATTTTGAAAATCAAAAGAAAAACTAGATGCCTGCTGCTAATGATAATAATCACCCAAACATGAAAAAACTCAAATTTTTCATGATGCTTAAGAATTCCAGATTTGTATAACTGTTGTAGAAAATAATAGTAACAACCAGAAACAGTGATTCTGATTGTCAATTCCAGAACACACATTCCTAGAGATCAGACATACAAATATTCTTTTTACTTATGCTTTTCTGGTAACATGTGTAGTCTTGTACATTTGTAAATAAGTGTAAGTCATTGAATGTTTGCTCTTTGTTATTGTAAGATTGGGCAAGTCTTAAACTGTAGCCTGTGTTTCCCCCATGCCGTCTACAGCGTAGCTGGACCATCACAGGGGGAAACTTGGGCACCTGCCTGTACATCCCCTAGTTTCTGTAGTCCTACGTATTTGCTATGATTTGCATGCAAAGCCTTTGCTTCCACAGGACAGGAAATAGGTGTTGCTCTCTTGAGGTGGAGCTAAGCTAAGGCTTCTGCTTCTGTTGCCAATCTCAGACTGTGGACAAGTTTCTATCCTAGAATAGGTTGACAACTCTTAGATGGTAAATTCCTGGTGATTTGGGTGGGTGGATCCTGGGAAGGTGGGGCAGGGGAGGGACCTTAGCCAATATAATGCCATAAATTCCAGCTTCCAAAGCAGCTATTTCCTCCAGGGGAATTGATCTCTCTATTGTCTGGAAAGCAGTTATAATTCTGAGAGATCTCTGGGGCCCACCTGAAAGTTAGCAACCCTATCATAGAACAAAAAGTAGACTTATGCTTCTGTTTCCCTATCTGCCATGCCATCCTTCCCATAGATACAATACAGCTTTTCTCTCTGGCTAACAAGTAGAGCATGAAAATTCATAGGAAAATGCATGATGTAGGTTTATACAGACTCAGAAAGCTTCCTTTAAGTCTGAGACAGTAGAATGGTTGGTAAAAAGTACAAATGCAACTCAGGGCAGCTGCTCTGACACTGCAGAATCAGTCAGGAAGGGGATGCGCTGCCCTAAAGGCCACAGGTTTGTACCTTGGGCTGAATTCAGGCACACATAACTTTATTGCCAGTGCTAAGTTATAGCAGTACACATCTGGGAAGAGGCAATTTAATTCCTTCCTCTGAAAGATAGCTTGTCTAGTTTTTTCCTTTCTGAATGGACTCTCATTATTCCAGACAACAACAAACTCATAGAACCAATGCTGTCCATTAATTCAGCACATTGCATTTACATACATAGTGCAAAACGGATGTTACAGGAAAATATCATTACTGATATTAAAGTGTCTGATGAAGGGAACTTTGACTCCTGACAGCTTATACTCCTCAAATTTTGTTGGTCTCTAAGGTGCTACTGGACTGGAATCTAGCTGATATAACAGCAAACATGCAAGGATTTGAATTGGAGGCATGAAATCCAGCTGTGTAACTGCTGATATCAGTGACTCCTTGTTTTGGACGCTGTTGTCTAACACAATCTCTATGTGGCATACATTGGTACTAGTGTTTACAGTATAAAATGTCATTATTTTAGTTCTTACAATTCTGAAGTGACATATATAAATTATAGGTGCAATTCATCCTACTGAGAAGCTTAATCTCATATGTGTTGAATCTGGTTGTTATTAAGCAGGTGCTGCATTTTTACAACCTCATCTGTTGTTTGTGCAGACAGGCCTCTATGGTGAGAAAGCTTTATGATGCATAAGTCTCAAGGCTGAATCCTGGGACTGAAAACATCCTCCAGGAACAAGCAATGGGATCTGTGATTTAAATTGAGCTTCCTTTAGCGAATTATTTTATTCTTTTTTCTATATTCATCACTGTTGCCCAGGCCATTTTAGGGAAAAAAAAACATGGAATGTCTGAAGTTCATAAAATACACCATTGCTGCCTTTTTTATTTATACAAACAAGAAATTGGATTTTAGTGTCATTTATGCAGCACATTTCATATTTGTTCCACATAATTATATACAGATAGCAGGTAACTTGGATCTTGCAATGTATGCAGGGTTTTGCTAGATCACGGTGTAGTGTATCAGTAAATAATATGCGACCGGGCGCAGGGGCAACTGGGCCTTCCCAGAAGCCCCAGCGCAGGGCGCGAATCTCCCCGCCCATCAACAGCTGTGGCGGGAAGTTCAACGGGTCAGGATTGGCCTGACCAACCCTGTAGGCTGTACCGGGGATTGTATATAAGTGGGACCCGGCCCGCGTGTTCTCTCTCTTGCAACGTGCTCCTAATAAACCATGTTGCCCTACTCTCGTCTCCGCCTCGAGTACGTTACACTGGCGACGAGGATGGGATCTTAGCCTCAGCGGCTACCACGGAGATCTAGGGCAACCACGAGGCCTGACCGCCGCCGCCATGGCCACACAGAACGGAACCACCGGCTACATCGAGACATTCGACCCCGCCAATCCCGAGGCCTGGGAGTCCTACGCGGAGCGGGTCGAGTTCTACCTAAGGGCCAACAAGGTCACCGACGCAGGCTCAAAGAGGGACGTTCTCCTGAGCATCTGCGGGCCAGCCACGTTCGAGATTGCCAAGGGTCTCTCGGCTCCCGCCCGCCTCACGGAAAAGTCCTACGAGGAGATCATCAGGCTCCTCACCGGCCATTTCTCGCCACAGCCTTCGCGGGTGGCCCGTCGGTTCCTGTTCCACAGAAGAGACCAGGCCGTGGGGGAATCGGCCGCCGATTACCTGGCGGCTCTCCGCAAGATCGCCGGGAACTGCAGCTTCCCACAGCTGGAAGACACCCTGGCCGACCGATTCACGTGGGGCCTCCGCGACGAGAGGCTCCAGCAGAAGCTCTTCGCCAAGGAAGAGCTCACCCTCCAGAGCGCCTTCAGCGAGGCGGTGGCGTTCGAGAGGACCTCCAGGACCTTCCCCAAGGCCCGGACAGAAGCCGCCCACCACGAGGAGCTGGACCACGACTGCCCAGAGGAGGAAGAAGCCCACCAGCTGCGCCGCCCAGCCGGGCCACCCAGCAGGGCCGCCCAACGCCCCCGAGCGGCCGAACGACTCCCAGCAACGGAGAGGGTTCCGGCCACCAAGTGCGCCAGCTGCGGCGACCCCCACGACAGGCGGGACTGCCGATACCGGAACTGGGACTGCCGGAGCTGCGGAAAAATGGGCCACATTGCGAGGGCTTGCCGAGCCAAGCCCAACCGCCGGAGGCCGACCACGCATCACGAGTCGGCGGAGTTCCATTCCACGGACTCCACGTCCCTTCAGGTACTGAACTTGCCCCTCGCCACCCCCGATAAAATTAAAGTGGCAGTCCTCATCGAAGGGAACCCCTGCCAAATGGAGGTGGACTCAGGTTCCTCCATTTCCCTCATAGCGGAGGAGACCCTGAGGGAACTGTGCCCCCGGCAGCGGCTGCAACTACGGCCGGCGAACTTCATACTCCGGGACTTTCAGAAGAATCCGGTGCAAATCGCGGGGTGGGCGCGGGTGCAAGTCGAGCGGGGGTCCTTCTACGGCCCGCTGGACATCCTGGTGGTAAAGCGCCAGCTTGCCACCCTGCTGGGACTGGCGTGGTTCAAACCCTTGGGAATCCGGGTGGAAGGGGTGGGGCAAACCCTAACACCCAGGGGGTTCGGGGAGATATGCCAAGCATTCCCTGACGTGTTCGATGGGTCTCTAGGGAGCTACAAAGGGCCGGCCATCTCCCTACCGCTAGACCCCACGGTCCGGCCGATTCGGCTCAAGGCGAGGAGGGTCCCGTTCGCTTTAAAGCCAAAAATAGAGGCCGAACTAGACCGCCTCACAGCCCAGGGAGTCCTGGAGCCTGTGGACTATGCCACCTGGGAGACCCCCATCGTAACCCCCATCAAGCCAAACGGGGAGGTGCGGATCTGTGCAGACTATAAATGCACGATAAACAAGGCACTGCAGGATAACCCCTACCCAGTGCCGGTGGTAAGCCACGTTCTGGCTGCCCTAGCGGGGTCCAAGATCTTCGGGAAGCTGGACCTGGCACAGGCCTACCAACAGCTCCCGGTAGATGCTAAGACGGCGGAAGCCCAAACGATAGTGACACACAGGGGGGCCTTCAGGGTGAGGAGGCTCCAATTCGGGGTTAGCGTCGCTCCCGGGATCTTCCAGAGTATAATGGACGCTCTCCTGAAAGGGATCCCGGGAGTCCAGCCGTTTTTTGATGACGTGCTAGTCGCCGCCCCAGACCCCGAAGAATTCGGCAACCGCCTAAGGGAGGTGCTCCGCCGGTTCCAGGCTGCGGGGCTCAAGGTCAAGAGGGAGAAGTGCCTGCTGGGGGTTCCGCAGGTGGAGTTCCTGGGGTTCGCCATGGACGCAGCGGGAATCCACCCCACGGAAGAAAAGACACGGGCCATCGTGCAAGCTCCGGCCCCCACCTGCAAAGCGGAGCTACAAAGCTTCTTGGGGGTCCTTAACTTTTATCACTCATTCCTCCCCCACAAGGCAGCCCTAGCAGAGCCCCTTCACCGCCTACTGGATAAAAAAGCCCCTTGGGTTTGGGGCAAACGACAAGCCGCCGCGTTTCAGGCGGTCAAGGACGTTCTGGTGTCCAATGCGGTGCTCCACCATTTTGACGAGGGCCTCCCCGTCATCTTGGCTTGCGATGCGTCGCCGTATGGGGTGGGAGCAGTCCTGGGGCACCAACTCCCGGACGGGAGGGAGGTGCCGGTAGCGTACTACTCCCGCACACTGACTCCGGCAGAGCGCAATTACGCGCAGATAGACAAGGAGGCTCTGGCGATCGTGGCGGGGGTCCGCAAGTTCCATGAGTATCTGTACGGGCGGAGGTTCACCATAGCTACGGACCACAAGCCCCTCTTAGGTCTGCTGGCCCCAGATCGACAAACCCCCCAAATCCTGTCACAGCGCGTGTTGAGGTGGAATCAATTCCTCAACTCTTACACTTACACACTGGTACACCGGGCCAGCAAGGCTATGGGTCACGCAGACGCGCTCAGCCGCTTGCCGCTTCCGGAAATGGGTCCAGACCCCGCCCCCGCACACCAGGTCATGCTGATGGAAAGCCTCCCAGAGCCGCCCCTTCACGCAGCGGAGGTCGCCAAGGCCACCCAGAAACATAAGACACTTGCACGGGTGCTCGACTGGGTGGTGAGGGGGTGGCCAGAGGGGAACATGGGGGAAGATTTCAAACCCTATAAGGTCAGGAGGGAGGAACTAGCGGCCCACAAGGGGTGCCTACTATGGGGAAGTAGGGTGGTGATTCCGCCCCCGCTGCAAAGGCGTGTTCTAGAATACCTCCATGAGACCCACCCCGGCATAGTTCGTATGAAGGCCCTGGCCAGAAGCTACGTCTGGTGGCCGGGAATGGACGGGGAAATAGAGAGTTGGGTCCGCAGGTGCCAGACGTGCCAGGAGTCGCGGCCCGAGCCTCCCAGCGCCCCCGCCACTAGGTGGGAGTCCACCAGGAAACCATGGTCGAGACTCCACCTCGACTTCGCGGGGCCATTCCAGGGGCAGATCTTCATGATAATTGTGGACGCCTACACCAAATGGCTCGAGGTCATCCCCGTAGGGTCCACCTCGTCCGCAGCCGCAATCCGAGCATTACGCAGGGTCTTAAGCACACACGGTATCCCGGACACCATAGTCTCGGACAATGGGACCGCTTTCACGTCCGCAGACTTCCAGGCGTTCCTCCAACGATACCTTATTAGGCACATAAGGTCGGCCCCCTTCCACCCAGCCACCAACGGTCAGGCAGAGCGGATGGTCCGCACCACCAAGGAAGCCCTGGGCCGTATTGTACAGGGAGACTGGGACCACCGATTAGCGGCATTCCTATTCGACAATAGGATCACCCCCAACCCGGTCACAGGGGTTAGCCCGGCCGAGCTCCTCATGGGACGAAAGCTCATAACCCGGCTGGACAGACTACACCCTGACCGGGCGTCAGACACCCGCGAGAGCCCCGAGGTCCGGGACGCAGTCAGGGGTTTCTTCGCGGGCGACCCGGTTTACGCCCGGAACTACGCAAGGGGGCCCAATTGGGTGGCGGGCCGAGTGCTACGAGTCACCGGGTCCCGCCACTACGACATATCAACTGAGGGGGGCCAGGTACTACGGCGGCACATAGACCAATTGAGGCGCCGCACGCTACCAGAGGAACTGGCGGACACAGAAGAGGCAAGAGCCGGAGAGGAGCTCATCGGGGACCGACCGGAGGACGCGGCCCCATCACCCCTAACGCCGGCCCAAGTAGCACCGGAACCGCCAGAGCCTGTAGGTGCCGAAGAACCAGTCCGGCCGCCACCGTCCGCACCAGGGTCCCCCGCAGCATCAGATGCGGTGGCGGCGCCTCCCCCACAGGACCTCCCCAGACGGTCCACCAGAGAGCGCCGACCTCCCGCCTATCTGCAAGACTATGTTCATTAACCAGGGGGGGAGGGGTGTAGTGTATCAGTAAATAATATGCGACCGGGCGCAGGGGCAACTGGGCCGTCCCAGAAGCCCCAGCGCAGGGCGCGAATCTCCCCGCCCATCAACAGCTGTGGTGGGAAGTTCAACGGGTCAGGATTGGCCTGACCAACCCTGTAGGCTGTACCGGGGATTGTATATAAGTGGGACCCGGCCCGCGTGTTCTCTCTCTTGCAACGTGCTCCTAATAAACCATGTTGCCCTACTCTCGTCTCCGCCTCGAGTACGTTACACACTGCAAATTTCCCACCTGCCCCCAGTGCAGTCTTCTATGTAAACACAAAATTGTGTTTCTGTGGATCAGTGAATCTGAAGGAACAGTGTGGGGGAGCAAACTGAGATTCTGGAGAGGGAAGTTGGCAAAAATTTTCTTCCCTTCTCCAACAGAGGCAAAAACCATTCTGTTAAAGCAGAAGCTGTTGCTCTGACAGAATGACACCTTAGGATCCAAGCCTAAAATATGCTTGCATTGAACAACTCTCTTGTTTCTTGTTTACATGTATTTTTGTGCACATAGAACATGCTTGGCATGTTCAAATGTGCAAAACAATTGTGTTTTGCACACTTGAACATGCCAAGCATGTTAGATATTGTAACTGCATGCAAAGGGATCTGGGAGGGAAGGGATTAAGAGAATTCTCTCATTCAGGTACACTAGCAGTTGGTCCCATCCTCTCATTGGTTAGATGCTGAGCCTCTTTGGCCATTGCTTGGCTTCTGTTTCATCTTACATAGGACTTCTTTTCTTCTCTCTTTTACTTGGGTTTGGAGCACTCAAGTGATAGCAAATTCAGCTCTTTATTCAGTGATTCAGCATAGCAAGGTAGAAACTAGACTGACTTGCAGGGCCAAAGGCCCTGCTTATATGCATGCAAATAACCCCACTCAAAACCCCATCACACACAACTATTAGTTCCCAGTTGGCCTAACAACCCCTGATTTGCCTCCAGGTGGCTATTGTTATGGAGCATTAAGCTCATCCAAGTCTCTGCTTGACCCTAAGGCCAAGTTCCAGTTAGGGATGTGCATTCGGCTCGGCCGAGCCGTATTTACAGCCGAATCAGTGCTGATTCGGCCGCATACGGAATAGCCTGCAGCCGACTTCCATAAGCGCCCATTATACGGCAGCCGAATAGGCTCGCTGTGTAGTTGCGAATAGCTATTCGTAAGCAAACAGCTGTCAATTCAAAACAAAAGGCGGCAATTAGCTTCTGGAGCTTCAAAGGCGCCTTTAGTGGCTTCTTCCCGCCTCTGCCTTAACCTCCCTGGGATCAGGGAGGGGGGGAGGGGGAAGAGGAGCCCCAGCAGCCAATCCAAAGCATGCATTTGCAAAATGCATTGCAAATGCATGCTTTGAAGGGCTTTTTAAGGAGTCTTCCCTTCCTGGCTGACTCCTCCATGCTGTGTGTGAGAGATTGCTTAAGCTGCTGCCTGCTGCAGCTCTCTCACTCAGACTTCCCTGGAAGACAAGGTAAGACACTCTTTGGGTTCTTGTTTTTATTTATTGTTGGTAAAAGGACTTTTTTAAAAGACTTAGAGTCCCTTTACTTATCCAGATTTGGGTGGTGGTGGGGTAGCTTATTTGGGGGTTTCTGCTTGGGGAGGGGGCCTGGGGTGGGGGGGTTTGCCAATTTGCCCATATCTTAATTTAGTGAGAGGACTTTTAAAAGTGCAGTGTCCTTTTACTTCTCCTGATTTGGGTGGCTTGGATTTCTTGGGGTTAGGGTGAAGGGTTTTTTGGGGGGGAGAGGGTGGCAAAGTTCCTGTATTGTTAAAAGTTATTTTTTTACTGTTTTAAAAGTATTCAGTGTTTGATTTGTTGCTGCTGTGCTGTGTTGTGCTGCTGCTGTTAGCCTGTTACTCTTTTCTTTGGGTTCTTGGGGCGGGTGCTGTTTGGCCTAATTTCCATTGTTTAAAAGGCCACTTTTGTCCCCCTTTTCTTGTTGGTGAAAAGGCCACTTTTTAAACACTTGGCCTTTTGTGATTCTGCTGGTTTTGTTTTGGTTTTTTAAATTGCCTCTGGTTGGTGTGGGGGTTGGTGAGGGTGTGTGTGGGCTGGGTCACTTTCTTGTTTTTATAGAGTAGGTTGTGTGTTCTGTGGCAGGGAAGCTGGCACCTGGGTGAGAGACCCAGAACCAGCAGGCTTGTTGTGCTTGGCCAGCTCTCCCCGTGTTGTTTGGGGCAGGGCTGGAGAGCTGGCATCTGGGTTTGCTGCAGCCAGGTCTGCAGAGCAGACCTTGAGCAGATTGTGTTTTGTGTGGCAGTGACGTTGGCAACTGGGTTTATATTGGTGCCAGGCCTGCAGGCCCAGGGTTCATAGATTAGATAGAGGGATGTAGTGCATTTGGGTCCTATAGAGATTCTCTGGTGTGAAGTTAGGTTTGGCTTTGGGTGCCCCAGGAATTGGACCCCCTGGTCCAATTTTTTTTTGGCCTTGTGGGTTTTGTGTGGGACAGTGCCCTGAAGCTGCACAGCAGTTTGGGGGGCTCTCCTCAAAACCTCCTGCTCCCCAGAGCCATACTTCCCATGACAATTGCAGTGAGGAAGTGGCTCTAATTGGTTTTTTCTCACCATTGGGAGCAGTGTTCCTTTTGGGGTGCCCACAGATGGGTGCTGTCTTTTGGGGCCAGGGGGGTTGCATGCTGGGGAGTCCCCTGAAGCTGCCCTGCAGTTTTGGGGCCTCTCCCTCAAACCCCCCTCTGGCCAGAGCCACTTTCCCCACAGCAATTGTAGTGGAGGAAGTGGCTAATTGGGCTTTCCCCATCATTGTTGGCAATGGGCCTTTTGGGAAGCCCAAAGACAGGGACCCCCTGGCCCAATCTTTTTGGGACTTGGGGAGGTTGGAGGGGAGAGTCCCCTGCAGGTCACCTGCAAATTTGGGGGCTCTCCCTCAAACCCCCTCCCCTCCAGGCGGCTTCAATTATACCCTATTTGCCATTGATTTTAATGGCCCATAGGGTATAATGATGGAATAGGGGCACCCTCTTTGGGTGCCCCTGGAATGGGATCCCCTGGCCCAATCTTTTTGGGACTTGGGGGGGTTGGAGGGGAGAGTCCCCTGCAGGTCCCCTGCAAATTTGGGGGCTCTCCCTCAACCCCCCCCCTCCAGGCGGCTTCAATTATACCCTATTTGCCATTGATTTTAATGGCCCATAGGGTATAATGATGGAATAGGGGCACCCTCTTTGGGTGCCCCTGGAATGGGATCCCCTGGCCCAATCTTTTTGGGACTTGGGGGGTTTGGAGGGGAGAGTCCCCTGCAGGTCCCCTGCAAATTTGGGGGCTCTCCCTCAAACCCCCCCCTCCAGGCGGCTTCAAATATACCCTATTTGCCATTGATTTCAATGGCCCATAGGGTATAATAGGGCCGTATATTCGGTAATAGCCGTGCATCTACCGTATATGCGGCTATTCCGAATACGGTATTCAGTAGTGCATGGGGAATCCGAAATTTTTTCCCCCGTGTACTTCCGAATCCGTGTAATTCCGATTTTTTTTTTTTGCACATCCCTAGTTCCAGTCTCAATATGTAACAGAGCTGTAGCAAGTTATTCTTTTTGAAGTTAATTTGTTCACAGTAAGTTAAACCTACCTACATGAATGTCGTGTAAGATGTGCTTCTGTTGTAAGAAAAAATTACTTTCTCTTGTTACCATTGTAGTCTCATCATCTTGGTAACGTATTTGAACAGAATTTTCACCTTAATGGGAAATGTAGAGAATCAGGGCTACTGCATAACGCTTTTGTGGTTTAAAGGGTTTTTTTTTTTACATATGTGAAGAAATAGCTTTATGAGATAGCTCTTTTGCTTTGGAATGGAAAGCTTTGGTCTGTGTTTTGACAAGCAGACAGATAATGGGGTAACACCATCCCTCTCACATGATTTCTTTATTTAAAGGTTTCCTGAACAATATTGGATTTATATCCCGGAGATATTGGATTTATATCCCGCTCTCCACTCCGAAGAGTCTCAGAGCGGCTCACAATCTCCTTTACCTTCCTCCCCCACAACAGACACCCTGTGAGGTGGGTGGGGCTGAGAGGGCTCTCAGTTTCAATGTGCATTGATAGTAGATTGAAATTGTGTTGTTTCAGATGCAATCACACACACTAAATAATGCACTTGCAATCCACTTTTAATGCACTTTCCACTGAATTTTGCCAGTTCACACCATAAAATCAGGTTGGAAAGTGCATTGAAAGTGATTGAAGGTGTATTATTTAGTGTGTGCAATCACAGCCTTAGTGTGTGAAAGTTATATTAGTCATCTGCTAAACACCAACAAGCTTGGGTGAGTAATCTTATGCTTGCAGACTGCAGCGTAGCTGTAGGCTGCATAAGCAGACTTTGCTTCCCCGGATGGGAAGAGTCAGGGGGCGCCCGTTTTGACGCTCCTCGTCAACTCCTTCGTCTTGGCAGACAATCGGCTGAGGCTGAGGCTTTTCTTTTGTTTTTGGTTGGACATCGGGGTTTGTTGGGGCAGTCGACTGGGCAGTGGCAGGTGAAGCGTTGGCTGGAGCGTCGGCTGCAGTGCTGTGGGCTGGCGGTGGCATTGGAGGTGGTGGAGGATATGGCGTCCTTGTTGGCTGAGTCTGCCAAGGGTTTGGGGTCTGCTGGGGCAGGGGTTGTGGAGCCCAGGGGTTGGTCTTTCCCCTTTTAATTTTTGAGGGGTGGGCCTGTGGGGCAACTTGGGGTTTTTTTTATTATTGCCCTTGAGGTTGGCAGGTGACCATTTTGGAGAGCCTCCCCCCCATTTTTCTCCTACTGGAGACATTGGTGTGCAGCAGAGGCTTTTGTGGCCATTTTGAGTTCCCTTTCTTCTTCCAGGGGGAAGCCATTTTAGAGTGGAGCTGCAGGAGGCTATTTTGTGGTGTTGTGCTTGCTATTTAGATGGCTGGTGGAAAAGGGTCGGGCAAGCCCAAAGGAAAAAAAAACCAGCGCCCAAGGCTCCTGCGAAAAGGCCACCACCGCCGTTATCCTCTTCTGATGAGGAGGGTGATATGTTGGTTGATTCCAATATTGCTTGTAGATTGAGAGCATTGGAACAGGCAGCAAGCATCCTTTCTCCAGGTGGGGAGGATGGTGTGAGGCAATCTAAGAAGGGTAAGCAGGGGAGTATTCTCACCAGGCTGTCTATTCTTGAGGGCAGGTCTGATGGAGTCGTTCCTGGCAGGGACGCTGGCTTTTGCGGTCCAGAGGTGGGTTTGATGCCAGAGGCCGGAGCATCGGGGGTCATTTTGCCATTGGTTCCTGCTGGATTTGGAGATAGGTCAGGTGATAATTTACAGGTGGGGCCTGGGCAGGTTTGGCCATGGGGAGCATGGGGGCCTGCTTTGGCGGCCGGGCAGGGCGCTTCCATGTCAAGCGCGGGGGCGCCTGCCTCCTCTGCGTTGGGTGCGTTTCAGAACTGAGCTTGGCCATGTGGGCAAGGTGTACCCGGGCGAAGAGCATCCTGGCATGGCTGGTTCCTTTATGGGGGCACACTCAACATATGGAATGGTACCTTTTGCTGCTTTGCCATTTGGGGAGGTTGCCTTGCTGCTGGGGGACCACTTGCTCCCCGCTACTAGGGAAAAATATTAAAAGGGGAGTACGTGGATATTTTTTCTCTTCTCTTTCAGGAGGTTGAGAAAAAAGATAAGGAAGAATTGGATGAGAAAGAGAAGGAAAAATTGAAAAAACGGAAGGTGGACAGGACCTGGGCTAATTGGCTTCCTGGGTATTGTATTTATGCTGGGGAGATTGCGAGGGCGCAGCCGTGGCGGGCAGCATCCCTGTTCCAGTATTTGGACATAATTTATAAAGGCTATACGGCCTTTAGTGGACCAGCCTGGTTACAATATGACCAGGAATTTAGGATGAGGGCTGCCCTGTATCTGTCCCTTCACTGGGATCAGATCCAGCAGCAACTTTGGCTTCAGGTTATGTCCCCGGCTAGGCCTAATCTGGGTGATAACTCAGATAGTGGTCACTTGGTGAGTAGGTCATCCACATCCGCTGCTGGTTCATCAGGCTCTCCCCGCGGTGCAGCGGGGCAGGCGGTTCAACCCCACATGCTCTGCTGGGAATTTGGATCCCTTGAGGTATGTAATAGGAAGGCGTGCCAGTTCAAGCACGAGTGCCCCATGTGTGGTGGTTCCCACTCATTTGACAACTGCCCTAGAGCCCATGGGCATAAAAATATGAAGAAGCCTGGCGGGAGCGGAGGTGCCTTTCCAGCTAAGAAAGGGGCCCAGCCCTTATCGGGCTGTTAAGTCAGTTCAGGGCTTGGAGCAGGTCATTAGGGACAAGATTGCAAAAGAGCTGGCTGAGGGAAGGATACTGGGTCCTTTTTCACATCCTCCAGTGAGTACTCTTAGAGTCTCACCTTTGGGTGTGGTGCCTAAAAAGGCGCCTGGTGAATTTCATTTGATTCACCATTTGTCTTTTCCTAAGGGGAAGTCCGTGAATGATGGTATCCCGGAGCACTTATGCACTTATGCTCTGTTAGGTACACCAGCTTTGACCAGGCTATTGCCATGGTGAGGCGTTGCGGGGTGGGGGCAGAATTGGCAAAATGCAACATTAAGTCTGTGTTTCGCCTTTTACCTGTCCATCCCAATGATTTTGAACTTCTAGGGTTTTCTTTTGAGGGTCAATTTTACATGGATAGAGCATTGCCAATGGGCTGCTCTGTGTCATGTTTGGCTTTCAAGCGTTTCACCACATTTTTGGAATGGGCTTTGCGGGAGAAAGTGGGTTTGCAGGATGTTGTTCATTATTTGGATGACCACCTTTTTGTGGGTCCTGAGGGGACTGGGCGTTGTGGGCAGTTTCTGTCTGATTTTGTTGAGCTGGCGGCAGAGCTTGGGGTTCCCTTAGCACCTGAGAAAACTGAAGGTCCAACCCAGAGGTTGACCTTTTTGGGGATTAAGATTGACACTATTGCGCAGTTGTCTAGGGTGCCTCTTCAGAAAATAGTGGAGCTGAGGGCTAGAATTTCTACCTTTCTTCTTAAAAGGAAGGTTACTTTGTAGGAGTTGCAGCAGCTAGTTGGGCACCTCAACTTTGCTTGCAAAGTGGTTGCTCCTGGGAGGGCTTTTCTTAGAAGGCTGTGCGATGTTATGGCAGGGTTACGCTTGCCTCAGCATAGAACTAAGGTCACCTGCAGCATGAGGGATGATTTGAGGGTTTGGCAGGAATTTTTGGAGTCCTTTCATGGAGTCTCTTTTTGGAGGGACGACATGAGGCTCGAAGCTGAGCTTCAGGTCATGTCTGATGCTGCTGGTTCCTTGGGTTTTGGAGTCTATTTCCGTGGACATTGGTGCGCGGATAATTGGCCTGACTCCTGGGTAAAGGTTGGTGTGAACTGGGATCTTACGTTTCTTGAGTTCTTTCCTATTTTAGTCGTGGTTTGGCTGTGGGGGAAGGATATGGCCAATCACACTGTTCATTTTTGGTGTGATAATATGGCAGTGGTCCACATCGTTAATTCCCTTTTATCCAAATCTGGCCGGGTTATGAGATTGGTGAGGGCCTTCACTCTGCGCTGTTTGTGGCTTAACATTTTGTTTTTAGCCAAGCATGTTCCTGGGGTGAGTAACGGGGTGGCTGATGCTCTATCTCGTAAACAGATGGAGAGGTTTCGTCAGCTGGCCCCAGATGCCGGCAGAGAGCTGGTGCCAATGCCCCAGGAGCTATGGCTGATTGGAGAGCCGAGGCAGAGCAGAGCAATTGGTCTAGCCATTGTGCCCAGCACCAGGAAGTCTTATGAACGGGCTGTTCGGCTTTAGGGCTGAGGTAGGATATTGCAGGGTTTGGCCCCTCCCGGTGGAGCATTTGCTCCATTACTGTGTTTCGCTGTGAGGTAAGGGGTTGGCCGTGCGATCCATTAGGGGGCTCCTGTCTGCATTGGCTTTTGTCAGTAAGGCGTTGGGTTATAGGGAAGAAACAGCTCACTTTTGTATTCTAAAGATGCTGGAGGGGTGGGCCAGAGAGGCCGGTCCCAAGGTTGATACGCAGAATCCTGTGTCTCTTTTGATTCTGTGGGGTTTGAAGAGGGTTTGGGATGTGGTGTGTGCTTCGTCATTTGAAGCATGTTTTTTTCATGCTGCGTCTTTGTTAGCTTTTTTGGGGGGGGGGCTCTTAGAGTAAATGAGCTGGTGGCACAGTCTAGAAACGATGTTTCTGGTAAGGCTCTGTTGTTAAGGGATCTGCAGCTATTTGCGGGTAAGGCAGTCATCACTATCCGTTGCTCTAAGACGGATCATTTGCAGACGGGTATGGTGCTCAAGTTAGGTAGTTGTTCAGAGCTTGAGCTGTTCCAGTTACTGTGTTGGCTGCTTATTTGGCATTCAGGGGGCCCATGGAGGGGGTTTTTGTTTATACATTCGAATGGTAGCCCTTTGACGAAGCATCATTTTTGGGCAATAATGTTATGGGCTTTGGGTGAGTTGGGGTTGTCTGGGGTGCGGTTTGGTACCCACTCCTTTAGAATTGGGGCAGCCTCAACAGCAGCTGTCATGGGGTATCCTTCCACTTCCATTCAAAGATTGGGCAGGTGGTGTTCCTCGGCCTATAAGGCTTACGTGCGACCTTTTATTAGGCTGTGATTGACTTGGTGTCTGTTTATTGTTGGTTCTTTTCTTGTTTAACTGTTTTTTCTCTTTAGATGCTGTTGTTCCTGGCCAGAGGAGCCGAGTTCTCATATGTGGCCATAGCCACGTGTTTTGGGCTGCTCATCAGGCTCAGAGAACTGCGGTTGGCTCTCAGCTGGGACTCAGCCAGCATGTGTGTATCGAATGGCAGGGGCGCCGGGGCCTTCAGTGCCTGGGCCTGCTGCCTTTGTTGTTTAAAGATTGTGTGGGTCCTCCTCCTCAAGAATAATTAGGGGTGTGCATTTGGCTCTACTCAAGCTGAAAATATACCTGGAAAATACTGGTATTTTTGGGGTATATTTTGGCTTCCCAAATACATCTGGATTTTCTTGGGGGGATCTCAAGAAACTCCTGGATATATTTGGGGATTTCAGGTAGATCTGAAAATAGTGGAGAGGTGGGAGAGGAGGTGTGTGAACACATGAAAGGAAGTGTGTGAGCAACATGGCTGCCCCCCTCTCCCCCCCCCCCGGATAGTATTTTATCCAGTGAACCTTTTTACCTGGTGGTATTTACTGCCACTCAAATTTATGCAGTAAAAGTTTACTACTGTTAGCATATATGCATACTGAGAGGCCATCCTTTATTTCACATTGTCATCTGTATTTTCATCCTTCAGGGTGTTTACCAGACAACAACAGGTAGTTGCTATAATTGCTATTCCACTGTTTGTTGGGGATTGGGCTTCTTTCTGTGAAGATTCTGAAATTGCCAGAGACAGAAAGCTGGCTGAGATAGACCACCGGGAGAGCAACTCAGACCTAAAAAAACAAACAAACTCGAATTAAGAGACAAATACTTATTAATCAGAGTGAACAGCATTTGCAACAGTCACCTGGGGAAAGTTGCAGGTTCTCAACATGCCACAGACTTCAAGCACTTCTCTAAAGGCTGCAGTTTGCTTAGTGGTCCAATTCACAAGCCACTCATGCTGAAGTGTTTGACTTTAAGCCAGTTCAATCCAATTGGCATTAATGTTACTCAGTGGCATTGAAACACAAGGTTAGGCTGTAATTAAATGAGGCCTAGTGTGATACTAGCAACTTTTGATCTTAAATCCTCTGCCAATGCCCAGATGATAGCTGGGAAGGTTGAAAGAAACAATGTTCTTTTTACCTTCCACTGCTTGGACAGGTATTAGCTACATTTAGGGGCCATGTAAAAGGTGGACCGACTGAATGAAGCACAGGCTGTTTCAAGTAGAAAAGAAGCCAGCTTTTGCTAGTGTGCTAGTTCAGTCTGAATATCCCCAATAAATGTTGCTTCTCACTTGAGAAGTCAACATATGAGCATTTATCTTCATATCATTTTTTGTTTTTTATAATATGCTTATCCTTCGTAAAATTTATGCAACAGATACAGAGAATCTGTTGCATAGAAATCGGGTAAAATTGCATAGAAAAGGCATAAAATAAAAGAATGACCAGAATCACTGATAGCAAAGACTAATACAATAATAGCTATATTTGTTCTTCCCTTGAGACTGTTCCATAACCTCCTGCCCTAAATTTTGTGGAATTAAGCTTGGTTAGCCAGCAGTTTAAAAGCCAAGCTGTATGTATATTACATCTCCCCAGCTATACTGACAGTTTCAGGGTTCTTTACCTGTTTCCTGTCTGGACTCTGATACACTGAACTTAACACACATCTGTGACAGTAAGACATGAGCCAATCACTAAGTCTGTTTGATTCAGCACAGAATGACATGAATACCTGCTGAACTGGTTTGCTTTGGGCTTTTGCAAAGCTGCACACGCATGTAAGTGTTGCTGATCTGTACAAATCAGCAGCCATTGTCACTGCGATCCACTTTATGTTATTTGTTCCATCACAGTATACAAGTTTTTTAGAACTCTTCTTCAGATTGGGTGTTACCAAACAAAACAAAGCGGGAAAAGGAAGAAGCTTCGGGAGATGATATAAACTGCTGTAGTCTGTGTTGTATTCTAGGTGTCAGATGCAGAGTTGATGTTGGTATCCATGGATACTCAGCTTTGTATGAGATTTTTTAATGGATTTTTCTTTTGGAGCAGCAGGACTGACAACTTATTTAAACAATTTCTGACAAGTGGAGCTGCAGCACAGCAAGGATAGATAGAAGGAAGGGGGGAGCAAAGGAAATGTTTTTAATCAGGCTATGTAAGAATTTGCATGCATGAAAACCAATTTCACTGTCCTGTTGAGAAGGAATAGTTGAATCAATCTGCCAAACATCCATGAATGGGCCAATGACCAGGAAGCTGTCCATTGAATGAATAGCACCTTGTTTACAATAGGACCTGCAGAAACTCAAGGGTGTATGATCATTTCTAGTAATTTGTGCTTCCCACTCATAAGTAGTGAGCAAAAGTGTTAACCCATTTTTTTTTCATTAACACTGTGCCACTAGCAGTTTTTGAGTATATGACCTCACATGTCTTTTGCCTTGCTCTTTGACTGTTTTCTCCTTGAATGGTAAAGACACATGTGTTTCCTTCTTCTACTTTGGCAGATATTGCTAATAAACTTCCGTTCTCCTACTTTCTGTAGGAAACTGTTAGGGCTTTTTCACTGATCATGGTTTTTAGGTGTAGATGTTATGTAAAACTAAACAAAAGTCTAGTGACACCTAAGATACCAACAACATTTATTCTACCATGAGTTTTGTGAGTCACAGCTCACTTCTTCAGATGCTATAAGAAGGAAATCATTTTAAAGATTTTTTTTAATAGCAGGAAAATTACAAAGGGAGGATAGAGAAGAAGAGGAGGATATGTAGCAGAGAGGGGCTTGGTACCCCATGAGAAGCTAGAAACCCTGATCTTGCTCATCATCCATTATGTGTAACAAAGAAATCTGTATCAGTTCATTACAAAAAGGATCACACCTGACACATTTATGCTAGGATTCACTCCAAGCCAATCTCTGCTCAAGTTCCTTTTCTTATTCCCCCATCTGTGAATTTTCTTTAAAAATGGCCAGAATTTCCTTCTCATAATATCTGAAGGAATGAGATTTCACAAGACTTCAGCTTTATTTTGCTACAATAAACTAACATGGCTACCTCTCTGGAATGGAAATATTTTGTATATATCTAAAAATGTAATGTAAGCATGAGAAACAGACACTTGCAAACAAATTTATTGCATGGGTAACCCTGCTGCAGAGCTAAGATTGGCTGTGGTTGTGTATACTCAGAGACAAACACAGATGCTCTGCCAGGTAACATGTGAAACAGCCTTTGTTACACATGTTACAGCCTTTGGGAGGCAAGACCCACAGCCTGTTTTCTGTAGACTTAGAAACAAACTTTTAGAAAGACATTTACCATCTGCTGAAGCCTTAAGGTAAGCAGGCATGCCAGGCAATAATTCACAGAGGAATATTTTCTATCTGCCTTAAATGATCTTCAATATAGTTGCATTCCATTCTCCCAAATTGTGTTGAATTTCCTCATGACTGGCTTTAGTCAGTGGAGCAGAGTGCAGGATATATTTTGAAAGATCTCTAAATGAGTTTCTCAGCATTCATTTCCCTCCTCCTTCTAAATCTAGAAACTTCACAGCTCTGCATTGTGTGGTATTTGTGATCTGTTGCTCAGCTTTGGCTTGATTAATACATGATTTAATATTTTCTCCCCAAGCTGCAAACTGCTTTCCTTCAATGATTAAAAAATGAGCACTTGGCCCTCATAAGCACACACAGTGATGTTCCAGACTCCGATTCATCTTGTGTATTTGAAAAATAGCCCTATAAACCTTTGCACATCTGAAAGCCTTACTATGTATTCCAAGGAGCACTGACTGAAAAAGCTGGACTGATTTTTTTGTGTGTGTTAGACTTGTACAGAGATTGGAGTTCACTATCAAAGCAAAATGGAATGTAGTTGAGGGACTGAGAAAGGCTGAGAGATTTACCTATTTAATGAATAACAGAATTTAAAAAGAAACACACATTGATTGATGAGGCTTCCTAACATGGGCCCAAGGTTGTGAGCCACAGGCTAAAAGCCAAGGGCTACGATTCCTTTGAGGTCTTCAGCTTGCACATCTCCTCCCCACCCCCACTTTAATACTTGCAAGCCTGAAGACAGTAAGTGGCACTAGTTGATGGTTTCATGTTTATTTTCTCTTTTTAAATTTATCTTCATAAAATGTTTAGTTTGGATTTTCAAAGATGGGATGCCTTTAATTTGTAAACAACACAAACTTAGCTGAATGAGTCAGATGATCCTGTCAACATAAGCAGGAAAGGCAGAAAAAAATTACAGAAGGGGGAAAAAATCTGTTGAAAATTGGCCCATTTATGTGCATTATGTGGAGAGGTGTGTGTGGGGGGGGGGGAAGGGTGAATATAATCTATTCAACCAAATAGTTTTCACTTTAATGTCCCCATCAAAAGATTTTTTCCCTCTTTAATGCAGTCAAAATACAGAACTCAATTAAAAGCTTGGCAGGCACTCTAATGAATGTGTTGTGCTCCCATTGAGCCAAAGCTTCCTTGTTAGTTGCTGTTTTGGATGTTTCTGACACTGTAATAAATGGAGATGCATATTAGGGAGGTTCCTCCTTTTTGAAGCTAATGAACCTCCAGATGAAAAAGGGCACATTTGTTAGAGAAACAAAACAGAACAAAACAAAAAAGAATGGTAACAACCAATGAACGGATACCATTTCCTTTGTCAGTGTTCCTGAGCCATCAATGATTCCTCCAATCATAGTTTACTCATTAAGAACTGTTCAAGAGCTGCTCAGCAAACATGTAAGCAGGTGAACATACCATTTTTGACAGAAGTTGTGATGGTGGTGATTCATTTTCTTGTATCACTTTTCCACCTCCACAGTAGGTGAAATAGATTTTCCTCAAGGCCATGATTGGTCAAATAATTATATAACACTGGGTAAGTCTGAGGAAAACTATGACTTCTGGGAGGCTGTAGGACAATGCACCTGTGCCAACTGCATGAGAGCCAGGCAGAGTGATAGCTCTGAAGTCGGATGAGTACCCAACTGACTCAGGTGGACATCAAATAGTAAGAACCTGTAAAAAATCACACTGTGTTTATTTTATGTATATAAAATATAAAATATTGTATGGGTTTATTTATATATATACACTGTGTATATATTATGTTCAGTGTGATCCTAAGCAGAGAAACTCCTCTATATCAAATGAAGTAAATGGTCTCAGGAGGGTACAATTCTGCTTATGATTGTATTGTGACTGGCTTTCTTATTTCTTTGTTTAAACAATAGGTGGTAGACTGTAGCAAATGTGGGTATGGACAGGGAGGAGCTGATGTGCACTCTATATCAGGGGTCCCCAACCCCCGGGCCACGGCCCACTACCGGGCCATGGCCTGTTAGCAGCTGGTCCGCCACTCCCTGTCCTCTGCCCCCGCTGCCCCCCCCCACTTGTGAGGAAACCCCCCCCTTACAGAACATCGTAATCACCAACTTGGTTGCCAACGCACCTGGAGAAGTGACTCACACACACAGCTGGCCAGAGAGTGTGAGCGAACCTATCCAGGGGCAAAAGGGACTTATGCAGTACAAACAGCCATAACGCTATGAAGGCGCTCAAGACCAGTACAAGAGTGCCCACCAGGAGAATGGATGGCTTTCTGTCATTTCATATGACATCCATCCCAGCCATGGAATGCAGGAATCTGTGCCGCCAGGAGCTATCCAGGCGAACGGTTTTGAAGCAGTGACCATGGAATCCACCGTGGAGGGCTAACACCACACACAGCCATCTTCCTTCCAGGCTTGACTCCATTCCAGCAAAGCGGACAACTCACGTACACATCAGATGTCATCTGGGCCTGCAAGCAATCTACCCACCCCAGGAGTGGTTAATCATCCAACTGCCACTTTCTTTGTCTAACTGAACTCAAGACAAAGACTGGTGCCAAGGAGAAGACCGAAGAAGAGGAAGACCATCCTCAGCCAGAGCCAAGTTCCTTTGTGTAAACTGGGTGTTACCTAGGCCATGATTTGACCCTCTATTGTCACCCTTTTAGATAAGTTTAATAGTCTTTTTTTTTGTTTTAACAATTTATTGATATCATATGGTTATACAACTTAGTTATTTCTTAATTATCTCAATATTAGTCCGTATGACATTTCAATCCCCCCTCCCTCCAATGTTGTATTTTAACAATTCATTAATAACCTACGGTTACGATGTTTAGTTATATCTTTTCTATCCCTAACCCATATGATATTTTCACTCCCCCCTCCCTCCGTTATTAGACTTACCCCGAAGTTATATATTTAAATCCAAATATAAAGGTATCCCAAACCCATCAAAACACACTGTCTTTTTCTTCTCATTCATATTAAAAGATTGTCCAATGTCTTTTTATGTTCCATTCTAACTCTATATATTTTTTAAATTTCTTCCACTCCTTTTTAAACACTTCCAGATCATAGTCTCTCAAAGTTCTTGTTAATTTATCCATCTCGCTCCATGATAAAACTTTCACAATCCAGTCCCATTTCTCTGGTATTTTTTCTTGTTTCCACAGCTGCGCATACAATGTCCTAGCAGCTGAGAGCAGATACCAAATTAAAGTCCTATCTTCTTTTGGAAATTTTTCTATTTGTAATCCTAGCAGAAAAGTCTCTGCCACTTTCTTGAAGTCATAACCCAAAATTTTAGAAATTTCTCGTTGTATCATCCACCAAAAGTTTTTTGCTTTTTCACAGGTCCACCACATATGAAAAAAAGAACCTTCATGGTGCTTACATTTCCAACATACAACAAAAAGACTGTAAATATTTGAAGAACAGAAATTTGGGATTGGAATTCTTTTCATTGGCAGAACAAAAGAAAAGAGGGGTAGTCTTTTATATTAAAGAACAATTAGAGCCAAAACTGATACTCAAAGATAAAGAAGGAAGATATATTGCAGTAGAAGTGACAATGGAGGCAAAAAAACCCTTGCTACTTGGATTGTACGCGCCTAATGGAGCAAAAGACAAGTTCTTTAAAAACATCAACCGACAGTTGGATGAAATGTCGTACGACCAGATTTTGATGATGGGAGATTTTAATGGGACAATACAAAATAATATTGATAGATCAAGCCAAAAGAAAAAAGACAAAGAAGGAAAATTACCAAATTCTTTTTTTGAGTTAGTTAAACAAGAAAATTTGGAAGATATTTGGAGAAAATTTAATCCTGAAGTAAGGGACTATACCTTCTTCTCAGCAAGACATAATTCTTTTTCTAGAATAGATATGTTATGGGGTTCCAAAAACTTGGGCCTCATGACTAAAAAAGTAGAGATTCTACCAAAGGTTTTTGCAGATCACAACCCAATTTGTTGGACTACAAAATTGCAAAGAAAAACAAGAAGATGGAGAATTAATGAGGACTTACTACAAGATAAAGACATTGTGGCATTTTTAGAGAAGGAATCTGCAGCGTTTTTCCAAATAAATGAAACTGAGGATGTAGAATTTCAAACAGTTTGGGACACTTACAAAGCAGTAATGAGAGGAATACTAATTACATTGAATAATAAAGATAAGAAGGCCAAAGAAGAACGGTTGCTAGCTTTACAAAATGAAATAAATAAAAAAGAGGGGGAATTGAAAAAAAGACCAGGAAAAAAGAAGCTAATAAAAGAAATTACAATCTCAAGTAAGACATTTGCTGAACAAAGAATTAGAATGGAATTTAAAAAGTCTACAACAGAAATCGTTTGAGGGTGCGAATAAACCTGGGAAGTACCTAGCCTGGCAGTTGAAAAAAAAGAAAGAAAATAAAATAATCAATAAAATTATGGTGCATGGAAAAGAAATAGTAGATCAAGACGGAATCAAAAGAGAATTTTTTAAATATTATGCAAAATTATTCAAAGGCGTGACAAATAGAAAAGGAAAAATGGAAGAGTATTTATGAAATATCCAAATAGCGCCCCTGACTGAGTACATGAAAAAGATTTTAAATGATCCAATTGAAAAGATCGAAATTGAAGCAGCAATAAAAGCAATGAAAGAAGGTAAGGCTCCTGGGCCAGATGGATTCACATCTAAATTTTATAGAACCCTCAAAGATGAGATAACACCCAAACTGCAGAAACTGATCAATATAATAAGAGAAAAAGGGATAATTCCAAATACATGGAAAGAAGCTGTAATTTCGTTGATCCTAAAGAAGATAAAGATGTCACAAATGTAAAGAATTATAGACCAATTTCATTATTAAATAATGACTACAAGATCTACACAAGAATTCTGGCAGAACGATTGAAGCAATATCTGATAAACTTTATTAAAAAAGATCAAGCTGGATTTCTTCCTAAAAGGCAAATAAGAGACAATGTAAGAGCTGTCATCAATGTTGTGGAATATTATGAAAAGCATTCAGAAAAAGAAGCGGCTTTATTTTTTGTAGATGCGGAAAAAGCCTTTGACAATTTGAACTGGGACTTTATGTTTGCAGTAATGGAAAAAATTAATTTAGGGGAACATTTTATAAGAATGAAGAAAGCAATATATACAGAACAGCAAGCAAAACTGTGCGTAAATTCAGATCTTACAAGAGAATTGATGGTAAGCAAAGGCACAAGACAAGGATGTCCGTTATCACCATTGTTGTTTATATTGACTCTTGAAATTTTATTACAACAAGTGCAAAACGACAAAGAAATAGAAGGATTAAAAATTAAAGGATTCTCTTATAAATATAAAGCTTTTGCAGATGACATTGTGTTTATTATAGAGAATCCGATTCAAGTAACACCGTTGCTCTTAACCAAGATAAAAGAATATGGAGAGATTGCAGGATTATATATAAATGCAGAGAAGTCGATGTTTTTATGTAAAAATATGCAACCAAATAGACAGAATGAATTGCAGGCACTGACGGGGTGTAAAGTTACTTCTAAAGATAAGTTTAATAGTCTTAAGCATCTCCCCACCCAGTAATCTCCTCTATTCTTCTCATCAACTGTCATTTTGGAGCCTCACCCTGGTCCATTTCAATCTGAAAGTTCACTCAGGTATCCAGGATACAATAATAATAAATAATAATAATAAATTTTATTTGTACCCCGCCCTCCCCTGCCGAAGCAGGCTCAGGGCGGCTAACAATACGGTGACCAATGGTGCACCAACGATAAAACAGTTACATTAGAAACATTAAATTAAACATTAATTAACCTTAAAAACCTGATTAAAACAATTAACTAAAACATATTATAACGCTATCCTTGACGCTCTTCTAGTTGATGCTGATGGCGGATTTTCTTCGTTGTCAGTATAATTCAGTTATTCATAAGCTAATTTAAAAAGGGTGGTCTTGCAGGCCCTGCGGAACTGATCAAGGTTCCGCAGGGCCCGCACCTCCTCTGGGAGTTGGTTCCAGAGATGTGGGGCTGCGGCCGAAAAGGCCCGAGAGCGAGTGTTCTGTAGTTTGATTTGTCTTGGCCCAGGGGTAGTCAGTCTGTTCTTTCCTACTGACCTCAGTGCTCTCTGGGGTTCATACGGGGAGAGACGATCCTTCAGGTAGGCTGGTCCTCGGCCATATAGGGCTTTAAAGGTGATAACCAGCACTTTGTACTGGACCCGGTATACAATCGGTAACCAGTTCAGTTCGCGTAGCCCCGGCCGTACATGTTCCCATCTTGGGAGACCGAGCAACAGCCTGGCCGCCGCGTTCTGCACTAGCTGTAACTTCCGGGTCCGGCACAGAGGCAGCCCCATGTAGAGGGCGTTACAGTAGTCCAATCGTGAGGTGACCGTCGCATGGATCACCGTTGCTAGGTCCCGACGCTCCAGGAAAGGGGCCAACTGCTTTGCCCGCCTCAGATGGAAAAATGCTGACTTGGCAGTGGCTGTTATCTGGGCCTCCATTGATAATGAAGGCTCCAGTAAAACACCCAGACTCTTCACCTGCTGCGCCGCCTTTAGCTGCACACCATCGAAGGTCAGGAGGGATATTTCCCCCCCTGGAGCGCCGCGACCCACACAGAGAACCTCTGTCTTTGCCGGATTCAGCTTCAGCCCACTCAGTCTAAGCCACGTTGCGATAGCCTGTAACGCCCGATCCAGGCCTTCCGGGGGGGAGGCGGGCCGGCCGTCCATCAGCAGATAGAGCTGGGTGTCATCTGCATATTGGTGGCAGCCCAGCCCAAACCTCCTGGCAATCTGGGCAAGGGGGCGCATATAGATGTTAAATAACATCGGGGAGAGGACTGCTCCCTGAGGCACCCCACAATCTAGTGTGCGCCTCTGGGATCGTTCACCCCCGATCGCCACCCTTTGTCCCCGACCCGTGAGGAAAGAGGAGAGCCATTGTAAAGCAGACCCCTTAACCCCAATGTCGGCGAGGCGGTGGATCAGTAGCCGATGGTCGACCGTATCAAATGCAGCCGACAGATCTAATAACATCAGCACTGCTACACCGCCTCGATCCAGTTGCCGTTGGAGGTCATCTGCTAAGGCGACCAAGACCGTCTCCGTCCCGTGGCCCGGTCGGAAGCCAGACTGGCACGGGTCTAGGACAGAAGCGTCATCTAGAAATCTCTGTAGCTGCAACGCCACTGCCCTCTCGATGATTTTACCTAAAAATGGTAAATTAGACACCGGTCGAGTCCATTGGTCTGGAATGGTCACCCAATTAGTTGGCACCAATTAACTTCCTATTGGTTGCCGTAGTAGTCCAGCCCTTATGGTCACTGCAGAACCTCCCCTTTTTGAGAGGTCATGCATCAGCTGACCATCTTCCTCCTCCCTCGTACCTCCCATCCCCTAAGGGCTCAAGAGAGTCCTTATAATCTATGGACTAGCTACCCACAGGTGTGCTTCTATCAGTATCCCAATTCCACTGCATAGATCCATCCCCAATTCCTGATCAGTTTCAGGTCCCTTCTTCCACTTCCTCGCTCGTTGGCATTGGAGCCTTCCTTGAAGACTACGATAGGTAAATATCACCCTGTTCGTCTACCCATGTGTTCCCCTATCTCTCTATCTATTTTGCCTAGGACTGTGTGTATGATTTTATGAGTATTTTATCATGTATGAAAGCCTATATTTTTCTTAATAAATTTTAATTGTTTAACTTAATTAGAGTCCCTAATATTTTTAAGCATTACTTTCTGGACGTGGAATCCTGTATACACAGGTAAAAAGATCCTGACTAAGCCAGGTGCCCACCTGACAATTCCCCAACCTCGTTTTGAGGGCATTTTGGCTTACACACTTGCCCATTGCATTCCCTCCCCCATGCACAATGAGTTACCATGGCCCGCCCCCTCCCCTCCCTTCCCCAGCACCATGTTCTGCTCCTCGAGCAGAGGAGTGAAGAGGCTTGGAGTCAGCCCTACTCGCTTCGGCAGGGCACGGGCAGATACTAAGTTGTTTGAAGAGGAGGCTGGAGGAGGAGTTTCACCCCTCCTTCACTTCTGAAAGCGAGGGTGGAGAGAAGCCTCCTTTAGCATGCTATTGAAATAACTTAGAATCAGCCTGGGCCCTACTGAAGCTGCCTGAGCCTCATCACAGTGTCCCTCTGATCATGGGGGGGGGGGGGGTGCGATGAGGCTCGGCTCTACCGCTTTGGCAGGGCCCAGGCTGATTCTAAGTTATTTCAATAGCATGCTGAAGGAGGCTTCTCTCCCCCCCCCCCCACTTTCAGAAGTGAGGGAGGGGTGAAACTCCTCCTCCAGCCTGCTCTTCAAAAACCTTTTAATCAGCCTGGTTCCTGCTGAAGTAGGTAAGGATGACTTCTCCAAGCCTCCTTGCAAGGGTGGGGGAGGGGGGAGAAACACAGCGTGACCCTGGGGAAGGGAGGGGCAGGCTAGGGTTGCCAATCCCTAGGTAGTGGCAGGGGATCCCCCAGTTTGGAAACCCTCCCCCTGCTTCAGGGTCATCAGAAAGTGGAGGGAGGGGAATGTCTGCTGGGAACTCTATTATTCCATATGGAGACTTATTCCCATAAGGAATAATGGAGAATTGATCCATGGGTATTTGGGGCTCTGGAGGGGCTGAATTTTGAGATAGAGGCACTAAAATTGCAGCATAGCATCCAGCGTCTCTCCCTGAAATACCCCCCAAGTTTCAAAAGTATTGAACCAGGGGATCCTATTCTATGAGCCCCCAAAGAAGGTGCCCCTATCCTTCATTAAGGAAGGCATTTAAAAAGGTGTGCGGTTCCTTTAAATGTGATGGCCAGAACTCCCTTTGAAGTTCAATTATGCTTGTCACATCCTTGCTTCTGGCTCCACCCCCAAAGTCCCCAGATATTTCTTGAATTGGACTTGGCAACCCTAGGGTGGGCTGTGGTGGCAGCAAAACTCGTCCCTGGTGCCAAAAAGGTTGGAGACCACTGTTCTATATGAATGTCTATATGGGTGGAAACTGACTGCCAAGGACTCAGCTTCTTGATCATAACAAGGTAACAAGACATAAACTGAACTGGCAGTTGCTTGAGCATGTGAATACTTATGTGTCATATGTGTCATGTGAATACTTATAGCTATGCTTCAGTTCTTTCTGATGATTCCAGACTTTTAAAATCCTAATGCACTGGTTACTGAATGTTCCATTTTGTTGATTGCACTGACTCATCTGTGAGAAAGGTGGACTCTAAATGATATAAATAAATAACTACTGTGATCCTTTGAAGGAGAATGGAACAAAATGTATAAGATGGACAGCAGTCCTGTTGCTTCTGCTGCCATGCTTTCACTTGAGGGGATAGAGAAGACCCCAGGGTTGCTTTGTGGGAGCCCGGAAATTGCAAAATAGTTAATAGTACATAGTACAAATAACCGCAGCTGGTGCTAACCATTCAGCAGTCATGCTGTACTAAAGTAGCAGCCTTGGTGGTTTTAACATCTTTTTTCTGTCAGAAGATGCAGCAATGGCATTAGGGCTGCTGTAGCAGTGCCACTTGGTGGAGGGATCATAACAGATGTAATTCAAAAGAGCATGTATAATAATTAATGTAATAAAACCAAAATAAAATTTGAACATCCCATTTTACATACCCAGAAAAACTTCATGTGTACTTTGGAGTTCCCACACTCAATAACAGCTTCCGGACAATGTTATTTCCTTTTAAAAAATGTATCCACTGTAATAAAATGCAGATAAGAAGACTGTTATAATTTTAGACTTGTTTTCCACTCCTCTGCAAGAACTCACACCAGGTAACAAATCAATGTAGGCAGGCAAGAAATGAAAGTCTATATGTCAGGTATGATTTCTCACAGCTTCCTGATAAGAGAAGCCTTTTAAGCTGTACATTAATACAAAACTATTAATATCCCTTGCTAGGTGTTAGATAAAAAAACATGTTGCTGAATCCACACTTCTCACCAACTCTGGTCGTTTAGTAAGATTATTTTTTGGACAGTATAATTAGTTACAGTTTCCTTAAATCAGACAGTAGAAGAATCTGTATAGTGTGTGCGCGTATACATGCACATTTGTGAATTGCTAGTTACTTTTCTCCTATTTTCTTTCCTAATAAATAATATTTGAACTAGCATGTTCATATTCTTAAATGAGCATCTCTCAATCAGATCTGCTGCTAATCTGGCTTTTTGAGAATAACAGGCAAATTGCCCAGGAACATTATACAAGTCTCAGGTGGTGGAAGCTATTTGAATATCCTGCAGCTATTTATTGGATCTAAATGGAAAAAATGGTGACATATTAAAATTAAATCTAGATAGCTGTTCCCCTAGCTGGAAATGAAGGACAGAAAACTGGGTCCTGACAATTCTGAGATTTCACTTTCTACCATTCTGTACCTGCATTTAGGATGGAAAGGGGGCAATTTTGTGTTGCTACCCTCTAAGAAATATGGGTTTACAAAACCTATTCTGAGAAATGTAAAATAATGTCGAAACAATGTAAAATAACGAATAAGCTTCAGTATATTCATTTGACTACTGTGGTGATATGAGGCAACTGTCAAAATCTGTCCCACATTTTGGTAAGAATGAGAATAACCAGATTCCCCCCCCCCCCCACCAAAAAAGCTGAAAACAAAACAGTTTCTTCCATGCTTGTATATTTGTGCTAGCCCTGATCTGATACTCTCTCTCTCTCTCTCTCTCTCTCTCTCTCTCTCTCTCTCTCTCTCTCTCTCTCTCTATATATATATATATATATATATAGGTTTTAAGTACAAAAGAAAAAAAACAGAAGCACATATACAAAAAAAACAAAAACAAAAGGAGAGAGGGAGAGGGCATATACAGAATGGGAAAGGCGGGGGGGGGGGAGGAAAAATACAAATATATCAATTTTAAGTCTACCTCCAAATAAAATATCCAATTCATTCTACCTGCAAGTATAAAATTCTCCATATATTTTGCCATCTATCTTCCATTATAAAACATTTTCACCAAACTATTATTTGCAATACAAGTCTAAACAGTTCTTCTTCAGCACATATAAATCTGAACAAGTCAGAGCAGTCTCAGCACAAAACTTACTACTTTGGCTTAACCTTGTTAAAAAAAAACACAAACTAATTTATCAGTTAGGGTTTGTAGAATCTTTCGGGATCAAGTGCCGTGTTCTACTGGAGAAAGTTTTCCTTCCAGATGTTTCGTTCTCAGCTGCGGAGAACATCCTCAGTGGCGTTGCAGCCGGAGCAGGCGCTCAGACCTTCTAATTTATCAGTTTATCACTATCATTAACAGAGACACAAAAAATTCATATCTTTATCCTTAGAAAAAAACTAAAAAGAAATACAACCTGGTATTCTGTCTTTCAATATAAACATTTTTTTCCTGAGAGACATTATTAAAAAATATATATATATAACAGTTTACATAACATCTGTATTGTCTACCTTTTTAATGATTAATCCACCTCTTGTATTCCTATTGGGCCAGGAAAAATAACTTTTTATGACCCAAAAATGAAAATCTCAAACCTGTTCTTATTTAGTGTTACCTACCCAACTATCCAAAATAAAAACATTTCAGGAAACCCTTCTTACTAGAAAGAAATCAATCTCCTGAATTATAGATTAACTTTTAAAATTACCCATATCTATAACAAACATAGAAACTAATATCATTATCTATTGAAAACAAGTTCAGCAATTTGTCAAGAAATTACGTTATCTGTCTTTTTAAAAATTAATCTAAAAAGATTATTTTTACATAAAATCCTTTTTAAAGGCGTTTTGGCCCTTTGATTTTTAAATCCATATTGTTTTAAGCAAGACAGCTTCTTATAGTCCAAAGACAAACAAAAAAGGGGAAAAAAAGAAATTTCATTTAACCTTCTAATTTCACATATCATAATTTCTAACTGAGTCCATGTCCAGTTATCCACTGAGAAGAGTCTAAATCAGGAGAGTCTTTTTTCCTGAAAGATTTCCACATTGTGATTTTCTGGTTGAAATACATCTTAAAGCAGTCAACCTTCTCAAAGGAGATAAGAAAAATTCCACAGCCTTTGTTCCTCTCAACCTAGCTTGAAGCAGTCTCCATTTCTGGTCCTCTTTTTTAAATGCACCACAAGTTTCCATTTTAATTTTCTTTTATTGATTTCCCAACAGCTCAGTCTCCCATTTCGATTCCACAGACATCACCAGGTTCTCTTTAGCACTCTGCTCATGTAAATTTGAGATTTCACTAACTTTCAGCAAAAAAGTTGCCATTTGCTTCTTAGCCAAATCAGTCAATAAACCAAGATCTTGCCTCAGAGATTTTAAATAGCTCAAAATGTCTTTTTTATAAGAAATTTCGCTTAGCAAAGCCATTTTTCACTGTCAGCAAACTCAGTCCATTAATCCTGATTAAACAGTAGCTCAGAGTCCCAAACAGCCCATCCTTCTCAGTCTCCTCCAACTGAAGTTTTAGATATTAACATATGAATTTCAGATCAGACAACAAGGAAAAATCACTCTAACAGGTATCTCGTTTTGTTCAGACCATATTGCAACCAAATAAAAGTCTCTTTAGGAAATATCCAATTATGATCTAGGTTGATTTAAATGTCCATATTCTAATTAATTCAAATTGTTTCCAGTGTTTAAAGATGTTCTTTGACTTTCCATGACCTCATTCACAGGAAAATTAGAGACTACTAAATCATTAGAATATAAAAAAGACCCATTAGCATTTGGCAATTGAAAACAAACTTACTTGCATTGTAGATTTGTCGTGCTTGAGATAGAGGGTTGATAGATCAAAGGCTTGTTGGAGAAAGGAAAGACAAGCAGTTGAGCGTTCGTCTCTTGTTGCTGTATTAGCGGTCATGATGGGAAGAGCTTCAAAGCACACAGAAGGGGCGGAAGCAACAGCCGTTGCGCCCCCGCTCTACTGTGAAAAGCTCCATGCCTAAGAGACGCTCCCAGGGTCTCTTTGGGGGTGTCAGATCCGTGACACCCCTCCCCCTGCCCGATCAGGGGGAGTTGCAAGCAGGAGAGCTCACGATTCCACCTGCTAGAAAGACAATGTAGCCCGGAAGTCCCTGATCTGATACTCTTGACACACAATGCCATCTTAAGCATAGTTATCAGCTTCTAAGTCCATTGACTCCAATTACTTTATATAACTTGGCAAAGTATGGCACTGATAATATCCCATTAATGGGACTGGGATAACTGTTCTACAGGGGCAGGAAATAACCACAGTTGGTTGATTTTGCTACTATTTTCACTTATTTCTACTTACTATTAATTTTGCTACATTCACCATATGACAAGGCAGTGATGAAGAAGAAGGGCAGTCTTGATGGTGAATTGCTTGTGTGTGTTTGTAAGGTGATGTCAACTCACAGCCAACCTATGATGATCTCAGCAATGAGTTTTCAAGACAAATCAGAAGCAGAGGTGGTTTCCTATTGTTTTCCATTGCAGAGCTTTCTTTAGTAGTTTCCTATCCAAGTACTGAGCCCTCTTAGCTTCTGAGATCTGATGAGACAAGACTATATCATGCCATCTTCCTTCCTGAGGAGTGCTTAGAATCAAGTTTTTTTAAGGACATACAGGAGAGTTTAAAATAGGTCACAAAGTGGAGCAAGCAGGGACAACAGTTATCCAAATTTAATTTTATCATGACACCTTTTTCTCATTAAGATGTGAATAGCTTGATTGTCAAGAATTATGTTCTCATTACTAATGACCCATACATGCAAAGATATTGCACAAATGTTATGATGCTTCTTACAGAGGCTTTGTGAACTATATGTAACAGAACTTAGTAAAATTGTTGCGTATCTTTAAATCCATATGCATGCCGGGAAATGTAGTCCTAGGTCAGGTGCTCAAAGGCAGCCTCTTCATAGATTCATTAAGCAATCATTTCCTTTAGCTAGCAAGCACACAGAAGTTTTATTGCTCCCTTCCCCTCTTTGTTGTAATCTCAACAGCAAGAAAATGGGGAGAAATCATCTTCTTTCACCAAATGAATTACTCAATGAATTAAGATCACTAAAATGTACCCTGTCAGCACCCAACAACTAGGTCATGAGTAGACTGATCCTTAGGATGCTCGGAACTCAATATAAGATGATTTCTGTATGAGAGTTTTTGTGCATTGATAACTTAGCTGCAAGAGGTATAACTGTATTTCATGCACCATTAAATGATATACTTGTAAGAATGAGGTGATTTTTCCACAACAAAATATGATTTAAATTTCTAGAAACTTCTGTAAATTTACCCCCCAGAATCAAGACTCTTAAATTATTGGAAAGATCTACAAACCATTAAATGATATACTTGTAAGAATGAGGTGATTTTTCCACAACAAAATATTTCCGGCTAGCTTACACCTAGCTAAGATGAAAACTCAATGTAGCTTGCCAGACTTCTGTTTTATATATATTTGGATTGTTTATGAGTTTTTAAGGTTTTATCTGTTTTAAATGTTTAACTGTTTACATATTTAAATATTGTTCAATTTTTATGTTCGACTAATTGTTGGAAGCCGCCCTGAGCCACTTGTGGGAAGGGCGAGATATAAATCCTAAATAAATAAAATAAATAAACTACAGAACAAGAAAGCAGTTGATCATGACTCTTCTAGTGGCTGCAAAATTAGTTATCGCTACTAAATGGAAAGATAAAACATCACCCTTACTTTTACTATGCTATGACAAGATACAGAAATACTTTATTATAGAAAAAATAACAGATAATCTAGCATAAAATTCCTCTAGTGCTTACTGTTCTGTATTTACTGAAAAATTGTATCTAGTACTAAACTATATGGAGAGTAAATGACCATCTATATTTCTAATTCTCCACATCTGAGTAAAGGTTACCAATAAATATTAAGTCTTCGTATTGGTATAGAACAAAATTGTAATTAGAAAGTTGCACTTGGATTGTATGCTAGAGTGGATTGTTACATTATTTATTTATTATATTATTAGATTTATATCCTGCCTTCCACATAGCAGGCTCAGGGTGGCTAACAATCAATAAAACACAACATAGAAACATAAAATGTAAACAATCAAGAAATTACTATATCATAAAAAAGACGGTTAAAATTACAACATTGGTAACCAATAGTGCTACCAATATTATCTAAGGATCTTATTGAATATGGTGCTCATAATGTTGTTACAGTAACGTTGGCCAAGATCGTCAGTTATCTCCCATTAGTCATTAAATGCAAGGCGTTTAGTTCAGTCTTACAAGCCCTGCAGAACTGTGGCAGGTCCCACAGGACTCTGATGTTTTCTGGCAGTGCATTCCACCATGTGGAAGCTGCCACAGAGAAGGCGCTGGCCCTGGTGGTAGTCAGCCAGGCATCTTTTGTTCCAGGGATCATTAAAAGATTTTGAGATCCTGAATGCAGTGCTCTCTGGGGCACATGTGGGGAAAGGCAGGTCCGAGGCCTTTAAGGGTTAACACCAACACCTTGTAATGAATCTGGAATGCCACAGGCAGCCAGTGCAGCATTTTCAGTACAGGTTGAATATGCTCCAGAATAGGTAGCTCTAATAACAACCTGGCCGCAGCATTTTGCATCAGCTACAGATTCCAGATTTGAGACAAGGGCAGCCTCATGTAGAGGACACTACAGTAGTCTATTCTCAAGGTGACTGTAGCATGGATCACAGTCAGCAAGTCGCTGCGTTCTATGAAGGGAGCCAACTGCCTCATTCACCTAAGATGATAAAAGGCTGATCTGGCAGTAGCTGCCACCTGAACCTCCACTGTTAATGAAGGCTCCAGGATGACCCCCTAGACCAGGGGTGGCCAGCGGTAGCTCTCCAGATGTTTTGCCTACAACGCCTATCAGCCCCAGCCAGCTTGGTCAATGGCTGGGGCTGATGGGAGTTGTAGGCAAACACATCTGGAGAGCTACCATTGGCCACCCCTGCCCTAGACTCTTAACCTTAGGCACTAACACCAAAGGTGCTCCATCAAAGGCCAGTAGGGGTATCTCTCTTCCCAGACCACCATGACTCAGGTGCAGGACCTCCATCTTCACTGGATTCAGTTTCAGACGACTTTGCCTGAGCCATTTTGTTTTGGCTTGCAGTGCCAGGTTCAGATTTTCCAAGGCTCAGCCAGACTGGCCACCCATCAATAAATAGAGCTGGGTGTCATCTACATACTGATGACACTCTAGTCCATATCTTTGGACAATCTGAGCAACTTCAGGGGAAGAACCACCCATTGAGTCACACCATACACCAGCAGGTGCCTTCATGGCAATTGCCCCCCCCCTAGTGCCACCCTTTGTCCCTAACCTTGGAGAAAAAAGGTAAGCTTTTGAATCCCCCACATCAGCAAAGTAGTGCATCAGTAGCTGATGGTTGACTGTATCAAATGCAGCTGGCAGTTCTAACAATAACAGCATTGCTGAACTGCCTCAGTCCAGATGTTTCTTGAGATTATTTATGAGGCAACCAGAACTGTCTCCATTCCATGACCTGGGCGGAAGCTAGATTGAATGGATCTACTATGGAAGTGTCATCCAGAAACCTGTAACTGCATCGCCACTGCACTCTCAATAACCTTACATTAAAAAGGTAAGTTCAACACTGGCAATAGATCACCAATATGGCCAGGTCCAAAGATGACTTTTTGAAGAGGGGGCAACCCACTGCTTCCTTAAGAGGTGTAGGGAAGGTCCACACAGAGAGGGACCTGTTGACAATCTCCTGCAATGGGACCTGTAGCTCCATCCAGCAAGCATGTATCAGCCAGGATGGGCACATTTCCAAATTGTATATAGTAGGATGTACAGTACAGAGAATTCTGTCAACTTCCTCCAGGCTGAGTGCAGTGAAATGATCCAAGATTGAACCAGAAGACATGCTTGGAGCCTTGAGCTCACTGTATAAAAATCGGCAGGGAGGTTGCAGTGGAGCACTAAGACCTTATCTGTGAAAAAGTTTGTGAAAGCCTCACAGCCAAGTTCCCATTCCCTAATATTTGGTTTGCCTTGTGGCAAGTTAGTAAGTGTTCGAATTGTGCTAAATAATTGGACTGGGCACAAGTTTGCAGGCACAATCTGGGCTGCAAAGTAAGCCTTCTTTGTGGCCTTGACTGCCGTCCCAGAGGTCTTCATAAACAGCCTTTAAAATGGTCTGGCCACCTCATCACGAGTATGCTGCCAATGCCTCTCTAGCTGTCTAAGCTGCCATTTCAACAGCTGCAGCTCCAGGGTATACCAAGGCGCAAGCTGTGAACAGTGGTGAAGAGAGTGTCAGGAAGTGATCTCATTGATGGCTATGGAGAGTTGTTAGTGCCACATCTCTGCTAATTCATCTATTGAGTCACCAGGGGGCCAGGATCCTGCAGAGCCATCTGAAGCCACATAGGGTCCATTTGGCTTCATGTGCGAGCTAAAATACGCTCACCGCCTAAACAAGGTTGGGATGAGACATCCTGATGGGCCTTCAGGGCATAGTGATCAGCCTCAGTTATTATGTCATGTATCTATTGTAACAAAATATTATTGTATACCATTTTATTGCACGTTAATTATCCAATTGTGTTGTATAAAGTTTTAAGTTTAATAAAAGGGGAAAAATAAATTGTACTGTATTCTATGGAAGGGGGGAAAAGGATTTTCAGAGCAATGTCCCACAGTAGTAAATTTTTCTCATCTACTTGAACAGATTATTGGAGCAAGTTTTCAGTGGAAAGGTTAAAAATAAATCACCACAAGAGTAGGAAAATATTGGCAGGGTTTTTTAAAAAAAATCCCAGTGTCCAGAACCATTCTCCCCTCCCTGGTAGGAATCACTGGAGAGAACTGCACCTGTGCTGAGAGGAAGCTCTTTGGGAGAGGACTATAAAATTGAACCCCATGGCCCAAAATAATTTGAAACTTGGGAGGGTGGCATTTAGGTTAGGACTACATTCTGTGCAAATTTAGTGCCATTATCTTTATAAACAGCTGTCCCAGATATTCCAATATAGTCTCCATTGAAAGTAATGATCCACAATGATTTGAATCTTGAACTAGTAATACCTTATAGGAATATAAGGAATTATGGGGGGGGGGGGGAAATCACTCCTTAACCTTGGATACGAAAGTATAATAGATTTTTCTTAGTAAACACCCACTAAATCCACTAAATCTTAAAATGCCAAGTTTGTATCACTCTTTCATTAACTGCATACATTCAACAACTTAAAATGAATTTAAGAAGAGCCCTGCTGGATCAGACCAGTGGTCCATCTAGTTCATCATCTTCTCATGCTGTGGCCAACCAGTTCCTCTGGATAGCTAACAACAGGACATAGAGGCTGAAGCCTTCCCCTGATATTGCCACTTGGGTCTGGGATTCAGAGGATTAGTGCCTTTGAATGTGGTAGCAGAAGATCCCATTATTTTACTTAAAGGATCTGTCATCAGCCTTGAAGAAGAAGATATTGGATTTATACCCTGCCCTGTATTCTGAATCTCAGAGTCTCAGAGCAGCTTACAATCTCCTTTACCTCCTCCCCCTCCACAACGGACACTCTGTGAGATAGGTGGGGCTGAAAGTGCTCTCCCAGATGCTGCCCTTTCAAGGACAACTCTGTGATAGCTATGATTTACCCAAGGCCATTCCAGCAG
Organism: Heteronotia binoei; assembly: GCF_032191835.1. NCBI lineage: Eukaryota > Metazoa > Chordata > Lepidosauria > Squamata > Gekkonidae > Heteronotia > Heteronotia binoei. Next base: position 111,625,418 of record NC_083226.1, on the reverse strand, counting down.
CTGCAAGTGGAGGAGTGGAGAATGAAACCTGGTTCTCCCAGATAAGAGTCCTCACACTTAACCACTACACCAAACTTGATTCTTGGAAATCTAAGAAATGCTGACAGTTACTACATGGTAAAATTTACGACTTCCAGAGCAACATATGGCCATTCTTTATGTGAATCTTGGGAAAATACTTAAATCAGCTTGTTCAGCTATTCTGGTTATTCTTAGCAATGTTCTGTGCTTTTAGAATGAGTTGACCTCATGATTTCTCAGAGTTATTGATTGTTATTCTTGAAACGGGAAAGTGTTTGGTCCACCTCTGTTATTGCCAATGAAAGAAATTATTAAAATGCTACAAAATCTCCAGTTTTCTAGATTGGGCAAATGGGATGTAGGTTTTGGTTTCGTCTTTTCTAAGCAATGGCATTTTTGGCAGCTTTCTGGCTAAAGGATATTATTCTTCAAAATGAAAAGACCAAAGTAATGCTTGGTTCCAAAGCTTATCAGAGATATATGTTGGTGTTCATAAAATGTGAATGATGGTCATATCTTTGGACTGACACTGCAATAAGAACATGAAAAATCTTTTCTTATCAACTGACAAGGGATCCTCATAGAGGAAAGAGTTTGTAATTAATGACAATTTTTGGAGTTAAGGTTTGGTTATCAACTGATAACAAAACTTGTTTTATGAGAATTTTTTTTTTTTTGAAATCTTATAGGACATGAAGCTGGCTTTTTTCAATCATATGACTTCAATGAACAAAAATACAGTGACAAATTGCCACTGGTAGTCACTTCAGTAAGCACAGCTACAATTCCTGATAAGGCTCTTGAACCCTTGATTTCTCAGTGACTTAAGATATAAGGTATTGAATATCCTGCACCTTCCCTTCACTCCAATTGGTTCAGTTCTTAGATCTTAACATACATTATGACATAGGTCAGCCATTGAAATACATTAAATGTTACTGTCTTGTGCCATTATTATTATTATCATCATTATTATTATTATTATTATTATTATTATTATTATTATTATTATTATTATTAGGGGGGTGCCTGAGCAAAGGCTGAACCTCTCCAACAAGACACACTGCAAAGCTGTGGGCTGACTATTGTTCTGCGTCTGGAAAATGCAAATCAGAGACAAAAAGATTACTTAGAATCAGAGCCTAGTTTATTAAACTCAGAATAGTTGTTTCATACAAACTGAACAGTTTCATGTTATAGTTCCAGTTATGGAAACAGAATGGCAGAATGTCTCTCAAAATTCTTGTAGATTGCACTCCCCCTTTCTTTCAGTCCAGATGCACCTCCCCACCCTCTGTTACCCAAAGGGCTGACTCCTTTTAATTGGAGGGATTAGCAAAGGAGACAAAAGCTTATGAGAGGAGATAACAGCAAGATCTCTACAAGCTTTTACAGCCGCCCCCCCCCCCCAGAAATAAACCAAGCAGTGGCTTAACCAAGAAAGGTTATTTTTAGTGAAAGAATACCAATAAATTGCGCACACACAAGGCCACTCCAACAGCTGAAAGTGGAGGAGTGGGGAATTAAACCCGGTTCTCCCAGATAAGAGTCCATGCACTTAACCTCTACATCAAACTGGCCCTCCTTTCTCACATCAGACTTTCTAGTTAAAATAATTCAGACTATCCCTGAAGTTTCTAAGGGTAGCCATGCTGGTCCATAGTAGAACAACTAGATTCAAGCCCAGGAGCACCTTAGAGACCAACAAGATTTGGGGGAGGGGGCACAAGCTTTCCAGCATTAGAGCTCCTTCTATTAGACAAAAGGAGCCTTGACTCTCAAAAATCTTGTTCTCTAAGGTGCTGCTGGACTCAGATTTAGCCATATAAATCAGTGGACTCCTTTCATCAACTTAATTTATTAACTAACATCATGTATCCCTTACCTTCCTCCCCCAAAAGGACACTGAAGTGGTTTGACACACTCTCTCCTTCTCTTTTATCTCCACAATGAACCTATGAGGCGGGTTAACTCAGAGTCTGTTGCTGGTCCAAGGTTTCCCAGCAAGCTGCCAGGGTAGAGTGGGCATATGAATCAGGATCTCCCAGATCTGATTTGGACACCCTAACCACCAGCTCCTACTAAACACACTATATTTTAATTTATTCTTTTTTCCTAGTGGCAAACTAGAATGATGTTTATATGTATGTTACATGTTCAAAAGTTAATTAGGTGGACAGGAACACCCCTGGGAAAGGCATGTTCTCAGTTTAACCCAGATCTGCAAGCAACAGAGCAATGATCAGCCTCCATTTATTGTCTTATGACACTCTCACCATCATTCTCCCATTCTGACATACTACTATTTTGTTCATTTCCTAAGCAAATGCTATCCAGACCAAATGTTCTTTCAGTTTGTTAATTTCACTATGAGTTGTTTTTTCTAAACTAAAACCTCAGTATTCAGGTTAAATTGCCGTGTTGGCACTTTGTGATAAATAAGTGGGTTTTGGGTTGCAGTATGGGCACTCAGTCTCTAAAAGGTTCACCATCACTGTCCTAGTTTATTATTTTCCTTCATTAATGTATGAAGTATGTACCACTTACTTTTATTACTTTACTATCTGGCCCAAAATATAGCAAACCTTAAATATATGGCAATACATAAGAATGTAATAAAAGTCATGTTGGCAAGAATACAAAGCATCACAACCCCAGATATAGTATTCCATCTATTTATACCTTGTGGTTAATAGCCACTCGTGGACCTCTGCTCCGTATGTTTGTCTAATCTCCTCTTGAAGCTGTTTATGCTTCTAGCCACCACCACTTTCTGGGGCAGTGAATTCCAAGTGTTAATGACTCTTTAGGTGAGGAAGGACTTTCTTTTATCTGTTCTAAGCAAACTGCTAATTAATTTCATTGAGTGCCCACAAGCTCTTGTACTGTGAGAAAGGAAGAAAAGTACTTCTTTCTCTACTTTCTCCATCCCATGCATAATTTTATAACCTTCTTTCATGTCACCGCTCAATCGTTGTTTCTCCAAGATAAAAAGCCCTAAGCTTTTTAATCTTTCTTCATAAGGAAGGTGTTCCATCCCCTTAATAATTTTAGTTGCTTTTTTCTACACCTTTTCCAATGTTATATTTTTGAGGTGTTGTGACCAGAACTGTACAGAGTATTCCAAATGAGGCTGGACTATAGGTTTATACAGGGGCATTATACTGGCTGATTTGTTTTCAGTCCCCTTCCTAATAATCCCCAGATAGCATTTGCCTTTTTTTTTTTATCACAGTTGCACACTGGCTGTATTCAGACAGACAACAAAAGCTGCCCCAAGGATGGCAGGTGAGCACCCCCCAAAAGCATGTCCAAATATGCACATCTGCCTGCCATCCCACTCCCACCCTCAACCCATCCCTGACTCACCTCCAGCTGGCTCAAAAAAGTACCACTTGCAAAGTGGTACCTTTTCACTGGGATGCCTCTGAGGCACCTCCCCAGCCATCTGGATGGCTATGAAGCACCAATAACATGTCCAGGGAGCTGCTTACAGGGTGCATGAGCACTCTGGAAGCTCTCTGGGGTGCCTGTGGCCTGTCCCTGTTCTGCGGGCCATCTGGATGCTCTGGGGCCCTCCAGTTTCTGCTGGCTCACTTCCAGGGTGGCATGCTGTTGCTCTAAGCTGGCAGTCTGTATTCAGCCACTGAGTCAACATCCTGAGCAAGTTTTCTACCATGACTCTAAGATCTCTCTTCTGGTCAGTTACTGCCATGAATGCATAGTTAGGATTTTGGCTCTAATGTGCATTACCTTGCACATGTCCATGCTGAACCTCATTTACTATGTTGACACCCACTTGCCCAGCCTCAGGTGTTGTGGTGTTGTGACCAGAACTGTACAGAGTATTCCAAATGAGATCCCTCTGGAGTGCCTCACAGTCCTCCCTGATTGTCACCACCCTGGACAACTTAGTGTCATTCACAGATTTAGCCACTTCACTGCTTACTCCAACTTCAAATCATTAATGTAGAAGTTAAAAAGCACTGGATTTAGTACTGAGCTTTGAGGTACCCTACTACTTACCACCTTCAACTGTGAAAACTGTTCTTTTGTACTCACTCTCTGTTTTCTGTTAATTAAAGGTAAAACAGGTAGTCTCCTGTGCAAGCACTGTGTTGTTACCGACCCATGGGGTGAAATCACATCAAGACATTTTCTTGGCAGATTTTTATAAGGTGCTTTGCCATTGCGTTCCCCAGTCATCTACACTTTTTACTCATAGCAAGCTGGGTACTCCTGTTAATTAACCAGTTTTTAATTCACAAGAGGATTTGTCCTCTTATCCTAAGTTGATTCTGGAGTCTTTGATGAACTTTATCCAAAATGTTCTGAATGTCTAGGTAAACAATATCTACTGGGTCACCCTTGTCCACATATTTGTTCATCCCCTCAAAGAATTCTAAATGGTTAGTGAGACAAGATCTTCTCTTATAGAATTTATGCTTTCCGCAACAGCTTTTGTTCATCAATGTATCTACTAATTCTATCTTTGATAACGGATTAAATCAACTTATCCAGTATTGATGTTACACTGATCAGCCTGCAGTTTTACAGTTATTCTCTAGAACTTTTAAAAAAGATAGTGGTTACATTAGCTACCTTCCATTCCTTGGGAATGGAGGCATATCTACAAGTCCACATTTGAGTTTTTTCAGAACTCTTGGATATATGCCATCTGGGTCTGGTGACTTGTCAGTTTTTAATTTGTCCATTAGGCATATGACCGCTCCTCTTTTCACCTTAATCTGTTAAGCATTCAGGTCTTTTGACACCCTTCCTGAAATCAGCAGTTCTGGAGTAGGTAAGCACCTCCCACAGTGAAAACAGAGACAAAATTAATTCATCTTTTCTACTATTCTCCTATCATTGTTTAGTAATCCTTTCACCCTTAGTCATCCAAGTACCCCACTGCCTGCCCTGACTGGTTTTCTGCTTTGAAGGTATTTGGAGGGTTTTTTTAATTGTTGGAGATGTTTTTTGCAATGTGTTCCTCATAGTCCCTTTTTGCCTGTCTGATCAATAACTTGCATTTTATTTAACAAAGCTTGTGCTCCTTTTTATTTACCTTACTTGGACCACACCTACCTTCCACCACTTATAGGAATCCTTCTTACCTTTTACTGCTTCTATTACTTTGTTTGTTAAGCATGTCAGTCTTTTAAAAAATACATATTCATACCTTTCCTAACCTGCAGTATACATTTCATGTGAGTTTCCAATATTGTATTTTTAAAGAGTCTCCAAGCTTCCTTCAGTTTCTTCTCCACAAGCCCCCCCCCCCCCGCAATTTATTGGTTATTCCTTCTAATGTTAAAAGTGGTTATGATGGTCTTTTTGCCCAACTCCCTATTTACATAAATGCTAAACATAATAGCATTATAGTCACTGTTCCCAGCTGGTGCTATCACATTTATATTTCTCACCAGGTCTTGAGCATTACCTAGGACCAAGTCCATGATCACCTCCTCTCTATTTCAGTGAAAGCTGAAGGATCTGAGTGTTTTCAGACATTAGAAGCAAATTGACAGAGAATATGCATGTGACTTTGGGGGGCATGTTTCATAAAACAAAAGTAAAAACTTGAGCACAGAGTTCACACATCCATACATAAGTAATGAGTCTCCACTGAGACATTGCAAAGGAAATACAAAAAGCAGAAGCACATGAGTTACACTGTGCTCCCACCCTCTGAATAGTTTACAGATAGGGTTGCCAATCCCCAGGTGGGGGCAGGGGATCCCCCGGTTTGGAGGCCCTCCCCCCACTTCAGGGTTGTCAGAAAGCAGGGGGAGGGGAGGGAAATGTCTGCTGGGAACTCTGTTATTCCCTGTGGAGATTTATTCCCATAGAAAATCATGGAGAATTGATCTGCGAGTATCTGGGGCTCTGGGGGGGCTGTTTTTTGGGGTAGAGGCACCAAATTTTCAGTATAGCGTCTAGTGCCTCTCCCCAAAATACCCCCCAAGTTTCAAAAAGATTGAACCAAGGAATCCAATTCTATGAGCCCCAAAAGAAGGTGCCCCTATCCTTCATTATTTCCTATGGAAGGAAGGAATTGAAAAGGTGTACCGTCCCTTTAAATGTGAGGGCCAAAACTCCCTTTGGAGTTCAATTATGCTTTTCACAGCCTTGATCTTGGCTCCACCCCTAATATCTCCTGGCTCCACCCCCAAAGTCCCCTGGCTCCACCCCCAAGGTCCCCAGATATTTCTTGAATTGGACTTGGCAACCCTATTTACAGATGAACAGGTTCTTTTCAGGATTCTGTGGGATAAAGAAAGTCAATTATTTACTGAATTGCTCAATCTCTTAATAGATAGTTCCTCAAATTTCTAGCTACTCATAAAGATGCTCATTGGTACCTTTCCTAATTTGACTACAAATTATCTATTGATTTCAAGTACAAAGGGTCTTACTATAGCTGTCTCTGTCTAGTTTACTCATGCCTCTGTTAACTTAGCAAATCTTCTCAAGACTCCTTTATGACTGGAAACTTTCCATCTGATCTGTAACCTCATAATCAAACTTTTAGACAAGTTCAGATTTCATTATGACATGGAGAGGGTCATGGAACCTTAAATTCTGGGATTCCTAGTAACATTAGTTAATTTTTGTTGTAGTCAGGCACAAGACCTTTTTAGAAGTTCAGTGAATACATAGGAGAGAGGAGAGGGATGCTCCCTTCTTATAGCAAATCTTCTCAAGACTCCTTTATAACTGTAAACTTTCCATCTGACCTGTAACCTCTGAGTCAAACTTTTAGACAAATTCGGACTTCATTATGACATGGAGAGGGTCGTGGACCCTTAAATTCTGGGATTCCTAGGTAACATTAGTTCATTTATGTTGTAGTCAGGCACAAAAGCTTTTTAGATGTTCAGTGAATACATAGGAGAGAGGAGAAGAATTCTCCCTTCTTATAGTCTCCATGTATTTTTCTGATAATCTGTACAGAGCCTCTGTGTGTGTGTGTGTGACAGACTACATGCAGACAATCTGTTCCATGTGTGGACATTGGAAGTATAGAAAAGCAGATGTGATCTGAGTCACACACACACGCACCCCACACACACACATAAAGTGATTACTGAATTTATGAATAGGACTTCTGAAGACAAAAATAACCAAAGCAACCTTACTAGCCTCTTACTGGCATCGAAAATACTGTAAAATTTGGGTATATAATGATCTATACAGGTTTAGGTATTATAACAATTACCTACAATAGCTTAGTTGTGCACAGCTTGATCAGAAATCTACTGGGTAATCTGCATTTTAGAAAACTATATTTTAAATCAGTGTAATATAATTTGATGTAAAAGCTATTGAAGACATATATGTGCAGATTCCATCTGAATGATTTTACTGCCAGATGCCTGCACATTATTCGATAAATTCAAATTGCAGCATTTGTTGCAATCAGTCTTTGTAATTTCAGGTGCCTCAAGGAACAAGAGCAATTGAGCACTGTGGATTGAGTGACAGCTTGGGTTTTTTTTTAAAGGCATGCTCTTGTTTACAAAGTTGAGAGAATATTCAGTTATCAAATTGGCATGTGCCAGATGAACAGGCTTAGCCAGGGTACCAGCTGTCCTGCAGTCACACCTGCTGTGAAATATTCAAATATTACAAAAGCAAATGGCATGAATATGCAGGCAAGGCCTTTAATCCACTATGATCCTATATTGTGCTTTTCTGCAGCCTCTTTCAGGGTGACAGATGCCATAAGTCAGCTTATTGATTAATAACAACATATTGTAGAAACAGAATGGGTGGGCATGTCAATGAAAAACAGAGACAAAAGAAACTGAGGAAGGTCTGAGGGAAATCCATGAAGGATGAAAAACCATAAATATTATTTCTTCTGTGCTGGACTCTAATTTAATCATTCCATGTTTGCCCCAGAAGTATCTACTTACAAAGAATTCAGAGTGGAATAATTAGGCTACCATTGACAAGATTATTGGCACTAATCACACAAATCTCTATTGAACAGTAGCATTTTTAAAAATCAGTACATGCTAGCACAAGCATAATAGCAAAACCTGTAGCAATGGGTTGCAACCTAATTATCTCCCACTATTAGAGACAGTGTGCCCAGCTTTCACAAATAGGACTGACAAATGAATAACATGCTTTGAAGACAAGAAGACATGATGATGAATCTTCTTCCACATAGCTGTTGCTGCACAGAAATTTTAGAGCTAAAAATTACAATAGTGCTGCCTCACACTCCTCTGTATGTTGCAAGGCATGTGTAATGTGGTCCACTTCTGCACAAATGTCACCTTGCCTATTTGACTCATTTATTGCTGCTTAAGAGAGGGCACAGAAAGACTGAATGAAATGATGTTGCATTCTATGTTCCTTTTCCCAGTCTGACTAGATGTTTTGTGCAGGTCAGTGACATTCTCTATAACATAGTGGACTTTCTACCTTTCTACCACTAAAAAGGGTGCAGTCTGCTGATTTCACTGGGACATACTTTTGTTCCACTTTTGCCTGTCACTGAAGAAGCCTTGGTTCAACCACTGTGCATCCGCAGAGATCCTATGTTCATTAAATCAATAACAACAATAGAGCTACTATGCTTGACACTGTGAAGTCAGATGGGATGTTTGTGCAAATGGCAGCTTTGGTAAATATTGACGTGTCTGGTTTGCTGATGGGTTTTAAGAAAAGGTCTTTCTTGAGTTTTAAGAAAAGGTCTTTCTTTGATCATCTGAGAATAAAATGTTTGACTGAATAGCTGTCTACACAGCTTGACTTCCACACAAGAGTGCCCTAACTAGCTTGGTGCTTAGAGATTTTCCTCCGTAGGTCTCTTGCTGTGTGCTTTTCTTATATGATAGCTAATAAGAAATGACACAGCTCAAATCCTTGCTTCATCCTAAATTGTGTCAGCAGCTAAGAAACTGTGACGTTAGACTCCCTGATGACCCTGGCATGTCCACTAACTATGAAGCTGAAAATACTAACAAGCTTGTAACTGGACAGTTATTTGTTGATCATTGCCAGTTTTACTTCAGATGATCAGCCCATAATTAACTTGAGCTGCTCTGAGAGAAACAGACCCAAGCAAAAAAAGATTTGAGGTTCTAGGGAAATGTAGCATGCCATATTTATAAAATAAAGGGGAAAAGAAAGAGGAAGAAAAACCAAGGAAGTGATTAATTAGCTAAAGGCCATTCTTTGTTTAGACTATTTCTTAAAAAGTAAACTAGGAAATAAAACCTCTCTTTAAAGCAGCTGGTTTCTAAATTCTGACAGTAGTTACATCCCAGCCTATATAGCCACTCCCAATTTTATATATGTTATGAAAGCATCATAAGCTTTTGGTGAGCCATTTTGTTGCCCTAGGTGGAACAGACAATCAGATGGTGGCTGGAGAAGTTGTTTGAGCTCTGCCCTGTACTCTGCAGAAGGCTGTTGCTGCCAGTTGACCCATGCACCCCCTTTCCCCATGGATAATGTGGGATTAACTGGTTGTCTTTTGAAAAGTGCTCAGTGACAGTATTTAAGCACACACATTTTGTAACATGTGCTAAACCAACAGGAGTCAAACTTCTAAACTTCTATTGTACCACATGTAGAATGCAGGTCACTTGAGCACAGTATCACTTCTAACAAAGAACCAGCATGGTGTAATGGTTAGACTAGGATATGGAGACTCCAGATTCAAGTCCTCATTCTGCCATGGAAGCTTGCTGGGTGACCTTGAGTAACTCATACACACTCAGTCTAACCTATCTTACAGGGTTGTTGTGCAGATAATACAGAGGAGAGCAGAATTATTTAAGACAAGATTTCCATTGGTAAATTTCATTGCTAGCAGCCGTCAGCAATGCTGCTAGGCTACAGGGATGAAATTTGCCTCCCTGGAAGGGAAGGGAGGATTGGCAGCCTGTTTGGGCATGTGTTGGAGGGGGCGGGGCTTGGCCATTGTAACGGCTGAACATTCCCCCCCCCCCAGCTTCAGTCTTCGTTGAAGATCGGCCCTCTCGCCCGCCCTGTTTGTTATGTAGGCAAGTGCTGGTCACCTCATGGTTGGGGGGCTGGGTAGGAATTTTTTGCTCCCCTGCTGATTGGCCGTTTGCTGGGGTGTTTCTTCACCTACCCTACATAGCCGGTCAGTGGATTGTGGATTTGGCTAGAGGGAGGTGCTGTTAAATAGGTTGGTCACTTTAGTTTGGCAGGTTTAACTGGGTTTATGGTACTATGCGGCTAGGGGAGGACCATGAAGCATCCCTCTTTTGGGGAGTTAGGGGTCTGGCAGAATCAACCTTTGGGTTTGATGACCCGGGGTGGGAGAATGCAGACTGTCCTGGAGGCTCGACTAGAGGGTGCCTTCCATTGAGACATGCTTCTGGTGGTTGGGCCCTCTGGGGCATGCATCCTTGCTGGGCCGGCCTGGTGGGAGCTGTGTTACACGGCTCCGGCTGGGGGCTGAGTCTCTTGCCCGTCAATGGCAGGGGAGCAGTCTGTTGAGACCCATGGCCCTGACCAGGCCACAGTTCTAGGTGCCCCTGCCGTTTTTATTATTATGCTTAATAAAGCAGCCTATAGTTATACCAACATCTTGTGTCCGACTCTTCATTCTGACTTGGAGGGCAAAAATTAATCTATTTTTATTGGAAAGGTTTTAGGACTCTTACCAATTTTATTGCATATGCTGAAAATCTCATTTAGAAGAAAATGAAATATCTGACAAATACCATTCATTTAACAATTGGATTTCCTATGTTGATTAGCAGTGAAGAGGCAGCATAAAATATGTGGAAACTTTGGTGTGCAATAGTTTGATAATGTGCTAAGTTTGATGTACTATAGTTCAATTCAAACCAGACTCTGCACCTTAAAAATGTGCCATTTTTAACTTTCTCATACTTTCTAGCAAATCTGGACAGCAATCTGAGGTGTGGTGATGGCACGGGTCACAAAGAAACTTCTTAAGAGGATAGCTCCCATATGAGAGACATTATAGTATAAAAGAAAGCTCATTTTTAACATTATTTTTAGTGCTGGAAAAAACTGTGACAAAGTAAAAATGTTTAGCATTCAGAAGGAAAAGCCAGCTCAGGACAGGTAAGCAGCTTTTGGGCTAGGGAAAAGGGAGGATAAGGGACCTGGTATTTCATATACAACAATTATATTATTGATCATATTAAGTTTCATAATAGAGCTTGCATAGATGTCTCTAATTTTTCCTTGAAAGCTGTTTCAGAGATTTATAGTGCCATCCTAAAAACACTTTCTTGTGAGTAATCCCCAATGAATAGATTTAGGATTAGTGGGAAGATCCTGGCAACCGGTTAGAGGGTTGTGGGAGGGGTAATGGAGTAATGTGTCACTGACGGCCAAGTTATATCACTACAGGTAAAAATCCAGAAGTGACATAGTGTAATTCTAGGAATTACTAGAAACTCTTTGGTTAAACTCTGGAGGTTCTAGAAATTTCTAGTTACTCTCTGCCATTTTGGGGTTTTTACCAAAAGTGATGCAATGCCATTGTCATTAGAATTTTTATCTTTCTGACTCTCAGAACAGAAGCAATTAACCAGGCAATTTTCTGTCACCACTGGAGGCTTGGCAGCCCTAAATATACTTGATTAAAATTTGGAGCAGACCTCCTTAGGATTGCTCTCGTACAGTGCAAAGCTATGCAGAGTGATTTCAGTTTAAATCCATTGAAGTCAAGAGACTTTGAAAGGGTCTGACTGTACTAGGATTGGTGTTAGTTCCATAATCTGACATCACTATCTGTGAAGAATTCAGTTTGCCAGTTCTAAGAAAGCTGATTGTACAGGAAGGTGTTAGGCTGTAACACTATGGACATTCCCCTGGAAGAAAGCCTTAGTGAATAACATAGGACTGACTTTAAAGTAGGCATGTTTAGTGTTGTTTCCTTAATCATCCCTGGTTTCTTCTGTATATTTGCTGGTACTGGAATGCTGCCATTTCTAATACTTATTCCTTAGCTTATTTAGATGAATAAATATCAGGTTTCATTTTTGGATTTCTGTGTTTCTTGTATAAAGGGACTGTTTATTCTAACAAAGGAGCCTCGTGGCACAGTGGTAAAGCTGCAGAACTACATTCTGAACTGTCTGCTCACGACCTGAATTCAGTCCTGGCAGAAGCTGGGTTCAGTAGCCGGCTCAGCCTTCCATCCTTCTGATGTCGGTAAAATGAGTACCCAGCTTGCTGGGGGGAAAGTGTAGATGACTGGGGAAGGCAATGGCAAACCACCCCATAAAAAAGTCTGCCATGAAAACATTGTGATGCGACGTCACCCCAGAGTCGAAAATGACTGGTGCTTGCACAGGGGACTACTTTACTTTACCTATTCAAACAAACTGTCCTAGCTGGAATCAGCTCAAAAGGGAGTGCCACCTGCTGCTCTTGCCCATAAGTGCCATTTTGTGCTGCTATCTTCCCCACTGCATTGCCAGGGACCTAAAATTTATAATATTATTATTATAGACTAGTGGCTGAGACCTTGCTATTTGGATAATCCATAACACCTGTTTCTGAATTTCCTGAACCACAAGCAGCATAGCATGATCACATGTGTGTGAGTATGCATCTGCATAGACAATAGTTTTCCAAATCTTGCGTTTACTCAAATATTTCCCATCAAAGTCCATCAATCATGTTGAATTGTAGTGGTTCTGAGCTGGCAACCCTAATTTCCTCATTTAAATGTGACAATTCTATTCCTAGGCTACATCCAGGATAGTTTTAACATCCATCTTTTCCCCACAGCTGCCTTTGTCTTCGCTTCAGCTTCACAATCTTATCTTATAGTTCATGGCAGAATAGTACTGTGGAGGACTTCCATTCATCTTAGAAATCTAAATGTGAATCAGCAACATGATGCTGTTTTTTGAGCAGCTGAAAAGCCAGCTCATTGTGTCAGGACAGACAAGCAGCTTCTAGGCTAGGCAAAAGGGAGGATTAGAAAGCTGATATTTGATATACCAAAATGATATTATTGATCATATTCAGTTTCATAATAGAGTCTAATATAGTAGAAGTTATTGAAAAGGAAATTATGGCTATGTATAGATAATTATTTCAGTGTAGCAACAGAAGTGAATCCCCTCTAGCTACAGCCATAGTACTAACCCAATATTCATAGCTTGATAACTGTACCAAAGAGGGGGAGTGCTTGTTCATTTAGTAATCATAATTCCAACAGCTTCACCTTTTCCCATACAAGTAAAAAACATTCAAATAAGCTACACCAGAGGTATAGACAGTTTTATTCTTGTTAACCTTCCCACTAATGGGATTGTTGCAAATTTAAGGGGGAAAAAACCTGCTTTATTTACTTAGCTGAATCCTTTGGTTCAAAAGTGTAAAGGATACATGAAAGAGACTTATTGGATGTTTTCCATGTCACCTCTGTTCAGTAGATGCTCATGACAATCACACCAAACTGTAAAAATGTCTATTACAGAAATGGTGGTTAAACATCTAGGCAGGGTCCAGACCAGCATTTTGAGCCAGCAAAGGGACAGGATGTAGGGGAACCAAAAAAGCATGACCAAACATGAGCAGCTGCCTCCTGTCCTGCTCCTGCCCTCAACCCATCCAAAGGCATCCCAGTCACGCCTCAAAAAATTGGAAGTGGTAGGTTTTTGAGGTGTGACTGGGACGCCTTCAGACAAGTTGAGGGCAGAAGTGGGATGAGAGGGAGCTGCATGCATTTGGTCACACTGTTTTGGTCCATCCACATCCTATGCTTGTGCCAGCTCAAAATGCCAGTTTGGACCCGGGCCTAGAGACCTGTTTTGACTTCTTCAGGATACAGCTTGAACTGCTATGGGAACCTGAAAAAAATAGTTTGACAAAAAAAGTTGATTAAGTATATTCAAGCCTCGGATTCAGTGGGAGCTCACAGGAGCATACCTCCTGAACTAGGGATGTGCAAAAAAAAAAAAAAAAATCGGTAGTACACGGATTTGGAAATATACGGGGGAAAAAATACAAAATCCCATATATTTCTGAATTCTGTAGTCGGAATAGCCGCATATACGGTAGATGCGCAGCTATTTCCGAATATACGGCCCCATTATACCCTATGGGCCATTGAAATCAATGGCAAATAGGGTATATTTGAAGCCGCCTGGAGGGGAGGGGATTTGAGGGAGAGCCCCCAAATTTGCAGGGGATCTGCTGGGGATCTTCCCTACAAACTCCCCAAGTCCCAAAAAGATTGGGCCAGGGGGTCCAATTCCTGGGGCACCCAAAGCCAAACCTAACTTCACACCAGAGAATCTCTATAGGACCCAAATGCACTATATACATCTATCTACACTATGAACCCTGCCACACAAAACACAATCTGCTCAAGGTCTGCTCTGCAGACCTGGCTGCAGCAAACCCAGATGCCAGCTCTCCAGCCCTGCCCCCAAACAACATGGGGAGAGTTGGCCAACCACAACAAGCCTGCTGGTTCTGGGTCTCTCACCCAGGTGCCAGCTTCCCTGCCACAGAACACACAATCTACAGATGCCAGCTCTCCAGCCCTGCCCCAAACAACACAGGGAGAGCTGGCCAAGCACAACAAGCCTGCTGATTCTGGGTCTCTCACCCAGGTGCCAGCGTTCCCTCCAAAAAAAAAAAACAGAACCAGGAAAAGGGACAACAGGAGAAGGCCAAGAAACTCAACTGTTAAAAAAATGGCCTTTTCACCAATAAGAAACCTCAGGCCAAATCAGTCAACAACACCCCCCCCCCCCTAAAACCAGAACCAGGAAAAGGGGGACAACAGGACAGGAGGATGCAAAACCTGCATCAATAGAGAATAGATCCAAACAGAAGGCCAACACAAACTCAACTGTCAAAAAGTGGCCTTTTAAACAATGAAAATTAGGCCAAACAGCACCCCCCCAAGAACCAGAACCAGAAGAGAAAAGGAACAACAGCAGCACAACACAGCAGCAACAAATCAAACACAGAATCCTTTTAAAACAGTAAAAAACTTAACTTTTAACAATACAGGAACTTTACCAACCCTTCTCCCCCCCAAAAAACCTTCACCCTAATCCCAAGAAATCCAAGCCACCCAAATCAGGAAAAGAAAAGGACACTGCACTTTTAAAAGTCCTCTCACTAAAGTAAGATATGGGCAAATTGGCGAAAAACCCCCCACCCCAGGCCCCCTCCCCCAGCAGAAGCCCCTAACCCCAAATAAGCTACCCACCACCCAAATCTGGATAAGTAAAGGGACTCTGAGTCTTAAAAAGTCCTTTTACCAACTAAAATAAAAACAAGAACCCCAAGACTGTCTTACCTTAGATGTTTTCTCTACTCCAGGCAAGTCTGGTAAGGCTGAGAGAGAGCAGCAGCAGCTGAGGCCAAGGGCCAGCACAGCACAATCTCTCTCACATACCAACACACACCAACACAGCAGCAATGGAGGAGGCCAGCCAGGCAGACTCCTTAAAAAGGTTCTCTGCCCCTACAGAGAGCAGTTTCAAAAAATAGCACTGCTCTGTGATTGGCCAGACAACAGTGCTTACTTGGATACCCAAGTAAGCAAAAGATTAAAAGAACAACAATGTTGCTAATGGCTGGGGGATCAGCTACACAACAGCCCTGCAAAGCATGCATTTGCAATGCATTTTGCAAATGCATGCTTTGGATTGGTTGCTGGGGCTCCTCTTCCTCCTCCCTGATCCCAGGGAGGCTATGGGAGAGGTGGGAAAAGGCTACCAAATGCGGGAAAGGAGGCAAGCAGCTCCCCTGAGGCTGCAGAAGCCCCTTTCCCGCCTTTTCCATGGATTTCCTTATACTTCCGAATATCTATACGGAAGTATATGGGGAGCCATACTCGGCTCCTGCATAATGGGCCCCAATTGGATTTGGCTGTATGCGATTCCGTATACAGCCGAATCAGGGGTGATTCGGCAGTTGATTCGGTTCAGCCGAACCGAATGCACACCCCTATCCTGAACGTTTCTGAGAGTTCCACCTCCTTGTCCATTGAATAGTATGTGCAACTGCATGACAATCACTGGATGAGCTCTACCACCTATTTTTCTACAAAATGCCCCTGTGTATATTAATGACAATGACAATTGTTGAGAGCTAGAATGGTGTAGTGATTAAGCAGCAGACTCTCTAATCTGGAGAACTAGGTTTGATTCTCTGCTCCTCCACATGAAGCCTGCTGGGTGACCAGCCACAGTTCTCTCAGAACTCTCTCAACCCTATCTACCCCACAAGGTACATGTTGTGAGGAGGGGAATAGAAGTCGATTGTAAGCTGCTTTGAGACTCCTTAGGGTAGAGAAAAGCAAGTTATAAAATTCAACTCTTCTTCTTTTTTGATGTTGGTCAACACCAAGGGCACTCCTTCCCACCCCATCCCATAATAAAATGCACGTTTTGAGCTGTTCAGGATATGACCTTTCATCACACCCTATGTCTCAAGTTGCTTGTCAACTATCCATTACTATCACGAGCAATTCACTATTCCTGCCAATTTTATATTTCTGCTGAAAGGGATAGCGGCAGTGCTTGATAGGAACTGAACTTTCAACAGTTCCGCCCTTTAAACCAAGGCTAAGTGAGTTTTATGCATTCATTTCTTTGCTTACCCTGTTTACTCTGCGTAACTGAATTCCAGTCCAGCAAAACAACAACAACCACCCTACTTTAAAAATAAAGAATTAGGACGTCCAGTGTCCATCTCCCCCCCTCCCAGCTTTTGGTACCCAAATGGTGCCTTAGGCTGTTCATACAGATCTGGAATTAAGAAGCACCAGGAGACCTTTGAGTCTTATAGACATTCCAGAGCAGCTGTTTTGTCCTATAATACATTTAAATTATATTTAAATGTTGATCTTATACTTGAGATGTTAACATCACAGGTATCTTGTCATAGCAGGACTGACTATAAAGATATATATAGTTTCTGAAGGACATATTTTAAATGCAAGGAACTGAAGAACATTAGACTGAAGGATATATTTTAAACACAACATTTATTAGAATCAAATAATTCAACAGAAAAGAAAAATACTGGAGAAGATATGTATAAAATTGCTGCAAGGACTATAATGGGTCATCCAGTGCACATTTGAAACTTTTGGGCAGTTCTCCACAGGGGAATCAGCACATCACATTTCCTGGAAAAGAATGTGACTTCCAAGATTATAGAAATTAGCTATCTGTGCTATAAACCAACGGTAGCTCTCCAGATGTTTTTTGCCTACAACTCCCATCAGCCCCAACCATTGGCCATGCTGGCTGGGGCTGATGGGAGTTGTAGGCAAAAAACATCTGGAGAGCTACAGTTGGCCACCCCTGCTATAAACAATAACAATTGAAAGGATATTCTAATGATTTTGGGAATGATGCGGCCAAACCAAATGCGCAGAGAGAAATATACTGTTGTCAGTGCAGGCTTTGTTTTCCTTTGATAGATTAATTTTTTGTTGGCTGATTGCTTTTTACATATGAACCAAGAGCTTACATGATCTTCTTCATGCACACATTTGTCATTGTTAAGTCACACTGCTCCTCAAAAGGAGTTGGTAGTAATCCAATATTGTATTACTGCCATTTGTAAAAGCCATATAGGATAAGCACTTCATGGACATTGTTCTTCTGTATTTTCATTTGAAGTCAAGTAAGAAGGGCCTTCTTAGCTAGTGGTGGAAAGTGCATTAAACTGTAGCCAATTTATGGTGACCTTAAGAACATAAGAGAAGCCATGTTAGATCAGGCCAATGGCCCATCCAGTCCAACATTCTGTGTCACACAGCGGCCAAATATATATATATATATATATATATATATATATATATATATATATATATATATATATATATATATATATACACACACACACACACACTGTGGCTAATAGCCACTGATGGACCTCTGCTCCATATTTTTATCTAACCCCTTCTTGAAGGTGGCTATGCTTGTGGACGCCACCACCTCCTGTGGCAGTGAATTCCACATGTTAATCACCCTTTGGGTGAAGAAGTACTTCCTTTTATCCGTTTTAACCTGTCTGCTCAGCAATTTCATCGAATGCCCACGAGTTCTTGTATTGTGAGAAAGGGAGAAAAGTACTTCTTTCTCTACTTTCTCCATCCCATGCATTATCTTGTAAACTTCTATCATGTCACCCCTCAGTCGACGTTTCTCCAAGCTAAAGAGCCCTAAGCGTTTCAACCTTTCTTCATAGGGAAGGTGTTCCAGCCCTTTAATCATTTTAGTTGCCCTTTTCTGAACTTTCTCCAATGCTATAATATCCTTTTTGAGGTGCGGCGACCAGAACTGCACACAGTACTCCAAATGAGACCGCACCATCGATTTATACAGAGGCATTATGATACTGGCTGATTTGTTTTCAATTCCCTTCCTAATAATTCCCAGCATGGCGTTGGCCTTTTTTATTGCAAACGCACACTGTCTTGACACTGTCTTGACCTTGTAGGGATTTCAAGGCCAGAGATGAAGAGAAATGATTTACCATTGCTTGTCTCTGTGTAGCAACATTAGACTCTCTTAGTGGACTCCTATCCAACTACGAACCAAACTATGAACCCTGCTTAGCTTCTAATGAGATAAGGATAGCATTGGGCATCCAGGTCATGATCCTGTAATTAGACTTTGATAATTTAGATGATGGTGTGAAAAACATACTTCCTCACTGAAGAACTTTCTAGAAGACATTTGTAGGGCATCCTTCTTACTAGCCTTTTGCAAACTCTGCATGGTAGCCTTTTCCAAAGGGTTATCTAAGTTTGGTTCTGTGATTCCAAATGCTGGTTTAATTGTGCTGCAGAGCAATGCTGAATTTTTGGCTTTTGGAAGATGGAAGGGATGGGCACAAACTTAAAATGCAGTTCAGTTTGAGTTTGGGAGTCACCCCGAACCAAACCTGAACCTAAGCCAAAATGACTTTCCTGAACTGAACTAGTTTGGGAAATTCAGAATGCTGTGGGGCAGTCCTTGAGGGTCATAAAACATCTCCAGCTGACTCTCTCCTACCTGCCAATTAAGTTTGGTGAAGATTGGACATCGGGGGTCCAAGTTACAGCCCCAAAGAAGGTGTCCCCAAGAAAACATTTCTGGGGACATGACAAGTACAGGTTGAAGACACTGTAGAATAGCCCTATGGCATTAAAATCATAAATTAAAATTTTAATTAAAATTAAAAATAAAAATAGACCTTCCCAAGATGCCCCCCCTTCATGTTCCCCAGTTTATGTGGGTATTGGACTGGGGGGGGGGTCTGAATTATGGCCCCTGAAATAAGGTACCACCAGGAAAGTGCTTTCCAGGAACATGATCAGCATGGGTTCAAGAGATTGTAGAATGGAACCCATGCAAGCTAGAGGCATTAAGCTTGCTGTGAACCTCTCCAGGATGGGTGGAACCCCTCATCCTCCCCCAGAAGCAGGCAAGACTGTCACTAGCACTGTTGCAAATTAGTTGCTGTTGCCATGTCCCTGATTAGGCCCATCCTGTCTTAGATGACCAGATGACCACAGAGCCAGTCTGTCTATCTTGCCTGGGCTCAGAAGCCATCTACACAGTTGAGGGTGCCCATGCTTCCTGGGCTGACCCTCCCTCTATGGACAACATTATCACAGGGCAGGGCCTGCCCACCTTGCCTGGACCTGGGAACCACCCACACAGTTGTGGATGGCTATGTCTCCTGGGGCCACCCTCTATCCATGGACACAATGACTGTGGAGCAGTTCTGGATGGCCATGTCTTACTGGGCCCACCCTCCCTCTATGGACAATGTGATCACAGGACAGGGCCAACCTGCCTGCCTCTCAGGCCTGGGAGCCACCCACAGAGTTCTCCCAGGCCTGGGAGAACCCACAGGGCAGGGCCAACCAGCTTGCCCCACCCTGGCCCAGGAGCACAGTTGTGGGTGGCTGTGCCTCCCTCATTCATCAAGGAGATTACTGGGCAGAACCAGACCTCCTGCTCAGCCCTGGTCAGGGATCAGGAGCCAACTTAAAAGTTGCAGACAGGGGAGGGGGGGGGGGCGTGGTGAATGAGCTCCAGGCCAGTTGCATCCCTTCTATGCTCCTGCTATTTCTGCAGAAGATTAACTCCTACTCCCAGAAAACACAGCAAATTTTGGAAAAAACATCAAAGTCAAGCATGGGAAGGACTAGAGCAAAAAAAGGTACTATAACCCTCCCTATAGACCTCCCAGAAAGGGTAAAACTGACAGAATCTGAAGATTCTGACTTCTCTGTTAGAGGAAATGGCGGCCGAAGGGAGTAATCCTCCCCAAAGTGAACAGACTGAGATTTTGCATACCCTTACAGAGATAAAGAATAAAATTAAGAGTGATTTAAGGTCTCTTAGTGGAGAGGTTGGACAATTAAGAAAGGAGCTTGAACTTCTCAAACAGTCAGTCAAACCAATTAATAAGAAATTGGATGAATTCACTGCAGCGCTGAAAACAACAGATAAGAAAGCTGAAGCTGCATATCAGATGGCAAAAAAGACAGCAGAGGATTTGAAAAACTTTAAGGACTGAGTCTTGGGCCAAAAATAAGATTATACTCCAGGAGTTAAAATTAAGAGAAAGAAAGGCCAAATTCTGTGGGATAGCTATAAATTTTGGAGAGACGGAAAACCTTACTACAGCTTTAAATAGATGGTTGAGTCAGATTCTTCTCACAAAAGGAGAAGCAGAGCCTTCCCAAGAGATTGTCACCTCTGCCTTCCGATTAAATATTTCCAAAAAGGCTCCTGATGTTTCCCCGGACATTGTTGTGGAATTTAAACAACTACAGATGAAGAACAAACTTTTTAAAATTGCCAGGGAAAAACAAGGACTGTGCCTTGAAGACACGACAGTTTTTTTACTTCCTGATATCCCAGCTGAGGTAATTCATGCAAGGAGGAGATTGAGAGGAACAAAAAAGATTCTTCGTGACAAAGGATTCTATATAGATGGTTACCACTAGGTCATCTAGTGGTCAATATGAAAAATCGAACTTTTACTGCATATAATGAGGCATCTGGCAAGGAACTAATAGACAGTGTAATTAAACTAAAGTCTGGAAGAGTTTGAATTGGGAAAGTATGTTTTGAATCGGGAAATTATGTTTTCTTGAGGAGTATTAATAGGAGAATATGTATATAGTCAGAAGATAGGATAAAGATATGATAAATGGGAATGGGAAATGAATTGTTAAAGCTAATGGAGTAGCAAGGAGGTGGTGGGTGTGCCCCCCCCCCCAGACCTCCAAGTGTAGAGATTTTTCTACAGCACCCTGTTCTGGAGGTAACCCTGTCCAGCTTTCTTTTGCAGGCATGAGAGGAGATAGTTAAAGTTTCAAAAATTAAGTATGAAAAGATGGAAGTCAATGAAGAAGCAAAGAAGTTTTGGAAACAAAAGAAAGAATATAATTATGATTAGAAGAAGAATTAGGAAAAGTGGTACGGGGATCGGGTGAAATTGGGTAAAGAAAGGAAATAAGATAAAATGGAAGGGGTTTATTTATTTGTTGTTAGTATTCAGTTTTATTTGTAGAAGGTAAAAAGCAAAAAATGAATTGCCCCCCAAGTCGGAATGAAGAGTTGGACACAGGGAGTTGGTAAAACTAAGGGCCACTTTATTAAATGAACACACAAAATGGCAAGGGCAACAAAAACTGTGGCCTGGTCAAGGTCAGGGGTCTCAACAGACTGCTCCCCTGCCATTAGTGGGTGAGAGACCCAGCCCCTCAGCCGGAGCTGTGTGTCACAGCTCCCACCAGGCAGGCCCAGCAGAGAGGCACGCCCCGGAGGGCCCAGCCACCAGACACGTGTCTCAATGGAAGGCACCCTCTGGTTGAGCCTCCAGGATGGTCTGCATTCACCCACTCTGGGTCACAAATACCCAAAGGTTGATCCTACAAGACCCCTAACTTCCCAAAAGGCGGAGGCTTTCTGGTCCTCCCCAAGTCACATAGAACCATAAACGCAGTAAAACCTGCCACTACTAAGGCCAAGTCTCTACTTAGGGCTTAGCACCCACCGGAAGGCCCAGAGTCAACCATAGCCCTTGCCGAAGATCCCTCAAGAAAAGCATATTACCCTTTTCCAAGAGATGCACCCCATCCCCTCTGTAGAGGTCAGGATATTTTGTAGAAATATCCGGGTGGGGCAAATAGTGGCCCAACCTTCCCTCCAATGCCTTTTAAATTTCCTTATTCGCTCTGTAACCAGCCCTCTCTATTCCAGCCGGATCCCAAGCACTGCACCAAACCAAGCGGGGAATCATGGCCGACCAAATTATAATGGTCCCAAGCCATCTCTCTTTAATGTGCTTGAAATCATCTCATGCCTGCAAGATCAAAGCCTTGACTTTTATCAGCCTGAGATCATTCCCCTTCAAGTGAATGATTAAAACCTGAGGAGGAGGGCCCACATTCCCATGAAATAACAGCGAAAGCAGACCAGGCCACTGCAGACTCCAGCGCCCCCACCATTCAACAGTAACATATTGACTGAGTCCCAGCTGAGAGCAGACAGAAGTTCTCCGAGCCTGATGTGCTGCCCAAAACACATAGCTGTGCCCATAGATGAGAACTCGGCTCCTCTGGCCAGGAACAACAGCATCTAAAAAGAAAAACAGACAAGTTCTAAAACATATCATAACTTCCCCAGCTCCCAAAAAAACAAAGCTAAGAATGGAGCAAAGGGCGAACATAAGATTTTTAAGCCAGTGACCGCCAATGACCAAGGTGCTGAATGGATGAAGAAGAATATCCCAAGCCAGCAGCCGTAGAGACCGCCCCAATTCTAAAGGAGTGGGTACCAAACCGCACTCCAGACAACCCCAACAGAGCTAAGGCCCTAGACGTCACCGCCCAAAACTGATGCTTTGTCAGAGGGCTGCCTCCGGGATGACAAAACAAAAACCCTTCACAGTTCCCCTGCACCACCAAATAAGCAGCCAAAGCAGAAACAGGGCAAAGTTCAACCTCAGAACAAGGACCCAGCTCCAATACGGTCCCTTTGTCACGTTGATCAGTCTTGGAGCGCCGGATGGTAAGAACTGCCTTACCCTCCATTAACCTAATATCCCTAAGTGACAAATCCCTACCAGAAACATCACTTCTGGAGCTTGCCACTAACTCACTGACCCTAAGTGCCCCAAAAAATGCCACCAAAGAGGCCACATGAAACAAAACAGCCTCAAAATGAGATGCACAAACCATACTCCAAACCCCTTTCAAACCCCTAAGAATCGCAGGGGACATAGGGTTCCTGGTATCAGAATTAGGCCCAACCTCTCTGGACCACCCCTCCAGCATCTTTGAAAGATGAAAGTCTGCTGTTTCCTCCTTATACCCCAACGCCTTGCTAGCAAAAGCCAGCACAGACAGGCGTCCTCTAATAGATCGCATGGCCAATCCCTTACCTTTTAAGGAAACACAGTAGTGGAGCAACTGCTCCACCAGGAGGGGCCAGACAATGCGATACCCTACCTCATCCCTAAAATTTTCAAACTGCCTCACAGCACGTTCATAAGACTTCCTGGTGCTAGGTGTAATGGCTAGGCCTATCGCTCTGCAGGCCTCGGCTCTCCAATCAGCCATAGCTCCTGGGGCATTGGTGCTGCCTCTTGATCGGCATCTGGGGCCAGCTGACAAAACCTCTCCATCTGTTTATGAGAGAGAGAGCATCAGCCAACCCGTTATTCACCCCAGGAACATGCTTGGCCAAAAACAATATGTTAAACCACAGACAACGCAGAGTAAAGGCTCTCACCAACCTCATAACCCGTTGAGATTTGGATGAAAGGGAATTAATGACATGGACCATAGCCATGTTATCGCACCAAAAATGTACTGTGCGATCAGCCATATAACTCCCCCACAGCCAAACAGCAACCAGAATGGGAAAGAACTCTAGAAAAGTGAGATCCCAGCTCAACCCCGCCTGAACCCATGAATCTGGCCAAACATCCGCGCACCAGTGTCTATGGAAATAAACCCCAAAACCTAACGACCCAGCAGCATCAGACATGACCTGAAGCTCTGCCTCAAGACTCATGTCCTCTCTCCAAAAGGAAATCCCATTAAAGGATTCCAAAAATTCCTGCCATACCCGCAAATGCTCCCTCATGCTGCTGGTAACCCTAGTCCTATGCTGAGGCAAATGCAGGCCCGCCATAGCATCACAAAACCTGCGAAGAAAAGCCCTCCCAGGGGCAACCACTTTGCAAGCAAAGTTAAGATGCCCGACCAACTGCTGGAGCTCCAGCAATGTAACCTTTGTCTTAAGAAGAAAAGTACTAATCCTATCCCTTAAGTCCTCAACCTTCTGAGAAGGTATTCTGGACAATTGCGCTAGGGTGTCCAGCTCAATCCCCAAAAAGATACGGCTTTTAGTCAGGCCCTCAGTTTTTTCTTCAGCCAATGGCATCCCCAACTCAGCAGCCAGCTCGATAAAGTCAGACAGCAATTCAGCTCAACGTCCAGTCCCTGCAGGACCTACAAAAATTAGTCATCCAAATAATGGATAATATCCTGTAAAGCCACTTTTTCGCACACAGCCCATTCAAGGAATGTGCTGAAACACTCAAAAGCTGCACATGATACAGAGTAGCCCATAGGCAAAGTGCTGTCCATGTAAAATTGGCCTGCAAAAGAAAAACCTAAGAGCTCAAAATCATCTGGGTGGACAGGGAGAAGATGAAATGCAGATTTAATATCGCATTTAGCCAACTCTGCCCCCAGACCACAGTGTCGAACGATGCCCACAGCCTGATCAAAGCTAGTATACTTAACTGAGCATAAATGCTCAGGAATCCCATCATTAATAGATGAACCCTTGGGGAAGGAAAGGTGGTGAATCAAATGAAATTCACCAGCCGTCTTCTTTGGTACCACTCCCAAAGGGGAAACCCTAAGGTTAACCACTGAAGGATTAAAAAATGGGCCCAAAATCCTGCCCTCCGCCAACTCCTTGGTGATCTTATCCTCCACCACATGCTCTAAACCCTTAACAGAACTAAGGTTCTGAGACCAAGCTGGAACCCGGGAACCCTGAAAAGGAATTCTAAAACCAAATGTGAAACCGTTTAACAAATATAAACTATCTGCCCTGCGTGGATACCTACATAGCCACTGCTCAAGAGGTCCCACCTTTACAGGACTGGGCCCCTTTTCCAGCTTGGGAAGCACTCCTACTCCCACCCTGCCTCTTTTGGCCCCTACGTGGCCGAACTCTGGGACAGTTGCTAAAGGAGTGCAGACCAGCACACATGGGGCATTCATGCTTGAACTGGCAAGCTTTCCAGTTGCACACCCCTGTGAACCAAACTCCCAACAAAGCAAGCGGGGTTGAACCGCCTGCCTCACTGAACTGCGGGAAGATGACGTAGCAGAGTGGATGCCTTAGCAACCAAATGACTGCTGCCCCTTTCTGCCCAGACATTCTCCTAAATACTGAAAGATAACCCCCCCCAAAAAATCAATAACCCTTGCATCACCTTACAATAAACAGCCCAATCAATTCAGCACCTAAAATGGCCGCCAGGTATCAGCACCTAAAATGGCCACCAAAATTAAACCCCTAAAATGGCCACCACCCTAGGAAAAATGAAATAAAAAATAAAATGGCCGCCAAACTTAACGAGGCGGGGGAGAAGGGGCCTACAAAATAAAGCAGCCACCAATTGCCACCCTAATACTCCCCCACAAATCCCAGCCCAATGAAAACTCAAATCGACAGAATCCCAAGAAAAATGGGAAGGGCGAAAGGAACCCAACCACGCCGCTAAATCCAAAACGAAAAGTTGCTTCTTTTTTTTAAATAACCCTATGTGAATCCCACGACGCGACCTCCACTCGACCAACGCTGCTCTTCTCCCGGCTCTCCAAACTTCCGACCACTCAATCTGACTGACAGGGCCCCAACTGGCAAGAGCAATCAAACGGCCCCAACCAGGCCTAATCCCTCGACGCTGACTCAGAGTGCAACAAAAACACTCCTTCTGAGCTGAGCTTCACAGAGGGACTGAGCAGTGGGGCGGAGGCTTGGCCGTTGCAACGCCTAAGCCCCGCCCCCTTAAAAGCACGCCTAAACAGGGCCACAGCTTCCTCTCTTCCCTCCAGGGCCACAAACAGATCCCTGACAGCTGAGCCGCGATGCAGCTGGCTGCCAGAAATTCCATGTATTTATTTGTGATGTATAAATAAGTTGATATATGCACACTTAATAAAATATTAATACTGGGGGAAAAAGTTGCAGGCCCATCTCCCACCACAGACACAGTGACTGTGGGGAAGGCTTTGAATGTTCTGTCAAGGCCCAGGAGCCAACAATACAGTTGCAGGTGGCCCTGGGCCTACCTTACCTCTATGGACAATCTGATCACAGGGCAGGGGCAACCTGCCTGCCTCCCAGGCCTGGGAGCCACCCACACAGTTGTGGGTGGCTATGTCTCTATGAACCCACTCTCCCTCCACAGCTGACATGAACAGGACTGAAATTCTAGCAGGAGCTCCTTTGCATAGTAGGCCACACTCCCTGATGTAGCCAATCAGCTCTTGGAGGATTGGCTATATCAAGAGTGTGTGGCCTAATATGCAAAGGAGTTCCTGTTAGAATTCCACCCCTGGATGTGATCATAGGAAAGGGGCAGCCCACTTGCCCTGCCTAGGATTCTTGCACAGAGGTATGAAGTTCTTAGTTTATCTTTGATCTCTCAACCAATTCCACTGCTGCAGCCACTTTTGAGTGATCAGATCACAACTGTAACGGTTGGCTCCAGCTCAGACTGAAAGTATTGGCTCCAGCTCAAACCAACAACATTCAGTTCCTGGGAAGGGTTGGCCCAGCCCTCTGTGGATTGCTATTCTCCTGCAGTCGGCTTGGGTTGGTGAGACCATGTCCTGAAAACAACTTGCCCTGGACTCAGAGCCAATGAGCTAAATGATAGGCAGACAGACTGAAAGATGATAGATATAAAATGATGAAGAAGAAGACAGTCAGACAGACAGACAGATAGATGACAGACAGAAAGACAGATGAACGGATGGATGATAGTATTCTTTGGACTACCATTATATAGTATATCAAGAAATTTCACTTTGTTTTCTCTTCAACTCTTATGTTCATTATTTCCCCCATCATTTTTATGTGTAGCAATCTGACAGGCACCAGTTATGTCTTACAATATGTATTTGACTACCTGCTGTGCAATGAAAAAAAGATGAGATGGATTTCACACTATAGTAGAGATGAAGATTAGTATGTTTGTTTTCTTCCTCATCACTCATTTGGCTCCTAAGGTTTAGTGCGTAAGGACTAAAAAAATCCCCTTCTCTGAATATTTCACAAGTGCTAGCTTAGGGACAGTACAGTGTTTATATAACTTTATATGCATGTTTTGCGTGTAAAAATTCAGGTAACTGTATTGTATATGCCTCAGTGAAGCTGATAAGTAGTTCAGCTCTGAACAGAGATGTGGGACAGTAAGATGGTAGTCCCCATAGTTCCCACATCTCCTAAGTGCTGACATTTATTAATAAATGATACACAATCATGTTAAGTGGTTTGGTGTTTGAAGATGACAACTCATTAGTCAAGAAGGTGAAAACTTAAGCAAAAGAAACTCCACAAATTGTGAATGGGCAACAAAATGGCAACTGAGGTTCACTGTAAATGATTGTAAAAAGATGCAAAAAGGTGCCAATTTAATCAGAACTGAGTGTAATTTTATAGGAAAGATACCTTGGAGTGGTGGTAGGCAACAAAACAATATACAGAAGTTAAACAAGTTAAAAAGTCTATTTTTAGAAGTTAGGGATTATTTTGGAAATGACTGCAAATAAAATATCCAATATCCTGACGCCTTTATTAGTCTCTGGTAGCTTTTTCAAATAAGTATAAAGTATACTGAAAGCCAGTTTGGTGTAGTGATTAAATGAGCAGATTCTTATCTGAGGCTGAAACCAGCTGGCTGGATTGGGGCGGCTGGCAGCCTCGAACACAGCCGACTAGAAACAGAGCACCCTGGAGCTTCCAGAGAGCACTCGAGGAAAGGGATGGGCGGTGGATGGGTGGGGAGCATCTGGAATGCTTGCATGTCCCGCTCATGGCTCCCTGGGTGCTCTCCTGGCACTCTCCAGCCTTCCAGACAGCCGGGAGCCACCTCGAAGCCGCCCCAGCAAAAAAGCACCATTTTTGCAGTGGTCTCTTTTTCAGCCGGGTGGATCGTCTTTGAGGACGAGGTAAGTTTGGGAGAGGGGCAGCTGGCAGATGTTGCCGTGTGCACAGATTTTTTGGGTCGATCTCAGAGGCATCTCTGAGTCAACCCAAAGTGTCTGTAATCAGCCTAAGAGACCCAGGTTTGATTCTCCACTCTTTCACATGCACCTGCTGATGTGACCTTGGGTCAGCCACAAATTCTCTCAAAG
This sequence comes from Heteronotia binoei, assembly GCF_032191835.1. Lineage (NCBI taxonomy): Eukaryota > Metazoa > Chordata > Lepidosauria > Squamata > Gekkonidae > Heteronotia > Heteronotia binoei. The sequence continues at coordinate 111,596,974 of NC_083226.1, read as the reverse complement.
CTGTTCCATTCAAGAGCAATTCTGGGAGAGTTATCTCAGCCCCACCTATCTCACAGGGTGTCTGTTGTGAGGAGGGAATTGAAAGCATGAATGTATGACAGCAGAATACATTAACAAATTCTTCAGGTACATCATATTTGATACATCTTTTAAACTCATCATCTTTGTGCATCTGCACAAGAAGCTATCACTATCACAAAGAGACACTGCTCCTCTGGCAACGAGAAAGAAAGCAAATGCAATGGGACAATTGAAGGTAATAATTTTAGTATTCTGCTTTTGTTTTTCGCTACATTTTTTGAATACATTCTTCCAAAGAGTGACTTCTTCATAGATATGTGGCTAGCTCAGATACTTGCACAGTGGATCTAAATGAAATCAGTTCAGACTATATTGCCTTGTCAGTTACAAAAATAAATTTTGCAACTCCTTCTGGGGAGTTTCCCTGAGCAAAGAAGAGATTTTTGAAGAACACTTTACAAAGCTGAATTCTAAGATAAATTGTCTACAGAATTCAGTTATATTCCTTTCATTGTATAAGTCCTCCATGTGTACGATCAAGGAATGAAACCTCCATGCTCAAAATCATTGTACACTAGTTGCTGGTAGCATGAGTTACCAGGGGCAGCAGCAGGGCAAGAATGTTCTTCATGCTTTATATGAGACATCTGATTTGTAAGACCACACAGAATACTGGAAGGATGAACCCTTGCTATGATCTACTACAGCTGTTCTTATGTTCATAGGGCTATAACTAAAGCTACAATCCTGCTCTTGTCTAGGTGGATATTAACGTTTTCAATTAGAATTAATCTTAATTGTGTTTAGTTGTTAAATGATTGGATATTTGTCAGGGAGACTAAGGTTCCATATATTGTATCTGTGAACATTCAAAACACTTCCACTTTTTCATATAATATTTTTCATACAAGTCAGCCCCCTCCCAGCTGAATGGCAGTGCCGTTTTCAGGCTGGGGGCCGGGTTTGCCCTCCCGGAAGGACGGAAGGCTGGCGTCGGCTCCCCGACATACGGGAAGCTGAGGGGGTGTGGCGTCGAGGCTATAAAGCCCCGCCCATGCCCCGAACAACGCAGTTCTTTTTGGCTCTCGGAACAGGAGAGCTGCATTGCTCGGGTGCCGAGCCGAGGCCGTAGTGAGGGAGCGCTTGCGGGCCGTAGTCGTGGCGCGAGCAGGGCTAAGTTTTTTAAGCAAGCACGGGGCGAGCGGCAGCGCAACGCGAGGGCTCTTTGGAGTGTATAGCTCCGTGTTCAGGGCACAGCCAGGGCAGCAGGAGGTTTTCCGGGGGGGGAGTCTTTGGATGGTGGTAGGGAGGCTTTGGGTTAGGGAGTTGGGACTTGTGTTATGCAGGGCCATCATTGGGCAGCTGGATGCACTGGACCAGCAGAGGAGCGCGGCCGGGCTCCTACATGGGAGGGGCGTCACCGGGTGTCCGGGCGATCTTCCAAATTGACCTTTGAAAAGAGGTTCTGGCTCGCCTTTCTGCTTTGCAGGGTACAACGGTTGGTGTGGACATGCGGCAGGAGCGTGACCGGGAGGACGAGACTGATACGGAGGTGGTAGGCAGCGAGGAGCACGGCACTTTTGGAACGGAGGGGGAAGCAGTGCATCCAGCTCCGGCTGTGGCAGTGGCGGTCTGCCCTTTGGGGGTAACGGGTAAGTCCCCAGCACAACCCCAATTGACAAGCTGGCCATGGGGCCTGGTCCAGCCTAGCTCCCCACAGGGCTTGGCAGGTCCAGTAGTGGCATTGTCAGGACAGTCGGGGCCTTTTGGGCAACAGACGCAGGCTGGAACCTCCTGAGCTTGGGGCCCGCCCTGTGCAGAGCCTCAATAACAGGGTTTTGTTGGGCCTATTTCACAACCTTCTGGGCAAGGGATGGCCACAACTTCGTCACAAGGCACCGCTGCTTCTGCGGCGGCGCCGGGGGTACTGCCGTGAGGGGACAGCACCAGTTGTCTCAGCAAGGTGGGTGGCCGGGTTATCAGTGGGGTAGCTGGCATTATCCGCCCAATCCGTATGGGTCCATCCCCTTCCATGTCCTGCCACACGGTGACACTGCTCTGCCATTGGGGGATCATTTGACAGTGGCAACTCGGGATAAGATCTTGAGGGGCGAATATGTGGATGTGTTCAGTCTTCTCTTTAGAGAGCTCGAAAAGAAAGACAAGGAGGAGTTCAACGATAAGGAGAAAGAGAAGCTGAAACGTCGTAAGGTGGATAGGACATGGTCCAACCGGTTGCCGGGTTTCTTGATTTACGCGGGGGTCATAGCAAGGGCACAGCCTTTATGGGCCGCGGCATTGTTTCAGTATTGTGACATAGTGCACCGTGTGGGGTTTAGATAAAAATATGGAGCACAGGTCCATCAGTGGCTATGAGCCACAGTGTGTGTGTATATATAAATTTTTTTGCCACTGTGTGAGACAGAGTGTTGGACTGGATGGGCCGTTGGCCTGATCCAACATGGCTTCTCTTATGTTCTTATGTTCTTAAGAAAGATGAAAACGCTTGGGGCACTTTAGCTTGGAGAAACGTCGACTACGGGGTAACATGATATAGGTTTACAAGATTATGCATGGGATGGAGAAGGTAGAGAAATAAGTACTTTTCTCCCTTTCTCACAATACTAGAACTCGTGGGCATTCAATGAAATTGCTGAGCAGTTAGGTTAGAACGGATAAACGGAGGTACTTCTTCACCCAAAGGGTGATTAACATGTGGAATTTTTGGCCACTGTGCGACAGAGTGTTGGACTAGATGGGCCATTGGCCTGATCCAACATGGCTTCTCTTATGTTCTTATGTGTGTATACGGATTTCGTTGGTGCAGCGTGGTTGCAATATGATGAGGACTTTAGGATGAGGGCTGCAGTCAATCCGGGGCTCCCTTGGGATCAAATCAACCAGCAGCTTTGGCTACAGTTGATGTCCCCTGCAAACCCCAATACAGGAGACAGGGCCAATAGCAGGCACCTGGTACATAGACAACAGAACAGCGCAGGGGCCTGCAGTGTGGCAGGCCAGTCGGTTCAACCCCGGCTTTTCTGCTGGGAATTTACGTCCAAGGGCGTGTGTTCCAGGAAGTCCTGCAAATTTAAACACGAGTGACCACTGTACGGGGGGCCTCATGCCTTTTCAGCCTGCAGTAAATCAAAAGTGAAGGCTGGCACCAAGCGTCCGGGGGGGGGGGAGCCAACAGCCACCTGAAAAAGGGACCCAGTCCCATTTGTCTGAGGGTATTTAAAAAGCTGTTGGCTAGTTACCCCTTGACGGCTGATAAGGATTATCTGATGGATGGTTTTACTCATAGATTTAGGATTTCGTACCAGGGACCCAGGGTCCCTGGTTCGGCCCCTAATCTGCGCTCGGTGATAGGGATGGAACACGTGCTCAGGGCAAAAATAGTTAAGGAATGTTTGGAAGGGAGGGTCATTGGCCCATTTGAGACCCTGCCAATACCCACATTACGGTTATCCCCCTTAGGAGTGGTGCCTAAGAAAGCACCAGGAGAATACCGTCTGATACATCATTTGTCCCACCCCAGGGGTGGATCAGTGAACAATGCCATCCCAGAAGTTCTTTTTTTCGTCAGGTACACCTCCTTTGATCAAGCGATCAAAGTGGTTTGGGGTTGCGGTGTGGGGGCCGAAATGGCAAAATGCGACATTAAGTCTGCATTTCGTCTTCTGCCAGTACACCCAGAGGACTTTGATTTACTGGGTTTTGCATTTGAAAGGAAGTACTACATCGATAGGGCCCTGCCCATGGGCTGTTCAGTGTCCTGTGCTGCTTTTGAAAGGTTTAGTTCCTTTATGGAATGGGCATTGCGGGCAAGGTTGGGATCGAACAACACTGTTCATTACCTTGATGACTACCTTTTTGTGGGCCCCGCCGTGTCTGGACAATGTGCCAGATTATTGCGTTCATTCGAGGACCTTGCCCGGGAGCTTGGGGTGCCATTGGCACACGAGAAGACAGAGGGCCCCAGTTCAGTCCTTACTTTTTAAGGTATTGAGTTGGACACCACGCAGCAAACCTCAAGGCTGCCAGCTGACAAAGTAGCGCGCCTTAGGGTCAGGTTGGCTTCTCTTAAACAGCAGCGAAAGGTGATGCTGTTGGAGCTTCAGCAGCTGGTGGGGCATCTCAACTTTGCGTGCAAAGTTGTAGCCCGGGGAGGGCCTTTTTGCGGTGCCTATGTGACACAATGGGGTCCCTGAGGCTTCCTTACCACAGAGTGTGAATGACCGCCGATATGCAAATGGACTTGGAAGTATGGGAGGAATTTTTGAGTTCCTTCAACGGATGACTTGAAGGTAGAAGCGGAACTCCAGGTATCCTCGGATGCGGCCAGGGCCACCGGTTTTGGAGTATATTTCAGGGGGCATTGTTGCGCGGAGCAATGGTCCGCGGCGTGGTTGGACAGCGGGTTATGTCAGTTGGCCAACCATACAGTGCATTTCTGTCATACATGTTATCAATTCCTTGTCATCAAAATCAGCTGTGGTAATGAATTTGGTGCAATCTTTTACATTGCATTGCCTCCGGCTGAATATCCTATTTCTTGCCCGGCATGTTCTGGGAGTTTGTAATGGGGTGGCGGATGCTCTATCTCGCCAACCAACAGATGGAGCGTTTTCACCTGCTTGCTCCGGAAGCGGACCAGCGACTAACACGAATGCCACCAGAGCTTTGGCAGCTTGGGAGGCAGAAGCCGGTAGGGCAATTCAACTAGCTCTAGCACCTAGTACCTGAAAAGCCTATGCGAGTGCAGAATCACAGTTCTGGGCTTTCAGGAGGGTGGCTGGGCTTCTGGACAGCTGGCCGGTACCGGTGGCTCACATTATTCAATTTTGTGTCTACCAGAAGGAGAGGGAGTTAGGGCTGAAATCCATCAGGGGGCAATTGGCTGTGCTGGCTTTTGTTAGTAAAGCGCAGGGCTTTCCTGAGGGCACCGGCAATTTTAGGGTCAGGAAGATGCTGGAGGGCTGGTCAAGTGAGCTGGGGCCCAGGGCAGACGCACGGCAGTGAATATCTGCGGTGCTGCAGGGGCTTCACAGGGTTTGGCCGGAGGTGTGTTCCTTTTAGTTTGAGGCCTCTCTTTTCCACGTGGCCTCCTTGGTCGCTCTTTTCGGGGTGCTATGGATCAATGAGCTGGTCATGCAGTCAAAGGCAGATCATACAGGCCGGGCTCTGCAGTCTGGTGATGTAAAATTTGTAGGGGGTCAAGTTAAGCTGACAGTACGGTGGTCAAAAACTGACCAGCATCAGAAAGGGACGGTCATTGTGATCGGCCGATGTGCTGCAGCTGAGCTATGCCCAGGGGTGAGGGTGATGGCCCTTTGTTTTGGCATCTGGAGGGCCCTCCCCTCACAAAGTATCAATTTTGGGCAGTGACCAGGAGAGCCCTGGCTGAGGTGGGTTTGAGGGGGTGTCAAATTTGGGCCGCATCTACGGCTGCGGCAATGGGTTACACCCCCCCCCCCCGCTATAAAGCATATGGGCCGGTGACGGTCATCAGCTTATAAGTCATATGTGCGCCCGTTGGTTTAAATAAGTTTTTTAAAAAAAGTTTCAGGGATATATTAGCAGTTGTTACCGTTGGCATGTTATTTCCAGGATGTGACCTTTTTTCTGTTTTTCAGGTGCTGTGGCTCGTAGTGCGAGGTGTCGCATCCTCATCTGCAGGCACAGTATGGCATTTTGGGCAGCCCACCAGGCTAGGAAATCCCCAATTGGTACACAGCTGGGTCTCAGTGAGTGGGCGACAGTGGAGTGGCTTGGTCACCGTGGCCTGCGTTGGCTGGGCATCATGCCACTGCTTTTCCGTGGGAGGAGGGCGCCTCCTCCGGACATCCTGGTCATTCACCTGGGCCATAACAACCTGGGCTTTATGAAGGGGAAGGCCCTTTTCTTGCAAGCGCAGGAGGATCTGCAAGCCATCAAGCAGAGATGGCCGGGGGCCTTTTTGATTTGGTCGGCAATATTGCCATGTAGGGTCTGGCGGTCTGCCCTGTATCCTGGGGGAATTGAGCGCACCAGACGCAAGGCCAACCGGGCCTTGCAAAAGGCCATGGAAGGGGGCTTGGGCATATTCCTTCCCCATCCGGCAATACGGGTCGAGAATGCTGACCTGTATAAGCTGGATGGGGTTCATTTATCTGAACTTGGAAACCGCGCCTTTTTGGACGAGCTAAGGAGGGGTTTGCGGTCGGCTCTGTAAAAAAAAATTGAAACTGAATCTCAAGATATCTTTTGGCTTATACAAGAATTTATGCCATGTTTTAAATATAACATGCTTTTTTGTATATCTGTAATATCCAACAATTCTAATTTACTTCTTTCTCTAAGTAAAGATTTATAAACCCTTTTGCTACAATTTCTTTTGTGCAGGGCTTCTAAGCGTTGAATGTTCTCAATTATTGATTGCCTCTGCTGCTGTTTTTGTTTTTTAAGAAATGAAGCTTTAGAAATTAAAATACCTCATAATGTGGGTTTCATTGCATCCCATATCTTTTTGGGACCCACCTCTGGTGTAGTATTATTTGGAAAATAATTTTTAATATGGCTTTCCAATTCTTGTTTAAGTGTTTCATTGCTCAATAAAGAACTGTTTAAGACCCAATTATATTGTGTTTCAGGTTGTTTTCCTATTGTAATTATGCAATCAACCCATGCATGGTTGGACCAATGTTTGTATCCTATATTGGCACTAATAGTATGTTTCAGGCTTTCTTTGGAAACTAATATGTGATCTATTCGTGTATGGACTTGATGGCGTGCAGAGTAATAAGTATAGTCCCTATCATTAGGGTGAAGCTGTCTCCAAATGTCCATCAAGTTAAATTCATTTAGTATTTGAGATATTTTAGTGGGTTTAGGGGTTTTTGTAATTTAATTTTTGATAACATTTTATCCCAATTGAAGTCTGTTAAAAAGTTTTGGTCTTCTCCTATGATGGAGACACCTTCTCTAAATTTCTCATAGGCTGTAAGCACTTCTTGAATGAATTTTATCTGCTATGAATTAGGTGCATACATAGTTCCAATTGTTATGAGGGAATCTTCCATTAAGCCCTTAATGAACAAAAATCTGCCTGAAGTGTCCTTTAGTGTGTCCTGTACAATAAACCTCACGTTTTTAGAGACCATTATTGCTATGCCTCTTGACTTTGAGGATCCTGGGGCTACTTGTTGCTGTGTAAACCAAGATGCCTTAAAGAGAGGGGAATCTGAATCTTTCACATGAGCTTCCTGAAGAAACAATAGATCTGGTTTGAGTTTATATATATTTGAGTAAATTCGAGATCTTTTGATCATGTTATTAATGCGATGTACATTAAGAGATGCAATTTTAAATGTATTAGTCATTTGTTCCTTGTTTTACCTTTTATGCATGAAGTGATTCAGAACCAATAAAAACTAAAACAAAACCTATATACCTCTATAACTATTTTTATATGTACACTGCCTTTATAGAAAACTAAGGCTCAATACCCAAGAAGATTAAATGAAAAATTAAAGACACACAATAGATATAATAGAGAGCTTATAAGGTCTATCTCTTAATCTTAAAAAAACCAAAACAACTATTTTCCTATTTTCCTTTAGACAAACTTTAAACTATCTATAAAGTAAAATAATTCTAATTATTAAAGTAGTTGACTTTACTATTTCTACTACAATTACTATAAAATTAGTGCAAGAAACCTTAAACAATTAATATTTAAATATTCCAAAACCCTATGGGGCTTTCAAAGCAAGCTGGTAGAAAGAAATCTACCTCCCTATACCAGGGTTAATACAAAGGAGCTCACTAGCAAGCTCTCTATGAAATATTCCTATCCAATCACTCTCAATAAATGCCCGTATTCGACATTTTAAGCATAAAAAGATATTTAGCAAGTGCTTAACTAAAAATGTTGAACTACATCCATATTTCTATATTTGTTATACTAGAATAGCATTCACATTTTTACCATCCTGTATTCACATAGAAAGAAATAAAATATAAAACATTAAGAAAGCAGTTTGTCTGGTTACATCACTAGTAATATTCAAGAAGTGTTAACTTATCAGTCTCATGTAAAGCTCAGTCTAGGAGATGTTGCCACTGGCATCCTGCCAGATTTTTGCTTGCGGGGAGGAGAAGTTTGAAATAACTTTCTCTTGGAATTCTTCTTAGGATCTTCTGATGCAGGCTGCAGTCCCAAAACTTGTAGCAATCTGAGTCCCCATTCAACTGAATGAGCCTGTAGTCTTACTCCATTGTGGACAACAAAAAGTGAAGCAGGGCCATTCCATCTATATCTTATGTTTGCTTTTTGAAGCTGCAAGGTTATCGGTTTTAAGTCACTTCTTCTAGAGATGGCCTCAGGAGGCAGATCTGGAAAGACCTCAATCTTGTTCTCCTTGTAGGTAAAGTGACCTTTTTTCCTAGCTTCAAACAAAATGGAGGATTTCACTCTGTAATCCAAGAAGGACACAATGATGTCCCTGGGGCCTTTTCGGTTTGCATTGTGTAGAGCTCCCATTCGGTATGATTTGGTGATTATAGGGACTACTTCTTCTTCTAGCCCCAGTTCAGAACCAAGCCATGTAGCAATAAATTTCCTTAAATCCTTTAATTCCTCCAGATTTTCTGGGAAACCACGCAGTTTGATATTATTTTGACGCTGTTCAGTTTCTATAGTTAAAAGTTTAGATACTATTGCCTCATTCTCCCTTTGCAGCTGCTAATTTTCATTTTGTATTGTCTCTGCTAATGTTACTGCACAGTCTGTCGTTTTTTTTAACATCAGTTAGAGAGATTTTTATTTCCTTCAATGAGGTTTGTACTGGGTCCAGCATTGCCTCCATTCTCTGTAAAAATCTCTGTTCCATTGCAGCCAAATCAGCTTTCATTAATGCTGAAGCAGAGTTTTGTGTTTCCATTTCACTTTCTGCCTTTGCTCTCTCACTGCATTTCCCACCCTCCTGGGCCTGAGGGGAAGGAGAAGGGTAAAAATAGTCACTTACCGCCTTCATTTTCTCAGCAGTTTGGTAGGGAGAGATTCGATGCTTCTTCTCTTTCTGAATTTTTCCCATATACTTGCTGCAGTCACTTTATAGAATGATTTTAATGTTGGGTTAGGGACAAGCTGCTAGCTTAGGCGTCCATCTTGGAGGTCCGTAATGCCACATCCTCCTTCTTATCCTTCTTTGAAGAATGCACTGGAAGAGGCTTCTCCCCCCCTTCTTTCCTGAATCGAAGGGATGGGGAGCAAAGCTTCCTCTAGTTAGCATAGGATAGCAGGTAGGAGGGCCAAGTGGAAACACTCGCCTCTGTCCCTGGTATTGTGCAACGCCAGGTCCATAAACAATAAAACCTCAGTCCTGCAGGATTTCTTTATCAGGCAGGATATGGACCTGGCTTGCGTGACAGAGACCTGGGTGCGGGACAGGGAGACAGTTGCTCTCTCCCAAGTGGCTCCGCCTGGGTTCTCTGTCCTTCACCAGACTCGGACTAGCAGGCGGGGGGGAGGGGTGGCCTTTTTCATATGGGAGGATTACTCCTTCAGGGTGCTTCCACCGCAAAAGATCAAGGGCGTGGAGTGTGTGAGCCTGGTGTGGGATGTTGGGGAGAGTTTGGCAATCTGGCTGGTGTACCGTCCGCCTAACGTGCCGGCCAGTGCCTTACCGTCCCTGATGGAGGCTGTAGCAGGCTGGGCATTGGAGCATCCTCGACTTATAGTTTTGGGTGACTTCAATGTCCATGCTGAGGATGCGGCTTCCACTTGGGCGATGGACGTAGTGCTTTTCATGGCAGCACTAGGACTCTCCCAATATATAACAGTGCCCACGCACCGGGCTGGGCACACACTAGACCTGATCTTTGCAGCGGGAGTTGTAGTGGATCAGATTTCTGCTGAGGTAGTGCCATGGTCTGACCACCAGGCCTTGAAGGCTCGTGTGGACATACCACCCCTTTCCCGTTTAGGCGGTGAGCAAGTTTTAGCTCGCCCGTGTAGCCAGATAGACCCTTTGTAGCTTCAAATGGCCATGCGGGATCCCTGGCCCTCTGGTGACTCGCTGGATGAGCTAGTGAAGAATTGGAACAACCAACTCTCCACGGCCATCGACGTGATCGCTCCCCGACGTCCTCTTCATCTTCGTTCATGATCTGCTCCATGGTATACCATGGAGTTGCAATCAATGAAACAGCGATTAAGACGACTAGAGAGACGATGGCGATATACTCGCGATGAAGCTACGAGAACATCCTATAGGTCATTTATGTGGACCTATGAGATGGTAATTCAGGCTGCAAAAAGGACCTATTTTGCATCCAGAATTGCATCTGCTACCTCACGCCCAGCACAATTGCTTAGTATAATTCAGTAATTAACAACTCTATCACAGGGTAAGCAAAATATTAGAGAATTGGAAATAGGCTGTGAGGCTTTTGCGAGTTTTTTCGCAGATAAGGTCTCGTTGCTCCGACGCGAACTTCCCACCATAGTTGATATAGTAAAAGAACTTGGAGCACCGAGCGCATTTTCTGGTCCAATTTTGGATTCTTTCAGCCCACTCAGCCTGGAGGAAGTCGACAGGATCTTTTTGGCTGTACGCCCTACGACTTGTAGGTTGGATCCGTGCCTGTCCTGGCTTATAAAAGCTAGCCAGACGTGGCTACATGACCCACTACAAGGTATTGTCAACAGATCCCTGGTAGAAGGGATCTTTCCCACACCTCCTAAAGAGGCAGTGGTCCATCCCCTCTTAAAAAAAACCATCTGCAGATCCGGCCGTATTGGCAAATTATCGGCCGGTATCAAACCTTCCCTTTTTGGGTAAGGTTATAGAGTGGGCGGTGGCAACTCAGCTACAGGGATTCCTGGAGGACACTTCCGCACTGGATCCATTCCAGTCTGGCTTTCAACCAGGTCACGGGACGGAGACGGTTCTGGTCGCTCTCATAGATAACCTCATGCGACATCTGGTTCAGTGCGGCTCAGCGGTGCTGTTGTTATTAGATCTGTCAGCTGCTTTTGATACAGTTGACCATCAGCTACTGACTAGCCGCCTTGCTGATGTGGGGATTCAGGGGTCCACCTTACAGTGGTTGACCTCCTTTCTCTAAGATTGGGGACAAAGGGTGTTGATAGGGGAGGAAGCATCCCAGAAGCACTCTCTCAGTTGTGGGGTGCCACAGGGAGCAGTCCTATCCCCAATGCTATTTAATATCTATATGCGCCCCCTTGCCCAGATTGTCAGGAGGTATGGACTGGGTTGTCATCAATATGCAGATGACACCCAGCTCTATCTATTGATGGCCGGCCAGTCTGAATGTACCCCAGAAAATCTAGACCTGGCCCTGCAAGCCGTGGCTTCGTGGCTCAGGTTGCGTCGACTGAAATTGAATCCGACGAAGACGGAGGTTCTCTATCTGAACCGGGGTGGTCCAGGGGGAGGGGTTCATATTCCAGCTCTTGACCGGGTGCCATTAATACCAGCCCCTAAGGTCAGGAGCTTGGGCATGTTCCTTGAGTCCTCCCTTACAATGGAGGCCCAGGTAGCGGCCACAGTTAGATCCGCCTTTTTCCACCTTCGGCGGGCACAGCAGCTGGCCCCATTCCTGGAGCACAACGACTTAGCAATGGTGATCCATGCTACGGTCACCTCAATAATAGATCACTGTAATGCTCTCTACATGGGGCTACCCTTGACGCTAACCCAGAGACTATACCTAGTGCAGAACGTTGCGGCATGGCTCTTAATGAGACTCCCTTGATGGGAGCACATTCAGCCAGTGCTGAAAGAGTTGCACTGGCTTCCTGTTGAGTTCTGAGTTCGTTTCAAGGTGTTGGTGTTGACCTTTAAAGCCCTTTATGGTCAGGGACCTGTCTCTCTGTGGGACCACCTTTCTCCGCATATTCCCCAGAGAGCACTGCGTTCAGGGATGAAAAATCTATTGTTTATCCCTGGACCAAAAGAAGCCAGGTTGCATACGACACGAGCCAGGGCCTTCTCGGTGGCAGCTCCAAAACTCTGGAATGCTCTCCCGGAGGCCATAAGTGCCCTCCGGGATTTGTCTACATTACACAGGACCTGTAAGACCGAATTGTTCCGACAGGCCTTAGACATTTAACCGAGAGAGAGCTGCCACTGGACATTATATAGAGCTCCAAGCAGAGTACCGATAGTCACCATCGAACTTTCAGAACCTCTATACTGTACTGTATTAATACAGCACCATGAAATGTTTTAAATAATTTAAATATGTAATTATGTTTTATATGTTTTATTGGTTTTTAATGGAATTAATGTGATGTTGTGAGCCGCCCTAAGTCTGCTTGCAGAGAGGGCGGGATATAAGCTTAACGTAATAAATAAATAAATAAGTGCGGTTTTCAAAGAAGGATAAAATACTGGCTGTGTTGAAGCTGATAGGGCTGAGCCTTGGTGCGGCATGTTTTGATCATGTGCCGGGGGGGGATAACAAGCATAAAGAAAGGGAGGGAAGGAAGGAAATGTGTGGGAGTAGGGGGGTAGAGAGGCAGGCAGGCAAACTAGGTGTTTGTCATGCATAGGGGGGAGCCCAATTCGGCACCCCCTCTCTCCTGGTGCCTCAGGCAAGTGCCTAGTTTGCCTAGTGGATGAGTCAGTCCTGGCCCTGATACAGATGGCCCAGGCTAGTCTGATCGCATCAGATTTTAGAAGCTAAGCAGGGGTCAGCCCTGGTTAATATTTGGATAGGAGACCACCAAGAAAGTTGAGCGTTGCTGCATAGAAGCAGGCAATGGCAAACTGCTTTGGTTAGTCTCTTGTCTTGAAAACCCTACAGAGAATTGCATCCTAATAGAATGGTGAAAAATTAAATCCAGATGTATGTTGTGCCTTTCATTGCTTCTAGAATGCTGTTGTTTTTCTTCCTGAAGTTTGGGAGGAGAATTCCTATTTATTTAATCCCAGTTTGTAGGGTTTCCAGGCCTTGGTTAGGAAATTCCTGGAGATTTGGATGTGGAGCCTGGGGAGTTAGTGGGCTTTAGGAGGGGGAAACTCACTACAGTATGATGCAATACAGGCAACCCTCCAAAACAACCGTTTCATCCAAGGGAACTGATCTCTGTAGTCTGGACTAGTAATTTCAGGACATCTCCAGACCCCACCTGGAGGTTAGCAACCACAGTTCAAGAACGAAGAAGTTATAGATGGGAAAGCATTTCCTAATGAAATCAATTTAAATGCAATCGTTATTTTAAATATGTGATGACAATTTTATAAAAAACCTACATAATGTTTAATAAAGAAAATGAGCCGAACCAGGTGGAAGCAAAGAAACTTTTAAAAGCAATGAGTCAAATGTTTTCGCTGCCTTCTGAAAGAGGAGTCATAGTAGATCCTGCCTACCAGTTAAGTAATCTTCATTTTTATCAGATCTCTCTCTTATTCTGTGCAGTGCCAGCTGAAGCTAGAAGAAAAAGTATTTATTCTTGGTAAAGATTCTACAGATGGATCAAGTCTGACACCCATGGCATATAACAATTTCCAGTCTAAAAATTGGGGGGGGGGGGGGAGAGAGATTATTTCAAGGAAAAGTTCCAGGAGCTGACAGTGACAGGTTGGCCTGAAGATTTGAAAGAGTAAGCATGACTTCCAGTGATGATACATTGAAAAAATCACCTCACTCATCACAGTTGAAGACAAGTCTGTGAAGCATAGTTCTGAAACTTCTCTCAATGTTCTTTAACCCTGTCATGGCTGACTTGAAAAACAGTGGTTTCCAGGGCTTTTTTTGTACCAAGAACTCCTTGCATATTAGGCCACACACCCCTGATGTAGCTAGTCCTCCAAGAGCTTACAGTAGGCCCTTACTAAGAGCCCTGTAAGTTCTTGGAGGATTGGCTACATCAGGGGTGTTTGGCCTAATATGCAAAGGAGTTCCTGCTACAAAAAAATCCTGGTTTTTAATATAATGTAGAAATTATTGGTAATCTTTATTTTGCCTTCTTAAAATGTGCATCCTATGCTTTCTTACTCAGATTTCCTTCTGTATACAAAGGGACTTACTACCAAAAATGCATAATTGTTTCCCTCCGTTGATTTGTGAATATAGTCAGTTTAATTTGCCCCCCAAATAATAAATATTGCAGAAATTTGTCTATTGATAGTTCAAAAAAAAGTTTTATATTCATGCTTTTTCCTCAATGTGACATTGGTGTTGATCACTGATGCTATGTCAGTAATGTGATGAGGTACTTGACAAAGTGTGATTGAAGTTTACAAGAAATTATAGAAGCAAAAAAAGTTATAGCTTGATTTGAAGATGGTTGATTATGAGAATGGGTTTTATTTTCCATAATTATTTTCTTGCACTTAATTATAGCTAATATAATAAATATGTCATGAAGAAATATGTATTTATAATTGTTACTAGCTCTAATTAAAACTGAGCACAAAAGATGGGCACCAAAAGAAGTATAATCCTAAATTCCGTAATGCTCCTCTCTGAATTCTTTTGGTAGTAAATTCCCTCTTTCAATATCAAAACAATTAAATGTGTGTATGGCGGGGGAAGAATACAGACCTTTATTTTGTTGACCTTCCCTAGTTTTCTAATTTATAACTAGATTAGGAAAGGACTCATTTGTTTCCATAGCATTTATTCCCGAAAGCCTTTTCATACTGCAGAATGTGAAAATGCTCTCCCACATAAAATTCTCTTTATGTAAATAAAAAATATCACTTCTAGATTCATCTTTTCCCTGACATGCTGGACAGTTAGCTTTGAAACAAGCAGTATTAAAGATGGTGAATCAGTGTATACCTCCTCTTTGCATGTTCTGGGGAAGGTGAGTTTGTAGTGGGGAAGTTCTGGAGTTGGACCCTTACTTGGGGGGGGCATACTGGGTTTCCTGGCATCTGGCAAGGGACTTCTCTCACTCTGGAAATCTTCCTAAGTCCACTGGACTATCCACAACATTTTGCCCCAGTGTGGAAATCACAAATGTAATAGCTCATCAAGTTACTCCAAATGATGGGGCCCTTGGATGACCAAGGGGTAAAAGGATTACTGAAGGAGGATAGGGAAATGGCTGAGAAGCTGAATGCATTTTTTGCCTCCATCTTCACTGTGGAAGATGAGAAGTGTTTGCCTGCTCCAGAACCACTAATTTTGGAAGGGGTGTTGAAAGACCTGAGTCAGATTGAGGTGACAAGAGAGGAGGTCCTACAACTGACAGACGAATTAAAAACTAATAAGTCACCAGGTCCGAATGGCATACATCCAAGAGTTCTGAAAGAAGTAAAAATTGAACTTGTAGATCTCCTGACAAAAATATGTAATCTTTCATTGAAATCTGCCTCCGTTCCTGAGGACTGGAAGGTAGCAAATGTCACCCCCATCTTTAAAAAGGATTCCAGAGATGCGTTAAAGGACATTCAATTAAATTTCTTAGAGGTAGTAAACCAATTGAAGGAGACGTTAACAAAACAGATGGAAGAGGTAGTTGGCAAAATAGAAAGTCTTAATCTTAAATTTAATGAAACAAAGGATGACATATCTGAATTGGTTAATGTGACTAAGACAATAGAAGGTAAATTTAAACTTATGGAAGATAAAATGGAGGATATAGAAAGTAACCAGGGGAAACTTGAGGTTAAATCCATACAATTTGAAATGAATCAGGCAGATTATGTACTTAGATTCCTAAACATACCAGAGGAAAAGAACGAAAATTTGGTTAAGTTAATGACAGAAGCCCTCGCGGAATTGTTATCAATGGAACAGACTGATATAGAGAAGGAATTTGACTGGGTCCATAGAGTCAACACCACTTATGCTAAAAACAATGGCCTTAATAGGGAGGTACACTTGAGATTTGTTCGCAAAATTATTAAGGAGAGAGTATGGAGGGAAGGAAGAGATCAACAGCTGATTATAAAAGGGACAAAAATAAAGATAATGAAAGAAATACCGTGGGCAATCAGAATCAGGAGGAAAGAGTATATGCAGTTGGCCATTGCTTTACAGAAAAAAGGAGTTTTGTATAGGTGGTTGGTCCCCGAGGGATTAATGTTTATGTACTTAAACAAGAGATTTAGGATAAATTCACATGCTAAACTTGAGGAATTTATTAAAACCTATAGCCATAATTGGCAAAAAGGAAATTTTAAAGGGAGAGATCCAACAGAAATAGAGACACAGCTAGTATTAATTGATCCACTAAAAGAACATCAGCTTTTGGATTCGGAAGATCAGGAAGAGGGGGAGGTCCCTCAAACGGAAGACACAAAAAGGGAGACAAGGTTACAGAAAAAGAAAAGAATTCAATAGATAGCCCAGAAACAAACATGGTACACACTTTAAAGATCATTTCGGTTAATGTTAACGGGTTGAACTCACCTTCAAAAAGGAAACGTGTATTCGCTCAGTTGTATAAATTGAAAGCAGATATCTTATGCGTTCAAGAGACCCATATGCGGAAAAAAGATGAAACTATATTAGTTAATAAGAAACTTGGTAAAGCCTTTATAACATCGGAAGAAACTAAAAAAAAGAGAGGACTAGTGACATATGTCAAAGAAGGACTACAAGCGAAACTAATTTTTGAGGGCAAAGAAGCCAGAATGCAGGGAATTGAAATTGAAATAATAAATAATTCAAAAAAGTTCCTTTTGGTTAATGTTTACGCTCCTAACGAGAATCAGAGATTATTTTATAAAGAGTTGTATGCTAAGGTGAGCGAGGTTGAGTTTGAAAATCTTTGTATTACAGGTGATTTTAATGCTGTTGAAAACCCAGAGGTAGATAGAAGCCCAAAAAATGGTAAAATGAAATTTAAGACAAACAGGAGTAATTCTCTCCCAGAAATCTTTTTAAGATTAGTCGATGAATTCGCCCTGGTGGATGTCTGGCGTACTCTCAACCCTAAAAGAAGAGACTATACCTTCTTTTCAAACAGACATCAGTCGTGGTCAAGGATTGATTCAACATGGATTTCGCTAGGCCTAATGAAGGTAGTACAGGAAGCGGAGATCCTCCCTTCCACAATAGCAGATCACTCGCCTATTACGTTATCGTTAAGTATTCCTAAAAAGAAACTGGGTTGGAGAATGAACGTAAATCTGTTGAAGGACAAGGAATTTATCCGATATATAGAGGAGGAACTGAAGGCTTTCTTTTCGATAAATACACAGAAGGATGTATTGCACTCAACAATTTGGGAGGCTAGTAAAGCCTATTTTAGGGGCCTGACCATTAGCTATAGCGCAAAAAAATGGCGTGAAGAAAGTAAAGATTTATTGAAATGGACCGACTTAATTAAAACTAAAGAAACTTTGTTCAAATCTAATCCTACTTTGACAGAGCTTAGGTCTGAAATTAGATTACTACAACATAAAATACATTTAATATATCTAGAACAGATGGAGAGAAAGATAGCTTACTCGAAAGCGTATTTTTTTGAAAATGCTAATAAACCAGGTAAATGGTTAGCCTATAAGATTAGGAAAGAGAGAGAAAAGAGGATGATTAAAACACTAAAGAGTCAGAACGGGTAGAATACTTCAGACATGGAGGTTATGAAAGTGATTGTGCAAGACTTCTACAAGAAATTATACACTAAAGAAAACAGAAATAAGGCGGACCAGGAAGACTATCTTAGGACCAAGATTCGGACAAAATTAACATCTGAGCAGAGAGAACTACTATCCGGACCGATAACAATGGTGGAAATAGTAGAAGCGTGGAATAAAATAAAACGTAATAAGGCAGCAGGTCCGGACGGTATACCTCCGGAATACTACATAATTTTTAAAGAGAAATTAGTGGATCCATTTAAATTGTTAATAGAGGAGGTTTGGTGTACTGCTGTTATCCCAGAGTCATGGCGGCACAGTAATGTGGTCCTCATCCCAAAACCCGGTAAAGAAGTAGACGATATAGGGAATTATCGTCCCATATCTTTATTAAACATAGATTATAAAATATTCACAACTATACTCTCAAACAGATTAAAGATGATCTTGAGGGAAATTATCCACCCCGATCAAACAGGGTTTTTACCAAGAAGACATCTCCGAACAAACACCAGGTTGATATTTGATTTTTTAGAATACTTTGAGGTCAATAGGGACAAACAATTAGCACTTTTATTTTTAGACGCGGAGAAAGCATTTGACAATCTGGATTGGGATTTTATGTTAGATCTTTTCGATAAATATGATTTTGGTGAAAAATTTGTAAATAGTATCCGGGCTATATATGATAAACAATACGCAAAGTTTATAATTAATGGAGATTTGACTGAAGAAATTTGTATCAGTAAGGGTACAAGGCAAGGTTGTCCCCTGTCCCCTTTATTATTTATTTTTACTCTGGAGTTGTTTTTGGAGACAATCAGGACTGATAGTAGAGTTGAGGGTATAAAAGTTAAAGGTCAAAATTACAAGATGTTAGCATATGCAGACGATATGGTCCTGGTCCTTCAAAACCCACTGGACTCAATTGATGTAGTTTTGGACCATTTAGCAGATTATAGGAGAGTTGCCGGGTTGAAGATTAACATAAACAAGTCAAAAATGTTAACCAAAAACATGTCTGGACAAGTAATATCAGAACTCGAAAGGAAATCGGGATTTCAAAGGGCTAGGAAAATAAAATATCTGGGATTAGTAATATCCGAAAAATGTAGCACTATATATGAAGATAATTACGTGCCTGTACTGAAGGAAATAGCGTCCTCCTTTAAAAAATGGGAAAATCTGAAATTATCATTTATGGGGAGAGTATCTTTGCTTAAAATGGTTATTCTTCCTAAAGTTTTATTTCTGTTTCAGACAGCAGGGTTTGTTGTAAAAGATTCGTTTTTTGTAGACCTTAACCAGCTTTCGAAAAAATTTATATGGCAGGGGAAAAAACCAAGAATTAGTTGGAAAATTCTTACAGATAGAAAAGAAAATGGAGGTCTTGGTCTTCCTGATTATGAGATATATCATACTGCTTGTTTAATTTTATGGCTCAAAGATTGGATTATGTTAGAAGATTTCCGACTTCTTGCGATAGAAGGCTCGGATCTACAAGCTGGATGGCATGCCAATATGTGGTACATTCAAAAACCTCAAAAGTATTTCAAAAACCATCTTATTCGCAAATCTTTATTACAAGTTTGGACAAAAATAAAGAGGAAAATATATAACAAAACACCTAGGTGGCTGTCCCCTGTGGAGGCTTCAAAACGACCCCAATCGCAGCCCTTAGAGACGATAATAAGATACAAAGACCTATTAGATGAAAATGATAAATTAAAACAGAAGGAGGACATAGAAGCAAGAGGAATTTTAATAGACTGGTGGACAATGACGCAAATCATAGCTAAATATAATAAAGACAAGACACAAGGGTTTACAAGAGCAAATTTTGATTTTGATATATTATTAGCCACGAAAACTGATAAAATGATTAAGAAAGTTTACAATTATTTTTTACATATTAAATTGGAGGACGAAACTGTCAAAAATGTGATGCTCAAATGGGCTGAGAATTTGAAGATTACCATTACACTGGATCAATGGGAGACGCTTTGGAAGAACAATTATAAGATCATAAAACCGGTAAACCTTCGTGAAAACTTTTTGAAACTTTTTTATAGATGGCATATTACACCAGTTTTATTGAATAAAATTAATAAAGATATTCCACCTATCTGTTGGAAATGTAATACTAAAGCAGGAACCTATTTCCACTTATGGTGGTCTTGTAAAATGTCTAAAAAATATTGGCAGGGAATTCATAAAATTTTGGTTGAAATACTTAAGACTAATTTTGCCCTCAAACCAGAAATTATGTTGTTATCTTTAGTTAAAGAGGAGGTTCCACGTGAGGATGAATTTATTATGATATATATTATAACCGTGGCCAGAATTCTATTCGCCCAAAACTGGAAGTCTAAAACATTCCCTAAGAAGGAGGAAATTATCCAAAAAATTTTGAGGGTGGCTGAAATGGATATCCTAGCTAGTATGATGAAAGGAAATACGAAGGAAGAAGCAAAAAGAAGATGGGAAAAAATATATCTGTGGTTAGAAAATAATTAAACTTAAATGTTTATTTGTTATTTGTTATTAATCTATTTTTATTAGATAAAGAGATTCGGTGATAATGTGTAGCGGTACTGTTTCAATACCATGGGTTTCACCTCATTAGATTACATGATAGGTAATAGGATGCTGTTAATCCTATATAAAATTAATTATATATTTATTACCTGTGTACTAAGTGACTGAAATTACTTATTTGTTAACAATATGTTTGTATATAATTTATAAGCAATAAATTTATAAATACAAAAAAAAAAAAAAAAAAAAAAAAAAAAAAAAAAAAAGGATTCCAGAGGAGATCCAGGAAATTAAAGGCCAGTCAGTCTGACTTCAATACCGGGAAAGTTGGTAGAAACTATTATCAAGGACAGAATGAGCAGGCACATTGATGAACACGGGTTATTGAGGAAGACTCAGCATGGGTTCTGTAAGGGAAGATCTTGCCTCACTAACCTGTTGCATTTCTTTGAGGGGGTGAATAAACATGTGGACAAAGAAGACTCAATAGATGTTGTTTACCTTGACTTCCAGAAAGCTTTTGATAAAGTTCCTCATCAAAGGCTCCTTAGAAAGCTCGAGAGTCATGGAGTAAAAGGACAGGTTCTCTTTTGGATCAAAAACTGGCTACTTAATAGGAAGCAGAGAGTGAGTATAAATGGACAGCCTTCGCAGTGGAGGACAGTAAACAGTGGGGTGCCACAGGGCTCGGTATTGGGTCCCATGCTCTTTAACTTGTTCATAAATGATTTGGAGTTGGGAGTGAGCAGTGAAGTGGCCAAGTTTGCAGATGACACTAAATTGTTCAGGGTGGTGAGAACCAGAGAGGATTGTGAGGAACTCCAAAGGGATCTGTTGAGGCTGGGTGAGTGGGTGTCATTGTGGCAGATGAGGTTCAATGTGGCCAAGTGCAAAGTAATGCACATTGGGGCCAAGAATCCCAGCTACAAATACAAGTTGATGGGGTGTGAACTGGCAGAGACTGACCAAGAGGGTCTTGCGGTCGTAGAAGATAACTCACTGAAAATGGCAAGACAGTGTGCGATTGCAATAAAAAAGGCCAACACCATGCTGGGAATTATTAGGAAGAGAATTGAAAACAAATCAACCAGTATCATAATGCCCCTGTATAAATCGATGGTGCAGTCTCATTTGGAATACTGTGTGCAATTCTGGTCGCCGCACCTCAAAAAGGATATTATAGCATTGGAAAAAGTCCAGAAAAGGGCAGCTAGAATGATTAAAAGGTTGGAACACTTTCCCTATGAAGAAAGGTTAAAACGTTTGGGGCTCTTTAGCTTGGAGAAACGTAGACTGCGGGGTGACATGATAGAGGTTTACAAGATAATGCATGAGATGGAGAAAGTAGCAAAAGAAGTACATTTCTCCCTTTCTCACGATACAAGAACTCGTGGGCATTCGATGAAATTGCTGAGCAGTCAGGTTAAAACGGATAAAAGGAAGTACTTCTTCACCCAAAGAGTGATTAACATGTGGAATTCAATGACACAGAAGGTGGTGGCGGCTACAAGCATAGACAGCTTCAAGAGGGGGTTAGATAAAAATATGGAGCAGAGGTCTATCAGTGGCTTTTATCCACAGTGTGTGTATATATGTGTGTGTGTCTGTGTATATATTTTCCTTTTTTTTTTTTTTTGGCCACTGTGTGACACAGAGTGTTGGACTGGATGGGCCATTGGCGTGATCCAACATGGCTTCTCTTATGTTCTTATGTTGTTATTGCACATCACTATGCCACAAGGGTTAGCAAAAAGCATTTCATTAAGAAAGGACTAAGGGATTAGAATTGGCTGCTCACTTAAAATAAAATTCTATTGTATTTTGAAAGAAAAATAAAGCCCTGTCAAATACAGAGAAAGACAATCACCTAAGCTACTGGGCAGTGTATCTATTGTCCCCACAGCTGCAGCATAATTCAGGTCTGGTGTCATTTTAAGCTGATTAGACAACTAATCTCACAGGAAACATTTCATACTTGCTCTGTATACCTTTGTGATTTCTCCTGCATTTCTTCAAACATAGAGGTTGAACAGGGCACAATTATTTTGCCTTGAACTTAATACAAGTGACAAGTGCCAGCCGACAGAGTACACATCAGTGTCAGCTGCCTTGTTTAAAGTGGAGGAAACACTCACTTGTATTCCCAAGAAAACCACCTTGATGTGAAAGGTACAGTGTCTACATTCCTGTTTTGCTCAGAACAGAAACCAAAGCCAACAGTACATACTTGGCTAATAATCCTTCTTAACATATTGAGATTGGTTTCTCTGCTAGGGGACAAGAGGAAGGGTGAGGAGGTTTTCCTGATTATATTTGTAAAACAGCTCATTAGAGTACAGCGATAATTATGACTGTAACTGTTTTAGTTGATTATTTTATTTAACTGTGCCCCAAAGTGTGGCAAATGCCTCAGAGCCAAATAAAAAAATAAGCTTCCCGATAAAATCCATATAGTATATGTTGCATATGTGGACCAAAGTAAAGACTACTATGGGTGTTCCTGCCTGGCTCACTGGAGCCATAAGGACTGAGTATGGGGACTAAGGAACAATAGGCAGCAGGATCCAATTACCTGTAGCCTTGCTCCAATCACAGGCACCTTATTGGTTTGAATAATCCAATGGCATGTTAGCGTGGGAACCTTAAAGTGTATATAAGTTGGCCCCATTGGCCCAGTTACTCAGTTTTAGAGTGCAGCCCTATACTATGCTGTACTGAAATAAAGAGCTATGGTCACTACCACTTCATTGCATTGAACCCACTATATTATGGTGTAATTCAAAAAGCGATACAGTGAGAGCATGAAAAATAATTGTGAACAAAACAACTGAGAAAAAATAAAGATTTCAACTGGAAGATCACAGAATGTTAGCAGGTTGCTTAAGTCTGATTCCCAGAGAAATGTGGATCAGAATGAAGCTTTATCTTATTCTCGCACCCCCCCTAAAAAAAAATTCCCTAACTTTTCAGGCATATGTTATTTTCATGGGGGTGAACTAACTCCACAGAGATAACTTCTTTGACACACAAAAAGAGACCAGATTTCCATGGAATCCTGATGATGCCATAGAGTCTATCCTTCAAAGCTGCCATTTTCTTCAGGGGGATTGACCACTGTTGCTTGGAAAAGTTGTAGTTTTGGGAGAACTCTGGGCCTTACCTGGAGGCTTGTAACCCCTAATATTTTGCCTATCCCTCCTGGTATAATCAAAAGCAGATGTTAGGAACAGTATTGAACCACATAGGGAACAATCCCAAGTAACTTGGGGCACCGATCACGTCTTCTAGTTCAATTCTGGATTCTTTCAGTCCACTCAGTCTGGAGGAAGTCGACAGGACCCTTGCAGCTGTACGCCCTACGACCTGTAGGTTAGATCCGTGCCCGTCTTGGCTTATAAAGGCTAGCCAAACGTGGCTACGTGAACCACTACAGGACATCATCAATAGGTCCCTGATTGAAGGGATCTTTCCCACACCTCTTAAAGAGGCAGTGGTCCGTCCCCTCTTAAAAAAACCATCAGCAGACCCGGCCACATTGGCGAACTATCGGCCGGTGTCAAACCTTCCCTTCCTGGGTAAGGTCATAGAGCGGGCGGTGGCGACTCAGCTGCAGGGATTCCTGGAGGACACTTCCGCACTGGATCCATTCCAGTCCGGCTTTCGGCCAGGTCACGGGACGGAGACAGTTCTGGTCGCCCTCATGGATGATCTTATGCGACATCTGGATCAGGGCGGTTCTGCAGTGCTGCTGTTACTAGATCTGTCAGCCGCTTTTGACACGGTTGACCACCAGCTACTGACTGACCGCCTCACCGATGTGGGGATACAGGGATCTGCCTTGCAGTGGCTGACTTCCTTTCTCCAAGATCGGGGACAAAGGGTGGTGATAGGGGAGGAAGCATCCCAGAGGCACCCCCTTAGTTGCGGGGTGCCACAGGGAGTGGTCCTATCCCCGATGTTATTTAATATCTATCTGCGCCCCCTTGCCCAGATAGTCAGGAGGTATGGACTGGGTTGCCATCAATATGCGGATGACACCCAGCTCTACCTAATGATGGGTGGCCAGTCTGACTGTACCCCGGAAAATCTAGACCTGGCATTACAAGCCGTGGCCTCCTGGCTCAGACTGAGTCGGCTGAAATTGAATCCGACGAAGACGGAGGTTCTCTACCTGGGTCGGGGCGGTCCGGGGAGAGAGATCCAGCTGCCGGCCCTTGACGGGGTGCCACTAATACCGGTCCCCAAGGTCCGGAGCTTAGGCGTGCTCCTCGAGTCCTCCCTTACAATGGAGGCTCAGGTGGCAGCCACTGTTAGATCTGCCTTTTTCCATCTTCGGCAAGCACGGCAGCTGGCCCCTTACCTGGACCGCAGCGACCTAGCGACGGTAATCCATGCTACGGTCACCTCAAGAATAGATCACTGTAATGCTCTCTACATGGGGCTACCCCTGACGCTAACCCGGAGACTACAACTAGTGCAGAACGCTGCGGCACGGCTGTTAATGGGGCTACCACGACGAGAGCACATTCGGCCAGTGCTGAGAGAGCTACACTGGTTGCCTGTTGTGTTCCGAGTTCGCTTCAAGGTGTTGGTATTAACCTTTAAAGCCCTTTATGGTCAGGGACCTGCCTATCTACGGGACCGCCTTTCCCCATATATCCCCCAGAGAGCACTGCGATCAGGGACAAAAAATCTGCTGTCTGCCCCTGGCCCAAAAGAAGCCAGGCTATCCGCAACAAGATCTAGGGCCTTCTCGGTGGCAGCACCAGAACTCTGGAACACCCTCCCAGAAGCTATAAGGGCCCTGCGGGATTTGTCGGCGTTCCGCAGGGCCTGTAAGACCGAACTGTTTAGGCAGGCTTTTCTGGTTGACTGAAAATGGGCTGCCACCGGACATCCTACAGAAGCTGGCGGTCATAGTCAGAACCCAATACCGCCAGACTAGATTGAGATAGCGTACTAGTTTTTAACTTGATAAATGTTTTATGGTTTTATATGTTTTATGGAATTGATTGTTTTTATGATACTGTAAGCCGCCCTGAGTCCGCTTGCGGAGAGGGCGGGATATAAATGTAAAGTAATAATAATAATAATAATAATAATAATAAAGTCTACTTAGAAGTAAGTTGAATGTTATTCAGAGAGATTTACTCCCTGGACAGTGTCCTTGGGATTGTAGCTATAAAGACCTACATATTTTACAGTTAACACTTTTAAAAAATAGTGTGGAGGTTCCGGTTTCATGGTATGGTGAGGCAGAGCGTGCTCACTGAGCTCCAGTGAGCGCTCTGTTTAACCAGCTCCTGAGGGGTTCCTCTTCATGAGGATACCTCTTAAAGAAGTGTCAGGGGACACTTCGCAGTCTGGGGAGCTGGCTTGGGAGACTGGAGGGGAGGCGGAGGCTTTCCCTACTGATCCCTGCTTTCCCCCCATCCAGAGCTAGCTAACACTTCGGCGGTTCAACTAGGTCACTGGAGAAGAGCTGGCAGGGGCAAAATAAACCCTCAATTTTGTATCATTGTGGACTATACCTGTACCTGGACGCAGTGGAGGAAAGGGAAAAAAGAAAGCAGAAAAGAACGTAGCATGAAGAAAAGTGGAGGTGGTGGCGGAGAGAATGGCGGCGGAGATTACTTTCGTTTTGAGGCAACTGAAGTGAGGTGAGAAACAAGTTGTGAAGAGAGACTGTGATTGAGACTGCTGTCGAGAGGAAAGAAGGGGCTGTTTTAGTTTGAAATAAGAAGGAAATTGAGCTGAAAAAGACCAGCTAAAAGTTGGGGGTGTGGAGATGGAGGAGGTGACAGCTGCGACACTAATGGCGCTCTGAAGGGTGAGGAGGTAGAGGAAAGAAGAAGCAAGATTTAAATGGTGCCAGTGGCGGTGATGGGTTGGAACCGACAGTGAGCAAGAAAGTTTAAGCTGGGAATAGTAAGTTGGAGAAGGTTTGCGAAGTTTAAGCTGGGAATAGTAAGTTGGAGAAGGTTTGCAAAGAGAGATACGATGTGTAAAGAAGGAACAAAGGATATTGTGGATATAAAATAGAAGCGAAGAGGTGGAAGTTGAGAAGCTTCTTTCAGTAACGTTTGCTGGCGCTGTAATTCAGTAAGAATGAGATAAGTAATTTAAGGCGGTGGGTGACAACCTGAAGGTGAAGAGAGAAGCAAGAAGACGGAAGGAGTAGAAGACTTTAAAGAAGGAAGGGTGGTTTTTAGTGATACCTTTGTGTTGCGGCCGCCTCTTCCTTGAAGAGTGGTTAAGTACTGTGATTGAGTGCGAATGAGAACAATCTGATTTTGTTAAACAGTCTGGATTAGTATTGGATATAAATCGGGATTGGAAATTAAACTGAAGAAAGAAGAACAAAGAAGAAGAATAGAAGAAAGAAGAAAAGGGGACTGAGTTATACAGGGTTGTTGTATAAGCACAATTTAATAACTGTAATTTAATAGGACAAAAAAGAAACAAATTGTATTTAATAAGTGATTAATTGATTGATTGGTAAACTGATTTGGAACAATTAATTATTGGGTTAAGGTAATTGATTTAGGGGTACTAAACAAGGGGTGAATTTAATTTTGAAGGACAAGCGGTAGTTAAAAAATGTTGTAATAGGAATTACTGGATACAGAACCTTGCTATTAGTGATTTATGCAATTTTTAGAAGAAGTAAGTAATTATTATTAGGTTTACCCAATATGGGGGCTAAAATTAAGAAACTTGGTCAGGCTACCCCCACCAGGCTGGTATTGAATGGGTTAGAAGAGTGGCATCAGCACACACTAGAAGATTTAATCTTCCAAGAGAGATACAAGTCAGATTCACACGAACCTTAATATGTGAAAGAGTGTTGCGAATGGCAAGAGAAAAGGGACTGAAACGGGATGACAAGAGTATTAAAGTTCTTAAAGACATACCTTGGTCCATAAGGCAGAGACATTTTGGTTATAAGAAGATTACTACTTGGCTAACAAAACATTCCATACAATTTAGATGGTTGGTCCCAGAGGGAATTTTCTTTTCGTATCAATCTAGGAGCTATAACTTAACCACATTGGACAAGATGGAATAATTTTGGGCCAAATTTGTTGGAACTGACAGCCAAGACTCCGGGTTGGGGGAGGACCAGGAAGAGGGGACAGACCTAAATGTCTCAGGTAAAGATGACTTTCAAAAAAAGAAGAGTGGAAGAGTCAAGACCAGATCACAAACACAAAAAGAACAAAGAAGGATACTTGATAGTAAAGTGACATTAGAATGATGGCCAAAATGGGACTACAGATTATCTCGGTTAATGTAAACGGGCTAAATGAACCAAGGAAAAGAAAGAAGATTTTCCTGCAACTTCATAAGACGAGGTCACAAATAGTATGTTTACAAGAAACTCATATTAAAAAGGACGATTTAAAATTTTTACAAAATAAAAAAATAGGACAACTTTATCACTCTTGTGATTCCAGGAAAAAAAGAGGACTTGCTATTTATGTACAGGAGAATGTAAAATCCAAACTGTTATACAATGATGAGATGGGTAGAATTGTGCTAATAGAAATAGAAATTAATGGAGGAAAAACAATTCTTGGGATCATCTATGCACCAAATGATAGTCAAGAGGAATTTTACACTAGACTGCATTGGAAGCTGCTTGAATATGGCTCAGAAAACTATTCTATTGTGGGAGACTATAATGCAGTTCTAGATGTAACAAAGGACAAAAAATATGACCATATCAAAGTGAAAAAATCTTGAAATTTACTACCCAAGTCATTTCTGAAAATAGTTGATGAATTCAATCTAATAGATGTTTGGAGAATGAAAAACCGCAAACCAAGCATTTTACTTTTTTTCTCTCAAGCACATAACTGCTGGTCTCGGATAGACATGTGCTGGATGTCGGCTTCTTTGGGGTTGCTAGTCACTCAAGCACGCATATTGCCCAAAACCTACGTGGATCATGACCTTATACAAATTAACTTAGAAGACCGCCTTCCTAAGTCATGTTGGACTTTGAATCTACAAATTTTAAAAGAAGAAGCTTTTGTAGAAAAAGCTAAAAAAGCTATTAAGATGTATTTTGAATACAATTTGAAGAAAGACACATCGATGCTAGTTATTTGGGATACCTTCAAAGCCTTTTTTAGAGGGATTGCAATCTGCTATACTGCAAAAAGAAAGAAAGAAAGAAAGAAAGAAAGAAAGAAAGAAAGAAAGAAAGAAAGAAAGAAAGAAAGAAAGAAAGAAAGAAAGAAAGAAAGAAAGAAAGAAAGAAAGAAAGAAAGAAAGAAAGAAAGAAAGAAAGAAAGAAAAGATGAAGGCTTATAATGATTTAATATTAGAACTAACCGGACGGATTACCAATCGAATTTTTTAAAACCTTTGAAGAGCTTTTGATAATTCCATACAAGAATGTGATAGAGAAAATTCAAGACTCTGCCACAACCCCGGTATCTTGGAGTGAGGCATTAATTTCTCTGATTCACAAGAAAGGGACAGACCCTCTAGAGATAAAAAATTATCGATCTATCTCGGTTATAAAATATATGCTACAATTCTGTCAAATAGGCTCAAAAAAGTAATTTCATCTGTAATCCATGTGGCTCAAATGGGGTTTGTCCCAGGGAGAAAGATGAGTCAGAATGTAAGATTCCTTTTAAATATATTAGAGTATTATTGGGAGCATCCGGAAAAGCAATTTGCAGGTATCATGTTAGATGCTGAAAAGGCATTTGACAATGTTAACTGGAGTTTTATATTAAAATCTTTAAAGGCCATTGGGTGCGGAGAAAAGTTTAACAAACTAGTGAAAGCGATTTATACTAAGCAAAGTGCAAAAATAAATCTTAATGGACACCTTACAGATGTGATAGATATTAAACAGGGTATGAGACAAGGGTGCCCATTGTCCCCATTGCTTTTTATTTTAACATTGGCATTCCTGATTAAGAGCATAAGAGATGACGATGAAATTAAAGGAGCCAAAATCAAGGACAACAAATTCAAAATTCAAGCCTTTGCGGATGATGTCTTATTTGCTGTAGAAGACCTTATCTATTCAATTGAACATCTAAAGAAGAGACTTGAACAATATGGAGCAGTATCCGGTTTTAAAGTAAATGTGCACAAAACCAAATTTTTGACACAAAACATGACGAGGGAACAAATAGTACACTTGGAAAAGGAATCTGGTTTCAAACATGAGAAGGAAGTTGAGTATCTGGGCATCTATCTGACAAGTGATTTGAAAACATTGCAAAAGGATAACTATGACAAAATATTAAAAGAAATTCAAGCAGATCTGATTAGATGGAAAGACTTACAAATTTCACTGTTGGGAAGAGTTGCTTCCATTAAAATGAATGTATTACCCAGAATACTTTTTTTGTTTCAGATGATTCCAATCACACTACCGCAAACTTTCTTCTAACAAGATGATGCTTGCTTTTATTTGGCAAAATAAAAAGCCAAGAATAAAGCTTAAGATCCTGCAAGACAGTAAACTGAGAGGTGGTCTAGCTTTACCTGAATGGAGAATTTACTACAAGGCATGCTGTCTTGTCTGGGCCAAGGAATGGCTATTATTGGAAAATAAAAGATTGCTATTATTAGAAGGTGCAGGTTTAGTTAGAGGCTGGCACTCATATATCTGGTACCAGGCCCCTCCTGGAAATAACATCTTTTTCAGACACGTAATTAGGAAACCAATTTTTAGAGTGTGGACGGAAATTTAAAAAATGTTTTATACTTATGTGCCTTTCTAGGTATCCCCAGTAGAAGCTTCTATGCATCCTAATGTTTATTGCTTATATTTTTATGTTTATATATCAATTATAATTACAGAGTATTATTGGGTACTGCTCATAATTTGAATTTAGATGATAGTATTAAAATAAATTGGTGGACAAAGACACAAGTCAACTCAAGATTTCAAGCTGATAAGATAATGGGTTTTTCTAGAAAACCAAATGAATTGGATATGATAACACAAGATAATCAGAAACTTATTTCTAGAATCTATAATTGTTACAGAATAAAATGCAGGATGAGATAGTCAAAGAAAGCTGGATAAAATGGCTGAAGGATTTTGGTTTTAATATTGAGTTGAAGGAATGGGAAAAAATCTGGAAGCAAAATATACAACTAACTAAATCATCGGTATTTAAAGAAAACTTATATAAAATGGTGTATCGATGGTACTTGACTCCAGAAAGATTGGCCAAGATTTATACGAGCTATTTAATAAATGCTGGAAATGTGGAAAAATAAAGGGAACTCTTTACCATATTTGGTGGCAGTGTAATCATGCCAAAAAATATTGGACTCAAATCAGTATATGGTGTTAGAAAATCTTTAAAATAAGGCTTCTACATACTCCAGAACTTTATTTATTGAGTGTGGTTAAAGAAAATATGCCCAAACTGGAAAAAAAACTTTTGGTGCATATTATTACTGTGGCTAGAATTTTATATGCCAAATATTGGAAGGTCCCCAAAATACCAGACAGGAATGAATTTTTACAAAAGTTATTAGAAGCTGCTGAATTGGACACGTTAACGATGAGATTAAGAGGAGGAAACCTACAGGATTGTAAAAAGACTTGGGATCCACTGTATTTATGGATAAAAAGTATGGGAATTGATATGAGGAATCCGAATTTGTGTTATGGAAATACCCCTTAAGCTCTTGGGGGGTAGGGGGTAGGTGGTGGTTATTGTGTTGGATGTATGTTTATACTATTGTTGTTTTTAAGAACATAAGAACATAAGAGAAGCCATGTTGGATCAGGCCAACGGCCCATCAAGTCCAACACTCTGTGTCACACAGTGGCAAAAACACAGTGTCACACAGTGGCAAAAACACACATACACTGTGGCTAATAGCCACTGATGGACCTGTGCTCCATATATTTATCTAAACCCTTCTTGAAGGTGGCTATACTTGTGGCCGCCACCACCTCCTGTGGCAGTGAATTCCACATGTTAATCACCCTTTGGGTGAAGAAGTACTTCCTTTTATCCGTTTTAACCTGTCTGCTCAGCAATTTCATCGAATGCCCACGAGTTCTTGTATTGTGAGAAAGGGAGAAAAGTACTTCTTTCTCTACTTTCTCCATCCCATGCATTATCTTGTAAACCTCTATCATGTCACCCCGCAGTCGACGTTTCTCCAAGCTAAAGAGTCCCAAGCGTTTCAACCTTTCTTCATAGGGAAAGTGCTCCAGCCCTTTAATCATTCTAGTTGCCCTTCTCTGGACTTTCTCCAATGCTATAATATCCTTTTTGAGGTGCGGCGACCAGAACTGCACACAGTACTCCAAATGAGACCGCACCATCGATTTATACAGGGGCATTATGATACTGGCTGATTTGTTCTCAATTCCCTTCCTAATAATTCCCAGCATGGCATTGGCCTTTTTTATTGCAAACGCACACTGTCTTGACATTTTCAGTGAGTTATCTACCACGACCCCAAGATCTCTCTCTTGGTCAGTCTCTGCCAGTTCACACCCCATCAACTTGTATTTGTAGCTGGGATTCTTGGCCCCAATGTGCATTACTTTGCACTTGGCCACATTGAACTGCATCTGCCACGTTGACGCCCACTCACCCAGCCTCAACAGATCCCTTTGGAGGTGGACTCAGGTTCCTCCATTTCCATTATAGCGGAGGAGACCCTGAGGAAGCTGTGCCCCCGCCAGCGGCTTCAACTAAGGCCGGCGGACTTCATACTCCGGGACTTTCAGAAGAACCCGGTGCAAATTGCGGGGTGGGCGCGGGTGCAAGTCGAGCGGGGGTCCTTCTACGGCCCGCTGGACATCCTGGTGGTAAAGCGCCCGCTGGACATCCTGGTGGTAGAGCGCCAGCTTACCACCCTGCTAGGACTGGCGTGGTTCAAACCCTTGGGGATCCGCTTGGAGGGGGTGGGGCAAACCCTAACGCCCAGAGGGTTCGAGGAGATATGCCAAGAGTTCCCTGACTTATTCGATGGGTCCCTAGGGAGCTACAAAGGGCCGGCCATCTCCCTACCACTAGACCCCACGGTCAGGCCGATCCGGCTCAAGGCAAGGAGGGTCCTGTTCGCCTTGAAGCCAAAAATTGAGGCTGAACTAGACCGCCTCACGGCCCAGGGAGTCCTGGAGCCAGTGGACTACGCCACCTGGGAGACCCCCATCGTAACCCCAATCAAGCCAAACGGGGAGGTGCGGATCTGTGCAGACTATAAATGCACGATAAACAGGGCACTGCAGGATAACCCCTACCCAGTGCCGGTGGTAAGCCACGTCCTGGCTGCCCTCGCGGGGTCTAAAATCTTTGGGAAGCTGGATCTGGCACAGGCCTACCAACAGCTCCCGGTAGACAATAAGACGGCCGAGGCCCAGACGATTGTGACACACAGGGGGGCCTTCCGGGTGAGGAGGCTACAGTTCGGGGTAAGCGTCGCTCCGGGGATCTTCCAGAGTATAATGGACGCTCTCCTTAAAGGGATCCCCGGAGTCCAGCCATTCTTTGATGACGTTTTAGTCGCCGCCCCGGACCCCGAAGAGGTCGGCAACCGCCTACGAGAGGTGCTCCGCCGGTTCCAGGCAGCGGGGCTCAAGGTTAAGAGTGAGAAATGCTTGCTGGGGGTCCCACGGGTGGAGTTCCTGGGGTTCGCTGTAGATGCAGCGGGGATCCACCCAACGGAAGAAAAGACCCAAGCCATCGTGCAAGCCCCGGCCCCCACCTGCAAAGCGGAGCTACAAAGCTTCTTGGGGGTGCTTAACTTCTACCATTCATTCCTCCCCCACAAGGCAGCCCTTGCAGAGCCCCTTCACCGGCTGTTGGACAAAAAAGTCCCTTGGGTTTGGGGCAAACGACAAGCCGCTGCGTTTCAGGCGGTCAAGGACGTCCTGGTGTCCAATGCGGTGCTCCACGACCCCAAGATCGGTCAGTCTCTGCCAGTTCACACCCCATCAACTTGTATTTGTAGCTGGGATTCTTGGCCCCAAAGGGCATTACTTTGCACTTGGCCACATTGAACCGCATCTGCCACGTTGACGCCCACTCACCCAGCCTCAACAGATCCCTTTGGAGTTCCTCACAATCCTCTCTGGTTCTCACCACCCTGAACAATTTAGTGTCATCCGCAAACTTGGCCACTTCACTTCTCACTCCCAACTCTAAATCATTTATGAACAAGTTAAAGAGCATGGGACCCAGTACCGAGCCCTGCGGCACCCCACTGCTTACTGTCCTTCACTGCGAAGACTGCCCATTTATACTCACTCTCTGCTTCCTATTACTCAGCCAGTTTTTCATCCACAAGAGGACCTGTCCTTTTACTCCATGACTCTCAAGCTTTCTAAGGAGCCTTTGATGAGGAACTTTATCAAAAGCTTTCTGGAAGTCAAGGTAAACAACATCTATTGGGTCTCCTTTGTCCGCATGTTTGTTCACCCCCTCAAAGAAATGTAACAGGTTAGTGAGGCAAGATCTTCCCTTGCAGAACCCATGCTGAGTCTTCCTCAATAACCCGTGTTCATCAAAGTGCCTACTCATTCTGTCCTTGATAATGGTTTCTACCAACTTTCCCGGTATTGAAGTCAGACTGACAGGCCTGTAATTTCCCGGGTCTCCTCTGGAACCTTTTTTAAAGATGGGGGTGACATTTGCTACCTTCCAGTCCTCAGGAACGGAGGCAGATTTCAATGAAAGATTACAGATTTTTGTTAGAAGATCCACAAGTTCAACTTTGAGTTCTTTCAGAACTATCGGATGTATGCCATCCGGACCCGGTGACTTATTAGTTTTTAATTTGTCTATCAGTTGTAGGACCTCCTCTTTTGTCACCTCAATCTGACTCAGGTCTTTCAATACCCCTTCCAAAATTAGTGGTTCTGGGGCGGGCAAAAAGTTCTGACAGAGTTTGTATGCGTAGGAAGTTTTCCCCTGTGTGAGTAGACAGTTGAGTGCAACTCCAGAACACTGTGGTAAAGAAACAAAACTCCACAACAGCCAGTAAACAGTTGTATTTTTGGGTTAACACGTAAGAGGCAGTCACAGGCAGGCAAATGGTCATACACAGAATAGCAGTCCTTCCAATATG
The DNA here is from genome assembly GCF_032191835.1 of Heteronotia binoei. Lineage (NCBI taxonomy): Eukaryota > Metazoa > Chordata > Lepidosauria > Squamata > Gekkonidae > Heteronotia > Heteronotia binoei. The sequence goes on along the minus strand of NC_083226.1, from coordinate 111,562,781 downwards.
CAGCACCAAATCACAATCCAATAGAGAAGTCTAGAATCCAGTCCAATACATTACGTCAATAGCCAAGCAATCCTCCAGAGTAACAGTATATCAGTCTGTTGTTCCTCCTCTCACATACGTCCTTCTCCTTCTCCTCCATCCACCATTGCCCAACAACTACTGTGAGCAATGCTACCACTGATATAGTGTAGCCACCCAATCATAACACAGATTGTAAGATTAGCTGCACCTGTCCCTCTCGTGACTTCTATCACGGCTGTATAGTTTTAGTTGCATAACCTTGACTCAGCAGTTTAGTTCTCTTAAAGCAACTTAACACTGACATTCTCCCCTTATGTAACTAAAACATTCTATACAGTAATATAAACTATTTACATTCATAGTCTACATACATTTTCAAACAACATTGTAGTAATATTGCAACTTCACTTTAGACCAAGTTTCAGACAGTTTTCTTTGTGCTTAACTGGTGTCTGAGCTTTTGTAAAAATGTCTGCAATATTATCACTCGTAGCACAGTATTCCAGAGTGATCAACCTGTCTGTCAAACATTGCTTCACATTGTGAAACCTGACATCTGTGTGCTTGGATCTTGATTTTACTCCAAGATTGGTTGCTAGCTTAAGAGCCGCCTGATTGTCCTCATACACAGTGATTGGTTCTATATAAAACAAACCAAGGTCAGATAATAACTGTTTGTACCAGGTTAACTCACTGCATACTGTACTGAGTGCGGAATACTCTGACTCGCATGTCGAGAGAGCTACATGGCGCTGTTTCAGAGATCTCCACCCTACCAGGACACCACCCAAGAAAATTGCCAATCCGGTGGTTGACTGTCGGGTGTTCTGATCACTGGCAAAACATGCATCTGTGTAAGCATGCACTTTTAGATCCTTAAAAGGTGTTATAAACAAGCTTAACTCTAGAGTATGCTTTAGGTATCTAAGAACATGTTTTGCAGCAATCCAATGGCACTGTCTTGGCTGCTTCACCGCCCTGGCCAATTGGTTGGTTGCCATCGCAATATCAGGTCTAGACCAGTTAGCTATATAAGACAGACTACCAATCAAAGACTGGTAAATGCTTTGGTCAAAGAATGGACTCTGACTGTCATTTAAGTCAAAGTTCTGCAGCATAGGACATTGCACTCCTTTGCTTTGGTCCATTTTATAGCTCTTTAGCAACTGAGCTATTTTACCTTTCTGTGAGACTCGATACCCACCATTTACAGGCTCTATGTCTAAGCCAACATACTGTCTGATGTTGCCCAGATCCCTTACTGTAAACTGGTTCTTCAGAGTTTCAACAATAGAATTTATCATCTTTTCATTTCTACAAATTAAAGCTAAATCATCAACAAAGACAAGTATTATGCACTGCTGCTCCCCTTTTCCTTTGACAAATATACATGGGTCAGCTATGCCCTGTTTGAAACCAAGCTTTTTCAAACATTCAATTAAGAACTGGTTCCACTGATGACCAGACTGTTTTAAACTGTACAGAGATTTTTTAAGTTTCCAGCAAACATTTGCATTGCTATTTCCACCAGAGACACCAGGTGGCAATTTCATATACAATGTGTGTTCTAGAGGAGCGTGCAGGTAAGCGGTTTTAACATCTAGGTGTTTCACAATACAATTATGCTTGGCTGCATAAGTCAGAGCACAAAAGATTGATGTAGCCTTGAGCGTGGGTGCAAATGTTTCGTCATAGTCTTGCATAGACTGCAAGTACCCTTGTGCAACAAGTCTAGCTTTGTAATGCACGTTTCCGTCTGCCCCAGATTTTAACTTATAAACCCATCTACAGCCCAAGAGTTTATGGTTAGGTGGTAACACAGACTCTTCATAGACTTGTAGACGTTTTAACGACTCAAGTTCCGCATTCATGGCTGCGGTCCATCCAGCCTGTTCGTCTTGCGTGAGATGCTTGATGCTGTCATAGCAGGAAGGTTCAGCAAGGACGACACATGCTTGACCAGGACTGTTGCTACTGTGAGCAATGCTACCACTGATATAGTGTAGCCACCCAATCATAACACAGATTGTAACATTAGCTGCAGCTGTCCCTCTCGTGACTTCTATAAGGCTGTATAGTTTTAGTTGCATAACCTTGACTCAGCAGTTTAGTTCTCTTAAAGCAACTTAACACTGACAAGTTCTCATCTTCCACAGTGAAGATGGAGGCAAAAAAAATTCATTTAGCTTCTCAGCCATTTCCCTATCCTCCTTCAGTAATCCTTTTACCCCATGGTCATCCAAGGGCCCCACTGCCTCCCTGGCTGGTTTCCTACTTCTAATATATTTGAAGAAAGTTTTATTGTTGGTCTTTATGTTTTTTGCAATATGCTCCTCATAGTCCCTTTTTGCCTGCCTGATCACAGTCTTGCATTTGATTTGCAACAGCCTGTGTTCCCTTTTACTAATCTCACTTGGACTGGTTTTCCACCGCTTAAAGGAGTCCTTCTTACCTTTTACAGCTTCCATTACTTTGTTTGTTAACCACAAAGTTTTTGGTTGTATTTGTGTACGTTTATTGGTTAATAAAATTGTTTAATATTTTAAAAAATAAAAAATAGTGTGTTTGTAATCAAATAATAAAAAAACTAACTAAACAAGGTATTTCAAATTGAAAAATGCCTGTCTTGCACATTTCACATTTCAAAATAAAAGCAGATAGATTAAGATGGGCAGCCGTGTTAGTCTGTCTGTAGCAATAGAAAAGAACAACAGTCCAGTAGCACCTTAAGGACTAATGAAATTTGTAGCAGGGTATCTATTGTATCTGAAGACATTAGCTGTAACTCACAGAAGCTCATATCCTACCACAAACTTAAGATTCAACTGGACTTTTGCTCTTTTCTACAAAATAAAAGAGATGTCTTTTTAATTCAGTTCCATACATTAAACAGAAGTCTGGTGACACTTTATTTATCATATACTTTAGACTAGGAATAAGGCCCGTTGTGAAAATAAATACGATGGACTCTAGAAAAGATCTGGGTGAGTGCACTCACTGTCAATGTGCTGTAATGTCACAGCATGATGACAATCACACAGATGCTGAAGCTCAACATTCTTTTTGTCTGTAATGTGTTGATGCTGCCTTTTCCTGTAGTATTTGGCCTCCTGGCATATACCAGCAGTGTGAGCTTGTGGTGTGATCTAGTTTTTTGTATTTTTTTTTTGGCCTGACCTGGTTGTGTAATGGTATACCATAGCGTATGTGCTTCAAGGTGAACATTTTCTGTAAAGGAATTGATCTGACTAGCTTTCCCTCTCTTCCTCCCTCCCTGCAGTTTCTACCTAAGAAAAATACAGTCTTTCTCCATAGCGTGGAGCAAAGCAGGAGGGAAGTGACCTCAGCAGAGTATAATGACACAGAGTCCACTGTGCAAAGCAGTCATTTTCTCAAAGGGAACTCATCTGTGCCATCTGGAGAGCAGTTGTAATTCTGAGTGATCTACAGCTCTCCCCTGGAGATTGGCAACAATGGTTCCCCAGGAGGAAATGGCCAGTTTGGAGGGTGTTAACCCTGGGAGTCTTTCTTCAAGGCGAATGATGTGCTGGCCATCAAACATTCCCCCCACCTGCTCTCTAAAGGGTGGGTATGGTTTCAATTTTGTGAAAGAACTGCACATGTATGGGGAAAGGTGGATCACCATCACGTGCTTAATGACTGGTGTGAGGGAAGCAGTGAGATGCCACCATGAGGGATCTTGTTTAACAATGCTTGAATGGGCCAGAGATCCATTCGAACATGCTCAATGTTGAACCTGCAGAAACTAAATGGCATGTGTTGTTTGCAGGGGAACATTTGTGTGGCTGGTCCGCTGCCTGAGACCAAGATTGGAGCGGCAGACTACGTGCATGCGGCAGCCAGTCCCTGTTGAGAAAAGAGTTGCTATTGCGATCTGGTGGCAGGCCAACACCACAAACTACAGGCTGGTGGGAAACCAATTTGGCCTGACTCGCTCGACGGTGGCAGGCATCGTGCAAGAGGTCACACAGGCTATGTAGGAGGATATGCTTGACCGTGCAGTCTACCTTGGTTCTCACGATCGGGTGTGCCGCGGGTCATGTTGTTTGGGAGATGTTGGGAAGGGTGATTAAAGAGATGGTGCAACATGCAGCACACAGAGTATCATAATGAGGGTTGGCCGAAACGCTAAAACAATGAGAGGAGAGGTTTCACAGCCCTCATGGTTTTGATGGCGTGACGCTGAGTGCAGATCCATTTCTTGTGGAAATTAGTCCACAGATGTCTCCCTTGTGTCGGCCACCTATCAAAGTGATCTTCCAGAAACACATGCTCCAGCACTCCCATCATGATGGCCATGTGCACTGTGGGATAGTCAAACCTCACATTTACATTGAGCTTGGGGGAGAGTTGTTTCCTCCTGATCGATGATAAAAGGATATCTTTTTGAGGACGGGGAAGGCTTTGGGTGTTGGGCGGCCTCTGGTAGCTCGTTTCCCCCCCCCCAGATTATGCAAGCTTTCGTGACAATGGGTTTCCCAAATTGCTTGTGTGCCATGGATTGGTGTCATATACCAATCTGCGCTCTGCCCAGACTCGCAGACGACTACATCAACCAGAAATGTTTCTACTCCATTCTTCTTCAGGGCACAGTGGACCACATCAGTCGCTTCACCGATGTGGTGATAGGTTACAGTGGCAAGTGCCATGATGCCTATGTTCTACGGTGCTCCAACCTGATAGACATGATGGATTCAGGTGACTGGGTTCCTGGCAATCCCACGGTGACAATCCAGAATGTGCAGGTTCCTCCTCTGATCCTGGCTGATGCAGCCTATCCTCTGAGATGTTGGCTAATGACGCCTTACATTGGGCACCTGACACCAGAGCAGGCTAGGTACAACGCGGTGCATAACAAGTGCAGAAATGTCGTGGAACGTGCCTTCAGAAGGTTGAAGGCACGAGGGCATTGCCTGAACTCAGAGATCCCTGTGGACATTAGCAATGTCAATGCAATAGTTGCCTCCTGCGACATCTTACACAACCTCTGTGACGCGAGAGGCCATGATTCTGTGATGCTCCCAGAAGACACCCCTCCAGTGGTAGTTCAGGATGATGATGAAGGAGTGGACGACCATGTGGATGAACGGCAGATGGAGATGGGTCGTGCTGTACGTGCAGCGCTAACCGCACACTTTCAGTGTGTGTGAAGGCGCGCACCTTGACAGGCCTTGCAATACAGCATGGATCGTGGCTTCATGGAGTTGACACTGAACGCTTATGGATGTGCCGTGCCGTCCAGCGTCCAAACATCATTTCAACCTATGAGCTACAAGCAGGTGAGGGATGCTTGTCACCAATATTGGTTTTTACTTTTTCTTTGGTGTTGTGATCCTTCCCCAATGCTCATTTGTCCCAATTCCCAGGTCTTACAAGTGTTTATTAAAATAAATTGATATTTTGACTCAGCTTGCTGTCAATCTCACTTTGCGTGTTTCAATGTGTCCTTGGAGGTTTTAAATTTCCTGTATTGCCAATTTATCATGTCCCAGAGTCCACAAACCTCCCTTTTCCCCCTGTCAATGTGGACCCTTAAACTGTCTACTCCCTCTTCACCACCCAATCTAATCTAATCCTGGGAGCTCTCAAGCCACCATTTGCACTGTCATCCTGACCATGGTGGTCGTTGATCTCCCCTTTCCCAATGAAAATGCATTCCTTCAGTCTGTCAATGTTCCCTTTGGCTCAGCTTTCTATTCACAGGCAATGCTGCCAATGAGGTCTGGGGAAGGAGAAAGGGAGGCTCTGCAGTGACCATAAGGGCTGGACTTCTGCAGTAGCCAATAGCGAGTTAATTGGTGGCACCTAATTGGGTGCATGTGACTGACCAATGAACAGGCTAGATCTGTGGAACCCTGGTGGAACTGCCCAAATTAAATGGTTCTGGGGTGGCTCCAAAATGACTGTTGGGGAGAAGAATAGGAGGGGAAGTCCCTGGGTGGGGATGTACTTAATACTACCAAAAGGGTGACAATAGCGATTCAAATTATTGCCTAGGTGACACCCGGTTTACACAAAGGAGCTTGGCTCTGGCTACAGAATTTATTCCTCTTTTTTAGTCTTCCCCTGGTGTTAGTCTTTGTCTTGAGTTCCATGAGACAAAGAGAGTGGCGGTTGGACAGTTGTCCTTGCACAGGGTGGGGTGGTTACTGTGTACAAAGGTGACATTTGGTGAGTACGTGAGTCCTTCGCTTCGTTGTGATGGAGTCTGGTCTGGCGGGAAGATAGCTGCAAGTGGTGTTAGCCTTCCATGGTGGATTCCATGATCAGTGCTGAAAACCGTTCGCCTGGACAGCTCCTGGCGGCGCAACTTACGCTCCATGGCCGAGATGGGCGTCATGCGGGACGACGGGGAAGCAACAATATTCCATTGGTAAAAGCACACAATTGATCACAGTATAAAAGCATACATTCATATTAAAATCCAAGATTACAAGTTAAATTCATATCATATTCTATATCTATTCTAATACATTGCAATTCATTACTACTATCTAATTTTCATTTCGTTTCCCCCCCTCAATAAATTCCTTATGCTGGGGTTTGGAGAGGTTCTTCTTCAATGTACCAATTCAGTGAACAAGAGTCCTGATGAGGGTGAAATATAAAAACGTCCGTCGGAGGCCCTTAGTCGTCTCACCCCCGCCCCCCTTGTAGCGAAGAATATCCGAGATTGAAGCCAAAATTTCCGCAGAGCCTGTTCAGCGTGGAGTTTTCCGAGTACGATCGGGTCTTTCCGCTGCCCTCAGTCTTGGGCCCACATGGCTTAGTGATGCCCTATCATAAGGGGGCTCCCATACATACACACAAACAGTTACAAGCAGAAGGATTTTGGGTAGGATGTACATACTTTCTTGTACGTGATTTACCTATTTTCCTCACACACACTTAACAATAAGTACAGTGTCTTTCAACATTATAGTTCTAGGGTTACATTTTCCATTAGAATGGTCACACACTCTAATTTAAAAGTGCATTACTTGGCATACGTACTTCATGCACTATTTCCTGCGGAAGGTCATGTTTTCCGGGAGTCACCGGCCACTGAGTTAACAGTCCGAACCAGCGAGTATGGCTTTTCCTGGGTAGCCTCTCCCCTTGCACTGGGTTCGGGGAAGTTAGCTCAGTGCGCCACTTTCTCCTTTTTAAACTAGAGCCTTTGTGGCTCTGGAGGGCCGGCCATAAAACTGAGCCCTCTGTTAGGGCCTATATGGAGTCCCTCCCTGTCTGGGAGGGGGAATTCCCCCTTTACATGGTGAAAGATAGAACATTCCACTTCTTGAACCCATCCTGTCACTCCACATAGGGTCCATCCCTCAACCAGACTGTTTTTGCTGGAAGGGGGGGGATCCTTGTAGTCTAGTGTTACACACTTTCTGTCCACGTGCAGACATTCCCAGTGTCTACTAGATATATCTGGAACGTGGGCTGGATAATGCTAATGATTTCATGCAAGGCATGCTGGTACATATATTCCAGAAAATATTCATAACCATAATCAAAACTCTAGACAGGTCACTTGTTTTGGACCTCAAGTCATGCTGGACTGCTGCTGTTTAGGTAGGGGCTCTTTCCCTTGCAAAGCAGTCGTTTTCTCAAAGGGAACTGATCTGTGCCATCTGGAGAGCAGTTGTAATTCTGAGTGATCTCCAGCTCTCCCCTGGAGATTGGCAACAATGGTTCCCCAGGAGGAAATGGCCAGTTTGGAGGGTGGAGTCTATGGCATTGTACTTGTCAGAGGACTCACCATTCCTCAAACCCCAGCCTCTTCAAGTTCTACCCTTCAAAGCTCCAGGAATTCTCCAACCTGGAGTTGGCAACCTTATCTCCTCAGCCAACCATCAACCTACCTTTAATTGCTTCTCTGGCTTTCCATCTCCTCCCCCCTCTCTGCAGCCTCTGCATAGGAAAAGGACAGTCTTTCTCTGCAGTGAGGATCAAAGCAGCTTATGTCATTCTCCTCTCCCCTGTTAGAGCTGCAGAACAACCCTAACCCTGTTAGAGCTGCACCAAGTCTGTGACTGGTCCAAAATCTCCCAATCAGCTTCCACAGCAAAAACCTGGGTCTGGAAGATGCTGCTCTGAAGCACTAGCTGCTACGCCACAATCCCCAGGTTGCAATCCCCAGGTGGAGGCAGGGGATCCCCCATTTTGAAGGCGCTCCCTCCGCTCCATGGTTATCAGAAAGAGGGGGAGGGGAGAGGGAAATCTGCTGGATAGTCCATTATTCCCTATGGAAACTTAATTCCCTTAGGATATCATGGAAAATTGATCTGCATATATCTGGGGCTTTGGGGAAGATGTTTTTTTGAGATAGAGGTACCAAATTTGAAGCATAGCATCCGGTGCCTCTCCTCAAAACACCCCCCAAGTTTCAAGAAGATTGGCCAAGCAGGTTCAACTCTGTGAGCCCCCAAAGGAGGTGCCCCTATCCTTCATTATTTCCAGTGGAGGGAAGACGTTTAAAAAGTGTGCGGTCCCTTTAAATGTGATGGCTAGAACTCCCTTTGGAGTTCAATTATGTGTGTCACACCCTTGCTCCTGGCTCCACCCCAATGTCTTCTGGCTCCACCTTTAAAGTCTCCTGGCTCCACCCCCAAAGTTTCCAGATATTTCTTGAATTGGACCTGGCAATCCTACTGTGATGGGGTCTGGAGTAGATTTCTGTGGCAACCATTTTTCTGCAGACTCATGGAGTTCCCTGAGTCTACAGAAAAACTTGTTGCCTTCTGTTTGTGAAAATAAGTATCTGCAGGCAGAAGAGACTACTCAGAATTAGATATATAGCTTGCCAAGTAAAAAAGACAATACCAGATGTTAGGGTAGTCCCCCCCCCCCTTTTCCCCTTAAATTATATAACACATAATGTAGCATTCTTTCATTGAAAAAATTTAGCTTTTATTTAGAGCTGTTTCTGTGAGTAGAGTACCTGAACATTACAGTCACCTTTGAAATAAATAGACTAAAGAGTGCCTAACTGTGCTGGATTGTTGCCTATAAGTGCTTAATTTTTGAAGGCTGTCAGAAGGAGAAAAAAAATGGGTAAAATTAATTACCTGAACTAATTGTAACAGAGGGCCTGCTAAACACAGCTCTCTCCAAATGAATAAAAATACTTCAACAAGGCAAAGCAATTACTAGCTTTTCTAATTCTATTGTGTCACCACTCATGCACCAGTTCATGAAACAGATTAAAATTCAGTTCCAATATTACTGCTATTATTATTGCTATTCCTTTGGAGATATAACTCATATTGGTAACATACAATTTTTAAAAGTAAGTGTATTTGTGTGTTCATATGTGTTATGTGTTATGATATAGGAAAACAAGTCATGGGTGAAGATTGGAATCACATCAGAGGCCAGGAGGAAGAGTGGTATTAGCCAAGTCAAAAATCCTTTTGATACTGATATATAGAATGGTTCCAGCAACGCTGCACATTCTACAGTGTAAGAATTGTGCCCTGGATGGTTTGATAATTGGTCTCCTCTAGCATCTTTTATCTCATGACAACAGAGTTTAAAGTGCTTTAAAATGGTTTATGTTATGCTTAGAAAAATCTTACCTCATCGCCATTTACATGACATATTGTGCATGTTCATTTGCACAGAAAAGAGTATTCCAAAAGCAGCAGGACATAGCTAAAACACCATGCTCCCTGGGAGGAAAGGGGACTTTTGAAGCCCATTTGGGCGTGCTTTTGAAGGGGCAGGGCTTTCTGTGATAGCAACAGCTCCATCTGCCACCTACCTAAGTCTTCAGGCTGAGATCGGCCCTCCTTCCCGCCCTGTTTGTTATGTAGGCAAGTGCTGGTCGCCTCATGGTTTGGGGGGCCAGGTAGGAATTTTTTGCTCCCCAGCTGATTGACAGTTTGCTGGGGTGTTTTTTTGCCTACCCTACATAGCAGGTCAGTGGATTGTGGATTTGGCTATAGAGAGGTGCTGTTAAATAGGTTGGTCATTTTAGTTTGGCAGGTTGTTAATGGGTTTATGGTTCTATGCAGCTAGGGGAGGACCAGAAAGCATCCTCCTTTTGGGGAGTTAGGGGTCTGGCAGGATCATCCTTAGGGTTTGATGACCTGGGGTGTGAGAATGCAGACTGTCCTGGAGGCTCGACTAGAGGGTGCCTTCCATTGAGATGTGCGTCTGGTGGTCGGGCCCTCTGGGGCTTGCCTCCTTGCTGGGCTGGCCTGGTGGGAGCTGTGCCACACAGTTCTGGCTGGGGGGCTGGGTCTCTCACCTGCTAATGGCAGGGGAGTAGTCTGTTGAGACCCCTGGCCCTGAACAGGCCACAGTTCTTGTTACCCTTACCATTTATAATTATACTTAATAAAGTGGCCCTTAGTTATAACAATACCTTGTGTCCAACTCTTCATTCCGACTTGGGGGGGAAATGCTGCTCTCTTCAGAGGCTTCAAAGGAAGCCTCCAAATAGTGTAAGGGAGTAAGGTGGTGCCTGGTGGCACCCCCAGGTGGGGTAGTGCCCTAGGCAGGTGCTTACTAGGGGTGTGCAAAAAATAATAATTCGGATTTACACAGATTCGGAAATACACAGGACCAAAAATTCAGAATACCATGTATTTCCAAATACTGGTATTTGGAATAGCCACATATACGGTAGATGCGTGGCTATTTCTGACTATACAGCCCCATTATACCCTATGGCCATTGAAATCAATGGCAGAATAGGGTATATTGAAAGCTGTCTGGAGGGGAGGGGGTTTGAGGAAGGGCCTCCAAATTTTCAGGAGACCTGCACAGGACTCTCCCCCTACAAACCCCCAACTCCCAAAAAGATTGGGCCAGGGGGTCCCATTCCAGCGGCAACCAAAGAGGGTGCCCCTATCCCACCAATATACCCTACGAGCCATTGAAACCAATGGCAAAATAGGGCATAATTAGAGGCTCCTGGGGGGCAGGGGGTTTGAGGGAGAGCCCCCAAAACTGCAGAGAGCTCGCAGGGGACTCTCCCCTACAAAACCATCAAGTCCCAAAAAGATTGGGCCAAGGGGTCCCTGACTTTGGGCTCCCCAAAAGGCCCATTGCCACCAATGCTAGGGAAAGCTCAATTAGCCACTTCCTCCACTATAATTGCTGTGGGGAAAGTGGCTCTGGCCAGAGGGGAGTTTGAGGGTGAGGCCCCAAAACTGCAGGGCAGCTTCAGGGGACTCCTCTGCATGCAACCCCCCTGGCCCAAAAAGACTGCACCCATCTATGGCACCCCAAAAGGAACACTGTTTCCAATGGTGAGAAAAAAAACAATTAGAACCACTTCCCCACTGTAATTGTTGTGGGAAAAGTGGCTCTGGGGAACAGGGGTTTTTGAGGAGAGCCACCCAAACTGTTGTGCAGCTTCAGGGCACTGTCCCACAAAAAATCACAAGGCCAAAAAAAAATTGGACCAGGGGGTCCAGTTCCTGGGGCACCCAAAGCCGAACCTAACTTCACACCAGAGAATCTCCATAGGACCAAAATGCACTACATCCATCTATCTACTCTATGAACCCTGCTGGCCTGGAACCAATATAAACCCAGTTACCAACATCACTTCCACACAAAACACAATCTGCTCAAGGTCTGCTCTGCAGACCTGGCTGCAGCAAACCCAAACAACACGGGGAGAGCTGGCCAAACACAACAATAATGTTGGTTCTGGGTCTCTCACCCAGATGCCAGCTTCCCTGCCATGGAACGTGCAATCTACAGTTGCCAGCTCTCCAGCCCTGCCCCAAACAACGCGAGGAGAGCTGGCCAAGCACAAAAAGCATGCTGGTTCTGGGTCTCTCACCCAGATGCAAGCTTCCCTGCCACGGAACACACAATATACAGATGCCAGCTCTCCAGCCCTGCCCCAAACAACATAACTCTCAAACAAGAGAAGCGGTGGACCACACCTAGCTGCACATCATTCTGAATCTGACACAAAGCAAGAAGCATTTAGACTTACCTTGAGTGATGGATGGTTGGCTGGTCCAGGCTCTTTTGCATTACCCAGGGTGCACCATGAGGAAGCGAACCAGAGTTGCACCCCAAATGAGGAAGATCACTGGGAGGACCTGAGATTGTGTGAGAGGAAGGCAACCATTCCTTCTCTCTCAGCTCAGCAGCAAAACACCAGCTATCACTGTCCCATTAGAGGGACCTCAGCATTGCTATGGCTGCTGGCTGCCTGTCATCATCACTGTCACTTTTAACCCCCCCCCAACAAAAAAAAAACAGAACCAGGAAAAAAGGACAACAGGAGGATGCAAAACCTGCAGTAACAAAGAATAGATCCAAACAGATCACTGACAGAAGGCCAACAAACTGAACTGTTAAAAAGTGACCTTTTCAACAATAAAAAACCTCAGGCCAAATCAGTCAACCACAACCACCCCCCAAAAAAAACAAAACAAAAAACAAAAAACAGAACCAGGAAAAGGGACAACAGGACAGGAGGATGCAAAACCAGCAGCAACATAGAATAGATCCAAACAGATCACTGAAAAAAGGCCAACAAACTCAACTGTTAACAAAGTGACCTTTTTAACAATGAAAATTAGGCCAATTAGCCCCCCCCCCCCAAGAACCAGAACCAGAAGAGAAAAGGAACAACAGCAGCACAACACAGCAGCAACAAATCAAACACAGACAGAATCATTTTAAAACAGTAAAAACCCTGACTTTTAACAATACAGGAACTTTACCAACCCTTCCCCCCAAAAAAAGAACCTTCTCCCTAACCCCAAGAAATCCAAGCCGCCCAAATCAGGAAAAGTACTGCACTTTTAAAAGTCCTCTCACTAAAGTAAGATACGGGCAAATTGGGGAAAAAAAACCCAGGCCCCCACCCCCTGCAGAACCCCCTAACCCCAAATAAACTACCCAGTACTCACCCCCCATTCTGAATAAGTAAAGGGACTCTGAGTCTTAAAAAGTCCTTTTACTAACTAAAATAAAAACAAGAACCCCAAGACTGTCTTACCTTAGATGTCTTCTCTTCTCCAGGCAGGTCAGGCAAGGCTGATAATAATAATAATACTTTTTATTTGTATCCCGCCCTCCCCGCAAGAGCAGGCTCAGGGCAGCTCACAGCATATGAATACAATACAATAAAATTATAAAATTATACATAGTACTTACATTTATAGTTATAAAATCGACATAAAACCATTTACAAATTGTATTAAAATTAATTAATTGTGGTGCTATAACTTCGATCTTTAATACATTCGGTGGCTAAAAACATATCCAGCAGCATTTCCTTAGCTCAGCATTTAGGTGAAGGCTATTTTAAAGAGGTAGGTCTTACAGGCCCTGCGGAATTGATCTAAGCATCACAGGGCCCGTACCTCCTCCAGGAGTTGATTCCATAATAGTGGGGCTGCAATTGAGAAGGCCCGATCTCGGGTGGTCTTCAATCTGGCCTCCCTTGGCCCGGGGACCTTCAGCTGGTTCTTCTCTGCTGACCTCAGCGCTCTCTGGGGCTCATATGGGGAGAGGCGGTCTTTCAGGTAGGCAGGTCCTCGGCCATATAGGGCTTTAAAGGTAATGACCAGCACCTTGTAATGGACTCGGAACACTACTGGTAGCCAGTGCAGTCCGCGCAGCCCCGGCTGTATGTGCTCCCATCTTGGGATTCCCAATAACGGCCTAGCTGCCGTGTTCTACACCAGCTGCAGCCGCTGAGTTTGGCACAGGGGCAGCCCCATGTAGAGGGCGTTGCAGTAATCCAATCTCGAGGTGACCGTAGCATGGATCACCATTGATAGAGAGCAGCAGCAGCTGAGGCCAAGGGCCAGCACAGCACAATCTCTCTCTCACACCAACACAGCAGCAATGGAATGGAGTCCAGCCAGGCAGACTCCTTAAAAAGGTTCTCTGGCCCTACACAGAGCAGTTTCAAAAAATAGCACTGCTCTGTGATTGGCCAGAGAACACTGTTTACTTGGATACCCAAGTAAACAAAAGAATAAAAGAACAACAATGTTGCTGATGGCTGGGGGATTAGACAAGCCATCAGCTACACAACAGCCCTGCAAAGCATGCTTTGCATTGGCTGCTGGGGCTACTCTCCCCCTCCCTCCCTGATCCCAGGGAGGCTATGGGAGAGGCAGGGAAAGGCTTCCAAAGGCGGGAAAGGAGGCAAGCAGCTCCCCTGAGGCTGCAGAAGCTCCTTTCCCGCCTTTTCCATTGACTTCCGAATACTTCCGAATATATAATGGGCTGAAAATGGATTCGGAAATATATGGTGCCGTATACTTCCAAATCAAGGGTGATTTGGGGGTATATTCGGTTCAACTGAACTGAATGCACACCCCTAGTGCTTACCCCACCTACTTACAACCGCCGGCCCTGCTGACAGAGCTCAGGAAGCTTCTTGAGCCACCCTCTGATTAGCTGTTCCACGCAGGGTAGTAGATAAAGAGCCAATAGTGCTCTCATGCCTTATTTAAAATTGGAACTGGTGCAAAACAGTATCCCAGCCAGGTTCCTGCTGAGTCTAGCAGCTGGCAGAAGAATTTTTTTTTTAAAGGCATCATTGGGCTATGGTGTGACATCACTTCTGGAAAAACTTGGAAGTTATGTCAGCCTTATCTAGGAATAACTGGAACTCTGTGGTTTTGCTGGAAATTCTATGGTGCCTGATGGCTGTCGCCTGTTATTTTAGCTCCCTCAGACTCCCACAGCTGGCTTTTAAACCTACCAGCTGTACAATCTGGGAACTAAATTCCTTTTCTGGTCTTTCTACCAGCTCTGTATACTGCACAAACTTGCTATTAGTGAAAGAGTAGTAGGCAGAAGTAGTACAGAAACAACACTTCAAGTAAATTGCAGTACATCTGCTTTGTTAAGACTGTATGTCAAATGTCTAAGATATTTTTATGGCACCTTTGGTTCTATGTATCTTTTTCTTTTCTTTTCTATACATCAGAGGCCATGTAACATTGTAGCCTGAGGCCCATCATACAGAGTGAAATAGTTTGGGTCATGTTTTGTTTTTTCCCCTTGGTAGCCCAAGAAATGTTGAACGCTCTTCCTTCTGATCTTGGACTGGAGAGTCATCCTCCTATGATGCAGACTGAAAACCAACAGCATAAATACAGCAAGATGAGTTCATTTTGGTTTTATAATTCTTGTGTTGTTTTCTTCCTAGAATTGTGTATGAAGTAGTTCAAATGCTCTGACAGTAAGATTATCAAGACATACACACACACGTGTGTGTGTGTGTGTAGGAATAGAACAGAGAGATGAGGCAATGAAAATTGATCAAATAACAATGACTGAATTCAGACAGCCAATTTGGGCCAACACAGGAATGACTCATGTCTGGATTTAAATAGAGAATTCAAACGTGCACATCTGGGTTGCACCTCACTTCTGCCCTTACCTCGTCCTCCACCGTTGCTCTGCTGCCTCAAAAAGCTATTGGGTAGTAAGTGGTAGCTTCAGGGGTGCCCTTCCCTCTGAACAGCCAGGAAGTACCAGAGAAGTGTCACTTATGCGCTTGAGTGGTATGACTGCTCCTCTGGGGTGTGCTCAGCCCATCCCTGTCCTGGCAATGGATCGTGTGCTTTCTGACTGTCCTCAGGGCACTTTCCACTAAATCAGATTTCTTCTGAGATGGGCTGCCTGTCTGTACTTAGCCAATTTGTTGACTGTTGTCCGGAAATTTACTAATAAACAGAAAATAATGAAGCATAATTCTTATACATTAAATATTATCTATGTATTACAAAGTTTCAAACTTCTTCCTCTTTCTCTTTAACATTTGTATGCCTCCTACAGTTTACTATGAAGTCCATTCAACAAAGATATGTTTACAGAACACAGGCAAGGGAAAAATTTAACTGATTGATGGCTCCAGATAGGGACATGCTTCATTTGCCAGAAATTGTATATGCCACTAATATTTTGTTCATATCTTCATTTACTCAAAGTTTCCCTGGAAACAGAATAAGACCCACACCCCAGGAAGGGATTTCTGATTCTTACAGACTCCTGAGGTATCTCTATTTTATTAGTCTTGCTATCTCCTCTGCTAGTTTCATATACAGATATTGATCCTCACAACTGTAGCTGTGTACAGAAGGACTCTGAAGTGTAGGGAATATTTTGTTCTACAGACTATCAAGATTCTAAATGCTTGCACATTTGGAAATGTCACTGTAGTTTCTCTGTCTTCTGTTAAGGGAGCAACCACTGAGTTCTGAGCTGCAGGAACTTTAAAATAACTCAATGTGAGGAGCAGAATAGATCGACTCTCCACAATGGGAAACTTTCAGATAATTACCACACATCAGGGGATGCAATTTAGTCAGGTACCTACTCTGTAGTTTACTTAACATGATAGATCATCCAGCCCTATCTCCCAAGCTGGCAAGTGGAAACAAAACTACAGCCAACACATCTGTAATTTCCACATTCTGCTTGCCTTCCTTCAGCTAATATCCTTGCAGCTATTTCTTGTTTGCTGAAAGTGAAAATGTTCCAGCTTTCCATCCTATAGTTAACTGTCAAACACAGCAGGGCATGAGGCTTTCATAGGTTCTTGGAAATAAATATTGCCCACATCTTGTTTTGTGCACAGCTTGTATTTTCCTCTTTATAAGCAACGCCAGTGTTTAAGAATAATTTGTTTTTCTGAAATGGTTAACTGCAGTCCTCTGAAAATTTAATCCACTTGTTTTTCACTTTCTTTGGGCTGTTGCATTATCATCAGCTATGTCACATAATAGTATTGGACAGAGGTAACTAGGCATGACGTTTTGTAGTGATGATCCATCAGCCTGGGAAATTCTAAATGACATGCATTGCTGAAAACAGCTACAATTAATGTGTTTTTCAAACTCACCACATTATTTTCTGAGAATCTGAAGTCAGGAAAGGATAAAAAGACAAATTAATCCTTATCAGATTAAATGGTTAACTTGAAAGGATAGGAAAAAACGAGAAGATTATATTGTTATAACTAATGTATAGGATTAGTTAAAACTAGGGATTTTGTGGCTATGAAAATGATTTTTATAAATATCTCTACAGAAGATAAATAGGAGATATTGGGTGCGGTCAGACGTACCACTGAAAGCGAGACGGAAGAGTCTTTTTCTGGACCAGGGCAGAAAAATCCAACGTGGCAGCGTTCATACGAATGGTCGCATAAAGGCCTGGTCCCGTTAGTGAAAAGCAGTTGATCGGAAAGCTTTGCCGCGCATCAATGCCGTGGGGGTTGCACGCACACACCATTGGATTAGATTGCATTGTGGCAGTGTTCCACTTTTCAGCGATCACACATCGGATTGTGTGTTGGGTTTTCCTTCCGAACATGTGCAGGAATCAACCCCCAGGAGTAACGTCGCGGATGAACCGCTCACTAAGATGTGTGCTGATCGCGCTCAAAATGCCTTTTGCAGATGGCAATTCGACTTCATGCTGTGCCCTTCCACTTCATGCAGAGATCTGATTGGTTGAATGGGCCCGCTTTGAAACACTGTCAGAATTTCCCCGCTTGCATGTGTTGTGTATGGATAGGCGCTGTACCTGTACTCCATGAACTCTGAATTATAAGCATTTAAGTTCACATGAGTTTAATAAAAAATTCTTAAAGGATGTGATGACTGTATGTGCACGAGACATGTTGAGGCCTACATGGAAGGAAGATGTGTGCAAGACTGCAGAGAACAACTCATGTCCTGCAAGCTCAGATGTTTGGTTGTCAGGGCAAACAACTTGAGACTACATTTTGCCAAAGGGAAATGTGGAAATTATTCTTCAAATGAGGATGCCTGTCCATAGGGAAAGCGCACTTGCCCATAGGGAATAATGGGGACTGGATGGGCCATTGGCCTGATCTAACATGGCTTCTCTTATGTTCTTATGAATTTCATAATAGGGGAAAAGGGAGATCAAGCCTCACCATTATTCCCTATGGCCAGGCGTGTATAGTCTATTGGCAGGCACTGCGCCTAGGCGAGGCTTAATTTATCTTTTTCAATAAAGTTAGATATGGTCCCCATTATTCACTAAGGCAGGTGTGCTTTCTCTATGGGCAGGCATGTATAGTCTATGGTTGGATGCTGCACTTAGGGGAAGCTTGATTTCCATTTTCCCTATGGTGCAATGAAGTCCCCATTATTCCCCATGGGCAGGTGGGCTTTCTCTATGGGCAAGCGTACCCAGTCGATGGGCAATCGTTCCGAATTTTAGTTCGTCCCAATTATCATACTTCTGACTAATTAACAGTGTACCCAGAGCACGGGAAATGTTGACTAGCCTTTCATTGGCTATGCAATGCGACGGCAACCCCATAAGCAATACTTCAAATGATGTGCCCCACCCTCCCCAAATTTTCACTTCTCCAAGGGTCTTCCCTGGACAATGCTTGCGAGTGAGCATTCATGACGGCACTCGCTCAGGTGATCGCGCAGCGATGGGATACTGATCAGTAACTCAGCGCTGCACGATCAGACAAATAACGAAAGTGTGTTTGGCTAAAAAGAAAGGATGTGCGAACCTAGGAATTTTGGCAGGGAATATAGCGACACTAATCATGGCGGAAGACGTCTGGTCACAACACACTTGTGTCAAGTACTTGATTGGTTGGTCTTCAAACTCTATATATCACTCCACTGGTTCCTGCCTTCTACCTCGCACTCCACATAGCTGTCCAGGCTTCCCGCCTAAATTTGAAAGATGGAGCTGGAAATCTTAGCTACTGTGCTCGGTCTGTTGGCCGAGACATTGTCTGTGATGTTCACAATTATGCTGGCTGTATACGATGGTCTGGATGAGCCAGCGAGTGCCAGGAGAGTGAGGTTATTGACTGCCTGCGGCTGCCTACAAAGGCAGCAGAGATGGCTTAGGCGGCTCGCCCAACATCGTAGCACCAACGTTGCTAATGTCACTGGAGATGGTGGACCTACCCACGGTCCACGGAGTGGTGGCGTGTCTTTGCAACATATATGTGGGAGGATGAGCAGTGGATATTCAACTTTAGGATGTCCAGGTAAATGTGGTAACAGTTGACCACTAGAGATTGACACGTGCCGCTATCAGTGCCCTTCCCTTGGGTCCCCACAGTTATGATTCCATCCCCAATGTTTCAGAGTATCGTGATGCTGCATGCATTAAAGGATTAGTCCACCACCCAGGGTTGGTCTGCTCCCAATGTCCCATCCCATCCCAGTGGACTCAGTGCTGATGCTCAGCTGCACACTGATGTCCAATGAAAGGGACCTGTCTCCGCAGTGCTGCATGGCTGCAGAGAAACCAGGAAACACACAACATGATGATTCACGTTGGGGTATGAGAAAGCATTTAATATAATTTCTGAAAGGATGGGCTGCGGAGGAGCCACTGATGTCATGGGATAAAGGTCTACACTTACAGTGGCCTGTGCTACCTGGAAAGTCCTTCAAGCTAAAAGATGCTAGGAAAGGAGAATGGGTGCTGGTGAATTCTGGTATGAATGATCTTCCATGGGACCGATGGCCATCACAATGTAAGCCACCACACTCCGTTTTTAAGCCTTCCCTCCAGTTGTGAAAATGATGGATTGGTTTCTTTCCTTCATGGAACCTACAGGTTTACTCCAGAGGCAGATGTTCTTCAAGCTTCGTGACTGGTCTTGAAGGAGTCAATTCCTGGCATGCTAAATATCAGCTGCCCCCAGTTCATGTCTCCCCCACACAGGTTCCCAAGGGTGATTTATCCAGTGTTAACCCTGGGAGTCTTACTTCATGGCGAATGATGTGCTGGCCATCAAACATTCCCCCCACCTGCTCTCTAAAGGGTGGGTATGGTTTCAATTTTGTGAAAGAACTGCACATGTATGGGGAAAGGTGGATCACCATCATGTGCTTAATGACTGGTGTGAGGGAAGCAGCGAGATGCCACCATGAGGGATCTTGTTTAACAATGCTTGAGTGGGCCAGAGATCCATTCGAACATGCTCAATGTTGAACCTGCAGAAACTAAATGGCATGTGTTGTTTGCAGGGGAACATTTGTGTGGCTGGTCCACTGCCTGAGACCAAGATTGGAGCGGCAGACTACGTGCATGCGGCAGCCAGTCCCTGCTGAGAAAAGAGTTGCTATTGCGATCTGGTGGCAGGCCAACACCACAAACTACAGGCTGGTTGGAAACCAATTTGGCCTGACTCGCTCGACGGTGGCAGGCATTGTGCAAGAGGTCACGCAGGCTATGGAGGAGGATCTGCTTGACCGTGCAGTCTACCTTGGTTCTCACGATCGGGTGCGCCGCGGGTCATGTTGTTTGGGAGATGTTGGGAAGGGTGATTAAAGAGATGGTGCAACATGCAGCACACAGAGTATCATAATGAGGGTTGGCCAAAATGCTAAAACAATGAGAGGAGAGGTTTTACAGCCCTCATGGTTTTGATGGCATGACGCTGAGTGCAGATTTATTTCTTGTGGAAATTAGTTCACAGATGTCTCCCTTGTGTCGGCCACCTATCAAAGTGATCTTCCAGAAACACGTGCTCCAGCATTCCCATCATGATGGCCATGTGCACTGTGGGATAGTCAAACCTCACATTTACATTGAGCTTGGGGGAGAGTTGTTTCCTCCTGATCAATGATAAAAGGATCTCTTTTTGAGGATGGGGAAGGCTTTGGGTGTTGGGCGGCCTCTGGTAGCTCACATTTTCCCCCCCCCCCCGATTATGCAAACTTTCGTGACAATGGATTTCCCAAATTGCGTGTGTGCCATGGATTGGTGTCATATACCAATCTGCGCTCTGCCCGGAGTCGCAGACGACGACATCAACCGGAAACGTTTCTACTCCATTCTTCTTCAGGGCACAGTGGACCACATCAGTCGCTTCACCGATGTGGTGATAGGTTACAGTGGCAAGTGCCATGATGCCTATGTTCTACGGTGCTCCAACCTGATAGACCTGATGGATTCAGGTGACTGGGTTCCTGGCAATCCCACGGTGACAATCCAGAATCTGCAGGTTCCTCCTCTGATCCTGGCTGACGCAGCCTATTCTCTGAGATGTTGGCTAATGACGCCTTACATTGGGCACCTGACACCAGAGCAGGCTAGGTACAACGCAGCGCATAACAAGTGCAGAAATGTCGTGGAACGTGCCTTCAGAAGGTTGAAGGCACGAGGGCATTGCCTGAACTCAGAGATCCCCGTGGACATTACCAATGTCAATGCAATAGTTGCCTCCTGCGTCATCTTACACAACCTCTGTGACGCGAGAGGCCATGATTCTGTGATGCTCCCAGAAGACACCCCTCCAGTGGTAGTTCAGGATGATGATGAAGGAGTGGACGACCATGTGGATGAACGGCAGATGGAGATGGGTCGTGCTGTACGTGCAGCGCTAACCGCACACTTTCAGTGTGTGTGTAGGCGCACGCCTTGACAGGCCTTGCAATACAGCATGGATCGTGGCTTCATGGAGTTGACACTGAACGCTTATGGATGTGCCGTGCCGCCCAGCGTCCAAACATCATTGCAACCTATGAGCTACAAGCAGGTGAGGCATGCCTGTCACCAATATTGGTTTTTAGTTTTTCTTTGGTGTTGTGATCCTTCCCCAATGCTCACTTGTCCCAATCCCCAGGTCTTACAAGTGTTTATTAAAATAAATTGATATTTTGACTCAGCTTGCTGTCAATCTCACTTTGCGTGTTTCAATGTGTCCTTGGAGGTTTTAAATTTCCTGTATTGCCAATTTATCATGTCCCAGAGTCCACAAACCTCCCTTTTCCCCCTGTCAATGTGGACCCTTAAACTGTCTACTCCCTCTTCACCACCCAATCTAATCTAATCCTAGGAGCTCTCAAGCCACCATTTTCACTGTCATCCTGACCATGGTGGTCGTTGATCTCCCCTTTCCCAATGAAAATGCATTCCTTCAGTCTGTCAATGTTCCCTTTGGCTCAGCTTTCTATTCACAGGCAATGCTGCCAATGAGGTCTGGGGGAGGAGAAAGGGGAGGCTCTGCAGTGACCATAAGGGCTGGACTTCTGCAGTAGCCAATAGCGAGTTAATTGGTGGCACCTAATTGGGTGCATGTGACTGACCAATGAACAGGCTAGATCTGTGGAACCCTGGTGGAACTGCCCAGATTAAATGGTTCTGGGGTGGCTCCAAAATGACTGTTGGGGAGAAGAATAGGAGGGGAAGTCCCTGGGTGGGGATGTACTTAATACTACCAAAAGGGTGACAATAGCGATTCAAATTATTGCCTAGGTGACACCCGGTTTACACAAAGGAGCTTGGCTCTGGCTACAGAATTTATTCCTCTTTTTTAGTCTTCCCCTGGTGTTAGTCTTTGTCTTGAGTTCCATGAGACAAAGAGAGTGGCGGTTGGACAGTTGTCCTTGCACAGGGTGGGGTGGTTACTGTGTACAAAGGTGACATTTGGTGAGTACGTGAGTCCTTCGCTTCGTTGTGATGGAGTCTGGTCTGGCGGGAAGATAGCTGCAAGTGGTGTTAGCCTTCCATGGTGGATTCCATGATCAGTGCTGAAAACCGTTCGCCTGGACAGCTCCTGGCGGCGCAACTTACGCTCCATGGCCGAGATGGGCGTCATGCGGGACGACGGGGAAGCAACAATATTCCATTGGTAAAAGCACACAATTGATCACAGTATAAAAGCATACATTCATATTAAAATCCAAGATTACAAGTTAAATTCATATCATATTCTATATCTATTCTAATACATTGCAATTCATTACTACTATCTAATTTTTATTTCGTTTCCCCCCCTCAATAAATTCCTTATGCTGGGGTTTGGAGAGGTTCTTCTTCAATGTACCAATTTAGTAAACAAGAGTCCTGATGAGGGTGAAATATAAAAACGTCTGTCGGAGGCCCTTAGTCGTCTCACCCCCGCCCCCCTTGTAGGGAAGAATATCCGGGATTGAAGCCAAAATTTCCGCAGAGCCTGCTCAGCACGGAGTTTTCCGAGTACGATCGGGTCTTTCCGCTGCCCTCAGTCTTGGGCCCACATGGCTTAGTGATGCCCTATCATAAGGGGGCTCCCATACATACACACAAACAGTTACAAGCAGAAGGATTTTGGGTAGGATGTACATACTTCTTGTACGTGATTTACCTATTTTCCTCACACACACATAACAATAAGTACAGTGTCTTTCAACATTATAGTTCTAGGGTTACATTTTCCATTAGAATGGTCACACACTCTAATTTAAAAGTGTATTACTTGGCATACTTCATGCACTATTTCCTGCGGAAGGTCATGTTTTCGGGGAATCACCGGCCACTGAGTTAACAGCCCGAACCAGGGAGTATGGCTCTTCCTGGGTAGCCTCTCCCCTTGCACTGGGTTCGGGGAAGTTAGCTCAGTGCGCCACTTTCTCCTTTTTAAACTAGAGCCTTTGTGGCTCTGGAGGGCCGGCCATGAAGCTGGGCCCTCTGTTAGGGCCTATATGGAGTCCCTCCCTGTCTGGGAGGGGGGATTCCCCCTTTACATGGTGAAAGATAGAACATTCCACTTCTCGAACCCATCCTGTCACTCCACATAGGGTCCGTCCCTCAACCAGACTGTTTTTGCTGGAAGGGGGGGATCCTTGTATTCTAGTGTTACACACTTTCTGTCCACGTGCAGACATTCCCAGTGTCTACTAGATGTATCCGGAACGTGGGCTGGATAATGCTAATGATTTCATGCAAGGCATGCTGGTACATATATTCCAGAAAATATTCATAACCATAATCAAAACTCTAGACAGGTCACTTGTTTTGGACCTCAAGTCATGTTGGACTGCTGCTGTTTAGGTAGGGACTCTTTCGCTTTTTGGGGTAACTTGTGACACGACCTAACCGCCTATGGGGGTAAAGGATCATGGGCCCTTTGAGACGGGTTGCTCAAGCTTGGGGCGGACTGCTCCAAACTCATTAGCTTGAGTTCCCTGGCCTCTACGCCAATCATTCATGTCTTGTTAGGAAAATAACTATATTTTTATTTATTTATTTCATTAGACATATAGCCCACACTCTCCTGTGAATGGGCTCAGAGAGGGTAAAATGCAATATACAATCTAAAACATTCAGAGTTCTAATACAACAAATACAGTAAAATGATAAAATACAATCAAAAACACAACTAATAGATGGTGTAAAATCTCAGGGGGATTATCTGGTATGAAGGAATAGGTGGGAGGGGAAAGGGGAGGGGAAAGAGAAGGGGAAAGAGAAGGGAAGAGGTCAATCAAGATGAAAAACCATTGCTGCCCTCAACCATACACCTGGCAAAATAATTCTGTCTCACAGATCATACAGAACTGCTTTAGATCCCAAAGTGCTCGGATCTCATCCAGAAGAGTGTTCCACCAGGTTGGAGCCAGGGCTGAAAAGGCCCTCACTTTGCTTGATGACAGCTGGATATTCTTGGAGCCAGGGATAAAATGAGTACTATATAAAATGAGTAGAGATAGTGACACATCCAAAGAAAGCCAAATTGAATAATAGCTGCTGGAAATTGCATGGGTCAAAAAAGACATAATGATCGAAATTTAGCAATTGGGACTCTGAAGCAGCTGTACATTGTGTAAGCCAAAATGCCCTCAAAACGAGGTTGGGGAATTAGTTTGATGGACACCCGGCTTTAATAGGAATCTTTTTACCAATGTATACCAGGCTCAACCATTCAGAGAGTGAATGCTCAATTAACTGGACTCTAATTTAATAAAATCAATTGTAATTTATTTGAAATAATAGTTCTTTCATACAAGATAAAAATACAAAACAATCACACATTCACACAGGTCTAAAGAAATATAGATAGATCGATAGGGGTACATATAAGGATAAACATACAGGGTGATACTACCTCTCGCAGACTCCAAGGAAGACTCCGATGGCGACGAATGAGGGAATGGGGGAGGACCCGAAACTGATCAGGAATCGGGGATGTATCTACACAGTGGGAAATGGGGGTTGCTGTATAGAAAGCACACCTGTGGGTAGCTAGTCCACAGGTTATAAAGAGTCACCTACGTCCCGAGGGGATGGGAGGTGACTGGGAGGGGAGATGGGAGGTTCTGCTGATGACCAAGAAGGCTGGACATCGGCTGGACCAATGGTGAGTCTTTGGTGACACCTGATTGGGTGTATGCTTTAGCCAATGAACTTCACCTTCATCCTGGGCATCCTGGAAACTTCCAGGTTGCGACAGGGCCTGGGGCGGCTCCAGTGATATCAATATGGAGATGGCTGGGTGCTTGGGATAAGATGGGATTATCTGGGAATGTGACAATAGGGAATCAGATATGGACCTAGGTATCCCCGGTGTAGACAAAAGGCTTGGATGTGACAGGAGAGATCCTTCCTCTTTTCTCATCGTCTCCTATGCCAGAGTTACAGTCAGGATATTACTGAGCAATTAGGATCAACAGTCGAGCTATTAATCCATTCATAAAATGGATGGGTTGCTTGCGGGCTAGGAATGACTCAAGGTGTGTACGTGAGGTTCCCACCAAGAAGGAATGAATCTCAGCCAGGCAGAAAGATGGCTACAAGTGGTGTTAGCGAAACACAGTGGCTTCCATGCTTAGCGCTTCAACACCGGTCGCCTGGACAGCTCCGTGGCGGCGCAGCCTCCTCCTCACCATGGCGGACTCCACGCAGTAGCGGGGAAACGTCCGTGCGTGTCGGCAGGCGCTCTGTGCCTGTTTAGAACACTTATACACTCATGCTGTTGGTACACATGAGTCCCATATCGTTCCTGGATGGTTTTGCGTGCACTCTCTGGCCAGACGGGTGCAGGCTCACTTCTCCAGGCGCCCTGGCAACCATGTCTGTGACTATAATATTGGGGAAAGAAGGGTCATTTCCTCACAATTGTCTTGATTCAGTTCAGTACCATGTCTCAAAATTATGGGTAACTGACATTTCCGTGTACCATTTTACCAATCTGAAATGTCCTTGTGGACATTCATACATGTTGGAGGGGCCATTTCAGGTTAAGAACATGGTATTGGGGAGATTAAACTCCTTTACCCCTCTGTTGTGGCTCAGTCTGATTGAAACTATAATATAGTGGGTTATATGCAAGGCAGGGTCTCAGAGTAAGTGATAACAAGTTCTTTAATAGGAATCACATAGTAAAAGGTTACAATACACGGGCCGAACTTATATACATCTCTGGGTTCCCACACAAGCACATTATTGGGTCATTCAAACCAGCGGGGACTTGTGATTGGTCCTGGGCTGCAGGGGTTTGAATCCTACAGCCTTTTGTTCCCAAGTCCCCAAGCTCAGTCCGTACAGCTCCAATGAGCCAGGTGGAAACACCTGGCTCAAGTCTTCCCTTGAGTCCACATACATAACATCCCTCCCTTCTTAGTTCGCAAGCCCCTAATGGACAGTCTTTTAGGTACATGGACTTGTGGTGCTTTCACATTGACCACCTGAGTACAGGGGTTGGCGGTGACGTGGTTTCTTCTTCAGGTGTTGCTGGCAGAGGCCCTGGTGCCAAGAGGGAATCCGCTGGCTGCACTGGGTCCTCCGAGGTTTCTGGTGCTGATGGTGGTGCTGTTTGTTCCGCTGGTTCTGGCACGGGTGTAGCTGCTGTCTCTTCTGCTTCCTCCTGCTCAGGGGCTTTTTCACCATGAGCAGGAGCTGGGGAGGTTGTGTTCTCATCATTTTCCCTGGGCACCTCTCATGCACGTATTTGATCAACATGTTGCCTTATTGTGAATCCCCCCTCTGAGGTGACTTCATACATTATGGCCACTAGTATTCAGGATACTCACACTGGTATCCATGCTGGCCCCCCTCCTGAAGTTTTTGGCAAACACTAAGTCCCCTGTGTTGAACCCCCGGGGGGCTCGGACTGCCTCTGGTACTTCTTGCAGGTCGGGCGTGCGGTCTGGATGCATGAGATCCAGGAGGGTTGTCAGCCACCGGCCCATGAGAAGCTCTGCTGGGCTGTGGCCGGTGACTGTACTGGGGTGGAATGTTGTGCTAAGAGGCACTCAGCGAGGCGTGCTTCCCACGCCCCGTATATGATTCGGCAGAGCGTTTCCTTCGTAGCCCGCATCATTCTTTCCACTTGGCTGTTTGTGGCTGGGTGAAAGGGGGCTGACCTTATGTGTTTTATTAAATTTCAGCCACAGAAATCCTGAAACTCGGCCAAGGTGAAGGCCATCCCATTATCCGATACTAACGTGTCAGGGAGGCCATGTGTGGCGAATACCATGCGCAGCGCCCCTAATGCCGCCTGAGAAGAGGTGGAGGCTACTGACACTACCTCTAGCCATTTGGAGTAGGAGTCCACAATAAGGAAGAATATATGCACCTGGAAGGGCTTCACGAAGTCAAGGAGCAGGCGGGACCAGGGGTTGCAAGTGGACTCCCACTGTTGGGTTGGGACGTGGGGCAGCACCGGACAAGTCTCCAGTCATGGCTGACATCGGGCCACCCAGGATTCAATTTTGTCGTCAATTCCTGGCCACCATACATAGCTGCGGGCCAGCGCCTTCATGCGTACAATTCCCAGATGGGTTTTGTGCAGTGCTGTTAAAACTCGCTGCCGCAGTACTGGGGGCACCACCATCTTACTTCCCCACAACAGGCACCCCTTATGCACAGACAGTTTGTTCTGGCGGGATGAAAATGCAGAGAATTCCAAGCCCACCCATCCTTCTGATCACCCCCTCCACACCCAGTTCAGAACTCGGGAAAGAGTTTTGTCCTTGGAAGAGCAGTGGACAATGTCCTTTGCATACACTGGGTGGTCCAGGAGGGCTTCCAGTGACATGATTTGGAACTTCAGGGCCAGGTCTAGGTCCATGGAGGGCAGTAGCAGGCGGCTCAGAGCATCAGCATGCCCCGATGCTTTCCCAGGGTGATACTTAAGGTCGTAGAAGAAGAAGAAGAAGAAGAAGAAGATATTGGATTTATATCCCGCCCTCCACTCCGAAGAGTCTCAGAGCGGCTCACAATCTCCTTTACCTTCCTCCCCCACAACAAACACCCTGTGAGGTGGGTGGGGCTGGAGAGGGCTCTCACAGCAGCTGCCCTTTCAAGGACAACCTCTGTGATAACTATGGCTGACCCAAGGCTATTCCAGCAGGTGCAAGTGGAGGAGTGGGGAATCAAACCCGGTTCTCTCAGATAAGAGTCCGCACACTTAACCACTACACCAAACTGGCTCTCGTACAGGTAACTTGCCAGGAAGATGGACCACCTCAACACCCATGGTAAAAGCATTTGGGGCGTTCATCAGTCGGGGGCGAACAGGCCCAGCAGGGGCTTGTGGTCCATCAAGATAGTGAAGGGCCAGCCGTACAGGTAATCATGGAATTTTTTTACCCCTGCCATGATAGCCAGACCCTCTTTGTCTATTTGAGCGTAGCTTTGCTCTGGTGTTTGTAAGATCCTTGAATAATAGGCTATCGGGACCTCGTGCCCACCCGGCTGCCTGTGGGCCAACATGGCGCCGACCCCATAAGGCGAGGCGTTGCATGTGAGCACAATGGGTAGCCACTCATCGAAGTGCTCCAACAAGCTATTAGAAGTCAAAATGACTTTTACCGCCTGGAAAGCGGTGGCTTGCCAATGACCCCAAACCCATGGTGCCCTTTTGTCCAGCAGTCTGTGTAAGGGCTCTGCTACTTCCACCTTGTGGGGAAAGAAGGCATGGTAGAAATTGATATTTCCCAAGAACGATTGTAACTCAGCCTTGGTGGGAGCCGGCGCATCACAAATAGCCTTCATTTTGTCCTGAGTCGGATGAATGCCGCTCGTATCCACCATTTACCCCAGAAAAACTTTGGTGGGCATCCCCAATACACATTTTTCCCATTTTACTTTTAACCCTGCCCCCTCGAAACGCTGTAACACCATTTGGAGGTGGTCACTGAATTCATCTTCGGTGGCTGTCGCAATCAGCACATCGTCGAAGAACAGCTGTACCCTGGGGATGCCTTTAAGAAGGGAATCCATTAAGTTGTGAAACAGTCCTGGAGCTACGCAGACCCCGAACTGCAAGCGTCTAACCTTGAAGCCTTCCCCCCGGTGCATTATGATAGTTTGAGCTTCTGCTGTGGTTGCGTCCACAGGGATCTGTTGGTATGCTTCAGTTTCCCAAATCCAGTTTCCCAAAGATTTTTGTTCCCGATCTTGGGCCTGAAAGCTAGTGGCACCTGCCTGGCCTTCAGCCGTATGGGCTGCACATTGGGGTCTAGCTGTAAGGCTACGGGGGCCCCAATGTATGTCCCCAGAGTTCCATCGAAAACCCTGGGGAACTCTTTGCACACCCTTTGAAAATCCCTTTGAATGGGGGTGTAATGGATTCCCGTCACTTGGATGCCTAGTGCCTGGAACCAGGACTGACCTAGAAGGCTGCACAGATCACCCTCTACCACAATGAGGGGGAGCTCACCCTTGAACTTTCCGTACCTAACGTGGACCAGGCCCACTCCCCGGACTGCAACCTCCCACATTTGAAAGTCCCGGACAAGGAATGAGGTTGGTTTTAATTGAGCTTCCCCCCCAGGGCACATCTCCCTGAACATGCAGGCCAAAATGACTGTCTGGCCCACCCCGGAGTCTACCTCCATTTTGCAGGGCTTGCCTTCCATGAACACAGTCACGTAATATTTATCTGGGAAGGGACTGGGCAACTGGCATACCTGGGTTCCCGAAGTGGAGAGTGCCTGGATGTCATCCACCAGTGCGACCTCGTAGCACCATTCTGTTGGCGAGGAAGTTTTCCTTGGCACAGCGCCACCGACTGGCACACCCGGGCTATGTGCCCAGCTTTTCTGCATGTACGGCAGGTCGTGCTCCTGAACTTGCACATGCGACGCTCATGTGGCTCCCCACAGCTGGTGCAGGTCTTGGGGGTGGTCAATTCTGTTGTTCTCAGCCTAGGCTTTTGTTAGGTCACCTGATGAAGCTTGAGGGCGTCATCTCTGTCTGAGTCATCTGATTCTCTGGCCGGTCGCAGCTGGTGGGCGCTGGTCCCTGGGTGGCTGGCCTTTTCTTGTGCACATCCTCAGTGGCGGTGGCTATTTGTAGGGCCTTCTCCAAGATCAGATTTGATTCCGTCGTGATTTTCTGACGTGCCTTCCCGTCCTTGAGGCTGTGAGTGAACTTCATGAGCAGGTTCTCCTTCAATTGTGCGCTGTACTCCACCTTCCTGCCCAAGTCTCGCAGGCGGGTTAGGAAGGTCACTATGGTCTCGTTCAGCTTCTGGAAGCTGTCGAGAAACTGTAGCTTCAGGGTGAGGAGAGTAGGCTTTGGGACGAAATGGCCAGTCAGCGCCTCAATGATTTTGTCGAAGGAAGACACCTCAAGCGTCTCTGGTGCAACCAGGCCCTCCACTAGCTGTAGCATGGCGATGCCGCTTTGCTCAGTAGGATGGCCTTTTTGATTTTGTATTCATCCTCCTTGATTCGCTGTGCCACGAGGTGGTACTTGAGTCTTTTGACCCAGGCTTCCCAGGCCTCAGGCTGTGCCATGTCGAACTCCAGGATGGAGTTTTGCAATCTGGACATAGCTGCCATGATCAGTCTGGGTGGTGGTGCTCGTTGCATAGCGGCACTGGAGCTTGGTGCGCTTGGCGGTGCCGGGGTGCCCTGGACATCGCTCATCTGGATCCCACCTTTGTCACCACTATAATATAGTGGGTTTTATGCATGGCAGAGTCTCAGAGTAAGTGATAACAAACTCTTTAATAGGAATCACATAGTAAAAGGTTACAATACAAGACTAGAGTTGGGGCCCACGGGCAGAACTTATATACATCTCTGGGTTCCCGTGCAAGCACTTTATAGGGTCATTTAAACCAGCTTGTGATTGGTCCTGGGCTGCGAGAGTTTGAATCCTACAGCCTTTTGTTTCCAAGTCTCCAAGCTCAGTCCGTATGGCTCCAATGAGCCAGGCAGAAACACCAAAGTCTTCCCTTGAGTCCACATACATAACTGGAACCCTGCAGTCTGCTGTCTAAAAAGAAAGAAAACTAGTCAGAAAACTCTCAGTGTGAACTAGTTTGATCCTAAGATATCTATGGTTTCAAATATAGTAAATAATTTAAAAAGGAAACCCGACACTAGGCAAATAATAATAATGAGTCCCACACTGCAGTATGTCTCAGCCCAAAAGTCCATATGAAGACCCCAGGTTTTATTTACTTTGTTTCAATTATTTCAATCTTCCACAGTGGTGTGGGCTATAACAAAATTACAAAATTACAATACATTGCTACATGTTAATTTCATATGATCATATACAAATTAATATATTATTTTTATTCCAACAGGCTGTTGGAATAATAACAAAATAGCAAAATAAAATAAATAAATAAAAAAAATAATTCTTCTCTCCTCTCTTCCACCTTGGCTTTGCCTTGGCTGGCTGAATAAAGGACAGTCTTGGGGTGGGCTGAATCTGGGCTCCCCCAGTGCTCTTTCTTCACGGTTGAGTCCAGAGCAAATTAAGGGAATCTGGGTTGATGGTTTCTCTGGCCGGGCCATCACTTCTGACCCATTGTCTCTCGATGCCTTAGCAGACTTCTTTGGTGGCCTCCCGAGTGCTGCCTGATGCCTAAGCCCTGCCTCCCCTCTAAAGCCTGCTGGGCTCTGAGGCTGCTGCTGATACATTTATGGGTGAAACTTCACCCTTGTTTCTTTCCCTGAATTCCTCATTGGACTGCCTGCCTAAACGGAGTTTAGGTGGGGCTTTCCACTGTCAGAGTCTCATCCACTTGGTCTGTAATGACCATTAACATACAGAATATTACACAAGATGGAGATGCCAGCTTTCATTCTGATGCCTTCATTTTTAAGGAAGTTATTAGGGATGTGCATTTGGATATTCATAGTCCAGGAATATATTTGGAAAATACCTTACTGGTATTTTCCAGATATATTCATGTCTTGAAAATATATCTGGGATTTTTTGGGATACTGAAAAAATTAGTCCTATAAAATCCTGGAAATATTTGGGATTAACCAGGAATATCAGGAGCCAGAATTCCCCCCTCCTGTTTTCTCCCCAGTTTCTGGGTCTCCTGAGGCTTGGTATTAGCTTGCCTGGATGTTTTGGGCAAATCAGCTTCAAGTGTTTTTGCTGTTTGTTCTTTGCTGGTTTGTGCTAGGTTCATGGGGTGGATTGTTATGTTTTACAATGACATTCTTGTGTTTTACATAGGTTGAGTTTCTCAAATGTTGCATAGTTTCAGATTCTTATGTATTATATTGGTTGTACATAGCAATAGCTTGCAATAGTGGGGGGAAATTTCTTAGCTTTTACATTTTTCACATTTTCCCCTTACATAGGAAACAATGAAGGACAGCTTGGGGCATTTTGTTCAGGGGCTCATAAAACTGGACTCCTTATCCAGGGGTGGAATTCTAGCAGAAGCTCCTTTGCATATTAGGCCACACCCCTTGATGTAGCCAATCCTTCAAGAGCTTACAAGAAAGAGCCTTGTAAACTCTTGGAGGATTGGCTATATCAGGGGGTGTGGTCTAATATGCAAAGGAGCTCCTGCTAGAATTCTACCCCTGTCCTTATCCAAGTAAGTTGAAATCTGAGGGTTATTTAAAGAACAGGCACTAACAGCTCCCTAACAATTTTGAGGCCAGTATCTTTAAAAACAACTCCCACCGCTCCCCAGAAAAAAAAATCCCCATAAGGAATAATGAAGCAAGTTACCAGAACCACCACCACCCAAAAAAATCCATATCCAAATATCATGCTGGTGTTTGAAACTGGGGAAACCAGGAATATCAGTATTTTCTGGCTCCAATATATCCAGATATGAAAAATACAGATGCAGACCCTTTTTTATTGCATAACCTTAGAAGGTATTGCATTAAAAAAAAGTAGGGCCCCTTTGAATGTGCATTAGAGGCTGTGCAGTCACACCTGACAAGATGCCAGATATTTAGGTTACTGTCAAGTCTATGGTTGCCAACTTCCAGGTGTGGCTAGGAAGGGCTACCAACCTGGGGGGGGTGGTAATTCCTGGATATTTGGGAGTGGAGTTTAGGGAGGGCAGAGTTTGGGGAGGAGACTCAGGAAGGATATGATTCTATAGAGTCTAAGGTCACCATTTTCTCTAGGGGGACTGATCTCTGTAGCCTGGAGTTCAGTTGTAATTTTGGAAAAATCCAGCTCCCACCTGGAGATTGGCAACTCTTGTCTGATGCTGATTCTCAACCCTTTTCTATGGGTATTAAAATAGTCCTCCAGACTGAGGAATGGTCTACCATCCACAGGAAATAATGGGTCCCATTATAGCAGGAAGCCTCCTGGTGGTGAACTCCATTGTTTGACACTACTCAGAGAGGGAACAGGGTGGGGGATGGGGGAGGGACATTGCTGATGCTGCTATGTGACTTCAGGGCACAACTTGGAAGTGAAAAAAGGTAGCTATAGGAATCACTGGAAGCAGTATGGTAAAACCCAACAACAATGTGAGTTTGGGCTTCCTGATATGGGATTAAAATATTTTGCACACACACACACACAACACTAATACACACACCAAAGTTCTTTCCTATTATTTCAATATTCAATTGAGTTATCACGATATGGGTAAACTGACAACAAATTGACACACTGTATGTGGAATGAAAACAAATGACTCACTTCCTTGGTCATCTAGTAGGGAAACTTCAAACTACTATGGTAGTAATAGGGAGTTGTGGGTTTCCTCCACCCCTATAAAGTTCTATTGCATACTCTGTGTTGTCACACACACACTGCTTTGAGAACATCATTTGACCAATTATTTTATTTCATGCTGCAGTGCTTTCAGGGAAGTATGTATATTCCAAAACATAAACTAAGCTGTAGAAATGTGAAAATGCCATTTTTAGTACTCCTTAATGATATCAGATGGATTTTAATGTCATTGGGTAGGAGCCAAACAAGGTTGTCTGAATGGTCATTTCCTGAAACAACCATTTGCACACCTTGAAACACTATTACCAAGGGCTGGACAATCCTTAAGAATAGCATATGGCACAGGCAGCCACACCTGGATGGAGGAATCCATGGAGACCCCCAGTATGAGCAGATAGTGCTTATGCAAGCAAAGATCTGGATGTAACCTTCTGTGACAATGTACTATAAGGTGCAGTTATGATAGATATTAGACATTCATAAGAGAGATTGTGTTGATACCAAAGTAAGTTGATACTAGACCAAAACTTTGCAGAACTCTTGTATTAATATGCTGGTTAATTTTTTTCTACTTGGGACTTCATTTTTTAAAATCAAAATCTCATTACATCTTCTAAAATAATAGACTAGGGGTGGCCAAACTTCTTAATGTAAGAGCCACATAGAAGAAACGTCATATTTTTGAAAGCCGCAAGATATGAATTTCAGATGTCTGAGAACCACAAGTTATGAACATGTTGGAGAGCTGCAAGACAGGAAGGCAGGCAGGCAAATAAATGGAGGAGGGAGGGAGAGGTGCAAAGAAATCAACTTTAACTTCAAATGCATTCTCCAAGCCACCAACTGGCTTGGGTTGGAGAAGTTTTTTAAAGAGAGAAATTCCTTCTCCAAGCAGGTCAACGGGGCAGTGGGGGTTTCAAGAGCCACACAATATATGTCAAAGAGCCACATGTGGCTCCCGAGCCACAGTTTGGCCACCCCTGTAATAGACTATAGAAGAGCTGCTTGAAAGCATATGGCACACAGAAAATGTACTAGCCCAGGGGTCCCCACCCCCGGTCCGCGGACTGCTACCAGTCTGCAGCCTGTTAACAACTGGGCCATGCAGCCTCACTGCCCCCCCCCCCCGCAGCACAACATAGCCTCGCAACCCCATAGCCCCCGTGATACCTACTCCTCTCTTTGTTTTCATAAGTTTAAGGCTGGGGGAAGGAGTGGAGAAGCACCTCCTTGTCTCTTTAACGGTCAACCCTTTCCTGCTGATCAGCTGATTGGTGGGGAAAACCATGGCGGCAGCAGCGAGTGACCCGTTGAAAAAGCAGTGCTGCCCTTGCCTCAGGTCACTTGCTACCGTCGCTGTGGTTTTCCCTGCTGATCAGCTGATCAGTAGGGGGTTGGCCTTTAAAGAGTCTGGGAGGCACTTCACCGCCCCTTCCTGGGCCTTAAACACGTGAAAATGGAGGGGGGAGGTGCCACGGGGGGTGGGGGACTGAATTCGGTGCCCTATCCTGCCAGTCCTGGGGCTGCGTTGGGTAGGTCAGCCCTGGGGCCAGTCCCTGGGGCCAAAAAGGTTGGGGGATACTGTACTAGCCTGTTTTATCTTTTGTAGCATCATAAAATTACAGATCAGATTTCTTGAATGTATCCACAATTTAAGGCAAAGTAAAAACTGTACCAAGTTTTTTTTTTTGAGGGGGGTACACAATTAAGTTCATTCTTCCTCTGCATGTCTTTGGAAGAGATATTAAACTATATTAGAGTGCTGTATTTTCAAAGCTGCAATTGGAAAATGAAATGGGAAGTGCCAATGATTATTAACTTAGATCACAGATGAATACTATCATGCAAATCTTTTTACTTTGTACATGAAATACAATGGAATTTTAATATAATTGTAAATACAATGAAATTGTAATCTTTATCATAAACAAAAAACATAGATAAATACATCTTCCCAAACACAATTCAAATCATCTGTGGTTTTATTCATAGCTCATTGAGAACCAAAATGGCCAATTATAAGCAGGAATCAAGAAAAGTCATAAACTCACAGCCTATGCTGAGAGCAAAGGGTTGTATTCTCTAAGTTTATAATGAAGATATAAAAACAATTTCCATCTAATCACTTCAAATTACTAACCAGTGTCAAACAAATAGGAGTGCATACATTAACAAAAGCTATGGATATTTTCTAGTTTATTATGTGAACAACACTATCACTATACAATTATTATTGTTCCATTAACAATTCTACAAATGACTATCTATTGGGGAAACACATACCAAGCTTTTCACAAAAAGATTTCCCTTGTACAATACCAAATAACATTTAAAAGTGCATTTTTATTGTCTTTAAACAATGTTAGCTTCACAATGAAAAACTCTGGGGGGGGGAGGGGTTGCCCTTCCAATTACAAAAGAGGATCAGTTGTGAACTTTATTCAGTTTCTCTGCTTGAGAACATAGCCAATTTGAGTAGTGTTAAAAATATAAGGAAGCTAATTGACTTCATAAACATACAGTTCAAGTACTATGTTATGAAACTTCAGTAACATACACATTTCAGTTAAGTTGAAATTTATCTAAAATTCTGTTTTGGGTTTCATTTTTTAGCATTCCATTTTAAAATTTGCTATAATCACAAAACTTGAAGAAGTAACTCTACTTCGCTAATAATCATTACTGCCTTAACAAGTCATAGTTTTACTTAGTAACTGTAAAGTACTAGGGTCGGCGCAGTAAGAGACAAGAGTCGGAGAGTGATTTCAGCAAGCTTTACTTCAGGAACACACACACACAGACTGAGCTCTGTTCAAACTGTTCAAACTTCCCGTTCCTTTATACAATTCTTGCCCCCTTCTGATTGGTCCTTAACTATCTACAGGGATTGGCTATTTACAGGGCCCTAAGGGCCTATCAGGGTACAGTATGAGCCTGGATGTTGATTGGCTACTTATGTTTCAATCCTTCCCCTGATTGGGCATGCTTAGGCCTTCTCTGGAACCCTGGTGTGGAGTTCAAGCTCTGGCTTGTTCGGCTTCCCTCCAAAAGTAACAGTTCTCCCATTTGAGCCTAGGACACAACACCCCTCCCCCCATAGTTCCAGCTATCAGGTAACATAGTCCTGGAGATATGCCGGAGGGCGGCGGTCTCGTGTCGAGCGTCGGAGCTCCGAGGGGACTGGGCGTTCTGACTCGGTTGGTGGTTCCGTGGCTGCAGAGCTGGAGACATCTGGGACGGCGGCCCCGGGAGACCTGGGTTCAGCTGCGCAGTCGGGGTCTCTTCCTCCAGGGGTCTCCTCCCTCCGGGGGTCTCTGGCCGAAGCAGGCTCCATGGAACCCTGTTCTGTGTAGGGCTCTCGGGGACTTATGTTGTATGGATCTGGAGCCTCTGACCTTGGCTCCCTGGCAGGCAGGCGACCACGGAGTTGGTCGATGTGTCGCCTCAGGATATGTCCACCCTCCAAGGTCACTGCATAGGAGACCGGTCCGGTGACGTGGTCCACCTTTCCAGGGAGCCAGGCGGGGCCAGTGGTGGCATAGTTCTGTGCCCACACTGTCTCACCTGGGTAGAACCCTCTGGGGGCTTTAAGGTGCCGGTCGCCTGTCTGGGGCTCGGTTAGGGTGCAGCTTGTCCAGCAGGGTGCTGATGCGGTGGCCCATGAGGAGTTCTGCTGGACTGCAACCTGTGGAGGCGGTGGGTGTGGTCCGGTAGGCCATTAGGAAACACGCCGTGTCTTTTGGCCAGTCTGAGGGGCCCAGACGTTTCAAGGCCTCCTTTGCCGTGCGCACCATCCGCTCTGCCTGGCCGTTGGTGGCTGGATGAAACGAGGCAGAGCGAATGTGCCTGATGAGGTTCCTGGCCAAGAAGTCCTGGAACACTGCAGACATGAATGCTGTGCCGTTGTCAGTGACGATGGTCTCCGGAAAACCGTGGGTTGCAAAGATGGCCCTCAGAGCCCTGATGGTTGCTTGCGATGATGGCGAGGGCGCCTGGACCACCTCCAACCACTTGGAGTACGAATCCACTAGTATGAGTAAAGTCCGCCCATGGAAGGGGCCAGCATAGTCCATATGCAGTCTTGACCAGGGGGTTTTGGTGGATTCCCATGATTGCACTGGGCCACGTGGGGGGTCAGGCCTTGACACCTGGCAAGTCGGGCACCTTTTAACCCAAGCCTCAATTTCTGCATTGAGGCCGGGCCACCAGACATAGCTCCGTGCGAGAGCCTTCATGCGGACTATGCCCAGGTGTGCCTCGTGCAGGGCTCTCAGCACTTGGTCTTGCAAGGGTTTGGGGATGACAACTCTGTTGCCCCATAGTAGGCAGCCTTTGTGGGTGGATAGTTCGTCTTTCCGGGCTGCAAACGGAGTAAATTCCGGCCCAGTCGAGCCCTTGGGCCACCTCCTCCCCACCCAGTCCAAGACACGGGAGAGGACTGGATCACGAGCGAAGCGGGCAGCAATGTCGTGGGCGAGCAATGGCCTGTCCGGAAGCATGTCCATCAGTAGGATCTGATGAGCCGGGGCTGGATCGGGATCCACGTCAGGCAAGGGGAAGCGGCTCAGGGCGTCAGCATGGCCCATTGCCTTGCCCAGGCGATGCACTAGGGTGTAAGTGTAGCCGGCTAGAAAAATGGACCAACGGAGGACCCGTGGGGACAACACCTGAGGGGTCTGCCGGTCCGATGCAAAGAGGCCCAAGAGGGGTTTGTGGTCCGTATAGAGGGTAAAGGGCCGGCCGTAGATGTAATCATGAAATTTTTTGACGCCGGCCATGACTGCCAACCCTTCTTTGTTGATTTGGGCGTAGTTCTGCTCCGCCGACGAGAGGGTCCGCGAGTAGTACGTGATAGGGACTTCGGTCCCATCAGGGAGTCGGTGGCCCAGAACTGCCTCCACGCCGTAAGGGGATGCGTCGCATGCAAGGACCAAGGGCAGGGTATCGTCTAAATGGGCAAGGACGGAGTTGGACATCAGGAGGCCCTTGATATCCTGGAAGGCTTTAGCGTGCTGGCAGCCCCATGCCCAGGGTCGGTTCTTGTCTAGAAGTCGGTGCAGGGGTTCGGCCACCGCTGCCTTGTGGGGGAGAAAAGCATGATAAAAGTTTAGGAGGCCGAGGAAGGCCTGGCGTTCTTGCTTGTTGGTGGGCGCTGGAGCATCTCTGATGGCACGCAGCTTGGCGTCGGAGGGGTGGACCCCCTGGGCATCGATGGAGAACCCCAGGAATTCCACCCGATCCACGCCCAGGAGGCACTTCTCCCGTTTGACCTTGAGGCCGGCTGTTTCAAAACGTTGTAGGACTCCTCTAAGGCGAGCGGCGAATTCTTCAGGCGAGGCTGCCGCGATCAGCACATCATTGAAGAATGGAGTGACTCCAGGAAGTCCTTTTAAAAGGGAGTCCATTAGTTCCTGGAAGAACCCCGGAGCCACACTCATGCCAAATTGCAACCGCTTTACTCTAAAGGCCCCCCGGTGGGTCACAATTGTTTGAGCGTTGGCGGTGGCGTCATCCACCGGCAGCTGTTAGTAAGCTTGGGCCAAGTCCAACTTGCCGAAAATTTTTGCGCCAGCTAGGGTGGCTAGAACGTGGCTGACGATGGGCACAGGGTATGCGTGGGCCTGAAGAGCCTTGTTGAGGGCGCACTTATAGTCTGCACAAATCCGCACCTCCCCACTGGGCTTGACTGGATTCACGATGGGAGTTTCCCAGGTTGCGTGGGTGACAGGCTCTAGTATTCCCTGTGCAATCAGTTTATCCAGTTCCTCCTCAATTTTAGGCTTGGGCACGAATGGAACTCGCCGCGCTTTAAGCCTAATAGGCCGCACTGTGGGGTTGAGGTGTAGTGTAACCGGGGGACCCGTGTAGCAGCCCAAGGTGCCATCGAAAACGGCCAGGAACTCTTTGCAAACCTTGTTAAAGTCCACTCCGACAGTCTTATTGACCCCCCTGATCTCTAGTCCCAGGGGCTTGAACCAGTCGAGACCCAAAAGGTTTGTAAGATGGTTCTTGACCACTAGCACTTGTAGCTGGCCCTTGAACCCCTTGTATTGGACTGGGACCGGGCCCACTCCCAAGATAGGCACCTTGTTCTTTTGGAAGTCCACTAAGGTAAACCCCGAGTCCCTGAGACGAGGCCTCAGCCTGGTAGGAATTTTAAAAAATGTCTCTGCCGCTATAATAGATGATGCTGACCCAGAGTCCACCTCCATTTGGCAGGGCACCCCCCCGATCCCTACATTGACCCGGATTTTGGAGGGCCTGACTGGTGAGGGTAGGTACTGTACCGGGTATCGGTGGGCGTGGAGAGCGTCGACCTCGAAGTCTGGCTGGCCTTCGGAGTGCGCAGATCTTTGCGGGACGCGTGCTTGGGATTTGGATCTGCAGGCGCAGGCGATGTGGCCTTCCTTGTTGCAGAGTCGACAGGTGGCATTCCGGAATCGGCAGGTCTTCCGCTCGTGCTGGCCCCCGCAACTAGCACATGCAGGTGGTGTCTTGTGTCTCATGCCTTGTGGGACGTGGGTGGTCTTCCTTCCTGCTGAATGATAGCCGGTTTGTAGAGCTCTGTCCTCTTCCGAGTCCTCAGTAGATGGTTCAGGGTTGATCTGGTGTGCCGCAGCCTGTCTTGTCGGCCGTGGCTCTGCTGATCTGCCCTTCTCCCAGCTGGTGGCCATGTCGATTGCCTTTGTTAGGTTGCAATCGGAGAGGGACAGGAGTTTCCGCACTAGTTTTTTGTCCCTCAAGCCCCATACAAACTGGTCGAGAAGGGCTACGTTGAGGTCTGTGAAACTGCATTGGCTTGCCACCCGGCGCAGGCTTGTTAAGAACGCCATGGTGGTTTCGCCTGCCTTCTGTGTCCTTTGTCGGAAGTCCCAGTGCCGGGTGAGCTTGGTTGGCTGGGGCTGGAAATACCTCTCCAGAGCGCTGATGATGTCATCCACCGGCGTCTCTG
Organism: Heteronotia binoei; assembly: GCF_032191835.1. Lineage (NCBI taxonomy): Eukaryota > Metazoa > Chordata > Lepidosauria > Squamata > Gekkonidae > Heteronotia > Heteronotia binoei. The sequence goes on along the minus strand of NC_083226.1, from coordinate 111,522,157 downwards.
AGAGCTTCCTGGGTTGGAGAAGAGCCCTGGCTAAGTCCACGGTCTCCGTGCCACACGTACTGATAAGCAGAGCTCTCTGCATGGTAGTCTCTGTAATCTTCCGGAAGGTCAGGTATGACTGGAAGCCTTCGACCCACGAGTCCCACAGCTCGGGGCGATCGATGCTAAAGGGCTGTATGAGGTTGGCTGGAGCCTCCATTCTTGGCAGCACGTCTGGGCGGCTTGTGAGCTGGGATGTGCGCAGAGCGGAGGTGCGGACCCAGATGGCTTGGATTTAGCCGCCTTTCCGTGTTCCTGGTTCTGTTGCTGGTTCTTACTGGAATCCCATCCTCGTCGCCAGTGTAAAGTACTGTGGTTGGCGCAGTAAGAGACCAGAGTCGGAGAGTGATTTCAGCAAGCTTTACTTCAGGAACACACACACACAGACTGAGCTCTGTTCAAACTTCCCGCTCCTTTATACAATTCTTGCCCCCTTCTGATTGGTCCTTAACTATCTACACGGATTGGCTATTTACAGGGCCCTAAGGGCCTATCAGAGTACAGTATGAGCCTGGATGTTGATTGGCTACTTATGTTTCAATCCTTCCCCTGATTGGGCATGTTTAGGCCTTCTCTGGAACCCTGGTGTGGAGTTCAAGCTCTGGCTTGTTCGGCTTTCCTCCAAAAGTAACAGTTCCCTCCAAAAGTAACAGTTCTCCCATTTGAGCCTAGGACACAACAGTAACAAAGCTTTCTTGTGGCTTATATTTGACATTGAGCAACATAGTATAACTTTTTTTTTTTTTTTTTACAAAAGGCCTTTCACATTTTGGTTTGGCAGTGTTTAACCTTTAAGAGAAAATCCTTTTTGCTTCTGAACAGTAAGCAGAGATGGGGAGGGAGGAGTCAAGAAGTCCATTGATTTCCCTTCTCTTCTCTACATCCCAAACTTGGGCTGCAGAGCAAAGAAGATAAATGAGTTCATTCTTCCCTCCATTTTACAATGCAGAGAATAAAAGCATCACATTTGTCCATGCTTATATGGGAAGGGATTATTTCTTTTAACCCTACAATTGGCAATGCAGAGATTAGAAGACAGCATCTGATCAAGGGCAATTTGTAGTGGGTGGGAGGGAGTTTAGAGGGGAGGGAAGAACTCCCTTTTAGAACTTCACTGTGTAGCTATTTTGCTGTGGATGGGGTGGCTAAAAACCCAGGCTCCCAGGTGATCTCCCCAATAATTTGTGAACTGAATGAAGAGTCAATTCCTGATAGAAATGTGCTTTCATGGAAGGAATGCCACAGTTACTCTCCCACTTGTGACAGGTTGACCTTAAAGAAAATAATTGGAAGTTACACCACATTAAGAATTTTGAGACAAGTAGACAATTAAGGCATTTTTAGACAAGGAGAAGCCTTCATTAGCCCTCTACTCCTAATGGTTCTGAATGAATTAGTTAATGAGATATAAAAGTTAGCAGCCATTCCCAGGAAGTAAAGATAACAAGATGAGTGACACGAGGAATTTTTTTAAAAAATGTCTCTTGTCGATCAGTCTTATTGCTGAGCTGAATCTTTGTTACTTTGTTAAAAAAAAGCTGAATATTTTTAAACACTATTGAGTAATATCATAGTCTCTTATCACTAGATGAGTGAATATGTATTTTGTTGCATTGACACGCAAATAATTTACGCTGAACAAACTACAGTTATTTTGGTAATTAGCTCTTTTCTCATCCTTAAAGTGGTACAGTGAAGAAGGATGAGGTACTAGATTGGTCGCTTTTCATTTGTAAAGTAGTCTAAAACTTCTAAGACAAACAGAAGTTTTGCTAGGAGATTGAAGTTGGTTTCTTATTCATAGTTCCTTATTCATTACTTATTTGTGAATTCAACCAAAAACACTGAAGGGAGTTTGAAAGCTCTGAACCCCAAAATAAGGTCTAGACTCCCATATATCATACACCCCCTTGTTCAGGGTACTCTGCCCTTTGAGGAGACATGTGCTGCTTCATGGTCCAAAGAGCGGTTCTCATGCCAGCTGCTCCAGAGCAAGGTGCCCCCAGGACATTCAAACAGGCAGACACTGGGATCAGGCTATACCCCAAAACAATCTGATGCAGTAGAATAAAGTTCTGACATTACAAATCACAAGATTGAGAAACCTGTAGGAGAACACTTCAACCTTCCAAGAATTCAATGAGTGACCTCAAAGTTTTATTGAAAAGGAACTTCAGGAACTGAATGGAAAAGGAAATTGCTGAATTACAAGTTATTACAACACTCGAAACAACCCTTTCTAGGATTTAACAGGGATATTGGTTTCTTATCTCACTACATATGCTAAACTCATTCAATTCTTACATACATAGTCTCAACAAGAAGGGCTATACATCGTCTGTATTTTAGTATATTTCTTATTTGGAACAGTATTTTGGTATAGTGATTGTAATGCAATGCAATGTAAAATTGGAATGTATTTCTCTGACATAACATTGCACCCCACTCCAAAGGCAAAAAGAAAGCTGTTAGTTACCTACATGCTCGAGAGGAGACACATGGAGCATAACAATGGAGTCTCAGCTAAACTCTTAGCTTTCCACAATTAGGAAGGACACTTTTACACATTTATCTTCTTTTTTGATGTATTTATTGCTTCACCGTTGCCCCTTAATTAAATCCAAACAAGTGTTGACCATATAAACTTGTTATCCTTGCTTTGTCTTTGCATATCTTAAAACATCTTCATCATGTTGCATGCTCATTTGCTGTTCAGCCTCTGCACATGTTTGAACTGTCACCTTCAATTTCAATGTATCTGAGGAAGTGAGTGTGTGCACACAAAAGCTCATACCTTGAATAAAACGTCATTGGTCTTAAAGGTACCACTAGATTTAAACTTTGTTGCATTACCTAAATACATTATCATAATTTGTATATTGTTGTAAGAATTAGGTGATCATTATTATCCTCATTTTGTGGTAAGGAAACTGAGATAAAGTGATAGTAGTTTGTCTAAATGTCTTTAGTGAATTCATGGTAGATGTGAGATTTGTATGTGGGATTTCCTGCTTGCCAGCTTATAGTAGGTTCTTGAGGAAACTTGAGGAAAATACACAGCAAAAGCACTGCACTTTCCTGCACTGCTAGGCAATATAAGAATCTTGGGAATATGCTACTCCATAAGAATTCATAATGGCATGGGAAAGAGCATGGTATGGATGTATTTGCTTGGTCTTGAAAACACTTACATTAACTTGTCAAACAGAAAAGAGTGGTACAGTAGCTTTACCCGGGCCTAGGTCACATATATAAAACACACACACAATTAAATCATACAATCCAGAATTCCATGTATGCACTCAATATCTTTTAAGTTGTGTGTCGCCCAACCTTAATAGACTGTTGAATGCAACAGTATCTGTCTGTGGATATCTACATCTGGAGACTGGGGTCCTGAATAGACAAGCCAGATCTTTCTAAAAACCTGAGAAAGGCCTTAAGCTTGCAGAAAATTCTGAAATCTGAAAAAAATACATTGGGGGGGGGGGAACCCTACCAAAAAATTAAGAAATAAGTGTCTGTAGCTTTAAGAAATGAATGGTCTCTGAGGGGCTATTGTGGGAGTTGCCAGGCAGCCACATCAATATTGCCAGTCTTCTGGGTTCTGTCAGTAAAGGTCAGAGGAAAAAGTCAGGACCCTTTCAAAGCTATTTTGGACTTGGCCACCCCTTCTCCCCATTCCTCTGCCCTTGAAGCAGGAACCACTGAGACCAGACTCAGCAGCAACTACCCAGTGATTCACTACCACATGTGTTGCATAACTCACCCCAGCCCAGCAGTAACCACCTGTTGACTACTACTATTTGACAGCAGCCACCACATGAAAGCCAGTGTGATGTAGTGGTAAGATCTAGAAGATCCAGGTTAAAATCTTCACTTTCTGAGCAAGTTACACCTTATCAGTGCAACTTACCTCACAGGGCTATTGTCAAGATTAAATGGAAGAAAGGAGAATGATGAAAACCGATTTGGATCAATGTGAGAAAGGAAACTAGAGATAGTTGAAGATATGGATGGCTGCCAGGAAGAGGGCAATAGTGTGTAGAGGGGAATACAGCGGAAAGTGAGGTGGATTTCCAGCTTGTCAACGTAAGTAATTCTCAGCATGGCCCTGTATGTAGATACTTTAGTTCAAAGACTGAAGCCATGAGCAGGTAAGACTTATCTTTCTACAAACCTATCTTTTTATACATTTACTTTCTAAATAAAATTACATCTACATGTCATAAAAAGTGTATATAGAGGTGAAAAAAGCAAAATGTACATATGCACACCTTTGACAATCTACACTAAATCATACAATCATAGAGTCATATAATTGGTTTCTCTGATTCTAGTGCAGAATGTCAGTTTGGGGACAGGGCTGAACCCAGGATTAAAGGTCTAGTGAGAATTGGTCGCAGTCTCATTATCACAGAATGCTAAGTTTTCTGTAGGGTTATAATGCAAATGAAGTTAAAGTTTCTCCATCAGCCACCTCACAAATTCATTAAATGAAGTAGGAAATGAGTTGTGGTAAATACATAAATATGGTATAAATTATTTTACTTCATTGACAAATTCCTTTGACAATTTTTTTCCAGCTGATCTTTGCAATAATTCAGCGTTCCTTCCAAGTAAATTTATTTACAATTTAATTCAGTTTTTTTTTAAATACTTTTTACATGCATGTTAGTGGAGCCATATGATTTTTAAAATGAACTAAAGGCAAGAATAGTATTCTATTTCCAAAATTTGAACATAGCAAGTGTTGGGGGAATGAAGAGTGCAGGAACCTGTTTATGGACTCCCATTCTGGGAAGGAAGAGAAACTTGTTTCCCAATTACATTGAGAGAGAGAGAGTTGTTTCAAAATACCTCTTATTTATTTAACTTCAAACCCAAATATAAAACCCTTTAAAACATATCAAAATCTGGTATGCAGCATACAACATTAATTCAAATGCAATACTTAAACACTGGTGCACAGTAGCTCTATAAAGGATATCCTTGGATGCTCTCATCAAGACCCAGAAAAGAAAGTGGTTGGAAAGAACAACCCTGAACAAGATTAAATTCAGACATTAAATATCCTTTTTCCATCCATAGGAGTCAATGTAACTGTCAATCAACTCTGTAATGAGCATCTGACATACATCTCTGATGTGCATGACAAAGCTCAGCCTATTCTTTCTATCTCTGGGGGTAAAGAAAATCAGGGAAAGCTAGGGTGACTCAGGATGATTCAGAGAGTCAAGGAAGCTAGGTTTTGATTATCTAATTAAACTCTGACAGTTGTACCACTACCTCCTGGAAGGTAGAAACAGTTCAAAAGGCAAAAGTCATGTAAGGCAAAAGTCATGTATGCTGTTATTGGTACCAGAAGGCCACATCATCAGCAGTTTGGCAGCCTCATGGGAAGCAGAACCAAAGATTCAACTATGGAAGGTGATTTACTATAGAAATTAAAGCAACAGGTTTAGCAGATAACTGAGGCTCAATCCAGCCCTAATTCTGTGACAGCCAATCAATTGTGATAGATGATTTGGATGACATAGCTAGTTAGCTAGATGATAGCTAACTGGATGGATGGATAGATAGATAGATAGATAGATAGATAGATAGATAGATAGATAGATAGATATCCAGCCAGCCCAAGCAGGCCTCGCTCACCTGGGGCCCTCCTGGGCTGTCTCCCCTCCCCCACAGTCAAAAGACCAGCAAGTCAACCACCATCCAAAATCACTTAAGAAGTGGAGAAAGGGTGGGGCTTCTGGTTTGGGAATCGTGCTGAGCTGACCTCTCCTCTAAATGGGGACAGACTTAAGCCTCTGTTCAGAGTAGGAAAAGGCTTTTTTTGACCTTCTGCCTACATTTCTCAGTTAGATATTTGTCCAAGATACGCACAGAAACTCAGAGGAGGTACGTTGGGAGCTCTTTAGAGGCTTTGAGGGACCACTGATAGGGAGCTACGTTGGGAGCTCTTTAGAGGCTTTGAGGGACCACTGGAGAAGAGTGGCGTTTTTCATCATCTACAGAGGTTTATAGAGCCATTCAATTGGCATAAGCTTGACAAGATCCTAAGCTCTTTTGGGACTGATGAACATCTGATATTTGAAGAGACCGAAACTAAGCTGGATATCAGTGGAGAGGTACTGATTATAATCTTTCGCTCTGGGACTTTTTTAAGGCAAACCAAATAATTTTGGAAGGTGGGAAGGAGTGATCTAGAAAAAGGGGAAGACAAAGAAAAGAAAGATTGAATTTTGGACTTTGTTAAAATAAGGACAATGCTAAAAATTAGGAAAGAAGTTTTTGTTTGAAATACCCGTGGTCATCGATGAAAGCATTAACGTCACGGCTCTGCATTCTCTACAATCAGCACAGGAAATACATTAAAGATCGTGAGACTTGGATAACATTGAGGATGAGACTTGGTGCCTAGCAAAGCAGGAAGTAAGAAGAGAAGTGAGACTAATAAAAACTGTGAGATTTGGATACCATTGAGAACAGGATTTGCTGCCTAGCAAAGCAGGAAGTAATAAGATAAGAGAGACGAACAAGAAGGCCTACTCTAGGAATTTTCTACTATAGAGAAATTGCGATTGCCATTTTGAAGAAAATAAAACTTTTAAAAATTAATATCTAAGCCCAGAAAGGTTGTAGAAAGGCAAAATTAGGCTTATTTAAAAGGGCAAGCTCTAAGCTATTGAATCTGTTGTTTGGATTTTGATTTTGAGATGTTAACATTTTCATAGGCTTTCTTTAATGTCAGAGCCAAAAGCAACACATACAAGAGCTCTCTCTTTGAAAAAAATGCAAGACCAACTAGAAGCAATGGAAGCTAGAATAATGAAAGGGGTTGATAAGATGCTAACAGCTTGTAAAAAAAGAACTTTAAAAAGATATTGGAGATCTTAAAAAGGAAGTGGAAGGGGGGGGCGGAGCGTCGCGATACAATGGCGGATGCAATTTAAGCTAGCTCCGGTCGCCTCCTTCCCCAAACTCTTCAGAAATCAACAAAATAAACTCTGATGTCTACAAAAACAAAAGGAAAAGCCGTCCGAAGTAAGAAGAAGCAAGATTCTAAAAAGGAAACCTTGGTATCAGCATTCTTCTTGCCAGAAAACGTGCTAAAGGTGGGTGGCCCGATCTCGTGCTCCCCAGACAGCCTTAACATGGCGCCCAGCCCGACTTCTCCTAAGCCTGCTGACGCTTCCCATTCCGACAGCGAAGCAGAAAGACCAATCAACAAAAAAGACTTAGACCTATTAAAAAAAGGAAGTGGAAGATTTTAAAAATGACATGGTGATGGTCACAAAAAAAATCCAGGATGTAGAGCAGAAAGTTAAAGTACATGATTCCACCTTGTTAAAGCTGCAAGAGAAGGTGACAATACATGACTGCAGACTGATGGAAACTCAAGCTCATCTGAGAGGAATACCTGAAGGGGAGGGAACTGACTTAAAGGAATATATGGTGAAAATAATTGCTGACTTTTTGGAGGAAGATCCTGAAGGGACTAGAAATATGTATGATAATATGTATAGAGTTAACTCATCATATGCCAAGAACAAAAATTTGCCAAGAGATATAGTTATAAAATTTATGACAAAAGACATGGCAGGGAAAATTTTGAATAAAAATTTCCAAAAGACTCTGATAGTAGGAGAGAGCAGAGTCAGAATAATGAAAGCGTTGCCAAGACAAGTGATAAATGATAGGAAAATGTACAAGAAACTGACAGAGAAATTGCATGCTAATGAAATAAGATATAGATGGATAATACCTGAAGGCTTGAGTTTTGAGCTACATGGAAGGAGGATTACAGTTACAAATGCACATGAGTTGTCTAGTTTTTATGAACAAAACAAAGACTTTGCACCATGATGGATTACAAATTATTATCTTGGAATGTAAATGGATTAAATTCACCACAAAAAATAAAAGAAACATTTCATTGGATTAAAAAACAAAATTGTAACATAATTTGTTTACAGGAAGTTCATATACAACAAAAGGATTACAAATTTTTATAGAATAAACAATTAGGGCTGGGATTTTTTTCATTGGCTGAACAAAAGGAAAGGGGCATGTTTTTTTATATTAATCAACAATTAGAGCCAAAATTGGTATTTAAAGAAGAAGAAGAAGATGAAGATATTGGATTTATATCCCGCCCTCCACTCTGAAGAGTCTCAGAGCAGCTCACAATCTCCTTTACCTTCCTCCCCCACAACAGACACCCTGTGAGGTGGGTGGGGCCGGAGAGGGCTCTCACAGCAGCTGCCCTTTCAAGGACAACTCACTGAGAGCTATGGCTGACCCAAGGCCATTCCAGCAGGTGCAAGTGGAGGAGTGGGGAATCAAACCCGGTTCTCCCAGATAAGAGTCCGCACACTTAACCACTACACCAAACTGGCAAAGATGGAAGATATATAGCAGTAGAGATAATGATTAATGGGGAAAAAACATTGTTATTAGGACTGTATGCACCAAATGGTGCAAAAGATGCTTTTTTAAAAGACATTATCAGATAGCTGAATGAAGTGACTTATGACCAGATCTTTATGATGGGAGATTTTAATGGAACAATACAGAATAAAATAGATAGATCTGGCCAAAAAAGTAATAAGGAAGGAAAATTGCCAAAATCATTTTTTGAATTGGTTAAACAAGAAAATTTGGAAGATATTTGGAGAAAATTTAACCCTGAAGTAAGAGACTATACTTTCTTTTCAGCAAGACACAATACTTCTTCCAGAATTGACATGTTATGGAGTACTAAGGATTTGGGCCTTATAACTAAAAAAGTAGAGAGTCTTCCAAAGATAAGTGCGGATCATAATCCAATATTATGGGCTACAAAATTGCAAAGAAAAACAAGAAGATGGAGAATAAATGAAGATTTGCTACAAAATAAAGAAATTGTAACATTTTTAGAAAATGAAACTAAAGCTTTTTTCCAAATAAATGACAAAGATGATATAGAGTTCCAGATGGTATGGGATGCTTACAAAGCTGTAATGAGAGGAATATTGATTACATTAAACAATAAGGATAAAAGAGTGAAAGAAAAACAGAGATTGGACATTCAAAATGAGATAAAGAAAAAAGAAGGGGAACTGAGAAAAAGACCAGGGAAAAAGAAAATTATAAGGGAGATTACTATATTACAAACCCAAATGAGACATTTATTGAATAAAGAAGTAGAATGGAATTTGAAAAAAAAAACTGCATCAGAAATCTTTTGAGGGTGCAAATAAACCTGAGAAGTATTTAGCCTGGCAACTAAAGAAAAAGAGAGAAAGTAAAATTATTAATAAAATTGTGGCTGATGGAAGAGAGATAGTAGATCAAGAAGGAATAAAAAGACAATTTTTAAGTATTATGCTAATTTAGTTAAGGGTGTGAAGATAAAAAAAGAAAAGATTGAAGCGTATTTGCAAAATATTAAAATAGCACCCTTAACTGAATATATGAAGAAAATTTTGAATGATCCAATTGAAAAAATTGAAATTGAAGCAGCAATTAATGCAATGAAAATGGGAAAAGCACCTGGGCCAGATGGATATACGGCTAAATTTTTCAAAACCTTTAAAGAATTAGTACCAAAACTGCAAAAATTGATGAATATGATAAGAATAAAAGGAAAAATACCAAACACTTGGAAGATGTTACGAATGTACAGAACTACAGACCAATTTCATAATTAAATAATGATTATAAGATATACAAAAGAATCTTGGCAGAACGACTTAAACAATATTTGATTATCAAAGATTTCAGGTTTTCATGGCTGGTAACATCATTAGGGTTTGTAGAATCTTTCGGGATCAAGTGCCGTGTTCTACTGGAGAAAGTTTTCCTTCCAGACGTTTCGTTCTCAGCTGTGGAGAACATCCTCAGTGGCGTTGCAGCCGGAGCAGGCGCTCAGACCTTCTTGGCTGCTGTGCATTGAGTGGGGCCAGGGCTGCTGGAGAACTGCTATTTGTAGGCTGGAGGGGGTGTGATGAAAGGGCAATTGGTTTGTGGATGTGCCCATTGTTTGGTGGGGCTTCCTGGGAGGGTAGTGATAAGGAAACTGGCTGTTGAATGTAACCATTGTTCTGTGTTAATTGCTGGGAAGTTTGGAAGGGGTTTGAAGATAAGGAAGATGGTTGTTGACTGTGCTGATTGTTCTGTGGAATTTGCTGGTTGTTCTGAGACTTTCTGCAATTTATAGTCTGTAGGGTGTTTTGCAGAGCTGGGTACCAAGATTGGTGGATGGAAATGCCTTCTTCCTTTCTCTTAAAATTGTGCTGGTGTTTGTATATCTCAATAGCTTCTCTGTTCAGGCGAGTATGATAATGTGAGACCGTAGAAACGACTTCAGTTCTTTCAAAGTGGATGACATGGTCTCCTTCTTGAAGTGCATGTTCAGCTACAGCTGATTTTTCTGGCTGAAACAAGCGACAGTGTCTCTTGTGTTCGGTGAGATGGGTGTTGATACTGCGTTGGGTAGTGCCAATGTAGACTGCACCACAGGAGCAGGGTATTTTGTAGACTCCAGGGGTTGAAAGTGGATCTCTCATATCTTTGGCCGAGCGCCACATGCAAGGTTTGTGGGATGCAAGCCCAGTCCCCCGCTCAGGCTTCCTGCACTGCAGGGGGTCGGGGGAGTCGGGGGTCACCTCTCGCGCACCTTGCAAGGCGCACAGGATGCAAGCCCCTTCCTCCGCTCAGCCTTAGGCTGGTCGAGGGGTGGGGGAACTGATGGTCGCCTCCTGCATGCCTTGCAAAGCACAAAGGACACAAGTCCCTTCCTCCACTCAGCCTTTCTGCAATGCAGGAAAGCTGATCGAGGCAGGGGAGCCAGCGGTCACCTGCTGCACATCTTGCAAGGTGTGCAGGACCAGAGTCCCAGCCCGGCTCATGGGGGAAGTGCCCAGCGGCATCCCCAGGCAGGGTGGTGCCCTAAGCAGCCATCTACCTGGCCACTCCCACGCACCAGCTCTGGCCACTAGGCTGTTCCACTTCCCCCCTCTATCTGCCGATCACCAGTAGGCTGTTCCTGAGGGTCAGCCAACTCTCATGAACAACATTGTGGTGAGCTCAATAGGTTATAGCAGAATAGGGGGACCACTGCTGCTCCTCTTAAGAGAAAGAAAACTTCATATTTCTTAACAAAGTTGTCAGATACAGAAATATCAACACAACAACCCTGTAAGTGGTTCATTGTTAATATCTTCAAGGTAAAAAACAGAATGAGAAGCTGTGGCTTGCCTAAGCTAAGGCTACATGTGAGGTCGGAGAGAGGTGTGTGCATGCTCTAAAAAGTAGAAGCCGAAGCCTTCCCCCTCTGAGAGAGAAAAAAAGATTTATGACCTAAAGGAATGTAAACATTTCTTTTACAGCGTGAAAGATAAAAGAGGAGTGTGATTAAGAAACAGAGAACAGTCTGACCTGAAAACTCAGCTTCTACCAGCCGTAAGGAAATTTTAATTTAACTTTCAAGATAAGGAGTCAGCACTGAAAGTGTTTGATTGTTTAAAATGGCAACGACTGTGAAAGGGCTATCGGAGCAAATGACGCAATTTCAGAACTTAATGTAAGAGTCTAGTGAGAAGTTAAGGGCAGAGATTGAAGGAGTGAGAAAAGAAATCTCCCAATTAAATATGGAACTAAAAGAAGTTAAAGCAACAGCATTAAGAGCTGAAAAAGCCACAAAAGAAGACAAGGAACAAATTAATCAGTTGAAGAATCAAATTACTGAGCTTTCGGACAGATGCTTTGCGATCCGAGGCTAGGTCAGACCACTGGTGATGGTTAATGCAACACGTACCAAGGGATTTCTTCAAGGAGTCCTTGTACCTCTTCTTTGGTGCTCCTCTATTTCGATGGCCGGTGGAAAGTTCGCCATACAGGACAATTTTGGGAAGGCGGTGGTTTTCCATCCTAGAGATATGCCCTGCCCAGAGCAGCTGCGTCTTCAACAACAATGCCTCGATGCTTGTAACCTCTGCCCGCTTGAGGACTTCAGTGTTGGTCACAAAGTCACTCCAGTGGATGTTGAGGATGGCGTGAAGGCAGCGCTGATGAAAGCGCTCAAGGAGTCGCAGGTGATGATGGTATAAAACCCACGATTCGGAGCCGTAGATGAGGGTTGTCATCACAACCGCTTTGTAAACATTGATCTTTGTGCCTTTTTTCAGATGCTTGTTGCTCCACACTCTTTTATGCAGTCGGCCAAATGCACGGTTTGCCTTTGCCAGTCTATTGTCAATCTCCTTGTCGATCTTGGCGTCTGAGGAGATGATGCACCCAAGGTAGCTGAACTGCTGGACTGTCTTCAAAACTGATTCACCCACAGTGATGCAAGGAGGGTGATAAACTTCCTGGGGTGCAGGCTGGTGGAGAACTTCTGTCTTCTTCAGACTAACTTCTAGGCCGAATGGCTTGGCAGCCTCTACAAAGCAGGACGTCATATGCTGCAGAGCTGATACCGAGTGGGAGACAAGTGCTGCATCATCAGCAAACAGTAGCTCTCGGATAAGTTTTTCCATTGTCTTGGAGTGGGCCTTTAGTCACCTCAGGTTGAACAGGCTGCCATCGGTGCGATAGCGGATGTAGACCCCATCGTCGTCATCTAAATCTACTGTGGCTCTTTGAAGCATCATGCTAAAGAAGATCATAAAGAGAGTTGGCGCGAGAACACAGCCTTGCTTTACACCTGTGCCTATTGGGAAGGGCTCCGAGAGATCGTTACAGTGTCTGAGTTGGCCTCGCTCGTCTTCATGTAGCTGGATGACCATACTGAAGAACCTTGGGGGACATCCTAAACGTTCCAAGATTTTCCACAGGCCGTTCCTGCTAAACCCACACTGGCTCTCTGGGAGGAGGTCTTCTGCAATGGTGCCAGGAGTATTCTAGCAAGGATTTTGCCTGCGATGGAGAGCAGGGTTATCCCCCGGTAGTTGGAGCAGTCTGACTTTTCCCCTTTGTTCTTATGTAGAGTAATGATGATTGCATTGCAAAAGTCCGGTGGTAGTTTGCCTTGTTCTCAGCAGGTGACAAGTACTTTGTGAAGTGTGCTATGTAGTACTATGCCCCCATGCTTCCAGATCTCTGGTGGGATTCCATCAACTCCCGCTGCCTTGCCATTTTTCAGTTGCTTGTTGGCTTTAACAGTCTCTTCTAGGGTGGGGATCTCATCCAACTCTGTTTTCACTGGTTGAAGTGGGGTGAGGTGGATTGCTGAATCTTGAACTACGAGATTGGCACTGAAGAGAACCTGAAAATACTCCGACCACCGGTTCAGTATGGATGCCTTGTCTGTGAGGAGCACTTGGCCATCTGCACTACACAGGGGACTCTGAGCCTGATATGATGGACCATATACTGCCTTCATGGCTTTGTAGAACCCTCTTAAATCACCAGTGTCCGCACATAGCTGGGTTCTCTCTGCAAGCTTGGTCCACCACTCGTTCTGAATGCCTCGGAGCTTGCGCTGAAGGTTGCTACATACAGCGCGAAAGGTTGCTTTTTTCCTGGGACAGGAGGGCTGAGCAAGATGTGCTTGGTAGGCAGATCTCTTTTTCGCCAGTAATTCTTGGATCTCTTGATTGTTCTCATCAAACCTTGTTCTTCCTTGTGGAGAATTCGAGGAGTTCTTCAGAGGTCAACAGGATGGTAGTTTTTAGGTGTTCCCAGAGTGCTTCTGGAGAAGAGTCTGTGAGGCGACTGGGGTCCTCAATTTTTGTCTAGAGTTTTGCCTGGAAGGCAGCTTTAACTTCGGCTGACTGAAGGCTGCCAACCTGAAACTTCCTCCGGGGGATACCGCCTCTCCTGGGTGTAGATTTAAAGTGAAGACGGAGATTGCAGCGTACAAGACGATGATCCGTATGACATTCTGCACTGGGCATTACTCGAGTGTGTAAGACATCTCGAAGGTCTCTCTGGCGCACCAGAATGTAGTCAATAAGGTGCCAATGCTTGGACCGTGGGTTCATCCAGGTTGTCTTCAGACTGTTCTTCTGCTGGACGATAGTGTTGGTAATGATGAGCTGATGCTCCGTGCAGAATTCCAGCCCATTATCATTGCAGTTGCCAATGCCGTGTTTGCAAAGTACTCCTTTCCAGGCTTCTGAGTCTTTACCTACTCTGGCATTGAAGTCACCAAGGATGATCACCTTGTCCTATGTAGGGGTCTTCCATATGAGGTTACGTAGATCAGCATAGAACTTGTTCTTTTCTGCAGGATCTGCTTGAAGGGTTGGGGCATACACACTAAAGAGGGTTGCATGCTGCTTGTTTTGAAGTGGGAGGTGCATAGACATGATGCGATCTGAGTGACCTGTTGGCAGGTTTTCAAGTTTAGAGGTAATGGAGTTCCTGACCATGAAGCCAACGCCAGAAAGGTGGCTCTCAGCCTTTAACTTACCCAACCAGTAGAGGGTATAGCCAGCACTGTGTTCTTGAAGACTGCCTTCCTCAGGGAAACGGACCTCACTGAGAGATGCTATGTCAATATTTAACCGGAGAAGTTCATGGGCAACTAGAGCAGAGCGTCGTTCAGGGCGACCACTGTCTACTGTGTCAAGCATGGTTCTGATGTTCCAACATGCAAGCTTTAGTCTTTGCACACTTTGTGAGGCAGGTGCATGCCTTTTCTTTGTTGTTATTTTTCGACCGCAAGTAAGGATGCCCGTTGACCGTGGCTAGCCAACTGGGGGGGGGGAGACGAGCTTTGTTTAGGCCACCTTTTCTAGGCCCCTCTCCATACGGAGCAAGCAGTGCTGTCCCTAAATAAGGCTGCTTGGTCGTTCAGGGTGCTGCCGAAAAATGCTTTCGTCTCCGGGTCAGCATCAAGCGACCAATACCCTGAACTGCCTACATGCAGGATTGGGACTGCGGCTTCCAGTGGCATTTTTCACCTGCCGTTTCGCCCCTTGCCCATCGCTGCAGGACTTGGTATGTTGTGGGTTGTGGATGGCCCAGTAAGCCAGGATGCCAGCAGCGAGTCCTCCAGGTGGTAGATGTTACATTAACGAGCTCTGTCTGCCTGGGCTTGATGTTAGAGTTTTCCTTCTCTTGGCTGGAGAGGTCGGTGAGCCCAACCTGACCATCCGGTTATACTGCCGGACATTCGGTCACATCATGACGTGGCAAACTCTGTGAAAACGGGGGGGACCAGCAAGAAGGTGTTGCCACGGATGCAGTGATGTAGGAGAGGCCATTGCAGTGACCATCTGCCAGGCATATCCACACAGTAACCATGCAGCATTCACTACCCCGGGAAAGGATAGGTGATGTATTGCGCATGCACTTTCCCTGGGGGGGCAGGACATCCGGAGGGAGACCACCCCCCACCCCCAATTGGTATGTGTAATTTATAAGAAAATGACCTCAGATAAAGAAGGAATAATAGCCCACCTTCAAAGAAAATGGAGTACAGAATTTCAAATAACAGAACAAAAAGCTAAAAATTAATGGAAGGAATTAAGGGAATTAAAATACATAAATTTAGGGAAATGGAGCTAAAATTCTATACCAAATGGTACAGAACTCCTGCTACCTTAGCCTATATGTTTCCAGGATTAAGTCCAAACTGCTGGCATTGTAGAATAGCAAAAGCATGGTACTCCCATATGTGGTGGGAATGCCATGAAGTTAAAAAAATATATAAAAATATAGTAAGAATAATAAATAAACTTTTTCATGTAAAGCTAAATATAGATTTTGAGTTGATGTTGCTGAGCACTTTGGGCAATGCAATAGTAGAAAAAAAATCAAGATCTATTAAAAGCAATGATACTAACTGGTAAAGCAGGAATGGCAATAGGGTGGAAAGATAAAAACAAATGGACAGAAAGAACTTGGTATGATTATTTGTTTGAATTTGTTCAATCAGAGATAACGGACATAATAAACCGAGATTTGCCATGGGAAGATAAAACATCAAGGATCAAAGAAAAGTGGTCGCTCTACCTGAACTGGATGAAAGAGGAACAGAAGGAAGACGTTCAGTGGAAGCTTCAAGCCCTATGCCCCTGGATGACAGAAGAAGATTAAACTGAGGGGGGAGGGATGGGGATGAAAAATGTATATTGGAACAACAAGACAATGAAAAATTGTATATTTTAATTAAGAAATAATAAAAATATATGGGGGGGAAAGGCTACATGTGAGGTCAAAGCAGTGATGAGGGAGAATCTGGGGACATTCTGATTTATTTTTATGTGCCTTTCCAAATGTACACTAAATTCTTCTATTGTTGATTTGTTGACCTTGAAAAAGATGACTGGTACTCAGTACTAGCAAGTGCCATCAGCAGAAAAAGCCCTAGGAATGTTTATTCTCTTCAATGCTATTGTTCCACCCAATTGTTGCTTCAATTCTATCTTTTCTTTCAAGTTAGCTATATCAGATTTGGGTAATCTCAGATAAATGGAGATCACATAGTGAACAGGATGTTGTCATGATGATATGTAGCCACATAAGAACATAAGAGAAGCCATGTTGGATCAGGCCAATGGCCTATCCAGTCCAACACTCTGTATCACACAGTGGCAAAAAAAACCCCACCCAAATGCCAACAGGAGGTTCACAGTGCATTTAGAAGCCCTTCCACTTCGCCCCCCCCTCCCCAAGCACCAAGAATACAGAGCATCACTGCCCCAGACAGTTCCAACAATATTCTGTGGACCTCTGCTCCATATTTTTATCCAATCCCCTCTTGTAGCCGCTTGTAGCTTCCACCACCTCCTGTGGCAGTGAATTTCTCATGTTAATCATCCTTTGGGTGAAGAAGTACTTCCTTTTATCTGTTCTAACCTGACTGCTCAGCAATTCCATTGAATGCCCATGAGTTCTTGTATTGTGAGAAAGGGAGAAAAGGACTTCTTTCTCTACTTTCTCCATCCCATGCATAATCTTGCAAACCTCTATCATGTCACCCCGCAGTTGATGTTTCTCCAAGCTAAAGAGCCCCAAGTGTTTTAACCTTTCTTCATAGGGAAAGTGTTCCAACCCTTTAATCATTCTAGTTGCCCTTTTCTAGACTCCTTCCAATGCTTTTTGAGGTGCAGTGACCAGAATTGTACACAGTATTCCAAATGAGACCACACCATCAATTTATACACCTTGATTATATGATGGTCCCACTGAGGGCAAGCCAGTCAAGCCAACAGAGAGTCAGTAAGGGATGAGGTTGTGGCTCAGTGACAGAGTTTCTGCATTGCAGAATCACAGAGGTGTGATTACAATGTGAGATTCATTGCCAGAGGATGTAGTGATGGCCATAGGAATAAACATCTTTAAAAGGAGATTAGATGGATTCATGGAGGATGAGTTTATCAATGGCTACTAGCCAAGGTACTGAGGAAAACCTCCACATTCAGAAACACTAATACCATTTTCGCACACAGCTTACCCTGCAGTCACAATCCTGTTCCCTCCGCAGTGTCTGTCGGATTTCCGACCATCTGCGCTGGAGTTACAGGAAGTGCTGCGGCTTTTGCGTAGCAAACGTAAACTGGGTTTTAGCGGTGTACATTTGCTACGCAAAAGCTGCAGTACTTCCTGTAACTTCGGCGCAGATGGTGGGAAATCCGACCAGACGCTGCGGAGGGAACAGGATTGTGACTGCGAGGTAAGCTGTGTGCAAAAATGGTTTTAGCCTCTGAATCTGAGACCCTGGAGGCAGCATCAGGGGAAGGCCTCAGCCTCTGTGCCTTTATGTTGTTGGCCACCCAGAGAAACTGGATTGCCATTGTGTGAGATGGGATGCTGGACTAGATGGACCATTGGTGTGATCCAGCAGGGTTATTTTTAGCTTCTTATGTTTTTAGGCATGAAAAAGGTCCCAGATTCTGTTACTAGCATCTCCATTTTCAAAATGGATCTCTCAAACCTATCTTAGAAGGTTGTGGATCTTTCTTTTCTTACTGAAAGGACCAGGTAGTATGTGATGTAAAAGACCTCCACCCTCAAGATTGCTGCCAGTCTTAGTAGACAATACTGACATTGATGGACCACGGGATTTAGGGATGGGCACAAACCACAAAAGTGCAATTCAGCTTTTGATTTGTGAGCAAACCAGAATCAAATTATGAACCCCACAAAGCCAGTCAGCTTACATACAAACCAAACTGGGTTCATACCTGAAACACCTGAGCCAAGGGGGCAGCCTGTTCCTGTTTTGGGCTCTAAAAAGCTAAACCCTATGGGCTTGCTGCCAAAGAAAGTCCCTTTAAACAGCTGAGCCACATAGAGCAGTTTGCTCTGCATGACTTAGCTGTTTAAGGGGGCTTTCTTGGGCTGCCCAAGAAAGCCCCTTTAAAAACAGTTGAGCTGTGCAGAGCAAATTGCTCCATGTGGCTTAGCTGTTTTGAGTCCGAAATGGCTGGACTGTGGGAGCAGGCTGCCCCTGCAGCTCAGCTGTTTCCAGTCTTTTGTGGGGGGTTGTGGGGAGGAGCTTTTTGCTCCCCACAAACTACCTTAAAAGTTCATAGAGGTTCACGCCTGGGCTGCAGATAATGAACTTCAGTTTGAGAACCATGAACCAGCCAAAATCCATCACAAAGGTTCATGAGCTGGTTCATGCCCATCCCTATTCTGGTTCAATATAAAGCAGCTTCATGTATGTGAGATCCCTTCTTAAATTAATTGCATGAGCCATTTAAATATCACATCGTGAATTACGTGATGTCATGAAATTATGCAACTAGATTTGCATAATTATGCAATCAGATTTGTCTCAGTGTTAATTTCACTGGGGCAAGCCAATATGAGGTAAAATAAATCCTTCTTGAACAGTGAACAGTTCATTTCTAATAACTGAAAAATCACTCGGAAGAGGAAGCAGGGAATCTGCTTCCCCACATCAAGTAATTTTGGCTCAGCCTTAGAAATGACACATTTATTGTCTGTTGGTGAACCACTGAAAAAGTGACTGAAGCAGAAGTTGAAAGGGATTAAGGGAAACATGGAAGGACATGAGCAACACAGCACATGCATTTTCCTAATGAAGTTATTGTATTTTCCTAATGAAGTTATTTCCTAATGAAGTTATCATGGCATAGTAAATTGGTGAGGTGTGAAAGTAAGGTATATTCTAGGAAACACCTCTAAGCAAGTACAACACAGTCATATTACGTTACCATTTACATTTATATCTACGTTAAATTATATTATAGTCATACAGCACCAAAAATGCAATGGAATGTTTTAAATGTTTTAAATGTTTAAGTGTTTTAAATAATTTTAAATTGTAATTTTTTATTGGTTAAATTGTAAAAATGTATGTTGTTAGCCGCCCTGAGTACGCTTGTGGAGAGGGCGGGATAGAAATTTAAAGTAATAAATAAATAAATAATTATTTCCTTATTTCTCAGTTATTTTCATATGGTGTGTTCTATCCTTAGCAGAATCCAGAAATGCAGCCATACTTTACAATATGTGCTGTTTGAGACAGCAATTTAATAAAGTGATTTAATAAAGTGTGTTTCTTTAAGTAAGCCTTCTTATAGTAATTCATCCCAACCGCCTGCAGCCTTGCTATAAGGACGGAGGGACACATTTGCCACCCTTGGGGTAAGAGAGGAAGATTGACAGCCCAATGGGCTTGTGCTTGGGGGCGGGGCTGACTGCAGCAGCAGCGCACCTTCCCCGCTCATGCCAGTATCCATCTGGCGATCGGTCTAAGCAGTAGAGCTTTTAGTTTGCTCCTGCTAAGATCTTATCAGTTTCAGTTGTTTTTTAGGCGTTCCTTAAGCAAAGATTAGGTGGCTGGGCAGGAGCATTTTTGCTTGCTGGCTCTGGTCTTGTCTTTTCTTCTGGCTTTCGGACATTTTAAGAAAGATTGGAGGCTGATCGAGTTGCTGATAAGGCAGGGCAGGAGCGCTTTTAGCTCACTACTGCTTCATGTCAGTTTCCTTTGGCTTCCCGGCATTCAGGCTTTTCAGTGGAGATCAGGTCGCTGATAAAGCCTGTGAGCTTGATTTTAACTGCAGCGTGTTGCTGAGGATCAGGGCAGCTGTTAGGTCTTTGGTGAATGCGAGGACATGGATTGAATTGGCGTATCTCCATTATACGATCGGTTTAACCCTCCCCCCTCTCCCCCCCCCCTTTTTAAAAAGGTGTTTCTTGGGTTAGGCTTTTTGCTAGCATGGAGTACAAACTCCTCTGGGGGTTGGGTGTGGGGGCAGTATTGTGGAAGCCACTTTTTCCCTTGTAGGCATTGGATCAGATAGTGGGTGATGTGAAAGGCCTCTACCAAAAAAAAAAAAACTTTTTTGGGGGGTAATTTAGCTATAGTCTTGCAGCAGCCCTTTTTATGTTCCCTTTGTGGCTGTCTTTTTGAATCAGAGGGCAGCCATTTTGGGACGTGTGGAGAAGGGGCCATTTTGGCTGCAGCTTCGCTATTGCCCCTGGGGGCTTACTTGTTGAAGAAGGCGGCAGCCATTTAAGGTGCTGTGCAGGAGCGGCCATTTTAGTGGAATTTTTGGCAGTTGTTTTTTTTTTTTTGCTCTTAGTAGTTCAAGCCGGTATTGTTAAAATGCCTGGGAAAAAAAGGGACAAGGAAGCCCAAGGGAAAACATCCTGCGCCTAAGGCTTCTATGGCCCCGCCTCAGAGGCCAGCTCCTCCTTTATCATCTTTGGATGATGAGGGTGATAAGGTGGTAAATGCTGCTATTTTGCAAAGGCTTAGGGTTCTGGAGGAGGCTTCCACAATTCCTCCCTCACAGGGTTTAGACTTAGGCTTGGGGGGAAATTCTAAGGCTGCATTTCAAGCAGGTATTTTAACCAGGTTGTCTATTCTCGAGGGTAGGTCTGCTGGAAACATTGCAGGAGGAGCCGGCAGTTCCGGTGGCACTCAAGGGGGTTCAGCTCCATTTCCTATGGATTCTGGAGCAGGATTGGCACTGGTACCGATTGGATCTGTGGGTAAGACCGGAGACACGCCACAGTCATACACTGGGCCGGCTTGGCCGTAGGGTCTATGGTGCCCTGCTGCTCCAGCTGTTCCTGGCATTGCTACAGGGGCTCAAGGTATCTCCTCCTCCCCTGCCATGAGTGCACAGCAAGCTTGGGCTTGGCCATCTGGGCAGTTTGGCCCTTATGGGCCATGGCAAACAGCTGGACAGCAAGGCATGTCAGGTCCCATGATGGTGGGATGGGGCTTTCCTTTCCCTTTGAGTGCCTCTTATGGGGCTGTCCCTTTCACCGCCTTACCTTTTGGGGACTTAGCACTGCCTTTAGGGGACCATTTGCTGCCAGCAACGAAAGATAAGATTCTAAAAGGGGAATATGTGGATGTCTTCTTTCTCCTGTTCCAGGAGCTGGAGAAGAAAGACAAAGAGGATTTGGATGATAAGGAGAAAGAAAAATTGAAGAAATGGAAAGTTGATAGGACTTGGGCCAATTGACTGCCTGGGTTTTTTATATATGCTGGGGTGACAGCACGGGCTCAGCCTTGGAGGGGTGCTTCACTTATACAGTATATGAATATTATTTATAAGGGGTATACGATGTTTAATGGGCCCACTAGGCTTCAATATGACCACGAGTTCAGGATGAGGGTTGCTCTGTACCCTTCCTTTCAGTGGGATCATATCCACCAGCAGCTTTGGCTCCAAGCCATGTCCCCTGCTTGACCAAATTTGGGCAACCACTCTGATAGCAGTCATTTGGTGGTCAGGGCATCTGTGACTTCTTCCTCTTCTTCCCGCAGTTCTGTGAGGCAGGTGGTTCAACCTCACTTGCTTTGCTGGGAGTTTGGCTCCCAAGGAGTGTGTAGCAGGAAGGCTTGCCAGTACAAGCATGAATGCTCCTTGTGTGGTGGCTCTCACTCCTTTAATAACTGCTCCAGAGCCCGGTCACGTAAGGGCCAAAAGAAGCAGGGTGGGGGTGGAGGCAATTACCAAGCTGGATAAAGGTGGGACCTCTTGAGCGGTGGCTTGCCCAATATCCGCACTGTGTTGATAGGGTTTGTCTGTTAAAGGGTTTTATGTTTGGTTTTAGGATTCCTTTTCAAGGTCCCCGGGTTGCATTTCAGTTGGGGAACTTTTTTTCTGTTAAGGGTATGGAACAAGTAGTTAGGGGTAAGATTGCCAAGGAGTTGGCAGAGGGCAGGATTTTGGGCCTGTTTTCTACTCCTCCAATGCCTAACCTTCGGATTTCCCCCTTGGGAGTGGTGCCAAAGAAGGCGGCTGGTGAATTTTGTTTGATTCACCGTCTCTCCAATCCCAGGGGTGCTGTCAAGTCTGATGTTTCAATAACGAGACCTTCTTGATAAAAAAGTTTCTAGTTTATTGTAACATGTTGCAAGACTGTAGAAGCAGATTGAGAGACTGGCAAGCATACACAAAGAGCAAACATTTAAGGTATACATCAAAAGGATTCATTGGGGGGGCACTCTATGCAGGGCACATTCACACATTATTGTTGCTTTATCGTTCTCAAGCTTTGGCTGGCCTTGGGCGCTTCCTTAGCACCGGCTATCTCTGAGAAGGCACCATAATCTTGTTCCCATATTCCCATTTCCAAGCATTGCTACATAACAAAGGAAGGGAGGGGGGGAAGGAGAGTTTAAGCTAGCAGCATCTGAATACAGAATGGTTTTTACCCAGGATCCTTTTCCTGAACCAGAGTTTGTGACTAAGCTAACTAAGCATTACAGCAGACTTGACAGGTGCATCAGTGAATGATGGCATTCCTGAGCATTTATGCTCTGTTAGGTACACCAGCTTTGATCAGGCCGTTAGTGTTGTACAATGCTGCGGCAAGGGGCAGAGATGGCTAAATGCAATATTAAGTCTGCCTTTCGCCTTCTCCCTGTCCATCTGGCTGACTTTGAGCTCCTGGGTTTTTCCTTCAAGGGGCAATTCTACATGGATAGAGTTCTGCCTATGGGTTGCTCTGTGTCATGGGTAGCTTTTGAGCGCTTCAGCACATTCCTTGAATGGACTGTTCATGAGAAAGTGGGTTTACAAGAAGTGGTTCATTATTTGGATGACTACTTCTTTGTGGGCGTTGTGCAAAGTTAATGTCTGGCTTTCTTGAGCTGGTGGTGGAGCTGGGTGTTCCACTGGCATAGGAAAAAACAAAGGGTTCAGCCACAAGACTTACTTTTTTGAGGATCGAGCTGGACACTCTGGCACAATTGTCCAGAATACCTGTTTAGAAAGGAATAGATTTGAGGGAGCAGGTTGATTTTTTTCCTTCTGAAGCGAAAGGTTACTTTAGTCGAGCTTCAACAGCTCATAGGCCATCTCAACTTTGCTTGCAAAGTTGTGGCTCCTGGATGCGCCTTCTTGAGCAGACTTTGTGATGCGATGGCTGGTCTACGACTTCCACAGCATAGAACATGGGTTACAAGCAGCATGAGGGCAGACTTTTTGGTATGGCAGGAGTTTTTGGAGTCCTTCAATGGGATTTCATTTTGGAAGACAGACATGAAGCTTGAAGCAGAGCTTCAAGTCATGTCTGACGCTGTCGGTTCCTTAGGTTTTGGGGTCCATTTCCGTGGACATTAGTGTGGCCGGATTCGTGGGGCCAGGCGGAATTGAACAGAGATCTTACATTTCTTGAGTTCTTTCCCATCATGGTCGCTGTTTGGCTGTGGAGGAATTATATGGCCAATCACACTATTCATTTTTGGTGTGATAACATGACTGTGGTACATGTCATTAATTCCCTTACATCCAAGTTGCATAGGGTTATGAAATTAGTGCAGGCCTACACTCTGCATTGCCTGTGGCTTAACATACTGTTTTTAGCCAAGCATGTTCCTGGGGTGAATAACAGGGTGGCTGACGCTCTCTCTCATAAACAGATGGAGAGGTTTCATCAGCTGGCCCCAGAAGCCGATCGAGAGCCGGCGCAAATGCCCCAGGAGCTATGGGTGATTGGAGAGGCGAGGCCTGCAGAGTGATAGGCCTAGCCATTGCGTCCAGCACCAGGAAGTCTTATGAACATGCCGGGTGGCAGTCTGAGGACTTTAGGTCAGAGGTAGGGTGTCGCATTGTTTGGCCCCTCCCGATGGAGCAGTTGCTCCACTATTGTGTTGCTTTAAAAGGTAAAGTTAAGTTTAATGTTAAGATTTTAATGTTTTTAGGTTTTTTAAATGTTTTGACTTTTAAATGTATTAACTTTGTACCTTGTTTTACTGTTTTGTCGTTGTTGTGAGCCGCCCTGAGCCACTCTGTGGGAAGGGCGGGATATAAATTATAGAATAAATAAATAAAAATAAATAAATAAATAAAGGGATTGGCCGTGCAATCCATTAGGGGATGCCTGTCTGCTCTGGCTTTTGCTAGTAAGGCTTTGGGGTATAAGGAGGAAACCACAGACTGTCATCTGTGAAAGATGCTGGAGGGCTGGGCTAGAGAGGCCGGGCCTCATCCTGACACTAGGAAGCCTATTTCCCCTTTGATTCTTAGGGCCTTGAAAGGGGTTTGGGGCACAGTGTGTGCATCCTATTTTGAGTCCACACTGTTTCATGCCGCTTCCTTGGTTGCCTTCTTTGGAGCCCTTAGAGTCAGTGAGCTAGTGACATGCTCCAGAAATGCTGTTTCTGGTAGTGTTTTATTACTACAGGATCTGAGGTTAGTTGAGAGTAAGGCAGTCATCACTATTCGACACTCTAAGACTGACAAGCGTCACAAGGGAACTGTTTTGGAGCTGGGTACATGTTCTGAGCTGGAGTTTTGCCCAGTTTTTGCTCTGGCTGCCTATTTGGCAGTACACGGTCCTAGGGAGGGATTTTTGTTTTGTCATGTCAATGGCAGTCGGTTGACAAAACATTAATTTTGGGCTGTGACTACTCGGGCTTGTCTGGGGTGCGGTTTGGTACCCTCTCCTTCAGAATTGGGGAGCCTCTACAGCTGCCATCCTGTGTTATCCTTCCTCGGCCATTCAGCAACTGGGCCGTTGGCACTCAGCAGCTTATAAAGCCTATGTTCACCCCCTGTTCAGTATCTAACTTTAGCTTGGAGTTTGTGGTTATTGTTGCTAGTTTAACTGTTTTTCTTTTTAGATGCTGCTGTTCCTGGCCAGAGGAGCCGGGTTCTCATCTATGGACAGTTATGTGTTTTGGGCTGCTCGGAAAACTTCAGTCGGCTCTTAGCTGGGACTCAGCCAGTGGGTTACCATTGAATGGCGGGGGTGCAGGGACCTTCATTGGCCTGACCTGTTGCCGTTGTTATTTCAAGGGAGTGCTTGCCCTCCTCCCCAGGTCTTAGTTATACACCTGGGAGGTAATGATCTTGAGCTGATGAAGGGTACAGCTTTGTCCCTGCAGGCAGAGAAGAATTTTAGGGCTATCAAGGAGAGATGGCCTGGGACCATTATAATTTGGTTAGCCATGATGCCCTGCCTTTTTTGGCAGGGTGTTTGGGACCCTTTGGGCATCGACAGGGCCCATCGCAAGGCTAATAAAAGAATTCGGAGAGCCTTGGAAGATGGTTTGGGCTACTGCTTGCCTCATCCGAACATTCATATTAGTTGTCCCCACCTCTATAGGGGTGATGGCATGCATCTTTCGGATGAGGGTAATGGTCTCTTCTTGGGAGACCTTTGCAAGGGCTGCGGGTGGCCTTGGGCCTCCCAGTGGGTGCTAAGGCCTAAGCAGAGGCTTGGCCTTAGTGGTGGCAGGTTTCTGTGGTTAATGAGCTTATGCGGCTAGGGGAGGACCAGAAAGCATCCCCCTTTTGTGGGGTTAGGGGTCTGTCAGGATCGACCTTTGGGTTTGCCGGCCTGGGGTGGGAGAATGCAGACCATCCTTTGGGGCTTACCTGGAAGGTTCCTTTCATTGAGTTGCCCGGCTCGTGGTTGGACCTTCCCAGTTTGTTGCCTTTTGCTGAGCTGGCATGGTGTGAGCTGTGGTGTACATTTCTAGCCAGGGGCTGGGTTGCTCGCCCGTTAAATGGCAGGGGAGGTGTCTTTTGAGACTCCTGGCCCTGACCAGGCCACAGGTTCTGTTTAGCCCTTGCCATTTATTAATAAATTAAAGTGGCCTTAGTTTAATCCAATTATTGCGTCTGAATCTTTATTTCAACCTGGGGGGGGGGGCAAATAGCTACATGTCTAAATTGTTGTCATTCTCTCCATTCAGTAGTTTAGGTGTGAGGTGCATGCACATCTGGGCCCCAAAACACAAGTGCACCCACCCCACCTTTCTTTGGCTCTACTTCACCTCAAAAAGACACCAGGTACTTCCCAGTGGCAAACTGCTGAAGTTCTTTCATGGCGCATTTTCAGGCTGTCTGAACAACTGGGGTTCACCATATACCTTCCAAGCGCATGGGTGGTGTAACTGTTCCTCAAGTGTGTGCGCAGCCCATGCCTCTCTCAGCAGCTGGGCAAGCACTGCCTCAAACTGCACAGTTTTCTTTTTTTAAAGCCAATAGGCCTCTGCTGCAAGTTGCCTGGCTGATTCCAGCCAGAGTGACTGTGATCTTTCAGAACAAAAAAAAATAAGAGATAGGATTTTGAATGGGTTGTGCATGTGTGTTCGTGTGAGGGGGCATATATAGAATAGCCCTTTTTCTGTGATCTTTTTTGTGCCGGGAATCTGCTTAAGATATTTTGGCAAACTATCTGTTTGTGCTATATCTACTAAAGTGAGACAGTAGGCTTTTTCTGTCATTTTTTAAAATAATCAACTTTTGTTTTCTCAAATAGAAGGAAGGAGATCCCAGAACTACAATGCTATCCTAATTAGCTATATTCTTCCATACCTATTGACTTCTTTGTTCTTAGAAGGCCATGACTCTGCTTAACATTGCACTGTTATACTTCTAATTTGTTATCTCAGCTATAATCTTTCTTTGTATGGCAAACCTGCCTGATTATTAGAAAATTTATTTATGAATATTCATTTGCATTGTAAATTAATTTCCTTCTGCTCTGTTTACATGTCTTTATATATTTGCTTTCCACATACAATTATGCAATTGAGTTTTAACAACACCAATAAAAAGTTAATTGTACATTTTTCATAATTTAACATGTATAGAATGCAAATTTAAAATTCACACTGTTGCTGTTTGTGTAAGTAATTTAGCAGCAAAAGTTATGTTTGCCTATTCAGGAAAAAACAAAAGTCAGACAAAAGAAAATCAGTTGGGATGTTCTGGAGGAAAATAATTTATCCATAGCAGCATAATCATACAGGTCAAAAGGTGGCAAATATGATCAAGAAGTTATAAAATTTCTGAGATTATATCTGTATTAGCACATGATGTATAAATTTATGAATTAATTTTAAAATTATTGAAATAAAATTTAAGGAGGATCAAATTGGTAGCAGATAAAAATGCACAACATCCTTCCCCAATATTATATTCATTGGCAGTCAAGATTTTTGTATTACCTATTATTTGAGCTCCAAACTGCAACATTGAATTTTATATACAAGAAATTTAGGATGTTTATGTGGAATTGTGCATAGAATGAAGATTCTATGAATATTAGCTTGCTTCATTTATGAGTGTGCCCTCTATGATAGTCAGCTATGCCTTAGTGCCAAACCTGTACAAGTTTGTTTCTATTTTGTATTTAAGAAACTGAAGGGATCTTGTGTTTCTGGGTGGATTCTGATAAATGGATGGATGATTATGAGTTAAGGTTAGAGAAGATGGGTAAATCAGAGTGTTGTAGAAAACATAAATAATTTTATATTTATTTATTTATTCATTTATTTATTCAGGACTTTTTTTGTAGCAGGAACTCTTTTGCATATTAGGCCATATACACCCTGAAGTAGCCAATCCTCCAAGAGGTTACATGGCTGTTAGTACAGAGCCTACTGAAAGCTCCAGGAAGATTGGCTAAATCAGGTGTGTGTGGCCTAATATGCAAAGGAGTTCCTGCTACAAAAAAGCCCTGTATTTATTTAAACCCTGCCTTTAAGCTTTCATAAGGACCTCCAAGGTAACTAACAAATTAAAATATACATAATAAAATCATACGTTAAAAATTAATACCAACCAAAACACATCATTAAAACAATTTAAAGAAAAGATAAAATTAATATACAAAAACATTAAAAAAATAATTAAAACGTTGGTTAAGAATAGATACCAAATAAAACAAAGAAGTCTTCATCCACTTGTAGAACATGGCAACAGAAGGGGACAGAGGAGTTTCTTTGGGGAGAGAGTTCCAGCGGTTTGGTGCCACAGCTGAGAAGACCCATTCCCTGGTTACCACCCACCTAATTTCAGAAAGCACTGTTGGTGTAAGTCTGTTGTGAAGCATGCTTAGATTGTGAGCTAGAATGACAGGTCTGATCACATGACTGATATAAGCTATGCAACCAGAACAGGGCAAAACTGGATACTTACAGTGAGTCACAATGAGTCAGCAGTATGACCTGATTGGCTGACCGGACTATATCTACGGCTTTGTGTTCAGTGTGCTTATCTCTTGTTTTGGATGGATTTGCGAAGCACTTTGACTCTCAGGATTGGTTTTGTAAATATTTCACCTCTGTATATATTTCTGTATAATACACCGTTTGCACTAAAGAAACCGGTTTGTGGCTCTTCTTACTGGCGTTCCTACCGAAGGAGACTTCATGCTGTGGTCTGAGAGTACTCTGCACATGCTCCAGCCAACAGGGTTATGGGCCCAGTCCGCGTGCTGTGCAGATAGGATCAGAAGTCTATTCCTAGCTGTGGAGGTTCATTGGTGAGTGGAAAGAGCTGTGTTGGAGCAGGAGATGAATAAGTGAGTCGGAGGAGAGTGCTGATGAATTATTGCTGTTCTTATCGGCGAGTGAAGAGGGGGAGGACGAATTCTAGTTTTTTGTGGACGCTGAGGAGATGGCTCAGCCACTTACAGTATTGGTGGAGAAGCTCATTTCAATGAACTATGCAGTATGGGCTTTACTCATGGAGTTCTTTTTGAAGAGAGAAGGGCTTTGGACTTTTGTATCTGCCGCCAGCTGCTCCGACAGCGAACAATGTCATTCAGGGGCAGAAAGCTCTCACTAATATCATTCTTAGTGTTGGGGACGATCAACTGATTTATGTGCGAGGGAAGTCCACTGCAAAGGAGGCATGGGATGCACTCAGAGGTATTTATGTGCGCACCACTGTGGGGTCCTTTATGGCATTAACACGCCGAATGTATCGTACTTTGATGTCTTCAGATGGCTGTGTGAGAGAGCACATTAAATCCCTCACAGACTGTTTTGTTGAACTGGAGACCAGGAGAAAGGTCGTGGCTCCAAATGACAGAGTGTTCATACTTCTTTCATTGCTCCCTCCCGAGTTTTCCCAGTTGATAACAGCTCTGGAATCTGTTGATTCTTCTATCCTGACTATGGAATACATCTGTGCCCGATTGTATGATTATCAAGACAGGCTGTCTGCAGTTTCTCTTTCTGGGAGTCAAGCCAGCACATCTGCCGGTGGGAGTTTTCCAGGAGACGTGCCAGGTCAGAGGGCCGTTGCCAACAGCAGCAGCAGGAGGCCAGCCCAGTTGCCATGCACGTAAGAAAATGCTTTTCTTGTACATTGTCATCGCACATCAAGCGTTTTTGTCTGGAGGCCGGGAAACAGAAGAAAAAGGCTCTGCAAAAGCCAGTGAACAACAAGCAGGCCAGACTGGTGACTACTTGAGCAACTACAAAGGGGTCCCATTGGCTAGTGGATTTGGGAGCAACTAGCCATATCTGTACCTCATAAGCCTTATTGAAGGGTTCTCAGCAGTCTACTTTGTCACATGTCAACCTTGCTGATGGATCTATCTCTGCGATGATATGTGATGGCCAGGTAGAATTTCCAGCGTTAGATTGTGAGCTGGAAGGGGTGCTGTGTGTCCTTGCATTGCAGTCTAATCTTTTAAGTGTGAGCTCTTCAGCTAAGGCAGGCTTTGAGGTATCCTTCTCAGACACAGGTTGCCAGGTGTCTAAAGGGGGTAAGATCCTCACAAAGGGTAAACTGATTAACAGTGTGTATGTGGTGGGGAGTGAGCCTGTTAAGGCAGACCAGTTTTCAAAGGTGTGTCCACATGATTCCTGTTTGCATCTCTTACACCAGAGGCTTGGACATTCAAGCTTCCACTCTATCAGCAAAACCCTTTTCTTGCTGCCAGGTGCGTTGGTAAAACCCTGCAAGATGTACTTAGACTGCCAAGTGTGTAAAAAAGTAAAGTGTAAGGCATTCTCTGTTGCCAAGGAAAGCACAAGAGTGTCTGAAAGACCTCTTGCACTAGTTCATGTCAATATAATCGGTCCATTTCCTAAAAGCCATTCTGGCAACAGGTATGCATTTGTAATCGTTGATGACCATTCCAGATACTGCTGGTCATTTACCTTGAAGCACAAGTCTGAGGTATTTCAGTGCTTCAAGCTGTGGGCTAAAAGGGTGCAAAAGCAGTTTGGGCCTTACAGTCTGATAAAGGGGGTGAGTTCATGTCCAACCTACTTGCTGAGTGGGTAAAACACCAGGGGATTGTACACCATGTGGCTAACCCTGCCATGCCTGCGGAGAACGGTGTAGCTGAGAGAAAAGGAGCTATATTGCAAAACATGATGTATGCTATGCTGGAAGATTCATCCCTCCCTATTTCTTTTTGGGCTGAAGAGTTCATGGTTGCTACATTCCTAAATAACAGGTTGTGGACAAAAGCAATTGGTAATATCCCCTACAAGGTCTTGTTTAACAAGGAACCAAGCCTGAAGTTCCTTAGGGTATTTGGTACCAAGGCCTGGGTAAATGTACCTTTAAAGCTGAGGAGGAAAGGAGGTGCAATATCTGAAAGGTTAATGTTTCTGAGGTATCAGACTAACATGAAATCTTATAGGTTCAGTAATGCTGACAAAAAGCTCACTTTCAGCAGATCAGCAATTTTTAGTGAACACAGTAACTGGAATAGGCTTCATGGATCTGAAGGTGACACACAGGTGTTGTTGCCACTTTCTGAAGGAAATCATGAGCCTAACTCTTCACAGTTACCTACTGTGGTAAAACAGGAGGTTTCTGAGGGTGAACAGAGTTCTAGCCAAGCGCCTCGGGTATCCTGTAGAATTACAAAAGGTGTTCCTCCTGTGCATTATGGGTTTGGAGGAAATGTTAACCATGTGTTTGTAACTGAGCCAGAGAGTTACCAAGAAATGTTAACTCTAACTGACTCTGAAAGGAATTCTTGGCTGGAAGCCATGAGCAAGGAGTATTCCTCTCTATCCAAAAACAAAGTGTTTTTCCCTACAGTGAGGCCGGAAGGTAAATATGTACTTTCATGCCAATGGCTATTCAAGGTTAAACGTTTAGCAGATGGAACAGTGCAATGGAAAGCAAGTCTTGTTGCCAGGGGTTTTTCCTCAAAAAATGGGTTCTGATTTTGAATAAGTCTTTGCACCAACATTGCGTGCTGAAATGCTGCGAGCAGCATTGTATAAGGCAGGATTTCTGAAAAAAAGAGCTCATCATATTGATTTTGAGACCGCCTACCTAAATGCCTCCATTTCTGAGGAGCTGTACATGCAGCAGATACTGGGGTTTGAAGGGAAAAATGAAAATGATGTGTTAAGATTGCACAAAGCTCTGATTCAGGAAGGGTTTGAGCAGGGCTTAGCAGATCCCTGTATATTCACTAAGCAGGTGGGAGATTCTGAATTAAACATCTTCATCTTTGTAGATGACTTGCTAATATTATTTGACACAGACAAACAACTCAGTTGGTTTCAGCTCAGAGGTTGTTCACAATAAAACACTTGGGTCCTGTGAGCTATTATCTTGGTGTAGAGATAACAAGGGATTCTGAGGGGTTTTATGAGCTGTGCCAAAAGGGCAAAATACACACACTGCTTAAACAGTTTGGTTTGGAGAATGCTAAAAGTGTTTCTACTCCCATGGCCACAGGATATGTCAAAGAGCCAGAGGAAGAGGAGTTCCATGATGTACAATTGTATCAATCTCTGGTAGGTTCCTTGTTACATTTGGCCTGTTGGTCTCGGCCTTATATTTGCTATGCAGTGCATATCTTATGTAAGAAAGGTGCAAAACTTTACAAAAAGGATTGGATAGCAGCCAAGAGAATCTTACACTATCTTGGTGGTACAGCAGAGTTGAAATTGTCACTCACGGTGGGAGAAATATCTCAAATGAGTGCGTATTGTGATGCCAGCTGGGGAGACTTCCCAGAGGCTAAGTCCACTTTAGGTTTTGTGGTGTACTTAGGCAATGCACTTATGTGGAAAGCAGTTAAACAAACATTGGTCTCCTGTAGCATGTGTGAATCCGAATTTAGTGCTCTCAACGAATGTGTAATAAACTTGGAGTGGATTCTGCAGTTATTCAAGGATCTGAATTTAATGTGTACTTTGCCAATTCCAGTATTCAACAATAATTCAGCTGCACAACAGCTAGCCGAGAATCTGTGTGCAAAGGGAAGGAGTAAACACATTCTTATCAGATACCAGAATGTAAGAGTCTGTTACCTGTGGACTTGTGATGTTAAAGAAATGTTCCATTGCAGACAATATAGCTGATTTGTTCACCTACTGTCTGTTTGCAGAAAGACATGTAAAATTGACAAGACTGCTGGGTATGCATTCACAAGCATCCTAGGAGGTGTGTTGGTGTAAGTCCGCTGTGAAGCATGCTTAGATTGTGAGCTAAAATGACAGGTCTGATCACATGACTGATATAAGCTATGCAATCAGAACAGGGCAAAACTGGATACTTACAGTGAGTCACAATGAGTCAGCAGTATGACCTGATTGGCTGACCGGACTATATCTACAGCTGAGTGTTCATTGTGCTTATCTCTTGTTTTGGACGAAGGACTTGCGAAGCACTTTGACTCTCAGGACTGTTTTTGTAAATATTTCATCTCTGTATATATTTCTGTATAATATACCATTTGCACTAAAGAAACCGGTGTGTGGCTCTTCTTACTGGCGTTCCTACCGGAGGAGACTTCACACTGTGGTCTGAGAATACTCTGCACATGCTCCAGCTGACAGGCACAAGCACCCAAAATATTATTATTAGTCATCATTATCATCATCCCTATGCAGCCTGACACCTCTGCCTTAAAGAGCCCAATCAGGGAGAAGCCTGCTACTATTTTTCAGTGGTGAACTGGGAGTTTTGTACATCACCCAGGGCTCTGGGTGATGTACAAAATTCATAAAACATACCTTCTTAAAATCAGATTATATTAGTCAATCCCAATTCAGACTGCCAGCCACTTTGCAGGCAGGGGGAAGAGACCCTTACAGGCCCTGTAGAATTGCATACGAATTTGAAGGGCCCTGGCGGGATTGTTGGCTCTGGCCTGATTGAGGACAGCTGGATGTCTTTAGAACTGGGGACCAGGTTGCTGTCAAAGGAGCATAATATTCTCCTGGGGACATAACTAGAAGAGACAGACCTGTAGTTACATTGGTCCTTGACCTCTCAAGGCCTTGTAGGGCAATACCTTGGTGTTCCACTGGAAGCCAGTGCAATTGGCACAGCACAGGTTGTACATGTGCTATCTTTGATGTTCCTGTCAGGACTCATGTTGCCATATTATGGACCAGTTGGAGCTTGTGAGTCAGTCTCAAGGGTAGGGCAGCAAAGCGTGAGTTACAGTAGACTAGCCTTGAGGTGACCATTGCATGGATTACCATGGCTAGGTCATGGTGTGACAGGAAAGTGGCCAATTGCCAAGACCAGAGCAGATGAAAAAATGCCAGCTTGGCAATGTGTGTGATTTGGGCCTCCATATTCAAGGAGGGGTCCAAGATCACTCCCAGACTCTTAATGGACTATGCCAGTGTCATTGGCACCCTGTCAACAGTGGGCAACCTGTGCCCCAATCCTGAGCCCCCTTTCCAGCAATACAACCTCCAAGTTATCTGGGGTCAATTTCAACCACTCCATTTCAACTATCCAACCACATCCTCCAAATCTGTGGCTAGATTTTGTGGGGTCAGATTTTGTGGGAGACCACGTAAGACTAAATCCTATTTTTCTTGGTAATTGTTCTCAAGTAAGCACACATAGGCTGCAGTCAGATGGGCAATTTTGCTAAATATAGTTACTGTTTCCTTACAGATTGAATAGGCTTATTCGCAGAGCCACATATGACATCAGTTCCCCAGTCATACTCACCTTGCTGTATGACAAATTGGATGTGGAGTAAACATTGGTGCTTATGGATGTCTACCCATCTGGACAGACAGCACTGATTTTGATAATTAAGTGGTCTGACTCAGTACAAGCTATCTATATAATCATAGCCATAACTATCACTATCTATATGTGATATAAAGTGAGATAACAAATGCAGGTAACAATAAACATGGAAGTTTCACCCCTCTCTCCCCATAGTATTATTCTGCAGAAAATGCTTGCTATCTTGACATTAATAATTCATTACCACATTCTTGCCATAATCAGTCCAATAATGAATTTTATCCAGTTGCAGAAAAATACACACTCAATTATGTTGTTTTCATATAGTTGCCACCTCCTGCTGCCACATCTAGTTGTGTCACCACCTCCAAGCTCAAAGTCACACTGTTAAAAGAAATTTTTTGACATGTTGAGTTGAAATATACTCCTTTGATGCATCTCTGTACTTTGTTGTGACAGGAAGAGGAGAGCCAGAGCCAGTACTGATGTCAAGGGCAGAGCCATGGACAAAAGATGGAAAGAGCTGGGGACAGGAAACATAATCTTTAGGTTTACCATAGTGAGAATCAAGCCAAAGGTCAGAGTCATGCAATTACCTTCAACACTGAGTTATCTCAACTCCCTGTCCTCCTGATGTTGTCAGCTTGTATATAAAGAGGCAGCAGGTCTCATGACTCAGCAGGAGTGGCTTTGTGAACCACCTGAGTATTACAACTCATGAGTTAGTTCTCTAATTATAGAGGGTCTCCTTCTTCTGTCAGCTAGGACAGTTCCTATGGTGGGTGAGCACAAAGGAGAAAATGTTGTTTCCTCTGGCACCTTGTGTTCTATGGACATGTGTACTCTTAGCAGCTTTCTGAGTTTTAGGCACCCAGTGAAAACATTTCTTTCTTTTTTACCCTTTTGTTAGTTTTGTGATTGCTTCTGGTTGTTATCTCTTGTCTATTTCTGATCTCATTTTGGTGGATCATCTTTCTGTTCCTTTTCATAACGGTTTCTTATAGCTTAAATTAAGTTGTCTGAGTTTCTCACTGATCTGTGAAGGGGTCCTTATGTAGCTGTCCTCAAGTTTGTTTAACTCCTGGGCTTTGATTTAACTGTGATTCAGTTCATCTTGATACTTTTGTTATTTATTGTTTAGTATTTGTGTGTAAGCCACTTCAAAAGTAATGATGAGAGTTGACATACAAAAATTTAAACAAATGATTTTTCTGCTGCTCCCATGGTATTTTTCTCCTCATACTTCTGAGACATGGACTTTCGTTTGGCACATCCTTTATGTTTTGCATTATGCTGAAGCAGCCTGCTAAGTAAACTGCTTCTTAGTCTGCTACTAACCAGCTAAGTAAAGCCTGCAGAAAGTTCTACTTTCTCTCAGAATTTTGCTCTGCTGCATACCATGTTCCCATTTGTTTCACATTGTGCAGCTAATAGAGCTTTTCCATTTTTAAATTTAAATGGGATTAATGCTGTGAAAAGTTCTTTTTAAATGATTAGGTTAATAATCTGGAAATGATGGCTCCCAAATAGGGCCATATAGTGAGCACCAATCTGAATGTTTGTCGCAGCTCAGTGGAAACCTTTGTATATATGTCTACAAATTTCCCAAGTTTTGGTGCTGAGAAACCCTAATTTGTAGCTGTAAAAATGATTTATCTCCCTTTTATTTTATACCTGCAGAGATGTAGCAAATAGTGAACATGTTCTTGATTGCAGAAACAGCTGTAGTTATTTCCAAGGGTCACATCAGAAGATTGGTGTTCATCATAAATCTTATCTTAATTTAAAAAACGGGCTATAGATGAGTGGTCATTTTCCATTATTATTAATTTTTCATACTTCAGAGATGCTAGCTTCTTCGCTTTAAGAGATGTGGTTTAGAAAAGGAAGCTGGTCATTTATTTTCAAAGGCTCCCCTATCTCTATTTTATTGTTATTTTTTCTGACATGACACTCAGTTTTCCTCCTGAAAAATTGTCTGTGATTGAAAATATTATATACCATGTCATTTTCCATGCTGCATATAAATGCTCCCATTATGTTGTTGCTTTTTTTAAAAAAAAATGAATGGGAAACTGTATGGTTTCCCTCTGTTGGCAAGAATAAATTTATATACATGTTCAGGGTTTTATTTTTATTTTGAAATTTCAAAACTTACCTAAGAGAATTGAGAGCTGAAGCAATGAAATATGTGCATCTTTTCCTAGTCTTTTCTAAATTCGACTCTCTCTGATCCAATTGTATAAGAATTTATTTCCAGGACTGTAATCATTAACTAGATTGTATTAGCATGACGACTGCAATCATTTGCTGATTGGTAGGGACTATTAAATAAGTAACTGATTCCAGAAAAGCTGAAACTGCCCTTGTCAAAATGCTTCATAACTGCTAGCGATGTGGTAGACAGGTTCACATGGCTTGAGGCAGTTTATTTAACAGAATATTCAATGCACTATTCTAATTATCACCTGCAAAACCAGTGTGGTATAATGGTTAAGAGGATCAGACTAATATCTGAAAAACCTAGATTCAAAGCCCCCATTTGTGCTATGGAAGCTTGCTGGATGACTTTGGACCAGTCACACTTTCTCAGGGTAACCTACCTCATAGGATTGTTGTGAGGATACAATGGAGAAGAATAAGCTGCTTTGAGTCTCCATTGGGAAAACAGGCAGGGTATAATGAAATAATAAATAAATAAAATAATAAATAAATAATAATTTAAGACCTTGATCTGTATACCTGAAGGACTGGCTCTACTGTTATGCTCCATAGCAACAGCTTCGCTCATCTGAACAAAGCCTTTTGAAAGTATCAATCTGCAAATGGGTAAGATTGGAAACATCCCATTCACAGGCATTCTTTGTGGAACAGCCTGCCTGAGGAGGTCAGAAGGCTCCCTTGCTTCTTTCATCTTGTAGAATAGGGAAAACAGAAATGTTCAATGGGCATTTTAATAAAAGGATTAGAACAGCACTATAATGGAAAAACTCAGGAGGTGACTTTTATAAGGCCCTGTAGTCTATTGCAATGTTTATTGCATCGATCACCTTTCTTTTACTGCATTTTTCTACCTTTCTGCAATCCTTGCATTATACTATTTCTTAAGTGTTTGCAAATACCCAAATATGTGGATTGGGGCCACACTTACCCAAAACAGATTTATTTTTCCTGCAAACTTGGTGACACCCCCCAAGTTTGCAGAAAAATCTGAAATCTTTTTTTTTTTAAAATAATACAAGAAGCAATAATCCCCCCCACAAAAAAAAAGGTAAAATAGCATTCTTTGTGCAAGTGCACAGAAGGTCCGGCCCCTCCCCAGCCAAGCCGGCTTGCCGGCGCTTAGGCTGGGGGCCGTCTTTGCCTCCTTGGAAGGAGGAAGGGGCGACATCACCCAACATACGGGTGCTTGTTTCGGCGCGGAGCCGGGGCTATATAAGCCCTGGCTCCCGCCCCTCTCCACGCAGTTTGTTTTGGCTCTCTGTGTGAGAGCCGCGTGCTGGTCGCAGCGCGGACGAGGCCTTCGACGGAGGACCGGTGCGACGGAGACTGCTGCTTTGGGGACGCGTGCTTGGCTTGCGGCGCTTGCGAGGCTGAGTCATTTCTTTTTGTTGATTAGCGCGCGGCTTGGGCAGTAATCAGACGGGAGGCCCGAGTGCGCGAAGCTAGCGAGGCGGCCCTTGGCCTTCTCTAGCCCCTTGGTTGCTTAGGGGCCGGATTGGGGGGGGGGTGATTTCTGGCGGCAGCATGTGCCAGTCATTCCTTCCTTTCCCCTCGGTGAGAGGGAAGTGCGCAGCGGCTCCTGTTAGGGGCAGTTCGCAAGCGGCTGGCCAGTGAATGGTTGTTCCTTGCCTCAGAGCAGGCATTGTTGGTGCGGCCCGTAGCGGCCTTTGGTTCCTTGGAGCTAGCTGCTCCCCCCCCCCCACACACACATTGGTGAAGGTTTTTTATTGCAGGCCCGCAGGGAGCAGACATCTGCTTACCACTCCCACCCCCTCCCCTCTTTTGGCTGGACTGCCTGAGACCTGTTCTTGGGTGCACAGGGCTGGTTTTTTCCAGTCTTTCCCCCCTCCCCTTTTCTCTTTGGTGGGAGCGGGGAGCCAGCGGTCCATAGGGCGGCTGCTTGGTTGCTAGACTGTGCCTCTGGCCTTTGGGGAGGTGTGCTTTTGGGGACGCCCTCTGCCTGCATTTTCTTAATACTTCACCTGTTAGTGGGCAATGGTAGCTTTGTGTGCAGATACTGTTATTGGTGGCTTGTGTTTATAGAAACACTCGGGATGGCGCCAAAAAAAAAAAAAGGGGGGGGGGCTGGGCAAGTCTTAGGGCAAACCGCCCGCCCGCCCACCCCGTGGTTGGGGCCAGTAAGGTACCCCAATTGAGAGAGCCAGTTTGGTGTAGTGGTTAAGTGTGCAGACTCTTATCTGGGAGAACCGGGTTTGATTCCCCACTCCTCCACTTGCACCTGCTGGAATCGCCTTGGGTTAGCCATAGCTCTGGCAGAGGTTGTCCTTGAAAGGAGCCCTCTCAGCCCCACCCACCTCGCAGGGTGTCTGTTGTGGGGGAGGAAGGTAAAGGAGATTGTGAGCCACTCTGGGACTCTTCAGAGTGGAGGGCGGGATATAGATCCAATATCTTCTTCTTCTTCTTCTACCCCGGTTGAGGAGCCTGGGCAAGGAGCCGGCCATGGCTTATCCACCCCCCCCCCCCCACTCATCCTTCTGGGTTGACGGGCGATGTGGCTCATTTTAATTCATTGTAGCGTCTCTGTGGGCATTATCTGGCGCCCAAGTAGGGCAGGGAGTATCCAAGGGCAAGCAGCCTGCCCGCTCGGCCCATGGGCGGGGACAGCAACCATGCCCAGCCAAGGACCCAGGACAAGGGGGTTGTGTCCGGTTGGCCATCATGAGACAACTGGAGGGGCTTGAGCAACAAATGGTTGCCACAGGGGCTTCCATATCGGAAGGACGTCGCCGCGCTCAGGGCGGTCGGCGCAGTTAAGCACCCCCTCCCCTTTGCACTGTGCCAGCTGGCGGTTGGGAATGTTGGAAAAGCCCCTCGATGCTGAGTGTTAACGCTGCAGTGCCGCGGTCCTATGCTCTGCTCATGATCTGGGTTGGGTCCCTGGCGGGGGCCGGGTGTTCGGGTGGCCGGCTCGAGGTTGACTTAGCCTTCTACCTTGTGCGGCTTGGGGTCTTGCCTGATCTTTTCCCCTAGTTAGGCCGGGTGGCTACTGTGTAGCTTAACCTTTTGGGCACCCAGCCAGTTATTGTGCCATTTAGACTTGATGGGGGAACTGGGACCAGCTGGGAAGGTGTCCCTCAGTTATTGCTGTGGGCCTGGCTGCGGATTAGAGGTGCCTTGATGGCACCCATGATAGAGCTGGGCAGGTCCAAGGGCGATCAGCCTGCCCGCCCGGCCCAGGGGCGATGCCTGCAGCCCGGCCTTGTTAAAGAGCTGGGTCAGGGGAAGTGGGTCTGAAGGGCCATTATGAGCCGGTTAGAGGCCCTCGAGCAGTAAATAGTTGCCAAGGGTGCTCCCATCTGGGAGGGGCATTGTGGCGCCTCTTGGTATTCGGCGCCGCTAGCTTTTGAGTTGGTGGTTCTGGCCCGCTTTGCTACTGCATGGGGCGGCGCACCTGGGCTCGAGCCGCAATTGGAACTGGACCAGGAGGATGGCCTGGACGGGCGTCTGTCAGGTGATCAGGCTGGCGACGGCGCGTCTGGAGGCAAAGTGCAGCAGACCCCAGGGGGCTGCAATGCCCTTGGTATTGGCGGTAAGCTCCTGTTGCAGCAGACGCAGGGGGGCCCTGCGGTCCTATTCGAACGCCCCCCCCCCGGCGTCGGGTGGTGGGGCTTGGGGCACTGGGCGGTCCGTGACTCCCGCTGAGCAGGAGAGTTCTGAGCTGCCTTGGGCTTGGGGCATGCAGGGTGTGCCCCGCCCCCCCATGGATCCGCTTTGGGTAATTTGGGCTTACTGGCTGTGGATTACAGGCTGCCCTGGTAGTGACACCTGCTGTTCCCATGGTGTCGTCTCTACCCTGGCTTTTGCTCTGGCGTGGAGCAGTGGTATGCATGTGGCATGGAGCAGTGGCATGCACATGTGGGGGGGCGTGGCCTAAGCACGAGGGTCTGCTTTGCGGTGTGGCTCAAGCCTCCTCCGCATGTATTAGGTCAAAGCCGTGGCCTGGGGCCAGGCTCCCCGTCGGGGGAGGTTTCGGATCCCTTATCAGGGGCCTAGGGCCAATTTTCAGCTGTAACGGACGGGTCTTGAGCACGTAGTTAGGGTAAGAGCGCCAGGAAGGCAGGATCTTAGGACCCCCTTTTGGTACACAGCCTGTACCCACATTGTGCGTATTTACCCCAAGGGTGGTGCCTAATAAAGCGCCAGGGGAATATCGCCTTATTCTTCACCGGTCCTACCTCAGAGGGGTGTCGGTGACTTATGGAATTATGTTCGGTTGAAGTACACTTCCTTTAACCAGTCGGTTAAAGTACTGTGTGGTTTGTGGTGTTGGGGCAGCGTGGGCGATATGCCATTAAGGCGGCATTTCGCCTCTTGTCAGTTCATCCTTAGGATTATGAGTTCCTGGTTTTTGTTTTGTGAGTAAATCTATATGGATCGGGCCCTCCCGATGGGGTACTCGGTCTCCAGCGCTGTATTCAAGCGCTTTGGCTCCTTGGTGGAGTGGGTGTTATAGGATAGGACCGGGTTTAATGACATGGCGCACTATTGGGGCGCCTACCTTTCATCGGTCCAGCTGGTACAAGGTGATGAGCCTGGTTCTTACATGCTTTTCAGGAGTTGGACATCAAGCTGGGGGTACCTTTGGTGTATGAGAATACCGAGGGGCCCAGTACGGTGCTTACATTCCTTGGGCATTGAGCTCGATACCCACCAGTGGGCAGTTCGGCTGCTGGTGAAAGTGGTTGATGACTTTAGGGGCCGGTTTGCTGTGTTTAGTGGGCAACGCAGGGTGTCGCTGCTCTAATTACAGTAGGTGGTTGGTCACCTTAACTGTGCATGAAAGTGGGGGCCACCTGGTGGGGCCTCTTTGAGGTGTATTTGGGACGCCAGGAGCTCCTGCGTTGGACAGCGGGTTCAGTGTGGTCCCGCCATTTTTGGAATTGTTTTTTTGTTTTTTTGTTTTGGTTTTTTTTTTTTTTTTTTTTT
The DNA here is from genome assembly GCF_032191835.1 of Heteronotia binoei. Taxonomy (NCBI): domain Eukaryota; kingdom Metazoa; phylum Chordata; class Lepidosauria; order Squamata; family Gekkonidae; genus Heteronotia; species Heteronotia binoei. Next base: position 111,480,845 of record NC_083226.1, on the reverse strand, counting down.
CCAATTCTAGTGGCAGTTTGGCGTTGGGGTGAGCTACTCGCTGACCGGTTTGGACTTGTCTGGGGCTTTAACATGGCGGTAGTACATGCTATCAACCCCTTGACTTCTAAGTCGTGTGGGTGACATACCCGGTTAGGTTATTCATACTTCGTTACTTCCGGTGGAACATTTGATTCCTGGTAGGGCATGTGCCCGGAGGCTGCAATGGGGCGGTGAATGCTGTGGTGCTTTAGGCAGCTCGCCCCGGAAGTTGACTCGCGGCCGACGTGATTCCTCCCAGATCTTTGGCAATTTGGGAAGCTGAAGCTGGTAGGCACATCCAGCTGGCTTTGGCACCTAGTACCAGAGGGGATCATGGTAGAGCGACTTTCCTATTCAGGAGCCGCATGGGGCCGTGGTGTTGCAGGATTACTGGCCGATTTCGACGGCTCATATTATGTAATCCTGCGTGTTGAAGAGTGACAGGTTTGGAGGCAAGGACTATTGGGGGCCAACTGGTGGCGTTTGCCTTTATTAGTAGAGCCCATGGGTTGGCTGAGAAGACCTTCTAGCAGAAGGGCATATGACAAAGCGGCTTCCCAATTCCGGGCATTTGGGAGCACCGTGGGACCGCATGTTAATTGACTGGTTCTGTGGCACGAGTTATGCTCTTCCCCTTTCGGGACTGCGCTGCTTCATGCGGCCTTGTTGAGGGCCTGTTTTGGGCGCTATGTATTAGCTAGTTAGTTGTGCAGTCTAATTACTGATACTGCGGGACGGGCGCCCCGGGACGTGATGTCAACATTGGTTGGCCTGCAGAGGGCGGCAACCTTTTTGAACCAGGTGCGCCCGTTGATTGCCTGGGGGGCATTTTTGGAGGGCGAAGGTTTTTATCGCCTCCTGGTCATGACTTGTTCTGACGAATTTTCTTTTTTTTTCAGGTGCTGTGGCTCGTAGTCAGAGGCAGCGTGTTCTCATCTGCGCGCACAGCGGGGAGTTCCAGGTGGCCCCTCAAGCCATGTGGTCTCCAACAGGCACCCAGCTGGGTTTCAGCGACGGGGCAGTTGGGGAAGGGCTGGGTCTCTGGGGGCCAGTGTTGGCCGTAGTGCGGAGAGAGGCGGGGCACCTTCTCCGCACATCTGGGTCTTTCGTTTGGGCGGTTTCAGGGGAACACCTATGGCCTAGCACCAAGTGTGCAGGTGGTCTGTATGAACCGCAGATGGGCTACACGGCTCGGTGCGGGGACTACAGATCACCGAACAGCCTCACCTGAGCGTATCTTTCCATGGGGGGATTGACGCTAGCACAGGTGGTGAATGGCTCGGGGCCTGGCCGCTCAGCAACAACCCGAACCTGGCGGGCTTGTGCTGGGGGCAGGGTGTTCGCCCTTTGGACAAGGCGGGGTCAGGGTGTGACCCCAGGGCTTGTCCTTCTTGGCTGGTCCTGATATGGTCAGCTAGATCACCATGAAAGACTTGGAGGTGTTCCCTTTCACCCGGGGAGATAGAGCGCCTAAGCGCATGGCCAATAGGGCCATGTAGGGGTGGAGTCAAACGTGCCAGGCGTAAGGCCAATAGGGCCATTCAGAAAGCCATGGAAGGGGGATGGGGAATTTTTCTCCCGCATCCGGCCATACGGGTCGAGCAGGCCAACCTGTATCGGCCGGATGGCGTTCATCTTTTGAGTTGGGCAACCGGGCCTTTTTAGATGAGATACGGCAGGGGGTGCGGTTGGCTCTGGGCCACCCGTTGGGGCGCTAATGCCTAAGCAGAGGCTTGGCATTGGCGGTGGCTGGAGGAGGTTTGGCCACAGGGTTTTCCAGGGGAGCACCTATGGCCTAGCACCGTTGGTGCGGTGGTCTGCAGGAACCGTAGATGGGCTAAACGGCTCAGTGCGGGGAATGCAGATCACAGGGAGCCTCACCTGGGTGGATCTTTCCATGGGGATTGATGCCAGCCCAGATGGTGATGGCTGAAGGCCTGGCCGCTCAGCTACAACCCGAATACGGCGGGCTTGTGCTGGGGGCAGGGTGGCTCGCCCTTTGGACAAGGCGGGGTCCAGGTGTTGACCCCAGGGCTTGTCTGGTTCAGGTTTTCACCCCCCTGCCAGTTACAGTTGCTAATAGTTTAATAAAGCGGCCCGGTTTAAAACCCAACACTTGTGTCTGCCTCTTCATTCCAACTAGGGGGGCAATGCCCTTTCCTGCCTTCAGTATGATGGTTGATGGCTACAGTGAATCCCAGTAGCTGTGCCAGGTCCAGTGTTGGCTGCAGGTCATGCCGGGACCTGCAACAACTGTCTTGGAGCTTGGGAGCCATGGCAGGTCTGGCAGTAGTGGAGCTTCGGTGAACCCAGCAGTAGCTGCAGGAGAGCCTGGAAGCAATAGAGGGCCTGATAAGCAATTGGAGAAGAGATGGGATTCCTCTCATCGTAAGTCTTGTGGGCCCACACTGATAACACTGTAAAACAGTAAAAAAAAACCAAAACAAAACAAAAAACCCACTCCCCCACCTGTTCTGTAATCCTATTCCTAATGCAATGTCTATTGGCTGTGTTGTGCTGTTTAAATGTTTTCTAAAAAAAAAAAAAAATTGTAGTCCACCTTGAATCTAAATGAGAAAGGTAAGATAAAAATAAAGTAATACTACAAAAAAGATAATGTTGTCTGTTATGGTTCTGAGAAATAGCAAACTGTATTAAATACTCTTAAAATGCATGCTGAAGTGATTGACTGAAATAAAGATAGTTAACCAAAGTACTGCAGTTTTTGTTAGTTAATAAATATTAATAACCTCTCCTTCATCTACCTACATTCTTACAAAAGCTGACATTAAAGAGTTATGATTTGGATTTACTGCACTAGCCTTACATAAGCATAGGAAGGAAGAAAATATGTGCATCTAGAGACACATTAAACTTATAGAGTGGGCTGTTGAGTAAGGAGGATGGAGTTACCCTTCCAGCTCTTTGCATGCCTGGACTCTAGTACTTTCCTTCCTATGTTTCTTACCATAATTCCTAGAAGTCCTGCAGCAGAATTTACTACCATGAGATTTATATTGATTGATATAATACTATAATTAATACTACTGTCTTTCTCTCAGTACTAGTATAGTGTGGAATTTCTTGTCATTCATGCTCTGAAATGAAGATGCAAGACACAAAACTGGGCCAAAGCAGGGCTTATTAATAACAGCTGACACTGTTCAACACAGTGCAGAACCCCTTAGTATAGCGTGTGACTCCAAGCTTGACCCAGCAATACAGTAATCTCTTCCTTTTTTTGTAGCCTACCTACACTGACCTGAGATGCTGACCATCAACATTTTCTCCTCATGCTGGTAAGCACAAATGAAGCCAAGCACTGAAGGAATTTCCTCTCTTGGCCCCAGAGATCCCTGTCAGATATGTGACTAACTTTAGATATTTTAGGCTGATTGTCAATGCAGCTTAAATATACAGCCCACATTAATTAAATTTAATCCTGACAAAATAGACATGCTACTAATGGGAGGAAGGATTGATCCAGGATTTGAGGTGTCTTTTGTTCTGGATGGGGTTCCACTTCCCTTAAAGGAACAGATTGGTAGCTTGGAAGTCTGGATAAATAGGTGTGGGTGCTTTTCACCAGCTTTGGTCTTTCTAGGGTGAAAATATCTTGCTGCTGTGATGCATGTCCTGGTGGTAACATATTGGACTACTGCAATGTGGTGTATGTGGGAATGCCCTTGAAGAGTGTTCAGAAGCTACACTTAGTACAGAATGCTGCTGCCAGGATATTGACTGGAGTGGTTGTATAGACAATAGTACTGCAGTCGTGTTCAACCTCCATGGGCTCCCAATTAGTTTCTGGGCCAAACTCAAGATTCTGCAATGAACCTTTAAAGTCATATATGGCTGGGATCACCATATCTTAAGAACTTCCTACCCCTCCCCACCATGAACCTTACTGGCCAATACAGTAGGGCTACCACCCTCCATGTGAAGTAGGGTTGCCAAGTCCAATTTAAGAAATATCTGGGGACTTTGGTGGTGGAGCCAGGAGACATTGGGGTGGAGCCATAAGCAGAGTTGTGACAAGCACAATTGAACTCCAAAGGGAAATAATGAAGGATAAGGGCACCTTCTTTGGGGGCTCATAGAATTGGACACTCTGGTCCAATCTTTTTGAAACTTGGAAACCATTTTGAGGAGATTCATCAGATGCTACTGTAAATTTGGTGCCTCTGCCTCAAAAAACAGCCCCTCCAGAACCCCTGATACCCCCAGATCAATTTTCCACTATACTCTATGGGAATCGATCTCCATAGGGAATAATGAATTGCCCAGCAGACATTTCCCTCCCCCACCCTCCGTTTCTGATGACTCTGAAGTAGAGAAGGGCCTGCTCCCACCTGGGGATTGGCATCTCTACTCATGAGTTGCTGAACTTCCAACTTCTTCAAAGTAACACAGAGCAACCAAAGGTTCAAGTTTACCTTTCCTAAGCAAACGACCTCTGTTCTGTCCCCCCATTCAGCCTTAAAAACACAGACACATTGTCCCAAGAGGAAGCCTTTTCAAGTGGAGTCTGAAGCCTCCAGAGGTGGAAAGGAACATGGTGGCTGTGGGGACGGGGCTTCCCCCCCACTGGCCAGCTGATTGGGAGCAAGAAGGAACCTGGGAAAGCAGGAGAACCCCTGCTGGGACCTGGGGATTGGCAAGCCTAATGTGAAGCCTGGAGATCTCCTGGAATTACAACTGATCTACAAACTGCAGAGATCAGTTCCTCTGGAGAAAATGGCTACTTTGTGTGTGTGTGGGGGGATTCTATGGCATTATTTCCCACTGACATCTCCCCTCTTCCCAGACTCCACTGTCAAATATTCAGTCCTTTCTCAACCTAGATTTGGCAACTCTACACTATGGTCATCCTCCAAGACCCTGCTTTAGGAGCCTTTGCCATCTGGGCCTTCTCAGTCATGGCATCAAAACTGTGGAATTCCCTACCCTGGGAGATCCCTATGTCCAATTGTATTACTGTACTGTTTTCTGCCTCCAAGTGAGGACTTTTATATTTTATCTGGTATTCTCCATTGATCCTACTTCCTGTTGATGTGTCTGTATTTATATATGGATTTTTAAAACCTATTTTGATGTTTTGACTGTTCACCACGTGGAGGAGCATGAAGTGGGTTTAGAAACATTTTGTGTTGGGAGAAAAAAACGTGGCATAAAAATGTTTCCCAGCTATGGCTTAACCAACCTCTAGGGCCTAAACAATCCACTTGGATCAGATCCAAGGCTTTTTTTTTTTTTTAGCAGGAACGCAAAGGAATGCTGTTCTAGCTAGCTGGGCAGCAGGGGGTAAGGCCTAATATGCAAATGAGTTCCTATTGAGCTTTTTCTACAAAAAAGCCCTGATCAGGTCTATTTTAATACCTGCCCCCCTCCCCCCCCAAAACCCCTCAAATTCAATGCTTCCAAAATATCCTTCTTGCCAATCTGAGAGAGATTTCAAATATTCTTACTTGGCTTGGCTTGGTTTGTTACAATGTGTTCAATTAAGGGTGGGCAACTTACATAGGAAAAGCTTTATGCCTAGAGGGAAGAGGTTTAACTAGCAATTCCATTGACTCCTCCTAGATACTCAGCTGCTTGAAGCAGTCTTCAAGCTCCCCTTTTGCATCTCTTTTCTATACTGTATGGATGTGTGTGTGTGTTTGTGCCAAACATGGCTCCCACTCCACAGGAGAGCAGGAGCCATGTTTGTGGACCTAATATTGCTTTGAAAATGCAGCAATCTTGTACCTTTGGTAGCAGTCATGATTATATTTTAAGCATGCATTTCTGGAGGCTGGTGATGCTTTCACCTCCTAATGTGATTTTTCTATAATCAGTCACCTTGTTGAGAATGATGTAAAGAAATTTTAGTGTAACTTGAAATTGGTTGCAATCTGCTAAGTGTTTACATGACAGACTAAATGCTACAAACCCTGTATGAAACATGCATGAGGCATAAACAGGAACAGAGGACTTGAGTTCTGTGCTTAGACATTTCCTCATAAGCAGAGAAGACTTGCAGGGCTGCACAAGCACAGAATCTGGTCTTATAAGTACTATAGCAGCAGCTGACACTTTTATGTCTTTGTTATTTTCACCTCTGTGCATAACTCCTAAAAGCACCACTTCAGCAGCCACTTTCCCTTGGCTGATAATAACCTGCCTCATAACGCATTCTGTTCTTCAAAAGCTGGAGGGAGCAACAGAGCTCAAAAAATTTCCCGTAAAAAGCAGGAAGCAAAAAAGGTACATTTGATACTTTCAATCATGTTGATAATGTACTTTAATAAGTATTCTTTATGTTTACTATTCTTTAATGAAAGTTGAAGCTGAACAGTTCAGGGTTTTGCTAACGAAAAATATAACCTTTTGTCATAAAAGTAACTACTCAAATCCCTATCAGGTTGAGAATGACACTGAGCCACTGAAGTTTGATAGCTTTCATGGTGGCTTATGGCTGAACAATTTGATGTGGTTGCTTCAGTGATGGGAAAAGCTGATTAAATTTGATAAAATGTTTTTTTAAAAGGAGTGAGTTGACTTTAACAGGCATATGGGGGGATTCCATATAGACACTGAGCCTCAAGGTGGATTTAGGCAATTTCCCCCCCTTAAAAACTGTTGAATTTGCAGCCACCAAATGGTGGAAATCAAGTGGATTCAAGTCGCTTGAAGGGTGATGAACTAGAAATGGCCCAAGATATTTTTGTGCCTGAGGCAAAAAAATCCAAATGCCCATGGTAGTAAAAATATAGTTAAATGACTGTCTGTTTGCTGTTTTTTTAAATAACCCCAAATCTGCGGCCTATGGCAGACTACTCACCCATAGGGAAATGTAGCCACCACTACTTTACATTCCACTGTGCTTATTGTATCTTTTCAGATAATTTAATACAAGTTGAAAATGATACATTTAATTAGATTAAAAATGATAGTAGAATATACTGGATAAAGAATGCTTGGTGCTTGAAATACAGTTAAGTGCAATAGCTGTTGATGCTATAACAGTGTGCAGGACTTTGTATTAAACATTACATGTTATCAGGCAGAATGGCATGGTGAAGAATTTTTAGCTACAGATAGAGCAATACTGATTACAAATTTAAGACTAGTTATTGTACTTATTCTTTGTTATTTATGGCTAAAAGGTCAAGTGCCCTTCTCAGGTTGAGTCCCAAACATAAAAATCAATATGGGAAATAATATAGAGGGTTTTTGTTTATAGTGATAGGAAAAAATTTTGGATGACATGTCCAAGCAGAAATGTTTAAAAAAATGCCTCAAATACCCACGTAGATTAAATCTGGTAGCAACTTAGATATTGTTAATAGAAGGTAAAGCAGGCCCAGGGAGATAAGCCAAACCATACCACAGGAAACAGTGAGTCTGTTCTGAGAGGATTTATTTAAAGAAATATATAGTCAATAGAAGAAATATGCATAGTATAGCTACAGATATTTTCATCACTTGAAACAGATAACCTGAAAGCATTCTTTTAATTCCACACACAAAGAAAACAGTACATATTACAGACTATTCTTGCTAGACAAGAATACTAGGACTTTTATTCACCTCTCAGTCCTTTATTGATTTGTATTTTGCAGGAAGTGATGGGAGAGATCAAGGTATTGGTCTACATAGCTGTAGATAGTGCCTCAATGTGTCAGATCCCCCATCCAGAGTAACTTTAACTTCAGAAAGGTTCAGCTGATAAAAATAATTGTGTTTTGATTGTCTTTTAATAACTTTATTTTTTTTAAAAAAAACTGAAAATGTATTCAAAATGTAACAGCTCAACCATGGAAATATTCGGAAATGTCTTACTGAACCACCTGTTCATCCCTAGAGATCCAGACTATTTGAGAGACGTTATTCTTGCCTCCAGCTGCCAATGACTGGCAACATAAGGCACTGTGAATTATTATTGTCACACTAGATGGAATCCCATAGTTACTGTACCACATTCAACAAGATTCAGTTTAACCAGTAAACAGTAATAGTTTAGATGTAAGAATGAAATAAAGTATTTTACTGATAACAACTTTGTACCTTGAGCATAAAGTGAATACACTAATGCATCCATATGTATGTTATGCAAGGTGAAGCTAAGAATAACTAAACTATGATTACAAACAAAATTTCATTATATCAAAATTATAATTGCACAAATGGTTGATCAAGCCTCACACGCATGTTAAAAAGGCTTGAGCAGATAGAAGTTTCCTTGAATGTCCTTCTACTCTGTTCTTTGTTTTCTCTTCCTTTTATTGTTTTTTTACCTCTTTCTGCTTTATATGTGACTGTATGAAATAGTGTATGCTTTGATAAGTACCATGTAGTGATAATGTTGAAATTTATTCTAAAAACAAGATATTAATTGTGTTCAGGGATATGGAATTTTTAGAATTAACAAGACTGATGTGGTCAGGTAGGACCACCAGAGAAATAAAGCACCCACCTAGTAGTGGAAGGATCTCTTGTAAAATTGGTGGCAAAACTTCTGCTGTCATCCATTGGGATGAAGGCATATAAGGGACTTCAAATACACACAGACATATACAAACACACTAAGATCTGTTTTTAAAAAGGCTGCAGTGGAAATATTTAATAGTGAAATCTCCACACTAAAAAGGATACAGCAGCCCACAGTCAAATGAAGGTCCATAACTGCTTCATGGATAGCGGCCAATGGAACTGAAGAATATGAATGATTGCAGACATGTTTCTTTTCTTACTCACATCCAACAACACTTTATTTCACAAATGCTCTTTTAAAAGTCAAATGATTTAATAAAACTTATTTTTGGTGGAAATGTCAGTTAAGTAAAACTGGCATGTACAGTATAAAGTCTAATTTCCCCAAGGGGTTAACATGCAATTCTCTCCTCCCCCCCCCCCCCCCGTCTCCTGTGTCATAATAAAAAGCTGCTTCTCCCAAATTTTTGCTTTTCATTGACTTCTTTGATGGAACCAACTGTTTCTCATTTTAAATTCTCTTGAATGAAGCAAATGCAATATATTTCAATTATCATTGGACTAATCTCTCTGCCAAATTTTAATGCTCTGTGTAAACCTCAGATGAGACCATGGGTTGAAATTGATAAAATTAGACATCTTTGGCTGAGTTACTCACATCAGAATTATAAGTTTAGATGACAAAACTAATTTAAAGAATGGACCCTGCTGATTCGTACTTTACAGCAATATAAATGCCACCAAGAGTCAGTCCTGATGGATGACAGTATTATGAAAACACAGTGAATGGAGACCAACAGGGTCCATTTCTAAATTAGATTTATAAGTTCAACCATATGAGAACAAGCTACATATCAGGCATCACATCAGGAAATGATCCACATTAACGGAGGGGGGTGGGAAGGGGGGTAAACATGAACCATGACATATCTCCCCTGTATTAAATCATCACATGCATTTCACTCCATGTTTTCCACTAGTTTTGCTAATTGGCTAGAGTAATACAGAAGTTATTGGTTATCCCAAGGTGCAAACTTTCACTCTTAGTATCCAGAAAAGAGTAAGAATACATGAAAGGCACTTAGAGTAACCAAAGCCTAACACTACCCAACTGAGACAAAAACAAACAGCTGTTTCTCTGGTCATTCTTGGTATGGCCTTTATTAGCATATTATTGGAATGTGAAATTTATTTTCTTTTACATTTTTAGCCTACCTTTATGATTCCAGTTTTAGCCACATCCAGTGCCATAGATCACATTGGCATGAGAGTAGTGTGTTATTGGACTCAGTACAATGTTAAGAACCCTTTAAATATGATGCTGCACCACAGAATTTAGTGTGAGTAGTATGTGTTTGCATAGCTAGTATATAAATTAAATCTGGTCCAAGTACATCAGTTAGACATACTCTCAGAATTAGGAAATATATGTGTTGAGTCCTCCTAAAGAATTTTATTCTGAGTATCTCCAAATTACTCATTACCAAACAGCAAATCAACTCAGACATATTTATTTAACAACTTTATTTATTTAACAAATAAACATATTTATTTAACAACAAATCAACTCAAAGAGAAACATATTTATTTAACAAGATAATCTAACTTCCATTGTTTCAAAAATGAAAATAGGAAACTAAGACTAAATGGCCTATATGACCCCTTCCAATTCTATGAGTCTACAAGACAGAGGAGGGGAGAGTGAAATTAAAAGTCAATTTAGCACCAGGTTTATCTGTGAATTGACAGGAAGAGGCTGTCAAACTCAAAGAAGGTTTTGACCCTAGTCTCTTGCTCTTTCCCCTTCTGTCTGGAAGCAGCAATTCTGAGGAGGCCTCCTAGAGAGACAGGAAATCTTTCAGGCTGGTCTTCCAGAAGGCTGCAGAAGGGTAAACCAGTTCCTGCAGGAGGGTAAACCAATGGGAACTGGGTTTTATATTGCAGATTTTGGGTGTGAAAGTTTAAGTTTTAGTTCAGTCTTGGAGACTAGTTAGTTGAGAAGGTATGGTCAGACTTGCAACAGTCCAAGTAAGGTGCCTGCCCTGTAGTTCATCTAGTGAGGACAAGTAGTATAATAGGGAGATAAGTGTTTTTTCTTCTATGATTTGTTGCTTCTGTTCACTTTTTAAAAAATGCCTGTAAATAATGTATGTTGTAAATAAATGTTATGTTTGTTTAGAGTGGAGTCCCTCTGTACCACATAGTTTCCCCAACCGCCTTAGACCACACTACTGTAAGAGAGGAGTCCAGGGAAGAGGAAAGGCATGCAGTTGGCAAGGGTGCCAATCCTCCAGGGGTCTCCCAAAGAAGGACTTTGATCTCTGTGATAACCAGGTGCTGGGTTGGCAGAGGACCTTGAGGCCATACCTGAGAACTGGAAAGAGAACTACTCTGGATTGGAAGTCCGGTTCCTCTCAGTCAGGAACCCCTAAATTGAGCAGGTAGTGGAAGCATGCCCAAGTGGCAGGAAGATTAGCTCCCTCTAGGAGTTGGCAACCCAAGTGGAGTTGACGGGAGTGAGTCTGAAGGTTGAATTGGGCCGGTTCCACCACATGGCCCCTTCCAATTCTATGAGTCTATAAGACAAGAGAGGGGAGAGTGAAATTAAAAGTCAATTTAGCACCTGAACTTGTATGATACAAAGTGACTTTGTATGATACAATATGTATTATACAAGTGTAGGGAAATATATCCATCTCTAGCACATTCACAAAGTGCAAATTATAGAAAAGCCCCACATGTACACCAGAACAATATGCAGGCCCTATTTGAATTATTGTTTTTTTTTCCTTTCACAACACAGAGGTCTGTGCAAATATAGCTTTTAAGCATATGAAACTATGTACAACCCCCTCAGTTAAGAGAGCCAGCTGCGGTGTAGTGTAAAACTCTACTCTGGAAAACCAGATTTGATTCCTCATTCCTCCACATTCAGCCAGCTGAGTGACCTTGGACAAGTCACAGTTCTCCCACAGCTCTCTCAGTCCAACCTACCTCACAAAGCGTATGTTGTGGGGAGCAGAAGGTAAGGTAAGATTGTAAGTAGGGGTGTGCATTCGGTTCGGCCAAACCGAATAGACCCCTGAAGAGTGGGCCTGCAAAGGTATTTGAATGCCTTTTATGACTACTGTAATTGTAATTCACTTACTATCAATTACACCAAATCTAAAGTAGTTGTCTTTTCAAACTGCTGGCGCCCACAGAGATGGTTTATTGGCAATTCAACAATCGAGCAAACAAAATTTTTTAAATACTTGGGGATCACTTTTAACCACAAGTTAAGCTGGGTTTCACATCGTAACAACACCGTCAACTTGGCTAAATGTTCAGCTGCTCAAATTAAACAGTTTTTCTTTGCAAGGGGCAACCAATTAGTTCCAGCAGCTATTAAAGTGTTCAAAGCCAAAACGCTTGCCCAAATCCTCTATGGAATCCCTATTTGGATCTCAGCTTTTACCAGGAAAGTGGAGGGCATTCAAGCCTCATTCTTTAGACAAATTCTTGGTTTGCCAAAATGTGTGTCCTACTTTGCTCTCTGCTCTGAAGTGGGTCAGTCTTTGGTGGAGACAAAAGCCTGGATTGCAGTGTTTAAATTCTGGCTCAAAATTCATTTTAGAACAGATCCCAACAGCCTTCTTGATTGTATGAAAAGAGACCCATATATTTCATCCTGGACAGCAGTGCTTCTGTCTAAACTCAATCAATTGGGGTTAGAGGTAGATGATTTTTCTACCGCTGATGAGTCATATATCTTCAGATGTAATAAACTGAGACTATGGGAATCGGAGGATACGAAATTACGGCCAACTGACCCTTATATTTGCTCTCCAGCTTCCTTAGGTCTTTATGCTTTTTGTGGCAAAATGCCCAATTATCTATCAGACCTAACCACTCCAAGTCATCGCAGGGCATTTATGTTGGCTAGACTAAACGCGTTTCCCTCCAAAGTTTTACAAGGGAGATATCAGCAAGTCCCTTTAGCCGACAGACTTTGCTCCTGTGGAGCAAATACCCCTGACTCAATCCAGCATATATTGCTTGATTGTTCTTTATACCATAACCTCCGTAAAGATTTATTTGGCAAGTTTTCTTTTTCTCCAGATTTGTCTATTCTGCCACCCTGTTATTATTTATTGAGTGATACTGAGGGGGTGGTTAGTGAGGCTGTGGCAAAATTTCTGGCTGACATCCTTAAATTTAATTCTGACCATGTTTGAATGCATCTGTAAGCTTGGTTTTATCTTGATTTTATCTCCAATGTTTAAATTTTTATATTCTGTGTATTTTTATCTGAATCTATTATGCCATTAAAGGTTTGGTATGGACCCCCGAATCACCCCTGATTCGGAAGTATACGGCACCGTATACTTCCGAATCCATTTTCAGCCCATTAAACGGGAGCTGTATATATATATGGAAGTATTTGGAAGTCAATGGAAAAGGAGGGAAAGCAGCTTCTGCAGCCTCAGCGGAGCTGCTTGCCTCCTTTCCCGCCTTTGGAAGCCTTTTCCCGCCTCTCCCATAGCCTCCCTGGGATCAGGGAGGGAGGGGTAGGAAGAGAGGAGCCCCAGCAGCCAATCCAAAGCATGAATTTGCAAAATGCATTGCAAATGCATGCTTTGCAGGGCTGTTGTGTAGCTGATGGATGGGCTAATCCCCCAGCCATCAGCAACATTGTTGTTCTTTTGTTTACTTGGGTATCCAAGTAAACAGTGTTCTCTGACCAATCACAGAGCAGTGCTATTTTTTGAAACTGCTCTGTGTAGGGCCAGAGAACCTTTTTAAGGAGTCTGCCTGGCTGGACTCCATTCCATTGCTGCTGTGTTGGTGTGAGAGAGGGATTGTGCTGTGCTGGCCCTTGGCCTCAGCTGCTGCTGCTCTCTCTCAGCCTTAACTGACTTGCTTGGAGTAGAGAAGACGTCTAAGGTACGACAGTCTTGGGGTTCTTGTTTTTATTTTAGTCAAAGGACTTTTTAAGACTCAGTCCCTTTACTTATCCAGATTTGGGTGGGTGAATACTGGGTAGGTTATTTGGGGGTAGGGTTAGGGGGTTCTGCTGGGGGTGGGGGCCTGGGGTGGGGAGGGTTGCCAATTTGCCCATATCTTACTTTAGTGAGAGGACTTTTAAAAGTGCAGTGTCCTTTTACTTTTCTTGATTTGGGTGGCTTGTATTTCTTGGGGTTAGGGTGAAGGTTTTTTTGGGGGGAGGGGTTGGTAAAGTTCCTGTATTGTTAAAAGTTAAGTTTTTACTGTTTTAAAAGGATTCGGTGTTTAATTTGTTGCTGTTGTGTTGTGCTGCCGTTGTTCCTTTCCTCTTCTGGTTCTTGGGAGGGGGGGACTGTGTGGCCTAATTTTCATTGTTTAAAAGGTCACTTTTTTAACAGTTGAGTTTGTTGGCCTTTTCTTCCTGTTTTCCCTTTTCCTGGTTCTGTTTTTTTTTGGGGGGGGGGTGTTTTTGACTAATTTGGCCTGAGGTTTCCTATTGTTGAAAAGGCCATTTTTTTACAGTTGTGTTTGTTGGTCTTCTGTTTGGATCTATTCTATGTTGCTGCGGGTTTTGCATCCTCCTGTCCTGTTGTCCCTTTTCCTGGTTCTGTTTTTTTTTTGTGAGGGGGGGGTTGTTGTTGATGGATTTGGCCTGAGGTTTCTTATTGTTGAAAAGGCCACTTTTTTTACAGTTGTGTTTGTTGGTCTTCTGTTTGGATCTGTTCTCTGTTGCTGCAGGTTTTGCATCCTCCTGTCCTGTTGTCCCTTTTCCTAGTTCTGGTTTTGGGCGGGGTGTGTGTGTGTTAAAAGTTAAGTTTCTTTCTGTCACGTTTTGTTTTTTTTTTTAAATTACCTCTGGTTGGTGTGGGAGGGTTGGTGTGTGGGCTGTGTGGGGTGGGGTTTTTATAGAGTTATTTTTGGAGTCTGAGGCAGCTTTCAGTTTGCCTAGGGCCACTAAATAGGCTGCCCCACTAATAAGGGTGTTTTTAGGGATTGTGTTTTTTGAAATTTAAAACAAAATTAATCCAGTTTAGGGCTTTATCTTTCAAAAATCAACTAGGCCAGATAGGGGCAATTTAAAAAGATTTTAGGTTTCTCATAAAAGGCAGCCACATCAGGCTCCCTTTTAAAGAGACTAGGGTTGCAGTGCATCTTGCTTTCAGCCACTGACAGCTGGTGCATGCATAGCTTTCCATAGGGTAAACCGCAGCTTCTCTTAACTTATAGGGGACACCTGATTTCTAGTTTGCAAGGAAATCTGGTTTGTCCCAGGATCTAGTTAGGAGAAATTTCACTAGGAGGATATAACAAGGATTGCATTCATCTGAAGGTAGCCTTTTAAAAACTGTAGCCAGGTAGAGGCAGGATCACCTAGTCTCCTAAACTTTACCAGATCACTACTACCCAAACCTACAGAAGGACAGGTTAGGAACCAAAGTAACAAACAAACAAGTTTGGGTGGGAGGATTTTAAAAAAGAAGTCAGGGCACCTGTTGGTTTAGGGTACAGTGCAGTGAGTTAGGTTTGTAAAAAAACCCAGTCTCAGTTCAGGTTGTATGAGACTGGCCAAGGGTGACATGAGTGACAGGCAGCAGAAGAAGGGCCCTGGGGACAAGGCCAAGGAGAAGACTAGAGGGGTGGAGGGGAGGGGGAGGACCCAGGTCTCCCCCTCCCACCTGGGCATAGGGCCACTCCACAGCCGCCTTCCATCACTTTGACCTCTGGCTGGACTGTGATGAAGAAGAAAGCCCGTCTTGGGCCCTTCATCGAGGCTGCTGCTGGGGTGCCCCCAGCAGAGGTGCCATTAGGTGCTGGCACTGAGCAGGGGTCTGCTGCTTGGGCAGTCTCTCCTCCAGCTGATGCCACTCGGCCTCAGCAGCCCTCCTTGGAAATGAGGTTTGGGGACAGTTTTCTGTCCAAAACGATCACCCCAAGGAAGGTGCAGAGTGTCGTTCAGGAGCTGGAGGAGAAGCTGGTAGAGGAGGACCAGCCCCCTTCTTCGGTTCCTTCGAGCACCAGCAGTCCTTCAGGGGATGGCCAGGAGGGGAGGCCGCATGGAGTGGAGGGGGAAGAGATGGAGACACATGAGGTCTTCCATCTCCACCCACTTCCCCTCGGTGGCCAGCCCCTCCTGCCACCCCGAGACACGATGTGTCTGCCCTGAGCCCCTCACAGGAGGTGGCTTCAGACACCCAAGCTGCCAGTCAGCTTGGGCATCCGAACACCTTCAAAGACTGGAAGCATTTCCAACTTATGGAGAATCCATGCTATGTGCAGTGCCAGCTGTGCAGGGCCAGGATCAGTCGTGGGTGGGACCCTGTCCACCTGACTCCGGGGGGGATGCGGAACCACCTGCGGAAGCACCACCCGGCGGTGCTTCTTAAGGGGGAGAAGCAGGCTGGTGCTGGGGTGCCCAAGTGGCCAACACCACCCAGCCAGGAGGTCTGTCCGATCGCGACTACCTCCAGAGCTCTCCAGGAGAGTTCTGTGGCACTGCAGGGATGCCAGCCATCTCTGCCTGAGATGGTTGGTGGGGGTGGCACCTGTGTTCCAAGAGGGGGAATCAGGCATGGCAGGAGGGTGATCGCCTGGAACCTTGCCAGGTTGATCACCCATGGGCTTCCATTTTCAGTGGTCGAGAATCCTGGGGTGCTAGGGTTGCTCAAGTACCTGGTGCCCTGGTACAAAGTTCCTGCTAGAACCACCATTAGCAGGACCATTCTGCCAGCTGTTTTCAGGGCAACCAGATCTGTGGTAAAGGCGCATTTGTACTGTGCTGCTGGGGGGACTGTGCATTTCACCTCAAATATCTGGAGCTCCCAACATGCATTGGAGGGGTATCTCTCCCTGACTGTGCATTGGTGGCAACCCATAGAGCAACAGGCAGTGCAGGGTGGGGGTGGCACTGGCAGTAGCGGCAGGCAGGGTCAGGGCTGCCAGGCTGGCTATCGCTGGGCCTTGCTGCACGCCGAAGCAGTCAATGCACTGCACATGGCGGACACTCTCAGAGCCATCCTCTCACATCAGTTAGAGGGCTGGGTGGGCAGGGACATTGCCACAGGCTTCATGGTGACTGATGGTGGCTCCAACATCAAGGTGGCTGTCCAGTGTCAGGGCTTAAAACACCTTCCTTGTGTGGCCCACCTTCTCCACCTCGTGGTTAAGGACGCATTGGGCCTAATGAAAAGCCAGGATCGTCGGTATCTAGCCACGACCCACAAGTACCGACTTCTGCTCCAGAAGTGTAGGCACATCACGGGTCACTTCTCATGCAGCAATGCGGACTCATATCTGCTGTGTGAGAAACAGACACTGACAGTCATGCCAGGGCACTGCCTGATCGATGACGTCAGCACACGCTGGAACTCCACCTGTGCCATGCTGGAGCGCATGGTGGAGCAGAGTGCAGCCCTGGATGCCTTGGTCTCTGAGATGAGGGTCTTTTGGGATGAGAACCATCTCACTCAAGAGGACTGGGTGGTCATTTCTCTGACTGTGGAGGTTCTTGGGCCCTTCAAGACCCACACAGAAATGCTCTCATCTGACACGGCAAGCGTCGCACTGGTCATCTCCATGGTCCACAAGGCTCGTGAGGACATGGCCTCGTTGCTAGTGCCAGCTCAAGGCTGTGCAGACGTTCTTCCAGTGGTGCGCGCCTGGTTGTTAGGCTGCAGGAAGGGCTTGAGGCCCGCTTTCAGACTTTCACCCAGGATAAGATCTACATGATGGCGACCATGTTAGACCCGGGCCTTAAGGGCA
The DNA here is from genome assembly GCF_032191835.1 of Heteronotia binoei. Taxonomy (NCBI): domain Eukaryota; kingdom Metazoa; phylum Chordata; class Lepidosauria; order Squamata; family Gekkonidae; genus Heteronotia; species Heteronotia binoei. The sequence continues at coordinate 111,463,604 of NC_083226.1, read as the reverse complement.
CAGTCGCCGAGCGGGCCAACGAGCTCGATAGCTGGCAAGACGAGCTCTCCCAGAAGGTCGAGCATTGCAGAGTCGGGGGGGGGGGGCTAGTGTTGGTAACTAAGGAGGAGGGGAGGTCAAAGCAGCTCATCTGCCACTTCCACTGCTGTTCATCCCCAACCTCCCCGGCTAGCCATTTTTTCCCACCAGACTCACGCCACGAAGAATCCTGAAATGACACTCATTGAGCGGCTTGTTGGCCCCTCTGGAAGCAGTAGGCCCCTGAGAGTGTAGACGGGTGCTGCGATGGTGAGGGACTATCTTTTGGAGCCCAACGAGCCGCAGGAAACGTCTCCTTTAGACTATTGGGTCATGAAGGAGGGTGCCTGGCCGGCCCTCTCCTGTGTGGCCAAGGCATTCCTCTCATGCCCACTGACGAGCGTGCAGAGCGAGTGTGTCTTTTCACATATGGGCGACATTGTCTGCCCACATTGCAATCGCCTGCAACCCTGGACAGTTGAGCAGTTGGTCTTCCTGAAGGTCAACTTGCCTCTGTTCGGCTCCCTGAATGTAGTCTTTGAGAGTGAATGAAGTGAACACCTACTTGTGCCTGCATCCTCTCTTGGCCTGCGCTTGGAAGACGGTTGTAAAACGCTCTCCCACTAAAAATTGACTAGAATCCAAAGACAGCCCCAAAACTCACAAATTGATTGGCAGTGCATCCCCCCCACCACCCCTCATCCATCCAAAACAAAAGTGATTTAATGCTGGTTTAAAATCTGCAAAGCAATCCAAATTTCCCCAGTCCCCATCCACACATGCCTAATAATACTAAAGGGGCCATTGCAGCCCCCAACTGTAACTGACAGCACCCAAAAACCCAGCCTGGATAACCCAGTTGTTTTTTTTTTCAGGGGCAGGAAGAAAGAGGGAGGTGCCAGTGATGATGACAGGCAGCCAGCAGCCATACCAATGCTGAGGTCCCTCTAATGGGACAGTGATAGCTGGTGTGTTGCTGCTGAGCTGAGAGAGAAGGAATGGTTGCCTTCCTCTCACACAATCTGAGGCCCTCCCAGTGATCTTCCTCATTTGGGGTGCAATTCTGGCTCGCCTCCTTGTGGTGCACCCTGGGTAACGCAAAAGAGCCTGGACCAGCCAACCATCCATCACATGAGGTAAGTCTAAATGCTTCTTGCTTTGTGTCAGATTCAGAATGATGTGCAGCTAGGTGTGGTCCACTGCTTCTCTTGTTGTGTTGTTTGGGGCAGGGCTGGAGAGCTGGCATCTGTAGATTGTGTGTTCTGTGGCAGGGAAGCTGGCAGCTGGGTGAGAGTCCTAGAACCAGAAGGTTTGTTGTGCTTGGCCAGCTCTCCCCGCGTTGTTTGGGGCAGGGCTGGAGAGCTGGCATCTGCAGATTGTGTGTTCTGTGGTAGGGAAGCGGGCACCTGGGTGAGAGACCCAGAACCATCAGGCTTGTTGTGCTTGGCCAGCTCTTCCTGCATTGTTTGGGGCAGGGCTGGAGAGCTGGCATCTGGGTTTGCTGCAGCCAGATCTGCAGAGCAGACCTTGAGCAGATTGTGTTTTGTGTGGCAGTGATGTTGGCATTGGCAACTGCGTTTATATTGGTTCCAGGCCAGCAGGGTTTATAGAGTAGATGGATGTAGTGCATTTGGGTCCTATAGAGATTCTCTGGTGTGAAGTTAGGTTTGGCTTTGAGTGCCCCAGGAATTGGACCCCCTGGCCCAATCTTTTTGGGACTTGGGGGGTTTGTAGTAGAGAGTCCCCTGCAGGTCCTCTGCAAATTTGGGGCTCTCCCTCAAACCTCCTCCCCTCCAGGCAGCTTCCAATATACCGTATTTTGCCATTGATTTCAATGGCCATATGGTATAATGGGGCCCTATATTCGGAAATAGCCGCGTATCTACCATGTATGCGGCTATTCCGAGTACCGGTATTCAGAAATACACGGTATTCCGAATTTTTTGGTCCCATGTATTTCCAAATCCGTGTAAATCCGAATTTTTTTTTTTTTTGCACACCCCTAATTGTAAGCCACTCCAAGACTCTTTCAGGTAGTGAACAATATAAGGTAGGGTATAAAACCAATTCTCCTTCTCCTCCCATTTTTCCACTTTTGGTGGGAGAGCTCCAAGCATTTCAGCTGATTGGCGGGCAGAAACAGGGACTGGAGGAAGGAGTGACTGTCCTGGGAAGAAAAAATAAATCTTCTCTACTCACAGGAAGTTCTGACCATGGAGTTCCTGACAATTCCTAGAACTATCTGGAAGTGACAAGGGTAGCTTTAGCAATAATCCAAAACTGTATGGTAATTTTATCATATGGCGATTTTACTGTAGAATTCCAGACAATTGCTTGAACTTCCCCTGTCACTTCTGGATAGCTCTAGGAATCACCAAGAACTCTATCGCCGGAACTTCCTATAAGCCGATGAGGCCTTATTTTTCTCCTGGGATCCTCCCCCACAACCTTCCTACCAGTTGCTAAGCACAGACAGTAACCCTGTCTTCAATTCATGGGGCATTTCAAGGAGGTATTCTAGCCTACTCCATAGCTAACAAATTATTTGAATTATATGTGATGACAATATGTATAACAAATAGCTCCTCAGTCCACAGTTGTTTGCCTGAAACTCTGTTACTGTCACTGGAAGGTCTGACACTTAAGGACATCACCACACTGACATGCTTGGTATATGTTTTATAACTTCCCACAGTAACAGCAATTCTTCCTCCTGTAGTTTAGTATCCAAAAAGATTAAAGTAAACAGGACATGAAGGAAAGAAAAGCCAAGCATACAGAAGTGGTATGTGATAAACTGGTAAGCCCAAGTAGTTCATGCCTAACCACTGTTGTAAGAAACTTAAATGTCATGTTTCTTATGTATTTATTGGTAAGTAATAAGAAACTACTGATGACAGTCAATATAAGCATTAAATCATCCAGATTTTGTTTGAAAAATAAAAAAGGAGATTGCTGATAGGTTTTTAAAGCTGTCACACTTATAGATATGAAAAAAAAATGGATCTAGGGTACTGAATACTGCCATATGATCCTATTGTTTGGGAACAGAAACTAAATACTATCAGCACCAATATCTATCAAGTCAAGAATTCATCACAAATTTATTATGAACAGGTGTTTGGTTTTACTGTAGAACAAAGTTTGAGTCAAGTGGCACCTTTAAGATGAACAAAGTCTTATTCAAGGTATAAAAAGGTATATGCTTCCATGTGCATGCACACTTCTTCAGATATAATAAAATGGAAGTTACTGGTCCATCCATATAGATAGAGGGTGAGCAGTCAATTAGCAGGCAACATAATGAGGATGATTTAACAGATTCAAGGACCAAACAGGAACATCAGACTTAGTTTATATGGTTACTATTTGTGTGGGTTTAATTTCAGGGTAGGGGCGAACAGGGAGGGTGGGGGTGGGCTTCCTCTGGGTGTCCTGCCCCCCCCCCCCCAGGGAAAGTGCACGTGCAATACATCGACTCTCCTTTCCCGGTGTACTGAACGCTGCGTGGTCACTGGCTATGCCTGGCAGATGGTCACTGCAATGGCCTCTCCTACATTACTGCATCCGTGGCAACACCTTCTTGCTGGTCCCCCCTGTTTCCACAGAGTTTGCCACATCATGGTGCGACCGAATGTCCAGCGGTATAACCGGATGGGCAGGTTGGGCTCACCAACCTCGCCAGCCAAGAGAAGGAAAACTCTAACATCAAGCCCGGGCAGACAGAGCTCGTTAATGTAACATCTACCACCTGGAAGACTTGCTGCCGGCGTCCCGGCTTACTGGGCCATGGCAGATGACCCCATGGTAAAAGGGTGGAGCCAGTACTGCGCACACTACGCTTCACCTAAAAATTACTCTGCGCAGGCCTGAAGGGTATCCACATCCACAACCCACAACATACCAAGTCCTGCAGCGATGGGCAAGGGGTGAAATGGCAGGTGGAAGATGCCACTGGAAGCCGCAGTCCCGATCCTGCATGTAGGCAGTTCAGGGCATTGGTCGCCTGATGCTGACCCGGAGACGAAAGCATTTTTCGGCAGCACCCTGAATGACCAAGCAGCCCTATTTAGGGACAGCACTGCTTGCTCCGTATGGAGAGGGGCCTAGAAAAGGTGGCTTAAACAAAGCTCGTCTCCTCCCCCGCCAGTTGGCTACCCGCGGTCAACGGGCTTCCTTACTTGTGGTAGAAAAATAACAACAAAGAAAAGGCATGCACCTACTCTCACGAAGTGTGCAAAGACTAAAGCTTGCGTGTTGGAACATCAGAACCATGCCTGACACAGTAGACAGTGGTCGCCCTGAACGACGCTCTGCTCTAGTTGCCCATGAACTTCTCAGGTTGAATATCGACATAGCAGCTCTCAGTGAGGTCCATTTCCCTGAGGAAGGTAGTCTTCAAGAACACGGTGCTGGCTATACCCTGTACTGCTCGGGTAAGTCAAAGGCTGAGAGCCGCCTTTCTGGCGTTGGCTTCATGATCAGGAACTCCATTGCCTCTAAACTCGAAAACCTGCCAACAGGTCACTCAGATCGCATCATGTCTATGCGCCTCCCACTTCAAAACAAGCAGCATGCAACCCTCTTTAGTGTGTATGCCCCAACCCTTCAAGCAGATCCTGCAGAAAAGAACAAGTTCTATGCTGATCTACGTAACCTCATATGGAAGACCCCTACATAGGACGTGATCATCCTTGGCGATTTCAATGCCAGAGTAGGTAAAGACTCAGAAGCCTGGAAAGGAGTACTTGGCAAACATGGCATTGGCAACTGCAATGATAACGGGCGCCTCCTGCTAGAATTCTGCATGGAGCATCAGCTCACCATTACTAACACTATCTTCCAGCAGAAAAACAGTCTGAAGACAACCTGGATGCACCCACGGTCCAAGCATTGGCACCTTATTGACTACATTCTGGTGCGCCAGAGAGACCTTCGAGATGTCTTACACACCCGAGTAATGCCCAGTGCAGAATGTCATACGGATCATCGTCTTGTACGCTGCAATCTCCATCTTTACTTTAAATCTACACCCAGGAGAGGCGGTATCCCCCGGAGAAAGTTTCAGGTTGGCAGCCTTCAGTCAGCCGAAGTTAAAGCTGCCTTCCAGGCAAAACTGCAGTCAAGAACTGAGGACCCCAGTTGCCTCACAGATCCTTCTCCAGAAGCACTCTGGGAACACCTAAAAACTACCATCCTGTTGACCTCTGAAGAAGTCCTCGGGTTCTCCACAAGGAAGAACAAGGACTGGTTTGACGAGAACAATCAAGAGATCCAAGAATTACTGGCGAAAAAGAGATCTGCCTACCAAGCATATCTTGGCTCAGCCCTCCTGTCCCGGGAAAAAAGCAACCTTTCGCGCTATATGTAGCAACCTCCAGCTCAAGCTTCGAGACATTCAGAACGAGTGGTGGACCAAGCTTGCAGAGAGAACCCAGATGTGTGCAGACACTGGTGATTTAAGAGGGTTCTACGAAGCCCTGAAGGCAGTATATGGTCCATCATATCAGGCTCAGAGTCCCTTGTGTAGTGCAGACGGCCAAGTGCTCCTCACAGACAAGGCATCCATACTCAATTGGTGGTCAGAGTATTTTCAGGTTCTCTTCAGTGCCAATCGCGTAGTTCAAGATTCGGCAATTCACCTCACCCCACTTCAACCAGTGAAAACAGAGTTGGATGAGATCCCAACCCTAGAAGAGACAGTTAAAGCCATCAAGCAACTGAAAAGTGGCAAGGCAGCGGGAGTTGGTGGAATCCCACCAGAGATCTGGAAGCATGGGGGCATAGTACTACATAGCACACTTCACAAAATACTTGTCACCTGCTGAGAACAAGGCAAACTACCACCGGACTTTCGCAATGCAATCATCATTACTCTACATAAGAACAAAGGGGAAAAGTCAGACTGCTCCAACTACCGGGGGATAACCCTGCTCTCCATCGCAGGCAAAATCCTTGCTAGAATACTCCTGAACAGACTCATGCCCACCATTGCAGAAGAACTCCTCCCAGAGAGCTAGTGTGGCTTCATAGCTAACAGGAGCACCACAGACATGGTATTTGTTCTCAGGCAGCTCCAAGAGAAATGCAGGGAACAGAACAAGGGTCTATATGTGACTTTTGTTGACCTTACCAAAGCTTTTGATACCGTTAGCAGGAACGGCCTGCGGCAAATCTTGGAACGTTTAGGATGTCCCCCAAAGTTTTTCAGTATGGTCATCCAGCTACATGAAGACCAGCGAGGCCAAGTCAGACACTGCAACCATCTCTCGGAGCCCTTCCCAATAGGCACAGGTGTAAAGCAAGGCTGTGTTCTCGCGCCAACTCTCTTTACGATCTTCTTTAGCATGATGCTTCAAAGAGCCGCAGTAGATTTAGATGATGACGATGGTGTCTACATCCGCTATCGCACCAATGGCAACCTGTTCAACCTGAGGTGACTAAAGGCCCAATCCAAGACAATGGAAAAACTTATCCGAGAGCTACTGTTTGCTGATGATGCTGCACTAGTCTCCCACTCGGTATCAGCTTTGCAGCATATGACGTCCTGCTTTGCAGAGGCTGCCAAGCTATTCGGCCTAGAAGTTAGTCTGAAGAAGACGGAAGTTCTCCACCAGCCTGCACCCCAGGAAGATTATCACTCTCCTTGCATCACTGTGGGTGAATCAGTTTTGAAGACAGTCCAGCAGTTCAGCTACCTGGGGTGCATCATCTCCTCAGACGCCAAGATCGACAAGGAGATTGACAATAAACTGGCAAAGACAAACCGTGCATTTGGCCGACTGCATAAAAGAGTGTGGAGCAACAAGCATCTGAAAAAGGGCACAAAGATCAATGTTTACAAAGCGGTTGTGATGACAACCCTCATCTACGGCTCCGAATCGTGGGTTTTATACCGTCATCACCTGCGACTCCTTGAGCGCTTTCATCAGCGCTGCCTTCGCACCATCCTCAACATCCACTGGAGTGACTTTGTGACCAACACTGAAGTCCTCAAGCGGGCGGAGGTTACAAGCATCGAGGCATTGTTGTTGAAGACGCAGCTGCGCTGGGCAGGGCATATCTCCAGGATGGAAAACCACCACCTTCCCAAGATTACCCTGTATGGCGAACTTTCCACCGGCCATCGAAATAGAGGGGCACCAAAGAAGAGGTACAAGGACTCCTTGAAGAAATCCCTTGGTACGTGTTGCATTAACCATCACCAGTGGTCTGACCTAGCCTCAGATCGCAAAGCATGGAGGCACACCATCCACCAGGCTGTCTCTTCCTTTGAGAATGCATGCATAGCTGGTCTTCAGGACAAAAGGAGATTGAGGAAGAATCGTACTGCTACAGCACCAACCCCAGATCAGACTTTTCCCTGCAGCCACTGTGGCCGGACCTGCCTGTCCTGCATTGGTCTTGTCAGCCACCAGCGAGCCTGCAGCAGACGTGGACTACTGCACCTTTCTTAAATCTTCGTTCGCGAAGTCAAGCCGAGAGAGAGAGAGGGGAACAGTGTGAAGGAAATAAATATGTCAAAATTGGACATTGGCTTCTTGGCTAGCTACTGCCAAGTGCCATAGCTACATGGTAAGCAAAGACTAGGTAAGCGATGGCAGAAAGAGTAAGAACGCAGGAGGATGAGGATGGGGTAGGTAATGTAAGGACAGGGGGAAGGTAATGATTTTACAGAATCCTTCTGTACAAATACCTTGACTTTATTCCCATTTTAATCCAAACCAATGGGAGAAATCTCTCTCTGGTATGTCCTGTATTTCCTTCCATAAACAGACAACAAACTGGTACAGTCTTGAAAGTAGGATTATAGTAACTGTTTTCCCATTTGATTTTTGAGTCAAAAGTAAGTGAATCAAATACTTTCTCCAAGTCCTAACTTGTGAGTATGGTTGTGTTTTTAATACAGTGTTGAGTGCCAGATTTTCTCCAGGAATCTGTTTTGCTGCAGTGCCACCTCATTTATTGACTGATTTACTTATCCTTTCAATTTCTATCCCACCCTTCCCTTCAGTGCACGGCTTAGGGTGGGTTACAACATAATAAAATTACAGTAATAAAAACTGTCACACTTAATTTACAATGACACATGATCAATGCATTACAATTGGTGACTATCAGGAAGGGATATCTGAGATAGAACTGAAACTCTGGTTTGGGGATCGGCATTCATCTAACCATTGCCTGGTGGAACATCTCCATCTAGCAGGTCTTATTAAATTGTTGCAGGTCCTGCAGGGCCCCAGTCTCACTGGACAGAGAATTCCACTAGGTGGGAGCCAGGGCTGAAAAGGCCCTGTTCTTGGTCCAGGATAGCCAGATCACTTTCAGGTCAGGCCAGGGATCACTTTCAGGTCAGGCCAGGGATTGTCATTGGCTGAGTGTAGATCTCTTTTGGGGATGTACCAGGAGACGTGGTCCCACAGATATGCTGTCCCATACTGTTTACGGCTTTAAAGGTCAATACCAACACCTAAAACCTGATTTGGTTCTCAGCTTGGAGCCAATGCAACTGGCGGAGCACTGACTGAATATGCACCCTCAAACTGAGTACCTGTGAGGATCTGCACAGCTGCATTCTGGACCAGCTGCAATTTCTGGGCCAGTCTTAAGGGAAACCTTGCATAAAGCAAGTTACAACCTAGAGATGACTGCTGCATGGATCACCGTAGCTAGGTTTTGGTAAGACAAGTAGTAACCTAGCCTAGCACAGGTGGAAAAATGCAGTTTGGTCACATTCATGATCTGTGCCTCCTTTTAAAGGGAGGCATCTAAGATTATGCACAAGCTTTTGACAGCTGGCCTTGTTGTCAAAGGCATGCTGTCAAGTGTTGGGGATTGGCCTCCTACTCCAGCATCCCGTTGACCCAGCCTCAGGACATTCATCTTTGATGGGTTCAATTTCAGCTAGCTGTGTTTCAGCTATCTCACCACAGATTCCAATCCTGTGGCCAAATTAACTGGGGTAGTGTCTAGTCAATTGCTCTTCAACAGATAAAGCCGGGTGTAATCAGCATATTAATGACACCCCAACCTGAAACCCCATGCTAGCTAGGGAAGGGGGCACATATGGACATTAAATAACAATAGGGAAAAGATTGCCCCTTGGGGAACCCCGCATTCTAGTGGGTATCATGAAGAGACTGTCTCCCCAAGCACCACCCTCTATCCCAAAGAATGAGATTAGCCATTTCAAGGCTGTCCCACATATTCCAATGTCAGCAAGACACTGTGTCAGAAGATAATCCCTTTCTCATAATTTCACTTCCATATTTGTGGATGACCTCACGTGAACAATTTTGGAAAATTAGATTTCTAATTCAATGGCTTGTTCATCTTTAGATAAGTATGAAAAACATTTTATTTCAGTCTGGTTTCCAATTGTGGAGTATTTGACAACTCTGGACATTTTACCTAGAAATCTGCTATATAAACAAATGTTATATTTCTAAATATGAATGCTTAAACGATTACTTCATATTTAGTTATGATGCTGATATGATGCAAATGGTTTTTGAATGGTTACCTACTTACCTTTGGTGAAATTTCCTGCATTGTATTGTTTCCTAATTGCTCAAATAAAAAAGTTTAAAAAGAAAGAAAATTAGGATTCAGATGCTGAATTGGATAATATCATGACACTATCTAGCCAAGAAGTTTTACCAGGTTTGATCTCCTACAATATAGGATTCACTTGAGATACTTCTATTCTAAGAAGTTGTGCTTAAGAGTACATTCACACATGGACACACACAAAATAATGTGTTTTGCAATTGGATTTTTACTGTGTAAGAATAGCAAAATCCACTTGCAAACAGTCACCATGTGAAAGCACCATAAGAGCCTGTTCCAGAGGGGAAAGAATTCCAGCCAGGGCTCCTCTGTGGGGAAAGACTCAGATGTGCCCTGCCTGAGACTTGCTATATGTTGTCTGATTGACAGTGCCATATTGAAAGTTGCCTTGGGTCCTGCATTGTGGAAGAAAAGTACAGTAGAAACATTTTTTAAAAGATGATGTTTATATCTTGTTTGGTGTAGTGGTTAAGTTATCTGGGAGAACTTTGTTTGATTCCCCACTCTTCCACTCGCAGCTATCTGGAATGGCCTTGGGTCAGCAATAGCTCTCACAGAGGTTGTCCTTGAAAGCGCAGCTTGTGGGAGAGCCCCACCCACCTCATAGGATGTCTGTTGTGGGGGGAAAAGATAAAGGAGATTGTAAGCCACTCACTCTGATTCAGAGAGAAGGGTGGGGTATAAGTCCTTCTTCTTCTGTTTTTCCTGCTTTCCTGGGCCCATCTCCAACAACCCTGATAGTCTACATGGTTGCAAAATATATGACTGTGGCAGAATACTTACATAGGCTTTTATATCCTTATATAGTTCCAAATTGCATGGTTTAACTTATTTCAGAATTGGAACCTGCCAGAAATAAAATTTCTGCAATTGGAATCTATATGAGTAGAATTTGGCCCCATCACTGTTTTATTACTGTATGGCTTAAAGGTCACATTGAAAGTGGAACCAACACTTTATCCAAATGATGAGATAAGGCATGCTGTTGCTGTTTTCCCACTCCTGACTGCAAGTAAAGTTGAGTACTGTTCTAAGTGGTTCTCAATATTCCTTCCTAACCCAGGTTGAGATTTGAAGGGATAGTGAAGCTTACACAAGGCACTGCTTTTCCTGCCACATTGCAAACAACTTTTGCAGCTCTCCTAAGTCAAATACAGATTTCAAAAGCAATGTGTTGTATATGCAAACAAGTATGCACATGTACTGTTTGACTAAAGCAAGTCTGATGTTAGTTTACAGAACTAGTTTCAAAGTAGATCTTTCCCTGCTTTGTATAAGTTTCTCTTTGAAGTCAATAAAAATCATGAGAAAGAAATCACAAAAAAGTATGCAGTCTTCTGTCTTTCGTTCAAGTGAAAGAGGGTTCTTATTGGAGAATTCATTAAGCAATCTGAACCACAGGGAGTTCCTGCCACCTCATTTATTATCTCAACCACATTTACTTAGCTAATAATAACTTAAATTCTTGTTTTCTCTGGGTCAATTTAAATTATTGCTCAGACTAAACTTCCTAGGACTTGAGAGTTCAAAGCTCTGTATCCATTTCCTTGTGGAGTCAAGATAACCCAAACTGCCCACATGGCTTTGTCTAGGGCTTGGAGCAGTGAAGTTGAATGGAAACTTAGCAGGTAGGCAAATGAGTATTGCAATTTTCAAATATTATGTTTTAAAATGAAAGTGCTGTTTCAATTATGAAACATTTCACATATGGAATCTTAAATGTCCTTTTAAACATAAAGCTTGCATTTCCCTTTCAAATATTGTTGAAATCTGTCAAGCCCCTAGGTCTGCATTTTCCACATGTATCTTTCAATAAAAATCAGTTGGATTTAGGTACACAAATGGATATTCCATACATGCAACCACTAACAGAACAAAAAGGGGAGCAAAGAAAAGCTGATACATCCCCTTAAAAGCATTCTTATTAGCCAATAACTTTAAAAGTTTTAATATACTTTAAAATTATAGCCCCTCTCACTCTATGTACCATTAATTTGAAATGTTATAGTTTTTACATACTGCTTTTTTTCCATAATGGGGGGAGGGAGTACAGGAGGAAAGAACTTCTAACCTGAATGTAAATCAACACTATTTCAAGCATTCTAAACCTGTTAACTTTCTGAATTCCAGTATAAACCCTAGGCTAATAGTGATTCTGTGCTTCAGAAGTCAAGGGAAACCTAATGTAACAAAGTCTGCCTTTTGAGATGGCAAAATACCTCTAGTTTTTATTTGTCCCCCCCCACACACACACACACCATCCTATTGATATGCCCCAACCCCAAGGAATAGGTTGTATGGCTTCAGAGTATTTAATGTAAAACAGTGCATTTATGTAAAAGAAAAAAAAAATAGAACTAATGTTTTATGTAATAGGCAGATATCTTTTTTTTCTTTTCCTCTCTATCTGATGAAACAATGCATTTATGTAAATGAAAATTATACAGAACCAATGTTTTATGTAATAGGCAGATATCTTTTTTTCTTTTCCTCTCTATCTGATGAAGTAATTTCTTATTTTGGAGGGGAGAGCAAAATCCGCCTTACATGTATTCCGCTTGTTATGTGTATGAGAACACCACTGCTCTCCTCCACCTTCTGTATTTGGGGTATAATATTAGTTGGTATGCACACACTCTACTGCATGTTTTAATCTCTTGAGTGGGTGGAGGTGCAGCCACCTCAGAGAGAGAAGAGATGCAGCCCAGAAAGCAAAAGATGGGGAGAGAGAAAGACTAATTCCTCACTAGCAGTTGCTCCACCCCTGAGCTTCTGCTTTCCCTGCCTCAAGCAATCAGTTCCCCATCAGTTGCTGCATGGACACATTTCAATTCACAACTTTCTCCAGTTTCCCTTGTGGCTTCCTACTCTTGTTTTTTTTAGTGTTCTGGAAGCCACAAGGAAAATTGGAGGGAGCCATAGATTAAAATGCACCTGCGCAGCAGCTGGTGGGGAATTGATTACTTGAGCAAGGAAAAGCAGAAGCTCGAGGATGGAGCAACTGCTAGTGAGGAATTGGTTAAAATCTGGAAAAAGAGAGAAGAGAAAGAAAATGAATATCAACTGTAGACAGACAAATACAGTAAAGTCTCACAGTTAAAAATTAAAAGGAGATCTTTTGTTAAAGATTGTGGTTAAGAGTATTTTGAGTCTGCAGAAGATAAAAGGAATAGCTCTAATGCTTGACATACATGCAGTGCAATCATGTGAACTACATATTTTGCAAAAAATGATTTTTTTGATGCTGCATATTATATATATGAATACTGACAATTTTGTTTAAACAAGTGGAGGACGTGAAAGGACTTGTGTGGGGCAGCTTATTTTGCCTCACTCTCCTCCCCATACTATTTCCTCTTTGCATCCTCCTAGCAACCTCCATATTCTTGTCCTTTCCACTGCTTCCTTGCTCTTTCCCAACCACCACGAAATTACCTTTTATTTACCCTGTCATCTTCAGCTGTATTATTTATTTGCCTCATTTATACCCTACCTTTCTCCATAATGAAGACACAAAACAGCTTAGATCATTCTCCTCTCCTCCATTTTAGCCTCATAGAATCATAAAACCTTTCCCCCCCACACAGCTTACCTTGGAGTGACGTCCCTCTTCACCGCGCAGCATCTGCTCGGATTTCCCACCTTCTGCTCCGCAGAAGCAGGAAGAGCTTTTGCATCACTAACGTAAACTGGGTTTTAGCGATTTACATTTGCGACGCAAAAGCCCCGGCACTTTCTGCTTCTGCGGAACAAATGGTGGGAAATCCGAGCAGATGCTGCGTGGTGAAGAGGGACGTCACTCCGAGGTAAGCTGTGAGGGAAAACGGTTATAGATTTGGAAGGAGCCATACAGGCCATCTAGTCTAACCCCCTACTCAATGCAGGATCAGCCTAGAGCATCCCTGACAAGTGTTTGTTCAGCTGCTTCTTAAAGACTGCCAGTAAGGGGGAGCTCACTACCTTCCTAGGTAGCAGATTCCACAGTTGAACAACTCTTACCGTAAAAAAGGTTTTCCTAATATCCACTTGATACCTTCCTACCCTTAATTTAAATCCATTATTGTGAGCCCTATCCTCTGCTGCCAACAAAAACAGGATCTCACAACAGCCTTTAGGTAGGTTAGGCTTAGAGTGTATGATTAGTCCAAAAGTGAGTATCTGAACTTGGCTCTCCCAGATCCTAGTCTGAAATTTTAACTACTACACTACACTGGTTTTTATGTAGTGGCTGCTGTTGAACAGTAGTGAATAGGTTAGCTTGGTTGTGTCGTAGAGCTTGTGTGACATCACATTACCGGTGGTTGCTGCCTGGCCTGGCATCAGTGAGTCTTTTCTTAAATGCAAAAACAGCTCTGGCAAAGGCCCTGCTTTTCATTGACAGAAACCAAGGTGTCAACTGGCAATACTCCTGTGGTTGCTTAGCAGTGGCCACAGAAAGCCTTTGTTTTTTGTAAAGTTACAGACTCTGCTGCTATTATTTTGTTGTTGCTTTTAAAACCACCAGTGTGTGATATTTTATATAAAAGATTTTTCTACAAACCTCTGGTTTCCTCAGGTTTCTAAAAAGATGTGTCTTGTGGCCCATTTTTGGTTTCAGTCTCTGGATTTAAGTATCATCAGATTTCAACACACTGAAGAATTAGATATATTGATTGTGTGAATATTCAAAAATAGGTATTTTCTGCTTTACTTTTGTTTTCCTTCTTTTATAATAATTTCAGATTGCATACACATAACATAAAGCAGAGGTGGCCAAACTTGCTTTATGTAAAAGCCACATAGAATAAATGTCAGATGTTTGAGAGTCACAAGATACAAACAAATATTACACACCTGATTATATTAATACTTTCTTTGCACAGGAAGATAAAATACATATGTATGCACTTTACAGCACAACCATGCTAGAAAAAGACTTTTTTAAAAAAAAAAATGGGAATAACAGTCCCTATAAGACCAGCATAGGGAATCAGTGGGCATTTTTTGGCATCAGTGGGAGAAGGAAACACACATGTACCATATACAGTATGTCACAGAAGTGAGTACACCCCCTCACATTTTGTAAATATTTAAGTATATCTTTTCATGTGACAACACTGAATAAATGACACTTGGCTACAATGTAAAGTAGTGAGTCTACAGCTTGTATAACAGTGTAAATGTGCTGTCCCCTCAAAATTTTGCAACACACAGCCATTAATGTCTAAACTGCTGGCAACAAATGTGAGAACACCCCTAAGTGATAATGTCCAAATGGGGCCCAAAGTGTCAATAGTTTGTGTGGCCACCATTATTTTCCAGCACTGCCTTAACCCTCTTGGGCATAGGAATCACCAGAGCTTCACAGGTTGCTACTGGAGTCTTCTTCCACTCCTCCATGACGATGTCACATAGCTGGTGGATGTTAGAGACCTTGCACACCTCCACCTTCCGTTTCAGGATGCCCCACAGATGCTCAATAGGGTTTAGGTCTGGAGACTTGCTTAACCAGTCCATCACCTTTACCTTCAGCTTCTTTAGCAAGGCAGTGGTCATTTTGGAGGTGTGTTTGGGGTCGTTATCATGTTGGAATACTGCCCTGTGGCTCAGTCTCCGAAGGGAGGAGATCATGCTCTGCTTCAGTATGTCACAGTACATGTTGGCATTCATGGTTCCCTCAGTGAACTGTAGCTCCCCAGTGCTGGCAGCACTCTTCAGCCCCAGACCATGACATTCCCACCACCATGCTTGACTGTAGGCAAGACACACTTTTCTTTGTACTCCTCACCTGGTTGCCACCACACATGCTTGACACCATCTGAACCAAATAAGTTTATCTTGGTCTCATCGGACCACAGGACATGGTTCCAGAAATCCATGTCCTTAGTCTGCTTGTCTGTAGCAAACTGTTTGCGGGCTTTCTTGTGCATCATCTTTAGACAAGGTTTCTTCTGGGATGACAACCCTGCAGACCAGTTTGATGCACCATGCAATATATGGTCTGAGCACTGACAGACTGACCCCCCCACCCCCACCCCTTCAACCTCTAGCAATGCTGGCAGCACTCATACATCTATTTCCTAAAGCCAACCTCTGGATATGATGCTGAGCATGGGCACTCAACTTCTTTGGTCTACCATGGTGAGGCCTGTTCTGAGTGGAACCTGTCCTGTTAAACCATTGTATGGTCTTGGCCACCATGCTGCAGTTCAGTTTCAGGATCTTGGCAATCTTCTTATAGCCTAGGCCATCTTTATGTAGAGCAACAATTCGTTTTTTCAGATCCTCAGAGTTCATTGCCATGAGGTGCCATGTGGAACTTCCAGTGACCAGTATGAAGAAGTGAGAGCAATAACCTGCTCCCCCTTCACACCTTGTACCACTAATGAATCACATGACACCAGGGAGGGAAAACGGCTACTTGGGCCCCATTTGGACATTATCATTTAGGGGTGTACTCACTTTTGTTGCCAGCAGTTTAGACATTAATGGCTATGTGTTGCATAATTTTGAGGGGACAGCACATTTACACTGTTATGCAAGCTGTAGACTCACTACTTTACATTGTAGCCAAGTGTCATTTCTTCAGTGTTTCACATGAAAAGATATACTTAAATATTTACAAAATGTGAGGGGGTGTACTCACTTCTGTGACATACTGTAAATCACTGA
This sequence comes from Heteronotia binoei, assembly GCF_032191835.1. Taxonomy (NCBI): domain Eukaryota; kingdom Metazoa; phylum Chordata; class Lepidosauria; order Squamata; family Gekkonidae; genus Heteronotia; species Heteronotia binoei. Next base: position 111,447,362 of record NC_083226.1, on the reverse strand, counting down.
CCACCATTTCCATCATTATGCATCTCTCTTTTCCTTGACTCCAAGGTTAGTAAATACAACTCCTACAAGATCTATGAAACTAAGGGGGAACTCTGTGTGACCCTCTTTAATTCCATTCCTCCTTCCAGTAGCTTCCTCAGCTCTTATGCTCCCTTTTCCCACTTTAGGTCTCTGGGCGATCTCTATGGCGATCTCTATGGTGGAAGAGAAGAGCTTCCAAGTCTGCCCATTTCTACCTCCTTCTCTGTTCCATAAACAGCAGAAACAGTCACCTACCTATGGGTCAGTGCTGCTCAGAGGTTGACTGAGGTCCTGATGCTAAGCACACTTACTTGAGAGCAATGTTCCCTCTAAGCTGCAGAGTCTTGTGAGCAAAAATTCTATTTTGTGAGCTACAAGCATTAAAGTTGTGAGCTACTGGCATTAATGTTGTGAGCTGCTGCATAAATTATTATGCTCTGGGGTCATCCTTCCTGAGCAAAGACAAAAATGTGTAAGCTGAAGGCTAAAAATCTGTGAGCTAGCTCATGCTAACTTAGCTTAAAGGGAACACTGCTTGAGAGTAAGCCTGCATTAAGTTCATCCTTGATCTCTGGGAGCTGTGAAAGAGCTGCATTTGGCTGCTGAGCTGCAATTTGCCCCCCCCCCCGACATAAAGTTTCATTTCTCATAAAGTCATCACATTCAGTTATACTATCTATTACATATCTGTTACTATTACATATTATATTAAGGAAGAACAATTATAATACCTAAGCCAAATTTTTCGATACCAAAATTCAAGAATGGCTGCCATAAACTAAAGAAAAACTATTGTTTTTGTCCTCTCTCCCTCATTCATATTTCCTGTTTTTCAAATGTATATAAGTGAACCCTGATAAACAGAGCTAGCTGTCTGTCAACATTCACACAAAATTAAGACTTTAGAATAGATGCATAAAGAATGAGGTAGTAAAAACATATCAAAAACTTTTATGGGGATTCATTTCTAGCAGCCAGCAGCACGCTGCTAGGCTGCAGGAACATCTTTGCCTCCCCAGGAGGAAAGGGAGGAATTTTGCAGCCCTTTTGGGCATGCTTTTAAAGGACGGGGCTTGCTGTGATAGCAGTAGCTCCATCTGCCCCCTCCCTCAGTCTCCAGGCTGAGATCGGGGAAAACGGAGCTCCGTTTTCAGCTCGGCCGTTTTTGTCAGTTTTAGGGCTGAGAGGCTAAGCAGCGCATTTGCTTGCTCCTCTGCTGCCTGATCGCATCGTAGATAAGGCATGCTCCTGAAGAGCGGCCTGGACGGAGGCTGTAGGGGCTTGGGTGAAGTTCAGCTGCTGCGATTGGGCCTCTGATAAGTCCCCGCGGCTGGCTGTTTCTCAGCATTGGACTGTTGGCATTTTAGAAGAGGAGCTCCATTTCATGGCCTGTTACTTTTTCCCTTTCTCCCCTCCTTCCCTGCCCCCCCCCCCCCGAATAAGGATTTGAGGGTTCTCAGGGTGTCTTTTTCTGCGCACCTTTCCCTTTTGATTTAGCCAAGGGGAGGAGGATTTTGTACTGGGCAAAAATTTTGTTTTCTGGGCTGCTTCAGGCTGAGTCAGCCATATTTGCTTCTTCTTCATAAGGACAGCGACCATTGTGGAGACAGTGGAGTGGAGGCCATTTTGGGGGTCTGTTTCTGTATAAGGAAGCTTCATATAGGCATCCAGTACCAGCTTTTGGTGGTTGTTCTTTGTGAAGGTGTAGGAAGCCATTTTAAGTGGTGCCCGGTGATAGCCATTTTAGGGTGGCAGCCATTTAAGGTTAGTTTCAGTGAATTTAAGGGCAGCCATTTTTAGGTGCATTTCGTTAGTTTTTATTCTTATCTTGGTTTGAAAAATGCCCGGGAAAAAAGGGTCTGGCAAGCCTAAAGGCAAGCAGCCAGCACAAGAGGCCCCACCAAAAAGGCCATCCCCCCTTTCATCTACTTCCAATGAGAAGGGTGATGAGGGGGTTAATACAGCTATTCTGCAAAGACTTTCAGCATTGGAAAAGGTGGCGGGCATTCCTTCCTCGCAGAGGTCAGGTTTGGGCTTGGGAAAAACCTCTAAGGTGGCATTGCAGGCTGATATATTAACTAGGTTGTCCATCCTTGAGGGCAGGTCTGCAGGATTCGGTGCTGGAGGAGTCGAGGGCACTGGCGGTGCAGATGGAGGTGCAGCTTTGTTTCCAGCAGATGCCAGAGTAGGGTCAGCACTGATGCCAATTGGATCTGGGGGTAAGGCTGGGGACACTACACAGTCATACACGGACATGGTTTGGCCATGGGGTCCTTGGACCCCCGCTTCTCTGGCGGTGCCAGGTGCTGCTGCTGGGGCTTCAGATACATCTCCCTCCATGATCAAGGGTCTGCAGCAAGCTTGGCCCCTAGGTCACGGGTCCGCAGCTTGCTTGGTCCCTAGGTCACGGGAAAGGTACCTGGGGCTTCAGGTACCTCTCCCTCTATGGTCACGGGTCCACAGCAAGCTTGGTCCCAGGGTCCATAGGGGCCAGTTTGGCCCCTAGGGACTTTGGCCTATGGCCGGCCAGCCAGGGAGGCCATGCCCCTTTTCGGGGGGGGGTGGTGGAGCTGTCCCCCTCAGTTCAATGCTGCATATGGGTCAGTCCCATTTACTGCCATGACTTTTGGGGACGTAGCTTTACCTTTAGGTGATCATTTGTTGCCTGCAACAAAGGATAAGATCCTAAAGGGTGAGTATGTTGACGTTTCCTCTTCCGTGAGTTGGAGAAAAAAGATAAAGAGGAGTTGGATGACAAAGAAAAAGAGAAACTGAAGAAGCACAAAGTGGTCGGACTTGGGCCAATTGGCTGCCTGGGTTTTTTATATATGCTGGCGTGGTTGCATACACCCAGCCTTGGCGGGCGGCTGCCCTCATTCAGTATATGGATATCATTTATAAGGGGTACACGATGTTTAGTGGGCCCACCTGCATTCAATATGATGAAGAATTCAGGATGAGGGCCACTTTGTACCTTTCCCTTCAGTGGGATCGCATCCACCAGCAGTTGTGGCTTCAGGTCATGTCCCCTGTGCGACCAAATTTGGGTGACTGCTCGGACAGTGGTCATTTGGTTGCTAGGACATTGGCTACTTCTTCTGCTTCATCATCCTCTTCCCACAGTTCTGCGGGGCAGGTGGTTCAACCCGGCTTTCCTGGGAGTTTGGCTCCGAAGGAGTGTGCAGCAGTAAAGCTTGTCAGTTCAAGCATAAATACTCCATGTGTGGTGGCCCGCACTCCTTTAGTAACTGCCCCAGAGCCCAGCCATGTAAGTGCCAAAAGAGACAAGGTGCGGGTGGAAGTACTTACCAAGCTGGAAAAGGTGCCCAGTCTGATAAAGGTGGGACCTCAAGAGCAGTGGCTGTATAGGTACCTGAGAAGGGTTGATAGGGTTTACTTATTAAATGGTTTCACATTCGGTTTTAGAATTCCTTTTCAGGGTCCCCAGGTTGCATTTTGGTCTGGGAACCTTAGTTCTGTTAAAGGTTTAGAGCATGTAGTTAAGGATAAGATTGCCAAGGAGTTAGCAGAGGTCAGGATTTTGGGCCCATTTCTTAATCCTCCAGTGCCGAACCATAGGGTTTCCCCCTTGGGAGTGGTGCCAAAAAAGGCGCCTGATGAATTTCGTTTGATTCAGGGTGAGGGCCACTTACCCAAGAGTGCGTCAGTTAATGATGGGATTCCTGAGCATTTATGCTCAGTTAGGTATACCAGCTTTTTTTTTTTTTTAGTTTCAAACAATTTTATTAGTAACATATGGTAATAAATTTCAATTTCTTACTTCATTAATAATTACTTTTTTATCTATCCCATATATTACTTTCTACCCACCCCTCCCCCTGTTACTTGACCCCCGCCGGTGTTATATACTTAAAATCTTAATATTAAAGGTACCCTTAATTAGTAAGAATAAAAATCATATCCTCCTCCCTCATGTACTTAGTCATTATCAAAAATTGTCCAATGTCCTTTTATTTTCCACTCTTTTTCTACGTATCTTCTGAACTTTTCCCACTCCATCTTAAATATTTCTAAATCATAATCTCTTAAGGACCTTGTTAACTTGTCCATTTCACTCCATGTCATAACTTTTACAATCCAATCCCATTTCTCTGGTATTTTTTCTTGCTTCCACAACTGCGCATACAATGTCCTAGCAGCTGAGAGCAAGTACCAGATTAAAGTTCTATCTTCTTTTGGAAATTTTTCCATTTGTAATCCCAACAGAAAAGTTTCTGCAACTTTGTTAAATTCGTATCCCAAGATCTTAGAAATCTCTTGTTGAATCATCTGCCAATACTTTTTTACTCTTTCACAAGTCCACCACATATGGTAGAAAGAACCTTCATGTTTTTTACATTTCCAACATCTATCTGGCATCTTATTGTTCATCTTTGCCAACTTTTTAGGAATCATATACCATCTGTACATCATCTTAAAACAAATTTCTTTAATACTCTGACATGTTGAGAGTTTCATAGAGTTCTTCCACAAATATTCCCATGTGTCCATCTGTATTTCATTATTTACATTAATTGCCCACTTAATCATTTGAGATTTCACTACTTCATCTTCTGTAGACCATTCTAAAAGTAACTTATAGATTTTCGAAATTAATTTTTCATTATCTCCAAGCAGAACTTTTTCCATTTCTGTTTGTTCACATCTTATTCCTTCAGTTTTAACATCGCTTTCCACCACAGTTTTTATTTGTTGCATTTTAAACCAATCATATTTATTATTCAACTCTTCAGCAGTTTTCAATTCTATTTTACAGCTTTGTATTTTTAGTAATTGATTATATGACATCCCTTTTTCCTCTCCTGTCTCAGCTGTTAGTCTTGTTACTTCTGCTGGCACTATCCATAGTGGTTTTCTCTCATCGCCATATTTCTTGTACTTCATCCAAATATTTAGTAGATTATTTCTTATATAATGGTGTGAAAAAAAACACCATCCAACTTTTTCTTTCCATAGTACATATAAGCGTGCCAGCCGAATTTATTTCCATGACTTTCCAATGTTAAAAGTCTTTTATTCAACAGCATCACCCAATCTTTTATCCACACTAGACAAACTGCTTCATGATATAATCTTAAATCTGGTACTTGAAATCCTCCTCTTTCTTTAGCATCTGTTAAAACTTTCATTTTAATCCTTGGTTTTTTCCCGGCCCATACAAATTCTGAAATCTTTCTTTGCCATTTATTAAATTGTTTACTGTCTTTCACAATTGGAATAGTTTGAAACAAATACATTATTCTCAGCAAAATGTTCATCTTAATTGCAGCTATTCTACCAAGCAATAACTTAAGCTTGTTCCATTTTATCATATCTTCATCCATTTTACGCCATAACTTTTCATAATTGTTTTTAAACAGATCAATATTCTTCATTGTTATTTCCACACTCAAATATTTTACTTTAGGGGTAACTTCACATCCTGTTAATCTCTGCAATTCCGTTGTTTACTTACTTGCATATTTTTACACAAAATTTTTGACTTTTCTTTATTAACAAAGTCCCGCCAATTCTCCAAAATCTTGTATTTTGGCTAACAACAAAGGTGTTACTTGCATAGGATTTTCATTTATAAACATTATATCATCTGCAAATGCTCTATATTTATTGGAAAATCCTTTCATTCTCGTTCCTTCAATTTCTTTATCATCTTGTACTTGCATCAATAAGATTTCAAGAGTCATTATAAACAACAATAGCGAAAGCAGAAAACCTTGCCTTGTACCTTTGCTGATTATAATTTCTTCTGTAAGATCTGCATTTATACATAACCTTGCATGTTGCTCGGTATAAATTGCTTTTATCATTCTTATAAAGTTTTCCCCAACTTTATTTTCTCCATTACTGCAAACATAAAGTCCCAATTCAAATTATCAAAAGCTTTCTCTGCATCCGCAAAGAATAATGCAACTTCTTTCTCCGGATGTCTTTCATAGTATTCTACAATATTTACAACAGTTCTAATATTGTCTCTTATTTGCCTTTTAGGGAGAAAACCTGCTTGGTCTTCCTTTATAAAGTTTATTAGATATTGTTTAAGCCGTTCTGCTAAGATTCTTATCTATATTTTATAATCATTGTTTAATAATGAGATTGGTCTATAATTCTTTACATTAGTGACATCTCTATCTTCCTTTGGAATCAACGAAATTACTGCTTCCTTCCATGTATTTGGTATTTTCCCATTTATTCTTATCACATTCATTAATTTTTGAAGTTTCAGTATTAATTCTTCTTTAAACGTTTTAAAATTTTTTGCCATAAATCCATCTGGTCCAGGTGCCTTTCCAATTTTCATTGCATTAATCGCTACTTCAATTTCTATTTTTTTCAATTGGATCATTCAAAACTTTTTCCATATAATCAGTTAAGGGTGCTATTTTAATCTTCTGCAAATACGCTTCCATCTTTTCCTTCTTTACTTTAACACCTTTAAATAGTTTAGCATAATATTAAAAAATTCTCTTTATTCCTTCTTGATTTACCATTCTCTTTTCCATCAGCCACAATTTTATTAATAATTTTACTTTCTCTCTTTTTCTTCAATTGCCAGGCCAAATATTTTCTTTAATTGCCAGGCCACATATCGACTTCCAAGGTTGGAAAATGGTGAGCTGAGTTGCTTTCCCTAATGGGGGCAGGCTGGCACTTCTGTTCAGGGTAGTAAAAGGCAAATTAATGCCTTCTGCCTACATTTCTCAGCTAGAGAATTGTCCAAGATATGCACAGATACTTTGAGGAGACTTACCTTGGCTGAAAGGGAGTCCCAGTCCTTTGAGGCTTTGAAGGATCGCTGGAGAGAAGTTGCATATTCATCGTCTGCAGACGTTTCCAGAGTCATTAATTTGACATAAGCTCAACAGGATCCAGACCTTCCTTTACAATTTTAAACATCTAATCTACAAAGGACTGGTGTTGATTTGGATAAACTATGGAAAAAAGGTACTGATTTCTATCTCTTCACTCTGGGACTAACTAAAGTTAAACAAAACAAAAGTAAAAGGTGGGAGTTGGAAATACTGAAAGCCTGAAAGGAGAAGAAGATAAGGGGCTAAATTTGAACTTTGTAAACTTAAAAGACAGTGTTAAAAGATGAAAGGAATTTATTGTTTAGTCTATCTGTGGTTGAGGAGGCAGCCCCAACATCACAGATCTGCAGCATTCACTGTTAACACAGGAAATACGTCAGATATTGTGAGATTTCTCTATCAGTGAAACAAGATTTGAAGGCAAAAAAAAGCAAGAAGTATTGGAGTAAGAAGAAGGAAGTCAACGAAGTAAACAGCCTACTCTAGGATTATAATACCAGAGAGAAACATCGGTGGCCATTGTTGTTGGGAGGACTAAGTTTTAACATTGTTTTTAAAGTGATTAGGACATTAAAAATTGGTGGAGTTAACAGATTTGGCAATTAAAAATTACTATTGTTGGATAGTAGATAACAAGATTTGAACTGGTAAAAGGGATTTTTTTTTTAAGTGAAGCAAAAGTTGCGGCCATCATTTTGGGAGAAATAAAAACTTTAAACATTAATATCTGAGCCTGGGAGGCTCAGAGGACAGCAAAATTGGGTGCATTGGAAAGGGCAAGCTTCACTTTATCAAACCTGATAATTCAAATTTAATTTGGTGAGATCAAAATTTTTGATCTTTTTTTACATGTCAGACCCCAAACAAACTCGTGCTAGGGCTACTTCAATAGAGAAAATGCAAGCCCAATTAGATGCAATGGAAGCTAGAATAATGAAGGGGGTGAAAGAAATATTAATTGCCTCTAAAAAAGAAATAAGAAAGGATATTGAGGACTCAAAGAAAGAATTAAAAAAAGAAATAGAGAATCTCAGAAATGACACTGTGGTAATAACAAAGAAAGTACAAGAAGTGGAAGAGAGAGTGAAAACACATGACTCCACCTTGTTAAAAGTACAAGAAAAAGTGAAAATTCATGACTGCAAACTGATGGAAACTCAGTTCCGTCTAAGAGGTGTACCTGAAGATGAAGAATCAGACCTGAAAGAATACATAAAAATAATTGCAGAATTTTTGGAGGAAGATCCTGAAGGGAATAGAAATATGTATGACTATATGTATAGAGTAAATTCACTCTATGCAAAAAAGAACAATCTGCCAAGAGATGTGGTCATAAGATTTATGACAAAAGAAATGGTGGGAAAGATCATGAATAAAAACTTTGAAAAGTCATTGACAGTGGGAGGCAGTAGAGTAAGAATTATGAAAGAACTACCAAGACAAGTGCTAACTGACAGAAAGGCATATAAAAATTGACAGAAAAACTACGTGACAATGGAATGAGGTACAGATGGATAATACCTGAAGGTTTGAACTTTGAACTTCAAGGGAAAAGGCTTGCAATCACAAATACACAGGAACTGCGTAGATTTTATGAAGAAAATGAAGAATTTGCACCATGATGGATTATAAATTGATATCTTGGAATGTAAATGGACTAAATTTACCACAAAAAAGAAAGGCAACGTTTCATTGGATAAAAAACAAAAACAAAATTGTAATATAATATGTTTACAAGAAGTGCATATTAGACAAAAGGTTTATAAATTTCTATGGAATAAACTATTGGGACTAGAATTTTTTACATTGGCTGAACAGAAGAAGAGAGGAGTAGTCTTTTATATTAAACAAGAATTAGACCCGAAATTGGTATTTAAAGATAAAGATGGAAGATATATAGTGGTAGAAATTACTTTGAATGCCAAAAAAACTTTGTTGTTGGGACTTTATGCTCCAAATGGTGCTAAAGACATTTTCTTTAAAAATATTACACAACATTGTCATGAAGTAACCTATGAGCAAATTTTATTGATGGGGTACTTTAACAGAACAATTCAGAATATGATAGATCTGAGAAGAAGAAAAATGAAAAAGAAGGAAAATTGCCAGTCTTTTTTTGAATTGGTTAAACAGGAGAGTTTGGAAGATATATGGAGGAAGTTTAATCCTGAAATATGGGACTATACCTTCTTTTCAGCTAGACATAGCTCTTCCTCTAGAACTGACATGTTGTGGGGTACTAAAGATTTGGGACTTATAACAAAGAAAATAGAGATATTACCTAAAATAGGAGCTGATCATAACCCAATAATGTGGATTACAAAACTGTCAAAAAAGTCAAGAAGATGATTAAATGAAGATTTACTACAAAATAAATAGTGACATCTCTAGAAAATGAAACCAAAGCGTACTTCCAAGTAAATGACTGAGAGGATATAGAATTTCAGATGGTATGGGATGCCTACAAGGCAGTAATGAGAGGATTACTAATAACATTGAATAATAAAGACAAGAGAGCAAAAGATAAACAGATGTTGGACATTCAAATGAAATTAAGAAAAAAGGTGAATTAAGGAAAAGGCCAGGAAAAAAGAAAATTATAAGGAAGATTACAATATTGCAAGCACAAATGAGACATCTGTTAAATAAAGAATTGGAATTGAATGTGAAAAAATTAAAACAGAAATCTTTCGAGGGAGTGAATAAACCTCGTTAGGTATACCAGCTTTGATCAGGCCATGGGCATTGTACGACACTGTGGAAAGGGAGCAGAGATGGCTAAATGTGATATTAAGTCTGCGTTTCGCCTTCTACCTGTCCATCCGGCTGATTTTGAGCTTTTAGGATTTTCCTTTGAGGGGCAGTTTTACATGGACAGAGCCGCAAATTAAGATATCAAAATGGGCGTTTGAGAAAGAACTTGGCTGGAGTTTTCAGTTGACTTACGAGGAAGCTGCAGGAGCAGCGGAACGCAATCAAATCCGGGGTTTGCGAAGGCTAGAATTTGTCCTTCAGAAGTCAACAAACAACGGAGGGACTCCTGTGGAACATTATTTTTGAGTCTGTGTACTCATTTTGGAAAACTCAGTGACTGTGTGGGGTCCTCCTTGGTATATTGTTTTGAGACTGTTGTTTTCTATTTATACTGTATGAATGTATGCCCACTGTTGTAGGCTGTTCATTTCATTATAATAGAACTTTATATACACCAGTTAAGAGTGTTTGTTTGTGCACAATAGTTTGTATTGTTGTATTTTTGGATTTCATATATTGTGCTGCCACTGTTCTTTTGCCAAGCTATTTTGTGGAATGAATTTATATATCCCTCTATACAAGTTTGGAAAACTATACATAAACAACTCTTTCCCAAACTCTCCTGCTACTCTACCTTTCTAAACAAACGACAAAAAAGGTTCCTTCCAGGCTGGGTTACCACCCTATTTAAAACTTGGAGACATCATAACACTCTTGATAGACTTATCTAAACAAAATATTTTGGAGAAATCAACTTTAAAATCTAAATTAGGCCATTGCATCCCCTGGTTCCTTCACCTACAATGAAATCATATGTTTGGCCATCTTAAAATGGGGCAAATTCTGGCCTCGCCATAGACAGAATTTAAGCATATTTTACATATTTATGGAAACTAAAACCATGGCTTAATCTCCCAGACATACAAAATTATTCTGAACACAGCCAAAACAAAACAATTGCCTTACCAACTTGTATGGCAGAGGGATTGTGAAATGCAATTCACCAATGACATATGGACCAAGCTTTGGACCTCCAAAATTTTTCTGTCCTCTGCTAATTCTATGAGATTACAAACCTTCAAAACCTTCAAGGTCTCCCAAATATCCTCTTCACAAACTCCCGACTGCTGAAAATTGTGCAACTAGAAGGAAACATTTGCACACTTTTGGTGGCAACGTGATATTATTATTTTTTTGAAGACAGTCCTTGTTCATATAAAATTAATAACAAGGATTGATGTCCCATTTCTCCCAGAGATCTTGTTCCTAAATTATTGACCACCCAGTCTTCCCTCCTTAAAACACAAGGATCTACTAGATACATTGATAGTTTCAGCAAGGACAGCAATTGGAGAAATCAATTGTCACCTACTTTAAGTGTTTGGTTTCTGTTGGAACTCAGTCCTAAAATGGCTGACTGACTCCATCTTAGTAATAGTAATGTTGTTTCTGCAATGTCATGCTGAGTCATGCTGCATCATGATCCAGCTGTTACCTGTTACTGAGGTAAGGTGGGATGACCTCACCTGTAATTAGGCTTTGTGCTGACTCACAGAGCTGATGCAACCTTCTGGTAAGATTGCATGATTGGTACGTGTACTTAGGGAAGCTCAGTGAGCCTGCTCAGTCTGCCTGTAAGGATTGTGGGTTCTGTGAGGCCCGCTATCTGGGTGGCAGCGATCACTGCTGGTGTTGGATCCTATGCTACTGTGCTTGGATCGTGCTGTGTATACTTACTGCTGTATACTGTTATCTATCGTGCTGTGTATACTTACTGCTGTATACTGTTATCTACTGAAGTGTGTACTGATTACTGTGTATGACCTTGGCCTGGCAACGACTCTGAATATTGGATATTTTCCTGGTAAATATATCTACCATTGAATACAGCTGTTTCTCTTGTCTATTAATTCCTGTGTTTTGCCTGTCCCTCTCCTTCAGCTCTTCTGCTGCGTGCAAAATACTCTAACATTGGTTCTGGGCCCAGAGCTCCCAGTGTTTCCAGAGGTGCTGCTGTTCTGAAGACAGAGGAGGCAACACAGTGTTTTGGAAGAGACGGAGGCAGACTGCCAAGTTGCCCAGGTGTCCAGTGATAAGTAGCAGAGATGGAAGCTGCAAATGTTGTTTCCTTCTCTGGGCTCAGCATTACTAAGCTGAACGGGACTAACTATGCTACGTGGTCCCAGAAGGTCAGTCTGTTATTAAAGCACCAAGAGCTGTGGGAGGTGGTGGCCGCTCCTTTACGGGGGTTGTTGGCAGCTGCTGAAGACAGAAAAGCTGCAGACCTTTTGCGTAAAAAGGATGTTAAGGCTTTGTCTTTAATAGGTCTTTCTCTAGACGACTCCCAGCTGGTGCATATAGCAGGACTGGAGACGGCTAATGACTGCTGGAATGCTTTGAAGGAAATTTACGTCCGAGGAACTGTCGGTTCTCAGATTCGTTTGGTGAGGAAGCTTCTGCATACCAGGCTGGCAGCTAATGCTGATATGTTATCTCATATAGAGTCTATGCGTAGGATGTTTCTAGAGCTAAGAGAGCATAACCAAATGTTTTCTGAATCACAGGAGGTGTGCATACTTTTAAGTTCCTTAGATGCATCATATGACGCTGTGATAACGAGCCTGGAGGGTTTGCCTGAGACAGGGTTGACCATGAACGTCGTAACTGGACGGCTTCTTGATGAATATGGCAAGAGACAGTCCAATTCCTCTCTACGTGCGGAGAGAAAGCCTGTCTGTAAGCCAGAGAGGGGCAGTGGATTTACTGTTAAGGAGGATCCTGACTGTCAAACAGGTAATGTAATGGCTGTAAGGAAGAAATGTTTCCGGTGTGGCTCATCTAGACATTTGTTTAGGAATTGTCAAGGCCAGAAAGGGAAAGAGAGACGGTCTGAAATGAGGTCTGCTGATAAGAGTGGTAATGTGCATCTCGTTACTACTGGTAAGTCAACTAATCACACTCAATCTTTCCTAATTGACAGCGGAGCGTCGGAGAACCTCTGTAGAGAGAGGAGTTTGTTCACTTCTTACACACCTGTTGATAACCAGTCTGTTGTTTTGGCAGATGGAGTTAAAGCAACTGTTTTTGGCAGAGGGAAAGTGTTCCTGCCAAGTCTAAGGAAGGAGCTGCTTATGGGTTTTGTTCCTTCACTTAAGATGAATCTGCTGTCTGTGTCTGCTCTGTGCAGGGAAGGTTTCAAACTGCAATTTGACACCTCGTGCTGTGAGCTGAGGACCAGTGACGGTGTGTGTGTAAAGGCAATGCTGAAGGAAGATTTATACTTCTTGCATACCAAGGTACAAACGTGTAATAACGTCTGTGTAAATAAACCAGTGCATGATAATTGCTGTCATCTTTTACGCAGGAAATTAGGCCATGCTGGTTTTCCTGCTCTAAAGAAGACTGTGGAACAGGCAGAAGGCCTTAGTCTTAAACCTTGCAAGGATTTTCTTGACTGTGAAATCTGCAAGCTGGTGAAGTCTACAAAAGCTCCTGTGCGTACTCCAAGTAAATTTACTAGTAAGAAACCTCTTGACCTAGTGTTCTTAGACCTGATAGGGCCCTTTAAGGAGTCAGTGGGCGGGGCCAAATATGTCTTAAGTATAGAAGATCACTATTCAAGGTATGGGTTTGTTTACCTGTTGAAAGCTAAAACTGAAACCTTTCAAAATATGCAGAATTGGCTAAGGTTTGTTAAGAGAAAAACTGGAAATGTGCCTGCATGCATTATTTCTGATAGAGGCTCTGAGTTTGTTAATAAACGTTTTCAAAGTTTATTTGCAGAGCTTGGGATTGAGCACAGATTGACTGCTCCGTACAGACCTACCCATAATGCTTTTTGTGAGAGAAGAGGCCGTACATTGCAAGACATGTGCCAGTGTATGTTACGTGATGCAGATATGCCCTGGAGATTTTGGGCAGAGGCTATGTGCTGTGCCAACTACAACCTGAACAGAGTTTGGTGTTCATCTACTGGCAAAATACCAGCAAGCCTATGGCATGACAAGGTAACTAACTTGGCAAATTTGCATGTATTTGGAGTTACAGCTTTTGTTCATATTCCTCAACAGCTCAGACGTAAAGGCCAACTGAAGGCTAGACGTATGAGGTTTCTCGGGTATGAGAGAAACGGGAGCTGTTATCGTTTTGGCACGCTCGACAGTCGTGAGGTGGTGATTAGTGCTTCAGCCACGTTTCTGGAGAGATCAGAGGGCTGGGATCGTTGCACCCAATCGCCAGCGTTCTGTCTTGAGGATGACCAAGGAATCCGGTTACAAGTCAGCTCGATGCCTAGCAACCCAGAGGAGGGAGAGGCGGCTGAGTTAACCCCAAAAGAAGAGATGCCTGATGAGGAGGAGATGGAGGAGAAGCCTACTCGTGAGGAATCATCCGGGAGGAATGTGCCAACTGATGAGCCTGCATTGAGGAGATCTACACGTGAAAGAAGAGCTCCTGAGAGATTTAGTCCTGTAATGTCTGCTATACATGAGCCTGAGAAATATACTGACATTTTCTCTTTGTCCAAGGAAGAGCAGTGTAACTGGAAGGCTGCTATGGACGATGAACTTTCTTCCCTGAAACGTTTAAATGTTTATGTTGAGACTGATACTGTACCTGCTGGTGTAAAACCCATAGGCAGTAGATGGGTATACAAGGTGAAAACAGACCAGTCTGGGGGAAAAAAGTATAAGGCGAGGCTTGTAGCACAAGGTTGCAGACAGACTAATGAGACTTATGACGAAGTGTTTGCTCCAACGTTAAAGAGCAGTTCACTTCTGACTGCGTTAACTGTGGCAGCCAGAGAAAAACTCCATTTTACCCATTTGGATGTCTGTGTGGCATACCTAAATGCTAATTTGGAGCACCAAATTTATTTAAAGAGACCAGAAGGTATTCCTGGTACTGGAAAGGGATACTGGTTGCTAAATAAGAGCTTGTATGGTCTAAAGCAAAGTGGCCATCAATGGTCAAAATGTCTAGTGGGTACACTTAAACAGCTTGGTTTTACCCAGAGCATTGCTGATCCATGTGTGTTTACCAAGGGAAGTGGTGAAACAAGATGTATTGTTCTTACTTTTGTGGATGACTTGGGGATTCTAACCAAGACAAAGAAACAAACAGATGATATTGTTTCAGCCTTAAGTAAGAAGTTTAAACTGAGAAATCTTGGTAGTGTACAGACCTATGTGGGTGTAGATATTGCAAAAACTACACAAGGTTTTAAACTGTCACAAAAACCTAAGATCATAGATTTGTTGGACAAGTACAAGATGACTGATTGCAAAACTGTTTCAACCCCTATGGTGACTGGCTTTGTAAATGATGTTACAGATAGCCCACCATGTAATGTTGAAATGTACAGGTCGTTAATTGGTAGTCTGAGCTATATCAGTAATTGGACACGGCCAGACATATCAGTAGCCTGTAATCTGTTGGCAAGAGCTACCCAGAACCCTAAGCAGAATCACTGGATTGCTGCTAAGCGAGTGTTGAGATATTTAAAGAACACTGCTGACTGGTGTCTTTATATCGAACCTAGGGGGGAGCTAGCACTGAAAGTCTATACAGATGCAAGTTTTGCAAGTGACTGTGAAACCAGAAAGTCAACAACAGGTCTTTCCATATATTTGGGAGAGGTGTTAGTATGCTGGAAGACACAAAAGCAGCGTGTGGTTGCCTTGTCCACCACAGAAGCAGAGTTCTGCGCCCTTTCTACCGCTTGTACTGAGGTAGAATGGTTTAGACAGCTACTAAAGGACCTGCATATAGAGGCAGAGAAGCCTGTTGAAGTTCTGGAAGACAATCAAGCTGTGATTGAGATTGCAAAAGCAGAAGGAGTAAAGACAAGGAATAGATACACTGACATAAGGTACCAGAATGTCAGATCATGTATCATGGAAGGGTTGATAAACATAAGGTATTGTGATACTGGCCACAATACAGCAGATATGTTTACGAAACCCCAGACTATGGAAAAGCATAATGAGCACTGTAAAAAGCTCGGATTGAGAAACGAACAGAACTATTAAGAGGAGAATGTTGGAACTCAGTCCTAAAATGGCTGACTGACTCCATCTTAGTAATAGTAATGTTGTTTCTGCAATGTCATGCTGAGTCATGCTGCATCATGATCCAGCTGTTACCTGTTACTGAGGTAAGGTGGGATGACCTCACCTGTAATTAGGCTTTGTGCTGACTCACAGAGCTGATGCAACCTTCTGGTAAGATTGCATGATTGGTACGTGTACTTAGGGAAGCTCAGTGAGCCTGCTCAGTCTGCCTGTAAGGATTGTGGGTTCTGTGAGGCCCGCTATCTGGGTGGCAGCGATCACTGCTGGTGTTGGATCCTATGCTACTGTGCTTGGATCGTGCTGTGTATACTTACTGCTGTATACTGTTATCTATCGTGCTGTGTATACTTACTGCTGTATACTGTTATCTACTGAAGTGTGTACTGATTACTGTGTATGACCTTGGCCTGGCAACGACTCTGAATATTGGATATTTTCCTGGTAAATATATCTACCATTGAATACAGCTGTTTCTCTTGTCTATTAATTCCTGTGTTTTGCCTGTCCCTCTCCTTCAGCTCTTCTGCTGCGTGCAAAATACTCTAACAGTTTCGAACGCTTTGGGACCAATATAGCATGGAAAATATCACCAACCAAATTAACAGAATATTGCATTTTTCCAAAATATCCTGATTTGATCAAATATGGTACCCACTGTCAGAATTTGTATCTTGTCAACAATTCACCCCACCTGAATAGTGTAAATTACAACAGTGGTTATGATCTCATGGAATCACAATGCAAGATACTGTCCAATACTGTCCACTTACGCTTTTATGTCCAAATTTGTTTGATTTTCCCTCCTTGCTGCAATATGCTCTGTATTTGCTTACTTTGATCGTGTATTGTATATATATGTTCAATGGTTGTTTGAATTGTAATTCTAACTTGTATGACAATAAAGTTTGAATTTTTAAAAAAATCACCAGAGTGCTTGAGTTTTCAGACATGAACAGTTTTTGGATCATCGGCATTCACATGTCAATGTCAACATCACTTAAATTTCAGACATTTGCCATAACATATATATTTTCCATTAATGTGCAATGTACAGTCATGCATGGATCACATTGTTGGCCAACAACAACTCTTAACAGTGCCATCCTAAACAGAGTTACATCATTCTAAGTCCTTTACAGTAAATAGGCATTGAGGGGTATACATTTGCTTAGGATTGTGTCATAAACCATTGTATCACCCAATCATTATCTTAGTAGATGCACAACATATATCTAGAAGACAACTGAGAGTTATGTAAATCACTATTGAGTAGTAAGGCTGAATTGTTGCTTTCTTGACTCCTTATTTGTTTCAAGTAAGAATGTAGAATCCTAAATTAAGTTCACAATGATTCCCAAGTTTATCAGTACTTAGGCTGTGATTTAGAGGCATGGATATGTAGAAGCAAGCCGTGTTGGTCTGAAGTTGTAGAATAAAATAGGAGTCAATTGCACCTTTAAGACCAACAGTTTTATTCCGAACGTAAGCTTTCGTGTGCATGTGCACTTCTTCAGACAAGGAAAGTTGCCCTTTTCTGGACATTTTCCAATGCTATAATATCCTTATTGAGGTGCGGTGACCATGTTCAAACAGATTAAAAGCCCTAAGGTGCCTGAAGGAGGTATCAAATTATAACATTCACAAGCATGCTACAAACCATCCAAAGAGTTATTCAGCTCCTCCCACCCCAAAGCAAAAGGAAGAAACATAGAGTAATGACTGTGATAAAGGAGAAATAACGATGTTCTATTTAAATGAAGTCACCCTAGTTATTAAGAACCATTTAAAGCAGAGTGACACAAAGGTCTGTGGAAAAAAACTCTGAAGAGGAAAGACAATAACAATACTAATAATATCAACAAAGAAATAATATAGAATAAACTTCTGAGGATAGCTCTAGGAATTAAGACACACACACACACATACAGCAGCCAAAATAAACACAGCATACACACAGGAAAGCTGTTGAATGCAACCAAGTTCTCCAGACCAACACAGGGAAACCAAAGGTTCTAGCTTACTCTTGTCTCTCCATTGTACTGTACAATGACTCTTAACTAAAAGGAATGCAAAAACACAGGGACTGGGCTAGTTTCTTACAGCACTAGGAGCAGCCAGTGTTCCCCGCCCCATTCAGACTGATTCCTAAAGATTTAAAGCTTCTGAAGCAGAGAAATAACAAGGTCTGCAGAGACTTATTGGTTTGAAGTAAGGTTTACTTTATGGTACCATGAGAAGAACCCAGTTGGGCATGGGCCCCCAAAATGATTGAGTTAAAATCATTCTACATACAGACAGTTTTATTCACACAGAAAACAAGCAGGCACATAGGCTTATCTTTTTTCAAAGGGCTCCACCTCCACTAAATTCCCCCTGGTAAAATTCCATGACACGATGCCTCTACTCTATCAATTTACAGCAAGTCGCCTATAGGAGGCTGTTCACTTATTTAATCTTACAGCTGGAGGTCACACCCACTGGGAGGTAGAGTCAGGTTCTAATGGCAGTTTTACAACAGACCCCTTAGTTTGAAGACAAAGCAAATTTTTACTCAATATGACAAATATTATTATTGGCTGCCCCTTCATTTCCCCCCTTTCAGTCTTCTGAAAACTTATTAAGTCTGAAGGAGACTGACCATCCTCAAACAAATTAATTCTGTATGACCACTCAGGAAGGGCAGCTAAGTGATAATTTGGTTTCGACATTCCCAGGAAAGACTGAAATGGCACTGCAATGAGGTAATGAAATAGTATATTGACAGAGATGGGGTAAAGATGGGTCACAGGAGGAGGAGAAACAGTGATGGGATTATCCATTCACACTGGCACATCCCAGTATTTTCCATCTAGAGAAGATGTGTGTGTGTGGGGGGGGGGGGGAAGGTCACTCAGAGGCATGCCTTGGCTGTGCAGCCCAGCCTTCCAATATGGAGTTTTCCTGGTCTCCGTCATGGGGCCTTTCTGGGCACACAGGCTAGCTTGAGAAGGCCCCCCATGTCTTTTAAGGCTACCCTCTTTATTTGGCAGCACTCTGGTATCAATTCCCCCCTTTGGCACCACCCAGTCCTTGGAGGGTGTGTGCCACATTTCATGATGCGCTGCCAATCAGACTTCAAACAACCAGGGTTGAGACACAGTTGGGACAAAGAGGAAGGGCTTAGGAATGTCAACTACAAAAAATAAGCTATACATGAGTTAAAATTTATAAAACAATCTAATCAGGAAAAAGGGGACTATGTGTCTTGATACTGAAGACTAACTATCACTGAAATTTGGGATGATCTTGAGGATGAGGTAGAAGAGAGAGGAGGCTAGAGATACATTTCATTTTTGAGATAATCAATCACTTGAACAGGGAAATCCATTCAAGGCATATGCATTGAATAATTAAATATGTCCAGTCTAAAGTTGTGAACATAAATCTTGAAAGGATCCTAGCTATGATGCAAGAATACAAGAACTCATCTCAATTTCTAAAATGCATAAGCAATAATAAGGGACATATGCAAGTGACATGCTATAAACTAGATCAACTCATGTGCTTTTATGGCAAACAACTTGTAGTAGCCTGGGTGATTAAGATACACACATTCAGACATACTTGGAAACATTGCCTTTTGTGGGCAGTTCACATTTGGCCATATTATTTACAATAGAAAAACCATTTCCTGACTAATTCCTTGTTCCCCTCCTCCCTTAGTCTAACAAAAGGTCTTCTTTCTTGAGTTAATGGAGGGTTTGCGTGCTCTATACATGACAATCTTTTTACAGGGAAATCTGTTTTATTGCAGCCAAAAGGAATTCTTTTTCTGGAAACACAACTTGGAAGTGGCTTTGGGGCTGCTGTTGTGATCAGCTGGGGCAACTAGCCTTTTGCTAGGCAGAGGAATTTCCCTGGAAATGAGTTGTCTCCACAACTCAATTTGGATGGGGTTCTGGGGGAGGCCTTCCTTCCAACATCAATGAGGCATGGCCAGGCAAATTTCAGGACCTCTGGGTAGATATGGAAGAGCCTGGAAAACATACTTGGAGAAACAAACAAACAAAACAACAATAGTAGGTGCTTTTCCCCTTTAAAGCTTTCCTTGGCTGTCCACAGATTGCCATAACTTGAGTCCAACCCTGTTGAGATTGAAATCAAATCAAAAGAGTTTCTGGCTCAACATTAGGAAGAATTTCCTGACCGTTAGAGCAATTCCTCAGTGGAACAGGCTTCCTCGGGAGGTGGTGGGCTCTCCTTCCTTGGAGGTTTTTAAACAGAGGCTAGACGGCCATCTGACAGCAATGAAGATCCTGTGAATTTAGTGGGAAGTGTTTGTGAGTTTCCTGCATTGTGAAGGGGGTTGGACTAGATGACCCTGGAGGTCCCTTCCAACTCTATGGTTCTATGATTCTAAGTACATTGTAGTCACTTCTGTCTCAA
Source organism: Heteronotia binoei (assembly GCF_032191835.1). NCBI lineage: Eukaryota > Metazoa > Chordata > Lepidosauria > Squamata > Gekkonidae > Heteronotia > Heteronotia binoei. Next base: position 111,427,261 of record NC_083226.1, on the reverse strand, counting down.
GGCTGACATAAGCTGTCAGAAAATGGCCACAAATTGTCACTGCTGTGAGCTGCTCCCATACAAAACTGGTGGCTGCAGTCCAAGAGGGAGCTGTGACAAACCAGGTTCATCACCCTCCCCATACAGGGGCAGAGATGGGTGGCTAGGGATGTGGGGCACAATGCAAGGATGTTTTTGACTCTCAGTGCCCTACTGATCCAATACTTGAACTCAAGAATCCCTGTTCTGAACTGCCAAAGCAGCTGAAGTCATCTCTGGAGGGAATTAAATTAATTTTTTAAAACCCTCTTTTAAGCAATTATAATTGCCCTAATTTAATCTAGAGCTAACCATCTGCATATTGATTATAGGGTATAGATTTATATTAGTAATTATTGATCATTGAAATGTGTAAAAAGAGGGCCTGCCCTTTTAACAGAGATTTTAATTCTGAAATCAAAACAAAGCCAGCTAGATGACTTCTTTATTTATACTAGTGTCTCCCCAGTTTCACACACACAAAAAAGTTTGATCCTTTAATGCCACAGAGCCAGATGAAGGATGAGGAACTTTACAGATCTCACTCTCTGAACCAAAATGATTCATTTCTCTCAATGGGGAAAGGTGATATGGCAATTACTGGTGAGAATGTTAGAAAGAGGTGCTAGGATCTCAGTCTGCAAGCATCACAAAACATACTTATAGCAGACACATTGAAACTTATCTATAAGAGGCTTGATTTCATTACAGTTTATCTTCTCAAAATAAAACCACTGGACCAGGAATATTCATTAAAAAAACACAGGAAGTCCCTTTATTCAGAAAGGGATATAAAAAGAACATAGCATTCAGTGAAAGACTTTTGTATAACAAGAAAAGGTCTTATTCCCTTCTCTTTCCCAAAACAAGAATGAGCTCTAGGTGAATAACCTTCAGATTGTAGTGACTATATTCTCCTTTAAAGGAAGATTGATAAACTGATGGGAAAAGCGGAATACTAAAAATCATTTGTGTTACTTGTTGAATTTACCAGTGTCCTCTATTAATCCAAAATTTACTGAAAAGTTACAAGGGCCAATTCAGGGGTGGGGAAATATATATTTTAACTTTCTACTCTACTAGGATCCCAGCAATGATGTTCTAGAAGCCCACTTATTTTAAAAGGCACAGAATTCAACTCTTACATTCCTTGTTCAATCTGAGCAAAAAGACACTTATGTCTAGCCACCTTAAGGACAGGAAAACTACTCACTCAAAGAGAATTCAACCTTCTACTGAGGATAGATCCTTGATTGAATTCTCATCAACTAATAAAGTCCACATTCATAAATTAGATTTATTTGCCAGGATGACTCGTGAGAATTTTAGCTAATCATCTGAAGCCAAAATATTTCCCCCTTTGTAACCTCCCTCAAAAAATAAGCAGCTGAACCTAAATTTTGTTCAGTCATCTTGTTCTTTACCCTTTGAGGAACAAGGAAATATTATTGTCCAATTTCAGAAACTCCAACATACACTAGTACAAATTAACCAGGTTCTAAATCAGGTAACCAATCCAAAAAGGGTATCATCAAATTACCCACACAAGTCCCCCAATAAGAATATGAACATAAGAACATAAGAACATAAGAGAAGCCATGTTGGATCAGGCCAACGGCCCATCAAGTCCAACACTCTGTGTCACACAGTGGCAAAAAATGTTATATACACACATACACTGTGGCTAATAGCCACTGATGGACCTCTGCTCCATATTTTTATCTAAACCCCTCTTGAAGGTGGCTATACTTGTGGCCGCCACCACCTCCTGTGGCAGTGAATTCCACATGTTAATCACCCTTTGGGTGAAGAAGTACTTCCTTTTATCCGTTTTAACCTGTCTGCTCAGCAATTTCATCGAATGCCCACGAGTTCTTGTATTGTGAGAAAGGGAGAAAAGTACTTCTTTCTCTACTTTCTCCATTCCATGCATTATCTTGTAAACCTCTATCATGTCACCCCGCAGTCGACGTTTCTCCAAGCTAAAGAGTCCCAAGCGTTTCAACCTTTCTTCATAGGGAAAGTGCTCCAGCCCTTTAATCATTCTAGTTGCCCTTCTCTGCACCTTCTGTAAAGCTATAATATCCTTTTTGAGGTGCGGCGACCAGAACTGCACACAGTACTCCAAATGAGACCGCACCATCGATTTATACAGGGGCATTATGATACTGGCTGATTTGTTTTCAGTTCCCTTCCTAATAATTCCCAGCATGGCATTGGCCTTTTTTATTGCAAATGCACACTGTCTTGACACTTTCAGTGAGTTATCTATCATGACCCCAAGATCTCTCTCTTGATCAGTCTCTGCCAGTTCACACCCCATCAACTTGTATTTGTAGCTGGGATTCTTAGCCCCAATGTGCATTACTTTGCACTTGGCCACACTGAACCGCATCTGCCACGTTGACGCCCACTCACCCAGCCTCAACAGATCCCTTTGGAGTTCCTCACAATCCTCTCTGGTTCTCACCACCCTGAACAATTTAGTGTCATCCGCAAACTTGGCCACTTCACTGCTCACTCCCAACTCTAAATCATTTATGAACAAGTTAAAGAGCATGGGACCCAGTACCGAGCCCTGTGGCACCCCACTGCTTACCGTTCTCCACTGCGAAGACTGCCCATTTATACTCACTCTCTGCTTCCTATTACTCAGCCAGTTTTTGATCCACAAGAGGACCTGTCCTTTTACTCCATGATTCTCAAGCTTTCTAAGGAGCCTTTGATGAGGAATGATGATGAATCATTCTTTAGCTAGACCCCAGATGTTACTACCCATTCTTTGATTAGGAAGGAGACATTTGCTCCAAGACTGACAAGAGAGAAAATTTCTATCCTTCTTGAGCCAAAAATTATACTTAACCCAGGGAATATCCCCAATCTGCCAGCATTAGATATTTCAATAGAAAACAAACTGACTAATTGGGACTTCTGGACTCCGTATTTTGAGTTGGAATATTGCCTGCTGGGCCTCTAGAATTTGTTGTAAAGATACTGAAGCATTTATAGCCTCTTTTGACATTCTACTCCTTCAGGAGACTTGGCTAATGGACAAATCTGTCTTTCCTGGTTACTCTACTCCCTTTCAGAGAGCTGCCATAGGCCCAAAGGGGGGCAGGCCATGAGGGGGTTTAGCCTGTTTAATCTCAACTAGGCTGAATATTGGACCTTGTGATCTTTTGGTGGCAGATGATTTGATTATTGCCTTCTATTAAAGCTGGATGATGTGACAGTCATCCTTTCCTCTGTTCACAGTCCCCCTTCCATTCCTAGTATATTGGTACAGAGATGGAATTGCCTGGGTAAAAAGTCCACACACTTAACCGCTACATCAAACTGGCTCTCAAAATAAAGTCTGCCATTTATTCTGGAGCTCTAACTCTAGTGATAAGGCTCAAACAATAATGGGTTCCATATCTTATAAAACCCTTGTTAACAGGGTCTTGAAGTAGGACTTTTTCTGTAATGTACAGAGAATTGATTGCACAGAATGGATGTACAATCAGTTCTCTGTACATTGTAGATGGTTGGCCCTTATCAAGGAATGGGGCTATCTCATCACAGGTATCAATACTAATGGCAATAAGGCGTTTTGGTCTATCATCAATACTACTACAAACTCAGCATCTAAAATCCCATGCTGTATTGCCCCTTTGACATGGGAAGTCTATTTCAAGAGCCTGTTCTCTGAAGCTAATGGGCCTATTACATCTGGTGTTATTCGTCTTGATGAAACAGCATCCTGTTGTGAGATATTGTACTGTTTGTGTCTTTTAGCATGTTGCATTAGAAATATGTTACTTTACCTTTAAAAGGTTTGTATAATGGCAGATGTAAATGAGCTGTTTGCCTTTTTAAACATGTTAGTCGCACCATTAGGGTGCATAAGAAGCCACATACTGAGCTGTAGCAGAGATGAAATTGATGCTGGAGAAGCTCCACGTCATTTTTTTTGAAAATTATGTAACAAATCCATATAATTGAATCAATATGTAAGTATGATATACTTTTTCACTGGAAGAGGGTTGGTGGTGTCTGAATGTCCTTCTAATATTTTTGTATAATATTTTCTTTTGTTAGTGGTTCCAGGTCTGATGAAGACTGGAAAGAAACAAGTACTTAATCAATTGACTTGTCACCACAATACTTTGGGACTTGAATATACATGTTTTGGACATTTGGAATCATTTCTAAATACTTCTTAGTAAATTGGTCACTAGCTTGCATTTTTTTGTTGTGTTATCCATTATAGTGACCTCTCTCAGATTGTACTCTATGAGCAATATAATTGGACAGATAGGCGGGTTAAACCAAAAATTGGACGGCCTGCAGAGACAATTATCAGAAACCAAAGAAGAGATAAATGGACTGGCTCAATCAGTGAAAGTGTTTGACACAAAGCTGGAAGTAGTTAGGCAAAGGCTGGAAACGGTAGAAACATCACAAAAATCAGTACAAGATAGGGTAATGAAACTAGAGCTCGATTGCACAGCCACCATTTTAAGATTTCAAAACATCCCTGAACAAAAGTCAGAAGATCTAACATCAAGAATATGTGAAGCATTGGTGCCAGCAATAGATGTAGAACCTAATCCGTTAGAAAAGGAAATAGACTATGTGCAAAGGGTCAGTTCAGCTTATGCAAAAAAAACACTTTCTCCCTAGGGAGGTGCATGTAAAATTCAAGAGAAGGCAAACTAAAGAGTCACTGTGGAATACTTTTAAAAATCATTCCTTGAAAATAGATGAACAAACTGTAAGAATTCTATGAGAAATACCTTGGCAGGTGCAAAAGAGAAGAAACAACTATAAACAGTTGGCAGAGTATCTACCTGGACGATGGTTAGCCTACAAATTAAGAAAAGAGAAAGGGAAAAATCAAATATTCTCTTTAAGAGATAAAAAGGGTGAAGAGAAATTTAAAAACGATAAGTTGGTTGAACTGATTATAGACTTTTATAAGAAACTATATGGGAAACAGAGATACAGGTGAATGATCAGATTGAGTATCTATGGGCTCAAGAACCATCAAGTATAAATGAAGACCAGAGGAAGATGTTAAACAATCCGATAACGGTTCAAGAGATTAAAGAAGTCTTATCCACCATGAAGAAAGGGAAATCACCTGGGTCGAATGGAATTCTGCACTACTTTTGAAGATTGTGTTTTATTACTCTTTAAAAGATTGATGGGGTACATATGGGCTAAAGCCAAAATACCGGAGACATGGAAAGAAACGAACATAATCCTAATACCCAAACCAGATGCAGATTTAAAGGAAGTAAAAAACTACCATCCAATTTCATTACTGAACACTGACTACAAGATCTTTGCAACTATATAAACAATAAGACTAAAGAGAATTTTGGCTCATATAATACATCAGGATCAGAGTGGTTTCTTGCCAAAGAGACAGGTAAGAAACAACATTAGGATGGTCATGAATGTATTGGAATATTATGAAAAACATAGTGAAGCTAAGTTGGCTTTAGTTGTTTTAGATGCTGAGAAAGCATTTGATAATGTTGATTGGCAGTTTTTATTGGAGTTGGTCAAGCAGATGAAGTTTGGGGGGAAATTTGTAGCAGCAATGGAAGCAATATATTCCAACCAGAAGGCTAAAATAATTGTAAATGGTACACTAACAGATAATATTAACCTTTGGAAAAAAAACTAGACAGGGCTGCCCATTGTCTCCTCTATTTGTTCTATATTTGGAAGTACTAAACAGGGCAATTAGAAACAATAAAAGTATTGTTGGTTTAAGAATAAAGAGAGAAGAGTATAAATTACAAGTGTTTGCAGATGACCAAGTTTTCATTCTAGAAGATCCTAAGAAATCTATGGCTATTTTAAAAGAGAAATTGGAGAAATTTGGTAAGGTAGCAGGGTTGAGAGTTAATGTTGGAAAGACGAAGATCCTGGTAAAAAATATTCAAAAAATGAACTTAGAGAATTACAACAAATATCTAACTTCCAAGTAGTCAAAAAAGTAAAATATTTGGGGATATATCTAGTAGATGTAGTACGATATTTGATAACTATGCAAAGTTAATAAAAGAAATTGAGCAAGATATGAGTAAATGGGGCAATCTTCAATTGTCATTGTTTGGTAAAATTGCAGTCCTGAGAAAAGTCTATCTTACCTAAAATAATGTTTCTATTTCAAGTCATTCCAATACAGCTCAACAAAACCTTTTTCCATGCTTTGACTAAACTAACTAGTAAGTCTGTCTGGCAAGGCAAGAAAGCAAGAATAAATCATAAACTTATGCAGGATTCCAGAGACAGAGGAGGATTATCACCAAGCTAATATTCTCACTTGGTTAAAAGAGTGGGTAAAGCTAAAAAATAAGAGGATGTTAACGATCAAAGGCCATGATTTGAGAATTGGTTGGCATGCATTTTTATGGTACAATATAGAGGGTCACAAATACTTTAAGAACCATTTAATTCAAAAATCTTTGATCATTACATGAGAAAAAAATAAGGAGATCTTTATATAGTAAGACTCCTAACTGGGTTACTCCATTAGAGGTGTGCACACAGCCCCATCTATCAATACCTGGAACTCCTCTAAAATGTGAAATTTTATTGGACAAGGATGAGAGCCTAAAAACAAGTTCTCAGTTGGCAGATCAGAATATATTTCTGGATTGGTGGAGAATGGCACAGATAAAGTCTAAATATAATAAAGACAAAGAAATAGGATTTCATTTGGAAAAGCGTATATTTGACAAGATTTTTCTAAAAACAGATTAGTAAACTATATAGTTTTCTCCTTCAGTTGAATATGCAGTAAGAGGTTGTCAAAGATGTAATGATCAAATGGGCTAGAAATGTAGGCCATACAATCAGTCTGGAACAGTGGTCTCAGATCTAGCAAACAAATATAAAAATCACTAAATCAACATTCTTCAAAGAAAATATCTACAAAATGATTTATAGGTGGAATATGACCCCAGTAAAATTAGCAAAAATGTTTCAGGAATTATCAAATAAATGTTGGAAATGTCAGGACACCTTGGGAACCTTTTTCCATGTCTGATGGTCTTGTAAAAGGGTTAAGGAATTTTGGGTGAGAGTACATGAAATGCCGCAAAAAATGTTGAAAGTTGTAATTCCGTTTAAGCCAGAACTCTTCCTTTTAAACTTAATACCAGATAAAATAGGTAAAGCTGAAAAACAGTTGATGGTTCACATTAACACTGCAGCAAGGATGTTGCTAGCACAGTATTGGAAAAGAAGCGAGCTGCCAACAATGGATGAGTTAATTGTCAAAATAATAGATACAGCTGAGATGGATAAGCTCTCAAATATGTTAAGAATTAAACCCAATAAATACATGGATAAAAATTGGCACTTATTTTATGAGTGGTTAACAAAGGGGTGAAGGGTTATCAAAATGAAAGGGATAAATGAAATCTACCAGAGTTAGGAAAGTTGAGGTTTTGCTAAATCAAAAGTTGGTAATTTTGTTTTTTGATATTATAAGGTTTTTTGTAAGGCTATGTGGTTGAAGGTTATATACCAAATAGAGAGGGGTTTTTTTCCATATCCTCATTTTATGTATGTTGGTGTTGTATTAATGTTGTGTATGTATGTATGTTGTTGTTGTCGAGTTTTGTAATCAATAAAAATTTTAAGCACGATAAAAAAAAAAGAAGTGGTTACATCCCTGGGAAAAGAACTGTTTTATTGTTGTGAAGAGGTGCCAGTTTGGAATAATGTGTCCTTTAAAATGTAAATATTTGTTAATTTCTTGAGGTCCATCCCAAAATTGAGATGCTCCAATGAAATGCTGCCAAGTCATGTAGTATGTTACCTGATTTTCCAATAATGTATGTTTTGAATAAGTTGCTTATGTTACTTAAGTTATAAGACCCCATGTCAATTTTGTATTCTTTGGAGAGCTCTTGGGTTTTCTGAGGTCTTTGGTGCCTTGCAGCCCACTCTCCCAGCTTATTAATAAACCTTTTAGTTTGTTTCCTGCCTCACAGTACTTCTCATGTGTTTCTCATTTGAATCCCCCCCCAATTTTTAAAAAGTGATTTTCACAAGAGGGACAGAAGATGGAAGGGGGATGTAATGCATTCCACACCCGAATAGCTGTGTACCTGGATCCCCAGGGTTATTCTGGTTTGGGGATTATGATGTAGTAATTAAAGTAGGCACTGTAGTAGCATCTTATTATCTTAGCAGATCTCTATCTTGTCTAATCAACAGAGTACATTTGTTAAGTAATATCTGGAACAGTTCAGTTAAATGGGGAAAATAAACCATATCCAACATCACATTACTTTATAGAGATAAAATTAGCAACAGTGTTGTAATAGTGAAATGTCATGCTTCAGGATGCAAGTATGTTACATAGTTTTTCAAATTTCTTTTTTCAGACATATTTGCTGACATATTGTGGACAAGACTAATTGCTGGAATATTTGGAGCTTGGAAGGTTTTGATTATCTTTTCCTTATTATGACACAAAGTCATTTAGTAAAAAGAAAGTTGAACCATTTTTTAAAATAATACAAGGCAGGCATATGCATATATTTTAATTAAATCAATCAATCAATTAATTTATTAATTAGATTTGTGAACCACCCCGTCCCTAAATACACAAGGCTCTGAGTGATGTACAACAGAGGTTAAAAACTTCAATAAAGATTGCTAAAATTAATAAAACAGCCCAGTGTGTATTATAAATAGTCTCAAAATGGCATCACTAATTTACATTTGAACCCACTCCAGATTGTGTTGCCATCTCATGGGCAGGAAGAAGAGGAAGCCAAAGTGGGAAGGATGAAAAAAAAGGAGAGTGCCAGCCACATTGGAAACCATTGCTTTCCTCAACCAAAAGCCTGGTGAAATAACACTGACTTGCAGGCCCTGCAGAACTGCATCAAGTCCTGCAAGGCTCTGGTGATATTTGGCAGAGATTTACATCAGGTCAGATCAGAGTTGAAAAAGCCCCGGCTCTAGTCAAGGACAGCCAGTTATCGTTGGGGCTGGGGATCACAAGGAGGTTGTTTTCAGTGGAGCGTAACATCCTCCCCGGGGACATACCAGAAGAAGTGGTCCCAAAGGTATGCAGGTCCTGACCACTCAAGGTCTTAAAGGTCAACACCAGAACCTTGAACCTGAGTTGGTACTCCGCTGGGGTACTAGAGAAAAAGAATGTCTGATTTTATACAAAAAATGCGATATAATCCTCCCTCCCCCCCAGTTTTTCTGTTCACCATCCTGCCTGACTGCTTGCCTTGGTCCTTCTCCTCTGTATCTATACTATCTACAATGGATTGCAGATGTTGCCTCAGACCACACAGCTCTGCACTGCTTGCCTCCAGAGAAGCCAAGTACAATGATTTCCCCTGGCAGGCAGATGTGGCACAAGTGCAGAGCAAAGAACAGAATAGAAGGCAGTGAGGGGCCTGATTCGGCCCTTGGGCTGCATGTTTGACATCCCTGGACTAGGAAATAAAGGAAGTCAGCCAGTAGATCTCTGGTCATGGAAATGCCATCCGGTCACAGCTCACAGAATTTTCAAGATGACTTCCAGAGGTGGTTTGCCATAACTTGCCTCTGCACTGCAACATTGGTGGTATTCCTTGATGGTCTCAAATCCAACTGTTAACCAGGGCCAGCCCTACTTCGTTTCTGAGATCTGTTGAAATTGGGCTAGCCTGCAGGTCAGACTTCTAACTATTCTGTAAAACTACTGAGACTAGTGCCTCAAATTGAACTGTTCCTTGAGTCATCATCTCAGTTTACCTCTTGTCCTAGACTAGATCATCAGTGTGTTAAATGAAGTTTTAAAATAGTTAAATATTTGTTTGGCAAAATGGCCTTTTAATTATGAACAAATGTTTTGACAATGTGTTTCTAGATATATTTTAGGACCACCTGCACCTAATCTTCCCTTAACGTGGGGGTGGGGGAGGAGTTTGATTTGACATTATGATAATTATATAATACTCAATAGAATGGCTATACATAATATTACAGAAGAAGGGGGGATCAGGCATGACTTGCATATTTTTTTTTCATCTATTGAAAATGTATTACATAGTAATAACTTCTAAGAGTCCTTACCAGGTTAATGAGATTGATATTCATCTTTCACTATCATTGGTATGTCATTCTTTCAGTGAACAAAAGCCCACTTAAAACAAATTCACTTTATAGAGGAAGCTTATTGAATTCCAAGGAAACTTTTCTTTATTTTTCTTTAAAAACCAATAACCACAACTGCTTCAGGTCATGAAAGATTGACTAAAACACATACAGCCTTTAAATTAGACTTTCCCCCTTCCTAGTTCTTTGTAGACAATTTACCACATAAATATTTAATACTTCAAAATAATATTGTAACAAGTACCTAGTTTTAGAAATCATACCTTTTAGCTCAATACAGCATATGAATTTTTGGAGAAACTAAAGGCCAATTATTTATTACATCAGTATAATTCACTTCTTCCAAACAGTCAAGGCAATATTTATTTATTAATAACTAGACTTTCTTGCTGCAACTCAAGGTGGATCATATGTTATAAAACAATGCCATTATACATCCTGACACCCAATAGACAATGCAAAAGGGCTAGACTATCAAAATTTAGAAAAACCTGATACCAAATATCAGAAAAACAATTGAGAAGGACTTGTTGACTTCATACACTGTACACAGGTTTCCTAGAACATTTGAGTAGCCATTGATGAAAACAGATAACTGTGTACTAGATGGATCCTTCATGTGATCCAGCAAGACTCTTCTCAAGTTCTTATTTTATGACTTGATGACAGCTTTCTTAGCATGCTGAAGAATATATTCCTATTTCTATCACTATCACTAAGTAAGTAAGTAAGTAAAATTTTATTTGTATCCTGCCCTCCCCGCCGAGGCAGGCTCAGGGCGGCTAACAACATTTCATACAAATACAATAATAATATAAAACTTTGGATTAACCATAAAACATTTAAATTTAACATTCTTTAAAAACCAGTCAATGTAATTAAAATTATATAATTTAATCTGACAGTTATGGTGGCATTTTGACTCTAATTTCTGTCAGTTTGCATAATTTTCATAATGCCATAGGTCCTTAGACAGGACCGTGTTGAGGATCCATTGATTAACAGCATTATTCAGCAGTCCGTATATGCTAATTTGAAGAGGGTGGTCTTGCAGGCCCTGCGGAACTGATCCAGGTTCCGCAGGGCCCGTACCTCCTCAGGGAGCTGATTCCATAGGGCGGGGGCCTCGATTGAAAAGGCCCGTGCTCGGGTGTTCTGGAGCTTGATCTCTTTCGGCCCAGGGATAGTCATCATATTTTTTCCGGCTGACCTCAGTCCCCTCTGGGGTCCTCGGCCATATAAGGCTTTAAAGGTAATGACCAACACTTTGTACTGGATCCGGTATGTAATTGACAGCCAGTGCAGTCCACGTAGCCCCGGCCGTATGTGCTCCCATCTCAGGAGTCCCAACAATAGCCTGGCCGCCGCATTCTGCACTAGCTGCAGCCTCCGGGTCCGGCACAAAGGTAGCCCCAAGTAGAGGGCATTACAGTAGTCTAATCTTGAGGTGACCGTTGCATGGATCACTGTTGCGAGGTCCCGACGCTCTAGGAAGGGGGCCAACTGCCTTGCCCGCCTCAGATGGAAGAATGCTGACTTGGCAGTGGCTGCTATCTGGGCCTCCATTGATAATGAAAACTCCAGTAAAACACCCAGGCTCTTTACCTGGCGCGCTGCTTTCAATGGCGTGCCGTTGAAGGCCGGGAGAGCTATTTCCCCTCCCAGAGCGCCACGACCCACACAAAGGACCTCTGTCTTCGCTGGATTCAACTTCAGCCCACTCAGCCTAAGCCACGTCGCAACAGCCTGTAAGGCCCGGTTCAGATTTCCTGGGGCGGAGTCGGGCTGGCCGTCCATTAGCAGATAGAGCTGGGTGTCATCTGCATATTGATGGCAACCCAGCCCAAACCTCTGAGCAATCTGGGCAAGGGGGCGCATATAGATGTTAAACAACATCGGGGAAAGAACTGCTCCCTGAGGCACCCCACAGTCCAGTGTGCGCCTCTGGGACCGCTCATCCCCAATAGACATCCTTTGTCCCCGGCCTAGGAGGAAGGAGGAAAGCCATTGCAAGACTAAACATGGTCCTAAGGTAGGAATGTGCATAAATAGGTTCAGACTTGGAAGGCCAGACCAAATTTTGCACAGTTCAAACTGTGGGTCTGGAATTGCATGCTCAGCATGGATCTATCCGAGCATTTCACTGCAGCTCAGAAGCACTTGGAGAAGAAATCCTACTCAGAAACTTTTGTGTGAAAAAGCTGTTGGTGATGGCCTTCTGCAGCCCTGGAAACACCAAAACATATCTTCCCAAGCTTGATAAGCAATGCTGCTTGCTAATCAGAGAAGTCTGTTTTCACTCTTCATGATGGATGGGGGGTTGTATATAAGTAATAAAACTGTGCATATTGTCTTTGTTTGCATTAGGTTTTTGGGAGTCCTGGGTGTCCTTGCATTTGTGAAATAGCATTGCAGTGGGTTGGGGACTGCTAGATCTCCTGACTACAATACATATTGCCACATGAGATTTCTCAACATTAGCCTGTCAGGAATTGCCTTGTCCTGACCAGTGAATAGGGGAATTGCCTTGTCCTGACCAGTGAATACATTTTTCAGATGGAGGGTGGTCTGGCTTATGCATTCATGAACCCACACTCAACATCTCTCTAAAAAACACCTTCCTGGGGAGCCCTTGTTTTGAGTCCATAACTGGGACATCCCCAAATCAAACCCAAGTGTAACTTATTGGGCATATGGAGGGACATCCCCAAGAGGCACTCTGCAAGATGGATGCCTCTGACTCACCCAGGGTCTCTTTTGTGCACTTCTGAGTTGGCAGGTTGCCTCTCATTGAAAAGCACTGTCTGAGGGCATGTTGTTTGGGAGTCCATAACTCGGACCCCCAAAGTCCAATCTTCACCAACCATGGTGGGCATGTGAAGCAGAGTCAGCTGGAGACCTTCTGCAATTTGGAGCCTCTAGGCCCCTGGGGCATTCAAGCCAGTTTACGAATTGAGTCAGTTTGGTTCATGAATCAAACTGAGATTTCTTGGTCTGTACCCATCCCTATCCTAAGGTTTTCATAACCCTGTGTAATTCCTTCCTTCCATTTAGATGGAAGACTTCATTTCAATTTAGATACATTTAGATATAAGTCATGTGTACCTGCTCAATACCAGCATCCTCACCAACTTCCAAATATTTTTATACACTGGCTTCTGAGTTGACCTGACTTCATAACTTGTAAATACTACCCTGGGTTTGTTATATATTTGATGACCTGAGGTATAGAGCATTCACATTTGTAGGAGCCATGGATTTCAATGTGCTCAATGATATTTTCCTTCTTTCTAAATTGTTCTCTGAATTGATGTTCCTGACATGCTTGTGCTTATCTTGCATTGAATTGGCCTTTCAAAGGACAAATGCTGTTCACATCTGGAGAAAACAGCAGTCACAACAATCACAGTAGATGGGAAATAATATAAAAATTGAGTATAGCACTTTTCTTTCAGATGGGAGAAAGAGATTGGATTTTGACAGGAATAAAGAGCAATAGTAAGATTTATGCCCCTGGGATAACTTGTCAGCAATTTAAGGCAATGTATTTTAAGCCCCATAATTTTGGGTTGTAGTGGATCAAAACCTCAAATGCATTCTATGATGTTATACTTATTTTTTTATCATAGCTAAATCAACTTCTGAATTTCATATTGCAGTGTTGCTGCAGGTATTCTGATTTCACATTTGAGCTAGAGAAAGTATAAATCTAAGTGAATCCTAGATGACTTGAAGCTTGAGTCGCTAGACACAATTTGTCAGCAAGTTTTTCTTTCAATTACATGAGTCTTATTTGCATGGCTGTCTCTATAAATAACACCATAAAATCCTGAAGACTTTTGCACAGGTAAGAACATTAACACCTGGTTAGCTTTGCAAATGGCCCTTGAAGGCAAAATATGATTGACTGGTCTGGCATTATGCCATAAATATTGTCAATGTCACATTTGGAAAGTTTCTCCAATCATAAGTTCACAACAATTCTGAACACTGTCATGGAGTTGCATGAAGTGTATTTAATTTTTGATAACTTAGAATTATGAGAAAAGTAATTGTAGGAGCATAGTAATGAAGGGTTTTATTAGAGGAAGACAAACAAAGAGCTCTTCTTTTCAACTGGACTGAAAACTATTAATTTACACAAGGTGTAGGTAGTTGCAGTGTTTTTAAAGCAATATCAAGGCACTGGAACTTTCATCATTTATTTAAATACATTTGTTTTCCTACCAGCTTTATTTTCATATATTGATTGATGAATGACATGGATGCACACTAATCCTAATCATGAATGTTTTAGAAGTTTTTTTTAAGAAACCTATAAAATTCTTACACAAGATTCCCCTCCTTTCCCTTATACAAGATACCCCTCCTTCTGCCATTCTGTCATTAGAATGGCTATAGCTCTGTTGGTGGAAAACTCAGAGTGAGACTGATAGAGCACAGCACAGAGTCATTGCACTCCCCAGTTGGAAGATCCATTTTTCCTTTTCCCATACTAACATGCCAATGCCAATGCCAAGTCTCTGCTTAGGAACTTACACCCACCAGGCAGCTCAAAGCCATTCATAGAACTTGTCACAAATCCTGCAGAAATATATCATTGCCCTTTTCGGATAGATGTATTCCGTCACCCCTGTGCAGGTCTGTCAATTTAGCCCATATCCCAGGGTGAGGCAAGAACTGACCCAATCTGCTTGCCATTGCATTCTTCAGCTCCCAGTTTGCCTTCCAGCAAACCCTGTCCAAACATCTAGGATCCCCCATTCTGCACCACACATGGTGTGGCAATTATAGCAGACCACACAATCTATACTCTGGCCACCTGCTCCTGATGAGTCCAGGTCAAACTTTGCCAGAATCACCAAGGCTCTCCCCTTCACAAGGCTGAGTTAATTTCCATCCAGGTGGATCAACAGTACAAAAGGCAGAGGATCGTATCTCCCCCGAACAACAGTGGGATAAGGTCAGGTCACCTCAAGCCCCTTTACCCCAACCATTTAACTGAAGCAAACTCACTGACCCCCAGTTGCAAACCAATGAGTCTCCTCCTGGCCCAGCGGGCTACCCATCATTCACCAACTCACCCCTCAGGTAATATAAATGGTGTATGAGGTGATGTTCCCCCAGGGCCTTCTTAGGCACAACCCCCCCATGCATAGGCTGGGCACTGGTAGCAAAGGGAATGACTCTCCTCCTCCTCCTCCTTACATTCCTACTCAATCTTTACCCCTTCTACCTGCCCTATCCCCTTAACTGAGCACAGATGGTCAGCCCAATAAGGCTTCCTAGGGAGTTGACATGGGATGCAAAAACCATGAGTAAAACCTTCCAGTATCCATGTCAGCTCATCCTGCTTGGATAAATCCACAACCAACCACAACCACAACCAACACTCTAGCTCCTTCAGTTTAATTGGACTAGACCCCTTTGTCAGAAGATGCCCTGCGTCCCCCCCCCCCCCCACATTGCTCCCTGAACCCCACCTGGGGCTTAGCCCTAGGGCATGCTGTGGCTCACTGCATGGGGACCCAAACACAGGGAGCACTCATTCTGGAACTTGCAGGACCTAATACTATACGCCCCTTGGGAACTAAATCCCCAGCAAAGCAAGTGCTGTTGAATTGCCTGCTCCACTTGGGCACAGTTGCCTACACTGCTTAGGAGCTGGTGCATGATGTGCCTGCTGTTAGGCTGATCACCAACATTGGGGCTTGCCAACAACATAACCTGTACCCATACCTTCAGCTGAATCTGATCCCAATGCAATACACACACACACACTGTGGCTAATAGCCACTGATGGACCTCTGCTCCATATTTTTATCTAACCCCCTCTTGAAGCTGTCTATGCTTGTTGTAGCCACCACCACCTTCTGTTGCAGTGAGTTCCACATGTTAATCACCCTTTGGGTGAAGAAGTACTTCCTTTTATCCGTTTTAACCTGACTGCTCAGCAATTTCATCAAATGCCCACGAGTTCTTGTATTGTGAAAAAGGGAGAAAGGTACTTCTTTCTCTACTTTCTCCATCCCATGCATTATCTTGTAAACCTCTATCATGTCACCCCGCAGTTGACATTTCTCCAAGCTAAAGAGCCCCAAGCGTTTTAACCTTTCTTCATAGGGAAAGTGTTCCAACCCTTTAATCATTCTAGTTGCCCTTTTCTGGACTTTTTCCAATGCTATCATATTGGAGCCATGCCGGGCCCACCAAATCTGAATACCCTTGGAGGACTATGTTCATAGTTTGGAACAACATTAAGAATGTCCTCAAGGCTTCGACCAGACTACTACATCAGCATAAATTAAGGATCCCAGCAACCACCTCCAGCTTTTCCTTGCCCCTCTCCTTTAGGTCTTCTTTATCCTTCTTCTCCAGCACTCTAAAGAGAAGGGTGAACACATCTGCATACTCTGTGCATATCCTGTCCTGTGTTGTGGAGGAAAGATGATCCCCAAAGGCATGGCCTTATCACAAATGGGCAACATCTTCACGAGGACTGTTTTATATGCCATCTGTCATAGGCTGGAGTATGCCCAACTCCCCAGGGGGCCCTCTGTGGTTAGGAGTTTGGCAATGAAAGACTCCCCGATCCAACCTGGGGTGATGGCTGCCTTATCCCCCATGCCTAACCACCAGGCTGCGCAGGTGGGGGCATCTGTGGTGTGCTGTGTAGCTGTGAGTAAGATGGGGATCTAGGGTCCCCAGGCCCATGCTGTCCTGCCCAATTGCAGTCAGTCCTGCTGTTGGAACCTCTTCCAAAGCCACTGGAATCACCTCAGGCTGCAACTGCAGCCATCTCCAGTGTTCACTGCATCTGCCCTCCAAAGCAGCCAAACACACTAACACCTCCAATTAAAATCTCACATTGGTGGCTTGCCTAGTCTACCTCCCCACCACACCACCTTGTCAGGCACCCAAGGCCTAACTACATACTGCTTAAGTGCTGTTAACCTGTCAAGGATGGCCTGTCTGCCCTGATCATCCTCTTCCTCATTCAAGGAAAGGGCAGGTACCACCTGTTTTGGGGCTGTCTTCAATGCAGGCTGCTTGCCCTTTGAGGGCCCTTGCCCCTTTTTTTGGCTTCATGCTGGATAAGCTAGAAGACACTGCAGGCTGGGCTTTCCCATTGGTTCACCTATGGTGTCAGGCTGACTCTAGATAAATGCAGCTCCACTGGGCTTCTCCTCGTAAATTTGGTAGATACATGAGAGAGGATCTTTTCCATGGCAGCTCTACGGTTATGGAACAACCTCTCTAGGGAGGTGCACCTGGCCACCTCATTGTTAGGAAGCAGTTGAAGAGAGTTGTATTTAGAACTACATTTTGATTGAGTTAGCTTTTATGACTTGAGTCCTAATTGGAGTTTTCAAACTGTTGACTTTTATCAGTTTTATAATTGTTTTATTGTCCTTTTAATGCTTTATTTGCACTGAAAAAGATGAATTCCCACAAACCTATAAACTGCCCCTACTTGGCCCTCTAGCAGTTAGTTCTACCCTGCAGCCTGCAGGATCTAGCATTACTTTAGATATTGTGACAGTACTGCACAGATAGAAAACTATCCAAATACTACCTGTTTCCCTTGGTGCTGCATCTTGAATTTCAGACACTGCATTGGAAATAGAGTAAACGTCTCTGTATCTAGGTGCCAATGTGGCATCAATAGCAATACAGTAGGATAAAGTAAATTAGTGAACAAATTATAAAATTTTAACAAGCAATCCTTTAATTAAAAGAAGAATTAACTCCGATGGGAGGGGTGGTTGTCCCTTGTCAGTAACTAGAAATCTACACACCATTTTTACCTTCTCTCATGCTTCTCGTAAATAAAATATAACATATAAAAGTGTTTCTTGGCAGGAATGGCTTTTTGTTTAGCTGTATCTTGAAGCTCTGCTGTTTCTGATAATGGTTTTGGTAACAAACTTGAGACTGGCAGACAAGACCATGGGAATATCTGCCTGTATCCATGCACACTGTGATAGCATTTTCCTAGCACTTTTTTTGTTTTGTTTTTTGTGTGTATATACCGTATTTTTTGCACCATAAGACTCACTTTTCCCCCCCAAAAAAGTGGAGGGAAAAGTGTGTGCGTCTTAAGGAGCGAATACTGCAAAAAATTCACACAAATGCCTCTAAATTCACACAAACAGGGTATATATATATATATATATATATATATATATATATATATATATATATATAGAGAGAGAGAGAGAGAGAGAGAGAGAGAGAGAGAGAGAGAGAGAGAGAGAGAGAGAGAGAGAGAGAGAGAGAAATTACTTCCCTGAATAATAAATCCCTTAACATCATGTCTGTGTCACATTATCACACAGTTTAATTAGGCTTTCTACCAAGTCCCTATTATTTCCCCAGTGTAAAGTTGGCAGGAGGTATCCTTGGCTGAGCTGCTGTTAGACACCATTGTTCTTAGGAATTACCTAATGCAAAACAAAACAAAGCCACTGGAGCACTTCAATCCTCTCCCACTATGTCCCCATCTACATAGAGAGAGGGAGGAAAATAATGCTCCACATTGTATAAACAAATATACATTATTGTATAAACAAACACAATCATTAAAAGTTTGAAGGAACAGTAATAAGTCAAAAGCTTAAGGCGTGTTTCATGAGAATGGAGATTTCACATCTTCTACTTTATGAGCAACTAAGATGCTTGTTTACTGTCTAACATGATTCAGTGGAAATTTTCACACACAGAAATAACTGTGTTGGACTCCCAAGGTTCTTCTTGCACAGTGGCAGGATTTTGGAAGACACAGAAAGATTATGGAGTAAAATTGTAATCAACTAGATATTCTACAAAAGTGCATGAATCTATATTTTCAGCACCAGGTTATATTTTTACTCCAAACAAGTCGGCCCCCTCCCAGCCGCACGGCAGCACCGCTTTCAGGCTGGGGGCCGGGTTTGCCCTCCTGGAAGGAGGGAAGGCTGGTGTCGGCTCCCTGACATACAGGAAGCTGAGGGGGTGTGGTGTCAAGGCTATAAAGCCCCAGCACCGCCCCGAACAACGCAGTTCTTTCTGGCTCTTGGCACAGGAGAGCTGCGTTGCTCGTGAGCCGAGCGAGGCCGGAGAGAGGGAGTGCGTGCGGGCTGTAGCGCGGCATGAGCGGGGCTAAGTTTGATTATAGCAGTGCGGAGCGAGCGGCAGTGCGGCGCAAGAGCTGTGGAGCATATAGCTCCATGTTCAGGCGGGTAGGGCAGTGGGAGGTTTTTCTTCGGGGGGGTCTCTGGACGAGGGTAGGGAGGCTTTGGGTGAGGGAGTTGGGCCTTGCCCCCCCTCCCTTGTATTATTATGGGTGGTGAGAGGCAACCAGGGGGTGTTGGCTTTTCTCCCCCCCTTTTTTGTTCTCTGTTCCACCCCCCTCTTCCCTGCTCATCTCCTCCCTTCCCCCTCTTCTGGGGGCTATCCAGGGAGTACAGTTGGTGCAAAGTGCACCCTCCCCATCTCCACATTTTCAGGCGCACTCCTGTCTTGGGAACCGGGTGCCTGGGAACCATCTGGTGGGGGTGTGTTTTTCGGGGACGGGTTAAGTAGTGGTGGTATGCTGCCCAAGAAGGGTCAGGGCCCAACCAAGGGAAGCAGCCCACAAAGAAGTGAACTCAGCAACCCACTTCCCCCTGTGACTTGGGCGAGGAGGCCCACCTTAGGCAGGTTATTATTTGACAGCTGGACGCTCTGGAGCAGCAGAGGGGCGTGGCCAGGGCTCCTACATGGGAGGGGCATCGCCGGGTGTCCGGGCGATCTTCCAAATTGACCTTTGAAAAGAGGTTCTGGCCCACCTTTCTGCTTTGCAGGGTACAACGGTTGGTGTGGACATGCGGCAGGAGTGTGACCGGGAGGATGAGACTGATATGGAGGTGGTAGGCAGCGAGGAGCGCGGCATCCTTGGAACGGAGGGGGGAGTAGTGCATCCAGGTCTGGCTGTGGCAGTGGCGGTCTGCCCTTTGGGGGTAATGGGTAAGTCCCCAACAAAACCCCAGTTGCCAAGCTGGTCATGGGGCCCAGTCCAGCCTAGCGCCCCACAGGGCTTGGCAGGTCCCATAGTGGCATTGTCAGGACAGTCGGGGCCTTTGGGGCAACAGGCGCAGGTTGGACCCTCCTGGGCTTGTGGCTCACCTTGTGCAGTGCTTCAATACCAGGGGTTTTTGGGGCCTGTTTCACAACTCTCTGGGCAAGGGATGGCCACAACTTCATCACAAGGCACCGCCACTTCTGCGGCAACACCAGGGGTACTGCCATGGGGGGGGGGGGAACAGCACTAGTTGTTTCAGCAAGGTGGGTGGCCGGGTTACCAGTGGGGTACCTGGCATTACCCGCCCAATCCGTATGGGTCCATCCCCTTCCATACCCTGCCGTATGGTGACACTGCTCTGCCATTGGGGGATCATTTGACTGTTGCAACTTGGGATAAGATCTTGAGGGGCAAATATGTGGATGTGTTCAGTCTTCTCTTTAGAGAGCTCGAAAAGAAAGACAAGGAGGAGCTTGACGATAAGGAGAAAGAGAAGCTGAAATGTCGTAAGGTGGACAGGACCTGCTCCAACTGGTTGCCCGGTTTCCTGATTTATGCGGGGGTCATAGCAAGGGAGCAGCCTTTACGGGCTGCAGCATTGTTCCAGTATTGTGACATAGTGCACCGTGCGTATGTGGACTTTGTTGGTTCGGCGTGTTTGCAATACGATGAAGTCTTTAGGATGAGGGCTGCAGTCAATCCGGGGCTCCCTTGGGATCAAATCAAGCTTTATAAGAATGATAAAAGCAATATATTCTGAACAAAGGGCAAGGTTGTGTGTTAATGCAGATCTTACAGACAAAATGAAAATCAGCAAAGGTACTAGACAAGGCTGCCCGCTTTCACCATTGTTGTTTATAATGACTCTTGAAATTTTATTGATGCAGATTCAAGAAGAAAAAGATCTAGAAGGATTACAAATAAAAGGATATACCTACAAGTACAGAGCATTTGCTGATGACATAATGTTTATAAATGAAAACCCCATACAAGTTACACCTTTGTTGTTAATGAAAATACAAGAGTTTGAGGAGTTGGCGGGACTTTATATAAATAAAGAAAAATCTAAAATTTTGTGCAAGAATATGCAGATAAATAGACAACAAGAATTACAAAGACTAACGGGCTGTGAAGTTACTTCTAAGGTAAAGTACCTAGGGGTAGAGATAACAATGGCAAATATTGATTTGTTTAAGAATAATTATGAGAAGTTATGGCGTAGAATAGAGGAAGATATGCTAAAATGGAACAAGCTCAATTTGTCATTGTTGGGCAGAATAGCTGCAATAAAAATGAATATTCTACCAAGGCTAATGTATCTGTTTCAAACTATTCCCATTGTAAAAGATGCTAAACAGTTCGATAAATGGCGAAGGAAAATTTCAGAATTTGTGTGGGCTGGGAAGAAACCAAGGATTAAAATGAAAATCTTGACAGATGCAAAAGAGAGAGGTGGATTCCAATTACCAGATTTAAAATTGTATCATGAAGCAGTTTGTTTAGTATGGATGAAAGAATGGATAACGTTGTTAAATAAAAAAACGTTTAGTGTTGGAAGTGTAAGCCAAAATGCCCTCAAAACGAGGTTGGGGAATTAGTTAGGTGGGTACCTGGCTCACTAGGAATCTTTTTACCAATATATACCAGGCTCAACCATCCAGAGGGTAATGCTCAATAAAAGGACTCTAATTTAATAAAAACCAATTGTAATTTATTTAGAATAATAGTTCTTCCACACAAGATAAAAATACAATACAATCACACATTCACACAAGCCTAAGAAACACAGATAGATTGATAGGGGAACATATAAGGGTAAACAGACAGGGTAATATTTACCATCGTAGTCTTCGAGGAAGGTTCCAATGGCGACATAAGAGGACAGGGGAAATGGACCCAAAACTGTGGCCAGAATTGGGGATCGATCTAGACAGCGGAACTGGGATACTGTTAGATGCACACATGAGTGGAGTTGGGTCAGAGGTTATAAGGACTCACCTGAGCCCTTAGGGGATGGGAGGCAACGGGGAGGAGGAAGGGGAGGCTCTGTGATGTCCATGAAGGCTGGACATTAGCAAAGCCAATGGCGAGTCCCTTGGTGACACCTAATTGGGTGTTTGCTTTGACCAATGAACTTCACCTTCATCCTGGGCAACCTGGAAACTTCCAGGTTGTGACAGGGCCTGAGGCAGCTCCAAGGGTGTCAGTATGGAAATGGCTAGGTACTTGGGATTAAGTGGGTTTATCTGGGAAGGTGGCAATAGGGAATCAAATATTGACCTAGGTATCCCCGGTGTAGACAAAAGACTTGGCTCATGCAGGAGATGGTCTTCCTCTTCCTTATCTTCTTCCTGGCACCCATCTTTGTTCTGGGTTTCGTTAGATAAAAGGCTTGAGTGGTCTGGCAGGGTATGCTTGGATAAGCTTGATTGCCTTATGCAAAAGCTGAAGCAGATACTGGAGATGGAATCAGGAAAGTAAGATGGATTCTGGTGGTGTTAGCCTTTGGTTCATGGAAACAGGCTGGAAACATAGTGGCCTGGCTTCTTCCACTGCAGCGGCCAAGACTGGGCACACAAGGAGCAGAGTTCTGGCTAACATGCATCCAGAGGTGTAGAATGCAAAGCTGCCACATAAGCCTTAGAAGCTGTGGGCAAAGTCCACTTCTTAGAGCAGATGTGTGAGAGTCAAACCTCCAGGCACCCTGGCAACCATACTGGTGATCACGATGTCCATATGTATGAAAAGTAGGGGGCTTTCCTTACAGAAGGCCCTGGAAAAAAATTTGGCTGGCATTCATACTTATACTATGGAAAAAAGAAAATGGATGGCCTTTTCTCTCACCATTATATAAGAACTAATCTACTAAATACATGGATAAAGTATAAGAAATATGGTGATGAGAGGAGACCTTTGTGGATAGTGCCAGCTGAAGTGATAAAGATAATGGGCTAAAACAGCCAAAGAAAAACGGCTATCATAAATCAACTACTAAAAATACAAAGTGGAAAAATAGAACTGAAAACTGCAGAAGAACTGAGTTACAAATATGATTGGTTTCAAATGCAACAAATAAAAAGTTTGGTGGAGAATTATATCAAAACTGAAGGAATAAGGAAAGAGCAAACAGAAATGGAAAGAGTCATGCTTGGAGATAATGAGAAATTAATTTCAAAAGTATACAAATTACTCTTACAATGGTCTACAGAAGATGAAGTAGTGAAATCTCAAATGATAAAATGGGCAATTAATGTAAATAAAGAAATAAAGATGGAATCTTGGGAATATTTGTGGAAGAATTCTATAAAACTCGCAATATGTCAAAGTATTAAGGAAAACTGTTTTAAGATGATGTATAGATGTTATATGACTCCAAAAAAATTAGCAAAGATGAACAACAAGATGCCAGATAGGTGTTGGAAATGTAAAAAGCATGAAGGTTCTTTCTACCATATGTGGTGGACTTGTGAAAGGGCTAAAATGTTTTGACAAATGATTCAGCAAGAGATTTTTAAGATTTTGTGATATGAATTCAATAAAGAGGCAGAGACTTTTCTGCTGGGATTACAAATGGAAAAATTTCCAAAAGAAGACAGAACTTTAATATGGTACTTGCTCTCAGCTGCTAGGACATTGTATGCGCAGCTGTGGAAGCAAGAAAAAATACCAGAGAAATGGGATTGGATTATAAAAGTTATGTCTTGGAGTGAAATGGACAAACTAACAAGAAAATTAAGAGACTATGATTTGGAACTTTTTAAGTTGGAGTGGAAGAAGTTCAGAAGATACGCAGAAAAAGAGTGGAAAATAAAAGGACATTGGACAATCTTTGATAATGATTAAGTTTTTTAAAATAAGAATATAACTTTTGTTTTTTTAACAGTTAAGGGTACCTTTAATATTTGTTTCCTTTAAGTAAATAACACTGGCATGGGTCAAGTAATGGGGGAGGGGTGGGGGAAAAGTAAGATATGGGGTAGAAATTTTTTTTCTTTTTATTTAAGTTTTTATAAGTTGTAGATATAGTTTTGCTACCATATGTTACTAATAAAAATTGTTTATCTAGAAAAAAAAATCAACCAGCAGCTTTGGCTCCAGTTGATGTCCCCTGCGAAGCCCAATACAGGGGACAGGGCTGATAGCAGGCACCTGGTACATAGACAACAGAACAACGCAGGGGCCTGCAGTGTAGCGGGCCAGTCAGTTCAACTCCGGCTTCTCTGCTGGGAATTTACATCCAAGGGCGTGTGTGCCAGGAAGGCCTGCAAATTCAAATATGAGTGCTCACTGTGCGGGGGGCCTCACGCCTTTTCAGCCTGCAGTAAATCAAAAGTGAAGGCTGGCACCAAGCGCCCGGGGGGGGGGGGGGTAGCCAACAGCCGCCTGCAAAAGGGACCCAGTCCCATTCGTCTGAGGGTACTTAGAAGGCTGTTGGCTAGTTACCCCTTGACGGCTGATAAGGATTATCTGATGGATGGCTTTACTCATGGATTTAGGATTCTGTACCAGGGACCTAGGGTTCCTGGTTCGGCCTCTAATCTGCGCTCGGTGATAGGGATGGAACATGTGGTCAGGGCCAAAATAGCAAAAAAATGTTTGGAAGGGAGGGTCATTGGCCCATTTGAGACCCTGCCAATACCCACATTATGGGTATCACCCTTAGGAGTAGTGCCTAAGAAAGCGCCGGGGGAATACTGTCTGATACATCATTTGTCCTACCCCAGGGGCGGATCAGTGAACAATGCCATCCTGGAAGTTCTTTGTTCCATCAGGTACACCTCCTTTGATCAAGCGATCAAAGTGGTTTGGGGTTGCGGTGTGGGGGCCGAAATGGCAACATGCAACATTAAGTCTGCATTTCGTCTTCTGCCAGTACACCCAGAGGACTTTGATTTACTGGGTTTTGCATTTCCATGGGCTGTTCAGTGTCCTGTGCTGCTTTTGAAAGGTTTATTTCCTTTATGGAATGGGCATTGCGGGCAAGGTCGGGGTTGAACGACACTGTTCATTACCTGGATGACTACCTTTTTGTGGGTCCCACCAGGTCTGGACAATGTGCTAGATTATTGCATTCATTCGAGGACCTTGCCTGGGAACTTGGGGTGCCATTGGCACACGAGAAGACAGAGGGTCCCAGTTCAGTCCTTACCTTTTTAGGCATTGAGTTGGACACCACACAGCAAACCTCAGGGTCTTAGGGTCAGGTTGGCTTCTCTTAAATAGCAGCGCAAGGTGACGCTGTTGGAGTTTCAGCAGCTGATGGGGCATCTCAACTTTGCGTGCAAAGTTGTAGCCCTGGGAAGGGCATTTTTGCGATGCCTGTGTGACGCAATGGGGTCCCTGAGGCTCCCTCACCACAGAGTGCGAATGACCACCGGTATGCGAATGGACTTGAAAGTATGGGAGTAATTTTTGAGTTCCTTCAATGAAATTTCATTTTGCTGTGATGACTTGAAGTTAGAAGCGGAGCTCCAAATATCCTCAGATGCAGCCGGGGACACCGGTTTTTGAGTATATTTCAGGGAGCATTAGGGCGCGGAGCAATGGCCTGCGGCATGGTTGTACAGTGGGTTATGTCGGGACTTAACTTTTTTGGAGTTTTTTTTCCCATCGTGGTGGCCGTCTGGCTTTGGGGAGATCAGTTGGCCAACCATACAGTGTATTTCTGGTGTGGTAACATGGCTGTCGTACATGTTATCAATTCATTGTCATCAAAATCAGTTGTGGTAATGAGTTTGGTGCGATCTTTTACATTACGTTGCCTCCGGCTAAATATTCTGTTTCTTGCCCGGCATGTTCCAGGAGTTTGTAATGGGGTGGCGGATGCTCTATTTTGCCAACAGATGGAGCATTTTCGCCTGCTTGCTCCAGAAGCGGACCAGCGACCAGCACGAATGCCACTGGAGCTTTGGCAGCTTGGGAGGCGGAAGCCAGTAGGGCAATTCAATTAGCTCTAGCGCCTAGTACCTAAAAAGCCTATGTGAGGGCAGCATTACAGTTCTGGGGTTTCAGGAGGGCTGCTGGGCTTCCGGACAGCTGGCCGGTACCGGTGGCTCATATTATTCAATTTTTTGTCTACCAGAAGGAGAGGGGGCTAGGGCTGAAATCCATCAAGGGGCAATTGACTGCGCTGGCTTTTGTTAGTAAAGCGCAGGGCTTTCCTGAGGGCACCGGTGATTTTAGGGTTAGAAAGATGCTGGAGGGCTGGTCAAGAGAGCGGGGGCCCAGGACAGACACACGGCAGCCAATATCTACTTCAGTGCTGCAGGGGCTTCACGAGGTTTGGCCGGAAGTGTGTTCCTCTTCGTTTGAGGCCTCTCTTTTCCACGTGGTCTCCTTAGTCACCTTTTTTGGGGCGCTACGGATCAGCGAGTTGGTGGTGCAGTCAAAGGCAGATCATACAGGCCCAGCTCTGCGTGCTGGTGATGTAAAATTTGTAGGGGGGCAAGTTAAGCTGACAGTACTGCGGTCGAAAACCGACCAGCATCAGAAAGGGACGGTCATTGTGATTGGCCAATGTGCTGCAGCTGAGCTATGCCCAGTCAAAGCTTTGGAGCAATATATTGCACTCAGGGGTGAGGGTGATGGCCCTTTTTTCGGCATCTGGAAGGCCCTCCCCTCACAAAGTATCAATTTTGGGCTCTGACCGGGAGATCCCTGGCTGAGCTGGGTTTGGGGGGTGTCAAATTTGAGACCCATTCATTCCGAATTGGGGCCACATCTCTGGTGGCGGTGATGAGGTACACCCCCCCCTGCTATACAGCGGGTGGGCCTGTGGTGATCATCAGCTTATAAGTCATATGTGCGCCCATTGGTTTAAATAAGTTTTGGGGATGTGTTAGCAGTTGTTGCCTGTTGGCATGTTATTTCTGGGATGTGACCTTTTTTCTGTTTTGCAGGTGCAGTGGCTCATAGTGTGAGGCGTCGCATCCTCATCTGCGGGCACAGTAGGGTGTTTTGGGAGCACACCAGGCTAGGAGATCCCCAATTGGTACACAGCTGGGTCTCAGCGAGTGGGCGACAGTGGAGTGGCTTGGTCGCCGTGGCCTGTGTTGGCTAGGCATCATGCCGCTGCTTTTCCGTGGGAGGAGAGTGCCTCCTCCAGACATCCTGGTCATTCACCTGGGCAGTAACGACCTTGGTTTTATGAAGGGGAAGGCCCTTTCCTTGCAGGTACAGGATGATTAATAATAATAATAATAATAATAATAATAATAATAATAATAATAATAATAATAATAATAATAATAATAATAATAATAATCTTTTATTTATATCCCCGCCCTCTCTGCCGGGGAGGATATGCAGGCCATCAAGCGGAGATGGCCGGGGGTCCTTTTGATTTGGTTGGCAATATTGGCATGTAGGGTCTGGCGGTCTGCGCTGTATCCTGGGGGAATCGAGTGCGCCAGACGCAAGGCCAACCGGGCCTTGCAATAGGCCATGGAAGGGGGCTTGGGCACATTCCTTCCCCATCCAGCAATATGGGTCGAGAATGCTGACCTGTATAGGCCGGATGGGGTTCATTTATCTGAACTGGGAAATGGGGCCTTTTTGGATGAGCTAAGGAGAGGTTTGTGGTCGGCTCTGGGCCGCCCGGTGGGCGCGAATGACTAAGCAGAGGCTTGGCATTGGCGGTGGCAGGATGAGGTATCAGCTACAGTATTTTAGGGGAGCACCTATGGCTCTGCATCAGTTGGTGCTGGTGGTCTGAACGAACTGCAGATGGGCTTTTCGGCTCAATGCGGGGAGTGCAGATCACAACAAAGCCTCACCGGGGCGGATCCTTCCAGTGGGTTGGATGCCAGCCTAAGTGGAGGTGGAGTTTCGGCCTGGCTGCTCAGCACCAGCCAGATGATATTCGGCTTGTGCTGGGGACAATGTGGCTCACCCTCCCAGGACAAGGTGGGGTCCGGGGTTTGACCCCAGGGCTTGTCCTGTTAGGCCTAGACCTCTTGCTATTCCAGCTCGTTCAAGTTATGTTTAATAAAGCGGCCCGGTTTTCATCCAACACTGTGTCAGCCTCTTCATTCCGACTGGGGGGGCAATATGAATGAGCTCTTAAAACTGAAAATAAAATGATCAATACAAATCCTAATGATGTTGTTGTGGAATTTAATGTAAATCATGCATAGTATATAGAATGTTTAGGCCTTGCTTCAGCAATTAGCAAGTTAGCCAGAATTATCAACAGTTCATTAAATCTGCTTATAACTTTCTGTAACACATTCAATCATTTTTCATGCCCATTGTTCTAATGCATAGCACCATTAAAATTTATTCAGCTAGTATCAAGAGTTCTGAAAACACGGTGCAATTAAGGCAATGAAAGTAGGCAAGGCTCCCGGGCCAGATGGATATACAACCAAATTTTATAAAATTCTTAAAGATGAGATAGTACCAAAATTGCAAAAATTGTTGAATACGATAAGAGAAAAAGGGAAAATTCCAAATACCTGGAAAGAAGCTGTAATCTCGTTGATCCCCAAAGAAGATAGAGATGTCACAAATGTAAAGAACTACAGACCAATTTCACTATTAAACAATGATTACAAGATTTACACAAGAATTCTGGCAGAATGACTTAAGCAATATTTGATTAACTTTATAAAGGAAGATTATTTAACATCTATATGCGCCCCCTTGCCCAGATGGCCCGAGGGTATGGGCTGGGTTGCCATCAATATGCTGATGACACCCAGCTCTATCTGCTTATGGACGGCCGGCCCGCCTGCGCCCCAGAAAATCTGGACCGGGCGTTACAGGCAGTGGCTAGGTGGCTTAGGCTGAGTGGGCTGAAGCTGAACCCGGCAAAGACAGAGGTCCTTTGCTTGGGTCGCTGCGGCCCGGGAAGGGAACTCCCCCTGCCAGTTTTTGACGGCGCTCCATTAACAGCGTCGGGCAGGGTTAAGAGCCTGGGGGTGCTGTTGGAGCCTTCATTGACGATGGAGGCTCAGATAGCAGCCACTGCCAAGTCCGCTTTTTTTCATCTTAGGCGGGCGAGGCAGTTGGCCCCCTTCCTGGAACGTGACGACCTGGCAACAGTGATTCATGCTACGGTCACCTCGAGGCTGGACTACTGTAATGCCCTCTACATGGGGCTACCCTTGTGCCGGACCCGGAAACTGCAGTTAGTGCAGAACGCTGCTGCCCGGCTGTTATTAGGGCTCCCAAGATGGGAGCACATTCGGCCGGGGCTCCAGGGTCTGCACTGGCTGCCAGTAATATTCCGAGTCCGGTACAAGGTGTTGGTTATTACCTTTAAAGCCCTATATGGCCTAGGACCTGCCTACCTTAGGGACCGTCTCTCCCCACACGTTCCCCAGAGAGTACTACGCTCAGGTTCACAAAACCTGTTGGTAGTCCCCGGGCCAAAGGAGGCCCGTCTAAAATCCACCAGGGATCGGGCCTACTCAATAACGGCACCTTATTGGTGGAACCAGCTGCCGGAAGAGGTGCGGGCCCTGCGGGATCTAGGGCAGTTCCGCAGGGCCTGCAAGACAGTCCTCTTCCGGCAGGCCTATGACATTAGCTGACAATGTAAAACATCTTGGATGGAACAAAATGTATCTATAGGCCGCCGGTTTTATTCTATCTTGTTTTTTACTAATTTATGGTTTAATTGTATTTTTAAATGTTTTAAACTGAAGTTGTTTTAATTATTATGTTGTAAGCCGCCCTGAGACACTTAGGTGAGAAGGGCGGGGTATAAATCTTAATATAAATAAATAAATAAATAAATAAGATCAAGCTGGATTTCTTCCTAAAAGGCAAATAAGAGACAATGTAAGAGCTGTTGTAAATATTGTAGAATATTATGAGAAACACCCAGAAAAAGAGGCGACTTTATTTTTTGTGGATGCAGAAAAAGCTTTTGATAATTTGAGCTGGGACTTCATGTTTGCAGTAATGGAAAAAATAAACTTGGGGGGAACATTTTATAAGAATGACGAAAGCAATATATACGGATCAATATGCAAAACTGTGTATAAATGCAGACCTTACAAAAGAAATGAAGGTGAGCAAAGGTACAAGACAAGGATGTCTGCTTTCACCGTTGTTGTTTATAATGACTCTTGAAATTTTGTTAAGACAAGTACAAGATGACAAAGAAATAGAAGGATTAAAAATTAGAGGATTTTCTTATAAATATAAAGCATTTGCAGATGATATTGTGTTTATAACTGAAAATCAGATTCAAGTGATACCTTTGTTGATAGCTAAGATAAAAGAATATGGAGAATTGGCAGGACTATACATAAATAAAGAGAAGTCGAAATTATTATGTAAAAATATGCAATCAAGTAGACAGAAAGAATTGCAGACTTTGACGGGATGTGAAGTTACTTCTAGAGTTAAATACTTGGGTCTAGAAATAACTATGAAGAATATTGATCTGTTTAAAAATAACTATGAAAAGTTATGGTGCAAGATGAATAAAGATATGATGAAATGGAACAGACTTAACTTGTCCTTGTTGGGCAGGATCGCTGCAATTAAGATGAATATTTTGCCAAGAATAATGTATTTGTTCCAAACTATTCCGATTGTGAAAGATAGCAAACAATTCAACAAATGGCAAAGGAAGATTTTCGAGTTTGTATGGGCCGGGAAGAAACCAAGGATTAAGATGAAAATTCTAACAGATGCTAAGGAGAGAGGAGGTTTTCAGCTTCCAGACTTAAGATTGTATCATGATGCAGTTTGCTTGACATGGATAAAGGATTGGATAATGCTGTTAAATAAAAAACTTTTATGACTTGAAGCTCATGGGAATAAATTCAGCTGGCATGCTTATATGTATTATGGGAAAAATAAGATGGATGGCCTTTTTTCTCACCACTATATTAGAAATAGCTTACTAAACACTTGGATAAAATATGAGAAATATGGTGATGAGAGAAAGCCGCTTTGGATAGTGCCAGCAGAAGTAATAAAAATAACAGCTGAATCGGATGAAGAAAGAGCAATGTCATATAATCAACTGCTAAAGATTCACGGTGATAAAGTTGAATTAAAATCTGCAGAAGAGTTAAATAATAAGTATGACTGGTTTCAAATGCAACAAATAAAAAGCTTGATGGAAATTGATATTAAATCTGTTGGAATTATCGTGAGCAAATGGAATTGGAAAGGGTTCTGCTTGGAGATAACAAAAAATAATATTGAAAGTATATAAATTATTATTGAAATGGTCTACAGAAGAAGAAGCAGTAAAATCTCAAATGATTAAATGGGCAATTAATGTGAACAGAGAAATACAAATGGATACATGGGAGTATCTTTGGAAGAACTCGATGAAAATATCAACATGTCAGAGTATTAAAGAGAACTGTTTTAAGATGATGTACAGATGGTATATGACTCCGAAAAAACTGGCAAAGATGAGTAAAAAGATGTCGGATAGAAGTTGGAAATGTAAAAATCATGAAGGTTCTTTTTTTCATATGTGGTGGACTTGTGAAAAAGCAAAAAAGTTTTGGCAGATGATACAACAAGAAATTTCTAAAATTTTGGGATACGACTTTAAGAAAGTTGCAGAGACTTTTCTGCTGGGATTACAAATGGAAAAATTTCCAAAAGAAGATAGAACTCTAATTTGGTACTTGCTCTCAGCTGCTAGGACATTGTATGCGCAGTTGTGGAAGCAAGAAAAAATACCAGAGAAATGGGATTGGATTGTGAAAGTTTTATCGTGGAGTGAGATGGACAAATTAACAAGAACTTTAAGAGATTATGATTTGGATGTGTTTAAAAAGGAGTGGAAGAAATTTAGAGGATATATAGAGAAAGAGTGGAATGTAAAAAGACGTGGAACAATTTTTTAACATGAATATAAGAAAAGAAAGATACTGAACTTTGATTGGTTAAGGATACCTTTATAACTGAACTTAAGTATATAACCTCGGTGGGAGTCTAGTAACGGAGGGAGGGGGGATTGGAAAATATCATATGGGTTAGAGATAGTAATGTATAATTAGATATTGTTACTATATGTTATTAATAAAATTGTTTAAACAAAAAAAAAAAGAGTTCTGAAAACACGGGAAGTAACTTCTTGTGAACAGCAATTTGTCTGCCAGCAAAAGTCCCAGAAAACATAACACTGACATTGTTGGTAAAACCTACTAAAGTTTCAGTTTGCAATAGTATCACTTGTATGCTCAGGGAAACTTAATGAAATAGGCAATTCAGCAGATTCCAATAAATTTGCTACATATCTTCATCATCATCATCATCATCATCATCATCATCATCATCATCATCATCATCATCATCATTATTATTATTTCTCAGATCTAGATTTCGGCATATTGATAAGAGACTTACGGTCAAACTAGACATTATAGTCTAGAAACCCAGAATCCAATCTCTTTTTTTCCTCAGCCGCATAAGAGCTGTAGGTACTGTCTGTTTAAACATGAAGAGTCTGATCGCGCTGAAAACTGTGACATGAAGGAGAAAAGGGTTCTTGCTTTCCTATGTGCACCATTTTCCCAGCCTAACATGATGCTGTGGGAAGCTATTTCCCCCTTTTTTGTTGCTCCACCTGCATTATACCATGAATAATTCACACACACACCAGCATCATTCAGGAACCCAAACTTGACTCTATAACAACTTTACAACTTCTACAACAAAAGGTGACATGTAGTTGAGCTTTAGAACTTTGATTAATTAGACTTAATACAAAATCTAAAATACAAAATATCATGTATTCACATTTATATTAGCTTTTGCATGTCAGTATGATTTGTGTGTCTTTGATATTTCTGTATTTCATTTCTGATGTTTAGTTAGATTATTTTAAATACAGTTTTTAACTAAAACATTGACTAATTATTGGCTGAGAAGACACGATATTCACATTGAACCTGGTGTAAACTTCTGATTTTCGTCTGAAGTCAGAATCCTGAGTCCTGTATGCAATGAATGCCAGAGGGAGCATTCCCACACCACACAGTACTGTGATTGCATAGTTTGTATGTTGTTAAAATTTGACTGAAGAATCATCTTTTCATGTGGCTATTATTTTGGTCCTAACCTGGGGTTTCTCCAACTGGCAACCCTTTGCAAAGATGCTAACATCCCATTGGCTTAGTCCTGAACATGAACATATGAAGCTGCCTTATACTGAATCAGACCCTCGGTCCATCAAAGTTAGTATTGTCTACTCAGACTGGCAGCGGCTCTCCAAGGTCTCAAGCTGAGGTTTTTCACACCTTTTTGCCTGGACCCTTTTTTGGAGATGCCGGGGATTGAACCTGGGACCTTCTGCTTACCAAGCAGATGCTCTACCACTGAGCCACCATCCCTCCCCTAAATATCCTGGATATCGAACACCAAGTCAAACAAGTATGTTTTACAGCAGCTTCTACAGCAAGTATTGGTAATGCAATTGTCTCTTCCTAAGCTTGCTTGCTTCTGTCTTTCCCCCATAGTATTTAAAGGTGGAATTTATAGGTTCGCAACAACTTTGTGAGATTCTCCTCATAATATGTTGGGCTCAGAGACTTATTGACCAAAATCACCCACCTTGTGATCTTCATTGCATTTGGAGTTTATTACATGTTTTCCTGATCAAAACTCAGTGTTTTGGCTATTATACAAAACTGACTGCAGTGTTCTGAAGGCCACTAGATTAATTCAGTGTTTGAAAATTTAACTTTTCTTTTGTTTGGAGCACCGAAGCCTTTTTACCCTAAAGGAGAATATAAAACATGCCTGTGAAAAATGGTGTGATGGAGCTCCCACTGCCCAAATAAAAGAGTGTATATGTGCAGCCCTGTCATTATAGTTAGTTATGCAACTTTACCATCATCACTGCCACCATTATCATTGTCCAAAGCCCAAATCACCAAAGAAATCAAGAACTGTCTCCTCTTCCAGAACTTCACACCTTTATATAACCTAGGGTTGCAAGGTCCAATTCAAGAAATATCTGGGGACTTTGGGGGTGGAGCCAGGAAACGTTGGGGATGGAGCCAGAAGACATTGGGGTGGAGCCAGGACCAAGGTTGCAAAAAGCATAATTGAACACAAAAGGGAGTTCTGGCCATCACATTTAAAGGGACCGCATACCTTTTAGATGTTTTCTCTCCATTGGAAATAATGAAGGATAAGGGCACCTATCTTGTAAACACATGTCTAGGGTTGCCAGATCTGCCTCAAAAAATATCAGGGGATGTTGGGGTTGGAGCCAGGAGACTTTGGGGTTAGAACCAGAAGCAAGGGTGTGACAAGCACAATTGAACTCCAAAGGGAGTTCTGGCCATCACATTTAAAGGGACCACATGCCTTTTAATTGCCTTCATTTGGAAATAATGAAGAATAGGGGCACCTTCTTTTAGGGCTCATAGCATTGGATCCTCTGGTCCAATCTTTTTGAAACTTGGGGAATGTTTTGGGGAGAGGCACTAGATGCTATGCTGCAAATTCCATTACTCTGCTTCAAACAACAGCCCTCCCCCTCAGAGTCCCAGATTATCATGGATCAATTCTCTATTATACATTATGGGAATCAGTCTCCATAGGGAATAATAGAGTGCCCAGCAGACATTTCCTTTCCCACCCTGCTTTCTGATGATCCTGAAGTGGGGGAGGGCCTCCAAATGGGGGAATCTCCTGCCCCCACCTGGCAACCTTAGTATAACCAAATTAATGTTCTTTATCATAGGGCAGATCCAGATTGCCTCTTTTTTTGAGGGATGTGCAATTGACAATTTAGTAATTAAGAGCTGACTCATACCATACCCAATTAAGAAATATAATAAATACTCAGAATCTAAACAAATTAATTATTTCCACCTAAGCAGCACTGGGCAGAGGGCAGCTGGTGCTGGGGATCGGGTAAATACCCTGGGCAACACTGGCAGGCAGTCTAGAGCAGCAGACAAAGACACACAGATGGGCAAGTGGGATAGGGCACAGCACAGTTGAGTGAATGAGCACAGCCCTGGAGTACAGTTGGAAAAAGGGGGAAGGACAGCAGAAGGAGGCAGCAGACTGAAGCATGACACACCTTGTGTGGTTGACTGGAGAGTCCCATTCATTTTTACTCAAAGAGCACTTTGAGTAAACCCAGCAATGTTCCTGCAGCCTTCTCTATGCATTAGCTTCCTCTACCATACCCATGTGCGATATTGCTGGCAGGCTCTCCCTGCAAAGCAATAGTATCCATTTGCCAATGCAGAACATAAAAAAGTTAAAAAAGAGGAAATCTCACAGAGACAGACAAAATCTATTATTTAAATCTATTCTATATCTATATAACTAACCTTATATGTATGCCTTATACCCCCAAAGGGGTCAAAACCTAATATAAAATCTCCCTGTTGATCTACAATCTAGTTAATCTATTTTATTCCTATAAACTATGGTGTGGGGAGGTAATCAACTATGGAAAGGAACTCAGAAAAGATTGTTTCAGCATGCAGAGAAAATTATCAGGAGACTGTGGCTATGCCCATCTTTCACTCCTGCTTTGTTCAGTATCAACTATGGAAAGGAACTCAGAAAAGACTGTTTCAGCATTCAGAGAAAATTAGTTTGTTTTAGTATGTCCCTGCTTTATGGTTCCATAAGTGCAGACAGACATCATTTACAAGCTTTGCTCAAACTCCATTTTCTCCTCCCTTGGCAAGACCAAACAGGCAACACTGAGCTCTCTGCCTCCATCACCCTTCATGCCAAGCTATTTGAAGAATTTTTCGGTTTCCTTTCTCAAGAAAGCAGATTGTCTGAGGAATAGGTTTCACTCTACTCCTGCAAGGAGCCTAGCCTGCTTTCTATTAGGAGTTCATAAGGTTCTGGATATTTGGAATTATTCAGAACATCCAGAACTACAAAATTCAGATTTGGAAGTATTTCTAGCTATTCCTTATGTACGGTTATTCAGAACCCAAGTTGTACATTCCTAGCTATGGAGAATCTACAGCAGGGCACACAGAACAAGGTCTTCTCCCTATGTTGTCTCCTAGTACTGGTATTCAGAGTGTCAGATTTTTTTTGGGGGGGGGGTTACCTCTGTTTGTGGCGGTCCCTCTTAGTCACCATAGATAGTAGCCACTGATGGAATTATCCACAAATTTGTCTAATGCCCTTTGAATGCCATCTATCCTTGTGGCCATTACTATCTCTATGGGTAGTGGCTTCTATATTTTAATCATTGAGTATTTCCTCCCTCTCTGCTTGCATAATTTTATAAACTTTGTCATGTCCCTCTGTCACCATTTCTAAAACTAAAGAGTCCCAGCCTTTAGCATTATTTAATAGGAAATATGCTCCAATTTCTTAATTGGCTGCTGTCTTCTGTACTTTTCCCAGCTCTACAATACTCTTTTTGAGATATGGTGACCAATACTACATGTTGTATTCTAAATCTAAATGAGGCTGCAGCATAGAACTGCATAAAGCATAAAAATATTGGAATTTTTATTTTCACTTCCTTTCCTAACAGTTCCTAATGTGGAACTTGTCTTTTTCACCAAATCTGTATACTGAATTGACATTTTCATTGAGGTATGCATTACAGCCCTAAAGTCCTTTTTTCTCTTTGCCTCAGCAACCTCAGACCCCATCAACACATACTTAAAGCTGAGATTTTGTTGTTGTTGTTCTGGTGTGCATCACCATAAACTTACATTGAACTTTATTGCCACATTATTGCCCATGGACCCAATGCAGAGAGATCCCCCCTGAAGCTCTTCATAGTCAGCTCTGGTTTTTAACATCCTGAATAATTTTCTGCCATTCACAAACCTGACCACTGCACTGCTTACTCCCAGTTCCAGATCATGAATGTGGGAATTCAGCTTGGGAGAGAAATGCTGAAAGAAGTGGATTGCAGTGAGGAATGGTTTTGATCCTTTTACCTGTGTGCTCAATTTTTGTTTTTTAAAAAAGCAGATCCATGCACCACCTGTTTAAAGATACTGGGGGAAAAATTAAAGCTCTCTCACTCAGGAGCTCCAGAGAAGCAGCTGAAGCCAGAATATTTGGACGATGTGTTGTGACAGCCAGCAGCAACAATAGAGGCAGTGTGATCTGAGAAGTAGCTGCTGCTTGAGAAAACAAGCCTTGAGGAACAGAGTGGGGCAAGGGAAATGAAGGCCAAGACTCTGGAAGGAGAACCAAGGGGAACAGGTCAGGTTCCCTACTCCAGAGAAGGGCTTGTTGGAGGATGATCAGGGGAGGGTTTGGAGGTTTATGACCTTCTGGGGCCGAGCTAGGCTGACAGAGCAGATCCTTGACGATTCCCAAGGGGATGGAGCAAAGGGGGAAGGTCCTATAACAGGCATTTCATTGGCCCCGGTTCCTGACAGTCAGAAGTTCTGACCAAGTGGTAAAAGAGACTGGGAGAACCTAGTGCTGGCCTGCCCCAAGGGAATCCTTTTAAAGGTGAACTTGTAGGGAGCTGGGGAGGAAGAGCAAAGTGTTTTCCACAAAGCTGGTGGAAGGGCCAAGCTGTGACAAGTGAAAGGGAGCTGGGTAAAGGCAACCCCTTCTTCTCATTTTATTGAAGGCCCTGAAGGGCTGGCAGAGCCACCAAAGGAAGACCCTAGAAAGCAATGAACAATGTGCATTCCATGAAACCAGTGAAAATAGCTGTAAGGATATGAGTAGTTTTAATAATCAAAGCCTACTAAAACAACTTAGATCGGATTCCTGCAACATCTGACTAGGCTTGCCAGCTCTGGGTTTGGGAATTCCTAGAGATTTTGTAGTGTAGTCTGAGGATGACAGGGTTTTGGAATGGGAAAGGCCTCTGCCTGATATAAGGCCATGATAGAGTCCACCTGCCGAAGCACCCATTTTTCCTAGTGATCTCTGTTGCATAGGGATTGACAGAAACCTACTCACAAACTAAAGCATATAATGACCTTTGGCCAGTTTATGGTTCATAAAGTCAAGTTTGGGGCAGCTCAACTAACACAAACTTTCAAGCTCTTTGTGGAGATTTGTGGCAGTTCATGAATGGATACCTTTCCAGACAGATTGCCTCTGCTCAATCAAAATGTTTACCAAACCTCAAAGCAATGGGGTGGGGGCAGAATTCTCCAGCCTTGGAAACACTGGGCAGTTTCAAACTAGTCATTTCAGTTTCAAGAGGTTTTACTTTTCCCCTTTTGTCTGTATCTCATGTTTCCTTCCAATCACAGACTTTCAGCCGAACCTACCTCACAGGGTTGTTGTACAGATCAAAAGGGTGAGAGGAGAATGATGTAAGTTGCTTTGGTCCTCACTGCAGAGAAAGACTGTAGGTAGAGGCTGCAGGAAGAAGAAGAAGACATTGGATTTATATCCCACCCTCCACTTCGAATCTCAGTCTCAGAGTGGCTCACAATCTCTTTTATCTTCCTCCCTCCACAACAGACACCCTCTGAGGTGGGTAGGGCTGAGAGGACTCTCATAGCAGCTGCCTTTTCAAGGACAACTTCTATCAACCTATCTGACCCAAGGCCATTCCAGCAGGTAGAAGTGGAGGAGTGGGGAATCAAACCCAGTTCTCCCTGATAAGAGTCTGCACACTTTGAGCATTACTTAGGACCAAATCCAGGATCGCCCCACCCCTGGTAGGTTCTGAGACCATCTGCTCCATAGCACAGTCATTGAGAGCATCAAGAAACTCAATCTCTTTCTCTCGACCAGAACACATATTGACCCAATCAATCTGCGGGTAGTTAAAATCACTTATTACGACACAGTTTTTATGTTTAGCCGCTATCTTTAAGCCTTCCATCATATTATAATTGTTCTCTCTCTTTTGATTTGGTGGGCGATAACAAACTTCCATAGTTAAATTTCCTTTTGGACCCTCTATTTCAACCCAAAGCATTTCTAAAAGGGAATCTAATTCTCTGACCTCAGTCTTACTGGACCATATATCCTCTCTGACATACAGAGCCACCCCACCTCCAACCCTTCCCTCTCTATCCTTCCGATATAATTATATCCAGGAATCACCGTGTCCCACTGATTCTCCTCATTCCACCAAGTTTCTGAAATTCCCACAATGTCTATGTTTTCTCCCAACACTAAACATTTCAATTCACCAATTTTACTTCGAACACTTCTAGCATTTGCATACAAACATCTATAATTTCCCTGGCAAGCTAGGCCCGCCTCCTTCCTCCTGCCACCTTGAGACTCTGGCAGACAGTTCATACTGTTTGTCACCATCACAGTGGACAACTCTGATCCGTTACCCGGTAGAAAAATAGCAGCCAACCCTTCATCTCTTTGAGAAGAGTCCTCCCGAACCAGAGACATTTCATCTCCTGTCGGCTTTCCCCCAAGATTTAGTTTAAAAATTGCTCTGCCACCTTTTTGATTTTAAGTGCCAGCAGCCTGGTTCCATCCAGGGACAAGTGGAGACCGTCTCTTTTGTACAGCTCCCGCTTGTTCCAGAAAGCATCCCAGTGCCTAACAAACTTAAACCCTTCCTCCTTACACCATCGTCTCATCCACACATTGAGACTTCTAATTTGTGCCTGTCTCTCCAGCCCTGCACGTGGAACAGGTAGCACTTCTGAGAAGGCTACCTTGGAGGTCCTGGCCTTAAGTCTCCCGCCTAGCAGCCTAAATTTTTCCTCCAGGACCTCACGACTGCATTTCCTCACATCGTTGGTGCCAACATGCACCACGACCACAGGCTCCTCCCCAGCACTATCAGCCTATCTACTACACGCGTAATGTCTGGTACCTTCACACCAGGCAAGCAAGTCACTATACGGTCAGTACGCGGTTTCGCCACCCAGCTGTCTACTTGTCTAAGGATCGAATCACCAACTACCAAAAAAAACCCTCTCCCCCTGCCCAGGGATGGTTCCTTGGTGTGAAAGGATTCCCGCTCACCAACCGAAGAAGAGATCCCTTCTGAGAGCGCATTCCCCTTGTCCTCAGCACAGTGCCCTGTTCCCTCTTGACCCTCACGCTCTCTGGCAGCAACGGGGCTGCTACGTTCAGAGCGGGGCTCATCTAATATGCCCCCGAAAGTCTTCCCCAAGTGCCTAACTGACTGTCTCTGCTTCTCCAGGGCAGTCACCTCGGCCTCAAGGGTACGAACTCGTTCCCTGAGGACCAGGAGCTCTTTGCATCGAGCACACACCCAAGACTTCTGTCCTTTGGGCAGATGGTCATACATGTGACACTCAGTGCAAAACACTGGAAAGCCCCCACCCCCCTGCTGGCATTCTATCTTCTTTTGGGGTAATTCAGATTTTGAATTAGGCAAATAAAATCACAGTTTTTTAGTCTGACAAATTATACAGTTTTCTATCAATCAAACAGGTAAAGAAAGATAAGGGCCAACAGATGTGAAAAATAGGCCTAATGTATCAAGTCAAGTGAATGTGAAGAATTACAAATATATGATGTTTAGGAATGATGGTAGCAAAAAGCTATTGGGCAAATTTTGCAGTCAAATTCTGGAAAGCCCCCACCCCCCTGCTGGCATTCTATCTTCAATATATATACACACACAATATATATATATACACACACACAGTCCTCTTTAAATGCTGTTTGTTTAAGTGGCTCCCCTTCTGGAAGGTCAACTTACCTTATTGGGAGAACAAGGAAATCAGGGATCTGGGTTCCTGGTTCTTACAGAGCCCCTAGGTGAAGAGCCACAGGCCAAGAGCCCTTTAGCTCTTGCCCTTCAGCTCGCGCCAAATACAAAATATCAAAATGTTGATGATATACAGTTTAGAGACAATAATATGTCACATTTTATGTATCTTAAGAAAGTATAGCAGATGTAGACTTGTATTCTTTGAAAGTATTCTCTATGCAGATTAAGATGATTTGTAATCATTATTTCTCATCCCTTCCTATTCCCTATTCCTAATTCTTTGAAACTAATAAAACTTTTAAACTAAATTATGCAGGGAGGCATGCATCTGCTTCTGCTGCCTCTCTCACATGATTTGGATTCTCAGTGGGGGCAGCCTCAGATGGTCAGTGGGCTTTTTCAATTGCACAGGGAGTCTGCAGCTGCTTCTGCTAGTCCTCCCATGTAATTTGAATCACTGGTGGGGATGGCTATCAAGGTGGGGATGGGAAGTTGAAGTTTGGGGGAGTGGGAAGACACCAAGGGTGGGAGGAATGAATGCCTTCACTTGTATGGGTGAGTGGAAAGACAGCTGGGGGGGGGCACTCACCCAGAGCCTCTTTCTAGAGTCCATTGTATTTTTATTCCTAGTCTTATTCCTAGTCTAAAATAAATGATCATACATTTCTGTAGATGATTTGCTAATTTCCTAACAATTTTCAGTGCATATAAGTTAATGTCAATTAATTATACCTGTACTTATTACAGAGGCAATGAAAGAAGGAATTTCTGATAGTTTCTATTAAATGTTAATCAGTGGTAATTTGTGAATTAAATGTTAATGTGAATTAAATGTTCATTTCTGTTAAATTTTAATTGTTGAATCAAACACCCTGCTGAAAATATTCCAGCTATTCTGCTTCTATTTAAAAGCATTTGTGCATCAAAGGTCTGATCTCATACTGCTGTTGCATGACTCCATTATGAATGGAACCATAAGATCAGGATCTCATCAAACAATGGTTGAACCTATTTTGATCTTTTTAGCAGGGTTTCACAAAGACTGGCATGAGGTAGATCACTTGTTCCTTTTGGGGTAATTCAGATTTTGTATTAGGCAAATAAAATCACAGTTTTTTAGTCTGACAAATTATACAGTTTTCTATCAAACAGGTAAAGAAAGATAAGGGCCAACAGATGTGAAAAATAGGTCTAATGGAGCAAGTCAAGTGAATGTGAAGAATGACAAATATATGATATTTAGGAATGATGGTAGCAAAAAGCTATTGGGCAGATTTTGCAGTCAAATTCTGGTCATCTCCCAGCAGGTTGTTATTTGGATGAAACCTACTATATAGGAAGATGCAGGATTTATTCATTTAAAACAATTATTAGCCACCTTCCTCCCTAGTGGAACCCAATACAACTTACAATATAAATATAATGTTATAAAAACATAATAGAACACAACAATTATAAAACCCATAAAAAGTCACAGTAAAAAATCCAGTTAGGACTGCCAATAATATATACTAGATCAATCAAATGCAATCCTAAATAAAACTGTCTTCAAATGTCTCCTGAAGACTGATAATGAGGGAACACGATGCAGTTACCTTTCCTGTTTTGTTTTGTTTTTATTGTTGACAGTATATCCCTGTAGAACACCATAGCTTTTTAAGAGTTCTATAGATGTTCATTTTTGCAACTCCCACATATTGAAGATCCCAGAAAAAGTACACATGCATGTTGCAAAATAAAAAAGCAGCCCCCCCCCCACAAAAAATGATAGATACACCTTCTAAATTACCCATCTACATGTATGCAAGCATTTAAATGTTTTTCTTTCCATTTCCCCCAGAATTCACAGTTACTTTTAAGGGAATTTCTGTTATTCTT
This sequence comes from Heteronotia binoei, assembly GCF_032191835.1. Taxonomy (NCBI): domain Eukaryota; kingdom Metazoa; phylum Chordata; class Lepidosauria; order Squamata; family Gekkonidae; genus Heteronotia; species Heteronotia binoei. The sequence continues at coordinate 111,384,614 of NC_083226.1, read as the reverse complement.
TCATTTCTATAATACACTATTGATACAATATAAGAACTGGAGTGAAATTGTGTACTTTTATACCATAGAAACAAAAAGAGAAACTCATTCAAAAATAGCCTTTTGAGCACCAAAAATATATTATGTTTTAATGTACTTTTTTCAGCAAAGAAAGTACTCATTATGAAGAACATTCTGTTATTTTGCTACTGTTATTTTTTATGATGCAGCAGATGAGTGAACTTCTCCAAATATACTTGATTCTTGGGATTGCAGAAATGTGGAGCCAATGGACTTCAGCATTTTTGTACAAGGTTTCCATGGACATGGTGGGGGGAATTTTCCCTTCAATCTAGAGTGCTTCTTGAAGTTCAGTGAAATTACATGGAACATCACCAGAATGAAATCCCTGGATTAAGATCCCAGTGGGTAAATCATGTCATGTGTATGCATTCTTATTAGGGTTGAAAATGTTAGCAATTAAGGGCTATGAATATAGTTCAGACATAGACTTTGCCTGCAGCAGATTCAGTTGTTTGCATCTGTATTTCAAAAGAACTCAAGTAGATGTTGGAAAATACATTTCTCTGCTTAAGAGGACAGTACTGCTCCAGTAGAGGAACTAGTGGTCTGACTCTACTAAGGCACCTTCAATAGAAGTTGAATATTCAATAGAATAGTTAGTTCAACTTCTTACTGTATATTAAAATATACACATGTGTCATTCATTGATGAGATAAGTTCAAAGAATACAGTACTGCACAAAAACACCTCTCCACACCCATCACTCTGTGAAATTTAAAACAAAAAAGAAAATTAAAGAGGAGGTTTTTTTTTGTCATATTTCCAAGCAGTAATGCTTTACTTTAAGGTGAAATCATCATGTCTTTCTTCTAGCCATAATAGCCACAACAAAATGAAGTTCACAGTGCTCCAATGAAATAATATATTTTTAAAAGCCCTCTTGCTTCCTTTTTTCAACAACTTTTCACTGAAGCTCTTCAACCTAGTAAAAACGTTACAGTGTAATCCTGAGCAAGGTTAAACCCTTTTAAATCCATTGACTTCTGGGCACTTCATAGAATCATAGAGTTGGAAGGGACCTCTAGGGTCATTTAGTCCAACCGCCTGTACAATGCAGGAAACTCACAAACACCTCCCCCCTAAATTCACAGGATCTTCATTGCTGTCAGATGGCCATCTAGCCTCTGTTTAAAAACCTCCAAGGAAGGAGAGCCCTCCACTTCCTGAGGAAGCCTGTTCCTCCGAGCAATTGCTCTAACGGTCAGGAAGTTCTTCCTAATGTTGAGCCGGAAACTCTTTTGATTTAATTTCAAACTATTGGTTCTGATCCTACCTTCTGGGGCCACAGAAAACAATTCCACACCATCCTCTATATGACAGCCCTTCAAGTACTTGAAGATGGTGATCATATTACCTCTCAGCCGTCTCTTCTCCAGGCTAAACATACCCAGGTTCTTCAACCTTTCCTCATAGGACTTGGTCTCCAGACCCCTCACCATCTTAGTTGCCTTCCTCTGGACTCGTTCTAGCTTGTCTGTATTATTCTTAAAATGTGGTGCCCAAAACTGAACACAGTACTCCAGGTGATGTCTTACCAGAGCAGAGTAAAGCGATACCATCACATCACATGATCTGGACACTATACTTCTGTTGATACAGCCCAAAATTTGCCTTTTTAGCCATCGCATCACACTGTTGACTCATGTTCAGCCTATGATCCACTAAGTCCCCTAGATCCTTTTCGCACATACTACTGCTAAGACAAGTCTCCCCCATCCTATAACCATGCATTGGATTTTTCCTACCTAAATGCAGAACTTTACATTTATCCCCGTTAAAAATTCATTTTATTGATTTTAGCCCAGTTTTCCAGCCTGTCAAGGTCATCCTGTATCCTGTTTCTGTCTTCTTCAGTGTTTGCAACCCCTCCCAATTTAGTATCATCTGCAAATTTAATAAGCATTCCCTCTATTCCTTCATCCAAATCATTGATAAAAATGTTGAACAAAACAGGTCCCAGGACAGATCCTTGAGGCACTCCACTTGGCAGTCTTCTCCAAGAGGATGAGAAACCATTCACAAACACTCTTTGGGTGCGATCTTTCAACCAGTTACAGATCCACCTAACAGTAACAGAATCCAAACCACATTTTATCAGCTTGTCAACAAGGATAGTATGGGGAACCTTATCAAAAGCCTTACTGAAATCAAGATAAATGATGTCTACAGCATTCTCCTGATCCAGCAAGGTAGTCACTTTCTCAAAAAAAGAGATCAGGTTAGTCTGACATGACTTGTTCTTGTGAAAACCATGCTGCCTCTTAGTAATTACATCCATTCTTTCTAAATGTTCCAGGACCAACTGTTTGATTATTTGTTCTAACACTTTTCCATGTATAGACGTCAAACTGATGGGTCGCTTGTTACCTGGATTGTCTTTTTTCCCCTTCTTGAAGATAGGGACAACATTCGCCCGCCTCCAATCTTCTGGTACCTCTCCTGTTCTTCAAGAATTTTCAAAAATAATAGCCAGAGGCTCAGAAATTACATCCACAAGCTCTTTTAGAACCCTTGGATTGCGAGCACCGTTCCCCTCAGAAGAGAAGACTGAGGGAAAGTAGGAATTGAGCAGTTCCACCCTCTCTTCATTATCTTCTTCTTCTTCATTACCCGTTACAATTTCACTTTATTGTGCTCGCAAGCAGGAGCTGTACAAAAGAGACGGTCTCCACTTGTCCCCAGATGGAACCAGGCTGCTGGCACTTAAAATAAAAAGGTGGCAGAGCAGTTTTTAAACTAAATCTTGGGGGAAAGCCGACAGGAGATGAAATATCTCTGGTTTGGGAGGGCTCATCTCAATGAGATGAAGGGTTAGCTGTTACTTTTCTACTGGGTAATGGATCAGAGTTGTCCACTGTAATGGTGACAAACAGTATAGACTGTCTGCCAATGTCTCGAGGCGGCAGGAGGAAGGTTGTGGGCCTAGCTTGCCTGGAAAATTATAGATGTTTGTATGCAAATGCTAGAAGTGTCGAAGTAAAATTGGTGAATTGGAATGTTTAGTGTTGAGAGAAAACATAGACATTGTGGGAATTTCAGAAACTTGGTGGAATGAGGAGAATCAGTGGGACACGGTGATTCCTGGATATAAGTTATATCGGAAGGATAGGGAGGGAAGGGTTGGAGGTGGGGTGGCTCTGTATGTCAGAGAGAATATACGGTCCAGTAAGACTGAGGTCAGAGAATTAGATTCCCTTCTAGAAATGCTTTGGGTTGAAATAGAGGGCCCAAAATGAAATTTAACTATGGGAGTTTGTTATCGCCCACCAAATCAAAAGATAGAGGACGATTATAACATGATGGAAGGATTAAAGATAGCGGCTAAATGTAAAAACTGTGTCATAATAGGTGATTTTAACTACCCGCAGATTGATTGGGTCAATATGTGTTCTGGTCGAGAGAAAGAGATTGAGTGTCTTGATTCTCTCAATGACTGTGCTATGAAGCAGATGGTCGCAGAACCTACCAGGGGTGGGGCAATCCTGGATTTGGTCGTAACTAATGCCCAAGACTTGGTGAGAGATGTAAAAGTGACGGCACCACTTGGGAGCAGTGACCATAACGTTATTAATTTCACCATTTGTATAAATAGGGAGTTGCCCTAAAAGACCGGCACAACCACATTTAACTTTAAAAGGGGTAAATTCTCTGAGATGAGGAGGCATGTGAAGAGGAAACTGAAAGGAAAGGTAAATACGGTCAAAACCCTTGGGGAAGTTTAGAGGCTATTTAAAACTACAATCCTAGAAGCTCAGATAAAATATATCACAAGTTAGGAAAGGCACAAACATGTATAAGAAAAGGCCTGCATGGTTAACAAATAAAGTAATGGAAGCTGTAAAAGGTAAGGAGGACTCCTTTAAGCGGTGGAAAACCAGTCCAAGTGAGATTAATAAAAGGGAATACAGGCTGTGGCAAATCAAATGCAAGACTGTGATCAGGCAGGCAAAAAGGGACTATGAGGAGCATATTGCAAAAAACATAAAGAGCAACAATAAAAAATAAAAAAAGAAACCAGCCAGGGAGGCAGTGGGGCCCTTGGATGACCAAGGGGTCAAAGGCTTACTGAAGGAGGACAGGGAAACAGCTGAGAAGCTGAATGCATTTTTTGCCTCCGTCTTCACTGTGGAAGATGAGAAGTGTTTGCCTGCTCCAGAACCATTAATATTGGAAGGGGTGTTGAAAGACCTGAGTCATATTGAGGTGACAAGAGTGGAGGTCCTACAACTGATAGACGAATTAAAAACTAATAAGTCACTAGGTCCGGATGGCATACATCAAAGAGTTCTGAAAGAACTCAAAGTTGAACTTGTGGATCTTTTGACAAACAACTGTAATATTTCATTGAAATCTGCCTCCGTTCCTGAGGACTGGAAGGTAGTGAATGTCACCCCCATCTTTAAAAAGGGTTCCAGTGGAGATCCAGGAAATTACAGGCCAGTCAGTCTGACTCCAATACCGGGAAAGTTGATAGAAACCATTATTAAGGACAGAATGAGTAGGCACATGGATGAACACGGGTTATTGAGGAAGACTCAGCATGGGTTTGGGTACATTTCTATGTTCCATAACAGTGAGACAACTGCTACTTTTAAGTGTCAGGCTGTGTTCATTGAAGTTACCTGTGCCTTCTGAATTTATTATTTACTGCTCACTAACATTACTGCTAAATAAATTCCCTTGCTACTAACCCAGGAACTCTGCATAGTACCCTTGCCCCTCCTGGCTTATTAAATCTTGCCAGAGGGAGCTTAGGTATCCTGTATGGGATATCATAAATAGATCCCTGATGGAAGGGCAATTTCCAACATCTCTTAAGGATGCAGTGGTCCGCCCCCTCTTAAAAAAACCAACATTGGATCCGGCTGAATTGGCACACTATTGGCCAGTCTCGAATTTACCCTTTTTGGGTAAACTCATTGAGAGGGCAGTGGCGTTGCAATTACAGAGTTTCCTGGAGGATGCTTCCATCCTTGACTCCCATCAGTCGGGCTTCCACCCGGGTCATGGGACGGAGACAGTGCTGGTTGCCCTGGTGGATGATCTCCAGCGGCATCTGGATCGAGGCGGCTCGGCGGTACTGATGTTGTTAGACCTGTCGGCAGCGTTCGATACGGTCGACCATCGGTTGCTGACTTGCCATCTCACCGATGTGGGGATTCATGGGTTGGCTTTACAATGGCTTACCTCTTTCCTCAAGGGTCGGGGACAAAGAGTGGCGATTGGGGGTGAATTGTCCCGGAGGTACCCGCTGGATTGCGGGGTTCCTCAGGGAGCAGTTCTATCCCCGATGTTGTTTAACATCTATATGCGCCCTCTTACCCAGATTGCCCGTAGATATGGGCTGGGTTGCCACCAGTACACTGATGACACCCAGCTCTATCTACTTATGGACGGACGGCTTGCCTGTGTCCCAGAAAACCTGGACCTGGCATTGCAGGCCATGTCTAGATGGCTCAGGCTGAGTGGGCTGAAGCTAAATCCAACGAAGACAGAGGTCCTTTGCCTGGGTTGCCGTGGTCCGGGGAGGGAGATTCCCTTACCGGCCCTCGACGGTGTGCCTCTGTCAGCGGCGCACAGGGTTAGGAGCCTGGGGGTGCTACTGGAGCCTACTCTAACTATGGAGGCCCAGATAGCAGCCACTGCCAAGTCCGCATTTTTTAATCTCAGGCGGGCAAGGCAGTTGGCCCCTTTCCTGGAGGACGGCGACCTGGCAACAGTGATCCATGCAACGGTCACCTCGAGGCTGGACTACTGCAATGCCCTCTACATGGGGCTGCCCCTGTGCCGAACCCGGAAGTTGCAGCTAGTGCAGAATGCCGCTGCCCGGCTGTTGTTAGGGCTCCCTAGATGGGAGCACATTCAGTCGGGGCTTCGGGGACTGCACTGGCTGCCGATAACATACCGAGTTCGGTACAAGGTGCTGGTCATGACCTTTAAAGCCCTTTATGGTCTGGGACCTGCCTACCTTAGGGACCGTCTCTCCCCACATGTTCTCCAGAGAGTGCTGAGGTCAGGGTCTCAGAACCTCTTTACAATCCCTGGGCCAAAGGAGGCCCGTCTGAAAGCGACCAGGGACAGGGCCTTCTCAATTGCAGCTCCCTGTTGGTGGAATCAGCTCCCGGAGGAGGTGAGGGCCCTGCGGAACCTTGAACAGTTCCGCAGGGCCTGTAAAACAACCCTCTTCCGGTTGGCATATAATTAATTGTGATCGGAATGCCTGAATATTAAATCTCGAACATCAGATTATTGAATACTGGAAAATTTGAAGACTGATTTAAGGAAACGTAGCATAGTGTATATCGATGTGAGTTTTATGTATTTTTAGGTTTTTATATATTTTATTGTATAATTATTAACGTATTTAAATTGATCTTTGTTAGCTTTTTTCTGTTGTAAGCCGCCCTGAGCCCGCCTCGGTGGGGAGGGCGGGATATAAATCAAATCAAATAAATATAAATAAATAAATAAATGAGGGGGGAGTGGGAATAAGCACGGATGGAAGTTACCAGGGATCTAAAGGCCAGCACGGCCTTTGAAGTGCAGAATGCTCAGCTAACCATTCTGGCGCCTCTTGAGCCGAGCAAGGACATTGCCGGGAGGGAAAGATAAGCAGGCGTGTGAAAAGTGTTACTTGCAGAGACCAACTGTAGTTTTATTATGGGAAATAGTTTAAAGCCCAAATCCTTTGAAGTGTATTCATAAATGCCTATGGTCCAAGCTATCTGTTATCAGTCTCAATGAATCTGTAGATGGAGTAACATTGTAGTCATCAATAAATGCAACTTAGTTTTTAATAAAGACAAGTCTGTTCCTTTTGAGACTTCAATGAACCCTTTGCTGACATTAAGTAGCAAGGAGGCCAACTTCCATGCCATTTTACTAAGAGAGAGAAAGAGAAATGCAGACTTAAAAATATCAGCTTTTGTCCATTTTACAAGTCTTATCTTTAGAGACTGAAAGCATTAAAGGAGACATTGCAGCAGTGAGCTCTAACCAAACCAACTTGTGTGATCAGGATTATATAGAGCTCTCTTCCTGCTTTTTAGGAAGCCTAGTCACATGGAGAAGTGCCTGTGTGTATACTTTTGCGTGCTTTTAGGATTTTTATGCACCCTCAGGGGAATGTGCATACGTCTGGCTGGGACAGAACTTGCCATCACAATGCTGCTTCACCTTTGATACACATTCAACCTCCACAGGTATGTTGTATGATTAACAATACTCTCCTTGGATACAATGTTGCTTCCTGTATGTGTTTAGTATGAGAATTCCCAGCCCTCTTCCCCAATGGAACCACTGTGCTTTTTGAATACAAGACCGTTTCCTCCTTGATTTAGCTATTTTGAGTCCTAGTCCTTCTGGAATAACAAATTACATTTAAAATAATTGAATTTTTAATTTAGAGATGAGATTCATAGGTGCTCATATTTCCCTGAGCCTTTGCTGTATGCACTTGTTCCCCTTACCCTACCACCATGAAAAGAATATCAAAAAACAAGGCCTTGAGAGGAGCCATGGCAAAAAAAGAAAGAAAGGAGCTTTTAACTTTCTCTGTTGATTAACTTACCATTAGTTAAGAAGCTCTTCTTGTATATATTATGGGCATTGTCTGAAGTTAACAACCACTTCTTTTCTTTGAATTTCATGGAGAAGTTGACCATGGAGTGAGCCTGTCTTATTTCTTCTGTTCAAGGCATTATTCACTTGTCAATTTCTTTCTTACCAATAAGTGCCAATTAGGAGCTAGGAATGAGAATTCATAAAGTCCCCCCCCCCACACACAAAGGGATAAAAAGATGGTGTAGTCTGATTCCCTATTAATGTTTACAGTATGGTCATTTTCTTGGATTGTGTTTGTCATGACTGATCTCAAATACAGACATTCAGCTATCACTTTTCACTACTCACAAACGTTGAACCGTTTTAGTAATGGCATTTTATTCTTCACTTTGTTCTGCTAAGTTAAAGCTATCATTATTCTTTATGTTGTTAAGTGTCCATTCCTTTGTCCTCCACTGTTCAAATTCCTTTCAAGCCACAGACAAGCCATCCTTTGAAAAGTAATCATAAAATTATATACAGTAGCATAGTGGCAGATAGACCTTCAGAATGTCACTGCAAATTAAGCACAAATTAAGAAATGATTATATAAATAGGAATTCAGTATGCTATGGCGTTACATTCCAACAGAAACATCAGCCATTGCAACTGTCACAATATGCTGAGTCCACATCTGGCTTCTTCCTCTATGGGTATCTGACACTCTCTGCCTTCTGCTCTTCATTGTCAACCTGGACTAATTGGAATGTTTACAAAAAGCTGAGATACTGCAGTTTAACAGCCCAATAATTCTTTAATGAATCCTCCTGTTTTATTAATAAAATGATTTATAGCAATATTTAATTTCACGATTTACTATTAGCATTAATGGGTCTAGTTATTAAGCATTTTATTCAGGAATGCCACATAAATGGGCCCTGTAAAACATGCCATATTTAGTCATTATTAGAAAGATGAAATGAGTGTTTGAAGAAACAAGTTGTTGCTTCTAGTAATCTCTCAATAAGAGATAAAGATAGAATGTGTATTGTGCAGTATGTCCTAGACCAGAGTTTCCCAAACTCCCCCCCCCCCCATGGCCTGGTTATTTTTACATTTCTCCTTCATGGCCCACTAAAATTTGGGGGTGGAGCCAGGAGACTTTGGGGGTGGAGCCAGGAGACAGGAATTGTGTCATTTCCCATGGTGTCACTTCCAGGTCAAGGGCCAAGTGATGTCACTTCTGGGGCACACCGAACCAAAAGTCCACCTCTTACTGTGATGTCCCTCAAACCTGCTTCTTTTCAGAAAAATCTCTCTGAAACTCATGCTGAGCCAAAATGGGGGTGGAAAGTGGGCGCTCTGCAACTTTTTCATACATTCCCAGAGGCCTCTTTTTCCACCCCCACATCTCCATGTGCCTATTTGTTTGTGTGTTATTCTCCAACTTGCAAGCACTCCTAATGCCCATGTTCAGTTGCCTGCACCACCGACATACCCCTTCCTCAACAGCTCTGGCCAGTGTATGCAGTTGGGAGTGCTGTTGCCATTGCCATCAGGAATGCCAGCACTGTGTACCACCCACACTGGGCCCTGGCAGTTGCTCTACCTCTAAATATGCTGACACATTTAGTAGGCCCTTCCTTCAGCTGCTGCTACTGGAACCCTGCCTCAAGTTACAACCAAGCTTGCTTGGTTTCAAGAAAATCCTTTGACACCTATTTTTCATACTTTTCCTTGGCTGAAACACTGGGAAATTGCTGTGAAAGGCAGCAGAGAATTATACTGCAATTAATGAATTAATTTCAAATTATATGAAGTTCATACAGGTTTTTCTACTGTTATCCCAAAAAGAATATTTATGAGTTGCTTGCAGCTTTTTTACTGACTGTGTTTCCCATGTCTTTAAAAGCAACCTGTTGTGCAGATATTTAACCAGTGAACTTCTTTCATACTTTTTAATATCCACAGGAGGAGTTTAATTTTGGTGTCAGACAGCTGTTAAAAGCAGGACCAGTAAAATGGTGCCAAGTTCATGGTACCATCACTTCCAGTGCTGTAGAGATATACAGCAGTAATTTCCAATAATCTCTTTCTGCCCCACACCTCTCACACTTACTCACACAGAAATTTCATCAAAAGGCCAGCAGGCTACAACCAGGGGTGCCAACTTTTTATTGGCAGAGCTCCTATGTCTGCAACAACAGTATGATGAACAGAAAAGTTCCATCCATTAAAAATGGAATGAAAGAAAGAAAGAGAAAGGGAAATAATGAAATGGAAGGAAAGGAAAAGAAAAGAAAAGAAAAGAAAGACATGGAAAGAAAGAACATAAGAGAAGCCATGTTGGATCAGGCCAATGAACTATCCAGTGCAAAATTATCTCACACAGTGCCCGAAAAGCAACAGAATGTCCACCAGTGGGGCCAGGGCAATAGAAGCCTTCCCTCTGTTGCTTCCCCTGCCCCAGCACCAAGAATACAGACAGAGCATCACTTGCAGGGCAAGAAAGAAAGAAGGGGGGACAAAGAAGAAAAAAAGCCTTACTCACCATCAGATAACCACAACCAGCAACAATTTTGCCCAGGGTCATTTGGTTAAAAAAAAAATAGCTACTGGTCATTTGGTAAAAAAAAAAGCTTCTCCCCACCCCTCCTGGCTGAGAAAAACATCCCCTCCTTCTTTGCCGCCCAGGCCTCCTGGGGAAATCTCCCCAAAAGAACATACGCAAGGCACATGAAAGCTCATACCTTGAAGAACATTTCATGGGTCTAAAGTGCCAGCAGACTCCAGCTTTTCTCTCAAACACTGGGAGGGAGAGAGAAGGAAGGAGAGGCAGTCAAGCTCCTCTCTGCACAACACAGAGATGGGGGGATGGAAGGAAGCATTACGGAGCTCAGGCTTTACAGCCTGTGCCTGTCTTCAAGCGTAGCTTTTCTCTGCACAACACAGAGACGGGAGAAGGAAGGAATGAAAATGAAGCTCAGGCTTTGCAGCCTGTGTCAGTCTTCAGGGCTAGCTTTTCTCTGCACAACACAGAGATGGGGGAAGGAAGGAAGCAGAGCAGAGCTCATGCTTTGCTGGGGGCGGGGCTAGCTTTGACTTTTCTTGTGACCTGGTACTGTGGCTTCCTGTGGTTACTGGATCACAATCCTGCAAATGGGAAACGCCATCCTAGACACATATATTGTCTCTGGGGTTTGTGTATGGGTAATGTACTACTGACAGTCTTATCTCACTATTTCGAGCAATTTTCACCGATAAACAAATTTAAATTTCATGTTATGGAATTGCATACTGAGACATCAATAATAAGACACTGTGGTATATGCTACCATTTTGCTATAGTTTGATTATTTTAATATAGTTTCAATTTCAGTTTATTTCAATTTCAATTGAATTAATTCAATTGAATGTCAATCAATTAATATAATTCTATCTTTTAAAAAAATGATTTTGTATAGTTGTGAATGGGAATCATCTAGATCAAATCAAGGCTGAACTCTCCCTAGAAGTTAAAATGACTAAACTGACACCATCACACTTTGGTTACATTATGAGAAGACAAGAGTCACTGGAAAAGACCTTAATGCTAAAAAAAAAGTTGAAGGCAGCAGGAAAAAGAGGAAAACCCAACATGAGGTGGATTGGTTCAATTAAGGAAGTCAGGGCCTTCAATCTGCAAGAGCTGGGATGTTTTGAGGACATTGATTCATAGGTTTGCCATAAGTCAGTTATCTATGCACATGTTGTTTGAATTATAAAGGAGAGAGGGTGAAGAATCCAGGAACTGAATCATGCAGCAAACCACATTCAAAATTTTGAAATAAAACTGAAAGAATGGGGAGTTCCTGTCAGTTCTACTTCAATGAGGGATAGTAATTTTGATCTCTAAAATTGAATGAGAAGTAATGCATGAAAAGAAATTTGGATGCATGGAGATTGCAGAATCATAGAATACTTATAGACTTCATACAGATGGGGAATCTCTCTTTAGGGTACAGGATTAGTCTTCTGATATTCTCTTGTCCTTTCTACAGAAATGGATTGAACCAGTCCACACTTCCTTTTCTCTCTGTTGCTTCTCTGATATTTCCTTCTGCAGAGACATCACTATGAATTCCAGTAAGACATACCAGCAGTGACCAACAACAAAAATGTTGCTGTTCTCTTTGTATGCATTCACTAAGGCTCTTATGTTTTTAAGAGTATGCTCTTGTACTATTTGTCTATGAATTTAAATACAGTTATTGGGAAAATAGAATAATTCATCCTTAAACTGTTAAAATGAGATGCCAAGATATTCAGCAGCACAAAATAGCATTTATCTCTGGTTGCCAGTTTGTAATGTTGATGTATGGATATGTCATAATAAAATACTGAAACTAGCACACCAATATAAAACTGTGAGTTTGCCCAGCTTTAAGAAATTGAAGTAAGACTAGGTTTTCTTATTTTTGTATGCTTGTGCACACAGACTTTTAACACAGATGTAGTTAGTGCTGGATTTTGTAATCAGTTTACTTGCCAGAATATGAATGTAATGCAGGCATCATCTTAAAAGTTTTAAATATTTTTTCCTGAAATCTTAGAAGGTACTTTTATGAAAATCAACCATTTTTACCATGCCAACAGAAACACATCTAAAACACAAATAAGATTTTAGAAAAGAAAGGTCCAGTTATGCCATTGTAGTTCTGTATAAATAAGGACTCTTAGGCAGCCTCTTAGGAAGCATGTAATAATAATTTCAGTTGTCTGTAAATTAATAAATCTTAGATTAACATATTGTAGTACAGCAATATTTGGGAAGTGTGGGAGCAACACATTTTAAGATACCTTTTAAATTAGAATTCTCTTTCTTCAGTGCATTTTTACTAACCTCTTATGAATCATATAAAATCAGGCAGAGGTTCAACTGTGTACAAAACATACCCCCTGCAAGCTACTCACACCAACACAGAGGGAACCTCACCCTGCCTTGGAAGTTTGGTAAACATTTTGATTGAATGGAGACAGTTTGTCTGGAAATGTATTCATTTACAAACCTCCACAAGCTGCTTGAAAGTTTGTGGAAAGTTTGCAAACCACAAGCTAGCCAAAATTAGTCACAGACATTAGTTCATGAGCCATTTCAAGTCTATCCCTAATGTGGAAGTTCCCCTCAGTTAGCAGCCACTGATAGACTCTATGAATCTATCTAATCCCCTTTTAAAGCTGTTTATTCCTGTGGCCATCACTGCATCCTCTGGCAACAAATTCCACATTTAATCACTCTCTGTATAAAGAAGTTATTTTCTTTCATCCATCCTGAATCTACTGCCCATCGGTTTAATTGGATACTTTGAGTTCTAGTATTTTGAGAGAGGGAGAAAAATTTCTCTTTGTTAACTCTCTCTACCTCATGCATAATTTTATAAACTTCTATTGTTGTCTCCTTTTAACTCTTTTTAACTCCTGAGTTGTCCTTTTTAACTGAACAGTCTCAGACTTTTCAGCCTTTCCTCAAAGGGAAAGTGCTCCAATCATCTTGGTTGTCCTTGTCTGTACTTTTTCCATCTCTGTGATGTTTTTCAGATACAGTGACCAGAACTGTACTCCATATTCCCAATTAGGCCACATTCAATACATACTGCTTAGTGAAGGCTGAAGTACATGAAGGAAGGCAACTTGAGGGCAGCATGCCTTAAGCCTGCACTCCCATATAAACCTATTCAACTTTGGAGGTCCTGCTTCTAGTCAGCGCCAGCACTAGGATGCCCCATCATACCTAAAACCCCAGGCAAGGGCCCCCTGTCCCCGTGGGCAAAGCAGCCAGGACCTGCAGCCAGGGCCCCACTCTTCCCCAGCCCACAGTCGCCCGGTTAGCCTCACCACAGCTGCCTTACCAGCTGGAGCTATGGTGGCACTGTGGCGCAACACAGCCCTGGCTGAGGGCACTGCAATCCAGATGTACATCCAGATGCTGTCTTCTCTGCTATCTCTTCCCTCCCACATGATTAAAAACATGGGTGGGTGCCGGAAGGGCCTGCTGATCAGCTGATCAGCAGAGCCCTTATTTGCAAGTGGGAGAAGCAGTGGCCTTCCTTGCTCACTTGCTATTTGCTCCCTTCCACCCAGGAGGGGGAGCACCCAATTCAGCACCCCCAGGGCCATGCCCGAAGGCAACCACCTACAGTTGCCTAATTGACATTCTGGGTCTGCTTCTAGTGCTCCCACCATCTGAGATTAGATAGATGATAACCTGAGAAAGGACCTTCTCTGGTACAGCACCAAAACTATAGAAATCCCTCCTCTAGGGATATTTATCTGTCTCCATCTACCATTGTCATCTGCTACCTGGTGAAGACTTTTTAATTTTGGCTGGCATTCCTTCACTGCTTCTAATTGACTGCCCTACCTCTTCACATGTCTTTGCGCTTAATTGAAATACAAGTTTTATTTTGAGAATTCTTTCTGTTGTTTCTGTAATCCATAAATAAAATGCAATGATATAAAAAATTCCTTAAAATATGATAGAATTGTAAAATAGGAAAGATTATTGTATTGTGATGCTGAATTGTATCCATCAGTACTGATGAATTTCAGTATAAAAGCAGTAGTTCCCTCTTAATTTTCTAAGACTGGGGGCTGCCAATTCTAGGAGGAGAGAATAATGTAAGTTGCTTTGGTCCCCACTATGGAGAAAGACTGTAATTTCCCTCAGTATAGGCGGTGAGTGGGGGGGGGGGGGAGAGAAGTAGAGATGAAAAGGAGACATGGTTGCCAACTCCAGGTTAGGAAATTCCTGCACAATTAATGGATGAAGCCTGGGGAAGGTGGGGTTTGAGGGGGAGAGAGAAATGAGACCAGTATAATGCCATAGACTCCACCCTCCAAACCAGCCATTTCTTCCACAAGAAGTACTATTGCCAATCTCCTGGTGAGGGCTAGAGGTCACCCAGAATTACAACTGCTCTCCAGGTGATAGAGATCAGTTCCCCTGGAGAAAATGGCTCCTTTGGATAGTGGAGTGTATAGTGATATACCCTGCAAAGGTTGCTTCCCTCCCCAAGCCTCAACATCCCAAGGCTCCACCCCAAAATCTCCAGGAATTTCCCAGTCCAGAGCTAGCAACCCTAAAGAGTGTAGAGTAAGACCAAGGCCTAAATAAGTGTTGTTTCATAGATCTTTGAAAAATCTCTTGGACCAGGCTATGGGCCTCCAGAAAGCAGTTGACAACACTGGAAGATAGAAGCAATCTGTGTTCTGTCAACCTAATTATCTACAAGCCATACAGTGGAATTTGTTAACGAGATGTCAAAAAGGGAAATTTATGGTTTAAGTTTCTGAACAGAGAAAATTAACTTGGCAAAATGCCTTTCTTTGTTTGAAGTTAAATCACCATTTCAAAAGGTGAATTAAAGTTTAAAGTTCCAAAATGTTGCTTATAGCCCATAATGTTTTAATATTAGCTAAGAAGTCTGTTGCTTATAGTTTAGATTCTGAGAAAGTTCGTAAAATAATAGTTTTGAGCATTATGGATTAAAATATATTCAATTAAGAGTCTCTGAATAAGCAGACAACAGGAGAGGCTTTGCAAGTTAATATGATTTATTAGTACTCAAATGTGGAATAGCTCTCCACTGCTGTATGTTTATCACAAGGCTTTAAAATGTTTAACACTGTGTTATATTGAATTGCTATTTAGCCAAGGAAATGCATGAAGTTTAAGCAGCTTGATCATTTAATGCTGGTAGCAAGGAACTAAAAACCTGTTGCAATCAGCATTATTATTTTTAACAAGCAAAGGTAAATCTTGTTATTGCAAGGCATTTTCAGTCAATTAGGCTAGGATACAAGAGACAGATAATGAAGAACTTCTAACAGAATAGATGTTTTTGCAGATGTATGATTCCTGTCTAAAACCTTTGATCTAAGTGAAAGTAGATTATCAAATTCTGACAACAAAAAAATACTAATTAGAACATCAGAAATGATTTCTATACAAAGAGGGTCCTCAAGTGGTTAAGAAGAAAAGTGTTTTATTTACAGTTTTTACAGAAAATATAAACTTAAATATCTTAAAAAATCAGATAAAAGCTTTCTGATCAATTAGAGAATAAACAAGAATATGTATTCAAGAGAGAAAAATAATTTCTTTCAGTAGATGCTATTTTGAAGCTGAAAAGTCCATATAAAAGTTCATTTTTTCTAAGAAATGTTATTTAGCATCTACATGTGCCCCTTTGCCCAGATTATCCAGAGGTATGGGCTGGGGTGCCATCAATATACAGATATCCAGCTTTATCTGATGGATGACCACCTGGATTCAGCCCTGGAGGAACTGGGTAGGGCATTCCAAGCTGTGGTTGGTTGGTTGCAACAGAGCCAGCTGAAATTGAATCCATCAAAGACAGACGTCCTGTGCCTAGGTTACAGGGGGCTGGGATCAGGCATCTTGCTCCCATCCTTTGATGGGGCTCCATTGATGCCCATGTCGAGGGTGAAGAGCTTGGGGGTATTCCTGGATGCCTTTCTGACTATGGAGGCCCGGGTTACCACCACTGCTAGATCAGACTTTTTCCATCTGAGACAGATCAGACAGTTGGTCCCGTATATCACCCCCCGCAACCTGGCCACAGTGACCCATGCAATGGTCACTTCCAGGCTAGATTATTATAACTCCCTCTACGTGGGACTGCCCTTGACCCTTCTCCGGAAACTCCAGCTGGTGCAGAATGCTGCTGCATGGATGCTGACATTGTCGCCTATATGGGCACGGATCCATCCTGTGCTGCATGAACTGCACTGGCTACCTATTGAGTACCAGATCCAGTTCAAGGTGTTGGTACTTACCTTTAAAGCCCTATATAGCTAGGGGCCAGCATACCTTTGGAATCGCCTCTCCCTGTATGAACCCCATAGGTCTTTATGGTCAGAGACCCAACAACTTTTTGGTAATACCTGGCTCCAGAGATGTCCATCTGACCTCGACAAGGGCCAGGGCCTTTTCAGACCTGAACTTTGCCTGGTGGAATGAGATCCCCCTGGAGTTCCGGGCTCCAATTCTGGAGATCTGCTCCAATTCTGCAGGGCCTGTAAAACAGAGCTCTTTCACCAGGCTTTCAGCTGAGGCAGCAGACATCAGTTGTTACTGGCCTCCTCCCTTCATTCCATCCCAGTGCTATAAATTCTGCTGGATTTGGACAATAGGCCATGTCTGTGAGGCAGAACCTGCCATTTTAACTTCTATAGTCACTCTGGAGTTTTAGATTTTATATATTTTAAATTGGTCTTTTATAGTTTTTATTGTTGATTGTTTTTATGATGTAACCTGCCCTGAGCCTGTCCTAAATAAAATATTTTATTTTCTTGGCAGGAATAAAACAAAAAGCCATTCTGGTGGTGAAGGAAATGGCCACTGCAGCAGCCACTGCAGCAGCCACTGCAAGAGTCCAGATCCTAGCAGTCATTTTATGAATGTGGGGTGGACTCTGCAATCCAGTGCAGGTGGTTGAGAAGCCTCCAATAAGAATGCAGGCATGGTAAATCCTGGGCCAGTTCCAGCCTTTCTCTTTTAAAATTTAAAGGGCTATGGGTGGCCATCAGCTGTTAGCCTGAGTCTCTCTTTCCTTTAAAGAGAGATGATGATGAATAACTGTTTTCTTTTTCTCTCCCTCCTCTTGTGCTACCCTCCCTCCCCAATCCTACAGCTCTCCTGAAATTACAGGAGATAATTTTTTGTTAATCCCAGAGTTTCAGAAGTGTTTTGGGTATCCATGAGCTCACCTGCAACAGCTAATTTTGGGTACAGTCTCAGCATAAGTATACATGAATGCACACCCCTAATGTTTACTGGGTAGATGACTGGCTATGAAGCTCTGGAAAATAATACTGGAATCCTTTCATGGAAAAATATTACAGTTTATGTAGATATACTAACAGTAATGTTGTAAACCCTTCTAAACCCACTAATGTCAATGCATTTAAGAGGGTGTAATTCTTTTACACTGGCAGTAGTAACATCACCAAGAAAAAAATCAATAAACTCTCACTTTAAAAAAGGAGAAAAGATGAGGTAAAACCACAAAAATCAGATGAGTCAGTGGTGCATCTGTCAGGTCCTGGCTATAAAAGTTATAGAAACTAATTCACCTACAGGAACACCTACAAGATCCTTGGGTAACACTTGAGGTAATACACGCAAAACACCTTGTTCTAGCTTCAGTGTCCCAGGCTTCAGTGCCACTGAAACAGGCTCTCTTTGGTTCCCACTTCATTAGGCACCCACAAAGTCTCAAGCAAAGCAGCCAACAATGCTTCAAATTCCTTAGCATCAGAAACAAGGCTTTTCCATTTCTCAGTAGCCATCAACATTACCAGACCTCTATCTAAGGGACTTTTCCCTTGAGGTGGAACATAGACTCCATACCTGTGCTGAAGGGTCACAAAACTCTACTTGCACTTCTGGAGAAAACTGATGTGGCAGCACTGGCAGTAAATTCTTGTCTCAAGGTTGTAAAAGCATCCACTAAACAAGAAAAGGTTCTATCTCCTGTCTTAACATCAATCATGGGTTTTGTACTTGAAGCAACAGGTACAACGTTTACAGAAGTCTGTGGACAAACCAATTGTCCTTTCTGACCATTACCATGCCAGGCTTCCTCTTCCCTCCCCTGCATCCATTCACAAGAGGGAGGAAGCAACTGCTCAAAGCAAACTCTATCCTGAGAATTTCCCTGCTCATGATCTTCAAACCTAGACTGCTGCAAATCTCTTTGTCTTTTTAAACAAATCATTGCCCCCACAGACGGAAGGAAGAGATGGACACAAGGGTTTGGGTAACTAAGGGACACTTTCTTTATTATTAAATTAACAACTAGGGCTATAAACATAACAGGCAGCATGGCAGGGCCAGGGGACGAAATACTCCTCCCCTGCTGCATGACGGGCGAGCCACCCTGTCCCTAGGTATAGCCAAAAGCATGGCTCATACCCGGCCAGCCTAGCAAAGGTTATGCCCTGGAGTTCCAGCCCCCATCCGCACAGCTGAAGGGCGGATCAATCCATGCAAACCCAAGGCAGTCCACTTCATCACTCAACTAGTCCGCACAGGCCAAGAATGATTTAGCTATACCCCGTGCCCCAAAACTGGGGTGCTATTGGTGCTCATCAAGCTGCTTTACGGAAGTTAGGCAAAAAACCCAGCCAACCTGAAAGTGGCCAGCCTACTTAAACCAGCCACACCCTAGCTAATTCCACAATCCCTTCTACAAGCAGTGCGAGGTAGGTGAAAAACACCACTTCCAACAGCCAAACAGAAAGAGATGAAAAAAAAATCCTACCTGGTCTCCTACAAATTAAGAGCAACCAGCTATCACCTACACTGCCTGAATGGCAGGAGGGTGGGCCGAGCACGAAGCGAAGACTGGGAGGCAGAAGTGGAGACAGTCGTTAAGGTGTACCTGCTCCGCCCTCACCTCCCATAATGCCCTGCCCGCTCCTCCTCCTTACGAAGAGGCAAAACGGCCCCCGGAGGCAAGGCTGTGCAGCCTGACTCCAGTTGGGAGCCACATTTTAGATAAAACCTTCTTTCCAAACTACTTGGTTTTGTTTACAGGCTTTTCTATTTTAGCACCTATAAGAGAAAGATCCCTCTTCTCCCTTTTGGTTTCACTACCAATTGTTGCTGCATTACAGGATTTATGAAATTGGCTACAAGAGCTCTTTATGAAAGTAGCCATACTCTCTATGAAATTGACCACAAGCATTTATATTGCTCACAGAGAATCTAGGTCAGCAGAGTAGACAAAAACTAGGGTAAAGTTGGAGCTGTCTCAGGACAGAAAAGGCCTTATATGGTATGGTCCTTATATGGTATTTGCAGGAATCATGGAATTGCAGGAATCTGTGAAAGTCTGCTAGGAAGTAGGTGAAAGGTAAAAATGAACTGAGGGCAATCGCAGCCTTAAATGTTTTCATTTGGCAGTATGATTGTTGACATTAAGATGCAACTGGAAAGCATAACATCAGATACTAAAAGCAACTGGAAAGCATAACATCAGATACTATCGGATAAGAAATGGGTTCAAGCCTTTATAAGCCCTGGACTTTTGAGCAAAAGGGGCTGATGGCTTGAGAGGCAGGGGCCTCTATGCTGTTCAGCCCAGAAATTAACAAGCCTTTGTTGATTTCAGCCTGGGCTGACTTGGATAGAGACAGGAGACTTTCTCTGTGCTAGTCATTCCAACAAATGGGTCTTGGGACTTCGGTTTTCCATAAGAAAAATGCTTCATGCTTGACTAAATTCTAACTGTGTAACTGTTTTCTTAAATGTACTAAGTTTATCTAACTGTTTTGCTTTTCTATCCATATATTTTAAGTCTTCTGTACGGAGTGTAATTTATGTGTCATAAAAGCTTATTCATTCATCTGTATGAGTTTCTGAAAACTGCAGGTTGTTTGGGTTATCCAATTGCTTTGCCTTTCTGTCTATAAGTTTAAGCCTTCTGTCTAAAGGAGAAACTTGTACAATAAAGTCTATCTGTTATTAAGTGTATTAGCCTTCTGATAACTACAGGTTGTTTTGGGTTCTGGGTTTTTGTTTTGGGTTTGTGTTGCTGGGGGTACAAAATAAATCCTCCAACAGTAACAGTAATCTTGTTCCAGTGGAAACCATTGTGCAGAAGGATATCTCAGTGATTTATATGTAATTGACCATCTCAGGCATCATTAGTGGCATCCTCAAACATCTTACTAAAGAAGGAAGATGTTATCTAGCCCAATTAAATATTTGCTGAAAAATATATAAGAATGCACATCAGGCAAGCAATTGAAAACAGATGGTAACATAAAACAATGGGTTAAAGAAACTCAGAATAGAAATGGCAGTTTATTATAGCACAGACTCCTGTTTGAAACACACCAGTAATGATACAAATATAAGCTTCTACAACAAGCATTTTCACTCAAACTGTAGTACTCAAAGTCAGTCTATCAGCTTGAAGCACAGGAAAAACTACACTCATTAGCCCTTTCTTGCTTTGTTCAGCAAGAATGTGAAATGCTTCTGTATTTTCACAGTGGATTTCATGGGAGTTGCATAAACTTTTGTTACCCAGAGGGAAATATATGTATATTGTAGTTCATCAGCATACACAACACTATTAATCTAAGAAATTAGATCATACTCTGCCTGCTCCAAAGAAGTGTCTTGTGCCAATGGTGCAAGAAGGTTCAGGAATGGCAACCAACTCCCAGTGGAATCATATCGGGAGGGGGGGGGATGCTCAAAATGGTAAGACTTGGATATCCCCTTTTTACCTGACTAGGTGCCAGTGAATGAGTTGAGAAGATGTTTGTGACTTTGTGAGGTTCTTTTACAACTAATATCAGTGTTTGAGACCTCCTCTGTGAGCAGGAGACCTCTCATTTCAGTTATATACGGACATCGTAATCACCCATTTGGTTGCCAGGTTGCCTGGAGATACAACTCACACACATCTGCTGTGAAACATGGGTTTTATCTACCATTTTATAAGAGACTTATGTGAATACTAACAGCCTCAGAATTACAACAGCACTCTATATCTCTGGAAGAGTGCTGCCAGGAGTACAGATGGGTTTCCAGCCGCTCCGTCTGTGAACCATCTCGGCCGTTGCAGTAGAAGAAGTCGCATCACCAGGAACTGTCCGGGCAAGTGGTTTCCAGCCTTGATCATGAAAGTCATGTTGGTAGGCTAACATCATCAGCAACCATCTTCCTGCAGTGCCAGACTCCATGACAGAAAAGCGAGAGGCTCATGTACTCAACAGCTGTTACATCTATGTAAGGCAATCAAGCTCAGCTTAGGCGTAGCTCCTGCCACACTGCCCAAGTCTTTGTCAAACGGAACTTTAGACAATGAACAGTGCTAGCCAGAAGAGCAGAAGAGGAAGACCAGCTTCTCCTAGAACCAGAGTTCTTTGTATAGATCAGGTGTAACTTTAGGTACCAATTTGGCCCTCTATTGTCACCTTTAGATAAGTTTTGATAGCTTGTTTAAACCCCTCCACCCATGCCTTGCCCAAACTGCCACTTTGGAGTCTCCCCCTGTCCCATTGTTACCTGGAGATCCATTCAGGTGACCAGAGTCAGGTCTGCTCATTGGCTGGAGGTGGGCATCCAATCAGGTACCCAGAATAGACTAGATATTGCCCACCAACAAGCCAGCCTCTTTTTGGGAGGACCTTTTCCTTTCCAAAAATAATATAACCAGAGAGAAAGCCATGCTAACCAGATCGTTC
Source organism: Heteronotia binoei (assembly GCF_032191835.1). Lineage (NCBI taxonomy): Eukaryota > Metazoa > Chordata > Lepidosauria > Squamata > Gekkonidae > Heteronotia > Heteronotia binoei. The sequence continues at coordinate 111,362,741 of NC_083226.1, read as the reverse complement.
CTCCCTCCCTACTCTAAGTAAGGAGAATCAGACATGGCACATCACAGTGCATGTCTATATCTTCTAGTTGTGACTGGACCCTAAGATCAGGTCGTATACCCTGTCTATGTTTTTACCCTTGTGTTACCCCTCTATCAATTTCATATCTGTTTTCTTAGGCCTGTATGTATGTTGTATGATTGTATGTTGTATGATTTTATACCCTTGTATGTTTGCCCTTATTCCTTAAATAAAACACCCCATTGATTATTAGACCATCTTGCCTCGTTACTGGAAGGGTAACTCTCAAAGCAGACACCTTCTGTATAAACAGGTTTTTAGATCTCGCTAAAAGGCTGATTGCCCACCACTATAAATTCCCCAAAACCATATTTTTAGGGCAATTGGCTTAACACCTCATTGAGTGATTCATGTGACTAGAGGCTACTGGTGGTGGATGTATGGGGGAAGTTGTGCAGCAATCTGGTTAACTAATGTCTATACTGGGCAATGATGGTGGGTCAGAAGATGAGGCTATCCCACTTGATCAAATATTTGATTAGACTTCTGGAGAAGCATGGATGGTGAAGGATATTTTTAAGTTACTTGGAAGACCATTGGCCATTAATTGGCGTGGATGTAAGAAGCTTCAAAGAGTCACAGAAAAGAATGTTGATTACTGAGAGCCAGAATTTTCATAGACTAATTCCTCTTGTTTTTGTTGCACATAATTTTGTTGCACATAGTCTGAACACAGTTATCTGATTTGACATTACAAATGGATTTGTTTTGCATCTCTGGCTGTACAAGGCCTGGTAATCTAGGGAAGATCCATAACTTGGTTCCTGGCATCTGAGAATAGGCATTATGTGACCGACACTAGAACTTCAGCAGAAGTACAGCCAGTCACAGCAATAGGAAACTTTCCCAAAGCTTTCAAGAAAACAACTGAATCCACAATTCTCAAATCTCTTGGATCTAGGGTTTCTTTAGGAGTGGATTTAGCACCACCTCACAGAGTGGTAAAGCAGCAGTACTGCAGTACTGTGGTCTGAACTCTCTGCTCACTACTAGGGGTGTGCATTCGGTTCGGCAGAACCATATAAGCTGCCGAATCACCACTGATTCGGCCGTATACGGAATTGGCTGCAGCCGATTCTAATTGGGGCCCATTATGCGGCAGCTGAGTACGGCTCCCCGTATACTCCCATATATATATTCGGAAGTATACGGATGTCAATGCAAAAGGCGGGAAAGTGGCTTCTGCAGCCTCAGGGGAGCTGCTTGCCTACTTTCCCGCCTTTGGTAGCCTTTTCCTGCCTCTCCCATAGCCTCCCTGGGATCAGGGAGGGGGGGGATGGGGAAGAGGAGCCCCAGCAGCCAATCCAAAGCATGCATTTGCAAAATGCATTGCAAATGCATGCTTTGCAGGGCTGTTGTGTAGCTGATGGCCCAGCCATCAGCAACATTGTTGTTCTTTTGATCTTTTGCTTACTTGGGTATCCAAGTAACCAGAACACATATTGATTGGGTCAATATGTGTTCTGGTCGAGAGAAAGAGATTGAGTTTCTTGATGCTCTCAATGACTGTGCTATGGAGCAGATGGTCTCAGAACCTACCAGGGGTGGGGCGATCCTGGATTTGGTCCTAAGTAATGCCCAAGACTTGGTGAGAGATGTAAAAGTGATTGCGCCGCTTGGGAGCAGTGACCATAATGTTATTGATTTCACCGTTTGTATAAATAGGGAGTTGTCCAAAAAGACCGCCATAACCACGTTTAACTTTAAAAGGGGTAAATACACTGAGATGAGGAGGCATGTGAGGAGGAAACTGAAAGGAAAGGTACATACGGTCAAAACCCTCGGGGAAGCTTGGACGCTATTTAAAACTATAATCCTAGAAGCTCAGATAAAATACATACCACAAGTTAGGAAAGGCACAAACAGGCATAAGAAAAGACCTGCATGGTTAACAAACAAAGTAATGGAAGCTGTAAAAGGTAAGAAGGACTCCTTTAAGCGGTGGAAAACCAGTCCAAGTGAGATTAGTAAAAGGGAACACAGGCTGTGGCAAATCAAATGCAAGACTGTGATCAGGCAGGCAAAAAGGGACTATGAGGAGCATATTGCAAAAAACATAAAGACCAACAATAAAACTTTCTTCAAATATATTAGAAGTAGGAAACCAGCCAGGGAGGCAGTGGGGCCCTTGGATGACCATGGGGTAAAAGGATCACTGAAGGAGGATAGGGAAATGGCTGAGAAGCTAAATGAATTTTTTGCCTCCGTCTTCACTGTGGAAGATGAGAACTTTTTGCCCTCCCCAGAACCACTAATTTTGGAAGGGGTGTTGAAAGACCTGAGTCAGATTGAGGTGACAAAAGAGGAGGTCCTACAACTAATAGACAAATTAAAAACTAATAAGTCACCGGGTCCGGATGGCATACATCCGAGAGTTCTGAAAGAACTCAAAGTTGAGCTTGTGGATCTTCTAACAAAAATCTGTAATCTTTCATTGAAATCTGCCTCCGTTCCTGAGGACTGGAAGGTAGCAAATGTCACCCCCATCTTTAAAAAGGGTTCCAGAGGAGATCTGGGAAATTACAGGCCAGTCAGTCTGACTTCAATACCGGGAAAGTTGGTAGAAACCATTATCAAGGACAGAATGAGTAGGCACATTGATGAACACAGGTTATTGAGAAAGACTCAGCATGGGTTCTGCAAGGGAAGATCTTGCCTCACTAACCTGTTACATTTCTTTGAGGGGGTGAACAAACATGTGGACAAAGGCGACCCGATAGATGTTGTTTACCTTGACTTCCAGAAAGCTTTTGATAAAGTTCCTCATCAAAGGCTCCTTAGAAAACTTGAGAGTCATGGAGTAAAAGGACAGGTCCTCTTGTGGCTCAAAAACTGGCTAATTAATAGGAAGCAGAGAGTGAGTATAAATGGGCAGTCTTCGCAGTGGAGGACGGTAAGCAGTGGGGTGCCGCAGGGCTCGGTACTGGGTCCCATGCTCTTTAACTTGTTCATAAATGATTTAGAGTTGGGAGTGAGCAGTGAAGTGGCCAAGTTTGCGGATGACACTAAATTGTTCACGGTGGTGAGAACCAGAGAGGATTGTGAGGAACTCCAAAGAGATCTGTTGAGGCTGGGTGAGTGGGCGTCAACGTGGCAGATGCGGTTCAATGTGGCCAAGTGCAAAGTAATGCACATTGGGGCCAAGAATCCCAGCTATAAATACAAGTTGATGGGGTGTGAACTGGCAGAGACTGACCAAGAGAGAGATCTTGGGGTCATGGTAGATAACTCACTGAAAATGTCAAGACAGTGTGCGTCTGCAATAAAAAAGGCCAACGCCATGCTGGGAATTATTAGGAAGGGAATTGAAAACAAATCAGCCAGTATCATAATGCCCCTGTATAAATCGATGGTGCGGACTCATTTGGAGTACTGTGTGCAGTTCTGGTCGCCGCACCTCAAAAAGGATATTATAGCATTGGAGAAAGTCCAGAGAAGGGCAACTAGAATGATTAAAGGGCTGGAGCACTTTCCCTATGAAGAAAGGTTGAAACGCTTGGGACTCTTTAGCTTGGAGAAACGTCGACTGCGGGGTGACATGATAGAGGTTTACAAGATAATGCATGGGATGGAGAAAGTAGAGAAAGAAGTACTTTTCTCCCTTTCTCACAATACAAGAACTCGTGGGCATTCGATGAAATTGCTGAGCAGAAAGGTTAAAACGGATAAAAGGAAGTCCTTCTTCACCCAAAGGGTGATTAACATGTGGAATTCACTGCCACAGGAGGTGGTGGCGGCCACAAGCATAGCCACCTTCAAGAAGGGTTTAGATAAATATATGGAGCACAGGTCCATCAGTGGCTATTAGCCACAGTGTATGTGTGTATATAAAAATTTTTGCCACTGTGTGACACAGAGTGTTGGACTTGATGGGCCGTTGGCCTGATCCAACATGGCTTCTCTTATGTTCTTATGTAAGTAAGCACTGTTGTTTGGCCAATCAGAGAGCAGTGCTATTTTTTGAAACTGCTCTCTGTAGGGGCAGAGAACCTTTTTAAGGAGTCTTCCTGGCTGGACTCCTCCAGTGTGTTGGCTGGTTTGAGAGATTGTGCTGCTGCTTGCTGGCCCTTGGCTTCAGCTGCTGCCTGCTGCTCTCTCACTCAGCCTTACCAGACTTCCCTGGAGTACTAGAGAAGATAAGGTAAGATAGTCTTGGGGTTCTTGTTTTTTATTTTTGTTGGTAAAAGGACTTTTTAAGACTCAGAGTCCCTTTACTTATCCAGATTTGGGTGGTGGTGGGGTAGCTTATTTGGGGTTAGGGGTTTCTGCTTGGGGAGGGGACCTGGGGTGGGGGTTGCCAATTTGCCCATATTTTAATTTAGTGAGAGGACTTTTAAAAATGCAGTGTCCTTTTACTTCTCCTGATTTGGGTGGCTTGGATTTCTTGGGGTTAGGGTGAAGGGGTTTTTTTTTGGGGGGGAGGGGTTGGCGAAGTTCCTGTATTGTTAAAAGTTAAGTTTTTTACTGTTTTAAAAGTATTCAGTGTTTGATTTGTTGCTGCTGTGTTGTGCTGCTGCTGTTACTTTTCTCTTCTGGTTCTTGGGGGGGGGGGGTGCTGTTTGGCCTAATTTTCATTGTTAAAAAAAGCCACTTTTGACCCCCTTTTCCTGGTTCTGGTTTTAGTGTGTGTGGGGGGTGTTGTTGACTGATTTGGCCTGAGGTTTCTTATTGGTGAAAAGGCCATTTTTTAACACTTGAATTGCTTGGCCTTTTGCGATTCTGCTGGTTTTGGTTTGGTTTTTTTAAATTACCTCTGGTTGGTGTGGGGCTGTGTGGGCTGGGTCACTTTCTTGTTTTTATAGAGTGATTTTTGGAATCTGAGTGTGCTCTCGGTTTGGCTAGGGCCACTAAATAGGCTGCCCCACTAATAAGGGTGTTTTTAGGGATTGTGTTTTTTTGAAATTTAAAACAAAATTAATCCAGTTTAAAGCTTTATCTCCTTTCAAAATTCAATAGGCCAGATAGGGGTGATTTAAAAAGATTTTAGGTTTCTCATAAAAGTCAGCATGACTACTAGGCCACATCAGGCTCCCTTTTAAAGAGACTAGGTTTGCAGCAGCAGTGCTTCTGGCTTTCAGCCACTGAAAGCCGGTGCATCCTTAGATTTCCATAGGGTAAACCACAGCTTCTCTCAAGTTATAGCGAACACCTGATTTCTAGTTTGCAAGGAAATCAGGTTTGTCCCAGGATCTAGTTAGGAGAAGTTTAACTAGGAGGATATAACAAGGATTGCCTTCATCTCAAGGTAGCCTTTTAAAAACTGTAGCCAGGTAGAAGCAGGATAACCTAGTCTCCTAATCTTTACCAGACTACTACTACCCCAACCCAAAGAAGGACAGGTTAGGGACCAAAAAAACAAATAAACAAGCTTTGGTGGAAGGGTTTTTTAAAAGAAGTCAGGGCACCTGTTGGTTCAGAGTACAGTGCAGTGAGTTAGGTTTGTAAAAAACCCCACTTTCAGTTCAGGTTCTGTGAGACTGGCCAAGGGTGACATGAGTGACAGACAGCAGAAGAGGGGCCCTGGGGGCAAGGCCAAGGAGAAGACTAGAGGGGTGGAGGGGAGGGGGAGGACCCAGGTCTCCCCCCCACCTGTGCATGGGGCCACTCCACAGCTGCCTACCAGCACTCCGACCTGGCCGGAGGAGTGTGATGAAGAAGAAGGCCCGCCTAGGGCCCTTCATCGAGGCTGCTGCTGGGGTGCCCCCAGAAGAGGTGCCATTAGGTGCTGGAAATGCGCAGGGGTCTTCTGCTCGGGCAGTCTCTCCTCCAGCTTATGTCTCTCAGCTTCAGCAGCCGGAGGAGGGGCAGCAAGAGCAGCCCTCCTTGGAGATGTGCTTTGGGGACAGTTTTCTGTCCAAAATGATCACCCCAAGGAGGGTGCAGAGTGTCATGCAGGAGCTGGAGGAGAAGCTGGTTGAGGAGGACCAGCCCCCTTCTTCGGTTCCTTCGGGCACCAGCAGTCCTTCAGGGGATGGCCAAGAGGGGAGGCCTCATGGGGTTGAGGGGGAAGAGATGGAGACACACGAGGTGCCTCCATCTCTGCCCACTTCCCCCCAGCGGCCAGCCCCTCCTGCCACCCCGAGACACGATGTGTCTGCCCCTAGCACCTCAAAGGAGGTGGCATTGGACATCCAACCTGCCAGTCAGTTTGGGCATCTATTCACTTCCGAAGTATGAAAGCATTTCCAACTTATGGAGGATCCACACTATGCGCAGTGCAAGCTGTGCAGGGCCCGGATCAGTCATGGGCGGGACTCTGCCCACATGACTTCAGGGGGGGGATGCGGAATCACCTGTGAAAGCACCACCCAGGGGTGCTTCTTAAGGGGGAAAAGCAGGCTGGTGCTGTGTTGCCCAAGCAGCCAACAACACCACCCAGCCAGGAGGTCGGTCCCATTGCGACTACCTCCGCTCTCCAGGAGTGTTCCATGGGAGAACAAGGATGCCAGGCATCTCTGCCTGAGACGTTTGGTAGGGTTGGCACCTCTGTGCCAAGAGGGGGAATCAGGCACGGCAGGAGGGTGATCGCCTGGAACTTTGCCAGGTCGATCGCCCATGGGCTTCCATTTTCAATGGTCAAGAATCCTGGGGTGCTAGGGTTGCTTGAGTACCTGGCACCCTGGTACAAAGTTCCTGCTAGAACCACCCTTAGCGGGACCATTGTGCCAGCTGTTTTCAGGGCAACCAGATCTGTGGTGAAGGAACATTTGTCCCGTGCTGCTGGGGGGACTGTTCATTTCACCTCAGATATCTGGAGCTCCCAACATGCGTTCGAGGGGTATCTCTCCCTGACTGCGCATTGGTGGCAACCCAGTGAGCTGCAGGGTGGGGGTGGCAGTAGCGACAGGCAGGGTCAGGGCTGCCGGGACGGCTATCCCTGGGCCTTGCTGCACGCCAAAGCAGTCAACGCGCCGCACACGGCAGACACTCTCAGAGCCATCCTCTCACAGCAGTTAGAGGGCTGGGTAGGCAGCGGGGACATTGCAACGGTCTTCGTGGTGACTGATGGTGGCTCCAACGTCAAGGCGGCTGTCCAGCGTGAGGGTCTAAACTGCCTTCCTTGCGTGGCCCATCTTCTCCACCTCATGGTTAAGGACTGCTGGAGTGCCCAACAGACAATTGTGTTTGTCACACCCTTGCTCTTGGCTCCATCCCCAACGTCCGCTGATATATTTTGAGTCACCCCTGGCAACCCTAGCTACATGTATTTACAAGTGCACTTACATTTATTGATATGAAGCACTGTGTTCTTCTACTTTTTTATATTACAAGGACACACACATATATATTTTTCTAAATTTTACTGATGTTATTTGCTGTCTACCTTTCTTATAGAGACTCAAGGTGGATAACATAATTTAAGTAAACACAGTCATTAGGATGAAGAGATATCTAACAAACAATGTAATAAGACTAGAACAGCAAAAATCTCAAATAAGGCATAATTATGAAACATTACATGTCAAACAATGCAAGAAATGATATTACATAGGTAGAAATGTAATGCAGTGAGATCAAGATAAAAATATACAGCAATTAAAAACATATAGAAAACAGAAAGTCCCATTCTGTCTACTGAAACATCTTCCTGAATCTTTCTGTTCTATTCCTTTATACAAATGCCCTCTTGAAACTCCATTTTATATAATGTACAGAAAAACAGAACTGTGGGAGCCTTACTGACTTCTTAGGAATCATTCCACAGGTGAGGACCAGTACAGAGAATGCACATATATGGGTAGTTGTTAATCTTGCCCATTTGTAAGATGACACCTGTAGAAGACTTGGTTCAGATGAACAAAGTTATCTTGGTGAGGTATAGAAGAGGCAGTCCTGCAGATAGGAAGGTCCAAGGCTATGAAGGTTGTTGTATACGATGGCTTGTATCTTGAATTGAACTTGGTAACTAAGGGCAGCCAACGGAATGACTGCAGAATGGGTGTGATATGTAGGTTTACCAAGCCAGGCCAGGTGGGTGCTTGAGGGTGGAAATGGGGGCGGGGGGGGGCATCACTGATGGCACATGAGCTATGATGCCACTTTCAAAAACTGGGATGTCAGATTGCCTAGCAGTCTCCTGAAATTCTGTGACAAACATAGAGTGTCAGTGAATCCCAGGGTGATGTATCAAAGTGGGTAGCCATGTTAGGGTGTCCATAGCAATAGAAAAGAATAAGAGTCCAGTAGCACTTTAAAGGCTAACAAAATTTGTGGTAGGGCATAATCTTTCATGAATCACTGCTCACTTCTTCAGATACAGCTAGAATATGAGTCAATCTGCTCTATATAGGAAAACTGAGTGATTTCAGATGCCAAATGACATTAACAGGCAAATGACAACAGAAGGTGTGATTAGATTAGGTGTGATATGCAGAGAGGTAGCAGGCTGGAGAAATCAGCATTGGTAATGAGACAGGAAACCTAGGCTTCAATTAAATCCAGGTGGATGCATTGCCTTGAGCTTCATTATCAGTGGCAATTCGGCCCCCACCCAGCCGAGCGGCCGATTGGCCACTAAGGCTGGGGGCCGTCCATTGCCTTCCTGGAAGGATGGGAGGCAGTGGACTCTTCCAGGCCGGGTGGGGGCGAGGTCGGCCTTATTAGGCTGGACCCGCCCCCGGTGGCACAGTTCTCTAGACGCTTTTGGGGGAGACTACTAGCGCTCGGTGCTGAGCGCTCTGGCAGCTTGCAGCCCGGTGCGGAAGCCTTTGGTGGCAGGGACGTGTTCTTGCCCAGTTCCGGGCGGGAAGCATCTTCAGCGGCGCAGCACGCAGCGTTTGCAGCAGGGCATCGTTCTCGGGGAATCAAGCGTCGGAGAGGGAACGTCTCTTTGTGCTGCCGAGCCGGCGGTGGATTTCAGAGGAGGGAAGCGGCTGGGTTTGGAGGAACACTAGGGCAGTTGAAGTGGTCCTGCAAGTCCCCCCCCCTACTTTTTGTTAGTTGAGGCCAGTCGGCGTGATGTGGCCGGACTGCAGGGGGTGGTCGTTAGTTGTGGTGTCAGTGAAAAAGGCCCATTCAGGAGTTGGGGGAGCTAGGGAGATAAGCCAGCTTCTCCAATTGGCCGAACAGGCCTTAGGGAGTTCTTGGTTGTGAGGAGTGGAGTTGTTTAGAGCCCTCTCAGGGCGTTTCTAGGGGAACATATCACCGCTGCTGTTAAATTATGGAATGGCTTAGACAACCGGAACTAGTTTTAGATATTGTTGTTTTAAATTATTGTACGATTTAAATGCTGTTTTAAACTTATTATATATTGTATAATTTTATTGAACTTGTTGTTAGCCGCCCTGAGCCTGCCTAGGTGATATAAATAAAATTTATTATTATTATTATTATAACATGGGGCCCAAGAAAGGGCAAGGCAAATCTAAGGGGAAGCAGCCAGCCCAAAGGCTGCTTAAGAGGCCAGCTCCAGCCGGATCGCCTAGCCGTTTTGGAGGAGGCACAAGGGTTGGCGGGCCCATCACACCAATTTGCGGGGCTTAAGGGTTCTGGTAGGGCTGCCACCATTTCCTTTCAGAGAGAGGTGCTCGCACGACTTTCTGCCTTATAGGGTGTTGAGGAAGGTGTGAATAACCTGGGTGATGTTGTTCCGGTGGAGGAGGAACAGCGGGAGGAGCCTGAAGTGGTTGCAGTGGTGCCCACCAATGTTGAAGGTAAGACACCGGTCCGGCAACAAGGAGTGGTGCGGCCATGGGGTCCCTTTTGTCCAAGTGTTGCTTCAGGTTCTGGGATGGCTGTGGTGTCCCCTGCTTTAGGGTCGCCCTATGGCGGCGGGGGTCCACTATTAGGTCAGCAAGGGACGTCTGAGGTGCTGCCTCATCATTTGGGTAGCCCGCTTCCATTACAGGCCTGGTCAAATTGGAGCTTCGCTACAGTGATAGGAGGGCAGTCTGGTAAGGCGGGGTCAGGTGGGATTTTGGCGGCAGGAGGCGGGTTGCCTTGGAGCTGGCAGCAAGCAGCTTCTCTGCCTCCAGCCTGGTATTCGCAACAGCTGGGCGCTTGGGGTTTTCCATCTCATCCCCCAGTCCCTTATAGTTCAGTGGCATTTCACGCTCTACCTTTTGGTGATCCAGCCATGCCACTTGGCGACCACCTTACGGCGGTGACCAGGAAGAAAATATTAAGGGGTGAATATGTGGACTTGTTCAGCCTGTTATACAGAGAGTTGGAAAAGAAATCCAAGGACGAGCTTGATGAGAAGGATAAGGAGAAGTTGAAGCGGCGGAAAGTAGACAGATCTTGGTCGAATTGGCTGCCAGGATTTCTTATATATGCGGGGGTCATTGCCAGGGCTCAGTCTTGGAGGGTGGCCCCGTTATTTCAGTACTGCGATATAATTTACCACACCTATAACGATTTTTCGGGTGGGACATGGCTGCAGTGCGATGAAGAATTCCATATGAGAGCGGCAGTTAATCTTGGTCTCCCGTGGGACCAGATTAATCAGCAGCTCTGGTTGCAGTTTATGGCTCCCGCTAAGCCAAATATTGGGGATAGATCCGACAGTGGTCATTTGGTACAGAAGACTGCTCTTTCTGCTGGCACCCGCATGGTTGCGGGGCAATTGGTTCAGCCACGGCTGCTTCGCTTGGAGTTCACTTCCCAAAGCGCATGTGCCAGAAAGGCTTGCAGGTAAAAACATGAGTGTCCGCTGTGTGGAGGGCCACACGCCTTCACGGCCTGCAATAGGTCTAAATCGAAAGGGGCCAATAGGCAGCCGGGGAGTGGGCCAAGTCAGCCTCCGGGAAAAGGGGCCCAGCCCCATACAGCTGAGGGTTCTTAGGGAGTTATTGCTGGATTATCCTCATGCAGAGGAGAGAAGTTATCTGTGGGAAGGGTTCTCCCTGGGGTTCAGAATTCCTTACCAGGGTCCCCGGACCCTGTTTTCTTGTTCCAATTTACGGTCGTTTTGAGGTTTAGAGCACATTGTTAAGACTAAAATTAGGAAGGAGTGCGCGGAGGGGCGGGTGTTGGGCCCCTTTGTGGTTTCTTTGGTGCCCAATTTGTGGGTTTCTCCTTTGGGTGTAGTACCTAAGAAAGCCGCCGGTGAGTTTTGTTTAATTCACCATTTGTCCTACCCAAGGGGGTGGTCCATGAACGACGCCATCCCCTCTGAATTATGTTTTGTTAAATATACGTCATTTGATTAGGCAGTGCATATTGTGTGGCGTTGTGGTGTTGGTGCTGAGCTGGCGAATGTGACATTAAGTCAGCCTTTCGCCTTCTCCCCGTACACCCAGACAATTTTGAATTGTTAGGTTTTTCGTTTGAAGGTTGTTTTTATTTAGATAATCTTGCACTGCATTTGAGCGTTTCAGTTCTTTTTTGGAGTGGGCGCTCCGGTTTAAGACAGGGGTGCGTGATACGGCGCATTACCTTGATGACCTTCTTTTCGTGGGCCCAGCAGGCACTGGGCAATGCACTCGTTTGTTGGTGGCTTTTGAACGCTTGGCCGAGGAGCTAGGTGTTCCTTTAGCCAGGGAAAAGACCGAGGGCCCAGTTACTGTTTTGACCTTTTTAAGCATCAAGCTGGATACAGTATGTCAGTTATTGCGTCTGCCGCGTGACAAGTTGTGTAACTTGTTGGCTAGAGTGCAGGCCATGCTGGTTAAGCGTAAGGTCACTCTTTTAGAGTTGCAGCAACTGGTGAGTCATCTGAACTTTGCCTGCAAGGTTGTGGCCCCCGGCTGTGCTTTCCTTAGGCAGTTTTGCGATGGCATGGTTTCCCTGCGTGCTCCGCATCATTATACCTGGGTTACAGAAGGGATGCGCAGGGACCTGGAGGTCTGGGAGTTGTTTTTGAAAGAATTCAACGGCATCTCCTTCTGGCGGGAGGTTGTGCAGTTGAATACAGACCTTCAGATCATCTCTGACGCAGCCGATTCTACTTGATTCGGAGTGTACTTTCGTGGGCACTCATGCGCTGAGCGTTGGCCGAGTGAGTGGTTAGGCTCTGAGTTATGTCGCAACTTGACTTTTTTGGAATTTTTTCCCATCATGGTTGCTGTTTTTATTTGGGGACATTCTCTGGCCAACCACACTGTTCACTTCTGGTGCGACAACATGGTGGTTTTCCACGTGGTCAATAACCTTACCTCCAGGTCCAAGCCGGTTATGAGGCTGATCCGGGCGTTTACTTTGCATTGCCTTAAGTTAAACATTCTGTTCTTGGCAAAGCATGTTCCAGGCATTTGTGATAGAGTGGAGGATGCTCTGTCTTGCCAACAGATGGTGCAGTTTCGTCTGCTAGCCCCAGCGGCCGACCTGTTACCCGCTCACTTCCTGTGGAATTGTGGCAGATTAGAGGGATGAAGTTAGCCGGGCAATCCACCTCACCATAGCACCTAGCACGAAAAGGTTGTATGATCAGGCGGTGAGTCAGTTTACTGCTTTTCGGGAAGGGGCAGGTCTACATGTGTTGCAGTTTTGTGTTTGGCAGGTCTACATGTGCTGCAGTTTTGTGTTTGGCAGAAGGAGAAGGGTCTCTCGGTAAAATCTATCAAGGGACAGCTGGCTGCCTTGTCCTTCCTAAGTAAAGCCCAGGGGTATCAGGAGGTGACCAAGGATTTTCGTATTTTAAAGATGTTAGAGGGATGGTCTTGGGAGGTGGGGCAGCGGGTCGATCGCAGGCAGCCGATTTCCCCAGCAATCTTACATGGTTTGTATGCCACCTGGGCTTCGGTTTGTGCCTCGGCCTTCAAGGAGGTGCTTTTTCATGCAGCCGCTTTGACGGCTTTTTTTCGGGGCCTTGCGTGTGTCCGAGTTAGTGGTGCTCTCACGCAAGGATGTTTCTATTAGGGCTTTCTGGGTGGGGGATGTCAAATTTGTTGATGGTCAGGTGGTGCTATGTGTCTGACGGTCTAAGACAGATCAGGGCAGCGAGGTTGCATAGTCAATTTGGGACCTTGCTCCGAGAAAGACCTGTGTCCGGTTGCTGCCCTTGCGCATTGTGTGGACTTGCGTGGGTCAGCTGATGGCCCTTGGTTTTGCCATCATAATAGCACCCCTTTGACCAAATATCAATTTTGGACGGTTACTAGCCGGGCTTTGGCTAAGTTAGGTCTTCAGGGTGTCAAATTTGGCACCCATTCTATTAGGATCGGAGCCACATCCACAGCTGCAGCCTTGGGTTATGGGGGCGAAGCCATTCGTCATGTGGTATGATGGAGATCTGAGGCTTATCGAGCCTACATTCGGCCGCTGAGGCTGTAAGGAGGTTTTTCTTTTGCAACCTTGTTCTCAGTTCTGCTTTGTGTGTTTTTTTTAAAAAAAGAACGCATTCTAATAATTTTTCTGTTTTAGGTGCTGTGGCTGGCGCTGAAAGGAGGAGGATCCTCATATGTGGCCACAGTATCATTTTCTGGGTGGCACATTAGGCTCGACGGCTCACAGTTGGGCCTGAGGGAGCAGGCCGTGATTGATTGGCAGGGCCGCCGGGGCTTGAGGTGGTTGGGGCTTCTTCCGCTTCTCTTTAACGAAGGGAGGGGCCCGCCACCACATATGTTGGTGATCCACCTGGGGGAGAATGATTTGGGCTTACTAAAGGGTAAGGCCCTGTCACTTCAGGCCTGGGATGATGTCACTTTGATCAAGAAAAGGTGACCGGGCGTCCTTCATCCTGTGGTCGGCCATGCTGCTCCGCCGGGAGTGGCGGGTTGCATGGGATCCAGCAGGTTTGGAGAGGGCCCGGAGGAAGGCCAACAGGGCCTTGTGAATTACCCTTGGAGTCTATATGCCGCATCCATCCATTAAGGCTGACGTTCAAGACTTGTATAGGGCGGATGGGGTCCATCTTTCATTAAAGGGCAATGAGGCCTTTTTGGCCGATATATGGCAAGGGCTTGAACATGTTCTTGGCGTTAGTGTGGGTACAGTTGCCTAAGCTGAGGCTTGGCTCTGTTGGTGGCCGTTTTTTGTTGGGAACATGTTTTGTGGGGGATTGGTGAGTTCCCATGGCATTGTACCATTGTGCTGAGTGGCTCCCTAGGGTGACCGTTAAGCTGTATGGCCCAAGGTTAGCTCCAGGGAGCTTTAGGATCCCGTCACGCGGTGAGTTGTCCACATCCCAGGCTGTACGGTTTGGGTGAGGGTGGAGCTCAGGTGAATGGGATCTCATGGCCTGGCTGGCCGGATCTGAGCCATTTGGTTGGCTCACACCTGGGGCTTGGGGGCTCGCCCTGTTTTCAGGTTAAGGAGGTGGTCTGGTATTGACCCCTGGCTTTTCCTGTCCCCATTGTTTGGCCCTTGCCGTTAAGTTAAGTTAATAAAGTGGCCCTTTAATCCATATCTTTGTCTGTCTCATTATTTCAATTGGGGAGGCAATTCAGCAGTATCTTTTTCTAATCTCTCTTTGAAATTCCTTTGTAAAATAATTGCTACTTTTAGATCAGTGACTGAATGTCCTGGAAAGTTAAAATGTCCCCCCACTGATTTTTTAATGTAGTGGTTTCTGAAGCCAGACTTATATCCATTAATCCTTTGTTGAAGGGGCAGGTCTGTTTGTTCAATGTAGAGAGTGGAAGGGCATTGGTGTCACATGATGTCATTAATCGTGTTAGAAGATGAACAGAAGTAGAAACTTGAGATGGTATGGCTGATGTTGCTGGGTCCACTGATGGTGCTGCTAGGATCTACAAGAGAGTTAAGCTGGCATCTTGGTTGGTTGCAGGCCTTGGTATCAAAGTCCATGTTACTGTTAAGTAGTTTTATCATTGTGAGTGAGAAGTTGTTTTAGGTTAAGCAGGCTGTTTGTATGCCACAAAAGGACAGCCCTTCCAGTGCCTGTGTGATGGAAGTGTCACTGTCCAGCATGGGTTGTAGGTCATTAATGATGTGTTGAACTGGCTTGAGTTGTGAGCTGTAGGTGATCATCAGTGGTGTTCTGTTGTTATTTTCTTTGTCTTGTAGCAAGCTGTCCCTGAATATCATTCTGGCTGTTCTAATCATCGTTCTCACCATATCAGGAGAATATTGTAGTTGCAAAAATGCCTGTTTCAGATCCTTCAAGTGAGTATCTCTGTCTGAAGAGTTGAAACAGATATGACTATAGTGTAGAACTTGGCTATACACAATGGATTAACAATATTGCTGGTAGGATTGGTTTTTCTCTGGAAGTGATATCATGCCACACATGACACTGGTGTGTGTGTAACACATGAAAGTTTATACCCTGAATAAAACTTTGTTGGTCATAAAGGTGCTACTGGACTCTTACTTTATTCTGTTGCTCCTGAGTAACACAGCTACCCAACTGGATCTATGACACTGGTGTATTTTTTTTGACAAGGGTTGCAGGTGAGAGGTCTCCTGCAGGATAATGGTGATAATGATGATAACAACAACAAAAAAATTATTGGATTGCTTCATCGTCACTTTATTAATTTTTCTGCTTTATGAAAATGTAATCTTTTAATATTATCAAGTTTTTGTAATTTTAAGACAATGTGGATTGTGAGCAAAACTTCAGTGTTCCCGTGAGAATAAGGCTAACATTATTTTTCTTTATAATGTACAGCTTTAAAGCTTGTTTTTTTGTTTGTTCTATGTAGTTCCCTTTGAGAGTAATTATATCTTTTCTAAAGCTTGGCTTCCAATAATGCATAGTATAGGCGAAAACAGCTTTAAATTTAATCTGGCCCTTCCTGAGCAGGAAAGATCTTGCTATGGTGGTACATGCCCTGGTGATATTTAGATTAGACTTCTGCAATGCACTCTTCGTGAGGTTGCCCATGAAGACTGTCTGGAAGCTACTACAGCTGATACAGAATGTTGACTGGCATGAATCATAGGAACCAGTCTTGTTCTATCTGCACTAGTACCCAGTTTGCTTCCAGGTCCTATTTGAGGTTCTGGTATTGACCTTTAAAGCCTTAAACAGCTGGGCCCAGCCATACCTAAAGGATTTCCTACTCCCATGTGAATCTACCCATAGACATCAGTCATTTTCAGAGGCCCTACTTTGGGTGCCTTTGCCATTGAGACTATATGGCTGGCAACCCTTAAAAAGGCTTTTTGGTTGTGGTGCTAAAACTTTGGAGCTCCTTTCATAGGGATGTTTTTCGATCTCCCTCTATTGTTGTCTTCTGCTAGCTGATAAAGACTTGTTTTGTTTGGCATTCCCCTACTAAATGTTATCAGCCCTCCTCCATTATTGTACTGTCATACTTGTGTGTGTATTTATATCTTTGAATTTGTTTAAATAGTGTGTATATATATATATATATATATATATATATATATATATATATGAATAGTATACACACACACACAAACACACACTTCATTTTAAATGCTGGTTTAATGTTGAAATGCTTTGATACTCAGTACCTTGGGTACTGTGTTTAGGTGAAAAGTTGGCATAGGAATGTTTTAAATACATATATAAGCATATTAAAAACTCACAAACATGGAAGAAGGCTAATAAGAGTTGCTGAGAGAGTGCCAAACAAAAAACTTTACCCCATAGTGGAAGACATTCCTGAGTTAGAAGAATTGTAGAATCATAGAGTTGTAAGGGATCTACAGGGTCATCTAGTCCAACCCTATGCATAACCCCAGTGACCCCTGCTTCATGCCCAGAAGATAGCCAAAAAACCCCAAACAAACCCCAAAACCTCCAAGATCCATGGCCAAACTGGCCTGGTGAAAATTGCTTCCTGAGCTCAAAATGGTGATCACATTTCCCTGGGAGTGTAAGAAAGGGCCACAAGAATTAAGCACAGCAACCCTTCCTTCCCTCCTTCTCATGATCTGCCTAGGTTCAAAGAATCAGCTATTTTTCATACTTTTCTTTGGTTGAAACAAGGGGAAATTGCTGTGAAAGGTAGCAGAGAATTATACTGCAATTAATGAATTAATTTCAAGTTATATGAAGTTCATACAAGCTTTTCTGCTGTTATTCCAAAAAGGATATTTATGAGAGGTTTGCAGCTTTTTACTGACTGCGTTTCCCATGCCTTTAAAAGCAACCTGTTGTGCAGATATTTAACCAGTGAACTTCTTTCATCCTTTTTAATTTCCATAGGAGGAGTTTAATTTTGGTGTCAGACAGCTGTTAAAAGCAGGACCAGTAAAACGGTGCCAATTTCATAGTACCATCACTTCCAGTGCTGTTGAGATATACTGTAGTAATCTCCAATAATCTCTTTCTGCCCCACACCTCTTACTCTCACTCACTCACACAGAAATCTCATAGAAGGGCACCTGGCTACAACTGGGGGTGCCAAATTTTCATTGGCAGAGCTCCTATGTCTACAACAACAGTATGATGAACAGAAAAGTTTCATTCAGTAAAAATGGAAGG
The DNA here is from genome assembly GCF_032191835.1 of Heteronotia binoei. Taxonomy (NCBI): domain Eukaryota; kingdom Metazoa; phylum Chordata; class Lepidosauria; order Squamata; family Gekkonidae; genus Heteronotia; species Heteronotia binoei. The sequence continues at coordinate 111,345,379 of NC_083226.1, read as the reverse complement.
AAAGAAAGAAAGAGAAAGGGAAAGAATAAAATGGAAAGGAAAGGAAAAGAAAAGAAAAGAAAAAAAGACATGGAAAGAAAGAACATAAACATAAGAGGAGCCATGTTGGATTAGGCCAGTGTACTATCCAGTCCAAAATTCCCCATACAATGCCCAAAAAGCACCAGAATGTCCACCAGTGGGGCCAGGGCACTAGAAGCCCTTCCACTGTTGCTTCACCCCCCAGCACCAAGAATACAGGCAGAGCATCACTTGCAGGGAAAGAAAGAAAGAAGGGGGCGACCAAAGGGGAAAAAAAGCCTTCCTCACCATCAAATGACGCCAGCCAACAAAAATTCTGCCCAGGGGTCATTTGGTAAAAACAAAACAAAAAAAACAGCTACTGGAATGCCCACTCCCCGCCCCTCCCAGATGAAAAAAAAAAACATACACACCCTTCTTTGCTGCCCAGGCCTCCCAGGGAAATCTCCCCAAAAGAACGTACTGCAAGGCACATGAAAACTCATACCTTGAAGAACACTTCATGGGTCTAAAGTGTCAATGGATGCCAGCTTTTCTCTCAAACACTATGAGTGGGGGAGAAGGAAGGAGAGGCAGCCCAGCTTCTCTCTGCACAACACAGAGACGAGGCGCGGTCAGCTTTGCTGGAAGCGGGGCTAGCTTTGGCTTTTCTTGTAACCTGGTAGTGAGGCTTCTGTGGCCCGGTACCAGGTCATGACCCTGCAAATGGGAAACACTGATATAGAGAGTGGTGCGGAGTTGTTTTCTGTTGCCGCAGAAGGTTGGATCAGAATCAATGGGTTGAAATTAAATCAAAAGAGTTTTTGCTAAACATTAGGAAGAACTTTTTGACAATTAGAGTATTTTTTCATTGGAACAGGTTTCCTCGGGAGGTGGTAGATTCCTAAATGCAGAACTTTACATTTATCCCTGTTGAAATCATCTAGACCCTGATGGGACTCTGAAGATGACCAGTGTGTCAAGTGGGATCATATAGTAAGATTAGCTCATATAATGGTCAGGGTTGCTGAGAACTTCATGCTGAACATGCAAAAACACAGATCTCATTATTATAATCATGCATGAGACATGCCTTGGATCTCCTCATCTCTCTGTTGTCCAAATGGAGCAGTGTGCAGCTGCTCAGTAGCTGTTGTCGCTAATTTTCATTTCTTCATAATTTGCAGTCTTCTTTGATGCCCACACTGTCGGGGACATCAGTCTTCCTCAGTCACTGTGAGATCATGTAATTAAAGTTCACATATCGCACAGTTTGCTCCATTTTGCACATGTCAAATGCTGTTTGAGACCAGCAGCCATTAACACTGACAACATGGACTTAAACTAAATGGTGCAAGTTTTTTTTTAAGCATTGTATTATTTATAAATCACTGACTGACTGGTTTTCTCAGTTTCTGTTTAATTTATTGGCTGCAGAACGGCATGCAGCAATGATATAACAACTTCTATTGTACTGTGTGAGTACTGGAGAACTGACAGCCTGCTAAAAGTCTAGCCTGCTGTAAATCTGCTAAAAGAGTAGTTTAGTAGGAATGGGCCAAAATCACATTTTTCATAGGGATGGGCCGAAACTGAACCATGAACTCATGTGAACTGGGAGGCTGGTACACCAGTTTGTATCAATTTACAAATCATTTAAAGTTTAACCCCCTGCTTTCTGCACTTCATGACTTTTTACAGAGATCAGAAAGCAGGGGGGCACTTAAACCAAACAGCTGAGGAGTGGCCCTGAAAAGCCCCAGGGAACAGAAAGTAAGGGGTCAAATGGCTTTTGCAGGGATCAGAAAGCAGTGGTTTATATGGTTCCCAAACTAAACATCTGAACTCAGCTATTTTTTGCGAAGAGCAGACAGGGGTTTAAACCCCTGCTTTCTGCTGTTCACAAACTGCTACGATCAAAATTCTTTAAAGTTCATGGTGGTTCTTCTTCAGTTTATGAACATTGCTTTGTGAACCATGAACCAACCAAAATTCATGATTTTTCTATAATTTAGTCCATTAGAGGGAGCTGTGATGCATTCCTTAGTGTTCATGGTTGAATGTTTACTCTTGCAATTTAATTTTCCTCTAGTTTCTCTCTTGGCTTTGTGTTAGTATGTTTTGGTATGAAGGCCTCTCTTTTTTTATCAGTGGCCTGCAGTCAGTTACCGTCTTTTTGCAAAATCCTGTTGAGATAAAAGTCTTTGAAAGGAAACTTCAGTGTGGATCGGATTATTTCTAGAACTCTGCCAACAGTAGGCTGCATTTCCTTCTCCAGCAGCATGTACTATAACATTTAAGTTCCCAGAAAGTAATTCACCAAAGCACTTCAAGCTGCTCATATACAACTAAATTGGCTATCAAAAATTGGGTCCATGTTCATAACTGGCAATCAGAATATGATCTGAACCAGTGGGTAGATGAGCATCCCTAATATATGGGAAGTACACACAAATTTCCCGTTCCATGTGGCCTGGCATAGGAGACTGTTATACTTTATAAGAATCCATCCAAATTATGGATGGATAACAGCCACATAATAATTCATGATGTAGTTTTCCAACTCAGTGTAAAATGATCTTATAATATATATAGATCTTAATCATGTATAGAAAAATATACAGTCATAATTTCCATTAACTGTTTGATCCAACTGCTTTTGAATAGAAAATAGTGTTTGGGGCTGAACGAAGTAAAAGGTGTATTTTCAATAAAATAAAAAAAAATAGGAAATGCATTATGTTTATAGATGCTTTTCAGTATTAACCCTAATTTTTGTTTGTGCAAATGGGGATCTTTGAAATTTTAGAACTTAATTCTCAAGCCAGTGTGGTGTATGTCAGAGAAAGCCTAAACTCTGAAGGGAAAAGGGTCTTTGGTTTCTTTTAGAATGTGTAAACCACACTTATTAAAATAAAAATGATTGGATTTTGTCTAAGGGCAAAAAGGTTGATATTTAGGTTAGGCCTCCTGTGGGAAACTCTAAATTCCACACTTTCTATTATGGGGATTTTCAAGCTCAATTTACTTACCTATTCAATATGGGAAAGGAATTGTCATCACATGCTCTTCGTTTTATGATGCAAATGCTATCTCTTCAGTATAGAAATACTTCTTCAAATTAGACGTCAGAATATGAAACTTATTCCAATGGTTTGAAGAAATGTTTAAGGGACCATAAATGTTTGCAATGAATTTATCTGGGCTTATTTTGTTTATTGTATTATTTTATCCAGGAAAGTATTTGAATATATGAGATGTGCCACATTTAGGATACTTATATTTTGGTTTTGAGGATGAAGTTTACACATAGGTGGTTCATAGATATGTTCTAGTCTGGTCTAGTTTTACCAATCCATGAATTAGTTTATTAGGCTTTTATTTTACTCTTACTCTGATTGGGGATTAGGGGGCAACTGGTGAGGGATGAAGAACAGGCCATGTGGACAGTAACACTGGCACATTGTTGCATGTCAACTGGACCTCTCTCTTTTTTGGTGTAAGTTCCTCTCGCCAGCCAGCTGATCAATGGAAGTGCAGTAGGGCCTGGAAGCAGGGGACCTCTGCCTCTACAGGGCGGTGTAGCAACCCTATCATCTCCTTCCAGTTTATCATCAGGACAACCCTATGAAGTATGTTGTGCTGAGAAAAAAGGACTCGCTCCAGAACAACCAATATACTTCATGGAAGATCAGAGATTTTAACCCAGGTCTCCCAGTGACTTCATTGACTTGCTTCTATTCTTGTTGAGCTAAATATTGAAATAAGCTTATAGTATATTTTTAAACAAATAGGGCTACAAAATGAACATGATAGCATTGCATCTCTACTTGCGAAAAGTCAAAGGTTCAGCTTCCCAGATGCTGTCACTTTTTTCTTCCATGCATACCATCTTTTTTTTTTACTTTTCCCTATGAACTACAATTTGACCCTTCCTGTCAAGATACCTCAAGTTCAGTTCTAGAAAGGAGTATGGATAAGTAAATCCTCTTGGCTCCAGTCTGTCATTGTTTCCCTCACTATCTGCTTGTATACATTTCATTCTTCTGACTTTTCCTTCTTCTTGTTAGAATGTATATAATCCTGTGTGTGTGTTCGTGTGCATGTTTGAATGGATATTTTACTTACCTGTTTTGTAAGATTTAAGAGCCCCGTGGCACAAAGTGTTAAAGCTGCAGTAGTGCAGTCCTAACCTCTGCTCATGACGTGAGCTCAGTCGCTGGTGGAAGCTGGGTTTTCAGGTAGCCAGCTCGAGGTTGACTCAGCCTTCCATCCTTCTGAGGTCGGTAAAATGAGTACCCGGCTTGCTGGGGGAAAAATGTAGATGACTGGGGAAGGCAATGGCAAACCACCCCATAAAAAGTGTACCGTGAAAACGTTGTGAAAGCAACGTCACCCCAGAGTTTGATGCTTGCACAGGGGACCTTTCATTTTCATTTCCTTTGTAAAACTTTGTCTATGAGTTTGGCTGAGTGAATGCTGCAATCATATACTGTTATCCCCAACTGATATTTGAATTTTTCTGTAGGAAGTGGCAAAAATGAATGGTAGGTCCCTTTTGATGTGTCTTGCAGGCAGGTGGTAGTTTTCCTGTGGATGACCTTTCCTTGAGGTACATCTGGCACCTATTGTACAAATGTGGTGGCACGAGTCCTGATGGGAATGTCATGGACTGCATACATACAACCTGTGCTGTGCCAGCTGAACTGGCTTCCAGTGAAGTACTAAATCAAGTTCAAGGTTTGGATGTTGACCTTCAAGGCCTTAGGTGACCAAGGACTGATGGATCTATGGGACTGTCCCCTCCAATATGTCCCTGGAAGAGCATTGCACTCTTTGGATAGCAATCTGCTGGTGGTCCCAGGCACCCAAAGACATCTGGCTGTCTTCAATCAGGATCAAGGCCTTTTCACTCCTGGATCTATTTTCTGTGCCTTTGACTGCAGAGGTGCCAACCAGAGAAGGAATTTTCAGTGGTGATAGTTTTCCTGTGGATAGTTTTCCTTGAGGCACACCTGGCACCTACCCTACAAAAGCTTATGCCTTGAACAAAACTTTGTTGGTCATAAAGCTGCTACTGAACTTGAACTTTGTTCTGCTGCCTCTAACATGGCTACCCACCTGAATCACTTTTATGATTTGTATCTGTCTGAGAAAACATTTGAACACAATCTAAGTTCAGCATCATAGTCTTAGGTAGGACTAGTTTGTAAACCAATAATAATTAGATACAAATGTCTTATGGATCTCTACACAATTTGCCATTTTGATATTTACAGTGGTTGTGAGCCATCTGAACAGAAGACAAAGTACAGAGAAACTCCTGGCTGGTATGACAATTAATAATAATAATAATAATAATAAAAAAACATAAAGTTTCTTTTTTTCACTGCTGAAGCACACTGAGTTGACGCTGTCTTTGAGCTATCCACTAAGACCCCAAGATCTTTTTCTTCTCACTCTCAGCAAGTTCAGACCCCCATTAGTCCATATTTGAAGTTGGGATTTTTTGTTCTAATGGACATGACCTTACATTTCCCAACATTGGACTTCATTTGCCACATTGTCACCTACTCACCCAGTTTGCGGAGGTCCTCTTGGAGCTCTTCACAGCCAACCTTGGTTTTCACCATCCTGAGTAAACTTGTATCATTTGCAAACCTGGTCACTACACTACTCACCCCTCATTCCAGAACATTTATGAATAAATTGAATAGTACCAGCTTCAATACTCATTCTTGTGGGGCCCCACTACTTACTTCCCTATATTGTGAGAATTGTCCATTGATTCCTGGTCTTTGCTTCCTGTCATTTAACCAGTTTTAAGCTGTCAGAGAACCTGTTCTCTCAACCCATGACTACTAAATTTACTCAGGAGTCTTTGATGAAGTACCGTACTTTGTCAGAAGACTTTTAAAAGTTGAAGTATATAATGTCTTCCAGGTCACCATTGTCTACATGCTTGTTCGCTTTCACAAAGAACTCCAAAGGTTGGTGAGGTAGAACTTCCCTATGCAGCAGCCATACTGATTTTCCCTCAGCAGGCTTTGTCTCTCCATGTGCCTAATAGTTCTATATTTGGTTACTTTCTACTAATTTGCCTTGGACAGATATTAGGCTGACTGGTCTCTAATTTTCTGGTTCTCCTCTGAATCTCTTTAAAAAAAATGGTGCAACATTTACTAGTCTCCATTCTTCTGGTATAGTGGCTGAATTTACTGATAGGTTACATATGAGGGTTAGTGGATCAACTATCTCACATCTGTGTTCCTTAAGAACTCTCAAGTGTATACCATCAGGACCTGGAAACTAGGAATAACAGGCTTTTTCCATATGTGCGGTCAAGAAAAGGGGGGCTGTATTAAATTCACATACCAGTTACAATAATTTACAGTAATAAACTTTTTTGTGTTACCCTTTTTTTGAGGGGGGATTACATTACACTCAGGGTGGCCTTCTTTTGGAATAAAGATGGGATTAACTCTTACTGAGCATATTGAACCTAGAAAGATAGACAATACAGTGTTGTTTCTATCTTCTTTGTTTTTACTTATTTACTTTTGCAATTCACACATATCACAGAGATGGCCAGTGCTGATATCTGAAAACAGGAAACACCTGGACCATGTCTCTGCTTTTCTCATTAAAGTGCTGACAGCAGTAATCAGCTGTTCATACGTTTGAGAGATAAGAGTAATACTCGTTACAACCAGCACACAGTAAATGTTCTCTTGATATGGTTATGATTACAGAATATTAAAGAATGTTTCTATGAAGTGGCAGTTTTCTTTCCTCCTAAAGTTGAAGGTGTTAATGGTCTCTAAAAAAAGGTGACTGAAGAGGGATAGAAAACTATCAATATATGTGGAATGTAAAAGTCCCTTGCAATACATAATGTTAAATGGAAACTTGTATTGTGCTTGCTTTACCTTATTACTAAATATTTGGCTGGATCAGCCTAGCTGTTACATCCTTCTAGGTCCATTGAAGTAAATGGGCTTTGAAAGGTGAAACTCTGCTTAGGGTTTCACTGTAAACTAACACTGAATTAATGGCTTTTGACCAAATCATCTTACTAAATAAAATTATTGATAAACAGTTCCAAAAAGCAGAAGAAAATTGCAAGGTTAAAAGATCAGTGGGTAGCCATGTTGGTCGGAAGCAGCAGAACAAAATTTGAGTAATCCAGTGGCACCTCTAAGACCAACAAAGTTTTACTCAAGGTATAAGTTTTCATGTGTATGCACATTTCTTCAAATACAATGAAATGGAAGTTACCAGTCCATGAATATAGGTAAGCAGCAAATTAGCATACAACAAAATGAAGATGTTTAACAGATCCAAGAATCAAACAGGAATAACAAGTTGTCCTGCCCACTCCCAGCTGGGACTTGTGCTGCGACCCCACCCCACCCACAGGGAAGCCAAGTGGCCCTGAAACAAGTGCCCCCGTGCCCCAAGCACCCACCAAAAAGAGAGATGAGCAGGCAAGCAAGTCAGAGGCCCATGGTGATGTTCAGCAAGCTGAAGAAGAGGTGAAGAATTGGAGCCAGAGACAACTCAAGTGGCTGTTAGGCCAGGCTTCTGGCGCAGGTGGAGTGGTACCCTACCCGGGGTGGCTGCAGGCAACCAGGGAAGCAACACAGGAAAGCTCAGCTACACCAGCCCTGACACAAAGCAGAAGGAAACTCCTCACCAGCCCAGAACAGGGCCTGTGAGCACAGCTGTACCCAGGGCTCTGGTTGGACATCTTTGTATATAAAGGAGGGAGGTGTTAGCCAAATTTCCCTCAAAAGAGGTTTTGGGAATTAGTTTGGTGGGCAAAGATGACCAACTTAAGCCCGGTCAAAAACTTTGTATACAGGAGGTGGTCCACCAAGAATTTCCCCTTAAATAATAGAAAGACTTTTGGTAAACTAAAAGTATTTTTATTAAGGAATCATACACTCAAACAAGATATACAATTTATACAGCAATCATTCAGTTCCTAAGAAAAACAGAGGTGAAATTGATATAGGGGTAACATAAAGGTAAAACATAGACAGGATGATACTTTACCTCTTGAAGTCTTCAGAAGAAAACATACCCAGAAGTGATGACAATATAGGGGTAGGGGGACAAGTAATGACCAGCATAGCTTACGATAATGGACCCACAACTGATCAGGTTTATGGGGGTGACTCAAACAGCAGGGTAGGGATACTGAACAAGGCACACCTGAATGCCCATAGACTGGCCTTGATATAGCCAAATTTGTGCCCTCAGGTGATGATGTCAGGTGGTCTGTGACATGAGGATCAGATGACCTGTGACACTATTTGACACCAGTACATGTGACTTCTGATGTCACAGAAGGGATGGAAAGGGGGAACCTCCCAGGGGTTGGACAGGATTAGTGAATTATGATGGGTTTACCTTGTGTAAACAAAGAAATATAGGTGAGGAATTTAGAGTCAAATTGCTATCTCATTGGTCGTTTTCGCACTCACCTTCCGCCGGCGCGACCCCCCTCTTCACCGTGCAGGATCTGCGCGGATTTCGCACTAAACGCTGCGGAGCAGCCAGAAAAGCCGGAAGCTCCCGGCGCAAAAGCCTCTCAAACTGAAACCGCCAAAAAGCAGTTTGGCATTTGCGCGGCTTTTGCGACGGGAGCTTCCGGCTTTTCTGGCTGCTCCGCAGCGTTTAGTGCGAAATCCGCGCAGATCCTGCGTGGTGAAGAGGGGGGTCGCGCCGGCTGAAGGTGAGTGCGAAAACGACCATTGTAACACCAGAGCAAACACAATGGGGATGGTTTTCATGACAGGATTAAGCCTTTGGCGCGGATCTTTCTCCTAGGCTTCTTCTTTGTACCCAGGATCTCCTCAACAGCTGGCAGGAACAGTCTTTTTGTTAAGTGCAGGCATGGTAGCAAGCTCTTTTGTCCAACTGTGGGCTATTCCATTTGTATCTGCCTTGACACACCCAGAGTATCTGCTGCTCTTGCTTTACCTTCATGGTGGCTAAGCAGGAACAAGATGGATGCAGGATCTCTTCCATCATGGCCTCTGGTTAAGGCTGCTTTTAGAGGCTGTCTTCAGTGGACAGGAATTCCATGTAAGGATACATAACTACAAGTCCACTGAGTCTGGCACCAAGGCCAGAGTGAACACAGTCCATTAAAGATGGAGGTAGGGGCTTTGAGCTTACAGTGGGGCTGAGCAAAGGGGCCAATGGGGGGAAAGCTATGGAGCTGGGAGGTTATAAGGGTGGCCTGAACAGGGGTCTGGGAGGTGTTCTGGTGGTTGGAAGCTGCTGAAGCTCAAAGAGAGGGACACAGTGAAGCGGGTCCCAGCCAGAGAAAAGGCCAAGAGGGTAATTGAAACCTGGCATCTCCCATTTTGAGACCTCTGCCACTTTCAGAGGAGGTCCCCCAGGAAGATGTGGCAACAACCACTAAAAGGGGCATGCCAACAAAGGAGCTGTGGTGCTTAATTTATATAGGCACCATTTGTATAAATTTAATTCTGGGAGGGGCATAGTGAATGATTATATCAGAATTGGAGACTGATGTGTTAATTATGGAATGCTGAGAGTAATTAACTGACACCCTGTTGTTACACTCCATCCCCTCTCAAGCAGAGGCAAGCCAACAAAGGAGTTGGGGTGTTTAGTTTATATAGGCACCATTTGTTTGAATATAATTCCAGGAGGGGGCATAGTGAATGATTATATCAGAATTGGAGACTGATGTGTAATTATGGAATGCTGAGAGTAATTAACTGAGACCCTGTTGCTACATTCCATCCATCTCCTCTCAAGCAGGGAAGTAACTAATAGCATCCTTTTCCTTAAGGTGGGGTGATTAGTTGTGCAGTGTAATGTCTCCTGTGTCACCAGACCAGAAAAATACATTCAAATCTTCCATTCTACAGTATATCACATTATATACTATTCATTGCATTACATTACAACCAACGCTCCCTCTAAGCTGTGGAGCCTTGTGAGCAAAAAATCTACCTTATGAGCTACTGGCATTAAAGTTCTGAGCTACAGCATAAATTAGTTTGCTCTGGGGCCCATTTTTCCTGAACTAAGACAAACATGTATGAGCCTGAGGCTAACAAACTGAGTTAGCTCATTCAGTTTAGCAGGAACACTGATTACAACCACTGTAATCTACTATTCCAAATAAGAAATACAAAAAATAAAAAGGATGTATGGCCCTTCTTGGTAAGAATACAGATGTAAGGACTGAATGAGATTAGCATATGTAATATGAGAAACCAATACCTCTGTTAAGTCCTGAGTTTTTTGTTCTGACTTTGAGTGTTGTAATAAAAGATGGTAAGAAATGAAATTAATATTGGATTACATTATTAATCTTTGAAGGCTAAACTTGAACATTAGATAAACAAATGTTTAAGTGGAAAAATGTATTCAGAAGATAATGTGCAATTTACAGTTCTTCCTTCCCCAAACCATTTGGCAATGTTCTCATCAGAGCTCTCAGTATTAATACCAAGATTAGTTGGACAGGGTGAAAAGTTGTTTTTGACGTCTTTAGGCAGAGAAGCTAAACTGTGATGTTTTTCTTCATTAATACTTTTATGTTCCCTTAAATGAGTTGTGGAGATTCATGTAATGTGCAACAAACAGTATGACGGACATCTTGCTATGCTCTCCTTACAAGTAAGGGGATCAAAAGAATAACTATTTCTTTTCTTTTCCCCAGCTAATATCACACTTCGTACAAGAGATGTGGCTTTTGTGGATAAAATACTTGGTCATCTTCTCTGTTGAACTATTCCATAAATTACTTATTCAACTCAGCTTATTATTTCACTAAGCATAGTTACTGCTAAAGCTGAAGACTTTTCTTCTTGGCTTAATCCAAAGCCTTGACCAAATTTGTGTTTTATTGTATTTATTTTTACTGAGCTCAGAATTTTCTTCTTTTCAAAATAGCACTTTCCATTACAGAAATGGAATTAACTGTCTGGTTCAACAAAATCTGCTCTAATGCCTTTTAAATTGATATGCCATTATTAGATGATTAAAAGCAAAACAAAACAGCCGGGATTCAGCATATGTTGTTACTTTTTTTAACAAAATGGAAATAAATAATGTAATTTTCTTCAGTAAAATAAAGTACATCTCCCCCCCCCCCCCCCTCAAATTCAACCCAGTAAAGTGGAGGTAAATATTCAAAACTTCAAAAACAGACAACTGTAAAAAGACAAAAGCATTTATTTATTACTTTAGAAAATTGACACCCACCTTTCTATACAGTCATAATAATTAAGAATTGTGTAGCACTTTAGAAACTTGTCCCATCCTAAGATACTTCAGGAAGTTTGCCAGTCTGATGAAGCAAAAAATAACAAGATGACTGAGTGTCAGGCTCTGTTCATTTATACTATTGCTAAACACTGTTTACTAACCATACTGATCAATGCCTAGAAGCGCTTACTAACACAGGGGCTGGGGTAGTGAAGAGGGAGGGGGGAAAAGTAGAGAGTAGCTTCCCAGGAATATCAAAGGTTGCCAAGGTCTCTTTGAAGTAGAAAGTATGTGCCAGATTCTCACCTCCTCCTCAGAGGCAGCAAGGACATTGCCTCCGGGAAAATGTAACCACCAACTGAAAAGATAAGGGGGAACGTTGGGAAAACTCTCACATGCAAAAGCAGCCGTTTGTTTTGGGAAATGAGGGGTAGAAGCAATTGCTTTGATGTAGAATGTTAAATACCAATGATTCAAACTGATCTCCATCAGTTCCAATGCCTACCAAGCTGGAGTAACTCTGAAGTATCCAATAAATGCAACTTTGTTTCAAAATACCAAGTCTGCTTACTTGTGAGCTTCAATGAACCCCCGCCTGACATTGAGGGCCTATAAACTGAAGCTCAATATGGATCAACTTGTTGGTTGGTCAGTTGATAAGCCATTTATTGTATTTAATGGTTTAAATGGTTTTATGAATGTTTAATGGTTTTATGAATGTTTATTTAATGGTTTAAATGGTTTTAATGGTTTTATGAATGTTTATCCGTTTTAGATGTATTTAAATGGTTTTAATGGTTTAAATGGTTTAATGGTTTCAGATGTATTTAAATGGTTTATGAATATGTGTGTTTGATGTGTTGGTATGTTTGTGGAAGAGCACCTCATTTCGTTGCTCTCTTTTTGTTGAGAACAATGACAATAAATTCATCTATCTATCTATCTATCTATCTATCTATCTATCTATCTATCTATCTATCTATCTATCTATCTATCTATCTATCTATCTATCTATCTATCTATCTATCTAAGGACTACAAAATCAGCCTACCCTGGAGAGGATTGCGCTCCCCTTATAGGAGCATGCTTTCAGCTTGGGAATACTGCTGGATCCAGGCTATAGTTGGAGGCCCAGGTCTGTAGCATGTAAGCACTTTGTATCAGCTTTGGCTGATACTCCAGCTGCAGCTGTTCCTTGAAAAGTATGATCTGATCACGGTGAGCTATGCTGTGATTGCATCCACTGTAATGCACACTATATGAGACTGCCTTTGAATATGGCCTGGGAACTTTCGTTGGTCCAAACTGCATCAGCTAGGCTACTGTCAGGGGCTGGATACTGGGACTGTATCACTGCCATGTTTATTTAGATGCCCATTTGCTTTCATGCAATATTCAAAGTTCTGGTTCCTACCTTTAAAGACATAAATTATATAGGAATGGGGTACTTGAAGGACTGCCTACTCCCAGATTTTTCAGCCCTCCAGTTAAGATCTACCTCACAATTCCTGCTCTCTGTTCCTGCACTTTCAGAAGTGAGGTGGGTGGCAACCAGAGATAAGGTTTTTTTTCCCAGTAGTGGAACCTCATCTGTGGAATGCCTTTCCCTTGAGACTCATCTGACACCTACATTAGTTTCTTTTAGGTTCCAGACAAAAACACCTTTGTTTACCCAGTGATCGATTACCCAGGGTTTTTTTTCTTGTTGTTGTTCAAGTCAAGGATTAATCTTTCAAAAATCATTTAATAATGTGCTGTTAGTCTGAAAATTGTTAAACTAATTTAAGATGCTTGGTAATTTTATTTTCTGGCTGGGTTTTTTAAATGCTATATCTAAATTTATAAGTTTGTGTGTTTAATCAAGTTATTTTGTAAGCTGACTTTGGCAAGTTCCCATGAAAGATAGTATAAATGTTCCCAAAATAAATAAAAACCTGCTCAAAACAAAAGATTGGCTGGGAATAGAGATGGACATGAACCAATCCATGAATTGTGATATGTGCACAAATTGGGTCGATTCATGATTCATTTTGAACCAGTTCAGCCCTTGATAATTCATTTTTCCAAACAGCCTGGCAATTATTCCATCAATTCCTCGACAACACTGGGAGTGGATTTCTGGGAGCCCTAGAAACACCCATAGCAATTGTCCACCGCTTGATTGGCAGCTCTGGGAGCCAATCACAGAGCTTCCATTCTGCTCTATGGGAGCAGACACCCTGACTCAGTTTCTTTCACTTTGCAGCATGAAGAGAGAATAGTTAGTTGTTGTGGGAGCTGAAGTCAAGCTTTCCTGGGTGCAACTCCTTTGAGGGGCTATAACTTAGACATTCCAAATCCAGTCTTCACCAAACTTGGAGGGTGGATGGAGGAGAACCTGGTGAAGACTCTCAGTGAATTTTACACCTCCTGAACCAAACAAACAAACCATGAGCCAGTTTGGGCACCCATATGAATCTTGAACCAACCTGAACCACCATTTCCCTGGTTTATATCCATCCCTGGTTGAGAGCATTGCCTGCAAGATGCGTAGCACCAGATATACATTTGGATCACCACACACTATTTCATTGGACCAAAGGTGAAAGGTCAATCTAATCCAACAACTTGTTTCCAACAGCAGCAAGCCAGATGCCACAGGAAAATAAAAGTTATGGCACTTAAGCAATCTTATGTTTTTGCCACCATCATTTGCAATTCTGGAGCTGCCCTGCTGGTTCCAAGTGATGGATTGACAGTTTGCCCACTTGGATGTAAACATGGTCAGGCCAGAAGTGACATGATGCTGCCAAAAGCAAAGAGGAAGTGGCTCTTGCAACTTGGGAGGACTCAGAAAAGATACATTTAAGGGAAGAGGAGACTAGAGAATTGGAGCAGGCCTCTGAGAGAGGGAATGCTGCCGAGGATAGCCTGGAATGAAAGACTGGGCAAAAGATGACAGCAGATGGCTATAGGAGCTGTACCTCCTGGAAAGGGATAGATACTTACCAGGGAGAAGATCAGGAAGCTTCAAAGAGAACAGTGGTCTGAGGGGCCTACATGAAAAGAACCTTCATGAGTGTCAGACAAGGAAAGCAGGAGCACCTGGAAAAGAAAAATAAATACAAGGAGGTTGAGGAGAGGAGGTGAGGCATCCCACAGCCACAGAGAGAAACTGAAGAGTCCCTAGATCAAAGGCTCTGCCAGGCATTTGTTCTGATTAATGTACTGCCTCTTAATATTTTTATTATTTTTATTTTATTTATTTATTTTTATTATTTTGGCTAATATTCATTGGGAAACCTCTGCTCCATGACTGTTAATTTCATTTCTGAATGGAAAGTGTAGTTCTAGAAATTACAAAAGAACATTCTGAGCTCAATGATAATGCAGGAAAACACAAGTTTAGTCAATATTTTTATAAAGTCCAATTGAAAATCTGCAACTTCTCTAATCCTTTTAAAAGGGTGACCATTTTAAATGGTTACTATTGCTTTAGAAAAGTAAAAATGGAAAGTGCAATATGTTAATAATGTTGAAGCAGAGGTTGTACAGACTACCTTGGAGGCTTGGGATTTTTTTCCTATCAGGAGCAACTTCTCATGATTTTTTAATTATTTTGAAAGAAGGCATATAATAAGAAAGCTGAGACTGTCAACCTCCTTTTTTTAGTCAATTAACCTTCCTTTTCTCAGGTCAGAAGAATATTATAAAATGAGAAAAGTGAGAAATCAGGAAGAGTTGCCACAGAATTCTATGCACAGCAGGAGACTGGCAATATATTCACACCAAAGCAAACATTAATTCTCAGTTCTTCAATATGCAAGTTAATTTGTTGCAAACACCAAAGTAAAGCTATTTTTTAAAAAAAAATTGCAAGAATTACCAGGTAGAAAGCCCAGAACTGTCTAAGTTTAGGTGATGTTAAAACTGGGTTCTATATTTTTACCTGGCATGACTCTTCAAAAGAGGGAGGATGCAATTATATATTTTTTAAAAGTCCATTTGTAATGTTTTAGTATTACTTATGCATCCCAAACTTATAGTGATAGCATTAGATTTATTTGAAAGTCACAAAATACTAAGGAAAGTAGGAGAAAAATAAATCTGTCAGTACTGCAATCCAGTTGTTTTACTAGTGTACAAGACCAAAGTTGGTCTTATGAAAGGCTACTTCACTGTACTGTTATTTCAGATATTCCTCTAGAATTGTTGACTTGATCAGACATGGTTGAAAAAAATGCAAGTAAGGGAAGATAGATATTTGAATGACCCTGAGATGTAACCAATAATATATAAACTGCTAGGAATAGGTGAATATGTCTTTTTTTGTTTCTGCATTGTGAACTTCTTTCAGTTTTTATTGAAGATACTTGTGATTCATTTGTTTCCTGTACACCCCTTAACATCTGTTATGCTATTTATATACAATTGATTAAGCATTCTATGAACTTCATGAAGAACAGGTTCAGTAAGTGTACATAGTTTCCAGTAAACATGCTTGGTAGGTGAACATTCCATTTTGATAGCTGTGATCAATTGTTATATGAGCCTCAGTGCTCCTGCCTCAAACAGCTGCTGAACAACAGATATGGCTACACATTAGATGGGGTGAATGAATTTTATTTTCTTGTGATTTGCAAGCTCTTTATGTGAAGAGTAGGTGAAATTAATTTCCACCAAAGTGGTTAACTTAAATAATTAAATGATATGGAGTGGGACTGCAACTCCCATAAAGGCTAAAGTGAACATCAAATGGTAATCATTTTTAAATACAGTGTTTATAGTGCTCATCTCACAAAATCTCCAACACAAAGCCTCAATAACATACTAATTTCTTGTAGTAAGCAATTTTAAACGGAGTGGGCACTATATCACCCCCTCTGGTCTACCAAAAAACCTATACTTCTAATATACTCTATTACAGCTAGGGATGTGTGTTTGGTATACATCAAATGGAATAAATACCCCCCAAAAAACTTTACTGGTATTTTTCAGGTATTTATTCAGTCAAATACAGATTCTCTTATCTAATTTGACTACTGATAATTCGAGCCTGAATAAAAGCTTAAAATATCCATCTTTTATTCCAGCACAGCTTGCAGAAGGCATTTAAAGAGACTGTGGTCTCTTCAAATGCGTTCAGAGTTCACTCACCAATTAACATAGTGGCGGTGGCATGAAGCAACTTGGAGAAGGCATTTGAAGAGATCTCTTTAAATGTCTTCTCCATGTTGACTTGTGCTGCTGCTGTGATGTTGGTGGTGCAACTTGTCAAGTGAACTCAGACATTTAAATGTAGCACCATGGGCTGGCTTAGAGAAGGTATTTAAAGAGCTCTTTTTGATGGGAAATGGCATCGGCTCTGATGTATGAGGGTATGGGATTTCAGTTTATTAGTTCTAAGAGGGATATTGCAATGCTTTGGAGTTTCATTTCTGTTTCTATAATGATTTGTTGTATTTACAAAAATGGCTGGGGATGCTCTTGTTTACCAGTTTTATATAGATGGGTCTTTTATGTAGCATAGAACTTGAATTTTACTGAAAGTGCTTGTGGCATACACTTCATTGATACATATAAACATGCTTACATGATGGTGCATGGGGGAGGCTTTCTGAAGCTCTCAAAGCTACTGCTGCTGTGCTGGCAATATATATGGGTGATTCTCTCTCCCAGAATTTTAGATGAAGTCAGACTAGCAAACAGACCTATACAAAAGCTTATCCTAACCATGCTGCTGTCACCAACATATGGTGTATCTACAACATACTAAAATAATGCCTTAAATAAATTTGAGATTCCAGTTTATTAGGGTTACAATCTACTAGGCCTTTGGAAATTGCAATAAAAGTAATATCCTCTTTGATTATAATTATGGTGGATAAGTTTATTAAAATAATTTTCTTGAATTGTTGGGGAATTAGAAATCATATAAAAGCTAAAAGAATTTATTCTTCATGAAAGGCACAAGGTATAGATATTGCTTTCTTACAAGAAGCCCATTTGAAAAAGATCATTCTCTCGTTTTTCAAATCTAACTGGTTTTCTTTGCAATTGAGTGCTCTAGGAACTTTGAAATCAAGAGGCACTGCAATTTTGATTTTTTTTTAAATCAGATTTGGTAATGAGGCTTCTGACATTAATTCAGGAGGCAGATATATCTTCATTAAAGGTGAACTGAATGGCAATCAGACTACTTTAATTTTGTTATATGCACCTAATAGTGGCCAGTTAAACATTCCAGAAATTTGCACAATTTCAAGAAGGACCTGTAATACGGGGGGGGGGGGGGAATCTTGATTAATCCTCTTTTAGACAGATTCATCCAGAAACATCACGGAACAGTCAGATCATATTTTGGTTTTTCTCATTTACTAAAATAAATTGATCTATGTGATGTCAGAAAGCTCCTACACACATGAGAGAGGCTATATGTACTTTGCATCCAGGTTTCAAACTCATACATTTATTGATTACATCCTCACTTCCAACTGTCAAGTCTGATGTTTCAATAACGAGACCTTTTTGATAAAAAGTTTCTAGTTTATTGTAACATGTTGTTAGACTATAGAATGAGGTTGAGAGACTGGCGAGTATACAAACAAAGCAATCATATAAGGTATACATCAAAGGAATTTTTCAGG
Organism: Heteronotia binoei; assembly: GCF_032191835.1. Taxonomy (NCBI): domain Eukaryota; kingdom Metazoa; phylum Chordata; class Lepidosauria; order Squamata; family Gekkonidae; genus Heteronotia; species Heteronotia binoei. The sequence continues at coordinate 111,327,494 of NC_083226.1, read as the reverse complement.
GAGGGGCACACTATGCAGGGCACTTTCACACATTGATGTTACTTTTTCGTTCTCAGGCCTAGGTCGTCCTTGAGCGTCTTCTTGGCACCACTTTCCCCCCACGCTCCTCTGAGAAGTCTCCACAATCTTGTTCCCATATTCCCATTTCAAAGCATTGCTACATAACAAAGGGAGGGAGGGGGGAGAGGAAAGTTCGAGCTAGCAGCATTGGCATACAGTGTGGTTTTTACCCAGGATCCTTTTCCTGACCCAAAGAAATGATCTAACTACACAGAGAATTACAGCAGACTTGACATGCTGCCCCCCCTAAGCCCCCTGCACAGCGCGCAGCTGCGGAAGAGGCTGAGTTGTTTTACTGTCTGGGGTTTCTTGACTGGTGAGGCAGTGGTCGATCGGTGGGGCAGCGAGGGCCCCTGATGGAGGAGGATGCCAACCCGACAGCCCGGGGTCCTGGCGGAGCAGGCTGCAATGAAACACAGGGTGGATTTTACCCAAAGCGGGTGGCAAGTCTAGTTCCACAGTCACTGGGTTAATCACCCTTTTAATTCAGAAGGGACCCACGAATTTGTACGCCAGTTTCCGAGAGGGTTGGTTGAGGGGCAGGTTCTTGGTTGACAGGAACACGGAGTCCCCCACTTTGAACTCCCCCGCGGGGGTGTGAGATTTGTCATACTGTTTTTTGTAGGATTCCTTTGCTGCCTCCAAGTTTTCCTTGATGGTTGGCCAACTGCTACTCGGTCCCTGCCACCATTGTTCAAAGGCTGAGGGGGTCCCCTGGCTATTTCCCCCTGGTAATAAGGGGATCGGCTTCCCCTCATAGCCAAACACCATGGAGAAGGGGGAGGCTTTTGTGGAGCTCTGCATGCTGTTGTTATAGCAGTACTCAGCAAAGGGGAGCAAGTCTACCCAATCGGACTGGCGCTGGTTCACAAAGCACCTAAGGTATTGTTCCAGCACCCCGTTCACTCTCTCCGTCTGTCCGTCCGTTTGGGGGTGATACGCTGAGCTAACTTGCAGAACTCCCGCCAGAAGGTGGCAACGAACTGTGGCCCGCGGTCGCTAATGACCTTATCGGGGAATGAGTGTAATTTTATCACGTGATCAAAGAACAGAGCCGCTAGTTTCTTCGCTGTGGGCAGTTGGGGGCAGGGGATGAAATGTGCTTGTTTGGAAAAGGTGTCCACTACCACTAAGATGACTGTTTTCCCCCGGGAGGGGGGGAGCTCCACTATGAAGTCCATAGACACCACCGCCCAGGGCCGTTTTGCTGTTTCTTATCAGTTGTAGGAGCCCTGGCGGTTTCCCCCCCCTCCGTTTGGCCATTATGCACATGGGGCAGTGGGTGATGAACCCCAACACGTCCTTCCACAGGGACGGCCACCAGAATTGTCGGTTTATTAGGTGCAGGGTTTTTACATAGCCAAAGTGCCCCGCCAGTTTGGAGGAATGACAAAGTTGCAATATTTCCCGCCTCAAGCCTTCTGGGACGTACAGTTTTTCTCCCTTGTACCACAGTCCGTCCTTCCCTTTTTGCACCCCCTCGGGTTGGTTTGCTCCCTCCCTTTCGGTTTCTAGGGCGAGGCACTCTCGGCTGATCCCTTCCAGCTCTCGTTTCTTTTGGGAACGGGTGGTGACCATGGCCGCCACTTGGGACGGCAGGATTAGGGAGTCCACCACCTCCTCTTTTTGACTCTCGTGTTGTGGCAGCCGTGAGAGCGCATAGGCCAAGAAGTTTTTCGTCCCTGGGATGTGTCTCAGAGTAAAGCCAAATTTGGAGAAGAACCCGGCCCACCTAATCTGCTTTTCACTGAGCTTGCACTTCCCCGTCAATGCTTCTAAGTTTTTGTGGTCGGTGCACACCTCGAATGGCACTTTCGCTCCCTCTAGCCAAGATCTCCAGGTTTTCAGAGCAAACATGACAGCGAACGCCTCTTTGTCCCAGACCGACCAATTCCTCTGTTCGTCTGAGAATTTCCGGGAGATATAGGCGCAGGGTCGCAGCTTCCTCTCCCCATCCCTCTGCATGAGAATGGCTCCTATGGCTACACCGGAGGCGTCACATTGGACCACGAAGGCCCTTTGTTCGTCTGGGTGACTTATGACTGGCTCGCTAGTGAATAGGCGCTTCAGCTGGTCAAATGCGCTTTGACACTCTGGCGTCCATTTTAGGGCCACCCCCGGCCGCTTGGCCTCTGGACCTCTCCCCTTAGTTTTTAACAGGTCGGTCAGGGGCAGGGCGATCTGGGTGAACCCCTCTATGAATTGCCTGTAAAAATTTGCGAACCCGAGAAATGATTGGAGCTGTCTACGTGTCCTCGGGGGGGCCCATTCAAGCACTGCTTGCACTTTTGCTGGGTCCATGGCCAGCCCCCATTCAGACACCCGGAAGCCTAAGTAGTCTAGCTCCGTTCGGTGGAATTCACATTTAGACAGTTTGGCATACAGTTGGTGCATTGCTACATAACAAAGGGGGGGAGGGGGGAGAGGAAAGTTCGAGCTAGCAGCATTGGCATACAGTGTGGTTTTTATCCAGGATCCTTTTCCTGACCCAAAGAAATGATCTAACTACACAGAGAATTACAGCAGACTTGACACCAACTCTCTGATCAATAGAATTCCTTGTGCATATAAGATTAGCCGGATGGTCATACCATGATCCAGTATAATATTCATTACATTCTGATACTGTAAGCAAACAATGCAGTTGGGCTCATAATTTTTTTAAAAAATTGTCCATTGAATCCATCAATGTTGAAATAAGGAAATAAATTCAGATTTTTTTTTCCAAAATAATAATGTGGAATATTTTAAAATGTTATCTGGAATGAGCTTAGAGAAGTTCTATTATACCAACAAAAGAATATGATTTGAGAAACACCAAATCTTATCGCCCTCTCATTGCTAAACAATAATTATTTTTAGAAATAACTTTCCTTTGAGCATCTAGAATGAATAAAATTATATACAGATAGATCGATCAAGATCAAATGGAGTTTATCCCTAATAGAGATCTTAGTGGACAATACCAAGAAAACCATCAATCTATTCCAATATAGTAAATCCAGTAATATTAAATCTTCATTAATCCTATTGATCTTGAAAAGACTTTTGACAGTGTTTTAATTCCTTACTTTAAAATTTTGATCAAACAGACAGATTTTGGAGACAAGTCCAGTAAAGCTTTTGTTTTGTTATATTCATTCCCTAAAGTTCAGTAAAAAGTAGTCCCTTGTGCAAGCACAAGTCATTTCCGACTCTGGGGTGACGGCTTTCACGTTTCCACAGCAGACTTTTATAGGGTGGTTTGCCATTGTCTTCCCCAGTCATCTACACTTTCCCCCCAGCAAGCTGGGTACTCATTTTACCCTAAAGCTCAGGTACAGATAAATTGCACATATTCATAGGATGTTCTTAACTTCAAGGGTACAAGAGATGGATGCCTGCTATCTCCTTTACTATTTGCCTTGGCCGCTGAACCTTTCTTTTTTTAAGTTCAGGGCACCATCATAAAAAAATAAGCAAATCAAACTCAGTCTCTTTGCAGATGATTTAGTTCTGTATATAACAAATCCAGCACAATCCTTACAGGCTATTACCAATGCTCCCTCTAAGCTGTGGAGACTTGTGAGCAAAAATTCTATTTTGTGAGCTACTGGCATTAAAACAGTGAGCTACTGCATGAATTAGTTTGTTCTGGGGACATTTTTCCTCAGATAAGACAAAAATGTGTGAGCCAGAGGCTCAAAACCTGTGAGCTAGCTCACACTAACTCAGCTTAGAGAGAACACTGGCTATTACCCATATCTTATGAGACTTTGGCAGGTGTTCAGGACTGAGACAAATCTTTAATTTACCCATTATCTGTCATAGGATTACATTTTCCATATAAAGAAAACTTTGCATATCAATGGTTAAAACCTACTGGAAATAACTTGGCATAAAAAATACCTTTAAATCTTCTATTCAAATACAACTTTCTAAATAATATCTATTACTCAATGGAATGATTCATATTTGTCTTTGGATAGACAAAATTTATTATGCCAAAACTGATATTTCTTTTTAAAACACTCCCTATCTGTCTTAAAACATAATAACTCAAAAATGGCAAAGATCATTATATCAATTTGTATGGCACCACATACACTCAAGAGTTTTAATGCTATATTGCGTCCAAATAACAAAGGTGGCATGGCTTTCTCAGAAGTACAATTATATTACAAAGCATCAATGTTATAATTTCTGCCTAAACTTTATAATTTATTTTATTTTATTTATTTTATTTCATTCAATTTTTAGCCTGCCCTTCCCATAGAACAGGCTCAGGGCAGGTTACATCATAAAAACAGTCAACAGTAAAAACAATAAAAGACCAGTTTAAAATATATAAAATCTGAAACTAGATAGACTAAGATGGCAGATTCTGCCTCACAGATGTGACCTATTGTTCAGGTCCAGCAGATCTTGTAGCACAAGGTTGGAATGAGGGGGGGAGGCCGATAACTTGATAAATTGCCTCAGCTGAAAGCCTGGTGAAAGAGCTGTGTTTTACAGGCCCTGTGGCTCATACAGGGAGAGGCGGTCCTGAAGGTATGCTGGCCCCTGGCCATATAGAGCTTTAAAGGTAAATACCAACACCTTGAACCAGATCTGGTACTCAATGGGTAGCCAGCGCAGTTCACGCAACACAGAATGGATCCATGCCAACATCTGTGCAGCAGCATTCTGCACCAGCTGAAGTTTCCAGAGGAGGGTCAAGGGCAGCCCCACATAGAGAGTTACAAGAATCTAGCCTGGAAGTGACCATTGCATGGGTTACTGTGGCCAGGTCGTGGGGGTCAAGATATGGGACCAACTGTCTGACCTACCTCAGAAAAAGGCCAATCTGGCAGTGGTGGTAACCTGGGCCTCCAAGGTTAGAAAGGCATCCAGGAATACCCCCAAGCTCTTCACCCTTGATGCAGGTGGCAATGGAGCCCCATCAAAGGATGGGAGCCTGATCTCTGATCCCAGTTCCTTATAACCTAGGCACAGCACCTCTGTCTTTGATGGATTCAGTTTCAGCTGGCTCTGTTGCAACCAACCAGCCACAGCTTGGAATGCCCTACCCAGTTCTAGACTTGCCCAAGCTATTCAGTAAAATACACCCTGTTTTCCATTGCAGTCTTATCCGTCGCGATCCGGGTGGGTCAAAGCGGCATCCTCGGAGCCCCGAACCGGAACCTATTCTGGTGAGGGGCCAGAAACACCACGAAGTGAAGGAGATTCTGGATGCTAAGATGCAACGGGGTTTTTTGCATTATTTAGTCCGCTGGTGCCACTTTCCGCCTAGCTGTGATGAATGGGTGAAATCTTCTGACCTAAACGCTCCTTTCTTACTGAAGCAATTTTACCTACTGCACCCAGACAAGCCCCGAGCAAGAGCTTAGGGGGGCAGTATGTCAGCTTGTATACATTGAAGTTTACTTTATTGCCTGAAATGTTTATTTACTGCTAACTAACCCTATAACTTTTTGCTGTACTAACCCCAGTGTTGTAGAGGAATGTGAAGGATGGCCGGGAGGAGGGAACGGAGGTGCCAAAGGTCTTTTGAAGTGCAAAACATCTAGCCGGTTCCCAGGCGTCTGGCAGAGACAAGCAAGGCCACAGCAGGGGAGGAGAGACAGAGTACGTAGGTGGGAGATAACAGATAGGTGCACTGGCTATTCTCCACAGAGGAGCCCCCGTTTTATTATGGGAAGTGATTTAAAACCCCTATGCTTTGATGTGTATCCATAAATGCTCATGCTTGCACCCCTCTTGTTATTAGTATCGATGAACCTGCGTAGTGAATAGCATTGCTGTAATCAATAAATGGAAACTTTGTTTTAAACAAAATCAAGGCTGTTCATTGTTGAAACTTCAATGCCCCTTCGCTGACAGAGAGATGAGTAGTGGTCACAGATTTATGGGAGAGGGAAGAAACTAGGGTTATCATTAGCTTTGTGAAAATATGCAAGTGTGAAATATTGCCAATTTTATTTAATTGTACTGTTTGGATATGAGAAAAGTAATATGGGGTACAAATTGAAACTGGGAACAGGTAAGCTGTCCAATGAAATATTGGTTTGCCAGTTGCTACTGGTAAGCAGAGTATGAGCCCAAGCCACAGGAGTTCAAGCACCTCCCCCCCAAAAAAACCCTGATAAAGTAGTTAAACACATTATTTACAAATATACACAAATTCAGGACTTTTTTTAGCAGGAAGACACAGGAATGCTGTTGCAACTGGCTCGATGTCGGGGGAGTGGCCTAATGTGCAAATGAGTTCCTGCTGGGCTTTTTATACAATGGTGAGAAACAATGTGTAGTCCAATATGCAAATGAGTTTCTGCTTGGCTTTTTATACCAAAAAAGCCCTGGCTGTATATATGCAAGAAAGTATTTTTAAACAATATGTTCACCTTAAGACTTAAAAGGCATCCTTTTATGCAGACCTTCTATCTGAATTGTGGAAAAGTAACTATTAGGTCTTTTTTTGAGCAGGAATGCACAGGAATACAGTTTTGGCTGGCTTAGTGTCAGGGAGCATGGATTAATATGCAAATAAGTTCCTGCTGGGCTTTTTCTATTGTATACCTATTTGTATTTGTTATAGGAAAAATAACACAAGGAAAGAGGAAATTGATGTGAAAATAAAGGCCAACAATTTCCATTGGCACAAAGGCGAAACAAATGAGGATATTAAAATCAAACCAGTGAGCATGCAAAATTCAAAAGACTCTATCAACTGTCCTTAATTGTTAGATGTTCACATCATGTGTGCAGTACTATACAATACATATCTAACATTGTCACAATTGTTTTTTCCAGTTGTTATATGCAGTTATTATAGTGTCAATCGGGTTTCACTTGACAGTATTAGAATTGTCACACAAATAGACTGGGTGCCACTTTTCCCTCTGGTTGTAATCTTCGTTATGAGTTCTCACAGCTCTTTAATGCTTGATATGTTCTCATTTTCATTACATATTTTCATTCCCATAACAAAGATAATAATGAGAGGAGAAAATGTCATAAAATTAATCCATTCTCATAACAGACTGTAATGAGGACAGAAAATGGAGCAAAATTAATTCATTCTCATAACAATCTGAAGATGGTAATGAGAACAGAAAATGGCATAAAATTTATCCTCCTTCTGACAATTTTAAAATTGTAACCAGGCAAAGAAGTATGAGAGATTAACTGGCCCTCAGGACAAAGACTGACTAGAATGAAAAAGAAATTACCCCAAAGTAATCACTTACTGTGACACATTCTAAAAATGTGACTGAATTGTGATTATCTTTGGAAATCAGCAACCAACATCTAGTAGTTTATGCTTGTATAGACTCCCAAGATATAAAATAGAGCTTGGAGGTGAAGTGTGTGGCTATAAGGGCAAGAGTCATAATATTTATTTATTTAAAACATTGTTATGCTACCTTTCTACCCAGTCAGGGCCCCTAAGGACACACACATAAAAACACATTAACAATTAAAAACAGCATATAAAATTATAAAATAATTCAATAAAAACACAGTTTTGTATATGTTATACAATAATTATATATAGTGTAATGGTGGAATATTTGTATCCTAAATTGTGGTGTGGTGCATGTTTTCCATAGAAAGCACCAAAAGTGTCCATGAAAAGTTGAAGAATGCCACACATAAAATCAGAATGTTTTGAGAATTCTTTTTGATTGGATTATATATGGTCAGCACTTCAGTAACAAAGACAGTGAAATAAGCAGCATGATATTTGTTAGCATAAAGTTGTTGTGAACAGAGCATCTTGAAAGTTGAGGATAAAAAGGAAAGTGAGAGAGAGTCAGTGGCTCTCAGAGGGAGTAAACAAAGTATTCAAAGATTTCTTGATTGTAGTGGGCATCAGTACCACCCTGACAGGTGCTATATATGAAATAATATCCGGCTGGCAGATTTCAGAAAGCTTTGAATTTCTGGAATTCCTTATGGTTTAATGAGGAAGCCAAGCAAGCTCATCAAATGGTAGCCCTGACTCGTGTTTCAATCAAGGGCTTAAGGGAGTAAAAAATTGGAATGCTTGACAATGTTACATTGGGGCTCTTTAAGACTGAAAATTCTGAGCAGTCAACCTGCTTCACTTGCTAGAAGATACCTAGGGCCAGTAAAATCTATTTCTATCAGTCTTTGACATAAACTCAAATTGCAAATTTATAAGGAACTAGACAGTCTTACAGGTGTGTTGGTCCCAAACCATATATGGCTTTTAAGGTCAAAACCAACACCTTGAATTGTGCATGGAAACAAATTAGGAGCCAGTGTATAGAGGCCAAGACTGGACTGATATGGTCCCTATGACCCAACATCCTGGCTGCACATATTGTATGGCATTGCCATTTTCAAATTTGTTTTGTTTTAAGGTCAAATCCTTTGAAGATCAAACCCTAAGAAGAAAGGTTGAAGGAGCTCTGTATGTTTGGTTTGGAGAGGAGATATGTATGTCAGTATAATAACCATCTTCAAGTACTTGAAGGGCTATCATATAGAAGGTAGTGCAAAGTTGTTTTCTGTTGCCCCAGAAGGTCAGACCAAAACCAATGGGTTGAAATTAAATCAAAAAGTTTTTGCTAAGCATTAGGAAGAACTTCTTGACACTTAATTAACTTTAATTAACTTTGTACTCATGTAAATGCTGAACCTTGACCACCATTCCCAACTAGGGATGTGCAAAAAAAATAAATATCATTTTTTAAAAATTGGGTATATTGAACCCAAGATATACTGGTCTTTCCTAATATTCCTAAATTCCAATGCCAGTATGGTATTCAGATTCAATAATATTTGGAAATTCTGAATTTTGGGGATCTATTATATACCCTATGGCAGGGGTGGCCAATGGTAGTTCTCCAGATGTTTTTTGCCTACAACTTCCATCAGCCCCAACCAACATGGCCAATGGCTGGGGCTGATGGGAGTTGTAGCCAAAAAACATCTGGAGAGCTACCGTTAAGAACATAAGAACATAAGAGAAGCCATGTTGGATCAGGCCAACGGCCCATCCAGTCCAACACTCTGTGTCACACAGTGGCAAAAAAAATTATATATACACACACACTGTAGCTAATAGCCACTGATGGACCTGTGCTCCATATTTTTATCTAAACCCCTCTTGAAGGTGGCTATACTTGTGGCCTCCACCACCTCCTGTGGCAGTGAATTCCACATGTTAATCACCCTTATAAGAACATAAGAGAAGCCATGTTGACATAAGAGAAGCCATGCTGGCCACCACTGCCCTATGGGGATCATTAAAGTCAATGGCAAATCCAGTCTTGGGTTTTATTCAGTGGTCTGGGGAGAGGGGGTGAGATAGAGACACCAAATTTTCAGTGTAGCTGCTACAGCATCTTCTCAAAACAACCCCCAAGATTAAAAAAAATATTGGACCAGGGGGTCCAATTCTATGGACACCCAAAGAACGTGCCTGAATCCCTATTGTTTCCAGTGGAGGGAATAGCAAGGAAAACCAGGTAACAGACACTGCCAAATCTGCATTTTATCATCTTAGGCAGATAAGGCAGTTGGTTCCATACCTGGAGTGTAACGACTTGGTAACAGTGATCCATGAGAAGGTCACCTTGAGAATAAAGTACTATAACACCCTCTACATGGGGCTGCCCTTGACACCTCCAGAAGCTATAACTGGTGCAAAACACAACAGCTAGGTTGTTATTGGAGCTACCTATATGGGAGCACATTCATCCTGTGCTGGAAACATTACACTGGTTGCCTGTGGTGTTCTGAATTCATTTCAAGGTGCTGGTCATAACCTTTAAAGCCCTATATGACCTGGGACTGGTCTACCTTCAGGACTGCCTCCCCCCATATTTGCCCCAGAGAGCACTACATTCAGGGTCCCAAAATCTCCTTCAGATCCCCAGACTGAAAGAAGTTTGATTGTCCACCACTAGAGCCAGAACATTTTTGATAATAGCCCCCGCTCTGTGGAATACCCTCCCCAAAAACATCAGAGCCCTGTGGGACCTGCCATAGTTCTGTTGGGCCTGTAAGACTGAAATATTTAAGCTTGCCTTCAATGGTTAAGGGGAGGTAGCAAATGCCCCACAGCACTGACAATCCCATTGGACAAATGCAGATATTCAGAAACATCAACATGCATCTTGGATTTTATGGTTAAAAATGTGTGAAATTGATTTTTTTTGTATATTGTTCTTAATATTTTATATGGTTTTAAACTGTTGTTAGCCACCCTGAGCCCATTAGGGGAGGGCAGAATATAAATTTGATTAGATCAATGGTAGACAGACAGACAGATGACAGACAGAAAGACAGACAGACAGACAGACAGTAGACAGACAGACAGACAGATAGATAGATAGATAGATAGATAGATAGATAGATAGATAGATAGATAGATAGATAGATAGATAGATAGAATGTTACCGGAAATGCATAGAAAAAGATGATGATGATATTGGATTTATATCCCACCCTCCAATCAGAGTTTCAGAGCAGCTTACAATCTCCTTTATCTTCCTCCCCTGCAACAGACACCCTTTGAGGTGGGTGGGGCTGAGAGGACTCTCACAGTAGCTGCCCTTTCAAGGACACCGTCTGCCAGAGCTATGGCTGACCCAAGGCCATTCTCCCAGATAAGAGTCCACACACTTACTTAACCACTTCACGAAACTGGCTCTCCAGTTTGGAGAGAGTTTAAGGTATCATTGAAGAGGGTAATACTACCTGGTCCAGGAGAGAAGACATCCATTCAGCAGAAAAATTGAAGAGAAGGGCATGCATGACCAGCATGACAAGCCCTATAGACCCGATTACAAAGAGTAACGGGGGGTACAGACTGCAAATGGTGCCATTCAGAATGCACACCGTAATGGAGGTTTCAATGAGTTTATATAGGGTTCTGCAGGGTGGAGACCTTTCAGTAACTACGTGGACTTAATGGGACACCTGAATGGATTCCTAGTTGAAAACAATAGATAGTGCTTACACAGTATTTACTAGAAGGTTGGGCCAGGATGCAACTTGATGGGTTTGGTTTGGTTTCAAAACCCAGGAAGGAAATCAGTGTAGTAGACAAAGACCTTGGGCAATGTGATAGGCATTAGCATAGAAGTAAATAGAAAAAGCTGAGCAGAAGTAATGGGCCTGAGGGATGGACCATTGATTAGTTGCTGAGGATTAAGTCATGAGTAATACTTTTCAGCAGACTCCATTGTCCTTATGCATTCTGTTTGGGCAGGGGAGAGGGCTGTGTCAAGAGGGTGTCTTAGGTGATGACCAGAAGAAGCTCTCTGCTGGGTTTACTCCATTTTGAATTGAATATTTCCTTGGCCTGTTTCTGATCAGACTCCATTTTGTTTCCAGGATTAGGAGCCCCATTCTGTCTCTATATTGAGGTGCTCCTGTATGAACAGGCAGTGCCTCTTGGTCATAATAAGCCTAGCAGAATGCCCAGAGAATCTCTGCAGTAGAAAGTGAAGTGGGGAGGCAGGGAACCCCAAAAAAGGCCCAAGGCCTTTGGCCTCAGACCTCCCCCTCAAGCACACACAACCACTAGGCCCAAACAACAAGTAACCAAAAACCCCTCCAAAATGAAGGAGAAGGCTTCCGGGGTTGGAAAATGCTGAGCTGAATTGCTTCTCAGAAGGGGAGCAGGCTGGGGCTTCTGTTCGGGGTAGTGGAGGGCAATTTAATGCCTACTGCCTACTTTTCTCAGTCAAAGATCAGTCCAAGATATGCACAGGAAACTCTGAGGAGATTTACCTTGGCTAAAAGGGAGTCCCGGGGGGGCTACTTTGAGGGGTCTTCGGAGACAAGTTGCATATTCAACTGCAGAAGTTTCTAAAGTAATTTATTTGACATAAGCTCGACAGGATCCTAACCTTCTTTACTAAACACTGCTAAACATCTACAGCTATACAAGACAGGTGTTGGATCTGGATAACTTCAGAAAAAGGTACTGATGACTATCTTCATTCCAGGACTATTTAAAGTTAAACAAAATAAAATCAGAAGGTGGGAAATAGAGATTCAGAAAGCTTGGAAGAAGAAGGGGGGAAATTTGAATTTTGTAAATTTAAAGGACAGTGCTAAAAAGTGGAAAAGAATTTATTGTTTTGTCTACTTGCGGTTTTGGTGAAAAAGCCCCATCGTCACAGATTTGCAGCTCTCACAGTCAACACAGGAAATATGTCAAACAATGTAAGATCTTTTTACCAGTGAAAACGGGATTTGGTGGCAAGAAAAGCAGGAAGTGTTGGATGGAAAAGGGAAATCTTTGAAGCAGCTAGCCTACTCTAGGACTATAATGTCATAGAAAAATATCGGCGGCCATTGCTAGGAGGTAAAAATTTAAACAAAGTTTTTAAAGTGTTTGGGACATTAAAAATTTGTGAAGCTGACAGAGGTGACAATTATAAGGTAAATGCTATTGGACATCATCGCTGATAATTATTTTAGAAACCTTTTGAAGGGAATTTTTTTTTAAAGGGAAGCAGAAAGTCGTGACTGCCATTTTGGAAGAAATAAAAACTTTAAAAATTAATATCTGAGCCCAGGAGACTCTGAGGACGGCAAAATTAGGCTTATTGAAAAGGGCAAGCCTTACTCTAGTAAACCTGATAGTTTAAATTTAATTTGGAGAGGTCAAAATTTTCAGTGTTTTTTTAAATGTCAGAGCATAAGTTAACCCATGCAAGGACTGCCTCAATGGAGAAAATGCAAGAGCAATTAGAAGCAATGGAAGCCAGGATGATGAAAGGGGTGAGAGACATGATAACTGCTTCTAAAAAAGAAATTAGAAAAGACATTGAAGAGCTAAGGAAAGATATAGAAGATCTCAGAAATGAGACTGTGGTAACATCAAAGAAAGTGCAAGAGGTGGAAGAGAGAGTGAAAGTATATGATTTCACTTTGCTAAAAATGCAAGAAAAGGTGGCAATTCATGACTGCAAATTGATGGAAACCCAGATACGTCTGAGAGGAGTACCTGAGGATGAAGAGACTGATTTGAAAGGATATATAATAAGAACAATTACAGATTTTTTGGAGGAAGATCCTGAAGGAATGAGAAGCATGCATGACTATATGTATAGAGTGAAGTCACTATATGCCAAGAAAAATAATCTACCAAGAGATGTGGTTATAAGTATTATGAGAAAAGAAATGGTGGGAAAAATCTTGAATAAAAATTTTGAAAAGACACTGATAGTGGGAGGCAGCAGAGTAAGAATCATGAAAGAATTGCCAAGACAAGTGATAAATGACAGGAAAGCATACAAAAAATTGACAGAAAAACTACGTGACAATGAAATGAGGTATAGATGGATAATACTCGAAGGTCTAAGCTTTGAGCTGCAAGGAAAAAGGATTACAATTATAAGCACATAGGAACTGCGTAGGTTTTATGAAGAACATAAAGAATTTGCACCATGATGGATTACAGATTATTATCTTGGAATGTTAATGGACTAAATTACCACAAAAAAGAAGGGCAACATTTCATTGGATTAAGAAACAAAACTGTAATATAATTTGTTTGTAAGAAGTGCATAATAAACAAAAGGATTATAAATTTTTATGGAACAAACAATTGGGAGTAGAATTTTTTTCATTATCTGAATAGAAGAAAAGGGGAGTGGTTTTGTATATTAAACAAGAATTGGAGCCAAAATTAGTGTTTTAAGATAAAGATGGAAGATTTGTGGCAGTAGAGACAATATTAAATGGGAAAAAAACGTTATTAGGATTGTATGCACCTAATGGTGCAAAGGATGGTTTTTTTTAAAGACATTACCCAACACTTGATGAACTGACCTATGACCAAGTTTTGATAATGGGAGATTATGGGATTATGGAAGAGGCTGGGTGAGTGGTGTCAACGTGGCAGATGCAGTTCAATGTGGCCAAGTGCAAAGTAATGCATATTGGGGCCAAGAATCCCAGCTACAAATACAAGTTGATGGGGTGTGAACTGGCAGAGACTGACCAAGAGAGAGATCTTGGGGTCATGGTAGATAACTCACTGAAAATGTCAAGACAGTGTGCGTTTGCAATAAAAAAGGCCAACGCCATGCTGGGAATTATTAGGAAGGGAATTGAAAACAAATCAGCCAGTATCATAATGCCCCTGTATAAATCGATGGTGCGGTCTCATTTGGAGTACTGTGTGCAGTTCTGGTCGCCGCACCTCAAAAAGGATATTATAGCATTGGAGAAAGTCCAGAAAAGGGCAACTAGAATGATTAAAGGGCTGGAGCACTTTCCCTATGAAGAAAGGTTGAAACGCTTGGGACTCTTTAGCTTGGAGAAACGTCGACTGCGGGGTGACATGATAGAGGTTTACAAAATAATGCATGGGATGGAGAAAGTAGAGAAAGAGCTGAGCAGATGGGTTAAAACGGATAAAAGGAAGTATTTCTTCACCCAAAGGGTGATTAACATGTGGAATTCACTGCCACAGGAGGTGGTGGAGGCCACAAGTATAGCCACCTTCAAGAGGGGTTTAGATAAAAATATGGAGCAGAGGTTCCATCAGTGGCTATTAGCCACAGTGTGTGTGTATATATACATTTTTTTGCCACTGTGTGACACAGAGTGTTGGACTGGATGGGCCATTGGCCTGATCCAACATGGCTTCTCTTATGTTCTTATGAGATTTTAATGGAACAGTTAAGAACTCATTGGATAGATCTGGAGGGGGGAAAAAAGAATTGTGAAGAAGGAAAATTGCCAAAGTCTTTTTTTGAATTGGTTAAACAAGAAAATTTGGAAGATGTATGGAGGAAATTTAACCCTGAAGTTCGGGACTATACTTTTTTTTCAGCAAAACACAAAACTTTTTCTAGAATTGACATGTTGTGGGGAACCAAAGATTTAGGTCTTATAACAAGGAAGATAGAGATTTTACCTAAAATTGGGGCTGATCATAACCCAATAATGTGGATTACAAAATTGTCCAGAAATTGAAAAGATGGAGATCGAATGAAGATTTGCTACAGAATAAAGAAACAGTGACATACCTAGAAAATGAAATGAAAGCTTTTTTCCAAGTGAATGATAAAGAGGATATTGATTTTCAGATGGTCTGGAATGCTTATAAAGCAGTAATGAGAGGAGTGTTGATTACTTTGAATAATAAAGATAAGAGAATGAAAGAAAAGCAGTTGTTGGACATTCAAAATGAAATAAAGAAAAAGAAAGGGGAGCTGAGAAAAAAACCAGAGAAAAAGAAAATTTTAAGGGAAATTACTATATTAAAAACTCAATTGAGACATTTGTTAAATAAAGAAGTGGAATGGAGTTTGAAAAGACTTCAGCAGAAATCCTTTGAAGGAGCAAATAAACCATATTTGGCAATTGAAGAAAAAGAGAGAAAATAGAATAAGTAACAGAATTGTGGTAGATGAAAGAGAAGTGGTTACTCAAGAGGGAATAAAAAGAGAATTTTTTAAGTACTATGCCAAATTGTTTAAAGGTGTTAAAATAAAGAAAGAGAAGATGGATGAGTATTTACAAAAGATAAAAATAGAGCCCTTAACTGAAAATATGAGAAAATTTTTGAATGATCCTATTGAAAAAATCGAGGTTGAAGCAGCAATTAACACAATGAAAAATGGAAAAGCACCTGGACCAGATGGATATACAACTAAATATTTTAAAACTTTTAAAGATGAACTAATACCAAAACTGCAGAAGTTGATGAACATAATAAGAATAAGAGGGAATGTACCAAACACATGGAAAGAAGCTGTTATTTCATTGATACCCAAGGAAGATAGAGATGTAACGAATGTAAAAAATTATAGACCTATTTCACTATTAAATAATGATTATAAAATATTTACAAGAATCTTGGCAGAAACGGCTTAAACAACATTTGATAAATTTTATAAAGGAAGATCAAGCAGGGTTTCTTCCCAAAAGACAAATAAGAGACAATATTAGAACTGTTGTAAATATTGTAGAATATTATGAAAGACATCCAGAAAAAGAAGTAGCATTGTTCTTTGCAGATGCAGAGAAAGCATTTGATAATTTAAATTGGGACTTTATGTTTGCAGTAATGGAAAAAATGGAGCTGGGAGAAAGTTTTATAAGAATGATAAAAGCAATATACTCTGAACAAAGTGCAAGGTTGTGTATAAATGCAGACCTTACAGAAGGTATGAAAGTCAGGAAAGGTACCAGACAAGGCTGTCAGCTTTCACCATTGTTGTTTATAATGACTCTTGAAATATTACTGATGCAGATCCAATAGGAAAAAGAGATAGAAGGTCTAAGAATAAAAGGATTTACTTATAAATACAGAGCTTTTGCTGATGATATAATGTTTATAAATGAAAACCCATACAAGTTACACCTTTGTTGTTAGCTAAAATACAAGAATATGGGGAGTTGGTGGGACTTTGTATTAATAGAGAAAAATCAAAAATTCTGTGTAAAAATATGCAGATGAATAAGCAACAAGAACTGCAGAGACTAACGGGCTGTGAAGTCACTTCTAAGGTACCTAGGGGTAGAGATTACAATGAAAAATATTGACTTGTTTAAAAATAACTATGAGATGTTATGGCGTAAAATAGATGAAGACATGCTAAAAAGGAACAAGCTTAATTTGTCATTGCTGGGTAGAATAGCTGCAATTAAAATGAATATCTTACCAAGAATAATGTATTTGTTTCAAACTATTCCTATTGTGAAAAATGGCAAACAATTTGATAAAAGACGAAGGAAAATCTCAGAATTTGTGTGGCCTGGGAGGAAACCAAGGATTAAAATGAAAAATTTGACTGATGCAAAAGGGAGAGGCAGATTTCAATTACCAGATTTAAAATTATATCATGAAGCAGTTTGTTTAGTGTGGATGAAAAAATGGATAATGTTGTTAAATAAAAAACTTTTGACGCTGGAAGGTCACGGAAATAAATTTGGCTGGCACACGTATTTGTATTATGGAAAAAAGAAGATGGACGTTTTTTCCTCTTACCATTATATAAGAAGTAATTTACTAAATACATGAATAAAATACAAGAAATATGGAGATGAGAGAAGACCGTTATGGATAGTGCCAGCTGAAGTAATAAAAATAACGGCTGAGATAGGTGAAGAAAAGTGTTTGTCATATAATCAATTATTAAAAATACAAAGTGGCAAAATAGAACTGAAAACTGCTGAAGAGTTGAATCATAAATATGATTGGTTCCAAATGCAACAAATAAAGAGTTTGGTGGAGAATGATATTAAAACTGAAGGAATAAAGAAAGAGCAAACAGAAATGGAGAAAGTTCTGCTTGGAGACAATGAAAAATTAATTTCAAAATTATATAAATCACTTTTAAAATGGTCTACGGAAGATGAAGTAGTGAAATCAATGATTAAGTGGGCAATTAATGTAAATAAAGAAATACAGATGGAAACGTGGGAATATTTGTGGAAGAACTCTATGAAGCTTTCGACGTGTCATAGTATTAAAGAGAACTTTTAAAATGATGTATAGATGGTATATGACTCCTAAGAAATTGGTAAAGATGAATAATAAGATGCCAGACAGATGTTGGAAATGTAAAAAACATGAAGTCCACCATATGTGGTGGACCTGTGAAAGAGCGAAAAAGTAGTGGCAGATGATTCAGCAAGAAATTTCTAAGATCTTGGGATATGAATTTAAGAAAGTTGCAGAGACTTTTTTGTCGGGATTACAAATGGAAAAATTTCCAAAAGAAGATAGAACTGTAATTTGGTACTTGCTTTCAGCTGCTAGGACATTATATGCGCAGTTGTGGAAGCAAGAAAAAATACCAGAGAAATGGGATTGGATTGTAAAAGTTATGACATGGAGTGAAATGGACAAATTAACAAGAACTTTAAGAGACTATGATTTAGAAGTTTTTAAGATGGAGTAGAAAAAGTTCAGAAGATATGTAGAAAAAGAGTGGAAAATAAAAGGACATTGGACAATTTTTGATAATGATTAAGTCTTAGAAAAAAGAAGAATATTAATCTTTGTTTTTATTAGTTAAAGGTACCTTTAAACATTAATACTTTAAGTAAATAACACCGGCGGGGGTCAAGTAACGTGAGGAGGGGTGGGTAGAAAGTAATATATGGTATAGATAAAAGAAGTTGTTATTGATGCAAGAAATATAATTTGTTACCATACGTTACCAAATAAAATTGTTTTAACCACTAACCACCAAAATGAAAGCCACAAAACCAGAAGGAATGAAAACCTAAGAATGAAACCAAAGAGAACTAAATGATGGCCTGAGGCCTTGGCCTCACTCACCCCCTACCTAGCACCCACCAAGTCCAAAGAACAGCTAACAGTAAAATAAGGTTTTTGTTTTTTTAAAATGTTGTTCAGTCAAACTAGTCTCTGTCTTCACTCTTCTCCAGGCAGGCACAATCTGATCTGAAGTCCACAGCAGAGTCCCTCAGGCAGCAGGAGTCAGGCCTAGAGCAGTAGCTGAAGCTGAAGCCAGTGCACACTCTCCAAACATCTCTCAGCAATGGATACTAGCTCAGCCAGACCTTTACCCTTGCACAGAAGAAAGGTTGTTCTTTTTTAAAAGAACAACTTTCTGTGACTGGCTAAAGGGCAGTGTTTACCCCTAACTTGAAATCCTGTTTGCCAAATTACCACTGCTCCTTCCCCTTTCCCTCCTGTCCTCTGGAAAATGGGTGGGGAAAGCAAGGTAGTTAGTTGGACTTCACATTTGAAGCCATCAATCATGCAAGTTGCATACCTGCAATCCAACACCATTTACAAAATCATTGTAATGATTAACTCTAAGGTGTTTTTGCCATTGGGCTGCAGAACTGTCTCCTTCCCCTCCCTCCTGTTGCCCTGGAAACCAGAGCAAAAGGCAGGTAAGAGCCCTAGAGGAGAACTGAAAGTTAACTTTGTACCTCTTTAAAGCTCTCCACCATCAGCTATATGGTATAGCCAAATGTACAACCCCCCCCCCCCCAATTACTTTATTTGGGATCAGGTATACCAGTAGCCACTCAGATTATCTGATTGGTATTCAACCTAAAATACCGCCCTCCCCACCCCAAAAAATAATTTACAGATAAAGTATTTTTTCTGGGCTGTTTTTTTCAGCTTGAATATCCCGCTCTCTGACTGATTCAACAATGCTCACATTTCATGATAATGAATATATGAACATATGAAGCTGCCTTATACTGAATCAGACCCTCGGTCCATCCAAGTCAGTATTGTCTTCTCAGACTGGCAGCGGCTCTCCAGGGTCTCAAGCTGAGGTTTTTCACACCTATTTGCCTGGACCCTTTTTTGGAGATGCCGGGGATTGAACCTGGGACCTTCTGCTTCCCAAGCAGATGCTCTACCACTGAGCCACCGTCCCTCCCCTTAATACTCCACAATAACTAATCTAGGATCATCTCTCTTCTTGTAGTTTAGGGAAGAAGAAGAAGAAGAGGGTGTTTCTTAAAAGTTTCTTAAAATACTGAAAGAGCAATTACAGATGATTCCTATGAGAAGAAAAAATGAAAAAAGCCTAAAGAAGCCAAAGTGGCTCCATAAACAGCTCTAAAGACTTGAGAAATAAAAAAGACTCCTTTAGGAATTGGAAGGAGGGCCGTATAACCAAGGATGAATATAAACAAATCACCAGTGCTTGTAGAGAAAAAGTTAGGAAAACTAAAGCTCAGTATGAACTTAGGCTGGCCAAAGATGCTAAAAACAACAAAAAAGGGTTCTTTTCTTATGTTCAGAGTAAGAAAAAGAGCAAAAACATGGTAGGCCCATTGGAAGGGCAGGAAAGTGAAATTGTAATGGGTAATGGATGGCGGAACTGCTCAATTCCTACTTTTCCTCAGTCTTCTCTTCTGAGGGAAATGGTGCTCAACATGGCGAAAACAGAACATATAAGAAGAGTATGAAGTTCTAACTTAGGATCAGCATAGGGGTAGTACATAAACACCTAGTTTCTTTAAATGAAACTAAGTCCTCAGGGCCAGATGAATTGCATTCAAGGGTTCTAAAAGAACTTGCGGATGTAATTTCTGAGCCTCTGGCTATTATTTTTGAAAATTCTTGGAGAACAGGAGAGGTGCCGGAAGATTGGAGGTGGGCAAATGTTGTCCCCATCTTCAAGAAGGGGAAAAAAGACGATCCGGGTAACTACCGACCCGTCAGCTTGACATCTATACCTGGAAAAGTTTTAGAACAAATCATCAAACAGTCCTGGAACATTTAGAAAGAATGGATGTGATTACTAAGAGCCAGCATGGGTTTCTCAAGAACAAGTAATGCCAAACTAACCTGATCTCTTTTTTTTGAGAAAGTGACTGCCTTGCTGGATCGGGGGAATGATGTCGTTTATCTTGATTTCAGTAAGGTTCCCCATACTATCCTTGTTGACAAGTTGGTAAAATGTGGTTTGGATCCTGTTACCGTTAGGTGGATATGTAACTGGTTGACAGATCGCACCCAAAGAGTGCTTGTGAATGGTTCCTCATCCTCTTGGAGAAGAGTGACAAGTGGAGTGCCTCAAGGATCTGTCCTGGGACTTGTTTTGTTCAACATCTTTATGAACGATTTGGATGATGGAATCAAGGAAAAACTTATTAAATTTGCCGATGATACTAAATTGGGAGGGGTTGCAAATACAGTAGAAGACGGAAACAGGATGCAGGATGACCTTGACAGACTGGAAAACTGGGCTAAAACCAATAAAATGAATTTAACAGGGATAAATGTAAAGTTCTGCAATTCGGAAGGAAAAATGCAATGCATGGTTATAGGATGGGAGAGACTTGTCTTAGAAGTAGTATGTGCGAAAAGGATCTAGGGGTCTTAGTGGATCATACGCTGAACATGAGTCAACAGTGTGATGCGGTGGCTAAAAGGCAAATGCAAATTTGGGCTGTATCAACAGAAGTATAGTGTCCAGATCATGTGATGTGATGGTATCGCTTTACTCTGCTCTGGTAAGACCTCACCTGGAGTATTGTGTTCAGTTTTGGGCACCACATTTTAAGAAGGATATAGACAAGTTGGTATGGGTCCAGAGGAGGGCGACGAAGATGGTGAGGGGTCTGGAGACTAAATCCTATGAGGAAAGGTTGAAGGAGCTGGGGATGTTTAGCCTGGAGAGGAGGTGGCTGAGAGGTGATATGATCGCCATCTTCAAGTACTTGGAGGGCTGTCATATAGAGGATGGTGTGGAATTGTTTTCTGTGGCCCCAGAAGGTATGACCAGAACCAATGGGCAGAAATTAAATCAAAAGAGTTTCCGACTCAATGCTAGGAAGAACTTTCTGACTGTTAGAGGGATTTCTCAGTGGAACAGGCTTCTTCGAGAGGTGGCGGGCTCTCCTTCCTTGGAGGTTTTTAAACAGAGGCTAGGTGGCCATCTAACAGCGATGAAGATCCTGTGAATTTGGGGTAGGTATTTGTGGGTTTCCTGCATTGTGCAGGGGGTTGGACTAGATGACCCTTGAGGTCCCTTCCAACTTTATGATTCTATGATTTTATGATAAGAAGAAGAAGAGGAGGAGGAGATTGGATTTATACTTGGAGTCTCAGAGCAGTTTACAATTTTCTTTCCCTGCCCCTACCCACAATAGACATCCTATGAGCAGTGTTCCCTCGAAGCTGAGTTAGTGTGAGCTAGCTCACAGATTTTTAGGCTCCAGCTCACACATTTTTTTGTCTTAGCTTAGGAAGGATGACCCCAGAGCACAATAATTTATGCAGTAACTCACAATTTTGTAGCTCAGTAGCTCACAAAGTAGAATGTTTGCTCACAAGACTCTGGAACTTAGAGGGAACATTGCCTGTGTGGTAGGTGGGGCTGAGAGAGCACTCAGGGAACTGCTTTTGAGAGAGCAGCTCTTTTAAGAATTGTAACTGACCCAAGATCACTCAGCAGGTGCATGTGAAGTAGTGGATGTGTAACTGCAGTCTTATCATGTAACTGGCAGGTGACACAAGCTGTTGTGTCCTAGGCTCAAATGGGAGAACTGTTACTTTTGGAGGGGACTGTTACTTTTGGAGGGAAGCTGAACAAGCCAAAGCTTGTACTCCACACTAGGGTTCCAGAGAAGGCCTAAGCGTGCCCAATCAGGGGAAGGATTGAAACATAAGTAGCCAATTAACATCTATGCTCATACTGTACCCTGATAGGCCCTTAGGCCCCTGTAAATAGCCAATCCATGTACATAGTTAAGGACCAATCAGAAGGGGGCAAGAATTGTATAAAGGAGTGGGAGGTTTAAATAGAGCTCAGTCTGTGTTTGTGTTCCTGAAGTAAAGCTTGCTGAAATCACTCTCCGACTCTGGTCTCTTACTGCGTCGACCCCAGTACTTTACACTGGTGACGAGGATGGGATGCCAGTAAAAACCAGCAACAGAACCAGGAACACAGAAAGGTGGCTAAATCCAAGCCATCTGGGTCCGCACCTCCGCTCTGCGCACGCCCCATCTCTCAAGCCACCCAGACACGCTGCCAAGAATGGAGGCTTTAGCTAACCTCCCACAGCCCTTTAGCATCGATCGCCCCGAGCTGTGGGACTCGTGGGTCGAAGGCTTCCAGTCATACCTGACCTTCCGGAAGATTACAGAGACTACCATGCAGAGAGCTCTGCTTATCAGTACGTGTGGCACGGAGACCGTGGACTTAGCCAGGGCTCTTCTCCAACCCAGGAAGCTCTCAGAGACGCCGGTGGATGACATCATCAGCGCTCTGGAGAAGTATTTCCAGCCCCAGCCAACCAAGCTCACCCGGCACTGGGACTTCCAACAAAGGACACAGAAGGCAGGCGAAACCACCATGGCGTTCTTGACAAGCCGGCGCCGGGTGGCAAGCCGATGCAGTTTCGCAGACCTCAATGAAGCCCTGCTCGACCAGTTTGTATGGGGCTTGAGGGACGAAAAACTAGTACAGAAACTCCTGTCCCTCTCCGAGTGTGACCTAACAAAGGCAATTGACGTGGCCACCAGCTGGGAGAAGGGCAGATCAGCAGAGCCGCGGCTGACAAGACAGGCTGCGACACACCAGATCAACCCTGAACCATCTATGGAGGACTTGGACGAGGACAGAGCTCTACAAACCGGCTATCGTTCAGCAGGAAGGAAGACCACCCATGTCCCACAGGGCATGAGACACAAGACACCACCTGCATGTGCAAGTTGCGGGGGCCAGCACGAGCGGAAGACCTGCCGATTCCGGAATGCCACCTGTCGACTCTGCAACAAGGAAGGCCACATCGCCTGTGCCTGCAGATCCACATCCCGAGCACGCGTCCCGCAAAGATCTGTGCACTCCGAAGGCCAGTCAGACTTCGAGACCGACTCTCTCCACGCCCACCCATACCCGGTACAGTAGCTACCCTCGCCAGTCAGGCCCTCCAAAATCTGGGTCAATGTAGGGATCGGGGGGTGCCCTGCCAAATGGAGGTGGACTCTGGGTCAGCATCATCTATTATAGCAGCAGAGACATTTTTTAAAATCCCCACCAGGCTGAGGCCTCGTCTCAGGGACCCGGGGTTTACCTTAGTGGACTTCCAGAAGAATAAGGTGCCTATCTTGGGAGTGGGCCCGGTCCCAGTCCAATACAAGGGGTTCAAGGGCCAGCTACAAGTGCTAGTGGTCAAGAACCACCTTACAAACCTTTTGGGTCTCGACTGGTTCAAGCCCCTGGGAATAGAGATCAAGGGGGTCAATAAGACTGTCGGAGTGGACTTTAACAAGGTTTGTGAAGAGTTCCCGGCCGTTTTCGATGGCACCTTGGGCTGCTACACGGGTCCCCCGGTTACACTACACCTCGACCCCACAGTGTGGCCTATTAGGCTTAAAGCGCGGCGAGTTCCATTCGCGCTCAAGCCTAAAATTGAGGAGGAACTGGATAAACTGATTGCACAGGGAATACTAGAGCCTGTCACCCACGCAACCTGGGAAACTCCCATCGTGACTCCAGTCAAGCCCAGTGGGGAGGTGCGGATTTGTGCAGACTATAAGTGCACCCTCAACAAGGCTCTTCAGGCCCACGCATACCCTGTGCCCATCGTCAGCCACGTTTTAGCCACCCTAGCCGGCGCAAAATTTTTTGGCAAGTTGGACTTGGCCCAAGCTTACCAACAGCTGCCGGTGGATGAGGCCACGGCCAACGCCCAAACAATTGTGACCCACCGGGGGGCCTTTAGAGTAAAGCGGTTGCAATTTGGCGTGAGTGTGGCTCCGGGGTTGTTCCAGGAACTCATGGACTCTCTTTTAAAAGGACTTCCCGGAGTCACTCCATTCTTCGATGATGTGCTGATCGCTGCAGCCTCGCCTGAAGAATTCGCCGCCCACCTTAGAGGAGTCCTACAACGTTTTGAAACAGCCGGCCTCAAGGTCAAACGGGAGAAGTGCCTCCTGGGCGTGGATCGGGTGGAATTCCTGGGGTTCTCCATCGATGCCCAGGGGGTCCACCCCTCCGACGCCAAGCTGCGTGCCATCAGAGATGCTCCAGCGCCCACCAACAAGCAAGAACTCCAGGCCTTCCTCGGCCTCCTAAACTTTTATCATGCTTTTCTCCCCCACAAGGCAGCGGTGGCCGAACCCCTGCACCGGCTTCTAGACAAGAACTGACCCTGGGCATGGGGCCGCCAGCACGCTAAAGCCTTCCAGGATATCAAGGGCCTCCTGATGTCCAACTCCGTCCTTGCCCATTTCGACGAGACCCTGCCCCTGGTCCTTGCATGCGACGCATCCCCTTATGGTGTGGGGGCAGTTCTGGGCCACCGACTCCCTGATGCGACTGAAGTCCCTATCGCGTACTACTCGTGGACCCTCTCACCGGCGGAGCGGAACTACGCCCAAATTGACAAAGAAGGTTGGCAGTTGTGGCCGGCGTCAAAAAATTTCATGATTACATCTACGGCCGGCCCTTTACCCTCTATACGGACCACAAACCCCTCTTGGGCCTCTTTGCATCAGACCGGCAGACCCCTCAGGTGTTGTCCCCACGGGTCCTCCGTTGGTCCATTTTTCTAGCCGGCTACACTTACACCCTAGTGCATCACCCGGGCAAGGCAATGGGCCATGCTGACGCCCTGAGCCGCTTGCCCTTGCCTGACGTGGGTCCTGATCCAGCCCCGGCTCATCAGATCCTACTGATGGACATGCTTCCGGACAGGCCATTGCTCGCCCGTGACATTGCTGCCCGCTCCGCTCGTGATCCAGTCCTCTCCCGTGTCTTGGACTGGGTGGGGAGGGGGTGGCCCAAGGGCTCGACTGGGCCGGAATTTACTCCGTTTGCAGCCTGGAAAGACGAACTATCCACCCACAAAGGCTGCCTACTATGGGGCAACAGAGTCGTCATCCCCAAACCCTTGCAAGACCAAGTGCTTAGAGCCCTGCACGAGGCACACCCGGGCATAGTCCGCATGAAGGCTCTCGCATGGAGCTATGTCTTGTGGCCCGGCCTCGATGCAGAAATTGAGGCTTGGGTTAAAAGGTGCCCGACATGCCAGGTGTCAAGGCCTGACCCCCCACGTGGCCCAGTGCAACCATGGGAATCCACCAAAAACCCCTGGTCAAGACTGCATATGGACTTTGCTGGCCCCTTCCATGGGCGGACTCTACTCATACTAGTGGATTCATACTCCAAGTGGTTGGAGGTGGTCCAGGTGCCCTCACCATCATCGCAGGCGACCATCACGGCTCTGAGGGCCATCTTTGCAACCCACGGGTTGCCGGAGACCATCGTCACTGACAACGGCACAGCATTCACGTCCTCAGTGTTCCAGGACTTCTTAGCCAGGAACCTCATCAGGCACATTCGCTCTGCCCCGTTTCATCCAGCCACCAACGGCCAGGCAGAGCGGATGGTGCGCACGTCAAAGGAGGCCTTGAACCGTTTGGGCCCCTCAGACTGGCCAAAAGACTTGGCGTGTTTCCTAATGGCCTACCGGACCACACCCACCGCCTCCACAGGTCGCAGTCCAGCCGAACTCCTCATGGGCCGCCGCATCACCACCCTGCTGGACAAGCTGCACCCTGACCGAGCCCCAGACAGGCGACCGGTGCCGGAACACCTTAAAGCCCCCAGAGGGTTCTACCCAGGTGAGACAGTGTGGGCACGGAACTATGCCACCACTGGCCCCGCCTGGCTCCCTGGAAAGGTGGACCACGTCACCAGACCGGTCTCCTATGCAGTGACCTTGGAGGGTGGACATCTCCTGAGGCGACACATTGACCAAATCCGTGGTCGCCTGCCTGCCAGGGAGCCAAGGTCAGAGGCTCCAGATCCGGACAACGTAAGTCCCCGTGAGCCTGACACAGAACAGGGTTCCGTGGAGCCCGCTTCGGCCCAGCAGGAGGAGACCCCCGACCGCGCAGCTGAACCCAGGTCTCCCGGGGCCGCCGTCCCAGATGTCTCCAGTTCTGCAGCCGCAGAACCACCAACTGAGTTGGAACGCCAAGTCCCCTCGGAGCTCCGACGCTCGACACGAGACCGCCGCCCTCCGGCATATCTCCAGGACTATGTCACCTGATAGCTGGAACTATGGGGGGAGGGGTGTTGTGTCCTAGGCTCAAATGGGAGAACTGTTACTTTTGGAGGGAACTGTTACTTTTGGAGGGAAGCTGAACAAGCCAAAGCTTGTACTCCACACCAGGGTTCCAGAGAAGGCCTAAGCGTGCCCAATCAGGGGAAGGATTGAAACATAAGTAGCCAATTAACATCTAGGCTCATACTGTACCCATATAGGCCCTTAGGCCCCTGTAAATAGCCAATCCATGTAGATAGTTAAGGACCAATCAGAAGGGGGCAAGAATTGTATAAAGGAGCGGGAGGTTTGAATAGAGCTCAGTCTGTGTTTGTGTTCCTGAAGTAAAGCTTGCTGAAATCACTCTCCGACTCTGGTCTCTTACTGCGTCGACCCCAGTACTTTACACAAGCCTTAATGGCTGCCTCCACTTGTGAATCCATCCCAGGCCACCAATACAAACCACGCAATCGTTGCTTTGTGTGTACAATTCCTTGATGTGTATCATGAGCAAGAGCTACAAATGTAGGTTGCAATTCTTCTGGGACAAGCAACCGATGTGTACCTTGTAAAATACAGCCATTTTGTAATGAGGGTTCATCACGTACTCTAAAATAAGGCGACAGTTCTAACTCCATTCCCTTTTCCTTACTAGGCCAGTTATCCATCAAAAATCCCCTTAGTTTCTGCTGAACTGGGCATGCCAAGCATGCAGCTTGAAATTTCTCTTGTGTGACTGCAACCAGAATGCCTGAAAGCAGTGCAACTACTTCTACATCCTCTTCTGGCAATGCACCTGAGGATGGCAAGGGAAGCCATGACAAACAATCAGCTGTTACATTTTCTGCTCCTGGTTTATATTCCATCTCATAACTAAAACAAAGCAGTCGTGCTGACCACCTAGCAATTCAATTTCTTCACTTCCAAATCCTTTTGATGTCAACAGTGTTATCAGGGGGCTATGGTCTATGAGGAAGAGATACCTAAAAGGTTGCCAGTTTTTCATTCAAGTGAAACTATCGGAGATGTTGTCAGTGCTTATGTAAATGAATACTGTAAAAGACTGAGCTACAACTAAATGCATCTATACATTCTTCCTTATTTCAGTGTTCTGGATATTGGAATTAATAACTGGAATTAAGTCTCTCAAAGCTGCAATGTATTGTAACGTTGACTCCCCCGGTTTCTGTTCACGTTGACGAAATTTATAACGATTAGCAACCACATTAACCTTGCACACAAAAAAACCCTTCAATGCAGTAAGAGCCGTCTCATATTTATCATCCACAAGAGGGAGTGTATAAAAAATACGCTTTCCTTCTACTCCTAGGGAGTGGATAAGCAATGCAAGCTTATGTTCCTCAGACACCACAGTGTCACTAACTGCAAGCAGGTAATTGTCAAACATGAGGATCCATGAGGTGAAAATAATTGGAGGCTCACCTGGATTTTGCAAAAAAGGTACCAGTGGATTCAGAGGCAAAATGCCATCCCTCTTTTGTCGCCAATTTGTTATGTCTCTTCAATAAAGCCTCCACATCAGTCTTTAAGTTTGTTTTATTATCTCCAAGTCAGTCAACACATACACAACATAAAACCATGTCCTACAGCTGCAAGGTTCACTCCCTACTTCCTATCTTAACTTATATATAACCCTCTTAAAGGGACATACACCACAGGCAGTCTCCTACCAGAGTCTCTACATGAGCTCTTAATGAGACTCTACTTGGTGACTCTTGTTACAAACTAGAGAATATCTTAAAATGCCACTGCTCTCTTCTCCAGTCAGTCTTCAATCTCCTCCGGTTGCCTAATTGCTTTTTTCCAACTACCTAACTGCCACTTTCTGTTGACAGTTAGAGCAGTCCACCAACTGGACTGAGTTCTATCAACTGTCCATCACAGTTGCACATGACGAATGCCTGTACAAAGAGGTAAAAAAAAGGTAAAGGTAGTCCCCTGTGCAAGCACCAGTCATTTTTGACTCTGGGGTGATATTGCTTTCAGACTTTTTACGGGGTGGTTTGCCATTGACTTCCCCAGTTATCTACCCTCCCCCCCCCCAGCAAGCTGAGTACTCATTTTACTGACCTCGGAAGGATAGAAGGCTGAGTCAACCTGGAGCCGGCTACCTGAACCAGCTTACGCTAGGATTGAACTCAGGTTGTGAGCAGACTGCAGTACTGCAGCTTTACCACTCTGTGCCATGGTAGAGTACATTTATCAGGGTTTTCCTTCTCTTTTGGATGGATGGCTGCCAGTCCTTCCAATTGTGTCCCATGGCTTTATTGTTAAAAGTTTGTTTCTTTATCCATGATCTCTACATCAATTAAAAATTAACTCTCAAATGAATTTCTAGCAATGGTGAGCAGAGAAAATAGCAGAGAGAAAACCAGGTCTTCAAACATGTATGTGTTAAGTACTGTCAATTGCATTGTATTGTACTGTTTGAATATGCAGACATTAACCTTTAGAACAGGCTTGATATGCTCATGAACAGCTGAACTGCTAAAAAACCCCCCCAACAACAACCCTGACTCTACTTGTGACCAGAAACTGATAGAGGTTTGAACATCCCTAAGTGTGATGAAGTATTCTTCAGTTACTTTCTAATATTTCTGTTTGTTTTTTAAAGAAACCTGCAAAAAGCTCTGTCAGAGTGTTGTGGCATTAACTTCAACAACATCACTAAACAAGTGCAGGTGTTCTTACAATACTTACATAGCAAGAACCTTTTGTTATTCAGATACATTAGAAGTGATTTGTCAAGTGATGCAGTGCCAAATACTTACAAGAGAAAGTATTTAAAAGGTCAACATTTCTTTCTACTAGCAAGTGTTGCAATTAGCATTAGTAATACTTAGCAAGTGAAATGAGGGTGGTGCTGAACAGAAATTATACTGCTGCCAGTTTGTATGATACAGAGCAATTAGTAATTAGTTGGCCTTTCTCACCAATAGGTCTCCTTCCATTATTGACAGAAATGTCATGTAGCCAGTTTCCCCCCAGTGTACTATACCTGAAAGGGTTTAATTTTTAAAAAAGAACAATGACTTCCAGGCCTATAGTCTGAGATCTGCCTTGTTATTTCAATCAATATGTGAAGTTCAGGCTTCTGCATCTCCATGGCTCTGGCCACATACACTGTTCACTGCCCATTCTTGTCTTCCAGTTTTGTTTCCTCATTGACTCATCCCTGTGGGTCTCTCTTATTGCACTTCTGGGCTATTCTGGGTTCTGGTTCTCTTTTCTGCTGCCTTGGCCTGTGCCTCTGTAATACTAGTGGCTGAGCTATCCCTCTTTGCTTGTGATTAATTTGCCTTGCCTACTCTTGAGAATCTGAGCAACTGAGCCAGTGACTAGGAGTGATGCTTAGGAACAAAACTGTGGAAGAAGTGGCAACCAACAGTCCTCCTGAATGCTGAGTTCTTCTGTGTCAAATAGACAGTGAAGTCAATCATTGCTAGAGGCTTTATCACCACTTTGATGAAACTCCTCAATGAATCTACAGATTTAAAAGTGAGCCCTTGGAACACAATGAAGTTTGAAAATTTCAAGCTATGTACTTTATGATATAATTCAAATCAATGTCATAAAGCATTTGAGTGACTACAGTCTGAATCTAGGGAACAGTGCCTGCCAACAAAGCATACCTAAAAAAAAAAATCAGTACTTCTCACAAAATAGCACTGAAATTATTCATAAGAAGTGTGAATGACTGTGGATTAAAACAAATGTGGACTGCGTTTGTTTGGGCAGTTTGCAGATTGACGCATATGAGCATAGCTACTAGGCTGCAGAGGCATGAGTTTGCTTCCCTAGATGGGAAGAGTCAGGGGGCGCTCCGTTTGGGAGGTGTGGTTTGACCATCTAACGGCTAGAGCCACGCTCTCCTCAGTCTGGGGCAAGCAGGCAGATGATCGGCTGGCTTTTCTTCGTCCAGAGGACGATCAAGAGGTCTTTCTTCGTCGGGGAGAGAGAGCGATCGGCTGGGCTGCTTTAGCGTGGTCGGAGCGGGCAGCGGCGTGGCGGCAGTTTTGGCGGTGGCATGAGACGCGTCGTGGGATCCCGGCATCGGTGGCTGAGTTTGGGGCTGTGTTTACCCGGGGCTGGGGGTGGCAGTTAGCTGGGGTGCCCCTTGAGCTGCGGGTGGGTTTTTCCGGCTGGGTCGCTGTCAGCAGGGCAGGCTCTTCGGAGTGGGGTAAGTGGCCTTGGTGTTTCCCGGTAGGTGGCTTGCCAGTGGACTGCTTGCAGGGCCCCTTTCTTCTAGAGGGTTGAGGGGCTGTTGCCTTCGCTGCGGTTTGAGCGGGGCTGGGGGTGGCTGCTTCCAAGTCTGTTTCTGGGCTTGGCCTTGGGGTCTGCTTCCCTCCTTTTGTTTAAAGGAGCTTGGTGGGGAGGCTGTGGTGCATCGTGTTGGGAGATCTTTGAGGCTTTGCCTGGGCAGTCCGTCTGGGAACAGGTGAGTGGCCATTTTAGGTCCTGCCTAGTTGGTTATCTAGGCTGTCGGCCATCTTGTGACTCCTTTGGTAGGGGAGGAAGGGTGGCCATTTTAGTTCATCTAGTTAGGTGGCTACTATTAGTGAGTGTTTAATATCCTCATGGCAGGTGGTAAAGGGACGGGGAAGTCTAAGGGAAAGAAGCCTGCACCCAAGGCACCAAGGGCGCCGGCTAAGAGACCTCCGCCTCCTCCATCTTCATCGGATGAGGAGGGGGAGGGGTTGGTGGAAGCAACCATTTTAACTAAGTTAAGGGCACTTGAGCAGGCAGTGGGTGTGCCTTGCCCGGGAGGGTCGGATGGTGTTGGTGGGTCTAGAAGGAGTAGCCATGCTAACATTCTGACCAGACTCTCTATCCTTGAGGGCAGGTCTGGTGGTGTGCCTGCTGACAGGGATGCGGGTTCCAGCGGAGCAGAGGTGGGGGCAAATTCGGCTGCTGGAGCCTTTGGATTGGGGACAGCAGTTGTTCCCTCTGGATTGTCAGGTAAGCTGGGGAGCAACTTGCACTCTGGAGGTGGGCAGGCATGGCCATGGGGTTCTTGTGGCCATGCCTTGATGGCTGGACAGGGTTATCCCTCGTCTAGTTCAGGTGTACCGACATCTTTGGGGTCTGGGTCCCAGTTTATTTGGCATTGGCCTAGTGGGCAGGGTGATCCTTGTGGGGCTGGCGTGGGTGCTGGGCACCTGGGTATGGCGGGAACCTTTATGGGCACACCTTCCCTTTGGGGATGTCGCCTTGCCATTAGGTGATCATCTGCTCCCAGACTCGGGAAAAAATATTAAAAGCATTAAGTATGTTGATATTTTTTCCTTACTCTTTAGGGAGTTGGAAAAGAAAGATAAGGAGGAGTTAGATGATAAGGAAAAGGAAAAGAAGCGGAAAGTCGATAGAACCTGGGCCAAATGGCTTCCAGGTTTTTGCATTTACACGGGGGTGATTGCCCGGGCGCAGCCTTGGCGGGCTGCGGCCCTTTTTCAGTATCTGGATATAATATACAAGGGATACATGGCTTTTAGTGGCCCGGCATGGCTACAGTATGACGAAGAGTTTTGGATGAGGGCTGCCCTGTATCCGTCTCTTCAGTGGGACAGGATCCATCAGCACCTTTGGCTGCAGGTTATGTCCCCTGCCAGGCCTAATTTGGGCGATTGCTCCGATAGCGGTCATTTGGTTAATAGGTCTTTCTCATAATCTTCTGCTTCTTTAGGCTCTCCCCACGGCGCCGCGGGGCAGGCAGTTCAACCCCGCATGCTCTGCTGGGAATTTGGATCCCTTGGGGTGTGCAATAGAAAGGGGTACCACTTTAAGCACGAATGCCCCATGTGTGGGGGTTCCCACTCATTTGACAACTGCCCCAGAGCTCAGGGGCGGAAGGCTCCGAAGAAGCCTGGGGGGAGTGGGAGAGCTTTTCCAGCTAAGAAAGGGGCCCAGCCCAATAAGGGTGGGTCCTCTTGAGCAGTGGCTGGCGAGGTATCCTAGTAGGGTTGATAGGGTGTACTTGTTGGAAGGTTTTAGGTTTGGTTTTAGGATCCCTTTTCAGGGGTCTCGGGTTCCGTTTATGTCAGGTAACCTTAAGTCTGTTCAGGGTTTGGAATAGGTTGTTAGGGATAAGATTGCCAAGGAGCTGGCTGAGGTCCCTTTTTACATCCTCCAGTGATACTGGGTCCCTTTTTACATCCTCCAGTGAGTACTCTTAGAGTCTTCCCTTTGGGTGTAGTGCCTAAAAAGATGCCTGGTGAATTTCGTTTGATTCACCATTTGTCTTTTCCTAAGGGCAGGTCCATGAATGCTGGGATTCCGGAGCATTTATGCTCGGTCAGCTTTGACCAGGCTATTGCTGTGGTGAGGCATTGTGGGGTGGGGGCAGAATTGGCAAAATGTGATATTAAGTCTGCGTTTTTCCTCTTGCCTGTTCACCCTGATGATTTTGAGCTCTTAGGATTTTCTTTGGAGGGTCAGTTTTACATGGATAAAGCATTGCCAATGGGCTGCTCTGTGTCATGTTCTGCTTTCGAGCGTTTCAGCACATTTTTAGAGTTGTCTGTGCGTGAGAAAGTGGGTTTGTGGGATGTCATTCATTATTTGGATGACTACCTGTTTGTGAGCCCTGAGGGCACGGGGCAGTGTGGGCTGCTGCTGCCTGGCTTTATTGAGCTGGCGGCTGAGCTAGGGGTCCCTTTAGCACCTGAAAAAATGGAGGGTCCGACACAGAGGTTGACCTTTTTGGGGATTGAGATCGACACTATTGTGCAGTTGTCTAGGGTGCATCTTCAGAAACTAGTGGATTTGAGGGCCAGGATTTGTACCTTCTTAAGAAGGTTACTTTGCTGGAGTTGCAGCAGCTAGTGGGGCACTTCATCTTTGCTTGCAAAGTGGTTGCTCCTGAAAGGGCTTTTCTTAGGAGGTTGTGTGATGCTATGGCAGGGTTGCGCTTGCCGCAGCATAGGACTAGGGTTACCTGCAGCATGAGAGATGATTTGAGGGTTTGGCAGGAATTTTTGGAGTCTTTTAATGGTGTTTTTTTTTTTTTGGAGGGAAGACTTGAGGCTGAGCTCCAGGTCATGTCTGATGCTGCAGGATCTTTAGGTTTTGGAGTCTATTTTCACGGGCATTGGTGTGCGGAAAGTTGGCCTGGCTCCTGGTACAGGTAGTTGTGAACCGAGAACTTACGTTTCTCAAGTTTTTTCCCATTTTGGTCGCAGTTTGGCTGTGGGGGAAAGATATGGCCAATCACACAGTTCATTTTTGGTGTGATAATATGGTGGTGGTCCATGTCATTAATTCCCTTCCATCCAAATTGGGGCGGGTTATGAAATTGGTGAGGGCCTTCACTCTGCACTGTTTGCAGCTTAATATTTTGTTTTTAGCCAAGCATGTTTCTGGGGTAAGTAACGGGGTGGCTGACGCTCTATCTCATAAACAGTTGGAGAGGTTTCATCAGCTAGCCCCGGAGGTAGACAGAGAGCCGGTGCCCAT
Organism: Heteronotia binoei; assembly: GCF_032191835.1. Taxonomy (NCBI): domain Eukaryota; kingdom Metazoa; phylum Chordata; class Lepidosauria; order Squamata; family Gekkonidae; genus Heteronotia; species Heteronotia binoei. The sequence goes on along the minus strand of NC_083226.1, from coordinate 111,293,471 downwards.
GCCCCAGGATTTATGGCTGATTGGAGAGCCGAGGCCTGCTGAGCGATAGGCCTAGCCATTGCACCTAGCACTCGGAAGTCTTACGAACAGGCTGTGCGGCAGTTTGAAGACTTTAGGGCTGAGGTAGGGTATCACAGGGTTTGACCCCTCCTGGTGGAGGAAATGCTACCTTACTATGTTTAGCTACGAGGTAAGGGGTTGGCTGTGCGATCCATTAGGGGGCGCCTGTCTGCATTGGCTTTTGCAAGTAACGCGCTGGGCTATAGGGAGGATACAGCGGACTTTCGTCTTTGAAAGATGCTGGAGGGATGATCTAGAGAGGCTGGTCCCAGGGTTGATACGCGGAATCCTGTTTTGCCGTCAATTCTACGAGGTTTGAAGGGGGTGTGGGGCGTGGTGTGTGCTTTGTCATTTGAAGCATGTTTATTTCATGCTGCATCCTTGTTAGCCTTCTTTGGGGCCCTTAGGGTGAGCGAGCTGGTAGCTCAGTCCAAGAACAACGTTTCTGGTAGGGCTCTGCAGTTGAGGGATTTGCAGCTGTTTGGGGGTAAGGCAGTTATTACTCTCCATCACTCTAAGATGGATCAGTTGCAGCAGGGTACTGCGCTTGAGCTTGGTAGTTGTTCAGAGCTTGAGCTGTGTCCAGTTACTGCGTTGGCTGCTTATTTGGCAGTCCGGGGGCCCAGGGATGGGTTTTTGTTCTTACATTCAGATGGTAAGTCATTGATGAGGCACCAGTTTTGGGCTGTCACATCCCAGGCGTTGGGTGAGCTTGGGTTTTTGGGGGTGCGGTTTGGGACCCACTCCTTTAGAATTGGGGCGGCTTCGACAGCGGCTGCCATGGGGTATCCTTCTACTTCTATTCAGAGGTTGGGTCGTTGTCGTTCTTCGGCCTATAGGACCTATGTATGACCTTTTTTCGGGCTGTGAGTATTTGGGTTGTTGAATGTTTTGGTTCTGTTTGTGTTTAACTGTTTTTCTCTTTTTAGATGCTGCTGGTCCTGGCCAGAGGAGCCGGAGCTGAGTTCTCATCTGTGGCCATAGCCATGTATTTTGGGCCGCTCTTCAAGCACGGAGAACTGTGGTCGGCTCTCAGCTGGGACTCAGTCAGCATGTTGTTATTGAATGGCAGGGGCCTTCAGTGGCCAAGCTTGCTGCCTTTGCTGTTTACAGACAGAAGGAGTCCGCCTCATCAGGTTTTAATCGTGCACCTGGGAGGTAATGATCTGGGGTTAATGAAGGGCAAGGCCTTAGTTTGGCAGGCCCGTGATGATTTCCAGCACATTCGAGAGCGATGGCCGGGGACCATCATAGTGTGGTCAGCCATGCTGCTCCCCATGGTATGGCGTTGTGCTTTGGACCCTGCAGCTATTGAGAGGGCTAGATACAAGGCCAACAAGGAAATTAAAAAGATCCTTGACAGGGGGTTGGGCCACTATTTGCTCCATCTGGATATTTTGGTAAAATGTCTTGACCTCTACAGAGGGGATGGGGTTCATCTCTCAGAAAAGGTTAATATGCTTTTCCTGAGAGATTTGCAGCAAGGGTTGCGGGTGGCTTTTGGCCTCCCAGTGGGCGCTAAGCCCTAAGTAGAGACTTGGCCTTAGTTGTGGCAGGTTTTTGGGGTTTAGGGCACTATGCGGCTAGGGGAGGACTGTGAAGCATCCCTCTTTTGGGGAATTTGGGGTCTGGCATGATCAACCTTGAGGTTAAAGACCCAGATTTGGAGAATGCAGACTGCCGGGAGACTCGGCTAGAGGGTGCCTTTCTGGCGAGACGTGAGTCTGGGTTTGGGCCCTCTGGTGCGTGCCTCCCTGCTGGGCCTGCCCGGAGGGTGCTTAGTTACTCAGCTCTGGCCGGGGGGCTGGGTATCTCGCCTGTTATTGCAGGGGAGCGGTCGCGGTGACCCCTAGCCCTGGCCAGGCCGCTGGTGGAGTACCCTTGCTGTTTATGAGGATTTAATAAAGTGAACCAATTTTATTCCAACACTTTGTGTCTGACTCATTCCATCATTGGGGGGCAAATAACTATCACAACAGATAGCAGAATGTTCTTCTGGGGCATTCAGCAGGGATGCATCCCCTTCTTTATTCTAAATGCTTCATTCATTTTCATTTTAATTGTTCCTATAAGCATTTATTTTTGTTTTCGTTTCATTTGTGTTTGCATTTGTCTTCATTCTCATTGTTTCAATAATAGTTCCCTCCTCTTTCCTTCCTCAGCTTCTTCTCCTAGAACATTTACTGAGATCTGCTTCTTAGTAATGGCACTTTCTGGCTGGCTGTGGTGGCAGCCAGCAAGCAGGCTATTGGCTACCAAGCTGAGACACGGGAAAATAGGAAGAAAATCTCTTTTCTCTGTGCCTATTCCAGCATTTTGGATACTGATTGTACAGCAAAGGTAACCAAAAAGGTCGGAACAAAGAAAAAGAAAGTAAGCTATAACTATGCATGTAATGCAAATGTAATAATACATTCAGAAGTACTAAAATATCATTTAAAAACAACAATAATGTGGTTCAGCATATAAGTATCTAATTTCAATATAAAGTCAAATGTCCATTTAGATAAATATAGGTTTAAATTGATTACTGCTGAATACTCTGTATATTGCATTGGTTCTGCTGGGTTTGCAAAAATGCCCCCCTTCTGATGCTGCTGAATCAAAGTCTCCCTTTAAAAAATGCAACTGTCATCTAGACCTTCCAAAAATATAGGGAAATGTCCTGAAATCTGTTTGGACAAGAGTTAATGTACTATTTTAAGTACTGTAAAGGGATATATATGCTAGGCAAGTTCTGAGATTTGAACCTATTTTAGAGGCACACCTGACCCCCCCCCTCCCCTACACACACTCACCATCTGCATGAGACCTCACACTTGGCTGATTTCCATCTGCAGTTTAGACAGGTAATACTGTGAAATCTAACAACATGCACAATTTGCATAGCAGGAGGAATAATACATGCATAGGGTTCGTCAGAACCTTACATTTAACTCCTGCTTAAGAGAGGATGATATTTGCCACTTCTACTTTAAAGTTTAAATAGAAGTTTGAGAATCCTTAATGCATATTCTCAGTTATCTGTATCTTCTCCATCTCCCAATTCCCACAAACATATAAAAATTCTACAAGTGGACAGTCTGTGTGAATTGACCACTAATGAACAGAATTGTTTTTGGCCATTTAAAACACTGTAAATTCAATAGCAAAGCATTACATTTGACTTTCTTCTGAATGCATATCTTTATAGATGGATTGTTCAGAAGGAATTTCCATGCTTCTACTTGTGTTTCCAAGGTTCCCCTTCCTAGACCTGTGCTTCTGCCCCAGCTCCATCTTGTCTAAATTCTCACCTTGGAAAACATTTTAGGTGCTTGAAATGCCTTGGTTTTGTAAAAGTTGGGGACAAGGCTCTCCTTAGTCAGGCTACATCAATGAGTGGCTAAAATCTTGTGTGATGGACAGCAGCAGGCCTCAGATTCAGTGGGAGCTCACAGGAGCGCAGCTCCTGAATCTTTCTGAGAGTTCCACCTTCTTGTCCATTGGATAGTATGTGCAGCTGCATAACAATTCCTGGATAAGCTCCACGACCTATTTTTCTACAAAATGAACCCTGGACAGCAGGCATATGCATGCTTAGAGGTAGTGCATATGAGTGACAGCTAATGGAACTCACTCTGATTTGGGAACTGCAGCTAACTGTGAAGAAAGTGGGTCAATTTTTGCAGTTGAAGAGTAGATGGATAAGAGAGTGGTTGCTTTGAGAGTCTCTCTAATGTAAGAAGAGCCTGAAACAAAAGTAGAGTCTGTTTCAGAGCCAGTGTGGTGTTGCTTTGAATATAGGAGAGGCTCTAGTGGGAGACTGTTCTTAAAAGTTAAACAGTCTCTCTGTGTATAAAACAAACAAACTCATCTTGAGAGGGAATTTTAGTTCTCTAGTTTTAAGCTTACTGTCCAAGGTATAAAGACTGTCACTCTGGAAGATAAGGATTGGGCAAAAGGGTTTGAAGTGGCATTGAAAGGCCCTCAATATTCCAAAGGACCAGATTATTTATCTTAAAGAAGAGATAATGATCTTACCAGGAAAAGGGGTCTAGTGGGAAGGCCTTAGTCTTAAACACAGGGACAAACTGAGTACGCTATCAAGACTGTATGTTGATCAAGTGGGAAGTTTACAAGGAACTTTATAGCAAGTAATCTCTAAGAATAAGTCTCATTACATCTGCAATACCTTTAGAGAAAACCAAACAACTTTAAGTATAAAACTATCTCTTGTGACTTCAGCAATCTAAGAAATGGTACTGTGTTTATATTTAACTTTTGCCTATCTATCCCAAATCCAAAACTTGGTGTAAATATCCATTTCCTTCCCTGCCTGATTGTTCAAGTAAAACAAAAACTGTTTCAATCTTTACCTGTGTCTACCATGCCAATTTTGAAAAGGAAATATTTGACATCTGAAGAAATGACAGGTTGATGGTTTTAATGGGGGCTTTAAAAAGTGTCACACCTTGAATGGGAGACTGATATACTGATGGACAACTGCATGCCTGCCTATCAGTGTGGGGGCTTCCAAGGCCAAGCAGCCATCTCAGTCTATCAATAAAGGTAATCTGTTGATTGTGGATGGGCTGGTTTTAGCCTACAGGCATTATGTTTTGACACCCCTGTTCTAAACCTTATTTTGGAAAAGATCTGGCTGTTTTGTGGTTGCTGGTAGCCTATTAGAGGCACTTTGAGTTTGCCCCCCAAGGTCAGAATAAAGAGTCAGACACAATGGCTTGGAATAAAATTGGGCCACTTTATTGAACAACATGAACCATGGCAAGGAAACCCAACCAGCGGCCTGGCCAGGGCTAGGGGTCACCGTGACCACTCCCCTGCCATTAGCAGGTGAGAGACCCAGCCCCCCAGCCGGAGCTGAGTGACTTAGTTCCCTCCAGGCAGGCCCAGCAGGGAGGCATGCACCAGAGGGCCTAAACCCAGATGCACGTCTCGACGGAAAGCCACCCTCTAGCCGTGCCTCCAGGACGGTCTGCATTCTCTAAACCCAGGTCTTCAAACCCCAAGGTTGATCATGCCAGACCCCTAATTCCCCAAAAGGGGGATGCTTCACAATCCTCCCCTAGCCGCATAGTGCCCTAAACCCCCAAAACCTGCCAACTAAAGTGACCGCCTTTTTAACAGCACCTCCCGATAGCCAATTCCACAATCCACTGCACTGCTATACAGAGTAGGCGAAAAACACACCCCAGCAACAGCCAATCTGCTGGGGCGGAAAAAATTCCTACCCGGCTCCCCAAATGAGGCAACCAGCAAACGCCTAAATAACAGACAGGGCGGGTGGGAGGGCTGATCTTCAAGGACTGCACAGAGGGAGCGGGGAGGGCCAATCTTCAAGGACTGCACAGAGGGAACGGGGAACTGGCCATTAAAACGGCTAGACCCCGCCCCCAACATTGCGCGCCCAAACGTTCAAGCCCTGACTCCTCCCTCCCAGGGAGGCAAATCGGGCTGAAGCAGCCTAGCAGCTACGCTGCAGTCTGCAAGCCCCAGATTGCTTGCACACTATGGTAAAGATTCCTAAACCAATTGTCCCACTCACCCTAAGTGGTGAACATGTCAGTTTTCCAAGCAAGCCAGGCTGTGCACACTGATTGTACTTCCCCCCATATTGGTTGCAATTCTGGGCCAGTGATCTGAATGCAAGGTAAGACACACGCCTAAGGATAATTCAAAAGGGAGCACATGTGGTAACACTAGCATGATGAGGTGACATTCTTGTCTTTGAAAAACAAAAATTAATCAGAGCTTGTCTATGCATAGTAAATCCCCTGTTATGCATTTTGGTGCCCCCATCATTACATTTTTTTGTCCGCATATATCACTTAATGTGTAGTATATTGCATATCGAATATCTGCATGTTACATAACATATATTATGAGATTGTCAGGCAGTTCAGTGCACTTCTGTATACAAATTAATTTAGCAGAAGAATTAAACACAGCATTTGGGATACAAATAAAAGAAAATTAAAAAAATCTATGAGTTAGAGATACCTAAAAAGTTCCCAGTTTTTCATTCAAGTGAAACTATCAGAGATGTTGTCAGTGCTTATGTAAATGAATACTGCAAAAGACTGAGCTACAACTAAATGCATCTATACATTTTTCCTTATTTCAGTGTTCTGGATATTGGAATTAATAACTGGCAATGCAAAGGGTGTAAGTATGTATATCATTCTCAGCAGTATATCTCTATCATAACTATTTGAAGTTTGAAGTATCTGATCTGGCTCATCTTTTGGTACCAGATGCAGTAAGATGGAAACAGTCAGATTCTTCAGTCGTTTCATCAAAATGTATTACAACATTCTTCAAGATGAAAGAGAAAAATATTTCTTTCATATATGCAGTTAGTCAGCAGGTTAGCCAAGATTTACTGTATAGCAAAAGCCATAATGTTATCACAAATGCAAACTATTAAATACATAGATCTACAACAAAAAGTAATAGAAATATTCCAGCCCATGGCAGATCCAACCAATTTGCCACACTGGCAGTTTAACAACTTGCACAGCAAATAGTGTGATCATAAATGGAATTTGTCTGTCATTCACATATTCTGAAAAGTCAATTGTTTTAAAATGCTCACCTGAATAATTGTAGAATTCCATTATGGAGAGTATTTAAATTTAAACAATGTCTGACAGATTATTCACAGTGAGATGTCTCTTTGTTAAGCAAGTCAGTTAAAATATGCAAAATATAAGGAATGACATGCAATAAAAAGTCAGTACCACTTTGAAAATCAAACTTAATATATTTGAGTGCTTTATTGATTTTAGATAAAGTTCAGTTAGATCAGAATAACTGTATAGTTTCTATTGCATCACACATGCTTATGTCATTTTATGTACATACTAGGAGTAAGGCCCATTGTGAAGAAAAATACAACAGGCTCTAGAAGGAGGCTCTGAGTGAGTGCCTGCCACCCTTGTTGTCTTCCTAGCAATCCAAGTGAAGGCATGGACCACCACCACCCACCTCAAGGGGAGCTAATCTCTGCCATCTAGAGAGCAGTTGTAAATCTGAGTGATCTCCAGTGCCTCCCTAAAAGGAAATGACATTGTATCTGTCTGAGGTCCCATCCCTTTTCAAACCCCACCCTCTCGAGTAGGCAACTGGAGTAGTCAAGCATGGAAGTTTCTGCCTATCTTGAACACTGAAATTACCTGCAGGAAACTACACTAATCTGTATTTTATATGAGACTTCGTGCCTGAACTTAACTGATTAATGCATTTGGTGGAAGAAGGAAGAGGTTTTGGCTTTGGAGAAAGACTCCTATTGTTAAGTGTATATGGATGTTAAGAGGCTTGGCTGTAAGATTTTTTGAAGCAGAAGCTGAAGCATTGAAGTGTTTAAACTGCACTGTCTAGTTGGTGGCTACCTGTCATTATACTTTAGGTTTTTTTGGCTATAAGAAGATCTTTTACTTTTATTTTACTCTTTTTCTGTGGACGTCATGGATGTAATTATTTCCTCTTGATTTTTAGAGTTGCCTTTATTTTTATTTTTTGCCCATTTTTACCCTTGGTTTACTTGTGATTGGATTATTTTTACCTGTGGATTATCTTCTACCTGTGTTTCCCCCCCCCCCTTTTCTCTCATTATTTTTGGTTGGATTACTTTTGGGGCTGTTTCCTCCCTTTTTGGTTCTACTGGGTTTTTCTTTGTTTTTTCTCTCATCTACTGGTGGTGTTTCAGTTTGGATGGTTCTGCAATCAAATTTGGTTCTTATTTTTGGGATTATAAATAGGATATTCAGCCCTGGATTATAAAACTATATCTGCCTACTATGCTGCTTAGAAGATATTTGAAAGCTGAGGTGGAGAGTTGGCTCGCCTTTGAACTAATGTTGATGGAAATTACTGGACAGTGAATTGTGGTCTGCTGTTTTGTCTACTGAATATCCACTATGGTGAACATTGTGTTGGTCAATATCTTCGGTGCTCTTTTGACTAGCACAAACTGTTGAGAGAAGCTAGAAGGTTGTGTTTTTTATAGAACTATTTTGCAATAAGAGAACTCCTGGGAGAAGATTATTTTTTAGCTTAGAACAGAACATAGAAATTTAAAACAAACATTGAAGAGGGTTTTTCTGTTTTTGTACTAGTGACTCTGAGTGTGCTTATACTAATAACAGATAGTAAAGCGGGGTCCATTCCTAAGGAACCGCTTAAGAAAAGATATCAAAGAAGGGAAACCATCTTATTCATTTGGTGGCCAACCCGGCCCAGGGAAATTTACACCTATACAAGGAGAAATGAAAGAATGGCAAACCACTTTAATGACTACTATAACACAGATGGCAAGTAAAATAGACAATATAGATGAACAGATGACAGAGATTAAACAAGAGCTTTGGGAGAGTAGTAGACAGTGGAGACCAACAAAGCTTTAAAAGCACTAGAGGGTCAGGTGACAGAGAATATTAAAAAGTTGGAACATTTGGGAAAAGAACAGACCTTACAAGACTCCAGACTTCTACAGTTGGAAGTAGATAAAGCAGCCTATATGCTGAGATTTCAAAACATACCAGAAGAGAAAAATGAAGATTTACAGAAAATGTTAAGTGAAGCTTGGCTGAAATTCTACAGGTGACTCCCCAGAGGATGGAGGATGACTTTGACCAAGTTAGAAGGGTGCTATTGAGTTAGACAAGATAGAATAAACTATCTAGTGAAGTCCAACTGAGGACTGCAAGAAAAAAAGTGTCAGAACTGGAACGAACTTCAGACGATTCCAAGACTTGTTGCAAAGTATAGAATCTTTATTAGAGAACTACAGTGCTAGAGCTACAAGATACGCACCCTGCAGGGAGGCGTGCCCGCGGCCCCGGCGCCGCCAGCCCCGGCGCCTGCTGGCCCGGGTGACGGAGGAGGAGGGGGCCCTGCTGGACCACCACCCGCAGCCCCTCCGGCCCCACCACCAGTGGGACCGGCACCCCTCGCGCCAGCGGCCCCGGTAGTACCAGCTGCGCCCGTGGCACCGGCACCTCCCGGCCCCGCGGCTCCAAGAGCACCAGCGCCGGCGGCGCCTGGGGGACCAGTAGGAGCCAACGGAGGGGGGACCCGAGAACTGAAAATCATGTTCGACGGGGACGGAGACGAGGTGGAATATTTCACCATCCAGTGCAACAATCTTTTCACCCACTGGGGAGTGAGTTACCCCACGGAGGCGAGCCAAGTAGACCACATCGCCTCCAGGCTGAAGGGAGCGGCGCGAAAGTGGTACGTGGGGCTGTACACCGGGCGCAAGCCCGAGCTAGCCACAGTAGCCGACTTCCTCCAGGCGATGCTACGGCAGTACGGGGACCCCCTGCGGGAGGAGAAAGCGATCGAGGCCCTACAAAGGATCGAGCAAGGGAACCGCACGACCCGCGAATACGCCACCGAATTCATGGGGCACTGCGCGGCCGCTAGAGGTTGGAACGAGGTGATGAAGTACACCGCGTTCAAGAACGGATTGAACGCGTACATCCTCGACTGGTGCTACCACCAGGGACGACCCGACACCCTGGTGGGATGGATCCAGCTGGCGGGAGAGGTGGAAACCGACCTACAACATGTCAGGATGCGCCGCCAGCAGCAAGGCAAGAAAGGGGGGAAGCCGAGCCCAGTGCCCAGCAAGACCGACGGGAGGCGGCCCCCCACAACATCTACTCCCGTGGCTGCCGCCCAGAAATGCTTCAGATGCGGAGACCCGAGTCATCTGGCCGCCAACTGCCCCGTGAAGCAGACGCCGACCCCCACCCCGCCCAAGGGCCCCGCGACCGCGCAGAAGAAAGGAGGGGGCCGCTCCAAGGAGCCCAGTCGGGGCACCGTCGCCGCTTCCATGGCGATTGACGAGGAAGTTACCACCATCGGGGAATAGAGCGAGGAGTCGTGGGATCAAGAGTCGGCGGAAAACGACAACGACCTGCTTTAATCGGTGCCGCAAAGCAGGTCCGAGAGACGCCGGCACCAGTAACGGTGAGAACTACCAGAGGGCTCTTGTTCATGGCAGTGACCCTACTGAACCCCAACCTCAAATGGTTTATGCACACCCGAGCCCTAATAGACTCCGGGTGCACTCGAGACATTATCACCCCCCGTTTGGTAGAGGCGCTAGGCCTAGCCACGTCCCCCCTGCCCCACCCAATCCAATTCGAACAAATGGACGGGTCCGTCATGAGTGGGGAACCCTGCACCCAGGAAACCCAAGCGACCCCCATGGGGACAGAAGATCACTGGGGGATAGAGACTTTTGTAATAGCCCCCTCCTCCTCATTCGACGTGGTGGTGGGAGCAGGGTGGCTCGCGAAGCATCAACCAGACATACGTTGGGCGGAGCAGATCGTGCGCTTCCCCGACTGGCGATGCGAGCACCACCACTGGAGAACCGAGTGGGGCCCCAAAGCACCCCCCAAAACAAAAGGCTTTGCCTCACACTTGAGGAGGTAGGGTCAATCCCGAAGGAGTACCGGGACTTGAAAAAGGCTTTTAGCGAGCGGGAGGCGGATGAACTGCCCCCCCCACCCCACTGATTGCGCCATCGAACTAATACCAGGGCAGGAACTGCCCAAAGCCAAACTCTACTCGATGGGTTGGGCGGAGAAGGAGGAACTGAGAAAATTCATTGACAAGAACCTGAAGCGGGGGTTCATCCGGCCCGCCACGGCCCCCCATGCTGCCCCCGTCCTGTTTCGCAAGAAGAAGGACGGAAATCTGAGACTTTGCACAGATTTTCGCGGGATAAACGGGATTTCTATGTCCAACGCTTACCCGATCCCGCTGATAAAAGACCTCCTGAGCACCGTAGCCGAAGGCAAAGTCTTCACCAAACTCGATCTCCGCGACGCGTACTTCCGCGTGCGGATCAAGGAGGGGGATAAATGGAAAATGGCGTTCAACACGCCAATGGGACAGTTCGAATACCTAGTCATGCCTTTCGGACTACAAGGGGCACCAGGGGTATTCATGAATTTTATAAATGAAGTACTGCGGGAATATTTGTACAAGGGGGTGGTGGTGTACCTTGATGACATCATTATTTATTCGAAAGATCTCGAATCGCATGTTCCGCTAGTACGAAAAGTGTTAACCACCCTGTATCAGAACAAATTGTATGCCAAGCTGTCCAAATGCAAGTTCAACAAAACGGAACTAGACTACCTAGGGTTCCGGGTGTCGGGGGAGGGACTAGCCATGGACCCCGCGAAAATCCAAGCCGTACTAGATTGGGAACCACCCCGAACCCGACGGCAGCTCCAATCTTTCATCGGGTTCGCAAATTTTTACTGCGGATTCATAAAGGGATTCGCACAGGTCATGCTCCCACTCACCGAGCTCCTAAAAACGAAAGGGAAAGGGGAGGAAGCAAAAAAGCCCGGAGCGTGCCTAATTTGGTCGCCGAGTGCCACCAAGCTTTCAATGAGCTCAAACAGCTATTCACCTCCGAACCGATACTAGCCCACCCCAACGAACTGAAACCCTTTGTGGTGCAATGCGACACCTCCGACGTCGCTGTAGGAGCCATATTAATGCAAAAAAATGACGAGGGGGAGCTCCGTCCCTGCGCATACATCTCCCACAAATTTTCCAATGAGCAGAGAAATTGGTCAGTGTGGGATAAAGAAGCATTTGCGGTCACGTTCGCCCTAAAAACCTGGCGGTCCTGGCTAGAGGGAGCCCGGGTTGCCTTTGAAATTTGGACTGATCACAAAAACCTCGAAGCCCTCACCGGCCACCGCAAACTGACTGCAAAGCAAATCCGCTGGGCGGGGTTTTTTGCCAAATTCGACTTCATGCTAAAACACATCCCCGGCACAAAGAACTTCTTGGCTGACGCGGTGTCGCGCATGCCACAGCACGAAAGCCAAAGAGAGGAGATAATTGACTCCCTCATTCCCCCCTCAGCCGTCGCCGGCGGAGTGACCACCCAGTTGGGGAAACAAACCGGGACCCCCGACCCTCAGCAAAAAGAGCGCTTCGCCACCGAGGCAGAATTAGAAGGAAACAACCGCCCCGAGGGTCTTGAAAAGGGGGAGGGAGGACTCTGGTTCCACAAGGGGAAAATTTACGTGCCCAAAAGCCTGAGAAAAACCGGACTAGAACAATGCCACTCCAGCCGAATCGCAGGGCACTTCGGGTATGTGAAAACACTCAATTTACTCAACAGACAGTTCTGGTGGCCCAAACTGAAAAGGGACATGTCAGAGTTCGTGGTCGCCTGCCCCACCTGCATCATGTCAAAACGAAGGGGGGGGGAACCGCCGGGGCACTTGGTCCCCCTCCCCACGGCGAGCCGCCCCTGGGCTGTCGTTTCCATGGATTTCATAGTCGAACTTCCACCTTCCCAGGGGAAGACAGTGATTCTTGTGGTGGTAGATACATTCTCGAAACAAGCCCATTTCATCCCCTGTAAAAAACTCCCCATTGCAAAGTAATTGGCGCACCTATTCTTTAACCACGTGGTCCGCCTCCACTCGTTCCCAGACAAGGTCATTAGCGACCGTGGGCCGCAGTTCGTTGCCAACTTCTGGCGGGAGTTCTGTAAGATCGCTGGCATTGAACAGGGGCTTAGCTCCGCTTACCACCCCCAGACCGACGGACAGACTGAGAGGGTAAACGGGCTTCTGGAGCAGTATCTCAGGTGCTATATAAATTACCAACAGACAAATTGGGTTGAACTGCTCCCCTTTGCGGAGTATGGCTACAACAACAGCCTCCAGAGCTCCACTAAGACCTCCCCTTTCCAAATTGTCAATGGTTATGAGGGGAAACCCTTCCCAACTCTCCCTCTGCCGTCTGGAGCCCCCGAGCCCACCTCATGCCAACAGTGGTGGGAGGGAATGCGTAAGGGGTGGAAGGTAATTCAAGAAAATCTGGAGGAGGTGAAAGAGGAGTACAAACGGCACTTTGACAAAAAGCACGCCCCCCAATGGGAGCTGAAGGAGGGGGAAACAGTGTTCCTGTCAACCAAGAACCTCCCTCTCCCTCAAGGATGCCGCAAACTGGCCTCCAAGTACCTAGGGCCTTTCAAGATTAAAAAGGTTATCAATAAGGTGACCGTAGAACTGGAATTGCCCAAGTTACTGAGTAAGATCCACCCTGTGTTTCATTGCAGCCTGCTTCGCAAAGATCCTGGAGCCACATCCTATCACCCTCGCCCTCCAGAACCGCCTCCTACTCGAGTGAGGGGCCAGAGCCACCATGAAGTGCATGAAATCCTAGATTCCAAGTTCCAGCGGGGGGTTTTGTACTATCTTATCAGGTGGAAGTACTTTCCCCCGAGCTGTGATGAATGGGTAAAAGCATGTGATGTATCCGCCCCGCAACTACTCAAAAAATTCCACCTACTGTACCCACACAAGCCCAAGGCGAAGAGCTTAGGGGGGCAGTATGTCAGAACTTGTAACTTTCTCTGCCTATTGTTAGCCAAACTGACTCCATGTTGTAACCTAACTCTAACCCAGAATATATAGTCTAAGCAATTAACCCAAGTGCCTTGCAAATATTCTAAATACTCTGTGCTCACTGAAAGGTGACAGATAGGCTCTGGTCAACATCCACAGGTGCCCTTTGAAGCCGGGCCGTTTGGCCTTCAAGATGGGAGAGCATCCTCCCTTCTGATAACAGAGCTTGGGAAAGGAGACGCTTGTCTGTAACCCGTGTGAATGATCGTTTTATTGTACTTTTGCTGAAGGCATAAAATGTAACCAAATGCCGGACTCGGCATTACTGTTATCTTGTAGCTCTAGCACTGTAGTTCTCTAATAAAGATTCTATACTTTGCAACAAGTCTTGGAATCGTCTGAAGTTCGTTCCAGTTCTGACAAAAAGATTAAAGATGACGTCTTGAAACAAGTAAGAGATAGACCCATGGTGATAGCTGGAAACATGGGGGAAATTTTAAGATTCCTTGGCCAGTGAGACAAAAAAGGAGAGAATACCAAGCATTAACAGATTTCTTGAGAAGAAGAACATGTGGTTAATGCCAGAAAGACTTCTTTTTACATACCAGAAGAATAGATACAGGATTAATTCTACCTTCAAAGCTCAAAACTTTTTTGAAACCATAAAGAACAAAGAAGGCAAAGAAAAGGATGAGGAGGAGGAGCAAGAAAAAGAAGGTTCTGGTGATGAAATCCAAACAAACCATGGAGATATCATACAAGACAACAGTCCAAAAACGATAAGAAAGATAGTGATAAACAAAACCCCTAATGGCTTCAATTGTTTTAATTAATGTAAATGGACTCAATTTTCCTGCCAAAAGGAGAAAGACATTCAGATATCTGGCAAAAATGGAAATGGATATAATTTGCTTACAGGAAACTCATATCTTAACCAAAGATCAAAATCTTTTGAAGAACAAAAAATTTGGCAATTTATTTACAGCAACAGATCTATACAAAAAGAAAAGGGGAGTGGCAGTTTATGTTAAAGACAAATTTAACCCACAATTGCAATTTGCTTCTGAAGATGGAAGAATTTTATTAGTGGAAATCACAGTGGACAACAAGAAAATTTTGCTTGCAAATATCTATGCTCCAAACGACCACCAAGAGAAATTTTTTCAAGATTTGCATTCTAAACTATCAAATTTGGAGTATGTGGGATATTGTTTAATAGGAGATTTCAACCCTGTGTCTGACAGACAGTTGGATAAGAAAACACATAAACATACTAAAATTAAAAGTCCTTAGCTTCCGACAAGTTTTTGGAAATTAGCAGAAGAAATGGAGTTGGTGGACGTCTGGAGAACAAGATACCCCAGCTCTAGAGATTTTACTTACTACTCCCATAGTCACCAAACCTGGTCAAGAATTGATATGTGTTGGCTCTCTACAAGCCTGATAAAAGATTTAGTAGATACAGAAATTCAAACATGAGTTATATCAGCTCATAGCCCTGTAATGATAAAATTAAAAAGGCCATGGGAGTTAAATACTGCAATTTTGAAAGATAAAGACTTTCTTAAAGAAACTAAACTAAAAATGGAATCTTTCTTTAAACAGAATACAACACAAGAAGTAAGGATGCAAATAGTTTGGGATACTCTAAAAGCTTTCTATAGGGGCTTGGTAATTAGATACTGTATTAAAAAAAAAGAAAGAAAGAGTTGAAGTTTTAAAAATTTAATGTCACAAACAGGAGAAGCTGAGAAGAATCTTAAAAAACATCCAACAAAGAATAATTTCAAAAAAAGGTTTAAGAAATGCAACACAAAATGAATTTAATTCTTATGGAAGTATGCTAAACAAAAAAATTTTGTGCATGCTAATAAGCCTGTAAGATGGTTGGCCTATAGGATGAGAAAAGAGAAGGCCAAAAGAATAATTACAACATTGAGAGATGAGAACAATAAAGAGAAATCTCAAAAACAAGAAATACGACAAATTGTAGAACAGTTTTATAAAAAATTATATGAAGACAAGCAAGTCGACAAACCAAATTTAGAAGAATGTGTTAAACAAAATAACCTTAATAAATTCACAGAAGAACAGCAAAAATGTTTGCATGAACCTATAACGATAAGGGAACTTGGAGGCATTAACTGCCCAAAAGAATGGCAAATCTCCAGGACCAGATGGACTACCAGCAGAGTTTTATAAAGCTTATGAAGAATCTTTACTTCTACCATTTAAACACCTCATTGAAAAGATACAGGAAGAAGGTCAAATTCCAAACTCATGGCAAGAAGCTACGATATCTTTGATTCCGAAAGAAGACAATGACTTGAAAGATATTAAAAATTACCGTCCAATCTCCCTTTTAAATATGGATTATAAAATTTTTGCTGCAATATTGGCACAACGTTTGAAGAAAGTTTTGCAATCTATAATACATGAAGATCAAGCAGGATTTTTGCCTAAAAGATACTTGAAAGATAATGTTAGAACAGTTTGTAATATTTTAGAATATTATGAAAGCCATCCAGAGAAACAACTGCCTAGATGCTGAGTAGGCATTTGACAATCTTCATTGGCAGTTTATGTTACAGCAGTTGAAAAGTATGGAATGCGGGGAAAATTTCTTTAAAATAGTAGAAGCAATATACTCCTCACAAAATGCCAGGGTGACAGTGAATGGTGAACTAACAGAAACAATTAATATACAAAAAGGTACAAGACAAGGCTGTCCACTGTCACCTTTGATTTTTATTCTGTCCTTAGAGGTATTAAACAATCAAATAAGAGAAGATGCAAGTATAAAGGGTGCTGTTATAAAAAACGAACAATATAAACTTAAAGCATTTTGCTGACAACTTAGTTTTTATATTAGAACAACCAATCGACTCTATAGACTGTCTCATAAACAAGATTAAACAATTTGGCTGTTGGGCAGGATTAAAGATTATTACAAACCAAAATTTTTGACCAAGAACATGACAACAGAACAAATTCAGGCCTTTCAGCAAAAATCA
Source organism: Heteronotia binoei (assembly GCF_032191835.1). Classification (NCBI taxonomy): domain Eukaryota; kingdom Metazoa; phylum Chordata; class Lepidosauria; order Squamata; family Gekkonidae; genus Heteronotia; species Heteronotia binoei. The sequence continues at coordinate 111,276,994 of NC_083226.1, read as the reverse complement.
GGATTTCTTCATGAAAAAAGAATTAAATATCTAGGTGTGGTGATTTCAAATAGATGTAGTCATCTAAAAGCAGACAACTATGATAAACTACTTAAAGAAATCAAAAAAGATCTGGAAAAATGGCATGACTTGAACATGTCTTTAATGGGAAGAATAGCTCTGATAAAAATGAATATTTTACCAGGACTATTATTTCTCTTTCAAGCTATTCCAATATTTCTAAATAGTGGATTTTTTTCAAGAGCAAAATAAGATGGTTATCAAATACGTGTAGCAAGGCAAAAAATCCAGAATTAAATTAAAGACTTTGCAAGATTCCAAATTAAGAGCAGGCATGGGTTTCTCAGACTTTGTACTATAATTGTACTATAAAGCATCTTTACTTTTGTGGATAAGAGATTGGATGTTGTTGAAAGATAAGAGACAACTGCTGTTAGAAGGTGACGATTTGAATATGGGATGGCATGCTTACTTGTGGTATCAACGATTTGAAGGCCACTCTTATTTTAAGAATCATTGGTTTCGGAAATCTTTGTACCATACTTGGTCATGGTTAAAGCCTAAAATCTACTCAAAGGTTCCAGGTATGGGTTTCACCAGTAGAAGCATTTACTCACCCAAATCTTTTAAATGCAAACCAAAATTACAGGTATGAGAATTTGTTGGGAAAAGATAATAAACTGAAAACCAAAGAAGAACTAGAAAACATGGGCATTAAATGAACTGGTGGATGAGAATGCAAGTTGAATCCAGATATGCCAAAGACAAGGTGATAGGCTTCACCAGTGAATAATACTTATCTGATAAAATTCTTTTGGGACCACAGGAAAAGTTATTGCCCCCCAAGTCAGAATGAAGAGTCAGACACAATGCATTGGTATAAATAATGGGCCACTTTATTAATCATCATAATAAAATGGCAAGAGCACCCAAACAGTGGCCTGGTCAGGGCTAGGGGTCTCAACAGATCGCTCCCCTGCCATTCGCAGGCAAGAGACCCAGCCCCCAGCCAGAGCTGTGTGATGCAGCTCCCACCAGGCCGGCCCAGCTGGGAGGCATGCCCCAGAGGGCCCAACCACCAGACGCACGTCTCAATGGAAGGCACCCTCTAGTCGAGCCTCCAGGGCAGTCTGCATTTTCCCCACCCCGGGTCCTCAGACGCCAAGGTTGATCATGCCAGACCCCAAATTCCCCAAAAGGGGGATGCTTCATGGTCCTCCCCTAGCCACATAGTACCCTAATCCAGAAAAACCTGCCACCACTAAGGCCAAGTATCTACTTAGGGCTTAGCACCCATCTCTACCCACAGCCCTTGCCAGAGATCTCTCAAGAAAAGCCTATTACCCTTTTCTGAGAGATGTACCCCATCCCCTCTGTAGAGGTCAGGAAATTCCGTAGAAATATCCAAATGGGGCAGATAGTGGCCCAACCCCCCTTCAAATGCCTTCCTAATTATTTTATTACCTTTGTAGTGTGCCCTCTCAATAGCTGCTGGGTCCACACACTGCGCCAAACAAGGCGGGGAAGCGTGGCTGACCAAATTTTAGTGGTCCCAGGCCATCTCTCCCAAATGTACTGAAAATCCTCACGGGCCTACAAGACAACGCCTTGCCTTGTACTAGCCCGAGATCTTTCCCTCCTAGGTGAATAATTAAAACCTGAGGAGGAAGGTCCATGCTCCCTTGGACTAACAAAGGCAGCAGGCCCAGCCACTGAAGGCCCCGGCACCCTTGCCACCTGACAAAAACATATTGGCTGAGTCCCAGCTGAGAGCCAAAGTTCTCCTCGCCTCATGAGCAGCCCAAAACACATGGCTATGGCCCCAGATGAGAACTTGGCTCCTCTGGCCAGGAACAACAGCATCTAAAAAGAAAAAAAACAGTCAAACAAGAACATAAACCAGTAACATTATGGTCAAACAAGCAAAGTTAGGGACTGAGCAACGGTCGAACATAAGATTTGTAATCCAATGAGCGCCAACATCCCAAGAGCTGAAAGGAGGAGAAAAAATACCCCAGGGCAGCAGCTATCAAAGCTGCCCCAATTCTAAAGGAGTGGGTCCCCAACCGCACCCCAGACAACTCCAGCTCACCTAAAGCCTGTGACGTCACAGCCCAAAACTGATGCTTTGACAGCGGGCTACCCTTATTGTGACAAAACAAAAACCCTTCCTTGGGCCCCTGAACTGCCAGATAAGCAGCCAAAGTAGAACTGGGCACAGCTGAAACTCAGAGCAGGTGTCAACTCAGAGTAGGTGCCAAGCTCCAGCATAGTACCTTTTTGACACTGGTCCGTCTTAGAGCGATGGACAGTAATGACCGCCTTACCCGCAGTTAACCTCAGGTCCCGTCGCAACAAAGCATTGCCATAAACATCGTTTCTGGACCGTGCCACTAGCTCACTGACTCTTAAGAGCCTTGAAAAAAGGCTACCAAGGACGCAGCATGAAACAAAGTGTCCTCAAAATATGAAGCACACACCATGCCTCAAATCCCCTTCAGGCCCCTAAGAATCAAAGGGGAAATAGGTTTCCGTGCGTCCAGCCTAGGACCAGCCTCTCTGGCCCACCCCTCCAGCATTTTTTGGAGATGAAAATCAGCTGTTTCCTCCTTATAACCCAGCGCCTTACTGGCAAAAGCCAATGCAGATAGGCGCCCCCTAATGGATCACACGGCCAGTCCCTTACCTCGTAGAGAAACACAGTAGTGGAGCAACTACTCCACAGGGAGGAGCCAAACAATATGATACCCTACCTCAGACCTAAAGTCCTAAAACTGCCACACAGCACGTTCGTAAGACTTCCTGGTGCTAGGCGCAATGGCTAGGCCTATTGTTCTGCAGGTCTTGGCTCTCCAATCAGCCATAGCTACTGGGGCATTGACACTGCCTGGGGCCAGCTGACAAAACCTCTCCATCTGTTTACGAGAGAGAGCCTCAGCCACCCCTTTATTCACCCCAGGAACATGCTTGTCTAAAAACAATACGCAAAGCCGCAGTCAACGCAGAGTGAAGGCTCGCACCAACCTAATAACCCGCTAGGATTTGGATGAAAGGGAATTAATGACATGGACTACCGCCATATTATTGCACCAAAAATGAACTGTGCGATTTGCCATATCCTTCCTCCACAGCCAAACTGCAACTATAATGGGAAAAAACTCGAGAAACATAAGATCTCAGTTCACTCCTGCCTGCCTCCAGGAGTCTGGCCAACCGTCCGTGCACCAATGTCAGCGGAAATAGACTCCAAAACCCAGAGATCCAGCAGCATCAGACATGACCTGAAGCTCAGCTTCAAGCCTCATGTCTTCTCTCCAAAAGGAGATCCCATTAAAGGACTCTAAAAATCCCCCCCCTTTCTCAGTCTTTTGCCTCACTTAAAGTCTGCAGCTTCTTTATTCCTGAATCTCTGCCACACATCTAAAAAGAATGGAATAGTCAAGATTTACACTAGTAGAAGAATCCATGTCTTTTATCTTGAAGTTGATTGAAGGGCCAGAATGCAGAGTGTTGAAAGAAGAAGAAGAAAGGAAGTAAAACCGGTGGCTGACTTTTGCCCATTTAGAAATGGCGATCGGAACGCTGAGGCTTGGGAAGAGCAGGATCAGGAAGCAGCCACCTCTGCTGGCATTCCCGATCTACCGCTCCGATTCCCTTGCCTTCTGTGACCCTCCCTGAGTCACAGAATTGGGTCTACCTTCAAGGGGCAACCCCTCAACAACAACAACAACAACAAAATTTTATTTGTATCCCGCCCTCCCTGCCGAAGCAGGCTCAGGGCGGCTAACAGCACAATTTAGGTTTAGTTATACAGAAATAGATAAAAATACATTTAAACATTGTAAACATTTTAATTAAAATTCTACGTGGACTTTAAAAGTTGATTAAATTAAAATTAATAAGTGCTAATGCTATGTTTGCTGTTTATGTTTATGATGGCGGTTTCCTTAGCAATTTCCGTTTTCATCAGCGAACGCCAGTCGGAAGAGGAAGGTCTTGCAGGCCCTGCGGAACTGTTCACGGTCCCGCAGGGCCCGCATTTCCTCTGGAAGTTGGTTCCATAGGCTCGGGGCTATAGAGGAGAAGGCCCGGTTACGGGTACTTTGCAGCTTCACCTCTCTCGGTCCGGGGATAGTCAGCAAGTTTTTCCCGGCTGACCTCAGTGCTCTCTGGGGTTCATGTGGGGAGAGACGGTCCCTAAGGTAGACAGGTCCTCGACCATATAGGGCTTTAAAGGTAATGACCAGCACTTTGTAACGAACCCGGTATATGACTGGCAGCCAGTGCAGTTCGCGCAGCCCAGGCTGTATGTGCTCCCATTTAGGAAGCCCTAACAACAGTCTAGCTGCTGCGTTCTGCACCAGCTGCAGCTTCCGGGTTCGGTACAGAGGCAGCCCCATGTAGAGGGCATTACAGTAATCCAGTCTCGAGGTGACCGTTGCATGAAGCACCATTGCCAGATCTTGGCGCTCTAGGAAGGGAGCCAACTGCTTTGCCCGCCTTAGATGGAAAAAGGCTGACTTGGCAGTGGCTGCAATCTGGGCCTCCATTGATAATGCAGGCTCCAGTAAAACTCCCAGGCTCCTAACCCGGTGCGCCGCCTTCAGCGGCGCCCCGTCGAAGATCGGGAGAGGTATTTCCCTTCCCCGAGCGCCCTGACCCAGACAGAGGACTTCTGTCTTCGCTGGATTCAGTTTCAGCCCGCTCCTCCTCAACCAGGTTGCCAAATCCTGCAGGGCCCGGTCTAAGTTCTCTGGGACGCAGTCAGGCCGACCATCCATTAGCAGATAGAGTTGGGTGTCATCTGCATATTGATGGCACCCAAGTCCATGTCTCCTGGCAATCTGGGCAAGGGGGCGCATATAGATATTAAATAAAATTGGTGAGAGAACTGCCCCCTGAGGCACTCCACAATCCAGTGTGCGCCTCTGGGACCACTCGCCCCCAATTGCCACCCTTTGTCCCCGATCCTTGAGGAAGGAGGAGAGCCATTGTAAGGCAGACCCCCTCACCCCTACATCGGCGAGGCGGCGGGTCAGAAGCCGATGGACCAATTTGAAGGCGGCTCAGGACGCGACGGTCCAAGCTGCTTTCAATGGCAAACTGCCGAAGCTGGAAAAACAAGAACAGTCTTCCTTCACAGTGTGTGTGTGTGTGGGGTGTGTGGAAACCAAAGCAACTGACATCATTCTCCTAATTTCTCTCCCCCCTTTGATTTGAATAACCCTGTGAAGGCTTCCCTATCTCCTTCTCAGGCAGCCATCTTGGGGCGAGGTTGAGGAGAGGAGGGAGAGAGGGAGTGAAAGACAGTAAAGGTGGAACAGCCATGCCCTCTGAGGCGGTTCCAGGCCCCCTGCAGTGGCCTTCTGAGGCAGTGTGTGCTGGGAGGCTGTTTGTGTGGGCTGTTGATAGGGCCTTTTGTGAGGCCTCAGGAGCTCTGCAGCCCTTTTTGAAGTCGGTTGACAGAGAAGAGCTAAGAAATGTGGCTGTCTCTGAGGTAAGACTGCTTCTGGCAGCTTGTTCTACATTCCTGGGCCTGAGTAGACTGGGCAGGGAAGTCAGCCAATGGGATACCAGAGACACTAACTGACATGTGATGAGCCAATAGTTTGTTCCCAAAATATTAGCAAATGGCCATCCTCAGTTTGGCCATGGCAGTAAGACAATTATTACTATTATTATTACTATAGATACTTAGTGATACAAGTGGGGAGATGGTGTCACTGATTGTGATTCCATCCCCCTGGCTTAATGCCCTGTCCAGGTTTGACAGTGTGTATCTAGTGCTGGAAGTGTGAGCCAGGACTGGTATTCTGTTGGTGTACCACTCAATCTGCTGCCCAGCTCTCTCCCTGCTTGAGTTTGTGGATGTGGTGTTGAGAAATTGAAAGCTGCTTGTTTTAGGGGATTACATCCTTGGTGAGGCTGCCTTGTTGGGAGACACTCAAGATTTCATGGACTCCATGAAAACCATAGGCCTAAGATAATACCAGGCCCCACACTCCGTGTAGGTCATACTCTTGATCTAGTGTTTTGCACTGGGTGCAAAGAAGGTTATCTGAAAGTGGTGGGATTGAAGGCAATCCTATTGTTATGGACAGATCACTACTTACTGGGGTTTAGACTTACATGGGTACTAAGAGTGTGCTGGGGTGGGGGAACAATTAAGATGATGGATCTCCATAGTCTAATTGAGAGCCCCCTTCAACTTAAATGGCACCCAAAGTGTTTTGAAATTCCAAATTAACAAAATATTTTATTCAACAAAGAGGGGAAAGCTCAGATAAGAAATTCAGTGTACAATTTCTGAGGTAACTTAATATAGAACTCTGAAGTAAAATATGCACAGACTTAAATTCATATGTTTCAGGTTATTAATAATTTTATATATTTTCCCCATGATTTAAGAGCTTTAAGATGACAGGCTTTTGTTCCAGTGTTTCCCAAACACTCCAGTACACTTTCTTTTGAGTATTCACTGATTATTTTGGTTTCCAAAAGGCTGAACTTTATCCAGTATGCAAACCCCTTCTGTAAACACTCCAGTAATCTTCTTGAGCTTTACTTGACCCTTCAGGGTTCAAAAGGCAGTTTCTACCCACACCAGACCAGGGATCTTTCTACTCTTCAGAGCAATCTCCTTATTTTGACTGGGTAGGGAAATTCCTTCTTTCACTAGAAAATATATCCTCTTTTCTGGCCTGAATGAGAGTCTTCACTTAACTACCCAGTTGTCAGCACCCAACTTTTCTCCATCAGGGATAAGACTGCATTCACCTCAGCAACTAGTTCAAAGTCTTTCTCTGCTAACCAGCCAGATTCCTTGGAGCAGCCTGTCACTCAAGGCTCTCTGGGTCTGTAAAAAAATTAACCATTAAGAATTAAGATAGATTACTAGAGCTATAGTGGAGAACGATTTGGGAAGAATCCAACAAGTCTCATTTGAAAACCTACTTTTTGGCAGCAATGGACTGGGACTGGGAGACACTGTTCTGTAGTGGGTTATGGTCTGCTCTTGATGCCAGGTTTCAGAGTGTGGTTCTGGAGGACTACTGCTCTGCTCTTTGGCCTCTGGCCTGTGGGGTTCCCCAAGGATCCATCTTCCATCTTGTCTTCCATGCTTTTCAACATCTACTTAAAAGATGCTGTGTGAGATGACAAGAGATTTGGGATGAACTGCCACCAATACGCAGATGACACCCAGCTCTGACACTACCAACAGATTTCAGGGAGGTTGTGGAAACCATGAAGAGGTGCATGGATACAGTTTTGGAATGGATGAAGGTTAACACACTGAAACTTAATCCCAACAAAATGGAGTTGCTAGTGTTGGAGGAGTGTATGACCCAGGAAATTGTTCATTTTGTGTTCTGGATGGGGTTGCACCTAAGGGAGCAGGTTTATAGCTTGGTGGTTCTCTTGGACCTTGTTAGATAAACAATTGGGGGCTTTCACCACCTTTAGCTAGTGAGTCAGCTGCATCCCTTCCTGGGCAGAAAAAGGCTATGATGGATGACCTAGTAGAATCTAGATCTGCTTACTCCAATTTGCACTACGTGAGCTGCCCTTGAAGACTGTCCAGAAGCTGTGTTGGAACCTGCCAGATTTTTGACTGCAGTAGGTCATAGGTCCAGGCTTGTTCCATCCAGTTTGCTCCCAAGTTCAATTCAAGGTGCTAGTATTGACATTTAAATCCTATACACTGTATGTGGGGCTGTCCTTGAAGACTGTTTGGAAGCTACAGTTGGTACAGAATACTTCAGCCAGAGTGCTGGTTGCAGGGAGTTGTAGAGACTATATAATCCCAGTCTTGTTCCATCTACACTGGTTTCTGATTTGCTTCTGGGTTCAATTCAAGATGCTGGTATTGACCTTTAATGCCCTGTATAGCCTCAAGACTAACATACCTTAAGCATTGTCTTGTCCCATATGAACCTTCCTGTATACTCTGATCATCTTCGGAGGCTGAATCTGCCATCTGTAGCTAGATGGATATCAACCCAAGAAGGGCCTCTGTGGTCCTTGAACACAAGCATTGGAAATCTCTCCCCAGGGAAATTAATCTGTTTCCGTCTTTCAGTTTCTTTCACCAAGAGGTGAAAGCTTTATTTATTTATTTATTTATTTGGGGGGGGGGGTCTGCATACTTTTAACAACAGCCACTGGCCCTCCTTCTAGTGTTGTTTATGTGTTTTAACGGAGTTATTTTATTCTTTTATTTTTTAATAGCTTATATGTTTTAATGTTTTTTATGTTCACCACCTTTTGTATCCTAACTGAGAGGAAAGCTGGCATAAAATGCTTTAAATAAATGCATAAATAAATAGTTTAGATGTTTCCAAAAGTCTCCTCATCTGAATTTCCTTCTCTGTGTCTCAGTGTTCTGGATTATTTGGTTTTGTTTCTAAAGAGAAATCAATGAATTAGAAATACTGTATTATTTCATTGTTTATTTTCAGATTTAATGCACAGGATTGTTCTTGCACAGTTCTCCACAGCATTCAGTTCTTCAGCTCATTTTGATCTCCTCCCATATTATCAATGATACAAAACTGCAAAATCACAGCCTTGATATAACATCTCTTTTTATGTAATATTTTACAAATGTTCATATAGATTATGTTCATTACTTAAATGATGAAAAAAAAAAACAATTGATTTAATGCATGGTTCTATCAGATTTTCTCTGCTGCAGTGTTTCAGCAAAGCATGTAGCCATTGTGGCTAGAGCAGAAGGGAGGAAAGGAAAAATGACAATAAAGTGAAGAGGCTTAATACTGTGACAGACTGACCATGCTCCAATTTCTAAATCAACTTCCCCTCCCCAGCACTGATAACATTACCAAATCACATGGGGGTGCCCGATTCAGTGCCCCCAGAAGGCTGGCACCCTAGGCAATCACCTAGTTTGCCTAGTGACTGGACCAGCTCTGTTTGTTTAAGAATGTAAAATTGGTGCAAAAATAGAATACAAAACATGTGAAATCCAGGTGTGGGGTTGTATTCTCTTAGAAGAAAGCTCCACACACACAAGAGACAGTCTTCCAACCTGAATGGATATTACTCCACCCAGGTCCCACAACCCTCAGAATATCTTTCCTGGAGACAGAAATTGCTTGGAGGCAGGGGGCTGGTCAGAGCAAAGAAGATCAAGGATTCTTACACAAACCTGACAAGGTCCTTGGATTGGAGCCAACTCATTGTTCTTCAATGAAATTGAAAGATTGCAGGGCAAAATTGATCTAGAATGCATAATAAATTAGGTAAAACTGTACCAGTTCTGTCATAGTTATCTTAGAGTTCTCCAGTGTGGAAAATATGCCCATTCTAATCTTTGTAATAAGTGCCTTTAAAATTATTAATAGCCTGATTATGGTACCTGTTCTTTTATTTAAAAAAAAAAAAGTAACAAACTTCTTGTTCTCAGGAAGAAAAAAAGTAGCATATTGGAAACATGTTGGTCATAAAAATGAATAAAAGACAATATGGAGACAAGAGAATGAGGGAAGCTTTGTGGTTTCATTGATCAACACCAGACAGAGCTATCAGATTGTCTCACTTCACCTTAAATGCCATGGTTTATTTTTGTGATCTATATCAGAGTTTTATAGAATGGAATGAAAAATAATATGCTATGTACAAATAACTTAAAGGCAATATATTCCATTTACAATATTATATCCTTTTTGTCATGCTCCTGAGTGCAGACAGTGCACACCACCATCTGTGAGTCATTGAATGATGCCATAAAGGTCTCTTTCTTAAGAAATGATGGACTACTGTGGTTATATTTGCCCAGAAAGTTCCACCTGATGAAACACTGATGGACTTTCTGAGTCAATTGCTGGCAGACAAATAGAGATTGCTATTGTACTCTGCCAATCTCTGAGCCAATGTGTAAGAAGGGTCTGTTAATGGTGGCTACATAATGATTCAGAAGTTTGAACTCTGTGGCAGCTTTATTCCTTCTTCCTCACTAAGGAGAAGTATATGTCATCCTGAAGAAACTGTGCCACTGAGATAGGGTTGCCAAGTCCCAAATTCTCCGCAATGGGGAATTGGGGGGGGGGCATCCCAGAAAGGGGATCTTCTCAACATGGTGACATTATGCAGAATGATGTCATCACACTGGGGATGCAGCTTCATGCCTGCATGCCCCCTGCTTGCCCCAACTATTTAAAGGGGCCTTCCATTTAAATGATGGGGATGGGAGTGGGTGTCATGCACTACCACCTTCCAAGTCTGAGATTCGGGCATGGAAGGTGAGAACAGATGGCTCCCTGCTCCAAGAGAGTGGTGCCATGCACTGCCACATTCCAAGGCTGAGATCTGGGCTGGCATCAAACCCTGCCCCCCGGGACTGGCATCCCTATACTGAGATACTATATTTATGTTATCAAAATGCCCAACATGTGCAAAGCAATTAGTGTTTTTAATTATGTGTTAAATTCAATTGTTGCCTTCTGTTAAATGTCTCTCACAGTGAGACATAGCTTCTTTCTGTTAGAAGAAGGACTCCTTCCTCTATCAGACAGAAGTTTTCTCTACTTCCTCCAGTAGAAAAGACCATTGAATCCAACCCAATGTAAGCAGAATTACCCCCAGAATAAAAGATAGTGGTATAGTTAAATTTGCCTCACTTTAAATGGAAACAACTATGCATTACAAGCCAGAAATAATAGTCATTTTAAAGTACATTTAAGACTTTCCAGATTTCCAGGACTGAAAAATCCTTAAGTGGCATATGTGAATTTGGTCTATACTATCTTGATAATAACCACATTGCAGAAGTAATAAGAATTATCGTAAAATAATTCAGCACTGAGTGATGACTGAATTATTTCTGATAGTGATAGTAGGTACAACAATTTAACAAAATATAATTATTACAGTAGAGATCATATAATGAACAGTGGAAACAAAATATTTTCCAGTTCTCACCAATTCCAACAAAGTCTGAGAACTTTGGGATTCTAAAGGAAAATCTACAGCTCATATATCTGAGGTATTTGTCATTCAGACAAAGTAGGGCACCTATTTTTAGAAGCTGAAGGAACTTGTGCAAATGATCCCATTGTAATAAGTGAACACATCAATTTTCCAGAAGGCTAGATCCAACATGAATGGACAAAATTTTTTTAGTCATTATGCATGCTGGTATTCTCATGTCAGAAAAAAGTGTCCATGTAGTGATGCCTTAAATATCTTCTATTATCGGAGTAATGACCGATCCAATAGAAATTGAACAAGGTACGAGACAGGGCTGTCCTCTCTCTCCTTTACTTTTTATTTTGACATTGGAACCGTTGATTAAGAAGATTAGAGAGGACACTCAAATCCAAGGCATAAGAATAAATAATATAGAGTTGAAAACTTTGGCGTTTGCGGACGATTTGGTATTTATGTTGGAGCAACCTATTTCTTCGATAGCTCTCCTGAAGCAAAAAATAAGAGAATTTGGGGAAGTCTCCGGCTTTAAATTGAATGTCGCCAAGACTAAAATCTTATCAAAAAATATGCCGGAAGACCAGATTCAATTATTAGAGGAATTGTCAGGATTTAAACATGAAAAGAAGATTAAGTATTTGGGAATTTGCCTTACAAATGACTTAAAGACCCTATATAGAGACAATTATGAAAAAATATTGAAACAAATTCGTCTTGACTTAACTAATTGGAAAGATCTTCAGATTTCACTTTTGGGCAGGATTGCCACAATTAAGATGAATATCCTTCCGAGAATCCTGTTTTTGTTTCAGACAATACCAATCACGGTACCCAAAACATTTTTTCAACAATTAAACACTTTGACCAAGACTTTTATCTGGCAGGGCAAAAAGGCCAGAATCAAATTGAAAGTTTTACAGGATAGTAAACTAAGAGGTGGCCTAGCCCTCCCGGACTGGGATTTATACTATAAAGCATGTGGTATGGCATGGTTGAGAGACTGGTGCAAGCTGGAGAACAAGAGATTATTGATCATTGAAGGTGCAGGTCTGGGAGAAGGCTGGCATAACTATATGTGGTATCATACCCCGATAAAAACAGGCCGCTTTCTCAGACATGAAATAAGAAGATCTCTGTATAAGATTTGGAGTGAAATCAAGTTACAGTATACTTATACTCCCAAGTGGATATCCCCGATAGAAGCCTTGACCCATCCAAATTTGTATAATTGGGACAGTCCACAGGACTATGCATATCTTTTGAACGATAAGAATGAATTGATTGAAGAAGAGATTGTTAAGTTAAATTGGCGGCTTCAATGCCAATTGAGATCAAGATTCCGAGCAGATAAAGAAAAAGGTTTTGTGAACACACAAATTGAGTTAGACTTTATCTTAGAATCTAAGCAGAAGACAATCTCTAAGGTGTATGACTGGCTGCTTCAAATTAAGATGAGCGATGAAATGGTCAAGGAAGCATGGATTCGCTGGCTTAAAGATTTTGGCCAAAACATAAATTTGGAGGAATGGGAGAAGTTATGGAAACAGAATTTCAAGTTGATAAAACCAGCAGATCTCAAAGAAAATATATACAAAATGGTATATAGGTGGTACCTTACACCTGACAGATTGGCCAAAATCTACCCCATATATTCTAACAGGTGTTGGAAGTGTCGAGAAGTTAAAGGATCTTTATTTCATATATGGTGGCAATGCAAATCCGCTAGAAAGTATTGGACGCAAATTAACATTTGGACCCAAAAAATTTTGGAAACGCAAATTACTCATGTGCCGGAACTTTATCTTTTAAATATTTGTAGGCAGAAACTCCCCATAACAAAGCTGAAATTGCTAATGTACATTATTACGATAGCCAGAATATTATATGCCAAATATTGGAAAACTGACAAAACCCCGAACAGAGACGAGTTTATAGACAGATTATTGGAAACTGCAGAGGCCGATTTAATGTCTACAAGATTAAGAAACGGAAATGTGCAAAAGTGTCAGGAGGAATGGAGACCTGTTTATAAATGGGTTAAAAGTAAAGGATTTGATATGGAGTAACTATATTGAAACATGATATATTTATTGAGTAACGAAAATGCCTTCTTCTAGTTAAGAAGCAATGGTTTTGATAGTAACATTGAGTTTCTTTTCTGTTAAAATATGAATGAAATAATTGTGAAATTATAACTGAATACTTTTTACTTGTTGAAACCTCTCCGTCTCCCAGTGTGTGTGGCTGGGTATGTGTTGTGGTTGTTTGGTAAAGGGAGGATGATGTATGTATTGGTTTGTGGCTTAGTCATAGACTAAGTTATATGTTCTTTTTCTTTTGTGGATGTTATGTTTTCTTTTCTTGAATAAAAGTAAAATTCTCTTTAAAAAAAATATCTTCTATTATCATTTGAAACATTGTAGTTAGTAATATGGTGAACTCTCTGTTAAAATCATCATTGGATCAAAAATTAAGAATGATATGAAATTTCTCATGCTTGCTACTTCAGCTCATATATCCCATTTCAATTTTAGTTCTGTCTGTGCTGCTTTTCATATTACTCCTAGAAGTCCTTTATAATTGCATATATACAACAGTAATGAGCTGCCTAAAAGACCAACTACTAACAACCTCTGAAATCCTGTAGTTCATGGGAATATTGAGGAGCCTGTCATATTGACTAGTGTTTCATAAAAGACATTGCTGCATGATACAGTCACTGTTCCTTTTGCAAGGACTACTCCATGTCATTAGAGGGTAATGGGAAAAATTGTTATGAAGATACTAAATGTAAGGCTTCTCAAGCTGGGCACACAAAAGATGAAGCAAAGAGGATTAACAAACATCTCTCTCAATCTCCTTAAGGCACCAAGATGCTACTGGTTGTGTACAAATTCTACTGCATATGGCTGTTGCTAATCTTAAGTAAACATATTTGACAATTATGAAGAAATCCATTTAGACCCACTGCGGAACATAATATTTTGAAATTCCAACTGTAGCTGATAAGAAAGGCCTCTATTAGTTTTCAAATTACCACTGTCAATGAAACTGATGTAGTGTGGAGTGAAAGAAACATTATATAAAGCAAATGATTAAGTTTTAGAGCCACCATATATCAACTGTGTCTATTGTGGCACAAAGGACTTAATATTATATTAGCCCCATATAGTGTAATTGAATATGTTCACAGAAGTGCTGAAAACGATGAGAAAAATGCTGTTTGGGGAATAAGGCATGAAAGTGAAAAGTTTGTGTAAAATTGGATTGAATCAAAGTATTATAATTTAAACAATGTATACCAGCTAAATGCAAAATAAACACCAATGTTAAGCATTAAACTATAACCTATATACATGCATAGAAATTATTTGAATTTGATTATTTTATCAAACCAGAGAAAATGCCAGTGGGTTTTTTTTGTTAAAATTACACTAATATTTCATTCTTTTCTGATATACAAGGGTTTTAGAAATATATGGTGTTATAATGTTCCACTGGAGAAAAATTAAATAAATGCTGTTTGCACACTGACATTAATGAAGTGTAGCTTTTAATGCTATTGGGAGCTCTTTATAAATCAAAATTTTACACTTGAATTTTAGAAAGGGATAGATTACAGTGTTCTTATCATAGACATCTTCTATCATAGTTCTATCATAGACATCCCCCCCTCCCAGTTTGGCTTCAGTCTTTTTCAGCGGTCATCTCCATATCTATAACCAATGGCTTATATGCAATCAATCTTAGCGGGAGGCATATTAAGCTGCTAATGCATTTTGTTTGTTCATTTTCCTTTGGCAAGGCTAGCCTTCATCCCCAGCATTCACATACTCCTGAATAAATACATAAGACTCCTTGTGTATGAGTTAAACAAAATTTTAATTATGGTTGCTCAACATCACAAAAACATCATCATAACCAGGGTTGACTCGCTCACTAGGCAAACTAGACATTTGCCTAGGGCACTGGCAGGACAGGGGCACCAAAATCAGCCCTCACCCTAGGCAAATTCCTATTTGCCTCTCCCTCCCTCTCTCCCTCCCTCCCTCCCAATTTTAATTCCCAGATGAAGTGCGGTGAAGCGCCATGCTCCTGAGGTTCTTTCAAAGCCACACCCTGGTGATCAGCTGATCAATGGGTAAAAAAGCACAGAGGCCCGCAGCTCTAATGCCGCTGAAAAAGCGCCCCCTGGATTGCATGGGAAGGAAGCGGGAAAGAGGCAGTGGCCACTTTTTCAGTGGCTCCTCATCCTCCCCACTGCTGCTGCCCCAGCGCTGATTCTGGTAAGCGTGTGGAAAGTCGGCATAGGAGCTGTCAACCTCTGCACTTCTTTACCCGCCAATCAGCTGATTGTGGGGGGGGGCAGGCAGCAGCCTTGAAAGAGCCCTGGGAGTGCAGCGCTTCACCACACTTCACCTGGGCATTAAAATTGGGAGGGAAGGAGGGGAAAGTGTTGTGGAGGGGGGAGAGGGATGCGGTGCAGGGGGACAGTGGGCAATGAGGCTGCTTGGAGTGCCATGCACCCTAGGGCTGGCCCTGATCATAACTATTTAGTGGGAAATGCATCTCCCCTTTCCCATGTGCAACTCAAGAAACTAGTTGATGCTGCTAAGTACCAAGGAAGTCCCCTACTCACCCACCAGCCTGCACAAGCCAATCACAGGTTGGCTTCTTAATGGCTCTTTTATCTGGCTTACAAGCCACAGGGTGCTTGCCTGTTAACCATACTAATGCTTAAGCAGCCCACACTATCCCTGCTATTCTTTTTATGACCTTATCAGTCACAAAGGTCAGGCCTTAATTATGAGTACCCAAATACTACAAATAGCATAGTGCATGTGTTTGTGTCTTTATTATGGGGTGTGGAGGCAATTATTTTTTTATTTTTGCTTTTTAACGTTCAGCTTGAGGAAGAGTTGTAGAGAACTCAAAAACATGTACACATTTTTAGATCACTTAAGTTCAAATCCAATCCTAGAGATCAATAAGATTTTCAGAGCATAAATTTTCAAGAGTCAAGGTTCCCTTCAATGTTTTGATATGTTACTATGGCAGCATGGTTGTTTATATACAGTGGGCTGGATTAATAGTAAATTTTTCACTCATATAAGGTACTTGTTTTGGTGGAACACAATGTTCCTGTCTCCCCTTTCCACTGCACCCCATTGATTGCTGCCAAATGCTGCTCCTAGAGAATAGGGGATCTTAGGAACAGCATGAGAGGCAAACTGAGGGGTCTGCAGGAGGAAAAGGGGAATCCGTAGAAATTACTTCACACATTTTGTTAGGAAATTTAGTTTTGATCCAACATTTCCCATTTCAGTATTTAGCTAAAGAGAGGAGTTCCGCAACTAGAAGAAAATGGTCTGGAAAGTGACATTCTAATGAGCACTGGGTATTATTATCCCTAGTTGGTTTAAATATGAGGGCTACAGTATTTTTTGCTACAATGTTTTCACTATAATCTTAGTTTTTATGGGACCTGTGGCACTTTGGTGTCAGAGAAAGATTTGACTGAGTACTGAAGTTACCTGAAACAAGGGACATTCTAAAAGATCTCCCCTGCATCACCTCACCATGTTTTTTTAAAAAGCATTCTGACTAACAAATTCTGAATAATTTGAAGGCTGCATACTTAATTGTGTTATTTTGATTGTTCTTAATAAAAGGCATTACATAGTGTGGGTTTTTGCATTATTTCATTGAGTATATGTAATTCTATTTCTCATTCTATTGCTCCTTTCTAAAGAATCTTTTTTACCTGATCTAATGTTTTAGTCTCAATAAGAGACATATTTGAAGAATTTATAAATGTTTTAGAGCAAAATTAGATAAGATTGATTTTATTGAAAAAGAAAAACATAACACCCTTAATTTTCCAAAATATTCAATTCAAATCTCTTGGTTTACCAAAAAATTAATTCAGTATTATCTATCTATCTATCTATCTATCTATCTATCTATCTATCTATCTATCTATCTATCTATCTATCTATCTATCTATCTATCATCTGTCTGTCCATCCGTCCACATATTTTATTACTGCTATGAAAAGCTAAATTATCCATTTATCCATTTTGTGTTAAGTAGACAATTTGCTCTACTACAGTTATTGATTTTATAAAATTAGCATTTAATAAATTAAGCTGAAACAATTTAGGCTAGATGATCTAATTCTTGAACTACACACCTGACCAAAGATAACATGGATATGAATGATTGCAAAGTGTTTCATTGTGGCATATGCAGGGGTCATTTTGAAGGGGGGGAAAGTGCGGGAGCTCAGTAGCATATCTCATTTGTATATGCCCCAGGATCTGTGTGCAGTGGGGAGAGAACTCCCTACTGCATGCAGACCCTGGCTGGAGGTTCAGGAGCTGTGCTCCTGTGAGCTCCTGTGAGCTCCTGCTGAATTCAAGCCCTGGGCATATGTGTGTTTGTCACTGACTTGGCTGAGGAAGACAGACAAACCAATATAATTTAAAATAGATAAAGCAGAAAGGGTTAGAGAATGGAAGATCATCTTTAAAATAACAGCTTAATGAAAGCAATGTGAAAATTCTGTCTATCATGTAGAAAATTTATGTAATTCCTGAAAAATGGCAAGTTTTGAGATGCTTACGCAATCTGTTCCTGTTCTGTGGATATGGCAGAAGTCATTGCCTTGCATAGTATTATAGCTTTGAGATGGACTGTTTCGGAAGATATTGCAAAATTAGATTTTTGATATAACTTCCCCCTCCTGAACTCTTATTTATTCAAGTTAGCACTCTATCTGATTGAAAATGTAAAGCTTTAAAAAAAAAACCCAAAACACAATAACAACACTCTGTCTCTTTAAATCCTCCTTTCTCCTTTTGCATTATTCACTCCAGGGGAAAACTCTTCTTCATTGGAAGGATGGGGGAGGGGGGAGAGCTTCAGGCTGCTTTGTTTCCTGATGGGGGGGGGGAGAGAAAGGACTGTTGAGAGTAGTTTATTATTATTATTTTTAATGTGTGTGTCACTTTCAGCTCCCCTGAAAGGCATGAGAGTCATTCTGAGGCTCTTCCAGTTTGCATCTCTCTCACCCCGTGGTAGCTGCTACATCCAGTATCAATATAACTTTATTGGGTCTTATGGACTTCACTAAGATATTCTATAATAATTACTTTCAGTACAATTTCTCATTAGGGAATAATGGATTTGTCTGCTCCATATTGTGTTCAGTTTTGGGCATCACAATTTAAGAAGTATATAGACAATCTGGAATGTGTCCAGAGGAGGGTAACAAAAATGTTGAGCATTCTGGAGACCAAGTCCTATGAGGAAAGGTTGAGGGAGATGGGTATGTTTAGCCCAGATAGAAGATGATTGAGAGGTGATATGATAACCATTTTCAGGTACTTGAAGGACTATCATATAGAGGATGGTGCAGAGTTCTTTTATGTGACCACAGAAAGTCAGACCAGAACCAACAGCTTGAAATGAAATCAAAAGAGGTTTTTGGCTAAACATTAGGAAGAACTTCCTGGCCAGGTCCAGACTGGCAGCTTGGGGTATATGGAAGGCGTCCCAAATCAGGTTGGCTGAAAATGGAGTAGCGGAAGCCCATCCACATGCTTCCCCACAAAGCACCCGTATCCTACATGGGGATGGTCAGGGTTGTAGCACCCCATCACCTCAGCTCAGTTTGGATTTCTTTTTCCCTTAAGCAGCTTGAGACAGTCTGGTGGGTTCACACTGCCAATCTGCCTCACTTGCATGCTCTGGCATTCAGACTGGATGGTTTGCAGCACAAAAATTTGCTACCACTTTGGTTGTGGCAGCTTTTTGAGCCATCTCAAAGATGCCTAAGGATGGGGTGAGTATGGTAGCGGGATGAGATGCCTAAGGATGGGGTGAGTATGGTAGCGGGATGAGAGGCAGTTGTACTTGTTTGGACTTGATTTTTTGATCCATCTGGAAGCCATCCCTGTGTTGGCTTAAAGTGCCAGTCTGGACCTAGTCCCTGACGGTTAGATTAGTTCCTCAGTGGAACAGGTTTCCTTGGGCAGTGGTGCGCTCTTCTTCTTTGGAGGTCTTCAAACAGAGATTAGATGGGCATCTGACAGCACATCTGACAGAACTTAGTGAGTTCATGAGAGGAAGGAAGGGTTGCATCCGTGCTTAGTTCTTGTGGCCTTTTTTTACACACCCAAGGAAATACTGATTGCCTCTTTGGGGTCAGAAAACAATTTTCTCCATGCCAGTTTGGCCTTGGATCTTGGGGGTGGGGGCGGTGTCTTCTTTTTTTTGGTCATATTCTG
This sequence comes from Heteronotia binoei, assembly GCF_032191835.1. NCBI lineage: Eukaryota > Metazoa > Chordata > Lepidosauria > Squamata > Gekkonidae > Heteronotia > Heteronotia binoei. The sequence continues at coordinate 111,257,756 of NC_083226.1, read as the reverse complement.
GGCATAGAGCAGGAGTTGCTGGGTGCTTGTGGGAGGGAGGTATTTGTGAATGCCCTGCATTGTGCAGAGGGTTAGACTAGATGACCCTAGAGGACTACAATCACACACATTAAATAATACACTTTCAATCCCAGTGCACTGTCCAACTGGATTTTACTGTGTGAACTGGCAAAATCCAGTTGGACAGTGCACTGGGATTGAAAGTGCATTATTTAATGTGTGTGAGATCACAATGTATGATTCTATGTCCATTCCACATTCCATTCTGATACAAGGGCCTCTTGTTCTTTAGAAGCAGGGGTTTTTAAAAGTGATTTTAGAAGGGAACTTAAGAGGTGGTGGTGGAAAAATTCTGTTGCACAAGTGAAACATTGCTTGTTCTTTGAATCACACACAAACACAAATCAAATAGTTACCTCACCATATTGATGACTTTCAGATGAAGTAGTGCAAAAAACATAATATTCCATTTATACAGTGTGCCCATTCCTGAATTTTCAGCTTCACTTAAAACAATAATAATATGAGCCAGGCTAATGAGCTATTAGGAAACACTAAATAGCAGCCACCTCCCCCTGTTATTCTTCTGACTTCAGAGCTGCTATTTGCTCAATTAAAGAGAATACACAATAATTTACAAATTCTACATTTTCTCCAGCAGGTCAAATTTCAATTCTGGAGAGAGTTTAAAGTAAGAAGAACAAAGGGCTAACCACCCCTGCTCATGTGCTATGGTCCCAGTCTGAATCAGTTCTATCCCTCCCCTTACAGTTAGCTAGTATGTGCCCTTTTATTTTTCCTTTTGTTTCTTTTTGCCATCAATTCCCAGCTGACTTATGGTGATTCCATGGGGTTTTCAAGGGAAGAGGCATTCCTTTGTATTGCAATTCTGGACTTCCTGGGTGGTCCCCCATCCAAACACTAACCAGGGTTGACCTTGCTTAACTTCTGAGATCTAATGAGATCAGGCTAGCCCAGGTTACCCAAGTCAGGGATGTGCCTTCATATATATGCCAAAAAGTAGCTGTTCATGGGTATCCTCATGCTTTATTGGCTCTGAACCTGTTACTTAAACGTAAGGACAAATGTGGATGCAGAATGCTGCCTAGTTTCTTAGTAAAATATAGACCTGTTAACAGGGATAACTGATTAGGTGCTAAGTGCTTATTTTGTTAAAATGTTACTAATGTTTAAATTTTAATATACTATTAAATAGGTTTATACATATTAGGGTGTCTGTATTTAGGCTCTGCCTTTTCTCTGTTGATATCTCTTCCTTCATGTATCTTTTGGCTTCTATGGAATAACACTTCTATCCATGTGACTGTTTAACTCTCCTACAGTGAAGCAGCAGGTCTTGAACTTGTCTTGAACTCTAGTCCAAAGGGCCATTCCCCTACTGTAGTAAGCCTGGATTACTGTAGCAAGTCTGGGCTACTGAATCCCCTTGCCTGGCCAGCATTCTATGAGTTTTCTTGGGCCACAGGAGGTATTGAAGCCAGTGTTTTAACTATAAATGTCATAATTGTAAGTAAAGGAAAAGGGCATCCCAATCTTCCTTCTTTTGTTTCTTTGTCATGTATAACCACAGCTCTCCTGTTAAAATTCTAGATGCACTTGAAGTGAGCAAAAGTGACTCACTGGATCAAGGTGTTATATGTCAAACAAACCTCTAATATGGGCCCTGTGAGGAAACATGGCACAAATTTGTTAAAATTAAAGAAACTTTTCTTACATTTGTACTAACTCCCATAAATGTTCACTATACCTAATGATGAAATCAACCTCATTCCATCATGACAGCTTTCCAGTGTTAACTGGTGCTTGTCTAATAGTTCTTCAAAAGTCTTCCCCATTGTTTGTTTACTTTTCCTTAACAACACTTTGCATTCTGAATCTTGTCTTATTAGAGTACTCATGCATATAAAATTGTCCTGGTGCTAACTCACAAATAACCTTGATTGGCAGCAGCAAGTCATAACCTACTTTATATTCACTTTTACTTATACCATGATATCAATAGTGTCTTAACTGCCAATATGTACACAGGATCATTGAAAATTCTATGAGAGTCAAGGGTGCATCATTATTTTCATTTTAAAATCCTTTGACATAGTTCAACAGGTGCAAATATGTTTCAGGCTCAAAGATGACATGAAGGGTTATAGAATAAAACCATTTTTGACAGCATTTCTAACTAATTGCGTACATCTGTGTTCCAAATGTGCTGTGTATGAAGGGGGGAGAATAGTATACATATTATAAAGCAATTGATTCAGTAGCTACTGGATGAAATGACATTATGCTTCCACTAAGTGACTAGCATCTTAAACAATAAACATTAGACTGCATATATTGGTAACGTAGGGAAGAAGAACTGCTACAAAGTACCCATGCTGAAATTCCAAAATAACTTTAGAAATGCTCCAGGTTAAATCAGAATTCAGGAGAAGTGAAATGCAAGGCAGAGAGAGACCCCATGTAGCAATAAATGAACCAACCGGGATATCACCTCAGTCCTAAACTGATGTTGACCTTTCCAGCATGGTGGGTTCAGTCTGGTAGTGGGAAATGAGACTAGGTAAGCCTGCCCATATTGATGGATATTGGGTTTGTGTGGTGGAAGCTTTCTGTGTAATAACAAGAGGTGAAATACTTTGCCAAGAAGCAAGTACCAGGCTGTTTTAACCTGGCAGCATACAGTTTAAGCCAGACCTTCACCTTTACTCCTCTGCCCAAACACAACTGATTCAGCAACTGATCACTTTATAAGAGCAATATGAGAAACCAGAAAGGACCACTCTATAGAAGCACTGACTCATCCTCCACACTTCCCATACCAATACAATGGTCTTCTCTCTCCTGACTTAGCAAAATAACATTGTTTAATTGCATCATTAATTTTATTTGTGACACTTATATTTGGCTCTTCTTTCAAAAAGTTCAGAGCATTCTACACAGGTTTTCAAATTGTTAGTCTGGCATTAAGCAGGTGAAACATAGTTAATTTAAAGAATTCAACAGCACTGCATACTTCAGACTCCCTCAAAGCCTTCCTGAACACTGTGACATATATTTCCATTCTTAGTAATGACATATTGCATAATTAATCATTTGAATGACAAGGGCACATCTGAAACATCCCTGTAGTCTAAAGTCTCCTCTGGAAACTATGCTAACACACACACTACTGACTAAAAAATCTTTTTCCTATTAAAGAGTGATACTTCTCACAAGTGCTAGAAGCCTCTTTCTGCTTTATCCGCAACACAAAACTTATTTTTCAGCCCATTAGGAAACTGCAAAATACGAACATCATCTAGTTTGCCAGTTCAATGAGAGATAAGAGAATGCCAAACATATTTTTTGGGGTAAAGTGCAAACATGGAAATACGCCAAGTGAAAGCCGAGATTATAATTATGCATTAACTCTGAGAATTTGCTTGAAATATTTTTTTTTTAAAAAATCCACCTTGACTTTATACAGTTTCTTAAGTTCTCAGATGCCAAGATTGACAAGGAGATCGACAACAGGCTGGCAAAGGCAAACCGTGCATTTGGCCGACTGCACAAAAGAGTATGGAGCAACAAGCATCTGAAAAAAGGCACAAAGATCAATGTTTACAAAGCGGTTGTGTTGACAACCCTCATCTACAGCTCCGAATCATGGGTTTTATACCGTCATCACCTGCGACTCCTTGAGCGCTTTCATCAGCGCTGCCTTCGCGCCATCCTCAACATCCACTGGAGTGACTTTGTGACCAACACTGAAGTCCTGAAGAGGGCGGAGGTTACAAGCATCGAAGCACTGCTGTTGAAGACGCAGCTGCGCTGGGCAGGGCATATTTCTAGGATGGAAAACCACCGCCTTCCCAAGATTGCCTTGTATGGCGAACTCTCCACCGGCCATCGAAATAGAGGGGCTCCAAAGAAGAGGTACAAGGACTCCTTGAAGAAATCCCTTGGCACCTGTCGCATCAACCATCACCAGTGGTCTGACCTAGCCTCAGATCGCAAAGCATGGAGGCACACCATCCACCAGGCTGTCTCTTCCTTTGAGAACGCACACATAGCTGGTCTTGAGGACAAAAGGAGATTGAGGAAGAATCGCATGGCTACAGCACCAACCCCAAATCAGACTTTTCCCTGCAGCCACTGTGGCCGGATCTGCCTGTCCTGCATTGGTCTTGTCAGCCACCAGCGAGCCTGCAGCAGACGTGGACTACTGCACCCTTCTTAAATCTTCGTTCGCGAAGTCAAGCCGAGAGAGAGAAGTAGTAATCTTATATCAGAATCCAGACTCTTGGAACACAGAAGCACAAACAAAGGCCTACATCCAATGATCTAAAAGCTGCCTAAACTGAAACAGGTGCATTTGCCACTTAAACTTAAATCTCCAAATCCTTTAACTATTGAGCACATTCCCAGGAAAAGTACTCAGTATGAGTAAATGAAATTCTGAATAAAAGGGATTTAAAAAATGAAAAAGTATTGATTAAAATGAAGTCTTGTCCAGATGATAATCAGATATTTTCTTTGGAAATTAGATACAGAAACAAGCCTAGAACTGACTGAATGTAGGACATCTTTTCACATGCCGGGGTATTTTGCTCAAGGTCGCTTAAGATGGACAGTGCCTTGGGGCACTGTGAGCCAGCTCTAACTTTATCTTTTGTAAATTTAGATTCTCTAGCCCTGAGGACACAAGGTTTTGCAGCTTTTCCCAGGGATTTGTGTATGCTAGAAGCAAAGCAGGCGGTCCACTTAAAGGAACCGTATTTTTGCCACCATTACAATGGTAGCTCATGCTTATTTAATCACATCTCTGGTAGGGTAGATGGAATGGTGATTTGAAGTTCATGCTAAATTACTCTTACCTTGCCTACTTAATTTCCTAATGTACACTAAACACCCCTGTAGCAGTGTGTGGCCTCTGGACATTTCTTGCTAGCTTGACCTCCTTACATTTAAATGAATAGCTCCTTGTACAAAGTAAAAGGCAAGACTCCCCTTGTTCACTTTAGCAACTTGTTCCATTCTGTTCTCTCTCTCCCTTTGTCTACATACAATACACAGTTACATTTTAAAAAATATTATACTATCATCTCACAAACACCCTTTGGAGCTGTTGAAGTATATCCCGACAGAGTCTCAAGCCAAAGAGTAACTTCAGTATTTACTTGATCAATGCTATTTAAATAATAATAATAATAATAATAATAATAATAATAATAATAATAATAATAATAGCAACAACAACAACAACAACAACAACAACAACAATAATAATAATAATACATTTTATTTATATCCTGCCCTCCCCACCGAAGCAGGCTCAGGGTGGCTCACAGCATGTAAATTCGATATACAATAAAACATTCATACAATTCAATAAATAATACATTAAATAAAACCATCATTTAAAACCAACATTACTATTAAAAATTAACATTTATGGTGCTACATCTCAGATCTTCAGTGAATTTAGTGGCAGAAACGTCAACAGCAAGTCTAACTTGTTGTTAGCCGCCCTGAGCCTGCTGAGGTGGGGAGGGCGGGATAGAAATAAAATTTATTATTATTATTATTATTATTATAACTTAACTCCACATTTAGACGAAGGCTATCTTAAAAAGAGTTGTCTTGCAGGCCCTGTGGAATTGATCAAGACTCGGCAGGGACTGCACTTCATCCGGAAGTTCATCAGTGTGGAGCTACAATCGAAAAGGTTCATTCTTGTGTGGTCTTCAATTTGACCTCCTTCAGCCCAGGGATTGTCAACCAGTTTTTTCCCGCTGACCTCAGTACTCTCTGGGGCTCATATGGGGAGAGACAGTCCCTAAGGTAGGCAAGCCCTCGACCATCTAGGGCTTTAAATGTAATAACCAGCACTTTGTAACGAACCCGATATACAACTGGCAGCCAGTGCAGCTCGTGCAGCCCCGGCTGTATGTGCTCCCATTTTGGGAGCCCTAATAACAGCCTAGCCGCTGCGTTCTGCACCAGCTGCAGCTTCCGGGTTCGGCACAAAGGCAGCCCCATGTAGAGAGCATTACAGTAATTCAGTCTTGAGGTGACCGTTGCATGGATCACTATTGCTAAGTCATGACACTCCAGGAAGGGGGCCAACTGCCTCACCAGTCTCAGATGGAAAAACGTGGATTTGGCAGTGGCCGCTATCTGGGCCTCTATTAACAATGAAGGCTCCAGTAGAACCCCCAAGCTCTTGACTCTGTGTGCTGCTTTCAGTGACACACCATCAAACTCCGGGAGGGGATATCTCTTCCTAGAGTGCCACGACCCAAGCAAAGGACCTCCGTCTTCGTTGGATTCAGCTTCAACCTACTCAGCCTAAGCCAACCTGCCATGGACTGCAATGCTAGGTCCAGATTTTTTGGGACGCAGTCAGGCCAACCATCCATTAGTAGATAGAGCTGGGTGTCTTCTGCATATTGATGTCACCCAAGCCCATACCTCTGGGCAATCTGGGTAAGGGGGCACATGTAGATGTTAAATAACATTGGAGAGAGGACTGCCCCTTGCGGCACCCCACAATCTAGTGAGTGCCTCTGGGACAGCTCTCCCCCAATTGCCACCCTTTGTCCCCATCCATCAAGGAAGGAGGAAAGCCCCCTGATCCCTGCATCAGCAAGCCGGCGGGTCAGTAACTGATGGTTGACCGTGTCGAACACAGCCGACAGATCTAACAACATCAGCACTGCCACGCTGTCTCAATCCAGATGCCACTGGAAGTTATCTACCAAAGCGACCAGCACTGCCTCCATCTCATGACCCGGGCAGAAGCCAGACTGGTAAGGATCTAAGATGGAAGTGTCATTCAGAAAACCCTGCAACTGTAACGCTACTGCCCTCTCGATAATTTTACCCAAAAATGGTAAATTTGAGACTGGTCAATAATTTGCCAATTCGGCCGGATTTGCTGTACTCTTTTTCAGGAGAGGGCAGACCATAGCCTCTTTAAGAGGTGTTGGAAAGCGCCCCTCTGAGGGCGATCTATTTACGATGTCCCGTATAGGACATCTAAGTTCCCTCTGGCAAGATTTAATCAGCCAAGAGGGGCATGGGTCCAAATCACAAGTTGTTGGGTATACAGTAGAGAGAATTCCGTCAACTTCCCCCAGGCTAAGTGTGTCAAAGGGATCCAGAACTGAACTAGAAGACTGGCATGGAGCCTTGAGTTCTTGCACTGTATCCAATGAGGCGGGAAGGTCATGGCGGAGCAACATGGTTTTGTCTGCAAAAAATTCACAAAAGCCTCACAGCCAATCTCTAATTCTCTCACATTTGGTCTGCCTTGAGGCAGTGTTGTAAGGTTCCCAATTATCCTAAATAATTGTGCCGGATGCGAATTTGCAGACGCAATCTTAGCCGCAAAGTAGTCCTTTGTGGCTTTAACTGCCATCTCATAAGACCTCATAAACGTTCTATAAGATGTTCTCGTTGCTTCGTCACGAGTATGCTGCCACTGCCTGTCTAGCCGTCTGAGCCCTTGTTTCAGCTGTCATAGCTCCGAGGTGTACCATGGAGCCAGCTTAACACGAGGGTGCAGAGGACGTCGGGGTGCGATCTCATTGATGGCCCTGGTCATGATTATTAGCTGTGGAAAACTAACTTTGCAGTGCTGAATTTCATGACCACTGCAATGGCATGATGGTGTTTGTGTTTTATTGAATTGTTTGTATACATGTCTGTCTCAGTTAACACTGTCTCAGTTAACACTGCTTGGTTTCATGGTTTTTACTAACCTGCACAACTGACCAAAGAAGATGTATGACATTATCCTCCATGAGTCTTTTAACTTTAGCAGACTCCCAAGGCAACCTATCATGGCACTGGCTGCACGTTCCCTACATTAGGGACTAAAGACAGATCAGGTATTCTTCTTGTCTACTAGACTAGACAGCTAATTCTCCTGTGGGCACTCTGAGTCGGCAGAGATGTGGTTAGGGTTGAATGTGGTGCTGGGATATCCTAGACTGATTGTTCTTGAAAGACTTCAACATTCATGCCAAGAACACCTTGTCAGGTCAAGGCTGAAACTTCATAGCTTCTTTGACTGCCTTGGGTCTCTTCATAATTGTCAAACACACGAAGTCATACACTGCACTTAATCTTTTGGACTGAGCCTTTGAGGGGACATTTAGTTTCAGGGCTGGAGATTTACCCTGAACCATGGTCTGTCCACTATAATAATAATAATAATAATAATAATAATAATAATAATAATAATAATAATAATAATAATAATAATAATAATAATAATAATAATAATAATAATAAATTTTATTTGTACCCCGCCCTCCCCTGCCGAAGCAGGCTCAGGGCGGCTAACAATACGATGACCAATGGTGCACCAAACAATAAAACAGTTACATTAGAAACATTAAATTAAACATAGTTAACCTTAAAAACCTGTTAAAACAATTAACTAAAACATATTATAACACTATCCTTGACGCTCTTCTAGTTAGTACTGATGGCGGATTTTCTTCGTTGTCAGTATAATTCAGTTATTCATAAAAGCTAATTTAAAAAGGGTGGTCTTGCAGGCCCTGCGGAACTGATCAAGGTTCCGCAGGGCCCGCACCTCCTCTGGGAGTTGGTTCCAGAGATATGGGGCTGCGGCCGAAAAGGCCCGAGAGCGAGTATTCTGTAGTTTAATTTGTCTTGGCCCAGGGGTAGTCAGTCTGTTCTTTCCTACTGACCTCAGTGCTCTCTGGGGTTCATACGGGGAGAGACGGTCCTTCAGGTAGGCTGGTCCTCGGCCATATAGGGCTTTAAAGGTGATAACCAGCACTTTGTACTGGACCCGGTATACAATCGGTAACCAGTGCAGCCACTACCTACTTAATGCCAAGGTGAATGTGTTTCCAACACCCAAGAGGGGGACTAGGTAACATGGTCTTTTCACAGAGGCTCATGAATCCTACTGGATCTTAGAATGCTCTAGGGGATTTTAGATTTCCAAACGTGTATTCTGTTGAGGCCTCGGGGCAGTCATGAAGCTCCTTGAAGTTATTAACAAGATTGCCCCTCACTGATCTTTCCTGACCCTGCGATGGAACCCAGCTCTCTGGTTTACCACATTTCCTTGAAGACATGGGAGACAACAGAAAACCATTCCTATCAACATAAATACTGGCATACAGTGCTACAGGATAGCTTCTCCTGCATGGTACATGGCATCTCCTGTTACTTTGCGTGGTGGATAAAGGATAAAGGAATAAGAATGTACTAGCTCCTCCACTGCTGAAGTCATTAAATACTGGGCTCTTCCAATAGTGGACTTATATCCATAGTTCCAAGACACATATTATTTAATAAGTATTATGCTCTGGAAGGAATAAATTTTCAAAATTCTTTACAGAAATCTCCATAAGCAATATACAATGCAGCATATACCTAGAATTAATTGAGAATCTCACGATGGTTAAATTGTTTTTAGCTTCAACCAATAATCTCTCTACTTTAAAATGTTTCCTTCCAGAGAATGGAAAATAAAAGATGGGTGTCATTCAATACTACTGGAAAATAACCAGACTTCAAAGGCAAGATCAAGCACTTCCTTGTTAAAAAAAAATTGTTCAGTATCTATGAATGTGAAAAACATGTTTCCCAGAAATGAAATCCAGCAGGAACATATGTGTACAGAGTATAAACAATACTCAATGGAATACAGAAAATTTTATGAGATTGGAGAGCCAATTTGGTGCAGTGGTTAAGTGAGCGGACTCTTATCTGCGAGAACCAGGTTTGATTCCCCACTCCTCCATTTGCACCTGCTAGCATGGTCTTGGGTCAGCCATAGCTCTGGCAGAGGTTGTCCTTGAAAGGGCAGCTGCTGTGAGAACACTCTCCAGCCCCACTCACCTCACAGGGTGTCTGTTGTGAGGTAGGAAGGTAAAGGAGATTGTGAGCTGTTCTGAGACTCTTCGGAGTGGCGGGCGGGATATAAATCCAATATCTTCTTCTTCTAAGAAATATGCATGCACTTTAATAAAACTTGGTTGGTATTAAAGATGCTACTGGAGTCAAACTTTGTTCTGCTGCTTCAGATCAACATGGCTACCTACCTGAACATTTTAACCACATTCGTCTCTAAACAAAGCATGCTGCAAATAACATTATAGAAGTTTGGGGAAAAATGTTAATCCACTTGAGAGGTTTTCTAGAATTAAAAACTTTTGTACTTTAAAATATCTTGGGTATGTACTGTTTGGGGGTATCATTAAACAACTCCTCCTATGTTCTTGTTGACCTTCCCTGTTTATTATAATTTCCTGCATTGCTACCTCTGAGCTGTGCAGTAACATCCGCCACAGCAACTTATTATTTAATTGCTACTACAATGACATGAAGAAATAGCACTATTTTTCATCTTACCAGCAGTCTCTGAGCAGGCCACAGCCACAGTTTTGAACAAAAATATTGGTACTATAATACCATTAAAATCAATGTCATTTTTCAGCTTGTAGTTTCCAAAGGGGAAAATTTAAATATGAGAGAGATTGTAGTACAGCCTTATGGGAAGCTGAACAAGTTTCTCTCTGGGAATTGAATCTAGAATTAGTTTTGCTGCTAACAGCAACGTGGGGATGAGGGAGTAGTGATATGTTGCTATGAAATAATAGCACCAATTGTCTCTGTTTGAAAAAATATAGATTGTAAAGACAAACATTTTCTGCCATTGGTGAACTGTGAGAGATGCTGGAATCATTATCACAACAGAACCATCCACTGTTGGGACAAGAGAGCCTGGGGGATTATTTCAGTGGCACAACATCCATCAGTATGGCATTCCTCTGTCATAATCCACATGCCACTAATGTTGGAACAACGTCAATTGGTTTGCAGAGAGACCATATTTAGGTCAAAACTCTTATCATTGAGCTAATAAAGACATGTCATTTTGGAATGTTTTATATCACATTTTTATCTCTTATATGTACATGATTCTATCTTTCTCCATTTGATCCTCAAAAATACTCTGTGAGGCCCCCAAAGGTTAGGCTGAGGGAGGGCAAATGTCCCTAAATAACTTAGTTTCACAGTAAAAGTAGGGTTGCCAGTCACAGTAGACAGAAGCCCTGAAAGAATTAAGGGGAAGGTACAGGTATACTTGTGTTGCATCAGTGTGCAATATCACTTCCAGTTTTTAAATGGGAGTGATGTCATTACATCATGGTGATGCTCCACAATTTATCCCAAACTCTATAGTCAGGCTGCCTAAAGTGGCTTTGTGCTGTAGCAAAATGTCGGCACCCCCCTCCCTCCACATTTCCCCCCTGCTGGCCTTGGAGGCACTGATGGGGAATGGGGGTCAGTAGATGGGGACTGTAGCTACTGAATTAAAATAGGTATTTCAACTCTGACCCCCCTAGTGGCAATCCAGCACTCAAATCACTGTACCATATCAGCAAGTACAGCATGATAACTATCATTTCAATATTCAATAACATTTATGTTAACTTCTAACATTTAGACTTTTCAATATTTCAGTCAAATTAGAATAAAATTATCATTATGGATTACCAAATAACATGGTCCAGAATTTCACAATCCAAGGGGTATTCCAAAATAAGATAACTTGTAAGAAATTAAACTTCAGCTTTATTGTAATATCTGCTTTCATCGGTTCATAACATTTACAAGATACATGCTCCTCACCAGTTTATTTATGCAGAGGAACTATTTTACCATATAAAATATTAATTAGTACAAACTTAAGATTTGAAGTAGATATTGATTCTACAACTACCCCTCTTCTCTCATTTCATACTGGTGTTCTCAAACCAGCAGTCTCACTCATGTTTATACATTGTAGGAAGGACAGTAACAATACATTAAGCATTTCTGGGCATACAGTCTGATCAAATGGGAAAAAATACTTGGAAGGTCAGTCCCAGAATTTCCTGTGACAGTGTAAGGTTTTAGAGTCCTGGCATTTGCTTAGTGTCACAAACTGTGAACAAATTCAGATGAAGTTAATGTTGTGTGTCTAAGAGACATTTCTCTCCATTTCCTCTTCAGCGGAGCTTCATTGACAGCCCATGGCCTATTAGGGACAGAGTATGCAGAAGGAAAAAAAAACACACAGCAATATTTTGAAGAAAAAAAATGGCCATGACTTTATTAGCTACAAACCAAGGAGCACTTGAGCAGCATAAGGAGGGATCTGGGATTGGACAGCCCATCTGTTGCCTGATAAACTTACACCCCTAGGCTGCCTGCTAGGGGGCAGAAACCATGCAGTGGCAATTCCTGTGGGGACCACCTGGGTGCTGGCTGCTGGCTTGCCACCTGTTGATGAGAGCCAGATGACTGCAACCAATCAGGGCATGTTTCATGATGGCTCCACCTCCAGGTCACCTCCACCTCCCTTTAGGGGGTCCCCACCCAGAGAAGGTGAGCATACAGGCCCAACCTCTGCAAAATGGATCTGTTCCAATGCCCAACACACCACAAGAGCAGGGGACCTCTCCCAACTCCTGCCAACACCCCTAAATCCACAGCTAACAAAGCAGGCCATGACATATGTTGTAAAGCCCAATGTCCATGCCCCACTCTGAGAAGTGTATGCCACTGTCTCTGAATAATGCTGCTTGCTGGAAAGAAATGTCCACATTGCTGACTCTAATTTTGGAGAATTGTGTTTTATTCCCTACTCCTCCACATGCAGCAGCTGGATTACCTTGGGTCAGCCCGTTCTCGCAGAGCTGTTCTCTCAAGAGCAGTTCTCTGAGAGCTCTCTCAGCCCCACCTACCTCAAAGAGTGTCTGTTATGGAAAGAGGAAGGAAAGGAGATTGTAAACCACTCTGAGACTCTGAGTGAAGGGTGGGGTATAAATCCAATCTCCTCCTCCTCCACTAATTTCTCCCAAAAAGAGTTGACAAACTATCCTACTGCCTTCAAATGTTCCTTTTGACTAGAATCACTTTGTCTGGTGCCATGGCATCCTTCCATATTCAATGCTCCAGAAGTTCAAACCAGAATAACTTTGTTTTCAGTGGATGAGATACAAAGATCTGAAGATCTGACATGATGAAACATAGTAAGACTGCACCTTTCTCAGCAGGCAAGTCATTTCCTCCCAACTGAATGTTTAAAGCATCTGGAGAGCTGTGGTAAAAAACTTGGGTGGAGATGGTGTCTAAAAGGGAGGCCCAGTGCATACCCCTGTGGCCTACTCAGTTTATTTGAAGTTGATTGTCAATTCTCAACAAATTATCCCAACAAGATGATGGTGTGTATTTCTCTGTCCAATAGGCAATGCTATCCCTTATTAATCCAAACTGTCTTGGGTGCACTTGTAGGAACTGTCATCAGAATAAATTACTTCTAGTTGGACTGAAACTATGTAAGTATGATATGCTGAAGATTGCCAGTGACCTATAGCCCTTATCCTATCTTGTGAAAACACGACTTCGGAAGCCCCTGTGACAGTGCCTATGAAAAATGAGTAAATGCTGTAATTGGTACAAGGAAGACTCATGTCAAAGAGGCATTTGTACATAATGATAGCAAATTGAAATCATTAAAGGCAGGAGCTGTAAGCATAAGTTAAAGGAGGGTTTGGCAAAATTGGTCTTGATGCCAGATAATCAGCCATGGATTGGATGAGTCAGGGCAGCCCATTGGGGGCAGAATACAACAGAAGCCAGAAACCCCTGCGGTGCTGATATGCTATGGATTGCCATAGGAAAATATTGAACTCTGGGCCTTTAAGGGAAATATCATTAAAAGACAATACTTTTCAGAATCTTTTTTTTCTCAGCAAAATATGTTGCAGGTACCAGTAAAGACATCACAGATGCATTGTCTATGTTTCAGGAGCAGAGGTTCCAGACCTTGGCCTTGACCAGTCTTAAAGGATGAGCAACAAATCTGTGGTAGCAGTCAAATGATACCACCCAGGATTTCCATAGTGATGGGCTTCTGTGAATCACATTTAAAAGGAGAGGCCCTTTCCCAACCCTTGATAAACCAGTGGGCAGTGAAAGAGTTACAAGGATCAGCAAAACCCAAGGCCTTGTTGTAAAATGATATTGCCACTAAATGCAAGGTTATGGTCCTAGAAACAAGACAACATTCTTTTAAGTGAGCCATATAGCAAAGTATGAAAGCCTTGGCTGCCAGGAAAGTTGTGCTAAAGCCCAAAGGTGTCAGAAAAGATAAAAAAGGAAGAAACAACACAGTTATAAGTCTGGTCAGTGAGGGAATAGTCCCTGTAAGATCAATCATTCTCAAAGTTTCACAGCTCCTATGGGAATCAGTGTGGGTGTTGCTATGCTTCAGGCATCAAGGTCTGGAACCAAGATAACACATCCACAGTGTCTTTACAGGCACCTGCAACATATTTTACTGAAAAAGAGATGTCACTATCAAGTTAAATGAGAACAAACCTGCACACTATTTAGCACCAGTGCATTCAATGCACTGTTTCTGTGCTGTGGTCCTTGCAGAAAGCACCCCACTAGGTTTATAATTCAGAGAAATTCTCAGATTTGAACTAAGGTCCTGTGTGTGTGGCACCCGCATTGCCATAGTGGCACTTGTTCTGCTTGGACACATAGGACTGTTATGCTCCTTGTAAACAAACATCCTCACCACAGTTGAGTTTCCACTGCAGAGATTCTCTAGCAGTTTCCACTGCAGAGATTCTCTGACACCTGCATTTGCAGGTTTTCCCATCATAGTGTTAGAGACAATTTGGCTGCCTCCCCTGGCCCCTCCAGGAGATGCAAAGAAAAAGAGCTGTCAGTCGGGAGTCTCCTTTGAAGTATACAACTTTATTGATATCAAGAAAGAGGGGAGTCACTTTTCAACGAGCTTCCTGATTAGTTCCATACATGCCATTTTATCCTTTACTCCCGGCCAATGAGTCCCTCCTCCTTTCCCCATAGGCTGAGGTACTTAGAGGGTACAGGCTACCCGGCACGCCTACTTCACCCCCTCCTTGACATGTACCCCTCCCGTTACATACATTGCATGTGCATTTAAATTTACTTTTCCCCGAGGTGGAGTGTGTCAGTTAATATTCATTACTTGATTACGCCAGCGTACTTGCTGCTGATTAATTTCTATTGCTATTAATCTTACTGTTGCCATGGCTTGTTCAGCCGTGTTATTTCTTTTCGGTTTCTGCATTTTAACAATGGCTACTACCCCTGTGCTATGGTTACTAAATGTTTGTACCCGGTTCTGCTCCTTGCACCTTAACAATCACTAAGACATTACATTTGGTTCCTCCTGTTTCAGCTCATTTCATTATTTCACTCCTCTCAATCCCTACTCTTTTATTTTTACCTGAGCTGAAACATTCTCAAACTTTGCAACCATCAGCTGAGCTTGCCCTTTCTTGGTATGCTTCTTTATTGCTGACTGGCAAGCAGTGCTACACACCGGTAAGCAGTGGAGACAACAACAATAGATGATGCTGATTACTACTATGATCATACCGATCTGCAATATGCTCTTGAGCCACCCCCATCCTGGTAACCAGGAGGTAAGCCAGTTCCAGGGACTTTGTATTCCTTCATACTTTTCCTTTGAAGTAGTTTGCATTTCTTGTAGGTGCATTTCTATGCTTTTGTTTAAATCATGAAACTGCACATGACATTGTGTTCCTATCACCTTACAGAATCCTCCTTGCTGTGCTAACAAATAGTCTAGGGCCATCCGATGTTGTAGCTGGATTTGACTTAATTCTTCTATCTCAGTTTGCAATTCTCTGATGACCTTCCCTGTTGCATTCACCATTTTCTCTAGTCTACAGGTCAGACCTATTATGCTTTTACGATTTTCTTGTGCCACTATTCCTGGATAGGCTCCTAATGTTAAAAGACCTGTTATTAATCCTCCCCCTATGCGGCTGCCTGCATCATCTGAGAGCTGATGGCCCACAATTACTTCATCTTTGCAATTTGTTCCTAACTGTCCGTCTCTGGGACCGAGGTGATCTTCCCTTTTTACCCGGGAATGCTTGGGCAACACCTGTACTGGGAATGTTAAGAATCCTATCCCAACACATGCCCCTCTCTTGTACCCAGGGTGATAATTAGTGGCCCATTTATCAAAGAAAAACCACAGGTTGGGATCTTTTATTTTCATCCCTGAACATATACTACCTTTCCCTGAATAATCAGCCTGGAACATTGGTATGTCAGGAAAAATATCTCCCAAATTTGTCTTGCCCCACAGGAGAGTTTTGTTCCCCCGTGTATGATTTCCTGGTTTTGACAACCAGAAGTAGTCTGTGCAAGCGCTGTAGTTACTCAGCTTGCTCATTCTTTCTTGTGCCTGGTTGAAGCCTGGCACTTTAGAATTCCATACCCCACTATGAATGCAACAGAAACATAAGCCTGGGGTCAACTTGCTGTATCTAAACCACCTTAATCCGGTTTTTCCTATTTTTGAGGGGGAGACAAACAATATCTCGTGTTCTGATCGTTGAGATAATGCTTGTAAGGACCCTACTACTAATGGGGGCTCACTTATTAGTCCAGGTAGCAGACTCAGCGTTGCTACTGATGTGGGATGCTCATAAATTAATCTAGAGCTTTTCCCATGCTGCTGAAACATATAATGAGCGTGGCGGATCCAGGTATTTCCTCCAGTTCCAGGACATTGGACCTTAGAGATCAGTATTATTAACAGAGGTTTTTGTAAAACGAGATACAATCTTCGACATGATAGGGTCCAGTCCCCTGTCATTCTGGTAAATCTTAACCTTATATGTGTTTACACAATCTCCCTTTTGCAACCTACTCCAAAGTTCTAATAATGTATCAAACGATATGAATTATATAAAGCAATATTTTTAGAGTCCATTTAACACTTAGAAAACTTAAATAAAAAGTTATTTGTTTGTGATTTTATGCTACCGTTCAACAATTTTATTTATCAGCCATGTAATTCACTGCCGCTGGAGCCTCTTTCACCACGTGTAATACATCCAGCCACTCTCTGCTGTGCCAACTGCTGTTTACGTTGTTAGTGTCACCTGGCAAGGTTCTAACCACTGCTGAGACAATGGCCTTTCCTTTCCAGTCTTGACTAAAACCCAGTCACCCAGTCCATGTTGGTGTAGGGACAGCGTTCGCATCAGCAAGGCTTTTCTGTTGAAGAAAGAAAACAGCACGGACAGTAGCTGATCCAAACACATAATAACTCAGCCAGTTATTCCTGACTGAGGCAAACTTTTTAGCAGCATTTTGATAGATAGAAGTAGGTATATCAAGGTAGAGTAACTGATAGCCTTCCTCTGCAAGGCAGTACAATCCACTTTTATACACCACACACACAATATAGGTTTTATTTAAAAATTTCCTAAACACACAAATTTCCTATATCCATCTTGGCTTGAACTCCCTAATACTTCCCTTCATACAACCACTTTAACACTTATTTAATTAATGGCTTGGAGAGCCACTGTTTTTCCTTTTACAGTCTCCTACACAAATTATACCTTAAATTCAACTAAACTTTATAATGCCACTTTTCCCAAAACCCTGTTATTGTTTCTTCTTTAGCTTTTTTTTTTAACTGCCACATTAGTTAGCTTATACTCTATAACCTTATCCAAAAATTAAATCTGATACCTGCACACACATAATTAACTGTTCTGTTCCCTTTGCTTCACCAATCCTTAATTCTTCTGATATTAATTTTATCAGGGGTATTGTAAAAAAAAAATAGTTGGTGGATTTCATCCAGGGATTGTTATGCAGTTGCACCTATTTTTCAATAGTCAAGGTAGCTAGATGGGGAGGAAGAGGTGGTGCCATCAGAAAAGTTCAGGAGCTGCTCTCCTGTGAGCTCCTGCTAAATTCAGGATCTGAATTCCCCACCCACTTTTACTGGTTAGCATTTTCATTTTCTTTTTCCCTTCAAAATGTTTAAGAGTTTTATTAACCTAAATAAACTACCCTTTCTCTTTAATAGAGTTTACATTTGAAAACATAAAGTACAGGTTTGGCCAGACCATCCCAAATTAATTATTCCTGCCTTTTGTTCCCCCTTGTTCCCTTTATATCGTTGCACCTTTTCTCCTCTACTGCTTGGAAAGAACCAGCACTTCCCTGGAGTAGAGGAACATCTTTTAGATTTGGTTAGCTTTTTGATCTGGAGGTTTTGTAAATTTTACATTATCATGTTTCTCCATTCCTTGTTCTTTAAAAGTCTCCAGATTCCAAATATAAAGTTAGTTTTACATTTTTGAAATCTGGAATTTGTCATAACTAGCATTATTCTGTTTTATTGCTTATAAACTACTATTAAAAGTATTTCTCAACAAAAGTTATTTCTCTAGGCAGCACACAAGTTTGCCATTCTCACCCCACTGCGTCTAGAAGGCTGGAGAGATCTGCCCTGCCTACCTTTGGATTAGAAATCTCTAAATTCACATCCTTAAAACTTTGAGTGTGCTTAAGAGAATGTTATTTCCTCTGGGGGTCCAATTCAGATATCTCACTTTTTATTCCACAACTTCTGATATAATAGTGCATTTTTTAATAGTGCATAATTTTAACCCTACCAATGTTCCTTTTAAGCTGCCGAGTACTGGCAGTTGTGCTTTTACAAAAAGTGTGAGCTGAAGGCTAGAAATCCATGAGCCTGCCCATGCCAACTCATCTTAAAGGGAACATTGGCCCTCACTCTTTTAGGGTTAAAGCATCATGTTCTTTATAACCAATGACATAAACATTGCACTTTCTTCTCCCACTAATTGTGCTTCAACAACTTCCTTGTTTATCTACAGAACATTGATAAAAACCAGGTTTAAAAGCCGTAAATGCTTAAAATTAATTTATCTACAGCTGTCCTTTTACTTTATAAAAACTTTTAAAAAAAACTTTCATCTTACATTCATTCTGAATACTTAACTCTGCTTTGTTTTAAGGCAAACCTCTGTTCAGCAAGAAAAAAAAATCCTTGGAGAAAGAACCTGCTTTCTCCATCTTAGCTACATATTGTATTGTTTCCTAACATTCCAAAAGGAGGGGCTAGGACTTGGAGGATGCCAGTCTCCTGGCAGGAGAAAGGCTCAAAGTTTGGTCTATAAAAGTTTTGCCAAACAATTTACAAGGAAAGCAACTGAATCTGTTTTAGCTACTCAAAATACGTACACCAAAATAAACTCTTAACTCTCATTACCACTTTAAAAGAAAGAAATCCTTCCCAATACTTTCAGCTATTTTAACCTTCTGTGCCACAGTTATCCTGCTAAACTCCAACCATGAAAGCAAACTTTATTTTAACACTTTACTACCTTCCAGCACTTTTAATCTCTGACTATACAGACAGCACTCTCTTTATAATGTATTTCTTTATAATGTTCCAACAACATTTCCAAATTAGTTTACTTATGCAACGCAGAACTTACACTTTTCACTAAGTGTAAAGATATGTCACTTCTTTACAAATACCAAATACTAACAAGAACAAAAGAAGGGGAAAGAAAGGAAAAGGAAAAAATATTCCAACAGAGTGGGGGGGTTGACCAGTTCTCTCCCCTCTCTGTTTCCCAACACTCATTATAAATACTTTCTTTACTACAAGAGGATCATCTGACAAAGATTCACCCAATAACCATGTCCAGGTTGAAGTTCCTGGAATACTTTAAGAATGCAGCTGCAATCTAGAGAAATTGCAGGATGTCTCCTGGCTAAACCTGGAGACTGGTATCCAGACTTGAACATGAACATATGAAGCTGCCTTATACTGAATCAGACCCTTGGTCCATCAAAGTCAGTATTGTCTACTCAGACTGGCAGCGGCTTTCCAGGGTCTCAAGCTGAGGCTTTTCACACCTATTTGCCTGGACCCTTTTTGGAGATGCCAGGGATTGAACCTGGGACCTTCTGCTTCCAAGCAGATGCTCTACCACTGAGCCACCGTCCCTCCCCAAGAGACTTTAGCCAAGAGAGTTCCCTTTGGTGTGGCCACACTAAAAGCAACCATTTCTTTTTGTTTTTCCCTTTTAAATTTCATCATGCAGACCAGTGATCCTGGTTGAGGCATCCATGCCCCCACATAACTGGATTCCTCATTTCAAGGCCTCCTTTCATTAATATAAATGTTTAACAGCTGTCTCACTGTTACATCAAAGCTACCAAAGGGAGGCCAGATAAGTCCCCGCAACTTATACTTTGGCCACACGAAAGCAGAGAAGTTTACCATCTTCTCCTTATTTAGATCTTTAGTCAAATTACCCTCTTCTCAGTTTTTCAGCATCAATCCTAAAGGACTGTCTGCCGGGATCCGGGGGGATTACCCGATCCTTCCCAAACCCGTTACTCCTTTTAAACTGAGAATTTTTATTCCCCATTTGCCGCGGTCTTACCTTAACTAGACGGGACGTCCCGATTTCCAAGTTTGTGCGAGCTCGTCTTTCTGGCAGGCCCCTCCTGCCTGGAGCGTCACCGACTGACTGCGATCTACAGTGTCACGGGTCTTCAGCTGTCTCCAATCCCAGCCAATGGAGATCCAATGGGTCGTGAAATACTCACGAGGTGCACCTTCCCAATTGGAGTTCGCTGAGTGGGCTGGCGACAGGTCACGTGATCCCGGACGAGCCCCCAATTGTTAGAGACAATTTGACTGCCTCCCCTGGCCCCTCCAGGAGATGCAAAGAAAAAGAGCTATCAGTCGGGAGTCTCCTTTGAAGTATACAACTTTATTGATATCAAGAAAGAGGGGAGTCGCTTTTCAACGAGCTTCCTGATTAGTTCCATACATGCCATTTTATCCTTTACTCCCGGCCAATGAGTCCCTCCTCCTTTCCCCATAGGCTGAGGTACTTAGAGGGTACAGGCTACCCGGCACGCCTACTTCACCCCCTCCTTGACATGTACCCCTCCCATTACATACATTGCATGTGCATTTAAATTTACTTTTCCCCGAGGTGGGGTGTGTCAGTTAATATTCATTACTTGATTACGCCTGCGTACTTGCTGCTGATTAATTTCTATTGCTATTAATCTTACTGTTGCCATGGCTTGTTCAGCTGTGTTATTTCTTTTCGGTTTCTGCATTTTAACAATGGCTACTACCCCTGTGCTATGGTTACTAAATGTTTGTACCCGGTTCTGCTCCTTGCACCTTAACAATCACTAAGACATTACATTTGGTTCCTCCTGTTTCAGCTCATTTCATTATTTCACTCCTCTCAATAGGAAACAATAAGGAATGGAGGCAACCACTTTGGGGTCCCATAGAGTGGGAACCTTTAGCTCAATTTTTTTTTAAAAAAAAAAACTGTGGGTTCCCTGAGGGAGAGGCTTCTGCAGCTACACTGCAAGTTTAGTGTCTCTCCCTCAAACCCCCTCCATAGGGAATGATAGTGGGATGAGGGTACCCCCTGGTCCAGTCTTTTTGAAACTTGGGGTTCTGTGGATGAGAGGCATCTGCAGATGCCCTACAAATTTGGTGCCTATCCCTCAAAACCCTGCCCTAGCACCCCTACATTTTACCCAATGTTTTTCCATTGACTCTAATGACTCTAATATATAATAGAGCTGAATAGTTGCCAAATAGATTCAGTAGTGTTTGAAACTGCTGTATTCAGCAGCTGAATCAGATCAGAGAATCTGATTCAGCTATATACACAGGGCCAGCTTGCCCACTAGGCAAACTAGGCAGTTGCCTAGGTCACCAGGAGGTGCAGGGCGCCGAATTGCCCCCCCCCGTGCCCATGGCAAATGCCTAGTTTGCCTCCCTCCCCTACTACCACCTGCCCTCTCCCTTGCACTTTGCCTGCCTGCCGCCACTCCCACCGCCTGCCCCCTTCCTTGTGCTTTGCCCACCCACCCCCTGCCACAGCCCACCCCCTCGGTAAGATCAGAGGAGCATGCCGAAGCTGGTCCTTACCGGCTTCAATGCAGCTGCCGTGGCTTCTAACACTTTAAAGTGCCCATAAGAGGAGACTCGCTCCCCCTCACTTCCGGTTTTGGGAAGGAGGGGGAGCGAAGGCTTCTCCTACAAACTATTCAAAGGATAAGATACCGCGCCAGCTGCATGGAAGCTGGTAAGGACCAGCTGTGTGTGGAGGAGTCATGGTGGGGCGGCAGGCAGGGAGCCTGATTGAGATGCCCATGCTGCCGAGCTGGCACTGTGTATACAGAGCCAAATACGGGCAAATCAGCTGTTATTCAGGGTTGTATTGGGTTCAGTCGAACCAAAAGCAAACCCCTAATTACTATGTGTGGTAAATCCCTAGCTGATTTAAGGTTACCACAATAAGTGGAAATTAATGGGGGCCATTAAGGGGATATGACAACCATATGTGCACCCCTTCTGAAGCATGCTGGCAGTGGTGTTATTAGGATAGGATGCTATCAGACTTTGAGGGTGGATGAGTATGTGAGCAAATCCCAAACTGAAGTTTTCTACCCTAGCTAAATTACTTTCTTTTATAGAAGTGTAAAGCCTGATCCTCCCTTTTTTTTGGCATTAACATTGGAGGAGGATCAAAATGTCTGCCCTGACAGCACAAGCATGACAACTTAGGATGAGAGCCAGAGCAAGCATCACAGTTATGGTTATATTTGAATTTGATGTGGTTACATTTACTCTGATTATACTCCCAGCAGATCCAGCGAGGAGTATCATGCCTGAACACACCTTTGTCATATGAGGTCCAACCTTTACAAAACATAGTTTATCACATGATCAAGTCCCACCTGGAAACCCCACTTATTGGAGGCTCATTTGGTAAAAGCCTCATCATAATCAATCACAGCTGACTCACCCACTAACACACGGGTCCTCAATACATTGTACATGTGATTGGCAACACCACTCAGGGGAGGCAGATAGCAGTACTCCCATGAAAACTGTATAGCCAGGCATTCAATTTAGAACATTATGATCAACAACAACCCTAATGCTACCTTTTTTGTCTGGTCAACCCTTGTTTGCTCTCTCCCCCTTCCAGACAAAACAATGAAAGCACATCCCATAATAACCATCCAGGATGTGTTCCTGGACTCTGATGGGGAGATGAATGCTCAGGAGGTCTTCAAAATTGCTGAAGGCTGCCTAAGCCCTGTTAATGTCTGATTGCTCAGCTCCACAAACAGAACTTGGGCCACCATCCCCCCTCCCTTTCACCATAATGCCTATGCTGGCAGACACGGAATATGGACCCCCCTTAATCCAATAACTCCCTTTTTTTAAAGGAGAAAGGAAGGAAGGAATCAGTTTGGTGTAGTGGTTAAGTGCACAGACTCTAATCTGGGAGAACTAGTTTTGATTCCTCGTTCCTCTACCTGCACCTGCTGGTATGACCTTGGGTCAGTTCAAGACTCAGTAGAGTTACATTGAAATTACAACACCGTTATATTTCCATTTTGTTATACGCAGATGATGCCATACTGCTGGCCAAGACTCCAAAAGGTGTGAGGAGAGCACTCTTCAAATTTGCAACATTTTGTTATTAAAACCAACTGGAGATAAATTACCAAAAAACAAAGATTATGGCTTTTGGAAATAGACCAAAAAAAAAAAAAGAGAGAGAGATCGTGGTCCATTAATGAGCAAGTTGCTAGTTTTAAATATCTAGGTATGGTTCTTCAGGCCACAGGATCCACTAGTGCCCATATTAAGTCTGCAGCTGCTCAAGGGGAAAGAACTGCAAATGCCATACTCAAGTTCTTGTACACAAAGGGAGCAAAATTTGTCCCAGCAGCCCTAAAATTGTATTAGGCAAAAGTATTGCCTCAAATGAGTTATGGCTCTTTTCTTGGTCCCTCACTAGCTACTTTTGCCCCTCTTGAAAGGGTTCAGACTGAATTTCTAAGAGCTATGTTGCAGGTCCCTAAGTGTGTGCCTAATTACTTCATATGCCTGGAAACAGACATGCTGACAATGGCTGCCAGTAGCACCCTGAACTCGCTCAGACACCGGCTTAGGATCAACTTTCATCCACATGTTCTTGTGCATATGGTACTTGCAGACAGCTTTCAGTCTAATTGGCTGAAAGCTGTTCTTAGCAAATTACATCTTCTTGGTTTTTCCCCTGAAACCATTCTGGCTCTGAACTGGAACCAGGCCATGGAAAATGTGAAGGGAAGAATTAAATCTAATCTTCTCTTCTTCTGTATGCACAGAATCCTCAGAGGATGACTCATCAAAATCAAAGTTGCTGCAAGAAGTGTCATGTTCCCTTGCTGTTGTCTGGGACTTATGATGTCTGGTACATCTCTTGCATGGTAGATGACTCTCTGAGGTGTTCTCCCTGGACTTGCTGGATGAAATGGATTCTGCTGGGAAGCAGAATCTCTTCCTTCTGCCTCTTGTACTGGGAGCAGGGGGAGCACAGGGGTCATGTTGTTAGAAGCTAATTGAAAATTCTCAGAAAGCCAATGGTTTGGGCAACTCCTAAAAGGACAGCCAAATTGTCTGACGCTGAAGCCAGGGATGGAGTTGGGCTACTACAAGCTGCTGTCCCGTGTGACTTTGGGATGTCCTGCTGGGCCTCTGGCATCCACCTGCTTTCTAGAGGGAGCACCTCACAGAGCATTTTTAGATGGTTTGGATGAAGCGAATACCAAGCTGAACTGATTGCCTGTTGAGCCTTTTGGGATGGCCCTGTCCTAGGATGAGCAATTAAAGTGCAATTGACCAGCAGCCAGAAAAACCACTGACTGTGTGACTTGAAACAAGCCCCAGGCAAAACAACATTAAAGCACTTATTGCCTAAGCAGGCTCCAAAATAACTACTATTCAAGTATATGTTTAACTATCTCTATGTAAGTATCTATGTATTTATTTTAATATTGTTACTAATAAATAAATAAATAAATTTTAAAGCAAACTGAACATACTATAGAATTTGTGATGGCCAAAAACTATCTTAAAAACCCCTTGCTGCTGCTCAAGCAGCTTCCTATTAAGGCAATGAGTGATGGGGAGTTGAAACACAAAGTACCTGCCCTTCTATTTATGCAGCTGATCTTTAACAGGAAACCACTGCACCCATCCTTTGTTACAAAACAAAAGCACACTCCCGTTCTATGATAGACTGTACTTTTAAAAGTGTAGAAGTGTTGTACAAACAGCACTCGAAGGGTTGACTCCACACAGAGCCAGATAGCTGACAGAGATCTGATTGGTCAGCATCAGCTGAGTAGAAAAGTCTTCTGAACTGGATAGTAAGGAGGATTCATTTTGAATTCATCACTGTTAGCAACTTAACACACATGAAGAATTGGGGAAAGTTGCCAAGGAAGAGTGGGGAAGGTTCCTATTTAGACCAAGAAAAGGGGATAGATCATCTAGTGAGAGAAGAAATTTCCCTACCCAGTTAAAACAGGGTGATAGCCCTGAAGAGTAGAGCAATTCCTGGTCTGTTGTAGTGAAAGACTGCCTTGTGTAATCTTAAAAGTCAATTAAAACTCAAGAAGAGTACTGGTGTGTTTAGGGAAGGGATTTGGGTACTGCATAGAGTGTATCAGCCTTCTTGAAACCAGTAAGTGAATACTCCAAGGAAGTGGACTGGAGTGTTTAGAAAACACTGCAACAAAAGTCTCTCATCTTAAAGATTCTAAGTCACAGAGAAAAGCTTATGAAATTCTCAATAGCCTGAAACATACAAACTAAAGTCTAATTTCCTTCAGAGTTCTATATTGAGTTACCTCAGAAATTCTACCCCGATTTCACTTATTCTTTCCCCTATATGTTGAATAAAATATTTTAATCTGGAGTTTCAAAACACCTAAAGTCCCATTTCAATTCTTTAAGTTAAAGGGGGCTTACAACTTCCAAAACTCTCAATAGTTCTTCCTTCAGGTTCCTGTGCTGAGCCAGCAATAAAATATCATACTGTAACAGTCAGAGGGCATCATACATACAAATAAAGTTATTCATTAAATAAATACAACCCCCAAAAACAAAAATTTACTGGAATACTTGGTGCAAGAAGAATTTCAATTAATTTGCTGGTAACTGGAAGAAAGCCTTTAAGTGTTGGTCAGATTTAAAGGGGCTAACAGCCATGTGCCAATCAGCTGATCTAGGCAAACATAAGTTCTGCAGGACAGCTGTTCAAAATCTCCTCCATCTGAGTACAGAGCACATGGTCAACAAAACAGCTTCTGTTGAGCTACAAGCATCCAGAGAGCTGAAGAAAAGCAGGAGAAGGCAGTTGGCAGCTGCTGTCTAAATATCTACAGGAAAAGTTGATGAGACCTTCACATCAATGCTCCTCCTTTGAGGGGGGCATTTACCCATATGCTAGCCAATGGTGATGCATCTGGTTAGCCAGCCCACACCTGGGAATGAAGCCCGGTCCAATTTGCAAGTGGTCACATGGCAGACCTTCTGGATCTTCTCCTGGTCCAGGCCACAAATTCAGCCCCAATAAGTTTGGTTAGTTGATTAAACTCTTTTAGAGTGAATGCCCAAATATCTGGGATAGAAGTGTGCACAATATATTTTATAATTTTTAAAATCTCTGGTAGTGCTACCAGCTTCAGCTTTGGAAATTCTTGGAGATTTGGGAGTAAAGTTTGGAAAAAGCAGAGAGGGAGTTCATCAGTGGTGTAATGTCACATCTAGGTAAAAGGTCAGGCCCTCCAATTCCTCCCCTTCCTGTGAGGCCACTTCCTCCCACCAAAGTTCAAATTTAAATTTTTTGTCTCATATAACATCTCTATGCATGCTTTCTGTACATCACACTAATTTTCTGATAGTAGATATCTGTGTTGGTGTAACTGACTGCTATCCAGTTATGTTCCACAGATTAAGAGAGAGAGTTTAGTGTAGTGGTTAAGTGCACAGACTGTTATCTGGAAGAACCAGGTTTGATTCCCCACTCCTCCACATGGACCTGCTGATATGACTTTGAGTCAGACACAAGTTCTCACAGAGCTATTCCTCTCAAGAGCAGTTTCTGTTAGAGCTCTCTCAGCTCCACCTTCATCACAGGATATCTTGTGGGGAGAGGAAGGGAAAGCTGCTCTGAAACTCTTGGTGGAGTACAAATCCAATCTCTTCTTCTCAAGACCCTATTTTCCAAATGTTTAGATATAATATAGTGGGTTCCATATATTGAAGAGGCGAGGTGGTAGTGAATCATTAGCTCTTTATTTATTTCAGCATAGTATGGCTTCAGTATAAGATTGGGGAAAAGGGCCATGTCAGGTTCCTGCGCTAGCGTTCTGTTGGTCCATTCAAACCAGCAGGGGGCTTGTGATTGGATCAGGGCAGCAGGGATTTGGATCCTTCTGCCTATTGTTCCCAAGTCCCCAAGCTCTGGTCGTCTGGCTCCAATGAGCCCTGCTGGAACACCCAATTCAGTTCTCACTTGAGTCCACATACATAACATAGGGGAAAAAACCCACTGCAAAGATTCACAAGAGGATGACAGCCTATAGCTATAACACCAAACCCAACTATTTGGAAGCAGAAGTAATATGATAAATGTAACAGAAATGCTGTCATAAGAACATAAGAGAAGTCATGTTGGATCAGGCCAATGGCCCATCCAGTCCAACACTCTGTGTCACACAGTGGCCAATATATATACACACACAATATATATATATACACACAATATATATATATATACACACACACACACACTGTGGGTGATTCAGCAGTTGATTCGGTTCAGCCGAACCGAATGCACACCCCTGCTTGGAGGCTATTTAAAACTACAATCCCATTATGCCGGAGCCAAGTATGGCTCCCTGTATACTTCTGTATAGATATTCGGTAGTATACGGAAATCCATGGAAAAGGCGGGAAAGGGGCTTCTGCAGCCTCAGGGGAGCTGCTTGCCTCCTTTCCTGCATTTGGAAGCCTTTTCCCACCTCTCCAATAGCCTCCCTGGGATCAGGAAGGGGCGGAGGGGGAAGAGGAGCCCCAGCAGCCAATCCAAAGCATGCATTTGCAAAATGCATTACAAATGCATGCTTTGCAGGGCAGTTGTGTAGCTGATCCCCCAGCCATCAGCAACATTGTTATTCTTTTGATCCCAAGTAAGCACTGTTGTCTGGCCAATCACAGAGCAGTGCTATTTTTTGAAACTGCTCTCTGTAGGGTCAGAGAACCTTTTTAAGGAGTCTGCCTGGCTGGACTCCTCCATTGCTGCTGTGTTGGTGTGTGAGAGAGATTGTGCTGTGCTGGCCCTTGGCCTCAGCTGCTGCTGGTCTCTCTCAGCCTTACTAGACTTGCCTGGAGTAGAGAAGACATCTAAGGTAAGACAGTCTTGGGGTTCTTGTTTTTATTTTAGTTGGTAAAAGGACTTTTTAAGACTCTGAGTCCCTTTACTTATCCAGATTTGGGTGGTGGGTAGCTTATTTGGGGTTAGGGTTAGGGTGTTCTGCTGGGAGAGGGGGCCTGTGGTGGGGGCTTTTTTTTGCCAATTTGCCCATATCTTACTTTAGTGAGAAGACTTTTAAAAGTGCAGTGTCCTTTTACTTTTCCTGATTTGGGTGGCTTGGATTTCTTGGCGTTAGGATGAAGGGGTTTTTTTGGGGGGGAGGGGTTGGTAAAGTTCCTGTATTGTCAAAAGTAAAGTTTTTTTACTGTTTTAAAAGGATTCTGTGTTTGATTTGTTCCTGCCTGCTGTGTTGTGCTGCTGTTGTTCCTTTTCTCTTCTGGTTCTGGTTCTTGGGAAGGGGGGTGCTGTTTGGCCTAATTTTCATTGATTAAAAGGCCACTTTTTTAACAGTTGAGTTTGTGTTGGCCTTCTGTTTGGATCTCTATTGCTGCAGGTTTTGCATCCTCCTGTTTGAAAGGAGGATTGTTTAAAAAGCCACTTTTTTAACAGTTGAGTTTGTGTTGGCCTTCTATTTGGATCTATTCTCTATTGCAGCAGGTTTTGCATTTTCCTGTCCTGTTGTCCCCCTTTTCCTGGTTCTAGGGGGGGGGGTACTGTGGACTGATTGGCCTGAGGTTTCTTATTGGTGAAAAGGCCACTTTTTAACAGTTGAGTTTCTTGGCCTTCTCCTGTTGTCCCTTTTCCTGGTTTTGGTATTTTTTTTTTGGGGGGAAGCTGGCACCTGGGTGAGAGACCCAGCACCAGCAGGCTTGTGGTGCTTGGCCAGCTCTCCCCGTGTTGTTTGGGGCAGGGCTGGAGAGCTGGCATCTGTAGATTGTGTGTTCTGTGGCAGGGAAGCTGGCACCTGGGTGAGAGACCCAGAACCAGCAGGCTTGTTGCGCTTGGCCAGCTCTCCCCATGTTGTTTGGGGCAGGGCTGGAGAGCTGGCATCTGTAGATTGTGTGTTCTGTGGCAGGGAAGCTGACACCTGGGTGAGAGACCCAGAACCAGCAGGCTTGTTGTGCTTGGCCAGCTCTCCCCATGTTGTTTGGGGCAGGGCTGGATAGCTGGCATCTGTAGATTGTGTGCTCTGTGGCAGGGAAGCTGGCACCTGGGTGAGAGACCCAGAACCAGCAGGCTTGTTGTGCTTGGCCAGCTCTCCCCATGTTGTTTGGGGCAGGGCTGGATAGCTGGCATCTGTAGATTGTGTGTTCTGTGGCAGGGAAACTGGCACCTGGGTGAGAGACCCAGAGCCAGCATGCTTGTTGTGCTTGGCTAGCTCTCCCCGCGTTCTTTGGGACAGGACTGGAGAGCTGGCACCTGGGTTTGCTGCAGCCAGGTCAGCAGAGCAGACCTTGAGCAGATTGTGTTTTGTGTGGCAGGGTTCATAGAGTAGATAGATGTATATAGTGCATTTGGGTCCTATAGAGTTTCTCTGGTGTGAAGTTAGGTTTGGCTTTGGGTGCCCCAGGAATTGGACCCCTTGGCCCAATCTTTTTGGGACTTGGGGGGTTTGTAGGGAAGAGTTCCCTGCAGGTCCCCTGCAAATTTGGGGGCTCTTCCTCTAACCCCCTTCCCTCCAGGCGTCTTCAAATATACCCTATTTGCCATTGATTTCAATGGCCCATAGGGAATAATGGGGCCGTATATTCAGAAATAGCCGCGCATCTACCGTATATGCTGCTATTCCGACTATGGAATTCAGAAATATACGGGATATATTCTAGCATTTTTTATACAAACATCTATAATTTCCCAGGCAAGCTAGGCCTGCAACCTTCCTCCTGCAGCCTCGAGACTTTGGCAGACAGTCCATACTGTTTGTCACCATCTCAGTGGACAACTCTGGTCCATTACCCTGTAGAAAAGTAACAGCTAACCCTTCATGAGATGAGTCCTCCCGAACCAGAGACATTTCATCTCCTATCGGTTTTCCCCCAAGATTTAGTTTAAAAACTGCTCTGCCACCTTTTTGATTTAAAACGCCAGCAGCCTGGTTCCATCTGCAGATAAGTGGAGACAGTCTCTTTTGTACAGCTCCCGCTTGTTCCAGAAAGCATCCCAGTATCTAACAAACTTAAACCCTACCACCCTACACCATTGTCTCATCTACACATTGAGACTTCTAATTTGTGCCTATCTCTCCAGCCCTGCATGTAGAACAGGTAGCACTTCTGAGAAGGCTACCTTGGAGGTCCTGGTCTTAAGACTCCTGACTAGCAGCCCACATTTTTCTTCCAGGACCTCACAACTGTATTTCCCCATATCATTGGTGCCAACATGCACCATGACCACTCCCCAGCACTGTCTATCAGATCTACTACATGCGTAATGTCCGCTACCTTTGCACCAGGCAGGCAAGTCACCATACGGTCAGTATGCGGTGTTGCCATCCAGCTGTCTACTTGCCTAAGGATCGAATCATCAACTACCAAGACCCCCCCCCTCCCTCTGCCCAGGGATGGTTCCTTGGCACGAAAGGATACCTGCTCACCAACTGAAGAAGAGATCCCTTCTGAGGGTGCATTCCCCTTATCCTCAGCACGGTGCCCTGTTCCCTCTCGACCCTCATGCTCCCTGGGGGTCATCTAATATGTCCCCGAGAGTCTTCTTCGAGTGCCTAACTGACTGTCTCTGCTTCTCCAGGTCAGTCACCTTGGCCTCAAGGGTACGAACTCGTTCCCTGAGTACCAGGAGCTCCTTGCATCGAGTGCACACCCAAGACTTCTGTCCTGTGGGCAGATAGTCATACATGTGACACTCAGTGCAAAACACTGGAAAGCCCTCACCCCCTGCTGGCATTCTACATTCATGATAGCTTTTTTAAAAAAAATGTACAGTCCCCTTTTAAATCCTGTTTGTTTATGTGGCTCCCCTTCTGGAGGGTCAACTTACCTTATTGGGAACACAAGGAAAATAGGGATCTGGGTTCCTGGTCCTTACACAGCCCCTAGGCGAGAACCTTAGTTTCCCTAATGGGCTCCATCCAGGTTGATGTACTATTACAGTAGCCCTGTTCACATGTTACAGTGAATGCATGTACATCCTGTCTGTATGGACTTATATCTGGTTGTAAGTAAGAGCCACTTTACAAATGAATCAGGAACCAGTAGCTGGATAAATCTACAGTTTCAGTCACATGTTTAATTGTACATTCATTGAATGTAACCAGAGAATGGCTCAACACACATTTAAAGATCAAGTGTACACTGTACATGGATAATACATGTGTTTACTGCAGTTTATGAACTGGGGTAAAATCTAGTCTCTAAAATCCAGACTAAAATGTGATGAAGAAGCTGAGGTCTAGTCATGGACCTGCTTTATGCCTGAGGACATAGGGATTGATACTTAATCTTAGATGATGGTGACCATATTAGGCAAAGATTGGGACCTGGTTGTTTCTACAGACTCAGAACAATTCATATTCGGTACAGAATTTATAGTTTATCCAACTTTGCCCCCTTGGTTACATAAATTGGCTATATAATTCCTGTATCATTATTATGAGAACAGTGAAAGGAAGGATCTCACAGTTTGATGTGGACTGACTTTCACCTCTTTCACCTAATCTCCACATCAAGATTTTCATAGGGGACTGCAATAATCACAGTATAAAGCATATTTAAAACAGATTTAAAATTACATGAATAGCAAAAATATTGCATCAGTTTATGAAATTCCTCATGCAAGAAAATGTGAAACATTATCACTATATGAAATAGGTGAAGAAAACAAAAATAGTTGTAAAGATTAGATCCCCTTATTTAATATCTCTATGGCTTTCCATTAATTTAATAATTTGTATTCCTACTTGTTAACAGAATAACTGCCTATTTTCACTTTGTTTTATGTCTTTCTCATTATCATAATGGATACCATTAAAAAGCCAGTCCTATTTTAAACTAATTTCCATCAGACTTAATGTGATTTGGAACCTTTAAGGATTATGGATATATTTTGTTTCTCATTAGGTTCTGACAATCAAAATGTGTAAAAAGAGAGAGAAAGAAAGAGGGTGGGAGAGAAAAAAAGAAATTAACATAACAACATTTTCAGATATAGTTTGTCATATTGTTTTTGGAAGAAAAGATTTAAAACTTTAACTAATAAATATAAGCCTATTCCATGCTTACATTTTATAGTCTTCAGAAGCTTATAGGCATTATTATTGCTTCTAAACATCTAATAATTGAGGCTCCGTGTGATTTTTTATAGCATAATACTCATTTTTGTGGTGCCACTCTGAACCCAAGAATTAACAAGCTAAGCCAATAATGTATGCTGAGACAAGAATACTCTGCCTATGATGGAAGAACCCGTCTCTGTGTGGTGCCACTCAGGGAAACACTAAGCTCTTGCAAAGAGGCAGGATTACAAAAGAAATGTCTGTAGTTCCAAAGACCCAAATAATTTCAAAAGACACCTATGTGACAGAACCTACGACAGTTGCCCAAGTGATGGATTAGCCAGCATTTAGTAAATGATGATGCTATTATTCTGAGAAATGGCAAAGCATCATATGAATGCTGTATTTACTGCTTGTTTGCTTTGGTACCAAACTTTACAAGGAAATTTGGCAACCATGGAGGAAATTTCAGTAATGTGGTGAACCAAATCACATCTTTAATTAAGATCTTCCTAGAGAATCTTATATTTGCATAATTCCCTAATGGTGGTGGCCAAAAAGAACTCTCCCATTGACTTAGGGATTGATTCTATGCACTCCATAAATGATTGGTCCATCATGGCTCAGTCAGCATCTCTGGCCTCTCATTGGCTGACTTCCCTGCCCCCACATACTGCAGGTCCGTTAATGTTGAACAAACCACCAAAACAGTCTTACCTCAGAGAAAGACACATATTAGATGCTTCTCTGTGTTTTCTCTGTCAGCCGGCCTCAGAAAGGGCTGCTACTCTACTGCAGCCTCATGAATGGCGTCACTGCTGTTGCCAGCAACAGAACTCTGCTGCCCCATCAATGGCCACACAGATGGCCTCCTATCACATGTAGCCTCCAAAGACTGCCAAAATAGCCAGGGAGCCACTGGCAACACCATAACGCAACTAGGCAGCAAGGTCTGGCCCTCCTGGGAGCATTTATTCAGAGATCATGGTGGCTACCTTTTTCCTCTCCCTCCCTCTCTCCCTCCCTCCCTCCTCCCCTCAGCACAGACGAAGATTGGCCCACTAGGGAAGCTGCTAGCCAGAGGCGGTTGTTAGGCAACCACATTTGCCTCTGTCTGTAAAGGGAGAGGCCTCAGGTGAATATAATGCAACAGAATCCACACTCCAAAATAGTTATTTTCTCCAAGATGGGGAGAGAGATCTGTTGCCTAGAGTTCAGTTGTGATCCCAGGAGATCTTTAGGCTCTATCTGGAGGTTGCCTACCCTAGGCCT
Organism: Heteronotia binoei; assembly: GCF_032191835.1. Taxonomy (NCBI): domain Eukaryota; kingdom Metazoa; phylum Chordata; class Lepidosauria; order Squamata; family Gekkonidae; genus Heteronotia; species Heteronotia binoei. Next base: position 111,224,066 of record NC_083226.1, on the reverse strand, counting down.
GGCAGCACTCTTTGGGTGACTTGATGCTACCTGACTGGCATGACTTAACTTGGCTTTGCTGCTTGATCCTGTTCTGCAGCAGCCCCCCATGATAACCAGTGTGACTTAGCAGTTGCCATCTCCAGGTTAGCAAATTCCTGGAGATTTGAGGGGTAGAGAGGGACCTCAGACAGGTACAATGCCATAGACTCTACCTTCCAAACCAGTCATTTCCTTCTGGGGAACCACTGTTACCAATCTCCAGGTGAGGGCTGGAGATCACTCCTTGGAGAAAATGGCTGCTTTGCAGGATGGACTTTGTCATTATACACTGCTAATGTTGCTTCCCACCTGCTTTGGTCCCACTGTGGAGAAAGTCTGCACTTTTCCTAGGTAGATGCTACAAAGAAGGGGGAGGAGATGGAAAGCTTTGGTCAGATTAATTCCACTATAGAAAAAGGCCACCATGAGGTGCATACTCTATGGTATACCATAACACAATCAGGCCAGGCAAAATCCCTCCCAGGTTATGCCACAAGCTCATGCTGTTGTTAAATGCCACAAGGCTGAATATGACAGGAAAAGGCAGCAACAATACACTGCAAACAAAAGGAATGCTGAACTTCAGTTTCTGTGAGACTGTCATCATGCCCCCCCCCCACCGCAGCCCCATAATTATTCTTCTGACTGGCATGACTTAACTAGGCCTAGCAGACTGCTCCTGTTCAGCAGCCGCCTCTAAATGACAGCCAGTATGACTTAAAAAGTAAAGGTAGTCCCCTGTACAAGCACCAATTGTTTCCAACTTGGGTGATGTTGCATTACGTTTTCATGGCAGACTTTTTTATGGAGTGGTTTGCCATTGCCTCCTCCAGTCATCTACACTTTACCCCCAGCAAGCTGGGTATTCATTTTACCGACCTCAGAAGGATGAAAAGCTGAGTCGACCTTGAGCCAGCTACCTGAACCCAGCTTCTGCTGGGATCAAACTCAGTTCATGAGCAGAGCTTGGACTGTAGTACTGCAGCTTACCGCTGTGCCACGGGTTGAGGTTTGAAGAGGGAGGGGGCCTCAGACAGGTACAATGTAATAGAATCCAACCTCTAAATCAGCCATTTCCTTCTGTGGAACCACTGTTGTCAATCTCCAGGTGAGGGCTTGAAATCACTCAGAATTACAACTGCTCTCCAGATGGCAGAGATCAGCTCCCCCTGAAGTGGGGGGAGGAGTGAATGCCTTCACTTGGGTAGATGGGAAGACAGCGAGGGTAGGGTAGCTTTCTAGAGCCTGTTGTATTTTTCTTCACAACAGACCTTATTCCTAGTAGAACTGGTAAAGCTGTCAATTTAGTGAAGCTGCATGTCAGAAAATAAAGATTAACCTTGGCTACAGAGGACAGAGCAAGAAGCAATGGGATGAACTTATAGGAGGACCATAAGCAAAGATTTTCTTACCATAAGAGCAGTTCTTCAACAGAACAAGGTTGCCAATTACATGTGGCAGGGTACTTTCATAAGAAGGATGCCTGCCTGCAAAAAAAAGAGTTGAGATGTTGCCTCTCAATTAAACAAATGTATCCCAATCTTCTATTATAATCTGAATTGACTTTCTGGAATTGCCCTGGCTTGGGGGGCATTTACTGTATAATAAAGAGGCTGAGAACCTGCAGATGTCACAGGGCCAGATCTATGGGGGCAGAGGGGGTGTTTTGCCCCCAGCGCTGCCAGAGGGGGGATGCCAAATTGGGCTCCCCCCCCCTCAGGAAGTGGGGAGAAAGATTGGCTTCTTTTGAACTGTCACCGGGCTCACTGGAATCCTGTCCTTTGCCTCATCCGCAGTGATACAGGAATGCAATAATCGTTCCCTTACAGCTGCTTTTCTTCACTTCCCCCCCACATTCACCACCTCAGCCCCTTCCCATCGGCACCTGTTCATACACACCTCCCCCCCCCCCGGGGCTTCCGGGGTTGGAACATGGTGAGCTGACCTGTTTCTCTTAAGAGGAGCAGACCAAGATCTTTGTTTTGAGCATAAAAGGCACTTTAATCCCTGCTGCCTACTTTTTCCAGTAAAGGAATCTGTCTAAGACAAGCATAAGTATTTGAGGGGACTTACTTTGGCTGATGAGAGATCCCGGAAGGGGGGTGTTTGGGGCTTTGAAGAATCCCCGATGAAAATTTGCATTCCATCGTCTACAAAGAATCTTCGGAGTCATTGATTTGACATAAACTTATCAAGGTTCTAGTTTTCTATGGACTATAATAACATCTGAAGACAGAGTGGACGGTATAATTAACGATAAATGTCATTAAGGTAAAAGATCCATATCTTTCACTTCGGGACCAAATTAAGACTGTTAAAAAAAGATTTAAGATCCAGAACTATTGGTTACAGTATGAAATTAAAGAGCAGTGGAAGGAGGTGAAAGTGGAATTTTTGGAATTAAGGGAAAGCAGAAAAGTGCAGAAAAATACTTGCTGTTGAAAATTCCTGTGGCTTCTGAAAAAAAACCCAGCCATAACAAAACTGCAGTCTCTTATTACAAAGCAGGAAGTGTCGTGTGCTTCAACTACCGTGAGATATACAATCAGTGAGAACGAGACTTCATTGCCAGAGAGTCAGGACATAATTGCAGAGAGAAAGAGGAACTTTCCAACATCCGGGTATTTTTAAGAACCAGAAACCATAGAGAAACATCAGAGGCCATTATAGAAAGGTCAAAGTTTTTTTACAAAATAAACTGAAATTGGACTGTAAAAATACTCAAAATTAACATAAATCTTCCCCAAAAGGCGAAACAATCTGGACTGTATGCTTGTAAATGAATAATAAGCCCTAGGGGGGAAAGGAAAAGTTTTTAAAAAGAGAGGCTTAGAAATATTGTGACCACCATTTTGGAATTTTAAAAACTTAAAAAATTAATTTATCGAGCTAGGGAGCTCTGAAGACGGTGATTTTGGGCTTCCTGGAAAGGACATGCTTCAATCTATCAAATGCAACTATCAGATTGTGGATTGGTGAGATCAACTTGGGACCCATTATTTGCAATGGGCCATCAGTAATGTCTGATCAGAAGCTGGGATTAAGAGTTACATGGTTAAGATTATAAAGAAATTTAAGGAACAAGAATTAAAGGATTTTCCTATAAATATAGAGCATTTGCAGATGACATAATGTTTATAAATGAAAATCCTATGCAAGTAAGACCTTTGTTAGCCAAAATTCAAGATTTTGGAGAATTGGCGGGACTTTATGTTAATAAAGAAAAGTCAAAAATTTTGTGTAAAAATATGCAGGTAAGTAAACAAAAGGAATTGCAGAGATTAACGGGATGTGAAGTTACCCCTAAAGTAAAATATTTGGGCGTGGAAATAACAATGAAGAATATTGATTTGTTTAAAAACAATTATGAAAAGTTATGGCGTAAAATGGATGAAGATATGATAAAATGTAACAAGCTTAATTTGTCACTGCTTGGTAGAATAGCTGCAATTAAGATGAACATTTTGCCAAGAATAATGTATTTGTTTCAAACAATTCTGATTGTGAAAGACAGCAAACAATTTAATAAATGGCAAAGAAAGATTTCAGAATTTGAATGGGCCGGGAAAAAACCCAAGGATTAAAATGAAAGTTTTAACAGATGCTAAAGAAAGAGGAGGATTTCAAGTATCAGATTTAAGATTATATCATGAAGCAGTTTGTCTAGTGTGGATAAAAGATTGGGTGACACTGTTGAATAAAAAACTTGTAACGTTGGAAGGTCATGAAAATAAATTCAGTTGGCACGCTTATATGTACTATGGAAAGAAAAAGTTGGATTTTTTTTCTCACCATTATATAAGAAATAATCTACTAAATATTTGGATGAAGTATAAGAAATACAGCGATGAGAGAAAACCACTATGGATAGTGCCAGCAGAAGTAATAAGAATAACAGCTGAGACAGGAGAGGAAAAAGGGATGTCATATAATCAATTATTAAAAATACAAAGTGGTAAAATAGAATTAAAAACTGTTGAAGAGTTGAATAATAAGTATGATTGGTTTCAAATGCAACAAATAAAAAGTTTGGTGGAAAGCGATGTTAAAACTGAAGGAATGTCGAGAAAAAGCAGAAATGGAAAAAGTTCTGCTTGGAGATAATGAAAAATTAATTTCGAAAATCTATGTTACTTTTAAAATGGTCTATGGAAGATGAAGTAGTGAAATCTCAAATGATTAAGTGGGCAATGAATGTAAATAAAGAAATACAGATGGACACATGGGAATATTTGTGGAAGAACTCTATGAAACTCTCAACATGTATTAAAGAAAACTGTTTTAAGATGATGTACAGATGGTATATGACTCCTAAAAAGTTGGCAAAGATGAACAATAAGATGCCAGATAGATGTTGGAAATGTAAAAAACATGAAGGTTCTTTCTACCATATGTGGTGGACTTGTGAAAGAGTGAAAAAGTACTGGCAGATGATTCAACAAGAGATTTCTAAGGTCTTGGGATATGAATTTAACAAAGTTGCAGAGATTTTTCTGTTGGCATTACAAATGGAAAAATTTCCAAAAGAAGATAGAACTTTAATTTGGTACTTGCTCTCAGCTGCTAGGGCATTATATGCGCAGTTGTGGAAGCAAGAAAAAATACCAGAGAAATGGGATTGGATTGTAAAAGTTATGACATAGAGTGAAATGGACAAGTTAACATGGACCTTAAGAGACTATGATTTAGACGTATTTAAGATGGAGTGGAAAAAGTTCAGAAGATACGTAGCAAAGGAGTGGAAAATAAAAGGACATTGGGCAATTTTGATAATGACTAAGTACAAGAGAGAGGAGGATATTAATTTTGGTTCTTATTAATTAAGGGTACCTTTAATATTAAGATTTTAAGTATATAACACCAGTGGGGGTCAAGTAACGGGGGGAGGGCTGGGTAGAAAGTAATATATGGGATAGATTTTAAAAAAGTAATTATTAATGAAGTAAGAAATTGAAATTTATTACCATATGTTACTAATAAAATTGTTTGAAACAAAAAAGAGTTACATGGTTAAGAACCTCCTTGTTGGGAGAGGGAAAGATGTCTAAACAAGTGCAAGATCACATGATGCTATGGAAGCAAGATTGCTAAAAGCAATGAAGGATTTAATAACAGGAAGTGAAAAGAAACTCACTAAGGAAATAACTAAAGAAATAAATTCTAGTGCTGAAGAAGTAAAGAAGGATATTAAAAAAGAGATTAATGAACTAAAAAAGAGTGTCAAGCAATAGCTAAAAAGACTGAAGAGATTGAAGTTAAATTAAAATATCAAGATGCTACCATTAAGAAGATGCAGGATAAAGCAATACTACAAGACTGTAAGATGTTGGAGAACCTGATTCGTCTAAGGGGAGTACCTGAGACTGACCAAGAGGATCTAAAGAACTACATTGTCACAATAACGGCTGATTTTATGGAAGATGACGCTTTGGAGATGGGACGTTTGTGTGATTATGTCTATAGGGTCAATTCAGAATTTTCCAGAAAGTGTAAGCTACCTAGGGATGTGGTAATGAAGTTTACCGCAAGGGACGTGTTGGGAAGGATCTTAAATAAGAAATTTGATAGCCCACGGTGGAGGAAAGTAGAGTGCGAATGATGAAGGAGCTGCCGAGGAAAGTTATTACTGACAGAAAACAATTCAAGAAACTGACAGATAAGTTAAGAGACAAGGGCATAAGATACAGATGGATTTTACCTGAAGGTCTTAGCTTTGAATATAAAAGTCTGAGAAAAACAATAGTGGACACACAAGGTATGAATTAATTCTTGGCAGACAATAAAGAATTTGAGGATACAATATAATTGAAAAACCATTATGGATTACAAATTAATCTCTTGGAATGCAAATGGACTTAATTCACCTCAAAAAAGAAAAGCAATCTTTTATTGGATTACAAAGCAGAAATGCAATATAGTATGTTTACAAGAAGTACATATTAAGCAATTGGATTACAATTTTTTGTGGAATAAGGCCTTGGGGGAAGAATTTTTTTCATTAGCTAAAGAAAAAAAAGGGAGTGGTTTTTTATATTAAAAAAGAATTGGAGCCAAAACTGGTTTTAAAGACAATGAAGGCAGATATATTGCTGTGGAGGTGTTTATGAACGAAAAAAAGACATTGTTGTTGGGACTATATGACCCTAATGGGGCAAAATATGCTTTTTTAAAAGATATTTTGCAACGACTTGATCAAACGACTTATGAACAGGTAATGTTAATGGGAGACTTTAATGGAACAATTAAGAACACTTTGGATAGGTCGGGAAATAAAAAGAAAAAAGATGGTAAGCTGCCAAAGTCTTTTTTTTTTTTTTTTTTGAAATAATAAAGCAAGAAAGTTTGGAAGACATTTGGAGAAAGTTTAATCCTAATGTACGTGATTATACCTTTTTTTCTGCAAGGCATGACTCCTTCTCAAGAATTGACATGATATGGGCTACAAAGGATTTGGGACTTATTACTAATAAAATAGAGATTCTTCCAAAAATAGGTGCAGACCACAATCCATTAATGTGGTCAGCGAAGAAGATGAGAAAGAGAAGAAGATGGAGACTAAATGAAGACCTGTTGTTAAAAGCTGAAGTAGTGAAATCTCTTGAAAAAGAGTCTAAAGATTTCTTTCAGGTCAATGAAGACCAAGAGGTTAATATACAGACTGTATGGGATGCATATAAAGCTGTTATGAGAGGATTACTAATTACATTGAACAATAAAGATAAAAGAGCCAAGGAAAAACAATTGAAGGACTTGCAAGCAGAAATAGGCAGAAAAGAAAATGAGTTGAAGAAAAGACCTGGGGGAAAAAAAATAATGCGAGAGATGATAATTTTACAGAATCAACTGAGACATTTATTGAATAAAGAGGTGAAGTGGAACTTAAAAAGGCTACAGCAGAAATCATTTGAAGGCGCTAATAAACCGGGGAAATACTTGGCCTGGCAACTGAAAAAAAAAGGAAGAAAAAGTTCATAAACATGATTCTTTTGGAGGGTAAAGAAATTGTGGATCAAGCTGAAATTAAAAGGGAGTTTTATAACTCTATGCTAAATTATTCAGAGGTCAACAAGTAAACAGAGAGAAAATTGATGCCTATTTGCAAAAAACTAAAGTACAACCCTTAAGTGAAAATATGGAAAAAATTTTGAATGATCCAATTGAGAAAATAGAAATAGAAGCAGCAATTTGTTTAATGAAATTAGGAAAAGCTCCGGGTCCTGACAGTTTTTCAGCAAAATTTTACTAAGTCTTTGGAGAAGCGCTAGTATCAAAACTTCAAAAATTGATGAACTGCATTAGGCAAGATGGGAAGATGCCAAATACATGGAAAGAAGCCGTTATTTTTTTGATTCCGAAAGATGACAGAGATTCCACGAATGTAAAAAACTATAGACCGATTTCACTATTGAATATATTTGCTAGAATTCTAGCGGAGTGACTCAAACAGCATTTGAACATTTCTATTCAAGAGGAACAAGCAGGTTTTCTCCCCAGAAGGCAAATAAGAGACAAAATCAGAACAGTAATAGACATTGTAGAATATTATGATAAGCATCCAGAAAAAGAGGTGGCTTTATTTTTTGCTGATGCAAAAAAAGCTTTTGATAATCTCAACTGGGACTTTTTGTTTGCTGTGATGGAAACAATTAAATTAGGAGATGATTTTATAAGGATGATCAAGGCAATATATACAGAACAACAAGCTGAACTTTGTGTGAATGCTGACTTGACTGAACAAATGAAGATTAGCAAAGGCACAAGACAAGGCTGCCCTCTATCTCAGTTGTTGTTTATAATGACTCTTGAGGTCTTGCTATCTCAAATTGATGAAGATAAGGAATTTGAGGGTTTGAAGTTGAAAGGTTTTTCATATAAATATAGGGCCTTTGCAGATGATGTGATGTTTATCAATGAAAATCCATTACAAGTGACACCCTTGTTGTTAAAAAAAATTAAAGAATATGGGGAGTTAGCAGGCTTTTATATTAATGAAGAAAAATCAAAAATCCTTACTAAGAACTTGTTATCAGGCAAGCAGAAAGAGCTACAAAATGTTACAGGGTTCTGAAGTTGCTTCAAAAGTAAAATATTTAGGTGTGGAGATTACGATGAGAAATATTGATTTATATAACAATCACTATGAAAAACTCTGGCATAAAATTGAAGAAGACATATAAGAACATAAGAGAAGCCATGTTGGATCAGGCCAATGGCCCATCCAGTCCAACACTCTGTGTCACACAGTGGCAAAATTTTTTATATATACACACACACTGTGGCTAATAGCCACTGATGGACCTGTGCTCCATATTTTTATCTAAACCCCTCTTGAAGGTGGCTATACTTGTGGCCGCCACCACCTCCTGTGGCAGTGAATTCCACATGTTAATCACCCTTTGGGTTAAGAAGTACTTCCTTTTATCCGTTTGGCCAGTTTGGTGTAGTGGTTAAGTGTGCGGACTCTTATCTGGGAGAACCGGGTTTGATTCCCTGCTCCTCCACTTGCACCTGCTAGCATGGCCTTGGGTCAGCCATAGCTCTGGCAGAGGTTGTCCTTGAAAGGGCAGCTGCTGTGAGAGCCCTCTCCAGCCCCACCCACTTCACAGGGTGTTTGTTGTGGGGGAGGAATGTAAAGGAGATTGTGAGCCGCTCTGAGACTCTTTGGAGTGGAGGGCGGGATATAAATCCAATATCTTCGTCGTCGTCGTCGTCTTCTTCTTCTTCTTCTTCTTCTTTTTAACCTGTCTGCTCAGCAATTTCATCGAATGCTCACGAGTTCTTGAGAAAGGGAGAAAAGTACTTCTTTCTCTACTTTCTCCATCCCATGCATTATCTTATGAACATATGAAGCTGCCTTATACTGAATCAGACCCTTGGTCCATCAAAGTCAGTATTGTCTGACTGGCAGCAGCTCTCCAGGGTCTCAAGCTGAGGTTTTTCACACCTATTTCCCTGGACCCTTTTTTTTGGAGATGCCAGGGATTGAACCTGGGGCCTTCTGCTTCCCAAGCAGATGCTCTGCCACTGAGCCACCGTCCCTCCCCTGCTAAAATATTCCATGCTAAAATGGAATAAATTGAATTTATCTATGTTGGGGAGGATATCTGCAATTAAAATGAATGTTTTACCAGAATTATGTTTCTTTTTCAAACCATTCCAATTGTGAGAGACAAGAAACAATTTAATTGTTCGCAAAGAAAGATCTCAGAATTTATATTGGCGGGCAAGAAACCAAGAATTAAGATGAAAATCCTGGCAGATGCAAAAGAAAGAGGTGGCTTCCAATTACCGGATTTAATGTTATATCATGATGTCGTATATTTGGTATGGATCAAGGACTGGATGACTTTGATTAATAAAAAATTATTGGCTTTAGAAGGTCAAGGAAATATCTTTGGATGGCATGCATATTTGTATTATGGGAAAGAAAAGATGGATGGATTTTTCTCACACCATTATAGAAAGAAGAACTTGTTGACTACTTGGAAAAAATATAATAAATATGGTGATGAGAGAAAACCACTTTGGATAGTGCCAACTGAAGTTATACATTTGTCTCAAAGTCCACGAGAAGAGAAATATGTATCATATGAACAATTGCTAAAATTTCAGGGAGGCAAAGTAGAAATGAAATTGGCTGAAGAATTGCAGGGAAAATTTGATTGGTTTCAACTGCTTCAAATTAAAAGCTTGGTGGAAAAATATGTTAGGAGTGCAGGTATAAGATATGAAAAAACAGAAATGGAAAAAATGCTGTTGGGTGAAAATGAAAAATTGATTTCAAGGACTTATAAGTTGCTATTGAATTGGTCTACAGAAGAGGAGGTTGTGAAACCTCAAATGATTAAATGGGCAATAAACTTCAATAAAGAAATACAAATGGAGATGTGGGAACACCTATGGAAGAACTCTATGAAAATTTCAACGTGTTATAATATAAAAGAGAACTGTTTTAAAATGCTATACAGATGGTATATGATGCCTAAAAAAATTTGCAAAAATGAGTAATCAAGTTTCTGATAGGTGCTGGAAATGTAAAAAACATGAAGATTCTTTCTATCACATGTGGTGGACTTGTGAAAAAGCAAAGCAATTCTGGCATATGGTTCAACAAGAGATATCAAAAATCTTGGGATATAATATCAAGAGAGCGCCAGACTTTTTTGGGTGGGATTACAAATGGAAAGCTTTCCGAAGCAAGACAGGACATTGTTGTGGTATTTGCTTTCAGCTGTGAGAACATTGTACGCGCAAATGTGGAAGCAAGATAGAATACCTGAAAAATGGGACTGCATCTTAAAGGTTCTTAATTGGAGTGAAATGGACAAACTTACTAGAATCTTAAAAGACTGCAAGCTGGAGAAATTTGAAGAAGACTGGAATAAATTCCAAAATTATGTGGAGATACAATGGAAGGTGAAGAGTCATTTAATGGTTTTTGATAACATTAATTGAACTTTAAAAGAGAGAGAAGGACTGTGATTATTCAGTACTGTTCTAGTAGTGAAATATAAGTATCTGAGTTAATATAGTAAGTTTATGTGAGTTAAGATAAGAGCAAGATTTGAACAACTTTTAGTGATGATTTCATGACTATGAATTTTATGTTTAATAAGTATTGAATTCTAAAAGCGAAAAGAAGAATTTATTATGGTTATTTGATTAAATATGTAATATTGATGAATAAGAATTAAGAATTAAGTAAAGCAGGAAGAATAGTATATTGGAGTTAAGATAAAGGTAAATTTTAATTAAGATTCTATATATGTGAATTTTTACTTTTAAAAGGTTTTTAATTTGTTTTGTATACCGACGGAGGTCATAAATTGGAGGGTGGGATGGGCAGGAAATTATGCAATGTATTGAAGAATTATATTTAAATTTTGATAGAATACTTTTCAATATATTACAAAATAAAAAATGTTGTTACCAAAAAAAACATACACACCTCCCCGACAGCGTAACCAGCTGTGTGTGTTGAGGTGAGAGGGACAGAGGGAAGTATCTTGTTGGCTATCTCCTCCCCCCACTTCACAAGTGCTTTCATCTCCCCCCCCCCAAAAAAAACCCCAGCCTCTGCTCTGCATGAAAAAGCCCTTTGCCAGCAGTTTGACAATTGCAGTTCATTCCTGCAGCTCATCAAAGTAAAGCAGTTGAGAAAAAAATCCAGGCTGACCATTTTCTGCTACCAAAACAGAGAATAAAAAGAAGAGTCACTTTCTCTATTTCACCTCTGGAATTCTTCCATAAACAAGACCCGCTCGCTCTCTCCAAGACCCCCACCCCCTGTCCCTCCCCCCTTTCCAGACTTAGAGCCAACAAGCCCAAAGGGAAGATCATGGACATGCTGGTAGGAGAGTCTCAAAGAAGTCAGTGATTAACTTGCATTGGAGTAAGTTTTTAGGGAAAAAGATAAAAGTCGGATCTACATGGATCCTCATGAATTCATATGATTTTTACATTGAAATGAAATCAAACCACTATTATTCTGTAGATCATGTCTTAGACTATAGGCAGGACCACAAATATCATGCTTCCAAGGATTCATGGCACCTCATCAGTGCAAAAACAGGGTTCCAAAGCACAGATCCTCATGAATTCATATGATTTTTACGGTGAAATGAAATCAAACAACCATCATGCTGTAGATCCTGTCTTAGACTATAGGCAGCACCAGAAAAATCATGCCTCCATGAAGCTGTGGTGCCACAACAGTGGAAAAACACGTTTCCAAACCATAGATCCTCATGATTTTTCTTTGGATCCCCCCAAGCTCACCATCAATTCTTATATCATGTCCACGGGCAGAGTTTGCACTCCAGAAATTGTAGATCCACAGCTTTGTGGCAGTACCATGAGTTCTTGTATTGTGAGAAAGGGAGAAAAGTACTTCTTTCTCTACTTTCTCCATCCCATGCATAACCTTGTGAACCTCTATCATGTCACCCCGCAGTCAAACCTCTATCATGTCACCCCGCAGTCGACATAATCTTGTGAACCTCTATCATGTCACCCCGCAGTCGAAATTTCTCCAAGATAAACAGCCCCAAGCATTTTCACCAGCTGTGAAAACCTGAAATCTTTGATTTTAACCTTTCTTCATAGGGAAACTGTTCCAAACCTTTAAGCATTCTAGTTGCCCTTTTCTGGACTTTTCCCAATGCTATAATATCCTTTTTTGAGGTGTGATGACCAGAATTGTATACAGTATTCCAAATGAGACCACACCATCGATTTATACAGGGGCATTATGATACTGGCTGATTTGTTTTCAATTCCCTTCCTAATAATTCCCAGCATAATAATAGTGGCTTGATTTCATTTCATCAATGTAAAAATCATATGAATTCATGAAGATCCGCGTAGATCTGACTTTTACCCAGACCCAGCTTTTAGAGTATCCAGTTGCAAACACTTTGCATTTTTGCTTACTTGTCCCTTGCAATTCTTAGCTCTTCCCCCTTTCTCCCTCTTTGCCAAAATGCAAGCTGAACCTCCTCAGTTGGGGCAGAGACTTGCTTTATGTTAGTCTGTACAGCACCCTATACAGGAACAAAACTATGAATATTATTACCAGTTCTCCTTTTTCCAGGTGAGAAGCTCTCTAAATTTTATACTGGCTTGTAAGAAAGTTCCACAGAATTTAATGAGACTAGAGGAGAGGGGACCTAAAATTGCAGCTGAGAGTCCTGAACCTTTACTCAGAAGTAAGTTCCACATAGCTCAGCATTTAGTATCAAGTATGTATTCTTGGGACTGTGGCCTTTGCTACAGATCCCAAACAGTTCATGCACTTAAAGAAATGCAAACAGCCATCAGATCCCTGGAAAGAAATGCATGCCACATTGAGAAGGGAAAACCAACCTGGGTTTTTCTTTTGCTGCTCAGGTGAAGATCCTGTGAATTTAGGGGGAGATATTTGTGAGTTTCCTGCATTGTGCAGGGAGTTGGACTAGATTACCCTGGAGGTCCCTTCCAACTCTTGGTTTGTATGATTCTAGGTTCCTATCCTTTCACCACTGCTGCACAACTCTGGAGAAGGGAATTTAAACTTTAAACCCCTTCTCTGGTATGGCACTGCAGAGGGGCACACAAAGTTAGTTTTGGTTAGGGCTCAAAATGCTCTAGGGCCAGCCCTGCTGTGGCTTCCCCTCCCCATACAAACACCCAATGGGGTGTTTAAATGGAGTGTGTGTGTCAGATTGCCCACGGGGCCCTTCATTTTTTGAGGGGGGGGCACCATTTTTTGGTTTTGCCCCCCCTCAAAAAATATGTAGATCCGGCCCTGAGATGTCATACTATTAACCATGGCTTTCTTTTAGTCCCCAGAGTGAAACAATTCTCAGAGAGATATTTCCGAAAAGAAAAGGCGCAAAAAGCAATTTGAGGACTGAATCCTCCCAATTTCTGATCTGATAAATAAGAACACTTCAGACTGACTTGTTCTTCAAGTTTTCTGCATCACCCTCCATTTTCTTTATACACTTTACATCTAGTTATTTCTCTAATAAAGTTATGTCCTATATAGGTCAATATGGTCTTCATTATACTAGAGCAATCCTGTTGGGGACTGCAGGACAGTACTTGAGAACCAAAATAGTCCTAAGTGATAAAATGAGCAGTTTACAAGGTGCTGCTCAGCCTCCATGGAGCAGGCTTTTTTGCAGGTGAGATATATGAAAATACTCCATTGCTACATGTACTACATGCCAGTTTGGTGTAGTGGTTAAGTGTGTGGACTCTTATCTGGGAGAACCGGGTTTGATTCCCCACTCCTCCACTTGCACCTGCTGGAATGGCCTTGGGTCAGCCAGAGCTCTGGCAGAAGTTGTCCTTGAAAGGGCAGCTGCTGGGAGAGCCCTCTCCAGCCCCACCCACCTCACAGGGTGTCTGTTGTGGGGGAGGAAGGTAAAGGAGATTGTGAGCCGCTCTGAGACTCTTCGGAGTGGAGGGCGGGATATAAATCCAATATCATCATCATCAATATCATCATGTAATTTCATTATCCTAATGTGTACTGTACTGACTCAGCCCTTTTCAATGCAATGAAGTGAGACTCTTCAAGAAGTTATTGCTATTAGTAGCCAGCTTTTCTAGATTCAACCAAAAGAATGATTACAATTTCTCAGTGAAGATAATTATTCCACACAGTTATTGTAGAGTTGAAGCACAACGGTACAATTTCCCACCTTTAAAAATCCAGAGTATTATGCATACCATGAGGAGTACTTAGTCTTCGACACTGATTTTATTGAAATCATTCCTAATTCATGAAAAGAAACAACTCCAGTGAGCACCTGCTTAGTTTGGAAGACTACCTAATCAGGCTATTGTTCTACTTATATTGCAGTAATTTTCTTTGCATAAATCTGATCTGAAGTTGACAAGGACTCTGCAAGCTAGTAAAATACAATCCTTCTTGAATTGAAATGACACTCTCTCTCTCTCTCAGGACAATGCAGTGCTCTATGACATGTGATGAATTATGTGCGTCTGCGTGTCTAAATTTCCAGCAACAATAATAAAGGAGTCTATCATTCATTTTTTTCTTCGTAGAGGAAATCAGTTTTTCTTATTCATTCTGATGTAGCGTTTCCATTACTTCTTAAGAAAAACTTGGCAGTATTTAAAATTGAGTGTTATTATTGAATATTCTATTACTGCCTAGTAAATATATCACTTTCTTTTTCATTAAATTCACTTCTCTCCAAAAAGAGCTTTGCTTTGATTACACTCATCTACCCTGCTGAGAGAGCAGCACAATTTCAAGATCTGCCCCTATGTGAGAAATTAGTGGCTTTAACAAAAAATGCCTTCTATATGGAAGGGCACATAGTGGAGAGAACTATTACTGATGTTCTTCTTGAGCATAAATCTGTTTGTCACTAAAGTGTTAGAGTTCTTTTTAATATCAAGCATTTACTAAGAACCAGAAAAGAGCACTGAAAAGATGTCTAATTACTCTTTCCTACTTTTGTCTGTTACAGGGCCTACTTTTCTCTTGATACATATCTGATCATTTAACTAAGGGTCGGTTCAAACATTTCATTGACCCATTTTAGTTAATGCTTGCCTACCTCTCATAACATCCAGCAGGTTGTAGTTGCTTCATTAGAATCATAACTTTGATTTAAATATACTCTCTCACACTCAGAAACCAATATTTAATCAGTTCATTGAATATATCTTTCAGAAATCTAATTTGTCTTCTATGAAGGGCTCAAGCTCTGTGTGCATGTATGTGTGTGTGTGTGTGTGTGTGTTGGGAATGGGGGGCAGTAGGAGTGCTGGTGTTGGGTTGGGACATTTCTGGAGATTTTGGGATGGATGTTGGGGAGGTTGGGATTTATGGAGGGTGTGACAGAATGAGCCTGCTCAGACCTGCAGGCCATATTCCACCCTGCCTTCCATGCTTGTCCGAATATTTGGAGAGGCTTTTCTCTGTCTCTGATAACCTGTTGCCAGCACCTGACCTTTGTAGGAATTGCCCACTGGGATGGTCAGGATTCTTAGCTCCCCTTCCAAGTTCTTTGCTTCTGTGTCTCCTGCTGCCCAGTGCCTGGTCACCATGAGGACTGTTTACTGCCTTATGTGCCCCTGGTGAAATAGCCACTTGCCAACTGCCTGCCTTCCCTATAGCACTCCTGTTAAAATACTAAGTCGAAAATGATGGAGATCTATGTGGTACACAAAACCACTACCAGCATCAAAAGTTATAAAGTACTTATTAAAAAGAAAATATCTTTAGCACAGCACAAAATTGATCTATAGGTAAAATCAGGGCTTTTTTGTAGCAGGAACTTTGCATATAGGCCACACACTCCTTATGTAGCCAATCCTCAAAGAGTTTACAGGTTTCTTAGTACAGGGCCTACTGTAAGCTCCAGGAGTATTGGCTACATCAGGGGTGCGTGGCCTAATATGTAAAGGTGTTCCTGCTACAAAAAAAGCCCTGGGTAAAATGCAATTCCTCTTTCCGTTTCTGTTTGCATGCCCTATCAGATGTTTAAAAATATGACAGGCTCCTTCAGTAAGAAAGTTACAGACCTCTACAGAGTTTCTTTACCTTGATGCTACCTTCAGTTGTCCAGGCCAACCCCATGGCCAATGGCTGCCTCCTTCAGACCTCAGTTAAGAGTCAGTTAAGAGTTCTGCCTGCTCTGTTGGACTCCACACCAAAGAGAGGTTCCTACTGGCTCCTTTAAGTTTTATCACCTCTCTTTTCTCCACCCACTGACCAAGTCAGGCCAGGTCAGTGGAGCTTTTCCTGAAATCTCCAAAAAACTTTTCCTGATGCCATTCTAAGTCCTCTAGATCTCTGACTTCTCCCCTTCCTGCCTGTTCTCTGATGAGAGAGACCACTTTTGCACTCACCTTACACCACTCTCACGTTTGTCTTCTCAATGGTGTAAGATGAGTGGGAAATTGGTCAGAGAGAGAGAGGGGTGGGTGGGTTGTTCATTTCAAACTTCAAAAGGGAAAAAAATGCATTTCTTCACAGAGGGGAATGACTTCAGTAGGGAATAATACCATTCAGTAGGGCATAATACCATTGAGTTCACCTTTCAAGGTAGGTATTGTCTTCAAGATAACTGATCTCTTGCTTGGACATTTCCAGGTCTCACTTGGAGGTGAGAAATGCTAGTGAGCAATGCTAGAGAACACGGACCCTAGTATAAGCCCATTAGTATATTATGATATGTACATAAAAGACGTTTTATTTATGATATTTTATGTATGGAATGTGATCATTGCATATTAGAGAGTTCCTTTTACCAACTTATATGTTACACTTCCCAAGAAAACCCTCTTCCCTTTTGAATTATTAGACTTGGCTAACTTGGCTTTGTGGCTTTTGTAGAACAGCCCTCTCCTACAATAATCAGGTAAGTCTAACCACAAACAGAAGTGCTATTTATTTATTTAAGCTTACATTGGTTGCCTTTCTACCCTATAGGAACTCGGCAGCTTGCAACATAAATAATACATTAAAAACGCCAGTTAATTTTTTTGAAACTGCTTATAGGCAGAAAAATAACTAAGTGGTGTCATAAATAAAACTGTCTTCAGCCTAAACATCAAGAATATGGGGCCAGACATACCTCACAGATAGGCTTCCCAAACCTCCCACCAGTGGCCTTGACTTCTGTGATAATGAAGTGTTTTGAACAATTAGTTCGAAAATATATTATTTCCTGCCTTCCTGTTATTTTTGATGAATATCAGTTTGCTTACAGGAAAAATAGATCTACTGAGGATGCTGTTAATACTGTTCTCTATACTGCTTTATCGCATTTGGATAAAAAGGGGACGTATGTTAGAATGTTGTTTGTAGATTTTAGTTCTGCTTTTAATACGATATCACCCCATAGATTGTTGTTTAAGCTTAAAGATTTGAAGCTGTCGGACTCTATATGTGAGTGGATTTTGAATTTTTTGTCAGGTCGTTCACAAAGGGTTAAAATGGATGGATATATTTCCTCCGTGAAGATCTTAAATACTGGCACCCCTCAGGGATGTGTCTTGAGCCCACTTCTTTTCACTATTTACACGTCTGATTGTGTTTCTAGCAGTCTGAGTAACAAAATCATTAAGTACGCAGATGACACAATGTTGGTAGGGCTCATCTCTGAGGATGATGAGTCTGCGTATAGGAGGGAAGTTCAACAGCTGTCCCTTTGGTGTAAAGTAAATAATCTTATTTTTAATATAAATAAGACGAAGGAAATTATAGTGGATTACAGGAAGAGTAGTTTGGACATCCAGCCGTTGTTTATTGATGGTGTTATGGTAGAACAGGTGACAGAATGGAAGTTTCTGGGAATTACCATGAAACAAGATCTAACATGGGGGGCAAATACTTTAGCTCTAGAGAAAAAGGCCCAGCAACGACTATACTACTTAAGACTCTTAAGATCACTACAACTGTCAGGGAGTCTGCTGGTTGCCTTTTATCGTAGTTCCATTGAGAGCATTTTATCTTATTGCCTCTGTGCGTGGTTTGGGAGCTGCACGGAAGCAGAGAGAAGGGTGCTCCAAAGAGTGACGAGAAGAGCACAAAAGATTTGCGGATGTTCTCTCCCCTCATTGGTGGATCTGTATAATATGAGATGTAAAAGGAAGATACAAATGATCCTAAGGGACCCTTCACATCTGGGCCATTTGCTATTTGAGATCTTACCGTCAGGTAGACGATATAGAGAGTTGAAGGCTAGGACAAACAGATTTAAGGACAGTTTCTATCCAAGTGCTGTGGTTAGGTTAAATGCAGGGTTATGAAGGATTATCTGTTTTAGATGTATTTAAATGGTTTAAATGGTTTTAGATGTATTTAAATGGTATGAATATGTGTGTTTGATGTGTTGGTATGTTTGTGGAAGAGCACTTCATTTCGTTGCTCTCTTTTTGTGGAGAACAATGACAATAAATTTATCTATCTATCTATCTATCTATCTGGTGGGAGACTTCTGGGTTCGCAGCCTCATCTCCCGCTCTTCAAAACTCTGGAAGCGGGGATGGGGGGTGGAGGGGGGGAGAACATACCTTTAGGCTTCATGTTGTAGAGCTCCTGAGCCATTTGCAAAATGTCTGCCCCTTTAAGGCTGGGCAGGAAGCAGGAAGCAGAAAGGGCTTCTGAGAACGGCCCCTCCCTTTCTTTTGCTTTCATTTTCACAGGAAGTAGAGTTGTCCGGAGGAAGATCTGGTAAGTGTGTGTGTGTGAGAGGGAGGGGGCAGGGGATTCCCTAGTTTGGAGGCCCTCCCCTCCTTTAGAAAGCGTGGGGGGGGAGGGAAATGTCTACTAGGCACTCTATTATTCCCTATGGAGAATGATTCCCATAGGGAATAATAGGAAATTGATCCATGGGTATTGGGGGCTCTGGGGGGGCTATTGTTTGAGGTAGAGGCACCAAATTTTTAGTATAGCATCTAGTGCCTCTCCCCAAAATACCCCCCAAGTTTCAAAATGATTGAACCAGAGGGTTCAATTCTATGAGCCCCAAAATATGGTGCCCCTATCCTTAATTATTTCCTATGGAAGAAAGGCATTTTAAAAGGTGTGCTGTCTCTTTAAATGTGTGGCAAGAACTCCCTTGGAGTTCAATTATGCTTGTCACATCCTTGTTCTTGGCTCCACCCCCAATGTCTCCTGGCTCCACCCCCAAAGTCTCCTGGCTCCACCCCCAAAGTCCCCAGATTTTTCTTTTAATTGGACTTGGCAACCCTACTCACGGAGCTGACACTGAAAAGATCTTCTTTCGTATATCTCATATATCCACCAGATTAACTAATTTGATCAAGGGGACAGTCAAGAGGACCTCTGTTTGTGATCTTTGTTCCCAAGCAGGAACAAGCTTGAGAAGACCATCATTTAGATAGCCTGGTTCCAAGCCATGTTGACTTTAAAGGTCAAAAACAACACCTTGAATTGGGCTCTGGGAGAGTCTCTGTGGACAATAATAAGCAAGATGGTCTGTTGTTATACAAGGCGGCTCCATAGGATTCAGTTTCTTTCAAGTCATCTCTTCAGTTTAGTTTGCTTCATGAGAAAGGCTCCAGTTGTGGAGTGCATGAAGAAAATCAGTTCCCAGCACTTCCAGTTAAACAAATTTCTAGCAGTAAATGTTGCCTGAGCTAGATGGGCCAATGATTGGACTTGTTATAACATATCTTTTTGTGTTCATATATTGCAGAGTACAGAAAATATATCTTTTAGGTCTTTTAAGCTGAGAAAAAAAATCTGATATAATGTGATATAATGTGGAAAATTTAAGTTTTGAAAGGAGGAAGTGACCTCACAAAAGAAAGCAGGAGTTTGAAGACTCACCTTTGTACTGGAAATAACAACACAGGATTTTTCATCACTTTATTTTTTTACCTAGAAATGTTGAGTTCCACCTTCCCTGGCACCACCCCTAACTACCCAAGAATTTCCCAAGCCAGTGTTTACAGCCCTCATCAGGAGCAGTACTGCTCCCAGGCTGTTATATCATTGCAACAGTGTTATAAGAGGGAGGCTGCTGTCTCACACTGATTCTTGTCTCCTCCCCCCCCCCACCAACTCGGATTCAGGAAATTGCTCCCTTCCTTTGTTGTTGTTCAGTTGCACAGTCAAGTCTGACTCTTTGTGACCCCATGGACAAAGTCACACAAGGCCCTCCTGTCTTCCACCATCCTCCGAAGTCTGCTCAAATTCCTTTAGCTGCTGATAATACCGGGGCAAAAAGTCTTCAACATTAAGCTGATTAACTACAATTCTATCACATCTTAGTAAGTAAATGGTTGAGAACTCAGATTAGCATAATAGTGTCATTCGGTCTATTTTTGGCTTTGTTAAGTGGTCAATTTAAAATATAAAATATATTGTGCAAGCCAATGGAATTTTAATCTCTTGAAATTACATTTAAATATGCTATCCTGACACAGATAAGAGCACTTCAGCCAATGTTCTCATGATCAGACTTGAGGAAATGGCCTAAAAATATATACCTCTTATAAACAAAATGCTGCAAGGTATAACCACTTCTTCGGCTTTTACTGGCTGTATTGATTTTGCCTTCAGCACCACAACTCACTTCAAATATACCACTTTCAGACCTACTTCCTTTCTATACCATGGTAGAAATCAATATCAATTAGTCTCCATTCAGAAATGAATAGCAAATCAGCAAGGTTTATAACAAAGAAAATGCAGAATCCATCCTAGACTATAAACACAGTGGAAAGGTTGAAGCAACTGTGAGAGAAAAATTAATGGTAGTGAATTCATTTCTCTATTCTTTTCTCTCTCACATCCCAACTTGCACTTTTGTCCTATTTTGTTTATGTAAAAGATTTCTGTAGACTATTGTGTTAATTCCCTCCCCTGCAAAAAAAAAAAAAAAAATTGGGATGTAAATTCAAAGTAAACAAAGACAGTTGGAGGTGGAATAGAGACTCGGTTTCAATTAAACTAGTATATATATGCCACCATTATTAAATACAAAGAGACATTTAGGGTTGATGAAATACAAGCACAAGTTTCAAAATCTGTTGCAGGAATCCTGGTTCCATGTTTTCATGTGTAATTTTAAAGTGCCAGGATCTGAAGAAGTATTTCAGTGCAATTCTATGTGGAGTTCCTCTACTCTAAACCCACTGGTTTCAATTTTGTATAGGATTGTACTTATGCTTTTCGGTAGTGATGTACAAAGGGCAGGATGGAGGATGTGGTCTGCCCTGGGTGCAGCTTGAGGAGGGCCCTTGAAGGGGGCCCTTAAAGCCACCAAGGGTGCAAGAAATTTTGAACATAGCAAAAATCACACAGGGATTGGCTAAATTTCTTTTTCTACAAACAAGCCAGAACTCTGATAGCTGCTATAGTAATTGCCAGCCTGCAGGTAATTTTCTGCAGGTAAATAGTCTATCCCAGGGGTATTGAACTCATTTGTTACAAGGGCTGAATCTGACATAAATGTCACTTTGTTGGGCTGGGTCATGTGTGCCATAAAATGTAACATGAGATACCAGAGATATAAACCTAATAATGGTGATTTAATCTGTTAGCCAAATTGCCCTTGAATGAGGTATAGGGGAATTTATTTAGGTGGGCAAAGGTGGTAAAGGTGCAGGGTCAATAACCTGTGTATACAGGAATCGGTCTACCCAGGAGCCCTCTTGAAATAACGAGATTTGTAGTCTAAAGGGGGTTTTAATTAGGAAAAATTATGAAGCATACGAGAAAAATAATATCACACAACAATCATGAAGTTCTAGGAAAATAAAGAGGGAAAAGTTGGATAGAGAAACATAAAAGAGATAAAACCCAGACAGGACTATACTTTACCAATGAAGAATCTAGAAGAATGATCCAGTAGCAAAGATTATAAGGGAAGGAGGAGCAAGAAACAACCAGTGTATCTCGTTATAATGGACCTAATACTGATCAGGTAATTGAGGGGTGGCTCAAACAGCAAAGGTGGGGGTACTATAGAGTGAGCCCAAGGCCTAAATGAGTGTTGTTTCATAGATCTTTGGGAAATCTCCTAGAGCAGGCTTTGGGCTTCCAAAAAGCAGTTGACAACAGTAGAAGATAGAAGCAATCTGTGTTTTGTCAAAACTAATTATCTACAAGCTATGCAGCTGAATGCGATGACGAGCTGACAAAATGGGGAAAATTATGATTTAAGTTTCTGAATAGAGAAAACAACTTGGCAAAATGCTCTTTCTTTGTTAATCACCATTTCAAAAGGTGAACTGAAGTTCAAAGTCCCAAAATGATGCTGAAAGCCCATAATGTTTTAATATTAGTTAAGAAATCTGTTGCTTATATTCTGAGAAAGTTTATAATAGTTTTAAGCATCATGGATTAAAAGGAATTGTAATTGAATTAAGAGTTTCTGAATGAGGCAGACAACAGGAGAGGCTTTGCTAGTTAATATGATTTATTAGCACTCAAATGTATGTTTATCACAAGGCTTCTAAATGTTTAATATTGTGTTATATTGAAGCTAAGGAAATGCATGATTTAGCTTCATCATAGCAAGGAATTTAGCTTGATCATAGCAAGGGATTAAAACCTGTTGCAATCAGCATTTTTATTTTTAACAAGCAAAGGTGAATCTTGTCATTAGAAAATATTTTTAGCCAATTAGACTAGGACTTTTGCCAAAATAAAGATACTTCTAAGAGAACAGATGTTTTTAAATTTATTACTCCTGTCTAGAACTTTTGACCTAGGTGATAGTAAGTTATCAAACTCTGACAACCATAAGGCCTAATTAAGTTACCAATTAAAATAATGAGAAAGGTATACAAAGAAGGTCCTCATGTGGTTAAGAAAAAAAGTGTTTTATTCACAGTTTTTGTAAAGATATAAATTTAAATATTTCAAAAATCAAATAAAAGCTTCCTGATCAATTAGAGAATAAACAAGAACAGGTATTCAAGAGAGAAAAATAAATTCTTTCAGATTATGTTATTTTAAAAGTTGAGAAGTCCATATAAAAGTTCAATTTTTCAAAGAAATGGCTGATGTCGTATTATTATCAGTTCTTTTCATAAATTTTGCAAGAATGCTTAATAAACAAAAGTGACTAAATTTGGGGGTTCATTGGATCTTAAATCTGTACCATTTTACATTGTGAGCCATTGCCTACCAGCTATGCATGGCTCTGCTCACTGTGCTGGTTCCCTCGTCTGATGAAGTGTGCTTAAGAGCACACGAAAGCTGACGTTCTAAATAAAACTAAGTTGGTCTTAAAAAAACCAAATGTTTTTATATATCCTTATATATGTAGAAGCAGGATTATTCAATCTAAAGTTAAGTTTTGCTATATAAAGTTTTGTTTGTGATATGAGTTTAAGGTCGTAGTTCATGAGAGATGGGACATCTAGGAAAGGAGCCAATTAAAGGTAACAGGAAGGTCAGTGTCTAGAAAGATGTTACGTTTCATTTTTAATGAGAAAGTCTTGACAACACACCTGTTGATGAGAAGGTCAGTAAAGTTGAAAATAACCCAGGAACTTCTTGTTTGTCAAATGTAAGATTAATTAATGTTAGAGACAAAGAACTTGCAAGAGCGTATGCTTTTGGCGGGGGAGGGCGGGATATAAAAATAAAGTTGTTGTTGTTGTTGTTGTTGTTGTTATTATTATTATTATTATTATTATTATTATTATTATATTAATGATGTAAAGGGGAAGAACGACTTTAATTGGCTAGCCACACAAGTCAAAGAACCTTGGTGCCCTAAGGTTGTTGCTATCAGTACCGTAAGAGACACACTGACCTTGCCAAAAACTGGCCTTCTTATAGCCAAATTTGTGTCCTAAAGTGGTGTTAGGTGATGCCTCACATCACCCCAGAGATGGCTCCCAGGATTTTGACAAAAGGATTAATGGGCGATGATGGTTTTACCTAGTGCTAACCATCATTACAACAAAGAAAATTAAGTGGGCAATCTAGCGTCAAATTGTTTACTATTATGACACTGTAACCAACACAATAGAAAAAGTCTATATGAGAAGACCGTTGCAGCGATCATCTTCAAGGATGTTCCGTTGTGTCATATGCTTGCCTGAATGATCAGTAAGAAGAGTCTTTTGTTAAATGGGAAGGCATTGCAGCAATCCTATTGTTAACAGTTGGCTTCCTCATTAACATCTCCAAAGCATGACTGGCCTCTGGTATGTGATATGTGTTTTGTACATCTCCCTGGTATAGAGGTCTACAGGAATGACTGGTGTTGTTTTTGGGACATCTCAGAAACATGGCTTCTGTCAGGGGCTGCTTTTGGTGCTGTCGTCTGAATGACAGAGTTTCTGGCACTGGATGACAGGCATGCAGTTGCTGCATGCAGTGCTGGGCAGCTCATCTGGGAAGCACAAACTGGAGTCCTCTTTGCTGAGCAGGCATAACAGTCACACACTCACAGGCACAAGCAGGAGTCTGGCTAGAGCTTGGCTGGAAACACTGCTACATGAGCCATACAGGGCAAATGTCCATACTGAGGCTGGCACAGAGGCCAAATGCTTATAGTCCAACTAGGTTGGATGTCCATGAAGCAGTAGGCATGTGAACTGTTTGAGAAACTAAAGGCCATAATAGCTAACAAGTTCATGTGGGCCTGGCATGAAAGCCAGGAGAATCATAGTCCTTAATGGTGGGAGAGGGGCTCCAGGGCTAACAAATATGTCAAATGGCAATAGGTGAATGATAATAGCAGGCTTGATTGGATTAGGTGTGGTATTGCAGAGGGGTTGTAGGTGTGAAGATATCAGAATTGGTAACTAGACAGGAAACCTAGGTCTCAGCTCTGTCCATGAGGATGCAAAGAATAAATGGACATAAGTCTGACATTAGAAACCACAACATTCAGTTGCTAACCTAAGAGTGGTAGAGATTAGAAAGAGGGAATGCTGAATTGCAATTGATAATGAAACTCAAGACAATGCATCCTCCTGGACTAAATTGAGAGCTAGTTTTTCTGTCTCCTTACCAATGTGTGCTATTAGCATTTGGCACCTGAAATGACTCCACTCTCCAAGATAAAAGGACAAGTCCAAGACAGAGAGAGGCAGAGAGGCAAAGAGAGAGGGGCAGAGATGCAAATAGGGAGATGCAGAGAGGCAAAGAGAGAGGGGCAGAGAGGCAAATAGGGAGATGCAGAGAAACAGAGATAGAGACAAAGTGAGAGAGGTAGAGAAAGTGGCGGGGCAGAGAGAGAGAGAGAAGGGCAAAGTGAGAAGGGGCAGAGAGAAGGAGGCAATCACAGAGAGAGGGGGGCAGAGTTCCAGAGAGGAACAGGCAGAGTGAGAGAGGCAGAGAGGAGAGGCAGAGTGAGAGAGGCAAAGAGATGGGGCAGAGAGACAAAGAAATGGGGCAAAGAGCAGAGGGGGGGCAGAGAAAGGAGCAGAGAGGCAAAAAGAAAGGCAGAGAGAGGGGCAAAGAGAGGGGGCAGAGAGGCACAGAGAGAGGGGCAAAGAGAGAGTGAGGCAGTGTGTGAGAGAGAGATGTAAAGAGAGAGGGGCAGAGAAAGTGACCGAGAGGCAAACAGAAAGAGGCACAAAGAGAGGGGCAGAGAAACAAAAAGAGGGGGGACAGAGAAAGGCAGGGGGTGGAGAAAGGTGCAGAGAGAGAGGGGGGGGGCAGAGAGACAAAGAGAGAGATAGGCTTGTCTTTGTATCTCTCTTATGTGAAGCAGCCACAGAGCTATCCATGTGGCTGTGTGTGCATGAGAGACAGCAAGAGAGGGGAAAAGAGGAAGGAAACCCGAAACAAAGAGCCACAATGGTACCTGGGAAGAAAATAAAGTAAGGTGCAGCTGTAGCAGCACTCTGGAAAGGAAGTAGGAGGTTACTTGGGGGGATGGATTTGATGCTTGCACAGGCTATATTTGACCCAGGGCCAAACATTTGACACCCCTGGTCCAGCCTTTCTCTCTCCCTTGCCTTGCACCAAGCTCAGCCAGATCTTGCAAAACAGTAGTTAGGGCGTTGCAACAAGATAAAACTCCCCCCTCCCTTAATTTCTCTCTATCTTTTCTACACATTTCTCATTTATTTCTGTCTCGCCTCCCCTAATTTTTTCCATGTCCCCCCCCCCCCAATTCTTGGTCTTGACCTTCTCAGCCCTATTCTGCTTGGTGACAGAATGTATTTAAGAGTAATATAGTAGCAAATTTTTGTTAATATCATTTTTACTGGGCACTGTACATTCTGGTTCTACTGGGTTTCCAACTTTCTTAGACTGTGATTTTGTGCTTGATATCAGCTGGCATTGCCACAGTAACACTATGCCATCAGCTAGCATTGCCACAATGACAATGGGTTATGCTGGGCACTCTGTAATTGTACCGGTACTTCTGGATACTTTGTGCATTGCACTGGTTCTACAAAAATGCCCTCCCCCAGTCAATTTCTATTCAGAGATTTCCTGGTTAGTCCTTTGGAAACAGTGGAGGATTAAGATACCTTCTTTGGAGGAGGAGTCTGTTTCTTAACATGCAGTTTGGTGAAGCCTGCAATCACTATTTTGTGTTGCTTTGGCTAGTGTTATTAAAAGTTAGTACAAAGGCTCTCAATAATGCCTTGTAAATGTTTGGGAAGGTCAGTTCTTGGACTTCAAAATGGAGATCCAAAATCCTCCCCAGTGCCTGCTCAAAACACAACTGATGTGATGGATTTTTTTTTCTTTGCAAATAAGTTACAGCTGATTTATGGCAACCCTGTATAGTTTTCAAGGCAAGAGATGTTCAGAAGTGTTTTGCCATTGCCTGCCTCCACATCAGCCATGCTGAGATCTGAAATGATCAGACTATCCTGGGCCTATTCAGGTCAGGCCTAGGCTGAGAGTAATGTGACATGCCCAAGGTCACCAAAGCAAGCTTCCAGGGCACAAGTGGGAATTCAAACCTGGACTTCCCAGATCCTAGTCCAACATTAAGCACTACATCACGCTGGCTCATGTGATGGAACAATACATTGGAATGTTAATTTCTTTTACTGGCACGATTATACAAAGTTAAATAAAATAAAATGTTCACACTGCATTATTTTCTGGCTACTAAAACAAATTTTACATCCAGTGGCACCTTTGTTTGTTTATTTGTTTGTTTTATCAAATTTAAGGCCAAACTTTGTTCTGCTGCTTCAGACAACATGTCTACCCACCTGAATCTATTCCCTGGCTTTTTTATTATTTGTTTCATTTCATTATTATTAATGAAAATAATTCTGTTGTATAGAGGAGGATCCTGAACTGGATAGCCCCAGCCTAGCCTGATCTCATCAGATCTCAGAAGCTAAGCAGGACTGACATGAAGGCAGACAATGGCAAACCACCTCTGAACATCTCTTGCCTTGAAAACCCTATGGGACCATCATAGGTAAGCTGGGACTTGACAGCAAAAAAAAAAAGAGAGAGAGAGAGAGAGACAGAGGAAAGGGTGTTAAAAATTATCTGCCCTGGGCTCCAAATAGGCTTATCACATCCTGCACAGGACTGCACTGCTCATTATTTTCAGAGGGTAGCCATGTTGGTCTGCAGCTAGATTTTAGTCCAGTAGCATCTTAGAGACCAGCAAAATTGTCTCTTTGACTCTTGAAAGGTTATACCCTCCCAGACTAGAATTTAGCTCTTTGACTGCTAGCTATTGCTTTTTGTCTCCACTAAGTGTTCTCAGTTGTTTAAGGACTGTATGCATATATGAAGGAGCTTCTGTACAAGGTATATAACATTCTTTCCACTCTTTCCAAAGCAAAACTCAGGGTTTCTCAGTGGAGTATTACATGCACTAATGTAGTAGCTCTCAATGCAAAATTTATTTGTTTCTGTTTTTAACTTGGTCTTTCCACAGCAATCAGGACTCAGGGCAGATAACAACATAGATTCAAAACATAAATAAAATACAAATATTCTATAAAAATTAATACACTGGCACCCTGGCATGATGATCAGAGAAGCTGATAGTAGGCCCAGTAAGACTGCCAACAAATTGGAAATCAGAGTGCAGAATCTGCTGAATTACTTGGGGATGGGATGAATTGCTTCTGCCTTGCAGCTGTTGATACTCAGCCAAGGGTTGTTTGCTGTGCAAAAGAGAATGCTGGCCATGGAGCCCCTTACCATTCCAAAACCAGAACCTATCAGCAGCCAAGTGTGATTATAGGGGACTTTTATCTCTTCAATCTTACTTTGTCTGTGTGGATTATAGACTGCACCTGTTCATTACAACACTTGAACTAGTGTAGACATCATGAACAGTTTACTAGGAGCTATAACTGAGTGATAAGACATGGCATTCCTGAGACAAAATGGGGACATAGAAAGAAGTCTGAGAAATTCAGATTAATAACATGGTGACATTGTTTCACACAGGGCTTTTTTTTTAGCAGGAACACTCAGGAATGCAGGTCTGGCTAGCTTGGTGTCAGGGTGTGTGGCTCAAAATGCAAATGAGTTCCTGCTGGGCTTTTTCTACAACAAAAGCCCTGGTTTCACAAGCTGGTCCACAATGTTGTATTTTCATTTGAACTCCTTAATGACTATTTTCAACTACTGATTCTGCATCTTCCTATGACCTGAATATATACTATATCAAGGGCACAGTATTGAGTGGACCCATAGAGAAATGACAGTATAAGCTGTCTTCAAAGATAGGTTAGAAATTTTGACTGGTACCAAATTCAGCAAAGAAATTGTTGTCTAGCATAAACTATTGGGAGCAGCTCACTATAAGAAGTAGGAAAGGGGTGAATTTAATACAGACCTTCCTCTAATATGTATTGCTATTAGTCCATGCTGTTTGCATAAACAGGAGTTGGCACCCTTATATCCTTCCTACCAAAAAGCCAACCTATATTTATCTGCCCCTCTGTCTTGTTTTCCCTCTCCCCTTTACTGGCAGGCTCTACCTAGGAAAACTGTGGCCCAGGTTTGTAGTGCTGGCCAGTGGGCCAGACCCACATGCATAGTAAGAAGCCTTCAAGGACTTATGGCATTAGGAATGTCAGCCTCCTGGTAGGACCTGGGGAATGCTCAGAATTACAGCTCATTTCCATACTACAGAAATCAGTTCCCATAGAGAAAATTGAGGTTTTGGAGGGTGGACATTGTACACTGATTCCCTGTCCTCCCCAGATTCCATCCCCAAATCTCCAGGAGTTTTCCAGCCTGGATCTGGCAACTCTATCCACTCATCACCTGCCAGTGGTGATGAGGGACCTAGCAACCCTTGTGGGGGGGGCACATCAATTTTCCCTTATCCCCCTTCACAAATTAATTTTCATTCCCTACTTGTGGCAACCCCCATATCCTCTGCCCTTTCTCTGCCTCATCCCCTCTTTCACAGCTGTTCACCAATCTATCGTTTATCTCCCTCCAATCTTTCAATTATATTATTTATTTACCTTGTCCAGTCTGCAGTTCACTATTCTGAAGTATTCACTATTCTGAATGCTTCATTTGCTTGGCCATCATGGTTAATGTCCATTGAGAACATACTGCTCTTAATATTTGGATTTAGGAGTCAGGAAACAACATATGGAGCAAACAGCTGCATGCCTACAGGAATTTATTTATTTTTATTTATTTTGTTTGTTTTATATTCTGCCCTCTCTGCCGAAGCAGGCTCAGGGCGGAAAGGGAGCAAAGAAGGTCATGGTGACACCTAAAAACCTATTGCAGCCAATGAAATGTCTGAGTTTAAAACAGGGAGAAGAAACAGTGAAACGCTGCAGTCCTAGGCAATACTCCCTCTAAGCTGTAGAGTCTTGTGAACAAAAATTCTCCTTTGTGAGCTATTGGCATTTGAGTTGTGAGCTACTGCATAAATTACTTTGCTCTGGGGCTATTTTCCCTAAGACAAAAATGTGTGCGCCGGAGGCTAAAAAACTGTGAGCTAGCTCACAGTAGCTTTGCTTAGAGGGAGCACTAAGCCCAGCTTTTCAAAACACTGGGCTACAATGTCTCTCTGCAGTCAGAGGCTGCCTGCTTTGGTGACTGTTCAGCTGATATAAACTGCTGTGCCTCTGTACTGCTAATCTTGGCATTGTCTGTGGCTTCCCCTTTTGTAATGTACTGAGAACTGAGATGGTTTGAAGGCAACATGGTTTATTCAGTATCACATTACAAAAGAGGGAGCCTGCGGGCCGGGTCCCACTTATATACATTATCCGGAACTGCCCCCTCGTCTGACCAGTCCAATCCTGGTCAGTCAAACTTCCCGCCACAGATCTTGGTGGGTGGGGCGTCGGGCGAGCTACATCCGGGGATGCACGGGTCACCTTCTGTAGTGATCGCCATGCAGTGTAATAGCTTTTACTCAAGACACAACACCCCTCCCCCCCAGCTCAGGACACATAATCTCGCAAATAAGCGGGGACCGTGCACTCCCTAGTTGACCTCCTTGGGATCGCTAGTGGAGTTGGAGTGGTTAACAGTGCCACTGGGGCCACGGCACCCATGGCGGCCAGGGCGGCGGTTTCCTCGCATGGGAGGAATGCCGGCCTATGATGGTCTGTGCCCTGCTGTTCGTCAGGTGTCCCTACTCTTGGGGAGCCGCCCCCGCTTCGGTCTGGCTCTACCGCCCGATCAGCCAGAGCGGTCGGTGGGGGCGGGTCCGCTCTCGGCGTGGGCGTAGGTTTCTCCTTGCTCCGTATTGCAGCCGGCTCTTCCGGCAAGGTGCGGCGGCGCATTTGGTCTATATGCCTCTGCAGAATCCGGCCTTCCTCTGTTGATACGTCGTAGTGGCGGGACCCAATTACTTGTAGCACCGGCCCGCCACCCACTCAGGGCCGCTAGTGTAGTTCCTCGCGTACACCGGATCCCCCGGGAAAAATCCCCTGGCCGCTTCTCTGACCTCTGGGGAACTGCGGATGTCAGTGGCCCGGTCGGGGTGCAGCCGATCTAATCTTGTGATTAGCTTCCGTCCCATTAACAACTCGGCTGAGCTGACCCCGGTTACTGGGTTGGGGGTTATCCTATTATCAAATAGGAAGGTGGCTGGGCGGTGGTCCCAGTCCCCCTGCATGATACGGCCCAGGGCTTCTTTAGTGGTGTGCACCATCCGCTCTGCTTGGCCGTTGGTGGCCAGACGGAAGGGGGCGGACCATATGTGCTGTATTAGGTATCTCTGCAAGAACTCCCGGAATTCCTGGGAGGTGAAGGCTGTCCCATTATCAGAGACGATGGTATCTGGAATCCCGTGCGTGCTCAGGACCCTGTGTAATGCCCGGATCGCCGCCGCCGTTGAGGTTGAAGCTACCGGAATGACTTCCAGCCACTTGGTGTATGCATCCACTAGGATGAAGAAAAATTGGCCCTGAAAGGGCCCCGCAAAGTTGATGTGTAGCCTAGACCACGGCTTCCTGTGTGCTTCCCAGCATTGAACGGGGGCACTGGGCGGTTTGGGTCAGGACTCCTGGCATGCTTTGCATCTCCGGACCCACCCCTCTATCTCTTCGTCCATCCCCGGCCACCAACCATAGCTACGTGCTAAGGCCTTCATCCGTACAATCCCTGGATGTGTTTCATGAAGGGCCTCCAGCACTTGTCTCCACAGCATGGGGGGGAACCACCACCCTGCTCCCCCATAAAATACATCCCTTCTGGAAGGATAGTTCTTCCCTGCGCGTTGTGTATGCTCTGAACTCTTTGCCCTGTTTTCCCTCTGGCCATTCCCTCACCACCCAGTCGAGAACCCGCGCGAGTATTTTGTCGCGCCCCGTGGCTTTCGCCACCTCTGTTGCATGAAGGGGTCTCTCTGGTAGCGTTTCGATGAGCATCACATGGTGGGCTGGGGCCGGGTCAGGGTCTGCGGAGGGCAGCGGTAGGCAACTGAGAGCGTCTGCGTGTCCCATAGCCTTGCCTGGCTAGTGGACTAGGGCATATGTGTAGGAGTTGAGGAACTGATTCCACCGCAAAATGCGCTGCGATAGAATCTGTGGCATTTGGCGGTCTGGGGCGAGGAGGCCCAGGAACGGTTTGTGGTCCGTGGCTATGGTAAATCGCCTCCCGTACAGATAGTCGTTAAACTTATGCACCCCTGCCACGATCGCTAGGGCCTCTTTATCTATCTGGGCATAGTTTCGCTCCACTGGCGTCAGGGTCCTCGAGTAGTAGGCTACCCGCACCTCCCTCCCATCCGGGAGTTGGTGACCCAGAACAGCGCCCACCCCGTACGGTGACACGTCACATGCTAAGATCACCGGTAGGCTTTCATCAAAATGGTGGAGCACATTGTTAGATATGAGCAGCCCCTTGACCTCCTGGAAGGTGGCGTCCTGCTTTTTTCCCCAGACCCACGCTGCATTTTTGTCAAGGAGCCTGTGGAGGGGTTCTGCTATGACGGCTTTGTGGGGTAGGAACGAATGGTAAAAATTTAATAACCCCAAGAAACTTTGTAGCTCCGCCTTGCCCGTGGGGGCCTTGACTATGGCCTTAGTTTTGTCTGGTGTCGGGTGGATCCCCGCCACGTGTACCGCAAAACCCAAGAACTCTACCCTCGGTACCCCGAGGGAACACTTTTCTCGCTTGACCTTCAGACCGGCCTCTTGGAAATGGCAGAGGACTTCTCGCAGCTGGTTGCTAAACTCCTCCGTGTCCGGTGCGGCGATCAAAACATCGTCGAAAAATGTTTGCACCCCGGGGATCCCTTTGAGGAGAGAATCCATCAGGCTCTGAAACACCCCTGGGGCCACGCTCACCCTAAACTGCAACCGTCACACCTTAAATGCCCCCCTGTGGGTTACTATGGTCTGTGCGTCTGCCGTCGCGGCGTCCACGGGCAGCTGCTGGTACGCCTGGGCCAAGTCTAGTTTCCCAAAGATTTTGGACCCTGCTAATGCCGCCAAAACGTGGCTGATTACTGGAACAGGGTAGGGGTTATCCTGTAGTGCTTTGTTAATGGTGCACTTATAATTGGCGCATAAACGCACATCCCCATTCGGTTTCACCGGGGTAACTATTGGGGTTTCCCATGCGGCATAGGAAACGGGTTCCAGCCCTCCCTGGGCTGTAAGGCGGTCTAGCTCTGCTTCAATTTTAGGCTTCAGAGCGAATGGAACCTGCCTGGCCTTCAGCCTTATGGGTCGCACGTGGGGATCGAGGGGTAAGGATACGGGAGGGCCCTTGTAGCACCCCAGGGCCCCGTCAAACACCTTGGGGAACTCCCTGCACACGTTTTTGAATCCCCGCGTACCCAGTTGCTGCAGCCTCATGATCTTTATTCCCAGCGGCCTGAACCAGGCCAGGCCCAACAGGGTGGTGAGCTGCCATTTAACCACCAGTATGTCGAGTTTATCCCTAAACCCGTTATACTCCACCCCCACCGTTGCCCATCCCAGGATCTGGACGGGGGGGGGGGGGGTTGGAAGTCCCGTAGCACGAAGCATGCTGATCGCAGCCTGGGCCGGCCACGTGAGCACAGCTTCCTCAAGGATTCCTCCGATGGAGATGGAGGAACCTGAGTCCAGTTCCATCAGGCAGCGTTTGCCCTCGATCCTGACCGAGACTTTGACCTTTTGGGGGGTATCGTCGGGCAAGTTCATTACTTGCACGCTGGTCGAGGCAGTCAAGTAGTCCCCGGTTGATTCCTGGTTGGTAGACTGGCGGCAGCGGGTGGCCTTGGCCCGGCAGGCCCTCGTGATGTGGCCCATCTTGCCGTAGCTCCTACAGACCATGTTGCAGTAGGGGCAGTCCCGCCACTCGTGTTGGTCCCTGCAGCTGGCGCACTTGGTGGCGGCTGGTCTCTCGGTCGCTCAGGGTCGCTTGTGGGCCCACCCCTGTTTGGCGGTGTAGCTGGAGTGCCTCTTCTTTGTCTGGTTGGCTGAGGCCCATCTCTTCCTGATGGACGGTTTTGGCCCTCACGTTGGGGAAGGTTTCTGTGGTCCGCTTGAATGAAACGGCCTCGTTGAAGGCGCTCTGGAGGGTGAGCTCTTCCCTCGTGAAGAGCTTTTGTTGCAGTCTTTCGTCCCTCAAGCCCCAGGCAAAACGGTCCCTCAGGGTCTCTTCTAGCTTATCGTAGCTACAGTTGCCCGCAATTTGGTGGAGGGCAGCCAGGTAGTTGGCTGCCGTCTCTCCCGCTTCTTGGTCCCTCTTGTGGAAAAGGAACCGGCGGGCGATGAGCGAGGGTTGGGGCAAGAAGAGCCCGGTGAGGAGTCTGACTATCTCCTCGTACGTCTTCTCCATGATCCTCACGGGGGCCGAGAGACCCTTGGTGATCTTGAATGTGGCCTCTCTGCAGACACTCAGGAGGATGTCTCTCTTTAAGCTATCCTCTGTTATCCTGTTCGCTTGAAGGTAGCACTCGACCCGCTCCGTGTAGGTCTCCCACCTCCCGAGAGTAGCGGGGTTGAACTCTTCGAGACGGCCCGTGGTTCCGCTCTGGTTAGCCATGGTGGCTGCGGCGGCGGGTCGGTCTCCAACCGGTTTGCCCTCTTCGTCTCCGGCCGGATCCACGAAGCCCCTCTGAAGTGGGCTGGCTAGGATCCCATCCTCGTCGCCACTGTAATGTACTGAGAACCGAGACGGTTTGAAGGCAACATGGTTTATTCAGTAGCACATTACAAGAGAGGGAGCACGCGGGCCGGGTCCCGCTTATATACATTACCCGGAACTGCCCCCTCATCTGACCAGTCCAATCCTGGTCAGTCAACCTTCCTGCCACAGATTTTGGTGGGCGGGGCATCGGGCGAGCTACATCTGGGGACCCACAGGTCGCCTTCTGTAGTGATTGCCATGTGGTATAATAGCTTTTGCTCAAGACACAACACGTTTGCTCTCAGTTTGGGATGCCAGGTTATTTTCTAACAGGACCGGGATGTCAATGTCCTTCAACACTCCTAACCTCCATGTGCCTTGGAAGCTGTTGTAGGCAATAGGGACCTCTGCCAAAGCCACCTTGAAAGGAGATCCACATATGCCTTTCATGGTATAAGTCTGTCCTGGCAAATACTGATGGTGTTGCACTAATTCAGGCCTTATTAATGAGACTTCTGCGCCTGTGTCTCTATACACCTTCTCTGGCTTGCCATTTACAGTCAAAGTCCTGAAGTGTTTCTGACACAACTCCTCCTGCACTTTCCATGCCCTCATGATGCTAGCTGGTCTTGCTGGGGGTATGGGGCTTCAGGCACTGGGTGTGTACATTGGCACTTTACGACATTCAAAGCTTTTGCTGTTTGCAGAACCTTCTTCTCTCTGGTTTAGGACAAAACCTTCTTACATGCTCTTCTTGTTGGCAGTTATAACAAACTATCATCCCCCTTCTGATTTGTGGAGGACTGGCCCGCCTGGCAGGATTGTTGTTGTCAGGATTTTTCTGAGGGAGCCCACTCCCTGGGTTTCTTCGCTGGTGCCACCCACATAGACATACCCAAGCTCCCCTTTATCTCATCGAGGATGGTGGCTGCATCCTCCACAGTTTTCAACTTTTTGTCCCTGAGGACCCATTTGAACTGAGGAGGGATCAGGCTGTAAAATTGTTCCAATCCTATCAAGTTTCTTAGCTCCTCAAAGGTGATTACTTTGCTGCCTTCCACCCACCTATTGAGGGCTCTGTCCAGCCTGCACCCCATCTGGAAATATGTCTCCCCAGACTTCTTTTTGATTTCACGGAAGGTTTTTCTCCTTTACTCTGCCGTGAAACCAAATCTGACCATGACCCTTTCCTTGAACAGGTCATAATTTGATGTCTCATCGTCCCTCATCTCACTCAGGCCACCACAGATCTGAGGGCACAAATAAAGCATCCTGTCCCCATCAGCAATGCGCAAGTCATGGCATGTCCTCTCAAAACTGAAGAGGAACACCTCCACATCATCTCCCTTGTACTTGGGAAACTTTTTCTGTTCTACAGGAGGCCTGTCCCTGTGAGGACTAGGGAATTCTGCCCTCACTTGGATTTCTTTGATTTTGAGTTCATATAACTCCTTTTCTTGTTCTCTCTGCCTTTCTCTCTCTTTCCTCTCTTTCTCTTTCCTCCCATTCTGCCTGCATTTTGGCCATTTGTAACTGATATTCTCTTTCTGCCTTTTCTCCCTCTAATTCAAGTTTTTCCCACTCTAATCTCTCCGTTTTCTTAGACTCT
This sequence comes from Heteronotia binoei, assembly GCF_032191835.1. NCBI lineage: Eukaryota > Metazoa > Chordata > Lepidosauria > Squamata > Gekkonidae > Heteronotia > Heteronotia binoei. Next base: position 111,187,977 of record NC_083226.1, on the reverse strand, counting down.
CTCTCAGCTGCTTCAATTCTGGCTCCTTCGTTCTGTATTCTCATTCTTTCTAAATCCTGACTTGGGTTCTCCCCAGCAGCTGCCTCCTCAGGCTGGCCATCATCTCCCTTTGCTTTTGCCACCATTTGTGGTGGTGCCATTTCTGACAGGAATATCTTCTCAAAAATAGTTCTGAGGTATAAAAATATAAATATTTGCTTTTATTTTCCATGGGTATTTATGGATCACGGCACTGCCACCAATTGTGAAATACCCAAAAATGTGTGAGCTGGAGGCTAAAAAACTGAGCTAGCTCACAGTAGCTTAGCTTAGAGGGAGCACTGGTCCTAGGTCATAGTAAAGAGAGATACCCTTAAAACATTACCCTAGCTATGTAGAAGCTGTTTTTTCCACATGGGTGATATTGAATTTCTAATCCATGCCTGTTTCAATTTCATTTCTTCCTGTGTGAATTGAATCTGTGAGTCTATGACTGATTCCCCACCTGCCTTACCCCACTCTCACTCTCCTTGTGAGGAACCCAGTCAGAGGCTTTACTCGGGAGGTGACCACTTTAAATTTCTCCCCAGTCACCTTCCCTCAGTCAGACTCATAGAAGTCCTGTCAGAACTAGTAATAATTGGCACCAGACGGTTTTAACATTAACAACCACAAAATATTTATTAGGTAACAAAAGGCAAGGAGGGGGATGAAATAATATTGAGTATAACTGTTCAATATTAAAAGGCAAATCAGTTGGCAGCTGGTTGGCAGAATAAAATAATTACAGAGAGTAGAGACTTTTTCAGGCTAGGGTAAAAATATAACAAGACTTTGGCAGAATATCTTTAAAATAAACAATAAACCAGGCAGGTTTCAGAGTCCCACTAGACTTTACTTCACACAGGCTGTCTGTGCCTTCTAGGCACTCAGAATGCTGTTTCTTCAGATGTTTTACCCTAACTTAGGCAGTGCCCAAACATATAAATAACGAACTTCAATCACTCTTACACACACACATAGAGAACTCCTGACTGGTGTCAGTATTCTCCCTCACAGACCCTTTCACACTAGCTATCTTCCAGGACTCGCACCCCTCAATTCTGATGCGTCTCAGCCCCACAGCTAGTCCTCTGGTCTGAGTCTTGGGCAACCCTGCTGACCAACCAAATCCAGTTCTCCCCTCAGTGTGTATTTGTGTGATCTCGTTTGTACTTGGAGATTGCCTGATGCACTGGCAAAATCTCTCTCAGAGAGTTTCAAACTGTCTGAAAGCTCCCTCTTCCAGACAGAATCCACTCAGCTCTGTCTCCCACAAGGAGCTCAGCCACTCTGGCCACTCTCAGCCCCTCATCCAGTTGGTTTTACAACTGCCCAGCCTAAGCCCACTGTCTTCACTTCAGGCTGGTATACTGAAGACTTCTCTCGAAGGCCCCCCCCGGCTCCGCCTAAAAAATCCTGAGGTGATTTTCTGCTGAGCAAACCTCCAAAGAATACTTTTCCATTGCTTGGGCAATGTTCCAGCCTATCGCTGCAAGCCTGCTTCTCAGCTACTCAGGCTACGGGCCTGAGTCCTTCACACTCCTCTTCTCCATGAGGTTTCTGTCAGATGTCATGCAAGCTGCCCCACCTCTTTCACATGGCAAATAGCAACTGGTTTTTAGAAGATCTTGCTTGCTGAGTGAAAGAGGCAGAGCGAGTTGCAGCCTCAGGAAAGCTTGTGCGAAATCCGACAGAAGCCCCACAAAGAAGACAAGAGTGAGAGCAGGGTAAGGCTAGCATGGAATTGTTCAGAATTTGCATGCCATTTTCTGTTCCCTTGTGATAAAGTTTGCCTATTAAAATTAATGCATTCTTTTGATGTTATTTTTGTGTCAATGCCACACAACATATAAATGGAATAAAATGGTATAATAGAAACAAACAAATCAGGAATATCAGAGATGAAAATGGGCACAAACAAAAACTCTGGACATATTTCTCTATCTCTAGTTCTGTGATAAGATTCTATATGAATGACCCAACCATGCAGGGTAGCTGTTCAAGTTCCAGCCATAGAATCAGCTTGCTATAGGTACTGAGGGTACCAGTTCTGTGTGAAAGACAATTGGCTCCTATCCATGTGGTGGGGTCATTTAAAATTATTCCAACCAGAAAATAATTGTTCAAGGAAAATTAGTTCTTATAAAGCTAGTGTAATGTCTAAAGGGCAATAAAATCTAAATTGAATGTTTACTTCTTCAACAACAACAACAAAACCCAATTATTTACTTCCAGGGAAGTTTACTAGTCAAAGTATAATTTGGAAACCCCATTCTGATTTTGTGAACCTCAAGTGCACCCCCCCCTTATGGGCTGGATTAATTATAGGAGACAAGAGACTATATTTTCAGGATGTGTATTTTATGGTATTTTTTGTTGGGTCACAGTAGTAAATTGCTGCCATCAAGAACTCATGCTGATATAATCACCTCTACGTTGCTACGTCAAGTACTGCGTAAATTACCTGTACAGCTTATGATTAAGTGTAAAAGGAGCTGATGCTTCTTTTTTGGGTTGTCATGTTGAAGCTTGAAGGATTTATGAAAATTGAAACCAAGAAGGTGTTAAAAGAGAGAGGGAAAGTCAGATTTCAGTATGATTTATATTATTCCAATATAGTTTCATCTACTTGAGGTGTGTGTGTGTGGGGGTGGGGGGCGTTGAATCTGATAGAGAAAATGAGTAGGACCAAATATCCAATGTGTAAGTTTCTGAAGTGATATCATATATTGTTCTTTATACAATAAACTGAAGAACAAGGAATAGGATTTCGACTTTTTAATCTTCCTGTGTCAACATTTGTAGAAGGAAAGAACCACAAATGAATGTTACTGAGCAATAAACATCAGTAACAGGCAGAAAATAAACTATCTTGTCAAATGGCACATCTAGAAACATGGTCTTGCTGCACACTTTGATTGCGTCTTTAATTTGAGTTCAGACTCAGATGTGAACAAAATCTTTAGCATACTAATGATATATTAAAATCAGAAATTAAAGGGAAAAAATAACTTTTAGGGGCTATTTTTTTCCAGATTTAGTCCAGGAAAACAAATTAAAACTTGCAAATGAAAAAAAGAAAAGTGAAATCACTTCAGAAACATAATATGTGCCTTACGGTACCCAGAAATTGGACTGAAAAAAACTCCACAAACAGTAGATCTTGTCTACATATTTATTATTAGAGTAATAATTTGAATTCAAAAACATAAAATATTTTATTCAGTAGGGAAGGAAAAGGAACATATTAAATCAGTGTCTGATTACCTTCACATTACTGTCAAATGTTGAGAAATCTTGATTAATGTAATTATTGACAAATCTGAGGCAAGTATAAATGAAAATATTTAACTACCATTTCTGCGCCTAGGACTTGAAACATTCTGACCAAACTTTATGAATAATTTAGAATCCCTCAGCTACCAGAAGCTTACACCAAATAATACAGATCCTAAAGATGTCTGGCATGCAGGCAGATACAGCTGATCCATAAGGCAGGATAAAACACAGATTGGAGGTAGCAAATTTGGAATGTAAACATGGCAAATTCTCCTCCCATTTTTTCCTGATATTATCTGACAAAGAGTGATCAGCATTACTGATATCCTTGATAAGGCATCTCTAGAATGCTGCCATTTTGTAAAAGATACTGCTATTCTAGTAGCCCTACTAGCCATTCTAGAATATTGGCATTATTTTAGACTGGCCCAACCAGCAGAGAAAAAAAAATAGTTGTGGTGAGTGATCAGTGGTGGCATAGAGAAGTAAGAGACAGAAGATGAAACAGGAAAGGATTGAAACAGCAAAAGGAAACAAAGGACAGTGATAGACTGTATGATTTACAGGCATCATCTTTATACTAATAGTGAAGCCAGCCTAATATGAGGATACTTAAATCTGATGGCTGGAGCTGTGAATTGCCAAGGCAGATCTTTCTACAAACCTGAACAACAGCCAGTTTTGCAGAAAAATCTGAGATCTTAAAACAAAACAAAACAAAACATGGGGGTTTAAAAAAACCCCAAAATGATAAAAGAGTGCCTGTAGAAGCACTTTTTATCATTTTGGGGCTGTTGCTAGGAAACCACAGCATTCCAAGGCTTGGTTTCTATGAGTAAAAGGCAAACGGAAAGAACAGGGTCCTTTCCAGGGCTGTTTTTGCTTCAGAGGAAAGACTCATCAAAGCCAGGCCCAACAGCAACCACTGGATGACTTGATTCCACCTGTCTTACCTAACTCATATATGCCTGGCTGTATCAACAGCAGTCACCCTATGAAAGCCAGTCTGATGTAGCAGAAAAGACTTTAAGAGTCCCAGGTTCAAATCTCCATTTTGCTTTGGAAGTTCACTGGGTGATTGTAGACAATCATATACTTTCAGTCTAACCTATCTCACAGATCAAGATGAGTAGCCATGTTAGTCTGTAACAGTAGAAAATAGCAATTTGTGGCAGGGTACAAGCTTTTGTGAATCACTGCTCGCTTCTGATGCCTTTAGTCTTTAAGATGCTACTAGACTCTTGCTCTTTTCTACTGCTACAGACTGACATGGCTACTCATCTTGACCTGTGAGATAGGTTAGGAAGAAAGTATATGATGGCCCCCAATCACCCAGGTTGGTCTCTAATCACAGGATTGTTGGGAGGAGAAAAAAAAAGGAGGAGACGAGAATAATGTAAAGCTGGATTTGATCCCCACTGTGGAGAAAGAAGAGACCACCCTCCTCTCTGAATCAGAGACTCAGAGCAGCTTACAATCTCCCATATCTTCTCCCCCCACAACAGACACCCTGTGAGGTGAGTTGGGCTGAGAGAGCTCTCATAGCAGCTGTCCTTTCAAGGACAACTCCTACGAGAGCCATGGCTGACCCAAGGCCATTCCAGCAGCTGCAAGTGGAGGAGTGGGGAATCAATCCTGGTTCTCCCAGATAAGAGTCCGTGCACTTAACCACTACACCAAACTGGGTCTGGTGTAGGCATAAAAGGTGGGGGCATAAAAGAAGTACATACATAATAAATATAGCTGAAGATGGGAGGCGGATGAAAGGTAGCTTTGGTGAATGGCTAAGAATGAGGCAGGAAAAGGGGAGCAGATATCAGGGTTGGCAGTAGGTGGGAAAGAGGAAATAGTGTGGGAAGGAGGATACATGGGGAAATGAGATGCCTCCCACAAGTTCCTGAGTGTTCCCTACTGTGCAAGTGGACCTAGGCCATAATTTTCCTAGTTGGAGGACACTGGGAGGGAGAGAAACCTGAAAAGGGCAGATAAATGTAGGTTGGCTTTTGGGTGGAAAGAGAAGAAGGAAGCGGGAAAATGGGAGAGGCTATGGGGGCTTTCAGGAAAGGAAAAGATGAAATAGTGGAAGAGGGGGACAAGAGATGCCTCCCACAAGTCCTTGCAGGTTCCCACCTGTTTCCTCATATTAGTTAGTGTTGGGGAACTAGTTACGGATGGGCACAAACTGCATCAAAATTCATGAAAGTTCATGGTGGTTCTTCAGTTCACAAATATTGCTTCACAAACCACCAACCAACCAAAATTTATTACGAACTTTAGCTTGTCAGCTGGTTTTTGCCCACCCCTAGAACTGGTAGCTTGCGGACTCATTCTAAGATTGCTTGTCCTTTCCCAGTTGTAGAACAAGCACATAGTAAGCAGTACTAGTTAAAGAATCTTCAGCTGTATTTTTATTCATTCTGCTTCTGCTCCGTGGGAATTAGTTGCTGTTGCTTTTTTGGGTGGGGAGGGGTAAAACTTGGTGGTTAATTATGGTATATTCAAAAGTAGATGTGCAAAGTATAGGAATAAATATTTGGATGCACAATGCCTGTTTTTTGTATTGTGTGTATCACTTCCAGATGCAATTCAGGCTTATAAATACAAAACATGCTGAACAAGAAGTAAGATTAATCATAAAATATCAGCATCTTAGTTAACCAAAGAAAGCAGGGGTTTTTTGTAGCAGGAACTCCTTTGCCACACACAGGGCTGTCCCTGCAACTAGGCAAAGTAGGTGACTGCCTAGGGCACTGGTGACTTTTAGGGGCATCAATTTGGGTGCCCCCATGTGACTCAGTGACATTATCAGTGCATGGGAGGTGCCAGAAATTAACCTTGCCTAGGGTACCAGACAGTCTAGATCCAACCCTAGCCACACTCTCCTAGTATAGCCAATCCTCCAAGTACAAGGACTTCTGTAAGTTCCAGGAAGATTGGCTAAATCAGGGGGCTGTGGCCTAATATGCAAAGGAGTTTCTGCTACAAAAAAAAAGCCCTTAAAGAAAGCATAGAAAATGGACTAGCAGTACAATCCTAAGCAAAGAGACATATTTATTCAGCTTATATTGTAAAAAAAGTATATGAATGATACATAGTATCTAAATGTGTTAACTATCCCTTCCAATTAAATGAATGAACCCAGCTCGGAGTCATCAAGAAGCAAGAATGCTTGCTGGGTGATGTGTTGTTGAGCTGACCAACTGAGCCTGATAGTGACATACAGTCATGTAAAACTAAAATAAGTTTTGATTCAATTTCTGGTTTCTCATTTTCTGTAACCTAAATTAAAAAGGAAAAAGGACAAGCAGCTAAGTAAAAAATAATGAACCTCGGTGTAAGCTAATATGATACTGAATGTTGCAAAAGGGATCATGGATATTAAAATTCTAATATCAAAGTCTTAGACACAATTTAAAGAGAGCAGCCAATGACCAAACCATTAATCAGGTCTCCTTACAAAAGGTTAACAGAACAGAAAGTGATAATAACTCATCCTTGTTATAGTTTTTAGATAATCGCCTCATGATCTGTCTGGATCTCCATGCAATGCATCATTTTAAGATACGTGGAGGGGGACCCTGAGCCTCTTCTCCCACCACTAATAATTCTGTCTGAACGTTTTAATAATTTTGTTCTTTGTTTGTAGTGTGAGTTTTGTTATCCTAAAGACTCTATCATGAATTGATGGTGAATTCTGGCTCTCATATTCTCAGAGGTCTTTAAGCTAAGCCTTACTTTTGTCATTGGTATTGTAACTGAGTCCATTAAAAGTCCTGAATTTATTGTTATTCCAACATCTACTAAGTAACCCCCTTATTATTATCATCCTGTAATAGTTCATTGAAGAAAGCTTTTTAGAGAAAATATGATTGGGGAACTGCAGTGTGCTGACTATTATTTATATTTACTTGTCTTAAGGGGGCAGCAAAAGAACACCATGTACTTCAAGGGCTCCATTTATCTTCCCTGTCTGTGGGCAAGATTAAATGCAGCTCTTTTTGGATAGTACAGCTTAATGGGAGCAGGGTGGCTTTTTTGTATCAAAGCTTTCTGAAAACAACATACCATGTTTTAGCCTGATAATGTTCATTTCTTGGCATTTGTAGAAGACGCACAATTTACTGGCATGTCGCAGTACTGTGATATGTCACACTAGTGTTTCTGGAAAAGAAGACTACTGGTATATACATGTGCATGTTTTCAAGGACAACACATCTGGAATTGCTTTTTGCATGTGTAATCTTCAAGTGATAATATGGAAATAATAATGTGTGTTGTGCAAATTTATGCCACATGAACATCTGAAGCTGTCTTATTCCAAATCAGAACATTGGTCCATCTAGCTCAGTATTGTCTGCTCTTACAGGAAGTGACTCATCAGCATCTCAGTCAGAGAATGTATTTCCCAGAATGTGTTATAGAATGAGGTTTTTAACCGGAAATACTAGGGCATAAGTAAGGGATGGTTTTTAATTTAATTTTTCAGACCTGCTGTTTTGACTCAACTTCAGCATTCCTGTTTGATTTCATTTCTCCAGGTCTGAGGGGACAGAAAAACTGAGGAGAAATCTAGCCTCTGAAGGAGAGAAGTGGAAGGTCCATCATAACAACAGCTGGCCCCTTACCAGATCCATTCCAGTCCGGCTTCCGGCCAGGTCACGGGACGGAGACAGTTCTGGTCGCCCTCATGGATGATCTTATGCGACATCTGGATCAGGGCGGCTCTGCAGTGCTGCTGTTATTAGATCTGTCAGCCGCTTTTGACACGGTTGACCACCAGCTACTGACTGACCGCCTCACCGATGTGGGGATACAGGGATCTGCCTTGCAGCGGCTGACTTCCTTTCTCCAAGATCGGGGACAAAGGGTGGTGATAGGGGAGGAAGCATCCCAGAGGCACTCCCTTAGTTGCGGGGTGCCACAGGGAGCGGTCCTATCCCCGATGCTATTTAATATCTATATGTGCCCCCTTGCCCAGATTGTCAGGAGGTATGGACTGGGTTGCCATCAATATGTGGATGACACCCAGCTCTACCTAATGATGGGTGGCCAGTCTGACTGTACCCTGGAAAACCTAGACCTGGCATTACAAGCCGTGGCCTCTTGGCTCAGACTGAGTCGGCTGAAATTGAATCCGACGAAGACGGAGGTTCTCTACCTGGGTCGGGGCGGTCCGGGGAGAGAGATCCAGCTGCCGGCCCTTGACGGGGTGCCCCTGATACCGCTCCCCAAGGTCAAGAGCTTAGGCGTGCTCCTTGAGTCCTCCCTTACAATGGAGGCTCAGGTGGCAGCCACTGTTAGATCTGCCTTTTTCCATCTTCGGCAAGCACGGCAGCTGGCCCCTTACCTGGAGCGCAGCGACCTAGCGACGGTAATCCATGCTACGGTCACCTCAAGAATAGATCACTGTAATGCTCTCTACATGGGGCTACCCCTGATGCTAGCCCGGAGACTACAACTAGTGCAGAACGCTGCGGCACGGCTGTTAATGGGGCTACCACGACGGGAGCACATTCAGCCAGTGCTGAGAGAGCTGCACTGGTTGCCTGTTGTGTTCCGAGTTCGCTTCAAGGTGTTGGTACTAACCTTTAAAGCCCTTTATGGTCAGGGACCTGCCTATCTACGGGACCGCCTTTCCCCATATATCCCCCAGAGAGCACTGCGATCAGGGACAAAAAATCTGCTGTCTGCCCCTGGCCCAAAAGAAGCCAGGCTATGTGCAACAAGATCCAGGGCTTTCTCGGTGGCAGCACCAGAACTTTGGAACACCCTCCCAGAAGCTATAAGGGCCCTGCGGGATTTGTCGGCGTTCCGCAGGGCCTGTAAGACCGAACTGTTTAGACAGGCTTTTCTGGTTGACTGAAAATGGGCTGCCACCGGACATCCTACAGAAGCTGGCGATCATAGTCAGAACCCAATACCGCCAGACTGGATTGAGACAGCGCAAATAGTTTTAAATTGATAAGTGAATTGTGGTTTTATATGTTTTATGGAATTGATTGTTTTTATGATATTGTAAGCCGCCCTGAGTCCGCTTGCGGAGAGGGCGGGATATAAATGTAAAGTAATAAATAAATAAATAAACAGCATACACCACGGTCTTTCTTCTAGTTTCATTTTATGAGTTAGAAGCTAAAAAAGCATGTATGCAGATAGTTCCCTTTTTACTCATAGTTCCTTCTCACTTTGCAGTCTGTCTCATACTTTTTCTATATAGACATTTTTAAAAGGACATTGGATAGTATGAATGGTTATTTTTCATTATTTAATTGCTGAGGTGTAATATTCAAAACAGTGCCAGTCCTAGACCAAATAATGCCCCACTTGAGTAACATCTTTCTCAGTTCCTCCTTTTGTTTGAATGGAGTTATTGTATTTGTGATCGGTTTCCTTACTATGATGCAGATCACATGCAAATATGACAAGAAATTTGCATGTCATAGATCTGCATTCATTCATTTCATATACATACAAATAAAAACTAATTTGTTTGGTCTTCATATCTACTTGTCTCATCATTTTCTATCATTTTTAAGAATAGAAAAATCATAATCACACATATAAAATGTTCATTTTTACAATAAATTGTTCAAGTTATTGAACAATAATGAATGATAGTGGCACAATTATTTATCTACTGTGTTTATTGTCCAACTTTCTCACTAAGATTCAAGAGGAAGGGAAATTATAGAGTTATAAACAAAAAAAGGAAGGAAGGAAGGAAGGAAGGAAGGAAGGAAGGAAGGAAGGAAGGAAGGAAGGAAGGAAGGGAGGGAGGGAGGGAGGGAGGGAGGGAGGGAGGGAGAAAGAGAGAAAGAAAATTAAACACTGTTATAGTATATAGAAGTGAATACTGATAAAGTTTACGGGATTGATTCTAGATTTGGAGTACAAGAAAGGTCCCAAGAGACACTTTGGTTTACTTTATAAGGAAAAAGAGAGCAGACCAAGTCTTGCAACAGCATTCTAAAAAAAAGATTGACAATGGATTCTACCAATATAATGGTTTTGAAAGAAATGCTTATAAGAATTTTATGAAAAGTATATACTTTTAAACTGAAAAACTAAAACAGAAAAAGATCCAATTTCCATTAGATAAATTGGAAGGTGTGATTTTCAGGGGTGGAATTCTAGCAGGACTGCCTTTGCATATTAGGACAAACAATGCTGATGTAGCCAATCATCCAAAAGCTTACCAAAAAGAGCCTTGTAAGCTCTTAGAGGATTGGCTACATCAGGGGTGTGTGACCTAATATGCAAAGGAGCTTCTGTTAGAATTCCACCCCTGGTGATTTTTAATTTTAAGCAGCAGTGTTTTAAATTGAATTTTGTCCTAAAGGTGAGTTTTTTTTTAGAAAGATTTGAGGATATGCATATAGAGACCCAAGAAGAAATTACACAAGATTCACAACAGATACAACTTGACTTGGAAAAGAAAGATGTTGATCTAGAGCACACAATTACTGACTTTTTTTTAACCTAAAGCCTTAATATGAATTACAAATATTTAACATAGAATGTAAATGGAACAAACTCCCCACAAAAGGGAAAAAATCCACTATTTGTAAAAGTTAAAACACAACATTATATATTTACAAGAGACTCATATTTGGAAGATGTAAAATATTTAGCATATAAATCTTTTGGTGAAGACTTTGTGGTGGCTGATACTAAATAGAAAAATGGGCTTGTCTAATATATAAACCCCCAATTAAAACGAGAGTTTGAACTGAGTGATTAAGATTTGTGGGAGTGGAAATGAATTCTTGGGGGTTAAGACAAAGGTATTCGGAATCTATGCTCCAAATGAGAACAAAGGGATATTTTACAAAAATCTTATAGATAGGCTAATGGGCCTTTCTTATGAAAGTTGGTGTTTGATGGGTGATTGGAATGGAGTGATTTCTTCAGTGATGAATAGGCTTTTTGAAAACAAATATTAAAATTATGCAAGGTAATTGCTGAAGGTTTTTTTTAAAAAAATGGTGGACAATTTGGGTTTAGTCAATATATGGAGACAAATAGTTGACATATGGGGTGATTACAGACCGGCACTTTGGGCCGACTCAGAGACAGCTCTGAAATTAACCAAAAAATCCTTCCACACACAAACATCTGCCATCCATCCCTGTCCTGTACTCGCTCCATCCTCTGGCCTCCGCAGGCCAGCTCAGAAAGCTACCACTTCTGAAGTGGTAGCAAATTTCTGACCTGACAGCCAGTCACGCTATTGGTGTCTGGAAGTGGCAGGGCAGATGTGAGGCAACTTGACTGTGTGAAAGCACCAAGCCACCCCAAGCTGCTTCTGCCTCCCCCGCCCCCTTAAAAACTGTTGGAAGTGCTTGAGCACATGAGCATCTGATTTGTTGGGAGAAGAAAGAGCTGTCCAGCTTCTGAGGTGCCTCCACATCTGGAGGTGCCTGGCCACCGGGATGCAGGTGCTTTGCTGGGGAGTATGCGGAGGCTTTGGAACAGCTCTTTTTAAGCCAGTCTAATTTGGGATGCCTTCCAACCACCCCAAACTGCCCATCTGTTATCACCCATGGAAAGCCAGTTTGGTGTAGTGGTTAAGCGCACAGACGCTTATCTGGGAGAACCAGGGTTGATTCCCCACTCCTCTACATGCACCTGGACTTTAAGTTAGTCACAAGTTCTTGCAGAGCTGTTCCTTTCAAGTGCAGTTTCTGTCAGAGCTCTCTTAGCTCCACCTGCCTCACAAGATGTCTGCTGTGGAGAGGGGAAGGGAAAGGAGATTGTAAGCCACCTGCCTCACAAGATGTCTGCTGTGGAGAGGGGAAGGGAAAGGAGATTGTAAGCCACTTGTGAGACTTCACTCACAAGTGACTCCTTTGGGTATTGAAGGGTGGGATATAAATCCAATCTCTTCTTCTTCTAAATAGTAATTCTAAAGAATTTACTTATTTTTCAGAGAGACACAAATCCTTTTCGAGAATAAACATGACTTTAATTTTAAGAGATTTAGTTACTAAGGTCTCTAAAGTAGAGATTTTACTAGGGACCTTTTCAGATCACAATCTTGTAATTTTGATTTGCAAATTAAAATCTAGTAATTTTAGATGATTATTAAATGAGGCATTGTTATAAAAGAAGCAATTGTGGAGGACTATAAGTAAAAGTTAAAGAATTTTAAGAAAAAAATAAAGAAAATATTTGTTTCCAATTAAGTAAAACAAAGGCACAGATATGAGAATAGACTGGGTTGCCAGTAAAGCTTTCATTAGAGGTTATTTGATACAATATAATTCTGAGCTGAAGAAGAAAAGGCAAGAAAAATACAAAATATTTAAATGAAATTGAAAGAAAATAGGATGAATTTTAAAAATTCTATAGGAAATACAAATATTTCTCAAAAATAAGAATATTATAGTTATGAGTTATCTATGTTAACAATAAGAAAAATGTGGAAAGAATTGAATATGTTAAACAAAGAAATTTTGAATTTACAAATAAACTAAAAAGATGGCTGGTTTATTGACTGAAAAAAGAAAGAGAAAAAAAAATGATACGGAAACTACAAGGAGACATGGTATTAATGAACAATTTTGCTATTCAAAAAGCATTTTGTTAAAAAAAACCAAAAACTATTCTAATTGATATAAAAGCCAGGATGCACCATTGTAGAAAATAGGTTAACATTTCAGAAAACAAGATTTATCCAAGATTACAGAAGAACAAAAACAAATTATGAATGGGCCTATAACCATAAGACAGCAAAGTGGGTGGCTTCACTTGGGTGGATGGGTGGGTGGGAAGACAGCAAGGGGGGGGGTGCACTTGCCATTATATTTTTTTTCAAAATGGGCTTTATTCCTAGGTAAGGAAAAAAAGGCTACTGGAGTTAGAGGGACACAATTTAAGATTTGGATGGCATACCTATTTATGGTATGACAAAGTTAAAGTGGATTTTAAAAATCACTATATTAGATGTGCCATTCTAAGTACATAGAATAAATATTAACCTAGGCCATTTCTGAAAACGCCTTTGTCACTCTCAGCTCAGGAAGCATTTTTTGTTGTGAAATGATAACTAAACACAATGGATTAACATATCCTGACATATTAGACTTCTCACAAGGGAAGTGTAAAATGAGATCAAGAGAAGATTTGATAACACAAAGATGTAACTGCCGATGGTTCTTCTATGCACAATTGTTGAAAAGTTTAATAGTAGAAAAAAGAGCTTATGGTTTTGATCAATATAGGGCTGAATTTGGAATGGAACTAAACACAAATGATGAAAATGTTATTGAGAAAATGTGTAAACTCCTGTTGAAATTTGAGACAGAGAAAGAACAGGTAAAAGAATTTATGATAAATTGGGCTAAATTTTTCAATATAACATACAAATGGAACAGTGGGAAAAAACATGGATGAAAGGTCTTAAATTCACACTAAGTTCTAGATTGAAAGACAACTTTTATAAAATGATGTATTGTTGGTATATGTCTCCAGAAAAATTAGCAAATAATGTAAAAAGATATTTTGAATAGACATTGGAAATGTGAGCAACACAAAGGGGCATCTAACAAAGCCAAAAAAATCTGGATACAAATACATTCATGTATCCAGAATATTTTAAAGGTTAATTTAAAAGTAAAACCAGAACCCTTTTTGTTTGAATTAATGGACAGTTATAAAATTATGGATCCTGTTTTTGGGTTTTTTTTAAAAAATTATCTGCACATGGTGCAGGAGCCATTGGGTGTGTGGGGGGAACTATTTATGAATTTTCTGCATTGTGCAGGGGTTGACTATATGGCCCCTTCTATGATTCTAAAACTCATATGGAACTCTGTTTTTGTATATGACAACAGTGGCAAGATTACTATATGTGCAAAAATGGGAGACTTCATCAATACCTACAATTGAAGAATAGCTGGTAAAGATAATGGAACTTGCTGAGGTGGCCAAACTCACTTCTTTGATTAGGGAAAAGACATTATCCACTTTTATTGCCAACTGGAGACCCTTTATAGACTTTTCTTTTGTATGAAACAAGGAAAAATAAACTGATGTGTTACAGTTTTGAAGACGGCGAAAATAGATTCTAGAAAAAAGAGAGGTCTTTCTTTTTGTAATTATAGAGTAAGAATGAGTCATGTAGATATATTTCTATCATAGAGAAAATTGATAGCGTTTCCTTTATATATGTATTTTATAATCTTTATAATTTTACATTTCCTATTCCAATATTTTTCTTGTTTCTTTTCTGTTTTATATCTTACTAAAAAAAATTCAATTTTTTTTTAAAAAACAGAAACCAAAAATGGCCTCCTTAACATTTCTGTTTTATACATTCTGTGAAACAATAGTGTAGAAGAAGATATTGGATTTATATCCCACCCTATACTCTGAGTCTCAGAGTGATCACAATCTCCTTTACCTTCCCACCCCCACAACAGACACCCTCTGAGGTGGGTGGGGCTGAGAGGGCTCTTACAGCAGCTGCCCTTTCAAGGACAACTCTTACGAAAGCTATGGATGACCCAAGGCCATTCCAGCAGGTGCAAGTGGAGAAGTGGTGAATCAAACCTGGTTCTCCCAGAAGAGAGTCCATGCACTTAACCACTACTCCAAACTGGCTCTGAAGAGTCAACCCATTGCAGGAAGTGCAGCAGAGAATGTGGATATTGAACACCTCAGTGCAAAAGATTAAATTCAGGATTGGACCAGTAACAACTTGATTGAACCCCATGGTGGCCAAGGAAGCCATAAAATCCTAAACAGCCCAGACAAGGTACCCTCAGCATGAACATTAAATACAGATGGACAAGAACTGGCTTACATTTAGCTCATAATGAATTTTGTGCTGGTTCATGGTTTGTGAGCTTAATTTCATTGCAGGTCAACTGGCACAACATTTCAATGAACTTTCAAGCATTTTGTGGCAGTTCGTGCTGGTTTGTGAATGGATATATTCCCAGACAGACTGTCTCAATTCAATCTAAATATTTACCAAATTTCAAAGCAATGGGGGGGGGGGGAGAACTTGTAGGATATGTAGAAAAGCATCTTGGAAAAGTCCTCTGCAACTTGCACAAGACTCATTCTATATACTCCTGAACTTCTTGAACCTTTCCCCAAAAAATCCTTTCCTGGGGGCACATACTTTGAGGTGGGTCAAAATGTAGATACTACAAAACCAATTCTCACCAATATATTTGTTTTATTTTTATAATTTTTATTGATTTTAACTACAAAAAGAAGAAGCATAAGCATAGATACATAAAAGGGGGGAAGGGCATATACAGGATGGGAAAAGCAGAAAAATAGGAAAGTACAAATATATCAGTTATAATTCTACCTCCAAATAAAATACCCAATTCATTCTACTTGCAAGTATAGAGTTCTCCATGTATTTTACCATCATTATCATTCATTATAAAACATTTTTACTGAACTATTACTTGCAATACAAGTCTAAACAATTCTTCTTCAACACAAATAAGTATAAAAAAGTCAGAGCAATCTCAACACGGAACTGGCTGATTTAGCTTAACCATGTTGAAAACACAGACTAGTTTGTTAGTTTTACAATATCCTCTTTAACATAAACACTTAAAATTCATATCTTTATCCTTAAGAAGCTAAAAAAAATACAACATAGTATTTTGTCTATCTCAATATAAACAGTTTCTCCAAGACAGCGTATTAAAAGCAAATCTACCAGATTACAAAATAACTGTGCTGTCTGCCTTTTTAACAATTAATCCAACTCATATATCCCTATTGGTCTAGAAAAAACAACTTAATATAACCCAAAAATAAAAGTCACGTACCTGTTCTTATTGAGAGTTCCATACCCAACTACTCACAAAGATAGAGATGTTTCAAGAGACCCTTCTTGCTAAAAAGAAATCTGTCAATAAACCAAGATTCTGCTTCAGAGAATTCAAACTGCTTAAAATAGTTATTTTGTGGAAGATTTCGCTTAGGAAAGCCATTTTTCTCTGTCAGCAAACTCAGTCCATTAATCCAAGTTGAAAAATAGCTCAGAGTCCCAGATAGTCCGTCCTTCCCAGTCTCCTCCAACTGGAGTTTTGAGTGTTAGCGTATTAATTTCAATCAGACGACAAGAAGAAATCCCTCTAACAAGTATCTCATTTTGCTCAGACCGTATTGCAGCCGAATAATAGTCTCTTTAACAAATATCCAATTATAATCAGGGACAATTTAAGTATCCATATTCAGGTTAATTCAAATTATTTCCAGTACTTAAAGATGTACTTTAGCTTTTCGAGGCTTCATTCACAGGGAAATTAGAGGTATCAACCTCTTTCCCTTCCTTTGAACAACTCGTCTATTGAAATGTAAAACGACCCATTAGTCATTGGCATTGAAAGCACACTAACTTGCTACGTAGAATTGTCATGCTTGACGTAGAAAAGTGATAGATCAAAAGCTTATTGAAGAGAAGAGAAGCAAGCGATCGGGCGTTTACCTCTTGCAGCTGTAACAGCGATCACGATGGGGGGAGCTTCAGGGCATACAGAGAGAACAGGAACAACTGCCGTTGCACCCCTATTTTGCTGTAAAAGCCCCATGCCAAAAGGAGACCCCTTCAGGGCCTCTTTGGGGGTGTCACATTCATGGCACCCCTCCACCTGCCTGATTCAGAGGGGCTGCAGGCAGAACCCGCGGACCCTGCTGAGATCAAGGCGACGTAGCCCAGAAGTCCAATTCTCACCAATCTTGGAGGACAAGTAGAGGAGAGTCAGTCAGAGATCCCCTGCAACTTTGATGGGTCTAGCTTGCACAAGAACTATTTTATACACTCCTAAACCTCCTGAACCTGCACCTGTCAAAATGAGCCAAGATGCAGGCCAAGGTCACCCACCAAGTTCCATAACAGAGTTAGGCATTGAAACTTGGGTCTCCCAGATCCCAGGGTGGCATACATTAATGTATGACCATCTGCTTGTAAATGGATACCAAAGTTCTTGAAAGAAAATCTGTATTGATATACGTCTGGCATATTGTGAAGGAGGTGAAAAGCAACTTGAAAATAATGACCTGAGTGAACATTCCTTCTTGACCCTTGATATGGCAATTATTTAGAGCCCATTCTACTTACCAGGAGGACACAAGACACAGGTCTCATAGGAATACATCACTAATTATGTGCAGAAAAGTATCAGCTGAAAATTAGGTTTTTAAGAATTACAAGTAAGAGTGATTCAGCAGTGGAATTGGCTTCCTAGGGAGCTGTTGAGCTTATCCTCACTGGCCATCTTCAAGCAGTGCCTGAATGAACATTGTCAGGGATGCTTCAGGCTATTCCTGCATTGAGCAGGGGGTTGGGCAAGATCAGCTGGATAGCCCTTTCCAACTCTATGATTCTATATTATTCTATCCCAAATGAAGACTGAGGGCTGCTTGTGTGAAACATCTGTACATCAAAATCATATGTATGAGGAAAGCCTACATGTAAAGAAAAAAGGTGATAGCAGTTCTATTCATGTATTTATCTATCTAATCCATATGCATGCATATGCATGCAGGCTCAGCATGGATAGGGAGGAGGCTTTTGAACTGTTCTTGATCAACAAACACAGCCTACTAAAAAGGTTGTATATATATAGGTGCTGAGATTATATTGCTGCATATTTGTGTAGGTGACAGGTGAGCTAGAGCACTCAGTCCCACTCACTTAACATGTACTTGTACTTAACATGTACTTCAGAGTGCGCATCAAAGAGGGGGGATGAATGGAAAACGGCGTTCAATACACCAATGGGACAATTTGAATACCTAGTAATGCCATTTGGGTTACAAGGAGCGCCGGGAGTGTTCATGAACTTTATCAATGAAGTGCTGAGAGAGTATTTGTTTAAGGGGGTGGTGGTGTACCTGGATGACATAATTATTTATTCACAAGATCTCCAATCGCATGTGAAATTAGTGAGGGAGGTCCTCAGCACACTGTTGAAGCATAAGTTGTATGCTAAGTTGTCAAAATGTGAGTTCCACAAGACCGAACTCAACTATTTGGGTTTCAAAGTATCAAAGCAGGGGTTGGCTATGGACCCAAGTAAGGTTCAAGCGGTACTAGATTGGGCACCCCTGAGAACACATAGACAGCTCCAATCGTTCCTTGGGTTCGCAATTTTTTACCAAACCTTCATACCGAGGTTCGCCCAAATAATGTTGCCCCTCACTGAGTTATTGAAAACAAAGGGGAAGGGTCCAGACTCCAAAAAACTGGGAACGAAGCTAAATTGGACGCCAAAATGTCAGGAAGCATTCAATAGGCTCAAAAGGCTGTTCACAAGTGAGCCAGTCTTAAGCCACCCCAATGAATTGAAGCCTTTCATTGTGCAATGTGACGCTTCCGACATCGTAGTCGGAGCCATCCTCATGCAAAGAGATGAGGAAGGAAGACCTAAGCCCTGTGCCTATATTTCTAAAAAATTTTCCCAGGAGCAGAGAAATTGGTCGGTGTGGGATAAAGAGGCTTTTGCTGTGACTTATGCCTTAAAAACATGGAGGTCATGGTTGGAAGGCGCCAAACTGCCATTTGAAATTTGGACCGATCACAAAAATTTGGAGGCACTCACCGGTCGTCGTAAACTCAATTAAAAGCAAATTAGGTGGGCGGGGTTCTTTTCCAAATTTGATTTTGTACTGAGGCACATCCCAGGGACAAAAAACTTCTTGGCAGATGCACTTTTGTGCCTCCCCTCAACACAATAGCCAGAAAGCCAGGAGGTAGTGGACTCCTTGATCTCCCCCTCTCAAGTAGCTGCCATGGTAACCACACAATCCAAAACAAGGCGGAATCTGCAAACGGAGAAGTGGGGAATGACTGGCCACAGAGACCAAAAAGGAAGGGGAAGACCGACCGGGTGAAGTGCAAAAGGGGGAGGATGGGTTCTGGTATAAAGATGGCAAATTTTATGTTCCTAAGAGCCTCCGCTCAGAGGTCCTGCAATTTTGCCATTCCAACAAGCTATCCGGACACTTTGGGTATGTGAAGACACTGCATCTGATTAATAGGCAGTTATGGTGGCCATCTATGAAAAAGGACGTTTCTGAATTCGTGGCTTTTTGCCCTATTTGCTTAATGGCTAAGAAAAGGGGAGGAAAGCCCCCGCCGGGTTATTGAAACCTTTAGAAACAGCCACACGTCCTTGGTCTGTAGTGTCAATGGATTTCATAGTCAAACTACCAGCCTCGCAAGGGAAGACCATAATTCTGGTAGTAGTGGACACCTTTTCCAAACAGGCGCACTTCATTTCTTGTGCCCAATTGCCAACCGCCAAGAGACTAGCTTATTTGTTTTTCCACCATATTGTGAAACTCCACTCCTTCCCCGATAAGATCATTAGTGACAGAGGCCCACAGTTCATTGCCAACTTCTGGCAGGAGTTTTACAAACTGATGGGTATAGAATAGGGGTTGAGCTCGACTTACCATCCACAGACAGACAGACAGGCAGAATGAGTGAACGTGCTTTTAGAACAGTATTTACGGTGTTATGTGAACCACCAACAGTCTAATTGGGTGGACCTCTTGCCGTGTGCCGAGTATGGTTACAACAACAATGTGCATAGCTCAACCAAAGCTTCCCCATTTCAGATTGTAAATGGGCATGAAGGCATGCCTGCCCCATTGTTGCCGGGGGAAGACCAAAACCAAGACCCCACCTCTTTCGAGCAATGGTTGGGCAAGTTGGAGGGCAGCTGGAAGGGGATTCAAGAGAACTTGGAATTGGCCAAGGAAGCTTATAAAAAGCAGTATGATAAATCCCATGTGCCCATTTGAGATTTCCAAGTGGGGGATTCTGTGTTTGTGTCAACAAAAAACCTTCCACTGAATCAGCCTTCAAAGAAGCTGGCTTATAGATTTCTGGGTCATTTTAAGATCAAGAGGGTAATCAATAAAGTGATGGTAGAACTGGAGTTGCCCAAGATGTTTAGTAAAATACACCCTGTCTTTCATTGCAGTCTTTTGTGAAGAGACCCGGGTGGTACTCCTTGGCACCCTCGACTGCCAACTCCACAACCTATCCAGATTGGAAATCAGAGTCATCATGAAGTACAAGAAATTTTAGATGCTAAAGTAAAACGTGGAGTGTTGTATTATTTGATTAAGTGGAAACATTTCCCGGCCAGTGAAAATAGATGAGTAGCAGAACAAGATGTTTTAGCCCCTTATTTGATAAACAAGTTTTATCAAAAACCCCGACGCTGGTTAAGGGGGGCAGTCTGTCAAGCATGGTAAAATTCCATTGATAATTGATTGTTTTAGGGTCCTCCATAACACTGGTCTGTGGAGTATCTTGGAGGACCAAGGCCTGTTAGCTCTGTTATTCTTTCCCCTCCCCCTTCTTGCTGTATTGCTTGCAAAGTAGAAGTAGAGAGAAATGAAACTAACTTGAGAAGAAGTAATCAGCACCTTCCCATACATTCCTGATAGGGAGTGCGACACATCTGGGGAAAACGAGGACAGAGTCCTGATAATGCTATGAGAATGTAGACATTTATGATAGTTTATGTGTGAGAGCTATCCTTCGCCCCCACCTTTTGGAATCCTTTTGAAGTAAGCCTTAAAAGTATTGTATCAATGTATTTGCAACATCACTCTCAAGAATCTGTTACACTGAAAGTATCGGTCTATTGAAGAAGGCATAGGTAGAAAGAATATAGATTTTATGGGAAAAGAATGTATTAGGATATAAGAATCAATAGAACTGAGCCTAATAAGACATGCCTAGACTTGCTTAGCTGATGGAGGGCATTGCAGGCCTCTCATGTGACCTTACCATGAAATGTTATGCTAAAAACGCTGCGGCTTGGGGGGTCAGGTTGAGTTGGAAGAGGCTAAATGCAGAATAGTCCTGAATGTGCAAAAACAGTGTTGATGTAAATGACTTTTGTTAGGCAAAAGATGGATTGTGGTTAGGGCTACACACCAAGAGGAGCTAAAGGACGGCAAGCAGAATCAGAACCTCTTGGTGTGAGATGTGGTAATTTTGTATGTCAGCATAGTTCTGTTGTAAGCTGCTTTTAATGCAAATGTGTATTGCTATATAGGGGCAGCTTGGGCATATGATCTTTGCTCAGACGCCCATCTTTGGTCTGAGACCGCACGTGTGTATCAAATAAATCCTAGCTGTTTTTCCTGATCCTGCCTCAAGCCTCCTTTGTTACGGACACCTGCCTTGATAGATAGAGCGGGCTCTTCCTGCTACACTATCAGTCAACGTAGTTTTGTATCAAACTCGACTCGTCATTGAAACCGCATGCTTGACAGTACTGATCTATATCCATAAGTGATCACGACTCTCTTTTAAGAAACTGCAGTATTTCTGTTTTCGCTTGTGTGGAAATGAAAATACATGAAAATCTCACATCTAAATGTACGTTCAGAAATATGGCTCATTTTATTTTAATAGATGTTATTTGAGAGGACAATATCAGTAATTAGCTCACTGAACTTAAAAAATAGAACTGTGTCTCTGTCTTTCTTAGAGTCCAGTGGCAGCTTTAAGACCAACCAAGTTTTTCTCAAGGTATAAGCTTTTGTGTGCATGCACACTTCCTCAGATACATTGAAATGAAAGATAACAGTTCATATATATAAACAGATGCCTTTACATAGATGAATTCTGTTTCAATGTGTCTGAGGAAATGTGCATACACACGGAAGCTCATACTTTAAATAAAACTTGGTTGGTCTTAAAGCTGCCACTGGACTCTAGCTTTGTTCTCCTGCTTCAGACCAACACAACTGCCCACCTGGATCTGTCTGTCTTTCTCTCTCATATATATAAAAATTCATAATGTGCATGCACACATACAATAATCATTTTAAACGAGACATGAATATTTGGTGCTATTATTGTTATGCTATCAATCATTGGCTATGCATGATGGCGTGTTTCAAATAAAAGTGTCATTCATCATGCCACAACATCAATCTCTGTTGTTTTTTTATCAATAAAATCAAAGATTCTACTTGAAGCAAGGATTTAAAAGAGACCATTTTATTTACCCTGTATATGGATTTTAAAGCAGTCTCTGACCACTAATCAATCTCTACTATAGACATTATCCTTGGGGATTTCAGAGATACTTTGATCAGCATGTATTATGGAAAGTAGTAAGCAGCTTTCTCAGCCCTGCGTTTAGTGGATTTTTTCACCACTTCCAATTTCCTCAGTTGTTCTTCCACATGCATTTATTTCTTTAATACTTTCTGGGGAACATTAATTGTTACATTGTTTCTTCTCAAAGGCAATGAGAAAGGGATTATAAGATTTAATTTGTATACCTTGAAGCATTAGAAAGAGAAAATTAAAAAGCAATATTCAAACAAAAGAGGGCTGACGGTGTTTGATTTTCATTGCTCATGTGTTATAGTATCAGGAGGAACAAGGTAGAGTTTGGAATATCAGCTCAGAGGATATTTGTGAACTTAACCTTTTTATGATATTGTTCAATCTTCTCTTTTTCCCTAGGATGCAAGGAATTCTGCCAGCAACCATTGGGAAGGGTAAAAAAGAAGATGGGATTAAAGAGGAGAAAACCTCATAGTTTATAGAGCTAGCTAATAAGGTTGATCTTATCTAGAGGGGAGTTTATACCCCAGGAATACTGGCAAGGACAATCATCAAATTATCTCATGGAACAGCTCCACTCACCCCAACGTAAGCATCTAAATGTATCTGTGATATGAGGTACCCCTATTGAAGTTGCCTGACCCCCCCCTGATACCACCTGACCCCACCCCCCCTTTGGTGCCATATCATCATTCTCAGAGATTGTCACATCAGCCATGTGAGAATTCTTATGCTCTCTGCCTCAGTAAGAATCATTCTGGGTAGTTCCATATATTCCCGTTACTCTGTGTTCCTCCACATCTGCCCTTTTCCTTCTGCCAAAGTTGTGATAAACAAGCAAGGCAACCAACAGCCAAATATTATGCATGAGAGAGCTCATGAAATTGCATTAGCAAGATGGAATACCACAGAGAAAGCCCCACCCCCACCAAGCATGACATACCAGCCTACAGTTTATTGGAGTAGCAGTAAATTTTCCTTCCTAGGGCATAAAGAACATCAAATGAAATCCAGTATACCTTGCTCTGCTTCCTCCCCACTGATGACCAAATTTGATAGATAATAGAGTTTTTTCCTGCTTGTGGGATAGGGCAGGGTATGGGGAAAAATTAATTTAAATTAAATTATTTGCATCAGCCTCTGGTTTTCCATCTGGTCCTGAAGTAAAGCTCTGGTCCAGGAGTGACCAGAGACTTAAGGCAATCAGTCCCCAAAGTCACACAATCTATGCCTACCCTTTCTATTCCCACAATTCTTTACCAGCCAGCCAGAGACTGCCATTCCAGGGGGGCAAGAACTGTTTTATAGGGCCTGTCCTTTTGTGGAAAAAGAGTCTTGACTATGTGTGATGTTTTATGATATATGCCTATTTACAGATATACATATTGATCAGGGGGCACTAGGAAACCTTTTAAAGCAACATCAGTTCCACTTTCTCCCTTAGCAACAGCAGCCTCTGATTCTGCTTCTTGCCAGACTGCTACAAAACTAATTGCTTCTCCATCTCTGGCAACATTTAAGCTACCCACCCCCAAACGATTTCCTTCAACCCCCAGTGGCTCATGCACAATAGGTAGTAGCCATCAAATGCCATTAAGCAAGCAATCAAGGTATACAAAAAGTGTATTTCTAGCATTTATTTTTACACTTTGTCTTTTTTATATCCTGTAGCTCACCATGTAATTATATAAATGCTTGCCTGAAGGTAGCATACTTAACAGAATATGGAAACTTGATGTGTTGAGGGTTTTTTTAAGAGCACTTCCATCTCCTCGGCCACTAGACTGTTTTGTGTTCACATTGCCCCCTCACTTGCACATCTATCTCCTCTCCACACCACAGATAAGAAAGGGGATGTTTAACGTCATTGCACACAGCATGACTACATTGATTATTTAAATGGAAAAGCTTGGCATGCTGAGAAAATCTTCCGTATTACACTTTGGATGGACTTTTACTGATAATGATTTGGATGAAAGAATGCTGAAAGAACGATGCACAGAAACACTGGAAACAAATTCTTTCTACATCTATCCAGCTGCCTTATATTTGACCTTTTTCCAGAATAGAGTGCCAGTTCTATAGTTAGCAGAAATAGAGATAGACATACAGAAATGTGTGTGATAACTGTAAAATACTATACAGCTAAAAAAATAGGGACAATGGCACCAAATAAAATGTGACATATTTAGGATTGTAGTCTGTTTAGATGGTACTAGTTTAAAAAGGCCTCTGCAAAGACTTTGAACTAGGAACTACTGACTACTAGTAACCATTTAATGATATTTCCCATTCATTACAGTGACATGAGCAATTCAAATCCAGCATAAAGATCAGGGATAGGCAATTTCTTGTATTCATGCTGAAAAGTAACACCACAGACTGGGGGTCTCCAATATTTTCAGGTCTGTAAGGTGTTTTGGGAATTCTGGTACAGAGTGCTAGTCACAATCACCTAATGGCTGCTACAGGAAGAGGAGTCCACCACAAAATGTGTAGTTATGCTTAACTCTAATATTAAGTCTTCAACATTTCAGGCACAAGTTCTGCTTAAAAGGATGCCTTTTAAAATTAACACATTTAAAAAATGGTTTCTTGCATGCGCACATGGCAGCAGAATGATGATCCATGTGCTGTGATGGAAGCTGTTGCTGAAGTAACTTTTAAAAAATCTGCACAGCCAAACAGAGCTCTAGTGGTCAATCAGAAACCTTCTTGGGCAAAAGCTTCACCCAGCCCTGCCCATGGGCGCCACATTGGGGACCCCTGCCTCAGACCTTTCTGCTCAGTGTGAATTGCTCTGCCCAAGTGCCGAGCTGAGCCGCTGAGGTGCTACTTTGTTTGCTCCCAGTCTGTCTGGACAGGGACAAACCTCTCCCCTCTTCTTTTCATTTGCTTGTATATCAGCATCTTTACAGGCAAGATATATAGCACTCAGGGCAAAAAGAAGATTGCCTCCTCTTTCTCCTGATATAGCTCTTCAGCACACATATAACTGCAGAAATATTGGAGTGAAATTCTGGAGAGCTAGACTTCTCAAAAGCATTACAGCAGGGGTGTCGAACTCATTTGTTATGAGGGCTGGATCTGACATAATTGAGACCTTGTCAGGCTGGGCTGAGCTGTGTTGGGCTGGGCCGTGTGTATACCTATTTAAGATTAGGTAGCAGAGATACAAACTATTTAAAGGCTTCAGACAAACATGATTAAAGATTTTTTTTTAAACTTAAAATAAAAAAAATGGTTAAAACATTAGCATTTGTTGGTCTTAAAGGTGCTGTCTTTGTATTACTCCCATGGGATCCAGGAAACTGGGCAAAGGAAGCTCTGGCTCTTCCCCTCCTCCCCAGGGGACCAAGGGGGGGGGGAGCTTCAACCAATGTAAAAATTCAAGGTTTTGCTCTGTAGCTCCTGTGCAATTATGCAAGCCTTACAAAGCAAGCTGAGATGCAGAAGGAAGCAAGAGAGTGGGAGAAGGAAGCAAACAAGAGCCAGTTGCTTGGGGGCCTGATAGGATCCCTCTGGGGGCCTGATTTGGCCCTCGGACTGAAAGTTTGACATGTATAGGGTAAGGATGCCTAAGCCATAAAAATAAATACAGGTTTCTTTTTGTCTCTAGTAGTTTTGACAGTCTATGTTATAGGAGGGGTCAAAGACAATCTGCAGGGGGAAATTGTCAACTTCAAAGAGGTCAGAAAGTTAGAGTCTGGTTTGCTGATTCAGCACAATGGCATTTATCATCCTGTGTAGGTTCCTCCTAGTATATAGTGCAAAGCCTTCTGAAGCATAACTCAAAACTGGCAATCTTTTTCTGATAGGCCTGATGCCAGTCTGTGATTCTAAACTTCATTGCTAGCGAGAGCAGGCTGAGTAGGTACAGTGTCCCTTTATGACAAATGCTAACAAAGCAGTTTATTCCTTGTGCTAGGTGATAAATGCCCAAGAGCACATACATTCTGAGTTCTAACACATTGACATGATCCAGCCATATTAAACACTTTTAATAATCACTGTTCAATGGGAAACTGCATAGTTCAGCATATACTTAACTCTCTCATTGAAATCAGTGGGATGACAAAGTTCTTAATTTTGCCTGGACCATGCCTATGGAGAAAGTACATCTTCAGCAATTTGAAACTGAATATCAAAATTGTTGATTTGGACTTCTTAAAATAACTCACTGTCAAAAGTAACTCTGATACTATGGATTGATTGCAATGGCACATGCATAATCCAGTGCCTAAGAACCAGATTGTTTCCAAAGTGGGTTAGGTTAAAGGAAGGAAGGAAGGATTCTAATCAGAAGACTGTTTCTCAGACTCTTGTAGATTGCTGACTGACCACAACTATTAACTGCTGTCACTGTGCTGAGAATTAACTGCTGACCTCTCTCTCTCTCCCCCCCCCACACATACTTCTTAGCTCCATCCACACACTCTCAGTCACCAATGAATCACCTCACTCACTCATTCCCCCTTTTGTACCCCCTTTCTCTACTGCAACTTACCAACAATTAAAGGAGCAAACATGCATAAATTGAAATTATTACACCTCTCTCCTAACCAACTTTTAAAAATGTTTTGTATGTATTTTAAGTGTTTTGTATGTATTTTAACACTGCTTTCTTTATAAATTTGAGCAAAGTTGGATTCCACTGGCACCTATAAGACCAACAAAGTTTTATTCAGAATGTAAGTTTTTGTGTGTGTGCACACTTTGTTAGACAATGAATTGGGGTACAGTGAGCAGTGCTACATATAGCAGGTGAGAAGTGGTTAAGCATGCAAAATAGTAAAAAGGTTAGAATCCAATGGCAAAATAGTGAAATAGGTGGACAGAAGCACCTCTAAGAAAAAGATGTTCTCAGTTTAACCCATGCTTGAGAAGCAATTACCAGACTCTACATTTATTGCCTTGGTGGGCTCTTGCCATAATTCTCCATTTTTGACACGTTTATTGCTTTTGCTGTTTTCAAACACAACTGATGCTATCAAGACCAAACTTGCTATTCTTTTAATTCGTTAATTTCACTATTTTGCCATTGGATTCTAACTGTGTACTGGTTTTCATGCTTAACCACTGCCCACCAACTATATGTAGCACTGCTAACTGTACCCCCACTTTATCATCTGACAAAGTGTGAATGGCCATGAAAGCTTACATTCTGAATAAAACTTTTTTGGTGTCACTGGACCCCAACTTTGTTCTATTGCTTCAGGTGCCACTGGACTCCAACTTTGTTCTATTGCTTCAGACCAACATAGCTGCCCACCTGGATCTATCTTTATAAAATTGTTCTAATGTTACATGTTTGGGAAATGAGTTAATTTTAATGGTTTTATAATGTAATTTCATCATGTATGTTGTAAATTGTTAGCCTCCTTGGAAGAAGGTGTCCTCTGTACCCATGCCCTCTAAGAACAACTGGTTGCCTTTTGTGTGAAATACCATGCTGGATTAGATAGCCACTTGGTCTGATACAACAGGACACTTATTATGTCCTTAGACAGCCACTATAGAGACAGTGAAGCAACTAATCAACAGGAATAAATCTGCTAAGCAATTTGAATAATGAAAAATTTAATAGGCCTGAGACAATGCCCTTTTTTTCACCTAGGCATGAAAAATAAGTAGTTGCTTCTATAAAACGTCACATTTATGCCTTAAACATTAAAAATGAAAAGTGTCAGTTCACTGCAGAATTGTTGAGATGTGATTTTAAAATCCTGAATAAGAATACAGGAATAT
The DNA here is from genome assembly GCF_032191835.1 of Heteronotia binoei. NCBI lineage: Eukaryota > Metazoa > Chordata > Lepidosauria > Squamata > Gekkonidae > Heteronotia > Heteronotia binoei. The sequence continues at coordinate 111,159,845 of NC_083226.1, read as the reverse complement.
TTACATCACTGAATGATGAAAATTGGTCTAACATGCATGCAACTGTGGATGAACTTCTCCAAAAAAAATTTCAAGAAAAATTCTTTGCAGTTAACTATATCAATAATGTGAGACAATTTCCTCCCATAATTAATTTCCCTCTTAAGTTAACGTAATAGCCAACACAATCATATAATAAGTGTGGTTTAATTTGGAATACTTGGGCTTCCTATTTTAAGTAGCTTTGCATGAAAGCTCAATTTATGAGCTGTGGATGGTTAATAATTTATTATCCTGGAAGCTTTAACTTTACTTATTAGGCATAAATCTATGACAAAGCTTGGAGATAAGAACTTTTATTAGATTAACAGGATGCAAGTATTATACACAAGCTTTTGGGACCTAATTAGACCATTCCTCCTTCTGGTTTTCACTATATATTACATCTGACAGAAAAGTAGGGGTGAGTCAGGGATTGTGAGTAGAAAGTAGAAACAGATTTTTATCAGAGTTTCTCACAACCACTTCACATCTGTTTTGTTTTCAATTTTTTTTGCCAAAAAACCGAAGGTAACACAAAGATGTTTTAAATCTACTTGTCATTGACACTACCTTGCCACAGCTGTCTATGTAATTTTGTGCAAAGGACTTTTGTTCAAAGTACCCTGAAGTTTCAAGGCCAACAGCACATTAGGTAGGACTTTTTAGATTAGCTCTCCATGTATTTATTTATATTTTAAAGCATCTTCAGAGTTCCCTGAATTTGACTGGATAAATAATATTAGTTTTCCCCCCAATCAAAATTGCTCTTCAGATTTAACTTGCTCCTCCTAGAGCTGTTAGCCCTACAGGGACAAAATTTATTTCTTGTTTGCCCCTTAGCTAGTTCATAATGATTCTACCTTGTAAACTATTATTATTCTCCTAGTGTAATATGCTGAGTGATGAGACGTGTTGAAGGCAGCATGCTTTATTAGCGAGTACATCACAAGAGGGAGAATGCGGGCCGGATCCCCAATTATATACACAACCCGGAACAACCCTCTGCCTGGCCAGATCCAATCCTGGCCAGTTAAACTTCCCACCAAAGATCTTGATTGGCAGAGCGTATTTGCAAGCTACGTCCGGTGACCAGTGGACTCCCACTGGTCACCTCTGTAGCATTCGCTGTGTTGTAAATTTCAGGACTGAAATGCAAGACACAACACCTAGATTCCATTTTATTCTCACAACAACCCTGTGATGTAGGTTATCTTGAGATTATGTGGCTAGCTCCAGTTCACCAAGTGAGTTCCCACAGCAGAGTGGTGATTCAAACCTGGGACTCCCAAATTCTAGTCTGAAACTTTAACCACTGCACCATGTTGGCTTTTATGGAGGTCTGCTGTTGAACAGTAGCAATCATCCAGGCCTGGACAAATCACTGGAATTTGCAAAATTAGTTAAGCTATTCATTCATTAAACCTGTATAAATCATAGAAGTTGTGTGGCATCATCTGGTGGTTGCTAAAGGATGCAATCACAATGAGTCTTCCTTCAAAGGTCAAAACAGCCCTACTAAAGGTCCTGTCCTCACCCACTGCCTTGAAGGCTGTTAATCCTGTTGTGGTTGCTTAGCAATGGCCACTAAGGGAGCTCATTACTTAAAGTCACAAGGTCTGCTTTTATGTTGGGGGGGCTAACCCATAAGATTTCTCTGCAAATGTGGGGCTTTTCTTGAGTTTGTAGACATATCTGTCTTAGAATCACAGAGGTGGAAGGAGCCATACGGACCATCTAGTCCAACCCCCTGTTCAATGCAGGGTCAGCCTAGAGCATCCCTGACACATGTTTGTCCAGTCTTTGCTTAATGGCTGCCAATGAGGGGGAGCTTACTGAAAAAAGTTTTTCCCTAATATCCAGCTGGTACCTTTCTGCCCTTAATTTAAATCCATTTTTACAAGTCTTCTTCTCTGCTGCCAACAGGAACAAGCTCCTTGCCCTCCTCTAAATAACAGCCCTTCAAATACTTAAAGAGAGTAATTGTGTCCCCCCTCAGCCTCCTCATAGGGCTTGATTTCCAGGCTCATCACTATCCTCTGGACTCGCTCCATTCTGTCCACCAGTTTGGTGTAGTGGTTAAGTGTGCGGACTCTTATCTGGGAGAACCGGGTTTGATTCCCCACTCCTCCACTTGCACCTGCTAGCATGGCCTTGGGTCAGCCATAGCTCTGGCAGACATTGTCCTTGAAAGGGCAGCTGCTGGGAGAGCCCTCTCCAGCCCCACCCACCTCACAGAGTGTCTGTTGTGGGGGAGGAAGATAAAGGAGATTGTGAGCCGCTCTGAGACTCTTTGGAGTGGAGGGCGGGATAAAAATCCAATATCTTCTTCATCTTCTTCACATCCTTTTAGAAGTGAGGCTCCCAGAACTGCACACAATACTGCAAATGTGGCCTTACCAATTCAGTGTACAGTGGGGCTATGACATCTTATGATTTGGATGTTATGCCTCTGTTGATACATCCCAAGATTTTGTTAGCCTTTTTTGTCACTGCATCTCACTGGCTGCTCATATTTAACTTACATTCCCCCTGTACTCCAAGATCTTGTTCACACACAATGCTACCCAGAAGTGTATCCCCCATCTAGATGTAGAACTCTGCACTTATCCTTGTTAAATTGCATCTTGTTCACTTACACCCACTTTCCCAGCATGTTCAGATCTTGTTGAATTCTCTCTCTATCTTCTGGTGTGTTTGCTGCTCCTCCCAATTTGGTGCCATCTGCAAATTTAATGAGTAGCCCCTCCACACCCTCATCCAGATGATTTATAAAAATACTGAAAAGTACCAGGCTCTGAACCAAGCTGTGTGGCACCTCACTGGACATCTCCCTCCAAATGCCATTGACAACTCTTCGAGTGTGGTTCTCCAACCAGTTCCCTATTCACTTAACAGTCCTAGAGTTCAGTCCACAGTACTCTAGTTTACTCATCAGAACATTGTGGGCAACCCTATCAAAAGCATTACTGAAATCCATGTAAACAAAGCCAACAGCATTCCCTTGATCTAGTAAACTCATCACTTGATCAAAGAAGGAAATGAGATTGGTTTGGCAGGACTTGTTGGGTACATGGCACAGATCTCTGGATTTAAGTATCCAGAGTTGGGGCTAGATTGAGGATGTTATGAAGAATAAACAGCAAGAAGAGAAATATCTAATTTCTCCTTTATTTCTTATGATATGACAAATGTGCCTTTCCTTAAGGGTTAAGTACAACATACCAATGACAGCTTTTTTCCAGCCTGTGTTGGAAAATGAATCTTGCATTCAAGAGAGTCTAATTTTTTATGCAAGACCACAAACAAACAAATGAGGCTATAAATAATAACTTTTCGCCTGACTGGTCTAGATTTTCATTTGTGTGACTCAATATAACCAATTGCTGAACAATTTGATTTAAATGGTCACTGCTGATCTGGGTTTCTTTTCATGGTTTTATTTTTGTACTAGTGATAAAGATGCTGAGCAAAACTGAAGGGAAGATAAGAGAAGAATGAGCACTGTTTATTGATCAGAAAGCTTCCTTTTACATAGAAATCATTACAACATCTAGTAATCCAGCAAAATGGATTAGCTATTTGACGACAAATTCATCTGAGTCTACACTCCTATAAATTTGGAGAAATTCCAAAATAACACCCTGGCTATGTTTTAGACAGATTTCCCTTTCCAATAGTAGGGCTTGGTAGGAAAAAAAATTAAAGAATGATTGGCAGGAAGCAGGAATGGGCAACAGCTGCAGAAAGTTGCCATAGAGATTGCCCAGAAAGAAATTATTTCGTTAAAACTGAACTTCCCACTAGAGGAAGCTATGTTTCTATGTGTAGTCAGAATTCATGTACCAAAAACATGTCTTTGTGAATTGTCCTTTCAATTTTGTCTCACCTTTACACTAGAGTAGCACGAGCATGAGAAAGACTTTCCTTTTGCTTTTGCTCACTCTAAATGGCCACTGATGTAAATTTTATATCCATTTTAAATGACTTTGTCCAATCTGGACCATAACACATTTGTGGAAATCAACAGAATTTTTGGCAAAGTGATGGTTCCTAATATAGGAATAATTAACATGCACAGCCAGGGTAATATCAAGCATTCAAAAGTAATAATAACAGAATGTATATATTAAGATGCAGCTACTCCAAATGCTCAGAAATGGACTATGTGATGTGTATCACTCAAGAAAAAGAAACAGCAGACAAAAGCAGATTAAGAGAGTAATGAAGAGCTGGTTATAGCTTTTGTGCAGGTTGCAGGTTAAAAAAAAAACCTAACTCCAAAACAGGAGTTCCTCCTTATCTGGCCAGCCATCTGACCTAACAGGAGTCCCTCCATATCCAGCCATATCTGATATAATACGAAAGCAACAGTCTGTTGTGCACCTTACCTCAAAGTACATAGCCCACACCTGCAGCCAGTGCATATACCTGCTGCCAGTGCACAAAGTGGTGGCCCAAACATTAGTGTAATGATCTAAAGGGAAGAGAAAGAGGGCATATGTATGTTGATATGTGCCAGAAAAGTAAGCTTCTGTACCAACACAGGGTTGTAGTTGGCAGAAATGAAAACTTTGGCAGTAGATTCTAGCATCAGTTGTAGCTCTTAGTGCTTGAATGAAAACAGAAGATCCCTTTACTCTAAGGTTGGAGAAAGAGAAGGAAATCCAGGTGAAATCCAAGTTAAGGTCCTCAAGAATATTGGGATGACTGGTTTATTGAAGACCATTTGTCCAATAGAAACCATCTAGTATTAAACATGGTGAGCAGAAATAGAACTAATAGATTGGGACATATTGCTATCAGAAAAATAGCATGGGAATCCAGCCCCTTCCCGCCCGTGCCGCCACTTGGTGGCATAGGACGGGGGCTGCGTTTGCCTCCCCGGATGGAGTCGAGGCAAACGGACCTCAGCCCATCTGGGTAGTTGCGGGAGCGTGGTCTGGGGCTTGATAAGCCCAGCCACGCCCTGTAGTGCGCAGTTCTTCGGCACTTTCGGCTCATGGAAGGAGCGTCTTTTCTGACGCTTCGGCAGCACGGCCTTGGGGCCTGTCAGTGGTGCAGTATCTCTGCGTGGAGCCTCAGATCAGGCTAGGCTTTGTTGGGAAGGCGTCGGAGGTTGCGGTGGTTAGGTAGGGCGTCGGCGCAGGAAGTCCCGGCTCGCCTTTCTCATTTGCAGGAGATGTCCGCTCCATCGGCTCTTCCGGGAGCTCTGGGCCAAAAACCTGCTGACAATGGCCGTAATTCAGATGAAGAAGGTAACGCCCCCTGATGTGCCAAGTCATCCCAGGGGAGGTGGCGGTTCAGTACCGATAGTGTTGGCAGTCAACGTTGATGACTCTGACGGTAAGTATTCAAGGCCGGGTAACACTGGGTGGCCCTGGGGGGCTGGGGGGCCCTCTACGTGGCAGGAATGGCTGGCTCCATGGCTACGTTCGGTCCTGGTGTGGTTGGTGGGTCCTCCAGCTCGCCTGGGGTTGCAGGTGGTTGGGGTCCATTTGGTCAAGGGCAGATTTTGCCCTGGAGCTCCGGGCAGGTTTTTGTGGGTCCCGCTATTCCATCTACATCACAGGGAACTTCGGTGCAGCAGTCCCCGGGTGGGTCCTTACCATGGGGACATCAAGTTGGTGGGCAGTGGTCTCCCGGATGGCCTATTACCCAGTGGGGCAGTTGGGGTTTGACTCCGACCCCCTTTGGGTCAGTGCCTTTTCAGTGTCGCCCCTTTGGCGACACTGCTATGCCTTTGGGGGATCACTTGACGGTGGCTACTAGGGAAAAGATACTGCGTGGGGAGTATGTCGACGTCTTTAGTCTTCTTCATAGAGAGTTGCAGAAGAAGGACTAGGATGAGCTTGAGGAAAAGGAGAAGGAGAAGCTTAAGTGCAGGAAGGTTGAAAGGAATTGGGCTAACTGGTTGCCGGGGTTTCTGATTTATGCCGGTGTAATAGCGTGGGCATAGCCTTTATGGGCTGCTCCACTATTCCAGTATTGCGATATAGTATATAAGGCCTATAGGGATTTCTCGGGCGCTGCGTGGCTGCAGTATGATAAGGAGTTCCGTATGAGGGCAGCATTGAACCCTGCAATTCCCTGGGACCAGATTAACCAACAACTGTGGCTTCAGTTTATGTCTCCAGCCAAGCCTAATGCTGGGGACAGGTCTGACAGTGGTCACCTTGTGAGTAAACAGGCGAGTGTCTCGGGCCCCCGCACAGCAGAGGGGCAGTCGGTTCAACCCCGGCTGCTGTGTTGGGAATACACGTCGCAAGGGGTATGCAATAGAAAGATATGTAAGTACAAGCACGAGTGCCCACTGTGTGGAGGTTCACATGCCTTGTCAGCATGCAATAAGTCTATGCCTAGACTCGGGGGTAGGCAGTCAGGTGGGGGTGGGAATACCCAAGTGGTTAACAAAGGGTCCTAGCCCCATCAAGTTGAGGGTTCTTAAGGACCTTTTGGCTGATTATCCTAGGGCAATGGACAAGGAATATTTGTGGAAGGGTTTTCTTTATGGTTTTCGTATCCCATTTCAGGGACCTAGAGGTCCCTTTAGGGCTAGGAATTTGAATTCTATCAAAGGGATGGAGCAAGTGGTTAGGGAAAAGATTAGCAAAGAGTGTAAGGAGGGCAGGGTGCTAGGCCCATTTGATTCAGCCCCTGTTCCCAATTTGCGGGTATCTCCTTTAGGGGTGGTGCCTAAAAAGGCTCCAGGGGAGTTCCGCTTGATTCACCATTTGTCCTATCCTAAAGGGGGGTCGGTGTATGATGCCATTCCCGACTTCCTATGCACAGCCCGGTACACCTCCTTTGATCATGCAGTCAAAGTGGTACGGAATTGTGGACCTGGGGCTGAAATGGCAAAATGTGACATCAAGTCTGCGTTTTGTTTCTGTGCACCCAGATGACTTCGAGCTTCTGGGTTTTATGTTTGAGGGCAGGCATTATATGGACAGGGCCCTGCCAATGGGTTGCTCTATTTCTTGTGCAGCTTTTGAATGCTTTAGCACTTTCCCTGCGGGAAAGGGCGGGCTCTGCTGATGCGGTTCATTACCTGGACGATTTTTTTGTTTGTGGGCCCATGGGGGTCGGGACAATGTGCCCAGCTGCTTTTTTATGGCTTGCTGGGGAACTGGGAGTCCCACTCGCACATGAAAAAACAGAGGGCCTGGTGTTAAATTTGACTTTTTGGGGCATTGAGCTTGAAACCGTGCGGCAGGCCTCTCGTCGGCCAGCGGAAAAATTAATAGCTTGGTTTGAAACTGGCATCTTTGAAAGATAAGCGAAAGATTTCCCTTCTTGAGCTACAGCAGATCGTCAGCCATCTCAACTTTGCTTGCAAAGTGGTGGCCCCAGATAGGGCCTTCCTGCGATGATTGTGTGATGCTATGGGGGCTTTACGAATGCCCCATCACCAGATCAGGCTCAGCTGTGGAATGAGACAAGATTTTGAGTTTGGGAACAGTTTCTGTCTGATTTCAACAGTGTGTCATTTTGGCATGAGGATATGAGGATTGAAGCGGATCTTCAGATCACCTCGGATGCCGCGGGCTCCATTGGTTTTGGGGTTTATTTTCGTGGGCACTGGTGTGCGGAGGTTTGGCCTAGTGATTGGCTGAATAGTGATCTGTGTCTCAATTTAACCTTTTTGGAGTTTTTTCCAATAGTTGTTGCTGTTCATTTATGGGGGGATGAATTAGCCAACCATGTCGTACATTTTTGGTGCGACAATATGGCTGTAGTTCACATGATTAATACTCTGACCTCTAAATCTGTTCCTGTTATGGGCCTAGTCAGGGCTTTCACCTTACGTTGTTTATGTTTGAATATTTTGTTTCTTGCTAAGCATGTGCCAGGTGTGTGCAACGGAGTTGCGGACACTCTGTCTTGCCGGCAGATGGAGCGATTTCGACAGCTCGCACCAGAAGCTGACCTCCTGCCGGCCCAGATGCCCACAGAGATGTGGCAGCTTGGAGAGTCGAGGCTGACCGTGCACTGATGTCAGCTCTGGCACCCAGTACCAGGAAGGCCTATAATCGCTCTGTTGAGCAATTCCGTGCTTTTAGGGAACAGGTAGGGTTGGCCAAGATTTGGCCCATACCAGTAGCACACCTTATGCAGTTCTGCGTACATTTGAAAGGTAAGGGGCTAGTAGTTAAGTCCATTAGGGCTAAGTTGGTGGCCTTAGCTTTTATTAGCAAAATAAGGGGTTTTTCTGATGCTTCGGATGATTTTAGGCTCCATAAGATTTTGGAGGGTTGGGCTTGGGAGCAGGGTCAACCCTTTTCTCCATCAGTTTAAAGGGGCTTCAGGCTGTGTGGCCTGCGGTTTGTTTTTCAAAGTTCGAAGCCTCATTGTTTCAAGCAGCGGCTATGACTGCCTTTTTGGGGGCCCTTAGGGTTAGCGAGCTGGTCGTTCGCTCACGCCAAGATTGTTCAGGTTGCGCCCTGCAGTATGGAGATTTAAAAATTGTGGGCGATTCCGTATATATTAAGGTACGAAGATCCAAGACTGATCAGAGACAGAGAGGTACGGTATTTACCTTGGGATCATGTCTCGATCAAGGAATTTGTCTGGTTGTGGCACTGAAGAAATACATCGCGGTGAGGGGCGATTATGTTGGCCCCTTATTTAGTCACGAAGACCAGTCCCCTTTGACCAAGTTTCAGTTTTGGTCCATCACCAGCAGGGCCTTGGAGAGGCTAGGCCTCGGTGGGGTCAGGATTGGGACCCACTCTTTCCGTATTGGGGCGGCATCAACTGCGGCTGCCATGGGTTACCCTGGAACGGCTATACAACATGTGGGTTGTTGGAGCTCCGACGCATATAAGGGTTGTTTGCCCTTTGTTACCCAGTGGGCGATAGTTAATTGTCTTGTTGTGTAGCGTTGGTTCAATCTGTTCTTTCTATTGTTTTTTAGGTGCTGTGGTGCGGCGTGAGAGGCAGAGGATTTTGATCATTGGCCACAGCATTGTGTTTTGGGCAGCCCACCAGGCCCGCGCTCACCAATTGGATTGCAGTTGGGCCTCAGCCAGTGGGCAGTTGTTGAGTGGCAGGGGTGTCGGGGCCTTCGCTAGGCTGGACTCCTGCCTCTCCTTTTTCAGGGGAGGAATGGTCCTCCACCTCATGTGTTGGTCATCCACCTTGGTGGTAATGATCTAGGCCTGCTGAAGGGGAAGGCCCTTTCACTTCAGGCGATCAAAGACCTCAAGGTGATACAGAGCAGGTGGCCCGAGGTGCTTATTTTGTGGTCCACCATCCTTCCTCGAAGGGTTTGGAGAGCCCCCTGGGATCCTGTGGGGGTCGAAAGAGCTAGGCCAATAAGGCGATTAGGAAGGCGCTGTGTGGTGGCCTTGGCGTTTATCTGCCTCACCCTGCTATAAGGTTGGATTTGGCGGACCTGTATTGGCAGGATGGTGACCACCTCTCCGTTAAAGGCAACAGGGCATTTTTGCTTAAACTACGGCTGGAGCTGCGGTTGGCGTTAGGCCAACCGGTGGGCCCAAGTGCCTAAGCCGAGGCTTGGCATTGTGGTGGCTGAAATTTGATTTAAGTATTTAGGTAACAGGTGTGCACCCTCGGCTTTCCCGGTTTCAAGGGAAGTAGCGGGATGAGATGGCAGCGGGGCTGTATGGCTCTCTGCTGTGATGCCCACTACAGGGTTCCCCCTCTGGCAGGCCGTTCCTGGGTGGGTGGCATTGCCACTTGGGGATACCCGACCTTCACCGGCCTGGCAGTAGCCTGTACAAACTGGCTGCTGCCGGGGACTGGGTGGCTCACCCTATCCGGACAGGGAAGGGTCAGGTGTTTTTTCCTTGGCCTGTCTGAGAGTTTTTAGGTTGCCCCAGACCATTTATTGTTCAATTAAGTTGCCCTATTTGTTTACCCAATATACCGTGTTGTCTCGTTCTTCCGACTGGGGGTGCAAAAACATTTAACCTCTCTAAAGTTATGTATCTTATCCAATTTTTTACTCTATTGTTGTTATTTAACATTTAAAAACACATCTGATCTGTGTTCATGTTAACATCATTATATGTATACCTTCCTTCAAATCATGCCAATAAAAAGGATCAATATAAGGACAAGCAGTATTGGACTCTATTTGAAAAGTAAGTGCAAGGAAGGAGCAGGGAGGAAATGGAGGAGATTGCAGCAGCTGAAGAAAAGCAATAGGATCTTAATGGATGATCATGTTAAACTTGAAGATTTTAGGGAGATTTCTGTGCAATGTTCAACAGCTTCCTATTATGTAAACATTCTGATGAATTTGGCTGGCATCAATTAGCATTCGATCAGCCTAATTCTCTTTCACCATAAGTGCACACATGGCATATACCACCCAGAAAACTTCTTGCTTCAGTAATTAGTAACAAAGAATTGACACAAGTAATGGAATTGGTATCAGGGAGGTAGAATATGCATGCATTAATCAGAAATCAGAATAAAATAATCAATAGTTCTAGAAACCTGGGGTACTCTGATTATGTGTAAGCTGTTGATGCCAAATGCTCCATTTCCTTTTACAGAACACAGGAAGCTTCCATGTAGATCAATACCCTCTGCTCTTAGGGCCAAACCATATGATTTGCTGTAAGACCCATTATCAGATATCCCGGCATGTTTTCCCTCCATAAACAGCAGCTGCAGGACACCCCAATTCAGGGATTTTCTCCCTCCTCCCCAAAACAGTTATTTTGTGTGTGTATATATGTATACACATACACACACAAAATCTCAAATAGCGCCTTGGAACTATTTGTGTCTCTAAGGAAAACATGCAGATGCCATATAGAACAGGCAACTTGTATATTTCACCCAGTGGAGCAAATATCAGTTCCATGGTCTGCTTGAGGTTAAGAAAACAGCATGGAAGGAAACAATTATATTCATGCTGCAGTCCTCTGATTGAAATCAGGGCCTCCCACAACTGCTAGTTATAAAGGGAAAATGCACTGGAGATCTGATCAAAGATTTTCCAGTCCCACATCATGTTTGTCCCTAAATGGCAGGAGTTTTCAAGGACATCAGGGAAGATTATTTTCCATCACTACTAGTTAATGTTCTTCATTATAGAAGCCAGGTTTTGAAACAGGTATGTTTTTGCATGGAAATTATAAGACTTACCAAACAGCTGCATATGACCAATTCTGCTTAAAAAGCAACACCTTATCAAGTTGGTTTTAGGTTTGAAAGGCAGTGATTTAAACCACTATGCTACAACTCTTACCCATTGATAAGAAGCTGATATCATGCTTCATGGATGTATTCCAGAGAAATAAAATATACTCACTTGAGTTTCCCTTCATATCAATAAAATGACATTTCTAATTAATTGGGACATAGTACTATCAAATTATTTTTTAGTTTTCTTGATGACAGCATCTACTCTTCATAAAAGAGGAAAAGGTGACAGAGATCTGTCAGTAACAAAACAAATCAAGTTGGGTTCTTTTTGCTACGAACGGTACTAAAAAGAAAGGATTCTTCATATGTGTGACTTGAAAAGTTAGTTGGAAATCAATCCTTGAAAAATCCTGCAAAAGAAAACATAAATCAGTTTTGTTTTATTAGATCAACATGGACTGAGATCTTTCATAATAAATCAAAGCTCTGATCTCATAACATTATGAACACTGGGTAGTTCAATTTGAGCATTATTTCATCACCTGCAATCATTTCAACTGGTACCTTTTTAAATTTCAAAGATGACTTCTCAAAGTATTCCAAAGGTCCACTGCCTTTGCCTGGGCATAAGAACTTCTCAAATTCAAATACAAGTAACTGCATAGACACTGAACTGCTTTTTGGAAGCCAAGATCTGGACTTACCCGGAGCCCCGTTTGCAGCACCATGGGGCAAGTGGAGAGGGAGGGCAGCCATTGCTTCTTTACAAGAGGGGTGGAGGGGGTGGGCCGGGGGTCAAGCATGGAAAGCTGGGTGTCTGCCCTGCCCCTCTCGGAACTATGGGGTCTCCTCGGGGGAGGGCAGAGGGCGAGGGCACCTGTGGTTACTTAGGGGGCGAGTTGCTGCTGCTCTCCCTCTTTGGACACCTGGTCGCTTGGCCCGCCCACCCACCCGTTTATGTATTTTTAAAGTTTGCATGCAGTTTATGTTTTCATATGTTCCTTCTTGTCACAACTTGGTGGTATCAGCATTGGGCTGGATCCATTCTCAGAAAAAGTGGCCTGTGTGCTCATTTCCTGAGTGTGGGGATCCCAATAAGGGATCTTGGCATGAGGGGCAGCTGAGGTGCCCAGCCCAGGGGCATATCTGGGGATCACCCTCACACTCAGGTGGCAGGGGAGACCACCTCTGGGCTTCTGCCCTAGTGATCCAAAAACCTGCCACCCCAAGGCTACTGCTGATCATCGACTGGCAGGAGGTGCAGTCGATGGACAGGATCCTTACCCATATTGTGCCAAGTCTTCTTACAGCTGTAACCAATAAAAGTTGTGGCCAATCTTTATCCACTTTTCTGAAAATGCTGTGTTTTGTGTATTATTTCAACTCAGTTTTGAATATTAAGCTAGAACATATAGTCATAGAGGACTTGGTGCAGGGTGCCCACCTCTGCCCCTTCCCTTGGTGCTGGAGCTGCAAACATACATCTACCTCACACAGAACCCTGGGAGCAATAAGAATGAAACTAGTTGAAAGCACATTTAAAATGTGAATGCAAGCATGACTTCATTAAAAAAATATTCCTCAATATAATATTTTTGTTGTATGGAATATGATTATATTTCTGAATTTCTAGAGCTTTTTAGCTGCAGTCCCATTGAACACAGCTGGGTGCTCCAAAGTAATTTTGAAATGTATAAGATTTTCAATTGGATCCTGTTGCCTCCTGTGCCACAACAGTTTCTGCCATGTCACAACAAAAGAAAGCAAGGAAAAAATGGACAGCTTCAACCTTCTTGCCTTTCCCAAAGCAATAAAATATCTCTGTACATCACAGATGCCAGAATGCATATATATTGCAGAGTGATCTGCCCCCATTTTTAATCCCTGCTTTGGTGCAGGGTAGGGTAGAATTGCCAACCTCCAGATGTGGCATAGAGTTCTCCTGGAATTACAACTGATCTTGGCAACACAGAGATCAGTTTCCCTGACAGAAATGGTAGTTCCAAGAGCAGACTCTATGGCATCACATTCCTATTGTGTCCCCTCCCCACGCTCCACCCTCTCAGGATTTTTTCAAGCAGACGTCCATCAGTAGCTATCAGTCACAGCTTATCATTGGAACTCTCTGTCTGGGGCAGTGATGTTCTGTATTCTGGGTGCTTGGGGGAGCACAGTGGGAGGACTTCTAGTGTCCTGGCCTCACTAGTGGACCTCCCGATGTTTTGGGGGGGGGGCACTATGTGACACAGAGTGTTGGACTGGATGGGCCATTGGCCTGATCCAACATGGCTTCTCTTATGTTCTTACTTTAGAATTAGTTCATGCTGCCTAAGCAAGAGAACAGGGAGTCCGCACCAGGACTGGCAGGACTAAATCTGATCCCATACTCTGTATGTTACTCCCAAGTACTTGTAAGATACTAGATAGGTGGGAAGAATAGGAACTTGACCTCTGCTTGTGCCAACCAGCAGGGCAAACTGACATGGCAGAATTGTGTGGCTGCCAGCCTCCAGGAGGTATATAGAGAACTCCCAGAATTACAATTGATCCCTGGAGATAATGTCTGCTTAGGAGGGTAGACTCGATGATGAATGTAATTTCACTCCTCAAAATCCAGCCTCCCTAGTCTCCTCTCTCAAATCTCCAGAAATATGATGACAACATTGGATTTATATTCCGCCCTCTACTCAGAGTCTCAGAGCGGTTCACAATCTCCTTTACCTTCCTTCCCCACAACAAACACCCTGTGAGGTGGGTGGGGCTGAGAGAGCTCTTACAGCAGCTGCCCTTTCAAGGACAACCTCTGTGATAGCTATGACTGACCCAAGGCCATTCCAGCAGCTGCAAGTGAAGGAGAGGGGAATCAAACCTGTTTCTCTCAGATAAGAATCCGTGCACTTAACAACTACACCAAACTGGCTACACCAAAATATCCCAAGTCAGAGTTAGCAACCATAGAGTTGTCACACATTTGCTAGGAAGGAATGGATGTCCTATTGGAAACACCTAAAGCAACCAACCTGTTGCCAAATTTCAGCACTAGTTCAAGAGCATATTCCATGTCACTGTATTTCTTCTGTCATCCTTGTGACAGCCAGAATTTACAGTGACTTTGTTAGCACAGTGGCTAATTAGATTGACCTGTTAATCTGCACAGTTTTTTCCCATATTTTTTCACTTATTATCCCTCTTGTTTAACTTGTTATGAATAGGTGTTTGCATAAATGAATAGGTGAAATAAAAAAATACTCGAAAATTAGAAGGGGAGAATCAGTTCTCTTTCTTTTGTGAAATATGTACCTCCAGTTCAATTTGAAAAGCTATTATATGGACATGATCTTACAAGCTGTTTAGTGCCCTAAAAGCTGGTGTCTTCAATGAGAACTGTGGGAATGCAATACCTTATAGAAACAGGCTATTCAGTTTTACATGAATCACAGCTGTGATTTATGCATTTTTGCTCTGTGTATCTCTGAGAACAGTCAAACAGGGTGAACTACTCACCAGAAATAATCCCTTCAATTAATTTTGCCCATTTTTCTTCTTTCTTACTATCTGCATGCAGTCTTTAGAGGCTTTGAAAATGGTTTGTTACATTTGTTCAAAGAGCACATTCTGCAAATAGTCCTGACAGTTTGGTCAACTGTTTGCCTTTTTGTATTATTTCTAGGTCATTTGTGTCGTCCATGCTTTCTTCTTCCTGCTTATTTGGGTGATAGATTTATGTAAGGATGGTGGAAAAGCTTAAGGCTAATTTACATGTTATGGCTTCCACATGGAACCTCTTAGAACTCACCATTTGGCAGTTATGATTGGTGGTGAGCCATTTATGTGCCAAAATGTTTTACTCTCTCTCTCTCTCTCTCTCTCTCTCTCTCACACACACACACATACACACACACACAGATTTATGTTGTAGACATGGTCCAAACTAGTGTGTGATATTTAATTCTTGTGCTGTTTTCAAAACTTAATTCTCGTTCAAAACTTAATTCTGAAATTACAGTTGGTCATATTAGGAAAGCAATCTAATACTAATTTCATTGATTTTTATGGTTAAAATGCTTCTGAGTTTTAATTTTTTGTGTGTTCTTTGGGGTTGCCAATCCCCAGTTGGGGGCAGGGGATCTTCCAGTTTGGAGGCCCTCCCCCTGCTTCAGGGTCATTAGAAAGTGGGGGTGGGGAGGAAAATGTCTGCTGGGCAGTGGGCACACCATTATACCCCATGGAGACCGATTCCAATAGGGTATAATGGAGAATTGATCATTAGGTATCTAGGGTTCTGGGAGGGGGCTGTTTTGTGAGGTAGAGGCATCAAATTTTAAACACAGTATCTGGTGCCTCTCCTCAAAACACCCCCCCCCCAATTTTCAAAAAGATTGGACCAGGAGGCTCAATTCTATGAACCCCCAAAGAAGGTGCCCCTATTTTTCATTATTTCCAAATGGAGGGAAGGCATTTAAAAGGCATGTGATCTCTTTAAATATGATTGCCAGAACTTCCTTTGGAGTTCAGTCATGCTTGTCAAATCCTTGCTCCCAGCTCCACCTCCAAAGTCTTCCAAAGTGCCTAGATATTTTTTGAGATGGACCTGGCAACCCTAGTGCCCATGCAATTGAAATGGATTTCTATTAGACTATCTTCCCCAAACAATGGATCCTTCCTCTCAAATATGAGGAAGTTTGGAGAAAGGGTCCACTCCTCATTCTCAGTTATATTCTCAGTTACAGAACAGGCACAGGATGGCATAAATTGGTACATGAGTGATTTTTTCCCTCCATTTCTGGGATCAGTGGATAAATGTATGGTGTGTCACCCCCACCCTCTCAGCTGAGTGTGTAGCAGGGTGGCCATAATGTCTAAAGGCCAGCCAGGGACACCTTTTTTTGGGGGGAAGGTAGGGGTGTGCGCGCGCCGCCGGAAACAGGAAGTGACGTCACTTCTGGTGATGTCACTTCCGGTGACATTATGCCACCACCGGAAACAGGAAGTGACATAACTTCCTGTGACATCATTCCCCCCGTGCCGCCTGCCGGAAACAGGAAGTGATGTCACTTCCGGCGACGTCACTTCCAGCGATGTCATGCCACCTGCCGGAAACAGGAAGTGACATCACTTCCTGCGACATCATTTCCCCCACGCCACCTGCCGGAAACAGGAAGTGACGTCACAGCACTTCCTGTGACGTCCCCAAAAATCCCCCAAATATCACCGCTGGAAACACCAAGATTATTTATAGAGAGGGAAAGGGGGAAATAAAGTTAAATAAAACTCTTTTTTTATTTTTTTCAAAGTGAGAAGACTAGAGAGAACGGGTTCCACGCTGAGAAGCCAGTCAGATTCCAGTGAGATTCCAGTGAGACTGTGCTGCATAATGCAGCCTATTTATTTTGTCCTGTTTGCTCTGTTGGCTCTATCTGCGCCACCTTCATCACTTTCGGGGTGTGGATCCCCCAGTGGGGTGGTCTCCCAACTCCCTCCGCCGGCTGTTTCTGATAGCCCTGCACTCCCTCTTTCATTTGATATGTGTCCCGTGCAGGTGCCACCCTCCCGCCGGGAGATGCCGCAAAATGAGCCCCCTTGCGGCTTATGGCGGCAGGGCTTGGGGGAAGCGAGCTAGACTGCTGTTCTTTTGAGGGGTTATAGAGTGTTTCGAGCCCGTCCCTGTGGCATTGGTCCCATTGTTGTGGGGCCCAGGGGGCCGGCACAGCGGCACGCCGAAGCAGCCTGTCACTAATAACACAGGTCGAGATGCAGGACAGGAACCCGGAAGTGACCGACAGGCTGCTTCAGCGTGACGCTGCGCCGGCCCCCTGGGCCCCACAACGATGGGACCGATGCCACAGGGACGGGCTCGAAACACTCTATAACCCCTCAAAAGAACAGCAGTCTAGCTCGCTTCCCCCAAGCCCTGCCGCCATAAGCCGCAAGGGGGCTCATTTTGCGGCATCTCCTGGCAGGAGGGTGGCACCCGCACGGGACACATATCAAATGAAAGAGGGGGCGCAGGGCTATCAGAAACAGCCAGCGGAGGGAGTCGGGAGACCACCCCACTGGGGGATCCACACCCCGAAAGTGATGAAGGTGGCGCAGATAGAGCCAACAGAGCAAACAGGACAAAATAAATAGGCTGCATTATGCAGCACAGTTGAGAAAGTGCCTTATCCCATATACTGATGAAGTAAATACAGGATCTGAGAACAAAATTGCACCAGAAGACACAAACACAAAGCTCGCTTACACTGAATCAGTGCTTGGGTCCACCAAAGTCAGTATTGTCTAGTCCAATCACAAACACAAAGCTCCCTTACACTGAATCAGTGCTTGGGTCCACCAAAGTCAGTATTGTCTAGTCCAGTCACAAACACAAAGCTCCCTTACACTGAATCAGTGCTTGGGTCCACCAAAGTCAGTATTGTCTACTCCAGGGGTGGCCAGAGGGAGGGAGGGAGGGAGGGAGGGAAGGAAGGAAGGAAGGAAGGAAGGAAGGAAGGAAGGAAGGAGGGAGGGAGGAAGGAAGGAGGGAGGGAGGGAAGGAAGGGAGGAGGGAGGGAGGGAGGGAGGGAAGGAGGGAAGGAAGGAAGGAAGGAAGAAAGGAAGGAAGGAGGGAGGGAGGAAGGAAGGAAGGAAGGAGGGAGGGGAGGAAGGGAGGAGGGAGGGAGGGAAGGAGGGAAGGAAGAAAGGAAGGAAGGAGGGAGGGAGGAAGGAAGGAAGGAAGGAGGGAGGGAAGGAAGGGAGGAAGGAGGGAGGGAAGGAGGGAAGGAAGGAGGGAGGGAGAGAAGGAGGGAAGGAAGAAAGGGAGGAGGGAGGGAGGGAAGGAGGGAAGGAAGAAAGGAAGGAAGGGGGAGGGAGGGAAGGAGGGAAGGAAGGAAGGAGGGAGGGAGGAAGGAGGGAGGGAAGGAAGGCAGGGAGGGAAGGAGGGAAGGAAGAAAGGAAGGAAGGAGGGAGGGAGGAAGGAGGGAGGGAGGGAAGGAAGGGAGGAGGGAGGGAGGGAAGGAGGGAAGGAAGAAAGGAAGGAAGGAAGGAGGGAGGGAAGGAAGGAGGGAAGGAAGGGAATGAAGGAAGGGAGGAGGGAGGGAGGAAGGAAGGAGGGAGGGAGGGAAGGAAGGGAGGAGGGAGGGAGGGAAGGAAGGGAGGAGGGAGGGAGGGAAGGAGGGAAGGAAGGAAGAAAGGAAGGAAGGAAGGAAGGAGGGAGGGAGGGAAGGAAGGAAGAAAGGAAGGAGGGAGGAAGGAAGGAGGGAGGGAGGGAAGGAAGAAAGGAAGGAAGGAGGGAGGGAAGGAAGGAAGGCCGCCCCCTCCCGCCAGCCGCCCCCCCTGCTTTCGGCCCCCTCCCTCCCTGCCTGCCCTGCTTACCTGCTTCCAGGGCGGCGGAGAGGCCGGGGAGGCATCGGAGAGGCCGGCGCTGGTCGCTGGAGGCCCTCCAGCGACCAGCGCCGGCCTCTCCGACGCCCTCCCCGGCCTCCGCCTGCACTGGAGCCCTGCGCGCGGGGCCCTGCGGCGGTGGCGGAGGCCGGGGAAGCGTCGGAGAGGCCGGCGCTGGTCGCTGAAGGCCCTCCAGCGACCAGCGCCGGCCTCTCCGACGCCCTCCCCGGCCTCCGCCTGCACTGGAGGCCCGCACGCGGGGCCCTGCGGTGGTGGCGGAGGCCCGGGAAGTGTCGGAGAGGCCGGCGCTGGTCGCTGGAGGCCCTCCAGCGACCAGCGCCAGCCTCTCCGACGCCCTCCCCGGCCTCCGCCTGCACTGGAGGCCCACGCGCGGGGCCCGGCGGCGGTGGCAGAGGCTGGGGAAGCGGCGGAGAGGCCGGCGTTGGTCGCTGGAGGCCCTCCAGCGACCAGCACCGGCCTCTCCGCCACTTCCCCGTCCTCCGCCACCGCCACCAGGCCCCGCGGGCGGGGAAGGCGGCGAGTGAGGGAGGAAGCGTCCCCGCGCATGCGCAGAGCCCGCCACAATCACCCTGCGCACGCGCAGGGACGCTCCCTCCCTCACTCGCCGCCTTCCCCACCCGCGCGCGCAGCCCCCGGCTCTCTGGCTGGCTAAACTGGGACCTCTAATGGTCCCGGTATAGCCAGCCCGGGAGCCGGGAATTGGGGGCCAGAACCGGGACTTTCCCGGGAGACCGGGATGGTCTGGCCACCCTATCTAGGCTAAGCTAATTGAGGCCATGACTGGATGGTCCAGGCTAGCCCAATCTCATCAGATATAGGAAGCTAAGCAGGGTCAGCCTTGTATAGTATTTGGATGGGAGATCACCAAGAAGCCCAAAGTCACAATGCAGATGCAGACAATGGCAAACCACCTCTGTTTCTTGTCTTGAAAACCCAGAGAGGGGCTACCATAAATCAGCCATACTTTGTGTTAGCATATGCTTGCTAGTAAGACTTCAGGCTGGAGTCTAATGCAACTGACAGTTCCTGATCTATGACAGTTCCTGACAGCTTCCCTTAGCAGGTGCAAACCGATACTGTCCAGAGGACTTGTGCTTATGCAGAATGACTCAGCACTGTGTGCTGATTGGTGCTTGTATATAGATATGTGTATATAACTGAGGAGAGTCTGTAAAGTGTATCCTCTGCTATCGTATGTATTGTCTGGCGAAGCACTTTGACCGATGTATATCAGGACACCTATAACTTGTAAATCTGTAAATAAATGTATATAGTTAAGCACAAGTCAGTGTGCTGTATATTCTTAAGCCTCTTGAACCCAGAGCATATCAGCGAATACTCCAACAGGGTTATGTGCCCAGCATGCTTTCGCTGTGCCATGCTCTGGAGGTTCTGAAAGAGGCTGAGCTGCTGAGGTGACCTGGGACTGAGTGGAAGTCTGCAGCTGCCGCTTCTGGAGCTGAGGAGGAAGATGTGCTCAGCCAGGCTCCTGATAACAGCACAGAGGACGGGAGTGATTCTGAGGACCAGCTGCCGGATGGAGACGACAGCATGGCTCAGGCTCCGACTGCTCTTCTGGTGGAGAAGCTCACTTCTGCCAATTATGTGTAGGCTCTTCGGATGGAGCATTATCTGAGGCTTGAAGGACTGTGGATGTATGTCAACACTCCTCCAGACCCATAAGCTGTTGGAGACGACGTCAAGGATGAAAAAGCTCTTTCGACCATTGTTTTGAGTGTGGCAGATGACCAGTTTGTGCATGTATCTGGTAAGCCAAAGGCTAAACAGGCGTGGGACAGTCTGAAGGCTGTCTACATGCAAAGCACAGCTAGGTCTCTGATGGCAATTACCCGTCGCATGTACCAGACTGTAATGAGACAGGGGAAGTCTGTAAGTGCTCATTTTAGCACTTTGGCTGAATGCTTTCAGCACCTGGAGCAGTGTGGAAAAACTGTTTCAGAGAAGAATAAAGTATTTATTATTCTCAGTTCCCTGTCTGCGGATTATAATATGCTTATAACATCCCTGGAATCTACAGAAGCTAACAAATTAACCTTGGCTTATGTTACTGGATGACTGCAAGAAGAGGAAGATAGGCAGAGGGAGTTGCGTTCCTCAGAGACGTGGCAGTGTTCCAACGTGGAGGAGGCAAAAGGGGCCAGCTGTGAGACCGGCAAAACAGACATTGACAGGCTTGGAGAGGCATCTCAAGTTGCTCTAAGAGTACGTAAATGCTTTTGTTGTGGATCTACAAAGCATCTGAAATGAGCTTGCCCAGAATGGAAGAAGAGAGGCATGACTCACAACTCTTCATACAGCCAGAAGGCCACATTGATGGTCACAGATATGGCTGCTGCACATGGAACATGGATCTTGGACTAAGGAGCATCTCAGAACTTTTGCAGAGACGAACTTTTGCTTCATGACATTCGTTCCTCACCATTACAACATGTGAGTCTAGCTGATAACAGGAACTATGCTGTACAGTGTCAGAGAAGTGTTGCATTCCCAGCACTGCAGCACACATTTACAGAAGTGCTGTGTGCTCCTGCTCTTGAAAACAACTTACTGAGTTTGCTGGCTTTGGACAAAGTTGGTTTTACCGTGACTTTTGCCAGCAACTCGTGTAAAATAATAAAAGGTAGCCGGGTGTTTGCTGTGGGAAGGTTGCAAAACAATGTTTATGATGTAGAAAATTCATCTGTGGGAGCCCAGGTGGTAATAAATAACAAACCTCATGACATTTGTGTGTACTTGCTCCACCGAAGGCTGAGTCATGCCAGTTTTAACACCACAAACAAAATACTTGCTATTGTGGGGCATGAGGGACTGAAAGAATGTAAAGAATTCCTTGACTGTGATATGTGCAAATGCGCAAAATCAAAAGCATTCCTGGTTTCCAGAAAAACTGATAGAGTGTCTGCAAAACCGTTGGCTTTAGTACATGCAGATGAACATAAGAACATAAGAGAAGCCATGTTGGATCAGGCCAACGGCCCATCAAGTCCAACACTCTGTGTCACACAGTGGCAAAAAATTTTATATACACACATACACTGTGGCTAATAGCCACTGATGGACCTGTGCTCCATATTTTTATCTAAACCCCTCTTGAAGGTGGCTATACTTGTGGCCGCCACCACCTCCTGTGGCAGTGAATTCCACATGTGAATCACCCTTTGGGTGAAGAAGTACTTCCTTTTATCCGTTTTAACCTTTCTGCTCAGCAATTTCATCGAATGCCCACGAGTTCTTGTATTGTGAGAAAGGGAGAAAAGTACTTCTTTCTCTACTTTCTCCATCCCATGCATTATCTTGTAAACCTCTATCATGTCACCCCGCAGTCGACGTTTCTCCAAGCTAAAGAGTCCCAAGCGTTTCAACCTTTCTTCATAGGGAAAGTGCTCCAGCCCTTTAATCATTCTAGTTGCCCTTCTCTGGACCTTCTCCAATGCTATAATATCCTTTTTGAGGTGCGGCGACCAGAACTGCACACAGTACTCCAAATGAGACCGCACCATCGATTTATACAGGGGCATTATGATACTGGCTGATTTGTTTTCAATTCCCTTCCTAATAATTTCCAGCATGGCGTTGGCCTTTTTTATTGCAAACGCACACTGTCTTGACATTTTCAGTGAGTTATCTACCATGACCCCAAGATCTCTCTCTTGGTCAGTCTCTGCCAGTTCACACCCCATCAACTTGTATTTGTAGCTGGGATTCTTGGCCCCAATGTGCATTACTTTGCACTTGGCCACATTGAACCGCATCTGCCACGTTGACGCCCACTCACCCAGCCTCAACAGATCCCTTTGGAGTTCCTCACAATCCTCTCTGGTTCTCACCACCCTGAACAATTTAGTGTCATCCGCAAACTTGGCCACTTCACTGTTTACTCTCAACTCCAAATCATTTATGAACAAGTTAAAGAGCATGGGACCCAGTACCGAGCCCTGCGGCACCCCACTGCTTACCGTCCTCCACTGCGAAGACTGCCCATTTATACTCACTCTCTGCTTCCTCTTACTTAGCCAGTTTTTGATCCACAAGAGGACCTGTCCTTTTACTCCATGACTCTCAAGCTTTCTAAGGAGCCTTTGATGAGGAACTTTATCAAAAGCTTTCTGGAAGTCAAGAACATCTTTCTGGAAGTCAACAACATCTATCGGGTCTCCTTTGTCCACATGTTTGTTCACCCCCTCAAAGAAATGTAACAGGTTAGTGAGGCAAGATCTTCCCTTGCAGAACCCATGCTTCCTCAATAACCCGTGTTCATGTGATAGGATCTTTCCCCAAAAGCCACTCTAATAAGAGATTTGCCCTAATTTTAGTTGATGATTGTTCCAGTTTCTCATGAGTGTATGTGCTCAAACAGAAGTCTGAGGTGTTCACAACTATAAAATATTGGGCACGCAAGGTACAGCAACAATTGGGTGAATTATGTGCTTTGCAGACTGACATGGGAGGTGGATTCATGTCTTCTGAATTTCACAAATGGTCACAAATAAAAGGCATAACTCATAGAGTGGCAAATGTGTCAACACCACAGGAGAATGATGTGGCTGATGCTGGTTTATCAATAACTTACTGGGCTGAAGCATTGAAAGCTGCATGCTATATATGCAACAGAATTTGGATCAAGTCCATAGATAACATTCCTTATAAAGTGTTATACAACAAAAACCTCAGTTTGGGACATTTAAGAATTTTTGGCACAAAAGCATAGATGAATGTTCCTTTAAACCAAATGAGGAAAGGGGGTGCTCGCTCTAGAAAGCTTATATTTTTAGGCTATCAGATTGGAATGAAGGCTTACAGGTTTGCTAATGAGCATCAAACACTGAGCTTTAGTAGGTCTGCCAATTTTTGTGAAGACCAGAATTGGCACAGAGTGCATGAACATAAGAACATAAGAACATAAGAGAAGCCATGTTAGATCAGGCCAATGGCCCATGCTAACAAATTGCCTACACAGGTCGCACTCCCCTTATCAGAGGAAACTTCGCCTAGTGTAAAACAAGAGATTGTGTCTCCTAGGCAACACTCCTCTGAGAGTGAACAGAGTGAGCAAAAGGTACCTAGAGTGTCTACCAGAAGTACTAAAGGTATACCTCCAATCAGGTTTGGGTATGATACCACCATGTATATATAAGAGAACCAAAGCGTTACTAGGAAGTGTTAACTATGCCTGAATCAGAAAGGCAAGCTTGGCAGACTGCCATGCAAGCAGAACATGATTCTCTAACTGAAAATGAAGTGTTTACGCTGATGAATTTGCCTACTAACAAAAATGTAATCCGTTGCTGCTGGGTATACAAACTGAAAGCCTTACTGGACGGTGGGCTGCAAAGGAAAGCCAGGCTAGTAGGATGGGGGTTTTCCCACATAGGAGGTCAGGATTATGATGAAGTGTTTGCCCCTATGATCAACTCTGACACACTAAAAACAGCATTGTGCAAGGCCGGGATTGATGAGATGCAGGTGCATCATTTTGTCTTCACAAATGCATATCTAAATGCCTGAATTGATTAAAAACTCTACATGGAGCAAATCCCGGGGTTTGAAAGTACTAATAAGAACCTTGTGTTGAAACTAAACAAAGCCCTGTATGACTTAAAGGAGAGTTCCAAAGCACAGAAGCAATGGCTGCAATAAGGGTATTGAAGTATCTCAACAGTACTGTTCATTAAATGTTTGAATGTGGACAAATGTGTATTTCTGAAACAAAGGCTGGGACTCACCACCTGAGTCTTAAAGGAAGTGTCAGCATATGCTTGCTAGTAAGACTTCAGGCTGGAGTCTAATGCAACTGACAGTTCCTGATCTATGACAGTTCCTGACAGCTTCCCTTAGCAGGTGCAAACCGGTTCTGCCCAAAGGACTTGTGCTTATGCAGAATGACTCAGCACTGTGTGCTGATTGGTGCTTGTATATAGATATGTGTATATAACTGAGGAGAGTCTGTAAAGTGTATCCTCTGCTATCGTATGTATTGTCTGGTGAAGCACTTTGACCGATGTATACCAGGACAGCTATAACTTGTAAATCTGTAAATAAATGTATATAGTAAAGCACAAGTCAGTGTGCTGTATATTCTTAAGTCTCTTGAACCCAAAGCATATCAGTGAATATGCAAACACTTTGATGGCACTTTCCATCATCACCAAGCAAGTTGAAATCGCTGGGCTTAGACTTAAGTAAGTCTGCACAGGAGAAGATCTACTGAGAGAGCAATAGAATAAAATAAAATAGTTACCATTTTCTGGAAAATGTTGCCACTTCCTGCCAGAATCTGGTGTCTGACCTCCGACGTGGTGGATTATTGTTCCTCTGAGTTGCATTTAGTTTGTTTACAACTCATTTTAAATTTTTGAACAGCAAAGTAAAAGTAAAAAGATGAGTTAATAAGGCAATACAGCCAACCATTTGTTTCCTTTCATCATCGTCCCCTCCACCCAACTTTACTACTCCAGAACAACAGCACAGAGTGCTGTCTCTAAAATCAAGGCATGAATCATGGTTTCCCAAGACATATCCAGTCTAGTCACATTGCAAGAGACACTGAATGGATTCCCATTGTACCTTCGTGACAAGTAAAGAATCATACTGTCAGGTTACCCCTACTGATATTGACAAAAATTTGCTGAATTACAATGTTTCAAGCCTCCCACAATGACATGAGGCAGTCAGGCCTGACAACCCTTTCCTTCTTATTTGTTATCTTGAAATCAATTGCACAGGCTGATGCACAGAGTAATGGCTGTGGATTGTTTGGCAGGGCCTGGCCCATTTTGGTTAGTGAAAAAGTCAACATGAGCTTACTATTGATCAGAGAGAAATGCGGAGATGACCTGCATACCCCCACCTGGCCAGGTAGCTGTGCAGGAAATCTCAGTCTCTGTGTGTGTGTGGGGGGGGCATTATAAGAGAAATGAAAATTTATGCCAAAGAAATATCTATATTTGGATTTAATTAAGAGCCTGTGCCTCAGAAAAGCTTAAGTAACTTGATGAAAGCTAATGGGTGGGAGGTCAAACACTGGATGGGTCAGAGACTACATTTTATATTAATACTTTGCGTGGCACGAGTGGTAAAGCTGCAGTACTGCAGTCTGAACTCTCTGCTCACGACCTTTCGACCCCAGTGGAAGCTTGTTTCAGGTAGCCGGCTCAGGTTGACTCAGCCTTCCATCCTTCTGAGGTTGGTAAAAATGAGTACCCAGCTTGCTGGGGGGAAAGTGTAGATGACTGGGGAAGGCAATGGCAAACCACCCTGTGAAAAGTCTGCCGTGAAAACGTGTAAGCAACGTCACCCCAGAGTTGGAAACGACTGGTGCTTGCACAGGGGACTAACTTTACCTTTTTAATAGCACCAAATCAAAGTGGCATTTTGTTGTATTTGGAATTTTTTAAGAAAAATCTTCATGAGTAAGATTGTGCATGTAGAATCCTTTGAAAGATATTTACCATTGCTGGTTAGAGGCTTAAGGTATTAATTCATACATTTTCAGACAGAGAGAAATCCTGTGCACATTTACCAGGCAGTAACTTTTATTGAACACTGTCCAACTTACCTCTTTTAATGAAGAAACATAGGCTCTTTTTAATGAAGAAACATGGCTGTCATCCTTTGTACCCTGAATTAGCAATTTCACATTGGCATTTGTAGGACTTACATACACATGCATAGGATAGCAAGGCTAGGTTGAAGAAAACATTCCTCCCTTAAATCTCAGTGTTAAATATGTTTGCAAAATGCAAATATGTATCAAACTGAGGTTTCTGGAAGATATGCTTTCTTCCTCCTTACCAAAACTAAAAATGTCAACCGTGAGTGGAAAAAAAGAACTGCAAAGTGGAGTGGGTGGGGGGAGAGAGAGAGAGAGGCTTTTGGGGATGAGCAGCTTTCTGGGTGCACAGATGTTCCTGCTTTGCACAGCATTTTTTCCTACTAAAATCCCAGAATGTCCCATATTTGCATATTTTCCCATAAGCTCTTAACATGGATGTATGGTTTCTTAGAGCTAGGCTTTGTGTCCAGATCTGGGGCTAAAAATATATTTTTTGGGTTTAATGTACTCTTTTGTAGACAATTGCCACTGTCAGATATGAACACACAGATACCTCTGTACTGGAGCTAAATAAAGTGTTTCAAACCAGACACAAAAGATATTCATAATGAACTAGTTTGTCATAAGTTCAAAAAAGAACCTGGTGCGAGAATATTCAACACATAATAGGATATTGCCACTACATGGATGCACAAAGTTAAAGGTGTAAACTGATCACTCTGCTTCACTATTTTTTCATTCTGAGCATATTTTAAGCCACAGTAAAAACATGACATTATTTTTAGCAAAACAGCTCATGTGAAATGTCCTTTGGTGATGTAAGGAGGTCAGCATTGCCTTCTTTGCACCTACCACTCACTGCCTCCTGTCTGTACACTACTCTATATGTACAACATGCACTTCTCCCTACCCAGAATTATTTTTCTGGTCCAAGCAGCTTGCAAACTGTATCACTGTATCCACACAGCACTACCTCATGAATATTAATATTTTTGTTTCTTGCACCAGTTCCTTTTTACTGAAGTAAAACTAAATTGTGTTTGTGCCTGGGCTTTCCCACTGTGCATTTGCTTATGGCACTTCATCCCCAAAGAGATGTCAATATTTTTATTTGTTACACAATCATACATACCAATAAGAGAATGAAAGGGGGGGGCTTATTTCAGTGTTTCTTCTAGTAGAACAAAGCACATGGGTCTTTTGATTTACCTGCTAAGAGCCTAGGGTTTATAATACAAATTGGGAATGAATCTTTAATCAGTAGAAATTAGAAAACAGTAAAAGAAAGGAGATTTCCACAAAGCTGGTAAGGTTCTGGATAAAAAACTTTCACTTTATAAAGCAATATTTGTTACCTTCCCAACCTATGTCACCATTAATACTTAGAATCATACACACTGCTGCTCCCTTTGAGTACTGGAAAGATACTATAATTAACAAAAAGTCAGGATGACAAACTAGGATTTTATGAAACATTTCAGTATAATATAGACAGGCTTGTACACTATGCAGTACTTTAAATGTTACCATTTACTGTTATCACTACAATATATCCTGCACATTCTAAAACATTATCATCACCTGTCAAATCTGACACAAAATAGCTTCTAAGGTTTTTTTGTGTTGATTTTAAGGAATCAGAAGCACTGTGTGTGTGTTTTTATTCAGAGTTTATCTATAACAAAATAGTTTCCAGTCGTACTGGAAGGGTGAATATACTTTTCAGGATTGGCAACTGAGAGACTCAGTTGTCATTTGCACTGAATTTGTCTCCAACCTGAGGGGTCTTTCTCAAAGAAGGCTCCTATATGGCATGCTAGATTATTTCAATTATGGCTCTTCTATGACAAAAGCATAGCATATGGTGTATATTAGCATGAGGGTCTGCTCCTCTGGGTTTGTTTCAAGGACAAGAATAATCACACCATAGAAAGAAAGTGACTGAAAACCCTATAAACATTGACTTTTAACACTGGAATTTATGCTAGTGCCTGAGTCTAAGAGGTAGAATTGATATCAAATTTTATCAAAAATGAAATTTCATTGTAGATGTGGAAGTTCCCATCCATGTAATTTCAACAAGCAACAAGATTTCAGGAGAAAATGTATCTTGAGTGAACTCCATTGCTTTCATTCAAGGCAAGTTCTAGATCCTATGGCCTCAATATTTACTGTTGAAATATTTATTGTTGCTGTTAAAATTTGTCTGGAGCATGTTGCCAAGCAGCTTTATGCCTGCATAGTAGATGCTAGTGCTATAGAGTCAGGTTGTGCCTCTGTAATCAGGAGGAAAAAAATTGCATCTTGCAGCCTCTTCTGCACATGCAAAATAAAATTCATAAAACTCAATATTCTCAGTTATCAGAGAAGAGACATGTATGCCCCTGTCCCCAGTCCATAGTTAGGTCATGAAATTTGACTTACTTGTCAAGCAAAGAATTACTCACAGTTCATTCACTTTTTTTTTTTTACTTGTGCAGCCAGATGTATCATTTCTAAAATTCTATAGAAGATATATCCTCTACATTTTGCACCTGCACATTCAGTGGCATCCATCCTAAACTGATTACAAGAATTGATTGCAACATTAGGCGTAGACACTGAAAATACGTAAGTAGTAGACATTCACAGTAGACACTGAAAGTACGTAAGATAAGCCTAGACTCACATATATCATGTAAACCAGCTTCTTTTAATTGTGTTCTTCTTAACAATGGACGGTGGTAGCAGAGTAAGGAGCTACAAGAAAGCAGTTTGTAAGCATGCAAATGGATGTATCTGAATTCATTTAGATTAATCTAAGTAGCTCTGCTAATCATCAGGTCCTCAATCATGACCAGCAGACTGTACATAAACCAAACAAACCATCCCACTCATATTCAAAGAAAATTCCAAAGAATTTTAAGAGTAAATGAATTTCAATTAAAGCAGATTTTTCAGAGTGAATGGGAAGATTCTTGCTGAAGAGTAGTTCTGGGAAAACCAATAACAATCTTGCAATATCTTCTACAGGAGCCCTGTGGCACAGAGTGGTAAGCTGCGATAATGCAGTCCAAGCTCTGCTCATGACTTGAATTCGATCCCGGCGGAAGCTGGGTTAATGTAGTCGGCTCAAGGTTGACTCAGCCTTCCATCCTTCTGAGGTCAGTAAAATGAGCACCCAGCTTTCTGGGGGGGAAGTGTAGATGACTGGGGAAGTCAATGGCAAATCACCCCATAAAAAGTCTGCCATGAAAACGTTGTGATGCAATGTCACCCCATAGTCGGAAACAACTAGTGCTTGCACAGGGCACTACCTTTACCTTTTTAATATCCTCTACATGACATTAAAAAGAGAAAATTCTTTTGTCTTCTGAGGCCGCTCATATCTTGAAATCTCCTGGACATGCTAATAGTCCTTAACAGCATAAAAGTTACCTTGTTGAATAAGACCAGTAGCCCATTTCATCCAGCATCCTGTTTCACACAGCAGCCAACCAGCTGGAAGGTGAACATATAGGTGATGGTGGCCCATACTTTTCCCTGATTTGACTTTCTAATGTGGGCATCCAAATGTTTACTGCATCTTGATATGGAGGTTACATTTTGTCATCTGGCCTAGTAGCCATCAATGGATCAATATTCATAAATCAGTCTAATCTTTTAAAGTCACCTATGCCAATGACTGTTACTACATCCACAGGCAATAAATCCTACAATTTAAATGATTCACTGAATGAAGTAGTATTTCCTTTTGTTTCTTCTCAATCTATTGCCCACCAACATCACTGGATGCTTTTGAGATCTACTATTATGAATGAAAAAAAGCTTCTATTTAATTATCTGTTTAATCTTATAAACTTCTATTCTGTCTCCTTAGTCATCTCCTTTCTAAACATTATATAGTGGTTTTATTGTAATGATGCTGTTTTGTTTGTGACCACTTTGTACAAGAGTTATGCCTGGAAAAGCAGCACAAAGGGATATGCCACATTTGAAGCATATATGCAATATATATACTCATTGCTATGGTGACTCAATCTTTTGTAGCCTGGATATCCATACTTGTTTAAGGTCTACTGTGAGAAATAGTCCTGATGATCATTAAAGATACTATGGTCTGGCCTCATTTGGAATACTGTGTTTGGTTCTGGTCACCATATCTCAAAAAGGACATCACACAACTAGAAAATGTACAGAAGAGGGCAACCAAAATTATTAGGGGGTTGGAGTACCTTTCCTATGAGGGAAGGTCGGAAGGTGTGGGACTTTTCAGTTTAGAAAAGAGACAAATAGGTTGGGGGTGTGTGGCATAACGAGGTTTATAAATTATGCATAGAGAGTTGACACAGATAATTTTTTCTCCCTCTCCTAAAATATTAGAACTCAGTGGCATCCAATGAACCTGATAGGCAAGGTAGTAGGCCCGGCTCCAGTGCTGAAGTGTCCCAGTTCCCAAAATGTCTGGAATAAGGGAATAAACTGGTGAGCTTAACAGATGTGCAAGTTCAGTGGCAAGGTGAGGAAGCCAGGGAATTAGACTCTCAATATTCCTAAAAGGGTAAGAACACTTTCCACAAAAAAATCTGCATAAGTAGAAAATTTAATAAAGTGAGGGGGGCACTTCTAGAGGTAGAATGCCAGCAGAGGGTTGGGGCTATCCAATGTATTGCACTGAGTGCAACATGCATTGCCAGATGGACAGAAGTCATGGGTATGCATGCAGTGCAAGGTTCTCATGGAACAAGTTTACACCCTAGAGGCCAAGGTGGCTGACTTGGAGAAGCAGAGACAATCAGTTAGGTATACAGAGAAGATTACTGGGGACTTGTTAGATGTGTCCCACTCTGAGAATGGTAGCTCTGCCACTAACAGGAATCATGAGGACCAAAGGGAAACAAGGCATCATGCTGAAGAGAAAAGGAATGTTCCCTTAGAAGGGACCCCTTCTATGGTTGGTGAACAGGTATCCTTTCACACGAAGGAACTATTCCTGGGTGAGGGGACGGCTCTTGGTAGTTTGTGATTTGATTCTTAGGCATGTAGATACATGAATTGCAAACCTGCATACTGATTGTGTGATGACTTGCCTGCCTGGTGTGAAGGTAGCAGACATTACATATGATCTAGATAGGCTGGTAGATAGTGCTGGGGAGAAGCCAGTGGTTGTTGTACATGTTGGCACCAACAATGTGCAGAAATGTAGTCATGTGGTCCTGGAGGAAAAATTTAGGTTGTCAGATAGGAGAATCAAAGCCAGGACTTTCAAGGTAGCTTTCCATACACTGGTCAAATTGGGAAGGTGCAAATTAGGAATCTCATTGTGTGAATGTGTTGCTGGTGTACAGGTCTTACATGTCTGGGGAATTATAGATGCTTATATGCAAATGATAGAAGTGTCTGAGGTAAAATAGAGGAGATGTAATACCAAGTGTCAGAAGAGTATATAGACATTGCTGGCATTTCAGAAACTTGCTAGGATGAGAATAATCAATGGAATTATATCTGCATAAATCCAATGATTCCTGATATAAATTATATTGGAAGGATAGGGAGGGAAGGATCAGATGTTGAGTGACTCTTAATGTCAGAGAGGGTATACAGTCCAGTACAAATGAGAATCTAAGAGAAATAGATTCACTTACAGAAATATTATGAGTAGAAATAGTGGGCCCAAAAGGAAGCTTAACTCTGGAACTTTTTATCAACTATCAGATCAAAGGTTAGAGGGCAGTTTTAAAACAGTAAAAGAATCAAGGAATACAGTTAGATGAAATAACTGTCAAAATAGGTGATTTACTTATCCACACATTGATGGGGGTCAATATGTGTTCAAGTGAGGAGATATTGGATTTCTAGATACTCTCAAGGACTGTGCCATGGAGCAGCTGATCACAGAACCCTACCAGGGGTGAGGTGACCCTGCACTTGGTCCTAAGTAATGCTCAAGGCTGTCAAATACAAGTCCCTTGCAATGGCATATCTCACTGTATCTGTATCTTGAAATATATTGGTTTTCTTAATAATGTTGTCTTTGGTTATTATGACTCATTATTTTGTACTTATTCATATTTAACAAGTGCACTAACCCACAGATATAGTCCAGAGTGTTAATCACTAATTGGTTGTATCATCATTTATAACCTCATATTATTATTTTAGAATGTTAGAAGAATAGCATTGTGATCATCTTGGGAAGAAGGAGATCCAGCTGCAGGGAGTGAACCAAACCTAATCTATTCTCCCTGGAAATAAGGACTGATACCAACTGGAGATGTCTGAACTATCGGAATGTGGCCTTGATGAAGAGTGCCAATGAGGCCTGGGAATATAATTCAAAGATTTTACATGGGAGAGGGTCAGGGAGGAAAAGGTGTTGCTATAGGTAGGCTATAGTTGAGCTGTAACTTTCACTTGTTCTTTAGTCTGGCAAGGCAAAGAAGAAGAAATTGGATTTATATCTCACCCTATACTGTGAATCTCAGAGTCTCAGAGCAGTCAAAATCTCCTTTACCTTCCCCCCCACCAACAGACACCCTGTGAGGTGGGTGGGGCTGAGAGAGCTCTTACAGCAGCTGCCATTTCACTGGAGCTATGACTCCTACAAGGCCATTCCAGCAGGTGCAAGTGAAGGAGTAGGGAATCAAACCCTTGCGAATGCATGCTAATAGTGTTTGCTATCTGATCTCTCAATAAAGTTTCTTCTGCATACACTCAAGGAGCCTTATGATAGTATCTGGCAAAACTTTACAAAGACCTGGTGAGAGATTTAATGTGATAGCACCAGTTGGGAACAGTGACCACAATGCTATTAAGTTTAACATTTATATAAGCAGGGGGTTGCCACAAAAAGACCAGCACAACCACATTTAACTTTAGAAGGGGTAAGTTCCTATCAAATGAGGGGGCTTGTGAAGAAGAAATTGAAAGGAAAGGTAGAGGGTCAAATCCCTTCATGGAACTTGGAGACTATTTAAAAACACAATACTGGAAGCTTAGATACAACGTATACTGAAGATTAGAAAAGGTATGAATTGGTATATTTTAAAAAGCCTGCATATTTAACAAGCATAACAATGAAAGCAGTAAAAGGTAAGAAGGATTCCTTGAAGCAATGAAGGGCTAGTCCAAATGAGGTAAATAAAAGAGAGAACAGGCAAATAAAATGCAAGTCTGTGATGGGACAGGCAAAAAGGGACTACTATGAACATATTGCAAAGAACATAAAGACCAACAATAAAAATTTCTTCAGTTACATTAGAAGCATAAAACCAGCCAGGGAGGCAGTGGGGCCTTTGGATGATCAAGGATTGAAAGGATTACTAAAGGATGATAGGGAAATGGTAAAGAAACTGAATGCATTTTTTGCTTCTGTCTTCACTGTGGAAGATCAGAGTTGCTTACCCACTCCTGAACTGCCAGTTTCAGGAGGAGTGCTGAGTTGGATGTGATAAAAGACATGGTCCTATGACTGATAGATGAAATAAAAACTGAAAATCACCAGGTCCAGGCAGCATACAAGAGTTCTGAAAGAATACAAATGTGAACTTGTGAATCTTGTGACAAAAATCTGCAGTCTAGCACTAAAATCTGCCTCCATTCCCAAAGACTGAAAGATAGCTAATGTAACCCCCATCTTTAAAAAAGGTTCTAGAGAAGATCCAGGAAATTACAGGCTGGTTAGGCTGATATCAATACTGGGAAAGTTGGTGGAATCCATTATTAAAGATATCATTAGTCCACAGATTGGAAAACAAAAGCTATTGAGAAAGAATCAGATGGATTCTGTAAGGGAAGATCTTGTCTCACTAACCTTTCAGAGTTCTTTGAGAGGGTGAACAAACATGTGGGCAAGGGTGACTAGTGGATTCTTACCTAGACTTCCAGAATGCCTTTCATAAAGTTCCTCATCAAAGGCTCCTAGGTAAACTCAGCTGTCATGGGATAAGAGGACAAAAAGAAGAAGACGACACTGGATTTATATACCGCCCTCCACTCCGAATCTTAGAGCCTCAGAGCAGCTCACAATTAGGAAACAGAGAGTGAGTATACATGGGCAGTTTTCACAGTGGAAGCTACCACAGTGGGGTACCATAGTGCTTGGTACTATGCCTGGTCTTTTTAACTTGTTCATTAATTATTTGGATTTAGGATTAAGTAGTGGCTAAATTTGTGGATGACACTAATTTGTTCAGAGCAATGAGAACCAGGGAGGACTGTGAGGTGCTCCAGAGGGATCTGTCAAGGATGGGCAAGTGGGCATTAGTATGGCAAATGAGGTTCAAGCTGGGCAAGTGAAAAGTAATGCACATTGGAGCCAAAAATCCTAACACACTCTCTCTATATAATGTGTGTGTGTGTTAGGTCAGAACTGATGTAACTGACTAGGAGAGAGATCTAGGAGTCATCGTAGATAATTCACTGAAGAGCAGTGTGCAACTGCAATAAAAAGGGGAAATGCTATTCTGGGAATTATTAGGAACAAATTAGCCAATATCATTATGCCCCTGTATAAATCTATGGCGCAAAAGCCTCATTTGGAATACTGTGTGCAGTTCTGGTCACCACGCCTTGAAACAGAGCATTTTGGAAAAGGTGCAGAAAAGAGCAACTAACTTCTGTATGAAGAATGATTAGTGAGGTTAGGACTTTTAAGCTTGGAGAAATGATTGAGGGGTGACATGTCAGAGGTTTACAAAATTATGCATGGGATAGAGAAGGTAGAGAAAGAAGTACTTTTCTCCCTTTCTCACAATACAAGAACTCATGGGCACTCGGTGAAATAAAGGAGCATTAGCTTAGAACAGATAAAAGGAAGTATTTGTTCACCCAAAGAGTAATTAATATGTGGAATTTACTGCTTTAGGAAGTTTTGGCAGCTGCAAGCATAGACAGCTTCAAGAGGGGATTGGATAAGGATATGGAGCAGACATCTATGAGTGCCTATTAGCCAGAAAGATGAAACACTATGTCTGAGGCAGTGAAGGTGTATATTCCTGTTACATTTCTTTGAGGGGGTGAACAAACATGTGGACAAAGGCGACCCGATAGATGTTGTTTACCTTGACTTCCAGAAAGCTTTTGATAAAGTTCCTCATCAAAGGCTCCTTAGAAAACTTGAGAGTCATGGAGTAAAAGGACAGGTCCTCTTGTGGATCAAAAACTGGCTTAGTAATAGGAAGCAGAGAGTCAGTATAAATGGGCAGTCTTCGCAGTGGAGGACGGTAAGCAGTGGGGTGCCGCAGGGCTCCGTACTGGGTCCCATGCTCTTTAACTTGTTCATAAATGATTTAGAGTTGGGAGTGAGCAGTGAAGTGGCCAAGTTTGCGGATGACACTAAATTGTTCAGGGTGGTGAGAACCAGAGAGGATTGTGAGGAACTCCAAAGGGATCTGTTGAGGCTGGGTGAGTGGGCGTCAACGTGGCAGATGCGGTTCAATGTGGCCAAGTGCAAAGTAATGCACATTGGGGCCAAGAATCCCAGCTACAAATACAAGTTGATGGGGTGTGAACTGGCAGAGACTGACCAAGAGAGAGATCTTGGGGTCATGGTAGATAACTCACTGAAAATGTCAAGACAGTGTGCGTCTGCAATAAAAAAGGCCAACGCCATGCTGGGAATTATTAGGAAGGGAATTGAAAACAAATCAGCCAGTATCATAATGCCCCTGTATAAATCGATGGTGCGGTCTCATTTGGAGTACTGTGTGCAGTTCTGGTCGCCGCACCTCAAAAAGGATATTATAGCATTGGAGAAGGTCCAGAGAAGGGCAACTAGAATGATTAAAGGGCTGGAGCACTTTCCCTATGAAGAAAGGTTTAAACGCTTGGGACTCTTTAGCTT
Organism: Heteronotia binoei; assembly: GCF_032191835.1. Classification (NCBI taxonomy): domain Eukaryota; kingdom Metazoa; phylum Chordata; class Lepidosauria; order Squamata; family Gekkonidae; genus Heteronotia; species Heteronotia binoei. The sequence continues at coordinate 111,123,924 of NC_083226.1, read as the reverse complement.
GGAGAAACGTCGACTGCGGGGTGACATGATAGAGGTTTACAAGATAATGCATGGGATGGAGAAAGTAGAGAAAGAAGTACTTTTCTCCCTTTCTCACAATACAAGAACTCGTGGGCATTCGATGAAATTGCTGAGCAGAAAGGTTAAAACGGATAAAAGGAAGTACTTCTTCACCCAAAGGGTGATTCACATGTGGAATTCACTGCCACAGGAGGTGGTGGCGGCCACAAGTATAGCCACCTTCAAGAGGGGTTTAGATAAAAATATGGAGCACAGGTCCATCAGTGGCTATTAGCTACAGTGTGTGTGTGTATATAAAATTTTTTGCCACTGTGTGACACAGAGTGTTGGACTTGATGGGCCGTTGGCCTGATCCAACATGGCTTCTCTTATGTTCTTATGTTCTTATTCTTGGTGCTTGGGAGCAACAGTGTGTTTGTGTGGGGGGGGGAGGTTTCTGTAGTTCTGGTCCCATTGGTTGATCTCTAGATAGTACCTGGATTTTGGCCACTTAGTGACACAGAGAGAATGTAATGGCCATAGGCATAAATAGCTTTATGCAGATTCATGAAGGATAGGTCTATCAGTGGCTACAAGCCATAGCGACTAAGGGAACCTCCACATTCAGAGGTAGTCAACTTCTGAATCTTTGTGCCTATATGGCTTGTTATTGGATCTCTAGAGGAACTGATTAACTGTTGTTTGAGACAGGATACTGGACTGGATGGACCACTGTTCTATTACAGCAGGGTTCATCTTATGTTCTTATGCCCACGAAAGAATGCAAGGTATCCACAAAAGAATGCAAGGTGTAGCCCTCTCTTCAAATAGGCTAGATTAACCATTTAAATAAACAAATTAAACACAGATCTGTTTTCCCTGTGTTTTTTTTTTTAATTTGAGGAGGGTGCTGGATACAATTTCTAAATCCAAAATGTGATTATTTTCTAACTGGGTCTAAGTACTTTTTCTAAGCAGTGTAAGTATTTTTCTTGTCAACAAGTACTGTACTTGGTATTGTAATTTTCAGGCTCACCTTTATTTTAGTATGGAAAGATTCCAAATTAATACAATTATTTATTATTTCTTTTGTGTAGCAGAGCCCCCCAAACCTTTATTTGATTCATTCTCTGACTTCTGGCTTTCAAAGGTCAGCCTTAGATTCAGATGGTGCCCTGTATTAGTGACATCTTCACTTGCTTAAGTAAGTAATAGTGAAACCCTGAAGGATGGATGCACTGGAAATAAAGCCTCTGGCTGATCTGCCTTCCTGAAACACACTACACGTCCATTGAAGCCATCAATACTGTTGACTTTATTGGGTAATTTGTGGTGTTCTTGTAACACAGTTTTATTCGCTCCAAACTAATAGGAGAAAGAGACAGCACATCACAGCTAATTCTGATAGTAGGAGAAAAGAACCTTTTTTGTTCACAGGACAGACAGGAAAATTAGCTTTGGCCCCTGTTGTCTCCACTCAGATAGGGCATTGCAACTGAAACAGCTGGCTGTTTCTCAATACTGCTGACTTGCTGTAACCCTTGCTGCTGTGATTCACCCACATCTAGAAACTGATGCAAAGATCAGAAGGATGAATGGAAGTATTACTGTTCACTTCTAGAACCTTCAATATAAACATGTGATGGTAGTTCTTCCACAAGGGAAGCAAAATTTCCAAACATTTATCTTAGATTATGTAGTATTTCTGTGAGAAGACTATGACTGCAGCCTTGCAGAGGAACTGCAGCCTGTTTCAGATGTGTGCAAGTATGATGGTTTTATTTATTTATGTCTTACTTTCCTATGAGTGAGTAGCTTACAAATTCATAACAGCAAATGAGAAGAAACAACCCCTTGAACACATATCAAAATACAGCTCTTTAACACAGATTGGTGATGATCAACTAACACACACAATTTATATACTGGTTAAACTGAAAAAAATGCTTATATATCCCATATTCTGTGAACAAATGTGGAGGATATTCAGATGGCTCAATGAACTTCTTTTCCCATCAGCCTTCAGTTAAGTTGCATACACACTGTATTTAGGTATTAATTGAAATAAGAAGCTTGTTTAGGATATCCTTTTGCAGAACGTCTGTTCAACTAGGGAACAGGAAATTGAACAGGAAATTGTAGCCCTTTTCAGACACTACATCCACAAGTACTAGGATCTCAACAATCATGCCAACTAAGAGCACTATTCCAAGTATTTTTGATCTGCGTATTGTCTGAACAGGGGTAGCACACATATTTTGTATGTTTGTACAACTTCAATGCCCAATATTATCATATAATGAAAGATAAGCAGGGTTGTCTCTGGCTAGTATTGTATGGGAAACCACAAGAAAGTCTAGGGTTACTATGCAAAGGCAATGGTATACCAGGTCTGAACATCACTTGCCTTGAAAATCCCACGGGGTTGCTACAAGTCACCTGTAACTTGATGGCGCTTTCACCACCACCACCACCACCACCACCATCACAGTTTCAGTATGCATTGTGGCAGGATTTCTTTTGGATTGGCCCTCTTTATGAAATTGGCAACCAGGGGTCCAAGCTATTCAGCACTATCCAGCATTCATAGTGCTAACAGCTTAGGCTGAGAATCTAGGTCAGTAAAGTAACTGTGTGAAAGGTAAAAGCTGTCTCAGGATATGGTATATGGTATAAGCAGGAAGCAAGATACTGGCCATCTGCAAGATACATCTGGAGATTCTGGAATGCATAATATCAGATAATATCTGATAATATCTGATAAGATAGCGGTGATGAGATGAGTTCAAGTCTTTATAAACCCTGGGATTTAAGGAGAGGAGGCTGACTGCATGAGAGGTAGAAGACTTCTATGCTGGTCAAGTCCTGAAATTAACAAGCCTTTTTTTATTTCAGCCTGAGCTGACTAGAGACAGGAGACTGTCTCTATGCTGGTTATGCCAAACAAAGGGGACTTGGGATTTAGATTCTAACTGGGAAAATGAAGACAATACTTGACTATAGAATTGTGCTTAACTGTGGAACTATGCTTGACTACAGGACTGAATTCTAACTGTATGAGATGTACTAATGCTATCTGTTGCTTAGCTTATAATAAGCTTATGTTTAAGCTTTCTGTCCAGAGAAGAAATTGGAGTCTAATAAAGTTTATCTGTATGGTCTTGAAACTTATTAGTGTGCATGTATTAACCTTCTGAAAATCCAGTGATCAGTTCATGCATCTCCAAGCTATACACATATGCAAAATATGTGCATTCAGATAACATGATTGTGCATACTTGATGGATCTTCACACAGTTTCCAGGATCCTGTTATGAGTGTACATACTGTCTGAAAAGGGCTCTATTGTTTTTTCTTATTGGCAGATTCAGCCATCTTTCTTCTTGCATGAAATCTACATGAACTACAATCTGGACTCAAATATGGAGCTGCCAGGCAATCCTCCAAAGTCTGCAAATAGCACCTGGAGATGGGGTGGAAGGTTTAGTCAAAGAGACTTGGAAAACTGGCACAGAGCAGATTTTTTGCTACACATAAGTAGCCCAACCTTAGGAAACTGACTTCATTCTGGTTGTCCATAAATTTCCAACCAGACTTCTTTTATTCCCCGGAAAATAGAAATGTAAAATTGCAGCTTTTGTGACTGATGTCTTTATATAGTACATTTTTCTACATAGTGTTTACATTTTTAATTTAGGATACACTTTCTAATAGAACTTTCTATTAGGATAAACTTTCTATACAGACATACTGGGATAAAACCAACATGGAGGATTTTAACTTCTGATATTCTTATTTTGTCTGATATTTTCTGATAATCGTGTTTATTTACCTGAAATATTTTTAAGGAACTTCTTACCCAATGAGAAAACTTAAATGTAAACAATTCCTTATAAAATTATCATAAATTTCAAAAAGATTGTATTTTAGATGGATTTAAAAGGCTCAGGGGCATAAAGCCAGAAGTAGCTTCCCTGTGCTTCAGAAGGAGGAGAAAGGGGGTTTATCGAAACTACCTTGCCCACTTCTTCTTTGGTATGAAAAATTGGTTTGTATATTCTAAGAACCTCTTTGTTTAGGAAGTTGATGACAGCTAATCCACATGTAAACTATATTTTTGAGCATTGGTTCCAGTTAAAATGTGGTTCCATACCTTGAAGAAGACTGAAACATGCTGATTTACCTGGAATGCATGTAGTTGCTTTTCCCCACCAAGAAGTTGCATCAAGCCTGAGTGCTGTTTATCGTGAACTGATGGTATTGCATTTATGGAACAGTAGAACATTTAGTGATTTTTGAATACATTGGATTTGCAAGAATTGGACTGATTGAGAAAATGCGATAATTTTGAAAGTACTTTATGAAGTTTGTATTGTGTACTAAGGGTACTGTTGTATATATGCAATAATAACATTTTAGTAGTTGTTTAGTAGTTGTTGGCTTTTGTTTTTGTTCTAGGAAATAGTCATAGAATGCTTCCCCCTTGGCTAAATACCAGCATGCTTGAGATGTGGACTGTGCCCGTTTTCCAGGCCTCTTTGACTAAACCTTCCGCCCCATCTCCAGGTGCTATTCGCAGACTTTGGAGGATTGCCTGGCAGCATTGCCTGCTGCCATTCAGCCAATGATATCAAGGAAGCATCAATTTGTGGCACATTCTGATTATCTTGCTGACTTGTCCTCTTTCCCCAGCATCATTGTCTATTTCTGTAGCTTACTCTCAGAGGATTTTCCCATTGAAACTCACAAATGCAAGAACTGAATTGTCTAGATAATCCATTGGTGACGGGGAGCATCTTAAAGTCACCAGTGAAAGTCTAAAACAATTGCATGCCTTAGTAAATGTCCTCAGTTTCTTTGGAGTGATTAAGATAATGCACAAGGTTGCAGGACATAACTTTGTCACTGAAGTATAAAATTTGGAAGGCTGGTATTGTCCACTGTGGGATTCTCCTCCTGAAACATCTTGGGTTTCCCTGGTCAGTGACTCTTTATTGTGCCAAATCTAATAAGCAATCATTTTGCTATTACATAGAAACCACAGAATTAAAATAGTTTGTTCTAGTTTTTTCTACTTTTAATGAGATTGTTATTATGCTAAAATGTCACCAACCAAACTGTAAATTATGTAGATTCTTCCATGTAAAACTACATTATTTTGCAAAATTGTAAACCAGTTATTTCCTATTCTATATTAATAGCAAATTTATCTTCAAACAAGGATGGGAAATGTCAGATTCCCACTTTTCTTGCCTTTTTCACTGGCAATCTCTGTACCCAGATGCTAAGAACTGGAATTTTTTTCTTCCAAGAGCAACATCTGGTGCTTTGGCAGATTCCATAAGCAATTTTGTTTAACAGCTTTAAAGCTGCTTCTGGGTCTATTGCATGGTTAATCTGATGGGCTGTCTGGTCTGACGTCCTCCTGGATGCCATATGCCAGCAGCTAGAGATGCAGTGAACTGCTTGCCCATTAGACTTGCAATAAAAAAGTCCAACCCTCAAAGCTGCTAAAACTCTCCACTTCATTGCTTTTCACCAATTAGGTTCTCATTGATTATTGACCTCCCATAAAACAGTGCCACAAACATACCTGGAGTTGTTGCAAAGCATATAGTGAGTGTTCAGAGAATCTATCAGAACTAAGTGATGTAAAGTGGAACCTTTTATTTTTTTAATTGGAAAAATAATATTCTTTATGAGTTAAAGAAGATTATCATATTAGAGTAGGAATACTGTAGCCAAATATTTTTGTGGCAGTTTTGTTCTTTTTGATTTCTCAGTCATCCAGGAAATCATCACTGCTTCCTACGGGTGGGAATTTTATATTTGCATTATATATATAATGGAAATATAAAACTTCCTGTTTTTATTCTGCCTCTCTAGCATATATATTTTCAAATCCCAAAGGTGATGGAAAAGAAGGGAAGACTAAGAGTGAAACAAGGAAGATTTAAGGAGATGTTCTTATTGAGATGCAGTGGGACAAAGATTCAGGTAGTTGTGGTATTTGGTCTAAAGTAAAATGAAATGTTTCTATCCAGAAATATAGTTAAGCAAAGCAACAGGGTGGATCTAAAAAGCTAATCAAATAATACTTGGGATTGGTAAGTGTGGCAGAACCTGCCTGCTTTTCCCTGCAGACCCAGTTCTGACCACTGTCTCAGTTGGTTTGCCAACTCCTGGAGGGAGCTAATTCTGGCACTTAGGGTATTGCTGCCACCACTGTCCTTTTTGTAGTTCCAGGAGGGAGAGACTCTTGACTCCCTTCTTAACATAAGGCTCCTCCTCTGGTCTCTTGATATCCAGCACCAGTACAGGGACCAAATTCCTTCTTTGGGGCTCCCCCCTGGAGGGTTGGCAGCAGGTGCCTTGACCACTTCTCTCCAAATCTGGGCCCACCCTGACAAATGAACAGTATGTCCAATCCTTTGGAGAATTAGATGGCCCAGAGAACACTGCCAGATTCAACAGGTAAAAATACTTATTGAAAAGAAAAAGTCAACATGTACACCCTTAACCCAGCACCAGATCAGTAAAACGGAAACAAAATAAATTTGGAATAAATGCATTTCTCCTTTTCCTCCACTTCAGCTAGTTGTTTCACACAGAGTAGGCATAATAAGTCTTAGAAAGTTGCAAGTTTGGTCTGTAGCCTTTTATATAACCAGAGGGATCTGCAGCTTCCCAGCATGCTGCCTGGTCTCTCAAAATGGCCACCATGTAGCACAGCACAGCCAGAGATCTGTTCTTCTTGAAGGCTCAGCACTCTCTACATCTTTCTGCCTTGCTGGGGGGAAAAACCTTTCTACTCAGGAACTTATCACTTTTTCCTTAGAACACTCTGGGAGGAAAAGCCTCAAAGCATGTCTGGAACTTCCTGTTTTTATCCTGCCTCTCTAGCAAATAACTCCCTCCTCTGTGGTTAAGAAGGGGAAGGAGAGAAGTCTGTTGCCCTTGTGAGCTGTAAGCTGACTTCCTCTTATAGAAAAAAACTGTTCCCTTTTTAAAGTAAGTTTCAACAAGGAAGGCATTTCATCACAGTAATAATAATTAGATTTCCAAACATTTAGGAAGAAGAATCTTCCTACAAGATGAGACTAATGGTCAATCTACAGTTTTCTTCAGTGGCCCAGATGGCCATATAAGCCAAAATCTCCATCTACTGTCCGTCAGGGCATTTTTTGTAGAAAAAGCCCATCAGGAATTCATTTGCCTATGAGGCCACACCCCATGATGTCACCATTGTTTCACATGGGACTTTTTATAGAAAAAGCCCAGCAGGAACTTATTTGTATATGAAGCAGTTTGGGAGTTGGTCTAGATGATCCTGGAGATCCCTTCCAACTCTATATTTTATGAGGCCACATCCCCTGATGCCAAGCCAGTTGGAACTGCGTTCCTGCTAAAAAAAAAAAAAAAAAGCCCTGTCCTCAGTAACTGACATTATGCCACAGCATTTAGCAACAGATAAATTAATTATATCCAGAATTACTACACAAAATATGCATGAACCCCTAATGAATTCCTGGTTGACTTGTCACTATCATGCGGTGGAGGACGCTGGCGAAGGACGCTACTCTGTGACTGAGACGTGAGGATGCTAGAGGCTGCCAGAGGCTGTGGTTGTGGCCCAGGGTGAGCGGTTTGGCTGGGTGGTGAGGACAAAGAGCCAAGGGAGTGAGCGAGCAAGGAGCCGTGAGAGAGGCTGCCATTGTAATCGGAGCCCGAGTTGCGAGAGAGCGGGAGTGGTGAGTTACAAGAACAAAGTGACCGGGAGTGGGGGGGGGGTGCAGAGGAGCGAAGACTGGCACTTCAGAACAACGAGCTGGTGAAGAACACCGTGTTAGGAAAGGCTGTGCAAGAACCAAAGGGTTGGGGCACCCCAGCCCTGGAGAGGGACAGGGCTGGCCTAACCTGGTGGCGAGTGTGACACGGACAGAAATGTAGTATCTAAGAAATTACACCTTAGTATTTGCATTGGCACCTTATAAAAGATGATCATTGTGGTGCCTTAAGAACTCCTTTAACACCGCATACCAGCATTTTGAAGCACGTTGATGGACTGTGATTTTACATTCTGCTACCTCTGCCACACCTCTGCACTTTCTGCTCCGCACTGGCACTTTAAAGAGACTGAGAATATCCTGCATGCTAACTCTGTCTAGCACTTTAAGAACTTTAAGAACTTGAGCGGCTAGCACTTTAAAATCTGCTCTCCCACTAATAAATTATCTGCAGCTGTGGATTACAGCGCTAAAAACTGAGGATCCCACCCACATATTATTATTTGAGGTTTAATACTGATTGTAAATTGATTGATTATATTTGGACATAACTGACTGTTTACCCACTAAATTGAGTTGATATATAAATTTGGCCAATTAATTGAAGGTGGGGGGAGGGGGTTGGTTTAATAAGAAAAAAATAATAATTGGCTGGGATAGTTAGTAGTGGTTAGAATAAGTTTTTAGCTAGGTTACAAGATGCATTAGTAATCAGTAATTAGAGTATTAGGTTGAGTGGGTGGAAGGAACAGAATATGTGATTGTATATGTTGTTGTTGACTGAGATAGGTGTCATGGTACTCTGTAAGATCCTTGGTAGCTGATGTCAGGTCAGGGGATTCCAGTGCTCCTGGGGAGGGGAAAGTATAGCGGTGGGAGCAGGCAAAGTTGGAACGGAAGGAGACTGAGACACAAGAGGGCTCGCTCTCCTTCCAGCCTGTGTCCCATCCCAAGGATAGCAGGTAGGAGGGCCAAGTGGAAACACTCGCCTCCATCCCTGGTATTGTGCAACGCCACATCCATAAACAATAAAACCTCAGTCCTGCAGGATTTCTTTATCAGGCAGGATATGGACCTGGCTTGCGTGACGGAGACCTGGGTGCAGGATGGGGAGACAGTTGGTCTCTCCCAAGTGGCTCCGCCTGGGTTCTCTGTCCTTCACCAGGCTCAGAATAGCGGGTGGGGGGGGAGGGGCGGCCTTTTTCATACGGGAGGATTGCTCCTTCAGGGTGCTTCCGCCGCCAAAGATCAAGGGCATGGAGTGTGTGGGCCTGGTGTGGGATGTTGGGGAGATTTGTCTACATTCCGCAGGGCCTGTAAGACCGAATTGTTCCAACAGGCCTTCGACATTTAACCGAGAGCTGCCACTGGACATCATATAGAGCTCCATGCAGAGTACCGATGGTCACCATCGAACTTTCAGAACCGCTATACTGTACTGTATTAATATAGCACCATGAAATGTTTTAAATAATTTAAATATGTAATTATGTTTTATTGGTTTTTAATGGAAGTAATGTGATGTTGTGAGCTGCCCTGAGTCCGCTTGCAGAGAGGGCGGGATATAAGCTTAATGTAATAAATAAATAAATAAATAAACTATCTAAAGAGAAACACTGCAATTTCCTATTTTTTGCCACAAATAAGGGATAAAAGTGTAAATGCAACTGATAACCTTTTTTCTTTAATAGAAGCAATAGAAGAGTCTTATAAATTCTATGTAGCTATAAAATTTTTAGCATAGATGTCCTAAGAAACATTTAAAACCTTTTACTAGAAAACATTTCAGTGAAGAATTGCAAAGAATGGAGTAAAAACATGCTTTTAAAAAAACCTGGTCATGATTCTTCGTATCTTGTAGTATAGTAGTTGCATGAATTGTGCCTGTAGGTAACCAAAAACCATTATTACCAATGGAAGCAAGTCATCTGGAAATGAAACTTCATGCTGGTCAACCCCAAAGCAATCAGAAACAATAAAATAACTGAAGGGAAGTATTTTTTAAAAATGGAGTGGTGCACAGTTTATGAACACTGGTGTAAATCTACTGGTATTGTTGACATTAAAGCTCACTGCATCTGAAGGTAGTCAAAGTATATTGAAAGACTCTGGCTGTTTTTAGATGGTACATGCTTGTGGGAAATAGAAAATGCAAGTATATTACACTTTCATTTTGAACTGCTGTCTTAAAATTAGTAACATCTCTGGAACTTGTCTAAACCATTTCTAAATAGAGAGACAGCATGTTATAGTGGTTAAGAGCAGGGAAATCTAATCTTGAGAACTGGGAGATTCTCCACCCCTTCACCAGCTTGGTGACCTTGGTCAGTTACATCTCTCTCAGAGCTCTCTCAGCCTCATCTACTTCACAGGGTGTCTGTTGTGGGAAGAGGAAGGAAATGCTATTACTACTACTACTACTACTACTACTTGCAATTCAATCTTTTAAAAAAATAAAGAACTGTGGACATGATTCAGATTCCATATTCCCTCTACCATGATCAAAAGTGAACATACAAAGTACAGAAAGCCAACAGTGAAAAGATATATGTGGCGGTTGAAGGAAAATGGTAGAAAGGAAAGATATTGAAGGAAGGAAGACTCCTTCCTTCTTTCTCCCACACCTATATGGCCTCCTTCTTTTTATCAGTGGCAGAAGAATTTCCAGTTCAACATTAGGAAGAACTTTCTGACCGTTAGAGCTGTTCCTCAGTGCAATAGGCTTACTCAGGAGGTGATGGGTTCTCCTTCCATGGAGGCTGGATGGCCATCTGACAGCAATGAAGATCCTGTGAATTTAGGGGGAGGTATTTGTAAATTTCCTGCATTGCTCAGGTGGTTGAACTAGATGACCCTGGAGGTCCCTTCCAACTCTATGATTCTATAAGAGAGATGTCAGGTATCAATTCTGGGTGAGAGACTCTAGACCAAGTGTGGAAAAGAAGAAATCAGTGCCTGGAATTATTTTCCTTTTTCTTCTACCCCAGCAATTACTTTGTTCTCAGCTTTATGCCTTTCACATGGATGGGCTCTATGTCCTTATTTACTAAGCAGGGAGTGGAGATCTGGGCTGTTCCTCACATGCATTCTCACTTCTGACTATCATCACATCATGCTGAATGGAGATTAGAGATCAGACAAATTCATAAAAGATAGGAGCAGGGCTTTTTTCTTCTTTTTTTGAGCAGGAACGCACAGGAACGCAGTTCCGGCTGGTTTGGTGTCAGGGGTGTGGCCTAATATGTAAATGTTTTTCTGCTATGCAAAACAAGGGTGACATCAGGGGGTGTGACCTAATAGGCAAATGAGTTCCTGCTGGGATTTTTTTTACCAAAAAAGCCCTGGATAAGAGCATCAACAGCTATTCACCATGATAGTTACATACCACCTTCAGGTCCAAAGATTGTGCAGCTCACTTGCTGGGGATGAAAACAAAGGAAAGTGGATGTTGCCTTTAAGCCTAGCTTGTAAACTTCCCATCTGGCTCTATACAGCTACAAACAGATTGCTGGGGGTTTATCTACAAAGGTTCTTTTTGTGTTCTTAACCTGGAATTGGCCCTGGAGGAAATCAGATGTGGTCACTGAAGAGAGCTGGCTGTTTTGGACAGTTTTCCTATCACTGTCTTCTGCTGTTATTTGATTCATGGAGAGCTTATGCTGGCCAGGTTCATATTTCTCTCACTGACCTCAGATTCCAAATAAAGCAGCCTAAGCACCAGCCTTGGATGAGCCAAGTGATAACAGAAGTGGGGACTGATAAGTGAAAATGTTGTCTTGGCAATCTTTTCACTTGTACCTCTGCCATCTCTCCTTCTTCCTTTCTCTTTCTCCTCTAGGCTCCTGGAAGGAGTTTAGAGTTGTAATCATGAACTTCACTGGGAATCAGTCATGTTGTAGCATGAGGGCTTAGTCAGATAGGGAAATACCACCTTTTACTTTTATTCCTAGTAGGGGTCCAAAAACCCCGCTGGGGGTGGGGATCTCCCAATTTGAGTTCCCATCCCTCGCTTTCCAAAAATCAGCCAGCGGGGGACAAAATGGCAGCCATTTGTGATGCTCTAAGATTCATCTCCATGGTACAGTACCATAGGGATGAAGGCTAGAGTGCCACAGCCGGAGGACCCACACCATATGCTGTGTTCCTCCCCCCAACTTCCCCAGTTGGTGCCAGTGCTCAGTTCTGTGATTAGCAGGGGCTCCAAAAAGCAGGCTCTGCTAGGCTTGCTCCTCCTTACCAGGAAACCAGAACTGGTGTAGCTGAGATAAGTGCTGAAGGGGAGGGGGGGGCTCTCACTGGTGCTGCCAGCCAAGACAGGAGGGTGGCGGGGGAGGCTCTAGCTAGTGCTGCCAGCTGAAGAGAAGTTCCATGAGTGAGACAAGTGCAGTTGGGGTGGGTGCGGGCTGGCTGTCCCTCCCTTGCCCGCAAGGAAGAGCTCCCATAACTGAGACAAGGGGAGTGGGGAGTTGGGGGACCGGGAGATGGGCAGGCAGACACTCGCCGGTGCTGTCAGCTGGGAAGAGCTCAGGACTCCCTCTCCCACTGCGCTAACAGGGCGGGCTTTGCTTTGCTGTCAGGGGAAGATATGCTAAGCCATGGTGCGGTCCTTTTGCTGGCAAGCAGCTTAGTTCGGAAACCGGGAGGGGAGCTGATCTGCAGCCATGCTCTGTGGAATGTGTGTGTGTGTGGGGGGGTGTTACTTGTTTGCCAATGCCTGCACTTTGCATCAGGGGCCATGGCCGAAGCTGCACTTTAGTTCTATTTATTTATTTATTTATTACATTAAGCTTATATCCCGCCCTCTCTGCAAGCAGACTCAGTTCTGGGGAGAGAATACTGGCATGGCCTACCTACCGCAGCTGGCCCCTCCATTCTCCCAGAAAACTGTTGCTTGCCTGTGTGAGAAGAGAAGGCAAGGGGAGACAGCTGGTGCCAGCGGCGGCTGAGCCTGCAATAGTTTAACCAAGTTGCTGGAGAGGGAGCAAAGGTAGCCCTAGAGCATGGTCTGGGAGATGGAAGGGGGGGGGAGGAGGAACAGCTTGTGGAGAGTGGTGCAACTCTTGCCCCTGTTGCCCCAACATACTCAGGAAACCAGCGGTTAGGAAAGCCAGGCATCGGTCTTCTCTTAAATAAAACTTCATTGATCTTAAAGGTGATACTTTGTTCTCATCAGTTTGCTACTTGACAGTATTTCTCTCTCCTCGAGCGCGAAAGTTGGAGCGGGGGAGGGAATGCCTGGGTGTCCCTTTCACAAAATGCAAACTGTATTTTGTAATGGATGGGAAGGGACAAGCTTTTATCATTGTAATTTGTTTAATGAGGGTGTTGGTAATGAGTGGGAAGGTGATATCGGGATGGAATATCATTTGTAAAAAGCATGGGGTAGCTGCAAGCATCGAGGTGCTGGGCTGGAACCTAATAAATCTCCAAGAAAATGCTGGCTCTCTGCTTGCCAAGCCAGGCACCAGATCTCCCTTGCTTCCAAAAATCACAGCATTTTGTCTTGTCTGTTTTTTGATGGTATTTCTCTCTCCACCCTGATTACAGGTGTTGGAGTGGGGAAAGAAATGCCAGGGGGACCCTTTTCACAAATGCAAGCTGTATTTCATACTGGGGTGGGAAGGAACAAACTATGAATTATGCATGGTGTGCGATAGGGATGCCAGCCTCCAGGTGAGACATGGGGATCCCTCAGAATTACAGCTCATCTCCAGATTCCCCTGGGGAAAACTGATGCTTGGATCCCACTGAGGTTCCTGTCTTCCCCAGACTCCATTCTTAAACCTCCAGGAGTTTCTCAGCTTGGATCTAACAACCTCCCCCCCACCACCCACTTCCCCTCCTAGTGTTCAGGGAGGACCTGGCAACCTTATGTGTGAGCTGAGTGGAATGAGTCTCCTTGTCACAAGCTGGGGCCAGGCCAGGCGAAGCCCAGGGGCAGTCCAAGGTCTGTAACCGGTGAGCAAGAGTGTCCAAGGTGCCAAAGCCAGATCGTCATCCAGGTATCGTAGGTCAGAGGTTCAGAAGCCGTAGTCAGGGGGTCCAGAAGTCAAGCCAAGGTCAGGAGGTCAAAAGCCAAAGTGGATGCTAGGAGGTCACGTAGATGACTAGTTGCTTCCACAAAGCTTTCTCTCAAAGCCTACAGCTATATAGCCCTCTGCTGTCTGTTGCCCATTTGGGCTAATTGCTGACTCAGAGGGCAGCCAGGATCCTGCTGGGACTCAAGCACCCTCACTCCTAGAAGGGCCAGAATCCTTTCAAAACTCAGGGCTCAGGGAGCGTCTTGCTTGTGAGCGTGCCACCCTCCTCCGATCCCTGAGGTCCTGACGAAGGCGGTCATGCACACGAGCCACCCGAGAGGGCGAGGCAGGGGGGCTTGGATCTTCTCCAGCAGGAGGCAGGGGCATTGGTGCAGGTGGCAGGGGCACAGTTTCTTCTGCAGGCTCGGCTTCTTCTGCAGGGCCCCCAGCACCCATGACACTCCTGGTGTTCTCTATTGCTACTTTAAATCAAACTTCGTTTTGCTTAGATTATTTTCTGCTTAAACTTGAACTGCTTAAAAACCTAGAGTGCTTTGTTCAGGTTCTTTTCATTTATTTTGGGTACAAGTTAGCATATATTTTGCTATTGGTCTGTAAACCCCCTCCCCCAATCACCAGCAGGATACAGCATTCTTGGTGCTTTAGACAAAGTTTTGTGGTCATGCATGACTTTGGAAGTTTGTCGTTGTACAGGAGTAGTTTTGTTGTGAAAAGAAGAGGTGGTTTTTTTGGTGCAGTGTGCTGGAAGTGACATCATTAGACGGGGACTTGGGAAGTGACATCACTTGACCTTTGACCTGGAAGTGCCATCACAGGATGTGACATCACAAAAGTGATGTCACATCCTTGCTCCTGGCTCCACCCCAAAGTCTCCTGACTCCACCCCCAAAGTCCCCAGATATTTCCTGAGTGAGACTTGGCAACCCTAATTCCTAGGCATTTTGGGGCTTTGATTATATAATATAGTGGGTTGAGCTAGATACCAAGCATATTCACATCCCTTACTTTCTGGGTGAAATACAGACTGATACGAACCTTAACAAAGTCCATGTTAAATATCAGACAGTTGTGCACTGTCTGGAGTTCATAGCACAACATGTGGAATAATTACAGTTATCATTCTACACTTCACAACATTCCTTCTTCTTTGATGTAAAATGTATCTAAAGATTCTTATTCTAGCATGAAAGTATGTTCATGGGCATGGTAGAAGACATTTTAAAGCAAACATGTGGGTCAGCCCACACATAATGCTAAGGGACATTTGCCAACTCCATGGGAGTGCCAAGCAACTGGCTTCCATCTGTATCATCTTGGGCAGCAAAACTTCACAGATGACCAACATATGGCCATTTTGGAGAAAGGAATCCAAAATCTTTAAATGTTTTTCGGGTTTTAAATATGCATGTAGGGGAGCTACTCTGTAGTTTTTCATCAGGAAAGTCAGTTTGCTGCTATGTTTGGGCCAGGCTGCAACTGAAAAATGCAAAATTTGGAAAGAATGGCTGGAAAAAGTGTGTTAAATATTACATGTAAATAAATAAATTATACCTACATAATGCTATTACTATATTTTGGTACTTTAGTTTTGTGCCATATTTTTGCACCACCTGAGGGCTCATGTTTTTTCCCCAGTGATTTGTAAAGACCCATAATTGACCTGAATCTGGCCAAGATGGAGGTCCTGAACCTGAATCACGTCAGGGATCTCCTGACATTTGACGGGGCACAACTGATGCCAGCGCCAAGGGTCAGGAGTCTGGGAGTGCTCCTAGATTCCTCTTTATCAATGGAGGACTAGGTAGCAGTCACTGCCAAGTCAGCCTTTTACCATCTTTAGCTAATTAGGCAGTTGGTTCCCTTTCTTGACTACAGCAACCTAGCAACAGTGATCCACTCTATGGTCACCTTGAGACTAGACTACTGCAATGCTTTTTATATAGGGCTGCCTTTGTCTCAAATTTAGAAGCTTCAACTGGTGCAGAACACTGCAGCCAGGCTGTTATTGGGTCTCTCCTTGCGGGAACACATTCAACCTGCGCTGAAAGCATTGCACTGGTTACCTATTGCATACCGGATTCATTTCACAGTGCTGGTTCTCACCTTTAAAACCCTATATGGTCAGGGTTCCCTCTAAGATGTGGAGTCTTAAGAGCAAAAATTCAACTTTGTGAGCTACTGGCATGAAAGTTGAGAACTATTGCATAACTTAGTTTGCCCTGGGACCATTTTTCCTGGGCTAAGACAAAAATGTGTGAGCCAGAGACTTAAAAATTGTGAGCCAGCTCACCCTTACTCAACTTAGAAGGAACGCTGCCAGGGACATATGTACCTATGGGACCGCCTTTCCCCACATGTTCCCCAGAGAGCACTATGATCAGGGTTTAAACACCTTCTTTTGATCTCTGGTCCCAGAGATGCCAGACTGGCTGCAATTCAAGCAAGGGCCTTCTCAGTTGCATCCCCATGCTGGTGGAATGAGCTCCCTGTGGATTTTAGGGCCTGTAAGACAGTCTGGGCCTGTAAGATGGAGCTCTTCCACCAAGCCTTTGACTACTAAATCTAAAGCTTCTATCTGGACAAAATCAAACTGGTCACCATGGAGCCTAGCCCTTAGATCTGATCTGTATCTGGAGGATATGAATGTTATGATATGAAGAAGACTGGCAGCACTACCATCACTAATATAGCACTTTTAATGTTATTATAATAATTGTTTTTAATGGTTTTAATGTTTTAGTTTATGTCTATTGGCCTTGTTCACTGCCGTGCACAGGGAGGATGGGATATACAGTAAATGGAAATAAATAAATTATCATTAATAAAGGATCCCTCTGTTACAAATCAAAAGAATGGTTAATAAATAAATGAAGACATGGGATTCCAAGTCCATGAAGGCAAATTAATATTTTGCACATAATACATTTTAGCATACATCTTATGTGTTCCATTACCTACTAACATGCATTCAGAAAGTTTTAAATCTATAAATAGGTTTTCATCACTATGAGAATGTATTTATTTATCAGTGTTACAGTATATACAACAGTTCTTTGCCAACAAGCGGTAGCCAAAGTGGAGCATGATATTAATGTAGATCCATAGAGGTGATAAAATGCAATTGGGTGGATCTTATATTCCCTCAAGTAATTAGTTTTCAACATTAGGAAGTTTTGCCTCATGTTCAACTGAGATCCATCCTCCTGCAACTTAGGCATAAAAGACCTAGTCTTGCTGTCTGAAGCAGCAGAGAACAGGTGTTAGGTTTCTTCCAAATGGCAACCCTTCACGTATATAAGCAGTGTCATTATGTCTCCCCTTGATCTTCCTTCATCCTGGCTCATCTTTCAATGTTCTTTGTAGGACTTGATTTCTAGACACCACAACCATCTCCATTGCCCTCCTGGAAGTCATGTCAACCTCTGGTGACTGACCCTTACTGGGGCCTGAAGAATATTCAGAGAGGTGGTTGAATAGAGCCTGCCCCTGTCCTCTCAACTGCATATTTCAAGGAAGTCTTCCATCTAGGGCTCTTTTTCTAGCAGGAGCTCCTCTGCATATTAGGCCATGCCCCCTTGATGTAGCCAATCTTCCAAGAGCTTAGAAGGCTCTTAGTACAGGGCCTACTGTAAGCTCCAGGATGATTGGCTACATCAGGGGTGTGTGGCCTAATATGCAAAGGAGTTCCTGCTAGAAATAGAGCCCTGCTCCCATCCAAGTACTAACCACGGTCAATCCTGCTTAGTTTCTGATGAGATGAGATCTGATGAGATTGGGCTTGCTTGGGCTATCCAGGTCAGGGTTGAACCCATTATTTCTTAAAGGGTGATATTAAGAAATTCTAAGAGATGGAACACCAGTTATACAGTTTTATATAATGAAGGAAGACTTTGGTTCCGCTCACCTATGTGTGCTGTTTTTGTTTCAAATCAGACCCCATTCCCTGCTTGAATATCCTGAAAAGGGAGCTAAAACTCACATATTAGTTCATACCTTTTTATGCCTACTAGGCAACTTAAATTGTTAGTTCACTGAAGAATAAGGGTATTTTGCCTAATATTTAGCAGAGAGGATCTCTTGGGTTATCAGTATAACCTCTGACAATTTCATTCCATGAATTTACACCCAAGAATTTATTTTTCACTAAGACTGATATAAATTATTAGCAGATTTCCAACTAAAAGTTAATTTCAATCTAAAAATTCAACTAGTTTTAAAAATGATAGATGATCTGAATTATTTTTGCACATCATCTTTTTAACACATGAAAATAATCGATCAGACACAGTATTAATGGAGAAAAGAGCACAAGGACTTTCGTTATTAGGGCTTGATCTTTGTTTAATCGGGGGTGGGGGTCTGACACGGGTCCAGGGCCTGAAGAAAATACATCTAGACACAATTCCATGAATACCCTTGATCTAATCTTCTCATTGATCAAATCTAATCTTCATCCTTTTAAACTTCTAGACTAGTAACCATTAAACTGGAATCTAGTTTGATCCATGCTGTCAGACCCAGAGTCAAGGAAAAGACAAGTGGAGTTCAAGATCTTTATTCCAGCTTCATGGGCATACACACACGTTGTCAGAACTGACCTTCCTGCCAGTCCCTCCAACTTATAAACGTTTGCCCTGGCCGTTAGAATTCAAGCTAAAGCGTGCCAAGCTAAAGTGGGGGTTTTGCGCGGGGTTTCTATTAAGCTGTCATCACCACAGGTGTCGTTATCAGTTCCCGGGTAACATCTTCTCCAGTTCTCGGCCTTGCTAACATAGCAGCTAACCAGCTTCCAGACATACCATCCTCCCCTCAGATAAGCAGTAAGCAATGGGCTACATCAAAAGCAGCATAGCTAGCACAAGCATAGCATTGTATAATTGGATATATATGGCAAGAGGAACAAAATGGAGTGACTCTTGACATTCTGCCGCCCCCCAAGGTCCCCTTCCCCCAGGCTTATTGGGATGTTTGCTGTAAAAGTCTTTAATTAAAGCTTTACAATTTGTATCTTTGGAGATGACCCATTCAGCTTGACTTAATGGGAAATGAGTCCATTTGATAACATAGAACAGTTCACCAAGTTTGATCTTGGAATCGAGAATTTCCTGCACTTCATGATGAATCTGACCACGAACCAGAGTCAGGGGTGGTGGTTCCATCTGGGGGTTCCAAGGTGTCTATGGTCCTTCTTCAAGTAGCTGGCATGGAAACAAGGGTGGACATGTTTAAGATTTTTTGGCAGTTCCATTTCAACAGCTACCTTATTATAATCTGTTTGACTGGAAAAGGCCCCAGATATTTCATCCCTAACTTTTTACAGTTCTGTGCATTAGGTAAGTGCTTGGTTGAAATGTACACCTTGTCTCCCATTGCTAAGTCCCAAAGTTCAGAGTGTTTTTGTCATATTGGGTCTTGTAGGCTTCTTGTGCCCTCTGCAGTTGTTTGCTGATAACTGCCCAGCCCCTGCTATTCCCTGCTATTGTCATATTGGGTCTTGTAGGCTTCTTGTGCCCTCTGCAGTTGTTTGCTGATAACTGCCCAGCCCCTGCTATTCCCTATTCTGTAAAGTTGTGGGGGCTGATGAGGGGGGGGTGAGTTCAGGGAACGCTTTGCTCTCGTACCCATATACTGCTTGGAAGGGCCTCACTTTGGTGGCGCTATGCACGCTGTTGTTGTAAGCATACTCTGCAAAGGTCAGCAGTGCTACCCAGTTGTCCTGCTGGAAGGACGTGCAGCAGCATAAGAACTGTTCGAGCACCGCGTTGGTGCGTTCCGCCTGTCCGTCTGTCTGTGGGTGATAGGTGGAACTGAGCCTTTGCTCAATCCCTGCCAGTTCACACAAATGTGACCAAAATTTGGCAACAAATTGTGGGCTGTGGTCAGAGACCACCTTAGCGGGAAAAGCATGTAGCCGAAAGATGTGCTGGATAAACAATTGGGCCAGTTGCTTGGCTGTGGGGAGTTGTTTACAAGATACGAAGTGAGACTGTTTAGAAAAAGTGTCCACAATGACCCTGATCACTGTTTTCCCCATCAAGGGAGGCAAATCAGTTATAAAATGTATGGATATATATTCCCAGGGCGTGAAAAGGGGGGAGAGGTTGTAAGTGTCATGGCGGTAACACCCCCCCCCTTTTTTGCCATGATACAGGTGGGGCACCCTGCTGTATATTCCCCCACATCTTTCCGCAGCCCTGGTCACCAGAATTGTCTTTGAATCAGATGCACTGCCTTTACAAACCCAAAATGCCCCCCCAGTTTGGAATCATGCGCTCTTTAGATCACTTGTTTACATAAGGGGAGGCACGTAGAGTTTCTGCCCTCGGCACCAGAGCCCATCCCCCGCCCTTATCAACTGTAGGTCCTCCTCCGGGGGATTGTCGAGAAAAGCTTGTTTCAGATCTCCTAGAAACCCATCAGGGGGCTCCCTCTCCTTCCGGCTTTGTGCGCCGTGGTCACCAGTGCGCTTAGCTGGGAGGGAGTGAACAGTGAGGCGATAATCCATTTGCTGTCTTGTTGAGGGAGGTGGGACAACTCATCTGCCAGGAAGTTCAGTTTTCTGGGGATGTGCCCTAGCTTGAAATAGAACCGCCTGAACAGTCCTGCCCACTGCACTTGTTTATTGTTGTGGTTGTGAGTGGCAATGAGGGCGGCTAAATTTTTGTGATCTGTCTATAGTTTGAATGGCTCTCACACCCCCTCTAGATAGCGCCTCCATTTTTCTAGGTCAAGTTTGATAGCTGAGCCCTCCTTGTCCCACACTGACCAATTGCGTTCGGTTAGGCTGAACTTTTGGGGAAAGTATGCACAAGAGTGTAATTGGCCATCTGGCCTCTCCTGGAGTAATACGGCTGGGTGAGAGACATCGCTTGCATCACATTTCACCACAAACCTTTTGTTTTCATCGGGATATATTAAGCAGGGCTTGGATGTAAACCAGGCCTTCAGTTCATCGAATGCTTTTTGGCACTCCCCCATCCACAGGAGACTGGAGCTGCACTTAGCAACTTGCGCCCCTTCCCCTTGGTTTTCAGCAGTTCAGTGAGTGGTAGGATGACCTCGGCAAAGTTATTGATAAACCCCCTATACAAATTTGCAAACCTGAGGAAACTCTGGAGCTGTTTACGGGTTCGAGGGGGCTCCCATTCCACCACTGCTTGTACTTTGGTTGGATTCATTCCCATCTCCCCCATGGAGATGCGGTACCCAAAAAAATTGCATCTCCGTTTTGTGGAATTCACACTTAGACAGTTTGGCAAACAGTTTGTGCTCATATAGAATTTGTAGCACCTCCCTCACTATTGGACATGTGAGGACAGGTCTTGTGCGTATATCAAAACATCATCCAGGTAACAGACCACGCCCTTATATAGGTACTTATGCAATACTTCATTGATTAGGTTCATGAATACCCCCGGGTCCCCCTTGAGACTGAATGGCATGACCAAATACTCATATTGACCCAGAAGTGTGTTAAAGGCAGCTTTCCATTCACCCCCCTCTTTGATGCACACCTGGAAATAAGCATCCCGGAGATCAAGCTTGATGAAGATTTTCCCTTGGGACACCTCTCCTAGAAGGTCTCGTATAAGGGGGAGGAGGTACGCATTACTCATGGAAATCGCATTCAAGGCACGAAAGTCAGTGCAGAGCTGCAAACTGCTGTCTTTTTTCTTTCTGAATAATACTGGGGTGGCAAGGGGGGATTTGGCGGGTCATATGAACCCCCTACATAGGTTGAGTTCCAGGAGTCTTTGCCTACCTTTCCCCCCAACTCATTGAGTACAGCTTGGCTTTGGGTAGTGGTTTCCCCTCCACCATTGTATAATTGGATACATATGGCAAGAGGAACAAAATGGAGTGACTCTTGACACATGCATCTCTTAGAATGGACCTGTATGGGGGAGGGTGTTCATGGAGATATTTGTATAGTTCCTACATTGTGCAGGGGGTTGGACTAGATGACCCTGAAGGTCCCTTCCAACTCTATAATTCTATGATTCTTAGCCCTTCCCTTACTTCTCAGGCTACTGAAATAGCCCAGAATCTAACATGGACCAGGTAATAATATATTCAAAACTATTGTTACAATAGATACATTCTGGATATATTAACAGAAACATGCCCAATCCAGAAGAGCAGATCTATTGTACATTCTGATACATGAAACACTGCTGACACATAAAAAACCTAATAGCTGAATAAGGTGGTTTGCAGCACTGACAGTTGAAGAAACTTTAGCACCACCTGTGACATAACTTTTCTATCTATGTTAGGTGCTGAACTATATTTTATTATTTAAAACAGATACTATATTTTAATTTTTTATGCAAGCAATTTCAGTAATTTTTTTTTTAAAAATGTTGCATTAATTTAATTACTGTATAAAATCAGTATGATTTATACTCTATATTATAGGTATAGGTGCTTAATACCTAAATTTTACTTAAATTTATAAGTCTGGAAGAATAATTTAGATGGACATTTACTTTCACTAACAGGATTCTGAGGTCAAGTGAAGGACAATGTGATGGACATAACAGGATAATTTCTAATTTAATATTGTACTGAAAAGCACAGATTATAAAGAGAATATTATTCAAATCTTGCTAGAGATCAACTAATTGAAAATCTTTTAAACTCATAATATAATGAAGGTGACACTAAGACCTCATACAATATCACCTTCTAGGTTAACACACATTGTTACTATTTATCTCAACAGAATTCATTATGTGCTTGCACTTACTGTTTTATTTTTTGGTGAATCACCTTATGAAAGTCTCACTCTTCATAAATTCAATAGGAGAATGATCAAGTGCCAAAATCCAAACCCTAACACATTTTCTTTCTTGTATATTCAATCCAATGTCAGTTTTTTTTTTAAAAATAATACTTCTTCAGTGGGCAGTGATTGCAAATAATAGGTTTGCAAAGACTGTCAGAAAACAGTTATAGTACTGTGAAGTATTGCACTTGTGGACACTATATATTTTGTCATATTTTCCTACAATAAGATAATAATACTGAATAATAATAATGAATTTAAAATTTGCATTTATCATTTAGATTTCATTTCAGTGACATTAAGAAAGTACTACTTCAACTGAACAGCTGGGTAAGCATAATATCTAGGACTTAATCTGAACAGGGTGTGTGTGTTATTTTCTTACGTTGTCTAAGTTTTGAGATGCTGTGACATTCTAATGTGAATTGCTATTGACTCACTTTTTTGAACAATAGTGTTTGCAGCTCCTGCACCAAAGGGAGGGGCAGAGGTGGGCACCCTGAACCAAGTCCTCTGTGACTACATTTTCTAGTTTAATATACACAACTGAGTTGAAATAGCACACAGAACACAGCATTTTCAGAAAAGTGGAATAAAATTGGCCTCAACTTTTATTTGTTACAGCTGTAAGAAGCCTTGGCACAGCATGGGGTAAGGATCCTGTCAATCGACTGCACTTCCTGCCAGTCGATGATCAGCTGGTAAACTTGGGTGGCAGGTTTTGGATCCCACTAGGGCGAAAGCTCAGAGGTGGTTTCCCCACCACCTGTGCATGAGGGTGATCCCCGTACATGCCCCCCGGCTGGGCACCTCAGCTGCCCCTCATGCCAAGATCCCTTATTTGGATCCCCACACTCAGGAAATGAGCATGCAGGCTGCTTTTCCTGAGAATGGATCCAACCCCATGCTGATACTGCCACAAGAGCTGGGCCCAACAATACCTGCCTCCCGCCAAAGCTCTACAGCTGTAGCCAGTTGTCTAGGGTGTATCTGATGCTATGTAGCCAGATATCCACATCCCATTCCAATAAATGAACCCCATCAGGACGATACAGGGCCTCCAAGCTTGTTGAAATATCAGAATGTCGAATCCAGTGACCCTCCATAGCCTCCACGATCCTCTCCAACCACTTGGTTCCCTTCCGCCTTGCCACTTCCACCTTGTCTACAGAACATGCCCCACGCCAGATTCGATGCTACAGCCAGTCCGACCAGAAAAATGTTGCAGCTGGCAGAACCTTCTGCAATGTGTGCAAATCCCCCATGGCCCTGTGCACCAATTCCAAGCCAGCAAGAGCCCCCAAGTCATTCTCTCCAAGGTGTATCACCAAAGCATCAGGGAGGCCTCGGTTGATCAAATGAGACTGTACCATGCAAAGGAAGTCCTCCCACTTCATCCCTCGCTTACCCAACCAAGTGATTCTGACCTTATCCTGCAGGTCAAAGTCCCTTTCCCAACTGGATGTGGCTGCATACTAGCCCAATGTACAATGCTATGTCCACAAATCCAGGTCGACCGGTGCCTTCCCCCTGAAACAGAAGAAGTCAGTGGCAAACAAGTCAATGGCAGGTGTCCAAAGAGGGAGGGCAGTAGCGGCTCAGCAACCTAAATAGTTGCAGGCAGCCCCACCCTCTGCCCTCCCCCAAAGAGACCCCATAGGTCTGAGAGGGGCTGGGTGGGCACCCAGCTTCCCATGCCAGTTCCCTCGCCTGCCCCCTCCCCTCCCCCTGTAGAGATGCAGCAATGGCTGCCCTCCCTCTTTGCCCCTCCTGCAGTGCTCCAAACGACAGCCCGTGTAAACCCAGATCCTGGCTTGCTGGACTCCTGAAAACAACAAAGGGGAACAAATAAGCAGAGACAGGATGTTCATATAGGAATAGTCTATTTAACATATGTTAGCTCAAAGGCATACTTATAAAATCCATATTTTCACTGGTGGTTCTATATTTACTTGCCTACAACTTAGAAATAGCCAAGGAGGGCTTTTTGTGAGTAGATTTTCCAGTCATATGATTACTTCATCTTATACTCAGATCCTACTTTGCACTGTATCATCACATTTTACAAGACTGCTCCACCCAGTTCTAAAAGTTTGATGATGATACTGCAAATTGCCGATGTTTTCTGTTATATATTAATTACATTCACCTGCTTTCTTTTCTTGCTAGTTTTCATATTATCTCTTCACCACACGCTCAGAGATGAACGAATTCATACATATATATCCACTCAAAAATCATTTCCCAAATATCTGTTTTAATCTTCCTAATGCTTAATTTACATATTGTGAATTGTCAGAGTCAAATATTTGGCTGGTAGATGGTGTTCTGCAATTCAAGATTGAGCCAAGTATTTGGGAATTGCAGAGGTATCTTTGCAGGATTGTTGCTGTTCTCAGCAACACTGTCTTCTGGAGCTGAGCTGGTGTTATTTGCTCAGTGTCCAGAATGTCCAGTTGAATCTTGAGACTTCTGGGCACTGGTACAAGGGCTCCAATGAAAACTGGCATAATGGTAACCTTCTTTTCCCAGAGAGCTCTAGCTCTATCCATAGGTCTTGATCTTCTTCTTACCCAGCTTTATTTTGCTCTATGTAATAAGCTGGTACATTTCACAGCTCCTGTGAGGTATATCAATGGAGCACAAAATTTTACCATTGGACTGACCAATCCAAGAAACAAGAGTTTAGTGGCTGAAATCTGTATGCCAATTTTGTCCTTAATGACAACTGGCATTATGGTCACCTTCTCTAATTGTACTTGTAAGTCTTGGCATTTAGTGATCTTTCTTTCTTTCTTTCTTTCTTTCTTTCTTTCTTTCTTTCTTTCTTTCTTTCTTTCTTTCTTTCTTTCTTTCTTTCTTTCTTTCTTTCTTTCTTTCTTTCTTTCTTTCTTTCTTTCTTTCTTTCTTTCTTTTATATTATAATGTCTTCTAGGATTGCAATGTCAATGATCCTATCCATATTTTGTATTTTTTTCCTACAATTGAGATATCAGGGGTATTATGCTCCATAGAAGTCCCAAAGAAACTTTGTCTCATTATTCTACATGATCTTATCTGGTTTACATTCCCTTAAATTTCTGACTGATGGTAAGTCATACTTCTTGCAAAAATTCCAGTGCAACATAGCTATAACTCTATTGTGATGTTCTTCTTTATAGTCAGTCTGAGCAATTTTGCTGCAGGCACTAACCATGTGATTGACTGTTTCATCCTTTGTCTTGCAGAATCAACATTTGCTATTATCACTGGTCTTCTGAATCTTGGCTTTCATACTAGATTCCAGTGCTTGTTCTTGTGCAGCTACAATGAATCCTTCAATTTTTCTCTTCAAGGGTCCATTTTGGAGCCTCTTACAGGCAGGGCTTTTTTTGTAGCAGAAACTCTACAAAAGGATTTACAGAGCTTACAGTAGGCCCTGTACTAAGAGCCCTCTTAGTAAACTCTTGGAGGATTGGCTGCATCAGGGGTGTGTGGCCTGATATGCAAATGAGTTCCTTCTACAAAAAAGCCCTGCTTACAGGTATTTTCATTATCAACTTTGTTCAGGATGTATTTCAAATATTGACCATGCAAGTGATTTTGTTTCCAATTGTCAAAGTGGGTTTTGATTTCAATCATTTTGTAATCTCCTTTGGTTTCTGTTTAAACCAATTTTATTATTCTGTAATTTATTGTAATAATACTCATCATCTATTATAAAAAAGTTAGTACAAATACATTACATTTTTCTCCTCCCTCTCCCCCTTTTCATGACCCCCGACAATTTATTTTAATTAAATTGCTAAAAATAAAAAGGTAATTTTATCAATTAAAGAATCTTCATAAAACAAAAATCTTAAAACAAGAAGATAAAAAGGAAATAAAAAACCATATGTTATAATTATAATCCATCTTCATTATAATCCTTTAGTCCTTATCAAGAAAGTTTAAAAGAAAGTATATTCCCATATTCCCGCTTTTTGACTGTAGTCCATATGTTATAATTATAATCCATCTTCATTATAATCCTTTAGTCCTTATCAAGAAAGTTTAAAAGAAAGTATATTCCCATAGTCCCGCTTTTTGACTGTAGTCCATATATTATTCCTCCAAAGTTCAACTATTGTCAAAAATCGCCAAGTATCCTTTAACCTTCCATTGTTTTTCAACATATATTTGAAATTTTCCCCATTCATTTTTAAACTTCTCTAAATCATATTCTTTTAAGATTCTTGTAAGCTTTCAATTTCACTCCAATGCATAACTTTAAAGTCCAGTCCCACTTTTCTGGTATTTTGTCTTGCTTCCACATCTGCGCATATAATGTCCTTGCAGCTGAAAGTATGTACCAAATTATCGTTCTATCTCGTTTCAGAAATTTTTCCATTTGTAATCCCAACAAAAAGATGTCTGGTGCCTTCTTAATATTATAACCCAAAATTTTTGAGATCTCTTGCTGAATCATTTGCCAAAATTGTTTTGCCTTTTCACAAGTCCACCACATATGGTAGAAAGATCCTTTACATTTTCAACATCTATCCACCACCTGTTTATTCATTTTTGCCAATTTCTTAGGTGTCATATACCACCTATATAACATTTTTAAACAGTTTTCTTTAATGTTATAACATGTCGATATCTTCATAGGGTTCTTCCATAAGTACTCCCATGACACCATCTGTAATTCCTTATTTATATTTATTGTCCATTTTATCATTTGAGATTTGACTATTTCATCTTCTGTAGACCATTTCAACAATAGTTTATAAATTTTTAAAATCAATTTTTTGTTATCACCAAGCAGCATTTTCTCCAGTTCTGTTTGTTCTTGCCTTATTCCATCATTTTTAATGTCCTATTCAAGCAAACTCTTAATCTGTTGCAATTGAAACCAATTATATTTATATTGTAATTCTTCTGCCGATTTTAATTCCACCTTTCCTCCATGTATTTAACAATTGTTTGTATGATAGCCACTTCTCTTCATTAATATTGAAATATAATTTTATTACTTCTGTTGGCACAATCCAAAGCGGTTTCCTTTCATCCCCATATCTTTTATATTTTGACCAGGTATTTAACCTTCTAATATAATGATGTGTGAAAAAAGCATCCATCTTACTTTTCCCATAACACATATAAGCATGCCAACCAAAAACATTTCCATGGCCTTCTAGTACTAATAGTTTTCTATTTAATAACATCATCCATTCCTTGATCCACACCAAGCATACTGCATCATGGTACAACTTTAAATCAGGCAGTTGGAAACCTCCCCTTTCTTTTGCATCAATCAAAATTTTCATTTTAATTCTTGTTTTTTTCCCGGCCCATACAAATTCTGAAATTTTTCTTTGCCATTTATTAAATTGTTTCTTGTCTTTCACTTTTGGAATTGTTTGAAACAGGAACATAATTCTTGGTAAGACATTCATTTTAATTACGGAAATTCTGCCCAGTAAAGACAAATTCAACTTGTTCCATTTTATCAAATCTCCATTAATCTTATGCCAAAGCTTCTCATGTAAATATATGTCAATCTTTCCCTTGTTCACCTTTTGATCTTTAAACAACTTGGCGTAATATTTAGGGAAAAAAAAATTAATTCCTTCCTGGTCAACAATGTTCTTGCCTCCCAATACAATTTTGTTGATAGTTTTATTCTCCCTTTTTTTCTTCATTTGCCAGGTCAAATATTTTCCAGGTTCATTTGCTCCTTCAAAAGATTTCTGTTGAAGTCTTTTTAAATTCCATTCCACTTCTTTGTTTAACAAATGTCTCAGTTGACTTTGTAATATTGTAATCTCTCATATAATTTTCTTTTTTCCCAGGTCTTTTTTTAAGCTCCTTCTCCTTTTTCCCAATATCTTTCTGAATATCCAACATTAGCTTGTCTTTGGCTCTTTTATCTTTATTGTTCAGTGTAATTAAATGCCCTTCATTACCGCTTTATATGCGTCCCACACAGTTTGAAATTGAATGTCCTCTTTTTCATTTATTTGAAAGAAAGACTTGGTCTCCTTTTCCAGAGACATCACTACTTACTTTTTCTGTAGCAAATCTTCATTTATCCGCCATCTTAGAGTCTTTTTTACGGGTTTTGCAGACCACATTAATGGATTGTGGTCTGCCCCTACTTTAGGAAGAATCTCTATTTTTTTTTCATTATAAGTCCAAGATTTTTTGTAATCCATAGCATATCAATTCTTGAGAAAGAATTATGCCTTGCTGAAAAGAAAGTATAGTCACGTTCTTTAGGGTTAAATTCTTTCCATATATCTTCCTGACTTTGGTAATTTTCCTTCATTATTTTTTCCCCAGATCTGTCCAAAATATTTTAACTGTTCCATTGAAATCCCCCATTATCATAATTTGCTCATACGTCACTTTATCTAATTGTTGCATAATGTCTTTAAAGAAAGAGTCTTTTGCTCCATTTGGGGCATACAATTCCAATAACAAAGTTCTTTTATAGTTCAGCATCACTTCCACCGCAATATATATCTCCTTTGGTTTCTGTGACCAGTCTGCCTGTATGCTTCAACTAGAAGCTTCTGCTTGCTTTTCTTGGTGTAGTCATTCAGTGCACATTTTTTTCTTCAGCTGCTTACTTAATTTTCAGAGACCTCATCCACCTAATCTTCTTGGTAAGTAAAGACAATCAGCATCACTTCTAGGGTGTAGTGAGAGAGGCATTGTCATCTTGCGAGTTTTGTGATCTGTTGCTTCTATATTATGCTTGTTTCCACTTGATAATGCCAGCTGTGTATTTTAGAACTGGAACTGTCCATGTGTTAATTGCCTTTACCATGTTGCCTCCATTTAATTTTGTTCACAATTTCTTTTTAACTCTTTGGTAATATTATGTGTTTTTATTTTTCTTAAAAGGGTTATGTTTGATGTTGTCAGTTTCCAAAATGTCAAGACATTTGTAGTTTTCTTCAAAACACAGGGTTTTGCTACACACTTGTCAAGGACAAATTCCATTGTATATCTTTGCTGAATACTCGAACTGTATTTAGTAAAGAATCAATCTCTGATGATGATTTTCCAAGTTCTTTTCCTTCCAGATGTCAAAGTGAGTTTTGATTTCAATCGTTTTGTAATCTTCTTTGGTTTCTGCAACCTTAAATAAGTCTTCCTTGTTACAGAGCTTCTCTTTACTTTTCTTGGTGTAGTTATTCAGTGTTGTTGTTAGGTTACTTATAGTCCACCTTTCATGCTGAGATTTAAGGCAGATTACACAGTGTAAGTCAACTGCAGTCATCAGGATGAACAATATGATATTATTTGGATTACAGAAATCTGTGGGGGGTGGGACCCAAACTAAAACAAAGCACGAGCCTTTAAACAAGATTATTCCTTTAAACATGACTAGTCTGGAACACAGTTGAAGTGATATATAGCAATACAGTAGTGTATGTCACAGTCCCTATTCCTTTACCAAGGCAATTTTCTGACCATTTCTTTAAAGTACAATTCATTTACCTGCGCAAAATAGCCTTCTTGAATAATTCCATTTCACATTGTTTGCAGAAAACAAGGATAAGTCTATGTAGAGTGCAGTATAGTGTTCTAGTCTCAAAGTTACTATTGCATTGAACTAGGTTGCCAAGTCAAAATTGGACACCATCTTGTGGGCTAAGCTGAGTTGGAAGGAAGGGGTTTTTTTTTTTTTGGCAGCAGCATTAATCTGCTTTTCTAGCAATAATTCTAGATTCAAGGCCCTTAAGTGAGTCATCAAATGTTAGCTGAACCCCTTTGAAAGGGGAAAGCACAAGGTGCTTCAAAACATCCACATTCCATCTTGTCTGGTATCAATTAATTTGCTTTCATGCATTTGACCACAGCAGTCAGGCAGTGGCTTAGGACCTTTACTGCATCACCAGGGGATTTTGATGGAGAGATGAAAAGCTGATTATAATCTGCACATTGATGACATCCAACTCCAAAACTATAGATGATTTCCCTAAAGGTGATTTGATCTCCTAAAGGCATTATTTAACCCAGTCCAAGGCATAGCCTCGATAATCTACTTCAACCTCCAAACACCAAAGTAAGATGGTATGGTCTACTGAAACAAAGAGAGAATCCTGGAGGGAAGCAAAGACAACAAAGAGAGATCCGGGAGGGACAACCTTTGTCTACATTCATGAGGAGGATATCAACTAAAGCCACTAGAGCTGTTTCTGCCAAATTGCTCGGCCTAAAAACAGCGTGAAAAGGGTCTAGATCTGTGAGTTATCTAGGCAGGTGTAATAGGTGTTGATGTTTCCTGACTAAATTGTACTGACTAGGCAGGTGTTGATGTTTCCTGACTAAATTGTACTGACCTTATATTGTTCAGAAAATCAGTGGCCTTTAAGAATAATGAGAGACCATGATAAGGATTAAGATTTACAGTAAACAGGAAAAATGAAGCATCAATATTTCTAAACAGGAACAATTAAACAACATTATTCTAAATAACCTAAGCAGCTATTATATTTAGCTCTTCTTTTCTGTTCTTATTTCATCTTTTTATGTAGCAAAAAATGTTCAAAGCGAGTCTGGAGAATCTCTTGTTTCATGTTGTTAGCTCAACATGTCCTAAGTCTACGGCAAGGTTACAAATTGTCACCTCAAACTATTATTCTGCTAGTGCTCACCTTTGTAAAACATGAATTTGGCTGAATTTCAATGGACATTTTTTTTCCTAAAAATGAAACATTATTGCCAAGTTCACCAACAGATAGGTCATTTCTCAGCATGGTTGCTCCTGAAATTTTCGAAGAGATTGTATGCATAAAGACAAGTATAACGTCAAAAAGACTTGCACAGGCTGTTGAAACTACAAGACCTTAATGTCCTTGCCTTGCTTATGATTTACAGGAGACTTTAATATGATTTGGGGACTGTGACAAAAAACCTAACATGTGCAGAACTTCAGTTGTCAATTAGACAGCATCATTGAATTTGTAAGAAACACACCAAGGGCATGTTTGTCAGCAAAATAAGGGATCAAGATAGTCTCCAGTGAATTGTCAGAGATACTATAGATCTGCAATTCATGACACTTGAGGGTCCATATCTCTCCTTCCCTCACTCATACCCATATCAGTATATCTGAATACATGGCATTTTATTTATTTATTTATTTATTTATTTATTTATTTATGTTTCGATTTATATCCCGCCCTTCCCACCGAGGTGGCTTTCTTCATTCTCCAATAATCTAGGAGAAAATCCCACAGAAAATACCTTTAAAAAATAAACTAAAAGTTATAATGACATTTGCATTCACATCTTTGATGAAGCAGAACCATATGATATTAGCCAGCTGCAGAAGTGGCGACTTTCATAATATATCTTCCTGTCTTCCCATCAATCATGCTGGGTCTTTCTAGGTACCCTTCAGAACATTTCCCATTATGCATGTGAACTTCCTGAAATAAATGATTTGAAAATACTTTACAAACCAAGTAAAATACAGTTTTCTGATATACTTTGGCAATAGAATAAATTGCTTTAAATTGAAGGTCCTTTTTTAACATTAGCAACAGATTAATTGTTAAAGAGTAAAAATAATGAAAAAAGGTTTCCAGCTGATCTCATAGCAGTTTGGTAGCAAAGTGCAAACTAATTTCATAGGCTGGTTAGCTAACCTTAGCCTTTCTACTTTCAAAAACAAGATCAAGATCAACTCATTAATTTGCTAAATGACTTGAAGGCTGAGGGTTTGTTCCTTTACTGGGAATTCTGAGTAATGGTCTGTCATCCACATTGAAAATGGTAGATGAGATACTTTAAAACATAGTAATTAATCTAGTATTTTTAGTTACACTGATTTTCACTTTTAGTTTAAAAATTAAATTTATTTGATCTAGGTGAGAGGAAGTTATACATGAACAACTGCTTTGTGATCAACAAGGTTTTTTTTTTTAAAGGATAGCATCTCTCTCAGATAGTAATAATAGGGCATTAAATGTCTCCATACCAAGTCCAGACAGTAGCAAGATCCTGAGTATTATAACAATATGGATATGGAGACATTTAATGCCCTATTATTACCTCAGTAAGAAGTCTTAAGAAATATAAAAGAATTCAATGAACTAAAAGCATCAAGATGAAATTTCAATTTTTGATTTCAATTTTTTTTTAATTTACTGGCACATACAGATTTGGCTTAGGGAAATCAAAGTTATCCGATGGGACAAAAAATAGCTTTTAACAAATGCTAGGAAAACAGCCCACCTTGTGTTGTTGGTTTTGTTTCTTTATTTTAATCTCTCTTTTTTCAAAGAAAAAGTGTGGGAGGAATAAGTAACAAGTAATAGTAACACTGTCTACAACATAATTGGATTCAAATAAGAATATCTTTAGAGTTAAAAATGTTTGATAAAGATATATTAGTATAAAAACCTGCCAAACAGAGTAGAGGTAACAGCCCAAACCAGGAAAGGGGCCCTACCTTACCACATACCATACCTCACTGCACACCAACATGCTTGGTCCCACCATGCACCATCTCAGGAACACAAACCAGCCACAAGTTCCCAGAGATCAACAGCCAAGGCAGCTCCCAGCACTACAGGCACATTGGTGAGGCCAGCCCTGAAGGCTGCACTGGGAACCCCAGCTGCCACTAGGGTTTCCAAGTCCCACTGTGGCAGGGGACTCCTCTTACAGCATGGCGTGATGACATCACCCAGAAGTGATGTCATTGCACCAGGCATGAATTTGCATGTCATCCTTGCACAGGGCCATGCTAATCTTCTCTGTATTGTTCCAAATTTAGTGTATGTGCTGCCAATTAAAGAAACTAGGTCTATGAACAACCATGAAATTAATAACGAGAAATAGGGTAATGCTTATCTGGAAACTTATTGTTCAAGACTGGAAAACTCTTTTACTGGATTTAAATAGAACATGCTCACCAACTTACTCAAGGATAAAATTATCAGTGAAATTTGAACCATCCATATATTTATATGTGTTGACCATCCCCAAACTCAGAAGATCTTACATGATGACCCGCTGTAACACTTCCAACTGCACAGAAAGATGGCTGTATTTTAGGCGTATCGCAAACCAACATCTTTGTAATTGTATGCAAAAGGTTGATTCTCTTATACATATCTTTTTCTATTGTCCTAAATATGAAACTGAGAGAGGGAAATTTTTAACAAAAGGGATGCTGAAATTTTCAACTTTTTCTGAATTCACAA
Source organism: Heteronotia binoei (assembly GCF_032191835.1). Lineage (NCBI taxonomy): Eukaryota > Metazoa > Chordata > Lepidosauria > Squamata > Gekkonidae > Heteronotia > Heteronotia binoei. The sequence continues at coordinate 111,090,119 of NC_083226.1, read as the reverse complement.
AACTGATTTTGTTAAACAGCTTCTGCCACAAGTGTATAACAGATGTGGTAAAATTTTAACTGTAATTTCTAGTTGTAAATTTTCATCTCAGTTTTACTTTAATGTAACTTTTTATATGACCTATGAGCTTTTAAACCAAATAAGCAACTGTATGGACATTTCTGACATGGAATTTTCCTGACATAGGAAATGCACAGGGCACATCATGCCAGGGGTACTCTAGGACAGGGGTGTCAAACATGCACTTTGAGGGCTGAATCAGGCCCCCGGAGGGCTCCTATCAGGCCCCCAAGCAACTGGCTGTCATCTGCTTCCTTCTCCCTATATCTTGCTTACTTCTACATAATAACTTGCTTTGCAAGGCTTGCTCAATTGCACAGGAGCTACAGGGGAAAACCTCTATTTTATCCATTGGCTGAGGCTCCTCCCTTGGGGAGAAGTGGGGGAGTGAGAGTTTGCTTTGCCAGGCTCTCTCAATAGCATAGCAGAGCTACTGAGCCACACCTCTCTTCCTTCTGTTGGCTGAGGCTTCTCCCCCTTCCCCCAGTCATAGAATCATAGAGTTGGAAGGGACCTCTAGGGCAATCTAGTCCAACCCCTTGCACAATGCAGGTGTGACGGAAAGCAATGGGTTAAGCATAAGCTGAAGACGCACAGGGCTGCGTCAGGTGACCTGAGGGTGGGGGCAAAGTGCTCTGAGCTCTCAGGGAGGAAAAAAAAGTTAGTTTAGTGAGGGAAACTGCTGAGGCAGGAGTTCAGTCAGTTGGAGTCTGACAGAGTGGAGGCCTGTCAGAGAAGTCTGTCAGTGGGGACCTGACAGAGACTGAGAGGGTCAGTTAGTGCCGGCCAGAAGGGCTAAGAGGGCAGTTGATCCTGTGAAGAAGCTGGAGACGGAGACGGGGAAGTCTTCCAGAGACTGCCAGCTGGACAAAACCAGCCAAGAGGGCTGTGTGTGTGTGAGTCAGTTAAGACCAGAATGGTCACAGACACCGGGAAACTACTCTAAAGATCTAGTGAGGAGGTTGAGGGAGTGGATGTGGGTCTGAGACACCAAGAAGGGCTGAGAGGAGAGACTCCAGTCGAGGGGTGAGACTAGGCACATCAATCCCAAGAGGCCAGACCTTGGCTAGAGGTGGAGAGTGAGTTAAAGGGAACGGTGAACTGTGTAACTGTGAAAGATCCAAGGAAGAAAAAGTGATTGAAAAGCCTGAAACAGAACAAACATATAAGCCTGTGTAAATATCTCCCATATCCCCAGTTTAAGACTTTTTTTTACAATAAATCTGTGGTTTAAGTTAAAGTTCTCGTGAGCCTATATATTTTGTGGGAAGAATAAACAAAGCTGCTGGGGTCCCATCAACAGAACAAGTAAAAATACCCCGAAGAGACGAAAATATAGAGATCCAGTGAGGCCGTGAGGTGGGCGCTGCTATAATTGGTTGCCAGCGTCGGGATTTCGAAGGAACACCCCAAAATAAGTGTCACTAAGACACACAGAAAGTAGAGGGACACTGCAGTAAAGGAATTAATAAAGTTTTGTGAAAAATTCCTGTCAGAAATGGCTCCTCCTAAGAGAACTACCACAGCCACGGGGGATGGGCATACACAAGAAGAGATTCCTGAGGATAATCCTAGTCAGAGCATAGAGGCTATGAAAATACAGTTGGAATTGGCCAGAATAGAGGCAGAAAAAGAAATTCAGATGGCCAAGATTCAAGCAGAACACAGAGAAAGGGAAGCAGAGAGAGAGAAAGAATTGCAGATGGCTAAGCTGGAATCAGAGAGAGAAAGAGAGGAGAGAGAACGCAGAGAGAGGGAAGCGGAAAGAGAGAGAGAACATGAGGAAAAAATGTACAGTTTGAAACTCCAGGAGATTCAGGGAAGGCCTGAGTTTCAACGTGATACTAGAAATGAGAGGCGACTCACAGTAGAACAAAAGAAATTTCCCAAGTACCAAAAAGGGGATGATGTAGAAGCTTTTTTGTTTAATTTTGAAAGAACATGTAAAGATTTAAGAGTTGCTGATGAGGACAGAATGATTTATTTGAGACCTCAGATCTGTGGAGAGTTGAGTGAAATCTACTCTGAACTGAGGGATGAGGAAACTTCTGATTATCAATTGTACAAGGAAAGGGTCAGAGTCCGCTTTGGCTTAACAGCAGAGCAAAGCAGGAAAAAATTTAGAGAAATCAGAAGGAAGCCTGGAGAAACATACTCTCAACTAGGTTGTCGGTTAGACAGAGCCCTGAACAGATGGGTAGAAGGGAGTAAAGTTTCCACTTTAGAGGACCTGAAAAACTTAGTGGGCTTGGAACAGTTTTATAACCAAGTCCCCTCTCAGTATAGGTGGGTTCTGAGAGACAAGAAATTGAAGACAGTAGAAGAAGCAGCTATGATTCTAGATGAGATTGAATCAGATCTAGGGAGATCAATGTGGACTGCTCCAACTAAAAAACCCCGAGTCTGGAACTCTCCAGAGAAGTCTGGGGTGGGTAACAACAGCCCTGCAAAGCGGTCCAGTCCGCCTCCTTACAGAAAGACTCAGGCTGCTTGTTTCCAATGTGGGGGCATAGGGCACTATGCCAGGTTTTGCCCAGAAAAAGGAAAAAAGACCCCACCAGCTAAGACAGTTAAAATGGTACAGAGTCAGCAGAAAGAAGCAGAAACAAACCTCTCACTTCCAGAGAACACACCACCAGAAAGACCCGCTAGTGTTCTGAAAGTGTGGAAGGTACAGGAAAGCTTGGATGAGGAATATACTGAGACTGTGACAGTAAATGACAAGGAAGTCAAGGCTTATAGGGACACAGGGGCGCGTGTTACCCTAATACAGCCAGAATTAGTAAAAAGTCATCAGTATTTGCCTGGGAAAACTTACACCATAAAAGGCATTAAAGGACCTACATTTGAAGTGGCCCTGGCAGAAGTTCCTATCAAGTATAGAGAGTTCCAAGGTGATTGGATTGTGGGAGTCCTGAGTGACATAGGAACATCGCTTTTATTGGGCAATGATTTGGCTTCTGAGTTTAAGAGACAGCAAGCTAATCCTGTCAACATTGTTACCAGAAGCAGGCCAGAAGCAGCTCCTGAGGTGTGTGTACAGCAACCAGCAGAAGAAGAGGAAACAATGTTGCAGACCATCCCTGCTGCAGAATTCCTCAGAGAGCAGCAACAAGATGACAGCCTGAAGGAACTATGGCAGAGAACTGGGGTGAGTGATAATGAGATCACAATTGAACACCTATGCCAATTTAAAGTGATAGACCAGAAACTATACCGGGTGGCCTTAAAAAGAAAACATAACATAGTATGGGAAAGAAAGAAGCAATTAGTCCTGCTAAGAAAGTATAGGATGCAAGTGTTGGATTTGGCTCATGCATCACCCATGGCCTCTCACCTTGGCATCAATAAGACAAGGGACCGAGTGCAAGAACGGTTCTTTTGGCCAAATATGGGCAAGGACATAAGGGCTTTTTGCAAATCGTGTCAGGCCTGCCAAATGGTGGGGAAAGCTCTAGACAAAACTAAGGGTCTACTACAGCCAGTCCCTATAGTCACAGAAGCCTTTGGGAAGATAGGAGTAGATATTGTTGGTCCTATCTCCAGAGTGACCAGAAGGGGAAACAAGTACATCCTGACCATCGTAGATTATGCCACCAAGTTTCCAGAAGCGGTTCCACTTAAGGATATTGAGGCAAAGACAGTGGCGGAAGCCCTATTGACTGTGTTTTCAAGATTGGGTTTTCCAAAAGAGATGGTGACTGATTTAGGCACCACATTTATGTCAAATGTGATGCAAGAATTGTTAAGAGCTTGTGGAATCTGGCATGTGACCACTACAGCATACCACCCACAAGCAAATGGGCTCAATGAAAGGTTTAATGGCACCCTGAACCATATGCTAAAGACTTACGCATACAAGCATCCCAACGATTGGGACCAGAGGTTGCAACACCTGCTCTTCTGTGAGGAAAAGCCCCCTACTTTTCATACATGTGAACATCATGATCACCAGCATGGTTGCCAGGGTGCCTGGAGATTTGACTCTCACACCTCTGCTCTAAGAAGTGGACTTTGCTTACAGTTTCTAAGGCTTATATGGCAGCTTTGCATTCTACATCTCTGAAGAGTGTTAGCCAGAACTACAGGCATGCTCCAGCTGCTCCTTGTGTGCCCAGTCTTGGCCACTGCAGTGGAAGAAGCCAGGCCACCATGTTTCCAGCCTATCTCCATGGACCTAAAGCTAACAACAGCAGAATCCAGCTTGCTTTCCTGACCCAAGCATACCCTACCAGGCTGAACTCATTCCTTCTTAGTGGGAAAGTCACACGTACACACCCTGAGCCTGCAAGCAACTCATTTACCTCATGAATGGATTAATAGCTCCACTGTTGATCCTAATTGCTCAGCAATACCAGAACAATAAATCTTGCCCAGCAGAAGATGAGAAAGAGGAAGGACATCTCCTGTCTCCATCAAGTCTTTTGTCTACACCGGGTGGTACCTAGGCCAGCATTTGATTCCCTATGGTCACCTTCCCAGCTAATCCCATTTAATCTTAAGTATCCAGCCATTTCCATTCTCACCCTAGTCTAATACCTTGGAGCCGCCCCAGGCAGCATTGCAGCTTGGAAATTTCCAGCTTCACCAGACCAAGGTGAAGTTCATTGGTCAAAACTGGCATCCAATTAGGTGTCAGCAAGGGATGTCCAGCCTCCTTGGTCATCATAGAGCCTCCCCCTGCTCCTCCCTAAGACCTCCCAGTCCCTAAGGGTCTGAGGAAGCCTATTTAACCTCTGACCCAACTCCACTCATGTGTGCTTCTATTCAGCAACCCACCTTCCGCTGTCTAGATCCATCCCCAATTCTGGCCACAGTTTTGGGTCCATTTCCCCTGTCCTCTCATGTCGCCATTGGAACCTTCCTGGAAGAACTACGATGGTAAATATCGCCCTGTATGTCTACCCTGATATGTGTCCCTATCAATCTATCTATTTTTCCTAGACCTGTATGAATGTGTGAATGTTTTGTATTTTTACCTTGTGTGAAAGAACTTTTATATCAAATAAATTACAATTGATTTTACTAAATTAGAGTCCTTTATTGAGCATTGACTATCTGAATGGTCGAGCCTGGTATACACAGATAACAAAGATTCCTTTTTAGGGCCAGCTGTCTCTCAATCTAATTCCCCAATCTCATTTTGAGAGCAGTTTCCCTAACACTTCGGGTACAGGGAGGTACCCCAAGAAAGTTCCGGGTTCAGTCCATTTGAACTGTTGTATGGAAGGCAAGCCAGAGGACCCCTTGATGTTCTGAAAGAGGCGTGGTCCAGGAACGAGGACATCCAGGAGACAGATGTCATCTCTTACCTACACGAACTACAACAGCATCTGCAGGAGGTGAGGACGGCTGCTGCAGACAACATGAGAAGATCGCAACGACGGCAGAAGCAGTGGTACGACTCCAAGTCCAGAGACAGAGAGTTCAAGTCAGGAGACAGAGTACTGGTGTTGAAGCCCAGGAAGAAGAACAAGTTAGATGTGGCCTGGGAGGGACCTTATACCATCGCCCATAAGGTCTCCAACGTGAACTATGTAGTGAATTTAAGTGAAGATGGTGAACAATGTAAAGTGTTCCATGTAAATATGTTAAAACCTTATTTTGACAGGGGTAATTTGGTTTTAATTGCAAAGAAGGGAGAGTGTGCGGGAACTGAATTGTCGGGTTGGGGGAAAATATCCCAGGAAGAGACCCTTAAGGAGGTTCAGTTCGCCCCTTCTCTTAATGGAGAACAAAGAGGCCAGTTACAAACAATATTGGGAGGGTACAAAACAATTTTTTCAGATGTACCAGGTAAGACAAACCTAGCGTGTCACAAGATTGACACAGGGGATTCGAGGCCTGTAGCACTCCAACCATATAGAGTGACCGGCCCAAATGCCAAGTATGTACAGCAGGAGGTAGAAGAAATGTTGAAATTAGGTTTGATTGTACCATCAGAAAGTCCGTGGGTCTCACCTGTAGTCCTAGTACCCAAACCGGACAAAACCATGAGGTTTTGTGTGGACTACAGAAGACTGAATAAGATCACAGTACCGGATGTGTATCCAATGCCTCGCATAGATGAGTTAGTCGAGACAATTGGAGCTGCCAATTTTATTACCACCTTAGATTTGACAAAAAGTTATTGGCAGGTAGCTATGGATCCAAAAGATCAGCAGAAAACAGCGTTTGTAACCAAAGAGGGACTCTTTGAGTTTACTGTGTTACCATTTGGGTTAAGGAATGCTCTCTCCACATTCCAGAGAGTAATTGATAAGATGCTAGTAGGACTGAAAGAATTTGCGCTCGCATATATTGACGATATTGCTATTTACAGCGCTACATGGAAGGAACACTTGCAGCATGTGGCCATTGTGTTACAGCGAGTGAAAGATGCGGGTCTCACCATCAAGGCATCTAAGTGTCAACTAGCCATGGCTGAGGTTAAGTATTTAGGGCATGTGCTAGGAGGAGGTAAGATCAAAGCAGATTGGGGAAAGGTGCAAGCCATACATGAGTGGCCTAGACCCCAAACCAAGAAACAAATTCGAGCGTTTTTGGGCGTAGTAGGATACTACAGAAGGTTTATGCCTGAGTTTAGCATGATAGCAGCACCGCTATGTGAGTGCACCAAGAAGAAGAACCCTGATCCAGTAATCTGGAATGCAGAGTGTCAAAAAGCGTATGAACATCTGAAAGTGGTTCTGACCACTGAGCCAGTGTTGAAAACTCCAGAGTTTTCAAAGGAGTTTACCCTCTTTACTGATGCATCTAATGTTGGGGTAGGAGCAACACTAAGTCAGCAAGGAGAGGAAGGACTGTATCATCCAGTTCTGTATCTTAGTAGAAAGTTATTGGACCGAGAGCAACACCTCTCAGTAATTGAAAAAGAGTGTTTAGCGATTGTGTGGGCAATAGGTAAATTGAAACCATACCTATGGGGAAGGAAGTTTACACTGTGTACAGATCATTCTCCCCTGAAATGGTTGAACCAAGTTAAAGATACGAACAGCAAACTGATAAGATGGAGTTTACAGCTCCAAGATTACAACTTTGACATTCAGCATATCCCTGGGAAGCAAAATGTGATAGCAGATGCACTATCAAGAAGAATGTAAAATTTTAAAAAGAAAAGTCTGTTTGTATAGTAATGTTAAAGAGTATTAGACTGTATAACTGAGGAAGAATGTATATAATTTTGAAGTTGGTGTTATGACAAAAGTGTTATAACGTAGTGTAACCCAAGCAAGTGTGCCCATGTCCCATTGCTCAGCAAAAGGCTGAGACCTTTCGCCTTGCGCAATGTCTCAAAAGGGGGAGGGACATGTGACGGAAAGCAATGGGTTAAGCATAAGCTGAAGACGCACAGGGCTGCGTCAGGTGACCTGAGGGTGGGGGCAAAGTGCTCTGAGCTCTCAGGGAGGAAAAAAAAGTTAGTTTAGTGAGGGAAACTGCTGAGGCAGGAGTTCAGTCAGTTGGAGTCTGACAGAGTGGAGGCCTGTCAGAGAAGTCTGTCAGTGGGGACCTGACAGAGACTGAGAGGGTCAGTTAGTGCCGGCCAGAAGGGCTAAGAGGGCAGTTGATCCTGTGAAGAAGCTGGAGACGGAGACGGGGAAGTCTTCCAGAGACTGCCAGCTGGACAAAACCAGCCAAGAGGGCTGTGTGTGTGTGAGTCAGTTAAGACCAGAATGGTCACAGACACCGGGAAACTACTCTAAAGATCTAGTGAGGAGGTTGAGGGAGTGGATGTGGGTCTGAGACACCAAGAAGGGCTGAGAGGAGAGACTCCAGTCGAGGGGTGAGACTAGGCACATCAATCCCAAGAGGCCAGACCTTGGCTAGAGGTGGAGAGTGAGTTAAAGGGAACGGTGAACTGTGTAACTGTGAAAGATCCAAGGAAGAAAAAGTGATTGAAAAGCCTGAAACAGAACAAACGTATAAGCCTGTGTAAATATCTCCCATATCCCCAGTTTAAGACTTTTTGTTACAATAAATCTGTGGTTTAAGTTAAAGTTCTCGTGAGCCTATATATTTTGTGGGAAGAATAAACAAAGCTGCTGGGGTCCCATCAACAGAACAAGTAAAAATACCCCGAAGAGACAAAAATATAGAGATCCAGTGAGGCCGTGAGGTGGGCGCTGCTATAGCAGGAAACTCACGAAAACCTCCCCCTAAATTCATAGGATCTTCATTGTTGTCAGATGGCCATCTAGCCTCTGTTTAAAAACCTCCAAGGAAGAAGAGCCCACCACCTCCCGAGGAAGCCTGTTCCACTGAGGAATCGCTCTAACGGTCAGGAAGTTCTTCATAATGTTGAGCTGGAAACTCTTTTGATTTAATTTCAATCCATTGGTTCTGGTCCTACTTTCCGGGGCCACAGAAAACAATTCCACACCATCCTCTATATGACAGCTCTTCAAGTACTTGAAGATGGTGATCATATCACGTCTCAACTGCCTCCTCTCCAGGCTAAACATCCCCAGCTCCTTCAGCCTTTCCTCATAGGACTTGGTCTCCAAACCCCTCACCATCTTTGTCGCCCTCCTCTGGATCTGTTTCAGCTTGTCTATATCCTTCTTAAAATGTGGTGCCCAAAACTGAACACAATACTCCAGGTGAGGTCTTACCAGAGCAGAGTAAAGCGATACCATCACATGACGTGATCTGGACACTATACTTCTGTTGATGCAGCCCAAAATTGCATTTGCCTTTTTAGCCACCGCATCACACTGTTGACTCATGTTCAGCGTATGATCAACTAAGACTCCTAGATCTTTTTCACACATACTACTGCTAAGACAAGTCTCTCCCATCCTATAACTATGCATGGAATTTTTCCTACCGAATTGCAGAACTTTACTTTTATCCCTGTTAAAATTCATTTTATTGGTTTTAGCCCAGTTTTCCAGCCTGTCAAGGTCATCCTGTATCCTGTTTCTGTCTTCTACTGTATTTGCAACCCCTCCCAATTTAATATCATTTTATTGGTTTTAGCCCAGTTTTCTAGCCTGTCAAGGTCATCCTGTATCCTGTTTCTGTCTTCTACTGTATTTGCAACCCCTCCCAATTTAATATCATTTTATTGGTTTTAGCCCAGTTTTCCAGCCTGTCAAGGTCATCCTATATCCTGTTTCTGTCTTCTACTGTATTTGCAACCCCTCCCAATTTAGTATCATTGGAAAATTTAATAAGCATTCCCTCTATTCCTTCATCCAAATCAGTCCCCTGGGGAAAGAAAGAGCCAGAGCTTCCTTTGCCCAGTTCCCTGGATTCCATGGGAGAAATACAAAGAAAGCATCTTTAAGACCAATGAGTGCTAATGTTTTAAGAATGAGGTCTCATTTATGGTCTCATTTATGTCAGATCTGGCCCTCATAACAAATGAATTTGACACCCCTGCTCTAGGATTCATGATAGTGAATCCTAGAGTGTCCCCAGTGTGATGTGCCCGGTGCAATGATGTCATTCCAGGTGATGTCATTACTCAGGGCACATCATGTGATCTGCCACAAAGTACCAGAAGGCATGGTAACGAGAGGTCATACAGCTCTCTCTGGTGATAGTGAGGGCCACATTGGCACACTCCACTACCAATTCATACAGGAGTACCTTTTCTGCCTCAGTTCAGTAGCAGAGCACTGCTGGGTCATAAAACACTGGAGAAAATGATATGCAACATAGCGTTGAGCCAATTGCCCTAAAATATGGTTTTGGGGAATTTAGAGTGATGGGCAATCAGCCTTTTAGCGAGATCTAAAAACCTGTTTATACAGAAGTCATCTGCTTTGAGACTTACAGTCCCAGCAACAAGGCAAGATGGTCTAATAATCAATAGGGTGTTTTATTTAAGGAATAAGGGCAAACATACAAGGGTATAAAATCATATAACATACATGCAGGCCTAATTGATAGAGATGTAACACAAGGGTAAAAACATAGACAGGGTATATGACCTGATCCTGGTGGCTTAGGATCCAGTCACAACTAGAAGATATAGACATGCACTGTGATGTGCCATGCCTGATGCTCCTTACTTAGAGTAGGGAGGGAGGAACAATCTGGTTACATACTGTTCATTGTCTAAAGTTCCGTTTGACAAAGACTTGGGCGGTGTGGCAGGACCCATGCCTAAGCTGAGATTGATTGCCTTATGTAGATGTAACAGCTGTTGAGTACGTGAGCCTCTCGCTTCTCTGTCATGGAGTCTGGCACTGCAGGAAAATGGTCACTGATGATGTTAGCCTACCAACATGGCTTTCATGGTCAAGGCTGGAAACCGCTTGCCCAGACAGTTCCTGGCGACCTGACTTCTTCCACTGCAACGGCCGAGATGGTGCACACACGGAGTGGCTGGAAACCCATCTGTACTTCTGTCTAGCTCTCTTCCAGAGATATAGAGTGCTATTGTAATGCTGAGGCTGTTAGTATTCACATAAGTCTCTTATAAAATGGTAGATAAAACCCACGTTTCACAGCAGATGTGTGTGAGTTGAATCTTCAGGCACCCTGGCAACCAAACGGGTGATTATTTATTTATTTTTCGTACTTTTATCCCGCCCTCCCCAATGAAGCCGGCTCAGGGTGGCTAACAACAATTTAACATCAGACAGTAAAAACAATAAGCAAACAATTACATTAATAATCTGTTATCAATTAAACAATTTAAACAATTTAAAACAGTTTAAAAGTATTAAAACAATTTTTGGTGCTAAAGTTGGTACAGTACATTCAGCGATGTTGGGCATCTACGTAGTTGGGCTGAAGGCCAGCCAAAATAGAGTTGTTTTGCAGGCCTTGTGGAACTGGGCAAGGTCCCGCAAGGCCCTCACCTCTTCTGGGAGTTAGTTCTACCAGTGGGGGGCCGCAATTGAGAAGGCTCTTTCTTGGTAGCCTTCAGTCTCGCCTCTCTTGATGTCCATATATAACTGAAATTAGGGGGCTCTTGCTCACAATAGCCAGGCTACAGGGGGACATAGGTTGGGGGTATGGGGACTCTCCATGCAGCCCATACACTAATGAGCCCCCTTCACCAGTCACCACATGGTCTCCACTACAGCCATGGCCATTCCACTGGCTACCACTGCCAGGAATCTAGACAATTGACAGCTGGAGGGTCATGCAGCATAGCTGATGAGCCCATAGCATTAATGTGCCCTGAGCCTGATTCAGCGAGGAGGGGGAGATATAAATAAAATAAAATAAATGAAGCCCGTCTTCCCCTTGCTGTATGCTTGGATGGTACAGCACCACCTCAGCAGATCCTGCAGCTTCCTGATGATATTGGCCTTGAATATTTTCACCCAGACAGATCTGAATTGCAGGCACTGCACCCTGCTCTGTAGAAGAAGTCACTTGCCTCCAGGGCCATCCTCATGTTGAATGAGGTACTATTTTTCCTATGCTTCCTCACCATGTGTTCATTCCAGGAGGTTGTGGCTGAGGTCCTGGAGATGACCCAATCCTTCACAGCTTTCTAGATGCTATGCTGCTGCATCTACAAAGCATGTGCATTTCCATATGAAAGGAGTAGAGCTGGTCACACTGGATCAGATCAAAGGTCCATCAAAGACAGCACTCTGTTCATACAGTGGCCAACCAGCTGCCTTTAGGGAGCCCAGAAACAGGATGACATCATTCATGGCTATACTGGTGGTTCTGCAAAAAAATGGAGACCCCGTTGGACCATGCCACAACTTTCTAGCAGTGTCTGGAGACAGAGGTGGTCAGCCTGCAAGTGCTCCTGCACAAGATGGAGTGGCACATATGTGGCCTCCTGGGAGCTATCATACGTCTGCTATATGGCTGCTGATCTATGTACTTCAAGGTCATTAGGAGTCATTTGCACTGGCTTGTACCAGCCATAGACATTGCCATGTGATCACTGATGGGTACCACATGAGGTGGTAGTTGGCATCCTATGCCTGGCAGGTACATATTGAGAAGAGCCTGGGGCCATGTCATGGGTCCAATGGCTTAGGGTTTGGCGAAGAGGTCATCAGGATGGCATGTGGTCTTTCTGCTGCTATGTATCGTTCCAAATACCAGCAGTTTGGTGGCATGTGACTGGATTGCTGGACAGGTCCCATTTGAGGAGGAAACATGTCAACAGTGTTACACCTAAGGGCTGTGGCCAAGCATTGGGGATTAGCTGTGCCACCTCACTCTACAGCAATCCTGGCTTGGCAGTGAAGTGGTGCTCAGGAAGCTGTGGTTGGCACCAGGTCTCTGACAGCCAGTACTGTGCTAACACCTGTCCCAGAATTGTCTTCCACAGTTTCTCAGGTGTGGCTTGGCTGAGAATGGGTGGGATGAGAAAAACAAGGGTGTGGATGGAAAAGATGACAAGTGCAAGGATATTGAACTGAATTTGTTCAGAACTTGCATGTCTTGGCCATGGCTACTGTCCTGAGGCACTGCTGTCAGGTGGCAGCCTCCTGTTTTGGCTGGTCTGGCTTAGTATGAACACCTGGGTATGCCTTTGGAAAACCAGTTTGGTGTAGTGGTTAAGTGTGCAGACTCTTATCTGGGTTTGATTCCCCACTGGGTTTGATTCCCCACTCCTCCACTTGCACCTGCTGGAATAGCCTTGGGTCAGCCATAGCTCTCGTAGGAGTAGTCCTTGAAAGGGCAGTTGCTGTAAGAGCTCTCTCGGCCCCACCCATCTCACAGGGTGTCTGTTGTGGGGGCAGAAGATATAGGAGATTGTAAGCTGCTCTGAGTCTCTGATTCAGAGGGAAGGGCGGGGTATAAATCTGCAGTCTTCTTTGTGGTGGTAACGGGCAATCTCTGTGAGTGTACTTGGGTCTACAAGAGTCTGATGGCCCTTTGTGGTTTGTTCCTTCCTTTTAAATGAGTTGTGCTCTTATATGGTGTGTCTATTATCTGAATATGTATTCAAGCCACAACTGTGGTGTGAGATGCTAAGTCCCACAGTCATAAGACCAGCCAGTATAGCCCTGTGCTGTGCAACTTGGCAAATGGCCTGCCTGTGAACTGAACAGGATTTATATTGGCTGCTAGGAGCCTGCATTGGCTTGGGAGGGGGAGGGGTCTGGCAGAGACCTATGGGTGTGGCAAGGTTCATGGCATCCTTCAGCTTTTTGTTTTCCTCAGGGCACTAAGGGAATGTTGGCTCATGGAGGGGCCTTGCTGTTCCCTGACTGGATAGGCATCTGAGGGCTATACCACAGCTGTGGCCATATATATATAGACTCAAATTGCCCTTGTATAGTGCAAATGCAACTTAGTTCATTGACTCAAAGTTCTCTGACATAACTTGAAGTGAGACAGATGAACTCATGTGTATTGATATCCTCTGTTTCATGAAGTGCTTATCCAGAAAGACAGAGGTGACTACAAAGACTAGGTTATTCAGTAAATGTACTCCATATACTAATATAACAAAAGCACAGTCAAAACATTTCATCCCAAGTGGCATCTTGTGAAACAGTGGCATTGATTTCAGGTTTTCTTTTGTTAATATTCAGTTTTAAGGGCTAGATGTTTAAGATGCCTGATTTTCTCTAAAAGCTGTGGATTGCAGTTTCATTGCTTCCAAGTCTACTATAGAAGACAGGCTTTGGAGCACAAAACAATTTTAGCAGTGTAATTTTCTGACATCTACATGCCAAACTGTAGTTGCCAAAATCTCTTCCTGTACACAAGTATGTGGTGTTTGACTGAAAGGGTGAATGGTGAACCTTATCTTCAAATTTCACTTCAGCTAGGAATCACTGGATGTCCTGAGGCAAGCAATTACTACCAGTGCTGGCCCTTGACTGTCTGGCACCCTAGGCAAGACTAACTTTTGGCACCGTCACCCCCCCACCCCCACATTTATAATGTTACTCAGTCACATGGAGGCACCCAATTCGGTGCCCAGAAGGCCAGTGCCCTGGGCAATTGCCTAGTTTGCCTAGTGGTAGGAATGCCCCTGATTACTACTTGCTTTAGCCCCCCCCCCCCAATAATCCAAGAATGATGGAAGTGGTTTATGTTGCAAGGATAACTAGGGCTCAAACAAAACCTAATACTGGATAGTTAAAGAGCTTTTCCACATGAGTTTACCTGAGCTCAGGTACAGCTGCCAGTTGTTACCTGCACCTGTTCTCAGGCAGTAGAGTGGCAAGGGGGAAAAAGGGGAAGGGGTGATATTGCAAATATGATAATATCACTTCTGGTCACAGCATTCATGATGCTCTAGGAATTTTTCCAGTCTCTGTGGTCTTTACTATAGAGATTGGCAGAATTTCTAGTAAGTTACTGATGTGGTGATATCACTTCCAGGTGATCACCTGGAAGTGATGTTGCTATGTAAGCGATGCTCCCCTCCCCTAAAAGTTCCCCAGTTTACCCCTAAAGGTTCCCCAGAGGCTGCTGGATTAGAGCTGGCAACCGTAGCTCAGGGTTTAAATTGTTCTGCAATCCATGCAAAGTAGCTGCATGTGCTTTAATCTGCATGCCATAAAGATTTATGTGTGCAAAGCTTTTGTAGTTACTTTGCATAGGTAAAGCACAGTAAAACTGAGACCTTGAACGTGTGCAAAGTCCCACAAGGAAACTCTTAGCCTCGCAAGCTCCATGTTTAATTGACCCTGATATAATGCAAGTGCAGTATTTTAAATACTCTGAAGTGCTACTTGAAAGCTATGTTTTAAAATAATTGATTTCAACAAGAGAACTAAGGGTATGGTTAAATCTATTTATCTGGAAACACAGGATTTGGCTAGAGAATGCCCTATATTTAAACTTTTTCTTTTTACTTTACTCCCACACTATATTGGAATTGCCATCTTGCTGCTCACATACTACTGTGCTAATGCACTTTTCATGGCATACTACTCCAGTTCTGCAATGAGGAGAGAAAGAACAAATAAGAACAAAATCTTGCAATCACCAGGATAAATTTCTATCTCTGGAAGAAAATTGGCCCCATTGTAACATACACACAGTCAATTATTCTAATTTATTTTCACTAAAATAAAAATAAACTATTTTTTAAGTATTTCAATTGTTTTTTTTTATGCTAACTCAAGTAAAAGATTAAATGCTGAGAACTTAGCAAGTAAAATATTAAAAGGAGCCCTTTGTAAAAATATAGAAGATAAAGAAGAAGGCCATAGATTTATACCCCATCCTTCTCTCTGAATCAAAGTCTCAGAGAAGTTTACAATCTCCTTTATCTTTTTTCCCCACAACAGTCACCCTGTGAGGTAGGTGGGGCTGAGAGAGCTCTCCCAGATGCTGCCCTTTCAAGGATAACTCCTGTGGGAGCTATGGCTGACCCAAGCCATTCCAGTAGCTGCAAGTGGAAGAGTGGGGAATCAAACCCGGTTCTCCCAGATAAGAGTCCACACACTTAACCACTACACCAAACTGGCTCTATAAGAAGAGACCAGCTGGAAAATAAATAGTGGTCCTTCTAATGTGGAAATCTTAGGCTTGCTAGCCCCCTGCTGGAGGTGGGGGTTCCCCGTCCTCAGTAGGTGTTTCACCACCACTGATGAACTGGCTGGAAAGGAGAAAATGGGTCCAAAGATGGGGGAATTCTGGCATATTAAGAACCTGGAAGGTTAAATAAATACAAATCTAGGGTCAGTTCCTAAAAAGAATAAATGTGGAACATAAACACAAAAATAATCACAATACATGTATTTATTACAGAATAATTTAAAAACACTTATGGGTCCAACTATAGCCTCAGTATAAGACAAAACCGTGCAATGTACACAAATGAAAGCTAATGAGACCCAACATGTTTTAACCTAAATAGCCTTTTTCAGGAGTCAGGCACAGACAGTACACTTAAATTCAGTATAGTAATGGTTTATTATGGTTTATTTTCTGAGTGCTGTTGTCTGTTTATAAAACGTTTTTATTGTATTTTATTGTTTTATCATATGTTGTACTCTGCCCTGAGCCCTACGGGGAATGGTCAGAATAGAAATATACTAAAATAAATAAAATAATAATAATATAAATGGTTAATAAATGTAGGAAAAATGAATTTTAAGTTTATAGTCAATGATGTAAGGCATAGGAGTATTATGGAGGCCTCATGGGATATCAACTTGTGTCATGATCAGGAGCATATAACCTGGGTAGTGTGTCAGTTATATGCCTTCCTATTTTGATCCAGAAGATACAGTCTCAAGAACAATTCAGAGCCAATGTGCTATAACAGTGCTTGGCCATGAACAGTGTTATGTCTTGAAACATAAGCTAATGTGCCGCATGGCGACCACTACAGAGGCGACCCAGGGAAACCCATGGGTCCCGTGGCGGGAAGTTTAACTGGCCAGTATTGGACTGGTCAGACTGGGGTGCAGTTCCGGGAAATGTATATAAGCGGGACCCGGCCCGCATGTTCCCTCTCTTGTAATGTACCACCGAATAAAGCATGTTGCCTTCAACCCGTCTTGCAATTCAGTACATTACAATGGCGACGAGGATGGGATGCTAGCCAGGTAACTCCCGAAGAGGACCATTGCGGAGCTGGCCGGAGACGAAGAAGGCACACCGTCCAGGGAGACGGAAGCAACCGCCACCGCAGCCACCATGGCTAACCCAAGCGGAGCGATGGGTTGCCTCGAAGAGTTCAACCCCACTAAACCAGAGAGGTGGGAGACCTACACGGAGCGGGTCAATTCCTACCTGCGAGCAAACATGATAACGGACGACAGCCGGAAAAGAGACGTGCTCCTGAGCGTCTGCAGAGAGGCCACATTCGAGATCACCAAGGGTCTCTCGGCCCCCGCGATAATCATGGAGAAGACATATGAGGAGATAGTCCAACTCCTTACGGGGCACTTCTTGCCCCAACCCTCAATCATCACCCGCCGATTCCTCTTCCACAAGAGGGACCAAGGGCGGGAGAGATGTCAGCTGAATACCTGGCTGCTCTCCGCCAAATCGCGGGAAACTGTAGCTTCAACAAGCTAGAGGAAGCCCTGAGGGACCATTTTGCCTGGGGCCTGAGGGATGAAAGACTACAGCAGAAGCTCTTCGCAAAGGAAGAGCCCACCCTCCAGGGCGCATTCAACGAGGCCACCGCATTCGAGAGAGCCACTAAAGCCACCCAGCCCGAGGGCAGAAGCCGTCTACCAGGAGGAGATGGCGCAGAGCCACCCAGAGGAAGAGGAGACGCACCAGCTATGCTGCCCATCGGGGACAGGACCGAGAACGACCCAGCGGCCACGAGCGATGGAGAAACCAACCATCACCAAGTGCGCAAGCTGCAGGGACCTGCACGAGCGTCGTGACTGCTCCTATCGCAATGTGGACAGCAGGAACTGTGGGGAAATGGGCCACATTGCGCGGGCTTGCCGGACCAGTCCACCAACCAAGACTTGACCAAGGACTACTCAACTGTCTCAACCAGCCTGCAGGTAATGAACTTGCCCAGCAATACCCCCGACAAGGTCAAGGTATCGATCAGGATCGAGGGCAGCCCCTGCCTGATGGAACTCGGGCTCCTCCATCTCCATAATTTCGGAAGAGTCCCTAAGAAAACTGTGCCCATGTGGCTGGCCCAGGCTGCGCCCAGCTGGTTTCATACTTCGGGACTTCCAAAAGAACCCTGTACAGATCCTGGGATGGGCCATGGTGAGGGTGGAGTTTAAGAGCTTTAGGGGGAAACTGGATATACTTGTGGTCAAATGCCAGCTCACCACACTGCTGGGTCTGGCCTGGTTTCAACCGTTGGGAATTCAGATCGTGGGGGTGAAGCAGCTGGGAACGCAGGGGTTCAAGCATGTGTGCAGGGAATTTCCAGAGATGTTTGTTGGGGCCCTAGGGAGCTACAAGGGTCCTCCCATATCCTTACCCCTAGCCCCCCACGTGTGGCTGATACAGCTAAAGGCCAGGCGGGTTCCGTTCGCTCTGAAGCCCAAAATTGAATCAGAGCTGGACCACCTCACAGCCCAGGGAGTGCTAGAACCGGTTTCTTACACCACGTGGGAAAACCCGATAGTAACCCTGGTGAAGCCAAACGGGGACGTGCGCATATGCGCCAATTACAAGTGCACCATAAACAAGGCACTACAAGATAACCCCTACCCCATCCCAGTAGTCAGTCACGTTTTGGCTGCACTAGTGGGGTCAAAAATTTTGGAAAGCTGGACTTGGCCCAGGTGTACCAGCAGCTCCCAGTGGATGCTGAGACGGCAGAAGCCCAGACCATAGTGACCCACAGGGGAGCTTTTAGGGTGCGGCGGTTGCAATTTGGGGTGAGTGTGTCTCCGGGGGTCTTTCAGAGCCTGATGGATTCTCTCCTCAAAGGGATCCCCGGGGTACAACTGTTTTTTGATGATGTTCTGATCACCGCACCAGACGCGGAGGAGTTCAGCAACCGGTTGCGAGAGGTTCTCCGCAGATTCCAGGCGGCCGGACTGAAAGTCAAGCGAGAAAAGTGTTCCCTCAGGGTGCCGAGGGTGGAGTTCTTGGGTTTGCGGTGGACACTGCAGGAATCCACCCGATGGCCGACAAAACCAAGGCCATTGTGGAGGCCCCGGCCTCCACGTTCAAGGCGGAGCTACAAAGTTTCTTGGGGTTATTAAACTTTTATCATTCGTTTTTGCCCCACAAAGTGGCCATAGCAGAACCCCTACATAGGCTCTTAGATAAAAACGCCCCGTGGGTCTGGGGAAAGAAACAGGCGGCCGCTTTTCAGGCGGTCAAGGAGCTCCTCGTATCCAATAACGTGCTCCACCATTTTGATGAAGCCCTGCCGGTGGTCTTAGCATGTGATGCGTCACCATACGGGGTGGACACTGTCCTGGGTCACCAACTCCCAGACGGGAGGGAGGTTCCGATAGCATATTACTCCAGGACCCTGACCCCCGCAGAGCGCAACTACGCCCAGATCGATAAGGAGGCCTTGGCAATCATGGTGGGGGTGCATAATTTAATGACTACCTGTACGGTAAACGTTTTACGATCACCACGGAACACAAGCCACTCCCGGGTCTCCTCGCCCTGGACCGCCAGACGCCACAGATTCTGTCGCAGATTCTGTGGAATCAGTTCCTGAACTCTTACTCATATGCCCTGGTCCACCGCCTGGGCAAGGCGATGGGTCACGTGGATGCCCTCAGTCGCCTGCCGCTGCCCTTCATGGACCCGGACCCGGCCCCAGCCCACCATGTGATGATCATTGAAACACTACCAGAGAGACCCCTTCATGCCGCCGAGGTAGCGAAGGCCACGGGACAGGACAAAATACTTGTGCGGGTTCTTGACTGGGTGGGGAGGGGATGGCCCGAGGGAAAACAAGCCAAAGAATTCAGGGCATTCACATCTTGCAGAGAAGAACTCTCCACGCACAAGGGGTGTCTTCTCTAGGGAAGCAGGGTGGTAGTTCCCCCTCCCATTGCAGAAAGTGCTGGAGGCCCTACATGAAACTAGGGGGGAAGGAGTGTTATGTCTTGAAACATAAGCTAATATGCTGCATGGCGACCACTACAGAGGCGACCCAGGGAAGCCCACAGGTCCCCGGATGTAGCTCGCTAGATGCCCCGCCCATCAAGATCCGTGGCGGGAAGTTTAACTGGCCAGGATTGGGCTCGTCAGACTGGGGGGTAGTTCCAGGAAATGTATATAAGCGGGACCCGGCCCGCGTGTTCCCTCTCTTGTAATGTACCTTCGAATAAAGCATGTTGCCTTCAACCTGTCTCGCAACTCAGTACATTACAAACAGTATGTTAAAACAAAGGCCCACACCAGCATCATAATCCTAGGGATTTGGATATAAAAGAGTTAATCACATGGACCACCACCAAATGTTTGCTCTGGAAGTGTATAGTGTGATTGGCCAGCTGTTTCAGCCATAGCCAAACTGCAACTATGATGGGGGGGAAACTCAAAGAATGTCAGACCCCTACTCATGCCCACCTCAGCCTGCTTGGCTGGCCAGTCATCTGCACACCACTAACCACAAAAATATACCCCAAAAACTAGGGATCCCAATGGGTAAGACATAATCTGCAGCTCCACCTCAATCCACATATCCTTCTGCCAAAAGAAAACTCCATTGAACCCTTCTAAAAACTCCTCTTAGACCTCCAGATTTGCCCTCATGCTGCTGGTAATCCACACCTTATGATGTCGGAGCTAAAGCCCTACCATAGCATTGCATAATTTAAGGAATGCTTTGCCTGGCGTCATCACCTTACAGGCAGACCACCAACTGCTGCAACTCCACAAATGTAGTTTTCCTCTTACCCCTGAATGAAGAAATCCTAATCCATAGCCTTTTCCTTGGGTAACTGTCTCCAAGTATCCAGTTCCACATCCAAAAAGGTCAAAAGTATCCCCAACCCCTTGGTTTCTCATGGGCCAATGGAACTCCCAGTTCCTCTTCTAAACTAAATTTTTAAAAAACCTAACAACTTTCTACATTGGCTGGTGCCCTGCAGCCCCCCCCCCAAAAAAAAATCCAAGTCATGGGCCATATTGACCAATAAGGCCCACTCCAGGAAGAAACTAAAATGCTCAACTGTTGCACACAAAATGAAGCATCCCATAGGCAAGGTCTAATCCATATAGACCTGCCCATCAAATGCAAAACCCAACAACTTAAAATCTGAGGCGTGAACCTGCAGGAGATGGAAGGCAAATTCGATATCATACTTAGCCAGTTCAACCCCTTTACCACAGTGTCGCAAAATGTGCACAACCTGATCAAATGACATTCAGTGGAGCAAGCCCAAATGCTCAGGTATTGCATTATTCATCAACTCACCCCTAGGGTAAGATAAGTGATGTATGAGGCAATACTCCCCCGGGATGTTCTTAGACACTGTACAATATTCATACAGATATCCCTGAAGAAGCATAGACAAAACATGTAGGGGCATTATAACTGAATAAAACAATTATTTTTCTCACTGCACTTTTTTTTGGGGTGGGGGGTTGTTCTATGCTTGTTGTGTGGTGATCAAATTACTCCAGGGGCAGTCCAGCCATGCCAGTTAGCATTTTTATTTAATTAATTTTTAAAAATTCATTTATACACTGTCTCTCTCTCCTTTGGGTACCCAAAGCAATTTTCCTTTCCTCATGCTATCCTTACAACAACCCTGAGTGGTAGGTTAGACCAAGAAAGTATATCGAGCCCAATGTCAACCAGCAAGCTTCCATGGCTTAAGTGGGGATTTGAACCCCATTCCCCCATATAATGGTCCTACACTCTTAAGCACTTCACCACACTGGCTCAACATTGCCTTTCTTGTCTTAGTCATTTATCTGATGTGCAAAGTGAAGGACATGATGCCATAACATTTTAAGAGTCTGGTGAGCCTTTTCCCAGGCCTGAACATTAAAATCTGCTGTAAATTTGCTGTATTTTTATTGACTTATTGTGAGGGACTTTATTAATAGGTAAATGGTATATAAAGTGCAACAAAAGCATTTAAAGATGAATAGAAATCTGGCTGCTAATTTAATAAAAATGAAATACTGTAAGCATGTGTTGTTTGGGCAGAGCCATCTCCAAAAGCAGGTTAGCAGTGTGTTTCAATAATAAAAAAGTGAATAGAAACTTCACAAAATCTTTGTGAAAAGCAAAATCTTTGAAGGAAAACAGTAAATACTGTGGTCTACTGACTACCTGAATGATACCGCAGCCATTTATTGAAATATGTCAAAGCTTCAGAAGGCAGTGGAATTTCATTTTCACGTTTAGGTGACTTGGTGTGGAATCAAATAATCAACTTGCTATATTACTTTCAATGCCTTCAGCACACCACTGTATATGATATTCAGGTATTATATTTTGAAGTTACTAACATCCCTAGACTGGCTGTTGCTATTCAGTGTTAGGTTAATTATTTTGCCGAATATAAATTTTTATCAGATGCTGCAGTTAGTACTGGAATAATCTGATTGTACTATGTTGGAATATGACAAGATACATCCCTCTCTTCTCTTTCCCCGATTTTTTCCCCCCGTATTACTAATACTGCATAATACAGTGTGACGGTTCTATTTCTTATTCAAAGATAGTATTTTCTCAGCATTTTTCTGGACTTATCTAACCCTCTTCAGATTTTCATCTATATGATCACCTAATATATACATTGAAAAATAAATAAATAAAATATATAGTGGGTCATAGTACTGTCTGTGCTCACATTATTTGCTTGATATTGTTGATCATAGACATAATTTGATTAATAAACTACAAGAACAAGTGCCACTATGGCAGTGGCAGTGTAATGCACAGAACCTGAGTTCAAATTAGAGAATCTCTCTGATACACAAATTGGGGTGGGGGTTTTCTGCAGGGATGGCAGCACAGAACAAGTGCATTGTTGGGGATGGACTTTCTGCAGGCAAAGCAGTTGCACAGTCCTGCAGAACAAACACTTGTGGGGAATCCTTTAACACTGACCTTGTTGTGCTGGGTACATAGCAATGTTATGTTCCTTGCAAGCAAGCACTTTCAGCACAGTTGACTTTCCACTGCAGTGGTTCTCTAGGACAGCGTTTCCCAATGGCAGGGTCACGACCTGGCAGTGGGCTCACACAGGCCTCGTTCCTGGGTTGTGAGGCCTCCCACTGACGTCCCCCTTGCACCTCCCCCCAGTGGCATCATGCCCGCCCCTATGCCTCATCCTCCCTCCCCCACCCCAGGTCAATTTCAGGCTGTGTAAAGCCCTCCATCCCCCTTCCCCCGCTGACCACTTCATTGGCAGGGGAAACGGTGCGTGAGCCCTGACTCATCACTCAGGCAGGCTAGCAGCAGATCGAAAGGATGGTGTCTGAAAGGGATGCCACGGCAGGACTTCCGGTTTCGGTGGCTTGCCATTGAAAGCAGCTCGGACCATCGTGTCCTGAGCTGCCTTCAAATTGGTGCATTGAAGGGTCACCCCTCGAAGGTAGACTCAACTCTGGAGCCCAGGAAGGGTCCCAGAAGGCAGGGGAATCGGAGCGGTGGATTGGGAATGCCAGCGGAGGTGACTGCTTCCTGATCCTATTCTTCCCAAGCCTCAGCATCCCGATTGCCATTTTTAAATGGCCAAAAGTCAGCCACTGGTTTTACTTCTTCTCCTTTCAACACTCTGCATTCTGGATCTTCAATCAACTTTAAGATAAAAGACATGGATTCTTCTACTAGTGTAAATTTTGACTATTATATTTCTTCTGGATGTGTGTCAGACATGCAGGAATAAAGAAGCTGCAGACTAGAAGTGAGGCAAAAGACTGAGAAAGGGGGGGGGAACTCTCCCTTTCTCTTTCAAGGCTTGCAAAAGTTTCTGACTATTTTGAACACTGAAATTACCTGCAGGAGACTACATTAATCTGTATCATATATGAGACTTGGTGCCTGAACTTAATTGATTTATTGTATTTGGTGGAAGGAAGAAGAAGCTTTGACTTTGGAGAAAGATTCCTATTGATAAGTGTATATGGATGTTAAGAGGCTTGGCTATAAGATGTTTTTGAAACAGAAGCTGAAGCTTTGAAGTGTTTAAACTGTACCTACAAGTTGGTGCTTAACTGACATTATACTTTAGAGTTTTTGGTTGTTGTTTTTTTCCGTATTTTTTATTATTTCTTAATTAAAATATACAATTTTTCATTGTCTCATTGTTCCAATATACATTTTTCATCCCCATCCCTCCCCCCTCAGTCTAAACTTCTTCTGTCATCCAGGGGCATAGGGCTTGAAGCTTCCACTGAACGTCTTCCTTCTGTTCCTCTTTCATCCAGTTCAGGTAGAGCGACCACTTTTCTTTGATCCTTGATGTTTTATCTTCCCATGGCAAATCTTGGTTTATTATGTCCATTATCTCTGATTG
Organism: Heteronotia binoei; assembly: GCF_032191835.1. Taxonomy (NCBI): domain Eukaryota; kingdom Metazoa; phylum Chordata; class Lepidosauria; order Squamata; family Gekkonidae; genus Heteronotia; species Heteronotia binoei. Next base: position 111,066,273 of record NC_083226.1, on the reverse strand, counting down.
AACAAATTCAAACAAATAATCATGCCAAGTTCTTTCTGTCCATTTGTTTTTGTCTTTCCACCCTATTGCCATTACTGCTTTACCATCTAGTATCATTGCTTTTAATAGATCTTGATTTTTTTTCTACTATTGCATTGCCCAAAGTGCTTATCAACATCAACTCAAAATCTATATTTAGCTTTACATAAAAAAGGCTTATTTATTGTTCTTACTATATTTTCCCATACTTTTTTAACTTCATGACATTCCCACCACATATGGAAGTACCATCCTTTCGCTATTCTACAATGCCAGCAGTTTGGACTTAATCCTGGAAACATATTGGCTAAGGTGGCAGGAGTTCTGTACCGTTTGGTATAAAATTTTAGCTCCATTTCCCTAAATTTATGTATTTTTATTCCCTTAATTCATTCCATTAATTTTTTAGCTTTTTGCTCTGTTATTTGAAATTCTGTACTCCATTTTCTTTGAAGGTAGGCTATTATTCCTTCTTTATCTGAGGTAATTTTCTTATAAATTACACCTACCAATCCTTTTTTTAGTTTTTTCCATTGATTTATAAATCTCTTCTATAGGTTCTTCTGTGTTTATGTCACTATTTTAAATTATTTTTTTAATTTTTTGTGTATAAGCAGCTTTTAACCAGTATTTTGGACCTACTGCTTTCCCAAGAGCTTGAAATGGTTTTAAAATATTTGCAGATAGCAAGTCCGGTATTCTACTATATCCTCTTTGTTTAAGTAGTTCCCCCCATCTATAGTATATGCCTTTCTCTTCCAAGGTTTCCAAAGGCGACCATCTGGATATTCATTTTAACCATTTTGGCTGCCACTTTTTCCAGATCATTAATGTACTTTTCCTTTGTCCTGTGTCCAATTTAAGACCTCTAGCCCATATATTTGTAAAAATACCATATTTCCCTATCCCTTTGTTAGCTTCATTTTCAAACCTAACCCATTTCTGATTCCCCTCTCTTTCTATTTCTAATAATGCTTTAAGTTGAAAAACTTCATAATAATTTATTACATCTGGTACTCCTCATCGTAGTTCGGAGTTATGATTATATACTACCTTTTTTGCAATTCTAAATTTCTTGGTACCAAAAATCCATTCTCATATTTTTGTGTTCCAGATACTAATTTTTTGTTTGTCCATTTCTAATGGTATTGTTTGAAATAAATATAATAATTTTGGTATTCCAAAACATTTTAACACTATTTACTTTCGCAGTTATACTCATGGACTTCCTCCTCCATTCCTTCATATCTCTTGCTATCTTTTCTCATACCTTTTTATATTTTTTCCACTATCTTATTAATATTTTTATAAATTTCTATTCCCAAATATTTACATTTCTTGACTCCCAATCCTATTTTGGTTAACCTATTAATTTATTTCCTTTCCTTCGAGTTCACATTGTAATACATTATTTCTGAGTTCCCCATATTAATTCTTAATCCTGATATCGCTTCAAAATCATCTAGTATAATTTTTGTTTTCTTAATTCCCTCTTGGGGATTTGTTATAATCATTATTATATCATCTGCAAATAAATTAATTTTCATCTCCTCCTTGCCCATCCTGCATCCTTCTATCCTACCTGAATTCCTAATTCTTTCAGCCAGTTGTTCCATCGCCATTATAAATAAGGCTGGACAACCTTGCCTTACTCCCCTTAAAATTGGGAATTGTTCCGTATGTTTGTTGTTCACTCTAACAACTGCTGTACTTTCTCTGTAAATTTCCTGAATTGTATTTATAAATGGCTGGCCTATTCCATATTTCTACATTATGGACTACAAAAATTCATGGGACAGTGTATCAAATGCTTTGTATACATCTAATTTAAGTAATCCTAGTTTCTTCCCCTGGTTATGGCATATTACATTTAATATATTCCTTATGGGGAGAGCTATACTTCTACCTTTCACAAACCCATACTGATCTTCCTTTATTATATGGGGTATTACGTTTCGCAATCCATTTGCCATTATTTTAGCAAAAATTTTATAATCTTGATTTAATAAACTTATTGGTCTGTATGAGCCCACTTCTTGAGGGTCCTTCTGAGGTTTCACTATTAAGGTTATTTCCTCTGTCCTCCAAGTATTGAGAGCCCTTCCTCCCTTTAGAATAGTGTTAAACACTGTTTGCAGTTCCGGGATCAGTATTCCTTTCATTTCCTTATAGAATTCTGCTGTAAAGCCATCTAATCCTGAAGATTTGCCAGTTTTTAACCCTTTTATTACCTCATCTATTTCTTAAATAGTTATTTCCTTCTCTAAACTTTCTTTATCCTGATTTTTTAAATTTGTTCCAATTTGCTCCACAAATTCAACTATATCTTTTTTTGCATATAAAGTTTTATAAAAATCAAGGAAGGCTTCTCTAATCTCCTTCAGATTCTGCATTGTATTTGCACATATTTTATACTTTTCACCCTTTGCTTATGTCTTCTATCCTTCAAATAGTTTGCCAGTTCCCTATTTGAGTTTATTGTGATCCTCTGAAATTCATTCCTTACCATGGTTTGTTTTTTCCAAAGTGCCATAGAGTCAAGAGAATCTAATTGTTTCTTAAGTTCTTTAATTAATTTTTGCCTATCTGGGAAAATTTTCTTGCTTGGTGTCTTTGTAACATTTGCAATTCTTGTATTTTCCTTGTCTTATTAGAAAACCATTCTTTTTAAATTTCCTTTTCCTTCATTATGCATTGTCCCCTAATTACTGCTTTGGCTGCATCCCAAAGAATATCTGTGGCCACTGTCCCCCTATTTTCCTTAAAATATAATTTTAACTGATTTTCCATAATTTTTTTATCTTTTTCTTTAATCATAATCATATTATTGTATCTCCATATTCTTTTAACCTGTTCACCTCTTATTTCTATTTCTATACTCAATGGGGCATGATCAGAAATCCATATTGGATGTGTTGTTATTCTTGTCAATTCCCAATTATTTGATCTTTGAAATATTATATGATCTAAACATGAAGCTGTTTTGTGCCTGCTTGAAAAGTGAGTTGGTTGGGGGTTCAAACCTAAGGCTTCGTATGTCTCTATCAAATTCCACTTTTTCCACCTGATTGTCTTGTCTTTAGTAACATCAGTGTTGAAATCTCCTGCTATTATTACTTCTCCTTTAGAGAACCTCTGTAACTTTTGGAAAACCTTTACTAAAAATTTTCTCCCTCCTTTGTTTGGGGCATAAATATTTATCAATGTTATCAACCTATTTTGAAAAGAGCATTTAACCAAGAGATTTCTTCCTTCCCGGTCCCTTAACGCATCTATCAATTTAATGCCATTCCTTTTGTGTGCCAAGATTGCCACTCCCCTTGCTTTTGCAGTACCTCTTGCTTCAGCTAGAACCTCCCACCATGAGTCATTAAATAATGGTTTAATATCCTTTTTGGCTTTGTGTGTTTCCTGTAAGCACATGTCTGTATTGTGCTGCTTTATAAGTCTAGCAAGTCTATACCTTTTAAGATTAGAACATAAGCCATTGACGTTCAGTGAAAGCATCCTCAACATTCTAACCATATTCTTTTACAGTAGATTTTCCCAACCCTCTGGATGAATTTTTACTTTTTTTATCCTTCCCTCCAACTGCCCTTCCCCCCACCCCCTCCCATCTTCCCCTAACATAGAGCTTGTAACTGGGGGTGATGCCTTTAGGTATGCACATCCCCCCCTCCTTCAATCTTAATTATATCCTTAACTTATGACCTTTTATTTCATTTTATGAATACTTCCATTTTCTTATGAGGACGTCCTTTGCCGTTTGTCCTGATGTGAAGAAGATTCTCCTTCCTCTTGTTCCAATAATGGAGTCTCATCCATCGGCTGGGAACCTATGTCTCCTGGGTCGATTCCAAACGTCTCTAGTAGTTCACTGCTTCAGCTGGATTTCTTGCCATCAGTCTTTTCCCTTCACTGAAAATTACTATAGAAGCTGGATAAGTCCATGTAAACTGTATTTTATTCTGGAAGAGCCTCTCAGCATAAGGTTTCATTAAGCTCTTTCGTTGCAATGTTTCTTGACAAAAATCTTGCCTTACAAATGCCTTTTTGCCTTTATATTCCAACTCTTTATTTTTTTTTAGAGCTAGAAATTCTTGCTGTTGTAATTTCTCCCTTTGCAAATTTAATTATCATGGGGCGTGGTTCCCCCCTCTTCTCCTACTCCGCAATCTGTGAACTCGTTCTATCTGCTGTTCATTTATTTTTATTCCTTGCTCTGAAATCCACTCCACCATACTCTTTTCTAAATGTTTAGCATCTTTCTGAAATTCCCTGTATAATTAGATTAGCCCTTCTATTTCTGTCTGAAAGCTCAGTAATTTGATTCTTCAACTGATTAATCTGTTCCTTATTTTCTTTTGTGGCATTTTCAGCTCTTAATGCTGTTGCTTTAACTTCTTTTAGTTCCATATTTAATTGGGAGATTTCTTTTCTCACTCCTTCAATCTCTGCCCTTAACTTCTCATTAAACTCTAACATTAAGTTCTGAAATTGCGTCATTTGCTCCGATAGCCCTTTCACGGTCATCACCATTTTAAACAATCAAACACTATCAGTGCCGACTCCTTATCTTGAAAGTTAAATAAAAATTTCCTTACGGCTCATAGAAGCTGAGTTTTTAGGTCAGACTGTTCTCTGTTTCTTAATCACATTCCTCTTTTATCTTTCATGCTGTAATAGAGATGTTTACATTCTTTTAGGTCGTAAATCTTTTTTCTTTCTCAGAGGGGGAAGGCTTCGACTTCTACTCCTTAGAGCATGCACACACCTCTGTTTTTTTGGTTGTAAGAAGATTTTTTTATTCTTATTTTTAACTGTGGATGTCAAGGATGTAATTATTTTCTTTTGGATATATTTTTAGAGTTGTTTTTTATTTTTATTTTCTCTTTTTCTTTGGCCCTTGGTTTATTTGTGATTGGATTATTTTTACCTGTGGTTTACCTTTTACCTGTGGGGTTTTTTTCTCACTACTTCGATTACTTTTTTCTCACTGATTGGATTACTTTGGGGGTTTTTTTTCTTTCTTTTTGGTTCTGCTGGATTTTTTTCTTGTTTTTTGGGATTATTGTTTTTCAGTTTGGATTATTGTTCTGCAATCAATTTTGGTTCTCATTTTTGAGATTATAAATAGGGTATTCAGCCCTGGATTACAAAGTTATACTTGCCTACTGTGGTGCTTAGAAGATATTTGAAAGTCAAGGTGGAGAGTTGGCTTGCCTTTGAACTAATGGAAATTATTGGACAGTGAATTGTGGTCTGCTGTTTTATCTATTGAATTTCTACTGTGGTGAATGTTGTGTTTGCCAATAGTTTCGGTGCTGTTTTGACTAACACAAATTGTTGAGAGAAGCTAGAAGCCTGTTTTCTTTTTAGAACTATTTTGCAATAAGAGAACTCTTTGGAGAATATTATTCTTTTGCTAAAAACAGAACATAGAATTTTAAAGCAAATGCTGAAGAGATTTTTTTGAACTGGTGACTCTGAGTGTGCTTACATTAATAACAATGGATAGTAAAGCAGGGGCCATTCCCAAGGAAATGCCCCCCTCCCCAAAAAAAAGAAATCAAAGAAGGGAAACCGTCTTATTCACCTGGTGGCCAATTGGGCCCAGGGAAGTTTACACCTATGCAGGGAGACATGAAAGAATGGCAAACTACTTTAATGACTACTATAACACGGATGGCAAGTAAAATAGACAATATAGATGAACAGATGACAGAGATCAAACAAGAACTTAGGGAGAATAGTAGACAGACAGCAGAGACCAACAAAGCCTTAGAGGGCCAGGTGACAGAGAATATTCAAAAAATGGAGCATTTGGGAAAAGAAGAGACCTTACAAGATTCCAGACTCCTGCAGCTGGAAGTAGATAAAGTGGCTTACATGTTGAAGTTTCAAAACATACCAGAAGAGAAAAATGAAGACTTACAAAAAATGTTAAGTGAAGCCTTGGCTGAAATTTTACAGGTGACTCCTCAGAGGATGGAGGATGAGTTTGACCAAGTCAGAAGGGTTCCATCAAGTTACACAAGATAAAACAAACTACCTAGTGAAGTTCATTTGAGGCTTGCAAGAAAAAAGATTAAAGATGACATCTTGAAACAAGTGAGAGATAGACCCATGGTTATAGCTGGAAATATGGTGAAAATTTTAAGAGAGGTTCCCTGTCCAGTGAGACAAAAAAGGAAAGAATACTAAGCACTAACAGACTTTCTGAGAGGAAGAGAGATACCCTACATGTGGCTAATGCCAGAAGGCCTTCTTTTTACATACCAGAAGAATAGATATGGGATTAACTCCACTTTCAAAGCTCAGAATTTTTTGGAAAGTATAAGGAAGAAAGAAAGAAAGAAAGAAAGAAAGAAAGAAAGAAAGAAAGAAAGAAAGAAAGAAAGAAAGAAAGAAAGAAAGAGAAAAGAAAAGGATGATGAGGAGGAACAAGAAGAAGAAGGTTTTGGTGATGAAGATCCAAACCAACTACGGAGATATCGTACAAGACAACAGTCCAAAAAAGATAAGATAGTGATAAACAAAACCCATAATGGCTTCAATTGTTTCAATTAATGTAAATGAACTTAATTCTCCTGCCAAAAGGAGAAAGACATTTAGATATTTGGCAAAAATGGAAATGGATATAATTTGCTTACAGGAAACTGATATCTTAACCAAAGATCAAAATCTTTTGAAGAACAAAAAACATGGCAATTTATTTACAGCAACAGACTTATACAAAAAGAAAAGGGGAATGGCAATTTATATTAAAGACAAATTTAACCCACAACTGCAATTTGAAGATGGTAGAATACCAACTTCTGAAGATGGTAGAATCTTATTAGTGGAAATCACAATGGATGACAAGAAAATTTTGCTCGCAAACATCTATGCTCCAAATGACCATCAAGAGAAATTTTTTCAAGATTTGCATCTTAAATTATCAAATCTGGAGTATGTGGAATATTGTTTAATAGAAGATTTCAATGCTGTGTCTGACAGACAGTTGGATAAGAAAACACAAACAGATTAAAACTAAAAGTCCTCAATTTCTGATAAGTTTTTGGAAATTAGCAGAAGAAATGGAGTTGGTGGACATTTGGAGAACAAGATACACTATCTCTAGAGATTTTACTTACTATTCTCCTAGTCACCAAACCTGATCAAGAATTGATATGTGTTGGTTTTCTACAAGCTTGATTAAAGACTTAGTGGACACAGAAATATGGTGAAAATTTTGAGACGTTCCCTGGCCAGAGAGACAAAAAAGAGAATACCAAGCACTAACAGACTTTCTGAGAGGAAGAGAAATACCCTACATGTGGCTAATGCCAGAAGGCATTATAATTCAAACAAGAGTTATATCAGATCACAGCCCTGTAATGATAAAATTAAAAGGTGCAGAGATAAGAAGACCATGGAGGTTAAATACTACAATTTTGAAAGATAAAGATTTTCTTAAAGAAACTAAACTAGAAATGGAATCTTTCTTTAAACAGAATATAACACAAGAAGTAGAGATGCAAACAGTTTGGGATACTGCAAAAGCTTTTTACAGGGGCCTTGCAATTAGATATTGCATTAAAAAAAGAAAGAAAGAGCTGAAAGTTTTCAAAATTTAATATCACAACGGGAGAAGCTGAGAAAAATCTTAAAAAGCATCCTACAAAGTATGAATTTCAAAAAAAGTGAAAGAAATGCAACACAAAATGAATTTAATTCTTATGGAAGATGTGGAGATTAAATTAAAGTATGCTAAACAAAAATTTTTGGAGCATGCCAATAAGCCTGGAAGGTGGTTGGCCTATAGGATGAGAAAAGAGAAGGCTAAAAGAATAATTACAACATTGGGAGTTGAGAATAACAAAGAGAAATCTCAAAAACAAGAAATACGACAAATTGTAGAACAATTTTATAAAAAACTATATGAAGACAAGCAAGTTGATAAAACAAACTTAGAAGAATATGTTAAATAAAACAACCTTAATAAATTCGCAGAAGAACAACAAAAAATTTTGAATGATCCACTAACAATAAGGGAGCTTGGAGAGGCATTAACTGCCCAAAAGAATGGCAAATCATGAGGACCAGATGGACTACTGGCAGAGTTCTATAAAGCCTATGAAGAATCTTTACTTCTGCCATTTAAACACCTCATTGAAAAGATACAGGAAGAAGGCCAAATTCCAAACTCATGGCAAGAAGCTACAATATCTTTGATTCCGAAAGAAGATAATGATTTGAAAGATATTAAAAATTACCATCCAATTTCCCTTTTAAATGTGGATTATAAAATTTTTGCTGCAATATTGGCACAACGTTTGAAGAAAGTTTTGCAATGTACAATACATTATGATCAAGCAGGATTTTTGAAAGATAATGTCAGAACAGTTTGTAATATTTTAGAATATTATGAAAGCCATCCAGAGAAGTAATTGGCTTTAATTTGCCTAGATGCTGAGAAGGCATTCAACAATCTTCGTTGGCAGTTTATGTTACAGCAATTGAAAAGTATGGAGTGTGGGGAAAATTTTTTGAGAACAGTAGAAGCAATATACTTCTTACAAAATGCTAGGGTAACAGTGAATGGCGAACTAACAGAAACAATTAATATACAAAAAGGTACAAGACAAGGCTGACCACTGTCACCTCTACTCTTCATTCTATCATTAGAGGTACTGAACAATCAAATAAGAGAAAATTTAAGCATAAAGGGTACTGTGATAAAAAACGAGCAATACAAACTTAGAACATTTGTAGGGATTCAGTTTTAACAGCAGAGAATTTAAACTGCGCCACAGATTGTAATTCATGCAAGCTTGTTAGTGTTATCAGACAAACATGCTAGTTTGAGAGATATTTGCGCAGGCGTTATTTGTGGTCACGCTGACCAGACACTGATAATTAATTGGCTGATGTTCGTGGAATGTTATGATGTCATGAAAATAATAAATGGAGGTGCTGGAGGGGGCAGGAGAGTAGTAGACAAAGAACTTTTCCTTGCGCAAGATCTAAAAGCACCTTGAAACTTCCAGACATCTCCCAGAGTTTTCTGTTGCCTTCTAAATCTTTCTTTCTACACCTGATGTTAGAGCTGGATTCTCTAGCAAACATTTGCTGATGACTTAGTTCTTATATTAGAACAACCATGGATTCTATAGATTGTCTCATAAACAAGATTAAACAATTTGGTTGTTGGGCAGGATTAAAGATTAATTACGATAAACAAAATTTCTGACCAAGAACTTGACAGCAGAACAAATTCAGGCTTTTCAGCAAAAATCAAGATTTCTTCATGAAAAAATAATTAAATATTTAGGTGTGGTGATTTCAAATAGATGTAGCAATCTAAAAGCAGACAACTATGATAAATTACTTAAAGAAATCCATAAAGACTTGGAAAAATGGCAGGACTTGAACTTATCTTTACTGGGAAGAATAGCTCTAATAAAAATGAACATTTTACCAAGACTATTATTTCTCTTCCAATATTCCTAAACAGTGGATTCTTTCAAAAGCTAAATAAGATGGTTGTCAAATATGTGTGGCAAGGCAAAAAATCCAGAATTAAATTAAAGACTTTGCAGGATTCCAAATTAAGAGCAGGTATGGGTCTCCCAGACTGGCAATTGTACTATAAAGCATCTGTACTGTTGTGGATAAGAGATTGGATGTTGTTGAAAGATAAAAGACAATTGTTAGAAGAACATGATTTGACTATGGGATGGCATGCTTACTTGTGGTATCAAAGACTTGAAGGCCACTCCTAGTTTAAAAATCATTGGTTTCGAAAATCTTTATACCATACCTGGTCATGGTTAGAGCCTAAAACCTATTCAAAAGTTCCAAGATGGGTTTCACCAGTAGAAGCATTTACTCACCCAAATCTTTTAAAAACAAACCAGAACTAAAGAAAAACTAGAAAACATGGACATTAAGATGTATCGGTGGATGAGAATGCAAGTTGAATCCAGATATGCTAAAGACAATGTGATAGTCTTCACTAATGAACAATACTTATTTGATAAGATTCTTTTGGGACCACAGGAAAAGCTAATTTCCAAACTATATGCATATCTACTTCACATGAAGACACAAGATGAAGTTGTATAGGATTGCATGGTTCAATGGGTGAAAAATTTTGGCTACAACATTACACTTGAACACTGGGAAAGATTGCGGAAACTCAATGTTAAACTAACCAAGTCAGTGACTTTTAAAGAAAACCTCTATAAAATGTTTTATAGATGGTACTTGTCCCCAAAGAAACTGTGCAAGATCTATACTAACATGTCTAATAAATGTTGGAAGTGCACCAAATAAATTGGTACTTTCTACTATATGTGGTGGATGTGTGAGATGGTGAAAGGCTACTGGGAAATGGTACACAAAATGTTACAGAAGATTATCAAAACACAGATACATTTTAAACCAGAACTTTTTTTATTTAATATATTTCCAGAGGACTATTCTAAAGAAATGAGACACATGTTGGCACATTTTAACACTGCAGCTAGAATCCTTTTGGCACAGAGATGGAAATGTCAGGAAATTCCCTCAAAAATGGACTTGGTGGGAAAAGTTTTGGAGACTGCAGAGCTCGACTTTTTATCTCAATTGATGGCGGGGAAATCTAAAAAAGTGAGAAAAAGTGAGAAAAAACTGGATGAAAATCTATGTTTGGTTGGACACTCAACACTCTCAAGATTCTTTGGTGTGATCTGATTTCTTTTTCTTTTTTTCTTGTGTTTATATAATAATATTTATCTTTAATCAAATTTTCAAATTTATTTTGAATAAAATTGGTAAACTACTAGAATATAACTAAAGATCTATGTTATATAACTTTAAAATGGAATACATACATATATATATATATATATATATATATATATATATATATATAATTTAGATTAAAATAATAAGAGAGAACATATGTTAAGAAAATATGGTAGAACTATACTTTTGATTTTGGAAAGTATTTTATAAAAATAAAATGCTTTTACCCCTCCTTTTTTCTGTTCCCTATTTTCTAAACCTTTCTGAAACTAATAAAAACTTTTGAAAACTGAAAAAGATGCCACGGCAGATCCCACCCCCACACTTCCTTCCCATCCAGGAAATGTGGGGCAGGAGAAGACGTGGCATCCTTTTCGGATGCCATCCCTTCGAACTGCTGCTGGCCTGCCTGAGTGATGAGTCAGCTCTTAGCATGCGCCATTTTTTCTTAGCATGCGCCAACAAGGTGGTCAGTGGGGGGAGAAGGACGGAGGGCTTTACACAACTTGAAATTGGGAGGGAAGGAGGAGGGGAAGGGAAGGAGGCGTGGGGGCAAGCACGATGCTGCGGGGGGACAAACTAGGCCTGCAGCCAAAGTCAGCAGTTTAAAAGGTAAGTTGCTCCCATCCCATTTTCCTTTCCTTTCCTTTCCTTTCCTTTCCTTTCCTTTCCTTTCCTTTCCTTTCCTTTCCTTTCCTTTCCTTTCCTTTCCTTTCCTTTCCTTTCCTTTCCTTTCCTTTCCTTTCCTTTCGTCCCTCCTTTGTTTCATTCCTTCCCTCCATTTTTCTTCCTTCCTATTTCCTTTCTCTTTCTTTTTTCTTTTTCTCTCTGTCTGTTTCCAACTCTCTCCCCCTCCCTTTCATTCATTAATTCTTTCTATCAGTCTTTTCCCCCTATTTGCTTTATTTCCCACTCCCCTTCCTCTCTCTCTCTTTCTCTCTGTCAGTCAATCTTTTCCCCTGTATTCGTCCTTCCTTGTTATTGCTAATCTGAGTAGGGGGGGGGGGAGATGCTTGAAATGCCCTGCTCTTTCATGTTTCCCCAATGCTGCCATTTTCTTTCTTTCTTTTTGTCTGTCTGTCTTTTCCCCTGTCTTTCCTCCTTCTCTCTTTCTGTCAGTCAGTCTTTTTCCCGGTCTTCCCTCTTCTCTCTCTATCTCTTTTTCTGTCAGTTTTTTCCTTTGTTTCCTTCCTTCTTTCCTTGCCATTGCTAATCTGAGTAGAGCGGGGGGGGAGGGGAGAAGATGCTTGAAATGCCCTGCTATTTCATGTTTCCCATGTGCTGCCATTTCTTTCCTTCCTTCCTTCCTTCCTTCCTTCCTTCCTTCCTTCCTTCCTTCCTTCCTTCCTTCCTTCCTTCCTTCCTTCCTTCCTTCCTTCCTTCCTTCCTTCCTTCCTTCCTTCTCAGGGAGAGAAGCTTGATATGCCCTGCCATTTCATGTTTTCCCAGGCTCAGAGCATTTTATATTTTTAATTTTCTGCTGTGTGATCCATGTGCTTTTTCTTGATGTTTTATTTTTAAAATGGCATTGTAAAATTCCACTATTCTCCTTCCTTTCCTAAACAAAATATTGCAAGCATTTTAGGCTTGTTTGTACATAATTTCCTGTCTCCCGGCTCAACCCCCAAAGTCTCCTGGCTCCATTCCCAAATAACCAGGCCACAGAGGGGGAAAGTTTGAGAAACCCTGCTCTAAGAGAATCTGACTGCTGCCTGGGGTTGTTTTTCTGACCATAGGGAACAATGGGTGCCCCTAGGTCCAATCTTTCTGGAGGGTGGTGGTTCTGGTGGGGAGATGCACCTGAGGCTGTCCTGCAAATTTGGTATCTCTCCTTCAAACCCCCTCTCCCCCAGAGTCACTTTTCTCACAATGATTACAGCTTCTTTTAAAACTCAAATGCTCCAGTTTCAAAGATTTTCTTTCTTCAAAGTCAGTGTTGAATTGTGTAGTGCCTAAAACTGAACACTATATTCCAAGTGGGGTCTAACCAGAGCAGTTATATAATCACTTTGCATGTTCTGTAATCTATACTTCTGTTGATGTAGCCCAAAATTGCATTTGCTTTTTTAGCTACTGCATAACACTGCTAAATCATGTTCAGTATATAGTCTACTAAGACCCCTAGAACTTTTTCATATGTACTACTGCCAAGACAGGTCTCCCACATCCTATAACTATGCTTTTGATTTTTTTCCTGCCTAGATGGAGAACTTTTCATTTATCTCTGTTGAAATTCATTTTGTTAGTTTTAACCCAGTTTCCCAACCTCTCAAGATCATCCTGCATCTTGACTCTGTCTTCTACTGTATTTGCTACCCTTCCCAGTTTAGTATCTGTCAAGCATGTGGGTTCAATGACGAGTCGAAGTTGATACAAAGACTACGTTTATTGAGATACCGATACTTTCTGTGTAACAGGTTCTTGAGAGTAATGCTGCCAATACATTGGTACAATACTTTTAAGGCTTACTTCGAAAGGATTCCAAGGGAGGGGGTTGCGGGGTAGCACTCACACATAAACTATCATAAATGTCTACGTTCCCATAGTGTTATCAGGACTCTGTCCTTGCTTTCCCCAGATGTCCCGTACTCCCTTACAGGAATGTATGGGAAGGTGTTGATTACTTCTTCTCATGTTAGTTTCAGTTCTCACTAATTCTACTTGTGAGCAATAAAGCATGACGGGGGGGGGGGGGGAGGGAAAGAATAACAAAGCTGACAAAGTAGGATCCTCCATGATACTTCACAGACCAGGTTTAGGCAGGAACCTATAACTATCAATTACCAATGGAATTTCACCATGCTTGACAGTATCATCTGCAAATTTACCCCACTATTCCATCATCCAAGATGTTGAACAACACAGGGCCCAGGACAGCTCCCTGGGACACTCCATTTGTTACTCCTTTCCAAAACGATGAGGAACCATTAACAGAAATGCTTTGGGTGTCAGCGAAGGGGCATTGAAGTTTCAAGAAGAAACAGACTTGCTTTTGTTCAAAACTAAGTTTTCATTTATTGATTACAGCAATGCTATTCTCTACGCAGGTTCATTGATACTAATAACGAAATGGGTACAAGCATAGGCATTTATGGACGCACATCAAAGCATAGGGAGTTTAAATCACTTCTCATAATAAAGTTGGGGCCCTTCCGCTGAAAGTAACCAGTTCACATATCTGTTATCTCCCACAAGCGCAGCCTGTCTCTCCTCCCCTACTGTGGCCTTGCTCAGCTCCGCCAGGCGCCTGAGAACTAGCTAGATGTTTTGCACTTCAAAGACCTTTGGCACATCAGTCACCCCCCCGTCCACCTTTCACATTCTTTTGGGGCATTGGTGTTAGTTAAGTGGGGAGTTGCTGGGTTAGTTAGCAGTAAATAAACATTTCAAATAACAAAGCAAACTTCAAGGCATACAAGCTTACATTGGGTGTCATCTGTCAACCAGTTACAAATCCATCAAACAGTAATAGGATCCAAACCAACTTTTTAACAAGAATATAATGTGGAATCTTATCAAAAGTCTTACTGAAATCAAAATAAACCATGTCCACTGTATTCCCCTGATCCAACAAGTTAGTAACTCTCTCTCAAAAAAAGATAAGGTTAGTCTGACATTACTTATTCTTGATGAACTCATGTTGACTCTTAGTAATCACAGCCATTTTTTCTAGATGCTCAAGGACTGACAGTTTGATTATTTGTTCTAAAAACCAAGCCTTTTTTTGAGCAGGAATGCACAGGAACACAGTACCGGCTGGCTTGGTGTCAGGGGGTGTGGCCTAATATGCAAATGAGTTCATGCTGGGCCTTCTCTACAAAAAAGCCCTGTGTGAAACAATGATTATGTCAGGGGTGTGGCCTAATATGCAAATGAGTTCCTGCTGGGCTTTTTCTACAAAAAAAGGCCCTGCTAAAAACTTTCCAAGTATAGACGTCAAACCTGATGGGTCAGTAGTTACCTGGATCTTCCTTCTTTTGCAGATGAGGACAGCATTTGTAATGTCTTTTAAATTTTGTGGAGGCTGGGGAAATAAACTTGTTCCAGTGGCTTGCAAAATCAATATATATGGGGAAATCCTGGAACCTATTACTTAGCAATAGATACTCAGAGTGTCAGTCGAATTTTCTGCTCCTGTGAGTCATATTCTTCCACATTCCCCCTTCCTATGCTAAGTGCTTTTCCATTTCCTGAGATACTTTCTCCTCAGACTGCTGTTGCCCTCTCAAGAGTGCTTCATGCATTCTATCCATTAATTCTTCACTTTTCCTTATGACATGGAGTGTGGATAAGCGTGTTTCCAGTTCTTGTATTTTATGCTCAAGGAGGGCTACCAACTTACACTTGCTACTAGTGTAATTGTCATTACTCTCAGGTAACAAAATGTTGGCAGTGTGATGTCTCTACTTTTTATTATACAACCTAGGTTCACCACAGCTGTCCTCCCAAGGAGCAAACATCTTTTAATTTCATGGCTATAGTTACCATCTGCAGTGATCTTGGATCCCAGAAATGTGAAGCCTGTAAGTACTTCCACGTCTTCCACTTCTATTTCCCAAGGCGAGATGTAGCATTTCAAGCCTACTTTTGTGCTCTCCTTTTTCACCCTCAGCAAGAGGTTTTTAGGTCCTCTTCACTTCCTGCCATTAGAGTGGTATTGTTTGTATATCTGAGGTTGTTGATGTTTTTTTCGGTAATCTTGATTCTGACTTGTGCTTCATCCAGGCCAGCATTTCACATGATGTTCTCTGCATAAAGATATTTAAATATGGATGAAAAAATCAAGACTATATATAAGTTCTAAATGGGTATAAGTTATTGTATGACAGATGACTGTAGTTTGTCATTTATGGTTTGGATATTGTAGATGACTGCAAGTGATGATTATAGAGGACCATCTATGTATTTATGTTTAATGTGTGATTTAGATAACTGTTGTAGATTGTAGTTTATGTTTTGTTTTTGTGTTGTAAATTGAAATAATAATAAACTATATAAAAGAAGCCCCACACTTACAAATGGCTTGTTCCCCAGGAGTAAAATCTGACATCTAAAAAGACATATATGTACACCATAACATAAGCATATGAACATATGAAGCTGCCTTCTACTGAATCAGACCCTGGGTCCATCAAAGAGTATTGTCTACTCAGACTGGCAGCGGCTCTCCAGGATCTCAAGCTAAAGTTTTTCACGCCTATTTGCCTGGCCCTCTTTTTTAGTTGGAGATGCTGGGGATTGAACCTGGGACCTTCTGCTTACCAAGTAGATGCTCTACCACTGAGCCACTGTCCCTCCCACAAGGTGGCTCAGTGGTAGATGGGATAGTGGCTCAGTGGTAAAGCATCTGTTTGGTAAGCAGAAGGTCCCAGGTTCAATCCCTGGCATCTCCAACTAAAAAAAGGTCTAGGCAAACAGGTATGAAAAACCTCAGCTTGAGACCCTGGAGAGCCATTGCCAGTCTGAGTAGACAATATTGACTTTGATGGACCAAGGGTTTGATTCAGTAGAAGGCAGCTTCGTATGTTCAAACATAATACACAGCTGTCATAAGCCAGTGTGGTGTAGTAATAAGAGCATCTGATGAGGGTCTGGGAATCCGAAGTTCATATCTCCACTCTTCCATGGAAGCTTAGTTGGTGATCTTGGGCCATTCACACATGCTTAGCCTAACTTACCTCACTGATTGCTTGAGTAGGAATGGCTAGTTCAGAGTCACCAAGTGGGTTTCATAACAATTATTGGTTGGGATCTTGTTGGTCTTATTCCAACTATGAAATCACACTGATCTGTGTATCACACAGAAGAACCACCTACACTGAATGTTTCAGTTCAGTTCACAATGCACATACACTAATACATGCAGATGTATTAGTGTATTAGCGCAAATCCTTCTAATACATGCAGATTTTACAAGTTTCATTTTTGACCTCTTATGCATATCCTTAAAGATTCATTTGCACATATTCACAAATGCTGTGAAATCTAACATGGTTACTTCTAAATGTTGCCAATATCTAACACAAGATTACCTCTCATGGATGTTGCAAAGTAAAGATAATACCAATAAAGCACAATTTTAATAAAATGACATATACATGATATCCAGGAAGACACCCCTGTACTTATTCCCAAACCATGCACCCCTGGAATGTGATATTGCAATGTAACCCTAGAATATTAAATATGACACAGCAATGCCCATCTGAATTGGAATGGTCTCTCTTGCACATAAGGGAGAAAAATCCAATTCCTTCTTGCCCCAAAGCAGGCTGTGGTGTGATTCTGGTTCACAAGCCAGAACAACATGTGGCCAGCTGAAAGGTTGAGAAGTGTCCATCTTTCTGCTCCTGGGAATGAAAAAATTCCAGGCCCAGAGAAGGACAAATGTGGGCAGAGCTATAAAAATTCCTTCACTCTTTTGGCAACCTTTTAAAGTCCTGTTATCGAAGCATATTACCAGGAACCTCCAGAGAGCAAAGGGTCGAGAGAGAAAAAGAAGGAAAAAGGGAATCCCTTCATCCTCTCCTTCCTCCCACCTCTTCCTACCCTCACCCCCCCTCTTCTCAAGAGAAATCTCCCTACAGAGGCCTTGCATTTCCTCTGACTGAGACTACCCTGCAAGATATAGGTATTGTATCACCTTCCCCCACCCATGCTTAATCAGCTAAACTCTTGTATTCCTCTTGTATGCTTGAAATTGTTTGATTAAGATGTAACTATTTGAAACCCTATGCCATAATAAAATCCATTATTAACCAAAGGATTTTCAGTGGTCTATCTCCGTAGACAAAGATAGAGATCCTGCACACCTCACCTCTCGTAGGCCTACCATTTTGAGCTAAGAAATATTAATATTCCCCAATAAAAAGTTGTTTTACAAGTTTCATTTTTGACCTCTTATGCATATCCTTGAAGATTCATTTGCACATATTCACAAATGCTGTGAAATCTAACATGGTTACTTCTAAATGCTGCCAATATCTAACACAAGATTACCTCTCATGGATGTTGCGAAGTAAAGATAATACCAATAAAGCACTATTTGTAATAAAATGACATATACATGATAAAGAGCAGTAATAACAAATGTCATTACAAGAGAAAAGTAAAATCCTTTCCAAATAGTCTGCAAGATAACTAAACGTGATTAATAGTTCAATCCTATGTAGAAGTATTCCCAAATAAGCTGAAACTGGAGTAACTGGACATAGGTATGCGCTGCCAAATGGAATTTCCTGCTCCAAATTGTTGTGACAGCCACTATATTGTGTGTGCATGAATTACTGGAGGCACCTAAATCTTTTCTAAATCAATATTTATAATCTAAACAGCTCTCAACTTGGATAGCCCAGGCAAGCCTGATCTCTTCATATCTCAGCAGCTATGCAGGACTGACCTTAACAAGTACATGGAAGGAGATCTCCAAGGAATACCAGGACTGGGACACAGAGAAAGACAATACAACTCACCTTTCTGAAAGATTTCCTAGGGATCACAAGATGTCATTATGACTTCCAGGGATGCAAGCGCATGCAAACAAAAAAACAGCTCTGCAATTGAAACACAGACTGTACACTAGACTGAGTGCATAAAAAGTAGTATCTGCTCTAAGGCACAATTGACACTTGGCAGTGAAGTATGCAACTATGGGAGGTGGGTGTGAATCATAGCCTGGCAGCCCACGCATTCCATCAAATAATGTTTTATTTAAATCATAATACTTGATATCATAAGTTTAAAAATTTGTCCTTTACCTGTTTAATAAAAATATTTTGACATAAATTTATCAGTTATTCATTTAAAACATTTATTATTCACTCCCCACCCCCTTGCAGGACTCAAGGTGGTTTACAATATAAATAAAGCATTATACAAAACAATAAAAAACACCATTTATAAAAATCATTAAAGTTACAGTTTTAAACCTCCGATTTGGACTGCCCATTATAAAAGCTAAATCAATCAAAATGCAGTTTTAAATGAAACTGTCTTCAACAGCCACCTGAAGGTTGACAATGAGGGGGCAAGGCACATTTCCCTGGAGAGATAGTTCAATAATTGAGAGTATGTGAATAGATATTTTAAAAACAAAAATATATATAGCCCAAAGCCTTTACATACCTTATTTATTTTAGTCTAGCTTAGGACAAAGAGGAGGATGATAGCCTCTACTATGGGGCCTGGGGTAGCTGGCCTATATGTTCCCATACCTAAGACTGCCCCTGTGATAATAGTAGACAGGGCATATACAGCTTGCATGCATATGTGCACTTATCAATGTATGCAGCAAACACCAGTAAGAGAGTTAAAACTCATATGCTTGCTTAGGTGGCAGCTGGAGATCTACTGGGACTACAGCTGATCTCCAGGCAACAAAGATCAGTTCATCTGGAGAAATTGGCTGCTTTGGAAGGTGGACTCTATTGCACTATACCCTATTGAACTCCATCCCCAAACCCCAGCTTCCTCAGGCTCCACCCCTCAAATTTCCAGGTATTTCCCAACCCAGAGCTGGCAGTGCTATGCTTGCTCCTGGCCCTCCTTTGCATATATCAGCCTTAAAAAAAGAAGAAGAAAAGAAAACAAGTACAGGTAGTCCCCTGGGCAAGCTCCAGTCATTTCTGACTCTGGGATGACGTCACATCATAACGTTTTCACAGCAGACTTTTTTACAGGGTGATTTGCCATTGCCTTCCCCAGTCATCTACAATTTCCCCCTAGCAAGCTGGGTACTTATTTTACCAACCTTGGAAGGATGGAAAGCTAAGTCAACCGTGGACTTCCGGTTTTGGTCATGGAGGGTTGAGCTGCTCTTCAGCAGACAGGCAGATCAGAACCTCTGTTTTGGGCAGAAAAGGTGATATTAACACCTACTGCCTACCACTTCCAGGCAGGGAGGGGACCAAGAAATGCATATGAAGTTCTGAGGGGATTTACTTTGGCTGACGAGGAACTCCAGTGGGTTTTTTTTTTGGCTTTGAAGAGTCCCCTGAGAAGGACTGTATTCCATCGTCTACGGAGGATCTCTGAGGCCATTAAATTGGCTTAAATCCACCAAGATACAAAGCTTCTATGAGACTGATTAACATCTGAGAACAAAGAGAGTGGTGCCAAGAAGGATAAATGAACTGAAGGTAAAAGATTTATATCTATCACTCCGGGGCAAATAAGAGACTAATTAAAATCAAAAGCAAAGGTCTGGAGCCAGAAAAGCAACAGGATATCTAGGAGTGTAAAGGAGGGGCTGAAATTGGGACTTTAAAACTGATAAATTTTTATGGAATGAACAACTGGGTGTGGAATTTTTTTCATTGGCTAAAGAGAAAAAAAGGGGGGTAGTTTTATATATTAAACAAGAACTAGACCTGAAATTAATTTTTAAAGATGATGATGGCAGATATATTGCAGTAGAAGTGACATTGAATTATAAAAGAACTTTGTTGCTGGGAGTATATGCTCCAAATGGAGCAAATGACTCTTTTTTTAAAGATATAATGCAACAATTAGATCAAGTGGTGTATGACCAAATTATGATAATGGGAGACTTTAATGGAACGGTGAAAAATATTTTAGACAGAACTGGGGAGGGAAATAACAAAGGGAAATTACCAAAATCATTCTTCCAACTGGTAAAACAGGAGAGTTTAGTGGACTTATGGAGGGAATTAAACCCTCCATAAGACAGGAGTTCTAGGGTGTATTTTCCGCAGAGATTTGGCAACCTTTTTAGTAATGTAACCTAATTCCACCACCTCTACCACTACAATCTCAATAAGTTTTATTATTTTATTTGTGGGATCCATATATAGGGGTTTTCATCAGAAAGCTGATGATAAACTTCTATAAGGTAATCCTTCTTATTCAAAATTACTATACTTCCCCCTTTATCTGCCGGCTTAATGATGATGTCATTGTTAGAAATCAACATGTTTAAGTTACACCACCTGGATGTGTAACCATACTCATTCTTTCACCACTAACTTCTCAAAGACTGTTATCGAACTATCAAAATGTGGTGGTACAAATGCCAATTTAGTTTTAAAGGGAGACTCCCGTATCAAAGACACCTCTTCCAAGCGAAAGAAGTCTCTCAGTTTCAATTGTCTTAAGAATTTGTAGAGATCAATCCTCATCTGGAAAGGATCATACTGTGGGGTGGGAATAAAGCCCAACCCTAAATTTAAGATCTGTCTTTCTTTGGATGACAGGTTATATGAAGATAGATTCACCACTACATCCGTTTTTTCATTCTGGTGGGGTGCCTGCACAAAAAAGACTCCCTGGGTCTGTTATTTCTCAAGTAATATTGATGACGGGAAGTGCCTTCATCTCCCGAGGAGATGACCGATTCTTCCCCCTCTGAAGTATCTGGGTCTGACCATCTGTCAGCCCAACGGACCCGCTTTCTGGTATCCCTTTTAAACTTCTTTACCTTAAGCTCTCCTAATTTGTTTTCAAATTGTTTCATTTTTCCTACAAACTCTTGAAAATTGAGATCATATGTGTTTTGTGTAGAGGCTTCTTTAAGTGTTGTAATTGTCTTCTCTATCTCTGTCTTAGTTTTAGTTACCTCTGCAAATGACCATTTGATAATTAATAACAGAAAAAGAGTGAACTCTTGGTGTATTCATTTTCTTTTTTTATCAAGGACTAATTGGATGGTTGTTTATGAAGTTAATACATGTTATTGTTTTTCAAGGTTGTTGAATTGGTTTATTTTGAAACAGAAGCTGGTGTCATGGTAAGCTGTGTGCTTTGTACTGTTTACCCACCTGGGGATTGGCAGCCCTAGTGTGTTTCTCCTTCATTTCCCTCTTGAGAATTCCAGCACAGCTTTTTCCAGAAAAAGAGCCCTGAATGAAATACTATACAGTTCCATGTTTTTGCATACCACCATTATGCATCTGATGTTATCACAAGAACACAGCTGGTTACATTCTCAAAGAAAACTCAAAATGTTAATTCAAGTCTATGATGACAGTATGGCATCATCATTATTTACATGAACTAAGTGATTTGATTTGTATTACATAACATAGAGATGAGTTTTGTTGTTGTACAGGTTAGGTTTTTCATAAAATGTAGCAGATACTCTTTATACTCTTTATGGGCTCTTTATAGAATCATCTCAACACACAGCCACAGTCTGCCTAGCTTCCAATGTTGTCTAGTCATGATCAAATCCTCGAGGTTTATCTTTCAGCCACACTAGAATGCAGAAGGGGGTATTTAACATACTCTGTCTATTTATTTATTTATTTTATGATTTATATCCCACCCTTCCCACCAAGTGGCTCAGGGCGGCTTACAACATAGGATCATACATAAATTAGGTTTAGGCATTCAACAGTTAAATAACTAAAACATTAAAAATGTAAAACATTTAAACATTTAAAACATTAAGAACAGCAAAAGTCCACTAAAACCACACTTAGTTTCTTGTGCCAGTTAGTTATAGGCCAGCCAGAAGAGGGTTGTCTTACAGGCCCTGTGGAACTGAGCAAGGTTCCATAGGGCCCTCACCTCTTCCGGCAGCTGGTTCCACCAGGAAGGGGCCATAACAGAAAAGGCCCAGTCCCTGGTAGCTTTTAGACGGGCTTCTTTTGGCCTGGGGATAACGAGAAGGTTTTGAGTTCCCGATCTCAGCACTCTCTGGGGAACATGTGGGGAGAGACGGTCCTTCAGGTAGGCAGGTCCTAGGCCATATAGGGCTTTAAAGGTAATAACCAGCACCTTGTACCGGACTCGGTAAGTTATTGGAAGCCAGTGCAGATCCCGGAGCCCCGGCCAGATGTGCTCCCTTCTTGGGAGCCCTAGCAGCAGCCGGGCCGCGGCATTCTGCACTAGCTGCAACCTCCGAGTTCGACACAAAGGCAGCCCCATGTAGAGGGCATTGCAGTAGTCCAACCTCGAGGTGACTGTGGCATGGATCACTGTTGCTAGATCGTCGTGCTCCAGAAAGGGAGCCAACTGCCTTGCCCGCCTAAGATGAAAAAAAGCGGACTTGGCAGTGGCTGCTATCTGAGCCTCCATCATCAAGGAGGGCTCCAATAGTACACCCAGGCTTTTGACCCTGTTCGCCGCTATCAGCGGCGCACCGTCAAAGGCTGTCAGGGGGATTTCCCCCCTCGGACCCCGACGACCCAAGCAAAGGACCTCTGTCTTCGCTGGATTTAGCCTCAGCCCGCTCAGTCTGAGCCACCCAGCCACAACCTGTAACACTCGGTCCAGATTTTCTGGGGCGCAGGCCGGTCGGCGGTCCATAAGCAGATAGAGCTGGGTGTCATCAGCATACTGATGGCAGCCCAGCCCATACCTTCGGGCGATCTGGGCAAGGGGACGCATAAAGATGTTAAATAACATCGGGGAGAGAACCGCCCACTGAGGCACTCCGCAATCAAGCGTGCGCCTCAGGGATAACTCACCCCCAATCGCGACCCTTTGTCCCCGACCTTCGAGGAAAGAGGAAAGCCACTGTAAAGCTAAACCCTGAATCCCCGCATCGGCAAGGCAGCAGGTCAGTAACCGATGGTCGACCATATCGAACACAGCCAATAGGTCTAACAACATCAGCACCACCGAGCCGCCCCGATCCAGATGCCATTGAAGGTCATCTACCAGGGCGACCAACACGGTCTCCGTCCCATGGCCCGGGCGAAAGCCGGATTGGAGTGGGTCGAGGACGGAAGCGTCCTCCAGGAAAGTCTGTAACTGCACCGCCACTGCCCTCTCGATGAGCTTGCCCAAAAAGGGCAAGTTTGAGACCGGCTGGTAATGCGCCAATTGGGCCGGGTCTAGGGTTGTTTTTTTCAAGAGGGGGCGGACCACTGCCTCTTTGAGTGGCGTTGGAAAATGCCCTTCCATCAGGGATCTATTTATGATATCCCGTACAGGATATCTAAGCTCCCTCTGGCAAGATTTAATAAGCCAGGAGGGGCAAGGGTCCAATTTACAGGTTGTTGGGCGTGCAGATAAGAGAATCCTGTCAACTTCCTCCAGGCTGAGAGGACTGAAGCCATCCAGAACACGATCTGAAGACAGGCTCGGAGCCTCGGTTTCACTAACTGCTTCAAATATGGCCGGGAGGTCGAGGCGGAGTGACGTGATCTTGTCCGCAAAAAAATTCGCAAAAGCCTCACAGCCAATCTCCAATTCAATAGAATTTGGTCTGCCTTGTGGCAGTGTCGTAAGACTCCGAAATATGTTAAACAATTGTGCTGGGCGCAAAGTTGCGGACGCAATCTTAGTTGCAAAGTATATTTTCTTTGCGGCTTTGATTGCCATCTCATAGGATTTCAAACTCTCTCTATAGGATGTTCAGATAGCTTCGTCTCGAGTACGCTGCCATTGTCTCTCTAGTCGTCTGAGTCCACGTTTTTGTTGCCACAGCTCCTGGCTAAACCAAGGCGTCGGCTTCAAACAGGGACGTAGAGGGCGCCTAGGTGCGACCTCCTCAATGGCTCTAGCGAGTCCATCATTCCAGGACTCTACCAGGTCATCCAGGGAGTCACCAGTGGGCCAGGAATCCCGTAGAGCCGTTAGGAACCATTCCAGGTCCATCAGGCTCCGCGGGCGAGCTAAAATATGCTCTCTGCCTAAACAGGCTTGGGGTGACACATCCACACGAGCCTTGAGGGCATAGTGATCCGACCATGGCACTGCTGTAATAGCAATATCGTGCACTGAAACTCCCGCCACGAAGACTAGGTCTAACATGTGTCCCGCCTGATGAGTGGGCGTTGTAACAACCTGGGAGAGTCTCAGTGTCGCCATGGATAACACTAGGTCCATCACCTGACTGGAAGTCACGTCGTCGGCATGAACATTTAAGTCACCCAAGACCAATAGCCTAGGGTACTCCAATGCCCAGCCCGCCACAGCCTCCATCAGGGATGGTAATGCGCTAGCTGGTGCGTTAGGCGGTCGGTACACCAGCCAGATCGCCAACCCCTCCCTAACGTCCCATTTCAGGCCGGCACATTCCACGCCTGGGATCTCCGGGGCCGGGAGAGCCCTAAAGGAGTAAGCCTCTCGTATGAATAATGCCACTCCTCCCCCCCGCCCACTAGTCCGGGACAGGTGAAAGACTGAGTATCCCGGGGGGGGCATCTGGGAGAGAGCCACAGTCTCCCCACCCTACACCCAGTCACGCATGCCAGGTCCACATTCTGCTCCAGCAGGAATTCCTGAAGGATCGCGGTCTTATTGTTGATGGACCTGGCATTACATAACACCAGTGACAGAGGCGAGTAAATTCGCCTGGCCACACTACCTGTCACCATCGGGATGGGACACAGGCTGGAAGTTGGCCGAGCACCATCATGTCTCGGCCCCCTTCGCCTATAACGCTGCCTGTTCCCACCGTCATACCTTCCCCTCCCCAGGAGTACCGGAATCCCCAGGCCAGTCATCTTCTACTGGTGGACACCAGCTCAACAACTTTCACTGCACCATTTCCCTGAGAGTAGCCTTGTCCACTTCTATGTTGTTGTTATTAGGCCTGATGATAGGGAAAAGGTGATATGAAAGGGTTAAGAACAACTGATTGAGTCCCCAATTTTGATTGGGAAAATGATATTGGGAGAATTATTCCCTTTCAATCCCTTGTGACTGCTCCAGTTAGGGATCTTCCACTTCCTTTGAAAAAGTAAATGTCAGGGGATTTGATCATGAATCTTCACACAATGGTAATACCTGGCAGTCCACACACAAACATAATTTATTTCAATTGCTAAATAAACACGGGCATTAATTATGCAAACACTAGGTATGGTAGTCAGAAGAAATGTACAGGAATGAGAAGGATGATAGTGAAAGTGTTTTATAGATATAGATATATAGGGCTTTTTTTGAGCAGGAATGCAGTTTGGTATCAAACTGTTTGGCTTGGTGTCAGTGGGTGTGGCCTAGTATGCAAATTCCTGCTGGTCTTTTTCTACCAAAAACCCCATAGATATGTATGTGTGTGTATACACACACACATACACACACATATGCAAGAAAACCATATATATGAGAAGTCTATATTTGCTGAGACTAACAAATTATTCTACAATCCCCGCAGGCCAAGAGATTTGAAGAAAATGAAAACTTGCCTGAGTGCTCTCTTGTTCAGACTCAATGAGGGAAACTAATTGTGGTGTAATGTAGGTGGTTATAGAGCTCATTACTCTACATGAGCATTATAGATTTATATTGCTATCAAACTAAATAGTTCCAAAGTAACCTGCTATAATTTGAAATCTCTAGATTTATATTGCTTATTAAATTAAGTAGCTCAATGCTACCTATCTCCCTCTTTTTAAATTTGAAATATATTTATGCACCTATGACACCCTCGTTCACTTCCCTCCCACTGAGGCAACATTTTCCCTCCAAATTTTTTTTTAATCTTTTGTGACTGAGCCATCCTAGTTATCTGTTTTCTTATTTCCAGAATAATTCTGATTGTTCTACTCTGTCATAGGGTAATATTTTGACTGTTTGCTCAGCTCAGGAACCTATAGGAAGGAATGGGAGCTCCTTTAACTTATGCAACCTAAATGGCACTCAAGAAATTTTTTATATTCCAATTAACAAAATATTTTATTCAGCACAGAGTGGAAAGGTCAGATAAAATCAGGGGTAAATTTTCTGAGATAACTCAGAGATGTGCATGCATCAACTTCAGTTATTTTTCAAGCTAATTAGAGTTTCTTAAGCTTTTCACAATGACTTAAGGCTTTTGTTCCAATGCTTTCCCAAAACACTGCAATACACTTTCTCTGAGCAGGGCCATAACCAGGATTTTAAAATTTGGGGGGCATGTTTAAAAAGTTAGGGGGCACCCTTCCCTATCCACTGTGGGGCTTGCTGCTTCTCAGAAGCTTTCTGGGGTAGGGGCAAAAGTTGGAGGTTTTGAAAGTGGCCAAGTTGAGGCAGCCAACCATAAAACCTTGGAGTCAAGAAGGGACTTCACCTTGCTTGCAAGCAGTAGGGTTTCCACCTCCCTCTGCCCCACCTCCACCCTGGCACTTTGCAACCAACAGCTCCATCTGTCCACTCCCCCCACCCCCTGGCCCATTCCATGCAGCTTCCTCTGCTTCCCTCTCCTCCACCTCCCTCCTCTCCACTTGCTGCTTTTGCTGCTGCAGTGCACTGTGCCCTGCTCAGCTCTCCCAGTTCTACTACCGCTGATGATACTTTGGTGGCTCAGCCATGGCAAAAAAAGGAAAACACAATTTGCCCCCTGGAAATCAGAGGGCCTTGTCTGGAAGTCACAGGGCAGTGCCCTCACGGGCCCCCCTATGGCTACAGGCCTGTCTCTGAGTATTCTCTAACTTTTCCAGAAGCCCTGTAACCAGAAATTTTGAAGCAAAGGGCAGGGGTGCTATCACACTGCAGGGAAACAGGAAGGGCCTTCTACTGGCTGCCACCACCCTGGTAAGGATCTGTATGGGAGGGCCCAGAGCACCCACCCAACCCCTGAGTCTTCCCTATTAGAAATACCTTTTCACCATAACTGAAGAGTTATAAGGACCCAGGCAGTTTAACAACAAGAAGTTTATTATAAGTGCTTTAGAACAAGTGGGTAGTAAAACATTTGGAGCACAGTGAATATAGAAAATAGTAAAAGTTGGTATAAAAAAATAAAAGCCCTGACTAACTAGACATTC
Source organism: Heteronotia binoei (assembly GCF_032191835.1). Lineage (NCBI taxonomy): Eukaryota > Metazoa > Chordata > Lepidosauria > Squamata > Gekkonidae > Heteronotia > Heteronotia binoei. The sequence continues at coordinate 111,038,821 of NC_083226.1, read as the reverse complement.
CCTTTCAATAATTCCAAATGGACTCACCCTTCCTTGATGAGGGAACCCTCTGACTACCTTCTCTCCAGACTGCTCTCTCACCAGAGAGAAGAAGAAGATATTGGATTTATATCCCGCCCTTGACTCCGAAGAGTCTCAGAGTGGCTCACAATCTCCTTTATCTTCCTTCCCCACAACAGACACCTTGTGAGGTGGGTGGGGTTGAGAGGGCTTTCAAGGACAACCTCTGCCAGAGCTATGGCTGACCCAAGGCCATGCTAGCAGGTGCAAGTGGAGGAGTGGGGAATCAAACCCTTCCTCCTTAGCAACGCCTATTTATTCTTTCCTGCCAGGTCCCACCCCTCTGATCTTTACTGGGCAAGTTTTCCCTTTTGAATCTTTGCAACCCTATCAGAGGGACAGAAGAGATCCTGGGAGATGTAGGTCCACTAGCAACTCAAGGTAGACTTCCCCATGCCCTGCCCAGGGCATGACAGGCATGCATGTCCCAGTGTGGTGCCATCACTTGGCTGTTATGTCACCAAGCAGCCAATGGACAGGCACAGTAGCATGAGTCTAGGTTTGAAATCACTGCAGGGCTGCCAAATGAAGCAGCTAGACGAACCTGAATTCTCCTCCTCAGTTTTTGCATGGCCTTCCATTGCATCAAGCCCAGCCAGCCATCCTCCCTCTCTTGACTGAGTGACCAGTGAGCAGGTACAGTGACAGTGGTATCAGAGGCTCGTTGGTGCTCTGATTTCTTCCCCTTCCTTCCCATCCAGCCTGCCCCCAGAGTGCAGAAAGCTGCCAAGTTCTCCTGCTGCTCTGCCTGCCAGCTCGAGGCTCCTCTTGTGCACCAGGGGTCGTGGAGCCATGACTGTGATCAGCAAGACCTGGAAGGGGCAGAACCAGGGGTAATGGTGGGGCAGAATTGGGAGGAGGCATCACCCCATGTGCCCCTGCCTGGATATGGGCCTGGCTGGTACACTCTGGCTGGTACCCAGACCCCTTCTCTTGAAACACCAGTACTCATATTGAGTTTTTAACTGACTCTTATAGTTTCTAGAGGCAGTTTATAACCACACCAGACCAGGGGTCTCTTCACTTTTCAGAGCTACCTCCCTATTTGACAGAGTGGAGAAATTATCCTCTCACTAGATCTATCCCCTTTCTTTTGCCCAAGTGTGAGTCTTTGCCTAACCCCGCCCCCCCCCCCCCAATTCTCTGTCTGTGTTAAAATGCTCTCAGCTATTCAACTTACTCAAGGTAGAAGTCTAACTGTCTCTCTTCAACATTCAACACTCAAGTCTTTCTCTGCTCAACTGATGCTAACCAATCAGATTGGTTGGAGCAGTCTATTACACAAGACTCTCTGATTCTGTGAAGAATTAACCCTTCATAGTCCTTCAGCACTTCTGAGCTTTTAAAAATTGCAGTCTGTCACAGCAGCCAAACACAAACTGGATCCTGGGTTCTAAGGCAAACTGGATATTGGGTTTTAAGCATTAACTATGATGTTGAGACACTAAAAATTACATAGCTGCTGATAAGTGACCTAAGAGCAATATGATGGAAGTTTGTATATTTCTATAAATCTGCTGTTGTATGTACCGGTAATTTCTGATGAAAATTATTTGTACTGTTGGAAAAATCCCTGCCTCTGTATAGGCCTTAGCCATTTGGAAATATAACTTCTTACCATTTCCCCATTGACTATAGATAAAGAACATATCCAGGTACTTATGTTCCATCAAAGTATGAAGTTTCTGTCATTTTCACACACACACACACACATATATAAAAAGAAAATGACAAGATACGTTAGACAACTTCAGGCTATCACTCTCAGTATGAAAGAAAAGTCCATGCTTCTTCAATATTATTTATATTTAAGCAGAAACATATAGTTATTCTTCCACTCTTCATGAATTAATAAGTAATTTGGGATGCTTCTGTAATAGGCTTGAACACTCATGTTTTGCCGCCCCTACAGAGCAATCCTGTGCTGTGCTCACACCATGGCAGCTGGCTCCTTCATAATTATGGCAATGCTAGTCCATTTCCTATGGGAATGAGTTATGTGGTGACCAGCAGACAAAGTCAGTGAGTTCACAGTATTTTCTGATTGTAACCAGGGTAGCATCTATAGCAACCACACCACTGTGGTCAGTGGAGACACTGTATAGAGGTGGTGGCACTATGATAGACAAGGCTGCCAGAATCAACCAGGTACCTTATAGAAAGGCAGTGGAGTCCAGTGTCCATCTCAGGCAGGCCAGGAGTTCTGCTCATTGTCAGGAGCACACACCCCACCCCATTAGCGGGGCCAAACTCCTGGCATCAGATCCAGGCACCTGATAGTGGGGAAGGGGATTGAGCTGTCCTTCTTGCAGACGTCTGCAGCTACCTCACTGCCTACACAGAGCATAGGGTTTTCACTGGAGACAAAGAGAAGAGGGGCTGTTGTCTCCACCCTATGCATTTACTCAGCAGAGGGCATGCTTCCCAGCAGCTCAGCCACATTGCTGAGTGCTCTCCTGTATCACCCCTTCTAGCCCAGAGCAGGAGAGGGGGCCATTGTGGTGGACTCATATGTGGAGGTGTGCAGCACCACCATCAGATCCCTCAATTCCTTCCTGAATGGAACAGAGGTGGGGCGTTTTTGCACTCACCTTCAGCCGGCGCGACCCCCCTCTTCACCGCGCAGGATCTGCGCGGATTTCGCACTAAATGCCGCGGAGCAGCCTTTTGCGCCGGAAACTCCCGGCGCAAAAGCCGCTCAAACGTAAACCGCCAAAAAGCAGTTTCCATTTGCGCAGCTTTTGCGACGGGAGTTTCCGGCTCTTCCGGCTGCTCCGCGGCATTTCGTGCGAAATCCGCGCAGATCCTGCGCGGTGAAGAGGGGGGTCGCGCCGGCTGAACGTGAGTGCGAAAACGCCCGTGGTGTGGGACTGGAATGGCAAGTAGGCAACCGTGTTGGTCTGAAATAGTAGAAAAAAATAGGAGTCGATTGCACCTTTAAGACCAACTTAGTTTTATTCAGAATATAAGCTTTCATGTGCTCTTAAGCACACTTCCCCACTGGGTTCTGTCATTCCAGTCCCAGAGCAATCAGTGCCCAGAGACCGACATCCTAAATCCATTCTGCATTAATCAATACAATGGAGTACTAATATATTGCAATAGAAACCATACAAGTCATTTGATGTTCCTGGCTGCCAGTATGTCCAATGGACATACTCCCCTCCAAACCCCCCCCCATCCCAAAAACTTCAAGTCTACCTGCTAGATTGCCCCTTTGCCATTGAGTCCGTGAACCCCCATGATCCGCTGCCCCCTCAGTGTTTCCTTCACAGAAGCTCCCCCTTTCTAGAGCATGAACTCAATTCTAAGCTCCATTCATTCACTCAATTTATTTCTCACCTTCCTACCCCAAGTAGCTTTTATCCTTCTCCTCACTTCCATTTTATGCTTACAACAACCCTATGAGGTTGGTTAGGCTGCGAGTGTGCATCTGGCCCAAAGCCATACACCTACACTCCATGGTACAAGTGGGGATCAGAATCTGGGTCTCTAAGATCTAGTCTCCCACTCTAACCACTGCATCCAGTTAGCTCATTTTCTCAGATCACCCCCTGGCCCCACCACCTTCAGACAGCATCCTGCAAGGTGAGGAAGGGTACAACAACCACCCACAGCCACCCAAAGCACCCAAAAATCCTTTGTCTTAGACATGTCCTCAGAAAGCCTTCAGGAGGAATCACGGATGAGGAGGAAGTGGGGCAGGCAGGGGTGTAGAGCTCCTGTCATGTAGTGAAACTAAACAGACAAAGACACAGTTTTGGCCCAACACAGCTTTATTAAACTGCAAACCATGGCAAGGTATAAAGATTCTATTTGTCTCCTCTCTGGAGCTATGGGGAGTAGTACTGAAAATTCCTGGAATGGCACACTTCTAAATGGGATGGCATTGCAGGTTGAACTTGGAAGGGCTGGCCAGGTGCTATGCTTCACTGCAAGAGGAGGGCTGAATGAGCAGACTGAGTGGAGTGTGGGGTGGAGTGGAGTCTCCCTTTTAGAACTTCACCTGCAGGAAAGTAAAGCAGAGATATGTGCAGCCATGGAAAGTGGGCACGAATGCCGTTCAGGGCTCAGCCATAGATGTGTTGTCCTCAAATGCAGCCCCATGAGGGAGTCTTCACTATGAACCCTTCTTGAGGCACATTATGGTACCATCCAAATTACATTTACTTGTCTTTGTGTTAAAGCACTCACAATTTATGCATGTAAGTATTTATGCTTGTTTACAACCTGATTCCATAAGTTTAATTAATTGTATATGAATATTAATATTTATATTTACTTGTATATTTTTTTAAAAAAATCAATAAAAATATAAAGAGGGGGAAAAACACTCACAAATTGCTGGTGATCCATCCACAGTAGCACCTGCAGCTGATGCTCAAGGCTCTAATTCTGCAAGGAAATGAGCTATAGGGTTGCATAGCAAGCTGGTTCACCATATTCAGTGGAGCAGCTTACAGAGTCCCCCCCCCCCAAAAAAAAAGAAGACCTGAGGAAATGCTCTATCCTCTACTGAGGGTGGGAAATAGGCAAATGACTGAGCATTCCTCTCCTGAGATCTTGTCTGTTCCAATGGCATATCAGGGGCCATGGTATGGTAAGGCTGTGGCTTGTGCTGCCCTTGCATGCTAAATGCTGGGTTTGTATGCAGGAGGTGCAGTCATGACATCCAGCCTCAGGCACGGGGAATGGGGGAGCAGGTTTGGGATCCTTGTCCTTGCTTACCTGTCAGTGCATGGTTGCCCCTGTGGCTTGAGCCTTCAATGGTGGGGTGAACTTGGAAGGGCTGGTCAGGCGCTATGCTTCGCTGCAAGAGGAGGGCTGAATGAGCAGACTAAGTGGAGTGTGGGGTGAAGTGGAGTCTCCCTCTTAGAACTTCACCTGCAGGAAAGTTTGAAAAGGGAGAGATCAACTACAGAGTATGGACTTTGCTCTCCTCCTTGGGTGTTAGCACTAAGTTCTTGCCCTGTAGTCCTGAGTGCCCTCTCTGTGCTTTTCCCACCACCAAAGTGCCTTGCTATTTGTTCTAAGTCTGCATGGCAGAGAGCTCTGAGACTGAGTCCTGTGCTGTGCCTCCTAACTTCTGAATTCTAAGATGTCCTAGCTGACGTTTTTGTAGGGGGGACACAACTGGCTGCCCTGACTGGCTGAGCCTGTAGTAGACACCCTGAGCTTCTTTGAGCCTAATTAGTAAGGCTAATTAGTAATGCAGTGGTGGGGGGACAGCTTGAGTTTTCAGTCCAATTGGTACCTATGGGCCACACCATGTTTTTGTTGGTATAAGTTTCCACCTCTGGCAGGAGGCATTCCGAGGCTGAAAGGCCTCAGGAAGCTAACTAACCTTCCCCATGCCCCCCAAACCACCCACAAACACTCTGGTGCAGAGGCCTATGCCTTGGTTGTGCCAACAGGCAGCCACCATGGCCCTCCGCCAGTGTCTGAGAGCATCAGAGCAGTATAGGGGACCTACACCATTGTAACTGGCCCTCACCCTGGCATACCTTGGACATACATCAATGCAAAGGTCAATTGGCTCCCTGAACACTTTTGCCTCCATCTTGGATTGCTCTGCTAATATATATTGCAAAAAAAAAAAAATGCTAAAAAAGTGTGCAGATGGACCTCACTGAAACAGTTAAAGTATACTCTATCAGATTTTATTGCTTTGCCTGCTAAACTGTAAAATCTGAAGGTGCTGCTGGTGTAATTTAATCAAATAAGTTGAAAGTAAAAGGATTAAAGATCCTTTCATTTTTATTGACCTATAAACATTGCAGAGTAAATGCCAACACTGGTTTTTAAAAACTATGCAAAGTTGTTGCTATAATCTTAAATATTGAAAAGGTGACTATGAATCATACATTTGCTGATGGTACTACAGCTGGTCAGCCATATATTTGATACATAATATATTTGGTGTCTGTTAATAATTCTATTTTATCAGTATCTTTCACAAAACATTTTAAAAAAACCACCCACATATCTGCCACTTACTTGCTGCAGATTGGGGAATGTGACTCTGAAGCAAATACAATGTAGAAAACAACCTAAACATAATAATCCCATAGAGATGGGAATTCCATATTTTTTTTTAAAAGATTCATTATCTGAAATTAGACATTGATAAAAGAAGATAAAGCGACTGAGAACTTCCAGCAGCAATTTTAAAAAACAAACAAGCTAGGGATGAAGAAGAATAATTGCAGATTTATACCCTGCCCTTCTCTCTGAATCAGAGACTCAGAGCAGTTTACAATCTCCTATATCTTCTCCCCCCACAACAAACATCCTGAGAGGTGGGTGGGGCTGAGAGGGCTCTCACAGCAGCTGCCCTTTCAAGGACAACCTCTGCCAGAGTTATGGCTGGCAAAGGCCATTCCAGCAGCTGAAAGTGGAGGAGTGGGGAATCAAACCTGGTTCTCCCAGATAAGAGTCCATGCACTTAACCACTACACCAAACTGGCTTGACTTAGCAGCAGCAGAGGAAATGGGAGAATGTATCCTTTGTCTGGAAACAGAATGGCTGTGAGTGGCTAGGTTCATCCCATGATACCCATTCTCTGTCAGACTTCAGTTTTCATTGAGGTGATATTGTAGTATGGTTTGTGTGTGTGTGTGTGTATAAATTAGGGCTGCCAAGCTTCTGCTGGCAACAGACAATTATGGGATCACAGTTAAGATACACTACAAGAAATACAAACTAGAACTGTGATATAAGGGCTGCCATACTTTTATTTATGCATTTCACAATAATAGACAATAAAAACTGTAGCGTAAGGCCAAGGCCTAAATGAGTGTTGCTTCACAGATCTTTGGGAAATCTCCTGGAGCAGGCTTTGGGCCTCCAGAAAGCAGCTGACAACACTGGAAGATAGAAGCAATCTGTGTTCTGTCAACCTGTGTCAACCTGATTATCTACAAGCCATATGTTGGAATTTGCTAATGAGATGTCAAAATGGGAAATTTATGATTTAAGTTTCTGAACAGAGAAAATTAACTTGGCAAAATGCCCTTTCTTTATTGCAGAACTTAATCACCATTTCAAAAGGTGAATTGAAGTTTAAAGTTCCCCAAATGTTGCTTATAGACCATAATGTTTTAATATTAGCTAAGGAATCTGTTGCTTATATTTTAGATTCTGAGAAAGTTAATAAAATAATAGTTTTGAGCATTATGAATTAAGATAAATTATATTCAATTAAAGAGTCTCTGAATAGGCAGACAACAGGAGAGGCTTTGCTGGTTAATATGATTTATTAGCACTCAAATGTGGAATAGCTTTCTGCTACTGTATGTTTATCACAAGGATTTTAAATGTTTAATACTGTGTTACAGTGAATTGTTGGAGAATTATTATATTTAGCAAAGGAAATGCATGAATAACAGCTTGATCTTTTAATTCACAAGACTCTATGCTGGTAGCAAGGAATTAAAAACCTGTTGCAATCAGCATTATTATTTTTAGCAAGCAAAGGTGAACCTTGTTATTGGAAAGTATTATTAGCCAATTAGACTGGGATCAGAGCCAAGAGATAGCCAATTAAAATACTTCTAGCAGAACAGATGTTTTAAAATTTGACTCAAATTTTGACGGCTAATCAAAATAGTAATTAGAACATCAGAAATTATTTCTATACAAAGAGGGCCCTCATGTGGTTAAGAAGAAAAGTGTTTTATTTACAGTTTCTGTAGAAAATATAAGCTTAATATCTTGAAAAATCAAATAAAAGCTTCCTGATCAATTAGAGAATAAACAAGAATATTTTGAAGCTGAGAAGTCCATATAAAAGTTCAATTTTTCTAAGAAATGGCTGATATGGTATTATTATTAATTCTTTTCATATATATTTTGTAGGAATGCTTAATAAACAAGTATTTTTGTATGTCTTTATGTATTTAGAAGCAAGATTATACAATATAAAGTTAGATTTTGCTTGTGATATGAATTTAAGGTTGTAAATTCATGAGAGATGGAACGTCTGGGAAAGTAGCCAATTGAAGGTAGCAGGAAGATCAGTGTCTAGAAAGATGTTACTTTTAATTTTTAATAAGGAAGTTTTGACACACCTGTAAATGAGAAGGTCAGTAAAGTTGAAAACGAGCCAGGAACATCTTGTTTGTCAAATGTAAGATTAATGAATGTTAGAGACAAAGAAAATGCAAGAGCGCATGTGTGATGATGTAAGATTAATGATTTAAAGGGAGGAAATGATGAACTGGAGCTCAGTGAACAACTGAGCTGAACCTGTATGTTGCTCCTTATTCAAATAAAACTTTTGCTACCTCGTTTTGCTGTCTGGATTTTGTCTCACTGTGTGACTTTAATTGGCTAGCCACACAAGAACCTTGGTGCCCTGAGCACATTGCTTTCAAAAACAATTTTCAACAGAGCTCATCGTTGCAGTAAGGAGTAAGCCAGTGTCTTTTTAAAAAAAAACTTGTGCAAAGCCTTCCATTTCATTGCTGGCCAAAACACTCTCCATGAAGGAAACACCTTAAAAATACAGATAACAATGGTGGTTCCTTCATGGAGAGTGTTTTGGCCAGCAATGAAATGGAAGGCTTTGCACAAGTTTTTTTTTTAAAAGACACTGGCTTACTCCTTACTATATACAGCTCAACAAGAAGACATTAATAATACCGAAGAAGTGGCAACATGAAATGCATCTATTATTATTGTTAGTTTATTGTTAGTTTATCACATGCTGTATGACTAATCAACAATGAGCTCTGTTGAAAATTGTTGTGTTAAACCAATTTTTATTATTTTGCAATATATTGAGAAAATATTCATGAAACATAAACTTAAAGATATTAACCAACTACCAATACACTACAAAATTTCCTCCTCCCCCCACCTCCTCTGTTTCATGACCTCCGCCAGTGCTTAAAATAATTACAAAAAGTAAATAAAGTTAAATATCACAATTATAGAATCTTCACTAAAAGTTACAGTCACTTTTGCACGAAAGAAATCAAAACTATATAATAATAATTATTATAATTGACCCTCTATTTGTCTCTTAATCTAGCACTCTACTAGATCACATATTAAATCAAAAAACCAATGTTTACAGCCTTATCTTCCCATTAAAAAAATCAGTTAATGCTATCAAAAATCACTAAATGTCTCTTCACCTTCCATTGTTTTTCAACATATTTTTGAAATTTCTCCCAATCATCTTTAATTTTTTTCTAAATTAGTCTTTTAAGATTCTAGTGAGTTTGTCCATTTCACTCCAGTGTAGTACTTTTAAGATCCAGTCCCATACCTCTGGTATTTTATCTTGCTTCCACATTTGCACGTATAATGTCCTTGCAGCTGAAAGCAAATACCACACCATGGTCCTATCTCTCTTCAGAAAACTTTCCATTTGTAATCCCACAAGAAAAACATCTGGTGCCCTGTTAATGTTATAACCCAAGATTTTTGAAATATCTTGCTGGATCAATTGCCAAAATTGTTTTGATTTTTCGCAAGTCCACCACATATGGTAGAAAGAACCTTCATGCTTTTTACATTTCCAACACCTGTCTGATAATTGATTGTTCATTTTTGCTAATTTCTTAGGTGTCATATACCACCTGTACAGCATTTTAAAACAGTTCTCTTTTATATTATAGCACGTTGAGATTTTCATAGAGTTCTTCCATAGGTGTTCCCATGTCTCCATTTGTATTTCTTTATTCATATTAATTGCCCATTTTATCATTTGAGGTTTCATTACTTCATCTTCTGTAGACCATTTCAGTAAAAGCTTATAAATCCTTAAAATCAATTTTTCGTTATCGCCCAACAGCATTTTTTTCATTTCTGTTTGATCTTGTCTTATTCCTGTATTTCTAATATCATGCTCCACCAAGCTTTTGATTTGTTGCAGTTGATACCAGTTAAATTTATCCTGCAATTCTTCCACCAGTTTTAGTTCCACCTTGCCTCCCTGTATTTTTAGCAGTTGTTTTTATATGATAGCCATTTATCTTCCTGTGAATTTGAAGATAACTTTATCACTTCCATTGGCACAATCCATAGTGGTTTCCTCTCATCACCATATTTGTTATATTTTTTCCAAGTATTTAACAAATTCCTTCTTATGTAATGATGTGAGAAAAATCCATCCATCTTTTCCTTTCCATAATACAAATAGGCATGCTAACCAAAAATATTTCCATGGCCTTCTAAAACCAATAATTTTCTATTAAGCAAAGTTATCCACTCCTTAATCCATACCAAACAAACTGGATCATGATATAACTTAAAATCAGGCAATTGGAAACCGCCTCTTCCTTTCACATCAGTCAGAATTTTCATTTTAATCCTTGGTTTTTTCCCAGCCCATACAAATTCTGAAATCTTCTTTTGCCAATAATTAAATTGTTTATTATCTTTCACTATTGGAATTGTTTGAAAAAGCAACATAATCCTTGGTAGAACATTCATTTTAATTGCAGAGATCCTACCCAGCATAGACATATTAAGTTTATTTCATTTTAACATATCTTCTTCAATTTTACGCCAAAGCTTCTCATAATTGTTCTTATACAGGTCAATGTTTCTCATCATTATTTCTACACCTAGGTTCTTTACCTTTGAGGTAACTTCACATCCAGTAAAACTGTGTAATTCTTTCTGCTTACTCGATGACAGATTTTTACTTAAAATTTTTGATTTTTCTTTATTTATTTTTCTTGTTCCTTTGCTAAATGTCCTTTGTTCTGTCAAATCTGCATTCACACAAAGTTTGGCTTGTTGTTCAGTATAAATTGCCTTGACCACTCTTATAAAATCATCTCCCAATTTTAATTTTTCCATCACTGCAAACATAAAATCCCAATTCGGATTCTCAAAAGCTTTCTCTGCATCAGCAAAAAATAATGCTACCTCTTTTTCTGGATGCTTTTTGTAATATCTCACAATGTCTATTATTGTTCTGATATTGTCTCTTATTTGTCTTCTGGGGAGAAAGCCTGTTTGCTCCTCTTGAATAAAGGTATTCAAATGCTGTTTGAGTCGCTCTGCTAGTATTCCTGCAAATATTTTATAGTCATTATTAAGTAGTGAAATCAGTCTATAATTTTTTACATTTGTGGCATCTCTATCTTCTTTTGGAATCAATGACAGCTTCCTTCCATGTATTTGGTACTTTCCCATCTTGTCTGATATTATCCATCAGTTTTTGAAGTTTTGTTACTAATGTATCTGCCAGGACTTTATAGAATTTTGCTGAGAAACCATCGGGACCCGGTGCTTTACCTAATTTCATTGAACTAATTGCTGCTTCAACTTCCACTTTTTCAATTGGTTCATTTAAAATTTTTTCCATGTTTTTTGTTAAGGGCTTTCCTTTTATTCTCTGCAAATATGCTTCTATTTTCTCTTTAACCACTCGTTGACTTTTAAATAACTTAGCATAATATTTGTAAAATTCCCTTTTAATTCCTGCTTTATCCACAATGTCTTTGCCTCCCACTATAATTTTGTTTATAAATTTATTTTCCCTTTTTTTCTTCATTTGCCACACCAAATATTTCCCAGGTTTATTAGCACCCTCAAAGGACTTCTGCTGCAGTCTTTTTAGGTTCCATGCCACCTCCTTATTCAATATATACCTCAGTTGACTCTGTAGTATTGTAATCACTTGTAAAATTTTCTTTTTCCCCGGTCTCTTTTTCAATTCTTTTTCTTTTTTACTTATTTTTTTTGTAAGTCCAGCATTTTTTTCTCTTTATCTCTTTTATCTTTATTGTTCAATGTAATTAATATCCCTCTCATTACAGCTTTGTATGTGTCCCACATGGTTTGGAATTTAACGTCCTGATTTTCATTTATTTGAAGGAAAGCTTTAGTCTCTTTTTCAAGATATGTCACTATTTCCACTTTTTGCAATAAATCTTCATTTAACCTTCATCTCCTCACCTTTTTCCTGTCTTTTGCCAACTACATTAATGGATTATGGTCTGCACCTACTTTCGGAAGAATCTATATTCTGTTTATAATGAGTCCTAGATCTTTAGTAGACCATAACATATCAATTCTTGAAAAGGAGTTATGCCTTGCTGAAAAGAAAGTATAGTCACGTACATCAGGATTGAATTCCCTCCATACATCTTCCAAACTTTCTTGTTTTGTTAGTTCAAAAAATGACTTTGGCAATTTACCATTTTTTCCCCTGGATCTATCCAAAGAGTTCTTGATAGTTCCATTAAAATCTCCCATTAACATGATCTGATCATATGTCACTTGATCTAGTTGTTGCATAATGTCTTTAAAAAAAACATATGTCTTTGGAGCATATAGTCCCAGTAACAACGTTTTTTTCTCATTCATTAACACCTCCACTGCAACATATCTACCTTCATCGTTCTTAAAAATCAATTTTGGCTCCAATTCTTTTTTAATATAAAAAAAATCACTCCCTTTTTTTTTCTTTAGCCAATGAAAAAATTCCTCACCCAAAGATTTATTCCATAAAAATTTGTAATCCATTTGTTTGATATGTGTTTCTTGTAGACATACTATATTACATTTTTGTTTTTTAATCCAATGAAATGTTGCTTTTCTTTTTTGGATGAGTTTAGACCATTTACATTCCAAGAAATTAATTTGTAATCCATGGTAGTTCTTCAATTATTCTGTATCTCCAAATTCCTTATTTTCTGCAAAAAAACCTTTCCATGCTTTGAGCATCTATTATTGTAATTCTCAGTCTTTTGTACTCAAAGCTAAGACCTTCAGGTAGAATCCATCTATATCTTATTCCCTTCTCCCTTAGCTTATCTGTTAGTTTCTTGAACAGTCTTCTGTCACTTATAACCTTCCTTGGCAGCTCCTTCATTATTCTTACTCTGCTTTCATTCACTACCATTGTCTTTTCAAATTGTTGACTTAAAGTTCTTCCCACCATATCTCTTGTAGTGAATTTTACTACCAAATCCCTTGGTAGCTTGCATTTTCTAGCAAATTCTGAGTTGACCCTGTAAACATAATCGTACAAATGTCTTGTCTCATCAGGGTCATCTCCCATGAATTCAGCAATAATTGTTGAAATATACTTCTTTAGGTCATCTTGTTCTTTTTCAGGTACACCTGTTAAACAAATCAAGTTTTCCATTAACTTGCAATCTTGTAGTATTGCTTTCTCCTGCATCTTTTTAATTGTGGCATCTTGGTCTTTAACTAGCTCTGTTGAAAATTGATGATGCCACCTGGAAGTGACTTCATCACACTGGGCACGTTGTGCTGGGGAAACTCTAACCTTCAAAAAAACTCTATGGTACCATCGAGTTTTTACCCAAATCCTAGAGCGTTCCCAGTGCAATGTTCCTAGTGTGATGACATCAATTCTGGGTGACATCATTGCACCAGGCATGTCATGGAATGACTGAGCACTTTGGGGGTGGGGATCCCCTCAGTGGTCCTCTCTGGGCTGGGGACCCCAGAATTGTAAGTATAAAAGTGTACATATAAATATGAATTATATACCCATACATATTCAAACAGAAAAAAATCAGCTTAAGACAAAAGTTTTGTTCATGCTTCAAAAAGATGGAAATTGTAAGTTAATACTGTCATTTTAAATTCTATTCCATGTGTAAGGTTTCCAGGTTCCCTGTTGTTGTTGTTTTCCCACTGGCTGATGGAATGGTGGCAGGCAACAGGAGTTGTTGACAGGAGAAAAATAAATACATGAATCACCTTTTGCATGATGGCATTACTTCACTTCCAAGGAAAAATTGCAAATGATGTCACATCTCTCTAGGAGTTGCCAGAATGATGGCTAGAGAGGCTTGATGTCACTTCTGGGTTTTCCATAGAAGTGATATATTTCTGTTGCCCTGACAATGCACCCTCATGTCCCCTACCTTCCATATTCACACTGGTTGCTGTCTGGCAATGCTTTCTATGTGAGAAGTATAGGCATTACAAGTGGGAACCCACAAGAAACTTGTGGGAGTGGCCATCCCATTTCCCCATGTTTTTGCCTCCTCTTTTCCCCTATTGCTCTGACTTTCATTCTTTCTTCTTCCTGCCACCCCTTCTCTTACTCTGTCTCTCCCTCATGTCTGTCACTTCTGCTATCTTTCTGCCTCCTACTCCATCATTCTTTCTTTCTGTCAGCATTCCATCACTCTTCTGCCTTCCAGCCCACCACTCTCTTTTTCTGCCCCCAACCAATCACTTTCTTCCTTTCTGTCCCCATTCCATCACTCTTTCTCTCTTTCTTCCCCATCACGCTGTCTATAGCCCTACCCCATCACTATTTCCAGGGGTTGTTTTGTAGAAAAAAAGGTGGTGGAGCTCATCCAGGGATTGTTATGCAGCTGCACCTACTATTCTATGGGTAAGGTGGGAAGGAGGAGGTGGAATTCTCAGAAAGATTCAGGAGCTGTGCTCCTATGAGCTCCCACTGAATCCGAGGCCTGACTAGTTCTTTCTCTATCTTTCTGATTCACTCACCCAAATAATTCTCTATGTTTCTCCCCCTCACCCCTGCCCATTCCATCATTGACAGGCATGCTACAGCTTCTCCCTTCTCAGTTGCGGTTCTCATTGCCATAGCAGCTGCAGCTTCCAGCTCTGCCCCCCCCCCCCCAATCATTGGCTTTAGGCCTGGCATGACTTGTAGGCTCCAGTAACAGATATGTAATGGGTTCACCGTAGGGTTGCCAAGTCCCCAGCTTACAGAAGCGGGGGTCTTTCATGCGCACAAAGTGTGCGTGCGGCGTGATGACATCACCCAGAAGTGACATCATCAAAAAGGTGGCACCTGTGCAGGGCCACTCTAGGCACTTACGGGAAAACTCTATGGTTTCCCCGGACGCTGTAGCCATTTGGGAGGGGAAAAACTCTATGGTAACTATTTTGATGATGATGACTTCTGGATGATGTCATCACACCAGCGATGTAGAGGAAGGTTCCCCTTGCCGGACCAATGTGGGCCAGTGGATTGGAACCTCCCGGGCAGGAGATTCCCCACCCAGACCGGGGGTTTGGCAGCCCTAGCTCACCCTCCAAACTTGCTACTGCCATCACCAGGCTGCTGTGGCTCTCATCCACCCCTAATTGCAGCTTCCAGCCACTGCCATCACTGGGCCTACCACAGCTTCAGTTTCCCAATCACTGTTGCTCCCAGACACCCACCCCTGCATCATCACTGCCTGTAGAACATAGGTGTGTTGTGCACATGTGCAGACTCCCATGTTTGGAGTGAAATCTCCTCTCTATCACTGTGGGCCAATCTCCTCTCTATCACTGTGGGCCATCAGCCCACACATGAGTATTAGATATATAAAAATGGTCTAACATTCTGTGCCAACATGTAACTGGGGCTTTTACAATAAGAAGTATCACATATTCCTTTTCCCATATTCCCAGTTATAATTGTTAGATCATAGAATTGTTTCTAACCATGAATTAAAACCAGGCACATCAAAGTAGCAAACCCCCTCCATTACTTCTTTCGCTTTTACTAACAAATGCAGGAATGTCCTCTTTGAAGATAAGACCTCCTGGGACTCGTTCCCAGGCCCAGCGAGGCCTGGACCCAGGTTGCGCCAACCGCAATAGAGATAAGGAATTTAGTGTGTGAATTTCACACATGAATGTAGAATTGTTTATAGAATCTTTGATGTGCCATTTTAAAGCATGTACTCTGTTGTTACTAAGTATCAGTTCCAATACCTAGCTTGGCTGAGCCACATGGATTATCAATAAACCACACTTTGTTTCAAAATCCAAGGACTGGTTATTTTGAAATCTCATGCTTGACATAGATTTGTTTCCAAAATGGCTTTGTTATTACATACATTTCTTTGATGGGTGTTCTGTGCCACCTATTTCAACATATATCTAAATTATTGTTAAATGTATATACAACACTTATGCCTTGTTAAGTGCTATACTCTAACCTGCAGCTGAAGAAAATTGGAGCTAAAAGAGCACAGGAAACTGTGAGAAGGTGGAGTTGAACACAAAATGTCAGACTATACATTTGTGCTGTGAAAATTAAGGTATTAGCCTTAACCTAAAATTTCAAGAGATTTCTTTTTTAGCGCATATATAAGCATATTCATGCCCATTAATATAAGGAAGGTTATTTTTGCAGGCCCTTTGGAAATCAAATGAGGCACTGGACATGATTGGTAGTTGTATAATTAATGACGATGGCAATTCTGAAATCTTTATAAAGGCACTTGTCTCTTCCCATACAGGCCTTTCCCATTAGCCCAGCCATTCACAGAGGCTTTCATGAGCAAAAAAGAGCTTGCCATATGGTCCATGCTCTGCTAAAATATAAATAAGACAATTACAATGCACTCTATGTGAAGCTAAAGGTTGCTATAACAGAAAGCCTCCCACTGGCAAACCCCACCCCCCATGCCAAACAATAGGCTGATTGGGGGGGAGGGGGATGAAGAAAATATCCTGCAGCAGCATGTTTTCTGGGATGAAACAAGAAGTGACATCATACTGCTCTAGGATGCTGCAGAACTATGGTAAAATCTGGAAGTGAAATTGTTACACTGATGCAATGGAATCCTCTGCTGCCCCTTCCTGGGTGCCAGATGGAAGCTGGCAGTCATAGTGAGGCTGACCTTGGAGAGAGTCTGGAAACTACAATGGGTTCAGAAAGCAGTGGCCAGATATCTGGTTGGAGTGGGTCACAAGAAACATATTACTGTAGTCTTGTTCAATCTATACTGGCTCCAATTTACTAACAAAATCAATTCAGAGAGTGAGTATAAATGGGCAGTCTTCACAGTGGAGGACAGTAAGCAGTGGGGTGCCACAGGGCTCAGTACGGGGTCCCATGCTCTTTAACTTATTAATGATCTGGAGTTGGGAATAAGCAGTGAAGTGGCCAAGTTTGCAGATGACACTAAATTGTTCAGGGTGGTGAGAACCAGAGAGGATTGTGAGGCACTCCAAAGGGATCTGTTGAGGCTGGGTGAGTGGGCATCAACGCGGCAGATGAGGTTCAATGTGGCCAAGTGCAAAGTAATGCACATTGGGGCCAAGAATCCCAGCTACAAATACAAGTTGATGGGTTGTGAATTGGCAGTGACTGACTGTGACGGAAAGCAATGGGTTAACCATAAACTGAAGACGCACAGGGCTGCGTCAGGTGACCTGAGGGTGGGGGCAGAGTGCTCAGAGCTCTCAGGGAGAAAAAGAAGTTGAGTGAGAGAAACTGCTGAGGCAGGAGGTCAGTCAGTTGATGTCTGACAGAGTGGAGGCCTGTCAGAGAAGTCTGTCAGTGGGGACCTGACAGAGACTGAGAGGGTCAGTTCGAGCCTGCCAGAGAGGCTGAGAGGACAGCTGATCCTGTGGAGGAGCTTGAGGCAGAGACGGGGAAGTCTTCCAGAGACTGCAAGCTCGACAAAACCAGCCAAGAGGGCTGTGTGTGTGTGTGAGTCAGTCAAGACCTGAACGGTCACAGACACCTATAGACTACTCTGAAGATCTAGAGAGGTAGTTGAGGGAGTGGATGTGGGTCTGAGACACCAGAAGGGCTGAGAGGAGAGACTCCAGTCGAGGGGTGAGACTTGGCACATCATTCCCAAGAGGCCAGACCTTTGCTAGAGGTGGAGAGAGCAAGTTATAGGGAAACTGTGAACTGTGTAACTGAAACTCAAAGGAAACTCAAGGAAGAAAAAGTTAATGTGAAGCCTGAAACAACTGAACAACGTGTTAGCCTGTGTAAATATCTCCCATATCCCCAAGTTAAGAACTTTGTGTTATAATAAATCTGTGGTTTAAGTTAAAGTTCTCAAGAGCCTATATTTTGTGGGAAGAACAAACAAAGCTGCTGTGGTCCCATCAAATAAACAGGTAAAATACCCCGAAGAGACTGAAAGAAAGAGATCCAGTGAGGCGGGCGCTGCTATACTGACCAAGAGAGAGATTACCACAACCCCAAGAACTCACTGAAAATGTCAAGACAGTGTGCAATTGCAATAAAAAAGGCCAACGCCATGCTGGGAATTATTAGGAAGGGAATTGAAAACAAATCAGCCAGTATCATAATGTCCCTGTATAAATTGATGGTGCGGTCTCATTTGGAATAATGTGTACAATTCTGGTCACCGCACCTCAAAAAGGATATTATGGCATTAGAAAATGTGCAGAAAAGAGCAACTAGAATGATTAAAGGTTTGGAACACTTTCCCTATGAAGAAAGATTAAAACGCTGGGGCTCTTTAGTTTGGAGAAATGTCGATTGCGGGGTGACATGATAGAGGTTTAGAAGATTATGCATGTGATGGTGAAAGTAGAGAAAGAAGTACTTTTCTCCCTTTCTCACAATACAAGAACTCGTGGGCATTCAATGAAATTGTTGAACAGTCAAGTTAAAACAGATAAAAGGAACTACTTCTTCACCCAAAGGGTGATTAACATGTGGAATTCACTGCCACAGGAGGTGGTGGCAGCTACAAGCATAGCCAGCTTTAAGAGGGGATTGGATAAAAATATGGAGCAGAGGTCCATCAGTGGCTATTAGCCACAGTGTATATATGTATGTGTATGTGCGTATATGTATGTATGTATATGTGTGTGTGTATATACAAACACACATATATTGGCCACTGTGTGACACAGAGTGTTGGACTGGATGGGCCATTGGACTGATCCAACATGGCTTCTCTTATGTTCTTAATTCAATGAGCTAGTATTAACTGATATTATATTGGCCTTGAAAAGGAGATTTTACTCTTAGGACCTAAGCTGGAAGGTATATATTGGCAATATTACTATTTCCAGTATATGTAATTGCTGCTGACATAAGGCCAGATAAATTTGTGGCCTCACAATAACAACAAAATTGCATTATTCGTGTGCAGTTTGGAACATTCAATTTTGGGTCCTATATTAATTGTTTATTGCCTTACAAGTGTAACTTAGGGACTTTGTGATATGTTGTAATTTGTACTATTTGAGCTTTGAAGAAGGCCTCTGCAGGTCAGAATGCCTTAGGTCCTTTATGGTTCTTTTTTGTGGATTTGTCACATTGATGATTTTATGAGGTTTCATTCAGGCCCCTACAAGGTTTGTATACATTTTTGTAACAAACATGTGTACCTTTGTCTATAACTATTGATTTAAAAAAAAACTTTTGGCCCCTTACTAGATAGATCCAAGCGGGCAGCTGTGTTGGTCTGAAGCAATTGAACAAAGCAGGAGTCAAGTGTACCTTTAAGACCAACCAATTTTTATTTAGAACATAAGCTTTCGTGTGCTCTTAAAAGCACATGAAAGCTTATGTTCTAAAAAATTGGTTGGTCTTAAAGGTGAAACTTGGCCCCTTACTAGTGCTTTGAACTTCCTTTGGAGTTTATTGACCTATAAAGCCCTATACAGTATATTTTAAGGGTCGCCTTAAAAAAGATACAGGTAAAGGTACCCAGCTTGCTGGGGGTAAAGTGTAGATGACTGGGGAAGGCAATGGCAAACCACCTTGTAAAAAGTCTGCCGTGAAAACGTGATGCAACATCACCCCAGAGTCGGAAATGACTGGTGCTTGCACAGGGGACTACCTTCACCTTTTTTATTTTCATATTGCCTTCCCCAGTCATCTACACTTTATCCCCAGTAAGCTGGGTGCTCATTTTACCGACCTCGGAAGGAAGAAAGGCTGAGTTAACCTTGAACAAGCTATGAACTCAGCTTCCACTGGAATTGAACTTAGGTCACGAGCAGAGCTTGGACTGCAGTACTTCAGCTTACCAGTCTGTGCCATGGTTAGCCTACTTCCATATAAACTCGCTTAACCATTACAATAATCTTTGGAGGCCCAACTTTAATACCTTCATGATCTGAGGTTAGAAAAATGGCTACCTGATAAAGAGCCTTCTTGATTGTGGCACCAAAACCATGGAATTCTATCTCCAAGGAGCTATTTTTGTCCCTTCTAGCATCGTCTTCTGCAAGTAGGTACAAATGGGGAACCCATAAGCACTTGCAAGGGCATTTCATTTATCCTTCATTCACTCTTGACCTCCCCTAATAGCCCTTATAACAGCACCCGCCTCACGGTCCCACTGGATTGCTTTTAGATGCCGCTTATGGCTACCCCAGCTCCTCTTTCTCCTCAGATCTTCCTAATATAACTTTTACCTCACAAACATAAAACTCAAGGGGTGGGTATGATATGAATTTCTCTATCTTAGTCTCTTCAGGGGTTTTGCTTTCAGATGGATGTGTAATTCAATTCGTAGAGGACCACAGCAGCTTTGACAGTTTTCCCAAATTATAGGGACCAGAGAACTTTAAAATAAACCACAGATCTTTAATTAAACACAAAGTCTTCAACTGGGGATATGGGAGATATTTACACAGGCTATATTATGTCTCAAGCTGTTAACAAGTTGCTCAGTTGTTTCAGCCTTTCTAATATGTCTTTTTTCTTTCTCTTAGGTCTCTCAGGTTTTCAGTTCACATATAATACACTCTCCAACGCTAGCAAAGGCTGGCCTCTTGGGTATACTGTGCCAAGTCTCTCAAGTTGACTGGAGCCTCTACTCCCAGCCCTTCAGACTCTTAGACCCACATCTGTTCCCTCAACCACCTCTCTAGTTCTTAAGAGATGTATATAAGTGTCTATGACCGCTCAGGTCTTCACGGTGACTCTTCTGTTGTCACACACACAGCCCCTTGGCTGCTTTTATAGAGCTAGCAGTCAGCTTTGCTTCTCACGAAGACTCTCCACAGCTACTGCCCCAGCTCCCTCAAAGACAAACTCTCTCAGACTCTGTCAGGCACCAACTAACTCTGACTCTGACAGGCACTAACGGACTCCCTTAGCCGTTAGCTGTCAATCTCTCACTGAGAGTTCCGAGCACTCTGGCCCCCACCCTCAGGTCACCTGACACAGGCTCTGTGCGTCTTCAGTTTTCTGTTTAACCCATACCTTATCGTCACAGCCCTCATAATGTCTCCCTTTTTCCTGCTGTCTTTTCTCCTTCCTACTCACCAGCCAGAGTACCTTTATCTGCTCTTCTGTCTTAATCCTTCCCGGTTTCCCTTCCCCTGACAGCCTCTTCCCATGACAGCTTGGTTGAATTGTGTGGTGTCATCTAAGGTGGTCCCAGCTGCAAGGGGGGAATATACAAGGACTTGCAGAGAGTGCCTCACTTTCCCTATATTTCCTTCCCATACTGTTTCCTCTTTCCCTTCTTTTAGCAAACCCCTATATCTCACCTTTCTGTGATTCAGTCTCTTCTTTACACCCAACAAGCAAGCAAACTTTATCTGCCCCCCCCCCCCATTTTCAGCTACATCAATTTTGTATTTATACCCTGCTTTTCTCTACAGTAAGAACCAAAAGGAGCTTACTTACATCCAGGCCTTGAATTCAGCAGGAGCTCACAGGAGCACAGCTCCTGAACCTTTCTAACGATTCCCCCTCTGCCCCCTTGTCCACTGAATAGTAGGTACAGCTGCCTAACAATCCCTGGGTTAGAAGAGTAGGCAGCCAGCCAGCCACCAGGAGCTTTGCCACACCCCCAACAGCCCTCATTAACCCCTGGAGAAGCCCATGCCTTATGTGATTTTGGGTGGCAGGTGGCTTGCTGGGCTTTTGACTGGGGGAGGGGACAGCCAAGGACAGCCCCAGGTGAGTGAGGCCTGCTTGGGCTGACCGAATCTCTAGCAAGCCCAAGCAGGCCTCGCTCTCCTGGGGCTCTCCTTTCTTGCGTTGGGTTGCATCTGGCTGGTGAGGGGGGCAGTATATGCTAATGAGTTATGCCAATGAGCTCCACCACCTATTTTTCTACAAAATGACCCCTGCTTACATCATTTTTCTCTCCTCTGTTTTATCCCCACAACAACCTGTGTGGTAGGACAGGCTGAGAGTATGCAACTGGTCCACGGTCTCCCAGAAACCCCATGATGTGATCAGTGGTAAAAATGCTGTGAAGAAAAAGGCTACCTATTACAACATCATCAAAATAACCAACATTGACTAATAGTAATTGATGCAATTTTTTGTTTGTTTTGTTTTTCATAAACACCCATTATCAAATGGATAGCCCTTACAACATTGTGTGAGTTCATGAGTTCATGTGTACCAATCCAGATAACATATGGGTACTGGTGCTCAAGATACTTAGTTCTGAGGCAAGATCATAACTCATGGAAAAGAACAATATTTAAGCCATCTCTTAAGAATCCTTTCGTTTTGCAACTAACATACCCACCTTGTTTTTTTTGTTTTGTTTTTAATCTGTTAACAGATTTCTAGATAAAGATTTCCTGACAAAGATCAAATTATCTCAGATTTAAAAACATAATAATAATAAGCCGTGGCATCTTGGCTCAGACTGAGTCGACTGAAACTGAATCCGACAAAGACGGAGGTTCTCTACCTGAGTCAGGGTGGTCCAAGGGGAGAGATCCATCTGCCGACTCTTGACGGGGTGCCACTAACACCGGTCCCTAAGGTCAGGAGTTTAGGCGTGCTCCTTGAGTCCTCCCTTACAATGGAGGCCCAGGTAGCAGCCACTGTTAGATCTGCCTTTTTTCATCTTTGGCGGGTGCGGCAGCTGGCTCCTTTCCTGGAGCACAACGATTTAGCGATGGTAATCCATGCTACAGTCACCTCAAGAATAGATCACTGTAATGCTCTCTACATGGGGCTACCCTTGACGCAAACCTAGAGACTACAGCTAGTGCAGAATGCTGCGGCACGGCTGCTAATGAGGCTGCCACGATGGGAGCACATTCAGCCAGTGCTGAAAGAGCTGCACTGGCTACCTCTTGTGTTCCGAGTTCGCTTCAAGGTGTTGGTATTGACCTTTAAAGCCCTTTATGGTCAGGGACCTGCATATCTATGGGACCGCCTTTCTCCATATATCCCCCAGAGAGCACTGCGTTCAGGGGCAAAAAACCTACTCTCTGCTCCCGGACCAAAAGAAGCCAGGTTATGCGTGACAAGATCTAGGGCTTTTTCGGTGGCAGCACCAGAGCTTTGGAATGCCCTTCCAGAAGCCATATGGGCCCTGCAGGATCTGTCTGCATTCCGCAGGGCCTGTAAGACCAAGTTGTTCAAGCAGGCCTTCGATGCTTGACGAAAAGACGGCTGCCGCCAGACATCACACAGAATGCCGGTGATCACTGCTTGGAATTTTTTAATGCCGCTTATAATGTATGGATTCAGCACTATATAATGGTTTTAAAAAATTGTAATATGTTTTTAAACTGGAAAATGTAAATGTAAATTATGGTTTTATATATTTTATTGGTTTAACTGTGTAGATATGATACTGTGAGCCGCCCTGAGTCCGCTTGCGGAGAGGGCGGGATATAAGTCAAATGTAATAAAATAAAATAATAATAAATAAATAATAATAAATTTTTATTTATATCCCGCCCTCCTTGCCGAAGTGGGCTCAGGGCGGCTAACAACATATTCATATAATTATACAAAGGTTTAAAATCACATTAGTTTTAAAACATTCCAATTTAACCAATACAATACAAAAATTTCAGGTGCTAATTCTATTCATAAAATAGTGGTGACAAAAGTCACCCAACATCAGTCGCTCAACCGGCAAAGGCCATCCTGAAAAGGGTGGTCTTGCAGGCCCTGCGGAACTGGTCAAGGCTCCACAGGGCTCACACTTCTTCCAGGAGCTGGTTCCATAGGTGTGGAGCTGCGATAGAGAAGGCCCGTGTGCGAGTATTTTGCAGTTTGGCCTCTTTTGGTCCGGGGATAGTCAGCTGGTTCTTCCCTGCTGACCTCAGTGCTCTCTGGGGTTCGTATGGGGAAAGACGGTCCCTCAGGTAGGCAGGTCCTTGGCCATATAGGGCTTTAAAGGTAATAACCAGCACTTTGTAACGAACCCGGTAAGTAACTGGCAACCAGTGCAGTCCGCGTAGCCTTGGCTGTATGTGCTCCCACTTTGGGAGCCCCAATAGCAGCCTAGCCGCTGCATTCTGCACCAGCTGCAACTTCCGGGTTCGGCACAGAGGCAGCCCCATGTAGAGGGCATTACAGTAGTCCAATCTTTAGGTGACCGTTGCATGGATCACTGTTGCTAGGTCCCGGCGCTCCAGGAAGAGAGCCAACTGCCTTGCCCGCCTCAGGTGGAAGAATGCCGACTTGGCAGTGGCTGCTATCTGGGCCTCCATTGATAATGAAGGCTCCAGTAGGACTCCCAAGCTCTTGACCCGGTGCGCCGCTTTCAGCAGCACACCGTCAAAAACCGAAAGAGGTATTTCTCTCCCTAGGGTGCCGTGGCCCATGCAAAGGACCTCTGTCTTCATTGGGTTCAGCTTCAGCCCACTCAGCCTAAGCCAGGTTGCCACAGCCTGCAATGCCAGGTCCAAATTCCCTGGAACGCAGTCAGGCCGGCCATCTATTAGCAGATAGAGCTGGGTGTCATCTGCATATTGGTGACACCCAAGCCCATTAGCAAGATTTTAAACATAGGGTGTTTTCGCACTTACGTTTTACTGGCACGACGACCCTCCTCACGCCGGCGGATCTGCAGTGATTTCGCACTAGAAGCGCCAGCGCAGCCCAAAGAGCCGGCTACTTCCATCGCTAAGCCAGCGCAAACGTTTTCCAGCTTCTTGGCGGTTTCCGTTTGCGCTGGCTTAGCGACGGAAGTAGCCGGCGCAATGGGCTGCGCCGGCGCTTCTAGTGCGAAATCACTGCAGATCCGCCGGCGTGAGGAGGATAGTCGCGCCAGTAAAAGGTAAGTGCAAAAACACCCATAGTGTTTTCAGCACAGGTTGTCAAACTACTTGCTTAACCATATGGTTAATGTTGGCTCTGGTAGGATGTGCTTATTTGTGAATATCACTAAGGTGATCTGTGGATTTTCAGTGTGCCTTTAGCTACAGTGAACTTCCTTTGTGAGTACAATGCTAAAAAAAAGAATTGTACCCACACTTATATCCCTCTCAAAAAAGTCTAAGACCATTTCTGCAGTATTAATTTATCCCTCTGAAAGCTCACTTTTGCTTGCTGCAATTTGGATCCTGCAATTCTTCAGTAGTGCTTTTCTTGCAGCATTTCCCTTGATTCTGTTGAAGATTTGGTCCACCACATTATTTCTGCAGTAACACATTTATTCGTTTCCCAGCATGCAGTGCTGTGACCACCCATTTTTTTTTAGTTAACGCATGCATGGTAGCGTTGTAACACAATTCAAATTCTGAAGTACCTTCATGATTGGTTGCACATGTTCCCACCACAAGGCTGTCCAATTAAAATTTAAATGTCTTTCTGTAGTACTGACCATGCCACACTCTTGTTTCATTGTTCGTTCCCTTTCCCTTGCCCCTTGCATCTTGTTTGATTCACTACTCCATGGCATAAACATAGGTGACTCAGGTATATCTGACCTTATAGATTTGATTCCTTCCCAGGTCTCTTTGTTCAATGTTTTCATGCTCTGTGTCACTTCCTCCATCAGCATCTTCTCTGCTTATCTACAACAATTGCAGAGTAAAAAAGGAATACTCTGGAACTTGCAATGCTCCATGATGTCCAAGCATCTCCATTTACTCTCTAGTCAGTTGGGGCACTTTGATGGGTAGCAAGAGATATGGCATTCCCTTTCCATCATGCATTTTCCATGGTGGTACTGGGTGTACCCCAGAAGTTCAGATTGGTGGGCTTTGGGGGGTTTTTGCATGGAGTGACCAGTAGTAGTTGTCACATTTTGGAGTGATT
Organism: Heteronotia binoei; assembly: GCF_032191835.1. Taxonomy (NCBI): domain Eukaryota; kingdom Metazoa; phylum Chordata; class Lepidosauria; order Squamata; family Gekkonidae; genus Heteronotia; species Heteronotia binoei. The sequence continues at coordinate 111,013,076 of NC_083226.1, read as the reverse complement.
GAGTGCACTTCATGGAGATTGTCTCTGCCCTAAGACCAAGGCTGGAGCTATAGCCCACCAAGATGTGATGCCCAGTAAGCATTAAAGAAAGAATAGCAGTTGGATTCTGGTATTTAGCTACTGCCAATACCTACTGAGAAGTTGGAGAACAGTTTAGTTTGAGTCTGTCAATGGTGGGATAAATCATCCTGGAACTTTGCCTTGCCTTGGAGGTGGAATTATACAGAAAGGTCATCTGCCTGGGTTCAGTAATTTAACAACAAAATCTAAGGGACCAATAGAATCAATAGAAAAAACACTGTGCAATGGTTCAATATGAATTCAAAATTGATCTTATTCAAATGCAAGATTAATTCAAAGTTAATGTACAAGATTCTGTATGGACAACATACTGAACAAGAGTTGTAGTATTATCTCAATACAATATACAATATAAATTATTTACACAAGGTGTGATGATCAAACCTGGTGCATGGAAGTAGGCAAACTAGGCAATTGCCTAGGGTGCCAGCTCCCAGTTGGGGCAGGGGGCAGGTGCCCTCTCCCTGCACATGCCATCCCGAGCCTCGGACTCACTTCCCGTCTTCAGTTCTGCAGCGCCTGCCAAACTTGCTGAGTGGGTTTTTTTTTGGGGGGGGGTTGTTTTGTTTTAAGGGGTCTGGAAAGTTTTCCAACCCCTTAAATCCAAGAAAAAATGGGGCTTGACTTTTCCAAAAAAACCCTGACCAGTGTTTTTTCTTGGCTTTAAGGGGTCTGGGAAGTTTTCTGAACCCTTAAAGCCAAGAAAAAATGGGGGGGGGGGTGGACACTTGCACAGAGGGCTCCTCTTGAGCCCTTTGTGCAAATGGGACATCCAGCACAACTTGGCTTCCCCGTGCCGTGAGGAGGTTGAGCGGGGGGGGGGGCATTTGCACAGAGGGCTCCTCAAGAGCAGCCCTCCACGCAAATGGAGCAATCTGCCCACAGGGAGGTCGAGCAGAGGGGGTGGGCATTTGCACAGAGGACTCCTCTTGAGCCCTTTGTGCAAATGGGGTGATCCGACCCCACTTGGCTTCCCTGTGCCGTACCACAGTCAAGCGGGGGAGGGGGGTGGCATTTGCACAGAGAGCTTCTCAAGAGCAACCCTTTGTGCAAATGGAGTGATCCGGCCCCACTAGGCTTCCCTGCGCCATGGGGAGGTTGAGTGGCATGGGGGAGCAAACTGGCCGCATTTGGGCAGGTGCTGGGGGCCCTCCACCACTGGAGTGGTGGGGGTTGGAGCCTTGCCGAGGGTGGCAAAAGCCCCAGCACCAGCCCTGGTGGTGATGGTACTATATAGGTATAACATGGTCTCAAAATCTTCTGTAGAAGATATTCAAGAAGAATCGAAGTGATTGACACCCTATTCTGGAGTGGCAGGGGTTTCTTCGGTCTTCATCAGGACTGCATAAATTAAACAACAGAACTACATTATAACAAGAATGGAGTTGAATATACATTCAAAGTAAATATACATATAATAAAAATAATCTCATAAAGGTAAACAAGACAGTAGTAACAAATAGGAAGAAGTGACTTAGAAATGTCGGGCTGAATTGTTTAAGGCTTTGGATAAGTCTACTCGATACAGGTTCTAATTCTTATTCCAAGCTTTCATTTGAACTTCATCATGTCAACAGATCCCTTACAGCCATGTGCAGGGATAGATTAACCATTTAGGTTACCATGAAAAGAAGGCTACCTCTCCCTGAACTCTCCCTAGCAGAAGTGGGCTCCTCCTGATTTCCCATGGGTACAGTCATGTATAAGCTTGTGATAGATGCATCTGCAGCCCCACCATACCCCAGGTCTCCAGGAGTCATTCCAACCTGCCACTGGCTAGGTGAGCTGAGGGTCAATTTTGCACAGTCCTAAAAGTGCTACTGGACACCAACTTTGTTCTGTTGCTTCAGCTCAACCCAGCTGCCCACCTGGATCTTAAATATAAGTAACCAATGTGATGCAGTGACAAAAAAAGGCAAATGCCATCTTGGGGTATATCAACAGAGGCAAAACATCCAAATCACAAGATGTCATAGTTCCACTGGACACTGCCACACCTGGAGTATTGTGTAAAGTTCTGGAGGCCTCACTTCAAGAAGTATGTGGACAGAATGGAGCAGGTGCAGAGGAAAGCAACAAGAATGATCAGGGGCCTGGAGACCAAGTCCTATGAGTTAAGGCTGAGGGACTTGGGAATTTTCTGTCTGGAGGCTGAAGGGAGGGGGCGGGGGATGTGATTCCTCTCTTTAAGTATCTGAAGGGCTGTCACTTAGAGGAGGGAAGGAAGTTGTTGCTGTTGGCAGCAGAAGAGATGACTTCCAATAATGGGTTTAAATTAAGGGTGGGAAGGCATCAACTAGATATTAGGAAAATCTTTTTTACAGTAAGAGTTGTTCAGTTGTGAAATTAGCTACTGAGGGAGGTGGTAACTCCCCCTCACTGGCAATCTTTAAGTAATGGCTGGATGAACATGTGTTAGGGATACACTAGTGTGATGTACTTGGAGACGAGACGTGGAGAAGGCAACTCGATTTATTAACAGCACATCACCGAACAGAGCAACGCACGCGGACCGGGACCCGCTTTATATACATGTACCCAGAACGACCTCCCAAGCTGGCCAGTCCAATCCTGGCCAGTCAAACTTCCTGCCACTGATGGTGATTGGCGGGGCCTTTCGTGCGCTGTGCTGAGTCGCCTGGGACTTTCCCCCAGTTGCCTCTGCTCAGCGGCCGCGTGGTGCTTGGGTTCAACACAATACACTACACTCCTCCCCCCCTAGTTAATGTACATAGTCCTGCAGGTAGGCGGGAGCCCGGCGCTCCCGGGTCGATCGCCTTGGGGTTGCTTGTGGTGTCGCAGCAGCCCCCATGGCTGGAGCCTCCACTGGGGGTGGCCCCTCCGATGGCTGTCGGTCTGGCTCCGCAGGTTGCTCTGGCGCTGCCGGTCTCGGGGGATCGTACGGCGGCAGGGTCGGTTCCAACTTGGCCGTGTCGGAAGGGCCCATTGTTGGCTCTTCCCCAGCCCCTGTTGGTTCTTCCGGTATGGTGCGGCGGCGCAGTTGATCAATAATAATAATAATAATAATAATAATAACTTTTATTTCTATCCCGCCCTCCCCGCCTAGGCGGCTCAGGGCGGCTAACAACAACTTACACATTAACATAATTAATAAAACTTTAAATTTAACAGTTAAAATTAAACATAAAAACCAGTCAGTTAAGTTAAAATACATGATTTTCGTTAGACTAAATATATATGAGTATATCTGGCAGCGATAGAGCTGTCAATGTGCCATCTTAGAACCTGCCGCTCCTCTGTCGATACCTCGTACGATCGGGACCCTGTTACCCTCAACACCCTGCCTGCTACCCACTCTGGACCGCTCGGGAAGTTCTTCGCATACACTGGCTCTTCCCGAAAGAACCCCCGCACCGCCTCCCTGATTTTGGGGGAACTGCGGACGTCCATGGCTTTGTCCGGGTTGAGCCGGTCAAGCCGGGTCGTCAGCTTCCTCCCCATGAGCAGCTCTGCGAGGCTGAACCCTGTTACCATGTTGGGGGTGATCCTGTTATGGAACAGGAAGGCTGCCAGATGGTGGTCCCAGTCCCCTTGCACAATGCGACCCAGGGCCTCCTTGGTTGTCCTGACCATGCGCTCTGCCTGACTGTTAGTGGTGGGGTGGAAGGGGGCTGACCTTATGTGGAGGATGAGGTACCGGCCAATGAACTCCCGGAATTCCCTGGAGGTGAAGGCCGTACCGTTGTCTATCACCAGGGTGTTGGGGATCCCGTGAGTGCTAAAAACCCTCCTCATGGCCTTGACCACTGCCGCCGTGGAGGTGGATGCTACGGGGATCACCTCAAGCCATTTTGTGTAAGCGTCTACTAGTATGAAGAAAATCTGCCCCTGGTAGGGCCCAGCGTGTAAGCGTCTACTAGTATGAAGAAAATCTGCCCCTGGTAGGGCCCAGCAAAATCTAGGTGCAGGCGGGACCACGGCCGCCAGTTCGACTCCCAGCGATGGACTGGGGCACTGGGCGCATCGGGGCGGGATTCTTGGAAAGGCTGGCACCTTCTTACCCACCCCTCGATCTCCTCGTCCATTCCCGGCCACCACACATAGCTGCGGGCCAGTGCTTTCATTCTTACTATCCCCGGATGGGTTTCGTGTAGAGCCTCGAGGACCTGTTTGCGCATGGGGGGCGGCACCAGCACCCTGCTTCCCCAGAGTATGCAACCCTTGTGTGAGGATAGCTCGTCTTTGCGGGTCACGTAGGATTGGAATTCCCTGTCTACCTTACCCATTGGCCATCCCCTTCCCACCCAGTCCCGAACTCTTGAAAGGATTTGGTCCTTGCCCGTAGCCCGAGCCACCTCCTCGGCATGTAGGGGCCGCTCAGGCAGCGACTCTATGAGCATCACCATGTGAGCTGGGGCTGGGTCGGGGTCGGTTGAGGGAAGCGGCAGGCGGCTAAGCGCGTCTGAGTGGCCCATGGCTTTTCCTGGGCGATGTACTAGGGCGTATGTATATGAATTTAGAAATTGGTTCCACCTCAAGACCCTCTGGGACAGGATTTGGGGGGTCTGGCGATCTGGGGCAAGGAGACCTAGGAATGGCTTGTGGTCAGTGGCAATGGTGAAATGCTGCCCATATAAATAATCATTAAATTTGTGCACCCCCGCCACGATTGCCAGAGCCTCTTTATCGATCTGCGCGTAATTGCGCTCGGCAGGGGTCAGGGTCCTTGAGTAATACGCCACAGGAACCTCTCTCCCGTCCGGGAGTTGGTGCCCCAGGACTGCTCCCACCCCATATGGAGAGGCGTCGCACGCCAAAACCAGCGGTAGGGCTTCGTTGAAGTGGTGGAGCACTGCGTTCGAGACCAAGAGGTCCTTCACCGCCTGGAACGCGGCGGCTTGTCGCTTGCCTCACACCCAAGGGGCTTGTTTGTCCAGCAGCTGATGGAGTGGTTCCGCGATGGCCGCTTTGTGTGGCAAGAATGCGTTATAGAAATTCAGCAATCCTAAGAAGCTTTGTAGCTCCACCTTGCATTTGGGAGCCGGGGCTTGCACAGTGGCTCTGGTTTTGTCTTCTGTAGGGTGAATCCCTGCCGCGTCCACTGCAAACCCCAGGAACTCCACCCGCGGTACTCCCAGCAAGCATTTTTCTCTCTTGACCTTAAGCCCTGCCGCTTGGAAATGGCGTAGTACTTCCCTTAGGCGGCTGCTGAACTCCTCGGGGTCCGGGGCAACGATTAAAACGTCATCGAAAAATGGTTGGACTTGGGGGATCCCTTTAAGAAGAGAGTCCATTATGCTCTGAAAGATCCCCGGGGCTACGCTGACCCCAAATTGCAGCCTCCTCACCCTGAAGGCTCCCCGGTGTGTCACTATTGTCTGGGCCTCAGCCGTTTTGGCGTCTCCAGGTAGCTGCTGGTAGGCTTGTGCCAGATCCAGCTTCCCGAAAATTTTGGACCCCGCCAGGGCTGCCAGTATGTGGCTGACCACCGGGACGGGGTAGGGGTTGTCTTGGAGTGCCTTGTTGATTGTGCACTTATAGTCTGCACAAATCCGCACGTCTCCATTAGGCTTAAAAGGAGTAATGATGGGGGTTTCCCACGCCGCGTAAGCCACAGGTTCTAAGACTCCCTGGGCTGTGAGGCGGTCCAGTTCCGCCTCAATTTTAGGTTTCAAGGCGAACGGGACCCTCCTCGCCTTGAGCCATATTGGCCTGACCGTGGGATCGAGCAGTAGGGAAATGGGTGGCCCTTTGTAGCTCCCCAGGGACCCATCAAAAACCACGGGGAACTCGCTGCACACATCCCCAAAACCACTTGTTTGTACTTGTTCCACCCCCTCTAACCGGATCCCCAGTGGTCGGAACCAGGCCAGCCCCAGCAGGTTGGTTAGTTGACGCTTGACCACCAGAATGTCCAGTGGTCCCCTAAAAGCCCCTCTCTCTACCAGCACCCGGGCCCACCCCGCAACCTGCACCAGGTTTTTTTGGAAGTCCTGCAGAATAAAATCCGATGGCCTCAGTGGGAGGTGGCTCCGGGGGCACAGTTTCTTTAGCGTTTCCTCTGAGATTATGGAGATGGAGGAACCCAAGTCCACTTCCATGAGGCACGGAACCCCCTCGATGCGGATCGACATTTTGACCTTGTCGGGGGCTGCGAGGGGCAAGTTCAGTACCTGCAGGCTTGTAGACACAGTTGTGTGGGTCTCCGTCGACTCGTGGTGGGTAGTCTGTCTCCTGCGCCTGGTCTTGGCCCGACAAGCCCTCGTGATGTGGCCCGTTTTCCCGCAGCTTCGGCAGTCCAAGTTGTGGTACGGGCAGTCCCGCCTCTCTTGGGGGTCGCCGCAGCTTGCGCATCGGGTGGTAGAGGGCTTGTCCGGCGCTCGTAGTCTCGGGGTGGCTCTCGGGTCTGTTCCTTGTGGCCGCCGCAGCTGGAACACCTCTTCGTCCTCTTGGTCGGCCGGCGCCATCTCGTCGTGGTGGACAGCCTCGCCACGTGGCTAGCTGTATGCCTTGGTGGCCCTCTCGAAAGCCGTCGCCTCGTTGAAGGCTTGTTGGAGGGTGAGCTCTTCCTTGGCGAAGAGCTTTTGTTGCAATCTTTCATTGCGGAGGCCCCAGACGAAACGGTCCCGCAGAGCCTCCTCCCGCTTGTCAAAACTGCAGTTCCCTGCGATCTGTTGGAGAGCAGCCAGGTAGACTGCAGCCGTCTCCCCAGTCTTCTGATCCCTCTTGTGGAAGAGGAATCAGCGGGCGATGATGGATGGTTGGGACGAGAAGTGGCCCATGAGGAGTCTGACGACCTCCCCATACGTCCTCTCTGTCAGCTTCACTGGAGCGGAGAGGCCGCGCGCAATCTCGAAGGTCTCTTCCCCACAGACGCTCAACAGGACGTCCCTCATCCAGTTGTCGTCTGTGATCATGTTGGCCCTCAAGTAGCATTCGACCCGTTCGATGTAAGTCTCCCACCGTTCCGGGTGGGCCGGGTTGAACTCTGCAAGGTGGCCCATCATTACACTGGAGTTCGCCATGGCGGCGGCGGGTGTCACCGTTTCTTGCGGTTCTGCACCTTCCTCATCCCCAGCCAGGTTAGCAGCTTCGCCCAGGGGGAAGCCTTCCTAGCTGCATCCCATCCTCGTCGCCAGTGTGATGTACTTGGAGACGAGACGTGGAGAAGGCAACTCAATTTATTAACAGCACATCACCGAACAGAGCAACGTACGCGGGCCGGGACCCGCTTTATATACATGTACCCGGAACGACCTCCCAAGCTGGCCAGTCCAATCCTGGCCAGTCAAACTTCCCGCCACTGATGGTGATTGGTGGGGCCTTTCGCATGCTGTGCTGAGTCGCCTGGGACTTTCCCCCAGTCGCCTCTGCTCAGCGGCCGCGTGGTTCTTGGGTTCAACGCAATACACTACAACTAGGTTGATCCTTCATTGAGCAGGGGATTATACCAGATGGCCTATATGGCCCCTTCCAACTCTATGTTTCTATGATTATTTTGTTAGTCTGTAAGACGCCATGATATCACTTCTTGTTGGGGGGTTTTGTAATGGACTAAAGAAGATAACCTCTGCTGCACTTTATTTTAACCAAATAATTAATACTTTAGAAATTAATTTGTTAATTTCATTAGAGCCCCATGGTGCAGAGTGGTAAAGCTGTAGTACTGCAGTCTGAACTCTCTGCTCATGACCTGAGTTCGATTCCAGCAGAAGCTGGATTCAGGTAGTTGGCTCAAGGTTGACTCAGCCTTCCATCCTTCTGAGGTTGGTAAAATGAGTACCCAGCTTGCTGGGGGGAAAGTGTAGATGACTGGGGAAGGCAATGGCAAACCACCCTGGAAAAAAGTCTACCGTGTCACCCCAGAGTCGGAAACGACTGGTGCTTGCACAGGGGACCTTTCCTTACTTTCATTAGTGCCTAGATCTCTAATCCATAAAGTATTTGTTCAAATATTGCCCTTTTCTTTATTTGGTCATTCTGTAGACATAAGCTAATTATTAATAAATATAAATTCCCTTTTTGTCACTGAACACACTTCAAATAATCTATAAATTATTGCAGTATCAGAATCATGGCAAAGAGAAGAACAAATTATTAAATGTTATCTTTACTTAGCAGTGATGACATAAATGCCTGAAAATCATACAGTTGCTCAAAGATGTCAAGATGTTAGGAAACATTTAGCAACATATGCTTATTAAACTGTCAACATCTTAGAAGAAGCTCATAGGGTAGTGTTTCACTTCACTTTCTCATGAGCATCACTATAAGTATTGTTTTAATTAGAAAGCAATCACAACCAGTGTCTGTAGCAAAAGATATCTACTATGTCAAATCATCCTATAACAAAACATATAATTAAAGATCAATTTAGCTGCACATTCAATGCAGCAATATATCACAGCATGTTAAGAGAATAAAGATTTTAGCCTCATCAGACTTCCATCTGTGTAGTGATGTACATGTGGTAAAGTTGGTGGTGACTAGTAGACATAGCTCCGATCCCTTGGCTGTGCTTCACATTTAGATGTTCTCAGACTTAGGTTGTTAAAGCACATATATACACATATATGTTTTATGGGTTGCTGTGCATCTGTACTTTATTATAGCAGGTTTCAAGGAGTTCAGGGGGTGACCTTATAGTGGTTTTCCTCCTTTTTCCATAGTCGGGGACAAAGGGTGGCAATTGGCGAGCAGACCTCCCTGTGTTATCCAGTAGAGTGTGGTGTACCTCAGGGAGCTATTCTGTCGCCAACGATGTTTAACATCTATATACACCCCCTTGCCCAGATTGCCAGATGTTTCAGGCTGGGTTGTCACCAATATGCAGATGACACCCAGCTCTATCTGTTGATGGACGGCCACTCAGACTCCACCCCAGACCATCTAACTGGGGCGTTGGAAGCAGTGACTGGTTGGTTGCAATTCAGCCAGCTGAAACTTAATCCAACTAAGATGGTCATGTATATGAATCATGGGGGGCTAGGACTGGGCATCAAACTCCCCACCCTGGATGGTGCATCCCTTTTGCCAGCTCAGAAGGTGAGGAGTCTGGGAGTGATACTGGATGCCACCCTTTCTATGGAGGCCCATATGAGCCCCGGAGGTCATTACATTCAGCCACCCAACATCTTCTGACCATCGCTGGTCCAAAGGACGTTCACCTTGCCTCGACCAGGGTCAGGGCTTTTTCAGCCCTGGCCCCTACCTGGTGGAATCAGCTCCCTGTGAAGGTTCAGGCCCTCCCAGATCTGATGCCATTTCAGAGGGCCTGTAAAATGGAGCTGTTCCGTCAGGCCTTTGGCTGAGACGGGCGGGTGTCCTTATTTTGCTATACCATTTAAATGACCTCCCAACGCTGATTACCATCTGGACTGGAGGAAAATTGGGCTGATATAGTTGACATCCTTCGGACACCTAAGCTGTGAACTTAAGTGCCTACCTTATTCACACTGCTTTAATTTAAGTTAAATCTCAGCTATTGGCTCAACTGTTTTAACTTTTAATATATTTTAATTGGCTAACTGTTTTACTGTTTATTTATTGATTTATTGTTGGTTTTAACTGTTTGACATGTTGGAATCTGCCCTGAGCCCTTATGGGAAAGGGTGGAATATAAATTCACAGAAATAACCAAACACATAAATAAATAAATCATGGGTACAGTACCATAAATGGAGGGGGGGAGTTTATCCTCAGTGATCTGGGTTACTACCATATGAAGAGACCATATAAATGCAATGTTTTAACCATTCTTTTTGTTCCACAACACACTGAACTATTTAAGGTTCCATTTAGAAATATTGCCTCTCTAGGAAAATGCATTATAATCATCCTCCTGATTCCCCAGTTTTCCATGCCTTCAACTGCTATTCACTTGGGAGGTACTAATATGCCATTTTCCATTTCTATTTGCACATTATCTCTCTTTTGACCTTTTTTGCTGCTGACATTGCCAATTCACTTGTATCTTTTATACTATACATGCAGAATTTATACAAAAAATAAAGTCGAAAAAGTGTGAATTTTAGTGGAGAAATTTTAGCATAAAGTAAGGTCCTAGGGACTCGAAAATTTGTTTCACACAAGGAAGAAACAGAATTTATATGGGGATTTTTACATCCAGTCAGAAGAGATGAGAAATTCAAAATAGCTGCCTACTACTCACCCTCCTTTCAATGCATATCTAACTGATTGTTTTAGCATGTCTCAAGTTTTTATTTTCTGCTCATTGATTTTGAGCTTCTGAAATGGAAGCAAAACATCACTTGTGAAATGGCGGGACTTTTCTCATTGGTTCTTTCTCAGTGTACTCAATCTGCTTATGCATGGCTGCTGTTTCTGATAAATTTGGTGACAGTAGTAACAGTGGCCATTTTTGTTCAACTTTTATTAAACATAATTTGCCAATGTTTGCTTAATAAACATCTGATAATGTGGCTGAAATTTTGTCTTATTTCACACTGGAAATTTTGTGGGAAGGGTGGAAGGGAATATGATCATCCACATTGAAAGGTGATTTTAAGATGACAAAGTTTAGGGCCAAAACCCTATTTAATTTAGCTTAAATTTATCCTGCTGGAATTAACACATATTACTGTAGACATCCACAGAGTTGTCAATGTTCTTTATAACCATAATAGCTCAAACCTATACCTGGAAAAAAAAATCCTTTTTGTCATTAAGCCTCTGTTTCCATAGATTTTCTTCTTAAGTGGAAAGTCTTGTAAAATGAATGTTACTTTATGAAAAAGAACAGTTTGTTCCCAAATGCCTTCTTTTTTTCATCAAGATATTTTCTTTCAGCTCGCAGCTTTTCTAAGCCTCTGATTGCCTCTGATTCGAGTGATATCACTGTGTGATAACAATAAAAGATAATCTTTAACAAATCTTTATTTCATTTGATTTTTATCCTGCAATCCCTCACAAGCAGAGCTTTGAACAGTATTCATGGATTTCCCCTGGTGTTCCCTATACATGCCCCCCCCTTGTCTCAGCCTGGATTGGTATTGGGTTTTGAAACTATTCCCTTCCCATGTTGGGTAAAATGGGGGTGGGTCACTGATGGGGAAAAGGCAGTTTGTGATCTGCGTAAAATGATGGGGTGAGGGTAGGAAATTAATGAGGGTGGAGGGTGTCTCAGCTCAACTTTTTTCTGGTTTTGTCCCTCTTCTCATAGGAGGTTGGAATTTATTGTTATGGGTTTGGGGGAGGGTGGGTGGAAGACGTGTAGGGATTGGAAGAGTTTTATTTAGTATGGCCAAAGGGAGCGACTCCTTCTCAGTCCAGTGATGTTTAATACTCCTTGTTGTCATTGATGTTGAATGTAGAAGATGGGAGGGAAATTTCTCTGTATGTGGATGTATTGGGAAGTATATTTTTAATCCCAGGAAGCAATCCGTGGGGTACTTGGAAAGGGCATCAGTATGATCCCAAAGAGGGGTATTGATTTTCTGCCTTATTCAAACTGCTTAGATAATGAAAACAGGGAGAGAGCACTATGCATCTTGTGTTCTTTATTTGTTTTGTCCCCACATATACTCTGTGTCTAGCTTGTTTCTGGATATTTGTATTAGGGTTCTTTTGAATATAAATAATTTTTTTTTAAACAAGGCTCTGGGCAGGTTACAATATATAAATGCAGCAATATTAAAAATTTTAAAACGTAATACAATAAAATTCAATATAATACCTTATACTGAATTTTATATATTATATTAATAAAATAACACCACCACACCATAGTTGTTGTCGTTGCTGTCATCGTCATCATTATCATCATTATGATGACTTGTCACAGTCAGACAGTTGACTTGTAGATGCTGCTCTGCAATTTGAGATAATAACCAAGTCCTTGGGAATTGTAGAGGTATCCTCAAAAGATTTTTGCTTGGTCCCAGCAACACTGTCTCGGTTTCCAGTTTTAGAGCCTCATTATGGGCAGCAATCCCAGAGAGCTCCTCTGACAATCGCCCCCAAATTGGGTGGTAGAAGGACTCCCCCAGCAAGGGTCCCAGATCAAGGACCCAGGTGAGGATCCTTTCTGCAAGCAGCTTGACGGAGGGTTATGGATTCGATGATGGTCAGGTCTGCAAACTCTCTGTCGCTGTGAAGCTCTGTCGCTACGATCACCATGTTAATGGCCCAAGAGGTGAATGCTGGGCTGCTGTAAATTTGCTTAAGCACTTTTGCTCATTTCTGGCAGACTGTATATATTCTAAATTCTAACTATAACTCTCTCTATACTTATAAAAGTCTAAAAATCGATGGGAATTACTGGCTGTATGGGGCAGAACAAAGTTGGAGTTTGAAAGAGGCAAGGAGGTACTTGAGCTGAAGCCACACCTCCTTTCTCAAAGTTCTGGGCTCTCAACAGCCATTTTATAATGGAGATTTATTTTACGACCCCGAATTGCTTGACTCATTAACTGTTTCCTGAAGGCTTTTTTTCTGCCAGGCTGTGTGTTTTCTAAATACTGTTTTTGCACACAGCTAACTTCGCGGTCACAATCCTGTTCCCTCCGCAGCGTCCGGTTGGATTTTGCACCATCTGCGCCAGAGTTACTGGAAGTGCCGCGGCTCTGCGTAGCAAATGTAAACCGCCAAAACCCAGTTTACGTTTGCTATGCAGAAGTTGCGGCACTTCCTGTAACTCCAGCGCAGATGGTAGATATCCGACCGGATGCTGCGGAGGGAACAGGATTGTGACCACGAGGTAAGCTGTGTGCGAAAATGGTACCAGTTTATGTTTGCTACGCAGAAGCTGCGGCACTTCCTGTAACTCCGGCGCAGATGGTGGGAAATCCGACCGAACACTGCGAAGGGAACAGGATTGTGACTGCGAGGTAAGCTGTGTGCGAAAACGGTATAAGTGTAAGTCTCTCTGCATTTACAAGGGTCTAAAAATCAATGGGAATTATTGGCTGTATGGGGCAGAACTAAGTTGGAGCTTGAAAGGGTTGAGAAGGGACTTGGGCTGCAGCCACCCCGCCTTTTCCGAAGATTTGCGCTTTCAACAGACCTTTTATATTGGAGAATTATTCAGACCAGGAGTATCAAACATGCAATTTAGGGGCTGAATCAGGCCCCTGAGCAAATGGCATCATCTGCTTCCTTCTCCATACTTTGCAAAGCTTACTCAATCACACAGGAGCTACAGAGTAAAACCCCTATTTTCTCCATTGGCTGAGACTCCTTCCTTGGGGAGGAAGGGAGGAGGAACATCTTGCTTTGCCAGGCTCTCTCAATCACACAGCAGAACTATGAGCCAAGCCTCTCTTCCTTCTATTGGCTAAGGTCCCCCCCCCATCCCCTGGGGAAGGAAGGAAAGATCCAGAGCTTCCTTTGCCCAGTTCCCTGGTTCCCACAGAAGAAATACAAAGAAAGCATCTTTAAGACCAATGAGTGCTAACATTTTAAGCATTTTTATGTTTTTAAAATATATATATTTGTGTTTGTCTGTGTTATAATAAAGTATATCTCTGCTATGTAATCTTAAAACAGGTACACACATGGCCTAACCTGACATGGCCCACCCTGACAAGGTCTCATTTATGTCAGATCCAGCCCTCATAACAAATGAGTTCGACACCCCTGATTTAGACTATGACCCCAAAATCCTTGCTTCATTAACTGTTTCCTGAAGATTTTTTTCCTTCTGGATTTATAGAGCCATTTAAAGATTTTTATGTGGATTGCAATTGTGTTCAAGGCTTGACTTAAATGGAGGTGAGGTAACATTTGGAAGCATTGACTTTATTTGTTATTTGTACTACTAATGTATTTAAGTAAAACTACATCTTAAATGCATTTCTATCGAATATCAGAAACTTTTAAGATCTGTGGACTTTGGAGTTCAATACCTTTGGATTTGGACTACTATAATCAAGCTTAATTATTGGGTTATAGCTATTGAGGACAATTGAAAAAAGTGATTTGGATTTGGAAGAGACTCTGTTAAACAGGAACATTTTATTGCACCAACTTCTAACATTACTGGTTTGACTTTCACTTTCTTTCTGGGGTGGATATAATGAATAGTGTTGGTTGTTGTTTTTATCACTCGGGGTTTTTATAACCAGGGGTGTGTGATTTTGTATTGTTATTGCTAACTCTACTCTCTGTGTTTGGGCTAAGTATTGGGTTGTGTACATTTGTGGTATTTCTGCTGGTGAAGGTTCATATCTGATTTGTGGTCATTGTTATTAAAAAGAAAAGAACACACTCTCTCTAAACAATTGGGAGAATAACTGAAATATATTAGTTGGGAAGGCCAGTTTTTAATAGTGCTAGTTTTATTGATAACTTTGATGTGAGTCCATTTATTTGAATTTTATTTATCAAAATAAGTTTTAAAAAGTAGATAAAAAAGCCATCACTTCATCTCCTAGCATGCCTCTGGGCCCTGTTAAATTTGGACCATCTGGAATAAAAGAAGAACAAAAAGAGATGCAAAATAATCTTTTGACTGCTATTGCACAACTGACTGACAAAGTAGTAAATCTGAGAGACCAACTAGCTGAAGTAAAAAATGAACTGGCGGAGAACAGAAAACAGGCTTCAGAGTTCAACAAAACAGTTAAGGCGCTAGGCTCCAAAGTGGCAGCTACTAATTACAAAGTGGAGTAAGTTGACATAAATCAGAAAGCCTCAGAGAACAGGATCCTTCAGAGGAAATAGATAGGACTGCTTATATGCTAAGATTTCAGAATGTTCCAGAAGATACAACAGAAGACATACCCAAGGTAATAAGCAAAGCTCTTGCTGAAACTTTACAGGTTGATCCTTTGAAACTGGAAGAAGAAATAGACTTGGCTTATCAGGTTTCCTCTGCTTTTGCATGAAAGAATGCCCTACTAAGGGAGATACAGGTCAAGTTGAAAGCAAAAAATGGCAGATTTAATTCTCAAACAGACAAGAGACCATTCAATATCAATAGGAGGGGAAAATGTCAGAATTCTTAAAGAGGTCCCATGGCCAGTGCGACAAAAGAGAAGAGAATATCATGCTTTGTCATCTTTTTTGAGAGAAAAAGCTATTGCCTACACCTGGCTAACTCCGGAAGGTCTTGTCTTCACATATGAGGGTAAAAGACACAGAATTACTTCAACCTTTAAAGCTGAGAACATTTTAGAATGATTTGCCGGGAAAGATAAGAGTGGTGAAGGCGAAGAAGAGCATAAGACTTCAGACCATGCTGAGTCATCAGAAGAAGAATGATCTCAAGATCCAAAGCTGTATCCAACAAGACTTCAGTCAAGAAAATATAAAAAAGGTAGTGAAGAAAAACCATCATAATGGCTAGAGAACAGATTACTATTCTTTCACTCAATGTTAATTGTCTTAACTCTCCAGTGAAGAGAAGGAAAACCTTTGTTCACTTATCTAAATTTATAGCAGATGTAATTTGCCTACAATAAACTCATATAATTGTAAAGGACCAACACCTACTTTATAACAAAAAAAAGGGACTATATTCTTGGCCTATGATGCTAAAGAGAAAAAAGAGGTGTAGCAATTTACATTAAAGACAAATTAAATCCATAATTTTTATTTGCTTCAAATGATGAAAGAATTTTGTTAATAGAGATTACAATGGATGGAAAGAAAGCTTTGTTAGCAAACATATATGCTCCAAATGAACATCAAGATAACTTCTTTAAGGAAGTACATAGTAAATTGGTAAGTTTTGATTATGCTGAACATTGTATAATTGGTGACCTTAACAAAATTTTTGATAAGACAATGGATAAGAAAACATCCAAACAGATTAAAAAGATAGGTTTGCTATTGCCTTGGAGCTTTTTAAAACTGGCAGAGGAACTAAATCTAGTGAATGCATGGAGGACAAGATTTCCCTTATCTAAGGACTTTACCTTTTACTCAGTTAGACATCAATCTTGGTCAAGAATAGATATGTGCTGGATGTCTATGCGTTTGATGAAGGATTTGGGGGAAATTGAAATTCATAAAGAATCATCTCGGACCATAGTCCATTAACAGTAACGTTAAATTAATTCCTAAAGAACAGAAAATGGTGTCTTGAAAGACAAAAATTTTGTTCAAGAAACTAAGAAAGAATTTGAGGGCTTTTAAAAACAAAATATTACTCAAGATGTGAAAATACATTCGGTGTGGGATGCAAGCAAAGCATATTTCAGAGACTTGGCTATTAGATACTCCTCCAAAAGAAAGAAGGAAAGAATGCAAAATTTTCAAGATTTAATTACCCAATTAAAATCAACAAAAATATATTGAAGCAACAACCATCAAAGATAGAACTGTTGAATAAACTAAAACTGCTGCAACATACACTAGAACAATTTTATAAAAATATATATGTGTGTGAGCAACCATCCAAGGATATCTAAGCAAATTATATTAAGCAACATAATTTAAAAGCTTTTGCAGAAGATCAACAAGGTTATAGCAATGAAAGAACCCTATAACAATGAAAGAACTGGTTGAAGAGAATGGAATGCAAAAAGCTGGGAAAGTCTCTGGTCCAGATGGCTTACCAGTGGAATTCTACAAAACCTTTGAAAACTCTCTTTCAGTGCCATTTTAGATAAGATATGCAATGAAGCAACGAATTCTTCTACTTGGCAAGAAGCTACTATCTCTGATTCCAAAAGAAGCGACTGATTTAAAAGATATTTAGAATTATAGACCTATTTCACTTCTAAATGTAGATTACAAGATTTATACAATTTTGGCACAACATCTTAAGAAAGTTTTACCTGACTATATTCAAGATCAAGCTGGTTTTCTTCCAAAAAGACATTTGAATAGTAATGTTAGAACAATATGTAATATATTGGAATATTATGAAATGCATCCTGAGAAACAGCTGACATTAATCTTTTTAGACACGGAAAAAGCCTCTGACAATGTTAACTGGTGGTTTATGTTGCAACAACTGGAGGAAATGAACTGTGGAACTGAAGATCCAGGCTATATACACCTATCAATGTATAAAGGTGTTAGTAAATGCAGACTTAACTGAGTTAATTGAGATCCAAAAGGGAACCAGGCAAGTTTGTCTGCTATCTCCGCTGTTTTTTATCTTGACTTTGGAATTACTAAACAATCAGATTAGGGAGGATACAAATATTAAGGGCACAACGATTAGAGGTGAACAATACAAACTTCAAGCCTTCACTGATGGAACAACCTCTAGACTCTGTTGAATATTTGATGAGAAAATTAGAACAATTTGGTGTTGTGGCTGGCATGAAAATTAATTATCAGAAAACAATTTTAATGCAAAATATGACAAAGGACCAAATAGACCTTTTACAACAAAATTCAGGATTTTCTTTTGAAAAGGAAGTTAAATAACTTGGTATTTATTTATCAAAACAAATCTATTAATTTGAAGGCAGATAATTATGATAAACTATTAAAAGAAATTTTAAAAAGATTTGGACAACTAGAAAGATTTGAATGTAACTCTAATGGGAAGAATTGCAGCAATCAAAATGAATATTTTACCCAGACTATTATTTCTATTTCAAACAATTCTAATTTTATTGCTGAAGAATTTTTTTTTTACCTGAACAAATTGATGGCAACATATATTTGGCAACACTTACAAGACTCTAAGGAAAGAGCTGGTTTTACACTACCAGATTGGCAATTATATTATAAAGCTTCTGTACTGACTCTGGTCAGAGAATGGATGATACTGAGTGACAAAAAAACTAATTATTATTAGAGGGCCATGATCTTACCATGGGATGGCACTCTATGGTATCAGAAAATTGAAGGATATGGTTATTTTAAAAATCATCTGTTGAGAAAATCCCTATACTCAACATGGGCATGGCTGAAGCAAAAAATATATCAAAATATTCCAAAATGGGTCTCCCCAGTAGAAACTTTTGTTCAACCAGCATTGTTAACTCAAAATATGATATTGAAATATGAGGCTCCCTTGAAAGAAAATAATGAGTTAAAGATGAACGATGAACTCAGATTACAGAATGTGACTATGGACTGGTGGTTGAGACCAGGCCTCAGATGCAGTGGGAGTTCACAGGAGCACAGTTCCTGAACCTTTCTGAGAGTTCCACCTCCTCCTTCTGAGAGTTCCACCTCCTTGTCCATTGAATAGTATGTGCAGCTGCATAACAATCCCTGGATGAGCTCCACCACCTATCTTTCTACAAAATGACTCCTGATTGAGACTACAAATTGAATCTAGATATGCCAAAGATAAAGTAGTGGGTTTCTCTACAGAACCATATGAGTTTGATGAGATAATGTTGGGGCCTCACCAAAAAATGATCAAAAAATATACTATCTGTTATTGCAGATGAAAATGCAAGATGAAATTGTAAAAGATTGTATAATAAAATGGGCACAAAATATAGGCCATAACATTGATATGGCATCTTGGGAAACATTGTGGAAATCTACAATAAAATTGACTAGAACAGTTCTTTTAAAGAAAATGTATATAAATGTTTTATAGATGGTATATCAATCCAGAAAGAATATATAAGATGTATCTTAATGTCTCTAATAAGTGTTGGAAATGTACTTCCTAGGTGGGAACATTTTATCCTCTGTGGTGGTATGATATAGTTAAGAAATACTGGGAAATGGTACATGAACTATTGCAGAAAGTGCTGAAAATTCAAATACAATTTGTACCAGAACTGTTCTTACTGAATATCCTTTCCAGTGAATATTCAAAGCACTTGATTGCTCATATCACCTCAGCAGCAAAGATTTTAATAGTACAACATTGGAAACTTCAAAAGGTGCCAAAAAGACAAGACTTAATTGAGAAACTATTTGAGACAGAAGAACTGGATCCACTCTCTCTTTTATTGAAAGGCAAATCTATGCAAGATTCGAGAAACCTTAGGAAACCATTTTATATATGGCTCGATAAACTGGTTTGAACTTATGATTTATATGTGACAATTCATAGAAATTATCCTCAAATATTAACATATTAATGTTAGACAATTAGAAAGCAATTTGTGACTTAGAGTTAGTAATTTTTGTTTCTCTCTTTTATGCATGTAAGATTTTTCTATGCTTTATGAACATGTAACAGCTTTTTTCCCAATATCCCTCTCCCCAACCCATTCCCTAATACCCTTGAAACCTAATAAAACATTTAAAAACCCAGCAATACTGTCTTCTGGAGCTGAGCTGGTATTATTTGCTCAATTCCCAGAATGTCCAGGTGTTCCTTGATACTTCTAGGCATTCTCCAAGGGCTCCAATGACAATTGGTACAATGATAACCTTCTTCTCCCAGAGGCTCTCTAACTCTGTTTGTAGGTCTTGGTCTTCTTCTTCCAACCTTTATCTTGCTCTGTGTAACATGCTTGTACATTTCACCTTCTGTGAAGTATAACAGCAAAGCACAAAATTTTACCATTGGGCTGACCATCCCTAGGAACAAGAGTTTAATAGCTGAAATCTAAATGGCAATTTCTTAGCTACAAATAAAACAGGTTTGAGTCAAATCCACCTTCCTGTTACCATGTTGCTGATTATCATTTCTGATGCCTTAATGCCACTGTACAGGAGAAGAAATATTCCTCTGCTGCTTTCTTGAGCCTCAACAGCCTCATGTTTTCAAAGAGAGTGTTTTATGAAAGGGATATTGAGCCCTTGGTTGTAAAGAAGAAAATCTAATTAAACCCTGATAAAGTGCTTGTCACTCTAACCATGGCAGAAAGCTACCATGTCTGACTTTTTCTGAACCTACAAGATTGAGCTAAGGATTGGTGACTTGAAAGGTCAAAATGAATAATATAAGGGCAGTAAGACCCAAGTGCTTTCCAAGCTCAGAAGGAACTACAGAAGTTGGCAAATTCATTATGCTATCTTGAATGGCTGTTCAGACATTGGTTGCTTCACACTAAAATGCAGGTAATTGCCTAATCATCAACTTCATGAAGAGCTAAGTGTTTTGTTAAATGCCAACCGTAAAATTATATATCAAGTAACTGATTGATTATTTTTCTGCTTTCACGGAAAACAGATATGTGTGGGTGGGCATGCACTACAAAATAGCATTGAATACATTCATGAACTGAAGAGTGTTACCTTTTTGGCATTTTAGGGGTTTTTGAGGTTTCTTTCCTCAGCTTGAAGACAGGCTTTGACTCAGGCATTCAGGGTTCATGCCTAAACACTTGTCAGCTTCAGAAAACAAACACTGGTTAAAAATAAAGTCACATCAAATCAAAATGCTTCTGGAATGGTTCTAAAAAAACACAAAGCATGATAAAAGGAAAGGTTTCAGAAAAGCTATTCTTTGCTGTCTCATGACTGGGACTGGGATGACTGGGATGAGGAGCATCCTCTGCGGAGCATCAGCTGCTACCAGCATCAATCACTAAATACAAGAAGCACCACTGGGATAAAATCACTTAACTGAGAGCTCTTTAACATCTCTGGAATGAGCATACACAATCCAGGATGCTATTTTTCTCCCTCTTCTAATTGTAAAGAAGGTTGCAAGTCATGTATGAAATGGTCAAGCATACTTCATTTTTTAGGCTCTGCAGCAGAGTCATTGCTATGTGTTTTTATATAGGTTGTACCTTTTTTCTCCAGAAAGACTAGACAGTCCAATTTAGATAATAATAATGTTCCCTTTGAAACCCAAACAATCATATACAATCTGGTGTAAGATATAACAATGTCTAATAGTAACGCTTGCATGTTTTTCCCCCTCTAATTCAACTTATTTTAAATGCATTATAAAATCCTTTCAGGAAGACTGATGGCAGTTTTGAAAAGATACAGCTTGTGAATCATAACTGCCATCAAAGTCTGCCTAATGCACCATCAAGTGTTTCCTTCATTGTTTGTTTGTTTTTTGTTAATTTTGTGTTTATTTATGTATTTGTGTCTCTCAGACAGAACTTCCACATTAGCCATTCCAGCATAGTTCTGGGTAAAAAGGTAATCAGCAGCATTTGTGCATGTCTATTTGTCTTTGTGTGTCTTTCATTTTCCTCATGTTGCGTTAGATTAAGTGCATGTATTTTCTCCCTTTAATTTCATTTTGTGCTCTCAGTTCTCCAGTCTGTAGAAAGCAAAATTCCCATTATAGCTGGCCTCAGTAACTTTCCTGTTTGGTATTTCTCTCTTTCTTAATTTATTGCTCCTGTTGCATCCTAATCAATGTCCCAAACTTTTCAGCATTGACCAAGTGAACTTTAATTTCTCCTCAGTTAAATAATTCATGTCAGGACTGAAGCCAATTGAAATACATTGGTTTGAAGAAGTTTCAGGCTGTATAGGATGTTAGATACTATCCCAAATTAAAATTCACATGCCAGTGCTTATTTCTTTTAAAGATGAGAATTAAGTCAAATGAATCTAACAGATCCATTAACTGTAGCTTGGTGTTAAACATACATGCAAATTATATGTATACAACTATATACAGATCAGCTGAGCTCTCCATTTTTACATATTCTTTAGAATTTAGCAAGGGGTGTCCATGGTATAAATAATAAAACTTTCTAAACGTTAATTGTGGGAAATAAGCAAATCTTAGGTCATGGCTGTGTGATCACTGCACAGAAAATGCTGAGTAGGAGGGAAATAAAATTCCCTGAATGATATGTCAGGAACAATGCAGAGAAACTGGGGGAAAGGATCTGAATCCCAGGGCTGTTGTGGGAAATGTAATGGAAATATATTATGCTTTTATTAAAATATATATTTTTATCTAAATTGCCTTCAAGATCACTGCCATGTAGAAACAGATGTTTATTCTAATAACTTGTATGAGTTATACATAACCTTTTGTAACTTCTCTCCATTAACCAGAGGCTCTGCCATTTCTAATGTGTCAGACTGAACATAGTCACAGCATCACTCAGATGCGCATTGAACAGGGCAAGCCTGAGCTTGCCTTGTGTCCTGTACAAGGGAAACATCTCAGATATAGTTCTCCTTTTTTGGGTGACATTGTACCTCAGAGGCAATTTCACAGTTAAGTTAGACTATAAGCATACAGCTGAGTCTGTTGTAAGGGGCTGTTGGAGGAGTCTTCAGTTTTCAGAGATGGAGCTGGACAAAGTGATTTTTGTAGTTTATGCCTCTCTAAAACACCCTGGATTTCCAATCTAGACAGGTGGTAAAATGACATTTCAGTTACTTTGTGTTACATTTACAGAATTGGAATTTCAATTTTAAGTGTGTGATGGCTCAGTGGACAGTGATGAACTCCTAAGACAAGTCTATTGTGCAGAATAGGGGACAGTCAGAAGACATATACCACCAAGTAGAATAAGTGGGGGGAGGAAGACAAAGTTTTAGCCCAGTGGATGAGGAAAGAAATTATTTGTTGTGGGTAAAGAGTCCTCAGAGATGCTGGCAGGGATTAAACATCTATAGATGAAACATCCTTTTTTGCTCTTCGGTGGCTGGAAGAGAAGAGAAACCTTGTGTGCTAGCTAGAGAAAGATAGCTTCAGAAGGCAACTGACCTCATCAGAACAACAACAAATATAGTAACTGAAATGTGGTAGCATGTGGGAGCTACTCTCTTGATTTACCAACATATGCATGTTAGATCTAGGAAAAGAGATCTGTTTATTCATGACCATTTTCTCAGTTAGGCATTTTTGCTCAGTTTTCCCCCCTTTCCTTTTTGTAATTGGTGGTTGTAAGCAATACTCCCTGTAAGCTGTGGACTTCTGTGAGCAAAAATCCTACTTCATGAGCTACTGGCATTAATGTTATGAGCTATTGAATAAATTAGCTTGCTCTGGATCCATTTTTACTGAGCTAAGACTAACATTGTGAGCTGGAGGCTAAAAAATTGTGAGCTAGTTCTCACTAACTCGGCTTAGAGGGCACACTGGTTGTAAGTACAAGTAAATTTTCCATGGCATTTAATTCCTGCATCCACTCCCCCCCTCCCCTTACTGCCTATATATCTCTGGCCAGTTTCTACGTACCCTCCATGCATCTGACAAAGAGAGCTGAATTTCTCAAAAGTTTAAAAA
This sequence comes from Heteronotia binoei, assembly GCF_032191835.1. NCBI lineage: Eukaryota > Metazoa > Chordata > Lepidosauria > Squamata > Gekkonidae > Heteronotia > Heteronotia binoei. The sequence continues at coordinate 110,990,035 of NC_083226.1, read as the reverse complement.
GGTAAAAACATAAAGGCAGTCCCCTGTGCAAGCACTGGGGTGTTACCGACCCATGGGGTGAAGTCACATCAGGACGTTTTCTTGGTAGACTTTTTATGGGATGGTTTGCCACTGCCTTCCCCAGTTATCTATGCTTTACCCCCAGCAAGCTGGGTACTCATTTTAGTGACCTTGGAAGGATGGAAGGTTGAGTCAACCTTGAGCCAGCTACTTGAACCCAGGTACCTGAATTCCACTGGGATTGAACTCAGGTCATGAGTAGAGCTTGGACTGCAGTACTGCAGCTTGCCACCCTGCATCACAGGACTCTTCTCAAAAGCTTATGCTACAATAAAATTTGCTAATCTTAAAGGTGCTACTGGACTCTTTATATTAAGAAAATCTTATACAACACTTCCTCAAGCATTTATTTTTATGATGAAAGGGAAGCACATCTTCCAAAAGACCATGGTTCAAATCTGCAATTGAATGATAACTATTGACCACTGACGAGTAGCTGAACTACTGATGCAAGGACACCGGTCCCCTTGTTTCAGTGGTACTGGAAGAATTTTGCTAACGTTCTATTTGGAGATGAGATGTAGTAGGCTAGGTATCTTGTGCAATCCATACAATAGTGGGAAGTTGAATGGCTTCTTCTTCTCAAATTGACATGGAATAGGAGGCTTGTTCCTTTCTTTGCATTGTTGAAAATTAATTTAGTTCTGATTTCACAAAAGACTGATCCTGCTTTTTTAAGAGGTCACAGGAACAGTGCAAGTTTGTGTAGTGGATTTATTTATCAAGGTGCATGCAGGCCAGCAGGGAACTGAGGCAAAAGGAAAAAAACACAAAGTTGCTCTCAAGTCTAGTTTAAATTGTTGCGTATGTGAACTGAAATATGTATAGTCAATGGTGTTCCTGCCTGGCTCATTGGAGTCTGTAGGACTGAGCTTGGGGACTTGGGAACAATGGGCAGTAGGATCCAAATCCCCACTTTCCTGCTGCAATCATGGGCCCCTTGCTGGTTTGAATGACCCAATCATGTGTTTGCGTGGGAACTCTGTAGTGTATATAGTTGGCCAAGTTGGCCCAGTTCTCCTGTCTTATTGTGCAGCCCTATACTATGCTGTACAGAAATAAAGAGCTATGATCACTACCACCTTGCCTTTTTCTTGCGTTGAACCCACTATATTATAAAGTTCAGGCAAAATATCCAACAGGCAAATAGCACAGTTTACACTTGTAAAAATTTCAAACAAATAAAACAAAAAGAGATCTCTTTGGCTGTCATTTGAGGCTCACTAATGAGCAGTCACACGGCATCTCTGAACAGCAGAAATCAACAATGTTTATGATCTACTGTACCTATATGCTAGAAGGGTAAATGTCAAAGAGGTATGTTTATGAACATGGCACTAATCAGACCCTTCCCTTAATAGCATCACTAGTACTAGGGTTATCTAAAAGGTCAAGGGGCCCTTTAGACAATACAAAACTGAATTAAACAGGCCCTATAGGTGTTACTTCTTGGTGATGATACATGGTGATGGTACACCAGAGGGCTGGTGAAGGAACTCCCTTGGAGCTAGGCAGCATAATTGAAATCTTGTATACTGTCCAGCAGGGATGAAATCTGATTACTTTAAATACTTCTCAGCACAGGCTGTTCTGTGAAGGGAAGGAAATGCAAAAAACTACATAGTTGTGGAGTTGCGCTTTGAGCCAGGATAGAATTGCCAACTGCTGTGGACTGACAGATTAATTGCAAAGTTAGTGCAATGCACAATAAATAGGGGAAGGAATTGCTACTTGCTTATGCAAGTAGCAATAATAAATAAAAGTGAAGTCATAGCTTGAACCCTGCATATCTTAAGTTCTGCATTTAGCATGAGCAGAAGATAGGAGGATGCAGGAATATGGGGGCCACTATCAATTTGATGACATGATGTCCCTTCTGGGGGCAACCCAGAAGGGACATCATGCAACTCAAGGAATTGCCAGAAACTCTATAGAGTTTTGGGAAATTCCTAGAGTGGTATGACATGATATAATGCATCCCTGCTTCCCAAATTCCCTTTTTCTATTTATTTGGCTGGGTAGTTCCTCTTCTTTGTTTTTTGTTTCTCTCTCTGTCCAACCCTGCTGTCTAAATGTATACAGACATATACCAACCCAGCCTAGGTAACTGAGGGACTCACTAAAATCCTCCCTTTTGTCTTTGTCTGATAATGGAACATGAGAGGCTGATAATTCAAAACTAACAAAAGTGTTTTATATAAAGCGGGATCCCTGGCCCTCTGGCACCTCCCTCGATGGCCTGGTTGAGTCCTGGAATAATCGGCTCTCCAGAGCCATTGAGGAGATTTCACCTCGACGTCCTCTGCGGCCTCGGACTAAGCCGGCTCCGTGGTATACCCCGGAACTGCGCCGGCTGAAACAAGGCCTTAGACGGCTAGAGAGGCAATGGCGGCGTACCCGTGACGAGGCGATTAGAACATCCTATAGGAAGTTTATGAAGTCCTATGAGATGGCAATCAAGGCCGCAAAGAAAACATACTTTGCGGCTAAGATTGCATCTGCAAATTCGCGCCCAGCCCAATTATTTAGAATAATTCAGAACCTGACTACATTGCCTCAAGGCAATTCAAAAGCTAAGGAATTGGAGATAGGCTGCGAGGCCTTTGCGAAATACTTTGCGGATAAGGTCCAATCGCTCCACCAGGACTGCCCCGCCAATTTAGAGGCAGTAAGTGGACTCGAAGCCCAATGCGTGTCTTCGGATTTAACTCTGGATTGCTTCGACCCGCTCAGCTTGGAGGAAGTCGACAGAATTCTTGGCACTGCACGATCCACGACTTGTGACCTGGACCCATGCCCCTCCTGGCTAATTAAGGCCTGCCAGGAGGAATTAAGATATCCTATACGGGATATTATAAATCAATCCCTTTCAGAAGGTTTTTTTCCAACACCCCTGAAAGAGGCATTGGTCCGCCCTCTCTTGAAAAAACCGTCATCAGACCCGGCCGAATTGGCACACTACCGGCCGGTCTCAAATCTGCCCTTTTTGGGCAAGATTATCGAGAGGGCAGTGGCGATGCAGTTACAGGAATTTCTGGAGGACGCTTCCGTCTTAGATCCATGCCAGTCCGGCTTTCGCCCGGGTCATGGGACGGAAACAGTCCTGGTCGCCCTCATGGATGACCTCCGACGACAACTGGATCGAGGCGGCTCGGCGGTATTGCTGTTGCTAGACCTATCGGCTGCGTTCGATATGGTCGACCATCAGCTGCTGACCCGCCGCCTCGCCGACGCAGGAATTCGGGGGCTAGCCTTACAGTGGCTCTCCTCCTTTCTTGACAGTCGGGGACAAAGGGTGGCAATCGGGGGGGAGCTGTCTCAGAGGCACCCACTTCATTGTGGAGTGCCTCAGGGAGCAGTTCTCTCCCCGATGTTGTTTAACATCTTTATGCGCCCCCTTGCCCAGATTGCACGGAGGTATGGGCTGGGCTGTCATCAATACGCAGATGACACCCAGCTCTATCTACTGATGGACGGCCGGACTGGTGATGCCCCAACAAACTTGGACCGGGCATTACAAGCTGTGGCTGACTGGCTCAGGCTGAGCGGGCTGAAACTGAATCCGGCGAAGACTGAGGTCCTTTGCGTGGGCCGCGGCGGGCCGGGAGGGGAGATCACCTTACCGGCCTTTGACGGTGCGCCACTGGTACCAGTGCGCAAAGTCAAGAGCCTGGGAGTGCTACTGGAATCCTCTCTATCAATGGAGGCCCAAGTAGCTGCCACTGCTAGATCCGCCTTCTTTCATCTTAGGAGAGCGAGGCAGTTGGCCCCCTTCCTGGAACGCACCGACCTAGCAACTGTGATCCACGCAACGGTCACTTCGAGATTAGACTACTGCAATGCCCTCTACATGGGGCTGCCCTTGTACCGAACACGGAGGCTTCAGGTAGTCCAGAACGCGGCGGCCAGGCTGTTGGAGGGACTACCACGGTGGGAAACTGCACGGCCTGGGCTGCGGGATCTACATTGGCTACCGGTTGTCTACCGTGTTCGCTATAAGGTGCTGGTTATCACCTTTAAAGCCCTATATGGCCGAGGACCTGCCTACCTAAAGGACCGCCTCTCCCCATATGTGCCCCAGAGAGCACTGAGATCCAGCTCACAGAACTTACTGACAATCCCTGGGCCAAGAGAAGCCAGGCTGAGGGCCACTAGGGAGCAGGCCTTCTCGGTGATAGCCCCTCGTTGGTGGAACGACCTTCCGGAGATGGTGCGAGCCCTGCGGGACTTGAACCAATTCTGCAGGGCTTGCAAAACATGTCTCTTTCAGCTGGCCTTTGAGATGGAACCCGACTAATTTGATGAATGGACAACTAGTCATCTTGTGGATATCACGACTACAGCATTTAGCACCTATTTTATTATATATTTAACTTTTAAATAATTTTACTGTAATTGATATTTAAAATTGTTTATGTTGTTTATGATTCATGGGATTCCCATGCCTGTCAGCCGCCCTGAGCCCGCCTCGGCGGGGAGGGCGGGATATAAAAATAAAATATTATTATTATTATTATTATTATTATTATTATTATTATTATTATTATTATTATTATTATTATTATTTTGAAGAGAAATTTTCACGTTTCAGACTTAGAAGGTGAATAGGCAACAGGAATGAAGTAATTTTGTATAAATATAAACAGTAGCTTGTCACAATCAATAGCTGTTTCATTACACAGTCTTTTGATAGTCAATGCTTAAATAAACCAGCATGAACTTTGTCTCAAAAATAGGTAAGTTTGTGAAGGGAGGAAAATTCACACAACTTCTAATTTTCCTATTTTACCACTTGACAAGAATCAACCCCCTCTTTATTAGAAGCTATTTCCCACAGGGAAATGCTACTCATATTCAACTATATAATTCCATTTGAATCTCCTGGCACTCACATTTCTCAGATTGCATTAAAGCATTAAGCATTTACTGTCCATTACACATGACTTCTGGGTTTTCCCCAGAACTAGCATCATACCATCAATTGATGGCAATTTTTAAATTAATTTTTCTCCTATTGGCTAGCACAGAGGCAGTAGAAAGTGGGGGTTGCTGGCAGTTGTTGGTCATAGTGGCAGTGTTATTAATATCTAACTTTGAGCACATTTAGAAATCGCAACCACTAGCAAAGTGGCTAGTGTTTACACCAAAATTAACAGAAAGTGAAAGATTTTGTATACAAATAAACATATTAAAAAAACAGTCTATTTTCTATTAAGGGGAAACGTAGCCATACTGATAAAGCAAGGCATATGATTAAAGAAAATAAACTGCTACATCTCTTATCCAACCAGCCTGGCAAAGCTGATTTAGAATTCCCCTGTTTTGGTGGGGAGGGTGGGATATAAATCAAATAAAGTAAAGTAATCCTCATGGGGAACTTGAGGAGCCAAGGCTGATAACTGAAGAAGGCTCAAAGGACCAGAAGGCTCAAAGAAAGGAAGAAGCCAAGGCTGATAACTGAAGAAGGCTCAAAGAAAGGAATCAGTACTGCAGAGAATATAATAGCAGAAACAGATGCCACACTGTCGGACTTTGCAAAGGAAAACTTATCACAGGTCCATGTATTAGCTGCTAGGTTTCCTCTATGCAGGATTCAAACTCTGGCCTGCAGCCCCTCAGGACCTTCTCCAACTCCACAGGATTGGCACCCGTGGAAGGCCCCAACCAAGACAGCATAAAGGAGGTGAAGCGGCTGACTGGCTGCACTAGGGTTGCCAATCCCCAGGTGGGGGCAGGGGATCCCCCGGTTTGGAGACCCTCCCCCCACTTCAGGGTCATCAGAAAGTGGTGGGGGGGGGGAGAGAAATGTCTGCTGGGAACTCTATTATTCCCTATGGAGATTTATTCCCATAGAAAATCATGGAGAATTGATCTGCGGGTATCTGGGGCTCTGGGGGGGGGGCTGTTTTTTGGGGTAGAGGCACCAAATTTTCAGTATAGCATCTAGTGCCTCACCCCAAAATACCCCCCAAGTTTCAAAAAGATTGGCCAGGTGATCCGATTCTATGCGCCCCAAAAGAAGGTGCCCCTATCCTTCATTATTTCCTATGGAAAGAAGGAATTGAAAAGGTGTGCCATCCCTTTAAATGTGATGGCCAGAACTCCCTTTGGAGTTCAATTATGCTTGTCACAGACTTGATCTTGGCTCCACCACTAATGTCTCCTGACTCCACCCCCAAAGTCTCCTGGCTCTACCCCCAAAGTCCCCAGATATTTCTTGAATTGGACTTGGAAATCCTAGGCTGCACATAACCTCCTTTTATATCTAGAATAGACCACTGATGATTGTACTTCCTCACATGATCCTGGCCAAAACACAGTGCAGCCTCAGGAGCTCAACACCTGCCAGTGGTGCAACTGATCCTGATTATCTCCTAACTTATTTAGGCCAAGGCTTAGGAAGGCTGCTATGCTGGATCAACTGGTCTAGGTGAAAACCTGTGTTCTTGTCAGTGCCCTCCAAGTCTCACCATCTAGGTCTGAGGGCACTACTCCAGAGGATGCCTGATTGGGCCTGTGTGTACGCATAGGACAATATCATATAGTAAAATCTGAGAACTAAGCCATGTATTAAGATTTTTAAAAACAGTTATTTTGAGCTGTGGCCACCTCCTAGTGTGAGTTACAAATATAAAATAAAATTCACTATTTTATTTGAGCAATATACTCTGTTGCACAGACAAAATATGATTATATTGTGAAAGAAAAATAGCAAAAACCATTGGATTTTTAAAAATAAAATCATTGTCTGACAGGTAACCCTATTTATTGGCATTCATACATGATATTTTGTAGTTTGGCATACCTTTTTATTATGCATATGTGGAAAAAGAATCTTCTAACAGCTGGTGAGAGTTAGTTATTATGACCCTAGTGCTGCTTTCCTCTTCTTTCTTCACCTAGTTAGATCTATCCTCTAGTGTGATGATAAAACATATTGTTTTTCCTGGCATTAACTTTGGAAACTGATAGAATTGTGCATATGTAACATAAAATTGAACAACCTCTAGATGATTAACTGCCTATGAATAATTAATTGATACACACAAAAAAGACAAGCATCACAATGGAAATTTCAGGGAAAAGACTTATTTCAAAAATTTAAATTTCTGCTAGGCTTATAGTATGATTATGCAATCATTTTTGACAGAAGAAAGTAATTGTGTAGTGACTTTACTTTTTCATCCTCCAGTGGTAAGTTTCATGTAAAGCTTCCTTCTCTTGCACATGTCAAATATATGTTTTATTACATTTGAAGTATTTTCCCCAAGTTAAAGTGTTATCTTTTTCCCTACTAAGGTATTGTAATTGTATATTTCAGTTCTTTTAAAGTACCGTATTTGCCGGCGTATAAGACGACTTTTTTGCCCAGAAAAACATGCCTCCAAGTGGGGGGGTCGTCTTGTACGCCAGGTGCACTTCAGTTGGGATACCATATTTCCCCGAAAATAAGACCTACCCAAAAAAATAAGCCCTAGCAGGATTTCTATGCATTTGTGATGGGCTTATTTTTTGGGTAGGTCTTATTTTCGGGGAAATACGGTAGATCCAAAGCACAAGGGACGGGGTCACGGGGGCGAGAGGCTGTCTTTTGCTGTGGAGGGAAAAGGTGCTGTGCAAGCCCGATCCTTTGCATGCTTACTTGGAAGTAAGCCCTTTCTGAGTTCTGCGGTTGCTCGCTCTCTGGCTGCTGTCTTTGCAGTCTTGAAACGAAAACCCAAAGCAACCACCTATACATTACGGTATTTAGCGACCTTCTGTCTCCTGTTCCTAGGGATTCGCTGCCTTGCAGCTCTCGCTTCGGGGGAGAATAAGGGGGCAGTTTTCATTCAGCAGGAGAAAGGGACTGTGGATGCTCTTCGAGCCTTTCTCCCTTTTCTTGCTGGTGGGCAAACCAGACTTGCATTTGCTTACAGGCTCCGTCTGTCATTCTCTGTTTGTACGGGGAGGGGGAGAGGCAAGAGATCTGCTGGCCGGGTGTGTTTGTCTGTGACTGTAGCTGCACGCAGGCAGAGATGTGCTCCCCCCACCCCCAGTTTCCACCAACGATCATTCCCCCTTCCCTCCCCTGTATCACTTCGGCTGTAAATGCCCTTATTGCAGATGGTCTCCCATTTCTCCGGCTTCCAATTTTGCCCGAAAGATGGAGGATGGGAAAACGCAGTAAAAAGATATTATCCAGGGCAGGGAGGATTTCTACTTTTAAAAAAATATTGCAAAGATGGCTCCTCCCCCCCCCTCTTTTTATTTGCACCTTGACTCCCTGCATCCTTTGGCCTGCTGGCTGGTGGGGAGAGAAGCTGACACATCTAAAGTGATGAACGGCCTCCCAGCTGGCATTTTTAAAAAGGGAAAAAAGCCTCACGAAAACCAGTGGCTCCTCTCCGCACATGCTGCTTTCCGGGGTTGGGGGCGGGGGGGGGGGGCTGTCTTTGAAGCGCGCGAGCCTGTGGGTGCTCTTGCGTGCGTGTGCAGGCATCCTTCTCTGACCCGGCCGGGTAACAATGAGAGAGGGAGAGACAGAAAAAGTGGCCCAACACCACCAAATTAAATTCCTGAAAGATTGGGGATTTGAACTCAAGTCTTCCAGATTCTAGTCCAGCAACCACTATACCACACTGGCCAGGAGACTTTAGTTTATTCTACCTGAATATGCCTGTGTTTGAACTTCCTTTCCTCCTTGTTAAACTCTCCCTCCTCTTCTTCTGTTGTTTCTGTACTATTGAAGTTCTAACTATAAGATTGCTTCAGGTGGGGACTTGCTTTCTGTGTTTATATTATGCACTACTACAACTCCCAAAACACTTTCTCCCTACTCAGCTACCATATTCTGCCACTCTTCCTCTCCAGTGAAGGCTAAGGGTGGGAGCTCAGGGGGCGAGAAATCATCCCTCTTAAAAGGGCCATGCTTATTCGGTCTAGAGATAGACTACTCTGCAAGCTCTGCCACCCAGCGCTAAATGAGGCAGGAACAAAGAGGAGAAAGTGTGTGGAAGGTGTGCGGAAGAGGGGGTAGTCTTAAACGGCGAGTATATAACAAACTCTATATTTTGAGTGGAAATGTTGGGGGGTCGTCTTATACGCCCAGTCGTCTTATACGCCGGCAAATACGGTACATGTTTTCATGTATACTTTAAAAAATAAACTGCAATATACAAATCAAGGTGGAGTACATTTATATGGAAAGAAGGTCATAATGCAGCCGGTGGGGGAGAAGTGCAGAAATATTGTTTGCACAACAGCACTGATTATAATTATATTGTATTAGCATTTGTAGCATTTCTAAGTCAAGACTCTATATAAGTTATGTATAGAAATTGCAAATTGATGTATTTATAATGTATAATGTCATATTGGTGATTTATTAGAATTTAATATATTTCTAAAATTGTATAAAAAAACACACAGGCAGACACACAAAAGTATATAATCTCATTCATTTGTATACATGGTGAGTTCAACAGGTTATCTATAACAGAAACATGCTCCTATGCTTTATGGCATTTCTACTGTGTTTCTAAGCAACAATAGAAGTAGGAGGCTCTTACCCAGACTGGAGCTATCTGATCAAGGTGCATATGAAGTAGATTTTTTTGTTACGCCATGGTTTTTGGGCAATGAGCTGTTGCCAAGCTGGCAATATGTATCAGTAGTGTGTAGTTGGGTCTCACAATGAAATTATGCTGGATGTTGCAGCCAGTTGGTATGTGTATATGCTAACATGTGCTAATGTGTCATCAAGGATATATAAGATTGTGACCATCTTGAAAGAAGGTAGAGCAGCTTGGCACTGATCCAGCCTAGCTCTGCTCTCAGTTCACTGCAATAAACTTTTTCCTCTTCTTTCTTCACCTGGACTTCGGCTATCTGTCTTTTATTGACCAAGGACATTCAGATTTGCAGATTTGTACAACAAACCCTTTGCTATTGGTTTAGGCTTTTACTCAGCACAGGAACTTGAGGGAAAAGACAGGAGCTGTCTTGTTTTATATTTAAACTCTTATTGAAAATGGCACCTGAGGTAGTTAAACTTTCAAAAACATAATAAAGATTTTTTTAAACAGGTAGGGTATATATATGGATGAATCAAGGTTTATTATTACATTAGAAAGTCAAAACTTTCTAATATATACAGGTTTGGATTCTTAGAATGTTAGAGAATTTTGCACGCAGCAGAAGAGCTGAAGGAGAGGGACAGGCAAACACAGGAATTAATAGACAAGAGAGAGAACTGTATTCAATGGTAGAATATATTACCAGGATAGTATCCAATATTCAGAGTCGTTGCCAGGCCAAGGTCATACACAGTAATCAGTACACACTTCAGTAGATAACAGTATACACCAGTAAGTATACACAGCACGATCCAAGCACAGTAGCATAGGATCCAACACCAGCAGTGTTCGCTGCCACCCAGACAGTGAGCCTCACAGTACCCACAATCCTTACAGGCAGACAGAGCAGGCTCACTGAGCTTCCCTAAATACACATATCAATCCTGCAAGCTCATCAGAGGTTGCATCAGCTTTGTGAGTCAGCACAAAGCCTAATTACAGGTGAGGTCATTCCACCTTACCTCAGTAACATGTAACAGCTGGGCCATGATGCAGCATGACTCAGCATGACATTGTAGAAACAACATTTACTATTACTAAGATGGAGTCAGTCAGCCATTTTAGGACTAAGTTCCAACATAGAACATTCAAGAGAGGGTATTTGGAGTTTAGCTACAAGGTTTTCTAGTTCTTTTCTTTGATAAGTACTTTGCTTAGTATTGTTCAGCTCTAATAGTACTTCTTTCAGAGAACAGTGTTTGCTTATAGTTCCTAGATTTCTCCCCTTAGAAATCTGGTTTCTCCATTCAAATATTCAAGTTTTCTAGTAATTTCTGAGGTTGCCCAAAACTTATCTCTCTCTACTCCAGACCCAGGTTCTCCTCAAAGCAATCCCTATTCACTGGCAGGAATTATTCTTATTTTCCCTAATAATAACCCTTCCTATTTGGCTTGATTGAGAGTTTCCTCCTAACTGACCAGTCAACTCTTGCCAAGCAGTTTGGTACCTTTCTTAACTTGTTAATCTAAATTCTCCCTCAGAAGACAAAGAAGTCTCTCTTCTATCTTCAGAAGGACCTTTCTGACTACCCTCTGTTGGAAAACACTGATTCCAAATGTTTCCTCCCTCAGAAACCAACTCCTTGGCTTCTGAGCCAGAAAAAAGACCCTTTTCCCTCCAGAACAGCTGTTTTTATTTCTCTAGAAGCTACTGCTGACCAATCAGAGAGCATATAGAACAACCAATCACATTAGCTCTCAACTCAAGGGAAGATTAACTCTTGAACTCCCTGATTCTCTGAAACAAGTAATATATTTTTTTAAAAAACTGCTTTCCTAGCACAATCCATCACAAAAGTCAATAAATAACAAGTCTCCCTCCTGCCTCTTATCACTTTTCCTTCATTTTCATCATTATTTACAGAGACTCCTGTCGTTATTGACCTTCCTCTCCCTTTTCTTTCAAGTGCCTATAGAAACCATATAGGATACTGAGTATTGTTAAGGGTGTGTACTTCTCCAGTTTGGTCACTCACAATTGTAATAATTGACTGTTTCTACTAAAAATAAATTAAGGCTCTTTTGCTTCAACCCCTAATCTTAATCATCAAATCCCAGCCAAATACATGGAACACCAGAGCACTGTTCAGGTGTCATGTTTGACTGTCCTTTTGGGACAAACATATAATATTTGATCCTTTTGATAATATGATTACTGATTCTTCTGAAAGGGCCAGCACATATGTTCTAGCTTTGGAACACACATTCCAGACCCCATATTAATCAGGAACCTGGTACACATGCACTGAGGCAGCACATCTGGGCACTGACCCTGTCAGAAGAAATGGCAACTCTGCATATCAAGTTCACATGTAATGTGCTTATTTTATACACCTGCTCCTAATGTCAAGAATGCAATATCTGAAAATAAATCATGTTTTATTTCCCTCTCACCCTTCTTTTGTCTTTTCCAATGCTGAAATCCAGATTGTAAGATCCTTAATAAACAACAACAACAACTAATAATAATCTGTATTTTAGGGCTGTGCTGTACTATATGCATAAATAAATAACATTGCTTCAATAATAATGTTGATGTAAGAATTATTACAAAATAAACAGGATACAGGTCCACCAGATAACTCAATCCATTGCTGCTTGCTTTTTAAAAATATGCCCTTCGTAGTGACCAATACCCAGTGGATAAGAATTGTATGATTGCTATAACATGTTATCCCTATGATGAGTATATAATTACTAGATGAGATCTATCTAACATATTCATAGCAGTTAATTTAAGTATAGTTAGTTAGACACTGTTAAATGTGGATGAAAAACTTTCTGAAATTTTTGTAAACAATAGTGAGTTAAGACACAAGGCTGTTGTTAGTACATGACATCAATCATAAAACAAAATGACTGAAATGATAGAAAACAAGTGCATGATAAAAAACAAGTAAAATATAACAGATCACCACAAATTAATTTATGAAATTATGGCACCCACCTACAATTCTGTTTAAATGAATGTTTGTTTTTCATTTTCACCTATCTAAAAATTCAGCCTTTTCAGCTTCAGGTAAAATACGTTATGCTTATTATTACATTGGAATTAGCAGGTGTTTGATCCAGGTCTAAAACACATTATTAGCCTTCATTTTTATTTTAATGTTATTTTTTTTCTTGTACTCCACCAATAATTGTATTGAGATGACTCTTTCTCCAATACATCAATTTTCACAAGGTTCCCCTCCCAAAAAAAGATATCAGCAGCAAATTGTTAGATTATTGGTATCACTACTTTGTCTGCATCTGACATCTTCAGTGTCAGCCTGTAATATGCAGGTGACTTTACTAGTAAGGAAAAGTCATTAGAAAAGTCAAGATCTCTTAACCCTGAAGTTTCAGATAGCTTGATCGATCGCTGCTTGCACAGAATATATCATTATCAAACACTAGACAGGAGGATGAACTTCTGTCACGTTTAAAGAACTCACTTTTTTACTTTGTAGAAGGAAAAGCTTTCCTTATCGAAGGATGCTAACAGTCCTTTGATAATCTCTTGCTAGAGAAATGTGCTTTGAGATATGCAATGTGTTTCCTGTCATATATATTATGCTTAACAAGGACTCCTAATGGAAGCCATTGTCTTTTGTTCCTCAGACCATTTCAGGCCTAGAATAGAGAGAAAAAGGCACTATATACTTTAAGGCAAGCCATGCAAATATAATACTTTGAATGTAATAGTTTTGTTACAACTGGTAAGGCAGGTTAGTGCAAATGAGTTCTATGACCAGGATTAGTGCAATTCTATTTGGCACTCTGTCCATGTTCTAATGCAAATCTGAATCTGTGTCCTACAGTGGCACAGTCAACTGGTAGCCACCACCATCATGCAAATCGCATAGTAGCAGGTTGCCTAGTGACTGCTTAAGGGCCTCGCCCCAATTAGTGCTCTTGCCAGAGCAGGATGGATGGGCATAAGAGTGGACCGTGAGGACATTTATTCACAGAAGCCAAGACTAGCCAAGACTAGCAGTATTATTGTGATTGACTGGCAACTTTCAAAATGGCCATTAAGATTTCCTTTCTTAAGGGTACAGGTGCTGCTTCTATCATTTGAGTGTTGTCCCCAAATTATTATTTTTTATTTCAGATTTTTCTGCAGAATTGGACTCAAAACAACCCTTTGAGGTATGTTATGCTGAGACTGTGGGACCACCCAAAATCACCCAGCTACCAGCACAGTAGAGATTTGAATCTGGGTCTCCCAGATCTGAAACTCTAACTACTACACTACTGTGGCTTTCTTGTGCTGGCTGCTGTTGAATAGTAGCAAACTGCTGTGCCTGAGCAGGCCTGGCATGTGGGGTTCTGCATCCTGAGGCAGAACCCCAATGCACACCCTGCCCCAGTTCATTTTTTGTGCTCTGTGCTCATGCGGCCTGATGATGTCACCAAGAGGTGATGTAGATGGGAAGCGAGTCCAAGGGGGTGTCGGCTCCCCACCCTGGTGGGAGCTGGCACCCTAGGCATTTGCCTAGTTTGCCTACTCCCATGCACCGGCCCTGTGCCTGAGTGATTCAGGTGGTTGCAAGTCTCCCAGTGGTTCCTGATGGGCCTGGGACCAGTGAGCCCTCCCTCAAAGGCCACAACAATCCTGGAAAAAGTCTTGCCCCTCCCCTCTGCCTTTTATTGACAAAGGCTTAAGGCTGGCGATGTTGTTGTGGTTGCTTAGGAACCCCATCAATGGCTACTGCAGAAGATATCTGTTTCTTAAAGGTACAGGCAGTTCTGAAGTCTCCAGCGGTGGTATGAAATGAAAATAGAAGATCTCAGTGACGTGGAATGAAACTTACCTTCCTCTTGTCATTCTCCTTGAGTGAGCCCATTATAAGAAAGAGCATTTTGGAGGAATAACATACTCTTTATAATGGGATTTTTCAGTTAAAAATAGAGTTTAAATGATCATTTTTGACAGGACTGAATATGCCAAATAGTTATTTTTCTTTTGCTCTTTTCTCATGGATAATGAACTCCAATTCGAAGGAGTTGAAAGCATGTGTAAATGTGTGGGTACAAATAGATGTTGTATGTAGGCTTTCCCATCTTCCTCTCAGTTCAGGATTCATGGTCACAGTCTCTATGGTAATACCCAATGTGTTCTAGGCATTGTTAGCACATCCTGAACATATTTATCTCAATATACTAAATAATGTCACCTTAACCTTTTAGTTCACCCATAGTATTACACTTATCTTTCATATATTATCACACCAGTTATAGCTATTTAATTCTTTTTAAGTATTACACTTATCTTTCATCAATCTATTATCACATCAATTATAACTGTTTGTTGTAATTATCACTATATTTTCTAACTGCTAATAAAAGGGGCTATCATATATTGATTCAAAAAATTCTTCCTAATCACCTGTCTCCCCCATTTTCCCCAATTTCAGGTTATACTTTCAAAAACCACCAAATGTCTCTTAACTCTCCATTGCTTTTCAATATAGTCCTGAAACTTCTTCCATTCATCTTTAAATTTTTCTGCATCACTTTCTTTCAAGATTCTAGTAAGTCTATCCATTTCACTCCAATGTAAAGTTTTTTTAAAATCCAGTCCCATTTATCTGGTATTTCTCTCATCACCATATTTAAAATATCTTTTCCAAGTATTCAACAAACTTCTTCTTATAAAATGATGCCGGAAGAAACCATCCATCTTCTTCTTCCCATAATACAAATATGCATGCCAACCAAATAGATTTCCATGACCTTCTAATGGCAATAACTTCTGGTTGGATAAGGATATCCAGCCACACTAAACACACTGCTTCATGATATAATTTAAGATCCGGCAGTTGAAAACCTTCTCGTTCTTTCGCATCAATTAGTATTTTCCTTTTGATTCTTGGTTTTTTTTCCTGCCCATACAAATTCAGAAATCTTTTTTTGCCATCTATTGTATTGTTTAACATCTTTCACAATTGGAATTGTTTGGAAGTGGAACAACATTCTTGGTAAGACATTCATTTTCACGGCAGCTATCCTGCCCAAAAGAGACGAGTTCAGTTTATTCCATTTCAACATATTGGCTTCAATTTTACGCCAAAGTTTATCACAGTTATTTTTAAACAGATCTATATTTTTCATCGTGATCTCTACACCCAAACATCTTACTTTCAAGGTGACTTCACATCCAGTTGCATTTTGAAGTTCTTTTTGTTTGCACAAGAATAATTTTTTACTTACAATTTGCGATTTTCTTTATTTATGTAAAACCCAGCAAGGTCACCATATTCTCTGATTTTTTCCAATAACAATGGTAATACTTGTATTGGATTTTCAATAATAAACATCACATCATTTGCAAAGGCTCTATATTTATAAGTCCATCCTTTCAATTTTAGCCCCTCTATTTCCTTATCCTGTTATTTGCAACAACAAAATCTCTAGGGTCATTATAAATAGCAATGGGGATAGAGGGCAACCTTGTCTTGTATCTTTGCTGATAACCATTTGCTCCGTTAAATCTGAATTAACACATAGCTTAGCTCGCTGTTCAGTATATATCGCCTTCACCATTCTTATAAAGTCTTTTCCCAACTCTGCTTTTTTTCATCACAGCAAACAAAAAGTCCCAATTAAGATTGTCAAAGGCTTTCTCCGCATCAGCAAAAAAGAGTGCCACTTCTTTTTCTGGATGTTTTTCATAATACTCTACAATGTCCACCACTATTCTGATATTGTCTCTAATTTGCATCTTCGGGAGAAAGCCTGCTTGCTCCTCACAGATAAACCTATGCAGGTATTGTTTTAGCCTTTCCACCAAAATTTTTGCAAAGATTTTGTAGTCATTGTTAAGCAATGAAATTGGTCTATAATTTTTCACATTTGTAGCATCTGTCTTCTTTTGGTAACAATGAAATAACTGCTTCTTTCCAAGTATTTGGCACTTGCCCATCCAAACGGATATTATTCAACAATTTTTGGAGCATTGGAACTAATATATTTATAAGAACTTTGTAAAATTTTATTGAAAAGCTATCCGGTCCCGGTGCTTTCCCTATTTTCATTGAACTGATTGCAGCTTCTATTTCACCTTTTTCAATTGGATCATTCAATGTTTCTTTCATCATTTCTGTTCTTGGATTTACCTTCACATTTTGTAAATAAGCTTCTATTCTTTCTTTATCAACTCGCTGGCCTTTAAATAAGTTAGCATAGTACTTGTAGGATTCCCATTTGATGCCCTCCTGGTCTATAATTTCTTTGCCACCGGTTTTAATCTTGTTTATGTATTTATTTTCCCTTCTTTTCTTCATTTGCCATGCCAAATACTTTCCAGGTTTGTTTGCCCCTTCAAAATATTTTTGTTGGAGTCTTTTCAAATTCCACTCCACCTCTTTATTCAGTAAATAACTTAACTGACTGTAAAATTGTACTTTCTCGCAAAATTTTCTTTTTCCCCGGTCTCTTTTTTAATTCAATTTCCTTTTTAATTATTTATTTTGTAAGTCCAACAATTGCTTTTCATTTGCTCTTCTGCCCTTATTATTAAATGTAATTAATGTTCCTCTCATCACAGCCTTATAGGCATCCCAAACTGTTTGAAATTGTACCTCTTGGTTGTCATTTATTTGGAAAAAAGCTTTAGTTTCTTTTTCTAGAGATGCCACTACCTCCACTTTCTGTAATAAGTCATCATTTATCCTCCACCTCCTCTCTTTTTTCCTCCCTTTAGCCAACCACATCAACGGGTTATGGTCTGCACTTATTTTCGGAAGAATCTCTACTTTTTTGTGATCAGCTCTTTTGCAGCCCATAACATCAATCCTAGAAAAGGTATTATGTCTGGCTGAAAAAAAAGTATAGTCTTGTACCCTGGGGTTGAATTTTCTCCACACATCTTCTCTTGTTTAATTAGTTCAAAAAAATGCTTTAGGTAGTTTCCCATCTACATAAGGAGATCTATCTAAGGAGTTCTGGTTAGTTCCATTAAAGTTACCCATAAGCATTATCTGATCGTATGTTACTTGATCCAGTTGTTTCATAATATCATTGAAAAAGTCACTCTTAGCCGCATTAGGAGCATAAAGTCCCAACAACAGAGTCTTTTTGCCATACATCAAAACTTCTACTGCCAAATATCTATCTTCATTATCTTTAAAAAACAGTTTTGGCTCCAGCCTCTTCTTTATGTAAAAAATCACTTCCCCTTTTTTTTCTTTAGCCAATGAACCAAATTCTTCCCTTAAAAATTTGTTATGTAAAAAATTGTAATTTGATTGTCTAATGTGTACTTCTTGTAGACAAATTATATTACATTTTTTTTTTTGTAATCCAATGAAATGTCGCTCTTCATTTCTGCGGCGAATTTAGACCATTAACATTCCAAGAAATTAATTTGTAATCCATAATGATTCTTCAATTAAACTGTGTCCCCAAAATCCTTATTGTCCGCCAAAAACCCTTCCATGCCTTGAATGTCTATTATGGAATACTTCAGCCCTTTATACTCAAAAGTAAGTCCGGCTGTAAAATCCATCTATATATTGTACCTTTTGCCCTTAATTTATTCATCAAAAGTTTAAATTGTCTTCTGTCACTGATGACCTTCCTTGGTAGTTCCTTCATTATTCTGACTCTGCTCTCCTCCACCACTAATTATTTTGCAAATTGTTGGCTCAAGATCCTTCCCACTATATCTCTAGTGGTAAATTTAATTACTGTGTCTCTTGGCAATTTACGCCTTCTGGCAAACTCTGAATTGACCCTGTACACGTAATCACATTGATCTTCAGTCTTCTCTGGATCTTTCCCCAAATATTCAGCAATAATAGTCATGATATATATTTTTAAGTCCTCTTTATTGTTTTCTGGCACCCCCCTCAGATGTACAAAGTTCTCCATCAGCTTATAGTCTTGTAGTAGAACTTTTTCTTGAATCTTCTTTATTGTAACATCTTGATTTGTAACTCTATTTTCCACCTCTTGCATCTTCTGTGTTGTTGCTTGTGACTCCTTCCTCAGATCTTCAATTTCTTTCTTGATCTCTTTCTTTACAGCTTCAGCACTGGAATTTATTTCTTTTGTTAGTTCCTTAGATATCTCTTTTGTTATTTCTTTAGTCTCTTTAGTCAACTTTTTCTCACTTGTAGTTATCAAATCTTTCATTGCCTTTGTTAATCTGGCCTCCATAGCATCCCGCTGTTCTTGGGCAATCTTAGACATTTTGCCCTCTACTTAGCCAGCTCTTCCTCGCATTCTTAGTTCGTATTTTGGATCAGACATCAGACGTCAGTCTTCCCATAGCATATAATAGACCCCAAGTTGACCTCACCAAACTACAAACTGATAACAGGGTTCAATAGATTAGAGCATGCCCTCTTCAGCAAGCCCAAAACCACCGTCCTTAGAGCTTCCTGGGCAAAGATATTAATATTTAAATTTTTGTAAACATTCAAAATGGCAGCTGCAACTTTTTCAGGCCCCAACTCTATGATTTTTTGGGCTGGAGTAGGCCTGGAGGCCTAGGATGTGTTCCTCTTCTCCCAGTGCTGTTTCCTGACTCTCTGGAAATGAAGTCCCGTTCTCAATGGTTTCCACTCTTGAGATATTTCGATTGTCACTTCCTGCTTCCCAATTGCAAGCCAAGGCTTTGTTACAATGGGGGATTTTTTTGCAGAAGCCACAAAGGTAAACAAATCTTGGGGTTTTTTTAGTTTTACAGCGCCTATTAAAGTCCCAAAGCCACAATTGACTCCAAAAAGCCTTTGTAGACGTTGTTGTACGATTTTTCATGGGAGATTCTTCAAAGCCGAAAACGAGCCCCAGCAGGACTCCTCGCCAGCCAAAGTTAAACTCCTCAAAATCTTGCAAGCATGTCTTGGACTCTTCCCATAACTGGGAGGGTAGACAGCGGGTGATAAAAACACCTTTTATGTCCAGAACAAAGGCATTGGTCCATTCCACGAAAGGGAGATGCGTCAGTTTCCCATCTTTCTAACTCTGGAAGTCTCTTCCTTGGGTTTCTTGATTATGGCTGTTGTTTTTTGGATTAGCATTCCACCTTGAGAAGTGCAACCACCATGAACACCATAAAATCAGATGAAAAAGTCCATACATCCTGGTACCATTGCTAGGATGTTTAATCAACTAATATCAGTGGAAGGAGCTTGACACAGTAAATTTGGAATTGACCAGTGCTGAGAGAACACGGTGGGACAGAATAGAGAAAGCCTATCAATTCATTGGAGTCTCTGTATGATAGGAGTTATGAATTCATATTCCCCTGAGGAAAGTGAAAAATGAAATGAGCTATGTAGTACTGTATAGTTATCAAATCCATTGGGAGGAATATTGTTTGCACAACAGCATTGACCATAATTAACACGTATTGTATTAGCATTTGTATTGAATTTCTGTCAATATGTTATGTATAGAAATTGCTAATTAATGTATTTGTAATGTATAATGTCATATTGGTGATTTATTAGGATTTAATATATTTCTAAAATTGTATAAAAACACAGAAACAGTATATAATTTCATTTATTTGTATTTGGTGAGTTCAGCAGATTTTTGGAATTCCTACTCCCATGGTTCCAGCTTTACTTTCTGTTATAGATAAGACTAGAATGTTGGCAACTCTTCTGTTCCCCCCCCCCCCCAATCGCAGTAAGGCCTAGCTGTGTGTCAACCCTTAAAGATGTTACTTAAGCATGCTTGTGGCCTTCCAAACTAAAACTGTGTCCCACATGTGGGACAGTTTAAGTTTATTTCAGTACAGTAGATATACACACTACTGTAGCACAACTCAGTCACTGAGGGGAACTGAAGTTTTGGTGGGAAAAATCCGCCTGAGAGTTGGGGATATACAGGGGTGCATCAATATTTGTAAAGTTTTGCTCCCCATTATTCCTTAATTTTGCCCACCAGAGCAAATGCCCAAGAACAGAGAATGATAAAATTCCAAATGGAATAGAGCTTTTTTATGTAAGAGTTCTGTAGGGCATTTTAGGCATAAAGGAAAGCAACACAAAATATGTAGCAATCATTTTAAAGAGTAATAGTTTTTCAACTAGCTGAGGATAGAGTGGGAAAAGCAGAGGTCATATAAGTAGGCAAATAAGGGCAAAAAACTATTTTTCTGAAGGAATATTTCCCTTGATGATGAAGCACTAATGTAATCAGTGTGGCTGATTCCATATTCCATCTAAGACACAGCCCAAAGCAGAACCTGAGTTTTTATTGGATTACTCAAGTCTGAAACAGTAAAAGTATAATATTTAATTTGTGCCTATGTTTAATTAGAAACAGAGTATAGAGTAATCCTGGAGAGCTATCCAATACCCTCACTTTGAAATAAAAGCTAATCTATTCTGCCAAGTGGAACAAGAGAAGCAGATGAGCCAAATTCATAATCAGTTGCTTGTTCCCTGGCCACGGCAGTTCTATGTCCTCCACACGTCTCATGCTGTTTCTTTCACAAGTTGTGTGATGAAGGAGAAAATTGGCTTGGAATTATTCTACTTTCACTGTCAAGAGATATTTAGGAATAACTGACTTCCAGGCATTTTCTGTAGATGTGTGAAACAATTCCGATCTTAAAATAGGTTCTTGTGTTGCATTAGGCAACATTTTCTGTACATTCCTGGGCAGCTACAGTTGATATTAACAACATAACCGTGTCCCACAAGTTTATCATTATAATCTTCAACAAGTAACCTGTGATCAATCTGATAAAAAATATACATCCACATTCACAGATACTTATTTTCTGATATGTATTGATTCACATATCACTTTACCATATGAATAACGGATGAAAATGATGGTGGTGCATTATAACCTCTCAAGCAGGTCTAATATGTGTTTTGGAAAATTCTCATATTTCTTGACAAATGTTAATATATGCCTATCACCACTAAATACAAGGCACTTTCATGTAATGTGTATGAACACAAATATAGACCATATATTTTCTTTGAATGTATTACTCTTGTTTTCAAAAAGGTATTTTTGACCTGCTGTTGCTATGCTGGGAAAGATGCTCATTTACACATTGCCTTTCTTCATGTGAATAGAGTGGTTAAACTGTTGTTAGGATTATAGTGTTCAGGGCTTTTTTTTGTAGCAGGAACTCCTTTGCATATTAGGCTATACCCCCCCCCCCTGATTTAACCAGTTCTCCAAGAGCTTACAGTAGGTCCTGTAACTCATTTCATGCTATTTCTTTCACAAGATGTGTGATGATATGTGTTTTGGAAAATTCTCATACTTCTTGACAAATGTTAATATATGTCTATCACCACTAAATGCAAGTCACTTCTATGTAATGTGTATGAACACAAATATAGACCATATACCCTGTAAGAAGAGCCTTGTAAGCTCTTGGAGGATTGGCTACATCAGGGGGGTATCGCCTAATATGCAAAAGAATTCCTGCTACAAAAAAGCCCTGACTGTGTTCATGTGTTTGGGAAGGACCCATATAAACCTAGAAGTTTGCATTGTAAAGAAGCAATCCAGTTTAATTTAAAATAACTAATTCATTGGTCTATTTAATGGTATTGACCACATGTCCTCTGAAATGGAGTTACTGCCTAAATAAAAAGGATTTGCACTCTCTCTGCTTCAGCAGAGATTCTTGATTTGAGTGGTTCATTGTGACCCTTTCCCGATGGGGGTATGCATAAGGATTTAATCATGGTCCTCTATATGGGCAATCTGTGCTGTTCTCCTGTGCAACAGAAGCATATGAGGGCTTTTCAGTTCTGGGATATATGACTATGCTTCCTAAGCGTCATGGATGGAGCTGAGTAAAGGAGACATGTAGTGTTTGAGGGAATACAAAGTCTGTGTGGTTAGAATCTTATTACGAGTAGTGTGGATTAAATTCTACCCTGCTTAGGGGTATGTAAAACCCATCTATTTATTTTTGCTCTAGGCTTAATATTGCTTGAGTGCCTGTGAACTCTTTGTATTTATAATGTGAGGAAGTGAGGGATGCCCTGATTTGCACTTAGTGTTTGAGGGTTTGTGAAATGAGCTTAAAATCAAACAAGCAGATTGTTTTAACTTTTCCAGTTTTCACCCATGCCAATATATGCATACCCTTCAGAAGCACAAAAATGATATTAGCTGAAAGTAACTGCAGCTCTGAGAGGGCAATAGAAAATGGAAAAATAGAGCAGGGACTATGCCCTCCACAATGTCTTGGTTTGTTCAACTTGGGTTTTATTATGACAGCTTTTAACTTTTTTAAAAAAATCTGCAGATGATGTTCCTAGAGCCTAAAATAACTTCACTGAAGACAAAAAAAATCTAAATATTTATAATAAAGATGTAGGTTAATGTAAATCTTGTAATAATCAATAACATTGTTTCTCCTTTATTTCAATGTCTGCATGCAATGATAACACATTAATTTAATAAGTGCAATCCACCAGTTTCCTGTCAGATTTTTAAACATAAGCATAAGCAGACCAATTCAGAGAACATAAAGCAGCTCTTTTAAACAGCTTAATGACTTTTGTTGCCTTATATATTTAAAATAATATGTTGTGTATAGACACATTGTTTTGTTTCTGTTATATAGTTTTACTATTATGTCAGTGGAAAACACAAATATTTATACTACATAAAAAGAACTAGAAGAGCACTAACAACAAGGATTTAGAATGGGTACTAAAAAAGGATGATAAATATAAGGGAAGAAAAAATTAAGCCAACTTTATTATGATCACTGTACAAATTCACTTATTGAGTATTAGGCAAGAGGATTAGCAAACAGTACATGATACTGAGCAGATTACATAAAATAAAGAAGCTCAACATTTAATCTGAAAAATGTATTTCTTCTCATGTTTTTTTCTATCCACTCTATTTTCTTTTCTTTATCCCATTGTTGGCCTTCACCTTTATTCAGAAGGACAAATGAATACCCATCTTTGGATCTGATGATGCTGCAGCTCTGTAATCTACGTTTCTTGGCAGTTTTTCCCCTGGAGGTCATTACTTTTGAAATGTCTTCATCTTCTTCCAGCAAAATACTGATTAAGTTCCTGAACCTGTTTTGAAATTGATCCCTAAAAGCTGAGACTCCCATGTGATCATCCTTCTATAGGAGGGTGGGAATAGTTTTTGTTTTGTCTTTTACTTTGTTGCAAATAATTGTCTATTGTCCTAAAATATTCCTAGCCTTTCTTAATACAGAAATATAACATAATTTTAAAACAATTACATAGATTCTTAATAAAATAACATTTGAAATCTATAGTTTCACAAACAGAACAACAGAAACAGAATCAGTTAGATATGCTGTACTGATGCACTTCACATTGACAGTTTAGGAGAAAACATATAAATTACCAGAATATTTTTGATAATTTTTATGTCTAATTATTTCAAACAAGAAAACAAAACCCCATTAATTCTCGTTCCCCAAAAAAGTGCAGCTTTCCACCTTGATGACCATTTGAAGAAACTGCATTAATTATTGAGCTCAGATGGAGGTATGTCATTGATATTTCTTATGCAGCCCAAATGACATACATGATTGCTGACCATTTCAGTGAAGTCTTGAGGAATTAAAAAGGTCCCCTTCTTCAGGCAGGGTATCCTCTTCTTTATTTTGTAAGAAAAATCACTGACAACATCTCTCATACCTCTCTTTCCTATTTTACCCATTGTGTTTCCTACAGAAAAGACTTTGTTCTATTTATTTGATTTGTAAAGGCATTACACTCTTTGCTACAAAGGGAATGGAAGACAATAGCAACACACCAGCTACTGGCAGTATTATTGAACAGATAGGCAGCAACTTTTGTATATAATAACCAGGAGAAACTCTCTTTGTAAGCATTTGTTTAGAGGAGGCAATAAGGAAAGTGGTCATTCAAAGGAAGATAATTCTACATTGTGGGTTCCATGTAGAATGTTACACCTATGAAGAAGGAAATATGGTTCCATGCCTTTCTCTCAATTTGAAAGACTCCAGAAGAACATAGGCATAAAACATATTTCCTCAAAATAGCAACCCCTGTTCACCACCATATGCTGGTTGGTCAGTCACTATGCTGTTCTGCCATCTAATTGAGAGTGTTTACATCATGCCAGCACTACCAGTTCCAGTAGACATTTTGCACTGTTGTGGAAATTCTCTGACTCAAGTATATAACTAATGTGACGCAATCCAGAAATATGGAAAGTAAACAATCCCTTTGCATTGCTCGCTATAACAATTTTTCAAGGTGTGTTCTAGTTTTGAGGTTGGCACAAAAGTACAGTTTTACACCTACAGGACTAAGTAACCCATCAGTGCCTTCTCTTCCAAGACCTTGGCTGTTGTAGACCATTTTAGCCACTGAAACAGTTAAAGTATTCTTATTGTCACACCAACAAATTAGCTGTATCCTTTTCTCATCCATGAGGACCATCACCATTTTCTAAATCTATGGAGGAGGTCACCATGGTCTCTTCTGACAAGCTATGAATCTATGGAAAAAATTAGAAATGAACACTGCTTCTGATGATGCTCCAAATGAATGTACTTAATTCACAAATCAAGGGCAATCTATCAGTACTCAATCATAATGCTGACATTTTTGCTGCTGGTTTAACAAAGAACCACTGGAAAATATTGTATTATTTATCTTGGCATTTAATATTAATATCTTTCTTTGAACAAAGCATTTGGGTACCAAATCAATTAATTACTGTCATCCATCATTGAAATTATCACTGGCGGTTGATCTCATACAAAGAACAATGGTATCTGCATGCAAAGCAGTTAGCTATCCTAGCTCATGTATAGCACATCGTTACAAGATATATGAGATGTAGACACCAAGTAAGACCTTCATTTCCACTTGATCTAGTGGGCTGATTTAAATTTTTATGAAAATTAACATTTGATTTCATATTTATGCATACATACCAACTCTCTGTCTTCATATTTGTATGTTTGAATATTTCATATTTCTACACAGGCACATTCTTCATATGACAAAACTTTAGGTATATTTCATATGTCGGTTCTGAACAATAGCTTGAATTGGTGGAATCAAAGCTCTAAACTTGCCATCAGCAGTTCCTTTTAATTTATTTTATTTATTATTACATTTATATCCCACCCTTCCCACAAGTAGGCTCAAGGCAGCTTACAGCAGTTAAAACCAGATACAATAAATGTAATACAAAAATGCAATTAATGTAAATTCATACAGGTTAAAATGTTAAGACTAGTAGATTGTGAAAGAAAACTTCAGTGTCTAGTGTCCATAGGCATCTCCTACATGTACTGGGCATGAGATGATACACCAATTTATTCAGAGGATGCCACAGCAGTCTCTAAGGGGAACAACTCACATAGGTCATGTAGGCAGGGGAGACCAAAGATACGCCTATGATTTATGTTTCCATTCTACCCACTGCCAAAATAAACATTCTCCCCCCCACCACAGGTTTTCATATTCTTGTTTCCCTTTGTAAAACATGTTTCTACTCCTATAGAGAGGAAAGCAATTTTGGATGGTGTCTTACGCAAGGACGCATGAGATGGGAAAGAGTTAATCATCCCATCCACTCCTCTGCATCATTATATCATCCCCTAAGATCCTATTTTTCCCCCTTAGGGGCCATTGAGAGAGTATGGGTGAGGGAAATATGCACATTTGTATATAATTACTAGTTTGTACCTTGATCCCACTGAACACATAAACCTCGTCTCACACCACAAAAGCTAAAGTGTATTTTTCTGCCCAAGACTGGGCAAGACTGGGTGGCTCTGTCATGACTTTCAGGAAATGTTTGCTGCACAGTACATTTGTGCCACAATAGGGCCAGAAGGAACACACTAACTTTCCACTACCAATACAGCTGCTACACCAGTGTCATGCTTGGGTCAAGAAGATACATTACCCACTTAGTTCACCAGAATCTATTTATTATTACTTTGGGCAGCTTAAACATTTGGTCCATAGGATTTTACATAGTGCATTATTTACCAGGAACTATCTAAACTGCCAAGATACTTTCTTTAGTTGTCTGCTTGTGATTTTTACTATTTATTATTACTATTTATTATTAGCACAAAGAGCGCCATGGTGCAGAGTGGTAAAGCTGCAATACTGCAGTCGGAGCCCTCTGCTCATGACCTGAGTTCTATCCCAACGGAAGCTGGTTCAGATAGCTGGCTCCAGGTTGACTCAGCCTTCCATCCTTCTGAGGTCGGTAAAATGAGTACCCAGCTTGCCGGGGGGAAAGTGTAGATGACTGGGGAAGGCAATGGCAAACCATCCCATAAAAAATCTGCCATGAAAATGTTGTGAAAGCAACAACACCCCAGAGTTGAAAATGACTGGTGCTTGCACAGGGGACTACATTTTTATTAGCACTATTTCAAAATCAACATGTTCAATAAAATTTAAACTAATTTAAGCCAGATCTGTTAACTTTGGTTTTCTGATCCTTATTTATATGCTGGCAACATACAAACAACTAGAAATGAATACTGGTTGCCAGTAATCAGAGCTGCTCTGGCATATCCATCCAAACTCTTTTTAAACAGCTTGATAATACAGATCAGCAGCCTGAGACATGAGATTATCCATGACAGACATCAAATGAACCACATCCTTCCACAAAAAATCATTTGCCATTTAAACAACTACTATGATTACATCACTTATTTTTTATTTAATTAGCCATCTAAGTGAATCATGAAAAACTCATTAAAACTTTCATTAGACTAATTTAGCATTTAAGTATGGATACAAAGGTTTTGAGATACATCTATATGTTTGTGTTTATATGCATACTGGTACACAAAGACCCACACATATAAATTTTGGGTTCCTTGTTTTCTTGTTTTAGTATGTAATGTACAAGTGTTCTACATTATTTGTGACTGGAAATAAGTAACTGGTCAGTCAAAATCATTTTGGCCTTTTCTTTTGCAAAACTGTGCAAATTATTACATACTCATTGAATAACTATGAAAAATATCCTTTTCATTTTCAGCTATATTTCCCAGGGATCTGTCTTACTGGTAGAGAAAAATTCACATTCTAATTTGTTTCTGATTGTCAAACAATTTTAAAAGCTTGTTTTTCTATTAATAACAGGGCAGTGACCACTGAAAACATCTGGGAGTACTTTAATCTAATCTAATTTTCTTAGGTTGTTCTTCTAAGTCCCAGGCAATTAGAAAATGGTAGATTTTTTAATGAAATGCAACAGCATCATTTGCAAGCAGTGTTTGCTCTAACATTATTTTGTTCTTAAAAATACAGAGTAATGAATCCAGTTCATTTTAAACCCTCCCAAGTAATTAACTTGACCTTAAAAATAAGCATCATCTGCTGATTACCAAACTTGCTTAATGCTTGAAATGCAATGTTGATTTAGTGAAGGACATTCAAGACATCTGTGTAATGGAGAAAGGCCTTGTCAGAATTTGTTCATTGTCCTTCAGCTCATTCCCCTGCACAATTATTTCAAAGTAAGACCCACCAAATTCAATTGGACATACTCCCAAGTGTGTACTAGATTGCACATTCAGATGAAAAAATTCAAATAAATTACTCCAAGGTAATCTCACTAAAACTGAGGAACGGAATGGTTGAAGTACGACAGCCATAAAATTGAGGTAGAGAGAAAATATGGTAGAAGTGATTATTACTGTTAATATATGCTTTTCTTTTAGGAAATTTAGAAAGACTATTGGTCTCTTCAGCTCAATATTGTCTACACTGATTGACAGTAGCTCTCCATCATATCAGGTCATGTAAGAACTTTACATCTTGTGGCAATCATCCTTAAAAGTCCCACTACTCCTCCAGGGCTCTGAACCAATCCCTTTAGTTTAGACCTCATGCAAATTCATGGAATTCCGCTGAATGTGAGAGGGTGAGCAACCCTCATTTTTAGAAAAGTAAAGAAAAACTTTCCTATGGATAGGGATTTCATGTCAGTCACCAGGTGGGAGTGGGGGATCCCCAATTTCATGGGATCCTTCCTGCAGCTGACCAACTGGCCAGCAGAGGGAAGCCCTGCCACAACAGTCACAA
Source organism: Heteronotia binoei (assembly GCF_032191835.1). NCBI lineage: Eukaryota > Metazoa > Chordata > Lepidosauria > Squamata > Gekkonidae > Heteronotia > Heteronotia binoei. The sequence continues at coordinate 110,961,339 of NC_083226.1, read as the reverse complement.
CCCAATGATGATATGATGATGCCATACAGAAGTAACATCATCATGCTGGAGGTGTCACATGCAATGCTCTAGTATTTTGAGCAAAGCTCTATGATAACAATAGAGTTTTGTCCAAAATACCAGAGTGTTGCTGCATGACACCCCCAACATGATGACATAACCTCCATATGACATCATCTGTTGTGGATGTCATGCCGGGTTGTGGCTGTTGGGGCAGTGCTTCCGTCCGCTGCACACTTGGGAGTACGTCTGATTGAATTTGGTGGGTGTGCAAGGGAATGAGCTGAAAGAGAATGTACAAATTCTGACAAGACCTTATTCAATTACACAAACGTTTTGAATGTCCTTCACTAAATTAATGGAAGTGATGTCATCGTGTTGAGGCGAAACTGGTATTGTAGGCAAATTAACCGTAGAGTTTTGCCCAAAATAACAGAACATCACTGCATGATGTATCTAGCATGATGCACTTTCAAGTGATGCCCCACCCCATTCTCTCAAATCACTCTCCTATCACACGCTGGTGAGAGTTTATGACCTGGCAACTCTACTCTGGAAAGCAACAGCAAATTAGTTAGGCTTTTATTGGACTTTTTAGTCAGGGTACGGAGGTCAGCCTAGGGAAGAAACTTATTTTTGTGTGACAAATAAGTATCTTGTTAAGGATCCATCATTCCTGAGTGGTGTCTGTAGGTTTTGTGTTAAGGTATTCTATGGGAGAAAAGAAGACTCTTGAACCTGCTGAGGTAACCTGTTCAGAGAAAAAGGAATGGCATGTCCCCTCAGGGATTTATATATTTATATATTTAAAGTAAACAGTCCCTGAGGCCATATTTATTTCTGCTAAGTAAACCTCTGTCACTCATCTCCATCTGTGTCTTGACTATAAGTTCAAAAATCTTAAAAGCAGTGGTCTCTGTTTACTTCACATAAAAGTACAGCCTTAGTCTAGCACAGGGGTGGCCAAACTGTGGCTTGGGAGCCACATGTGGCTCTTTCACACATACCATGTGGCTCTCAAAGCCACCACCTACCCATTGGCCAGCAGCTTGGAGAATGCATTTAAAGTTTTTTTCTTTCCACTTCTCCCTCCCTTCCTGCTTTCAAACATCTGGTGTTCATGTTTTGCAGCTCTCAAATATCTGACATTTATTCTATGTGGCTCTTACGTTAAGCAAGTTGGGTCACCCTTGTTCTAGCAGGTTTCCAAATAAGAAAGCTTTAGGGAGTACATGGCTTACATGCTATCAATCTTTAATTTAAAGCTTTTACCCCCCCCTTTTTTTATTTGATTGCGGGTGGCTGGGGTATAAAGAATCTATGGGGAAGCCCATAGTATGGGGGACTGGATAGTCTTCAATCCAAAAGGCAGTTGCTGCAGTCTTCCTTCTTCTCTCTCACCCAGTGACCATCATACATCTGTTACCAGAAGGTCTTTGAATAAATATTGCCAGGAATTGAAACTGGGACCTTCATCATCCCAAGAATAAACTCTGTCACTGAGATTTAGCTTATTTCCATAGGCTGAGGCTGTGAGTGTCAATTTAAAACAATTACAAATTAAGACTTTGTCATTTCTTGTCACCTGCCCACATAACTCTGTCATCTCAATTTCCTTTCCTTATCCATGTCTTCTTTGCTGATTTCCAAATCCCTGAATAATCCTGGCCTAGTTGTTGTTTTTCTCTTGATATGTGTCCTCCTGCCAGTCTTTTCTTAGTATCTCCCTTCTATTATTATTTAGTATCTGGCCTTACTTAAGCATTCCTTCCCTTGGCCCTGCATCCACATTGTTTTCACTGCCCTCTTCTTTGTCCTTTACTAGCTTTGTTTAGCCCTGCTCTGTCCTCAACCTTAGGCTATTCCAATCTTCTCAGATATCATAACTGTTCAGAGAATAACAAGAAGAAAGTAGAAGCTTTGGCACCACTACTACCAAATCCATTTGTTCATGGGTGAAATACAGTTAAAGATACACCTAAGCTAGAAAAAAAATGAAAGATGACAGAAAATACAAGTAAAAACAACAACAGAAGGATACTTGAACCTGTTTTAGACTTGTTATAGTTGTTGCTGAACTACAGAAATGGACTGGAAGATAGGACACAGTTGTAGCCAGCTCTTTACTTCTGTCATTCTAAATAATACCAAACAATGAGTGCTTTGTCACATGGCTATGGTTATCAAACTCCATGTGGGGTCTGGAGTTATCCCAGAACTATAGAGATCAGTTTCCACTGGAGAAAATGGTAGTTTTGTGAGGTGGACTTTGTAGTGCCATATCCTTGCTGAGCTCCATTAAGCTGTGCCTTGCCAGAGGCTGAGCACATTTCAGAGAGCTCTGAGAAAGCAGATAAGAAGTGCTATAAGGGTGAGGTTTGGATTTCTAACCAGCTGGGGGAGTTGTTGAGAGGGAACAGGGCACTGTGCTGAGGATAAGGGGAATGCGCCCTCAGATGGGACCTCTTCTTCAGTTGGTGAACAGGTATCCTTTTGCGCCAAGGAATCATCCATGGGCAGGGAGGGAGTGAGGGCCTTGGTAGTTGGTGATTTCGATCCTTAGGCAAGTAGTGTTGGAGAAAGAATCTATCTTGACCCAGGTTGACAGCTCTGTAATGACAGCTGGTGATCTAGCCGGCATGCTAGGTCACAGTGACCTTATCAGCAGGCCGGTTTGAGCCGGCTGAGGACAGGCGAAGGAACCTGCTGAGTCAGCATGACAATGCACTGCCAGGATTGGCTGACTGGACTATAAATGAACTGTGTCTGCAATGCACAGGTCTCTTTCTGAGAATTGAATTGCTGGCGGAGCGTTTTGTTCCTGTGATCAATATATTGGACTGCACTAGAGAGCACGTACTGTATATAATGTAAATACACTACTTTGGCACTAGTTGCAGGTGTCTGGCTGATTTCTTTCCTGGAGCTCAGTGTCGGGCTCATCACACCGCTCACTCTGCTAAGCGTCCGCACCGACAGGGTTATGGGCCCAGAGCGGTTCCGCTGCGCGGAGGAGCACCGTGAGAGTTGAGCTGACTGAGAGTTCGGAAGGAGCCGGAGGCGAGGAACGCCGGTTGAAGGACAAAGAAGCACCAGCTATCTCATTTTGAGAGCCAGAGGGAGGACGGCAGCCAGCTGTGTGGAGGAGTCGGCATCATGGCTCAGCAGCAGCTTGCAGTGGCTGTCGAGAAGCTTAACTCAGCCAACCACGCGGTGTGGAGCCTGAGAATGGAACACTACCTTAAGCGTGAGGGGCAAGGGCTGCTTGTAAGTAATCCCCCTGCCGTGTTATCTCCTGCCCAGACTGTGTTAGCCGATAAGGCGCTGGCAAACATCGTGCTAGCAGTAGGAGATGACCAACTAGTATATGTGCGTGGGAAGGACACTCCCAAGGCTGCCTGGGACGCGCTCAGTGGGGTTCATGTTAGTACCACTGCTGGCTCCCTTATGGCCTTGACCAGGAAGATGTTCCGCACTGTAATGCCAGCCGGAGGGTGTGTAAGGCAGCACATCAAGAAGCTAACGGACTGCTTCGTTGAGCTTGAGGCCAGGGGCAAAACTGTAGCTCCTGACGACAGAGTTTATATTTTGCTGTCGTCGTTGCCGCCTGAGTTTACTCCCCTGATAACATCCCTGGAGACGGTTGATGTGGCGACTCTGACAATGGAGTACGTGTGTGCCCACCTGCTTGACTTCCAAGAGAGGATTGCAGCAGTGAGCTATCCGGGGGTGTCGGCTGAGGAGCGTGTGGCTATCGGCTCGTCTGGGAAGGCGTCCAAGAGCGAGCCGGCTTCTGCTGCTGGCAGGCAACCAAAAGCTAAAGAGGAGCCGACTGCACTGGCTGTCCGACGTTGCTATGGTTGTGGATCGTCCCTGCACCTGCTACGCATGTGCCCAGAGAAGGGGAAGTGGCGTGGACGGAGGCAGCGAGAGCAGAGGACCACCAGCCTGTGTGAGGAAGAAGCCCGGCTAGTCATGTCTGCAGGAGAGAGCACAGGGTCTGCCTGGATTTTAGACTCTGGTGCAACGAGCCATCTCTGCTGCGACAAGGAGTTGCTGAGTAATGTTGACATTCCTGAGCACAGTCATGTCAGATTAGCTGACGGGACCTCCGCAGCTGTTATATGCTCAGGCAGTATTGAATTTCCTGTGTTAAATTGCACTTTGCAGCATGTTCTGTGTGTACCCTCATTAAGGTCGAACTTGCTAAGTGTGAGCATGTTAATTGACCAGGGATACCAGGTGAAGTTTGAAAAAACCTGTTGTAAAATCCTAGGAGGTGGGGGGAAGCTGCTTGCAACTGGGAAAAGAGAGGGAAATATATATGTGGTTCAGAGTCATTGTGCCCAGGTGGCACAGGTGTCAAATGTGCCAGTGCACAATCAGTGTATACATCTGCTCCACAGGAGACTCGGGCACTGTGGGTTTAGAGCGTTGAAAAAGACCCTGCAGTTGGTACCAAGTCTGAAAGTGAAGCCCTGCAGGTGTTACCTAGACTACCAGGTCTGTAAAAAGACCAAGAGCAGGGCTTGTGCTGTTGCTAAGCAAAGCAAAAGGGAGAGTAAGCATGCCCTAGAACTCATTCATTTAGATTTTATAGGCCCATTGCCAAAAAGTCTGTCGGGGAGGAGATACTGCTTAGTGGCCACCGACGACCACACAAGGTACTCTTGGGTGTTTACTATGGTGCATAAATCCGAGGTGTACAAGGCATTCACAAAATGGGTCAAAGTGGTGGAGAGGGAGTTGGATACGCGTGTCAAAGCTATTCAGACCCACCGCGGGGGGGAATTCTTGTCTAATGAATTAAAACGTTGGCTGGTGAGCAAGGGCATTGCCCACCGTTTAGTGAACCCAGCCACGCCCCAAGAAAATGGGCATGGAGCTGTACTGCAAAATGTGATGTACTGTATGTTAGAAGATGCAAAGTTGCCAATTGCTTATTGGGCCGAGGCCATGCATTCAGCAGTTTTTGTGTATAATCGCATTTGGTCCAAAGCTGTGAATGACTTGCCTTACAGAAGGCTGTACAATAAGTGTCCAGACTTAAAGTTTCTGAGAGTCTTTGGGACAAAAGCCGGGGTTGGCATCCCCTTCGGGAACAGGAGGGAGGGGGATGGCAGGGCAGAGAGCCTAACTTTTCTGGGCTACAAGCCAGAAGCCAGGTGTTATTGCTTTTGCGATAAGGAAGCGAAGATAACGCTCAGTAAGACTGCCCAGTTTAATGAAAGCGCCAGCTGGCCGCAATTACATTCTACTGTGAAGGAACTTGTACTGCTGCCAAGCACTGATAACGGTGCTGGAGTCCTGCCAAGGGTAATTAAGCAGGAACAGCAATCTCCCGACCGGGAACTGGTAAGCAGACAAGCAGAGGAAGGTGAGCTCAAAGTTGGCACAGAGCCTCAGGTGCAAAGTCAGGAGGTGGAACTTGAAAGTCAGGAGGTGCAACCTCTGAGTCAACAAGAGGAACCAGGCCAGGAGGTGGCAACAGATCAGCTCGAAGGAGACGAGCCCGGTCCGAGCACAGGGCCACGAGTATCTGCTAGGGCCACAAAGGGTATACCTCCTGCCAGGTACAAGGTGCCTTATGTTACACTGACAGTTAAGCCAGACCCACCAGGGTTCCAGGAAACGCTCAGGAAAAAGGCTGAGGCGTGGAAGGTCTGGGTGGCAGAGTGCGAGGCACGAAACAGGGAGGCTGAAGCCAAACGCCAGAGGGAACTGGCTGACCAGGACAGTGACAATGATTTCCTGGACTGGGAATTGTAAATCTGTAAATATGATAATGCAATGTTGCTGTCTGTGAACCAAAGGTGAAGGCATGTGTGTACAACAATGCAGAACATTGTGAGTGATGTACAGTTACCAGGTATAAATGTAAACTGTATCCAATGTTAATATTCACTGTGGTTGGGTGTTCTGGGTTCGATAGATTAGGAGGTGTGTTGGAGAAAGAATCTATCTTGACCCAGGTTGACAGCTCTGTAATGACAGCTGGTGATCTAGCCGGCATGCTAGGTCACAGTGACCTTATCAGCAGGCCGGTTTGAGCCGGCTGAGGACAGGCGAAGGAACCTGCTGAGTCAGCATGACAATGCACTGCCAGGATTGGCTGACTGGACTATAAATGAACTGTGTCTGCAATGCACAGGTCTCTTTCTGAGAATTGAATTGCTGGCGGAGCGTTTTGTTCCTGTGATCAATATATTGGACTGCACTAGAGAGCACATACTGTATATAATATAAATACACTACTTTGGCACTAGTTGCAGGTGTCTGGCTGATTTCTTTCCTGGAGCTCAGTGTCGGGCTCATCACACCGCTCACTCTGCTAAACGTCCGCACCGACAAGTAGACAGCTGGGTGGCAAAACCATGTACTGACGGTATGGTGATTTGCCTGCCTGGTGCGAAGGTAGCAGACATTACGCATGTTGTAAATAAGCTGATAGACAGTCCTGGGGAGGAGCCAGTGGTCGTGGTGCATGTTGGTACCAACGATGTGGGGAAATGCAGTCGTGAGGTCCTGGAGGAAAAATTTAGGCTGCTAGGCAGGAGACTTAAGGCCAGGACCTCCAAGGTAGCCTTCTCAGAAGTGCTACCTGTTCCATGTGCAAGACTGGAGAGACAGGCACAAATTAGAAGTCTCAATATGTGGATGAGACGATGGTGTAGGGAGGAAGGGTTTAAGTTTCCTAGCCACTGGGATGCTTTCTGGAACAAGCGGGAGCTGTACAAAAGAGATGGTCTCCACTTGTCCCCAGATAGAACCAAGCTGCTGGTGCTTAAAATCAAAAAGGTGGCAGAGCAGTTTTTAAACTAAATCTTGGGGGAAAGCCAACAGGAGATGAAATGTCTCTGGTTCGGGAGGACTCATCTCAAAGAGATGAAGGACGTTTTCCCACAGAGCTTACCTCAGAGCGACGTCCCTCTTCACCGCGCAGCATCTGCGCGGATTTCCCACCAACTGCTCCGCATAACCAGGAAGAGCCACGGCTTTTGCGTCACTAAAGTAAACTGGTTTTTAGCGGTTTACATCTGCGACGCAAAAGGTCCGGCACTTCCTGGTTATGCGGAGCAGTTGGTGGGAAATCCACGCAGACGCTGCGTGGTGAAGAGGGACGTCGCTCCGAGGTAAGCTCTGTGGGAAAACGCCCAAAGGGTTAGCACTTACTTTTCTACCGGGTAATGGATCAGAGTTGTCCACTGAGATGGTGACAAACAGTATGGAATGTCTGCCAAAGTCTCGAGGCAGCAGAAGGAAGGTTGCGGGCCTAACTTTGCCTGGGAAATTATAGATTTGTATACAAATGCTAGAAGTGTTCGAAGTAAAATTGGTGAATTGGAATGTTTAGTGTTGGGAGAAAACATAGACATTGTGGGAATTTCAGAAACTTGGTGGAATGAGGAGAATCAGTGGGACACGGTGATTCCTGAATATGTTATATCGGAAGGATAGGGAGGGAAGGGTTGGAGGTGGGGTATACTGAGGTCAAAGAATTAGATTCCCTTCTAGAAATGCTTTGGGTCGAAATAGAGGGCCCAAAAGGAAATTTAACTATGGGAGTTTATCGCCCACCAAATCAAAAGATAGAGGATGATTATAATATGATGGAAGGATTAAAGATAGCAGCTAAACGTAAAAACTGTGTCATAATAGGTGATTTTAACTACCCACAGATTGATTGGGTCAATATGTGTTCAGGTTGAGAGAAAGAGATTGAGTTTCTAGATGCTCTCAATGACTGTGCTATGGAGCAGGTGGTCACAAAACCTACCAGGGGTGGGGCAATCCTTGATTTGGTCCTAAGTAATGCCCAAGACTTGGTGAGAGATATAAAAGTGATCGCACCGCTTGGGAGCAGTCACCATAATGTTATGGATTTCACCATTTGTATAAATAGGGAGTTGCCCCAAAAGACCAGCACAACCATGTTTAACTTTAAAAGGGGTAAATTCTCTGAGATGAGGAAACATGTGAAGAGGAAACTGAAAGGAAAGATAAATACAGTCAAAACCCTTGGAGAAGCTTGGAGGCTATTTAAAACTACAATCCTAGAAGCTCAGATAAAATATATACCATAAGTTGGGAAAGGCACAAAGAGGTATAAGAAAAGGCCTGCATGGTTAACAAACAAAGTAATGGAAGCTGTAAAAGTTAAGAAGGACTCATTTAAGCTGTGGAAAGCTAGTCCAAGTGAGATTAATAAAAGGGAACACAGGCTGTGGCAAAACAAATGCAAGTTTGTGATCAGGCAGGCAAAAAGGAACTATGAGGAGCATATTGCAAAAAACATAAAGACCAACAATAAAAATTTCTTCAAATATATTAGAAGCAGGAAACCAGCCAGGGAGGCAGTGGGGCCCTTGGATGGCCAAGGGGTCAAAGGATTACTGAAGGAGAATAGGGAAATGACTGAGAAGCTGAATGCATTTTTGGAATGCATTTTTTTGAATGCATTTTCGCTTGGGGCTCTTTAGCTTGGAGAAATGTCGACTGCAGGGTGACATGATAGAGGTTTACAAGATTATGCATGTGATGGTGGAAGTAGAGAAAGAAGTACTTTTCTCCCTTTCTCACAATACAAGAACTCGTGGGCATTCAATGAAATGGCTGAGCAGTCAGGTTAAAACAGATAAATGGAAGTACTTCTTCACCCAAAGGGTGGTTAACATGTGGAATTCACTCTCATAGGAGATGGTGGCGGCTACAAGCATAGCCAGCTTTAAGAGGGGATTGGATAAAATATGGAACAGAGGTCCATCAGTGGCTATTAGCTACAGTATATATATGTATGTGTGTGTGTGTGTACACACACACACATATATTGGCCACTGTGTGACACAGAGTGTTGGACTGGATGGGCCATTGGCCTGATCCAACATGGCTTCTCTTATGTTCTTCCTTCTTGGGGTCTGCTTGCAGAGTTGGAAATCTCCGTGAACATCCAATCTAGAGTTTGCAGCCCTACATTTAATAGTGTATAGTGCCTGGTCTAGAGTTGCCTGCAACCCTACTAAAAAAGCTGGAGTAAAGGAATCTTTGGTTTGATTAGCAAGACAGTCCTTCAAATTTATGTAAAAGGCTTTGCTTTCAAAGCTGATGAAAGCATAGCAATAGCACAGTTTGGTTCCCTAACTAGGATCTCCATTGCATGATTGGTGCTCTGGTAACTCCATATCTGATTCAGGTGCTGACTGGAAACAAGTGTAAATTTGTAACCCACAGCTTGCTGCAGAAAAACCTCAATTTTTCTAATATCATCAGCTGCACTATCAGAAGCTCATTTACTTCCACATCCACTAATACCATATATCGCTGTCACCTGCAAGCAATCCCCTTCAAAGGCTTATGTTTGCCAAACAGAGCAGCTTGATTTCAGTGGACTTAAGTATGCTTAACTGGGTGTTCCACTGTGGCCTGAAGGTTTACTTCAAGAGAAACAATAACAGAAAATGAAGCCTGGCTATGGATTGAGTATCATTGTCATCTGAACACTGACTATTCCAATGGTTTTATAAAATTGAATGTTATTTATTTTTTCTCGAGTCAACAGAACATAAATAGGTGTTGTCATTTTGGCATATATGTCTCTGATGCAGTAGACAAGACATCATTGGGAATATGTCATCATTTTTACAGTTACCACATTTTGTAAAAGAAAGGGGGGAAAGCTTAGGTAGTTTGAAAATAATGGCGGGGGGAGACAGAATAAAAGCAATGCCTGGGGTTTCCTAGGTTTGTGTCTCATCAAGGAATTCTACAGCTTTTGACTATGAAGTTCTGGGAAATATTAGCCCACTTTTTAAAGTGGTGAATGAGATCTCAAAAGAAAAGAACAAGACTGATGTCAGAATGCTGTTTAATGTAAGATAGCAAGCACCTAAAAATAAATGGGTTTAAACTGAAGTTAAAAGGAAATTCAGACTGAGATCACATATAAGTGATTCCGACAGGATTTTGTTGCACAGAGACTAATTGAAATACAAAAGGAATTGCCCATTGGACAACAAGAATAGTAATAACTAGTGCAAATCAGTTTGAGAAGCAACTTGACAGATGATTGAAGTCTGAGCAATTTAACTGGATACCAGGGGCAGAGGCACATACACAATCTGGATTCACAACCTGTTAACAAGGCTTAAATGGCTTGATCTCATGACCTCAGTAGAGAGACATCAGTTCATATAATAGGGCAATATGTTTATTGTCTATGTATATATGTATACCTATTTTAAAAATCACTTTTAATTACTTTAGAAAGGAACTTGTTAAAAACCTCCAACATCCAGGCAATGAACAATCAATTCTTTGTTGCCTATAAGATAGGAGGAAGTACCCAGATATATTTCCTATGGGAAAGTGTTACAAATTATCAGAGCTGTTCCAGTTTATGCTGTACTTATTGTAAGAGTCAATCTAGAAGTTTAAGCTAGTATCCAAGAAGAATAGGATCTCAAGAGCAATTCATGAATAGACTTAAGATTGCCAGTTCTGGGTTGGGAAATGACTGGTGATTTTGGGATGATGCCTGGGTACAGTGGAGTTTGGGGAAGGGAGTGAAATCAAGTCTAGAGATCAGTTGTAATTCTAGGAGAACTCTAGACACCTGTTGGAGGTTGGTAACCCTAGATAGACCTTAAGTGATGGAGGAGGGGGTCATATTTTATTTGTTTGTTTGTTTAATCATATTTATATCCTGCTTTCCTCTAGCCAGCTCAAGATGGCTAGCAACAATTTTAAAATATATAAGATTAAAAGACAGAATGTGCAATAAAACCCATTTTCATACAAATTTACAGCCACAAAATTCCAAGAAGCACATCGATGTTTCTGATTATTTTATGCTACATTCATTAATATTACTATATATTATTTAGCACTCTACAAGTACAGTTATATTGATTTTGGTTAGGTTGTCAATGCTGTGAAATAGTAACCGCCTCCTCTTAACTGTTGAAAGCAAGTTTAAACAGTTCGGTCTTACAGGCCATGCAGAACTGTGGCAGGTCCTACAGAGCCCTGATGTTTTTGCAAAGAGCATTTGACAAAGCGGGGGCTATTACTGAGAAAGCTCTGGGTCTGGTGGTGGATAGCTGAGCTTCTTTTGGCCTGGGGATCATGAGGAGATTTTGAGAACCCAAACATAGTGCTCTCTGAGGTACATATGGGGAGAGGTGGTCCCAAAGGTAGACAGGTCCCAGGCCATATAGGACTTTAAAGGTTATGACCAGCACCTTGAAGCGAATCTGGAATGCCACAGGCAGCCAGTGCAATGTTTCCAGCACAGGTTGACTGTGCTCCCATATAGGGGTAGCTCCAATAACAACCAGGCTGCTGTGTTTTGCATCAGTTGCAGTTTCTAAATTTGAGTCAATGGCAGCCCCATGTAGAGGGCATTACAGTAATCTATTCTTGAGATAACTGTTGCATGGATTACTGTTGCCAGGTTGTTGCACTCCAGTTAAGGAACCAGCTGCCTTATCCACCTAAGATGATAAAATGCGGATTTGGCAGCGGCTGCTACCTGGACCTCCATTGTACCGAAGGCTCCAGAAGCACCCCTAAGCTTTTGACCCTTGAAGTTGGCACCAGTGGTGCCCCATCAAAGACTGGCAGAGGGATTGGTCTACCTAGGCCACCACGACTTAGGCCCAGGACCTCTGTCTTCACTGGATTCAAGTTCAGTCAACTCTGCCTGAGCCATTTCACCATGGCTTGCAGGTCCAGATCTTCCAGGGTGCAGCTGGACTAGCCTCCCATCAATAGATAGAGTTGGTTGTCATCCACATACTGGTGACAACCCAGTCCGTATCTCTGGACAGTCTGGGCAAGGGGGTACATCTAGATGTTAAACAACATTGGGGAGAGAACCACTCCCTGAGGCATGCCACATACAAGTGGATGCCTCTGGGACGATTTTCCCCCTATAGCCACCCTTTGTCCCCAGCCTTGGAGAAAAGAGGTAAACCATTGAAGGGCAGACCCCTGAATCCCCATATTGGTGAGGTGGTGAGACAGTAGCTAGTGGTCAACTGTATCAAACACAGTTGACAGTTCTAACAACAACAGTATTACCGAGCCACCCTGATCCAGGTGACTCAAGAGATCATTCATGAGGGCAATCAGTGCTGTCTCCATCCCATGGCCCAGACGGAAATCGGAGTGAAATGAGTCTAGCACAGAAGTGTAATCCAAAACCACTTGTAACTGTACTGCCACTGCCCTCTCAATAACTTTACCCAAAAAGGGCAAGTTCGACACCAGCTGATTGGAGCAGATAACCAAGAGTCCCAGTGCTGTTTAGGGATGGGCATGAATTGGGAAAACACTATTTGTTTCAGTTTGTGGCATGCCTAGTTCATGAGCCACAAACCATCATGAACTTTTAGATGCCAAACAAATGGTTCAGTGTGTGAGGCTCATTATGTGGTAAAACACCATCCTGGTGCGCTAGAGACACCAAACTACAAAAGATCTCTGGCCAACTCTCTTCTATCTGCCATCCAAGTTTGGTGAGTATTGGATTTATGGAGTCCAAATTATGCCCCCCCCCAAAAAAAAAGGGACCCCCAGGAAAGTACTTAAGAAGAAATGTCAAATGTGGGTTCAAAAGTGTATAGAATAGATCACCTGCAAACTACACACACCAAACACACATGGAACCTCACCCTACCCTTGAAGTTCACTAAATGTTTTGATTGGGCAGAGATTGTCTGGAAATGTATCATTTCATGTACCACCACAAACCACTTGAAAGTTCATGGAAAGATCATTCCTGTTGACTTCTCTCAAACTTTGGTTTGCAAACTAGGAAGTGGCGGAAATTCATCACTGGCCAAAACTCCAATATTCTCGCATGGGAGCACTTATTTCCTTATGCATGGACCCAACTGCAGTGTAGTGGTTAAAATGTTTAACTATGATCTGGAAGTCCCCACAGCTACTCCACCAAGTTCTAACTCAGGTCGTTTTCGCACTCACCTCCAGCCGGCGCGACCCCCCTCTTCACCGCGCAGGATCTGCGCAGATTTCGCACTAAATGCCGCGGAGCAGCCTTTTGTGCCGGAAACTCCCGTCGCAAAAGCCGCTCAAACGTAAATCGCCAAAAAGCAGTTTGGCGTTTGCGCGGCTTTTGCGATGGGAGTTTCCGGCACCAAAGGCTGCTCCGCGGCATTTAGTGCGAAATCCGCACAGATCCTGCGCGGTGAAGAGGGGGGTCGCGCCGGCTGGAGGTGAGTGCGAAAACGACCTCAGTAATGAAGCATTTCTAGGTGACTTTGCTCAGTCACAGCATCCTAGTCTACCTTATAGAGTAGCTGGAAGGATTAAATGACAAAAGGAAAACTTTGCAAACTGCTCTGAGCACCTTGGAGGAAGAAAAGGATGAAAATGGAGAGAGAGACCAGTTTGATGGATGTAGAAAAGGACTAGCTATAGCTTCTTGTAATTTATTACTTGCGATTCTTGGTGTTTCTGACAACAATGTCCTTTATTTTCAATTCTCTATAGTGTTGATTCAGTGTTTGTTTGTTAAATGCAGTTTCAGTTGTTAGTCAATCCATAGGATCAACTGCCACCGTAATGAAATTGCAATGGATTGGTCTGTAGTTCATTTTTGGAGTTACAGGCTTCTGCTCAGATTTGGATAAAGTACAATCTACCACACACACACACACACTGCTACCCTGTCTGAATGATAAGTTTCAAGATTATTTGCACACATGTCAGTCTGCTCAGTCCTTTCTTTCCCATATCTAGTTCTATCATATTTTCCTTCTGCATTATCCTAGGGCTTTAGATGGTACTTTAAGGGCTTTGATAGCAGAAATATATTGTACATGATGAATTTTAGTGTTTATGGAAGGTGAAGACTGATAGCTCTGGCTAAAGGATGGTACAGTTCAGGGGTGGCCAATGGTAGCTCTCCAGATATTTTTTTTCCTACAACTCCCATCAGCCCTAACCCTAACCCTAGACAAGGAGCATTTCCTTACCTATATCAAATCACTTAACCTTCTAACAGCTAACCAATTTATGTAAGAAATTCATTTTCTGGACACGACAAAAATACACCACCTTATACCAGAAACCTACTGACCAGCAAACATACCAGCAAACATGTGGCTCCAGCTACCATCCTAAACATACCAAATGTAGCCAGACTCTACACTACAGCTGCATCTGCTCCAATCCTAAAAATAGAGATTCTCACTAGGAGTGTGCAAAAAAAATAATAATTCGGAATTAATCAGATTCGGAAATATACAGAGCCAAAATATTCGGAATACTGTATATTTCTGAATACCGGTATTCGGTATACTGGAGATATACGGCTATTTCTGAATATACAGCCCCATTATACCCTATCGGCCATTGAAATAAATGGCAAAATAGGGTATATTGGAAGCCGCCTGAGGGGAGGGGGTTTGAGGGAGAGCCCCCAAATTTGCACGGGACCTGCAGGAGATTCTCTCCCTACGAATCCCCTAAGTCCCAAAAAGATTGGGCCAGGGGTTCCCATTCCAGGGGCACCCAAAGAGGGTGCCCCATCCCACTATTATACCCTATGCGCCATTGAAATCAATGGCAACATAGGGCATAATCAGAGGCTACTGGGGGCAGGGGGTTTGAAGGAGAGCCCCCAAAACTGCATGGAACCTGCAGGGGACTCTCCGCTACAAAACCCACAAGTCCCAAAAAGTTTGGGCCAGGGGTCCCTGTCTTTGGGCTCCCCAAAAGGCCCATTGTCACCAATGCTGGGGAAAGCCCAATTAGCCACATCCTCCACTATAATTGCTGTGGGGAAAGTGGCTCTGGCCAGAGGGGCCAAGCACAACAAGCATGCTAGTTCTGGATCTCTGAGACCCAGGTACAATCGCACACTGTCTTGACATTTTCAGTGAGTTATCTACCACGACCCCAAGTTCTTTCTCTTGGTCAGTCTCTGCCAGTTCACACCCCATCAACTTGTATTTGTAGCTGGGATTTTTGGCCCCAATGTGCATTACTTTGCACTTGGCCACATTGAACCTCATCTGCCACATTGACGCCCACTCACCCAGCCTCAACAGATCCCTTTGGAGTGCCTCACAATCCTCTCTGGTTCTCACCACCCTGAACAATTTAGTGTCATCTGCAAACTTGGCCACTTCACTGCTTACTCTCAACTCCAGATCATTTATGAACAAGTTAAGGAGCATGGGACCCAGTACTGAGCCCTGCGGCACTCCACTGCTTACCGTCCTCCACTGTGAAGACTGCCCATTTATATTCACTCTCTGCTTCTTATTAATTAGCCAGTTTTTGATCCACAAGAGGACCTGTCCTTTTACTCCATGACTCTCAAGCTTACTAAGGAGCCTTTGATGAGGAACTTTATCAAAAGCTTTCTGGAAGTCAAGGTAAACAACATCTATTGGGTCTCTTTTGTCCACATGCTTTTTTACCCCCTCAACGTAATGTAACAGGTTAGTGAGGCAAGATCTTCCGTTACAGAACCCATGCTGAGTCTTCTTCAATAACTCATGTTCATCAGTGTGCCTACTCATTCTGTCCTTGATAATGGTTTCTACCAACTTTCCCAGTATTGAAGTCAGACTGACTGGCCTGTAATTTCCCGGATCTCCTCTTGAACCTTTTTTAGAGATGGGGGTGACATTTGCTACCTTCCAGTCCTCAGGAACGGAGGCAGATTTCAATGAAAGATTACATATTTTTGTCAGGAGATCCACAAGTTCAACTTTGAGTTCTTTCAGAACTTTTGGATGTATGCCATCCGGACCTGGTGACTTATTAGTTTTTAATTCGTCAATCAGTTGTAGGACCTCCTCTCTTGTCACCTCAATCTGATTCAGGTCTTTCAATACCCCTTCCAAACTAAGTGGTTCTGGAGCGGGCAAACACTTCTCATCTTCCACAGTGAAGACGGAGGCAAAAAATGCATTCAGCTTCTCAGCCATTTCCCTATCCTCCTTCAGTAATCCTTTGACCCCTTGGTCATCCAAGGGCCCCACTGCCTCCCTGGCTGGTTTCCTGCTTCTAATATATTTGAAGAAATTTTTATTGTTGGTCTTTATGTTTTTTGCAATATGCTCCTCATAGTCCCTTTTTGCCTGCCTGATCACAAACTTGCATTTGTTTTGCCAAAGCCTGTGTTCTCTTCAATTAATCTCACTTTCCACAGCTTTCCACAGCTTAAAGGAGTCCTTCTTACCTTTTGCAGCTTCCATTACTTTGTTTGTTAACCATGCAGGCTTTTTCTTATACCTGTTTGTGCTTTTCCTAACTTGTGGTATATATTTTATCTGAGCTTCTAGGATTGAAGTTTTAAATAGCCTCCAAGCTTCCCCAAGGGTTTTGTCTGAATTTATCTTTCCTTTCAGTTTCCTCTTCACATGCCTCCTCATCTCAGAGAATTTACCCCTTTTAAATTTAAACGTGGTTGTGCTGGTCTTTTGGGGCAACTCCCTATTTATACAAATGGTGAAATCCATAACGTTATTGTGAGTGTTCTCAAGCGGTGCAATCACTTTTACATCTCTCACCAAGTCTTGGGCATTACTTAGGACGAAATCCAGGATCGCCCCACCCCTGTAGGTTCTGTGACCATCTGTTCCATAGCACAGTCATTGAGAGCATCTAGAAACTCAATCTCTTTCTCTCAACCTGAACACATATTAACCCAATCAATCTGTGGGTAGTTAAAATCACCTATTATGACACAGTTTTTACGTTTAGCTGCTATCTTTTATCCTTCCATCATATTATAATTGTCCTCTATCTTTTGATTTGGTGGACGATAACGAACTCCTATAGTTAAATTTCCTTTTGAGCCCTCTATTTCAACCCAAAGCATTTCTAGAAGGGAATCTAATTCTCTGACCTCAGTCTTACTGGACTGTATACTCTCTCTGACATACAGAGCCACCCCACCTCCAACCCTTCCCTCCCTATCCTTCTGATATATCTTATATCCAGGAATCACCATGTCCCACTGATTCTCCTCATTCCATCAAGTTTCTGAAATTCCCACAATGTCTATGTTTTCTCCCATCACTAAACAGTCCAAATCACCAATTTTACTTCGAACACTTCTAGCATTTGTATACAAACATCTATAATTTCCCATGCAAGCTAGGCCCACAACTTTCCTTCTGCTGCCTCAAGACTTTGGCAGGCACTCCATACTGTTTGTCACCATCTCAGTGGACAACTCTGATCCATTACCCAGTAGAAAAGTAACAGCTAACCCTTCATCTCTTTGAGATGAGTCCTCTCGAACCAGAGACATTTCATCTCCTGTCGGCTTTCCCTCAAGATTTATTTTAAAAACTGTTCTGCCACCTTTTTGATTTTAAGCGCCAGCTGCCTGGTTCCATCTGGGGACAAGTGAAGACCATCTCTTTTGTACAGCTCCCGCTTGTTCCAGAAAGCATCCCAGTGCCTAACAAACTTAAACCCTTCCTCCTTACACCATCGTCTCATCCACACATTGAGACTTCTAATTTGTGCCTGTCTCTCCAGCCTTTCACATGGAACAGGTAGCACTTTTGAGAAGGCTACCTTGGAGGTCCTGGCCTTAAGTTTCCTGCATAGCTGCCTATATTTTTCCTTCATGACCTCACGACTGCATTTCCCCACATTGTTGGTACAAACATGCACCACAACCACTGGCTCCTCCCCAGCACTCTTTATCAGCCTATCTACTACACGTGTAATGTCTGCTATCTTCGCACCAGGCAGGCAAGTCACCATACGGTCAGTACGTGGTTTTGCCACCCAGCTGTCTTCTTGCCAAAGATTGAATCACCAACTACCAAGATCCCCCCTCTCTAGTTGCCCAGGGATGGTTCCTTGGCATGAAAGGATACCCGTTCACTAACTGAAGAAGAGATCCCTTCTAAGGGCGCATACCCTTTATCCTCAGCACGGTGCCCTGTTCCCTCTCGACCCTCATGCTCCCTGGCAGTAGCGGGGCTTTCACGTTCAAAGTGGGGCTCATCTAATACGTCCCCGAGAGTCTTCTCCGAGTGCCTGACTGTCTCTGCTTCTCCAGGTCAGTCACCTTGGCCTCAAGGGTATGAACTCGTTCCCTGAGGACCAGGAGCTCCTTGCATCAAGCACACACCCAAGACTTCTGTCCTGTGGGCAGATAGTCATACATGTGACACTCAGTGCAAAACACTGGAAAGCCCCCACCCCCCTGCTGGCATTCTACTTTCATGATAGCTTTTTTAAAAGTTACAGTCCCCTTTTAAATCCTGTTTGTTTATGTGGCTCTTCTTCTGAAGAGTCAGCTTACCTTACTGGGAGCACAAGAAAAATAGGGATCTGCATACCTGGTCGTTACAGAGCCCCCAGGTTAAGAGCCACAGGCCAAGAGCCCTCTGGCAAGGCGCAGCTTAATAATGCAAAGAGGGTGGGGAACACAGCCACTTCTAATCAATCAGCAACAATCATTTTCAATCACCTTCAGCCCACTCAAACCAAACAGACAGCAGTTCCCCAGCAACCACAAACTCAGAATTTTCAGCAATCCCACAGTCACACAAACTCAGAAATTCTCAGCAACTTCCCCAGCTGCTTAGGCAAACCTCACCTTTGTATCCCTTCTTCTCTGCTCTCTCTCAGAGCTCTCTAAAATTATCATTTTTGTCTTTTTCCTTTTGATTTTTTATCCTGAGAATGATCCAAATTCTTCAATATGTTCCATTATGTAAAGTAGTATTTTGGGTGGAGAAGAAGACTAAGACTGTTAAAACCACATTGTCTGCATAGCTTTTTATTTTAAATTCTGTATCTTCCACTTTTATTCCTTTAATCCTTTTGTCGTTTCTGATCTTTGTAGCTATAATCTCTATTACTAGGATAAATGGTGGAGGGGACGAAGGACATCCCTGACATGTTCCTTTTTTGACTGAAATTATTTCTGTTAATTTTCTATTTATTAAAATCCTTGGTTTGAATATATATTTTGCATCCAGTTCCAGAATTCAGGGCCATGGTCTAAATTCAAAGTGCATTTAGTAAATTGCCATTTCCTGAGAAGTATCAATATCAATTTCATATTGGATTTCATATTGAAGTGAGATCTGACTCCTGTCATTTTCATATTTTCAGTTGGGAGAGCTGATAAAATATTATCTGAACTTGTAAAGGCTGGTCTTTGCTGAAAATCTAGGTTTTTTAAAAAAGGCAATGGCAGAGATAGTTTCCATCTCATGTATTCCCATTTCTAACTACACTTGGACTTGTTTTTTTAAAAAATACCCTCTATCTCTTTGTTCCTCCTCAATGCTATATGTAGTCAATTTCATGTATTGCTTAGATGTTCTTAGCAGTGCATATCCATTCCTTATTAACAGTGTAGTAGTATATCATCCATCAAATATGATTTCTGGAATAGTTAATATGGATAGTTACTGATTCTTTCTCTTTGCCTCAAGATGTTCTTCCCTCCCTTGATAACATACGCTGTTACTTCTGGCCTGTTTTTTAAAAAAACTTTTTTACACTATTATAATCCTGACCTGCCCTACCAATTCTCCCAACAAATATGTTCAAGCTCAAATTATGGATCATTTGGCTGCACACTAGC
This sequence comes from Heteronotia binoei, assembly GCF_032191835.1. Taxonomy (NCBI): domain Eukaryota; kingdom Metazoa; phylum Chordata; class Lepidosauria; order Squamata; family Gekkonidae; genus Heteronotia; species Heteronotia binoei. The sequence goes on along the minus strand of NC_083226.1, from coordinate 110,941,739 downwards.
AACCTCAGTGAAAGTGGTACATATGTCTAGATATGATTGCCAGTTTGTTCCAGATTGTGAGAAAGAGAAATTGGAAAATGTATTAATTCTTGGCATCATGTGTTCTCTGGCACAACAGCAGCACTTATCCTAATGGCACGAATCTCATCATGTAAAAGACCTGGCTTAGCAACTATTATGAACATAGTTTTTTTTCTTATAAACCAGTAACATAAGAACATAAGAGAAGCCATGTTGGATCAGGCAAATGGCCCATCCAGTCCAACATTCTGACCAATTTCACACTCACCCTTACGCTGCTCTCACGTCCTCCTGATTTCCCACTATTTGCACTGGGGCTGCAGCAAACATCGCTGTTTTCATGCAGCAAACGGAAACCACTAAAAACTAGTTTCCATTTGCTGTGCAAAAATTGCGATGTCTGCTGCAACCCCGACGTAAATAGTGGGAAATTGGGAGGATGCCGTGCTGAGAAGATGGATGTGAGTGTGGTGTAAGGAGAGAGTGAAATCGGCCTCTGTGTCACACAGTGGCAAACAAACCTAAGTGCCATGAGGAGGTCCACCAGTGGGGCCAGGACACTAAATTGTAAATTGTGCAATGGGGGGGGGGGAGGAAGCTAGTAGATCACAGTCTCAGTCTAAGTTTAATAGTGACAGAAGCAAATGTTATTGCATGAGTCTTGGTACATAGTTATCTAAGACTAAGGTGAGAAAAGATTGAATCAAAATGACATAATGCGTCGCTAGCAGCCGGCAGCTTTGCTGCTAGGCTGCTGGGTTGATCTTTGCCTCCCTGGAAGGGAAGGGAGGATTGACAGCTCATTTGGGCACATGTTGAAGGGGGCGGGGCTTGGCCATTGCATCAGCTGAACACCCGCCCCCAGCTTCTGTTCCTCATCGGAGATCGGGCCGGTGGGAGTGTTTTCTTTTGCTCCTGGCTGGCTCGTGGGGTTCCGGGTATGCTTATCAGCGATCGGATCGCTGATAAGCTTGGAAGGAGTGGCGCAGCATCTTGATGGTTTTAGGCAGTCATATGGCATGGGCTTCGGAGGAGGAAGAGGAGCTACAGTGATGGCCTGTGCCTGCATTCTGGTTATCCCCCCCCCCCAGTTTTGTCTTATCTGCGTGGGGGCAATTGTTCTTTCTTTTGTGGAGGGGAGTGGGTGGTTTTTTGTCCTTTTCTGATTTTAAAGGGCAAAAAGGGAGTTTGTTGCTGGGCGACTCCTGGTTGGGTTGGATGTGTGCTATCGAGTGGAGTCAGCCATATTGTGCTTCCCTCTCTTTGTGGGTGAGGGCGGCCATATTTGGTTCCCTTTCTTCTTGGTGGGACAGCAACCATTTTAAAAGGATTTTGAGGGAAGCCATTTTGTGGGTCTGATCTAGTTGAGCCAGCTTTGCATAGGCAGGCATTTCTTACAGCTATCAGGGGCTGCTATTTTAGTGGTGAGAGGCGGCTTTTGGGGTGGTGTTGTGAGGTGCCATGTGGGTGTATTCTGGTGCCCTAACTGGCTCGGGGTATTGCAAGATGTCGGGTAGAAAAGGGTCAGAAAAATCCAAGGGTAAACAGTCTGCACCCAAGACCCCTAGGGCCCCGCCAAAAAAGGCCGCCACCACCTTTATCTTCTTCCAACAAGGAGGGTGAGGATAAAGTTCAGGCAGCAATTTTACAAAGGCTGCAGGTGCTTGAGGAAGTGTTTGGTATTCCTCCCTCAGAGAGTGTAGGTGGGGGAAAGGCATCTAAAAGGGCGCTTCAGGCAAACTTGTTAATCAGGTTATCTATCCTCGAGGGCAGGTCTGGTGGAAACATCGCTGGAAGTGCCGTGGGTCTTGGCATTTCTGATGTAGGATCAGTGCCATTGTCGGGAGCTGCTGGGCCTGGGTCGACATTGGTGCCTATTGGAGCTGTAGGTAAGGATGGGGACTTTTCACAGGCTGGCTTGGCCTTGGGGTCCATAGGGGCAGGTCACACCTGCTGCGCCTGGCGGGGCTGCGGGGAGTTCTGGTTTTTCTCCCTCCACAGGTATTGGCTCACAGCCAAGCTGGTCTTGGCCACATGGGCAGGGTGGCCCTTATGGTGCTTGGCCAAGTGTGGGGCAGCAGGGTTTTGCAGGTTCTTTTATGGGGGGTTGGGGTGTCTCTTCTCCTTATGGGGCAGTCCCTTTTACCGCCTTACCTTTTGGGGATGTAGCTTTGCCTTTAGGGGATCATTTGTTGCCTGTAACAAAAGATAAGATCCTAAAGGATGAGTATGTCGATATCTTCTCCCTCCTGTTCCAGGAGTTGGAGAAGGATAACGAAGACCTGGATGACAAGGAAAAAGAAAAATTGAAAAAGTGCAAGGTGGATTGGACTTGGGCCAATTGGCTGCCAGGGTTTTTTTATCTATGCTGGGGTGATTGCATGTGCCCAGCCTTGGGAGGGCTGCTGCACTTATCCAATACATGGATATAATTTATAAATGGTACACTATGTTTAGTGGGCCTGCCTGGATTCAATATGATGAATTTATTTATTTATTTATTTATTTATTTATTTATTTTTCATATTTATATCCCGCCCTCCCCCCCCCCCCCCAAAGCAGGCTGAGGGTGGCTAACAACATCATATGATCAACAATAAAATATAAAACAATCACCATCATATATCAATTAAAAATTAAGACAGGTTACCATTTAAAATTTTGTACAGTAAAACAATAGTTTAGTGCTAAATCATGCCATTCTTCAATGATATTGGGCATCTACACGCTTTGGTTGAAAGCCATTCGAAACGATGCTGTTTTACAAGTCTTGCAGAACTGGGCAAGGTCCCGCAAGGCTCTAACATCATCTGGGAGTTGGTTCCACCAATGGGGGGCCGCAATAGAGAAGGCTCTTTCTCTAGTAGCCTTCAATCTCACCTCCCTCGGCCCAGGGATTACTAGTAGGTTTTTTGATCCAGATCTAAATACCCTCTGGGGAATATATGGGGAGAGACGGTCTTTAAGGTAGGCAGGTCCTTGGCCATATAGGGCTTTAAAGGTGATAACCAGCACCTTGTAGTGAATCCGGAATACTATTGGCAGCCAGTGCAGTCCCCGCAGCCCAGGCTGCATATGGTCCCGAACAGGGAGACCAAATAACAGCCTGGCCGCCGCATTCTGCACCAGCTGCAGCGTCCAAATTCGAGACATGGGCAGCCCCATGTAGAGGGCATTACAGTAGTCTAGTCTCGAGGTGACCATCGCATGAATCACTTTTGCTAAATAGCTTTGTTCTAGGAAGGGGACCAACTGTTGTGCCCACCTAAGGTGGAAAAAGGCAGATCTCGCTGTCAAGTCTGCTTCAACTCTGGACAAGTCTGTGTTCCATCTTTGGTTCAGGGGGAAGCATTCTGGGTAAAAGCCACACTGTATACCAATGCTGCTAGCTCTCACTCCCTTCCCCCCCTCCCTTCCTTTGTTATGTAGTTCTGCTTTGAAATGGGAATATGTGAAAGAGATTATGGTGCCTTCTCAGGCTGAGTACCGGGGGAGTATTCGCCCCAAGGCCACGATGGGCCTGAGAACGAATTTGTAACATCAATGTGTGAATGTGCCCTGCATAGTACCCCTCCCTAAAGAATCCCTTTGAAGTATACCTTATATGATTACACTTTACTGTATGGTCTTCAGTCTTCCAATCTCTCTGAGTAGTCAAGAACAATGATATCAATAAACTAGAAACTTTTTATCAAAGAGGTCTCATTATTGAATCAGCCGACTTGACATTTTGGAAGACTCCCCAACGAAGTTCAACCTTTCCGGCAACTTAAAAGCCTTATGGCTGAGCAGATTCCGGACAACGGAGAACTTCCCATCAACGTGGATCTGGAAGGGGCAGAGACGCTGTGGCACGTCCTCGACTCCAGGAGAGCCGCGAAGTCCCCCCCCCCCAGTTCCAGCTAGTGATTACACCCCGGCAGTATCAACCGTGGACTTCAACCACCATCATGGAACAGGCCCCGATGTCAGAACTTGAAGAACTTCAAACGAAACTCATTACTTTGTTTCAAAAGTATAAGGCGTTTATTGAGAACTGTGTTCAGGGAAAGCACAAGTTGACTCTGATAACGGGTTCAGCTATCGATACATTCTTTATGCAGTTGTAACATAAACAATAAAACCATTTCTCACACTCTAGGAGACAGTTGTCTGTTCCCAGGGCCCCTTATCTCCAAGGAGGTGGAAGGAGCCCTGCTGTGATGCTCTGGCAGGCTAGCTTCAAAGGACACCTGCAGATGTTTTCCAGAGGCTATCTGTCACCCTTCAGTGGTTACAGTTTGTTTGAAATGCAAAGCATTTGGTTAGTAGGCCTGACTACAAGGACATGGGATTAGCAGGCAGTTACAATATGGAGTCGGTTAGGCTAATATCACCAAGCTCAGCATACATAACAGTTACAAGTTTTGACATACTGCCCCCCCAAGCTCTCGCCCGGGGCTTGTGTGGGTACAGTAGGTGGAATTTCTTAAGCAATTGCGGAGCAGACACGTCACTAGCTTTGACCCACTAGCTTTGACCTAGCTGGGGGAAAAGTACTTCCACCTGATTAGGTAGTGCAATACCCCCCGTTGGACCCTGGAGTCTAGGATCTCCTGCACCTCATGGTGGCTCTGGCCCTTCACTCGAATAGGTGGTGGCTCTGGAGGGCGAGGGTGCCAGGATGTAGCTCCAGGATCCTTGCGAAGAAGGCTGCAATGAAAAACAGGGTGGATCTTACTAAACATTTTGGGTAATTCTAGTTCTACTGTAACTTCATTGATCACCCGTTTTATTTTGAAGGGGCCCAAGTACTTGTACGTTAGTTTCTGACATGTCTGGTGGAGGGGGAGGTTCTTAGTTGACGGGAATACACTCTCTCCCTCCTTGAATATCCACTGAGGAGAGTGCTTTCGATCAAAGTGTTTTTTATAGTCCTCCTTTGCACTCTCTAAGTTCTGTTGTATCACTTTCCATCCCTCCCGAATCCCCTCCCACCATTGTTGGCATGAGGTCGGCTCCGTGACCCCCGGTGGCGCCGGTAAGAGTGGGAAGGGTTTCCCCTCGTAGCCATTAACGATCTGGAAGGGGGAAGTCTTGGTGGAGCTGTGCAGGCTGTTGTTGTATCCATATTCTGCAAAGGGCAGAAGCTCCACCCAGTTAGTCTGCTGGTAGTTGACATAGCACCTGAGGTACTGCTCCAATAGCCCGTTCACCTTCTCCGTCTGCCCGTCAGTCTGAGGGTGGTAGGCGGAGCTGAGCCCCTGTTCCATGCCTGTGATTTTGCAGAACTCCCGCCAGAAGTTGGCAACGAACTGAGGCCCGCGGTCACTAATTACCTTGTCTGGGAATGAGTGAAGGCGGACCACGTGGTGAAAGAATAAATAGGCCAACTTCTTAGCTGTGGGCAACCTCTTGCATGGAATAAAGTGGGCCTGCTTCGATAAGGTGTCCACCACCATTAGGATCACTGTTTTCCCCTGGGAGGGTGGCAGCTCCACTATAAACTCCATCGAAACCACCGCCCATGGCCTTGCGGTGGTAGGCAATGGTCGGAGGAGTCCGGGTGGTTCCCCCCCCCTCCGTTTGGCCATGATGCAAGTGGGGCAGGAGCTCACAAACTCTGAAACGTCTTTTTTCATTTGCGGCCACCAGAATTGACGTGCTACTAAGTGCAAGGTCTTCACGTAGCCGAAATGCCCCGCTAAGCGGCTGGAGTGGCACTGTGTCAAGATCTCCCCCCTCAGACACTTCGGTACATATATTTTCCCGCTGTAATACCACAGTCCACCCTCCCCCTTCTCCACGCCCTCGGGTCTTTCCCCTCCCTCGGCTTCTGATTCGACCACCAGGCGTTCCTTTTCTTTCGGTTCCAGGGCCCCTGTCTTCTTCCCTGACCGGGTAGTGACCCCTCCCGCAATTTGTGAGGGAGGGATGAGCGAGTCTATCACCTCTTCCTTTTGGCTCTCATGCTGGGGCATGCGGGAGAGGGCGTCGGCTAAAAAGTTTTTAGTTCCGGGTATGTGCTTTAGCATGAAATCGAATTTGGCAAAAAACCCTGCCCACCGGATCTGCTTGGCTGTGAGCTTGTGCTGCCCGGTTCGCGCCTCTAGGTTTTTGTGATCAGTCCATATCTCGAAGGGGACCCGCGTCCCTTCCAGCCAGGATTTAAGTGCGAAAGTGACAGCGAATGCTTCTTTGTCCCACACTGACCAATTTTGCTGCTCGTTGGAAAATTTGCGGGAGATGTATGCGCAGGGGCTCAATCCCCCCTCCTCGTCGCTCTGCATCAATATTGCCCCAACGGCAACGTCGGAGGCGTCGCATTGTACCACGAATGGCTTAAGTTTGTTGGGGTGGGCTAGCATGGGCTCACTTGTGAACAGCCTTTTTAGCTCCTCGAATGCCTCTTGACATTTGGGCGACCAGTCCAGGCGGGCTCCGGGTTTCTTTGTCTCCTCCCTTTTCCCTTTGGTCTTGAGGAGCTCAGTAAGGGGCAGCATCACCCTGGCGAACCCCTTTATGAACCCGCGGTAGAAATTTGCGAACCCCAAGAAATATTGTAGCTGCCGCCGGGTTCGGGGTGCTTCACAATCCAGCACCGCTTGGATTTTGGCGGGGTCCATCGCCAGCCCTTTCCCAGACACCCGGAACCCTAGGTAATCTAGTTCAGTTTGGTGGAACTCCATTTGGTCAACTTAGCATACAGTTTGTTCTGGTATAGGGTGGTCAGTACTTTCCTGACCAGGGGCACATGCGATTCTAAGTCCTTTGAATAAATAATGATGTCATCCAGGTACACCACTACCCCCTTGTATAGGTACTCCCTCAGCACTTAATTTATAAAGTTCATAAACACTCCCGGTACCCCCTGTAGTCTGAATGGCATCACCAGGTATTCGAACTGCCCCATGGGGGTGTTAAACGCCATTTTCCACTCGTCCCCTTCCTTGATCCGCACTCTAAAGTATGAGTCCTTGAGGTCAAGCTTCGTGAACACCTTGCCCTCTGCCACCGTGCTTAGTAAATCTTTTATCAGCGGGATCGGGTACGCGTTGGACATAGAAATCCCGTTTATCCCACGAAAATCGGTACAAAGTCTCAGGCTCCCGTCCTTCTTCTTCCGGAACAGGACCGGGGCCGCGTGCGGTGGCGGGGCGAATGAAGCCCCGTTTTAGGTTTTTGTCTATGAATTTCTTTAGTTCCGCCTTCTCCGCCCACCCCATGGAGTAGAGCTTGGCTTTTGGTAGCTCTTGACCGGGTATAAGCTCAATAGCACAGTCAGTGGGGCGGTGCGGGGGTAGCTCGTTAGCCTCTTCCTCACTAAACGCCCGTTTCAAGTCCCGGTATTCTCTGGGGACTGACTTAACTTCCTCTATGGTCAGGCATAGTCTCTCGTTTTGCGGCGGGGGTTTGGGGCCCCATTCCCCCCACCAATGGTGGTGCTCGCACCTCCAGTCTGGGAAGCTGACGATCTGCGCTTCCCACTGTATGTCGGGCTGGTGCCTCGCTAGCCACCCCGCTCCCACCACCACATCGAACGAGGAGGAGGGGGCTACTACGAACACCTCTATCCCCCAGTGTTCTTTCGTCCCCACCGGCACTGCCTGTGTCTCTTCAGTGCAGGGCTCCCCCTTCATCACCGTCCCGTCCATCTGCTCAAATTGGATGGGATGGGGCAGTGGGGACTTGGTCAGCCCTAGCACCTCTACCAGGCGGGGGGTAATGATGTCTCGGGTGCACCCCGAGTCTATCAGGGCCCGGGCGTGCATAAATCATTTTAATTTAGGGTTCAATAGAGTCACGGCCATAAACAATAGTTCCCCGGTTATTCTCATCATCATCGGTGCCGTCGCTTCTTTGACCTTCGCGGCACCCATTAAATGGGTGCTTCGCGGCACCCATTAAAGCAAGGTCGGTGTCATTTCCCGCCAGCTCGGGGTCCCAGGACTCTTCACTTGATTCCTCGATGGTTATAACATCCTCGTCAATCGCCATGGATGTGGCGACGGCACCACGACTGGGCTCTTTCGCTCTCCCCCCTGCTTTCTTCGGCGCCAGTGCGAGCGGCTTGGGGGGTGGTGTCGCAAGCCATGGCTTTTCCGGGCAGTTGGCGGCTAGGTGCCCTGGGTCTCCGCATCTGAAGGATCTCCTCCCTCCCGGCGGTCCTGGTGATGCTGAGGCCGCCGGGGCTCTTTTCCCTTTGGATTTAGCAGGGGAGGGGCTCGGCTTCCCCCCCCTTCTTTATCAGTTGCTGTTGGCGGCGGATCCCCACGTGTTGTAGGTTTGTTTCCACTTCACCGGCCAGCTGGATCCAGCCTACCGGGGTGTCGGGCCTCCCCTGATGGTAGCACCTGTCCAGGATGTTGGCGTTCAGCCCGTTCTTGAATGCGGTGTACTTCATTAGCTCGCTCCAACCCCTCACCGCGGAGCAGTGTGCCATGAATTCTGTGGCGTACTCCCGGATGGTGCGGGCCCCATGCTCGATTCTCTGGAGGGCTTCGATGGCCTTTACCTCTTTTAGTGGGTCGCCGAACTGCCACAGCATCACCTGGAGAAACTCCGCCACGGTCGCCAGCTCCGGTTTTCTTCCAGCGTATAGCCCCACGAACCATTTTCTCGCGGCCCTCTTTAGTTTAGAGGCTATGTAGTCTACCCGGCTCGCCTCCGACGGGAAACTCGCTCCCCAGTGGTTCATGAAGCCGTTGCACTGGATGGTGAAATACTCCACCTCCTCCGCATCCCCGTCGAAGGTGATCTGAAGTTCCTGGCTTCATTCCCCCTCTCCGGCCCTGGGTACGCCCGGTACCGCTGGGCCCGCGGGGATCGATCCTGGCCCTGGTGGAGGCCCCGCTGGGGGTCCCGCTGGTTGGCCATTGGGGCCCCCCCTGGTGGTCCAGCGGGCCCCCCATCTTCAGGTGGGGCCGCCGGTTGGCCCGGCGCTCCACCGTCTGGCGCCGCTGGTGATTCCGGCCCCCTGCCATCCGGCGCCGCTGGTGGTTCCGGCCCCCCGCCGGGCGGTGCTGCTGGCTGACCCGGTGCCCCATCGGGCGGCACTGCCAATGCCCCTCCGCTGGGCGCCTTGGCTCCCTGTAGCGCCCGGATCTGCTCCTGGATGGCATCCATCTGCCGGTGCATGTCTCCGGCGATTTGTACGTGGCTCGCATGGACCTCATCGTGGATCTCCCTCGCCCACTGGAACATTTCGTTCCACAGCACCTGAGCGTAGTCCTCCCCTCGCGGGATCGGGCCCTCCTCTTTCTCGGGGTCTTGCCCAGCCTCGGCTCCGGTGCCCGTCACCAGTGTCCTGTAGCGCTCGTCCGCCTCATCCATGAGCGTGGTTGACTTTTGCGGGCTCCAGCTCCTTGGGATAAAAATGAGCGTTGAGAAGTGCACCGGTTCTTTCACCTTGCGCCTCACCACCGTCACTCCGGGCTCTACCGGCCGCTCTCTTGGTGGGGTGCTGGGCTCTCCTTTATCTGGAGCCTTCGCTGCCATTCAGCTAAGTTGCCAGTTCGGATAAGCTCCAAAAGTGGTTCAGAGTCAAAATGTCAGAACTTGAAGAACTTCAAACAAAACTCATTACTTTGTTTCAAAAGTATAAGACGTTTATTGAGAACTGTGTTCAGGGAAAGCACAAGTTGACTCTGATAACGGGTTCAGCTATTGATACATTCTTTATGCAGTTGTAACTGAAACAATAAAACCATTTCTCACACTCTAGGAGACAGTTGTCTGTTCCCAGGGTCCATTATCTCCAAGGAGGAGGAAGGAGCCCTGCTGTGATGCTCTGGCAGGCTAGCTTCAAAGGACACCTGCAGATGTTTTCCAGAGGCTATCTGTCACCCTTCAGTGGTTACAGTTTGTTTGAAATGCAAAGCATTTGGTTAGTAGGCCTGACTACAAGGACATGGGATTAGCAGGCAGTTACAATATGGAGTCGGTTAGGCTAATATCACCAAGCTCAGCATACATAACAGTTACAAGTTCTGACACCCGATCCGCCAGGAAGCCATCCTAACTCGCCACACCTAGCAAGTCGGGATCGCCGGAGCAGAAGCCGCCAACCTGGGTCCCATCGAGTCGGGGGAGGCGGACAGCATCATCGTCGTCCAAGTCCCAGAGGACGAGAACGAGGGTGCTGAGTGCAGAGGGGCCGAGAGCGGAGAGCCGAGGCCCAAAGACAGGCACGATGAGGACTATCAGATGTTCCGCTCAATGGTCTGACGGGAGGTCGACGGAGTGATCCGGAGCCTGAAGGATGGGATGCACACCCTGACGGCTCAACTGGGGAGGGCGCTGGGGGTGACCGGGTCTCGGCGGCAGCAACCCGCTCAGCTGGCGACCCGAGGCCGCCCAAGCCAACCGGCCCAGGCGGCAGCCCCTGCAAGAGGCGCAGCTCCTCAGATACCGGCAGCCCCCCAGGCGCCGGCGGGCCCTCGCGATGCAGGCAGAGGGCGAGAGCTGGATGCGACCTTCAATGGGGATCCGGAGGAGGTGAACTACTTTGCCATTCAAGCAAACAGCTTCATGTATTATTGGGGGAACTCCTTCCCAGATGAGTTTAGCCGGGTGGACTACCTGGGCTCGAAGCTGAGAGGGGCGGCCAAGCGCTGGTACATGAGCTTGTGCGAAACTATGAGCCCCGACCTGGACTATGTGCACACCTTCCTTCAAGCCCTGTTAACCCAGTATAAAGACCTCCTGCAGGAGACCCGCGCGTTGGCGGCCCTCCGTAACATGCAACAAGGGTCCCACTCCATCCGCAAGTATGCGGTGGATTTCCAGGCAAATGCAGCCAGAGTCCAGGGCTGGAGCGAGCTGATGAAGATCGAGCATTTCTCTAATGGGCTGAACGCCAGCATTCTGGATCGGCCCCTCACCCAAGCGAGCCCAGACACCCTGGTGGGGTGGATCCAGCAGGCGGGCGAAGTGGAGACTAACCTGAAAAGAGTGGCGATGCTACGCCAACATCAGTCAGGGAAGAGCCAGGCGAGGGGTGCCCCGGGGAATGTCGAGCCCCCAAAAGCCAAGAGACCGCCCGCAGCGGTGCCCGTAGGTCCCCGCTGATGCTTTCGATGCAGGGACTCGAACCACCTCACCTCCAGCTGCCCGCAGCCGGCCCCCGCCCGGGCTCTCCTACCTGTGGAGAAACCCAGTACCCCGGGGCCGAAGAAGGCGACCGGCCGCCCTAAGGATGCGGCGAAAAGCAGCGCGGCGGTGCCAGAAGAACGCCTGGATGAGGAGGTGCTGCTCTCCACAGAACTAGCCAACTTAGCCTGGGCTGAGGAACCGGCGGGAAACGAGTTCGGCCTGCTCTGAACGGTGCCAACCAGCAGGTCGAGCGGGATGAGGCACCACTGACGGTGAGAGTAACGGGACAATTGTACTTTGTCACAGTGAAACTTTTAAACCCCAAACTGAGGAGGTTCCTGCAGATTCGGGCCCTAATAGACTCGGGGTGCAACCGAGAGTTGATTTCCCCCAAGGTAGTAGACGCCCTGGGACTAGAGAGCTCACAGCTACCCCACCCCATGCTGTTTGAGCAGATGGACGGATCCGTGATGTGAGGAGGACCGTGTATCCGGGAAACGCAGGCCTGCCCCATGGGGATCAAGGAACACTGGGACCACGAGATCTTTGTTATTGCCCCCTCGTGTTCCTACCCGGTGGTATTGGGGGTAGGCTGGCTGGAAAAGCACGAGCCCCTAATCTGCTGGAGAGCCCAGACAATCAGATTTCTGGACCCCCTGTGAAAAACCACCTATGGGACACGGCGTGGGGTCTGTGGGCTCCCGTGGCTAAGGAGAGGGCGTGCGTGTCGGTGGAGGAGGCGCACTCCGTTCCAAGTGCCTACCGAGACCTGATGGGGGTTTTTAGCAAGCAGGAAGCCAACCAGTTGCCCCCCCCATCGGAGCACAGACTGTGCCATAGAACTAATTCCAGGGGAGAGCTTGCCAAAAGCCAAACTCTACCAGATGGGGTGGGCCGAGAAGAAGGAACTGCGCAAGTTCTTAGACCAAAACCTGGAACGGGGATTCATTAGATCAGCCACGGACCCCCACACCGCCCCCGTGATGTTCCGCAAGAAAAAGGACGACTCGCTTAGACTTTGCACAGATTTTCGCGGGATAAACGTGATCTCGATGTCCAACGCCTACCCCATCCCCCTCATCCGGGACTTGTTGAATACAGTGTCCGGGGGGGGGGGGGGATTTTTACCAAGTTGGACTTGAGGGACGCGTACTTCCGAGTGCGCATCAAGGAGGGGGATGAGTGGAAAACCGCGTTTAACACCCCGATGGGCCAGTTCGAATACCTGGTCATGCCGTTTGGGTTGCAGGGGGCTCCGGGGGTGTTCAAGAATTTCATAAATGATGTGCTCCCAAAATTTCTGTACAAAAGGGTGGTGGTGTACCTGGATGACAACATTATTTACTCTCAAGACGAACAGTCCCATGTGAAACTAGTGAGGGAGGTGCTTAGTACCTTGCTGGAGCACCAACTGTACGCTAAGCTATCCAAGTGTGAGTTCCACCGGACCAAGCTAGACTATTTGGGCTTCCGGGTGTCGGGCCAGGGGTTGGCCATGGATCCCGCCAAGGTGCAGGCAGTACTCGAGTGCCCCCCCCCCCGAGAACACGTAGGCAGCTCCAATCTTTTCTCGGGTTCGCAAATTTCTACAGGGCGTTCATAGAGGGGTTCGCCCAGATCGCCCTGCCCCTGACCGAGCTCCTAAAGATGAAAGGGAAGGGGCCGGAAGCCAAGCGGCCGGGAGCCCAGTTAAACTGGACTCCTATGTGTCAGGCGGCCTTTGACCAACTAAAGCGCCTGTTCACTAGCGAACCAGTCTTGAGCCACCCTGACAAGCAAAGGGCCTTCGTGGTTCAATGCAACGCCTCCGATGTGGCCATAGGAGCCATTCTCATGCAGAGGGACGGGGAGGGGAAACTACGGCCATGTGTGTACATCTCCAGGAAATTCTCGGATGACCAAAGAAATTGGTCAGTCTGGGACAAGGAAGCGTTCACAGTCATGTTTGCCCTGAAAACCTGGAGATCATGGTTAGAGGGGGCCAAAGTGCCGTTCGAAGTGTGGACGGACCACAAAAATCTGGAAGCGCTGACAGGGAAAAGAAGGCTGAGTGAGAAGCAGATCCGGTGGGCGGGCTTCTTTTCTAAGTTCGATTTCACCCTGAGGCACATCCCGGGGACGAGGAACTTTTTAGCCGATGCCCTCTCCCGCCTCCCGCAGCACGAGAGTCAGCGGGAAGAGGTGGTAGACTCTCTAATCTCACCCTTCCAAGTAGCGGCCATGGTTACCACCCAATCTCAAAAAAGGAGTGAGTTGGATGGGATCAGTCGTGAGCGGATTGCTACAGAAACTGAGCGGGAGGGAAAAGACCGGCCAGAGGGGGTGCTGAAGGGGAAAGACGGGCTCTGGTATAAGGGGGAGAAACTGTACATCCCGGAGGGGCTCCGGAGGGAAATATTACAACTCTGCCACTCCTTCAAGCTAGCTGGACACTTTGGCTATGTAAAAACTTGGTCAACCGGCAGTTCTGGTGGCCGTCTCTGCGGAGGGATGTGTCGGAGTTTGTAACTAGCTGTCCTGTGTGTATCATGGCCAAACGAGGGGGGGGGGGAAATCGCCGGGGCTCCTCCACCCAATAGAGACGGCCAAGTGGCCATGGTCGGTAGTGTCAATGGATTTCATAGTGGAGTTCCCCCCCCTCTCGGGGAAAAACGGTAATTCTGGTGGTGGTGGACACATTCTCAAAGCAAGCCCACTTCATCCCTTGCACTCAATTGCCCACAACTAAGAAATTGGTGGCCCTCTTCTTTGATCACGTGGTAAAACTACACTCGTTCCCAGATAAGGTCATTAGCGTCCGCGGGCTGCAGTTCATTGCCACCTTCTGGCGGGAGTTTTGTAAGTTGGTGGGCATAGAGCAGGGTCTGAGTTCAGCCTACCACCCCCAAATGGACGGCCAGACAGAGAGGGTGAACGGGGTTCTAGAACAATACCTGAGATGCTTCATAAATCAACGCCAGTCTGACTGGGTGGACCTCCTCCCCTTTGCCGAATATTGCTACAACAACAGTGCACACAGCTCCACCAAAGCCTCTCCCTTCGCCACAGTCTTTGGGTATGAGGGAAAACCAGTCCCCCTCTTACCGGGGGGGGGGGGAGCCAAGAGGTCCCCTCAGCCTTTGAGCAGTGGTGGAAAGGGCCGAGTCAGAGTTGGCCAGCCATCCAAGAGAACCTGGAGGCTGCCAAGGAGACTTATAAAAAGCAGTATAACAAATCTCATGTCCCCGCCTGGGATTTCAAAGCCGGGGACTTTGTATATCTATCAGCCAAGAACCTACCTCTCTCTCAACCCTCCCGGAAACTGGCGTACAATTTCGTGGGGCCCTTTAAAATCAAAAGGTTCATTAACCCAGTTAGTGTGGAATTAGATCTACCTCCTGCCCTTGGTAAAATACACCCTATATTTCATTGCAGCTTGCTGCGTCGAGACCCTGGCTCTTCAGATTGGCATACTCCAACACAGGACCCCCTCCCATTCAGAAGGGGGAACAGGGCCTTTCAGGCCACGAGGTCCAGGACTCTAAAAACCAGTTGTCTCTCCCGCAGCCACACGCGGTGGCGGGGCCTTAGGGGGGGCAGTATGTCAAGTCTGCTTCAACTCTGGACATGTTTGTGTTCCATCTTTGGTTTAGGAGGAAGCATTCTGGGTAAAAGCCACACTGTATACCAATGCTGCTAGCTCTCACTCCCTTTCCCCCCCTCCCTTCCTTTGTTATGTAGTTCTGCTTTGAAATGGGAATATGTGAAAGAGATTATGGTGCCTTCTCAGGCTGGGTACCGGGGGAGTATTCACCCCAAGGCCACAATGGGCCTGAGAATGAATTTGTAACATCAATGTGTGAATGTGCCCTGCATAGTACCCCTCCCTAAAGAATCCCTTTGAAGTATACCTTATATGATTACACTTTACTGTATGGTCTTCAGTCTTCCAATCTCTCTGAGTAGTCGAGAACAATGATATCAATAAACTAGAAACTTTTTATCAAAGAGGTCTCGTTATTGAATCAGCCAACTTGACACTCGCAGTGGCTGCTATCTGGGCCTCCATAGCCAATGTGGGCTCCAGTAGCACCCCCAATCTCTTGACTTTGGGCACTGGTATCTGTGGCACCCCATCAAAGGCTGGTAGAGGCATTTCCCTTCCCAAACCACTGCGGCTCAGAAAAATGACTTCTGTTTTCATTGGATTCCGTTTCAGATGACTCAGCCTGAGCCACCTGGCCACAACTTGTAACGCCAGGGCCAGATTTTCTGGGGCAGAGGCAGGTTGGCCATCCATCAGCAGATAGAGCTGGGTGTCATCAGCATATTGATGGCAACCCAGTCCAAATCTCTGGACAATCTGGGCAAGGGGGCACATATAGATATTAAACAACATCCGGGAAAGCACCACCCCCTGAGGCACACCACAATTAAGTGGATGCCTCTGGGATGATCATCCCCTGATTGCCGCCCTTTGTCCCCGACCACAGAGGAAAGAGGAAAGCCATTGCAAGGCCAACCTTTGAATCCCCATGTCGGCGAGGCGATGAACCAGCAGCTGGTGATCGACCATGTCGAACACCACCGACAGGTCCAACAACAACAGTACCGCTGACCCGCCTCAATCTAGTTAACGCTGGAGATCATCCACTAAGGTGACCAGCACTGTCTCCATCCAATGGCCCAGGCGAAAACTGGACTGGTGTGAGTCTAGAACGGAAGCTTCCTCCAGAAAGCTCTGCAACTGCAACGCCACTGCCCTCTCGATGATTTTACCCCAAAAGGGTAAATTTGATACTGGCCGATAGTGTGCCAATTCGGCCAGATCTAGAGTTGGTTTTTTCAAGAGGGGATGGACTATCGCCTCTTTAAGAGGCTCTGGAAAGAGCCCATCCAAGAGGGACCTTTTTACAATATCCCATAGAGGATATTGACGCTCCATCCTGCATGCTTTAATCAGCCAGGATGGGCAAGGGTCCAAATCACATGTTGTTGGGCGTGCAGTTGCAAGGATGCTGTCAACTTCCTTCAAGCTGAATTCAGGACGAGGGCTGCATTGTACCCTTCCCTTCAGTGGAATCGCATTCACCAGCAGCTGTGGCTACAAGTCAAGTCTCCTGCGTGACCAAATTTGGGCGACTGTTCCGATAGCAGTCATTTCGTGGCCAGGTCAGCAGGAACCTCTTCAGCTTTGACCGCCTCTTCCCGCAGTTCAGCAGGGCAGGTGGTTCAACCCCACCTGATTTGTTGGGAGTTCGGTTCTCAGGGAGTGTGTAGCAGAAAAGCTTGTCAGTTCAAACATGAATGCCCCATGTGTGGCGGCTCTCACTCCTTCAATAACTGCCCAAAAGCCCAGCTGCGTAAGAATCAAAAGTAACCAGGAGGTGGGGGAGGTAATTATCAGGCTGGAAAAGGGGCCCAGTCCGATAAAGGTGGGACCTCTTGAACACTGGCTTTCCAGGTATCTGCAAAAGGTTGATAGTGTTTACCTGCTAAAAGGTTTTAAGTTCAGATTTAGGATTCCTTTTCAGGGGCCCCAGGTTCCATTTATGTCTGGGAATCTTAGTTGTTAAAGATTTAGATCAGGTAGTCAAGGATAAGTTTGCCAAGGAGTTGGCTGAGGGCAGGATTTTGGGCCCATTTCCTAATCCCCCTGTGCCTAATCTTAGGGTTTCCCCCTTGGGCATGGTGCCTAAAAAGGCGCCTGGGGAATTTCATTTGATTTATCATCTATCCTTCCCCAAAGGGAAATCTATTGATGGGATTCCCGAGCATTTATGCTCAGTTAGGTATACCAGCTTCCATCAGCCCATAGCTGTGGTTCGACACTGCGGCGAGGGGGAAGAGTTGGCAAAATGCGATATTAAATCTGCATTTCGCCTTTTACCTCTTCATTCTGCTGATTTTGAGCTCTTGGGATTTTCTTTTGGGGGTCAATTTTACATGGACAGAGCATTGCTAATGGGCTACTATGTATCGTTTGCAGCTTTTGAGTGTTTCAGCACATTCTTGGAGTGAGCTATTCGCGAAAAAGTTTGCAGGATATCATGCATTATTTGGATGATTACCTCTTTGTGGGTCCTGCGGGGACTGGGCGTTGTGCACAGCTGTTGTCTGGCTTTATGGAGCTGGCTCCATAAAGTCAGACAACAGGTTCCATTGGCTCAGGAAAAAACGGAGGGTTGGGTCCAAAAACTTATCTGTTTGGGGAATTGAATTGGATACCCTGGCACAACTGTCCAGGATACCTTTCCAAAAAAACAGTAGATTTAAGGAATAGGATTCATTCCTTTCTTCTTAAATGAAAGGTCACTTTGATTGAGTTACAGCACCTGGTTGGGCATCTTAACTTTGCTTGCAAAGTGGTTGCCCCGGGGCGAGCTTTTCTCCATAGGCTATGTGAAGCTATGAGTGGCCTACACTTGCCTCAACATAGAACACGGGTTAGCAGCAGTATGAGGGAAGATTTGAGGGTTTGGCAAGAATTTTTGGAGTCTTTTAATGGGATCTCCTTTTGGAGAGATGACATGAGGCTTGAAGCTGAGCTACAGGTCATGTCTGATGCTGCTGGGTCTTTAGGTTTTGGAGTTTATTTTCGTGGACGCTGGTGCGTGGATATTTGGCCAGACTCCTGGATTCAGGTAGTTGTGAACCGAGATCTTACGTTTCTCAAGTTCTTTCCTATTCTTGTTGCAGTTTTGCTGTGGGGGAACTTTATGGCCAATCGCGCAGTTCATTTTTGGTGCAATAACATGGCGGTAGTCCACGTCATTAATTCCCTTTCATCCACATCTTAATGGGTTATGAGGTTGGTGAGGGCTTTCACTCTGCGTTGTCTGTGGCTTAACATATTGTTTTTAGCCAAGCATGTGCCTGGAGTAAATAACGGGGTGGCTAATGCTCTCTCTAGTAAACAGCCCCCTTGCTTTTGGGGGCTGCAGTGTTCTGTGAACGGGGGGGGGGGAGAGGAGTTCCAGACAATGACCTGTGTTGCTCCCCCTTTTCCCCCAGTTTTGATCCTATCACCACCCCCTCTTTTTTCACTTAAGCTCTGTGTTCCAGGGGGGTGGTTGCGCACTCACACACCCAATTTTGTTAAAGTCCTTCCCCTCTTTTCTAGGAACTGTGTGTGTGCGCCCCCTTTACCTTCTTTTATAGGCAAGGGGGTTTGTTTTTGACTACCTTGCTGGGGCCAGGTTGGGCTGTCTTGGGTGAAGTTGGCCATTTTTGTTTTCCCTTCTTTTGCTGCTGGGCGGCGGCCATATTTGCTTGCCCTTCTTCTTCTTCTGTGAGACAGCAGCCATTTTATAGAGCTGTAGAAGGGAATCTATTTTGTGGGTCTGATTCAGTATAAGGCAGCTTCACATAAGCAGGCACTTCAGCTTCTGGGGCTGTTCTTCAGTAGTGAGCGGCAGATGGGGAGGGTTTTAATAGGGCCAATTTGGTGTAATTTTTATAGTATTATTTGTCCTTGGCTTTGCAGAGATGTCTGGTAGAAAAGGGATGGGTAAATCCAAGGGTAAGCTGATATCCAGGAAGACACCCCTGTACTTATTCCCAAGCCATGCACCCCTGGAATGTGATATTGCAATGTAACCCTAGAATATTAATATGACACAGCAATGCCCATTTGAATTGGAATGGTCTTTCTTGCACATAAGGGAGAAAAATCCAATTCCTTCTTGGCCCAAGGAAGGCTGGAATGTGGTTCTGGTTCACAAGCCAAACAAACATGATGGCCAGCTGAAAGGTTAAGAAGCATCCATCTTTCTGCTCCTGGGAATGAAGAATTACAGGCCCAGAGAGGGACAAATGGTGAGCAGTGCTGTAAAAAAAATGCCTTCACTCTTTTGGCAACCTTTTCAGTTCTGTTATCAAAACATAAATAAGTTGACCAGGAACCCTGCAACACAAATAAATGGCTTGTATTCTTCAGGGCAAGATAGCAGAAACACAAAGGTTAAAGGTTAAGTGCTCATCTTGTTGTGAATGTATGGTATAACTGCAAACTGATCTCACAATTTTGACTTTTAACAAAGTTTCTGTTTTTTTTAAACTAATTGCTAAGGCCATCAAAGTCAACCAGTCTCCTAAACTCTTGATGGATGCCTATCTATGCTTAACACTAAGAGAGAAATCTATCACTTTTGGGGAGCTTCAAAGGAGTCAGTTTGGGAAAACAGGGCCATAAAAAGTCATTTGGCCAGTGTAATTAAACTTCCTATGTTGGGGTATGGATGTATGACACGAATGATCTCTGATTGGATATTCCACATATGACACTCTGATCTTCCATTGGTGTGACACTCTGCCCCCTCACTGGGTAATTGAATCGCTTGATGTGATGTAATTTACCCTAGAAAACAGGCAACCCCATCTGTCAGGTTGGAGCAGGGCAGAGAAGAAGAGAAGAAAAAGAAAAGAAAGGAAAGAAAAGAAAAGAGAATTCCTCTATCCTCTCCTTTCCCACCCCTACCTACCCTCACCCCCCTTCTTCTCAAGAGAAATCTCCCTCCAGAGGCCTTGCATTTCCTCCAACTGAGCCTACCCTGCAAGATCTAGGTATTGTACCACCTTCCCCCATCCTACTTATTCAGCTAACCTCTTGTATTCCTCTTGTATGCTTGAAATTGTTTGATTGGGATGTAACTATTTGAAACCCTATAATAAAATTCATTATTAACCAAAGGATTTTCAGTGGTCTATCTCCGTAAACATAGACAGAGATCTCTGCCCACCTCACCTCTCGTAGGCCTACCATTTTGAGCTAAGAAATATTAATATTCCCCAAAAAAATTTAGTTGAGGTGTAACAAAGCTGCCTAAAAAGTCACCACCGCCTGTATCTTCCTCTGATAATGAGGGTGAGGATGAAGTTAATGCAGCTATTATGCAAAGACTGTTGGCACTGGAGCAAGCATCTGGTATTCCTCCCTCACAAGGTGTAGGATCAGGGAAAGTTTCTAAAATGGCACTTCAAGCAGATATGTTAACTCGGTTGTCTATTCTCGAGGGCAGGTCTGCTGGAAACATCGCAGGGGGCACCAGTTTGGTGTAGTGGTTAAGTGTGCGGACTCTTATCTGGGAGAACCGGGTTTGATTCCCCACTCCTCCACTTGCACCTGCTAGCATGGCCTTGGGTCAGCCATAGCCCTGGCAGAGGTTGTCCTTGAAAGGGCAGCTGCTGTGAGAGCCCTCTCCAGCCCCACCCACCTCACAGGGTGTCTGTTGTGGGGGAGGAAGGTAAAGGAGATTGTGAGCCGCTCTGAGACTCTTCGGAGTGGAGGGCGGGATATAAATCCAATATCTTCTTCTTCTTTGAAGTTGGTGGTTCAGACGGGGGATCAGTTCCATCTCTGGGGGATCCTGGATCAATGTCAGCACTGGTGCCTATTGGAACTTTGGTTAAGGCTGTTGACAACCCACAGTCATATATTAGGCTGACTTGGCCTTGGGGTCCATGGGGTCCTGCCACTCCTGTGGCACCTGGCATTGTTGCTGGGAGTTCTGGTGTAGCTCTTTTCCCAGTTATGGGCTCTCAGCCAAATTGGTCTTGGCCACCTGGCAGTTTGGCCCCTATGGAAATTGGGCAGCTGTTGGGCAAAAGGTTGTTGCAGGTTCTTTTTTGGGGTGTTGGGGTTTGACTTCTCCCTACAGGGCAATCCCCTTTATGGCCTTACCTTTTGGGGATGTAGCATTACCTTTGGGTGATCATTTGTTGCCCGCAACAAAAGATAAGATCCTAAAGGGGGAGTATGTCGATACCTTCTCCCTCCTGTTCTGGGAATTGGAAAAAAAAATAAGGAGGATTTAGATGACAAAGAAAAAGTGAAATTGAAGAAGCGCAAAGTAGACCGGACTTGTGCCAATTGGCTTTCTGGTTTTTTATATATATGCTGGTGTGATTGCATGCGCCCATCCTTGGTGGGCAGCTGCTCTTATCCAGTATATGGATATCATTTATAAGGGGTACACAATGTTTAGTGGGCCTGCCTGGATTCAATATGATGAGGAATTCCAGATGAGGGCTGCTTTGTACCCTTCCCTGCAATGGAGTCACATTCACCAGCAGCTGTGGCTCCAAGTCATGTCTCCTGTATGACTGAATTTGGGCAACCACTCGGACAGCAGTCATTTGGTGGCCAGGGCAGTGGCTACTTCTTCAGCTTCATCATCCTCTTCCCACAGTTCTGTGGGGCAGGTGGTTCAACACTGCCTGCTGTGCTGGGAATTCGGCTCCCAAGGAGTGTGCAGTAGGAAAGCTTGTCAGTTCAAGCATGAATGCCCCATGTGTGGCAGCTCTCATTCCTTCAGTAACTGCCCTAAAGCATGGCCACATAGGAATCAAAAGAAACAAGGAGGGGGGGGGGGGGAGTCATTTCCAAGCTGGAAAAGGGGCCCAGTCCAATAAAGATAGGCTTGAGCACTGGCTGTCCAGGTATCTGTGTAGGGTTGATACCGCTTGTTAAAAGGTTTCAAGTTTGGTTTTAGGATTCCTATTCAAGGTCCCCAGGTTGCTTTTTCATCCAGAAATCTTGGTTCTGTTAGAGGTTTAGAGCATGTAGTTAGGGATAAGATTGCCAAGGAGTTGGCAGAGGGCAGGATTTTGGGCCCATTTTCCAATCCCCCGGTGCCTAACCTTAGTGTTTCGCCCTTGGGTGTGGTGCCAAAAAAAGGCACCTGATGAATTTTGGTTGATTTACCATCTTCCTTCCCCAAAGGGAAGTCAGTTAATGATGGGATTCCTGAGCACTTATACTCAGTCAGGTATACCAGCTTTGATCAGGCCGTGAGTGTGGTACGATGCTGCGGTAAGGGGGCAGAGTTGGCTAAATGCAATATTAAATCTGCGTTTCACCTTCTACCTGTCCATCCAGCTGATTTTGAGCTTTTGGAATTTTCCTTTGAGGGGCAATTTTACATGGACAGAGCTTTGCCAATGAAGCTTTTGAGTGTTTCAGCACGTTCTTGGAATGGGCTGTTCGCAAAAAAGTTGGCTTGCAGGATGTCGTTCATTATTTGGATGACCACCTCTCTGTGGGTCCTGCAGGGACTGGACGTTGTGCATAGCTGTTGTCTGGCTTCATCGAGCTGGCTGCAGAACTGGGGGTTCCGTTGGTGCAGGATAAAATGGAAGGTCCAACCCAAAACCTTATCTTTTTAGGGATTGAGTTGGATACCCTGGCGCAATTGTTCAGAATACCTTTTCAAAAAGTAGTAGATTTGAGAAGTAGGATTAATTCCTTTCTTCTGAAGCAAAAGGTCACATTGCTTGAGCTCCAGCAGCTGGTTGGGCATCTTAACTTTGCTTGCAAAGTGGTTGCTCCTGGTCAAGCTTTTTTTGTATGCTATGTGATGCTATGGCAGGCCTCTGCCTGCCCCAACATAGAACACGGGTTGCCAGCAGCATGAGGGAGGATTTAAGGGTATGGCAAGAATTTTTGAAGTCCTTTAATGGGATTTATTTTTGGAGAGATGACATGAGGCTTGAGGTGGAGCTTCAGGTCATGTCTGATGCTGCTGAGTCTTTAGGTTTTGGGGTTTACCTCCGAGGATATTGGTACACGGATACATGGCCAGATTCATGGGTTCAGGCAGGTGTGAACCAAGATCTTACGTTTCTCAAGTTCTTTCCCATGCTTGTTGCAGTTTGGCTGTGGGGGAATTTTATGGCTAATCGCACAATTCATTTCTGGTGCAATAACATGGCTGTGGTCCATGTCATTAATTTCCTTTCATCCAGATCTCAATGGGTTATGAGATTGGTGAGGGCCTTCACTCTGTGTTGTCTGCAGCTGAACATATTGTTTTTAGCCGAGCATGTTCCTGGGGTAAACAACGGGGTGGCTGACACTCTTTCATAAACAGATGGAGAGTTTTCGTCAGCTGGTCCCAGATGCCGATCGCGAGCTGGCGCCAATGCCCCAGGAGCTATGGCTGATTGGAGAGTCGTGGCCTGCAGAGTGATAGGCCTTGCCATTGTGCCTAGCACCAGGAAGTCTTACAAATGTGCTGTGCGGCAGTTTGAGGACTTTAGGGAAGAGGTAGGGTATCGCATCGTTTGGCCCCTCCCAGTGGAGCAGTTGCTCCACTAATGTGTTTCTCAAAAAGGTAAGGAATTGGCCATGCGATCCATTAAGGGACGCCTGTCTGCTCTGGCTTTTGCTAGCAAGGCGTTGGGATACAAGGAGGAAACAGCAGACTTTTGGCTTCGAAAGATGCTGGAGGGATGGGCCAGAAAGGCTGGGACTAATCTTGATACTAGGAAGCCTATTTCCCCTCTGATTCTTAAGGGCCTGAAGGGGGTTTTGGGCACAGTGTGTTCATCTTATTTTGAATCCACACTGTTCCAAGCTGCTTCCTTGGTTGCTTTTTTTAGGGCCCTTAGAGTTAGTGAATTAGTGGTGGGCTCCAGAAATGATGTTTCTGGTAATGCTTTGTTGCTACGGGACCTGAGGTTGGTTGAGGGTAAGGCAGTCATTACCGTGCAACGCTCTAAGACTGACCAGCATCATAAAGGGACTGTGTTAGAGCTGGGCTTATGCTCTGAGCTTGAGTTGTGTCCAGTTTCTGCTTTGGCTGCTTATTTGGCAGTGCGGGGGCCCAATGATGGGTTTCTGTTTTGTCACCTCAACGGCAGCTCACTGACAAAAAATCAGTTTTGGGCTGTGACTTCCCAGGCTTTAGCTAAGTTTGGGTTGTTCGGGATGCAGCTTGGTACCCACTCCTTTAGAATTGGGGCAGCCTTTACAGCTGTGGCACTGGGATATCCTTCTTCCTTCATTTAGCACCTGGGCTGTTGGCGGTCATCGACCTATAAATCTTATGTTCGCCCTCTGTTCAGTTCCTAGCTTTGTTTGTTTGTAGTTGAAATGTTATGGTTCTTGTTCTAGTTTGTGTGTTTTTTCTTTTTAGATGCTGTTGTTCCTGGCCAGAGGAGCCGAGTTCTCATCTGTGGACACAGCTATGTGTTTTGGGCCACACATCAGGCTCAGAGAACTTTGGTTGGCTCTCAGCTGGGACTCAGCCAATATGTTACTATCAAATGGTGGGGGTGCCGGGGTCTTCAGTGGCCTGGCCTGCTGCCATTGTTATTCCATAGGAATGTGGGTCCTACTCCTCAGGTTCTAATCATTCACCTGGGAGGGAATGATATTGGGCTAGTGAAGGGCAAGGCTTTGCCCCCCCAATCGGAATGAAGAGGCTGACACAGTGTGTTGGATAAAAACGCGGGCCGCTTTATTGAAACATAACTTGAATGAATAAGGATGGCAAAAGGTATAGGCCTATAAGAACAAGCCCTGGGGTCAAAACACAGGACCCCGCCTTGTCCTAGAAGGGCGAGCCACCCTGCCCCCAGCATGAGCTTAATATCATCTGAGTTGTGCTGAGTGGCTAGGCCCAAATTCCACCTCCACCTCTGTCGGCATCAATCACTCAGGAAAGATCTACCTTGGTGAGGCTTTGTCATGATCTGCACTCCCAGCATCAAGCCGTAAAGCCCATCTACCATTCATACAGACCACATGCACCCACTGGTGCAGAGCCATAGGTGCTCCTCTGAAAAGACTGTAGCCAATACGTCATCCTGCCACTGCCAATGCCAAGCCTCTGCTTAGGCATTAGCGCCCCACCGGGCGGCCCAGAGCCGACCGCAACCCCAGCCTTAGCTTGTTCAAAAAGGCCCGCCTACCCAGTTCAGATAACTGAAAACCCATCCGACCTATACAGATCAGCATTCTCAACCCGTATGACCGGGTGGGGAAAAAATATGTCCAAACCCACTTTTCCATGGCTTTTTGCAAGGCCCAGTTGGCCTTGAGTCTGGAGAGCCAGTTTGGAGTAGTGGTTATGTGTGCAGACTCTTATCTGGGAGAACCGGGTTTGATTCCCCACTCTTTTAACTGCACTACCTACTATCTGAAGTGCACCAAAAAAGGCATCCAAAGAGGCCGCATGAAAAAGAGCGGCCACAAAGGAAGACGAGCATACCTTGGGCCATATCTTATGAAACCTTAATCACAAGGGGGAGTGGTATTGGCTGTTTGGGCAACCGTCCTCGGCCCCCGCTCTCTCGCCCAGCCCTCCAAAATCTTCCTTCCTCTAAAATCGCCGGGGCCCTCTGAAAGGCCTTACACTTTACTAATGAAAGCCAGTGTGGCCAATTGGCCTTTGATTGACTTAATACCTAACCCTCTGGCCTTCTGCTAGATGCAAAATTGAATAATGTATACCACTGAGGCTGGCCAGGTGTCAATGAGCCCTGCAGCCCTCCTAAAAACCCGGAACTACAACTCCGCCCTTTAATATGCTTTTTGGTACTTGGTGCCCATGCTTCCGCCTCCCAAACTGCCAAAGTTCTGGTGGCATTTGCACTGGCAGCAGGTCCGCCTCCAGAGCAAGCTGGCCAAAATGCTCGCTCTGCTGATGAGACAGAGTGTCTGCCACCCCATTGCTCGCCCCCGGAACATGCCTCGCCAGAACAAACGGAGGCATTACAATAAATGACTGTACCAAGAACATCACCACTGGTGACCTAGATGACCTAGATGACAAGGAGTTTGTAACATGTACCTCAGGCATGTTAAAACACCAAAAATAGACTGTATGAATGGCCAGCTGCTCACCCAAAAGCCAAACGGCTACTACAATAGAGAAAAACTCAAAAGGTAAGATCACAGCACAACCCACTGTCAAACCACGCTGAGCGTATTGCTCCATGCACAATGTCCCCTAAAATATACTCCGTCACAGCCGAAGATATCTGGAGCTCAGCTTCAAACTTCAAGTCCTTCCTCCAAGAGGAAATTCCATTGAAGGATCCAAAATTCCACCCATACCTCTAGATCCATCCACATGCCTGCGGTAATTCGTACTCTAGGTGAGGGAACCGCAGGAGCCCATGGCATCACATAGGCCTTGCAAGGAGGCCCCCACAGGAGCCACAACATTGCACGCTCCTGTCCATTCGTGGGCCCAAGGAACCCCAAGCTCCAATGTCAAGTCCTCAAATGACCGCATCAACTTGGCACCTTGCCCTGCTCCGGCAGGGCCAACAAAAGGTAGGCATCCAGGTAGTGAACAGTAACTCTCAACCAAAACTTGACCCAAAGTGCCCCCTCCATAAAGGAACTAACCGCTCCCAAGCGGCACTGGACACTGAACATCCCCTGGATGGGGCCCTATTCAAGTGATACTTCCTTCCCAGGCTAGATTTTTATCTTCCGGGTGCACGGGCAAACGGCGAAACACTGACTTAATGTCACATTTTGCCATTGCAGCCCATACACCACAACCCAGAACCGCTATGACCGATTGGTCAAACAAGGTGTGCCTGACCGAACAAAGAACCTCCGTAATGGAATCATTCATTGCTCCGCCCCAGCGGTAAAACAAATGGTGTATCAGGCGCCATTCCCCTGGCGCCTCTTTGCACACAACCCCCTTTTATAAGCCGCTACTGGTTATTTTCCCACCTGAGGTGTCCAGACCCAGCCCTTGCTTTGGATTTACTGCAAGCTGCGAAGGCATGTGACACCCCGCATAGCGGGTACTCATAGTTAAATTTTCATACCTTCCAGTAACAAACGCCCTTAAACGTAAATTCCCGCATAGCAGCCGGGGCTGACCCTACCAGCTCGCTGTACTGCGGGCACTCACGCTAATCTGTTGTGTATGTACTAGGTGCCCGTTATTGGCCCTAACCTCTGAATTGGGTTTTGCTGGGAACATCAACTTAATCGAGTCCCAAGGGAGCCCTGGGTTGACTGCAGCCCCGATCCTAAAGGCCTCATCGTATTGCAACCATGTCACACTGGCGAAGTCTGTATATACGCAGTGCAGTATGTCGCAACATCGAACAGAGCTGCGGCCTGTAAAGGCTATACCCTAGCTATTACCCCAACATAGATCAGAACACCTGGCAGCCCATTGGACCAGGTCCTATCCGCCTTTCCCCGGTGCAATTTCTTATTCTCCTTGTAGTCTAGGTCCACCTTTGGCCTTCTCTCCACCTCACCAAAGAGGGGCTGGACACGTCATGTATTCGCCCCACAAATTCTTATCCCAGGTTGCCACTGCAAAGTAGTCCCCCAAGGGCAACGCCGTATCACCAACCACTAGTGCAGCCCCCACAATGTCCACTCGCCCAGCTCTGCTTGATAAGCAGAGGCGCCTTGCGACGACGACTTAGCAACTGTCAGTGGAGGGAACTATGTAGCAGACCAAACAAAACTCTGGCCTTGAGGTGATGCAAAAGCACACCCCAGGCCCATGAAGGTCCCATGCTATCACCGTTCTAGCCTCAAGTCCGTGTCCCCGGCTCCGCCCTGCAACGCAGGAAGATGAGCAAGAACCTCCCTCTCAAAAGTTAGCTGGGACTACTGGCCTGTCGCCCTGCAGCGCCCTTCCCATATGGGAGCACCTGCTGCACCCCTCAGCTGCTCCTAAACATCCCTCTGGCCCCTAATGGCCTGCCGAAGCTGGGCTTCCATGCCCAAGGCACCCGGGGAACTGGGTTGCTGGGCCCGCCTCTTGACAGGCTGATTTCCCTCTGAACAACGCTTGAACCTAGTGGCACCTTTAAGACCAACAAGGCTTTGTGTTCAAGGTATCAAATTGTGTGTGCCCACACAATACTACTGATATGAGGAATTGGAAATTATCAGCCCTACTTATATATACATAAAGGGGGGGGGGATAAATTAACATATGACCATATGAAGCTGCCTTATACTGAAACAGACCCTGGGTCCATCAAAGTCAGCCTTGTCCACACATACTGGCAGCACCTCTCCAGGATCTCAAGCTGAGGTTTTCCATGCCTATTTGCCTGGACCCTTTTAGCTGGAGATGTCGGGGGTTGAACCTGGGGCCTTCTGCTTACCGAGCAGATGCCCTGCCACCGAGCCACCGCCCCTTTCCAAGACTGCAAGCGGAGGGGAAGGGCGCCTACCCACAACTCAAAATGCTGACCAAAAAAGGCACCCGCACTCCCCAAACCACCCCTCCAGCTCAACCACGGGGGGGGAGGGAAAAAAAGGGGGAGCAGGGGGCCCTCCGGCCTCACCGTGTACCCTACACCCCCCAACTCAGGCTTTTTTCGGCCCCGCAACCAACTCCACATCCCTACGGTGCTCTGAAGCCTGTAAAATATGTGCTGCCCTGTAGCCGCCACAAAGCGATCACTCCGAGCCGCTCCTAACAGCTGCTGAGCTGTCAAGGCTCATGCCTCGCCTACTCCCTGCCTTGCATTCTCAAGACTTGTCCCAGACGCTATACACCAAAGACGTGGCTCTCCCTGCCGAGAGCCACTAACGAACTACGCCACATGGGCAGGAGCCGGGGCTTTATAGCCCCGACACCACGCCCCATCCTCTAACTCCCGGATGAACAAGAAGCCGGATTAAGCCTCCCTCCTTCCGGGAGGGCAAAGTGCAGCCCCCAGCCTATAGCTGGTGTTGCCAGTGCGGCTGGGAAGGGGCCAATTTAATCTTGCAGGCCCGAGAGGATTTGTGACACATTAGGGAGAGATGGCCCACACCTCTATAATTTGGTCAGCCATGCTTCCCCGCCTTGTTTGGCACAGTGCTTGGGATCCTGCAGGTGTCGAGAGGGCCCATTACAAAGCTAATAAATTCGGAAGGCATGTTGGGCCACTATCTGCCCCACCCAGATATTTCTATGAAATTTCCTGACCTCTACAGAGGAGATGGAGTGCATCTCTCTGAAAAAAGGTAACATACTTTTCTTGAGAGATCTCCGGCAAGGGCTGTGGGTGGCATTGGTCCTCCCGGTGGGCGCTAAGGCCTAAGTAGAGTCTTGGTATTAATAATGGCAGGTTTTTATTGGGTTTATGGTACTATGCGGCTAGGGGAGAACCAGAAAGCATCCCCCTTTTGGGGATTTAGGGGTCTGGCAGAATCAGCCCTTGGGTTTGATGCCCTTAGGTGAGAGAATGCAGACTGTTCTGGAGGCTTGCCTTCCATTGAGATGTGTGTCTGGTGATTGGGCCCTCTGGGACTTGCCTCCTTGCTGGGCTGGCCTGGTGGGAGCTGTGATCTACAGCTCCGGCTGGGGGCTGGGTCTCTCGCCCGCTAATGGCAGGGGAGCAGTCTGTTGAGACCCCTGGCCCTGACCAGGCTGCAGTTCTGGTTGCCCTTGCTGTTTACTATTATACTTAATAAAGTGGCCCGTAGTTATACCAATACCTTGTGTCTGACTCTTCATTCCGACTTGGCGGGGGGCAAGCTGTTTCTAGCAGCCAGCAGCAATGCTGCTAGGCTGTGGGAATATATTTGCTTTTACGGCCCATTTGGGTGAGCTTTGGAGGGGGCGGGGCTTTGCCATACTAACCGCAGGACCACCCGCCCTCTATCTCAGTCCACGGCAGAAACTCGGCCCTCCCACCCGCCCTGTTTGTTATGTAGGCAAGTACTGGTTGCCTCATGGTTTGGGGGGCCGGGTAGGAATTTTTTGCTCTCCAGCTGATCGGCTGCTGCTGGGATGTTTTTTGCCTACCCTACATAGCAGGTCAGTGGATTGTGAATTTGGCAATCAGGAGGTGCTGTTAAATAGGTTGGTCACTTTAGTTTGGCAGGTTTTTACTGGGTTTATGGTACTATGTGGCTAGGGGAGGACCAGAAAGCATCCCCCTTTTGGGGATTTAGGGGTCTGGCAGAATCAGCCCTTGGGTTTGATGCCCTTGGGTGGAAGAATGCAGACTGTCTTGGAGGCTTGGCTAGAGGGTGCCTTCCATTGAGGCGTGCATCTGGTGGTTGGGCCCTCTGGGGCTTGCCTCCTTGCTGGGCCAGCCTGGCGGGAGCTGTGACATACAGCTCCAGCTGGGGGCTGGGTCTCTTGCCCGCTAATGGCAGGGGAGCGGTCTGTTGAGACCCCTGGTCCTGACCATGCCACAGTTCTGGTTACCCTTGCCATTTATTATTACACTCAATAAAGTGGCCCTTAGTTATACCAATACCTTGTCTCTGACTCTTCATTCCGACTTGGGGGAGGGGAGGCAAAAGACCAGACCAAAACTAGTCTCGAGAAAAACGCTTTTGTGGTGGCATTAAAACCCATCTCACTGAAACAAATGTAAATGCCTCAGGAAGCAATGATGTGAAGCAATTATGGGAACGTTATGTAATGTAAAAGGTGAGTTTACAATGTGGAGATAGAGAATCACAAACTGCCAGTGTAAAAACACCCATTATTTCCTATAATACAGGCTGTGTCTTTACCTAAACAGGATTGTGGAAAGTGCTTTGATCAGAATGAAATGGCTTTCTTTCAGCAGAGAAACTTTATATCAGCTGGGAGGCAAAGTTTTCCATTTTGCTGAGATTGAAATCAAGGCCAGGCAATATGTGCAATGATTATGGCTTCTAGTCAGCAAATGATTAATGGTAAACTCATGCTTAATTTCTACTGAAGTAAAGCATATGCATGTATACTTTTAAACCTAAACATCTGGCAAAATACTTTGCTGAATTGGGGGACTGTTTGACCTTTTTGACCAAGAGTTCAAGATCTGGCTTGGGGTTAATTTATTGATAGCATGTTTGTACCAGTCAAAATGTCAGGAAAAAAATGCATATTAAGTCAACTGCAAGGAAAAAACTGTTGCCAGTCTATATTAAAGCCAGGAAAGGCTATGAATGATAGTATATGAACTGAATACTAACAAGAAATGAAGAGACCAGGTTTTTTTAAATTATATTTTAAAAATAATTTTAAATAGAGAAAATAGTTCCAGTTCACACTGCACCCCAAGGTGTGCCCAGCAAAGTATAAGGGCTGTTATAGCTTTTAGCACTGCGCAATGAACTTCAAAGTCCAACACTCAGCACTTATCAACAGACAGTATCTATGAAAGTCATGATCCATTAAAAGGATGGATGTAGGAAACAGGGTTGCCAGAATGGCAGATGTGGTTATATGGCTGTACCAGAGAAAGATGCTGCTCCTGCTAAACATCACCTTGCCATGGAGCTGTTAAAGATACAGGGTCATCTTTCAAGTCCAGATGCTGGCAACCTGAGACTCCTCTGAAAGTCAGCTGCAAAAATCTCATTTCCTTTAAGTGGAACTAGGTTTGCAGCAATGGCCTTTAAAATATATTCTGCATTTGTTAGCTTGATAGATGTGCAACACTTGTTACGGTGGAAGCTGTACATTTCATTCTGACAGGGTTTGGCTCCCAATACTAATAAAACTCATCCTTTAGAGAAAAACGAACACTACTGATGCAACAATAAGTAGCATGCAAATCTTCTTTCTATCATGATCAGCTCTGATTAAGGTTTTTAACAAACTACATTTCCTTTTGTGATTTCATTCCAACTTTTTATTACTGTCAAGCTCATTTATTTCATATAAGCAAATGACATGCACTTTTTCCCTTCATTCCAGTTGAACTAATTGGATTAAATCAAGTCAATGAGTTTAATACAGACTAATTACTGTAGACAAAGCACTTGAGAAAGCAGGAGTATTTGATTTAAATGATCTACAGTAGCCACAAAACTATCCATTCAAATGAATCCTTTTCTTTGAAACTTGGATCCAAGTCAAAGATGCAATATAAGTTAATACCAAGAGAAATCGTTTAAGTGGTGTTATTAAGGAGACTATGATTAATGGAGTTTGTAGCTGGCAACCTGGTTCCCCTTTGGCTGTGCAGCAAACATCAGCAACAGATCAATATCTAATCTGCATGAGATTACAGCCACTTTTGACAACAGCAGTGGGCTTTTTTGTTTGTTTTTTTAAGTGACATATTTGGCTGTAAATGTTGTAATGGTCACTCCTGCTTAAATGGAAGCAGAATTAAATAATTCATCTTCTTTAAATATAATCACATACATTTCATTTAGTTTGACCCTATACCCCCTTCTTTCTTTCCTTTCCCTTCAATGTATCTACCCAGCATCAATACAGCATTCAGCTATTAGGGCTAAACTGGCATTATGCAAGAGTTCTATGACCAGGATCTTCTAAATCTTTCTATGATAAATATATTTTATTTACCTTCAATTTATATCCTGCCCATTCCAAAACAGACTAAAGGCGGTCATAGAGGGAGAGATGGTTGGTTCAAAATGATGCCATATTCCCTGTACCATTTCCTGCTTTCAGTCTTTCTCTGAATCAGCTACTTGTTGTGATGGGGGAGGGATCTCTCCTGTTTCTGCTGGATGTTCCATTTTACTCTAGGCTATAATCATTGGGATGAGAACCAAAGGTTCATGCTTCTGAGCATATTCAGATCTTGTGAGAAACAGATATGATATCTTTCATGTTATATCTAAAATTTATCTAGCAGAATTGACTAAAATATTTTAGCATATCATTTTGTATTTTAACCCAGAGATTGCTAGAGACTATATTTTGATTGAGCAACACCTTTACAGAGTGTAAGCATGTGCTTCAGTGCAGATTCTAAAATGTTGGATGAGATCTAAATGGTTTCCTCTCTAAACTGATTGAGAGTCTTTCAGTCATTTGTGACTGAAATCCATTTGTGATTATAACCCACCCACCCCAGTTCAAAAGATGACTTCTAGAAGATCATGGCTGATCCAGCTTCATGGTTTGGGTAAAAGTGAAAGTATCAAAACCATATTTCCAGTTTAAAGAGGCAAAGGCATGGTGCAGATAAATTGAATTAGAAAGGCTGAAAGTCAGCCAAAGTGTCAGTCTCCCCAAGAGGAACTCATTCTAGTGTCTTTATATCTACCTATAGTACAACTATGTTTGAGTTGTCTTGTCTTCTCTGCATTTCCATATGAGGGGATACTATGAGGGATTCACTGTTTTTGATGTTTTTGAGATTCACAGCATTGATCCAGCCAGGCCTCAGATTCAATGGGAGCTCACAGGACTGCAGCTCATGAACCTTTCTGAGAGTTCCACCTCCTCCTTCTGAGAGTTCCACCTCCTTGTCCATTGAATAGTATCTGCTCCTGCATAACAATCCCTGGATGAGCTCCACCACCTATTTTTCTACAAAACGACCCCTGCCAGCTATGGTATCATGACAGCATAGTGTAAGAGGGGGCTAGATAAGAAAAAAAAAATAGAAAAACCCAAGGTGATTAAAGTGAAATGAGAGGAAGATGTTATTAACTCTGCTGGCAGAGAGTGTGCAGTGCGGTAGGAGAAAAGTTGCTAGTGTGGGAAAAAAGAATTTAGGCAAAGATGGCAGGGTGTCAAAATACAAAGTAAAATCCAAAAGAAGGCACATATTACCCAGGGTCCTCCTGGTCAGGTCACTAGTGACTTACTTATCCTCATAGAATCATTCACATCTTGATCCTTCTTGTTGCTTGTGCAGTTGAATAAATCCTTAAACAACCACTATTGACTGACCAACATGCACAAATTAAGCCATATCTAAATAGGACATTGTCATTAATAGATGCCTAGTTATGCAGCTATTCAGATGCAGATAGTGTGTTGAATATATGGCTTCCATAACTGCTAATTGTGAGCAGAATGCAAGCCTAATTGGAAATTGTTAGGCTTGCATGCTTTATAAAAGGAAAAACAGTCACAGGAGGTGTGACAAGCCTTTTCTGGCAGCTGAGGGGACCCACACAGCCTCCTGTAATTTAGGGGAACCAGGTTTATTTTCACCTGTAAACCTTTCCCCTCAGTTACCAGTTAAAGTAGCAAGGATCTGGCCACAGTGATCCATGCAGTGGTCACATCCAGACTAGATTACTGCAGTTCGCTCTATGTGGGTTTGCCCTTGAATGATCCAGAAACTCCAACTGGTGCAGAATGCGGCATCGTATCTACTTGCTGCAGTGCCTACCCACAACTGGCTAAAATTTGACTATCTGGAGATCTGTGCTGCTGATCTGTTCTTTAAACCAACCTGTAAACAAACAAACAAACAAATAAATAAATCTTTATTGTTATTTAAATACAACTCCTTCCTCAGTGATCTCTATGTTCTGCTGGCTCAGCACTAAACTTACCTCATGGCAGCAAACCCAAAGCCGTTATTCATTCATTCATTCATAGACCACCCTTCCCTGAATGGGCTCTGAGTGGGTAACAACCATCAATTAATACAAAGTTAAAATCAAATTCATATAATAAAACAATATAACAGTCTAAAAACAAACTCTAATTCTGCAGTTGGTAGTATCAGTTGCCTCCACTCCTCCCATCCATCCCCCAGCTGGTATAAAATAAATGACTCAACAGAGTTATTTCATTGGGGGCCCTGCAGCAGGGAGGCCACAGATTAACAAAACGTCCACTGCACTGTTGAATGTCTGGTGGAACAGCTCTGTTTTACAGGCCCTGCATCATCATCATCATCATTTTATTTATATCCCGCCCTCCCCGCCGAAGCAGGCTCAGGGCGGCTAACAGCACAAATCAATACATACATTGTGCAGTATATTTAAACAAAACTAATTTAACAGTTAATTAAAATTCTATTAAAATTCTAAAACAATAAAATTAATATTACTATTAATATGCTGGTGCTATTATACAGATGGTGAGTTTACTTAGCAGTCTCTCTCTTTAGTCGGCGAAGGCCATTCGAAAAAGGATGGTCTTGCAGGCCCTGCGGAACTGTTCAAAGTCTCGCAGGGCCCGCATTTCTTCCGGAAGCTGGTTCCATAGGAGTGGAGCCACAGCAGAGAAGGCCCGAGCGTGGGTACTCTGTAGCTTTACCTCTTTCGGCCCGGGAATAGTCAGCAGGTTCTTCCCTACTGACCTCAGTGCTCTCTGGGGTTCATATGGGGAGAGACGGTCCCTGAGGTAGGCAGGTCCTCGGCCATATAGGGCTTTAAAGGTGATAACCAGCACTTTGTAACGAATCCGGTATATAACTGGCAGCCAATGCAGTTCACGCAGCCTCGGCTGTATGTGCTCCCACTTTGGGAGCCCCAACAACAGTCTAGCAGCCGCGTTCTGCACCAGCTGCAGCTTCCGGGTTTGGCACGGAGGCAGCCCCATGTAGAGGGCATTACAGTAATCCAGTCTCGAGGTGACCGTTGCATGAATCACTGTTGCCAGGTCCTGATGCTCTAGGAAGGGAGCCAACTGCCTTGCCCACCTCAGATGAAAAAAGGCTGACTTGGCAGTGGCTGCTATCTGGGCCTCCATTGATAATGAAGGCTCCAGTAGGACTCCCAGGCTCCTGATTCGGCACGCCGCTTTCAATGGCACCCCGTCAAAAACTGGGAGAGATATTTCCCTTCCCAGAGTGCCCCAACCCAAGCAAAGGACCTCTGTCTTCGCTGGATTCAGTTTCAGCCCACTCAGCCTTAACCAAGTTGCCACGGCCTGCAGTGCCAGGTCCAAATTCTCTGGGACACAGCCAGGCCGGCCGTTCATTAGCAGATAGAGCTGGGTGTCATCTGCATACTGGTGACACCCAAGCCCATAACTCCTGGCAATCTGGGCAAGGGAGCGCATATAGATATTAAATAGCATCGGTGAGAGAACTGCTCCCTGAGGCACCCCACAATGTAGTGTGCACCTCTGGGACAGCTCACCCCCGATTGCCACCCTGCAGAACTCCAACAGTCCCTGTAGGGCCTTAATCTCCAGTAGGAGCTTGTTCCACCAGGTAGGGGCCAGGACAGAACAAGCCCTGGCCTGAGTTGAGGCTTTCTTTTGGGACAGGGATTACCAGCAGGTGTCGATCCATGGAATGTAGAGCTCTCCAGGGGGTATATGGGAAGAGGTGGTCTCACAGATATGCTGGCCCCAAGCCATTCAGGGCTTTGAAGGTCAGAACCAAAACCTTGAACTAGATCCAGTACTCAATTGGTAACCAGTGCAGTTGGTAGAACTGTGGCTCTACCCCCACAAAGGAGGAAGGATGGACTACAAGGCAGCCAGACCTGCTGAACCCTGCATCTGGCTTGTGTCAGCTTATTGTTTCTCTCCAGGTAAGACTCATGCCAGTTGAGAGCAACATTCCCCAGGCTGGATCACACTTGCCTGATTGGATCCAGTTAGAAGGAAGAAATGCTACTGGCTGGGAAAATCAGAGAATCAAAGAAAAACAAGCTGCTGTTGCTGATGCTGGTAAGCAATCAAGCACAAAAAGCTAAAAAGATATTTTGTGGTGGTGGTGTTTCCCCCCCCCCCAGGAAACCCAATTAGAATGAGTACCCAGCTTGCTGAGGGGAAAGTGTAGATGACTGGGGAAGGCAATGGCAAACCACCCCGTAAAAAGTCTTCCGTGAAAATGTTGTGAAAGCAATGTCACCCCAGAGTTGAAAACGACTGGTGCTTCCACAGGGACTACCTTTACCTTTTTAATGCACTCCTGCCCATGGAATTCCAAACTATTCTCTGGAAACCAAACATTGCCTGGGGTACTTGCATTGCCTCAAACCAAGCACTCATAACACCCTGGCAAACCTGCCAGAAAACACATAGGTCCTGGAATGTTATTGCATCACAAGAGAACCACATAAGTTAAAATATAAGTAGAGAATTTATTTAAATAGGTAATTTTTTAAGTAAAAAAATTTCAGAATTCAATATGGAGAAAAAACCTACAACAAAATTAGCTGGAACTACATAACACATTACTCCACAAGCCCAAGTATCTATCAGACTTAACCACTTCAAGTCATCACAGGGCTAGACTAAATGCATTTCCCTCCAAAGTTTTACAAGGGAGATATCAGCAACTCCCTTTAGCCGACAGACTTTACTCCTGTGAAGCAAATACTCCTGACTCAATCCAGCATATATTGCTTGATTGTTCTTTTTACCATAACCTCTGCAAAGATTTATTTGGCAAGCTTTCTTTTTCCCCTGATTTGTCTATTCTACCACCCTGTTATAATCTATTGAGTGATACTTGGGGTGGGGAGGGGTGGGCTCCCTCTTGGGTATCCTGCCCCCCCCAGGGAAAGTGTACGCGCAATACATAGCCTCTCCTTCCCAGTGTAGTGAATGCCGCATGGTCACTGTCCGGCTATGCCTGGCAGATGGTCACTGCAATGGCCTCTCCTGCATTACTGCATCCGTGGCAACACCTTCCCGCTGGTCCCCCCTGTTTCTCACAGAGTTTTCCACGTCATGGTGCGACCGAATGTTCGACGGTTTAACCAGATGGGCAGGCTGGGCTCACCAACCTCACCAGCCAAGAGAAGGAAAACTCTAACATCAAACCCGGGCAGATAGAGCTCGTTAATGTAACACCTACCACCTGGAGGACTCGCTGCCGGCGTCCCAGCTTACTGGGCCATGGCAGATGACCCCAAGGTGAAAGGGTGGAGCCAGTACCGCGCACACTGTGCTTCACCTAAAAATTCCTCTGCGCAGGCCTGAAGGGCATATCCACATCCACAACCCACAACACACCAAGTCCTGCAGCGATGGGCAAGGGGCGAAACGGCAGGTGGAAGATGCCACTGGAAGCCGCAGTCCCGATCCTGCATGTAGGCGGTTCAGGGTATTGGTCGCCTGATGCTGACCTGGAGATGAAAGCATCTTTCGGCAGCACCCTGAATGACCAAGCAGCCTTATTTAGGGACAGCACTGCTTGCTCCACACGGAGAGGGGCCTAGAAAAGGTGGCCTAAACAAAGCTCGTCTCCCCCACCCCAGTTGGCTAGCCGCGGTCAACGGGCATCCTTACTCACGGTCAAAAAATAACAACAAAGAAAAGGCATGCACCTGCCTCACAAAGTGTGCAAAGACTTAAGCTTGCGTGTTGGAACATCAGAACCATGCTTGACACAGTAGACAGTGGTCACCCTGAACGACACTCTGCTCTAGTTGCCCACGAACTTCTCAGGTTGAATATTGACATAGCAGCTCTCAGTGAGGTCCGTTTCCCTGAGGAAGGTAGTCTTTAAGAACATGGTGCTGGCTATACCCTCTACTGGTCGGGTAAGTCAAAGGCTGAGAGCCTCCTTTCTGGCGTTGGCTTCATGATCAGGAAATCCATTGCCTCCAAACTCGAAAACCTGCCAACAGGTCACTCAGATCGCATCATGTCCATGTGCCTCCCACTTCAAAACAAGCAGCATGCAGCACTCTTCAGTGTGTATGCCCCAACCCTTCAAGCAGATCCTGCAGAAAAGAACAAGTTCTATGCTGATCTATGCAACCTCGTACGGAAGACCCCTACAGAGGACAAGGTGATCATCCTTGGCGACTTCAATGCCAGAGTAGGTAAAGACTCGGAAGCCTGGAAAGGAGTACTTGGCAAACACAGCATTGGCAACTGCAATGATAACGGGCGCCTCCTGCTAGAATTCTGCACGGAGCACCAGCTCACCATCACCAACACTATCTTTCAGCAGAAGAACAGCCTGAAGACAACCTGGATGCACCCACGGTCCAAGCACTGGCACCTTGTCGACTACATTCTGGTGCGCCAGAGAGACCTTCGAGATGTCTTACACAACCGAGTAATGCCCAGTGCGGAATGTCATACGGATCATCGTCTTGTACGCTGCAATCTCCGTCTTCACTTTAAACCCACACCCAGGAGAGGAGGCATCCCTCGGAGGAAGCTTCAGGTTGGCAGCCTTCAGTCAGCCGAAGTTAAAGCTGCCTTCCAGGCAAACTCCAGTCAAGAATTGAGGACCCCAGTTGCCCCACAGACCCTTCTCCAGAAGCACTCTGGGAACACCTAAAAACTACCATCCTGTTGATCTCTGAAGAAGTCCTCGGGTTCTCCACAAGGAAAAACAAGGACTGGTTTGACGAGAACAATCAAGAGATCCAAGAATTACTAGCGAAAAAAAGATCTGCCTACCAAGCACATCTTGCTCAGCCCTCCTGTCCCGGGAAAAAAGCAATCTTTCGCGCTGCATGTAGCAACCTCCAGCGCAAGATTCGAGACATTCAGAACGAGTGGTGGACCAAGCTTGCAGAGAGAACCCAGCTGTGTGCAGACACTGGTGATTTAAGAGGGTTCTACGAAACCCTGAAGGCAGTATATGGCTCATCATATCAGGCTCAGAGTCCCTTGCGTAGTGCAGACGGCCAAGTGCTCCTCACAGACAAGGCATCCATACTGAACCGGTGGTTGGAGTATTTTCAGGCTCTCTTCAGTGCCAACCACGTAGTTCAAGATTCAGCAATTCACCTCACCCCACTTCAACCAGTGAAAACAGAGTTGGATGAGATCCCCACCCTAGAAGAGACTGTTAAAGCCTTCAAGCAACTGAAAAGTGGCAAGGCAGTGGGAGTTGATGGAATCCCACCAGAGATCTGGAAGCATGGGGGCACAGTACTACATAGCACACTTCACAAAGTACTTGTCACCTGCTGGGAACAAGGCAAACTACCACAGGATTTTCGCGATGCAATCATCATCACTCTACACAAGAACGAAGAAAAGTCAGACTGCTCCAACTACCGGAGGATAACCCTGCTCTCCATCGCAGGCAAAATCCTTGCCAGAATACTCCTGAACAGACTGGTGCCCACCATTGCAGAAGAACTCATCCCAGAGAGCCAGTGCGGCTTCAGAGCTAACAGGAGCACCACCGACATGGTATTTGTTCTCAGGCAGCTCCAAGAGAAATGCAGGGAACAGAACAAGGGTCTATATGTGACTTTTGTCGACCTTACCAAAGCTTTCGATACCGTTAGCAGGAAAGGCCTGTGGCAAATCTTGGAATGTTTAGGATGTCCCCCAAGGTTCCTCAGCATGATCATCCAGCTACATGAAGACCAGCGAGGCCAAGTCAGACACTGCAACGACCTCTCGGAGCCCTTCCCAATAGGCACAGGTGTAAAGCAAGGCTGCGTTCTCGCGCCAACTCTCTTTACGATCTTCTTTAGCATGATGCTTCAAAGAGCCGCAGTAGATCTAGATGATGACGATGGTGTCTACATCCGCTATCGCACTGATGGCAGCCTGTTCAACCCGAGGCGACTAAAGGCTCTCTCCAAGACAATGGAAAAACTCATCCGAGAGCTACTATTTGCTGATGATGCTGCACTCGTCTCCCACTCGGTATCAGCTCTGCAGCATATGACGTCCTGCTTTGCAGAGGCTGCCAAGCTATTCGGCCTAGAAGTTAGTCTGAAGAAGACAGAAGTTCTCCACCAGCCTGCACCCCAGAAAGATTATCACCCTCCCTGCATCACTGTGGGTGAATCAGTTCTGAAGACAGTCCAGCAGTTCAGCTACCTGGGGTGCATCATCT
Organism: Heteronotia binoei; assembly: GCF_032191835.1. NCBI lineage: Eukaryota > Metazoa > Chordata > Lepidosauria > Squamata > Gekkonidae > Heteronotia > Heteronotia binoei. The sequence continues at coordinate 110,901,503 of NC_083226.1, read as the reverse complement.
CCTCAGATGCCAAGATCGACAAGGAAATTGACAACAGGCTGGCAAAGGCAAACCGTGCATTTGGCCGACTGCACAAAAGAGTGTGGAGCAACAAGCATCTGAAAAAAGGCACAAAGATCAATGTTTACAAAGCGGTTGTGATGACAACCCTCATCTACGGCTCCGAATCGTGGGTTTTATACCGTCATCACCTGCGACTCCTTGAGCGCTTTCATCAGCGCTGCCTTCGCACCATCCTCAACATCCACTGGAGTGACTTTGTGACCAACACTGAAGTCCTCAAGAGGGCGGAGGTTACAAGCATTGAGGCAGTGCTGTTGAAGATGCAGCTGCGCTGGGCAGGGCATATTTCTAGGATGGAAAACCACCGTCTTTCCAAGATTGCTCTGTATGGCGAACTTTCCACCGGCCATCGAAATAGAGGGGCACCAAAGAAGAGGTACAAGGACTCCTTGAAGAAATCCCTTGGCACCTGTCGCATCAACCATCACCAGTGGTCTGACCTAGCCTCAGATCGCAAACCATGGAGGCACACCATCCACCAGGCTGTCTCTTCCTTTGAGAACGCACGCATAGCTGGTCTTGAGGACAAAAGGAGATTGAGGAAGAATCGCACTCCTACAGCACCAACCCCAAATCAGACTCTTCCCTGCAGCCACTGTAGCCGGATCTGCCTGTTCCGCATTGGTCTTGTCAGCCACCAGCGAGCCTGCAGGAGACGTGGACTACTGCACCCTTCTTAAATCTTCATTCGCTAAGCCAAGCCGAGAAAGATACTGAGGGGGTGATTAGTGAGGCTGTGGCAAAATTTCTGGCTGACATCCTTAAATTTAATTCTGACCATGTTTGAATGCATCTGTAAGCTCGGTTTCATTTTGATTTTATCTCCAATGTTTAAATTTTTATATTCTGTGTATTTTTATCTGAATCTATTATGCCATTAAAGGTTTGGTATGGTATGGTGACATCATTCTCTTTACATTACTCCACAAATAATTGCAAACAGTTGAAGATTTTTCAGTTGGAAGTTAGGTACTTACAAAAATTCATAAGCATCCTGGACATAAAGTTAAGTTCTAGCATAGAATGAATTTCCTGCAGCTGGCGGCATAGCAGCTCAGCTGCTGGAAATCAATTTACCTCGCTGGAGGGTAAGGGAGGACTTCGACGGCCTGTTTAGGCATGCTTCTGAGGGGGCAGGGCTTGGTCATAGTAACAGCCAGACCTCCGCCCCCATTGCTCAGTCCCTCGGTGAAGCTCGGCCCTCCCGCCCTGTTTGTTATGTAGGCAAGTGCTGGTCGCCTCATAGTTGGGGGGCCAGGTAGGAATTTTTTACTCCCCAGCTGATTGGCTAATGGCTGGGGTGTTTTTTCGCCTACCCTGCAAAGCAGATCAGAGGATTGTGGATTTGGCTATGGGAAGATGCCTTTAAATAGGTTGGTCACTTTAGTTGGCAGGTTTTACTGGGTTTATGGTGCTATGCGGCTAGGGGAGGATGGGAAAGCCTCCCCCTTTTGGGGAGTTAGGGGTCTTACAGGATCAACCTTTGGGTGTTCATGACCAAGGGTGGGTGAATGCAAACCATCCTGGAGGCTCGACCAGAGAGTGCCTTCCATTGAGATGTGCATCTGGTGGTTGGCGTGCCTCCCCACTGGGCCAGCCTGGCAGGAGCTGTGACACACAGCTCCGGCTGGGGGGGCTGGGTCTCTCGCCCGCTAATGGCAGGGGAGCAGTCTGTTGAGACCCCTGGCCCTGACCAGGCCGCAGTTTTAGTTACTCTTGCCGTTCTTTCTATTCATATAATAAAGTGGCCCTTAGTTTTACCAATACCTTGTGTCCGACTCTTCATTCTGACTTGGGGGGCAAAGCAAGGTTCTGCATATTGCTCCTTAAGGCACAGAAGTGATATTAACAGTAGCAACCCCCTCCCTACATTTCTTAGGCCAACTAACCTATTACAATTATACTCTTGGGCCTTCTAATCTGGTGACTCATATTAACCTAAAATAGGGTTTGAAATGAATAGGCAAATCTTCTCAAAGAGTGATGTCATGTAAAACAATCCTAAATTCCACTACTGCTTTGAACCAATGAAGATGGTACAAGGAGACTACTGGAATCTGTCTATGGCCAAATAGGCTACAGGTGCAAATAACAACTGCAGTAATGTTAGTTACCCAAGTTGTTAACTCTTAAACACCACTTCAATAAGTATGGGAAACCAAGAATTGTATAGTAACTATTCTGAAAAATCATGGTAACAACCCAAAACAGAATTTTTAATTTTTTTTCCAATTCAGGGATTCTAGAATGCAGATGAGAGAGATGACTTTTTTTTTTTGCTGAAAAACAGCTGGTCAGAAACAGGTTAAGCATAAACAGGTTTATCTCTCTTGCTATAATGAAGTTTTCAGCACAAGGGCTGCTTTTCAAAAAGAGAGACAGAGGACATCTAGTTTGGTCCTAGATAATGTATAAATATTGGTGAGTTAACTAGAGCCCCTGGAATATACATATAAATTCAGTAAAGAAATGAATAACTAGTAATAATGGGTAGCCTTTATTACTTCAGTAACTATACAGCCAAATGTTTTATTTTTTAAAAAAATATATATTTATGGCTATGTCCAGGCTAGCCTGATATTGTCAGATCTTTGAAGCTAAGCAGGGTTGCCCCTAGATGGGAGACCACTTCTGAATATCTCTTGCCATGAATCAGGGTTGCCATAAGTCAGCTGCGACTATACATATATATGTGTGTGTATGTAATTGCAAGCATAATTTGGTAATACAATAAATTATTCCTCTTCACAGGGGAATTGGATTGGCTCGGTTCCCATACTTTGGCACTGTGTGCCCTAAACTGGATAAAATCTTTGCTCAATTCCTTTTATTTTTACAGGGTATTTATTTTTGATACAGTAAGCTGCTAAATTCCTAGCAAAACAAGTAGAATTAAAAGAAGGGATTATGAAGGCATAAAGCTTAGCAAAAATAAGGTTCAAAACATGATCAGTAAAGACATTTCTGGCACAAGATTTACTTATTGCATTTGAATAATGTTTAAACTGAGCTTCTTAAATCGCATAATAAGCTCCAATGTTACATTCTTATGAAAATTGTAATATTTTGTGTATCTTTTGGAAACTTTTTTAAAAAATACACCAGAGTTTATTTATATGGATTTAGCGACCCAGGGAGATTCATAAACTGTTTGTTACTCTTTGAAAATAGGGGACTCAAGAATCTGGACTATGGTTTGCAATGCTATTGCTTCATATTAATAAACGTTCTCCCAAGCTCTTTGTGAAAGTATGCCACACATAATCCTCAATGTATAGTTCTCATTTTACATTATGAATCAATTTAGGATTTATATGGGAATTGATGTTCAATTTATCATATATGCAACTATATGTGCTAAGTGAATTAATTATTCTGAAATGAGTAAATATGAACTTCAACACCATAAAAAGTCTTAAACAGAATAATATGATAATCATGCTTAATCCCACCATGTTGATCAAAGAGAAAGTCATTCAAGCCCACTTTGTACCTTTCAAAATATCAAAAGCTGCAAAAAATAATGGAGGCTAGCCCCTCCTACAACATAGCCAATGAAAACAGCAAGCTGAGCTCTTGGGTTCTCTCTCTATGTGTCTCTCACACATAAACAAACACAAAGAAAGCAAAAGGACAGGAATTGGCTGGAGGAAGTAAAAGATAAACCGAGACAGGTAAGGGGACAGAAACCTGGTTTGGTGGTTCGGGCTGGGGTGCAGATGATAGGATGGGTTGGAGAGAAGGGGGAAATGGCAATTGAGTGGGCTGGGCATGATTGGTCAGATTGAGGGGAAGGAGGAAAACTAGGAGACTGAGCAGGTTGAAGACAGAGATGAAACAAAGTCTAAACAAAAGGGGGAAGAAGCAGTGGATGGGGTGTTCCCTTATTTGTGAGTCCTTATGGTTCCTGTCTTGTATCTATATCTATCTACCCCGATAAGAACAATTTCTCAGGGTCTAATTCTTAGCGTTATAAATTGAAACAGTCATGATACTGAATAACACTTGGATTCTATGAATAGTCACTCCACTCTGTGTCCCTTGGCTTCAGTGTTCCATGGCTTCAGTGTAGACTGCAGTGAGTCTAGATTTTAGGAATACAGATTCTTTTGTAAGTAGCAATCAAATCTATGTAGTCAAACACATTTATCTGATAAATGTTTATTGTTTGCATCCATGTAAGAAGTATTATTTACATATTTGAGAATTTTTGGAATAATATAATCTGTCATTAAACATATTATTACATTCTGATTAACCCCTTAAAGGGATTTGTATGTGAGCTGGAAGGCAAGGTTTGAAAAAGTTAAATTCCTTTCACTTCTTGATTTGTGACCTTCATCTACTTTCTGCTCATTTGCATAATCTGTCCATCAGCAAGCTTCCTAGTTACTTTTAATCTCTTACCTAGGCAAACAGATTAATTCAGAGTTTCTTATTCTTGTTAATTTAGAAAATTTCTACTCCATCTTTCTATGAAATGTACTCAAGGCACTTTACAAGATCAAAGACAATAAATTAAAAACTTTAATTAAACACTATAATAATTTAGATCTTAAAGTGATATGTATCCTGTAAAAGCAGCACTGTTTAAAGCAGTACATCAAGAATCCACTCCAAAATATTCCATTCTCCTATGACAGACAAAACTGTCCCTATCACTGCATGTTATGATAAATACAAGTGTGCCACTCAGTCAACTTTTAAGCATCTTGCAGTAGTACAAGAGCCAGGCTGGAATGAGAAAGTTGGCAAAACACACAGCAGAGCAACTACATGCACGCTGGTCACTGCAGGTGTTGGTTATATTGTAAGCTAAGCAGATGGCTGGCATCATACAGATAAAGAGACTAGAGCTATTAACCTTGTTCTTCTGACTTGCATTCATACGTTCATTCCTGTTGATGTTTGATAAATGTTTGGCTCTATGCCTCACTCTCAATTGTTTTCCATATCTGATTCACTCTGAGTTAACTGAGAGGATTCCCCATTGTCTGCTTGGATATGCTTTAGTGGGAGGAGGGACAGGTTCCTTCAAATACTGGCAGCTTGTGGGATGAGGCCTAGCTGATGGCTGTCACCTGGCAGGAAATGGAGGGCTGGTGACTAGGGATGTGCATTCGGTTCGGCTGAACCGTATATACAGCCGAATCACCACTGATTCGGCTGTATACGGAATCAGCTGTAGCCGATTCCCATTGAGGCCAATTATGCGGCAGCCGAATACGGCTCGCCGTATACTGCCGAATAGCTATTCGGAAGTATATGGCTAACAATGGAAAAGGCGGGAAAGTAGTTTTTGCAGCCTCAGGGGAGCTGCTTGCCTACTTTCCCGCCTTTAGTAGCCTCTTCCCGCCTCTCCCATAGCCTCCCTGGGATCAGGGAGGGGGGAGGGGGAAGAGGAGCCCCAGCAGCCAATCCAAAGCATGCATTTGCAAATGCATGCTTTGCAGGGCTGTTGTGTAGCTGATGGCCCAGCGATCAGCTTCATTGTTGTTATTTTGCTCCTTTGCTTACTTGGGTATCCAAGTAAGCACTGTTGTCTGGCCAATCAGAGAGTAGTGCTATTTTTTGAAATTGCTCTCTGTAGGGCCAGAGAACCTTTTTAAGGAGTCTTCCTGGCTGGATTCCTCCATTGCTGCTGTGTTGGTGTATGTGGGTTGGTGTGAGAGATTGTGCTGCTGCTGGCTGGCCCTTGGCTTCAGCTGCTGCCTGCTGCTCTCTCACTCAGCCTTACCAGACTTCCCTGGAGTAGAGAAGACAAGGTAAGACAGTTTTGGGGTTCTTGTTTTAATTTTTGTTGGTAAAAGGACTAGAGTCCCTTTACTTGCCCAGATTTGGGTGGGTGAGTACTGGGTGGGTAGCCTATTTGGGGTTGGGGTTAGGTTCTGCTGGGGGTGGGGGCCCAGGGTGGGGGGGTTGCTAATTTGCCCATATCTTAATTTAGTGAGAGGACTTTTAAAAGTGCAGTGTCCTTTTACTTCTCCTGATTTGGGTGGCTTGGATTTCTTGGGGTTAGGGTGAAGGGGGGTTTTTGTGTGTGTGTGTGTGTGGGGGGGGGGGTTTGGCAAAGTTCCTGTATTGTTAAAAGTTGAGGTTTTTACTGTTTTAAAAGTATTCAGTGTTTGATTTGTTGCTGCTGTGTTGTGCTGCTGCTGTTATTCTTCTCTTCTGGTTCTTGTGGGGGGGGGTGCTGTTTGGCCTAATTTCCTAAGTTCCTGTATTGTTAAAAGTTAAATTTTTTACTGTTTTAAAAGTACTGTTTTTTACTGTTTTAAAAGTACTGTTTGTTTGATTTGTTTACTGTTTGATTTGTTGCTGCTGTGTTGTGCTGCTGCTGTTACTCTTCTCTTCTGGTTCTTGTGTGTGGGGGGTGCTGTTTGGCCTAATTTCCATTGTTTAAAAGGCCACTTTTGTCCCCCTTTTCCTGGTTCAGGTTTTAGGGAGGGGGTGTTGTTGACTTATTTGGCCTGAGCTTTCTTGTTGGTGAAAAGGCCACTTTTTTCACTTGGCCTTTTGTGATTCTGCTGGTTTTGTTTTGTTTTTTTTAAATTACCTCTGGTTGGTGTGGGGGTTGGCGAGGGTGTGTGTGGGCTGTGTGTGCTGGGTCACTTTCTTGTTTTTATAGAGTAGAGTGTGTGTTCTGTGGCAGGGAAGCTGGCACCTGGGTGAGAGACCCAGAACCAGCAGGCTTGTTGTGGTTGGCCAGCAATCCCCGTGTTGTTTGGGGCAGGGCTGGAGAGCTGGCATCTGTAGATTGTGTGTTCTGTGGCAGGGAAGCTGGCACCTGGGTGAGAGACCCAGAACCAGCAGGCTTGTTGTGGTTGGCCAGCTCTCCCTGTGTTGTTTGGGGCAGGGCTGGAGAGCTGGCATCTGGGTTTGCTGCAGCCAGGTCTGCAGAGCAGACCTTGAGCCGATAGTGTTTTCTGTGGCAGTGATGTTGGCAACTGAGTTTATATTGGTTCCAGGCCTGCAGGGTTCATAGAGTTGATAGAGGGATGTAGTGCATTTGGGTCCTATAGAGATTCTCTGGTGTGAAGTTAGGTTTGGCTTTGGGTGCCCCAGGAATTGGACCCCCGGTCCATTTTTTTTTTTTTTTTTGGCCTTGTGGGTTTTGTGTGGGACAGTGCCCTGAAGCTGCACAGCAGTTTGGGGGGCTCTCCTCAAAAACCCCTGCTCCCCAGAGCCACTTTTCCCGCGACAATTACAGGGAGGAAGTGGCTAATGGGGCTTTCCCCATCATTGTTGGCAATGGGCCTTTTGGGGAGCCCAAAGACAGGGACCCCCTGGCCCAATCTTTTTGGGACTTGGGGGTTTTGTAGGGGAGAGTCCCCTGCGGGTTCCGTGCAGTTTTGGGGGCTCTCCCTCAAACCCCCTGCCCCCCCAGTAGCCTCTAATTATGCCCTATGTTGCCATTGATGTCAACGGCCCATAGGGTATAATGATGGAATAGGGTCACCCTCTTTGGGTGCCCCTGGAATGGGATCCCCTGGCCCAATCTTTTTGGGACTTGGGGGGGTTGGAGGGGAGAGTCCCCTGCTGGTCCCCTGCAAATTTGGGGGCTCTCCCTCAAACCGCCTCTCCTCCAGGTGGCTTCAAATATATCCTATTTGCCATTGATTTCAATGGCCTATAGGGTATAATAGGGCCGTATATTCGGAAATAGCCGCGCATCTACCATATATGCGGCTATTTCGAATGCGGTATTCAGGAGTATATGGGGATTCCGAATCCCCCCCCCCATATGCTTCCGAATCCGTGTAATACCGAATTTTTTTTTTTTTGCACATCCCTACTGGTGACATTCAGGCTCCATTGTCACATGTGGCATGACCACATTTCCAGTGACAATTGGAAGTGATGTCACACCAATACAGGACTGCCAGCACTGGGTTGGGGAATTCCTGGAGATTTGTGAGTGGAAGACTTGGGAGGGCAGAGTTTAAGGAGAAGAGAGATCTCAGCAGGTCATAAAACCATTGAATCTGCCCTCCAAAGCAGTGAATTTTATTTACAGGAACTGATCTCTGTTGTCTAGTTATTTCTAATTCTGAGAGTATTCAGCTCCCACCTGGAGGTTAACAATATTATAAGACAGGTTCCAGTGTATGTAGCAACAACAAAACAATAAATTCATCAGATTTTTTTTTAACTTCACACAATGATGTGTGTATATATTGTATTCAACATTATGCAAACAACCTTCACTATATCTGCTCATATGTTCCTTTCTTTCAGGATGCAGCCTTACACAGTATACCCAAATGGGACTCCTCTGGTATTAACTGTGAACAATGATGTAGTCTCAAAGAGAGAAAATGGGACCATATTCCTAGGCTTTTCCACGGTTTTGTGTCTCATCCAGTCCTTACATTGGTATACCTGCCAAGAAGGGCTATACATCCTCTTTATTTTAGGCTATTTTTAATTTGAAATAGCAGAATATTGATTTTATCCGGCCCCGCCCTGGCCAAGCCACGTAAGCGGCTACACACCGTGGGGCCGTTCTTTGCATCCACTAAAGGATGCAGGCTGAGTCAGGCTTTCCTGGACATTCGGGTACTTTTCAGGGGCATGGTTGGGGCTTTTTATACCCTCAGCCCGCCCGTTATTGCACAGTTCAAGAAGTTCTTGGCCCACCCACCCGCCCTGCAGTAGTACAGGTTTTGACTGGTCGTCTTATTGGGGGCCGGGTAGGAATTTTTTCACACTCACCTGATTGGCTGGTGGTGAGGTGTTTTTTGCCTACCTTGTACTACAAGCTGTGGTGGGACAGTTAGGTAGGTTGTTTAAGTTGGTCACTTGGCAGAAGGAGCAAGGAGTTTATACCCTGCTGGTGAGCACCCAGGCCTCTACAACTATTAGTGCAGTCGATCCGCAGGAACGGCAGATGGGCTTTACGGCTCAATGGCATGTAATGCGGATTGTATTCATGCCTCCCCTTGGTCACCTCCTTCTGGTGATCGGGGCTGAAGCTCAAGGGGAGGGCAGTTGCGGTCTGCCGGCCCAGCACTAGCCACATTTGTATGGCTCATGCTGGGGGCAGGGTGACTCGCCCATTGTTGGACTTGGCGGGGTCTGTGGATGACCCCAGGGCTTGTCCTATAGTTGTTTACCTTGCCAGATTAAGTTGTAGTTAATAAAGTGGCCCATTTTTCCCAATAATTATGTCAGCCTCTTTATTCTGTCTGTGGATGCAAATTGTAATGCAGTGAATCAAAATGGTATTTTGGAATGCACTCCTCTGGTCTGGCAACAATGGAGACAACACCAACATCACAGCTAATAAAAAGATGCTATCAGTTACCTCCACACTTAAGAGGGCACATGACAGCAGGGGGATATAATCACTCTTAACATTCTTAACACTCTGAGACATTTATTTGCCTGTTTTCACATGGAATTGAATCTAAACTATAATGACCTTATGGACTTAGCTTGTTATTTCTGTTTGCATCTGTTAAAACATTTTATTATATTGTATGCTTGTATGCTAATTTGCTGTTCAACCTCTACCATAGTAGAACAGCAATATGGACAGGCAAGTCTGATTCCATCCTGTTTGGCAAAGGGTGCATGAACACTAAAGCTCATAGCCTGAATAAAACTTTGTTGGTCTTAAAGGTGCTATTGGACTTTGCATGATGTGGACACTGTTCTTCTGTTGATACAGACCAAAATAGCATTTGCCTTTTTAGCTACTACATCACACTGCTGACTCATGTTCAGTGTAAGATCTACTAAGACCCCTAGATCCTTTTTGCACATAGTGCTGCAAAGGCAAGTCTCCCCCATCCTATAATGATCCGACCTAAATGCAGCACTTTACATTTATCCTCATTAGGTGAGAAAGTGACTACCTTGCTGGATCAGGGGAATGCTGTAGACATCGTTTATCTTGATTTCAGTAAGGCTTTTGATAAGGTTCTACACACTATCCCTGTTGACAAGTTGGTAAAATGTGGTTTGGATCCTGTTACCGTTAGGTGAATCTGTAACTGGTTGACAGATCGCACCCAAAGAGTACTTGTGAATGGTTCCTCATCCTCTTGGAGAGGAGTGACAAGTGGAGTGCCTCAAGGATCTGTCCTGGGACCTGTTTTGTTCAACATCTTTATCAATGATTTGGATGAAGGAATAGAGGGAATGCTTACTAAATTTGCAGATGATACTAAATTGGGAGGGGTTGCAAATACAGTAGAAGACAGAAAGAGGATACAGGGTGATCTTGAGAGGCTGGAAAACTGGACTGAAGTCAATAAAATGTAAAGTTCTACATTTAGGTAGGAAAAATCCATGGTTAGAATGGGGGAAACTTGTCTTAGCAGTAGTATGTGCAAAAAGGATCTATGTGCAAGAAGGGGTCTTAGTGGACCATACGCTGAACAGGAGTCAACAGTGTGATGTGGTGGCTAAAAAGGCAAATGCAATTTTGGGCTGTGTCAACAGAAGTATAGCGTCCAGATCCTGTGAAGTGATGGTATTGCTTTACTCTGCTCTGGTAAGACCTCACCTGAAGTATTGTGTTCAGTTCTGGGCACCACATTTTAAGAAGGATATAGGAAATGAAGATGGTGAGGGGTCTGGAGACCAAGTCCTATGAATAAGGTTGAAGGTGCTGGGCATGTTTAGCCCAGAGAGGAGGTGGCTGAAAGGTGATATGATCACCATCTTCAAGTACTTGAAGGGCTGTCATATAGAGGATGATGTGGAATTGTTTTCTGTGACCCCACGGTAGGACCAGAACCAATGGGTTGAAATTAAATCAAAAGAGTTTCCGGCTCAACATTAGGAAGAACTTCCTGACCATTAGAGCAGTTCCTTGGTGGAACAGGCTTCCTTGGGAGGTGGTGGGCTCTCCTTCCTTGGAGGTTTTTAAACAAAGGTTAGATGGCCATCTGACAGCAATAAAGATCCTGTAAATTTAGGGGGAGGTATTTGTGAGTTTCCTGCATTGTGCAGGAGATTGGACTAGATGACCCTGGAGGTCCCTTCCAACTCTATGGTCGTTTTCGCACTCACCTTAATCAGCAGCGACGACCCTCTTCACCGCGCAGGATCTGTGCGGATTTCGCACTAATTGCCGCGGAGCACCCAGAAGAGCCGGAAAGTCCCGGCGCTTTTGTGGCGCAAACGGAAACCGCCAAAAACCAGTTTCCGTTTGCGCCGCAAAAGCGCTGGGACTTTCCGGCTCTTCTGGGTGCTCCACGGCAATTAGTGCGAAATCCGCGCAGATCCTGTGCGGTGAAGAGGGTCGTTGCTGCTGATTAAGGTGAGTGCAAAAACGACCTATGATTCTATGATTAAAATTCATTTTTTTTGTTTCAGTCCAGTTTTCCAGCCTGTCAAGATCATCCTGTATCGTGACTCTGTCTTATACTGTATTTGATACCCTTCCCAATTTAGTATAATCTGCCTCCGACTCCCAACCCTCGACAGTGCATCTCTTGCACCGATTCAGAAGATGAGGAGACTGGGAGTGATACTGGATGCCTCACTTACCATGGAGGCCCAGGTCACAGCAGTTGCTTGATCTGCCTTTCACCACCTTTGGCAGGCTAGGCAGCTGGCACCCTACCTATCCCCCCAGGATTTAGCTACTGTGATCCGTGCAACGGTCACTTCCAGGTTGGATTATTGTAACTCGCTCTACGCAGGCTTACCCTTGTGGCTGATCTGGAAACTCCAGCTAGTGCAGAATGCGGCAGAACAGCTGTTAACTGCATTGGATTACAGGCAAGCATTCAGCCAGTGCTGCACCAACTGCACTGGCTACCTATTGAGTACCGGATCCGCTTCAAGGTTTTGATACTGACATTTAAAGCCTTATGCAGTCTGGGACCAACATACCCGAGGGACCGCCTTTCCTTCCTGAACACCCCTGGCTCTAAGGATGTCCGACTCATCTCAACAGGAACAGGGCCTTTTCAGCCCTGGCCCCTGCCTGGTGGAATCAGCTCCCTGTGGAGATCCAGGCCCTACCTGAATTACTGCCATTTCGTAGGGCCTGCAAGACGGAGCTGTTCCGCCGGGCCTATGGTTGAGGCAGCTAGCGTCCTATTATTCCATCATTTGGCCTCCCTTGTGGTGACATCATGCTTATTATAGTGCAACTGGTTGTTGATATGCTGTACCCTGTCTGCCGGTGATGCGTTTTATTTATTGTTTTTATTGTTAATTTTAAATTGGTGTTTTAACTTTGATATGCAGGTTTTTATTGCTATTTTTATATGTTGTGATCTGCCTTGAGCCTGTTTACGGAAAAAGGCGGAATATAAGCCTACTAAATAAATAAATATAATTTAATAATCATTCCCTCTATTCTTTCATCAAAATCTTTTATAAAAATATTGAACAAAACAGGTCCCAGGACAGATCCTTGAGGCACTCCACCTTCCACTCCTCTCCAAGAGGATGAATATATGAAACTGCCTTATACTGAATCAGACCCTTGGTCCATCAAGTCAGTATTTTCTACTCAGACTGGCAGTGCCTCTCCAGGGTCTCAGCTGAGGTTTTTCACACCTATCTGCCTGGACCCTTTTTAGTTGGAGATGCCGGGGATTGAACCTGGGACCTTCTGCTTACCAAGCAGATGCTCTGCCACTGAGCCACCGTCCCTTGACATTCACAAGCACTCATTGGGTGTGATCTGCCAACCAGTTAAAGATCCACCTAACAGTAATAGGATCCAAACCACATTTTACCAACTTGGATATTCCCTTTGATCCATTACACAAGTTGTTATATGCTACCTTTCCACAATGCAGCAAACATTTTTTTTAAAAAAAATTAAAATAATAAATCAAGTAAAATACTGTTAAAATTATAAAATAGTTCCATTTCCATTTCCTGCCATGTGCCAGTCATCAGCAAGGCCTCATCCCACAAGCTGCCAGTATTTGAAGGAACCTGTCCCTCCTCCTCCTAAAGCATATCAAAGCAGACAATGGGGAATCAGGTAACAAACAACACAAGAAAAAGAACCAATAACCATTCTGTGGGTATTCCAGATGAAATAAAAATGTCTTCATCTGTTAGCAAAAGACAGACAAATCTCCTTGAGAAGGGTGTTCTTTTCTTGGGCCTCCACCCATCCAGCTTCAGATGTTAAGGAAAACTGAAGCTGGGCCTTTGAGGATAATCAGAATTAGTGACTAAGTTCATATGGAAGAAGGCAGTTCTTAAGGTATGTTGGTTCCAAGCTGTACATGGCTTTGAATGTTGGAACATAGCACCTTGTCACATCTGCCCTTGCTCTTTTCCAAAACTCCAGGGGGTGCCAGGCAGTTGTCTGGCATCCCTAACTACATCCATACCTCCAGGGGCTGTTGCCTGCCAGTAAGCCTTCTTCTACCCCTTTACTGGTGCATAGTGGCACCTCCATAGTGGAGGCTCAGATATTCCCTGTGATCCATTACACAGGTTGTTATTAAGGTTCACAGTTCCCCTGATTATTGATCCTGTGTGGTAAGATGGGACTAAATGGAAGTTCTCTGGATCTCTTGAACCTCACTGCCTTGCCACCAGGTAAACTGAAGAGAAGGGAAAGCCACTGGACAGGGCTTAGTGGGGGATGCAGACTATGATTTAAGTTCATTTTTGTGAGCTTAACAACAAGGCCCCTCCCTTTTTGAGGAAAGCTCATAATTAGCAAGTGAAAATCAAGGAGAACTGTGGGGAGTTCACTCATAACTATTGATTTCATGTCCCTGCTAGTAAGCAGCCATCAAATTGCCCCCTCCCCAGTCGGAATAAAGCGGCTGACACTGTATATTGGGTAAATGGGCCACTTTATTGAAATAACACAACTAGCACGGCAAGGGCTACCTGCAGTTGGACAAGCCCTGGGGTCATCCTCCAACCCCTCCTTGTCCAAGAATGGGTGAGCCACCCTGTCCCCAGCATGAGCCATATTAATATGGCTAATGCCGGGCCGGCCAGGCCAAAATTACCCTCCCCTCCCCTGGCCCCAGCCTTGATCACCAGAAGGAGGCAAATTTTGGGGGAGGCTTAAATACGATCCGCATTACACAGCATTGAGCCGTGAAGCCCATCTGCCATTTCTGCGGATCGCCTGCACTAAACAGGTGCAGAAGCCTGGGTGCTCACCTGCAAGGTAAGTAACCCCTTGCTCCTTCTGCCACCGCCAATGCCAAGACTCTGCTTAGGCATTTGCACCCCCCGGGGTGGCCTACTGCCACCTGAAGCCCTTGCCGCAGGTCGCTCAAAAAGGCCGGATTACACATGTCTGACAGATGGACTTCATCTGGTTGGTACAGCTCTCCCATATCCACCCTAATTCCAGGGTGAGAAAGAAAGGTGTCCAGACCCCCCTCCGCCTTTCGCAGGGCCTGATTTGCTTTTCGTCTAGCCTGCTCAATACCCACTGGATCCCAGGCAGTCTGCCAGACTCTTTGCGGTAGAATGGCGGACCAAATTAGACAGACTCCAGGCCGCTTCCTCACGATGGCCCGAAGATCCACCATCACCTGCAAGGAAAGGGCCTTCCCTTTCATCAATCCCAAGTCATTCCCACCAAGGTGGATGATGAGTATGTGAGGCGGAGGTACAGCTCTCCTCGAAAACAACAGTGGCAGGAGGCCAGGCCACCTTAGACCCCGGCGACCCTGCCACTCAACCACAGCCCACTCGCTCAGTCCCAACTGGGAACTGACTGGAGATCTCCTGGCATAATGGGCGGCCCAAAATACCATACTGTGCCCGCAGATGAGGATCCACAGCCTCTCCTGACGAGACACAGCATCTGGAAGGAGAAAACAGTCAACCAAAAATTAACTTGCAAATGGGACACACTAACCAACTTGCCCCTAACCCCATCAGGGAAACACCAGGGGGCGCACATAGGCTCGGTAAGCTGCTGAATGCCGATGGCCCACCCGTTGGATAGCCAGGCCAGGATAGCCTATTGCTGCTGCTGTTGACGCGGCACCAATCCAAAAGGAGTGGGTACCAAACTTAAACCTCCCCAACCCCAACTTGTCTAGTGCCCACGCGGTAAGAGACCCAAACTGATACTTAGTAAGCGGGGACCCACTCTTATGGCAGAATAGCGGCCCCTCGGCATTCCCCATGACAGCCATGTAATAAATAAATAAATAAATAAATAAATTTTATTTTTATATCCCGCCCTCCCCCACCAAAAGGCGGGCTCAGGGCGGCTCACAGACATGACTACGTCATGATTCAATTAAAAGCAGATAAACATTATGAATACAATACAATTACATATATAGATTAAAATACATAAAAATAGGTGCTATAATTTCTGGTGTCACAATGTACTGTTGCAGAGCTCGCACTGGACATAAGCCCCCCTCCTCACAGGGGCCAAGTGTGACTGTGGTGCCCTGCGCCCTTGGTCCATTTTGGACCACCAAACTCGCAACACCACTTGGTCACCCTTAAATTTGATGTCACTACTTTGCAATGCCCAATCAGACGGGTCCTTACGTGACAGCAGCACCAGCTCACTGACCCTTAGGGCCCCGAAAAAGGCCATCAGTGCTGCTTGCTGGAACAGTGCAATTTTGTAATCTGAACTACACACCTCAGGCCAAATGCGGCCCAGCCCCCTAAGCATAGAGGGGGATATGGGTTGACGGGCGTCCGCCCAAACCCCACGTTTCCGTGACTATCCCTCGAGCATCTTTTTCACTCTGAAATCCCCAATAGTTTCGGGAAACCCCTGCGCCTTGCTAATAAAAGCTAAGGCTGCCAACTGTCCCTGAATAGATTTAACCATTAACCCCTGGCCTTCTGGTGCACGCAAAACTGCATCAGGTGGGGGACTGGAATGGGCCAGCTATCCCCTAATTCCACCATATTTCTAAATACCCTAAACTGTAAAGCTGCTCGCTCATATGCTTTCCGTGTACTTGGGGCCAATGCTAACAGAATTGCTCTACTGGCTTCAGCCTGCCAAGCTGCCACAGGTCCTGGGGCATCCGCACCGCCTGTGGGTCGGCCTCTGGGGCCAACTGGTAAAAGCGCTCCATCTGTCAGCGAGACAGAGTGTATGCCACCCCGTTACAAACTCCAGGAACGTGCTTTGCTAAAAACGAAATGTTTAAATGAAGGCAGTGTAGCGTGAAGGCCCTAACCAGGTTCATTACCAGTACCAACCTGGAGGACAACGAGTTGATGACGTGAACCACCACCAAGTTGTCACACCAGAAGTGCAGCACTTGGTTGGCCAGCTGGTCTCTCCAGAGCCATACCGCCATGACAATGGGGAAAAATTCCAAAAATGTTAAATTCCTGCAAAGGCCACTAGCCAGTCAATTCTTGGGCCACTGCTCAGTGCATCAGTGCCCCCGGAACAAGACCCTAAAGCCTGTAGAACCCGCGGCATCCGAGGATATCTGGAGGTCAGCTTCCACTTCCATGTCCTCCCTCCAAAAGGAAACCCCATTGAAAGATTCCAATAATTCTTCCCAAACCCCCAAATCACCTCACATGCTTGCCGTTATTCGCACCCTATGATGGGGAAGGCGCAGGTACCCCATGGCATCACATAGGCGCTGAAGGAATGCCCTGCCTGGTGCGACCACTCTGCAGGCAAAATTGAGATGCCCCACAAGCTGCTGTAGCTCCAACAGCAACACCTTATGTTTATGTTTAAGAGCTGCAAGCCGCACCCTGAGCTGTTGGATTTTTTCCTCCAGCAGTCGAGAAGCTTGCTGAAAGGTATCCATCTCGATGCCCAAAAATGTCAGCCATGTAGGTGGGCCCTCAGTCTTTTCATGTGCCAGCAGCACCCCGAGCTTGTCAGCCAGCTCCATAAAAAACTCCAATAGCTTGGCACAACGCCTGGTCCCTGCCGCACCCACGAAGAGAAAATCATCCAGGTAATGAACCATCTCCTGGCACCCAGATCTAGCCCACAGCAGCCATTCCAGAAAGGAACAGAACCACTCAAAGGCTGCACAGGAGATCGAGCACCCCATTGGTAGGGCTCTATCAATACAATATTTCCCCTCAAATTTAAACCCTAACAACTCAAAATCCTCAGAATGTACTGGTAACAGACAGAAAGCTGACTTAATGTCATATTTTGGCCATTTCTGCTCCAAGACCACACCCCCGCACCACTTTGACTGCTTGGTCAAAGGAAGTAAATCTAACCGAGCAGAGGTGGTCGGGAATTGCATCATTCACCAACCCACCTCTGGGATATGAGAGGTGATGAATAAGCCGGTATTCACCAGCTGCCTTTTTAGGCACCACTCCCAATGGAGAGACCGGTAAACATGGAACTGGGGGAGCATCAAAAGGATCGATGACTTGCCCCTCTGCACATTCCTTGGCTATCTTGGCCCTGACCACATGTTCAAGCCCTACTACAGAACGGAGGTTGGAAGCCCTACAGAGCGCCCTAGGCCCCTGAAATGGGATCCGGAACCCCAAGGTGAACCCCTCCCATAAGTAGGCTCTGTCAGCGATCCTGGGATAACCCTCTAGGAAACACCTAAGAACTTACAGTCGAATGGGACTGGGATCCCTTGCCAGGCATCTGAGAATTGCCACCTCCCCCGGGGTGCTTTGCCCCCGTTTTGCCTGGCATTGCTGCAGGCTGAAAAAGCGTGTGACCTGCCACATAATGGGCACTCGTTTAAATTTGCACATCTCACTCCCTGAGATGTGAACTCTCAGCATAGCAGCCGGGATTGAACTGGCTGGCCAGCTGACGAGCGAGCTACAGAGGCACCTGGCTGTCTATGAACTAAGTGACCATTGTCAGCCCTAAACCCAGAATTGGGTTTTGCTGGGGACATCAGCTGCAGCCACAGCTGCTGGTTGATTTGGTCCCACGGCAGTGTAGGGTTAATCGCTGCCCTCATCCTAAAGGCCTCATCATGTTGTAACCAGGCAGCACCTACAAAATCAGTATATGCCCTGTATACAATGTCAGAATACTGAACAAAGGCGCAGCCCTGCATGGTGTGCCCTGGCAATGACTCCCACATATATAAGGAAACCAGGCAGCCAGTTGGCCCAGGTCTGATCCACCTTTCTGCGCTTAAGCTTTTCCTTCTCCTTTTCATCCATTTCCTCCTTATTCTTCTCCACCTCTCTATAAAGGAGACTGAATACCATCAACGTATTCCCCCCTCAAAAATTTTTCCCGAGTCATGGGGGTCAAATGGTCCCCTAAGGGCATTGCAGTATCCCCAAAGGGGAGGGCCTGGAAAGGAACTGACCCGTAGGGATTTGGGGGATAGCTCCACGCATTCCATTGGGCACTAGTTCACCCCGCTGGCTGAGACATCAATATGTGCCTTCCCCCCAGGAGAACCTCTGTCAATACCAAAGGTGTGGAAGTCCCCTGGGAGGACTCAGCCCCCCCCCCCCCGAGGTGGCAGGCAGCTGGCACCAGCTGACTGGGTTACCCTGGACCCGCTCCATAGTGGAACACCCTGTAGCCCATGCCAGTCCGGGCTGGGTAGGGAATACCCATTGCCCCACTTATTCCATTGGTGCAGTAACCTGAGTCATACCAGAGGGCCCTGGCAATGCGCCATGGCCCCATGGGTCCCATAGCCAAGCCTGAGAGTGTTGTGGAAGTGACATTTTACCTTCAGCCCCTGATGGTGTCACCGCCACTGGTTGGACCAGTTGTTGATGTTCATCTGCCACCTCCTGCTCCTCGCTATCATCACCTGGCATCACGTCCTTGCTCATCCCGGCCTCCTGGCTTTGATTGGATGCAGCCCTTGAGCTACTGGCCTCCTGTAGTGCAGAAAGTCTAGCCAGTACCTCCCTCTCAAATGTGAAGGTTCCTGACCGCCCCGAGACTCTGCGGCACCCAGACCAAACTGTAGGTGCCCCAGCCGTACCCCTTTCCTTTTCCAAGGCACCCAATCGATCAATTATTGCCTGATGCATACAGCCCTCATCCTCCAGCTCCTCCCCCAAAGCAACCTGGCAGGCCTGCTTCCTAGAGCCTTTAGCAGGCTGTTTGCTTTTAGAAGGTTCTTGCCCCTTCTTAGGTGCCATTACCTGACCTCAGTAAGGCTGCCCACCAAAACAAAAGAAGTGCGTTTCGGTGGTGGGGGGGGGGTTGAATTCACTCACCCCTCCCTGAACAGCCACCTACTCCTCACCTATGGTGGTGATGGGGGATGTGTGCATGGCCCAGTGCAGAAGCAACGCTCAGCCTGGGGCCTCTCCAACCGACCTCTAGCCTGCCAACTCCCCCACTTCAAATGCCAGCGCACCCTGGGACAATCACCCAACCGCCCCAAGGTCCTGCCCACCTGACTCCGGAGGGCCCACTATTCCACTGGCAGCTACAAACTGCCTCGTGCACTGCCACCCCCCCTGGGGCCTGCTGGCATTGTCTTTCCCCTCTGGCAGCCTGAGCTGCTGGCGTCAGCTGCCCCTCCCCAAGGCCAGCCATCCTCGCTGCTCCGCGCCGCTCCCTAGGCCCCACCGCGCCTTGCCACTGAAAACTACTGCTGAAAAGGCCGCCACCTCCAATGCTCTCAGCCATGGATGCACAATGTTCTTCTGATCTGGCCGAGAGCCGCAAAGAACTGTGCCACTTGGGCGGGGTCGGAGCTATATATTAGCCCCGACGCCGCCCAAGCAGCACAGTTCTTTGCTATATATTAGCCCTGACGCTCCACCCACCACCATTCCCCGGATACCCGGGAAGCTCTACAGCCTCCTGATCCTTCCGGGGAGGCAAAAAATGGCCCTGCAGTGCGTAGCCGCTTTCGTGGCCAGGCCAGGGCGGAGCTGAATTATTCTTGGTGTTTAATCATAGTAACATTAATCATGATAATATTAATCATAGTAATATTAGTAATTACAGAAATACTGGAATGACTGATTCTGTTTATATAATTTCATTACTCCAGAGAGATACTCTTGTTCTCAGTAGTATTCTGCTTTGTAGTTTTTTAAACTGTAGTACAAAGTAGTTAATGTTCTGAAAATATAACTAGGAATGCTTTGTTTTAAACTAACTTAATAGCACTTTCCCCAAGTATTTGCGATGTATGTATTGAACAATGTTCTATTATCCATTTCCAGATAAGGAGAAATGCACACTTGCAAAGGATTCCACATGTGTTTGCTGGATTAGGAATTGGATTAGGAATTTATACCTAATTGGATTAGGTATAAATCTGCAACACAGTCTTTTTCCTCCCCCTTCCAAATGGGGACCCAAATGCTCACACCTAATGGAAACCTCCAAGATCCTCTAGTCTCCTGATAGAGTTATAGAAAGAATATACCCCAAGATGCTTTAAGTGTGGTAAAAGCATCTAGAGTGATATTAATGATTGATTGTCTGATCAAAGCATAAACTGCTTAAGACACTCACAGCAGGGACCAGCACGATTCCCTGAATACGTTGGGAATATATCAATAAGGTTTCTTTGGTCCTTCAGAGCCCCCCAGCCCTTTCATTCATAAATAATTATAGGTGGTTGTAGAATAATAAAGAAGTTCTTGAATTTTCTTTTACAAATACAGTTCCAGATGATACAATCATATATCTAGCAGGGACATGTGCCCATCTCTAGGACACTCTTGGCTGATCTGTATGAAGAAAGAGACCTTGTTTAACCAATCACATGAAGCCACACCCTTTCTTTTAAATATTTTGGACATGCCTGGAGTTTAAGAACTATCCAATCTAGTTTGGCCTTTATACTACAGTTCCAGAGGCATTTATTTGCAAAAACCTCACAGGTTTAAGTGGATCTTGGTTCCAAATAAGTGTGCCTTGGATATATCCTGTATTATTTGTTGGTTAAATGTTCAATATTTAACTAGTTATTACTCTGCAAGGACATTTTAATTACTCAGAGGTCTGAATTTAGGGTTAACTCCCCATGAAATTTGTTTTCCTTTTAATTCTGAGGATTTGTTTTGTGAAATCCCCTCTAAAATTGGATTGTGCTCCACTTGTTTTATCATTTATAGAGACCATAAACCTTTCTCAAATGCAAAACTATATATTCTTTCTATAAGGCTAAGCATACCTTCCTAAACATTACAGTCCATCTACCCAAAATAATTGTATAGCTATGCAAATTGTATTTTGCCCCTTCAGATTTAAGTTGAGCACCTTTTTAGTTATTCCACTTTCAAGTATAATTGCTACTTTGCCTGTAAAACTCATTTGAATTGCATTGGCCAACAAATCCTGATGTTGGATTGCAATGCATGGATTAGGGGGCCATCTAGGAGCAGTAATTGTTGTCATCAAACTTCTTTTGAATTATGAATGAATGGCATTTGGGGTATCATGGTACAAAATTTAAAATACTGACAGGTATTTAAGTATTAATGATACTGAGAAGTCTTTACCAGTCACATTATGATTGGCTAGAGAAGGAAAGATCCCAATAAATGTTTTAGAGAAAGCATGACAGTCTGAGTGGAGCAACTGAGAATAGAAGTGTTTAAGTGAGCCATTTTAAGCTATAAATGCTTCCCCAGCTACTATTATAAATAAACTTTACATTATGGGAATGAAAAATCTAGGAAGTTCATCTTTAAATGGTAGACTCCACAAATGTCAGAGGTGAAACAGCTATAGTCAACCACTGAATGATCTCCTGTGAAAGAATAATTTTGTAACATGGAATAGAATGTTCAGGATGGGATAGAGAGTTGATGGTTGAACATAAACCCCAGTCTTTTTTCATTTGTGATCCCACAAACTTGGATGTTTTGCACCTTGTGGAAATAACAAGCAAGATAAAGCTGCTTCCATTGATGAGTATCACATTCCCAAGCTACAATTGTTTGTGATGGCTGGGATAGGCATTAATCATTACCAGCAATTCCTGGCCTCCATATGTTTGTTATAATGTTTACACATGCTTGTTGTGCTATGCTTACATTGCTGATATTTGCAGTCTTTTCTTCCAGTTTTCAGAGATAAGGATTGTGTGTTGCTGACATATACATACAGGAACCTGTGTAAATATTATGATAAATATGTGCAGTCAAGGGGCAAGGAAAGCCTACCATCTGTTGACTTTACCTAGTTTTTGGGAAACAGCAGTAGCCCTTTGATTGCAATGAGATGTAGAACAACAATATGTATAATACCTAAAAGTGCTCAGAGAGGCTACATTAGATTGAAAGGCAATAAATACAGTATATTTTATTTTGAATCTAGCAGAGAAAGCTTTTTAACTGAATATAATATACGTAGTATTCTGGGTCTTTGTGAAATAAACAGGTAATCAAGTTTTGCAGTTGCAGATGTTAAAGCACTTGGAGGGGAGCAAGTTGAGATTTTAACTGATAACAAAGCAATCCTGTGCAAAGATGACTACAGTATGCTTAGACCAGAATAGCATTGCATAGGATTGCTTCGTAAATCTCTTCATTTAATGGCATTTATGCATTGCTTGCTTAATTGAGTTAATTATAAAAGCATGAGATTCAATATTTGCATTTTTAAGACTGGTTTTGTAATCATTAAACTGGCTTCTTTTGAATTCCTGCATGCAAAATTCACAATTGGCATAAAAGATCTGTAAGACTCATTGAAGACACAACTTTTTCTTATGACTAGTTTTGTAATAAAATCATCTCTTGTCACCATTCTTGGATAATAATGCAAATATAAAGTTGAGTTATTGAAAGTGCAATCCTAGACAGATTTACATGCTTCTAAACCCATTAATTTCAATAGATTTAGCATTGAAACTCTGGGTAGGGCTGCATTGCTAGTTTCTTTCACTAATTAAAGTTATTTTATAGCAAGATATTCCCAACCTGTAACTATCTTTTCTGATATCTGGATAATGTGACCTGATCCATTACATCTAATTTGTGTTTCCATATATAATTTCTTAACTGGGCCTTGTGTGAACAAAAGGGTGCTGCACAGAAAAAAGGTGGAATGATTTAGATTTTCTCATGTGTTCTGTTTCAACTACCAGATCACTATTTCAATTTCAGTTCTCCTGTGTGTATATTAACCGGCTATTATTTCCATGCCATCTTTTGTTTCTGGTCAAGTCCATTCAGCAGCCAATGTTAGTGTGCATCAATACATCACCATTCTAAATTATATCAGGGATGTCAACTATGCGGCCCAGAGGCCAAATCAGGCCTCTGGAGGGCTCCTATCAGGCCCCCGAGCAACTGGCTGTCATCTGCTTCCTTCCCCCTCGCTGTCATGGGTGCTGGGGACCCTGCAGAGGAAGACGAGTCTGCCGAGGAAACTGTACCCCTGCCACCTGCACCAGTACCCCTGCCTCCTGCTGAAGAAGACCCCAGCCCCCCTGCCTCGCCCTCTCGGGTGGCTCGTGTGCGTGGCCGCCCCTGTCAGGACCTCAGGGATCGGAGGAGGGCGGCACGCTCACAAGCAAGACGCTCCCTGAGTCCTGAGTTTTGAGAGGATTCTGGCCCTCCTAAGAGCAAGGATGCTTGAGTTGTAACAGGATTCTGGCTGCCTCCCAGAGCCAGCAATTAGCCCAAATGGGCAACAGCCAGCAGAGGGCTATATAGCTGTGGGCTTTGGGAGGAGGCTTTGTGGAAGCAACTAGTCATCTCCCTGACGTTCTAGCATCCACTCCGGCTTGACTTTGGTTCCTGACTCCCTGACTTTGGCTTTTGACTTCTGGACTCCCTGACCTCGGCTTCTGGACCTCGGACCTGCGATACTTGCACAGCGATTTGGATTTGGCACCTTGGACACTCCTGCTTGCTGGCTACAGACCTCGGACTGCCTCTGGACTTTGCCTGACCCGGCCCCAGCCGTGACACTCGCTCTTGCTCCCTTCTGCATCATAGCTTGCTTTGCCAGGCTTGCTCAATTGCACAGGAGTTAAAGAGGAAAACCTTTATATTCTCCATTGGCTGAGAATCTTTCCTTGGGGAGGGGGAAGCAAAGTTTGCTTTGCCAGACTCTCTCAATCACACAGCAGAGCTACTGAGCCAAACCTCTCTTCTTTCTATTGCCTGAAGCTTCTCCCGCTCCTGGTCCCCTGGGGAAGTAAGGAAAAAGCCACAGCTTCCTTTGCTCAGTTCCCTGGATTCCATGGGAGAAATACAAAGAAAGCACCTTTAAGACTGAGTGCTAATGTTTTAAGCCTGTTTTATTTTAAGGGTTTTTAAAATTGTTTTTGTCCATGTCCTTTATAATATATTTCTGCTACCTAATCTTAAATAGAAACACACAAGGCCAAGTCTGACATGGCCTGTCCCAACAAGATCTCATTTATGTCAGATCCAGTTCTAATAACAAATGAGTTTGACACCCCTGTATATATTCTATCCTAGTCCAGTGGTTTCAAACATAAGGCCCAGGGGCCAGAACTGGCTCTTTGTCTAGGGGTTTTAAACATACGGCCTGGGAGCCAGAAATAGCTCCAGGGCTCCTTACCACAAGTAACTGGTTTGTGGGAAGAAACAAGAGGCTGCTCAGTGGGGGGTGGGGAGGGGGGAATGAGTAGGCAAAACCACTCTGATTGTGGTTTCAGCATGGCAGAACAACTTCATCCTCAGCAGTCAAGCAGAAGTCCTTCAGTTCAGTGGCAAGTTGGGAGCCACCACAGTTACATGCATGCTGGCTTGGGATTCCAAGGTGATATTGCATGCCTCTCATTTTAGCTTGCAGCTCCAGGGATGCTGTCCCAGATGGCTGCAGGGATCTGCATTTGCCCAGGAACTGCAGATAATTCTTTTCTGGGGCTTCTGGCAGCCAATGCTGCTGCCATATTCATACAACTCCATGCAGCAGTTGTGCTTTGGCCCAAGGGGGCTATTCTTTGGCAATTTCTTCCACACATTTTGGGTTCTAGTACTACCACCAAGCATTTGGAGTTCAGTTGTGCTTGTCACAATCTTGCTCCTGGCTCCACCCCAGAGTCTTCTGGCTCCACCCCCAAAGTCCCCAGATATTTCTTGAGTTGGACCTGGCAACCTATCCAGATCCTAGTATGTATAGTGATATAAATACCAACTAAGCATATGCCCAGTGTTACTGGATCTGAACTATTTAAAGTTTTGAGGAGACTCCTTCCTGTATCCCTAACAAAGTCTCAAAGGAGAAAGGAGTAGGAAGGCAAAATTCCAAGGGCCTCAGTGAGAAAGGGTAGAGGGCAAGTCTTATGATTTATTTTTCTATGATGTTTGGTTGGGTCTAGAGATCTATGAGTTCCTTCCCTTCATCTAGTTCATCTGGGATCTACCAGGCATACACTTTTGTAAGTTATTACACTATTTCATCAGATTTGTTTGGATGGAATGTAAAAAAATTAGGAAAAGCACAAATAAGAAAGAAAATAATATTTATGGAAATCTCCCCAGGCAACTATACAATAAATCCTTGCCTTCTTACAAGGGGGGGGGGGGGGAAGGAAACACTTCCTTTTTGTTTTCTTCTGCCCTTTTATGAAAAGAGACAGACATTTACTTTTAATTCAAATTACCACTTGCCTCCAAGCACTGCTTCTTTCAAAGTACATTTTCTTATTATAAGTACAAATTCCATTTCCAAATCTATTTTACAAAGTTCAGACGATATGAATAAAATAATATTGTTCATACATTGCACACACAGTGCATTTTTTCCAAGGTTTTTGTCTTGGTTTAACCTATAGATCTGGCAGTTCTTTTGTTAGTGGTACGATATTAATTTTTTCCCCTAACAAAATAAAATAATAGCATTTTTATACATGGAGAAGAATGAGCATTTGACTTCCTAGGCTGTAGTTGTCAATTATTTGGGGCACTTGAAGATAAAAGCTCATTCAATGCCTCAACAGCCTTCAGTTGTGATGTACAGTACCCCTGAAGCAAGAAATGTGTATGAGCTTCAGGGGACAGCCACTGGATGGTGTTACCTAGTTATGTTTTAAATTTCCTTTCAACAGTTCTGTTTTCTCAGTTAAATTACTTCCTTGTGTAAGGAACATCTTCCTTTTTTCCTGGAGACTTTATAATCACTGCTTTATCTGGAAGCTTCATAAAATATTTTCATTGATAATTCTTAAAAAGTTTGTCAGGCATTCTGAAATGAAACTAAATATTTTACATCAGGAAAAAATATCTTGAATAAACAACCAGAGAAAATTTCTGTTATCACTGATGTTAGTACAGTGGAGGTATTCAGATTCGATCTGTAACTCCAGCCAGCCTCCGATCTGCTTCCGCTGTGTGTGTGCCAAAACTTTGTTTTCAGCTGAGACTGCACACATAAAATTGTGTGTAGAGTTATGTAAATTGGGGGCAAAAGATGCCATGATTGTTTTATTCAGCACTCTGTGGTTATATTCTCTGCATTGTACCTTGTTTCCTGTTGGCACTGGGTGCCACAATATAAACTAAATAACTCTGCCACAATTCCTCTCCTCTTCTTTTTGCCACTCTTAAAAAAACCTTTTTAGCTCTGAAAAAGAATAGAAGAATCAAAAACAAAGAGAGCAAGAAAAACAGCATATAATTGGCACAGAGAATGTTGTACAATGTACTTTTATGATGCTTCTGGGAAAGGCTTTAAAAGGGCAGCGCTTCAGTGTTTTGCTCTGTCTATTGCCTCCTCATGACCCTTCAGGTATAACCAGTGTCCCTGTTTGTATAGTTCACGCCAACAAATCGGTTGGAATTTTCCAAAGAACAGTGGGTTTGTCTGCTTCTTGAGAAATATATTGTTCAATTGGTGGATAATCACATTGTTGGTTTGGACCTTCCTCAGCTCTCATCTCAAGTGGATATTGCAGCTTAGGTGATAATACTGTCAATATAGTAGCAACAACTTGTTTTTCCTCCACTGTGGGAATTTCCAGCCCTCATCCTTTTTACCCCATTGTTCAGATATTTTAAGTTCTATGGACTTCAAACAGCCTTCTTCTTTATTACTGTCTTTCCTGTCCCCAGTCTCTGTCTCATCTGCCATCCATATTCTCCTTCCAACAGTTTCTTGTCCCCGCAGTTTATTCTCTATTCTGGGTCATTCCTGTAATGTACTGGGAGACGAGACGTGTTGAAGGCAACATACTTTATTCATAGGTACATCACAAGAGACTGAGTGCGGGCCGGGTCCCGCTATATATACAAATCCTGGGCACAACCTTCCTTCTGGCCAGGTCCAATCCTGGCCAATTGAACTTCCTGCCACAGGTGTTGATTGGCAGAGTTTTAGCGCGCTACTTCGAGCGACCAGTGGGCTTCCTCTGGTCTCCTCAGTAGCATTGCTATTCTGTACTGCTGGACTGGTCACAAGACACAACACTCTTCCCTCCCAGTTCAAGACACATAGTCCTTCAAATACGCAGGTGGCCTGTGCTTTCTGTTCGACCTCCTCGGCATCAAAGCTGCTGCCGAGGCCGGATCTTCCGCCAAGGGTGGAGTTTCCTCTTGGTGCCCAACCACTGGCAGAGGGCGGCCCAACTCTGGTTCCTGCTCGGGATTCCCCGGTCTGGGGGGGTTGCACCCTCCGCTGTATTGCTCTTCGGCTGGCGTGGTTGGCAGGTGCGGTGGCCTCTGGTCCGCCTCCAGGGGTGCTGCGATTACCTCTCCTCCACTCGTTGCTTCCCCCATCGCTGTTGGTTCTTCTGGCAAGAGGCAGCGGCGTAGCTGATCTATATGCCTCCATAGGATCTGACCCCCCTCAGTCGAGATCTCATATGAGCGGGACCCCGTTACCCGCAGCACCCGGCCGGCAACCCACTCTGGGCCACTAGCGAAATTCTTTGCATAGATCGGATCCCCTGGGAAGAATCCCTGTGCGGCTTCCCTTATGTCGGGGGAACTGTGGAAGTCAGTAGCCCTGTCTGGATGTAGCCTATCTAACCTCGTGATTAATTTCCTCCCCATTAGTAGCTCGGCAGGGCTTGACCCGGTGACGGGGTTGGGGGTGATTCTATTATCGAATAGAAAGGCTGCCAGGCGGTGGTCCCAGTCACCCTGTACTATGCGACCCAGGGCCTCCTTCATAGTGCGCACCATGCGTTCGGCCTGGCCGTTGGTGGCCGGGTGGAAGGGAGTTGACCGAATGTGTTGGATCAGATATCTATTCAAAAACTCCCGGAATTCCCGGGAAGTGAAAGCAGTTCCATTATCCATGACCAGGGTGTCAGGGATCCCATGTATGCAAAAGACCCTTCGTAGGGCTCGGACTGCACCTGTTGTGGAGGTGGAAGCTACGGGGATCACCTCTAACCACTTGGTGTATGCATCGACCAAGATGAAGAATATTTGGCCCTGATACGGCCCCGCAAAATCTAACTGCAACCGAGACCACGGCTTCCTGTGGGACTCCCAGCAGTGGATGGGGGCGCTAGGCGGATCGGACCGGGACTCTTGGCAGGGTTGGCACCTTCTCACCCACCTCTCAATCTCATCGTCCATACCCAACCAACATATGTAACTGCGAGCTAGGGCCTTCATCCGCACTATCCCCAGATGCGTTTTGTGTAACGCCTCTAATACCTGCTTCCGCAGTGGGCGGGGGACTACCACCCTGCTACCCCAGAGTATGCACCGCTTGTGTGTGGACAGCTCGTCTCTATGCGATGTGAACGCCCTGAATTCTGTGTCCAGTTTGCCCGTGCACCACCCCCTTCCCACCCAGTCCAAAACTCGTGCAAGTATGCGGTCCCTGCCCGTGGCCCAAGCCACCTCAGCGGCATGGAGGGGTCGCTCGGGCAGAGACTCTAGAAGCATCACATGGTGGGCTGGTGCGGGATCTGGGTCCGTCGAGGGCAGCGGCAGGCGGCTGAGGGCATCAGCGTGTCCCATTGCTTTGCCTGGATGGTGAATCAGGGTGCATGTGTACGAGTTCAGAAATTGGTTCTACCTCAGGACGCGCTGCGACAGAATTTGTGGGGTCTGGCAGTCTGGAGCGAGGAGGCCCAAGAGCGGCTTATGGTCCGTGGTGATCATGAAGCGTCTACCATACAGGTAGTCATTGAATTTATGCATGCCCGCCACGATCGCCAAGGCCGTCTTATCGATCTGCGCGTAGTTGCGCTATGTGGGGGTCAGGGTTCTCAAATAATAGGCCACAGGCACCTCCCTCCCATCGGGGAGTTGGTGCGCCAGAACTGCACCCACCCCGTATGGGGACGCATCGCAGGCCAAAATTAGTGGTAGGGCCTCATCAAAATGGTGGAGCACCGCATTCGAAACAATGAGGTCTTTGACTGCCTGAAAAGTGGTGGCCTGCTGTTTCCCCCAGAGCCATGGGGCATGTCTGTTGAGCAGCCTGTGGAGGGGTTCCACTACGGCTGCTTTGTGTGGCAAAAACGCGTGGTAGAAATTTAATAATCCCAAGAAACTTTGTAGTTCCGCCTTGCATGTGGGGGCTGGGGCGTGGACTATAGCCCTGGTCTTATCCTCTGTCGGGTGGATTCCTGCTGCGTCAACCGCAAACCCCAAGAACTCCACCCTTGGTACCCCGAGTGAACACTTTTCTTTTTTTACTTTCAGACCCGCCGTCTGGAAGCGGCGGAGTACCTCTCGCAGGCGGTTGCTGAACTCCTTCGCGTTCAAGGCAGCGATCAGAACGTCATCAAAGAACAGTTGCACTCCAGGGATTCCTTTGAGAAGAGAGTCCATTATGCTCTGGAAAATCCCCGGAGCTACAATAACCCCAAATTACAGCCGCTGCACTCAAAAAGCTCTCCTGTGGGTAACAATAGTTTGAGCCTCAGCTGTCTTGGCGTCCGCCGGGAGTTGCAGGGCCAGGTCCAGTTTCCCAAAAACCTTGGAGCCTACTCGGGCTGCCAGGATGTGGCTGACCACCGGAACGGGGTACGGGTTGTCCTGGAGTGCCTTATTGATAGTGCACTTATAGTCAGCGCATATTCTTACGTCCCCATTCGGCTTCACTGGCGTGACTATGGGGGTTTCCCAAGCCGCATAGGATACTGGTTCTAGCACCCCCTGGGCTGTGAGTCGGTCCAGTTCCACTTCTATCTTAGGTTTTAGTGCGAAGGAGACGCGTCTGGCCTTCAGTCTTATCAGTCTAATGAGGGGATCGAGAGGTAGGGTGATGGGCAGCCCCTTGTAACTCCCCAGGGACCCATCAAACACTTCGGGGAATTCCCGGCACACGTTCTTGAAGTTATTCATTTGCATCTGCTGCACCCCCACAATTTGGATCCCTAGTGGCCGAAACCAGGCCAGCCCCAATAATGTGGTGAGCTGGTGCTTTACCACAAGAATGTCCAGTGGCCCCCCGAAGTTCTTTCTCTCTACCCGTACGGTGGCCCAGCCCAACACGTGCACGGGTTTTTTTTTGGAAGTCCTGTAGTATAAAGGCAGCTGGTCTCAATTTGAGTCGGCGCCAGGGGCACAGTTTCCTTAGGGTCTCCTCCGAAATTATGGAGATGGAGGAACCCAAGTCCACTTCCATTTGGCAGGGAGCACCCTCGATTAGAACTGATAGTCTAACTTTTTGGGGGGCGGTAAGAGGCAAGTTCATTACCTGCAGGCTAGTCGAGGCTGTTGATTGAGCGTCGGTCGAGTCGTGGTGTGTTGCCAGATGTCTGTGATTGGCCTTGGCCCGGCAAGCCCATGCGATGTGGCCCACCTTTCCGCAGTTCCTGCAGTCCATGCTGCAATAGGGGCAGTCCCATCTCTCGTGGGGATCTCCACAGGTGGCGCACTTGCTGCTTGCCAGTCTTTTGGGTGCTCGTGGCCGCGGAGTGGCTCTAGGCCCCATTCCGTGTTGGTGGCGGAGCTGGTGAGCTTCTTCGTCCTCTGGATCATCCTGCGCCATCTCTTCCTGGTGGACTGTGTCTCCTCGCGGGTTGCTGAATGCCTTGGTGGTTCTCTCGAATGCCGTGGCTTCATTGAAGGCTTATTGCAAGGATAGCTCTTCCTTCGCTAAGAGCTTTTGTTGCAGCCTTTTGTCTCGGAGGCCCCAGACAAAACAGTCTCTCAGGGCCTCCTCCCGTTTGTCAAATCCGCAGTTTCCGCAATCTGGTGGAGAGTGGCTAGGTAGACGGCCGCTGTTTCTCCTGGCCCTTGATCTCTCTTGTGGAAGAGAAACTGGTGGGTGATGATGGAAGGCTGGGACAAGAAATGCTCAGTGAGGAGTCTGACGATCTCCCCATACGAATTCTCTGTGATCTTCGCAGGGGCTGAGAGACCCTTGGCAATCTCAAAGGTGGCCTCTCCGCAGACACTCAGGAGTACATCTCTCAAGCGGCTGTCGTCGGTGATCATGTTGGTCCATAGGTAGCATTCAACCCTCTCTGTATAGGTTTCCCACCTCTCCAGGTTAGCGGGATCGAACTCCGCAAGGTGGCCCGTCGTTACACTCGGGTTCGCCATGGTGGCGGCGGGCGTTTCAATCTCTTGCGGCTGCGGGTCTTCCTCGTCTCCAGCCAGGTCAACTGATTCCCACTTGGGGAGTTACCTAGCTAGATCCCACTTCCGTCGCCAGTGTAATGCACTGGTAGACGAGACATGTTGAAGGCAACATACTTTATTCATAGGTACATCACAAGAGACCAAGTGCGGGCCGGGTCCCGCTACATATACAAATCCCGGGCACAACCTTCCTTCTGGCCAGGTCCAATCCTGGCCAGTTGAACTTCCCACCACAGGTGTTGAATGGCGGAGTTTTCGTGCGCTACTTCAAGCGAACAGTGGGCTTCCTCTGGTCTCCTTAGTAGCGTCGCTATTCTGTACTGCTGGACTGGTCACAAGACACAACAATTCCCTTAGCCATTTTACATCTGGACTCTTTAATGCTTAGCTTTCCTGTTTGCCTGGATCTCTTCCAGTTTCTCATTATGGCCCATGATGATGCTTCTGTCTTTAAGACAGAAGTGTTAATGCAAAATAAACTGACAATTTCCCCCAACTCTTACAGGTTCTGGATTATTAACTTTGTAGAAACTGACAGCTTTGTTGTCTAAGTAGATGAGATGCTGAAGAAGCTTCATTGTCACCAGCACAGCATAATACACATGTAAAGGTGAACAATCCTGCAGAACAGACATTACAGAAAATACAGTCACAGAGGACTGGCAGGTGCAGGGGTCAGTGGCCATCCTTCCATGCCCAGGTCCACCCCCATAAAATGTAGCAGCACAGATTTCTGTCCTCCTAAAAAGCCCAGCATGACTGGCAACATTTACATGCACTATAATCAGTGCTATATTTGAGTACGTAAGGACAGAAACATATTTGGTCCTTGGCATGAGTTGGCTGCGCTAACAAAATTAGCAAACAAATAACAAGTTTGTAAAGTTTTGTACTGTGCGTATCTGACCTGAGCTTTTTGAGAAAGTGATCTATGTATGTTTGAGGAAAGATTCTAGTAATTTCAGAGTATGCATTAAGAGCCTGTTTCGTCTTGCATACTTGTGGTCTATATTTGGCTCTATTTCGAATAAGGGAACATAAATCGACACATTGCCACTGAATTTGTCAACGGGAAGGGGAGCTATATGGCTTAGTTGCTTCAAAGATTCCATGTCTGCATTTCATATAAAAAAACTTAAAATAACCCTCCATAAAATAGTTACTGTTGCACACGAATGCTCCCTGCTACAATTCATGCAAGTTATATTCTAAGGAATGATTGCTCCATACAGAGTTTTCAATTTATCAACTTCCATTCAATTAAGGCTTGTGTTCTGATGGGATTACTATTCCACATATAATTCTTTTAATTCATGATAATGGGTACAGCTGAGCATTAAATGATCTATATCACTAGTCCATTGTCAACATACCTTTTATTCTCTAATGAAATAAAATATTATAAATTTAGCCACTAGCATAAAAAGAAGGGAGAACTGATGCAGGGTTGCTTGGGAAAGTAGCCTTAATTAAAACAAAAACACGCTTCTGGTTTTTACAAACTGTTAGTGATCATAAAAGAGATAGAAGGGAACCTTAATCCTCTGCAGGAAATGCATAAAAATATATCCACAGATGGGTGAAGGTTTGCTCCAGTGATCCTGCACCTGAGTTCTATGCACTGATTCAGCTCAGAGCCTTGTCCTTGTACACTCAATGGATGTAGTTCCTGAGCATAGTACTAGTGTGAGGGGAGGAGTCAGCAACTACAGCCCCAGCTTTCATTTCTGTTCTATATTTCTTTTCACTTTGGCTGTTTTGCAGTACGGTGTGTATTTGGATAATAAATAATCAAATTCCAAATTGAAAACAGAATCCATTTGCTAATGTAGTTATTATCTACCTTGAGTTTCTGAGAGAAAGGGAATCTATATATGAAACAAATAAATAAATAGCAACTGCTAACAGAACAATTATAATGATAAAGAGGAAAGGTCTTTAATCATCTGTATATGATTCTGTTTTAATTCTGTGAGACATGACAAAGCATGAGAGAGTGAGAAATGGAGGAAAAGAGGGAGTAACTCAGCAGATATGCCATTTGAGTGATTCCTATCTTTTTGGAAGGGAACCATAATTTTGCTCATTCCTCTTTCAAACCGGGGGGGGGAGGGGCAACTGTTACCTAATTAGGATGCTAGCTAGTATCCAGACAAATGGGGGAAAGTTGAACAGGATGTTACATGTTTATATTAATACATGCTCGAGTGTGAGCTATACTAGGAGTAGCCTAGTTAGCTTCCAGAATTTTGGTGTATTTCCATCCTAGCCCCAAACTCAGCTAGCATAGTTTCTGGTTTTGTTTTACCTCTTGCAAAGAAAATTGTGCATGCATAAAGATGCCAAACCTCTTCTTCTTCCCCCACATAGCACAAAGTGACACAGATTTTACTTGATGCTGTTCAGCACCAAGGGAGTCCACTGCCCAACAGATAGACTATAAAACCAATGATCAACTGTCTTGGGAAAACTTTCCTTTTCAGACACCTTAGGGTGTTTACCAATTATCCCTAAATATATGCTTGTAACCTACACTATTCTTGTCAACCTAGTTAGACCCAAATCAGTTAAGGCCTGTTTAATATAGTACTATCATTACTTACAATATGAATAAATTTCAAAAATCCCTTTTCTTGCCAGTTTGAAAGAAGTACCTCTAAAATCCTGCTTGACCCCTACAACTTGATCAGTTAATCCAATATTCCAAGAACAAAGAGTGGCTGGGACTACAGCTGCAAAGCAATGACCACCAGAGAGAAGCTGACATAAAATGTCACAGCTTTTCCCTCTGGTTATTGCCTTGACTACCCAAGTCTTAGTTCCTGTCTTGTTCCCATAGAGGCTCATGTTCCATTTCAAATTTGAGTGTGGCAAAAAAATGCTCCCTAACATATGTAGTGAGGAATGACACTATCATTAAAGCCAATGAAAATGAATAGAGAATGCAAATAGGTGTAATACCTACAATAAGGGAAACAAGTGTAAATGTTTCCCTTATTGTAGGTATTACACCTATTTGCATTCTCTATTCATTTTCATTGGCTTTAATGATAGTGCCAGAAGAAAAAAAATGACAGAATTATGACCTCAGTAAACTCTGGGTGTTCATCTCTGGTCTGCAGAAGTTATTTAAGGACTAGGAAGAATTTCAGTATGAAGCAATTTGTACTCACAAGAATTTTTCAAGTTTACTTTTCATGTGACTGTTGCAGACTTCTACAAATTGTGCAGGTAGTGTCTTGATTTCTGTTTTTATCCTGAAGGAATAGAAGTGATAACTATAATGGTCTTGTTTGTATACTGTTTTTCCCCAAGCAGTCAACATCTTGTCCATAGAAGTCTTTTTGACATATCTTGACAAAGGTAACACCCAGACCAGTTAGAAATGTATAATCCCCCAAAATGACAATATTGTTCAGCTACCAGCCCATCTCTTGGGGACAATACAAGCACTTCAGAGGAAGTTTTATGACATGAATAGCTAGACACAAATGGTTTTCAAACAAGTAGAATATCCATTGGGTTCTTCTTCAGTCCAAATAATCAATGCCAGAATAAACAAGAAGGACATATCAAGCATGTGTGCAAAATATGAAAGAAAATGAACAGGAATTTTCATTGAATGTGTAATTTGTTTGAATTAAAAATTGATGCAGTATGTGAGGAAAATAAGAGAAAAAAGAGCACCCTGACTCTTCCATCTATGAACAATCCCTCACTGCAGCATCTCTAAGTTTATTTATCTTTCTA
The DNA here is from genome assembly GCF_032191835.1 of Heteronotia binoei. Lineage (NCBI taxonomy): Eukaryota > Metazoa > Chordata > Lepidosauria > Squamata > Gekkonidae > Heteronotia > Heteronotia binoei. The sequence continues at coordinate 110,866,364 of NC_083226.1, read as the reverse complement.
GTCACCCATGTGTACACTTACAGAAAGGGCAACTTAACATCATGATAGACATCCTTAAATGTTTGGGCAGTTTGAGCCAGACAACCATAAAAAGATATTTCAAGAGAAGTATAATTTAAGAAACCTGTACCTGTTTCTAAGGAATGAATGAGAATGCAAAGTAATCCATTGTCACTCCTTGTGTGTCCTCAGAGTAGGGCCCCTTTACACTTATGCATAAGGGTTAGGATCCTCACTTGCCACCTGCATTAGATAAAGACATCTAAATAGATCATACAGTGCTTAGTCTGTGCCTATTCCGACACTTCTGTGCACCCTCAAAGTAAAAATTTCCTTCCCTCATTCTACTCCTCCACCGTGTTGTCTTTTTAAGTTACTTTAGCCAGTTCTTCCCTAGCTTCCTCAGAAATGGAGTTTGATTCCTGCCCAAATGCATCTTTTCTGACTCAGTGCTTCTTCTTCTGGTGGCTTCTTTCCAGCTTGGAATTTGCTCTGCTAATATTTCAGGTTTCTCACAGACGCCTGCCCCCTCCCTTGGTTGGCCCCCTCCCTTGGCTTTCACAGCTTCTAGGCCCTTCCTATCTCCACCAGAGCTGTCAGCCTCCTCAGCCTGTCTTTGTGCTGCTGCTCCTTCCCCCTAACTCCCAACCACCAGAGTGGAAATCTCATGATCAGACAGCTGAGCCTCATGTTCTCAGCAGCAGTGGTGCATCATTTCCACTAGTTTGCTGGTCATGTATATTATATTTCAATATTAACAACCTATTTCAGAATATATATTTTGATTTTTGTATAGATTCCTGAATATAGATATATCATTCATATTGCCAGATGGAAAGAAGTAACAGCCCTCCTCAATGGATGTTATGACTAGCTCAGAAATCTAATTGTCTTGTTAGCATACAGTGGGCTGTGCAACAGCTTCCCTGCCTGCTTCCCAAATAGTACAAAAAAAAAATATTCTACTCAGTTCCCCACAGTTGTACTAAGGCTACCGAAGAACCACAGTTATCATTTTTAGCAATATGGTCTGGAGTATTAAATACTTTAAATAGATTTAGGTTTGTTTTAATTAGTCCAGGTGCACATTCCTAGTTACCCCCATTAGCAGCACACTGAATATGGTTTTGGAGGCTTCTCCAGTATTTAGAAATGTCTGGGGGACACAAAGGTCTGTAAAGACTCAGAGCATCCAGAATGAGTCCTGGCTGTTATATGTATTATGTTTATAAACTGGACTGTTCTATTTAAAATATGCCCCATAATAAATGTTCAGTTCTTACATTCCCTATTTTTAATATTATTAGATCATTATGCTTAGTGTAAACCAATTTAGGTTTGTATTAGCAAGAATTGGTGATAGTGTCTGACCTCTGACCTTCAGGTTAATGAGAAGATTCTCGGTGTAATTGCTGTGTCTTAAGATGCCACTGTGCTGTGTAATCTTTATTGCTGTAAAAATGACATTTAAAGTTTGTTTTACATGAGCAAGTAGAAGAACATTATTTCTGCAGTGAGCAATAATTATCTGCCTCCTGGCTGAAAATATATGCAGCAAATAAATTGTGTTCATCTGGTAGCCTTTGTTTGTAAGACAAGTTAATTAAAAGAGGAATGTTGAAAAAATATGTCTGCCTACTGGGTGTTGATAAAGCAATATTATTTTTCAGAAAAATATTTGGCACAAACATCCTTGTACTTTTACTTTAAAGATATGGATGAACAGAAAATAAGTACTATGCTCCAACAAAGAAAATTATATAGAAAACAAAAAAGCTAATATATATATATATATATATATATATATATATCCATTATATCCATAGCACATATCCTCCCCTCCCAAATCTAATGTTACATTTCATCTTGGGAAACATAAAACTGGTTTAAATTAGCGCAAGGACAAGAGAGCATACAAAGAATGGTCACAAAGGAATGAGATTATAAATTATCTGGCTTCTGTCTTTTCATTGTAATACAGAAAAGGCACAGTGAAGTCACTAGGACAGGATGGCTCAGAGGCATATGTGGTTTGGATAAGGAAAATTGATGTGCAAACAGACCAACCAATAAGATGCAGGACTGGTGCAAGAATCCTGCATTTTCCTATAATACACAAATGGCACTGTGAATTTGGAGCACATAAAGGAGAAATAGATGCAGAGAGGATCAGGAAATCTAAGCACCAAAGAGGTAGCGGAGTAGCAAATGGGCCAGTAGGATTTAAGGCTGATACAAGGGCAGGACAAGGCAAAGGAAACAAAAAGATAAGTAAAGAGGTTCAAGATCATTTACTGTCAAGTATCTATAAACAACAGCCATTAACCAGCTTGCTTCCTTTTTACTGAGGCTGTCAAATAAACATCAGAGTCTCTGTGATTTTTAAACAATATATATTATAAACATAAAATAACTTTTTTGTTCAGGTTACTCTCCTGCATGGTGTTTCTATTTCCCTCTACTCTGTTAGGATTACTGGCTCCTCCCCTCTTTCTTGGGCCTAGTAGTAGATCACATTACAAGCTGCTACAATGCCAAAGACAGAGTTCAAGCTCAAGTGATCTTGGTGATCTTGCCTTCCAAATGCAGAACAGCACTGAGGAATAATCCATGACAGTTGCTAATTTAAATTTAAATTTACATACCAATAAAGGTGGCTGACTGACTGACAATTTAAATCTGTTTTGTTAATGGAAAGCACAATGTTTGTAAGTAAAGTACATGTATTGGTCATGGCATTGAGCCCAATATACATTCCACACAAAATAGTCCACTAAGAAGGGATTTCCAGGTCCTACCTGTCAGTTGGCAGGGGGTCCTCTCTGGGAACTTCTGCTGTGAGCTCTTTGCACACACAACATGATAATATCACCAGGAAGTGCAATCATCATGTCACCGCAGTCTAGGGTTGAACTTTAGTTTTTGGACAAAACACTATGGTTTGTAGCCAATTTTACCATAGAGTTTTGCCCCAAAACTAGAGTGTCAACACACAACATCAGGTGACATCATCATGTTGCCTTTCAGGCCAGTTGAGATTTCCTCTCTACTGGCCAGCTGGCCATGGTAGGGAAGCAGCCCACAAAAGCGGGGGCGTCTCTGTCCTTGGTGGGGATCTGGCAATCTGGCCTTTAAACCAGTAGTACCATAGATGAATGTTTTTAATGTCCATATCCAGAAGTAGACAGCCTTTGCAGTTGACAGCAGAAGCAGATGGCAGTCATCCCCGCCTCTTTGCATTTGCAGTTTTGGCAACATGCAGTAACATCCTGTGCTGTTTTCTGTGCATGAAGGATCAACATTTGGACAGACGTTTTTTGTTCTGTGCTAAGTTGGAGGAATCCAATATGGACTTCCATACAAGTATCAACTTCTACACATGCAGTTTATTACACATTCAATTTGATGTCTGGTTCAGAAAAACGTTTTCTGCCATAGCTTGCTTTTACTTGCTTCTGTGGGTTTGAAAATAATTTGTATAGCAATCTTAGCTCTTAAGAAATTGATATATACCATTTTCACACACAGCTTACCTTGTAGTCACAATCCTGTTCCCTCTGCAGTGTCCTGTCAGATTTCCCACCATCTGTGTCAGAGTTACAGGAAGTGCCGCAGCTTCTGCGTAGCAAATGTAAACTGGGTTTTAGCGGTTTACATTTGCTACGCAAAAGCCGTGACACTTCCTGTAACTCGGCGCAGATGGTGGGAAATCCGACGAGACGCTGCGGAGGGAACAGGATTGTGACTGCGAGGTAAGCTGTGTGTGAAAACGGTATTAGTTGTCAATTATACAATAGAGGCATACTCTTCAGATCAATGCAATTCTAGATTCTTTTTAATAAAATGTAATATATTAACGGCTTTAAATATTGATCTCTGTGTCTTGGTTAATATAGCAGTCTAAGTGTATTATGTGCAACTATTTATTTTAACATTACTGATAAAATGCTTGGGATAAAACATTTTCTCCTGTAACTTTTTTGTTTTAAAAAAGTTTTTCTCAGGATTCATTTATTGTCTAAACTTTTGCATGCACTTTCCTTTAGTAATAGGTAAAAAGCAACAAATAAATTTTGGTGGCAAAAATAACTGCCAATGGAACAGGATGCAACATTCATAGATGAAGGTTTAGGAGATCAAGTGTATTGTAATGGTGTACCATAAAAATGCATATAATAGGATTGAATACTCTGTCAGATAGAAAGCAGAAAGGATTAATGTCTATTTTGCCTCATTTTTTTCCCCTGAAGAAGAGTGAAGGCTCACCTAGAAATGGTAGTAGACAAGAAACAACATTCAGGCTGCTGGTTGACATGGACAGAGTGGTGGTTGAGAAGCACATGGCTGCACTGAATGAGTACAAATCCCCTGGGTTGGATCGTATGTACCTAGCAGTGCTCAAAGAACTTTCCAGAAACCTTGTAGAGCCTTTGTCAATCATCTTCCAGACTTCTTGGAGGACAGGAGATGAGCCACAAGACTGGAGGAGGTCAAATGAAACGACTATGAAAGGTTGAAACGCTTAGGGCTCTTTAGCTTGGAGAAACGTCGACTGAGGGGTGACATGATAGAGGTTTACAAGATAATGCATGGGATGGAGAAAGTAGAGAAAGAAGTACTTTTCTCCCTTTCTCACAATACGAGAACTCATGGGCATTCGATGAAATTGCTGAGGAGACAGGTTAAAGCGGATAAAAGGAAGTACTTCTTCACCCAAAGGGTGATTAACATGTGGAATTCACTGCCACAGGAGGTGGTGGCGGCCACAAGCATGGCCACCTTCAAGAGGGGGTTAGATAAAAATATGGAGCAGAGGTCCATCAGTGGCTATTAGCCACAGTGTGTATGTGTGTGTGTATATATATTTGGCCGCTGTGTGACACAGAATGTTGGACTGGATGGGCCATTGGCCTGATCTAACATGGCTTCTCTTATGTTCTTATGTTCTTATGTTAAATATTCCAATCTTCAAAAAGGGAGGATGACCCAGGGAGGATACTGGAGCAGATTTTAAAGAGATCAATATGTGAGCACCTACAGGACAACTTGGTGATCCAGGGGAGTCAGCATAGATTTGTCCCTAACAGATCCTGCCAGACCAACCACATTTCCTTTTTTGATTGAGAGACAAGCTTGCTGGATCAAGGGAATACTGTTGATGTTGTTTACTTAGATTTCAGTAAAGATTTTGACAGGGTTCCCCATGATGTTCTGATGGGTAAACTAGAGGACTATGGACTGGATTCTAGGATAATTAGGTGGATAGGGATCTGGTTATAGAACCACACTCTGGTTAGAGAATTGCATTCAAGGAGTAGTTGTCAATGACATTGCAGCTGAATGGAGGGAGGTGTCCAGTGGGTTGCCACAAAGCTCAGTTTTGGGCCCTGTACTTTTCAATATTTTTTATCAATGATCTAGATGAGGGGGCTACTCATTAAATTTTCAGATGACACCAAATTGAGAGGAACAGCAAATACACCAGAAGATAGAATTAGAATTCAACAAGATCTGAACATGCTGGAAAAGTGTGCAGAAGTGGAAAGATGTGATTTAACAAGGATACGTGCTGAGTTCTACATCTTGGTAACAAAAATTAGTAACACACATACTGGATGGAAGATACACTTCTGGGGGGGGCAGTGTGTGTGAACAAGATCTTGGGGTATGGGTGGACCATAAATATTAGCAGCCAGTGTGATGCAGTGACAAACAAGGCAAATGCTATCTTGGGTGTGTCAACAGAGGTATAACTTCCAGATCACAAGCTGTCATAGTTCCACTATACACTGCATTGCTCAGGCCACACCTGGAGTATTGTGTACAGTTCTGGAGGCCTCACTTCAAGAAGGATGTGCACAGAATGGAGCGGGTGCAGAAGAGAGTGGTGAAGACGATCAGGGGCCTGGAGACTAAGCTCTGTGATGAAAGGCTGCGGGCCTTGGGAATGTTCAGTCTGGAGAAGAGAAAGTTGAGGGGGCACATGATTGATCTCTATAAGTGTATGAAGAGTTGGTCTCTATAAGTGTATGAAGACTTAAGAGGAGGGTGGGGAGCTGTTCCTGTTAGAAGCAGAGGAGAGGACTCATAATAATGGGTTTCAATTAAGGGTGGAAAGTATTGACTGGATATTAGAAAAAGCTTTTTTTACAATAAGAGTTGTTTGACAGTGGAATCTGCTACAGAGAGGGGTGGTGAGTTCCTCTTTACTGGCAATCTTTAAGCAGTGGCTGGATGAACACTGGTCAGGGATGCTCTAGGCTGATCCTGCACTGAGCAGGGGGTTGAACTAGATGGTCTGTATGGCCCCTTCCAACTTGGTGATTCTATTATTATAATATAGTATACAGTAGTATACAGTAGCAGTAGTGTACAGTAGCATGGGGGACATTCTTAGTTCCCCCTCCCCATGCTAGGATTTTTGTTTTTCCTCATAGATTCTCAAGATGCATATGTTAAAGATGGAAGTAGCCCCTAAAGGTATCTTTGAAACCAACAATTTATTTATTTATTAATTCAAGATCTTTTACTAGAGACATGCACAGCTCTGTGTAATTAAAATAATGACTCCCATTCACTTCTTTTAGTCTAAAGGAAACAAAAATGGTCCCCATTCATTAGACTGGGCAGCTATTTCTGCTTTTACTGTAACTTTGATGCACTGCTGAATCACCAGACATTATTAAAGTTGCTGAGGTGTAAGAATGGTGAGATATGGCACATTCTAATTGTCCAGGTCCTTCAGGTCTATATTAAATCTGGATCAGCAAAGTGGTGTTACATACTGCCTTTCCAATCAAGAATCACAGAAAGACAAAGTCGGATCCAAGTGGGTAGCCATGTTGGTCTTTGAAAGACAAAGTATAAGTCACAACCTTTGAATGGAATTTATAAGTGGTGGGTACAGCACTCATTCTTTGTGCAATTTATTTATGACTAATCTCAAAAAGAGTGTTGTTAAAAGTAATGGGACCAACTGGGTACTGTATGTAGTCATTTTCTCTTTTTTTCATTTTAGCTTGATATTTTTGGTAATGGGGAGGTCAGTAAAGGCACCTAATTTTGTTTCTTTTTAATGTTTATTTTTAATCAATTATTTTGGTTCCACTAGACACTGTTTGTATAAAGGTGTGTGACTTTTAACAACTGGAAGAAGGAGACAGAGGAGAGGGGGCAACTGCTAGAGAGTAGTCTAATTGGGCAAGAAATCAATGAGTTGCAGTCCCATCGTGGAAATTACTGTGTTAGTAATATAAGTACGCAGAAAATCATAAGAGCAAAAGTTTAAAAAAACACCTTGAAAAAAATGTTAATTTTGACAGATTAGCAAAGTCTTAACATTTTCACCTGGATAAGTATATAGGGGTGTGAATTGAAAGAATAAATACCAGTGAAAGGAAATGTAGTGTGACATTATTGTAAGTACTTCTTTTTCTTATTTTGTTTACAGTTTTATCGCAAATATTAGAAGAGTGTTCCTAACTATGTTGATCTTCAACTAGTTAGATTTGCTGAAATGCACAGACCTTGACATACTTGCATGGACAAACTTGTAAGGGATTATAGACATTTCAACCAGGCCAAAATGCTAAAGTGCAATAAACTTTGTCATTACAATCTCTAGCACATAAAACACTGTGTATATATATATGTGTGTATATATATATATGTGTGTGTGTGTGTGTGTGTGTATATATATGAGGTGAACCTGAAAAATAATTATGGACACTAGCAAGTGATCTGTAAATCAGCCTAATTACTGTACATTTTCGAAAGCTTATCTATCTGAAGGGAAAACATAAGCTTTAACGAATTTCAATTGTAACTCAATTACTATCAATATGACCAGGAAGAAACTTTAAAAATATGGATTCAGAAGTGGTTTTTAAGAAGTCAAATGAGTCTTCCAGAGAGAAAATTCAAAATCAAAGTCATTTCAGCAATAGGTAAAAAAAGTGATAGTTTATTTAATGCTGCAGTAAATTGAGAAGATGCATTCCAAAGTAAGATAATCCTAAATTTCCATCATGGAAGTGAAGTCATTTTCATCTAAGAAACTGAGCAGGAATGAAATCTGGAAAATGAAGCAAAAATATGAAGTTCAGCTGCTAATATGATACACCTGAACAATCTAGAAAAAAGAACACATAAAGAGAGGTAAAAGTAATCCTTGGAAAAGATGTCCATAAGACAGATGTTAAGCACCTGAGAAAAGTGTGAGATAGATCATCTGCATCAATGAACAATAAGCCATTGTCTCTATGCTGACAGGGTTTTAAAATCAAGCCATGTGCCATATGGGAAAACAACACTGAATGCTTCCCCCCACCTTCCTTCAGCTCCTCTCTTTCTGTTTGATGTTTTGCCAATACAAAGAAGCAATCACACCAGAGTTGCCATTCAGTTGCTTAATACAGTACTTTCTAAGTCATGTTGTATGCAGCAATTGAATTATTGTTCCCCAGGAACTAAATTAGGAGTTATTTCTATGTGACAAAGGAGTCTATATAGAAAAACTTAATTTAACACTGTGAAGTCAGAACTTGTTTAGTGAATGTCAGCTGCATTTCAATTAGTCACACTTTTCAGTGTTGTCTTTTTCTCACCTATGCTGCTGGACAAGAACAATTTTTTTTTTTTTTGCCTTCTCTCTAGTGGGAAAGCAAGGCAAAATGAAGCATATATTTATTTCTTTTATCTCTTTATGCTTTTTTGTCACTTTTTTCATCTGAGTGGTAAAGGAAATAACTTTCTCCTTAAGTTCACCTGGATCTATCCTTAAGGTCATAAATGAGTAAGGTTGTTATAGCACATAGTCACTTAGTTTGCCCCCTCTTTGGCCATGAACAATAGGAACATTATTTAAATTATCTACTTACAGTCTACTATTGGTAGTCATCATTGGAAACTAGCTGTCATAAAGGTGAGACCTATCCTGTGGAGTTCAACAGGGTAGTTTTCAACCTCTATATAAAATCCTTAAGACAAATCACCTTGTCACTCTGTAGAGAGTACCTATCAAGGATCCACTATGACTGGTTGGTACCTCATCACTGGTCATTCCTTCAATCCCCCCAAGAAGTGAGACAAGGGTGACATTGTGCATGACCCTTGGAAATGCAGGTACATGCTGGCAGGCCGATCAGAGGCAGGAAATGAGCAGGCTAGTAAATATCTTACACATGCCTCCATATTACTTGAGAAGGACTTCTTGGTACCCAACCTGCTGCCCATTCAGCAGTGTAGGATTAACGGCGTTCTTCTGGGATGATTAGGATTTTATTTACCTGAGCCCAAAGTGATCACAGTATCTGGATGGGTTGCCTAATCCCCAAACATTAATAATAATCTGAGTGTTATATTACCATTAAATAACCAGTGGGAGCCATGGAACTTCTGCTGGAGTTGCCTGCCCCCACTTCCTCAAAGGGAAGCAAGAGGGGTGGGATGAGCCTATTCAGGCTCAGCAAGGGAGATTTATCCAACCCAGGGGCAGCTGGCTGGCAGGTAAGGCAGCCACCGCCATCCCCAATCAGTCTTTTCTGGTGCAAGTTTCCCACCCCCTTTCAGTCCGAACGGCATGACCAGGTAATCGAATTGGCCTAGGGGAGTGTTAAATGCCATTTTCAACTCATCACCCTCTTTGATGAGCACTTTGAAGTAAGCATTGCACAAATCCAGTTTAGTGAAAATCTTGCCTTGGGATACCTCGCTAAGGAAGTATCAACAGGAGGGGATAGGCATTATTCATGGAAATGTCATTCACTCCGGTAGTCAGTGTACAGTCTCAGGCTCTCATCTTTCTTTTTCCTGCAAAGCACCGGGGCCGCATGGGGAGACTGTGCAGGGCGGATGAAGCCCCTTTGTAGGTTGGTATCAATGAATTTCTTTAACTCTTCCCGCTCCTGGTGGTTCATTGAATACAATTTGGCTATTGGCAATGCCTCCCCTTCAATGTTCGATTTTACAATCAATGGGGGGTAAGCTCATCGGCTTCCACTGTCTCAAAACCCCTCTTTAGGTCCTGGTACTCGGGGGAATGGATGATACTTCCTTCCGGCTCAGACAGAGATTCTCCATCTGGGGTGGGGGCTTTTGCCCGCAGTCTTTATTCCAGACATGGCCCTTGCATTTCTCATCCTGAAAGTAGATCACATGGACACTCCATTTAAGAACATAAGAGAAGCCATGTTGGATCAGACCAGTGGCCTATCCAGTCCAACACTCTTTGTCACACAATGGCCGAGATATAAATATATATATATATATATATATACACACACACACACACACACACACACACAGAGTATATATATACTGTGGCTAATAGCCACTGATGGACTTCTCCTCCATATTTTTATCCAATCCCCTCTTGAAGCTGGCTATGCTTGTAGCCGCCACCACCTCCTGTGGCAGTGAATTTCGCATGTTAATCACCCTTTGGGTGAAGAAGTACGTCCTTTTATCCATTTTAACCTGACTGCTCAGCAATTTCATTGAATGCCAATGAGTTCTTGTATTGTGAGAAAGGGAGAAAGGTACTTTCTCTACTTTCTCCATCCCATGCATAATCTTGTAAACCTCTATCATGTCACCCCACAGTCGACGTTTCTCCAAACTAAAGAGCCCCAAGTGTTTTAACCTTTCTTCATAGGGAAAGTGTTCCAAACCTTTAATCATTCTAGTTGCCCTTTTTTGGAATTTTTCCAATGCTATAATATCCTTTTTGAGGTGCAGTGACCAGAATTGTACACAGTATTCCAAATGAGAACACACAATTGATTTATACAGGGGCATTACGATACTGGATGATTTGTTTTCAGTTCCCTTCCTAATAATTCCCAGCATGGCGTTGGCCTTTTTTTATTGCAATTGCACACTGTCTTGACATTTTCACTGAGTTAACTACCACGATCCCAAGATCTCTCTCTTCGTCAGTCTCTGCCAGTTCACAACTCATCAACTTGTATTTGTAGCTGGGATTCTTGGCCCCAATGTGAATTACTTTGCACTTGGCCACATTGAACCTCATCTGCCATGTTGACGCCCACTCACCCAGCCTCAGCAAATCCCTTTGGAGTGCTTCAAAACACTCTAGTTCTCACCACCCTGAACAATTTAGTGCCATCTGAAACTTGGCCACTTCACTGCTTACTCCCAAATAGGGGTGTGCAAAACAAAAAATTTTGGGAATTAATCGGATTCGGAAATATACGGGGATAAAATATTCAGAATACCATATATTTCTGAATACCAGTATTTGGAATAGACGTATATACTGGAGATATAAGGCTATTTCCGAATATACGGCCCCATTATACCCTATGGGCCATTGAAATCAATGACAAAATAGAGTATATTGGAAGCCTCCTGGAGGGGAGGTGGTTTGAGGGAGAGCCCCCAAATATGCAGGGAACCTGCAGAGGACTCTCTTTTACAAACCTCCCCCCCAAGTCCCAAAAAGATTGGGCCAGGGGTTCCCATTCCAGGGGTACCCAAAAGGGTGCCCCTATCCCATCATTATACCCTGTGGGCCATTGAAATCAATGGCAACATAGGGTATAATCAGAGGCTACTGGGGGGGGGCAGGAGGTTTGAGGAAGAACCCCCAAAAGTGCATGGAACCTGCAGGGGACTCTCCCCTACAAAACCCACAAGTCCCAAAAAGATTGGGCCAGGGGGTCCCTCTCTTTGGGCTCCCCAATAGGCCCATTGCCACCAACGCTGGGGAAAGCCCAATTAACCACTTCCTCCACCATAATTGCTGTGGGGAAAGTGGCTCTGGCCAGAGGGGGGTTTGAGGGAGAGGCCCCAAAACTGCAGGGCAGCTTCAGGGGACTCCCCCACATGCAACCCCCCTGGCCCAAAAAGACTGCATTCACCCAAAAGGACACTGTTCCCAATGGTGATAAAAAACCAATTAGAACCAAGCAACTCAGGGAGAGCTGGCCAAGCACAACAGGTATGCTGGTTCTGGGTCTCGCACCCAGATGCCAGCCTCCCTGCCACGGAATGTGCAATCTACAGATGCCAGCTCTCCAGCCCCGCCCCAAACAATGCGGGGAGAGCTGGCCAAGCACAACAGGCATGCTGATTTTGGGTCTCTCACCAAGATGCCAGCTTCCCTGCCACAGAACGCGCAATCTACAGATGCCATCTCTCCAGCTCCGCCCCAAACAACTCGGGGAGAGCTGACCAAGCACAACAAGCATGATGGTTCGGGGTCTCTCACCCAGATGCCAGCTTCCCTGCCACAGAACACACAATCTACAGATGCCAGCTCTCCAGCCATGCCTCTAACAACACAACTCTCAAACAAGAGAAGCGGTGGACCACACCTAGATCCACATCATTCTGTATCTGACACAAAGCAAGAAGCATTTAGACTTACCTTGAGTGATGGATTGTTGGCTGGTCCAGGCTGTTTTGCATTACCCAGGGTGCACCACGAGGAGGCGAGGCAGAGTTGCACCCCAAATGAGGAAGATCACTGGGAGGGCCTCAGATTGTGTGAGAGGAAGGGAACCATTCCTTCTTTCTCAGCTCAGCAGCAACATAGCAGCTATCACTGTCCCATTAGAGGGACATCAGCATTGGTATGTCTGCTGGCTGCCTGTCCTCATCACTGGCACCTCCCTCTTTCTTCCTCCTGCCCCTGAGTGCTGTCGGTTACAATTGGGGGCTGCAATGGTCCTTTCAGTATTATTAGGCATATGTGGATGGAGGACTGGAGAAATTTGGATCTCTTTGTAGATTTTAAATCAGTATTTACTTTTGGTTTGGGGATGCATGGGGGGGGGCACTACCAATCAATTTGTGAGTGAGTTTTTGGGCTGTCTTTGGACTCTAGTCTATGTTTAGTGGGAGAGTGTTTAGTGGGAGAGCGTTTTACAACCATCTTCCAAGCATGGACCAAGAGAGGATGCTGGTACAAGTAGGTGCTCACTTCATTCACTCTCAAAGTCTATGTTCGGGGAGCCGAACAGAGGCAAGTTCACCTTCAGGAAGACCAACTGCTCAACTGTCCAGGGTTGCAGGCAATTGTGATGTGGGCAGACAACATCACCCATATGAGAAAAGACGTGCTTGCTCTGCATGCTCGTCAGTGGGCATGAGAGGAATGCCTTGGCCATGGAGGAGAGGGCTGGCCAGACCCCCTCCTTCCCAACCCAGTAGTCCAAAGGAGATGTTTCCTGTGACTCGTTGGGCTCTGAAAAATAGTCCCTCACCATCGCAGCACCCATCTCCACTCTCAGGGGCCTACTGCTCCCAGAGGGGCCATCAAGCCACTCAATGAGTGTCATCTCGGCACTCTTCTTGGCATGAGTCTGGTGGGAAACACTGCCTAGTCAGGGAGGTTGGGGATGAACAGCAGTGGAAGTGGCAGATGAGCTGCTTTGACCATTCTCCTTCTCAGCTACCGGCACTGGGCATGCCCTGACTCTGCAGCTTGACCTTCTGGGAGAGCTCGTCTCGCCAGCAATCGAGCTTGTTGGCCCACTCGGTGATTGTGCACTTAAGGCATGGGTCTAACATGATCGCCATCATGTAGACCTCACCCTGGGTGAAAGTCTGAAAGTGGGCCTCAAGCCATTCCTGCAGTCTAACAACGAGGGCACGCACCACTGGAAGAAAGTCTGCATGGCCTTGAGCTGGCACTAGAAATGAGGCCAGGTCCCCATGGGCCATGTGGACGATGGGGACGACCAGTGCGATGCTCACCATATCAGACGAGAGCATTTCTCTGTGTGTCTTGAAGGGCCCAAGAACCTCCACAGTCTGAGAAATGACCACCCAATCCACTTGGGTGAGATGGTTCTCATTCCAAAAGACCCTTGTCTCAGAGACAAAGGCATCCAGGGCTGCTCTCTGCTCCACTGTGCATTCCAGCATGGCACAGGTGGAGCTCTGGAGGTAGTCATGGTGGGAGGGACCTCCTGTCTGAGTGGTGTTGGCTGCTTGGGCACCCCAGCACCAGCCTGCTTCTCCCCCTTAAGAAGCACCGCCTGGTGGTGCTTCCACAGGTGGTTCTGCATCCCCCCCCCCAGAGTCAGGTGGGCAGGGTCCCGCCCACGACTGATCCGGGCCCTGCACAGCTGGCACTGCACATAGCGTGGATCCTCCGTAAGTCGGAAATGCTTCCAGACTTCAGAAGTGTATGGATGCCAAAGATGAGCAGCAGCTTGTGTGAATGGAGCCACCTTCTGTGAGGTGCTCGGGGCAGACACATTGTTTCTCAGGGTGGCAGGAAGGGCTGACCGCCAGGGGGAATTGGGCAGAGATGGAGGCACCTCGTGTGTCTCCATTTCTTCCCCCCAACCCACCCCATGCAGCCTCCCCTCCTGGCCATCTCCTGAAGGACTGCTGGTGCCCAAAGGAACTGAAGAAGGGGGTGGGTCTTCCTCAACCAGCTTCTCCTCCAGCTCCTGCATGATACTCTGCACCCTCCTTGGGGTGATTGTTTTGGACAGAAAACTGTCATCTCCAAGGAGGGCTGCTCTTCCTGCCCCTTCTCTCACTGCTGAGGCCGAGCGACATCAGCTGGAGGAGAGACTGCCCAAGCAGCAGACCCCTGCTCAGTGCCAGCACCTTATGGCACCTCTGCTGGAGGTGCCCTAGCAGCAGCATTGATGAAGGGCCCAAGGCGGGCCTTCTTCATCACACTCCAGCTAGAAGGCAGCTGTGGAGTGGCCCTACACACAGGTAGGGGGGAAACTTGGGTCCTTCCCCTTCCCTCCACTCCTCTAGTCCTTTCCTTGGCTTTGCCCCCAGTGCCCCTCTTCTGCTGCCTGTCACGCATGTCACCCTTGGCCAGTCTCACACAACTGAACTGAGAGTGGGGTTTTTTTTACAGACCTAACTCATCACACTGTACCCTGAACCAATAGGTGCCCAGACTTCTTTTTAAAAAACCCTCCCACCAAAACTTATTTGTTTGGTTTTTTCGTCCCTAACCTGTCCTTCTTTGGGTTGGGGTAGTAGTAGTCTGGTAAAGTTTAGGAGACTAGGTGATCCTGCCTCTACCTGGCTACAGTTTTTAAAAGGCTACCTTGAGTTGAAGGCAATCCTTTTTATATCCTCCTAGTTAAACTTCTCCTAACTAGATTCTGGGACAAACCGGATTTCCTTGCAAACTAGAAAACAGGTGTCCCCTATAACTAGAGAGAAGCTGTGATTTGCCCTGTGGAAATCTAAGGATGCACCGGCTTTCAGTGGCTGAAAGCAAGATGCACTTCAACCCTAGTCTCTTTAAAAGGGAGCCTGATGTGGCCTAGTAGTCACGCTGCCTTTTATGAGAAACCTAACATCTTTTAAAATTGCTCCTATCTGGCCTAGTTGAATTTCAAAAGAAGATAAAGCCCTAAACTGGATTTTTTTTTTTAAATTCCAAAAAACACAATCCCTAAAAGCATCCTTATTAGTGGGGCAGCCTATTTAGTGGCCCTAGCCAAACGGAAAGCACCCTTAGACTCCAAAAATAGCTCTATAAAAACATTAAAGTGACCCACCCTACAAAGCCCACACACCAGCCCCCACACACCAACCAGAAGTAATTAAAAAAAAAACCAAAACAGGACAGAGAGAAACTTAACTTTTATTCCCCCCCCCCCAAAAAAAAACCAGAACCAGGAAAAGGGATATTAGGACAGGATGCAAAACCAACAGCAACAGATCCAAACAAATCCAACTGAGAAAACTCAACTGTTAAAAAACTGACCTTTTTAACAATAAAAAACCTCAGGCCAAATCAGTCAACACCTACCTCCCCCCAAAACCAGAACCAGGAAAAGGCACAATAGGACAGGATGCAAAACCAAAACAGATCCAAACAAATCCAACTGAGAAAAGACCAACAAACTCAACTGTTAAAAAACTGACCTTTTTAAAAATAAAAATTAGGCCAAAGCACCCCCCCCCCCAAGAACCAGAACCAGAAGAGAAAAAAAACAACAGCAGCACAACTCAGCAGCAACAAATCAAACACAGAATCCTTTTAAAACAGTAAAAAAACTTGACTTTTAACAATGCAGGAACTTTACCAACCCCCCTTCAAAAAAACCCCTTCACCCTAACTCCAAGAACTCCCCTCCCCCAAAAAAACCCTTCACCCTAACTCCAAGAACTCCAAGTCACCCAAATCAAGAAAAGTAAAAGATCACTGCACTTTTAAAAGTCCTCTCACTAAAGTAAGATATGGGCAAATAGGCAACCCCCCCCACACCAGGCCCCACCCCTAGCAGAACCCTCTAACCCTAGCCCCAAATAAGCTACCCAGTACCCACCCACCCAAATCTGGATAAGTAAAGGGACTCTGAGTCTTAAAAAGTCCTTTTACTTTTATGCTAACTAAAATAAAAGCAAGAATCCCAAGACAGCCTTACCTTAGATGTCTTCTCTTCTCCAGGCAGGTCAGGCAAGGCTAATAGAGAGAGCAGCAGCAGCTGAGGCCAAGGGCCAGCGCAGCACGATCTCTCTCACACACCAACACAGCAGCAATAGAATGGAGTCCAGCCAGGCAGAATCCTTAAAAGGGTTCTCTGGCCCTACACAGAGCAGTTTCAAATAATACCACTGCTCTGTGATTGGCCAGAGAACAGTGTTTACTTGGATACACAAGTAAACAAAAGAACAACAACATCAGCTACACAACAGCCCTGCAAAGCATGCATTTGCAATGCATTTTGCAAATGCATGCTTTGGATTGGCTGCTGGGGCTCCTATACTGCTCCCCCTCCCTCCCTGATCTCAGGGAGGCTATGGGAGAGGCGGGAAAAGGCTTCCAAAGGCGGGAAAGGAGGCAAACAGTTTCCATGAGGCTGCAGACGTTCCTTTCCCGCCTTTTCTATGTTCTTCAATATACTTCCGAATATTCCATATACTTCCAAATAATACCTTCCAATTGGATTCGGAAGTATACAATGCCATATACTTCCGAATCAGGGGGTATTCGGCAGTCTATTCAGTTCGGCCAAACCAAATGCACACCCCTGCTCCCAACTCCAAATCATTAATGAACAAGTTAAAGAGCAGTACTGAGCCCTGCAGCACCCCACTGCTTACGGTCCTCCACTGCGAAGATTGCCCATTTACACTCACTCTCTGCTTCCTATTAATTAGCCAGTTTCTGATCCACAGTAGGACCTGTCCCTTTACTCCGTGACTCTCAAACTTACTAAGGAGCCTTGGATGAGGAACTTTATCAAAAGCTTTCTGGAAGTCAAGGTAAACAACATCTATTGTGTCCCCTTTGTCCACATGTTTGTTCACCCCCTCAAAGAACTGTAACAGGTTAGTGAGGCAAGATCTTCCCTTACAGAACCCATGCCGAGTCTTCTTCAATAACTTGTGCTCATCAATGTGCCTACTCATTCTGTCCTTGATAATGGACATTTATGAATTTCATTTTACGAAAGGATCGTGATCATCTAGCCACTTGATCCCTAATTCTACTTGAAAGCAGGAGGAGGGTGCTATTATGAACAGCCTCACTTCCCAGCGGGCCCCCACCCTCACTTTCCAAAGGCCTGTTTCTTGGGTGCACGGTTCACCCTTTATGGGTCTCCGTCCACCTGTTCAAACAATAACGAGAAGGGCAGGGGGTTGCATAGCAGACCCGAGACATCATTCAAACCTGGGATAGTAAGTCTCTGGAGCATCCTGAATCTAGCAAGGCTCATACACTCGTAAACCTTTTTGTTAGTGGGTTTACTAAGGTGATAGGTATAAAATACAAAGTCCTAGAAACTCTCACCAGTAGTGGCATGGCAGTGCACACTCCTTACAGCAGGTTGTTGGTGTTTCCCGCAAACTTGAAGATGGCCCCTGACTTGCACCAGAAAATAGCCCAGATTGGAAGGGTTCCCGTCGAACCCTTCAGGCCCCCTGGGATGATTTGTGGCTCTGGCAGGGTGGCGGGTAGAATGGGCTGGCCAGCTGAGTTGGTTGAGCCAGCTGAGCTGGCAACCCTTTACCATTCAGTGGAGGTAGCCTCCATCCAGTGCAGGAGGAGGGAGAACAACCAGTTGTTGTATGGGAGGTGCCCCAGTGACCTGAACAGCTAATTCTTGTAGCTGATGGGCAAGTGTTCTCACCTCCCACATGAAATAACCATCCATGATGAGCATCTCCTCTCTCAAGTGTTGACTGTGTGTCATTAGGCTCTCTTATAGCCACTCAGGCAGGCCCTCACCAGGGTGTCTGAGCGATACCCTTGCGGAGCTCTCTCTTTCATCATTGGACCCCCAGGCCTGGTATGCACCATGTAGCACTAAGGAACAAGAGCGGGAGCATCTGTGATCGACCCCACTTCACGAAGCCTCTCAAGTCATACTCATCCCTTCTGGTCTTCACAAACCTGGGTATAATTTTGGCCCCTCAGGTGAGGGTGCCTCTGGCTTGATTGGATCAGTCTGTATGTCCTTAGATTTAGCCTTCTCTTTGTCCAACATTGTCAGTGGTAGTAAGGCCCTCCAAGGATGGGGAGTCTTCATAATATGTCAAGACCCTGGCAGTTCAAAGATCACAAACAGTCCACTTAATTAATGGTTGTTTATTGATTCATGACAGCTATATATAGGCAGGAGAGACTTTGCAAAGACTGACTTGGTGGGCTTTTTGCCCCCTTATATAGATTTAGCTTTAAAAGGTAATAAAGGTAGTCCCATGTGCAGGCAATGGTCATTTTCGACTCTGGGGTGACATTGCTTTCACAATGTTTTCACAATGTTTTCACAGCAGAATTTTAAGGGGTGGTTTGCCATTGCCTTCCCCAGTCATCTACACTTTCCCCCCAGCAAGCTGGGTACTCATTTTACCGACCTTGGAAGGATGGAAGGCTGAGTCAACCTGGAGCTGGCTACCTGAACCCGCTTTCGCTGGAATCAAACTCAGGTTGTGAGCAGAGGGCTCTGACTGCAGTATTGCAGCTTTACCACTCTGCACCACAGGGCTCTTTAGATTTAGCTTAAACTATTACAATTTCAAAGAAAAGTGAGAAGCAGCAATCCCTCCCCCCAAATTGTTCCCAGGCCGCTTTTGCAGGTGCTCCTAATCTGGGGGAGTGACCTTAGTTTCCCTTAGTAACCCCTCAGACCAATGTGAAGGAATTTTGATAACTGTTACAAGGAAAAATTACCACTCATCGTCTTGGATTAAAACAATTTTATTGGTAACATATGGTAATAAATCTATTTCTTACATCTTTAAAAACTTCTTTTATCTACCCCATATATTACTTTCTACCCACCCCTCCCCCCGTTACTTGACCCCCGCCAGTGTTATTTACTTAAAATGCAAATATTTAAAGGTACCCTTAACTATCAAAACAAAAATTTATATTCTTCTTTTTAAAAAACTTAATCATTATCAAAAATTGTCCAATGTCCTTTTATTTTCCACTCTTTTTCTACATATCTTCTAAACTTTTTCCACTTTGTCTTAAAAACTTCTAAATCATAGTCTCTTAATATTCTTGTTAATTTGTCCATTTCACTCCATGTCATAACTTTTATAATCCAATCCCATTTCTCCGGTATTCCTCAATCCACTGAAATGCTATGCAGGGTAGGCAAAAAACACCCTCCAGCCACCAGCCAAAAAGCCGGGGAGTGAAAAAATTCCTACCCGGCCCCTCCAAACGGAAGCGACCAGTTGTGGAAGCAAGAAAAAATACTGGAGGATTAGGATTGAGGAATTGGCTTTGGGTTGGTGCTCTGGTAGAGTATGGTCACTTTTAGGGCAGGTTCTACGGGGTTTATGGCACCAGGCGGCCTGGGGAGGACCGGATAGCCTCCCCCTTTTGGGGAGTTAGGGGTCTGTCAGGATCTACCTTTGGTGTGGCCCGAGGTATGTGAATGCAGACTGTCCTGGAGACTCGATTGGATGGGTGCCTTTCGCTGAGACTCGCGTCTGGTGTTTGGGCCCTCCAGTGCGAGCCTCCCTGCTGGGTCTGCCTGGCGGGAGCTGTGGGTCACAGCTCCGGCTGGGGGACCGGGTCTCTCGCCCGCTGAAAAAGGCAGGGGAGCGGTCCGAGGAGACCCCTGGCCCTGACCTGGCCGCAGTTCGGTTGCCCTTGCCGAGGTTGTTTATTTTTAATAAAAGTGGCCCATAGTTTCACCAATCCAATTGTGTCCGTCTCTTTATTCCGACTTGGGGGGCAATCATATACATTCATTCTGCCTTCTACCTCCTGCACTTTCTTAGATGTTTCCTCAGTTTCCTTTCTGAGATCTTCCGTATCTTTTTTAATCTCTGCAATATTTTTTTCCTGATTCATTTATCATCTCTCTCACCCCTTTCATCATTCTGGCCTTCATTGCCTCCAATTGGTCCTGCATTTTTTCCAATGAAGTAGCCCTTGTATGGGGCTGCTTGTGTTCAGACATTTTAAAAACAGCGGCAATTTGGACCTCACCAATTTCCAATTGGACTATCAGGTTCAAAAGAGTAGGACTTGCCTTTCACAACAAGCCCAATTTTGCCATCCTCGGAGCTCCCAAAGTCAAGATATTTATTTTTAAAGTTTTTAAATCTTCCAAAATGGTGGCCACATCTTTTTACTGCTCCCTACAATTTTTCCCCCTTTTAAAAACATCCAAGGCCCACACAAATAATATGACCAATATGACAATTTTTAATGTCCCGAATTCTTTAAAAACATTGTTTTTATTTTGACCTCCCAGCAATGGCCGCCCATGTTTCTCAATGGTAGTAAATTCCTAGAGTAGGTTTTCCTTCCGCTACTTCCTGCTTTTGTTGCCATGAAGTCTCATTCACACTGGTAAGGAGATCTCACAATACTTGATGTACTTCCTGTCTTGCTTGAATGTGCTGCAGGTCTGTGATGATGTGACGATGGTGCTCTTTTTTCAAAACCGCAAGTAGACTAAACAATAAATTCCTTTCCACTTTTTAGCTCTTTTTAACCCTGTCCTTTATATTTATAAAGTCCAAATTTCATCTCTTCCTCCCCTCTTCTTTCAGACTTTCTAGATTTCCCTTTCCCACCTTTTAAATTTATTCCATTAAGCTGTAAATAGTTTCAGAATGAAAGATAGTAATTTGTACCTTCTTTTTCAATTATCCAGGTTCTCACTGGTCTTTCAAAGCTTTAAATGTTTAGCAAAGTCCAAGAAGGTTAGGATCCTGTCGAGTTTATGTCAAATAAATGACTCTGAAAGCTTCCGCAGATGATGAAAATGCAACTCTTCTTGGAGACCCCTCAAAGCCCCCCCCCCCAAGACTCCCTTTTAGTCAAGGTAAATCTCAAAGTTTCCTGTGCATATCTTGGACTAATCTCTAACTGAGAAAAGTAGGCAGTAGGCATTAAATTGCCTTCCACTACCCCATACAGAAGCTCCAGCCTGCTCCCGTTATGAGAAGCAGCTCAGTTCGACATTTTCCTCCCCTGGAAAAATTACTACTCATAGTCTTATAGCCATCCACTGGACAGAAAATTAGATATTTAAACTTGAAATGAAACTGAGTTAGATCTTAAAGATACCTTATTTGAAATAACACTGTTATGTAACACTTGCCTATATACTTGAACAAACTTGTCAGAATCTCCATTGTTCCATGAAGCATCATGAGAAATAATTCTTTTCAGGTTAGATCTGCTATGTATCATTTGTATTTATCAGGGGTGGCCAATGGTAGCTCTCCAGAGGTTTTTTGCCTACAACTCCCATCAGCCCCAGCCAGCATGGCCAATGGCTGGGGTTGATGGGAGTTGTAGGCAAAAAACATCTGGAGAGCTACCGTTGGCCACCCCTGGTATATATGACCAGAAGCATCTGGTGAACAAGTGCTTGGAAAAGTGAAAGTACCAAATAATACTACCAGTAGGTGACACAATCCACCAAAAGTTAGCCATAGTTAAATCATGCTGAAATCAATAGGTCTTCATGTCCCTGTGACTAAATGCCATTCTTTTGTTTCCAACTGGATTTAGAGTCAAACTTCATGCTAGTTCATGAAATTGCATGCAATCTTACTGAAAATAGAGGAGGCTCCAAATAGAAGCAGAAGAGGTGGTGGAGCTGAAGCGTAGTGCTTATCCTTTCCCCTGCCTTTTATTATTTGCTCAAAATTAACTGGATTTTCTCCATCCAGCTTCTCTATATCTTTCAAACAAACATGGGAAGAGGTAGAAAAAGTTGGCCCAGATTCCAGGATTCCAGGGTATCAGGTTTACAATCTCTCAGATTTTCTTTCTCTCTTTTTAATTTTAAAGTAAAAAAAAAAGGTAGCTTGCTCATTGGCACTTCAAGACTTGATGTTCAAGTTCAAAGAGAGAGAGAGAGAAAACACCAATATTATTCTGTTATTGTTTAAAAATAAAATATTGTATAAAGCATGCATGTGTATTAAATGTTATAATTGCTTCCAATTTACGGTGACCCTATAAATTAGTTGTATTTGTAGACAGCACAGTGCACATTATTTAGCGTATAGAGGGTCCAATACATGCATTAACTAAATGAAACTTTTAAAACACTTTATGATTACTCATCTGGAACACAGCAATTTGGAAAAATCTATGTCAGGTAGAGCAACAAAACTTCTTCAAATTAGCTGGTTTTAATTATCTTGTTAGCACAGGGCATTAATTTTATTACGCCAAAAATGAGAGCTTGTGAACAGGTGAGAATGTTTACAGTTCTTTTCCTATAGCAACATTTAATGAAGGACATATGCTTATGTATTGTATGTATTAATGAATGTATATACTAACACATGGAAATGGGATGATGAACTGTTCACAAAATAAAATTTAGAAAGCCTGCCAGATCTCCTGATCTCTAAAGCCATTTTCAATGTTCTAAGAAGTAAAACACTCTTTTGCTGAGAAATTTAAGAATATACTTTCTCTATTTCAAATTGTATCAGCCACAGTAGCGGTTGCATTTAGTCAAGTGTTTTAAACTGTCGTTTTATCAAGAGACTGGCAATGTGCAAAACAACTTTTAAAACAGCTCATCGGTTATGCATTTACCATTTAGTTCAACTTGCTGCTGCAGTATGAATCCTATGACACTGATAATTATAAAAACCTGCTTTGTTATTTTGACAATGCTTTAATATCATGCCAGCAAAGCAGATAGATCTTAACATCTGCGAGTTCTGAATAATTTCATTATGTGTTGCAGTTCAAGGACATCATCTTCCAACCAGGATATGAGTTTTTGAAGGACTGTATGATGAACTTGCTGCTGACACAGTTACAAAAAGCATTAGTGTGAGGCAAAGTAGCCCTGGCCTCACCTCAAGGGTTAATGTGAACAGTGATGGGCCTGGTCCATCCTGCAAATGTTACAAATTGGTCTCTGGCTTGCATAGCCCTTATTATCTTCAAGGCCAGAGATGGAAGTGGGGTGATTAGCTTCTCATGGGAACCTGAGGTCCATGTGATGGGAGGGGAAGAGCTGGGAGTGATGAGGTAATTTTCTAGAGGCTTCTCCTGAAAATTGGATGGTTCTGATTGGATATAATCCTCATCTGATTGTTGCTGGGCCCAAAAATATAATTGAGCTAAAGCCTTGAAAAAAGAGAGACTAACGGGATTTTGACAGAAGGCCTGGAACTATGACCTACTTGGATTGCAATGCAGAGAATGCCTGAGCTTTGGCATTGAAACCTGTGCCATCTAATACAAGTTCTGAAAGGGTTAGATAGTTTAAGCTAGTTTTCTTGTTTTCTTATTTCTTGGTCTTAGAGAAAAGTGTTGGTTGTAGAATAAATTTTCATATTAAGTAGAATTGAAATAAACTTTATATATCTTTGACATATTGCTGGTGCAAACTCTGAAAGACTTAGAACATACATAGACATTGAAACTACAAACACTTGTCATTTTCTTGACATCTGCACATATGCGCACGTCCTCATTCAGTTTTATCCGAGTGACTATGGGGGTCTCCCAAGCAGCTTGAGAGATGGGCTCTAGCACCCCTTGGACCACGAGACAGTCCAGTCCAGCTTCTATTTTTGGTTTCAGCACGAATGGAACCTGCCAGGCTTTCAGCCTTATGGGCCTTACCATGTGGTTGAGTTGCAGAACTATGGATGGCCCACTGTAATATCCTAGAGCCTCATCGAATACCTCCGGGAATTCCTGACACACCTGATCGAAATTGTGGGTCTGAATTTGGTTCACCCCGACTATTTCTATTCCCAGCAAGGTGGTGAGTTGGCACTTTACCACAAGTATGTCCAGCATATGCTCAAAGTATTTGAACTCTACCCTGACTCTGGCTCACCCATTAATCTGGATGGGGTTTTTCTGAAAGTCCTGCAAAATGAACTCCGCTGACTGCCACAGCAGCTGGCCATGGGGGCATATTAGGTGTGTGGCCTAATATGCAAAGGGGCTCCTGCTAGAATTCCACCCCTGGCTCTCCAGAACTGTCATATCACCACTACAAGGAATGAGTGAGCAGGTAAACAGCTCCGCATTCAAAGCCTCAAGAATTCATTTCTGATATGTCATCAGGAGAGAGGGAGGACAACATGTTATAGCCCAATCTTGCTAAGCAAGGGTCAGTACGCTAATGGGAGTCAACCAAGAAAAACTCTACTCTGGCAAACTACCTCTGGTTCTCACTTGCCTTGAACACCCATTGTTGGGGGTCACCATAAGTGTCTTGGCAGCACATGCAAAGTATGCAATTAGAAGAATGAAATTCTACTCTGAAATTATGGAGATGGAGACACCGAGTCAAGTTCCATCAGGCAGGGGGCCCCCTCAATCCGTATCGACACTTTGACCTTATTGGGGGTGTCCAGGGGCAAGTTCATTATCTGGAGGCTGGTTGAGGCAGTCATGTGTGTGACAGTCAAGTCATGGTGCATGGACTGGCGCCTCTGGTTGGCCTTGGCCCAGCAAGCTTGAGCGATGTGGCCCAATTTCCTGCAGTTTCTGCAATCCACGTTTTGGTAGGGGCAGTCGCAGCACTTATGTGGATCTCCGCAGCTGATGCACTTGGCAGAAACAGGCTTCTCGGCAACACTGAGTTGAGTTGCGGGCCTCGGGGCTCAACTTGGTGGTTGGTGGATCTGATGCACTTCTTCCCCATCTGAGCTGCTGGATGCCAATGAGGCGGTAGCCTGGTGTGCACTTGTGGAGTGGCCAGGGTGTGCCTGTTCAAAGGCCGTCGCCTGTCGGAGCACCTTCGTGAGAGTGATATCTTTGTCTTCTGTGGCCAACAGCTTATGGTGCAGCTTCTCCTTTCTGACCTCCACTGCAAAATGGCCGAGTAGGATCTCCTCCAGGTCCCTCCAGGTCTTCTCCAGGAAAAATGACCGAATAGGATCTCTTCCAGGTGAAGTCACATCGCAGGGCAAGACCTCAGAGCTCGGTGAGGTGCTCAGCTGCCATATATAGCTGAGTACCTCACCGTAATGCTGTTAGCCGCCCTGAGCCTGCTCCGGTAAGGAGGGCGGGATACAAATAAAAGTTGTTGTTGTTGTTGTTGATATAGAAAGCATATCTGCACGTGAGGCGGGTCGGTTGCTGGTATAGGTGATCCGTCATCACCTTGATCAGGTTCTCATAGGTGGCAACTGTGAGGGTGGTTGGTGCGATGAGCCACTTCATCAGCTGGATGGTCTCCACCCCGCACAAACTCAGGAGGCCTTCTTTTCCGCTGATCTCTCCATCTTGTGTAGTTTAATGTAGTAGTTGAACCAATCCACCCATGATTCCCACAGGTTGGGTTGGGTGGAGTTGCATTCCAGGAGAGATTGGAGCCATGACCTTGACCACGTGTGTTGTGTTGCGCAGAGGGGAGCACTGAGCTTGGTGCATGGAGCTTGCAGTGTGGCCTGGCAGGCTGGCTGCTCAACAGGATCCCACCTTCATTGCCAGTGTAATGTACCGGGTTCAGGCATGAGTAACAGCCAACCTACTTTATTAGCTATTACATCACAAAGACAACATGGCAGGGCCGGGCCCCCAATTATATACATTACCTGGAACAACCCCCTTCCTCATCAGGTCCAATCCTGACCTGTTAAACTTCCCACCACAGATCTTCATAGGCAGATTGTATTTGTCCCTTATGTCAGTTACCCGTGGTTTCCCGCTGGTCATCTCAGTGCACGTAGTCGCATTGTGTTGGAAATTCAGGGACCAAAATGCAAGACAAAACATCCGCTATCTGCCCTGGGGCTTCAGTTTGCGTCGCTGTTTGTACACGGCAAAGAGAAACTGGTTTTTAGCGGTTTCTCTTTGCCTCACAAAAACGGCAATGTAAGCTGAAGCCCTGGGGCAGATAGTGGGAAATAAGAAGGACACCGCGAAGAGGAATGTCAGAGTGGTTTAGGGTGAATGTGAAATCGGTCAGGGTGAGTGCGAAATCGGTCAGGGTGAGTGCGAAATCAGTCAGGGTTTTGGTGAGTTATGATACCTCAACATCGTTAGATCAGAAAACTCCCCAAGGCAGCTATGGCCTTTGGAAGCTAACAAAACCATGCTCTTTGTAATGACAACCTCAGTGGGTTTAGGGAGTGAATTCTGTTGGTTTTAGGCATCATCTTCTGAATCTACACTGAAATGGTGTTGATGTAAAGCATCTCTGAGTACATTTTGGTGCACAAGCAAAGATCAATACGATAGGGGAGGTATTTGTGAGTTTCCTGCATCATGCAAGGGGTTGGAATAGATTACTCTGGAGGTCCCTTCCAACTCTATGATACTATGATTCTATATATTAGCGCTCTAAACTTTGAGTCAAGTTGATTATATTTAAACACTGAAACATGTTGAGTAGCATTCTAGAAACCCTCACTAGTAAGGAGGAAATGATAAATTACAGCTCTGCAGTTTAAAACTTTAATAAACCTTAGTTGAATCCACATGGTTGTATGGCTTCTTCATTCTGGAGGTGTGAAAGCAAATAAGAAGAAAGTCCATGTCCTTTATATCACTATTGCAATAGCTAGATGTATGCCAGTGACAAAAACCTCAACCAGCCATGCATTCCTGGGAGTAAGTCCCATTGCATAGACCTCAGTAGACACTGGAAGGCACCCATTGTTTACTTCTGTATGATATCAAAAACAATTTGGGACTAGGAGCCATTCCACTTGGTCCAGATGTCCTCAGCATGGCACACCCATGTAGGGGAATGTGGGAAAATGCTGTACTGGTGGACTGGGATGTGCCCCTTCAAATGGAAAAAAATCCAGCACTGAAATTCCTTCCCATTTTTTAAAGCAGGATTCTAGATAGATGACATATAATGCCCTAAATACAATCAATTTTCAAAATGAATGCAACAGAAAATTAGCAGAGCAAGAAAAAAAGATTCATCTGCTCCATTTGCTGGTTTTCTATTTGCAGGGAATTTTCAACGTAGAGAAACTTTCAACAGTTTTCCATCTATAGACTTCACCACTCTAGTCTCTTTCTTCTCCTGCATGTGTGAATCAGGCCTTACACTAGACATTATCCTTCTATCTTTCCCCCCTGTTTCTTGCCATAAGGCAGACATGAATCTCTTCCTCTTTTAACTTTTCTCTTCATTCATCATGTCTATAACTTGTGCTCTTTGAGAAATGCAGGTATCAATATCAATAGGATTTGAATCTGTGTGGTTCTTACTGAAGATTGCCATCAATAACTAATTACTGTCACCTTGCCATTAGTAAGGGTAACTGCAGGGAGGTGATTAAGACTCCGTGAACTGTATTAGAGTAAATTGATTAATTTGCTTCTGCAACAAATATTGGGTAGACAAGCCAATGAAGTAAACTCTTGATGCCAATATCAGGTTGACTGTGAGACAAATTTTCCAAAATAACCCCTTTTCCTCTGTCTCTATATGCCAAATCCACAGCATACTTTAACAAGTGATAGACAGAAAGGAGATAATTTTCAGTTGTACAGTGCCTGTACTCTTCAAATATGCTCATGCAGTGCCTCACATTTTCTCCAATCCTGCAGACAAAGATTCTCACCTGAGGAATCTACAACTAACCTTTTTGGAACTAAAGTATCCACTTGATGAAGTCAGAAAACAGAACAACAAAGTCAGAATGCTACCCAGATAAAATCAGTTACAAGACAAGCCCCCCAAAAGATAATAATAAAGTACCATTAGTGGTCCCATACAACTTTAAACTCAAAACAGTTCAATTTCTATTGGACAATAACAGCTCTCTTTCACAAATACTAGGGGCCAAACCTTTTCTTGTACACAGAGAATCCCCCCCCAATCTCAAACAACTTCTTTTCCTCGATAATGCAATCTATTTTGAAAATGGGCATTGGTACTAGAACTTGCAATAATTCCAAATGCCTGCTTCGCTGCCACATATACCCAGTCAACACAGTCACTGGATGCATCAACTACACCATTTCAGGCTCATTCACTTGTTCATCTTCTAACATGGTATATGCCATTAAGTGCCAACAATGCCCCTGTCCTACATAGGCCAGACAGGTCAACCATACAGCAAAGGATAAATGGACACAAATGCAACATCAGGAATCACAAAACTGAAAAACCTGTTGGAGTTCACTCTTCCAGGACATTCAACAGGTGACCTCAAAGTAACTGTTTTATTGCAAAGGAACTTAAAAAAACAGAATGGAAAGAGAAACTGCTGAAGTACAAATTATTACAACACTTGGAACAAACACCTCCCCAGGACTCAACAGGGATATTGGGTTTTTATCTCATTACATATGCTTAAATCAATTCTCACCAAATAGAGCTATATATCCAATGTATTCTACTGTTTTTCTTTTTTGCATTTGTGTATTGGAATAATGTTTGTAATACTATGCAATATATTAGATCAGATTTCCCTGAAAGAACACCTCTAAGAAAAAGATGTTTGTTTAACCCATGCTCAAGTGAAGACCAATGAAGCATGACAAACTCTAAATTTATTAAAGATTTCAGGTTTTCACGGCTGGTAACATCATTAGGGTTTGTAGAGTCTTTCGGGATCAAGTGCTGTGTTCTACTGGAGAAAGTTTTCCTTCCAGACGTTTTGTTCTCAGATGCGGAGAACATCCTCAGTGGCGTTGCAGCCGTAGCAGGCACTCAGACCTTCTTGGCTGCTGTGCATTGAGTGGGGCCAGGGCTGCTGGAGAGCTGCTATTTCTAGGCTGGAGGGGGTGTGATGAAAAAGCAATTGGTTTGTGGATGTGCCCATTGTTTGGTGGGGCTTCCTGGAAGGGTAGTGATAAGGAAACTGGCTGTTGAATGTGACCATTGTTCTGTGTTAATTGCTGGGAGGGTTGGAAGGGGTGTGAAGATAAGGAAGATGGTTGTTGACTGTGCTGATTGTTCTGTGCACCTGTATTCTAAATTTATTACTCTTTACAATTAAGGATCACAAAACTGAGAAACCTGTAGGAGAACAGATCAACCTTCCAGAACATTCAATGGGTGACCTCAAAGTAGCTGTTATATTGCAAAAGAACTTCCAGAACAGACTGGAAAGAGAAACTGCTGAATTACAAGTTATTACAACATTCGGAACAACTCCTTCCGCCAATCTAACAAGGATATTGGTTTCTTATCTCACTACATATGCTAAACTCATTCAGTCCTTACATCTGTATTCGCATCAACATACTCTTTATTTTAGTGTATTTCTTATTTGGAATAGCAGATCAGAATAGTGATTGTAATGTAATGTGATTAATATGAGAATTTCATTTAGAATGGTCTATTGGAATGCATTTCTCTGGTTTGGTAACAGAGGATACATAACACTGCACTACAAATCATCCCACTTCAAAGAAAAGGATGCTGTTAGTTACCTCCATTCTTGGGAGGAGATGGATGGATGGTAACAATAGTTAATTATCCTTAGCTCTCCACAATCAAGAGAGATACATTTACACATTTATCTCTAATTTTGACATATTTATTCATTTCATTGCCCTCCACTGGAATTAAATCCAAACAAATGGTGAATATAAATTTATCTTGAAATAATTGTTTCCATCTTTGCTGTATGGTTGACCTGTCTGTCCTATGTAAACAATCTTCATTATATTTTATGCTAATTTGCTGTTCAACTTTTACCTATATGTATGGATTGGTAACTTGGATTTCAATGTATCTGAGGAAGTGTGCATGTACATGAAAGCATATACTTTGAATGAAACTTTTCTGGTCTTAAACGTGCCACTGGACTCAAACTTTATTATGATGCAAATTAGCCAAAAATAAACCTAATCCATAATTTTGCAGCTCATTTTTCATTCTGGGGTTTGGGAGTGAGTAACATTTAGGCAAATAAAGGAGAATTTACAAGGATATTCTGTCATCATCATCCAGACTCCATTTCTCCATACTCTGTCATACTTCTTGTTGATGGGCACAGCATCTGGCCCACAGTCCTGTGGAATTTACAGAGAGCATCCTTTCAGATGCCCCAGAGCAGTGTTTCCCATTTGCAGGGTCGTGACCCGGTACTGGGCCATTGAAGCCTCACTATCGGGTCACAAGAAAAGCCAAAGCTAGCCCTGCCCCCAGCAAAGCTAGCTCCACCCCATCTCTGTGTTGTGCAGAGAGGAGCTGGGCTGCCTCTCCTTCTTTCTCCCAGGCACTTTATATCCATAAAGTGTTCTTCAAGGTATAAGCTTTCATGTGCCTTGCAGTATGTTCTTTTGAAGAGATTTCCCTGTGAGGTCTGGGCGGCAAAGAAGGGTGTGTGTTTTTTTCAGCTGGGAGGGGCGGGGAGTGGACATTCCAATAGCTTTTTTTTTTACCAAACAACCCCTGGGCAGAATTTTTTCTGGTTGGAGTCATCTGATGATAAGGAAGGCTTTTTTCCCCCTTCCTTCCTTCCTTCCTTCCTTCCTTCCTTCCTTCCTTCCTTCCTTCCTTCCTTCCTTCCTTTCTTTCTTTCTTTCTTTCTTTCTTTCTTTCTTTTTCTTTCTTTCTTTCTTTCTTTCTTTCTTTCTTTCTTTCTTTCCCTGCAAGTGATGCTCTGTTTGTATTCTTGGTGCTGGGGGTGGGGGGAAGCAACGGTGGGAGGGCTTCTACTGCCCTGACTCCACTGGTGGACATTCTGGTGCTTTTTGGGCATTGTATGAGGGAATTTTGGACTGGATAGTCCACTGACCTGATCCAACATGACTCCTCTTATGTTTATGTTCTTCCTTTCCTTTCCTTTCCTTTCCTTTCCTTTCCTTTCCTTTCCTTTCCTTTCCTTTCCTTTCCTTTCCTTTCCTTTCTTTCTTTCTTTCTTTCTTTCTTTCTTTCTCTTTCTTTTCTTCCTTCCTTCCTTCCTTCTTTACTGGATTAAACTTTTCTGTTCATCATACTGTTGTTGCAGACATAGAAGCTCTGCCAATGAAAAGTTGGCACCCCCAGTTGTAGCCAGGTGCCCTTCTATGAGATTTCTGTGTGAGTGAGAGTAAGAGGTGTGGAGCAGAAAGAGATTATTGGAGATTACTGAGCTATATCTCAACAGCACTGGAAGAGATAGTACTATGAACTTGGCACCATTTTACTGGTCCTGCTTTTAACAACTGTCTGACACCACAATTAAACTCCTCCTGTAGATATTAAAAAGGATGATAGTTCACTGACTAAGTATCTGCACAACAGGTTGATTTTAAAGGCATGGGTAAAAGCCAGTAAAAAGCTGCAAGTCCTTCATAAATATCCTTTTGGGATAACTGCAAAAAAAAAAGCCTTCATATAACTTGGAATTAATTCATTAATTGCAGTACAATTCTCTGCTACCTTTCACAGCAATTTCCCTGTGTTTCAACCAAAGAAAAGTATGAAAAATAGCTGTTGAAAGATTTTCTTGAAACCAAGCAAGCTTGGTTGTAGCTTGAGGCAGGGTTTCAGTAGTAGCAGCTGAAGGAAGGGCCTACTAAATGTGTCAGCATATTTTGAGGTAGAGCAACTGCCAGTGCCTAGTGTGGGTGGTACACAGTGCTGGCATTCCTGATGGCAATGGCAACAGCACTCCCAATTGCATACACTGGCCAGTGCTGTTGAGGAAGGAATGTGTAAGTGGTGCAGGCAATTGAACATGGGCTTGCAAGCTGAAGAAGAATACACAAACAGACAGGGCATGCAGGTGTGGGGGTGAAAAGAGAGGACCACCCACTTTCCACCCCCATTTTGGCTCAGCATGAGTTTCAGAGAGATTTTTCTGACAATGAATTTACTTCCGAAGAAGAGGCAGGTTTGGGGGAGTGCCCTGGAAGTGACATCACAGGAAAAGGTGGAGTTTTGGTTCAGAGTGCCCCAGAAGTGACATCACTTGGTCCTTGACACTACAGGAAATGACATAATTCTTGTCTCCCGGCTCCACCCCCAAAGTCTCCTGGCTCCACCCCCAAATTTTAGTGGGCCACGAAGGAGAAGTGTAAAAATAACTGGGCCATGGGAAAGAAAAGTTTGGGAAACCCCGCCCCAGAGCATTACAAACTCATAAACTGATGATCAAACTAGCTTCTGTCTCCAGATGAGCATTCACAGACAAAATTGAAAATGATATGTTAAGCTGTTCTGTTATCAGATGTTGTCAAATATCATTTTATTTCAGTTCTCTCTCATGATTTCAAAGCCTGGAGAACAAGCAGTTTGCATTACATGGATATTCAATGGTTTATTAGCTACCTGGATTAAATTAACTTTGTTCTTTGACAGCAGTAACATAGATCCCTTCTCACAGCAATTATTTGCATTATTAAAATGTTAAGAAAGCCACTCTTTCTATTTCTCTGTAAAGATTTTGAAAATTAGGAAAACAAGACTGATTAAAATGTCCATATAATTTTCTGTAATAATTTTCTATTTTATGTAGAAGGTCATAACAATGAGTAAAATGAATAAGTATTGCCAAATTCCTAGAAACTCATTATCAGCTGCTAAGGCCATGGATGCTGTCATCCTAGTCTACAGGAACAGCCCGGAGGCAAGCCATATAAAGGGCTTCCTGCCCTTCCCAGAAAGGCATTACATGTCTTACCTTTTCCACACTGACTAGGGAAGGGGTGGGTTGTGATAGACTGGTCTTTTTTATTTTTCAAGCTATAGCTAGGTTTGGAAGCAACAAGGTAGCTTGCTCATGATAGATAGGCAAATGAGCAACTACCCTGAAAAAATGGATTCCTGAACAGCTCATTATTTGTTCCTTTGACAGGTTAGGTTGAGAAGAGATGCCCTTGCTGCTTAGCAGCAGCATCCAAATCCTCAGTTGTCCCTATGGGAACAGGTGATGAAGTTTGGCAGCTCTCAGCATAGGCATGTACTGGTGAGGATAAACAAAATCAGCAATAAATTGATTGCTGCATTTGGAGTCAGGGTGGAGTTGCCTAGATTTTGGTAGTCATGAAAGTGTGTGTGTGTGCATGTGAAGTGCTGTCAAGTCACAGCCAGCTTATGGCAGCTGCACAGGGTTTCAAGGCAAGTGAGAAGAAGAGGTGGTTTGCCATTGCCTTCATCTGCAGATCCTTCCTTGATGGTCTACCAAAATACTGACTCTGCTTCACTTCTGAGATCTGACAAGATTGGCTGTGCTATACCATTCCATATCCCCTATGAAAGTATGCCCCCCTTAAAAGTAGAATAAGTTATTATACAAGTGGGGATCCCCAGTGCTCACAGGGGGGAATCCCTCCCCCATCACTGCTGATTCCCTACACCAGGGTGTCAAACATGTGGCCTGGGGGCCAAATCAGGTCCTCAGAAGGCTCCTATCAGGCCCCTGAGTTGTCATCTGCTTCCTTCTCTCTCTCTTGCTTCCTTCTGCATAACAGTTTTTTTTTTGCAAGGCTTGCTCAATCAAACAGCAGCTATAGAACAAAGTTTCTATCTTCTCCATTGGCTGAGGAGGGGGGTAGAGCTTGCTTTGTCAGGCTCTCTCAATTGCACAGCAGAGCTACTGAGCCAAGCCTCTCTTCCTACTATTGAATGAGGCTCCTCCCCTTCCTGGCCCCCTGAGGAAGGAACGAAAAAGACAGAGCTTCCTTTGCCCAGTTCCCTGGATCACATGGGAGAGATACAAAGAAAACACCTTTAAGACCAATGAATACTAATGTTTTAAGCATGTTTTATTTTAAGTTTTTTAAAAAATCTTTAATTGTGTTTGTCTGTGTCCTTTATAAAGTTTATATCTCTGCTATCTAATCTTAAATAGGTAAACATACGGTCCAGCCCGACATGGCTTGGCCCAACAAGGTCTCATTTATGACAGATCCGGCCCTCATAACAAATGAATATGATACCCCTGCCCTACACCTTATGGCTCAGTGAAGTGGGGAAGATTCACAGGGTGGGGGGGAGGGATCCCGTATTTTCCCCTAGTGCCAAGCTGGTGTGGCTCTGTAATAATCCTGGTGTCCTTTTCCATTGTAGCCAAGTCTGGTACAGCTGCTGGCATCTTCTGTTCTCTCTTAATTTTATTCCCCCTTGCATGGAGTATTAAGTGAGGCTGCTGTGTGAGGAGACAGTGTTTGAGAGTGAGTGGGTGCTTAGCCTACTGGAGTGTGGTTTCTGTTTAATTCTATTTGGTCTTTTTGTCTAGTTTGCTCATGAGTGTTACTTATTGAGAAGGGCCCAGGATTGATTACCACTTTTGTCCTTGGTAGATGTTAGGCCTGTAAATTTCAGGTTACATCGATACACAAAGGAAATTCTAGGGTGAAGGAAGATTATGATGAATGCTCAAGGCTTATTTCCAGTCACCTGCAGAGAGTGTGTCATGTTTGTTTTCATCCCTGAGGACAAGAAAGATTTCACATCAAAAGTGTAAACTGGTAGGGCTCTTAGAAGAGAAGGGTCAGGTTCTGGAGGAAAGGATGGCTCAAGGAAGGGGAGGATTTTACTAACAAAAGCCATGAGGCTTTGCATAGAGATGCAAAAAGACAACACAGTAGTTGAATTCCCTAACAATCCCCCTTATCAGTTTGCCAGGTCCCCACAACTCACTGGCAGGCGGTGGGAGGGAGTGTTCTGGGAGTAGAACAGGGCTCTGACCCCAAACAGTGACATCTTTGTGCAACGTCCTCATCATAATGATGTCATGTGGAAATGTTCTGGTTTGAGGGGAAACTCTGTGGTAAAATTGCCTTCAAACCATAGAGTTTTGCCCTCATTATCCATCTGTGATGCTCCGCGTGGGAATGAATGACATGGCTAAGAACACCAGTGAAAGCATAAAGGCTGACTGTGAATATCTTGGGAAAAAGCTGAAGGCACAGCCAGCGTGTGGGAGTAGGCCAAGTAGGTGGCTGCCTACAACTCCACCTGACCTGTGGGGTGCCATGATGCACCTTCTCTCCCCATGTGTGGCATGTGTGTTCCTTGGAGCCTGCCTTCCACAATGGAAAGCAGACTCCATGGAGTCCACATACCACCTTGCTGTTTTTTCATTTCCCACATCTGTGCTACAGACATGGGGAACACAAAAGTGGGCAGTGCCTGTGCAGTGTGCTCCTTGGAGCCTGGCAGATTCCTTGGACCACACTGTGCAGGTGCCACCCAGCCACTTTTGCATTCCCCAGGTCTGTAGCACAGACCCAGGGGATGGCAAAGGCAGCTGCCCCACCCAGTCTTCCTGGACCCCGGGCAGTATGAGCAGGGTTGGCGGGGTGCCTCAGCAACTAGTGTGCTTGGAGCCTAGCTCTGAGCATGCCTGCTGATGCCCTGCCCCTGCCCAGGCTTCCTGGGGAGACTGGACAAGGTTGGGGGTGGCATGGCATTGGGCATGCTCAGAGCCAGGCTCCAAAAGTGCCTGCTACCACCATGACCCCACTCAGTGTTGATGCGCCTGTGTTTAGCGAGGGTGGTCTTAGGTGATGCAAAGAATGAAGGCTTGCACACAGCAGTGGTAAAACTAGTATATAAAATTTACTGACACCTCCACTCTCCAAACCAACAGAATGCTCCGCTGCAACTCCACCATACATAACCCACACACAGTAAAGTGTCTCTGTACATTTATACAATTCACCTCCCCAGGTGACCAATCAGCTTGCTGCTGAGTCATGCTGACATTGTCCAGGCTGATGCAATCTGGCAAGCAGCCACCTCCTGTCACCTAGATGATCTATCTGACATATCAGTTACTTTCACTTTCCCAGCATGTGCTTAGAAACTGCATTGTCTTTCCATAATACTGACACTCAGCCCTCCTGGGACCCAGGCTGAGCAAGGTTGGGAGTGGCATGGCAGCACACATACTTGGATCCAAGCTCCGAGCAGCCTGCTGCCATGCTTTCCCCCATGCCACTGGAAGTTGGGAGCAGGGCAGGGAAGTCCCAGCTCTGGCCTAGCTGAAGGAAACTGGGACACAGGTTGTATTCTCTTTGATCCTTCCTATCAGAGAAAGAGGAATGTAATGAAAACTGGAGGTAATGGAAGTGAATTATTGGCTGCATTGTTGGTGACAAGAATGATTTGGATTCTGGGGTTATGGGCTGGGTTTTCTGGAAGATGACCTACTAATGTGTGATGGGCTTCATCAATCAAGGTAAAGGAAGACTATGTTTAGCAGGAACCCAGGGAGATTCATCAGGAGGGCTCTTCACAAGAGGGAGGAGATGACCTATATAGTGGTTTCAGTGAAGGAGAGCATGCAGCAAGGGCACCAATCTCCAAAGCTTGAGCAATAAGAAGGGAGAGCTTGGATTTCTGATGCAGACAAAAGGGATATGATTTAGTAGGAATTACAGAGACTTGGTGGGATGATTCCTAGGACTGGGATATAGTAATGGATGAATATGAGTTGTTCAATAAAAAATGAAAGGGTCAGAGTGATGCTATATTTGAGTAGAGGGCTTACTTGTCAGGAAATACTGGAGTAGGTGGGTAACAGTCCATTGGGAACTATTTGGGTGAGGAAAAAAGAAGGAAGGAGAAACAGTATTGAGGCTGGAGTCTGCTACAGACTGACCAGGGTGAGGAGGTTGATACTGCCCTCCTTGCAGCATGACAGCGTAACTAAGCAACATGACCTTGTAGTTATGGGTGGCTTCAACTTTCCTGATGTGTGCTGGGAGACAAATTTGCTAAGCATCCAGAATCACACAACTTCCTGACCTGCCTGGCTCGCAACTTCCTTTTCAAATGGCGGAGGAAGCTATGAGGGGTTTGGTCATACTTTACTTAATATTCACCAACAGGCAAGATTTAGTAGATGGGGTGAAGGTAGTGGGGACCTTAATGGGAAGTGACCATGTCCTCCTAAAATTTCTTTTGCTGGGTGGGTGAGGAAGTTTGCAGGCAGATATATATGTTAAATTGTAGTAGAGCACACGTTAATGAACTCAGAATGAGAGTCATTCCATGGACAAGAATGTTGGAAGGGAAAGGAACAAGTGAAGGCTGGGCTCTTCTAAAACAAGCCATCACTATCCCAACATGACAGCAGCATAGTAGGTGAGAAAGACAATGTGGATGACAGAGAATTCTGTGATGAGCTAAGGAATAAAAAAGAAATGGAGGGGATAATGTACATCTAAAGAAGAGTATCTGAGGGTTGCTAGGCACTGTAGGCTAGCCATCAGAGAAGCCAAAACACAGAGTGAGCTGAGGTTAGTTAGGGAGGCTTGCCGCAACAAGAAAAGCTTCTTCAGTTTGTGAGGACCAAATGCAAGGTAAAAGAGGCAAAAGGCTCACTGTTGAGTGAAAATGGAAAAACTCTGACAAAAGGACAGAGAGAAAGCAGAAAGCCAATTTTACTATACCCCTTTCCCTGAAAAAAAGAGAATAGGCATATCTAGAGATGGCATAAGGCAAGGCTTGGCATCTGGGCTGCTGGTTGACATGGACAGAGTGGTTGTTGAGGGGCACCTGGGTGCATTGGTTAAATACAAATCTCCCAGGCCAGACGGTATACACCTGAGAGTGCTCAAAGAACTTTCTAGAGATATTGTAGAGCTTTTGTCCATCATTTTTAAGACCTCTTCAAGGACAGGAGATGTGCCATAAGACTGAAGGAGGGAGAGTGTTAACCCAATCTCCAAAAAAGAAAGGAAGGGTGACCCAGTGAACTACAGACCAGTCAGTCTGACCTCTGTCCCATGGAAGATTTTGGAGCAGATGTTAAAGGAGTCAGTTTGTGAGTATCTGAATGATGACTTGGTGATGTGGGAAAGTCAGCACAGATTTGCCTCCAACAATCCGGCCCCTTTCCGCCCACGCGACATTCGCCGGCATAGGGTGGGGGCTGTGTTTGCTGCCTCGGATGAAACCGAGGCAAACGGACCTCAACCCATCTGGGGATCTTCGGGGGGCATGGACTGGGGCTTTATTAGCCCAGCCACACCTCCCGTGGCGCAGTTTCAGGGGCGCTTTCGGTCTGGGAAGGAGTTTTTTCTCAATGCTCCCGGTTGGGGCTGCATTTTGCAAGCGGGGGCTTGCATCGGCGCCTGATTTTTTAAGGGCTTTTGCAGCAGAGCGGATGAGCATGCGTCCACCCACTCTCCCCTTCATTCTTTGGAATTTCCCGTGGAAGTGCCTGTTGTTGTCTGTCCGTGCGGTCGGAGCAGCCTTGGGTTTGCGTTCTGCGTTGGGTGGGCAGCGGGGGCCTTCCTTACCCCCCTTTTTTCTTCATTAAGGCCGGCGGGAGCATTTTGTGAAGGAAAGCAGGTGGTCAGGGTTGCGGACTCCGTTCTCCCCCCCCCTCTTACTGCCCTGATCAGGATAGCTCAGTCTTGCCTGATCTCACCAGGTCTTGGTGGCTTGGCAGGGCTGGCCTTGATTGGTATCTGGAGGAGAGACTGCTAAGGGGGTTCAGGGTTGCTGTGTAGAGTAAGACAGTGGCAGGGCACCTC
Organism: Heteronotia binoei; assembly: GCF_032191835.1. Classification (NCBI taxonomy): domain Eukaryota; kingdom Metazoa; phylum Chordata; class Lepidosauria; order Squamata; family Gekkonidae; genus Heteronotia; species Heteronotia binoei. The sequence continues at coordinate 110,827,594 of NC_083226.1, read as the reverse complement.
TGAACGTCTCTTGCCTTGGGAACCTTTTACCTGCTTGGAGTGGATGCTTGGTGACAGAGCATCTGCTGGTATTTGAAGGTCCCAGGTCCAACCTCGGCATCCCAACTAAAAGGGTCCAAGCAGTGCTAAAAAACTTTGGCTTGAGACTCTGGTGAGCCCTGTCAATCGAGTGAGCAACACTTATCTGTTGGCTTTTCTCCCCCCCCCCTCTTCATTTTGTCAGAGGGTCCAGGCCGGTGTTATGGCTCCCAAGAAGGGGCAAGGGGTTTCTAAGGGTAAGCAGCCCCTTAAGGGTGCACCCAAGAGGCACACCCCTACCGAGCCCCCGGGGGAGGAGAAGGAGGGGTGCACTAGGTGTGCTATTATTGAGCAGCTTGCGGCTTTGGAGCGGCAACAGGATTTTGTCCCTGTGTCAACTGGGCTTGTTAGGGGGCATAAAGCAGCTCGGACTTTTACCAGGGCCTTCGAGCAGGAGGTCCTGGCTCGTCTTTCTACTTTACAGGATATGACGGCGTATGTGGGTCCTTTGGGAGTGCCGAATCCAGATCCGCCGGACAACAACTCCAATTCAGAGGATGAAGCCAATGCTCCGGATGGGGCAAGTCTGTCTGGTGGCGGCGAGGGTGCGGCACCAGTTGTTTTGTGGTTAATGTGCATGACTCTGACGGTAAGTACTCCAGCCCAGGTAATTATAGCGGGTGGCCCTGGAGGGGTTGGGGGCCCCTCTGCATGCCGGGAATGGCTGGCTCCACGGCTGTGTTTGGTCCTGGAGGTGTTGGGGGGTCAATTGGCTTGCCCGGGGTTGCAAGTATAAGCATGAGTTCCCGCTGTGTGGGGGTTCACATGCGTTGTCGGCATGTAATAAATCCAAGCCCAGACCTGGTGGTAAGCGGTCAGGTTGCAGCGGGAATACCCAATCAGCTAACAAAGCGTCCCAGCCCCATCAATCTGATGGTACTTAAGGACCTTTTGGCTGCGTATCCCAAGGCTGGGGACAGGAAGTATTTGTTGGAAGGATTTCTTTATGGGTTTCGGATCCCTTTCCAGGGCCCTAGAGGACCCTGTATGGCAAGGAATTTATGGTTAATTCAGGGAATGGAGCATGTGGTGAGGGATAAGATTGGTAAGGAGTGCAAGGAGGGCTGGGTGTTAGGCCCCTTTAATGCACCCCCTGTCCCGAATTTGTGGGTGTTTCCTTTAGGTGTGGTGCCCAAGAAGGCACCGGGTGAGTTTCAGTTGATTCACCACTTGTCCTACCCTAAAGGAGGGTCGGTGAATGATGCCATTCCTGACTTCCTTTGTACAGTCAGGTATACTTCTTTTGACCAAGTGGTCAAAGTAGTACGGAGTTGTGGGATCGGGGCAGAAATGGCAAAATGTGACATTAAGTCGGAGAGCCAGTTTGGTGTAGTGGTTAAGTGTGTGGACTCTTATCAGGGAGAACCGGGTTTGATTCCCCACTCCTCCACTTGCACCTGCTGGAATGGCCTTGGGTCAGCCATAGCTCTGGCAGAGGTTGTCCTTGAAAGGGCAGCTGCTGTGAGAGCCCTCTCCAGCCCCACCCACCTCACAGGGTGTCTGTTGTGGGTGAGGAAGGTAAAGAAGATTGTGAGCCGCTCTGAGACTCTTCGGAGTGGAGGGCGGGATATAAATCCAATATCTTCTTCTTCTTCTTCTTCATTTCGCCTTTTGCCGGTGTACCCAGATGACTTTGAATTGTTGGGTTTTATGTTTGATGGTAAGTATTATATGGACACGGCCTTGCCGATGGGTTGCTCCATCTCTTGTTCAGCTTTTGAACGTTTTAGCACCTTTTTGGAATGGGTCCTGCGTAAAAGGATGGGCTCAGCTAATTCAGTTCATTATCTTGATGATTTTTTGTTTGTGGGCCCACGGGGGTCGGGCCAGTGCGCCTGGCTGCTTCAGTCTTTTTTACAGTTGGCTGAGGACCTGGGGGTCTTGCTGGCCCATGAAAAGACAGAGGGGCCTTCGTTAGTTTTGACTTTTTGGGGTTTTGAGTTGGACACAGTGTGGCAGGCTTCATGGCTGCCATCTGAGAAAATCAGGTGCCTGCAGTTAAAACTGGCATCTTTGAAAGGTAAGCGGAAGATTTCGCTACTGGAGCTCCAACAGATTGTGGGCCATCTCAACTTTGCATGCAAAGTGGTGGCCCCAGGGAGGGCATTTTTGTGGCAACTGTGTAATGTCATGGGGGCATTACGAATGCCCCATCACCAGATTAGGATCAGTAGCGGAATGCGTCAGGATTTTGAGGTATGGGAGCAGTTTTTGTCTTCATTTAATGGGGTTTCCTTTTGGCATGAGGATATGAGAATTGAGGCTGATCTTCAGATTACCTTGGACACCGTGGGATCCATTAGTTTTGGGGTATACTTTCAAGGGCATTGGTGCACTGAAAGTTGGCCCAGAGAATGGTTGGGCAGCGACCTATGTCATAATTTGACCTTTCTTGAGTTTTTTCCAGTAGTTGTAGCTGTTCAGTTGTGGGGAGCTGAGTTGGCTAATCATGTTGTGCATTTTTGGTGCGACAACCTGGCCGTAGTTCATGTTATCAATACTTTGACTTCTAAATCCATTCCTGTTATGAGCCGAGTTCTAAATCTGGGTAACAAAAATGAGAAGCATGAATACTGGATGGGCTACAGGCCTCTACATAGCAGTGTGTGTGAACAAGATCTTGGGATATGGGTTGACTGTAAGTTAAATATGAGCAGTGAGTGCAATACAGCAGCAGAAAAAAGTTAATGTAGTTTTGGGGTATATCAACAGGCATAGCATCCAAATCACAAGCTGTCATAGTTCCTCTGCACTGGTAAAAACACACCTGGAGTAATGTTTGGAGTCCTAGAGGCCTCACTTCAAAAAAGATGTGGATGGGTACAAGATGTTCTATCAATGGTATGTCAACGCAAAAGATATTGAAAAGATAAACAAGAATTATAAAGGGTCTTGCTGGAAGTGTAAAGAAGTAGAAAGTACTTTTTATTATATGTGGTGGACTTGCACAAAGACAAAAAGAACTGGAAACATATACATGAAGAGACCCTAAATATTTTAAAAACAAAATTCCTGATGAAAACAAAGACTATATTATTGGGAATCCTGGCAGACATCATAGAAAGAACTTCACAAGACCTACTTAGATATATGTTGACAGCTGCCAGAGTAATATTTGCAATAAAATGGAAGAAAGAAGAATGCCCTACGACAGAGATTTGGAAAGAAAATCTAGCTGAGTACATAACAATGGCAAAATTAAATAGAAGACCATTGAAAAAATTACAGAAAAGTGGCAAGCTTATTATTCATATTATGGGAATTGTTAAATTTCTTGATTCTGAAAATTCTAGAAACTATATGAAGATATTTATTATAATTTTTATCTTTTTATTTAGCATTTAGCTAGCATTTAAATATCTCATAAGAATAGGACTTCGAATCTGATAAACAATTAAGATAATATCCAAGTTTTAAAGATGGTTCAAACTTACTGCAGAAATATGTTTAACTGTTAAAGATGTAACTATTTCATCATTAATAGACTACCAATAATATCAGAATTTTTGTTTATTCTTTTCAATAAATTCATTCCTGAACACTGTAATAATGATGTTTTATTATCTGCTTTTATATTTGAAACATATTTTCTCTAAGACAGTTGATTTTCCTTGTTGTATATAACTATTCATAACATTTAATAACTTTTGATAAATTCCTACTTTCCTCTATCACTTTTCCCCTTCTGTATCCCACCTTTTTTGACAAAATAAAAAATTCTTAATCGTCAATAAGAGTAATAAAATATGTGGATAGAATGGAGTGGGTGCAAAGCAGAGTGATAAAGATAATCAGGGGACTGGAGAACAAGCCCTACGAGAAAAGGCTGAGGGACCTGGGGATGTTCAGTCTAGAAGAGGGGATGCTGAGGAAGGATATGATTGCTCTCTTTAAGTATTTGAAAGGCTGTCAATTAGAGAAGGGCAAGGAGTTGTTCCTGTTCGCAGCCGAGGATAGGATTTGCAACAATGGGTTAAAATTATGGACAAAATGGTACTGGTTGGATATTAAAGGGGAAACTACAGTAAGAGTAGTTCAGCAGTGGAACTAGCTGCCTAGGGAGGTGGTGAGCTCCCCCTACTTGCAGTCTTCAAGCAGTGACCAGATGGACACTTGTCAGGAATGCTTTAGATCAGGGGCGTCAAACTCATTTGCTAGGCAGGCTGGATCTGACATAAATAAGGCTTTGTGGGGCCGAGCCATGCATGTCCTAAAATGTAATGCCAGATAGAGGAGATCTATACTTTATAAGGGACAAAGGCAAACACAATTAATGATATTATTTTTTAACTTAAAATACAAACATGCTTAAAATTCTTGCAATATTTTGTTTAAAATGGAAAGGTAGGGGAATAGTGGGATTTTACAATTACATTTTAAAAATAAAACATCAAGGAAAAGTACAAGGATCAAACAGCAGAAAAAAAATAAAAAATAAAATGCTCTCAGCCTGGGAAAACATGAAATGGCAAGGCATTGCAAACTCCCCCGCACCCCCTGGTCTACTCAGATTAGCAATGGCTCTCCAGTGTAATATCCCCCTTTGGCTGTGGGTTCCCAAGTTAGAGTGCTCACTAGGTACTAGTTCTCACTCAATTGAGAAGAGACAAAGCTGATTCAGAGCATCGTCGGTTGATTTGCAAGGACACAACTTCAGGAAACTTCAGCAGGCCATAGGAATGCTGGGAAGTTAGACATCTCAATTGAAACAAAGTTTCAAGAAAAACGTGGAGTGGATTTTCCATTACGGTCTGCTCTGCCCATAGGCCTGAATGGAAAATCCATTCTGCATTTTCTTTGCAACTTCCCTTCTGCTTTAGCCTCTGTAAAGAGAAGGGAGAAGGAGCTGGGAACGTCACCAGCCTCGGAGCTTTGCAAGGTGAGGGAAGGAGTGGGGAGAGGAGAAAAGAGCCCTGCAGGCTTGATTGAAGCCCTCGGAGGGCAGTTGGCCTGCAAGCTGCACATTTGACACCCCTGTTTTAGACTGATCCTGGCTGAACAGTGGGTTAAACTAGAAGGCCTTTATTACACCTTCCAATTATATAATTCTAAAATGTGTACATTCAACAAGAAAACACATCGACATGAGGAAACAGAAAATGGTGAGGAAATGAAGGTTCATGGATTTGTTTCTCACCAGGAAGAAATGAACTCAAAACTGTTTGAACTCAACCAGCAAGTTTGCCAAATTCCATCTAATCTCTACTAGGTCAAAGTCTGTAAAAGATATATTTCCCAAATTTATGACATTTCAACCAGTTTAGATCTGCTGGTTTAAGTGATCTCTCACTTCATTCTCACAGAGAATGAAGAACAAAAATTCACTGTTAACTTTGCCCTAGAGGTCAATTAGTGCTTAAGAACTAGTACCAGCAAGGCTCCATCTTCATTGAAAAGAGGCCCATGAAAAGGAGATATACAGTCTGTAAATCTAATAGTTTACAATTTTTGTTCAGCACAGTTAACCTCAGTTGGGTATTTTGGTTTACAGGGTAAATAGATAAGCCAAAAATGACATTTTGCTGGCATGGACTCAATGGTCCCAGAAGAAAAATGCTTACTTAAAAAAAAATAATTTCTGCATGTAGGTCTCCCCTGATCTAACTAGCACATAGCACTATTTACTAAGCTTCACAACAACTATAACAGATAGAGT